>NC_052533.1:110147011-114947011 GCF_016699485.2 Gallus gallus | reverse complement strand
GAATATTAAACCTTTAAACATGTGCAGGAGGAGGTGAAACTACAAACTTAGACTGATCGAATCACCAAACCAGTAGAGGGAGGTTACCAATGACCATCAGGAAAATCCCTCAGTAAAAGGGTCTGAATTAAGGGTATAAACACACAGAGCAAAGGCCTAGCCTGTCCACGTGCCTTTGTATTTACTCACCCATGGTGCCACTTACATTGATTCACTGCACTTTTAAAAGTGATTTTCCATTAATATTTTGATATTAATGGAACCAATCAGTCCTAATTGGATCACACAGTGATCTTATCAAACAGGCTTCCAGAAATGTAACAACAACAGGAAGAATTCCGTTTTCATCTAAACTGTGCAAGAAAATGCATTTAGATATGAAGTTCAAAAGCCTTGAAGGATAAATTCCTTTGTTGCTCAAACTTTTAGAAGGAAGAAAAGTCACACAAAGCAAATAAAAAGTCCAAAAGGCACGTGTTTAGAAGAGCCTGTGATTTGGATTTTGTTTTTATGTCTGACAGTTAGAATCTCTCACAGTCCTGAATGCGACACGGCCGGGAGGAACTGTAGCACTCAGTACAAAAGAGGTATCATGCAATTAAGCAACAGTTTGTTCAAAATCACAAGGAAGAATACCTACCCACGCTAGTTCCTGCTCTTTACTCAAGTATGACTAACCTTTGGTTTAGTCACTGGTTTGAGGATTGCTGAAATACTCATCTAAGATAGCTTCCTGTATGCTGCAACAGATCAAGTCTCAAACAAAGACACTGACAAAACAAGAAACAAGACAGTAACTTGCCGGGATCAAAATTATCTCCAAATATTCTTTTAGCTGGAATCTTCAGGTTCATAGTGGGAAATTGCTTCTTTAGCTGAAAATATAACACATAAAATGAAACCACGCTTAGACTTTTGCTGTGATTTTTACCATCAAAACCATAATTACAGAACCACAGAATGGATTGGGTTGGACGGGACATTAAAGATCATCTAGGTCCAACCTACCTGCTATGGCCAGGGCTGCCACCCACCAGCTCAGGCTGCCCAGGGCCCTGTCCAACCTGGCCTTGAATACCTTCAGGGATGGAGCATTCGCAGCTTCTCTGGACAGCCTGTTCCGGTGCCTCACCACCCTTTGAGTACAACGTTTCCTCCTAATTATCTAATCTAACTCCTCTCTTTTAGTTTTAAACTGTTCTGTCTTGTCCTATCTTCATCAGACAGTGTAAAAAGTCTGTTTCTCTCCTGTCTATAGCTCCCCCTCAAGTGCTGGAAGGCAACAATGTGGTCTCCTCTGAGCCTTCTCTTCTCCAAGCTGAATAAGCCCAGTTTCCTCACCCTTCCTTCATAAGAGAGGTGCTCCAGCCCTCTGATCATCTTAGTGGCCTTCCTCTGGACCTGATCCAACAGCTCAACCTCTTTCTTGTGTTGGGAAACTCAGGCCTGGACATAGTACTCTAGACAGGGCCTCCCAAAGGCAGAGTAGAGGGGGATAATCACCTCCCTTGCCCTGCTAACCAGGATACAGTTGGCCTTCTGGGCTGCACACTGCTGGCTTAAGTCCAGCTTTTTGTCCACCAGGATCCCATGTCCTTCTTGAAAGGGCTATCTCAAGGGGTTCTTCTTCCAGTCCATCTACATATATGGGATTGCCCTGACCCAAGTGCCGCACCTCGCACTTGGCCTTGCTGAATCTCATTAGGTTCTCATGGTCCCTCTGGATGCCATCCCTTCCTTCCATTGCATCAGCTGCACCACTCAGTTTGAATCAGCAAACTTGCTGAGGGCACACTTGATCCCACTGTCTATGTCATTGATAAAGATGCTGAATAGCACTGGTTCCAAGACAGACCCTGAAGGATGACACTTGTCACTGGCCTTCACCTGGATATAAAGCATCAACTACAATCCCTTGGCTGTGACCATCCAACCAATCCCATATAGAAATACACACTTTGCATGTTTTGACAATTGGTTAATTGGAGATTTCTCTCACAACATAATGATCCTTGGCAAAGGAACCGATTTTGAGTTTAAAATTCAAACAAATCAAAGTTAAAAAAACAAACAAAAAAAACCCATCAATTTCTATGAACAGGCTCCTACAGTTACTGAATGTTGACTCAAACTCCTCAGTGAGGGCATTAACAGAAACCTTAACACTGGAAACAAGTGTTACTCTGTGTTATCCTGGCACAATGCCGTAACCTGCCTTTTGCTTACCGTATTGTAGAGCTTATCAAACTCTGCATACCGTCTGAAGACAAACCACTCATTTCTGCCAACCGAGACCAACACTTTGTAAACCTACAATAACATAAATACGAGTTAATGTCAACAGCAAAGTTTCAGAAAATCTCCCACGTTTAATCCTTGGGTGAAAATAAGGCCAGCTTGTTAAATTTATTGTGTAAACATGCTGGCTGAGCTATGTATTTCTTACAGTAGTCACAAACATCAATCAACAATGCAAACGATTAGAAGAGCAATCAAGAAAGTCTGGCTGTTTTCAGAAATGACTTTTGCTTACCTGGTGCCTGAAAAGAAAAAGCTAATATCAAATATCAAGGAAGTAAAGCATTCAAACACTGAAGACTGCCTTCATTGAAACTAGGGGAGAAAACGCATACGGAAGACAGGTATAAAGAGAACAATTCCTTCCAATGTCTTGAATGCATATTATAGTCAGGATCCTTGCAGATGGTTGGGAACCTGGACAATTCTAAATTCAACTGAAATCATTCTATGATTCTATGAATTCTTCAAGGTGAAAAAAATGTTGCTGTGGTCGAAATGCAGTTTCTGGGGTCAAGGGAGGAGTAGTTGGAACCTGCTGCAAAATTCAAATCCCATGACATCAGAGGGCTCTAGTAACCAGGCAAACTGTGGATCCCTGGACTCATAAACCTACTTGACAGCCGGATCTCCTATCTCTTAGTAAGACCTTTCCCTCCTAAGCAAGCAGTTCATCTTCCTTCCCCATCTTCTTGCATTTCCAGAAAGAGCCCACATTTCCTTCAAGGAGAAGATGGACATACAAAGAAACAGGTGCAGCAGGCTGCTAATTCCTCACCTAGAAAACTGGGCTGATGCCCTGGTGGCTTCCTCCCCTTCTGTTCTGCATCAACAGCTTACCCTATGTCTTCATGCCTTTGGGCTCTACTACTACTACTACAGCTACACTTATCCTGACTGCTTCTAGAAAGGCAAGAGGAAAGAAAAACAAACCAACCAACCATCACCCATCTAGAGTTACTCAGATAATAATGTTTTCAAACTGAATTAAGCCTAAAGCAAAACTTGTCTTAAGCAACCCCTAGAAAACAGAAAAGATCCATCCAAGCCCTGTAATCTGTAGACAAGCAATACTTTCAAAAAAATAAATTAAAAAACACAAGACAAAACAAAACTCCTGAAAACATCACCATCACAACCATCATTGCAAACTGTCGTCCCAGACTGGACAGGACCCAGCTATTTCTCAATGTGATTTTCTCATGGAAGAAATTGTTGAAATCAAAAGGTTTCAGTTCTGGCTTTGGTAGCTTACGCTCCCAGACTTGTATTAAAAATAAGAGCAATGGTAGGATATACATCTTCCAATTTCAAGAGAGCAAGCATTGGGAAAGTAAGGAAACTAACTACAGTTATAAATAAATAAATAAATAAAAGCCCACAGTCTCCACGAAAACGGACCTTATTACATGTTACAAATCTGAGAAATGTTCCAGATTTCATCAGAAAAATGATTATTTCTTAGCAAGTCTGTACTATGACTGGAGGAGACAACAGAAGCGGTCAGGAAATACAATTAAGCTGTAGCCACTAAATAACACAGGGGGAAAAGCAAAAGAAAGCAGGCCATTATAAAGCAAGGACAGAATAGCAATTAACATAGGCTACATGTGGCCCAGAATAAGTATTTTGGCACTTTTTAAAAAGAAAACGAATGTTGAATCTTCAGGAAAAAAGGCATGACAGTGACCTAGAGTGGATATACAAAGAGGCTGGGTGCCAGGAATTAAGTGGAAGCAGAAAAATATCATGGCCTGAACATAAAAAATAAAAATGCAAACATGAAATTATTATTAGCTCCCACCCCCACTTCAACCCCCAGAGAAGGTAATAAACATATCAAATACAAGTAGTATTTCTCAAAAAACAAACAGAACGTTCAATTAAAAGGTTGCGCAGGTGCTCAGGAAGAACTAAGAGCTCATTTCCAAAGACAAAACTGAGAAGCCTGACTTATTTACTTGTCAGAATAAGGATTCTACAGAGGTGTGATTGTTTCTAAAAATGCTTCAGTTAGAGTAAGCATGAGAGCTAGTCAGTGCTCATACTTGCACCCTCTCTGAGCCAACATGAAGGGAACCACTGCAAGGTTTGAGCTACAATTTATCACTTCTATTCAGATCAGTAAGATTCTGGAATAGTCTCTTAACAGAAGCAGCAATGATACATACCGTAATTGATGAAGTGATAAAGTTTATACAAAGTAGTCACTCAAAGTCTTCCCTAGCCTTTGTCATTTCAACATTTTCTTTCCCCCCCAAGGCTTTTTTCCCTCCTTAGGCATTTTGTACAGACATTGCCATGAGAAGCAGTCAACTATGACCTACCACAAAGCTGCTCAGAACTAAATGTTCCCCCCCACCCCTCTCGCTCCCGTCCAAAAGCAGAACTGACAGGCTCCAGTCATTACAACACAGCTACAAAAGAGGAGGCAAAGTGAAAGCACTGACGGACACGCTCTGGAATTCAGTGTTCCTACCACAAAGTTGAGCATGACCCTCACTTCTGTCATCAAATCCCACAGCACACAAGGCAAGAGTCAAAAGCTTGGTTGTTGAAAGTGGCTGTTGTCACACTGCTCATTATTGCTTGATACAGAAAGCTGAAAATGCCAAGACAAGGCACACCTCCACACAGCACAGCTGGGCTGGATTTTTTTTTTCCTCCTCCTCCCTACACCCAATTTCTGATGCTTCCTACTATTGCTGGTAGCACTTTCTAAAGGGCATGCCCAGATAAAGCGTCTTTGAGTAGCTAAGGCTGTCACAAAGATATTTAGGCAAAATGAAATGGAAATCTAAATGTTAGTATGTTCCACAGCTGTACCACGCTGAGACTTTTTAACAGCAGGACTGCCAGTGCTGAGGCAATAGAACAAACTTGCTTTGCTCAAGTTTAAGCTTTTATTTTTATTTGCTCATTTGAGTTTCACACACATTTGAAGTATTAGTAATGTTCTCTTGTTCCTTTTACCAGCACATTTATGCCTCAAATTACACTCTGACATACCCGAAGAACTGAGTATCATTCTTCTCTGAAAACGGGAGGGGGGGTGGGGGGAAAAAAGGAATACAAATAATTAAGTAAATCTTTTTTAGTTGTATTCTTCAGGCAGCAGTTGAGTCTAAGTGTATTTACACTCCACTTCTGAGGAGTGACTAATTCAGAGAGAGAGAGAGAGACAGAACAAGCTTAGAGGAAGTTGCACAAGAGCAGTGAAACAGTCTGGGCTTTTTAAATGAAGGATTATTACTCTGCCTTTGTATACAAACACAGACAAGTGCACAAAACTTTGTTTTTCAATCTGCAAGGATTTCCCCACAGAATGGGAAGACTATTTCCACAAAGAAGGTCAAACTGGGAGACCAAAAAAGAAAGGGAAGGGAATGACAAGGAGTGGAAATGGGAACAGGATAGGAAAAAACTCATAAGCACTACAATCAGAAAACAGGAAGGAAGACTGAGAAATGATCTTTCAAAAATATGGTGGCTTATGATTTTTCTTTTACACACAAAATATCATAATGTCATACCTACAAAAAAATGGCAATTTCATAAACATACTTTATTCCTATACAAAATAAATGTTTTCATTAAAATTAAATCACGTAGAACGCCAAATTTTAATTTGATTTGGCATTAAAATGTTATACTCAGATTTGAAAACTTCCACATTTTGTAAGAGAAAACATTGCTATTTGGGGGTGGGTGGAGGGGGAGCATCAGAAATTCGCAAAGTCAAATTGTTTTCACAGAAAGTAGTTAAGCACTGTAAAACATTCACAGCTTCTCACACTGGACTATGGCCAGTACTCACAAGAGCAAGTGAACAGATTTCTGTAAACCTGTTGAAAATAGAAACAAGCTCGCTACTGAAAACAAGTACCACTTCCAAGTATTAATAACCTACACATTTGCCTACAATGCTTGTACTCATGTACTTACAGTAAACCTTTTTTTCTTCTCCCTGTGTTCATCCGAGCTGGGAATGCTAACACTTGGGCAGCTTTCTTTGAGATCCATTGTATGCGTTCTTCCAGCAAATTCGTTACAGGACTGTGCTTGGGGTGTTGCAATCAGAAGGTATCTTCAACGGTATTGATCTAAGATACGCAACTCTTCTTGAGAAAACGTGAATTCCATCATGTAACCTTAAAGTGAACACAAAAAAGAAAACTGAGTCAAGAACACTTAGCTTGCAGTGCTAAAACCTGTGCGACAAGAACTCTTCCTCACAGGAAATACGCTTTACTATGCATGTACACAGACATACACAAGATTTTGCAAGTTTTCAAGCCTTTGGCCCTTTGTCAGTTCACTGAAATCACTCATATTCTCTGAGGACTTGAGTGCAACACAAAAGCCCCCTTTATGCATTCTGGAAATAGATTTGGGGTCCACTTGAAGAAATGAAGACAGAACCAAGAGAAATAACAACTAGGCATCAGCTGAGAAAAGCCACTGATGTTAGGTTCAGAAGGGTTTCTTTCAAAACCAAGTGTTTTCAACTGCATGTGGCTGTACCAGAAGGCATTTCAGATTTGCCAGAACATGCTGAGTGGATTTAATTATCACGTCAGAGATCAAAGATGACATGAGAAAATTTTTTCATGTGAATTTGGGAGGGCACAGGTAGCATCATGTGCCTGAATATCTACCCTCTACCTGGCACAGTCTGTGCTTAGCAGAGCAGTGAGGTGTCTGATCCCATTGGCAGAGCAATTCACTTCCTTGCAGAAGTCGAGAAAGGCAAAAGACCAGAGCACTTGGTGCTAACTGGATGTTCCCCTACAGAGGGAGGAACACTCTCCCCACCTGGCAGTGAGTGCAAGCCAATTGCTTACCAGGCCACACTTCAAGTAACAGGAACTTCAGGAGTGCCGGAGAACACCACTGAAATACCTACAGCCCCTGTTCAGGCCCGCACAGCCATCTGAAGTGTGTTGTCAGTGAGCGCGGCTCAGCTCCTAGAGCACTGCGTGTCAGAGTTACAGACATGAGAGAAGTCCTGGGTCTTATTTTAGTAAGAGGAGGCCGCTGTTCTCTTCAAAACACCCAGAGGAAAAAGGAGCGCCCAGTTCAACATTTAACTCCCTGTTTTCTTAAAAGAGGGAGGTATTAAAGCGGACTGTGTATTTCATACCATAAACTTTCAAAAACACAAGCTAATCTGAGGTAATTCTGCTGTTAGAGAGACACCCATATTTATGTTGGCAAGCAGGCTGAAGCCCCTGGAATTCAGTGAAAAGATGCTCTCAATACCCTGCTAATCACAGCCAGTCGGCTATTCGCTTGTTCTCAAAAGCCAGAACATCTCCCTGAGTCAAACTTTCACACTATTATTCCTCCTGTAGTAATTTAAAATAATTTTGGAAGTTCGATACGGTGACTTTAAACAAAAAGGAGTGTTTGAAACTACTGTAATCACAGCTGAGTCAGCGATCACCCATACTGCAACATAACCAGAGAATTACTTTTTGTTACATCTGCAGTCAGCTCAAGTTCTGCCCTTCACTGATCTGGCAATTTTAGGGTTGAGCTTTTTTCCTTCCCCTTTTTATTGGGCTACATCACAGTTACCGACCTGAAGCTTCAACTTGGTTTCTCCATTCCTTTGGCAAACCACTGTTAAAACCCTTATTACAACAAGGTGCAGTTCCCTTTTCACGCTAACACTTCCTTAAGATTCTTCACCCATTTCCACACACTGTTTTTAAGATCTAAAGGTTAACCGTGCTCTTCTTCCCTACTAAGAAGCCCACTAAAATAGTCAATGGGCGCTGCTTTCAGTCAGCATTTTGCTAAGCTTACACTTCACTAAACACTTATGTCAATCTTCAGCCACTTCAGATACAGCGTCAAGAACGGCCTTCCCGCTCATCGCATAAAGGAAACAACAAAGCTTTAACAAGAACTAAGAGTTCCCTGACTAATATCATTCAATGTCTTTCTCCTCTTGTAAACCGACATTCACTCCTAACACGCATGCATTCACTCCCACAATACAGGCTGCACCTCTCCGATCCCTTTCACCTTTGATTCTCGGTGCCACAGTTCCACCACTACACAAGTAGTACTACGGATTAAAAGCCGGAGCACAAAGAACATTACTTAGCAGAGCGAGCTTTATTCCAGATCTGAAGCTCAAAGTTCTAAGGGAAACAAAAGGAGGAAGTGTCACCCAGATTAATTCAGGAAGAGTTTATTCATCTTGCTGGGGAGAAAAGAAAAATAAATCATCTGACAAGTTGAAACTGCAACGTTCGTGTTTCTTTCTTTAAGCTACCTGAAAGGTCCCCAGCTGGGATTCGTTTATTTCCCTGAGGCATCTCCTCTGAGTTGTGCCTGGGTCACCAAAGCTACGTGGGATTGCCAAGGTTGGAATAAATGCATTATCAGTTGGGCCATTACACTCCAGAATATCAGAGCTTTCTTTAAATTCTATTTGTCATGAGCACATTAGCTCTGAAGAACTTTCAGAACTGCAGGTCTGCCTGCAGAAGTAGGGACAGATTTACCTAAACCTTTCTCATGCTGAACTTCTAGTGGTAGGTAAAACCAGCAGTGCAGTGATAACTACATGAAAGTAACGAGGAGCAAAGAGACACCATTCTCACACACAGCTCCAAAAGCACAAACCTCAGTGTTTTAAAGGTTGCCAGATATGGGTGAATGCAATAGACACTGTCGGGGGAAGTCTCTGCCTCTGGTTATAGTTTTTCTGTAGCTAAGAACAAGCAAAGCCTGCCTCTGCTGGCAAGAAGCAGAAAGGAGGAGGAGCTTTTTAAAATAATAAAGAATAGTCTGTAAAAGAAATACCCTAAAATCATACTTGGGCACTAGATAAAGAGCACGCAGATCATGCAGGGCATTTACACTGAAATCAGTGCTGTTAAAAACAACTGTGATGAGCTAAAACTATCAAGTCACTGCAGTATCGAGGGCTGGAACAAGGGAAGGCACAGCCAGATAGACAAGGGAAGAGCAGAAGTCACACATCCTCCTGGCAAAGTTTCAAGCCTAACCAACAGCTCCACTTCCATTCTCTCCACTGCGGCTGTCCAGCAGCAAGCAACATTTTCACTGTTTCCTGTAGGAAGCCACAACAATGCCAAATTTCAAGTTGACTCTTGCCTCTGCTGAAGAGTGTGGCAATAGCAAAACTGACTCAACATGACCTTATATAGGTCTAGACACACAAACGAAGAATTTTCTGAATGCCTCAAAAATACCACTTTGTGCAACCTCGTGACAGTTACATGCAACAAGCAAACACCATGGAGTTTAGTGACAATACAGCAACCTCCTCTCAACTCCTTTCTATGTAAGGTAGGCTCCAAACCTATTATAAAATATTTCTGAAGTCTAATCGGACTGTTTTCTTTTTCTGAATGAGAATAACCTGAAGACGATAACAGTGCACAACCAAAGACCCTCACTCTTTGAGTTCATGACTCAACCTCTACCATGACTAGGTTAGGAAGCACCCGCTGCCTTCAAAGCTGTAGTCAAATTGCCCTAAATGCCTCTGACTAAGGCTGGAATAAATCAGCTATTATATTCACACAAGGGAAGCAGAGAGAACGGTCAAAAAGCCCAAAAGCCAGTCTTTCTGCAAGCATAATTAGAAGACTCACCAGGATCCATACCCACCTACCAGAACAGAACAGGCATTTCCCCTACACTCTAATAATCCACCTGGAAGAAGTTACTCTAGGACTGAGCCACGAGTAAAACCAGCTGCTGAAAATCCCACCTGAGTGCATTTCCAGCTACGGAACAAACTTATGAGAAACCAGAAAAAAAGACACGGGAGAGAGTCCTATTATTGGCTATAGACATTACTTGATGTCCTCTTACTTTAGAGAGCGCCACCTCCAGCACACTTTTCATCACTTCCTCAGCCTTCTCCACAAATGCCTTGATATTGACTTGATGTATCACAGGACATTAAGGATCCTTTGAGAAAGCCAACTTGTTCTCTGCTCTGTATGACGAAAAGGAGTGACCCAATCATTCGCCACCAGAAAATGAGATACAAGCTATCCACGATCCAATGCAGAAATGGGGGGAGGAAAGACAGGGACTGTAGGAGTCACGAAAGAAGATTCAAAAGCAAAACACAAATCACTGTTCTTCTCTAAGGAGAGATAGACGCCTAGAAGCTGTTGAATAATCCAGTTCTGAAGGAAACAGGCCGCACACAGGCTACTCTTTCACATACCACACACATACCATTTCGGTATGAAAACACTGAATACCAGTGCAGACCTCCAGAAATTAGAGGTGATGAAAAAGGAGAACACTAACCAAAACATTCTGTCCAAACCCTGTCTTATCTTCAAACCCTCATTTAAATCAGCCATTGGTATGAAGGAAAGAAAGGCTGGTCCCTGTTTACACATCCACCACCTACCCTGCTTGTGAAAAATCCTCAGTAGCACCAGCATGAAGAGCAAACCACTACTCCACAGCCATCTGGGCAAAGTCCAATTCTACCTGCTGTTCTTTTCTACAAGTAGAAAGAAGCAGTGAACTGAAAAGTGAACCAAGGGAATGAAAGCAGTAACTTTCTTCTTCAGTCTCTACCACTTCCCACCACCCTACTGCAGTAAAGAACATCCCTTCTTTCGGCCCCACCTCCCAAAATAAACTCCAGTAAGTTAATAGACGTACCTTACACATACGAATACATATTTATACTTACATTTATAAATATACAGTGCATAATATATATATAATACATATTCTACATAGAACATAGGATTTGTGGCTCAGACTGGATCTATTTGCATTCCTGTTTATTACATGACAGAATGCAGGTCCTTTGCTGTGGTAAGCAATCCCTGAGTAATAAAATGGGCCTAAGCACAACTACCGCCAATAAAAGACGGCTTCTAATCTGCACATGGGGTTTATACTAATTTAATCTTTAGCCTGAGTCTACAGTTTCCAGAAAGGTCACAGCGTCTCAGGTAGTGACTGACTTACAGCAGGAGCAGACCAAGCAAGACCCGAGCTTGCATTACCCATGCTACCTGCATATTTTTGGCATGCTTCCTCAGCCTCCCTACGCAGCGGGTCCAATTAGAGCTAAGGGCAGATGCCTAAGGACAGTGCAGACCAGAAGGTGCAGCAGCAGCACCACGAGCTGCTTCCCAGAAGTCTTGCACACACCGACAGCAGCCGCTTGCAACTTGTTCGGTTCTACATAAGAGGGCAGTCAGGCTTCAGTAAACACACAGCAAATAATCCCAGCCTCATGTCGCCCCTTTCGCAGCAGATTAAGCTGGAGAAACCCAAATTTCAGTTCCAGATGTACTGCCCTCTGCTTTTTTTTTTTTTACATGACCTTGAACAGAAGTCCCCAACTGTTCCTGTTTCACTACACAAATAGATCCGGATTCACCTCTGTTTAAGATTTATCTTGTTAATGTCCATCCAGCACGGAGAAAATTACTGGGGTTTATGTACTAAAACTGGCAAAAAATCTGCACAACAGAACGTATCGGGATCTAAAAAATAATGAAGGATGCAAACCTGAGCCATGGTTCCGAGCAGAGCTCACAACTGCCCAGAAACACACGGCTGTGGGATGGGGAAAAGGCAACAGTTTAAAGCAGCAGAATAATGAAAGACATGGGAGAAAGAGCTTTTAGCACTACCTAAATTACGCACCCAGTTCACAACCGTTGGATTCCTCATGCTACGAGTGCAACTACCCCTAGCATTTTACACCCATTTTGCAAGGACAGTTTACACACTCCTACAAGTAAACACACACACTGACCTCACGTGTTCTGGAACTGCACAGAGAGTTAAGGTGTTCTAATTGGGTGAGTGCACAGACTCAGAGCACACTGGTTTATGCATGTATAACAGAGCTCGGTGCAGTAACATCAGATGTGGCGAGGCTGTAATTTACAATCAAAGGGAGAAATTAAGGTTGGAAAACAATTTTAAGGCAATTCATCATCACCCCGTAACCACAGGGGATGCTTCGGCCTTGAAGGGTCACGGTGGTAAAACAGCACCGCTCATGAAGTTCAACATGTGTACCCACACGAGCACCCCTAAATGTCTTCAGAGGAATAGAGGGGTCTGCTCCCTACCTCTGAGTTACTGCAAATGCCACGCATGGAGACCGCCCTGACAACATGAACAGGGAACTTTCCAAAACGCTTTCCAAGAGCTTGGAACATTATTTCCCTCAACCCTCCAATGCCTCTGGGAAGGCACTCCTCCACACACACCTCCCCTCCTCATCACTGATCCGTGTTGCAGTCATCAGAGGCATCGATGTGCAGGTGAGCACTTGAGGAAAAAAAAGCTGACACCAGAACTATATTTAGATCCCTAGACTGAAAATCCACGGGAGCAGCTGTAGGGATGCCTTTTTTTTTTAATTAATGTATTAAAAGAATGAAATGCCAGCAGCCTTACGGAGTCAGCCTCACCCCTGAGCGCGGCTGTGGGCACGCCGTGCCCGTGCACGAAGGCCGTTACACAGCAGCAGCTCCGCGGTACTCGCACGATCCCTCAGGGCCCGTTAGCGGGACAGAAGCGGAGCAGCTCAACATTTCTAACAGCTGCTGCAGAAGGCGCATTCGCATCAGTATATCGAAACAAGCAGGCGAGCTGTCAGGACGGCCGCAGCCTTCGCACGTTACGACCGCCCCGTCATTAACCTCCCGGCAACGACAGCCCTCACGGGTACGCGGAGCCCCCGGCCCGCCGCCACCTGACGCGCAGCAGCGCCCGGCCCGAACTCCGCTCCCCGGAGCGCCGCCACGGCACGGGCAGCGCCACGGAGTCAGAACCGCCCGGCCCGGGGGCAGGGAGCCCTCCGCCGCCAGCTGCTCACCTTCCCGGGCTCGTTCTCAGCCTCGGGGGTACCGCGGCTCTCGGCTGGCTCTCCAGGCAGCGCTTCGCTTCCCTCCGCCTCACGCCCGCTTCAGGAATGCCGCAGGCGAAACACAGAGACGCAACACGAGCGCGATTTCGGTTCCAACGGCGGAGGAAAAAAAAAAAAAGAAAAAAAAAAAAGAAATAACTAACAGAAACGAAGCGGAGGAGGGACGGCTCCACCTGGGACGGGCGGCTGCCGCAGCGCAGCGCCGAGCCCCGCGCCCGGCCCCCGCAGCCCGCACGGCCCTCACGTGCGCCCTCGCGCCGGCCGCGGGCAGGAGAGCACCGCTCGCCCCGCTCCCGGCCCCGGGCAGCGCGGGAGGGACCGCCCGGGCGGCGGAGAGAGGCGGGCCGCCCCCTGCCCGCCCACGGCCGCTCCCCTCCGCCCCCGCGGCGCCGGGACGCGGCCCGGGCGGGGCTGCCCGGCGGCCAGCGCGGCCCCCAGCCTCCGGGGACGGGCCTGGACTTAGCTCGAGGCGGGCGGCGGGGAAGCGCTGCTGTAGCCCGAGGAAGCGGAGGGTAGGTTGCAGTGCTTTGGCTACAGCGTCGGACTCGGTAAGGTTTTTCAGAGCGGACTGTGGCCATAAGGAAGTTAATAAAAACACGTGTTCCAGAAAAAATCTGTTTCAGCGGCAGCATTGCTTCCAATCTATTGAACAGGCCTATGTGTTCAGGGCTGCCAGGAGTCCGCAGGGACACCTGTGCTCGTGGAGCTTCTACACATGCAGCCTCTAACCATGAAGGGTCATCAGCTGTGTGACACACACAAGCTGTAGTCTCTGCAGTGAGCGAGTGGGAACGCACAGCACTGCGCCCAGCTGCCCCAACACCCAGCAGTCCTCCTCAGCAAACTGTTGTGATGGCGCTTGGCGGAAAAGCCCTGCGTTCTGCAAGCATGTCTTCACAGGGCTCACACGTAGGCCTGACGAGACACGACGAAGTTCCTTGACGCAGTCACAGGTATCGGCACGTCCCTGGCGAACCCCAAGCGAGGAGATCCGGTTTCTGAGCAGTCCTGCTGCGAGACTTTCTACACAATCACACCGTCACGTGCTGACAGTTGTCCAAGAGCTCTCTGCACACCAACCAGCACAGCAGCCTGGCACAGTTTGAAATACGTCAGCGTTCGGGTGAGCGCTGTGACTGCGCGCACACGGGCTGCAAGTCAACTGGATCGCAGCCTGCCATTTTAGCACAGTCCTCCCAGGAGGGCGTGAGGAAGTCTCCCTTCTTAGCCTGCCCTTACCCAGTTTGGGGATTTCATAGCGTGGGGCGGGCACTGCTAGACCTGGGGACACTGCATGGTGGCAACAGCCCTCTGTTGAGGTATCTGCCTTCTGTTGAGGTATCTGCCTTGCACTCACGGAGAGTTTGTAATGAAACTGTGCTGGTACATCTTGTTCTGATCCAGAAGAGAAGGCTTTGAACTTCTGTCAGTACAAGTAACTCACTGGCGAATAATTTAATCAGTTAATCTGTATGCAGGAGTTGTTCTCAAGTCATTTAGCAGTGCCCATCTCCCCATCCAGTTGATAGGTTTTGGTTAATCATTCACTCATCAGCAGGGCCACTGAATGGAGCCATACTGATTTACAGTAGAGGGCCTCAGGGTGGGAGAGCAGAGGACCCTGTCCCAGGGGTAGTTTAACTGTGCCCACCTGACCACACAGTCTGAGCCCTAAAGCTCTGAATGAAGAGGTAAATTTGTCCTTCCTCGCAGCTGAAAACTCTTGAAGACTGCTCTGTCATCTGTTTAATCTAATGTATATATGCTGTGGTTGCTCTCACTACGGAGCTGGGCTCAGCCTAAGTAATTACAGAGCAGCAATGTGGTATGTATCCTTAAACTGCAGTTTGCCAGAATGAATTCCACAGCAAATGTAGCTATATATTGCATCACATTGTACAAAACACTTCTAAGACCCTGAGATTTAAAACAGCCCTAATTTATAGATTTCTTTGATGAGCTTTTAAAGTTGAGTACTCTAATGACAATTTGTTTTGGGATAGCTGGTGGCACAAAACCACAGAGCTAAGCTTGCCTTTAAGTGAACTTACAAGTCAGCACCCATTCTGGTGTTTTTATCCACGGGATCTCCCTAGCATTCCCAATGTATGTTTCCCTGGCAAGCAATATACACAATGAATCTCCACCAATTGCTTTGCAGTACCGGGCTTCTGAGGAATGTTACAAACCTATGAGCTGTGCTTCTTTCGAACCGTATAAAGTCTCTGTTGAAGAATGGCAGTGACTGGGCAGTGACAGGTAGCTCTACAATATGAACTAGTAAGTGTAAAGTAAAAGCTGCTTTTAAAATGTGCCTGAACTGATATGAAAATCTGTCACTGACCAAAGATCAGAAGTCTAGTTTTATCGGAGGTCTAAAACAGGCAATATAAATAAAGACGCTGTAAGACAAAGACAAACAGGAATGCAGAAAACTTGTTTAAACACAGCCACAACCTTTGTTAATAAGCACTGTTCCATATGTATATGCTGTGGTACTTTGATAAATATTAAAATATTTACACAACAAGCACAATTACGGGAGAAGTGGAGTTCAGTATTTTTTATTACTGTTAAAACATTGTGGGTCAATTGACTAACACCTTGAAATAAGCATCTCACTGTCAGCTTCAAACATTTTCCCACCCAGCTTGCTGTCCTACGCCTTATGCTCGCTGGTAACACAAACTCCTTGCCCCTAGGAAGGGCAATTAATAGTCAGGTTTGGACACTAGGTTGAGCTAATGTCTGAAATCAAACTTTTCTGCGATGATATCTTGCATACCAACAGCTCCAATTAAACCAAATTCAGGTCTATATAAAGCCCATCAAAAGGCATAAATGTAACCCTGCCATAAAGCCCGCTTTTAAGTAATTACTGTTAGACTTTAGCCTATAAAGCCCCAAACCTAGACGTCTCTCAGGAAGCAATCATTGGCCATTTGCATTTGCCAAATGATTTTAATGCAAGAACCCCAGTTTAGGGTTCTGGTCTAGTACTAGATCTGGAGGTTGGTGGCCCTGCCTGTGGCATGGGCGTTGGAACTTGACCCTTGGGGTCCCTTCCAACCCAAGCCATAAAAAACAAACAAAGAAAACAAACAAAAAACCAAACCCAACAACAAAACAAAACAAAAAAAAACCCTCGAGCTACCTCCAGCTACCCAGGATTCTGACTGCCATGAAGACCCTATAAAACATATGAAGACAGATAGATACCTGTCTTTTTCCATCATTCTATACTCAGTGCTTACCAGTTACACTCACTCTGCTTCCCACCCTCTGGTTTGGATTCACCTGATTAATCCATATCCATCCTCAGTGCTTGCTTAGGGACTGGACTTTTAAGAGGCTTGGGACCGGGCTGGTTGGGACCAGGCACACAGTGCTGCAAAATCTGACACCCAAGACTCACCTACTGAAGACAACAATCTTTTGAGAGACTCCCTAGGTACACAAGATCACCAGAAAGCATAGGCTGTCGAGGATAAAATCAAATAAGAAAACTCCCTCAGTGGGAAAGTGACTATGGAAAAGAAGACTGGCTTACACTCCACAGTGCATGTGCAAGCAAGAGTGTCACCAGGTAACTGTTCTTTACTGAAGCTGGTTTTGTAACACTTAATGGATGTATGCATATTAATAGCTTTCATTTAACTCATTTTCATAGTTGCGTGCCTGTACTTATTGGGGGAGTCTGAACAATAGTTCAGTTTTACTTGAGCTCTGTAGGAGATATGTTTTTTTCCTCCTTTTTTTTCATATTAATCAACCACAAAATGTCTTCAGATTACAGGCAGTCTTTCAGTTTGGAGGAATCGAATGGATACTTAAGAGACTGATTTGTAGTAATATGCTTCAGTCTCTGCTCCCAGAGAAACCAACTCACCAACCAAAACTAACACAAGCCGCCTCAGTGAGAACTACTGAAAGAGTCAGTATTACCTCAACAAAGCTAAAAACTTGCAAGGAAAGGAGACTTCCCAGTCCTTCATGACATTCACAGTGAGCTGACACGGTTTTCCAGAGCTCCAGGCACAAAAATGATCCCTGCATTACAAGAAGAGTGTTGTGGGGCACAGAGGCTGCTGGAGATCCAAACCAGAAGGGAAGCACACTTAGTGTAACAAACACCGCTAAACAAGGCGATGGATAACTGCAGAAAAACAATACTAAATTGCATCATTTCCCAAGCATCACAGAGTATGCATAACATGGACCAAAGGAGTGATGACAGCAGCACTAGATGAAAGAAATTATTCACAGAAGCTTAAAAAGAAGGAAAAAAAAAAAAGGATTAAATCAAGTGACGCACATAATAGAAATGAATGCTGGTACACAAGTACACAAGCAAGCATTGTGCCAAAAACAGCAGTGTCACTAATAAAGAAAAACAAGCGTGGCTGAGTGATAGATAACAAAAGTGAGTTAGGAGAACGTGTATGCCACGGATGCTGTTGCCTAACTTGGAAAAGGAAACTGCCTGCCAGTGCTCTTCAGAGTAATTACGTGTTTTGTTAAAAATATGTGAAGCTCTCATTCTCTTCAGCAGTGCCTTTACACCCCTGGATGACACTGCCAACAGCCCACTGTTTCTGTGAGCAAAAGTAGCTGCAGAAAACAGCATCTGCTCTCAGTCACATGCAAAGGTCCTGTAACAAAGAGTTCAGTGGCATCCTCAGTGCCTTGACATTCACATTTATCAATGGTGCAGTGCATATAGAGTATGCCTGGTCCTTCCTAGAAGCAATAGCATCACTTTGAATGTTCAGTGGATCTCTGTGGGACTTCTAAACATCTGTAGTCTGGATTGAATGGCCACTCTTACTTGTATGCTCCAAAATCAATGCAAACAGCTCACGTGCTGTCCTGGTATCACCTCTAGTAAGGGGAGAGGAAACCTCTCTGGAGAAAAATTGGACACGTGGCACTTTTTACAGGTTTCATCTTAGTCCAAAAGTCGCCCTCATTCCTCACAAAGCAAGAGAGACTTGACCTAAGGGTGTCTCCCTTCCCCCACCAAAAGCCAGTTTTGAGTTTCAGATCTTACTGAGCTTTAAGGAATTTTAATTCCCCGAAAGGCAGTGATCACCATATTCAGAGCTGCATACAAGCCAGGGTACGTGGCTGTTCCTCGTACGCTTCAAGTTCAGTTACATTCCATATAGCCCTTCAAAACGAGAAGGAATCTGTTTCAGCCAACAACTATGGGCAAATCCCCCATAGAAAAGGGAGTTTATGAGCTTAGCAGCTATCACCACACTGTGGAGAAATACTGGTTGCAGAAAATGCAACACAGTGGGCTGAGTGGTGGGGGAGGAAACCTGCAGGATTCATTCCACTAGGAAAGGTACCTCACGAGCCTGATGCCAACCTATAATCCGCACCATACCATAATCAGCTTCACATTTTATCCACATAAACTATTATTAGAGAACATAGATACATGCAAATCAAGTTACTGTCACAAGCATTAGACAGGATTTTAAAGGATGGAAAATAAAATGAAAATATGGGGACAAATAAGGCCATAAGTTATCCTTTTTATCCTTTTATACAAGAGTTCCAGTTTTTTGTATTCCGTTGTATGACCAAAATCCCGAGTATATTTTTATGAATCCACTTAGGAAAATTCACTCTTTTTCTACAACATAGTGTTATAACTAACAGACCTCTGGGCAGTTTGATATAGGCGAGCAGTTTGGGGCAGAAACTGCATAAATGTATGGTGGGATTTCAAGATAAACAGCAATTATCAGCCAGTGCAATACCATATCTGCCCTTAAGATACGAGCACTCATTTTCCTCTCCTTGTGCTCTGCATAGACCTCCTCAAACATAACCAGAATGTATTATTATTGCAGCATCTTTGGACTACTTTTTCAGTTGAGGCAAGCTGAACAGTGTATTCTGCTATAACACAAACAACTCTAATGATTAGTTTCTAAAATTTACTTGCAACACAAAGCACTTCAAGTGAGCAGTGCAGTGCATGAAGCTGCCCAACAATGCTTGCTTCAGACTCAAAGCCCCCTGTGCACACCCTGCTCACTTACTTACCAGCAGACAACCCAGACAGAGCCCTGCTAACCATGGGTACACGGACATATACCAGTATCTAAATATACTCAGCAGTATCAAAATAGCCCTCTGGGATCGGATCTCTTTTGCTACCCTCACTCACTGAAGAGAGCAGTGCAGAACAGGTACCCAAACAAGACCTCTACAGACAAATTCAGCTATCAGCAGGAGGATAACAGCACAAATATCGAACTCCAGTTAGAGACATGGATCGCTTGGGTTGGAAAAGACTCTTAACATCATCACACCCAACCACATATGGCCTAATTTACTTTAGCTTTCCGTCATCTTAGAGACGCACATTGTCAATACTGCCTTGAGGCATTTAGTGTGGCCAGCAGGAACAGGGAAGTAATTGTCCCCCTATACTCAGCACTGGTGAGGCCGCACCTCGAGTACTGTGTCCAGTTTTGGGCCCCTCACTGTAAGAAAGACATTGAGGCCCTGGAGCATGTCCAGAGGAGGGTGACAAAGCTGGTGAGAGCACAGGCCTTATGAAGAGCGGCTGAAGGAGCTGGGATTGTTCAGTCTAGAGAAGAGGAGGCTCAGGGGAGACGTTATTGCTCTCTATAACTACCTGAAGGGAGGTTGTAGTGAGCTGGGGGTCAGCCTCTTCTCTCACGTGACTAGTGATAGGACTAGAGGGAATGGCTTCAAGCTGCGCCAGGGAAGGTTCAGGCTGGACATTAGGAAATACTACTTCTCTGAAAGGGTGGTCAGGCACTGGAATGGGCTGCTCAGAGAGGTGGTGGAGTCACCGAGCCTGGTGGTGTTCAAAGAGCGTTTGGATGTTGTGTTGAGGGACATGGTTTAGCGAGAACCATTGGTGAAGGGCGAATGGTTGGACTGGATGATCCTGTGGGTCTTTTCCAACCTTAGCGATTCTATGATTCTATGATTTGCTTACATGGAAGTTTTGCACAGGTTTTACATAGGCTCCATGTATACAAGGAAAAGAAGTGCACTGGACCTGACTTTAAGTCCTGTAGAGTTCTACAAAAACAAAACCAAGTAAAAAAACACCTACCAACCACGTATAACAAAATACCAAAGACAACAGGTTGCTTTACAGAGACATGCAAATTAAGTTCTTCATGTGTCAAATACACAGCCTGCGGTATGTGCTAGCAAGATCTGGGGCAAGCTTGAAGAGATCTGCATACATCACAGTAATCAATTACTGTGCTGTTAAATGCTTTGAAGCTGAAGTTATCCAATATACCTCTTGAAGTATCAGTGCTAGTTGCTAAAAAAAAAAACCTCCTCCCAACTCACAGTACGATAAGACCTGCCTTTGTTCTTAACTTAGACTCTTTGGTATTCAGCTTATAAAAACAGTTTCATAAAACAGGTCAGCTAGCTGAGTATGCCCAAGATCTGAGCAGTATGTGCGGGAAGGTATGCTAAAGCTAAGCTAAGTATAATAAAAAAACCTCTCAAAGTAGTAATTTTGTATGGATGTTTCTTAATTCAGCCTCCTGAATCCCAGCTACAGCACGTTCAACTAGAATTGCAAATACAGGCTTGGGTGAACAAACACGCTTTGGTAAACAAATGCTTTGGCACACAACGTTATGTAGGTGGGGTCTATCCAGAATGTCAAGAATTCTTCCCCAAATCATAGAGATGAGCGAGAACACAACCACTATATTTGCTTTTTCAAACTATTTACTGGTTGTTCATCTGTCCAAGTATTCTATTCAAATGAAATTAAACAAGGGTGGGTGTTTTTTTTTTTTTCTCCTATCTGCCTTTCCACCCTCTTCACCACAGTCAGTATCTTCACTAGTTGGCAAGAGATGGGGAAAGTTCACTTCGAGTCTCCGTTCTCCAGCTGCTCTCAGTTCCTGGTGTATTAAGCCTTAGGAAATAAGCACAGAGACGGGAGGGTTCAGAAGCTTTACGCTGATGGAAGGAAGGATGTATCACTGGTCTTCTCATTTGACAGCTGTTTTCCTATTTTCATTTCCTCACAGCCTTTTTCCAAAATAGCAGCACTTTAAAGGCAACCGAAGATTTACAGAATAGATCAGATTTGGATTTACTATTCTATTAATATCTCCAACAAATTGTTTACGTCAAAAGATGCATGCATTCTGCTATAGCACTGATCCATGCCAATTCTAGAGCAGAAAACTGAGAGCAACAATTTAAAAGCCCCTCTACCAAAGTCGGAAGCTGCATCTCTGTCCAAAAAGGAGAGAGATCAAAGGAAAATTTTGCAGAAGTTTATTATTTTCTGTCCTTGCTTTGTTTACATGTTTATCTAGCCATTTCCTCATGTTTGCCTGATGCCCAGCCTATTACCAATCCACAGAGAATATATATTTCCACCTACTAACTATGGAATCTGGCTTGGTTTTTGTTTGCTTGTTTGTTTGTTTGGTCTCCAAGCACTCCCTTCTTCAGTCCTCACAGTTTTTTTGGTCAATGTTTTATGTGTTTACATGAGTCTGAACTTTGAAGTGATAGATTTCTATAGAGATGTGTATGTCTTGTCCTCTTATACCAGGTAAAACCAATACAATGTAAGATGATGTCCAAGAACAAACTAGGGCAGAGGACAGATTATCAACTTTTGGAATCTACTTAAACAATACATCTTTCTTTTCTTAGGAAATAACGTGGCAATGTAGTGGAACCAGTTAAATATATATTGCTCATCTTGAGAAAAACTAGACCTGAGTATGAAACACAACTAAAAGTTATGTAAATCCCCCTAATCTCAATGTTAACCCAAGACCACTGTTTCATAATGAAGTCTTTAAAGGGCAGATGTCAGTATTTAATCTTTCAGGTCAGCAGTTTTTTGGATGTTAGCTATTACGGCGTTGGGTGGTAAAGAACAGAGGGAACAAGGAAAGGTATGGTAGGTTACTGCATGGAACGTGACTACTAAGAAGGAGAATTTTACCTGCTGACACCTTCCTACAGCCATTTTAAAGGGACAATAAGAAGTAAATTACCTAAAATGCATTGTGTTTTCCTGCAGTCGTCATTCAGAGTAGTCAAACGTTTCGCAGGAAGGTGTTCCTGCACACAAATCTGAACAACTCTGTTTTCCTTCAGTAAGACATGAGAACATGTCCTGCTCCAAATACGTTCTCCAACAGCGCTGCACAAATTAAAGTAATTTTTGTAGACGACAGAACAATTTCAAGCTTGCGTAAGAACGCCAAAGAACAAAATGCCAAAGTTTTGTAATTACCTGGCAATCTTACTTTGTGTCAACCTGATTCATTACACGTTTTCATAAATCTTCCAACTAAGCACAGGAACAATTTTGTCCTAGAAGCAAGGCAAATAATTTTTAAAAGCCATGAGAACTGAAGATGTTGTACATCTCGTGAACTGAAGCATTCAGTAAATGTATTGCTACTGCATTTGGAGTAAAATATGGGAATTGTTCATCATCTGCACAATGGTCGACTACCAAAAATAAATCTGTTCATCCTGTTGGGATGAAATAGCAGTGTTGGTGAGGATGGCTAAACTGGAATATATACCAAGCAAAGCTAACAGGAGTGGTGTTCGAGAAGGGTGCTAATGACTTTCACTCTTGATTTAACTGATGAAAACTTAATTTCAGTTTGAAGCAAGTACCGTGTCAGTGCTCTAACATCTATCTGTGACACACCAGCTCCACTTCCACTCAAGTTTGGGATGAGTCACTAGCAGATTACTACACCAAATTGCTTCTGATTCAAATGTACTTTTCATTTATATAAAGTGCAGCAAACAACAGCCCTTCAAAATACCCACTTCAGAAATACTGTCTCCTCGTTCACCCTTATATATCCCTACACTTGAATCAGTTGAAATACACTTGAATAGCCCATGAAACCATGATGCAATTTCCTTCCTAAAGCTTCCCTGTCCCTCGTCTGCCATGGGCCCCTTACCACACCATCTCCTAGCCACATGCTCTGTATTACCCTTTGGGAAGAAAAAGAGATCTCCACTGAAATAAAGTCTGGGTAATTGTGAGTATTTCCATCCCTTCACCCATCTGCCTCCACTATGGATGCTATTGATATGGATGCGTCTTCAAAGCAGAAAACACAGCACTGCCAGTTTTTCACTCTTATAAGAATAATGTCTAATTTTGAGAAGAGAAATGCTTAATAACTAAGGGAAAAAATAGCTAATTAAGTCAGAGCAAGATGGCCGTTTGCACTGCTGATTCCTGGCTCCTGTGTTTCTACATATGTAACTGCTCAGTAAAGCTTTTCATGCACATTTTGTTGCATTCATTGTGAACTTGCATTGTTAAACTGAGATTTTAAAATCTTGTTTGTGGGAAGGATGTCTCAAATCACATCAGCTGGAACAGTTTAGCACTTTTATTGCATCATGGAGTGGTAGCAGAATCTCTATCAACTATCAAAAGGACCAGAAGCTGAGGGAGACAAAAAGAGAACACACAGAGCATTAAGCTAACACCAAGGGGAAAGAAATTCTGGATATTGCACAGAAATACAGACTTGAAAGCATTAACACAGTCATTATGGTAGACAGGTACAAGTTATACCTGTGTGGATGCTAGAATTTTTGGAGTATGTGAAAATTAGTTATTGAATTTACATGGGATTATATTTTCATTTTATTGTGTGTCTAGGAGAGATGAGAGCAAAGCCCGGGGCTTCCTGTAGTGTCAAGGGGGAGCAGACATGGAAACATGCAGAACTCCCACTCCTTTACTATATAAATCTCCATGTATTCTTCACTGTGTTGCTTTGCAGGAAAAAAAAAAGTGGATATACATGCACACATATACCAGGCTGGGTCTGGCTTTACTAAGAGAAGAACAAGAAGTTATTTCAGAGAATACTTGTTGGTATCTTCTGAACAAATAAACCACAGCATTTAAAATGTATTTACATTTTAGAAGAAAGTTTTCAAATACTGCTACATAATCTGCCCAGACCTGAAAAGTTAAGCAGTCAATTTACTGAAGGGCCTTAAAAATAAAAGACATCTGATGCTGGTTTGTGGTTAGTTATGTAGCACGCTGGCATAGAATATACCACAAATTTGCAAGGAAATCAGAATATATAATAAAATCCCAGATATTGGCTATGGAGAGTAAATAATAAACCCAGCTCTGGATCCTGATAAATAGACTAAGCACTGTTTTCTTGGCTAAGCCTGTTCAGATTCCAATGAACAATAAAATTAAGAGCTACTACGCTGGAAACCATGGGAATAGCAATAAAAAAGTACCTGCAACACACACTAAGATTCAACCGAAGTACATGAGAAGGTTTTCCAGTAGAACAAGGAAAAGATCTTGTGCCTTTCTAATGCCATGAGATCTTAGTCATTATGCCGCAGTGGAGTAAGATTGTTTGCTAAAGACTGCCTTTTTATTGAGCTAGGAAAAGAAAATCCCAACTGGTCCATTCCAAACAAAGAACTGCATGTCCTACTTTCTTCTGAAAGCACCCCAGCCCTAGCACTGATAGCTCATTTGTGTACCAGCTGAGCAACAGCAGAACGGTCAGTTCACACACAGATTCCGCTGAGACCACTCACTCACCACCCCCAGCGATACTGCAGCTCCTTATGAGTGTTTAGACGTGTCCATCAATATGCTCAGGGAATACGTTTGCTAAACGTAAATTCCCACCTAAGAATCCCTTACATTTTCAAAATCTCTTCATTCCCAGCTCTTAGGACTTGGGTCAGATGCATCCCCTTATGCTTATGCTTCAATTCAAAGGGAAGGCTGCCTGGATTCACTCCCCCTAGTGGGGTGGGAATACTCATGCTGGCCTTTTTCACTCACTGGCTTTCCAGAAGTTAACAGTAAGCTCCTACTATCACTGCTCTCACTGAGGGTGGTCCATTGAAGCATTTTGTCCCTTTCTGGAGTGGGGTGCAGTACTGCATTCCCTTCAGAAAACAGGAATGGGAAGCACTTAAACTCCTAAGCCACTCAGGTCATGGAACTGTTGACTCCAATGATGTGGTTTTGTTAAAAATGTTGCCTACCACTGTTGGAAGAAGCAATGGACCTAAATCTTGTGCCTAGATCCATGGTTTGAGGAGCTTAGATGCAGCATCCCTGCTTGGTGGGACAATCAGTGTATGGAAGGCAATCTGACCCTACCATGGATGGGTGCAGGTTGCTGGCTAGAGCTGTGGACACACAGTAACAGTCCTTCTGAAAGCACACACACTCTTGATTCCCTTTTTCAAAGAGATGTTTCCCACTTCAGTAAATCCACTGCTACAGAAGAATAGTGATGGACAGCATGGGACTGTGGCCTGCAGGGTCTGAAGCACTGCAGGAACCTGCTGCTTATGTAAGTAGGGCTACTCAGTTCAAACAGTGATGTGGCTTTTTTAAAGTGTCTGGCAGCATCAGCTACCTGGGATCTCAAACTGAGCGATCAAACATTTAACAAGTTGCAAACAGAACAGAAAAGGCTCCAGTGGGCATCTAATAGCATGAGATTATCTTGGTATTTGCACGGTATCAGGAACAAAGGCCTTGCAGTTGGTGTGAAGCTCTCTAGTGCTTTAGACTGAGATTTCTTTATTTCAAAAATAGCAATTTTTGAAATGAAAAAAATATGCAGGAAATACAGAAAGCAGCAGCTCTGTAGGTTTGTTTCTGGGCAAATGGAGATCAACCAGTTCAGAGGATAAACTGACTAAAACTCATGAAATGGGAGGCAAGGGAGGGAGCTCATAAATAGAATGCAGACAAATGTCAACACGCTTAAAGTCACCTCACAAGAGAAATTATTAAAAGAGAAAAAAAAAGCAGCAGCTTCCTTAAAGGAACAATAGAACAGGACAATCTGACCTTGTGCCCTATAAAAACAAACAACAGAAGTTGTTGTAAGGGACTTCTTTGTCTAGGTCTTGTGTTTGGGCATCTTTGAGGAGCTCAGGGCAGACGCAGGATGTGGAAACCTGGTCAAATTGCTAGCAAGAAGTATTACATTTGCATGAGCACATAACCACAAAAAATCAGCATGGTTAAGATAAAGTTATAATGCAAACTGGAAAAAAAAAAGGTAGCAACAAATAATCCTTATTGTCCATATATTTTTACCTTAAGAACATGAGAAACCTTGCAGCCCTACATCTCGAAGGAGTGTGTGCACACATATGTGTGCAATGGAGAAAACAAACAGGTAAACAAAACAACAACAACCAGGTAAGAATATTAGGGAAATTAGAGATTCACAAATTGGTTGGCCTGATGAATTTCCTTCTAGGCTGTAGCTCAGTTACAGGTCACTCATGAAGGGTAAGTAATGTAATATATATAAAAAAACTGGAAAAGGGCAAACATTTCACCCATCTCTGTTAGAATGAAACTACAGAGCCAATAAGTCAGTTTAATGTCAAATTCCCAGGAAAAAAAACAATCCAGAACAAATGGATTAGCAGCACCTTAAGCTTAATGAGCAGCCAAAGGAGATTTGCTACATCACACCGCTAACTTCCTTTGACAGCCTTCCAGATAGGTGGAAGAGAAAGCACAGATGTCACATCTTTCCTTTTAGTAAGGCTTCGAAACTGCCTCGAGGTATTTTAACAATCAAACTAGAGATGCAAGGAGAATTAATCGTTTAGGATGTGAGAAACAAAGGTTAAATATACAAATGTCAGGATACAGTAGTAATCTGGAAGGACAGAGTGAAATGTCACATACAAGAAACTTCCCTCAGGCAGGAAACATCAAATACAGACAAGACGAGATGCAACACAGTTATAGGGTACAGTGGATCACAGGAGACAAACACCAATTTGTTCTACGAAAGGCAAACGTTGTTACAACATACCAAAAGAAGTGTTTGGAGTGCAACACCTGAGCATTATCAGCTGAACTTAAATACACCTTTCTACCTATCTATCTCTGTTCCTATCTGAATGCCTAGGAGAGCTGTGGACCCGCCAGAAAGGGTCTAGGGAACAGCAATGAGAATGCAAAGCAGTCTAAAAGTAGGACTGAGGGCTGGGTGGGATCCTGGACAAGCTGGTTTTAGGACAGGGGAAAACCACACAAGGGATGGCTGCTATTTCAGAATACTGCTGCAAGAAGGGAATAGTCTCTTCCTCAGTCAAGCGTGGATAGGACCAGTCCTAATGAGTTAAATGAGCACAGTAAAGGTTCAGATTAGATGCTGGAGGAGGGGAAGCAAGAACATTACAAACAAAACCAAAAAAAACAAACCTACCACAACAACCAAGCAAGGAAGGGTAGTGAGGCACTGGAAGAGATTCCACAAAACCTTCAAAAACAGCTGAGGCAAACACTTAATAAAAGACAGATTTCACCTTTGGGGCACAGACATTTTAGATGGCCTCGTGAGACCTAAAAAGTACAGCTGGAAGCAATGTTCTATGAAGCATGGAGGTTTGCCCTACGCCAGACTGGGAGTGTTGGGACCAGCATCTGTGCGGCAGAGAGCAAAGCAGGACAGATCAACTATTGCATCCCAGAACAGCACGACTTGTCGCAGCCACCAGGTAGGTGTAAGCTCTTTGCAGCAACACGAGTGCCAGAGTGGCACCATCAGGAGCTCAGGTACCAGGCACTGATTCAAGACTGCATATTGATGTCTAATGTGACAGATGGGTGTCTTTGGTACGTGTGCATACAAACTGTGGCAAACAATCACAGAGCTGCTTTCTCACCCCACCCCCCCCCCAAAAATGAATGAAGACCTACGTCTTGGGCCTTTCTGACTTGTATAACATTGCACAAATAAAGCAAAAAAAGCAGAAGGCCAAGCAGCCAAGCCATCAATCTCTTCCAGCTCCCAAGTCATAAAGCAGCCCCCACGACAAAGAATGTTCCAGTTTTTCATTGCCAGTTCCTAACTTCTTGTTAACACGATGCAACTTTTTTTTTTAATTCCCTCAGGGTAAAATTGTGTGTATGTCTGAGAGTGTGCAACTGCCATTGAAAAGCAGCTCTATATTCAGAGGCATAAGGCCGGCCTCTGTGCCTTACAAGGCAGTCGCTCTGTAGCAAAGGAGCTGCCAGTGCACCTGTGGAAATACTCAGCGTGTACAGATTCCTTATCAAAGGCTGGTTGGTTTCTTAACCTCCGCCCTTCACATACAGCACGATTCGCTGTATAATTATCATAACTTTGGGTCGTTGATGATAATATTTCTTTCAGGTTATTTCAAGTGATGCCCCTACATTAACTATCAAACTGATTTTTGCACGTGTTGACAAGTTCGCTCTCTCATTTCTGAGTAAAACCCTGCGAGTGCTATGCCATTCCTTCTTCCACCTCTATTTTAGTTCTTCAGAAACAAATACACGTGAAACACGGGAAAAAAACCCAACCTCAATGTCAGCAATTAAAATGTTTACACAGAAATTCTAGGTACTTTTTAATACTTGACAGGAGCTACAGAATTCTGGTTTTATTCCCAGATAATTAAACAGGAAGAAGGGCTGAGGGCATCAGACATGAGAGAACCTTAAGCGAGGATCCCAGCCAGCGCATGTTGCAGAGCTACGCTTGCAAGACAGGCATCAATTACACATTCTGGTGAAGTACTCCACAAGTTCAGCATTTTAAGGCTGTTCACGAGTTTCTAATAGCCTCTGTCAACTCACATAAAATGTGCTTAAACACTCAGACACCAGAACCAAAACCAAGTGGATCATAAATCTGAAGGTCTTCTGAATCGGTGAGGCTAAGTCAAGCTTCTCCTTTATATTTACATTGCCTTGGATGTGGAAATTAAAATCCAGGCAGCAAAATGTACTTTTAATTGGTGTGGGTGGTAGATGAGCTCTCTCCTTTTCAGTCTGCCTTCTGGTTTTAATTGGGTAGAAAACTATTGTAAATATTTTCTTCTTTCACGCTGCTCCTTCCCAAGCTCTTCTGTAAACAAGTGAGGTATTGTTTAGCTGCTATACACTACATCCCACACACCCCAAACCAAAACAGAGAAGAAGTACACATTCAAATTGCTACTGATCATTTGGGATTCTAAGGGTCTTTTTAAATCACACCACAGAGCGACTCGCATACCTCCACATAAATTAGCACAAGATGTAATATCTTTTTTTTACCTTTCCTTTTCGTTATCAGCTCAAGAAGAGAAAAGCAGACTTGGAAACTTCAGCAAATGAACCTAGAAAGATTTGCTCAGCAGCCTCTAAGTCTTTGGTCAGCAGCTCTGTGCTGTTCAAGGCACAAGTACAAGTGCATCACTGTTCTCTCATTTAAATGTAGAATAATTCTAGGATTCATGGCAATGCCAGCTTAAACTTAGCTCTAAAGAAACCCTTTGTTTTCAAATAAATCACTGCCTCGTTTTAGATAATTCTATAAAGAATCTTATTCATCCACCACGTAACATATTAGTTAACATGAAAAGAGCACCAAGAAGGCAGTCAACCTCCAAAAAATTCTGAAGAAAAGTGAAGTTAAACCAACCTATTTGGTGCGTGCCTTTGGAGTTACATATAATATGTGTGCACACATGCACAAGATATAAAACATCATCAGAAACAGCACCATTTGTTCTCCACACAAACAGTTTATGCTAAGGGGTTTGACAATTTATGAGCACATCAGGCACACTCTCCTGACAGAGCCATGTAATTGCTCATTTTCTCTGTCACTGATCCAAGTATCACATGATTTTTCAAGGGATGCTACTGAGGGCCAGCTTTGTGGTCTCCTTGTACAGAAACTCCATATGTTTCCAATAAGCGCTCTGAGCACAGAAGGATAGAAAAGAGTTGTTAGACCCAGCAATTCCAAGGCAAACAGAAAACATTTACAATATAATCAAGGCACACTGCTACTACTTTGTGGCAAGGAAGCACAGGTCCTTGCTGTGCATGTCTTCAGGCACTTGACAGCCTGTTTTTGGTGTTTTCGCCAGGTAGCTCTTATTTCTGAACTATTCTAAAACTTCTCCATTTAGAAGCTTTCAGTACCTTTCTAAACATCTAGACTTAATGCACCTTCCTTGTGCAAGGTATGGTTAAAGCCCATCCAAAAGCCTTCTTTTTTTTTCAATTACCTCCTATCCCTATCCCATATTCCTTCAAATTTTAAAGCAAAACACATAAACTGCGAATTCCAGAGCATTTAAGTCAAGTATTCATTTTCTGAATGCTCAGTCCTTTATTTACTGAACTTAATATGGAACATATTTAAGGGCGTGATAGTGATCCCAGATCATAAATACCTAACACTAAGATGCCACTAGAAAAGCCTCAGCTGTGACTATCACTGTCTAAATACGCAGTTGTTCTGTTACACTACTGCAGACTCTGTACATCAGCATTTAAACACGTATGTCCAACGTTCCTGCACTCAAGCAGAAACTACACAGGGAATGGAAGATCAAGGATGGTCAAGGGCTGAGGGTTTAGCCTCAGACTTCATGGGGACTCAACGGCAGCCTCTGTTGGAGAACGTTACCAAGAAGTCAGGCTCTTTGCTGCGGAGTCTGTTTCTGGAGGTTTTCAAAACCCAGCCAGAGAGCCCTAAGCAAGCTTGCTTGAACTCGGTGCTGACTCTGTTTTCAGTAGGTAGTTGCACTTGACACGTCCCGGGGTTCCTTCTGACCCAAGTAACCGCATGATCTAACACGTGCAGCCCTAAGCAGCACTTCCCCTTCGGCACATCTCTGTTGGAATTCAGAAACGCCACTTGAGTACAACAGCATCTCAGAACAACAAAGCTCAAAGTCCCCCAAACACAGCTTCTCATTACAGCTATAATTTCAGCAAACGTTAACGATGCCAAGCTGTGAAAGGTAGCTTCTTGAAAATAAGAACTGTGCCCAACGGGTGCTGTGTTTTAGCAGCAAACAGGAAAGGTACAATACCTAAAAAACTGGCACACAGTTTGCTTATATTCAGATAACAAATTTTGCATCCTACGTGATTTAGTTAAGTACTTGGAAGTGACTTCAATTGTACAGTAGTTCAGTGATGAGATACGAAGTGTAACAGTCATAGATACATATTTGCAAGGACACTACAAATCCATTCTGACCTACCTACAATGTTACCAACATTGAATCCAGAAGTTCCCTTGCCTGAAACCTCCTCCAAAATATTTTGCATCTAAAAAAACACAGTGAAGCAGTTTTGCATCCTCAGTTTTTCACTACAGTAAACAAGAGATGGGGAAGTACCACTGAAGGAGAAATGATCCCAAGAACCAGAAGAGCGAGCAGCAGTAAAGCAGCTGGCAGTGTGTCGCCTTGTTTCTCAGCTGAGACCTCCCTCCTTTTCAGCAGCACATCATGGAGTGTCAGAAGCCGATATCCCTCTGATTTACTTTTCTCCAAGAGAAATATAGCGGTCTATAAAGTTACACAACTCTTACAGAGGCAATATTTTGCTATAGGATCTGGCAAGACAGTTAGCACTCGCAGGTTGCCAGTCATCCTCACAGTTTCAAATGAGACTGCCAACAATAAGACACGGTGTTTCTTTGAATAAGGGAGCTTTGAAATAAATGTAGACACCGATCTTCCTTATCCACACTTCCCCCAACAGCCAGGTGCTTTACTTCTCTAAAGCAAAGAAACACAGTGCTAGCAAAACAAAGCATCTCAAGTATCACAGAATGAGAAATTTACCCTTCCTTGTCAGATGACAAGAAGGATCTGGGAGTGCTTGTTGACAGCCAGCAGAACACAAGCCAGCAGTGTGCCCAGGTGGCCGAGAAGGCCAATGGCATCCTGGCTTGTACCAGAAATAGTACAGCCTGCAGGAGCAAGGAAGTGATCGTCCCTCTGTACTCAACAATGGTGAGGCCGCACTTTGAGTACTGTGTTCAGTTTTGAGTCCCTCACTACAAGAAAGACACTGAAGCTCTGGAGTGTGTTCAGAGAAGGGCAACAAAGCCGTGGAGGGTCTGGAGCACAAGTCTGAGGTTGTGTCAAGGTGGAGGTTGGCCTCTTCTCCCACATAACAGCAAAATGATGAGAGGGAATGGCCTTAAGTTGCACCAGGGGAGGTTCAGGTTGGATATTAGGAAAAATGTCTTCTCAGTGAGAGTGGTGAGGTGTTGGAACAGGTTGCCCAGAGAGGTGGTGGAGTGATCCCTAGAGGTGAACAGGAGACATGTGGATGTGGCACTGAGGGACATGGTTAGTAGGCACGGTGGGGATGGGTTGATGGTTGGACTAGATGATGTTAGTGGTCTCTTCCAACCTTAATGATTCTATGGTTTTTGCCTCAAAGACTGAAGTGAAAAGACTGGGTGAAGATATAACCTTATATCTTCATGTTTCTCCCTTTGCTAAAGACTGGAAGATGACTCTCAACACAGTTACAGGTCAGGTTGTAGCCACCCCAATCTGTGGATGAGGCCAGTATGACAGGACTAAATACCTGGCTAAGAGGTGACAGGCTAGCACTCATCCTACAGAGTTACACCAAGGGCAGCACACTGAGTGCTGCAAAAGCCAGGTTCCTGCTGCTTCTCCCCACTTCAGGCTGTGGCATGTGATGGCCCAGGCTAAGCACCGCAGCAGCAATTTGCCTCCCACTCAGGTCCTTCAGTCCAAGCAGCAGCTGTGGAGGTGGGGGAGATGTGGGTTTGAATCTCTTGGGCACAGGGAACAGGATCCCAGGTTCTGACTACCAGAACTACCAGCCCTCCAGCCACCACCAGCTACCAGCTATGGAAAGGCTATGTTTAAAAAAAAGCAACACACCAAACACCTAAACAACTGATCCTATCAGTGTAAGTGTTTACAGCACACTTCCTAGGTGCCCCAGTTTCTTATCTCCTCAGAGCCTTGATGCTCAACCACAGCAGCTTCAGATAAAGCACTTAACTTCCTACTCGAGAAGGGAGATGCGCAACACCTCAGACACTTTCGGAGCTGGGCAGACACTGTGTTATGCAGCTTGGAAGACTTGCATAGACTGTGCTTGAGAAACAGGAGTGCAAGGACAAACTCAATGAAGATGTTTTAAAGTATTCTTGCAGTATTCTCAAGTCCTTCAGTTCTACTTTGGGAAGCGTGTTTGCTTTGCAGGTTATGTTAGCAGATGGATACTGCTTAAGCTAGAACAAAATGAAACTTCAATATAAACATGTGAAGTGCTAACTTCAAATAAAAACAACATATTGCTTTACTACAGCTCAGTCTACAGAAGCACGTAGATTACTTATGCTGTTATCTAGTTCTTTGGTCTATAGAAAAAAATCATAGCAGTTTAAGTCTTTAATGGCTTATGAGCATCCAAAAATGAAGTCACAAAGGCAGCCAACAGTGATTCTGCATTTGGGAGGTGCCCTCTGCTTAAAAATAATATTTTTTAAAACTCGACAGCCAAAAATAAATATTCATTTACAGCTACAAATATGTGCAATCTGATCTCTATTTACATGCAGAAATGCTAGGCATCTCTGTATGAAATGCCTTGTATCCACGGGACAAAAATGCCCTCCTGTTTGCATGCAAGTGCTGAAACTGAAACTATGTGGAAAATGATCTGGGATACAAGCAGGGCAACCCGGGAAAGTGCTGCAGTATGGATGTGGCTGGAAGGTCGGAGCTTATTAGAAGCTCATCCTCTGTAGATGGGATGAAAAATAAGATTTGACATGCACTCTTATACAGCGATGATTAACCCGAACCTGCAATTAGCATGCATGACATTATGAAATGACAGATTCTTTCCATCATAAATCCCAGATCCCAGAGAGAAAGGAGTTGCTACGCACCTATTTTTATTTGCCAATACCTGTGACATTCTATTTAATATACTTTATTTTTAGAATTCAGTACATTCTATGGAAACCTCTTGTTGCTGGGTCAAGTCAGCTTTGGAGGCTGGCAGCCAATCCAGCTGCTTAGATTGAAAGAATTCTGAATATTAAAAACCAGCAATCGCTATTTTAAACGCACACCATTACAGCAGAATTATCCACCTACTCACGGACCGACTTGAAACAACTCCAAAAATGAACAGACGAGTACTTTTACTGGGAATTTTAAAGTAAGGCTTTAACTACTAGCTGCCTGCAGTGCCTTATTTCATATGCAGATCACAGCAGAACGGGCCAGAAACCGCCCAACTTGCGTCCCTTGTGGCTCCTCTGCTCCATAAGATGTGAGCATCCAGCCCAAACGGCTTCTTAGAAAGCTGTCCATCCACATCCAAACGCAGGTGGGCAATAACGAAAAGCAGCAATTCCTACCTGCCACTGACCACTGAAGTAAAGATCCCCTTAGGACAAATCCAGCACTTCACAAGCCCTGCGCTAATCTGGGTATGCTGCATGTACCACTCCTGACAGTTCTCTTCAGTCACAGAATGGTTTGGGTTGGAAGGGATCTCAAAGCCTGCCCAGTCCCAGCCCCCTGCCGTGGGCAGGGCTGCCACCCACCAGCTCAGTGCCCAGAGCCCCATCCAGTCTGGCCCTGAGCGCCTCCGGGGATGGGGTACCACAGCTTCTCTGGGCAGCTGTGCCAGCGCCTCACTCCTCAAGGAACGTTTAATCCTCTTTTAAGAAAGCAGTACTGACTTTAACAGATTAATACGAAAGACACTTGAACAGAAGGGCTGTCAGCACTTACTTTGAGTGCCCAATCCACGTTTAAACGCTATTTCGGCACTCAGGGCACACACTGAAGAGGCTGCAGTGCTCAGCGGAGAGGAACACGCAGCCAGGTAACTGGGTTTGGCCGCCTACAAGCACGTATCCACGCCCTCTGCCCCCTCTCCAAACCCTCTCTCACCTCCATCCTGGAATCACTCCCGTGGGGTTAAGCAGTGGAGCTGCAGGTCGCGGTGTCAGCCATGGCTGCAACCAGCAGACACGGGGCTCCCGCCCGAACCCGGACACAGCACAGAGCGCTGAACGTGAAGGAATACCGCCTGCTGTGGGCAGTGCTGGGGGGGGGGGGGAGAGAAAAGAAAAAAAAAAAAAAGGAGAATATGAAATACGGAATGACTTCACAACTTATTTTTTAAGATATAGTATCCGTATGTTCCAATTGGAAAAAAAAAAAAAAAAAAAAAAAAGAAGAAGTAAAAAGAAAGCTGGAGTTTCGCCGTTGCTGCCCGCAGCGCGCTGCCTCCCGCCCGCCACCACCAGCTCCGCGCTTCGGGGCTCCGTCCGCTTCCTCCCCGCGGACCTCGCAAGCGCCGCGCGGGCAGGAGAGCAGATCTCAGCCCTCGTGTACCCCCGGGCTGCACCAAACGGCCGCGCCGAAGGGAGGACGAGCGGTGGATTTCCCCGCGCCGCCAGCCGTGCCTCCGCCCGGCCCGCACCTACCTCCGCCCGCTCGGCTCGCTCCTTCCCGCCCCGACGCGCCGCCGGCGGAGCGGCCCCACGGCCACGCGCGGCCGCCCCCGTTCGGGGCGGGCGGTGCCGCTGCCGCCTCGCCACGCCGCGGGGTCAGGCCGGGACGCGCGGCCCAGCGGCCCCTGGCGGCAGCGGCCTGAGGGAGCGGCGGGGCGGCCCTCCCCGCAAGCGCCGCCTGAAAGCGCCGCGGCCTCGGGAGGCGTCGGCAGGTGGACGGTGCCCTTCGGTGGTCTTTGAGAGCCCTTCCAACGCAAACCGTTCTGCAGTTCTGTTACGCCGGGCCTGAGGGGCCCGGCCTGCCGCTCTCAGCAGGAAGCATTTGAAACATCTCCTCCACACCCTCCTGGCAACGTTTTGCGTTTTTATTTTCTTTGGTAGTCGCTCTCTGTGCTCATTTCTCATGGCAGGATGTGGTAAGCTTAGGGCTACCTGTTTGCTTGAAGCAACGCCGGTTGCTTCTACACAAGGCTCATGTGCTTCCTGCCATGCTTTCCTCCCCTCACATTTCCACAGGGTGCCCCCCCAGAACGTCCTGCATCCAGAGGGGATACAAAGAGCACTACAACACTAATTGGTAGAGCAAATTCTCAGTACAATGAAGGAGAGCTTGCATGTCGCGCTCATAAAAATCTGCTCTTGTATCTTAAAGTAACCATCAACACCTTGCAGTAAATTTTGGAAAGTCTCTTCCTTCCCCTCTACCAGGTGAGCAAAGGAATGAGGTAAAACGTGCAGCCAAATGACACACATTTGGTGAAACAGAAGAACCAAGGTGCCACGGTGGTATGACTTCATGCAAGCTTTCTTTTGCTCTCTTAGTTTAAGGATTTTGCTGTCATGTTTTTAGGAATGCTGCTTTAGCCCATCATCCCGCCTAGTCCTGTGATGCAGCTATAATTCACTTCTGATCTTTGTCTGTTCTTTAGCCTACCACCACTTGCTGGAATCATAACCTCAAGCTGATTCAGCAGTTCCTGTTGGGTTGAACATTTCCCTTTCGGACTGATAGCTTCTTTAAAACTGTGTGATGATCCAAAATATCACAAACGTGAAAAGCTGCCAGATTATTTAGATCCTTTTTCATAGAGAGCTGAAGTACATCTAACCTCGGTTGTAACCTTCTGCTTCTGGTAAGTCTTGCATACATGCAGCAGCACCTCCACGTGTGTGTCCTTTGGGTGTCCTTGATCCACCTGCCACGTATGTTTGCAGTACAGATCCATCTTCCATGTGTAACTGTTTATAATGCAGCTGTACACAAAACTTCTTTCAGGATTGTTTCAAAGGGGCAAATCCTTGGGCAGCCCAGGAAGAAGTTCCCAGCACAGACCACTGCCTGCAGCTGTGGCCTTGGCCATGCCGTGACGCTGCTGTGTGGAGCCCCTGGACATGTATGAATTCACTCTCATTTCTGAGCTGCCGTTCTCTGCACTGCTCCCCTGCACAGCCCCAGCACGAGGCCCAGCTGCCAATGAGAACCTTAGCTGGTTCCCCTCACTATGAGCAACTTTCGTGTAAGGTAAAATCCTCTTAAAAATAAAAGAGCAGAAAGAACAAAGACAACAATTACTTGCCATTAGAGTCAGTGTTTTCCTCATTGTAATTGAGCTGTGAGAACAGCATGTTTTTTTGCTCCGGTATTCCCCTGTGAGGACAGAAGTACACACTCAAGGTTCCTAATTCCACTCCATCTGTAATAGGAATCACTGAGACTCGAAAACCTTTTAAAGGGTGAGGCTCAGTCCTTACTGCTGTCACAGCTGTTCTGTCCTCTGTTTGCTCTGTCATTTGTTTTCTCGCACAAATCCTTGCAGACGGGTTGATTTGTTTAACTACACACAGGTCAATGTCTGAACAGCTCACCTAGAAGCACCAGCCAGACTGAAAGAGAAAATGAGGAAAAGTCAGGTGACGATGACATGCTGCTTTAATGCAGAACAACATCAGCAGTCTGGTACACGGGCTGAGGACAGACCCTTTGTATTTGTAGAGGTGATGTGTTCTCCACCTATCTATGAGGTACCAAACCACCGAGATGGGGAAAATATCCCTTGTGAGATCACCATTGCTCCTGTCTGCTTGCTATCCCTGCTTTCATTCTTTGTCACCTCACCTATTTGCATACCACCACCCTTCTTTCCTCTGCTCTTCTTTCCCCATAGCAACTCTGCCTCCATACATCCTACTTCACCTCCCACACCAAGAAGCTGTGCAGTAGTGCAGGCTGAACTTTAGAAGAAAACATTGCAAAGACAAAGGAGTTGTTAGCTGGTGTAGACCTGCAGTGAACCCTCTAGCAAAAGCTGGGAGAAAAACAGACAGAAACCAAGGACAAATGGAATAAAAGAAAATAAGGTTTTACAGTAGGGAGCAGAAAGCAAGTTACAAGAGGTGAACTTCCACCAAAGGCCTATCTGTTCAGCAGACCAGACAGTACATACTGGGGCTGGTTTGATTCCCCTCTACCACACACAAGCAAGATTATGCTGAGTACATCGAGGAATTAAATCAGCAATTCATAGAATCATAGAATCATAGAATCATAGAATCGCTAAGGTTGGAAAAGACCCACAGGATCATCCAGTCCAACCATTCGCCCTTCACCAATGGTTCCCACTAAACCATGTCCCTCAACACAACATCCAAACGCTCTTTGAACACCACCAGGCTCGGTGACTCCACCACCTCTCTGGGCAGCCCATTCCAGTGCCTGACCACCCTTTCAGAGAAGTAGTATTTCCTAACGTCCAGCCTGAATCTTCCCTGGTGCAGCTTGAAGCCATTCCCTCTAGTCCTAGCTTACATGTCATAAGAAAAGCTCACTGTGACATGACATTTGCTTGCACTAAATCTGTGTTCATAATGAGGTTCCTGTCTTCAGGCACACAAATTCCCATTTTTTTTCAGAGCTGGCAGAGTTGAAGGAATGGTAAAATTTGTCTTCAGGGAGCTAGCTGATTATTAATATTTCTGATAAGTTTGGCATTTTACAAGGTAAAGGTATTGAATTTGCTTTTCTTAGGAAAGGTAAACATGGTCATTTTAATGCACACATTGCATAAAAGGGAGCGTTTAGACGCTTTATTGAATTCCCAGAACCTTGTTGACAGATCTCACCTGGGGATCCTTGTCTAACTCCACTGTGTTTCCAAAGGAAAATCCTCCTCCCCAAAGCACCACCACCAGACTTTCATGCCAATGCCCAAAGCAGCGCAGTAGAAAAGAGCAGATGTTGCCCTTCTCATAGCCACTGCTCTAAGCTGGTTCCACCTGGTTGTACTTCCCATCTCACTGGATGCTTTCTTTTTCAGTCTTGCCAGTGTTATGAGCAAATCTAGATCACATTTTGCAGAATTTGAATCTCCCTCAGAGGAATACTGAGGTGGGCTGCTCAGTCTCCCAAGTGTACAGACATGTTTCCAAGTCTTGGCTGTTGTTAAATAGCGGTCGTTAGCAGTCTAACCCTGAGACATGGTGAATACCAATGAATTGAGAGGATGAAGGTACTGCCAGACTTGAGGGTGGCGTTTCAGTTTGTGCAAGCACCTAGTGTAGTACCTAGCCGCTCTAGCCCTAGAGTACCTAGCAGCTCTCAGTGCAGTAGGTACAGTCCTCTTCCTGAAATGGCAACCTGTAGGCCATTTCACGGGGTGTACAGCCTAGACAGCAGTCATTTTCTCTTCCTCCTTCCAAAAAGTTGGAGGAAGATTGGTTACTCTTTTATCATACTCCTCTATGCAGCTGCTGAGGCATAATGTGCTGCTGTGATATATCTGAGTGTGTTCTCTGTTAGGTTCTGGGTTAGTTAGATCAGAGTTTCCACTGCTCTGCAGTTTTTATTACTGAACAAACTGTAAAGTTCACCCATTCACACCACAAGCCTGTTTAATTTTTGCATACGAAGTAGAACCCTTTGTTTGCATTCAGAATTCCCCGTGCTTTGAGCTATTTGGCACATGAAACACGTTGGCTATAGCATGTAACTTTCAACCCCCACAAGCAGAATTAGCTACAGTAATGGAAGACTTTATATTCTTTAAATTTGTAGTGAAAAGACTTTAAAATAATATAATGTTTTGCTTTTTTTTTTCTTATTCCATTAAGATTGAATCTCCACATTTATAAAAGTATCTTAAGAAGCAAAATTAGACTTATGGATTTGCTTAGGGCGTCTGACTTATCACCTCCTTAATTAATTAATTAATTAGTGATTAAAATGAAAATATCTAAGAAGTTAAAATTGAGTGAATTTACCAAAGTTTCAGCTTAAGAAATCATCTCACTTAGAAAACAAATTTATGTATAAAGCGGAGCTTTTGCTGTTGTTCTTCTCCCTGTTCGTTTTCTGTGGTTGTCGTTTTGGGGAACCAGAAAGTCCCTGTGTCAGATGTTTTCCATGACCTACCAGGAAGTACCAAGGATGAGGCAATAGTCTTCCCAGAAATACATCTCAAAACACAACACAAGTTATTGGAGGTGATGTTCTTGTCTTAAGATTGGAATTAGTGTACAAAAGTCTATAAAAGTAGAGACTAAGAGTTTTGAGTTGGCAAGTGTAGAAGACTATAAGGAATCGAAGTGGAGGAATTAATAGAGTTTATATGCATAAAATCTTTGTATGTGCATAAAGCAGAAGAGCTGTTGCTTAATACTCACTCTCCATTAACATAGACACTCTTTTTCAGCCCCAGCAGGAAGAACAGAGCGGGTGCCCACAGTCCTGACTGTGTTGTGCATGGATGTGCTCTGGGCAGAACGTGTTTCGAACACCAGTAGCTGCCCAGATCTGACGTAGTGGCTTTGTTGCTGGGAACCACTGGGAGTTTAGCAGAAATCTTTCTGCACACATGCTGGGACACAACTGCTATTGGGTATGTTTGGAGTCCTACAAAGTGACTGAGGCACAATATTACGCGTAGGGATAAAGGCAACCTAAAGTAATGTTAAGCCAATGTTAAAAATATCATTCTCTAATTCAGATTATTTTCAGAGAGTATCTGTTTCTAAAGGGTAATTTGGGGAAACCATCCATGGACTCTCTTATGTCAAAAGGCGGGGTTTGGGGCACACTTACATATCTTCTATTTGCTTCTCCATCCTACTTGGACAGCTGCAGTAAAAATGCCTGCAAAAAGGAGAGGGGATGGCAGGGGCTCACAAGAAGCTGCTTTGGCAGTGTTCCCATATGAGAGTGCCCACGTGCATCTCCTTCACCCACTCCTACCCCGTTGCTTCTCTGTGTGTGAGACTGGGACTTGATGCTTTCCTCATGTTTTTCCTTCATGGATATTAACGCATCAGAGAGCCAGGGAAGAGCTTTAAGGGCTGAACGGGGAATAACGCTCTTGGGATGGGTAGCTGGCTTCAATCCAAATATTCTTTGATCTGCAAGTTGTTACAAAACCGGCTGAAACTCTCAGCTCTGCTGACCCACATAGAAGAAGATAAGCTCTCAGCCTCTTTTTCTCAAATTCTCATTTTTTTTCAAGTATGTCCTCTTAGTTCATATGCTCCTTGCAGTGAGGCACCAACACACACTGCTCCTGCTGCAAGTGCCTCTGTGTTATGTTATCTCACCTGCATCATCTTTGTATTAATTCTATTAATTCTTTGAAAGACTTTGCTTTTCTGTAACGATATGACACGACTGACTCATGATCAGTGCATGATTCATTGCATACCCTGATTCTTTCTGAAAAATGGGTCCGATGAATGTATTCTCTTATCTTGTGATTGTAGGACTAAAGCATTGTATCTGCTGATGTTTGACATGTTTATTTCACAGCTTGTCAACTTCATTATGAACTACAAATTTCTCCCTCAAAGTGCTTGCAACTCCTTCCAGCTTAGCATGTCCCCAGGTTTAATAAATATAATCTTGCATGTAGCTGATGAGCAGACCGAGGGCAGATGCCTGCATAACCTCATTTTGTAGGCTTTTGCAGTTTGGTGCTGACCAGCTGCTCTGCGTGGTTACATAAGTGTGCTATAACTGCAGCTTTCCGAGCTAGGACAGCAGTACCCGATCTGTGCCTTGTTTGCTAGCTTGGTTATAAAGTATCATGTGAGAGGATACCAGAACTCACGAGTGTCCAGATAAAATAGCTGTCACTTCTTTTCATGTATGTGGATTTGCTCAGGGCCAAATTTAGAGTTTTCCCTATAGGATGTCTTACTTCTGTATCAACAGTGCATCTCCCAAGATTTCTACTTTTTAGCCAGCTTTCTCCCATTGCACTCATTTACCAGAATGTGTGAAATGAATTTGGTGGTAATGAAGGACCTTAGTATGGTTTTATTTGAAATCCTCGCCTTAGAATTACAGCCCCTGAGTCTTCCTTACGCATCTGTCTATGGCAGTCAGATCACAGTGAGACCTTTGATTTGCTTTCTATTTACTCCTGCTTTGTTGCTGCTGTTTGAGCAGATTTCCTGCTGTGTTCTGGACCTCAGAGCAGGCACTCATGTTCTCAGCGTGCAATATTCTGCAACAAGTAACAATATCAATGTGTGCCTTGTGCACGACCCTACCAGTTGTGTGAATGACCCAAGTGTGAAACCAAAGCTTCACTTGCAGCTTGTCTTGTTCGTTGGCTCAGTTGACTGCAAACGTGTCTTGTTCGTTGGCTCAGTTGTCTGCAATCATCTGTGATGTTCAGCACTCAGACTCTGTTTTTCTTTATCGGAGTAGTCTGGTAAAAGGAGACGCAGTGGGACTGCGGTTGTACCCTACACTCTGCTCAGCGGCACTTCTGGCACCAGAGGGCTCCTTGGTGAGCTGCTGCTGACACCTACTGTCAGAACCGAGCCCAGCAAAACAACACACGAGAGAGTTTCAGCCCTGTCCCACCTGGTTAATGGCATGTGGTTTTGGCTGCAGGCTGTCAGCGTTGCGCTTAAAAGCACTAATACCATCCGTAATTTTATGGAAATAATAACAGTGCAGATTAGAAATTACAAAATCTCTGGGACAAGTTTGTTTTTTGTTGCTGTTTTTCTGGTAAAATTAGAGAAGGAAAAGTGTTAATTGAAAATCACTACACATTTGTTCTTCCATGATGCAAGCAAATGATTTTATGGCCTGGAGTAAATCAGTTCTCCATCCTGATGGCTGCTGATGGGGTCCACCTAAGTCACAGGGGGAAAAGAACTGTAGCCCAGGAGTTGTCTAGGCTCACTGACAGGGCTTTAAGCTAGGTTTCAAGTGGGAAATGAGTGATAGTGAGCCTGCTCACGACAATGTGTGGGATAACACAGCTAAGCTGGAGAGACTATGTGCTAGCCATCTTCCAGCTCTTCAAGGAGTTAGACAACAAAAACCCCTGGGAATCTGTCCTCAAGGACAAGGGAGCAGAGCAGAGCTGGCAGACCTTTCCATAGTGCACAAGAAATCTCCATGCTCCGGTGTAGGAGGTCAGGAAAGGAAAGCAGGAGACTGGCATGGCTGGACAGGGCCTGCTGGTCAAACTAGAGAGCAAGAAGAAAGTGCACAGGCAATAGAAGCAGGGACAGGTAACATAGAAGGAGTACAGGGATACCGCTGAGCTGTGTAGGGATGGAGTCAGGGAGGACAAGGCTCAACTGGAACTGGACATGGCAAGGGGTGCAAAGAAGGCTTCTACATGTCCGTCAACCAGAAAAATAAAGTCCAGAAGGGTGCACACCTCCTAGTGAGCAATACAGACAGGCTGGTGACAATGGACAGGGAAGGCTGAGGCCTTTTTTTTTTGCTCTGGTCTTCACTAGTGACTGCTCTACACATAGCCCTCAAGCAGACAGTTTGGAAGGTGGGAGCTGGGGGAGCATTGCTCCTCCTGCTGTAAGTGAAGATCAGGTTCATGACTGCCTGAGGAGCCAGAACATCCATAATTCTGTGGGTCGTGATGAGATGCATCCCAGAGTCCTGAAGTAATTTGCTGACACAGTCACCAAGCCACCCTCAATGATACTTGAGAAGTCACGGAGGTCAGATGAAGTTCCCAGTGACTGGAAAAAAGGCAGTGTAGCACCCACGAACCTCTTGAAGTTCAGTAAATGCAAGCGCAAGGTACTGCACCTGGGTTGTGGTAACCTGCACTATCAGTACAAGCTAGGGGATATATGGATGGAGCACAGCCCTGCTGAATAGGGCTTGGAGGTACTGGTGGGTGGCAAGCTGGACATGAGCCAACAATGTGCCTTTACAGCCCAGAAAACCCACTACATCCTGGGCTGCATCCAAAGAAGTGTGGCCAGCAGATTGAGGAAGGTAATTCTGCCCCTCTGCTCTGTGCTGGTGAGGCCTCACCTGGAGTACTGCATCCAGATGGGGAGTCCTCAGTACAGGAGAGACACAGACCTGTTGGAGCACATCCAGAGGAGGGCCACAAGAATGATCCAAGGGATGGAACAACTACCCTGTGTGGACAGGCTGAGAGAGCTGGGGTTGTTCAGCCTGCAGAAGAGAAAGCTCTGGAGATTTGATAGCAACCTTTCAGTATTTAAAGGGCACTATAAGAAGGAAGGAGGCAGAATCTTTATCAGGGTCCATGGTGAAAGGACAAGGGGGAAGGGTTTCAAATGAAAGGAAAAAAAAAAGAAGGGAGATTTAGACTGTATATAAGGAAGAAGTGTTTTACAATGAGGGTGGTGAGGCACTGGAACAGGTCACCCAGAGTGCATGATAGAATCATAAAATGGCTTGGGTTGGAAGGGACCTCAAGGATCACCAAGTTCCAAGTCCCTGCCATGGAAGGGCCACCAACCTCCAGATCTGGCATTAGATCAGGTTGCCCAGGGCCCCATCCAACCCGGCCTTGAACACCTCCAGGGACGGAGCACCCACAGCATCTCTGGGCAGCCTGTTCCAGCACCTCACCACTCTCTGTGTAAAGAACTTCCCCCTGACATCCAAAGGTGGTGGATGCTCTGTTCTTGGAGACACTGAAGGTCAGGCTGGTGGGGCTCTGAACAACCTGGTGTAGCTGTAGGTGTCCTTGTTCAGTGCAGGGGGAGTTGGACTAGATGGCCTTTAAAAATCCCTTCTAATTCAAAAGATTCTATGATTCTATGAATACTTCCCAAAGGCCAAAGGGCTGTTATTTTTTAATAGGCAATACATATTCTTTGTTACTGTGAATGGCCTTACATCAGATTCAAGCAAAATCTCTTCTCAAAGCAATTCCTACTCAGTAGTAGGGTTGTATTTCTTTGTATTAGCAGATCTCCTTTTTTAAGAACCTCAGGCATGTAAAATTGACTAAGAATCTTTTTAGATGCCAATTTCTATCCATCCATCATACACCTTTTATTGCCAGCTATTGCTGCTAGTGGTAAGGGTGTCTATGCCCATGAGTTGCTAAAGGTAAGTGCAATAAACCAGTCCAAAGGGTACCTCTGGTTTATATTTCAGCTGTAATAACATGTAGGTTAAAATCCTCAGGAGAAATCTGGAGAGGCAGTGGTTTTGATTCTATGTTTCCACCCAGCTCATCCCCTCCAATCATTCTATGCTTGAATACGAGGTTCATAGTATCACAGAATCGTAGAATCGCTCAGGTTGGAAGAGACCTTAAAGATCATCGAGTCCAACCACAGCCTAACCATACTACCTTAATTAACAACCCTCTGCTGAATCATGGCCCTGAACACCACATCCAAACGGTTTTTAAACACATCCAGGGATGGTGACTCAACCACCTCCCTGGGGAGCCTATTCCAGTGCTTAACCACCCTTTCTGTAAAGAAGTGTTTCCTGATATCCAACCTAAACTTATCCTGGCACAGCTTGAGGCCATTTCCCCTCATCCTGTCACCTGTCACCAGTGAGAAGAGACCAACCCCGCTCTCGCTGTAAGCACCTTTCAGATATAAGAAGAGAGCAATAAGGTCTCCCCTCAGCCTCCTCTTCCCCAGACTAAACAGCCCCAGTTCCTTCAGTCTCAGGTTCTCTCCTGTGTCTTCAAATCTGAAAAATACAAACTCTCCGCCTCTCACCTACTTCAAAATTTAAGCACAATCACATGCCAGCATCAGTGCCCTGTGTGCTCTGTAAGAAGCATTCCTTGTTTGTGCCATGAATTTACATCCTTGGCTCGGGAATTCATCTGCACTGGATATGGCTGCTCATTCGTCTCTTCTAAACTGAGCATTTGCAGAGAATTTCACTGAGGAGCAGGCACAGGATCAGGACACACAGAGAGTGAAGTAAACCTTTAATGGCTGCTGAGATCTGTGGCTGTGCATGCTCTGTGAACATACAAATCAATACGGCAGTGAGTGTGTTAGTTGCTCAACCTATTTTGTTTTGTGGCGTTTATCTCTTAGTATAATGGGATTGCACCATTATAACCAATGCTGTCCATTTGTATTTGACAGAGCGCTATGGAAAGCAGATAAATATTCACAGTAAGTGCCATTGAGATTTCTGTGTAATCAGGTTACACATCTAAGCTAATAACACTTATATTCTCCTCTTTTTTAATGGCTGACTGCCCTAAAGATCGATTTCTATTGATGGTTGCAGGACACTGCCAGTTCTGATGAATCAGTTTCGTTAATTGTCTCCTTTAATGCTAGCAATGAGTCTCAAAGAGATAATTCAGGATAAAAAATGCAGAGTCCTAATTTTGAGAAGGAGTTTGCGTGTGAAATCAATTAAATTGGCTTGCAAGATGGGGCCTAGGAACCAGATTTTGATCCAAGAAGCGAAATAAAAACCTAGGTTAAAAAAAAAGAAAAAAAGAAAAGCAAATGAGCAAAACAGATCAGCCATTGAGCAGCCTGTCTTGCATGCAGAGGTTGTTCCTGCTCTGAGCAGGAAGGAAAGGAAGGAGGCAGCTGGAGCCTTACTCCAACTGGGCCAGGCTGTACCTGCACAAAACCCAGCAATGTTGACTTTGCATCAGCAAAGTCTTTAATGGGTAATTTGGATAGCTGTAATTAGCAGTAGAATTAGAATGTCTGCCTCGTACTTCCTTTTGGCATGTTGTTTTCGTGCTTGTTTTTTGCTAACACATACCTACCTCATTTTGTGCAGCCCAGATTTGGCTTTGTGTACAGGAGTGCCACGGTGTTCTCAAGGTGTACCTACTAGTGCAGGAAGGCCAGAATCTGTTACAATGGCAGCAGCTCAATTTGTGGCCAGGTAGAAGCACAGAAGAAGAGTATTTCAGTTTGGAAGCCATCAGGAGGCTGTAGAAGAGGGATATAGAGGATGTTGCATTGGATGAATACGGGTCAGGCGTTACCAACCCAGTCCCACACAGAAAGTCAGATGCTGTCTCTAAACATCATCACCTTGCCACTAATTACCCCAAACGTTGATGAAGGCTGACCTGGAACTGCTCACTGGTGATTCCTGTCCTTCTGGAGTGCTGTGCTTGGCTGCACCTTGCGGACAAAGATGTGGGCCCGGGCTGTGGCACACTTTTGGCACGCTGCAGTGAACTTGGCTGCTTTTGCTCTGGTTGTTGGTAACACCTGCCACAAGCAATGGCAGCAAAGTACAGGCGATCCAGGCTTGGAATGTAGAATTGGCTTAAAGAGAGTGATAAAAATGAGGGGTTTGGGGCTGCTCCATGTGGTGAGGCACCACCAGACTGTTAGCTGTTCTCTATCCATAGCACAGGGTATGGAGAGCACTCAGTTTTGTACGCAGTTGTGGCTGATGGCTGATGACAATTTTCACTTCTTGACAAATCAGAGCATATTCTACTTCATCATCCTCCTTGGCACATCACCCAAACCTTTTATTTCTATTTAGCTAGAAACCCCTTCACAGGACACTTCTGCCATCGCTCTTCTAAAGGCTCTCGCAGAGACAAGTCCCTCTGGGAAGTAATTGCTTCCCTCTAGGCATAAGCCCTTCCTGAGGGTGTAGGATGAGGAAGAGAGAACAGCTTAGGTGAAGATCAGACTTAACATTTAGATATCACACCCTCGACCTGAAGTGGTTGCCTGGATATTGTTGCTGGCAGCGCATCATCCACAAAGTACCATGGGTTCAGATAAATCCTGCCGTTGAAGTAATCACTCTTCTGAGCCATGGTAAATAGATATAACTTTGTGACAATTGTGGTCATAAAATATATGAAAGTAATCCTCCTCTACCTGACTGTGATGCTGCCATTCACTTTGCCTGTGAAAACGCTGTGGTTGTTGCTGTGACCTCTGATAGGACTCAGTGCTACACCTCCAGAGGATATCTAATGTGACAGATACCGTATTTCATGAGTTCTCCTCTAAAGCTGCTCAAAGGTTTAGTTACTTGCATGATGTGTATTCAGTCCTATAAAACATAACTTCCCTATCCTGTTTGCCAAATACAGCACACACAGCTTGTAAATAAATTTGTATTTAATCTGCATAAATCATTAGCTTGCCAAACCATGGTGATTAATACCACAGATTCTGTGATGAAAATTTATAGCTGCAGAAATCAGTTGGGAAATTGATCTTGATGAAGTCTGTGTACAGCTAGAATACTTACACGTGGCATTAATCTAAAACACGTTAGTTAGGATCAAGTCACCATAAAACCTGGATTCCTCCACTGAATAATATTTGTCTGCAAAGTTCATGCAGGGAGGAAGAAGGAGAAATAATTCTGACTTGATGGTTATAATTTTTCAAGCACTTTCATAAAATACATCTGGTTAGAGAAGTAAGTAAAACACCAAAACTTCTGTCAGTTTTGACAATAGAAGCTAATTATTCCACTGGATTGCTACCTATTATTTAATAGCAAATACTAGTAAGCAATGACAAAGTGTCTGTTTGCCATTTGTGGAGAAATTGATTGCTCCAGAGGCTGCTGATGTTATGGAAAAGCTCTTAGACATCCCCTCAAAATGCTGACTGGATCACAGCAGGATTGACACCTTCTGACACCCGCTGAATGATCTTCATTCTCCATGGCTCCCATACAGCTTCACAGTGGACAGAAGCTTCCCTGTTTGTGTCTGCATTCCTGTATCTCACGAAGGGAAGGCTACGGAGTGAGTGAGCACAGACTGCTTATATACCCCCAGGCACAAGGCATGCGGCAGGATTATGTAGTTTGCGATGCTGCTACCCTACTGTCATGCACATAAATAAGAGTTAGTAGCAGGCAAGAATGAAAATCTGCCTCATAAATTTTACCATCTCTTCAAGCCTGTCCCAGATTTTGAAAGATCAGAAAACAGATTATACTGTGGAATATATATTTTTACGCCCATATATATCTTTTCTATGCCTGACAAATTATTGTAACTGAGAGGGAATGAACATGCTCAGCTCCACCGACTTGGCTGGAAGGTGGAAGTGCTCAGTCTGTCACAGGACCAGGCCTGGAGACATCTTTTATCTTACAGCCTGTGATAAAGCACACAAACAGAATTCTTCTGCATGCATTAATCATCGATATACTTATAATTTAGAGGTCTGTTGCATAAATTACTTTCAATGCATTAATGAAAGTGAAACCCACAGTTTGCACTGGGAAGTGCAAGCAAAATACATTTTTATTATTTCTATGCTGTCTAATTTCAAAACAGAATAACCAAAGCCCTGGGATGCTTATCAGTCGTTTGCTTTGTAGCACTGAGGTAACAGAGGAGGAAAGCAGTGGTCATTCTTGTCCTTTTATTTATAGGATCAGGTGGCTGTGGTATTTGGCAATGCTGTCGAGTGTGGCCAACTTAGCAAGGTGCTATCTTGTCTTCCAGAATGTCCACTTTGCTTTTCCTTTATTAAAAGATAAATCCCTTTCGGGAATGGTTCTGAGAGAATTTAAAAGCCCAAAGTAACCCCTCTTGAGATCACTACATGGATGTGTTGCCAGCTGCAGTAATTAGGCTGGAAATTGTGAACACTTTTTCCTCTGACTTTTATCAGAAACTTTAAATAGAATAGAATAGCTCACTCAGAAGGGATCTACAACGAGTCAAACGGCCTGACCATTTCAGGGCTAACCAGAAGTTAAAACATATTATTAAGGGGATTGTTCAAATGCCTTTTCAACACTGACAAGCGTGGGGCATCAACACCTCTCTAGGAAGCCTGTTTCACTATTTGACCACCCTCAGTAAAGAAATGATTCCTAATGCCTGGTCTGACACTCTCCTGGCACAGCTCTGTGCATTCCCACACTGCCATCACTTCCCAGGAGCAGAGCCCAGCGCCTCCCTCTGCTTCCCAACTCAGGAAGCTGCAGAGAGCAGTGAGGCCTCCCCTCCTCCAGCCCTCACAACACAGTGCCCTCAGCCTCCCCTCACAGGACATGCTTTCAGCACTGTTACCTGCTTTGTTGCCCTCCTCTTGATGCCTTCAAGGACCCTAACATCCTTGCTGTCATCAACACCCCAGGTCCCTTTCTGCTTTCTTGCCGCTTGTCTCCCAGCCTGTGCAGTGCCATTTCAGATGGCCTCTACAGATAAGGGCTTCACCAGCCATGCTCCCTCCTTATCAGCGTGGTGACATCAGCAGGAGGGATCACTGGTACTAATGCCTCACCATGTGGCCTCCTATGTCTTGCCTGTGTGCTATCAGCAGCCAGCAGCTGAGCCACACCTCTGTGTCCTCTGCTCACCCCTGGGGCAGGGCAGGGCATGGCCTATCTGTGGGGACAGCAAGCCCCACTGGGGTGAGGGAGCCCCAGTAGCCCCAGAGCAAAGAGTGCGACCAGTGCTACCCTATCAGGCCTGGCTCTGATGCCTCGTGCAGCCCAGGTGCAGGGCAGCATCTGCCTGCCACAGCTGCACAGGATTTGGCTGAGGAGGACAGGCAGCTCCAGAGATATTTGTTGGAAACCACCAGAGCCGGAAAGCCCTTGGGACTCACCCCCCTATATTGGATTTACATGGCAAAGTTTTGGTTGTGGTGGGGCTGCAAGGGTGTCCTCTGTGAGCAGAGCCCAGTACTATCCCATGTCAGATCAGAGCCAGCCCCAGCTGCTCCAGAACAGACCTGCCACTGCCAGAGCTGAGCCACGAGTGATGCTGGGTGTGCTCTGGGAGGGCAGATATAAGGAAGGGAAACACTGATGGGCAACAGCAGCTGAGAGATAGGAATGAGAAATGGGAGAGAAACAGCCCTGCAGCCATCAAGGTCAGTGCAGGAGGACGGCAGGATGTGATCCAGGCATAGAGCAGAAGTTCCCTGCAGCCCAGGAGAGGCCCATAGTGGAGAAGGCTGTACCCCTGCAGCCCATGGGCACCATGCAGAGTAGAGCTCTACTGGCAGCCATGGAAGAGCCCAGGGGGCAGCAATGGATACAGCTGAAGGAGCCACAGCCAATGGAGAGCCCCAGCAGGGGCTGCGGGGCCCTGTGCTGGAACAGCACACTCCTGAAGGCTGGGCCCCATGGTACAGACCCACGTTGGAGAGGTGTTGGGAGAGCTGCAGCCTGTGGGAAGCCCATGGGGGAATCAGCTGCAGACAGCATCCCATGGGAGGCATCCACATGGAGCAGGGGCAGAGAGTGACTATGGAGGAGTGGCTGTCCCCATTTTCCTGTACTGCTCAGAGGGTGGAGGCAGAACAGGGTGGAAGGGAAGGAAGGTGGTTTTAGTTTGCTTTTGGTTCTCACCACTCTACCCTGTTAGTCATAGGTAATAAATTGCATCGCTCTCCTATGCTGTGCATTCAGCCCATGACAATAAGCAGTGAGTGACCTCAGCCCACGAGCCCTTTCTCGCAGTACGTTCTCCCCCCGTTCCTATGAGGGCAGTGACCGCAGTGGAGCTGAACTGAGCTGCTCAGGACGTGACGCGACCACACAGCTGCCCACAGCGGTGAGTGAGGGCCGCGTCCAACTGCCCGCCTGTCCCTCGCCGTCAGCCCGCACCCGGGGCAGCCTGCGGGAGCCGGGAGAGGCCCGTGCTGAGGGGAGGTGACGCGTGGCTGTCACCCCGATCCCGGCACGTAGCCCGGGAAGCGCACCAAGCGCCTGCGAAACGCTCCAACCACCTTTTCAACCCCAACCTCCGCGGCCCACCCCGGAGGGACCACCCTTCCCAGCAGCCCCACGGGGCGGTGCAGCCGGCTCGGCACGCCCCGCGCTCGCCCCGTCCCGCCGCGCTGCACGACGGTCCTCATAGTCCGCGCTCCGTCCGCGCTGCGGGTCGCGGCGCTGGGGAGGACTACAGCTCCCAACGTCCGCGCGGCGCCGCGCCTGCGCCGTCGGCCTGGAAGTGAGGGAGGCCGTTGCGTTACGGGCAACGGCCAAGGCGGCGGAGCGGCGGCGAGCGGCGGTGCCGGCGGCTTCCGCGTTGGCGGGCGGGGCGGCGGCGGGAGGGCTCTCGGTGGATGGGGCGCTGCGGCCGGCGGCGGTTCCGGCATCCGTCAAGCGCCGGTCGGCGGCCGGGGAGAAGGGGATGAGCCTGTGAGGCGGAGGAGCGCGGGTGGGGCGAGCCCGGCCGGAGCGGAGCGATGTCCCAGCCCCGGCAGCAGCCGCCGCCGCCGCCGTCTCCTCAGCAGCAGCCGCAGCCGCCGCCTCCGGCCGCCGCCAAGAAGCGGGAGCGGCGCATCTTCTCGGGCACCTGCCCCGACCCCAAATGCCAGGCGCGGCTGTTCTTCCCGGCCCACGGGCCGCAGGGCGCCGGCAGCATCGAGTGCACGGACTGCGGGCAGCGACACGAGCAGCGGCAGCTGCTGGCGGTGGAGGAGGTGACGGACCCCGACCTGGTGCTGCACAACCTGCTGCGGAACGCGCTGCTGGGCGTCAGCGGCGCCGGGCCGCCCCGCAGGAACACCGAGCTCGTCAAGGTGCTGGGCCTCTCCAACTACCACTGCAAGCTGCTGGCCCCCATCCTGGCCCGCTACGGCATGGACAAGCAGACGGGCAAGGCCAAGCTCCTCACGGAGATGAACCAGGGAGACATCTTCGACTGCTCCCTGCTGGGGGACCGCGCCTTCCTCATCGAGCCGGAGCACGTCGAGACCGTCGGCTACGGCAAGGATCGCTCCGGCAGCCTCATCTACCTGCATGACACTCTGGAAGACATCAAGAAGGCCAACAACAGCCAGGAGTGCCTCATTCCCGTCCACGTGGATGGGGACGGCCACTGTCTGGTCCACGCGGTCTCGCGGGCGCTCGTGGGCAGGGAACTGTTCTGGCACGCGCTGCGAGAGAACCTGAAGAAACATTTTGAGGAGAACCTGAGTCACTACAAGGCGCTCTTCCATGATTTTATCGACGTGGCCGAGTGGGAGGACATCATCAATGAGTGCGACCCGTTGTTTGTTCCTCCGGAAGGTGTGCCCATGGGCCTTAGGAACATTCACATTTTTGGTCTGGCCAACGTGCTTCACCGGCCTATCATCCTGTTAGACTCACTGAGTGGAATGCGAAGCTCTGGAGACTATTCGGCAACATTCCTCCCTGGTCTGGTACCCCTAGAAAAATGTATGGGAAAGGATGGCATGTTGAACAAGCCGATCTGCATTGCCTGGAGTAGTTCGGGACGTAACCATTATATTCCTCTGGTTGGAATAAAAGGTGCTGCTTTACCTAAACTGCCTAGGAAGCTCCTGCCTAAAGCCTGGGGAGTTCCACAAGACCTCATCAAAAAGTACATCAAGCTAGAGGAGGACGGTGGTTGTGTTATTGGAGGAGACAGAAGCTTGCAAGACAAGTACTTGATGAGGCTGGTTGCTGCAATGGAGGAGGTTTTCATGAGTAAACATGGTATTCACCCCAGTCTTGTAGCTGATGTGCATCAGTATTTCTACAGAAGGACTGGGGTAATAGGAGTCCAGCCAGAAGAAGTCACGGCAGCTGCCAAAAAAGCAGTGATGGACAACCGCCTTCACAGGTGCCTGATGTGTGGAGCCCTTTCAGAGCATCATGTGCCTCCAGAGTGGTTGGCTCCAGGGGGAAAATTGTATAATCTGGCAAAAAATACCCATGGTCAGCTACGGCCTGACAAAAATTACAGCTTTCCTCTGAACAACTTGGTGTGTTCTTACAGCCCTGCAAAAGATGTGCTGGTACCAGACTACAGCCTGAGTAGTTTGACTACGTGTAACTGGTGTCACAGTAACTTAGTGCGTCGTGTCCGAGAAGATGGCTCTGTTTTGTATTTGGATGGAGACAGAACTAACACTCGGTCTACAGGTGGCAAGTGTGGCTGTGGATTCAAGCACTACTGGGAAGGTAAAGAGTACGATAACCTCCCCGAAGCGTTTCCCATTACTCTCGAGTGGAGTGGAAGAGTGGTGAGAGAGACGGTCTATTGGTTTCAGTACGAAAGTGACACCTCTTTGAACAGCAATGTGTATGATGTTGCCATGAAGCTTGTCACCAAACACTTCCCTGGTGAGTTTGGTAGCGAGATTCTTGTTCAGAAAGTTGTCAACACGATATTGCATCAAACTGCCAAAAAGAACCCTGATGATTACACCCCTGTAAATATTGACGGTGCTCATGCCCAAAGAGCTGGGGAGGTACAGCAAGGACAAGAGTTAGAGTCGCAACTTCCTACCAAAATTATTTTGACTGGACAGAAGACAAAAACTTTGCACAAGGAGGAGTTAAACATGAGCAAAACTGAAAGAACTATTCAGCAGAACATTGCAGACCAGGCCTCTGTGATGCAGAAACGGAAAAGTGAAAAAATGAAACAGGAGCACAAAGGGCAGCCGAGGACTGTGTCTCCGGGGGCTGTTCGTGAGGGGCCATCATCTGCACCTGCTACGCCAACAAAAACCCCATATTCACCAACATCTACGAAAGAAAAGAAAATCCGAATAACAACAAATGATGGGAGGCAGTCCATGCTTACCCTGAAGTGCACTACCACTTTCTTGGAACTACAGGAAAGCATAGCTAGAGAGTTTAATATTCCTCCATATTTGCAGTGTATTCGCTATGGTTTTCCTCCTAAAGAGCTTTTGCCTCCCAAAGAAGGCATGGAAAATGAACCTGTGCCTTTGCAGCACGGTGACAGAATTGCCATAGAAATCCTGAAAGGTAAGGAGGAGAGCAGCCAGCCTGCGGCAGCACACTCAGCCCACGCCGTGAAACATGATGATGTGACAGTGACCAGTAAAATCTCATCGAAGGAGCTGCAGGAGCAAGTTGATAAGGAGATGTACTCTCTGTGTCTTCTAGCGACACTGATGGGTAAGGCTGGCTTCAAGGTGTATTTTACATTGCTTTGTAAAGTAGAAATTACAATTTTACAAAATAGTATTACGTACGTATAATCTGTAACCATGGAACAGGGTAGTGGCTTAATTCCTTTTACTAGAGCAACAGTTAACATGCCATCAATGTTTTTTTAGGGTGTTGTTACTTCTTAGAATGTGTATGTCAGATAGTTGTTCTTTGCTATAGAATCCTCTTGAAACAGTTACTGCTTAGGAGTTGGTGTATTTCCTCTTCTGACTGCCCCTCTGTTTGGGGTATCTGTTGTTTTTTCCAGGGTCAGTAAGGCGTGCATCTGAGGTGTATGTGTGTGAGCTGCACACTCGCTCTGCTTACATCTCCCTCAGGTTACAGGAAATCAGAGCAGGTGTGAGAGGGGGATGTTGCCTGTCTGCTCGTGGGAAGTTTGAGGACTCAATTCTCACCTTTCTAGGATAAAAAGTCGTAGCATTTCTTCCCTCGGGAGTTGTGTTGGTTTAAGCAAATCAATACGTTTTCTCTGTAGCTCATGTGCTAATTTTGCATCAAGATCTGGTCTTTTTAAGGAACTGTAAAATGTATCGTTTGAGAATGCAAGCAGAGGAGAAACTGAAAGTAGCTAAATGCATATTAGATTCCCAAATGTAGACGTGGGGGTAGCAAAGCTATGCTTATAAATTGTCATTCTCGCAAATGGCCATTAATCATTCAAAACAAATGAACTTCTCCTGGTTGCCTGTAGTTTTATTTTCCTGTTTGGGCTCAGGAGACCTCGGCCTTCATTTGTGTGCCAGGCTCTCTGGATAACTAAATATTTTAATTTGGTGGCTGACAAAAGGCAGCTTTTCTTGGCCTTGCTTTTTTTTTTCCTTCCTCTCCCCAGCATGTATGAGTGTGCTATTTTGAAATGACTTTTCTTTATGAAGTCGAGCAGTTCTTGCTGTTTAGTAACAGGAAGCAGAACAATAATTACCATTTTGCTGTCTAAACAAGTTGAACAGTAATGCTTGTTGCAGTTGTTTTTGTTTAGGTGGGAGACTTCTCTTCTGCTGGAGGGATTTGGTGTGGCCAAAGCACGTGATGTTTTAGAAACAAAACCATGGCATAATCACAGAGTGACATGTCAGAAGTTCATCATGCAGAACTTTGATTTTTTCCAAGCCTGCTTGCTCCCTCCCATACCTCTGGCAAGAGAGAGCGTGCTGAGCCACTCTGCACCTCATCCACTGACATTTGTGCTGCAGTCCCAAAGTGCGGGAGAAGGCTAGGTTGGGTTTCTCGAGTTGAAAATGAAACTCAGAGTGCTTTTCTGTTCTCAAGAAATACTCTTCAAAACGTAGTTATTTATTGGCTTACAAAAAACTCTGAGGTGCTTTAAAAATATCTTAGTGACTGCAGCATGAAGGTGTCTGATTTTTATTTTGTTTTTACACATGTTTGTAAAGCGTGAGCTGATCATGTATTCCACCATCAGTTTTTGTCTCTGGCTGTCATTGCTGTGGGATTTTGCTTGGAAAGCACAGGTTAGAATAGAGTTTACCTCACGCTTCCCTATCCATTTTGTGTTACTAGCACAACTAAAAGTGGCAGCAAACCATTAACCAACCAGTTCTAACAATGTGTGCAGCTATTGAGTAAGGTGCTATTTTTATGCAGTCGCTTTTCACGTCAGGGCATCGTTTTCCTTCAGCCATACTTGTGGAAGAGATCCAGGCAGCCGACTACTTCCCATCGTTATTTTTCAGATCAGAGACAAAAACTCCAAGTCCTTACACTTTCATAATAGGGTTCAGGTGCCAGTTCCTCAGCTGCTATATTCAGCCTTTCTGGGGCAAGAAACCACAGTGTTTCTCAGTTGTTGCTTTTGCACTGTTAAAGAACAGTGCTGCAGAGTTTTGGGAGTCAGAGTATCCTGCGTGCTCTTGCTGTAACTTGTATTTGTTAAGTGTTCATCTGATGTGGTCAGATGAGAACATGCAGAGGTGAGATGCTATTGATCTTGCTTTGGGTCAGACTAACTTTTTCTGTTTTGTTCCTCCCCCACCCAATGCCCATAGTGAAAGTTTCTATTCAGAGAAACCTCCTTCAATAGATACCTCCCCTGAGACAGGGGAGGTTTAGGTTAGATATTAGGAAGCAGTTTTTCACACAGAGGGTGGTGACACACTGGAACAGGTTGCCCAAGGAGGTTGTGGATGCCCCATCCCTGGAGGCATTCAAGGCCAGGCTGGATGTGGCTCTGGGCAGCCTGGTCTGGTGGTTGGTGACCCTGCACATAGCAGGGGGGTTGAAACTCGATGGTCATTGTGGTCCTTTTCAACCCAGGCCATTCTATGATTCTATAGCTACGCATTCTGGATGTTTAAAAGATATGATTACATACAGAGCCTCCTCTTGTCTGAATAGATGTTTCTTTCCTATTTTAGTTACTAGGATTTTTCTTTTCTGGCCTCAGCCAGCCAACTCATTAAAATTTTAAACCTTGCTATTTTGTTTTTATGCATATCAGTTGAAAATGAGCTTTGGGAAATTAGATGCTGTAATTTCTGGACTACTTACCATCTTAATACTGACTTTTTTTTTTAAGCTTTCTCCCCTGTTTCTTTTTAGCTCAAAATACACAGCTCTTCAAGGAAATTATTACAGGAGTTTTAATACTACATTAACATAGTAAAAACATAACATTTTCAAACTGATGTTATTACACCCATGCAGAACCACCTGGATATGTGCAAGCCAAATATGAGTCTATTTTGATCCGTTGTTTTTGCATTGATAAATCCGTCAGTGCACGTGCAATCCAAATAACCTGGTTTAAATTAAGAATATTGATTGATACCAGGATTTGCATGGATTAAAACAGCCTGTTTTGGAGCCAGCTTTAGTTCCCTGTAACCTGTGCTTACCAGCTGAGCTTTTGGTTTGTTTTGCACTCCCGCACGTCTCCTCTGCTGTGCAAAGTGATGGTCTTGGGCATCGACTGGCAGAGGTTAGTGGGCACCTGCTCCTCAAAGCAGTGCATGGAGCATGCTTGTGGGTAGGGCACTCTTCGTTTGTTGCCATTCCTCACGTTGCGGGGCTGAACTCTGGTCTGAGGGAGTGTGTGCTGTGGTGAGGGTAGTGTGGAGAACACCTCTGATAAATGCAGCATCTGGAGGGATTTTCTAATTTAAATGATCTCTCAGCTGAACTTGTGGCCTGTAAGCATCTCCCATTGTAGACAAAACCAAAACAAACAGTGAAACCCAACTGGGAACAAAAATGCATGGACCTCAAACACGGTCCGGTTCAATCCTACCCAGTAGTTACTCGAGTCTGGGAAAGTCCAGTTGCAATTGCTTTAGTTATTTTTGGGGTTCCAATCTGAGATCTCTGTCAAAACAGTGTAGGCTTTTTGTGATTCTTTCAGTGGCTGATGCTTTTGTTTCATGAGCCCTTCTCTCCATACTTTCCAGCATGTAGTCCTTGTTAGTGTTGCATCGAAGGCTGTCTAAACAATGGTGCTTCTCTGGTGCAAGGCTTGAAAAAGCCTGCCTGAAGCACACTGATATCGTTCCTTCAAGGGAGAATGCCTCTAATTTATAACACTGGGCCTTTACTGAAGGCCTAGTGGGGGTCTTGTAGGAACCCTTCAATAAAAATGGATCGCTAACTGCAGCAGCACAGGAGTCTGCAAATTAGAGTCAGCCACTGTGGCTGCTGGCTGTGGCTTCCCCAAGCTAAAGCAGACTGAAAACTGTTTTACTGCTTATCGGTGTAGTGGTTATTTTGGTTCCTGTGTGCAGTATTTAAACTGACAGAAGGAAGACTTCAAGTTGCTGCTGCTTGAGGGGAAAGCAAAGAGCCACAGCTGTGATAGTGTGGAGCCATTGCACAGAGAGATGTCCATTTCCAAATGTAAACGAGAACAGGGATGCAGGATAGCAGTGAGCCTCTTCTGAAATGGCAAAAAATAGGAAAATGTATTCTCATCAGTGATTCCCCTCCCTCTGTGCAGCTGTATGAAAAAGAGGGAAACTGTGGCAGTAGTGAGGAGGGCGAGAGGCTGCTCCCTTGAGTTGTCTTTAGTGAGATCAGTGAGAGCTTAGGAGGAGCTTTAAATTCATGAGCAAATCCAGAGGTAGGAGTTGTCAGGATAAGGTCAAAAGATAAGACACCCTTCTTAGTAGGTCAGGGAAGTAACAAGGAAGTAGCAGGTGGTTTGTTAGCTGCCCGCTCTTTCTGGGAAGTGGACATCTGACCGGATCAGTCTGTCGCCTTAGTGCTTAGTAGGTGAATCTCTGAGCTTGATGTGTGAATGAATGGAATGAAACAGCATGTATATGCTTTAATGGAGTACATTTATGATGAGCCAGATTGTGCAGGGCTCCTTTGTATGTAATAGCTAAAGGGAAAACAGGAAGGTGTGCCATCCTTTTTTATAGAGAACGGGGTCTTGAATAATGCCTGGAGTGGAGAGGGGAGCAGCAGAAGTATTCTGGTGGGGAGCACAGAGAGAAGGGAGTGCACAGGAGGCCCTGCCTGGCAGGGAAGGGAGCTTGGGAAGTTGGGCAATGATGTGAAGGCTTTTGTAGCGCAAGGCAGTGTGTAGTGCTGATGCTATGGTGGTCACCTGGCCTCTTACCTGAGGTGGTGGCTAGCACGGTAGCTGCAGATACCTTGTGGGATGTGCAGTGAACAAAAGGGAAGAAAGGCTTCAGTCAGTATATTCAGCACGTGTAAGCTACAACTTCTATTTTACCCTTAACAACAAGCAAAGAAATTTAGATGGATGATATTTTGCATCCTCACACCTTCCAACTCTCTATATTCCTTGCAGTAACTACATCCACTGATTTTAGCTTTTTACTTGCATTCCCCTATTTTAATAGAAAACTGAGATGAGTGGTTATTGAGAACTTAATGCCTACAGAAGGATGTAATTTCTATTTCAAGTATCTCAGTACTTTCCCAGAAGGTTTGAAATGAAGTGAGGAAAAGCATTTTTGAATGAATGAATATCCTTTAGTTTTTCTGCATCAGGAGGATGGAACTTGCCAGCATTTGCACTACTTTGTCACTGCACCACGTGTTACTTCTGCAAGGCAGGTGAATGGTTAGCAAAATGAGGAGGAGAGCGTAGGTTGAAGTGCAACTCTCACCTCATTTACAAGGTGCTCTGTCAGGTCACTGCTATTGTCATCATAGTCGGTTCTTTATATCCCTTACAGTATTCTAGGGTGTTTTTTATTTTATTTTATTTTTGTCATTTTTTTTTAATAAACCTCCAGCAACTTTTAAAGTCGCATTTCAGTGCCGTTTCTGGCATCTTTGAAAACTGTAAGTTCTGTGGGGCTGATGGGTCACCAGAATTGCTGTTCCATTTGTATGTGCCCAGAAGAGCACAGCATGGCCACAGCTCCCACCTGGCTGCCTGCATGGAGACCAGTGCTGCAGCTGCAGGGTGAAGCCTGTACAGCAGCTGTGTAATGGAGACGTGGTTTTGGGAAAGGAGAGTAGGGGTATGCAAGTGACACGCAAGGATATGTGCTTGAATTTTGGAAGAGCGTTAGTCATTTTCTAGCACGAGGAATAGGATAGGAGGAGAATGGAGACTTGAGTTTACAGCCTGGCAAAGAACCAGGTGCTGCAACTTGGATCAAATCAAATTTGGGAACCTTTGTACTAGCACATGAGATTTGTCTGCAGCCTGGGGTTTTCCTGAAAGCTGCTCGGGTGCCCTGGGTTCCTGTTGTATAAATTGCAATAACAATTCAAATTTCTCATTGCATTGAGGAGTGAGGGTTCAGCTTTTAACTCAAGCTGTTACATTTTCCAGCCATTGCCTATAATCTTAAAATAAGAGCGTTTAATTCTAATGATTGTGTTTTACTTCTACAGGAGAAGACGTCTGGTCGTATGCAAAGGGGCTTCCTCAATTGTTTCAGCAGGGTGGAGTATTCTACAGCATAATGAAGAAAACCACAGGTATTGGTTGTTTTTGTTTTTCTCCCTTTCTTTGTCTGTTTTCAAACCTTTAACGCTGTAAATTGTTATTTATTGGCACATCTTTGCTTTTTGTAATACTGTAAGACTTCTTGTACACTGTCTCATATGACTGGGGAATCAGATTAACGCTGGTTCATTCAACTTCAATTTCTTATTGTGAAACTTTCTCTGTAACCATGCATCTCCATTTAAAGTTACTGAGTTGGATACACAACTTCAAGTCAACTGGAAAGATAAAAAACAAGAAAAAGTCATAGAGTCTGTTCCTATTATACATTTAAACTCTTGCTGAACAAGGAGTTCATCTTATTAGTATGCTTCTTATTAGGTATTTTATACAGGGTTACTGTACATTGGTAGTGGTTGGTTACATTTGTTTTTTGTATTCTTGAGATTGTTGTTCAAAAGGAAAGCTACCATCCGCTTGTGTAGATAAATATCTCATTTTAGGCTGTATGTGGAATAATGTAGCAAGCAATTCCAGTATTTAATATATTAGATTGCTGTAAAAATGCTACCTATAAAGAGTAATATCTGATTCTTTACAAAGCATGTAATATTGAGTTGTTTCTTTCATTTGAAGTTTATTTTCTTGTTGAAGTCTTTGCAATTGTAGCTTAGCTCTTGTGATTTCATCTATTATAAAGCTTCCTTTGCTGCTCTCTTACTGACACTAAGCAGTTTTATCAACTTAACCTTGATTATTTCTGGAAACAGATGTTTTGTCACATCATTTCTGTTACGCTTGCAGTAATTAAAATGTGTCGTACTCACTGCATGCTACATCTCACTGAATTACTAGTCTGAGAAATAGAATGGGCATGCAGGTGTCTTACAGTAGATCTGCTTTGTTTTAGTTTTCTTCCTTTTACTATTCTTGTCCAGTAGAGGTTTTATATTGTTTGTGGCTGGTGATTTAGCTTAAACGATGCCCAATTCTGGACTGATTAATGACTAGCTGGAGCTGAGAGCCTGAAACAAATGCAAGAGATATTAACCCAGCTAGTCATTAACTCACAGAAAATGCCTGGCTTAAAAGTTATTTTTGCCACCTGACGTTGTAAGAACTGAGGCCGTGGGAGGTGACATTCTGTGTTTGCATGTTATTGCATTTCTGTTTGTTCAGGTACCTTGTACTGCTGACATTTTGGTAGGGAGAACTACAATTTCAGCATTAAGATACTTGCATGATTTTAGCATTTTATGAACTACTTAATTTCCACATCAAATAACCAACTGTGCAACATTTTTTTTTTCACATCACGAAGCTCCTTACATGTTTGTAATGCTTTAGTTAACGCAGCGATGCAACTATTATACTGAGTATTGAAGCAAAGCTGTCCATCAGGCATAGGTACTATTAACTGAATCAAGTTTGATTTAGCTGATCTAGTTTGAGATCTCATTTGGCTTTCAGGATTTGTCATAGGAGTTCCTACAGCGCTCTCTTTTGCAAGTGAAGGTTGAGTTGATAAATTAATGTTCGGTTTTGTTCTTCAGGCTAACTTAGGTGGTTGGAGTTAAAATTTGCTCTGCAGTGTGTTTTGTCTGGTTGGCTATCAGTTCCCGTGGCTGTGTAAACACAGGAGCTCTGTCTGAAGTTCTTGAAATAAAGAAAATATCTGTAGATTCTCTGCAGTTGTAGGAATGTGTGAACTGGAAGCCTTGGAGGCAGAACTGGACTGGTCATTTGGGTAATCAGCAGAAAAACTGTTTAATAACATTTCATATTGTTTAATAACATTTCATATTATTTGAGTGACCTTTTTATTGATGCTTAGGGTACTTGTTCTGACTGCATCTTCAATAACATAGAAAAAGAGTTTTGTTGACATCTTCTACTCTGTGCAATTCCTGGTGGGTTTTTTGTGATTAAAAAAAAATGGGAAAACTGATCTTTTTCTTTGAGACAGCAGTTTCAGAACGGAAATTTTCCTGGTGAACTCTCAATTTTAGCACATCTGTCAAAACAGAAGTAGAATAATGAAACAAAATACTGTCTCATGTTTGTTTTGTAAAGGTTAATACTTGCAATCTCTAGGACTGCTGAGCATAGTGAGCTTGAAACATACTTGTTTATCTAGCAGCACTTTCTCTCTGAGAAGGCAGGAAATAAGGAATGCCAACTTGCTCAGGTTTAGTTGTAGTTGTACACACCAAAACCCTGCTATTTTAACCAGTATGGAAGGGATCTTAAACAAGACTTCTCTAGATGGACTGTGATTTGAAATGTACTCTCTTTGGATGTTTCCCGTTGGTGGGTTTTGGGGTGTTTTTTTTGGGGGGGGTGGGGAGGGTGGGGGTCAGCAGTGAGCTTTGGGTGGTGATGGTTTTTGGCTTTCGTGGTGTTACAGCAAGCTAATACTGTTTCTTCCACTTCTTTTGCATTGAAGCTGCAGGTATGGCCAAGTTGGTTATTTTATTTAGTAGTACTACAATCCAGTCAGCATAGAAAGCAGCAACGCTATGGATGGTGACATCTTATGGCTGTAGTTGTTTTTCCCCAACACCAAAAAGTTTGTTTTCTCTGGTTTGGATGCGATAATGTTAAGTACAGTAATTGCTGTGTATTCTGAGCAAGCCTTAAAATATGGCAATATTTTGAATAACTTCTTTTTATCTTTATAGGTTTGGTTGATGGCAAGCACTGTACTTTTCCACATCTGCCTGGTAAAAACTTTGTGTACAACGCAGCAGAAGATCGATTAGAGCTGTGTGTGGATGCTGCTGGGCACTTTCCTATCGGTCCCGATGTCGAAGACTTGGTTAAAGAGGCCTTAAGTCAGGTGCGAGCAGAAGCTACTTCACGGAGCAGGGAAGCAAGTCCATCTCATGGAATGCTGAAGCTGGGTAGTGGTGGAGTAGTGAAAAAGAAATCTGAACAGTTACATAACATAACTGCATTTCAAGGAAAGGGCCATTCGCTAGGAACTGCATCTGGTAGTCAACAACATGATCAAAGAGCCAGGGAAGCACCACTTTTAAGAAAGCATAGTACAGAAACAGACTTCAGTCCTGCTAAAATTGAGCCTTCTGTATTCCCAGCTGCTTCTGCTAAGAGTGAGCTGATCCGAATAGCTCCTGGAGTTGTGACAATGAGAGACGGCAGGCAGCTCGACCCTACTTTGATTGAGGCACAGAGAAAAAAGTTGCAGGAAATGATCTCTTCTATTCAGGCTTCAATGGATAGACATTTGCGGGATCAGAATGCAGAGCAGTCAGCATCAGTTGATGTATCTCAAAGAAAAGTAGAGGCAGTGAGTTCAACTGCTAAAACTGGGAGCTTTCAGGCTGGCTTGCCTGAACCGTTTTCTGCACCGGGTGGTACTGAACACTTGAATACTGAGTCAGCTGGTGATAACATGGTGAATTCTGTGGGAACAACTTTCCCTGCAAGGTCTAAAGCACAAAAGGGAAATTCTGTTGAGGAGCTTGAGGAGATGGATAGTCAAGATGCAGGAATTACTAATGTAACTGAGCCAATGGATCACTCTTGATAGGTTAAAATCTAATAAGGGTAGAAGAAATTACTGTTCAAATGTAATGTTTATTGGCTGGGCCACACAAAGTGATTAGTTATTAAATCTTGTATGTATGTCAAAAAATTATATCATCTTATTCAGTGCATGATAAGCAAGTGTGTGATTGGCAATAGCTTTTAATATTACCATACTGCTACCCAGGCTGGCTCTGTTACCTGTAAATTAGTTATTAGGAGATGCACTGAGATGAATATCTGCTGTAATGTGGGTTATTGAAAGTTCTTTGTGATTTTTAATTCCAAGTAAGTCTTAAAATTTAAGCCCATGCGAGATTCTTACCATGCTAGTTGAGGCTACTGGAAAGGCTAAACCTGGCAAAACTAGAAACTTGACCAGGTTAATCCTGTCCCAGGTACTTATTTCCACTCAAGAATACACTATCAACACGAGCTACACATAAATTTCGAAAAGCAATTGAAACTAAACTTGTCTTAAATTTTACAATGTGACACACACATTAATTACATTGTACTGGCACTTCCTCAGATGTAAAAACGTTTTCATTCACACAGCTGTATACACTCGTCAGACATCTTGGAATAAGCGTAACTGTAGTCAATTCTAATTTCTGCATATGTCAGTTCAAGCAAGTTAGAAAAGTGTACGATGAAGATAAAGTGAACGTGGTGTGGTTATGTATGGCTGTCTGAGCCAACACAGACGTTTTGATGCTCTGTTATATTTCCTCCCAAACACTGAGCTGGTTCAAATGTTTTACGATTTTAAATACAACAGCAGGAGAGAAGTTGGCAATTGTAAGAAACAACAAAAGTTCATTAGCAAATCAGTTTCTCTTAAAAGGCTTCAATTACTAGCATTGGTCAGTAACTGGCAAAAAAAAAAACCAAAACCCAAATAAATAATAGCTGCCCTCTTCAGAGCAAATTAGTGATTTATTGGAAGGAAACAGCTCTCTGAAGCACGTTTTCCTCAAGTGTGTGTTAATAGTGGAGCTTTTGGAAGCTCGCTGTTTACTCAGTGGCAACAAGGAATGTAACACGGAATACGTGTTGTTTCATCGGCTATAAAAACTACCCACCTCGATTGGCTTCAGCTTGCGATGCAGATTTCCCTGTCTCTGTAATGCTATAGCAGGTATCCACGTAAGTAGTGTGTTCATCAGACCTGCAGTGCTGATTTTGAAGGAGGAGCCGTTGTGCTTGCTCCCGAAGGACGGAATGTTTATCTGATATTGCACTTTGCTTCCTATCTTCACAGTCACATTTAAGTGCACTATTGTTGCTTCTTCTAATGGTAAAATAACATTAAATGGATGAAAGATGTTAATACAGCTTCAAAGGAATTAAGAGCATTTAAAATATTGAAGTCGGTGTTTGTGCACATGTGGGTTTTTACCAGTTTGGAAATGTTTGTATTGTATATGTTTGTATTCAGAAAAGCCTCCACTTTTTACATTTCTAATCACTTAAACCATCCTGAGCATTAGTATGCAAAATGCCCCGTGAGGATTTATTTTTGTATGTAAAAAAAAAAAAAAAGAAAAAGAAAACCACTTAAAGCATAGCCCCCATTTTGTCAAAGTCAACTTGAATTTCTCTCTTGACTCACTTCTTATGCAGAGGGAGTGAATGTGTAACAATTTAGTTCACTACTTATAGGTAAAATAGAAGAATCCCATTTTCACAAATAAATGAAAAACCTGAAGGCCTCACATCTGTAAGTCAGTGACTTGGCAACTTGAAATGTACAAAGTAATCTGGCACACCAGAACCGACTTTGCTGATGCATTGATTAACTGGCAGTGCTTATTCAATGAGAAACAGGATGCACATGCAGCAGCTGGAAGCTTGCCACGACTTCTGAAAACATTTAGTCTCCCATGAATCAGTCTGGCTGTCTGAAGGCTATTTCTGTATATAAAATGTTGAGCAGAGGATTGTGCTTTGTCACAGCTTGAGGTTTAGAAAAGTCTGGCAATGGAGCGTTCCTGGGAAGGAGCTTAAGTGAGGAGGGGCTGAGGGGAAGGAGTCACCTGAATCTCTTGCATTTTAGAGAAGACTGCTATCACTTGGACACTTTCAACCTTTCCTTTAGAAAAATCTTCCTCAGCTTAAAAAAAGAAAAAAAAGAAAAGAAAAAAAAAAAAGAGCACTGTATATGAGAGAATTTTAATTTTGAAATAAATCGAAATATTTATTGCACATCATCCTTATTCCAAGGAAAGGTGCTTACTTTAATGCCTTTGTGGTAAGAGTGCAGAAGTTTGTGTGCCTTTTACTGTGTAAAGAGGAAGGCTTGGTTTGATTTTGACACGCTTCCCATTTCAGCAGTAATTTGCTATTTTCGATCTTAACTAAATAGAAATAGACGCAGATAATAGCTCTGCTCGACTCACTGTCATCTCTGGGATCCACTAATCTCACGTAGATCAGAGTTCTCCAGTTCCTAAAACAAAATCATCTCACAAAGGAATGGTAAAATGGTGTCAAAATTACAACATCTGCTGATGTGAACTCTTTTGGTGTCATGTAGGATTGTGCATTTTTTTTTTTGGTGCAGTGTTCTTATTTCACATAGCTTTCTCACGCATTTAAATATTAGTGTTTTTGAGAAAGATGGCTTTTGATACTCTCAAGTAAGGCTAAGCTTCATCTACATGCTGGCAAGATGTGTAACTGTACAGGAGAAGTGAAATAAAGAACACTGAAGTGTAAATTTGAACAGATGTTTCCTTTAATTGCTATCAGTGGATGCAGTTGTAATTTGAAATGAATCAGTGTGCCTGTATTATAAGCACCCACGTGCTTGTTAACTTCCCTGTTAGAGTCAGGAAAACCGTGGTGGGGTACAAGGGCACGGAAGGTGTTGACTCACTGTGGGTGCGAAGCCCCCTGTGAACAGGGCTTCTGAAATGATTTGGAATGTACACCTTTCTCCTCAACAGCAGCAACAAAAAACATCCGGCCCAACTTCTTGCTGCTGTGTTACCTCTGGATTTAGGCTGTGGCTCTATGTTCTCTTTGAGCGCTTGCCTTGATGACTTTCTTGCCTAGGGGCCAACCACTTTTTAATACAGCGTCTCATGACAAAGAAGATATAAATTACTTGAACATTTTAAAATTTACTATGGCTTAGTAGGTGTAACCTAAACGAGAGATGACTACTGAAAATACAGGCCCGGGACAACAACCCCACCACCCAACAACAGCAAAAGCAAACACCCAAATGGGAAACCCCAGGAGAACAAATCAGTTTTGGAGGCAAATACAAGAGTTTTACTACTTAAAATGCCTTAGTTAGTAAGGTTGATTTTTTTTTTTTTTTTTTTTTTAATACTCTTATTTCTCTGAGAATTACTTGAATTTCAGTGGAGGGAAAAGAAACAACTTCTCAAATGAAACAACATAAATACGTTTGAGATGTCCTCAGTGTTACGGACACAAAAAAGCAACGTGTATTTGTGGTTACAATATACACAACGCAAAGTAGACACGGTCTCCAACAGAACACGCCAGCAGCTTCGCAAAGGCACAGAGCCGCAAGGCTGTATGCTAACAGCCCCATAAATATACAACGGGCATATCTCCAAAGGAAAATATTTCATTTAAAATCTTTGAAGAAGTAGAACCCATTATCGCTGTCACGGGCTTAGCAGAGCTCATTGCTGCTCTCTCAGTTTCTTGTGGAAATGTCAGTTAATGAAACTCGTAGTACGCTTACAGTTGGGAGAGTTACGCTCAGGCTGAAGTGTAAGGAATCACAATTGATCGTTGTAAGAAGATTCCCGTGTTATCTCTACATTTGGTTGGCTCCCATTTTTAAGAGAGCAGAATTTTCATGCTTTTCTAAAAATAACGTGAATTTGATCCCTCTGTTTAAAGAATAAAAGAAAACAGCCAACAGTAATGAAATAGTAAGTGATTTCTTTGTTTTGCTTGTGAGTATCAGTTTAACTTCTTAAAACTGAAGAAGCTGCTTATGATCTTTAGAATGCAGGATTCCCTCTGAGCCCTTATGCCTGCGGTTGAGCAATAAAAGGTTGGAATGAGTGGTATTTTCAGAATTATTTTGTTTAACGGGGATTATTGTCAAGAAATGAAAGAGTGCACTTTTAGGAGGGAATGCTATTTAAAATGTATAAATAAGAATTAATAGTGTATATATTTAGCAAACAAATCTTTTTAAACAGTAAGTGCTTTACATGTTGAATTAAAAAGAAACTAGCGTAGAAATGATACCACCTTCACAGCACTGGCTGTTATCCAGCATACTTTGATTTTGTTTTATTTGTGATTGCTGTACTAATTATATTTGATTTTTTTATTTGTAATGTAACAATAGTGTATTATAACAGTATATAGTGTATTATATTACACTTCACTGTACAGTATTTGGAATTTTCTTTGATTGCTATATTAAAACTGTAAGTTAAAACGCTTGCTTTGGCTTTATAAGATGCAACTTTTATCTAGCCTTTCTCACGTTAGCCTGTTTAATTACCACTGATTTGGCTACAAAATGAGTGAGTTGTAATTACTTTATCTTCCTCATTCTACGTATAAATTGTTTTCTACTTGCATACATGAGTACCGGTACAGAGACTGAAAAACTGGCACAGACACTAGTAAGGTAAGCTGATGTCATCCATCTTGCTTTAGTTATGTTTCTGCTTTAAACAGGATTGTTGAAAGAACAACTACGGAAAAGCTTTTTGGATTTCACACTTGCTCTAAATATTTCTTTAAACATATAGGACCTTTGGTTCGAGAGACTTAAAAGTGGATTTTTATATACTTGAGAGCAAAATCTGAACCTTTTCACAGTTGTCACCAATAAGAAGGTGTAGAAAAATGCTGTACAAATGCTGCCATACTTCTACGGTTTGAAACATTGCTTAAAATATATTTAAAGACATGCATGTAATATATCAGTGTGAATAGTACAATTTGGAAGAACCAGGCTTTTCAAAATTTGGCAGGACTTAAGGACTTAACATATTGGCAACTACTTAAATTATCTCTGCACTTATTCTATATGCTGTTTTGTTTAAAAAATTGGCTGTAATTGTATTTTTGAGCCTACAAAGAAGTCTTATAATACACCTATGAAACTCATGCTGCTTCTTCCCTTATTTACTGAAAGACCTTAATTCAAAATGAGGTAGCATTAAAATGCTCTTTAAAGCGATGGATTTAAATTTACTGAGGTAATTTTGATTGTGTGTTGTATCATGAAAAATTGACAATAATCCTTTAAAAGATTTGTATTTTAAAGGCTTAAATGCCTAATGCCTCTTTTTTTAATGCAGAGTTTATAATCTAAACTCAGACTGTATTGTATGAAGCAATCAAGAATGTTTTTAAATGTTTTCATTTTCCTCTTATTAATTTTATTAATCAGTATATGTCAAAACTCTTAGATTACAGCAATTGATTTTTTTCTCCCCCTCCTTCAGCCTTCCATATGTGTACAGCAAATCTAATCTAAAAATATAGCTGCAAAACCTCATCTTCTTGCCAGAACAAGACCCTCACAACTGATTTTTTCCATAGGATCAGGATGAGAATTAATCTTGGATGTTCATCAGCAAGTGTAGAGTGTCATGGAAGGTGTTGTGGGTATGATGAAGAGTCATTTCCAACAGATATTTTGACTGAAAAAGTTAATACAAACTGTTGCCTTGCTTGACGTGGAGTTTATTTTATTAAGGCTGGAGTATATCTTGGCTTCTACTGATTTGTGATGTTTTGAATATTTAATTTTTAATGATGTCAGAGCTGGTATTTGAATTAAATAGGTAGCTCAGCAAGTAATGCCTCCTATGTCATAGAATCATAGAATATTCAGAACTGGGAGAGACCTATATGGATCATTGAGTCCAACTCCTGGCTCCACACAGGACCACTCAAAAATCAGACCATATATCTGAGAGCATTGACCAAATGCTTCTTGAACTCTGGCAGCCTGGGGCCATGACCACTGCCCTGAAGAGCAAGTGCAAGACCACCTTCTGGTGAAGAACCTTTTCTTGTTACCCAACCTGAACCTTCCTTGTTGAAGTTCCAGATTGTTCCCTCAGATCTTGACACTGTCACAGAGCAGAGCTCAGTGCTGCCCCTCCACTCCCTGTGAGGAGCTGCAGCTGCCATAAGGCCTCCATTCAGTCTCCTTTAATCTGGGCTGAACAAACCAAGGGACTTCAGCCGCACCTCATATGTCTTCCCCTTTAGATCCTTCTCCAACTTTGTAACTCTCCTTTGGACATTCTCTAGTAGTTATATGTCCTGTTTGTACTGTGGTGCCCAAACCTGCAGACAGTACTTCAGGTGAGGCCACACCAATACAACATAGAGAGGGACAAACTCTTCCCTCAACTGGTTGTCAGTTCCATACTTGATGCACCCTGGATATGATTGGCCTTCTTGGCTGCCCAGGTAAACTCATGTTCAACTTGCTGTCTACCAACACCCCTAAATCCCTTTCAGTGGGGCTGCTCTCCAGCATCTCATCCCCCAGTCTGTATGTATAAACAGGGTTGCCCCTTCCCGGGTGCACAATCCTGCTCTTGGTCTTGTTAAACTTCATGTGGTTGGTGATTGCCCAGCTCTCTAATTTGTCTAGGTCTCTGCATGGCCTCTCCACCATTGGTGGAGTCAGCAGCTCCTCCTAATTTAGTATCATCAACAAACTTGCTCAAAACAACTTCTAGTCCTACATCCAAGTCATTTACGAAAACATTAAAGAAAACTGGCCCTAAAGTGGAGCCCTTAGGAACCCCACTAGTGCCTGGCTGCCAGCCTGATGTAACCCCATTTACTAAAATCCTTTGGGCCTGACCTGTCAGCCAATTGCTATTTATTCATTGCCATGGAAACTACAAGAGCTACAAAGAGCACAATAACACTGTTAGAACAAACATTCAGCTACAAAACACTATATTTCAATGCAGTCAGTTATGCATTTTTGCCAGCGATGAACAAGAGCCTGCATGCTGTGCTAGTAAAAATCTGTGCCAGTGGAGGTGAGCCGCTGTTGCCACTGCTGAAATGCACCACCCACCTTCTCATTGTGCTCATGTTCACCTTTTAGCCTCCATGAACGTTCAGCAAGCACCAGTGAATGTCAGTAGGTGCCATTGTTTCTGCATGGGGGAATTCAACCACACACCTTTGCTTCATACGTACTTCCACGTCAGACGCCATTTTGTCAGGCTGCCCCTCTGCTGCCATCTGTCACACGGCAGCAACATGGAATGGAGTATTGGTGGGAAGGTTCAGCCTCTGCTGCTGTACCACCAACATCCACCTCTGATGCTGTGGGCAAACATAATAAAATAGGAAGTGTTATTTACAGGGCAGCCCTTAAATTGAGGATGCTGGGTGATTCTGAATGTTTATTCAAATTTTCAAAGACATTAAGCTTCAATGTAAGCATTAGTTCTGTTGCAGTATCTGACAGAGGCTCTTCAGAAGAGACCATTATTCTCTGTTCTGTTAATTAAAGGCATTAATTTGATGGCTATGGCATAGCTGCACAAATTGTATTTGGTCTTCATCCACCTCTGTTTTTCTTTAAGACTACCTAATTTTGTTTTCTTCTGGAAATATTTTTAGTGGGTTGTCTTGCTGGTAGCTAATCTAATTTCACTTCTAAAGCAGTCCTGCAGATCTGTTGTAGGTCTGTGCAGGCTGGAAACTTGTATTCAGTACACTAGGAAAAAAGAAAGAAGAAAAAAAAGAAAAAGGAAAGAAAGATGGCAGGTACAAGGAAATGGCCAGAAATTAGGAGAGGGTTTAGGAGGTAATGTGGCTCTTAACAACCAATTGTATGCAGAGCCTGGCTGTATGAAAGGCATGAAATCACCTCCTATAACCCTTGGAGCTGAGGTTCAAGCAGCTTTCAGAATAAGGTTTGATTTTATATGCTATTCTGTCAACTCAGTATACAAGATCTTATTTAAATGAAGTTTCTTTTGGATAGTCACATTCTTACATAGAGACATACTTTGTCCTTTGTCCTTTTACTGCGTTACCTCCTAATTCTGATCTTCCCTTTCTTTCTCATGCATTCGTGTAGAGACTGAGAATCTTACTGAGCTCTGCTGTTGCACTTCGTTTGTTTTTCAATTTTCATTTAAACACCATAGATAGTGAATCACTTTTATCACAGAGATTTTCCTATGCTTATTGTCTTCAGTTAGTAACACTGCTTTTAGAGACAGAGTTACAATCCAATTTCACAAAAAACATCAGAAATTTAAATCTTATTCGGCTTCAAGATCTGTGCATATGGGACAGGAAGGAATGAAGGGAGGTTCCTGAGAAAGCAGAGGGCTTGTGAGTGCATTTTTGGAGAGGGAAGATTCTATCTATCTAAAGATCAGTGGTTCTAAAAGTCACCTAATAGTTCTGTGGAGTGGTGGTGTTCCGTGTGGTTTCATCTGTAGGGTGATTAGCTTTGGATCCAAATCTGGTGTTTTCCTTGATGTTCACCTTTCTGTTCTCCTAGGAGCTGAAGCTGCCAAATAAACCATTTTCTACCTAGTGGAAGAGAACCGGCCTAGCCAGTTGTTGCCACACCATAATGGTTTTTGGCAGTAAGAGAGAAGCCGAAAGACAGAAAAGAACACAAGGGCATAACTTAAAACTGTGGTATATGAAAAGGAGTTATTTCATAACTATTCACATGCTCAAAGCTGCTAAAGTGGTGCTCAGTACGTCTCCAAGTCCTATGCCTGAACATTGTGCTTACAGGAATGCTAACTACTTTTCCCCCAGCCATTGTGTCTTTCTTAAAATAAGACTTCCCGAGAGAAATGCTGGGAATAGTAGGTATTGTTGCAGACCACAGGAGGGATGAGGAAGATAATGGTAAAGAGTACCTTCTTCTTTCAAAACAAAAAAATTCAAAGCATGGTACAATGGAGGAAGCTAAACACTAGTACTATCTCTTTGCTACCTCTGCTTCTCCTACCCTTAACCTCTTAACTCTGCCATATTCATTAACAAATTTTTTTTTTCTTTTCTTCCCCGTATTCTTCCCCAAGGCAGTCAAGCCAGCTCATTCCTTTCTTCATCTAAAGTCTCTAACCTATAATAAGCCAGCTGAGGTGCTAATATCTGAAACTGTCATACACACGTATTGTTGCACAAATGTCAAAATGTGTTCACTGTAACTAAGGACCCTTCACAGACACAGAGCTGACTGCAAAAGTGGAGCCAACACGGAAATGTACACGCTTTTACAATCGTAATCGCTTGCTACTTTCTCTCCTTTCCTCCTGCTGGAATTAGACAGGACACGGGAACTGCATTGCGTTGGAACAAAAGATAAACTGCAGTTTGGCAAGGAGCAGAGGTCAGCACCTCTGGCATTACCGGCTGTGATAATTGGAGATTTGTCTCGACTCCTGTTATCTTGTAATTAGTGTTAGGAGTGGGAAGGGGTCTTGCAGTTAATTTGGAAGGCAGGAGATCAGAATAATATCCTTTTCTTAAAGATTTTATTTTGAGGGGGTAGAAAGTCAAGCCATTGCTTCTCTTTTATCACCAGGATACCACCAAATTTAGGCTGTGTGCTTGAATCTGGCTCAGGCTGCTTCTGAGGCACAGTTATTGCTTGCCTGATTAATGTTCCCCCACGTGATCATTCGGTTGGCTCAGACTGTGTCCAGCTACTTTACAAAGCATTAGATCCAACTGTTTGCTCATGGTGTTGGCCAACCATGGTCTTGGTCCTTGATATAAGGATTAAATTGACTTCTCCTGCATTCATAGTAATGACTTTCTAGGGCATAATACCAAAACAGCATGGGAAAAGTGTGTACTGTTAATACCTGATTAACAACTGACTTCCAAGGGACTCTTCAATCTCCATGCATGCCTGTGAAAGAATTATATATATATATTTTATTTTCCAACCCAGGCCATTCTATGATCCTATGTGATTCTATGCTCTGTGCAAGAGGCAAGCACGAGCTCAGCATGACCTCAGTTTTTTATCAAGCTAGCAACAGCATAGGATTGCCAGAAGCAAGGATACAGAACAGCTCATGAGATATAGAATGTAACATCATGTCTGAGAACGGCAGCTATTCTATGTTAAATAACTTGTTTTCTGAGCAGATTCTTGTGCAGGTTTCTGGCAGGGCTATACTGCTGGACTTGCTTCACTAATCTGAACTTGGAAACTGCTGTTGTTTTCTGAGAGGGTGATTGGTTTTGTTTGATTGTTTTCTTTGATCGCAGGCTTGACCCAAAGCCCACTTCAAAATTGTTAGAGCACTCATACAGCCTCCTAGAGAAACTGATATATGCTGTTTGGGGAATGTGCAAGAGAATGTTTTTCTCTGTGCTCTGAAATGATCCATAACTGTCACAGTATGAACCCTGAGCACATCCAGATATACTCAATTATTTTGATATCTTTGTGATACAGTAGCCTTTAATTCTTACATTTCCACTCTCCCTTCACTGGCCTAAGCAATATAATCCTGTCAATATAGTAAAGCAAAATTCACAAAATCACAAAGTACATACAATTCTTCCATGTTGTGATTAACAGAACACAGGCTAATTGGCAGGCAGAGGCATTAGCACTTTTTCCTCTCTCTGAAACAGAATATAAATAGATTGAGTCAAAAGCACTCAAAGCTTCATTCTTGTGAGTAGTGGTTGTTCCTTAAGACTTGTCACTTCAAGAAAATGTAAGGAACATTCAGAGAAAAATCCAACAAAAGCAGATCGTTTTCAGCAGCCACAAAGAGAATACTGCCCTTCAGAATCTCTGATACAGAGCAGTATTTGGTAAATATCTTCTGTTCTTCACCAGGAATTTCTCTACATGTGGGAAACAAGCTCAGCCCCCGCAAGGCCAGTGCAGTCAAGATCATCTTTGTTGCTGAATGAGTAGTGCTGTGAGACCAAATCTAGACAAAATGTAGTAGCTGAGCTCAAGTCCTGAAGGATGCCTGTGGTTTTGATTTTGTGTTTTTGCCATTGAAGTTCTCTAAAGATTATAGACTCTTGAGAAGCTGGCTGTCCACGGTTTGGATGGGCATATGCTCTGCTGGGTGAAACACTGGCTGGATGGCTGGGCCCAAAGAGTTGTGGTCAATGGATTTAAATCCAATTGGCAGCTAGTCATGAGCAGTGTCCCCCAGGGCTCAGTACTGGGGCTGCTTCTATTTAATATCTTTATTAGGGATCTTGATGAGGGGACCCTCAGTAAGTTTGCAGACGACACCAAGTTGGAGAGAATGTTGATCTGCCTGAAGGGAGAAGGGCACTACAGAGGAACCTCAATAGACCGGATCGATGGGCCAAGGTTAACTGTATGAGTTTCAATAGGGCCAAGTGTCAGGTCCTGCATTTTGGTCACAACAACCCCAGGCAACCCTACAGGCTTGGGGAGGAGTGGCTGGAAGGAAAGCTGCCTGCTGGAAAGTGACCTTGGTGTACTGATGGACAATCAGCTGAATATGAGCCAGCAGTGTGCCCAGGTGGCCAAGAAGGCCAATGGCATCCTGGCTTGGATCAGGAACGGTGTGGTGAGCAGGACTAGGGAAGTCATCCTGCCCCTGTACTTGGCATTGGTGAGGCCTCCCCTCGAGTACTGTGTTCAGGTTTGGGCACCTCAGTACAGAAAGGACATGGAGGTGCTGGAGCAGGTCCAAAGAAGGGCAACAAGGCTTGTGAAGGGCTTGGAGAATATGTCCTACAAGGAGAGACTAATGGAACTGGGGCTGTTTAGTCTGGGGAAGAGGAGGCTGAGGGGAGACCTTATTGCTCTCTTCCTATATCTGAAAGGTGCTTACAGTGAGAGCGGGGTTGGTCTCTTCTCACTGGTGACAGGTGACAGGATGAGGGGAAATGGCCTCAAGTTGCGCCAGGGTAAATTCAGGTTGGATATCAGGAAAAACTTCTTTACAGAAAGGGTGGTTAAGCACTGGAATAGGCTCCCCAGGGAGGTGGTTGAGTCACCATCCCTGGATGTGTTTAAAAACCATTCGGATGTGGTGCTCAGGGCCATGATTTAGCAGAGGGTTGTTAGAGTTAGGGTAGTATGGTTAGGTCGTGGTTGGACTCGATGATCTTTAAGGCCTTTTCCAACCTGAGTGATTCTATGATTCTATGAGATTATAAGGCATTGAAGTCTACTGAGGGAAAACAATTTGGTAAAATCATCTTCCTAAAGACTCCAGGTTCCTCCATGGTATGGCTTCTGAACAACCTACAAGCAGATCATGCACTGATTATTTTTAACTTCCTGACAGTGATATTAAGCCCTGTGCCTTCTGAGGAATAGTTTCCTTGCATTGCTTATCTGTCCAGATAAATGTTTAACTGCCTGCCTGAATTTGCAATGAGATTTCGAGGACGGTAGCAGCAAATAATCGCAAACTTCTGCACATTACTTCAGAGTCTTCCCATCATTTCAGCTCTGTGAACCTTTCAAACAGAATAATGACAGGTATTTTTGTTTTGTTTTGTTTTTAATTCATTGAAGGCTTTCCCAGGAAATAGATGAAACTGTCACAGAACTGGAGCAGTAACAAATGAGCTCAGTAATATACACATGAGCTTAATATATTGCCTAATAATCTGGTAACTTTTTACCACTGCAACTTGGTGAATTTTTTTTGAAGCATCAGCATTTCACAGTTAGGGACCTGTTACCCTGCAGGAACGGTCCCTGATGTGCTATTGATCAGAAACATAATTAATACATAATACGCATGTATGAAGTATATATAATATTTTCCTGCAGTTCAGCAGAAAGCTTAGCAAAAAGGCATGAAGAACAGGGCAAATTACAGGATTGCTGCTGAATCTTTCTGAGTACTTTCGCAAAACATCTGGGTAAGAGTATGTGTGTGTGTCCTATCTTTGGAGTCAGGATGCCCACTGCTGCTAGCACTTTGGGAACACTACAAAACCAGCCAACAAACAAACAAGAAAAAAAAGCAGAATGCAGATGGCAGCGGGTGGTTCTAGTGATGTTTGGTGTTGGTTTGTCAGGAGATCCCACTAACTCAGGCAGTGGGAAAGTGGCAAAGTGACACTGAAAGTATACGCACTCAAGAGCCACGAGCATGCAGTGATGGTTGTAATTTGGTTCATACTGCAAACCTGAACCTGCAACGGTGTCTTTGCATTTGGTTTTGTTTGTCAGGCCTAGGTTGGAATGGACCTATCCTTTGTGACAATGAAGGCAAGTGAAGATATAAAGCAGGTCTTGCAGAATAGGACTCAGATATTGCAGACTGGGGAGTATCCTGCCAGGAGTCTGTTGAGGCTGTCAGTAGCCTCAATGTCATAGGCTTATGAAGAAACATTTATGCACAGTGGCAGCCCAGAGAGTGCATTAAAATGGTGGCATGTGGGGGAGATGATCTTTATCAGAGACAACGTATGGTCTGTATCTCCTTATAGATGCACCTCCATCCTTTTTATTTATTTATTTATTTATTTATTGGTCATGAATGAGTACAAGAAACTGCAGAATACTGCACCCTGTAGCACAAGGCAATAATACAAATAAGATTAAAAATGTATGTTATGTGAGATGCATATTTGCTTACTGATGCACTTCAAGAAGAGTGTCTACTGTATGTCAAAACATACGGTGTTTATGTATACATACACACATTTAACAGCAGGACTGTCAGTACTTACTAATTTAGTAGTTTGACTCAGCTCGTGCTTTCATTGGGATCTATTTCCTGCAAATTAAGAACATATGTGTTAGTATGGGAACATACAAGAAGGTACTTACTTAAACAACAATATTTTTATTTCAGGCTCCTTTGACTTTAACATACACGAATACTAAATGGTGACATTTCATACCGTATGACGCTGATGACACAAACCCTGCTTCAGGCAAGGTGAGCTTTGTTCTCTCTCTCTTTTTTTTTTTAATTACAGCTTTTGTCACAGCTTTGATGTTGGTAAGCCTTGTGAGAGTAGGTTTGTAATGTATGTTAGTTTCTCGTTTGCTTTTTGTCGTTCCTCCAGAGGTGTATTATGGGATGTGCCAAGGGCTGAGGTTCTGGTGTGCGTGTGCAGGGGGCGCTGCAAGCCAAGGTTTCTCGCGAGCTCTGCTCCATTGCCACCTCCCCGCCCGAAAGGAGGGACGTGAAGATGCACGCATGTAAACATACACATGTGAGGATGTATGTACATCCACACCCATAAGGCTTTATTATGCAAATAAATGGAGTCTTAAGACTTTTGTGTAAGGAAGTATCTGGAAAATGCACAGATTGTGCTACAGTGAATCTCGGGAAGATTTTCCTCTCTTGAGCCGTGTAATAATTTTCAGTAGATGAATCTGCTTCTGAAGTTGAGGCAAAGGTGTATGAAATAAGAAACCATGTGCTGTTCTGATTATTTGTTTTGACCTCTAAAGCAAAAAGCACACTAATATTAATAAAGGAAAAATACTGATGATTGTGCCCTACCATAAACATTCAGGAATCGAGCAAACACCACGGACAAGTGTCTTCAAACACCAACTCCAGGAATGCCCTTCTCACTGTCGCAGGAAGATACTCCATGGTTTGTCGGCTCAGAAACTCCCAACCCATAGCCTTAATGCTGGTGAGCATTTCTCCTAAAAGCTGTGCAGAGTTCATGTTTTTATAAATGCAGCCACAAGAGGATGTGGTGAGATGTTTGGGGTGCTTCCTTTTTTAATATATAAGTGGGTAGTGGTTAGAGCAGCCACCCAACAAGTGGGATGGCTGGGCATGATTGAACCCACATTTCTCAGTTCTCTCTTCTCAAGTACATGAGTAACCACAGGGCATCAGTGTTTCAGAGGAGGAAAAAAGGGGAGGGCGGAGGGTTGTCCTTGTACTTGGTGTGGAGATTGTGCTCCTCACGGGGTTGCTAAGGGCTGCTCTTGTATCCCTACCTTGATCCATCATCAGTCAGCAGCAGAGGGGAGGCCTTGCAAGTGGGAACCTCACTGCTTCCTCTCTAGGAACAGACACCGCTGCCCACATTTTTACTTGCTCTTGGGAAGAAAACGAAAAAAAAAAAAGGATCAGTATACATCTGGTTTGCCCCACACACCTTCAGAAAGAGGACGAAGGGTGTTTCTGGCCCACCTGGCACATACCCAGGGCCCTGTGCAGCAGATGGATATGCAAGCACCAGAGGTTTTGTAGGTTTCAATGACTTCCTCTTGCCGGGCCTGTGAGGTGCAGGTGCCTCCAAGACCAGTCAGCCCTGGAAGTAATTGTAACACTGTGTTTTGGGACGCAGGAGTTTGTTCTGGTGATTCTCTCCAAGCAAGCAGTGCTTGCTGTGCAAGTGTGCCCCTGCCTGTAGCAATGCCTCACACCTGAAGTGCTGTGGGCTCAGAATACCTCCCTTTAGAACTGTCACAGATTTGGGCTGCGTGTGCCAGGAGAAAGCGCAGGTTGGCAAAGCACACAAGCTTGGTGTGTAAGTATGTGTGGTATTGTGTGGCTTTTCACTTTTTGGGTGGCAACTGCTTCTCGTGTGGTGCATGAAAAGCGCTATTTAGTATTATTAATAATAATAATAGTCATAAAGTGCTCTCCAAAACCAGCATGACGGTAACTGGACCCACAGTCTCTCTCCCCACAAGAAATGAGGACCGCGCGCCATGTTCCGCCGCGCCCGCTAAGCTGTGAGGGGCGGAACGGCAACTGTTGCCAGTTCCCTTCGATAGCTCAGCTGGTAGAGCGGAGGACTGTAGAGGCGCCGCCCGCGGGAATCCTTAGGTCGCTGGTTCGATTCCGGCTCGAAGGAAGCTCGATTTTGCCCCGCAAGGCCGTGGCCGTTTTTTTCCCTCTCGAGAGCGATTAACCGTTCCTGCGACCCCGCGGGGGCTGCGCTGGCCCTGTCCGCGCGGGGCGGGCGTTACCAGGCGGCGGCGGGCGTTAGGAGAGGCCTCGCGGCCTCGTTACGCGCCGGCCCCGCCACTCCTCCTTCCCCCCCCTCCCCCCCCACCCGCGCCTCGGGCTGGCGCGAGGATTCGCGCGGCCCCGCCTCCCCCTGGCCCCGCCCGCGCCCGTGTCGCGTGCGGCGGCGGCAGCCAATGGGGCGGCAGTCCGCCTGCGCAGATTCAAACGGTGGCTCGGGAAGGAGGCTGGGCGCGAGATTCGGCAGCACCGACCGAGCCCGCCGCGAGGGTGGCGGTGGCGGCGCAGCCGGGGCCGCGGGGGGGGGTGACTGGCGGCGGCGGGCGGGCCGGGCGGGTCAGGGCAGGGCGGGGTGAGGCGAAGAGAGACCGGGCGGCGGCTCGGGGCGGGAAGGCGCCGCCGGAGCCCGCGGCGGCTCTGACAGGAGGGGGGCGGCGGGCGGCGGGCGGGAGAGGGGCCGCTGCGCGCCCCGTCCTTGCGGGCAGGGCCCGGCTGAGCCATGCCTGACGCGGCCGGGCCGGGCCGGGGCTGAGGGCGGCCGGCAGCGCGCTGCGGATGCCGCGGAGTTCCGCGGGCGGGAGGGAATCGTCCCAGGAACGCGAAGCCTCCTTCGGCCGCCGCTGCCCCTCTCCTCCCCCCGCCCGGCCCGAGCTCGGCGGCTGCGGGGCGGGGAGCTCGGGCGGGGGCTGGGGAGCTCCGCTGCCCTGGCGGCCCCCCCTATGCTGCGACCCGAGGATGGCCAAGAGACCGCGCAGGTGAGTGCGCAGCGCCGCCCGGCCCAGAGCGCTGCCATCAGCCGTCCCCGCCTCCCCCCCTCCCTCCCCGTGCCGGGTGCCGCCCCCCTCCCCGCGCAGGTGCCCCCCGCCTGCCCCCCCTCCATTCCCCCCCCCATACCCCTTCGCACAGCCGGCCTGGGCGCTCCCCCTTCGGGTATCCCCTTCTGCTGGAGCAGAAAGAGCCCTCGGGTGCTTTTTCGCCGCCCGAAGCCTTCCTGGGGGAGAGCTTTCCTCGGGGGCTTCGGCAGCGGCCGCAGATGGCTCCGATACGTTTGTTGTTTACTGATATGGAGATGGGTGTGTCTTCACTTTGAATTCAAACGTGGGTCTGGCAAAAGTACCTTATTGCTCCTATTGTGCTAAATAGAAAATCGCTTTTTGAAAAAGTGATAACACGACGTGAAAGGAGAACGAGGACCGGGAAAGGAAAGGATGCTCAGTGAGCAGCGACAGTTTGTGCGCTACCCGGGGCTGCTGCGGCGCTCCCATGGAGCTGGTGCCGTTCTCGAAGTCGCCGATAGTTTCTTTGGCAGCTGATAGTTTTCTTCTGAAAAACCGCAGCTAAACCAGAAAGCGATACTTTGGAGCAATGGTACGCTGAAGGCTTTGCTGGCAGAGTCTCGGGTCTGCAGGAGTCAGCTCGGGGAGTGTTTTTGTTGCTTGTAGCGTGTGTTCTGTAACGAGATGCCTTCAGCTGCGCTCCTGCTAACTGTAGTTTCATCTTTACGAAGCTTCAGCTCGTACTCTCTGTCAGGAGCATGAAGGGCTTTGATGTCACAACAGAAAATAGAGCTAGCTGTGGTAGCAGAGGAGCCTCTGGCTAGAGATCTGTAGCTCCAGAAGAGCGCTGTGGCAGTGAATGGTGATGATAAAGCCCAGACTAAACCAGTGTAGTTCAGAGTTCCCATAAGTTGATTTCAAGGTCATTAGCTGAAGTGTGGTGTGAAAAGAAACGATAATCTTTTTGCACTGAGTGGAATGAAGTTTAATTCTCTTAAGCTACAATTGGTTCTTTGGTTGGTTCTTTTTTTTTTTTCTTTTTTGCCTTGGGAAGTATTTTTATTGGTTTTTTTTTTCAACTAAGAATTACCAAATAAAGGAAGGCTCAAGGTAAGAGATGCTTAAAGGCGGCCTGCACGTAGCTCATGGGACGCTTCATTGTTCCAGTTACTCATTTGATGGAACCTGGTGGCTGTGTTCTACCCGTGCCGTGTTTAAGTCCACTTTCACAGCTGCTGTGAGTTGCCAGGTGAACGATCTAACATCTTTGAAAAATCATTTGTTCCCAGTGGGAATCACAGCAGTCCCAAACGTCTGTCTGTCGGTTTTATAGTCCTGTGTCCCACTCAGCACAAGACCAATGATGCAGCAGTTCCCTGTGCTGAGCCAGGTGTAGGTGAGCTCACTGCCTGCAGAGTGCCCTGGCTCCAGAACTGTGGGTGCAAGGCTTCCAGCTACCTCCAGCTCCATTATTTTTTTTTATTGTTATATTTTGATTATTCTTAAATCTGCATGGCTTTTCACATAACCTGAGACTCGGTTCTTGAATCTGGCTGTTGCACAGTGGCTGAGCAGGGAGGTGCTGTTGACAGTGGGCTGAACTGCAAGGCCAAATCTTTGTTTATAAGTAGATTGTATGGTGTACTCGGTATGAAATAGGGTTATAATACCAAGATATGCTCCTGAAGTTGGTCAAGAGCTGTGGGAAAGAGGCAAAAAAGAAAGAGGATGAGAGGAAGATCTTGTTGCTTGTGTTCCTAAACCCTGTTTTCTTAAGTCCTAAGATAATAATGGAAAACTCTTACAGTCATTCTTTTTTTAAAATAGACTTCCAGCTTTTTATTCAAGAGGTGTGAATAAGGATATTAGCCTTTAGACAAGCTAACTGTCTTGTGTTTTATTGTCTGCACAAAGTTTACTAGAACTTGCCTCGCCATGTTAAGTAGGGAGAGTCCTCCCGAAGGATACAGTGTAGGATGTAGAAGCCTCGTTGAGTGCTCTGGCTTTGCAGGAGTTGGGCACGTCCTATCCTGTAGTAATGCTTTCAGGTAAGCAGTGCTCTTCTGAAATGGCTGTGTGCTCGCGGTAGCCGCAGAGAAGGTATTCGCTTCATGTGAAATAACTGACAGACACACTTGGCTGGTCTATGGGCTGTGTGGGTGAACTGTGGGTTCTAGAAATTAATTCAGAGCTCTGCCATCTAATAGTTCTTAGGACACCAGCATAGGTTTGTTTCATTTCTGAGAAGGGCCTTATTTATCTTTGGGGGGGGGGGGGAGGGGAATAATACATTTCTCGACTGAGAAGATAAATTTAGTTCTGAACTTGTGATATTATGCTTTATATTGATAACAAAATGGGTGAAACTTTAAAAAGCGGTGTGAAACTCACTATCATTGAGTCTGTGTAACTTGAGGTGAGTCTCCACTGTGTCTTTGCTGTAAGTAACGCGGAGGAGCTGCCCTTCCTGCTGCTTGGCCTAGGTTTCCTCACTTGTTGAAATCTGTGCTGTCTAGCATGAATCACTGACGTGTAAGTTTGAGCGGTGTTTCCATGAAGCGTTTCCCTGTGCTTCCTATTTGAAAGGCTTTGTTTATCAAGGCTGTGAAGTATGGATTTCTCCAGTAGATGGAGTATGACCTACATGGAGCTGCGAACGTTACCTGGTTTCCCGCCCCTTTGACTCTTACCCCAGAGGGTCAGCGCTTATACTGTGCTGATTGCTTGCTGCAGTGTTTCTGTCTTCAGAGCTGTGATTTTTATCTGTAACACTGAGGCGATACTCGAGGCAGGAGACCACTTAAAAACTCGGGCTGATACTGGATTCTTTGGTGTCCTTGTTGTGTTTGTTGCAGGAATTACGGTGGTGGAACATGAATGGATCTTCTCAAACTAGTGATCCTTTTCATTTTCTGTTTTTTTTATTTTATTTTAAATAAAGATTCACAAACGTGTTACAAAAAGATAATCTTAACAGCTTTTGTTTTAAACTTGCATCTTCACTTGGAATGAATTATGTCTGTATCCTGGTGTATGGCCTGGAAATTCAAACTGAGTCTGTTCCTTTGACATAGTGATGATGAAGTTGCTACTAGAGGCAGGTCTTATGTTCGTGAGAACTTCACATGTTATATTAGGATATGTAATGATTTTGGAGAGAACTACAAGTAGTTAGAATAAATTAGAGTTGTCTCTTTCCAACTTCTTCACTCTCTTGTACTCAGCAGCGAAGAAGATGATGACTTTCAATATGCAGATCATGACTACGAAATCTCACAGCAAAGAAGCTTGAAGAAGATATGTAACAGGGTGAAATGGACACGTGATGAGGTGATTTTTTTTTCATACATGCATGCATTTCCTTCCTGTTGGATATTGGCTGGATATTGAAATGTGTTATTCTTAAGTATTATAAGCTATCCCAATACTAATTGGCTGAGATTGTCTTAACAGGATGAAAAGCTAAAGAAGCTGGTGGAACAAAATGGTACAGACGATTGGGCTTTCATTGCTAGTCATCTACAAGTAAGTTAAAATTTTGTTTCACTTAAGTTCCCTTCTGATCTTGTTTACTTTGATCATGTTTAGTTTGGAGTTGAGGTGAAACAAACCAGAAAAGCCTAGTGTATATGTTTTGAAGGGTGGTTGTAATTTGGACTTGAATTCTAGCTCAGACATCAGGAAACTTGAGGCTTAGATAGACTTGAATGATGAACTGAAATGACTTAAGTCATCAGTTTAAAATAGTATATATTTTTTTCATTTAAATCCACACTTGGTATTCGCTTTCATTATAGAATATATTCTAATTTTCCATGGGTTGTTTCCCTTCTGGTGATTGCATCTGCAGTTCACTATTTGCTTGTGAAGCAGGTAGGAAAGTGGATTGCACCTGAGAGATTGCTTCAAAGGAGCAGGATTGATTCCCTAGCACTTTAGCAAATGGTATTTGTATGTTTCTGTTTTTATTTTTTGTTGCTGTTGCTACAGGGATGTCAGCTTCCCTATTAAACATAAATCTCTCCACTCAATGATATCTTCAGTTGCTACTAATGGAACCTTAGCAGGTTTCTTGGAAGTTTACTATTATAATTTCTTAAATGTTCTGTTCTGGTAGTCAACCGGAATGAATAAAGGAGCTGTCAATTCAATTGCTAAATGACTCATCAGCTGTATGAGCTGCACTGGTAGAAAAAGCTTGCAACAAAACGGACGATGGTTCTTTCTGTTCTGATAAAATGTTGTAGAAATACATAATATAAAAACATGGTTAGAATTTATGAAGGTTGAAATCACTACCAAGGAGTGGTACAGAGTATTCAAGTGGTAGAAATCTGAAAATTAAAACCCTGGTTTTGGTTCCTGTAATATTGAGTGGGATGATACGGTTGCATGAAATTCCAGTGTGAATAGGTAAAAGTAAACTTGAACTCAAAATACTGTAACACTTCTTTGTTCTCATAGTACTTATGCAATCTGTTTCTACAGACTATTTTTCTCAGATGGCAAAGATCTTGCGCTTATAAGTTTATAAACTTAAGCCTTATAAATTTAAGAAGCATATAAGTAATTCATTAGCTCTTACATGTACAATGTCTGCTACAAAAAAAAAAAAAACAGCAAAATGAGTGAATGGCAGAAGACTGATAATACCAAACACTGACACCGTTTTTTTTTATACTGATCTACAAGTGCAGCATGGAGTTGCATTTATGAAATCAAAATGTTAAATAAAAAGTTTTGCATCTGAAAACAAATGCTTCTTGAGACAGAAGGGTGTTGTTCAGCTGTGCCCAAGTGAGGCTGAAAAAAGGTTCCCCAGCTATCATGGGAAACATACACAGAGGATCTTGCTGCCCATAACAGAACTACTGAGGTTGGATCACCCAGTCTGAGTCCCCTGCTCAAGCACAGTCAGCTGGGGCAGGTCTTGGGCAGCCAGCCTGGACTGACTGCATCCAGTCAGGTCTTAAATATCTCCATGGATGGAGACTCCACAGCCTCTCTGGGCAGCCTCTTGCTGTCTTCAAATTACAAAGCCAAATAATAGGGATTGGCATGAGTAGCACTTTGTTACTGCTGCTCTTTTGCTAGGAAGACCAACTGAGTTACCAGTGTGTTTTTAGAACTATTTCATTTTTGGTCTGGGCACAAATAAACCTTCCCTTCTGTTCTGCCCCAAAAAAGTGAAGAATGTTGAAAGGTGACTCTCAAGGGGGAGAAAATGCAACCTGTGTTTGTTCTCCCTCAATTTACTGTGGCTAAAGCAGACAACCTGAAATGACTTTGTTTTATCTCACCATATGTCTTGCTTCTCTACTCCAAATGTCATGATTTCAGAAATTGAAGGTAAGAATACTACAAGGCTCCAACTTCATTTTTTTTTTCTCCCACTGAAAAAGGGAACAACTAGCATCTACTGAAAGCTTATCTTTTACAGCTCATATTTGCTGGCAAATGATGTGTTTATAATAATTAATTCCACTGTGCTTTTAAACCCACAATGTCTATTTGTGATTAACTTGAAATTATTATGGTAATTTTAGATGTAATGGTGCCTTTTGTGGTCTTGCACACTGCCTCTTGTTTAACTTTTTGTTAGCATGGTAATGCTTTGAAATCAGTACTTGCTATCCAGCAGCTTGCACGAAAGACAGCAAATTACTGTGTCTAGCATCATAAAAGGCATGCTACTATATTGTACTCGATCAGGCTCTTATCTATATATTTTTAGGGATCTGGCCAACCTCCTGGTAATCCCAATTTTTCTTACAGGTGCTTTTTAGGAGGTGAAGTGAAAGCTTCTCTTTCATAACTGGGAACAATATTTCAAAAGATCTTTAGTGAAGCTACAAAAAAGCACCATCTGTCCTGATCAGAAAAAGCCACGTTGTTTAATTAGTGTGTTAGCTAAACTTGATATAAACCTCTTTTCCTTAAAACTGTAGTGAAAAACTGTGAATGCATACATTTGAGACTTAGGAAAATATTTTATTGAAAGAAAAAGTATTTCTTTGATCAGTAGTCTATATGGGGAAAGAAACATTAATGTCAAAAGCATGTAAATTGCTTAAAGTTCAGAAAGGGTGTCAAGTAATGAGGATGAAATAACAACAAAGCTTTTCTGTAGAGGAAATTAAGTTGTTAACTCGATTAACAAATAAGACCATTATAATCAGATTAGAACTTTACACAAAGTTGTTTTTTTATTCTTTTTTTTCCAGAAGTGTTCTTGCAAGGAAGAAAAAATAAGGGAGAACTTTAAAAAATAAAACATATCCAGATTTTTATTTAATTTGAAATAAGCTTAGAATTCTGGCTAACTAATGTTTATTGTCTTATGCGCTATTTAAAAGTTGGCCAACATTGGTCTTCTATTTCAGAATCGTTCAGATTTTCAGTGCCAGCATCGATGGCAGAAGGTACTAAACCCAGAATTGATTAAAGGTCCTTGGACTAAAGAAGAAGATCAGAGGGTAATGAGAACTAATTGATACTGTACTTTTTTTTTACTGTAATAAAATTAACATATGGCTGCTAGGAGTGTCTACCTCTTTCTTAGGCTTCAACGCCACACGTGATGTCTCGTACATCATGTGACATACTGAACTTCATTGCACTACGCTGTTTGTGAAGGAAGAAAAATGCAGCTGCTCTTAGCAGATGGAGTGTCTGGTCTACTTAAGTGTTTAGTTTCCCTTAGCTCAGATTGCTAGCTGAACTCTAGCTCACTGTGCAGAAGAGATCTCTCTATGGCATCAAAGATGTCATTTACATCTTCTGTTTCTCAAACCCACTGGACTTAAAGGGATGGGGGCTGAGGGAAATTATTTCATGCTCTGCTATTAAAGGAGCTAATAATGGTGTGTTGGATTCCTTTTCCACACTTCTGTTAATCTACACCACAGCTTCTTGCCTGCAAAACCTAGGCTCCCCTTAGGGAGATTCACTTTCAGCTTTCACATACTGTATTCTAAATTGACCTCTTATTCCCACTGTTTAAAACTAGTATTTGTTAAATTCTGAATATGACCTGCCTAATCCATTATTTAACAGTTTTCATCAGTCTTTTTAAGGAAAAATTTCAAATATATTTTAAAACCAAGCAGCGCAACCAAAAGGTTGTAGAAATGGGTTGGGAGTGAAATTTTTTTTCTTTTTTCATGCTGAAGCTTTTGAAAAAGATTGAATCAGACATCTTCACAGCTTCCTTTTTCAATTTTCCCAATATCAGTTTATGCAATGGATGATAGGAATTCTGTAGCTTCCAAACATTTGCTTTCATCAGTAGGATGCACTTGCAATTCATGCACTTAAATTTTAAACCCAGTGAATTTGCAGTTAATAAATAATTAAAAAAAATTAAACCTGTCTACTTCCTTAGGCCTTATGTCTTATCAAATTGACTATTATAATCCTTTTCCAAAATGGGACTTCACCTATGTTCTCTTTTTTTTGGGGGGGGGGGGAGGGGGGGAATAGGAAAAGTTAGGATTTGAAATTATAACATACTTCCATCTGTGTTCCAGGTTATTGAATTAGTTCAAAAATATGGTCCAAAGCGCTGGTCTCTAATTGCAAAACACCTGAAAGGAAGAATAGGCAAGCAGTGCAGAGAGAGATGGCATAACCATCTCAACCCTGAGGTAAAAAAGTCTTCATGGACAGAAGAAGAAGACAGAGTAATCTATGAAGCTCACAAGCGTTTGGGAAACCGATGGGCTGAAATAGCAAAGCTGCTTCCTGGAAGGTGCTTTTCAACTCTATTTATGTTAGCTATTGCTATATGGAAAGCAGTCATTACAAACTTCTTTTCAATGTGATTTGCTGGTCAGAGTTGATCTGCTGAAACCTGTTACATCTCTATCTTGATAAACAGTGAAATCTGTATCGTTGAAGATTTTTGCATATGATTATGTATTCTTAAAAAGCCAGAAAATCAGGGAAGGACTTCTGGCACCCTGGAGGGTTCTTTCAAAATCCTCCTGACTCCTTATAATTCTTCTAATTTCAAAAAACCAAAAAAGCTTTTGCAGAGCTGAAGAGAGTACCTGCAGGTAACAGTGGAAGAATGCCTTAACATCCTTACGACTCAATATCAAAGTCTTTTTCCTTAAGATTTTGTGTGGTACGAAGCTTGCTGATCACTCTATAGTCTCCAAGTTAAAAATGAGTTTTATGGATTGTTCTTATCTTTCAAGTGTGATTGCCAACTTACGTGCTTGTAGAAAACAAGATTTCAGTGTATAAAAAGTTTAATGAAATAAAATTTTAGCCCTGTACTGTTAATAATTCAATGTTATGCTTCTCTCTCTGAATGTAGTGTGTGTGTTCAGGAAGTAACTTTCTAGCTGTGCATAGGAAATGTCAACACCTGTTATGTTAGGAGAATGAGACATTTGTAATGTATGTTTAGAAGCTTTTACACTTCGATTAAGCACTGAAATAACGAATTTCAGGAGATTATTTAGTAGAATGGGAATGCATTGAATCTGAATAGAATTTCAGGAAGGGAAGGTGAGTTTATAAGGACAGAGGCATTCCTAATTTAGTCACATCCATTGAAAGCAAATCCAAGATGTGACTCACTGCTATGGACAGATAGACCTGTGAGACAGGTGAAGAATCTAACAGTAGTGTGATGAAACGGAGGAATACATCTTGCAGCTGAGATCAAGTGTAGGATGGAAGGATGAGACTTAAAGCCAGTTTTATTTATGCATACCTCTTTAATGCTAGTAGTAATGGTACTAGCATTTTAGACCAATGCATTCATCCTCAACTTTTGCCTTGTATTAAGTGATTTCATCATGCTTGTCAAGCTGTGGGGCCTTTCCTTTCCAAAGGAGTGGCAGTAGGTATTGGTCTTTGGCCATGCCTGCTTTCCCTGCACAAGGTGACACCACGAGGCATTGGTACATCCTTCCACAAAGCTGCACACACAGTTTAAAGCTGTGAATGCATGCTGTCATTTAAGAAAAGATGAGTTTGAATGATAAGAGCACTGTGGGTAGTGTTTATCACACTGTAGGACAGTAGGCCAAGTGTCTTAGCTTGAAGCTCTGCAAATTCAGTAGCACAGGGTAGATGTTCTGGTGACAGAAGTTGGTCCAAATATCCAAGGTTCTCACCTATGATAATTACCAGAAACAAAGCCTTCTCTTTTGCTACTTGTAACATCCTGCGGCCTCAAAAATAAATAGAAGGAAGTTTTGGAAAAAGCAGCTTTCTAATAGTTCTTTGGAAAATACCTAATGCACTGGTAATAGATCTTCCAATCAAAGTTACAAGAGCTTTCTGGATTTGTGGCCTTGGATTGACTTGTGTGCAGACCCTGCAAACAATGCTGTATTTTAAATGTTCTGAAATACGGAAACCAGTTATTGTTGTACGCTTTCATTTTAGGACTGATAATTCAATTAAAAATCACTGGAATTCAACAATGCGAAGAAAGGTGGAACAGGAAGGATATCTACAAGATGGTACAAAGTCTAGTTCTGAAAGAACTGGTTCATCCACACTTGCGCAAAAACCTTGTGTGACTATGGAACACTTGCACACTCAGAATCAATTTTACATCCCTGTTCAGACACATGTAAGTTCTAAATTCAGAATAATTAGTGTTTCCCAGTTTCAAATTGTATATTTGGTTTGGAACTAGAAACTCATCTGTGAGAGTGAAGATCTATTACATGTTTTTGTGCTGTTATGGTAAGTTAGGACTTCTAATCTATAGTATGTATTTTATGTATGATAAAATAGAACTAATTTTAGAGACTACTTTTTAAAGGGTATTTAAGATTATCTGTCTTTTAGATTCCAGTGTACCAGTATGCCTCACCAGAAGACAGCTGTATAGAACATGCTTCGGCATCTGCCAACTTAGTTCAGGTAAATTGTTATTGGGTATTGTAAATGAAGGGAGTGTACTACATATAGTGTAAAATGAGGAGTAAACGTGTAACTCCGAACTGTCTCCAAGTCTTTAGCATTCATCTAAATTTATATGTGTTCCTCTCTAAGTAGATCTTCTGACTTGATTTGATTGGTAGTTGTAGGTAGGAAAAAAGGAGCTGTCTTTATAAATACCAGTGCTGAAAGTGAGTTTGTTTGCTTTAGTCTCTTTTGTCTCCTTGGGAGAGCTTTATAAGGTGACAACAAAGGGCATAAGAAGTTAGTTCTGTATGTAGTATGTTAATACAACAGTTGTGCTCATTTCTGACAAAAGTATGGCTTAAATCCTAGTTATTACCTAATATTTAGGTTAAAATTATAACTTGTTAGTATTATCTGGTTCCTGTGAGTTTTAAAGACAAGATTTGTGAATCAGTTGAAGGTGCTGTTTTGCAGCATTCTAAATACCAAAGTACTGAAAAACTGTCAAGTTTAAAAAGCAAACAAGCAATAAAAGCAGAGAGAGAAACCAAACAATGACCAATGTATCTTATTGCTCGTTGTTGTGCTGGTTTACTTCAGATGTGTTTGAAATTGTTCATGTATTGTAGACCAGATGGATTGGACTAGATAATCTCCAGAGGTCCGTTCTAACCCCTTCTATTCTGTGATCTGGGCTTATAATATAACTTCCTGGAATAGTTTTTGTGAATTTGAAATTAGTAAAACAATAATTTTGACAATGGGGAAAAATATTTTACTTGTACTGGGTGTGTTAAAGTCATTCTGCAGGACTCTATACATAATCTTAAGTTTCTTTGAGCAGTTAACCTGCTTTATACTGAATTTTCTTTGCTGATCTCAGTGTAAGAATACGAATCATAACAAAGGTCCACGTAGCCTCTGACGCTGGATTGTACTATGAAGAAATAAGATATTTTCTGCTCCCTAGTTTAGGGAGGACTAACTGGTTTTGAATCTCATGGCATATATATCTCACTGCTTATTTATAGCAATGTTGGAAAGTCTTAAGATATTTTTCTTAACAAACAAGCACAAAGCTCCAACACGTTTTCGTTTCTGATAGTTTCTCATTGCCTACAAACTTTATCAGCAAATGTTGACTTGAAATGCTTTCTTACACAGTAAGGAAAAAGACATTATTCAAAATTGTAGGAAATGCGTGAAAACACGAACACATCTACAAAGATGCCAATATTGTTACCTCTGTGAAATATGGAATGGAGTGACTTTTAGTTTAAAAGTGCTGTACTTAGCATTTATAGATTAGAAACCATATTAGAGTAGTAACTTGTATAGTGCAATATCAGATCCTTCTCCTGTTAATTTCTGGACTTGTTTTGCTTGCACATGAGTACTGTGTTACCAAATATGATTCAGCTGGTACAGCTTTGTTCCAGCAGATCGCTGGTAAAAAAAATGTAGCTTAAGTATAATGTGGAATCCTTGCTGTGGGGGGTAGTAAAAGTGGAAAATAGTAATGGCTTTTTTCTTAAATTTTTCAGCAGTCATTTATTGATGATGATCCTGACAAAGAAAAGAAAATAAAGGAACTTGAATTGCTGCTCATGTCAACAGAGAATGAAATCAGAAGAAAACGATTATCATCTGTAAGGACTGTACATTTCTATAAGTATTTCAGTAGACTTTACTGGGACTAATCTTCAGAAATGTAATCATGAATGTTTGGATTTGTATTTTTTTTATCTGACCTTTTAAAATGGAAGCCGTTGATGAGTTGTAAAACAAAGTCTATATATTGAATTGAGGCAAAATACAGTTTTCTAACTTGTAAAAGTAGCAGAAACATGACCAACAACATTTGACAGTTGTTCCTAATTTAAGAGCCATGATTTTAATCCCTTTCAAAAGTTAGCATATGCTTGTTCATGTCCCTGCAATTCAGTTCTGTAGATCAGCAGTGTCAATCAGCTGTTTGACAGAGAAAAGTGAAAGATGCATTATTATTATATTTCTGTCAAACTTTCGTGTGTTTGCAGTACTTAACATCCCTATTTAGACATGTCAAGCGATATATAAACTTGCACTGTACAAAACTTTCATGAACTTCAATTGAGAGTGAGAAGCTTGCAGGTGATAGACATTTCCTCAAGAACAGAGGGCTGGGAGCAACATCAGATACCTAAAAAAAAAATCAACCTTACTGATCACTAATTTAGATTGCAGGTGAACCTCTGTTTTTATGTGGTAGAGCTATTCCTGGCATTCTCTTGAAATGGTGCAATGTTCTGCTTGTATAGTAGAATCAACTTTTCTTCTAGATTTTAGTCCAAAGTAAAATCTGTTTATTGAGCCCTAAGCAATATACTAAAATAGGGTGACCATTTAGAAGATAAGCAAATTATTAGTGTAGAATCTTCATTAAAAATCTCTTATCATACTGGAAGCATTTAATCTTCTAGAGTTTCTGATCTGAAAAGGTATCTTGTTCTTTAGTGAAGATGACTTTATATTAAGGTGATGTTGAGGAACACAGAAAACTTGCATCACAGATGGCTTCCAATACATTCCTTAATTATCAATGTATAAGACATAAGTGAAGGTTGAGATAAAAATCTGACAAGATTTGAGAATGTTTAGTGTGTTAAAATAAGGAGGATACTAACTGCATTAATGTGAACAGATGATTAGCGTTTGAAAAAGTAAAATTAATAGTTATATTTAGTCTTTCCACATTCAACGCTTTTTCTCACTTGCTTCAGAATTGACTTTGCTCAACTTCTAAGCTGAATAAGCTCAAAACATTTTTTCAAACCTTTTAGCAAGCTGGAAGCTTACCTGGCTGGTCTGGAAGTTTTGTTATGGAAGACTGTGTACCTAATACACTAAATAGCCTTGGGGAACAAACAAGCGAGTTCTACAGCATGGATGAGACCCAGGGCACATCCGTTCAGCAGAATTCACCCACTAAGTATTTGGCAGTGGAAGCAAATGCAGTGTTATCATCTCTACAAACCATTCCTGAATTTGCAGAGACACTAGAGCTTATTGAATCAGTAAGTCTGTATTCATGCTATTTTTGAGAAAAGAAAACAAAAAAGTTATTTAGGGACATCAGAGCTTAATTAGTATAAAATATTTTTTGAAATTACCTTATATTGCACTTGGCTGTAGTTTCACTCATACTGAGTGATTTGTTTTACTGCTTGCTTTAAAACGTTTTGTGTTTTAGTATTGTGTGTAAGGTACAGGGAGTGTAATTTCTCATTACATAAGCTGTGAGGGAAGAAAGTTGTAAGATTGGCTTAGTTGTTGTGAAATAGTCTTAGATACACCTGCTAGTGTTTGAGTGTTTTGTATCTTGCCTCATAGGATCCTTTAGCTTGGAGCGATGTCACCAGTTTTGACCTTTCAGAGGCTGTTGCATCTCCTGTCAAGCCAGCTCCATTAAAATTAATGCGGATTCAACACAATGAACGGGCTGCAGAGTGCCAGTTTAATGTCAGTGTCATGCTTGATGGCAAAAAACACAGTAGCATCAGTGGTGAGGAAGAGGCGGTTTTCCCAACAACTCCAAATTTAACTAAATACAGCACTCCGCCTGCTATCCTAAGAAAGAAGAAGAGATTGCGTGCTGGGCAATCTCCAGTTAATGAACTGAATGATGGCTTGTGTAACGATGCCATCAATGTTGCACTAAAGCACACACCAGTGAAAACACTACCATTTTCTCCATCACAGGTGAGTTTATTTTTAAATATGGCTAAGCTAGGAAGACTGCAGTGGCTGGGTTATAAATTACAAGTACTTTCTTCCCCAGTAGTACATTGCAGCCTAAACAAATATGTCCAAAGACTTCTTAAAACGTGTTTCAGGTAGATCTATCAAGAAATTTTAAAATAACAGATTTCCTTTGTTTTGAAGACTCTATTTGAGTGGGGGACTTGCAGCTCAGATCACCCTTATTCATGCAAGCAGTTGTAGATAAAGGCCTATTGTGTCTAGCATAAACAAGCAGTAGGGATTTTAAAAGTTTTGGTGATAAGTATGGCAAATGTCTTGGTGTATAAATCAAAAACAGTTTATTGGGGTTTCTCAGTGAAAACCCTTCTGATACACATACAGATTTTTAGTGCTTGATACAGTGATCCTTTTGTCCTTTGTTTGCTTAGTTTTTCAACACTTGCTCTGGAAATGAACAATTTAACCTTGAAAATCCTGCATTTACATCAACACCGATCTGTGGGCAGAAAGTTCTTATTACGACTCCTCTACACAAGGAAACGACACCAACAGATCAAAAGGAAAATGCAGGGTAGGATTATTACATTAAGCATCTCTTGGTGTTGCTTAAATAAAAGAAAGTTTTTTCTAAATGTTGAGAATTTATTCTACCTATATACACACTATGAAGGAGGTTTAGAAACTTCAACACTTAAACATTTGTATGATAGCATTGTATGATAGCAATTGGCTTTCTATTTAACTTAACAGTGACTTGTACTCATGTAATTTTTTTTTTGTTTTTAAAATGCAGAACAACATTAATTTCAGTTTTTTATATAGCTGGGGTAATATTATTGTGATTGTAATACTTAATGATTAATGCTGGGTGATATCTGTTGTGTGAATTAAGGTATTTAAAAATGTTTGTCTTGTAGATTCATTTTATGAAATCACTGTTGTTAAAGTAAAATATTTAAACACATGTGAACAGTTTTCTATGTTTAATAGTTTTAGGACTCCCACAATTAGAAGATCTCTGTTGGGTTCAACACCAAGGACACCAACTCCCTTTAAAAATGCTTTGGCTGCTCAGGAAAAAAAGTATGGCCCTCTCAAACTTACGGTATGTAATGACATAATTTATTTTCTTGTTATTTAAATTGTAAATACTCCCTTACTTATTAGATGTTGTAAGCCCGAGATTGATCTTTGTAAGCATTTTTTAACAGTGCTAATGTTTCAGTGAATTTCAGCACTATCCTACAGAATTGCTAGACTGTAGATAAAACATTTCAGATTTTTTATGTTGGACAGACTGTAGACCTAAAGTATAGTATGGAGGCATTGCCTTTTTTGAATGGTGTTCAGTACCTGTAAATCTTCTAGGAATACTGACAAAGAGTAAAACATTGCTTCTACGTTTGTGAGTTAATTTAAATTGATGTAGCCTTGTTAACCATGCCTCCTACTAGGTGGTAACATCAGTGTCTGAGAATTTAGTTTTAATACTTTAGCATTCTGGTTTTCAAAAAGAAGAGTCATAAGTGAGAGAGGGAATGGATGTGGGTTCTCCAGTCAGATAAGCTACTGACAGCAAATCTGGTATGGGTGAATGTGAACGACTCTTTTATTTTAAGCAATATTCACATTTAACTTGAAAAAATGTGCTATCTTTGGATCTTCTGGATCATGTACGAGCTAAGTTGTTTTCTGGTTTTGGTTCTTCAACACAGTTAGAACTGAAACTTGATGTTTACCACAGCATGGTAGTGTTCTGAGCTCTTTTCGATGGGAAGATGCTTAGAAGTGTTCTACCCTTCTTAGGAGTTTACTCGAGTGAAGCCTATAATTTTCTTCATCCTAAAAACAAAACCTTAATTTAGCAATTCATGACTCCTTTGATTCTTCTGGCAGTGACCGAAGACTTTTTTTTGGTTGACTATGAATAATGTTACATTTTTTTTTTCAAGTAATCCAATTTTTGCTTCCTTCTTAACCTAGCTTAGGTATGTTAATGCATAATAACTTTTGGAATTCAGTAGACATATGCTTTTCAAGTTCTGAAAAAATTCCAGCCAATGTATATTGACTGCTTTTTTGCAAACACAGAAGGTAGCTCAGACTTTGCCACAGGGCTTGGCACCATCTGTGTTACCCTATAGATTCACAGTCTCTCACTATGCAAATGGAGCGGTTTGGCATGACTGTTTCTGTCCGCTGTTAACCTCCTGTTCAAAATCAAATTTTGAAGGCTTAAGGGAATTCTTCTCCTGTTGGTACACAAAGGAGCCATCTGTATGGCTTCTGTGAAATTCTGTACTGTACTGAGAACTATCGATGGCTTATTCAAAGATCTGTGTTAAGACTAATATAAATTCCTTTCCTAACAAGAGTCGTACTTCAATAATACAGTTTTTAGTATGTTTGTGTCCATACGTGTGTGTGTGTATATGTGTGTTTGTATGTGCTAAGTATATATAAGGAATTTGTATTCCTTTTGTCAATGAATAGCTATTGCTAAAAATATGAACAAATAGTTTGTATGTCTTCTTCAAGACTAACTATCTGGGTGGGTTTTGTTTTTTTTTTGAGGCACTGTGTGCATGCATGTGTTTTATCTGGATAGAAATAATATGGAGTAACACGCATAACCTTGAAATGTTGATCCTTAGTTAGTAACAGTAGTTTAAATCCTTTATCTGCTATGTTGTGCAAGATCTCTTGTTTGGCAAAAGTAAAAAGCGGTAAAAACTAGCAGCTAATAGACTTCCTGTATTTTCCCCTCTAATTTTTAATTAACTTAGTCACAACCACTTGCCTTCTTGGAGGAAGACATTAGGGAAGTTTTGAAAGAGGAAACTGGAACAGATATATTTCTCAAGGAAGAAGATGACTCTGTGTATAAAAGCTGCAAGCAGGAGGTAACTTCATAATAATAATTTCAGCTAGACAATAACAGCTTTTAAATAATATTTTACAATCCTTCTCTGTAAAACATTTATTGCAGCACAATTCTTCTAAAAAAGTCAGAAAATCACTGGTCCTGGATGCATGGGAAAAAGAAGAGCTTGGTGCCCAGCTCTTCACAGAAGACAGTGGTTTGGATGTGCAGGTGGGTATTAATATTAGTGCAATGTGAATGTAGAATTGAATGTCTTTCACTGTAGCAGCTAAAAGAGTTAGGTTTGAGGTTAGATTCATAAATCTATGAAGTTAGAATCACTTTCATTTTGAAATATTACTTTGAGTACTTAAGAGGTACTTGAACATTGGGCCTCCATTGGTTAATTCTTCCTTTCAGGCCTTCAGGGCACAGAAGCAGGAAATTTTGACTAGCAGAGTGGAGTGGATGTTTAGCAGTGTTTTGTAGCATAGCTGCTTTTCATGCTGGTTAACTGTAAACTTCAGCACGTACAGCGCACTGAAGCTCTCTAAACCAAGTAGATGACGTTTACAGCTGTATTTTGCATGCTAGACATTCTGGTAGACATGATATGAGAATACCTACTTGCATACCTACTTGCACGTTTTTCTTTTTCCAATTTAATATAATATATTATAGGAAATATAATAAGAAATATCAGCCAAGTAGTTGATAAAGTTGGCGTCATTTCTCTTCCTGAAACAATCTGGATACCTCTTACTCAGTGATCAAGACATCAGAAGTTCAGATATGAGGCTGCCTTGGTCCCGCATTCCTTTAAAAAGAAGCCTAATATTATTCCAATAGAATAACTGAATAACTTAATCTTTAGTCTTGTAGTTTGTGGGAAAACTATTCTAATATAAATATTAAAATAATGCACGCAGGTGTTTAATTGAGAGTAAATGTCTATGAATCTTGATCAGGTGTTAAGATCTGTTTAAGTACCTAAAAAAACATGTGCTTAAGACATACCCCTTTCTGATTATTGTAGCTGATTTTCTAAATTCCCTTAAGTGCCTCAGACTCCACCACAAGCGTTTTTGTCTATTAGGTCTTAGGTGCTCTGCCACCTAGTGGAAATTCCCTGCTTCCCCAAAAACATGGCTCTTTTTGTGAGCATTGCTCAGAGCTGCAGTTGTTCAAAACAGAAACAAAATACTCAGTGTTCTTTTAGCAATGTCTTGTTACGGCATGCTGTATTGTCCTTCACTTATGCTCAGGTTATTAAGCTAAAAATGAGGTGCACCACTATGTATTGCTACAGCAGATTGGGAGGAATCACTTTTCTTCCTTACTAGTGACAGACAGGTGCTGGTGCAATAGGAGTGGTCTTCTAGGAGAGATGCTGGTGATATCTGATTTTAAAATGTCTGAAGTGGAAATTGTGCCTCCATGGGGAGGTCAGCTAGGAGTAAGGCCCAAGGTAGAATAAATACACAAAGGTAATTTAACACATTTTAATGGGGTGTTTTTGTAAGCAGACAAATACTTTTGCCACAGTTCTCATCTAATTTTATTCTCTAAAATTGCCATGTACCTTCTTTTCTGCTTTGCTGTAGTAAAGCTGGATTTTTTTTCTTTATTTCCAAAAATTCTATTAGCATATACAACTCATATGTAGAATGGTCAATCCAGTGCTTATTTCAGTTCTTAAAACAGTTCTTCCCGTGATACTAATATGGCAGCCGAAGAAATTGAGCAGAGGAGGTGGGCAACAGGCATGGCTGAGCAAGGACCTGCAGCTTAAACTGAGGGAAAAGGGAGAAATGTACAGAAAGTGGAAGCAGGGTTGTGTAGCCTAGGAAGCATGTAGGGACACTGTCTGCATGTGTAGAGATAGGATTAGGAAAGCCAAGGCACAGAAAGAGCTGAACTTGGCAAGGGGTGTGAAAAATAACAAGAAGGGGTTCTACAGGTACGCATGCAGGAGGAGACAGACCAAGGAGAATGTTCCCCCTCTGATAGATGAGGACAGGGCAGTGGCTTCCTCAGATATGGAAAAAGCTGAAGTGCTCAATAAGTGCTTTGCCTTGGTCTTCCCAGGTGGTCAGGCTCCCCCATGTCTCCAAGGTCCCTGAACCTCTAGGTGTGGGTGAGAGGAGTGGTTTCTGTCCCACTGCAACAGTGGAATAAGTCCAAGACCTCCTCATGAAACATTGTATGCAAGTCCATGGGGCCAGATGGTATCCATTCTAGGGTTCTGAGAGAGATGGCTGATGTTGTTGCCGATCCACTCTCCATATTTGAAAAATCATGGCTGTCTGGTGAAGACCCTGGTGACTGGAAAAAGGGAAGCATTACTTCCATTTTTAAGAAAGGGAGACAGGAAGACCCGGGGAACTACAGGCCGGTGAGCCTCACTTCTGTGCCTGGGAAGATCATGGAGCAGATACTCCTGGTTACCATGCTAAGTCATGTACGAAATGAAGAGGTGATCTGAGACAGCCAGCATGGCTTCACCAAGGGCAGATCTTGCCTGACCAATCTGGTGGCCTTCTGTGATGGAATGAGAGCATTGGTGGACAGGGACAGGCAACAGATGTCATCTACCTGGATTTCTGCAAAGACTTTGACATGGTCCCTCAGCACATCCTTCTCTCTAAATTGGAGAGGTGTGGATTTGAAGGATGGACTGTTTGATGGATAAAGAACTGGTTGGCTGGATGCAGCCAAAGGGTTGTGATCAACAGTTCTGTGTCAGGGTGGAGGCTTGTCACAAGTGGTGTCCCCCAAGGCTCAGTCTTGGGACCAGTGCTCTTCAACATCTTTATCAATGGTATAGACAATGGCATTGAGTGCACCCTCAGCAAGTTTGCAGATGACACCTACCTGAGCGGTGCAGTCGATATGTTGGAGGGAAAGGAAGCCATCCAGAGGGACTTAGGCTGGGGATGTGGGCCATGAGAACCTAATGAGGTTCAACAAGGCCAAGTGCAAGGTGTTGCACTTGGGCTGGGGCAATCCCAGGTATTTATACAGACTGAGTGAAGAACTCCTTATGAGCAGCCCTGTGGAGAAAGAATTGGGGGTCCCGGTGGATGAGAAGCTGGAAATTAGCCCGCAGTGGGCTGCAAGCGCATGGAAGGCCAACTGTGTTCTGGGCTGCATTAAAAAGAGGGTGGCCAGCAGGGAGGGGGAAGTGATTGTCCCCCTCTGCTCAGCTCTTCTGAGTTCCCATCTGGAGTACTGCATCCAGGCCTGGGGCCACCAGCACAAGAAAGATGCAGAGCTCTTGGAGCGGGTCCAGAGGAGGGCCACTAAGATGATCAGAGGGCTGGAGCACCTCTCCTATGAGGAAAGGTTGAGGGAACTGGGCTTGTTTAGTTTGGAGAAGAGAAGGCTCTGAGGAGACCTCATTGTGGCCTTCCAGTACTTGAAGGGTGCATATAAACAGGATGGGGAATGGCTGCTTACATGGATTGATAGTGATAGGACTAATTACGGTTTTAAACTGAGTCAGGGGAGGTTTAGGTTAGATATTAGGAGGAAGGTTTTCACTCAGGGTGGTGACGCACTGGAACAGGTTGCCCAAGGAGGTTGTGGATGCCCCATCCCTGGCATTCAAGGCAGCCTGGTCTGGTGGTTGGCAACCCTACCCATGGCAGGGGGGGGCTGAAACTAGATGATCGTTGTGGTCCTTTTCAACCCAGGCCATTCTATGATTCTGTGGGCTGGTTTTTGTTTGTCTTTTTTTTCCACTCTAATCTCCTTGTCCTTACTTTCACAAGGGTTCAACTAGAACTGAATTACAAGCCTTTTTCTTGAGCATTGTTCTGTAGTTAGCACTTGATAAAGTCTTGCTCTTAACAAAATATCATTAGCTGTAACATGGCTTCATATGGGATAGAGAAACTGTCTACTCAGTAATGCTGAAATCACGCTAGGTGCTAATCATCAGAATTTACTATGAATCATAGTGTACGCCAAGCCAGCTCCCTTACATAGTGTTCATCACTTTTCTGTTCAGCTTTCTCCTTAGGGTCTATCTGATAGTATTTGCTTTGTTTACATTTTGACTTCTCTGACCACAGCCGCTGAATATCATTTTTATGAAATACTAATTACTATTCATGTTCCCTATCCTTTATTTATAGTCAGAAAATGCGTATACTACGTCTTTATTAATGATACCATTGTTGGAAATACATGACAACAGATGTAACTTGCCATCAGAAAACCAAGACACAAATTCATCAAACAAAGCAAATGCAGTAATTAAGAAGAAACTGAATGCGTGTTCTTCAAAAAACATCAAACTGGAGAAATCCCTTCAGGTCTGGCTTCAAAGTATTCCTTTAGTTTGGTTAGCAGGTTAACTAGTTAACAATTTCTTGTTTGTTTTGTTTTGTTTCTGTCTTGTTCTAATGTCTCTCTGGAACTGTTCTATTGAGCTTTCTAATTTTGGTCAGTGTTTCCATTGTCCTTATTTTTCATGAGTTGGTCATATGTCCACAAAGTGGGGGGGGAGAGGGGGTGGGAGGGGAGAGAGATTTTGTTTGACCTGATTTGGCACCTATAGTTTTGTCCCATGGAAGTTAATGTAGAGTTCTTCTGTTTTCTCAGAGCATCTCCTTATCTAAATAAATTCTAAAAGTTAATAAATGAATAGGAAGACAGAGCACTTGGCGCCTATCTTCCATTTTTCACTTAACCATTATAACAATGATGTGTTTTTAAGTACAAAGACAGCGATATTATTTTCTGATCCTTTTTAATGATAAGAAAGAATAAATGTCACATAACTGTGCTATTCCAAGAAAGAATTATTAAATGCTGTGAATTGTACTAAAGGTCAGTGCATCTGCCTGGCTGAGAACTATGCACTTCAGAATGCTTGAAAGAGGACTCAGTCATACTGTACTCACCGGTATTCTCATTGAACCATCTTTCCCTTTTCCTTCCTTCCCTGGGGAAATTCACTTTACTAGTTCTTCTAATCACGGGGGCCTTCCATGAATCAAGTTATGCTAAATTAATATGGAAATTCAAATGGCTGATTTTCTCTGTGATTTTCGATGAGTTTTTTTCCCTCCTGCACGAATGAGAATCTTGTATTCTTCCTTATGCTACAGTCTGCTAGTGTCAGTTCTGATTTGGAGCTACTACAAATCAGTTTGAGATTGAGTGACTCATGTAAAGGTGCAGGATTTGCTTCCTGGAATAAGCAGGACAAGGGGCTCTTCCATTCATTATTTTTGCTTCTAATGCCTTTACCATGTCTGGCTGTTCTTGCACAGCTGTCAGTTTGGTTCAGTTAAGTCCTTTACAGTATTTTTTTCAGCTGCCAAACTCTTTTGCCTTCCTTGATGTCACCCAGACAGCTGTCAATAATACTTTCTGGTTCTTGTTGAGCTTAGCATATCTAAAGGAGAATATATCAAAAAAGACAACTTAATTAACTACCCTTTTGTGTTTCAATTGCTGAACTAATCGGTTTTTAAGAGCAATTTTTTTTGTATGCTATAGCTTGAAAATATAACACAGATGCACTGCTGGTGAGGTGGATTTATGGGAGGACGAAGGAGCTTTATCAAAACTTTTAGGTATTGTCTTGCAGAACAAAATCCTTCCCAGTAAAATACTGTATTGCTGGAATTTCATAATTTATTACTACTCTAGAAGGCTACATGAGATTTGCTTAATTTTAAGGAAGAAATATTTTTGTTAGAAGAAGAATCTTTTAAACTGAATTTTGTTTTATGCAGCCAAATTATGAATGGGAAGCTGTTGTTTATGGAAAAACAGAAGACCAGCTTATCATGACTGAACAAGCAAGAAGATATCTGAACGCATACACAGCTACCAGTAACACTTCAAGGGCTCTGATACTGTGATGGTCACTGCAACTGACAACCATCTCTTTCTATTGAAATGGACTCAGTGTTGAAGGGGATGCCAGCACAATACTTGTGAATTAAGTCTTTACTTTGAGGCAGTCTGCTAAGGGAAACCTTCAGGCTACCTTAAAGCTTCCTTTCTTCTCTTGACTGACAAAGAATGGACACGTAACCCCTGTGTTCTCTCTGAAGTGATAGTACAAACGGTTCTGCAATGCATTTCTTAAATATTAAAAAAGTAACACTCTTAAATACTATAAAGAACAGCAAAGAGCATTGCAGCACATACTGAACATACAGTTTCTAGGCCTATTTTTCATATTTATTTTTTTGACTTGCATTGCTTTTTTTCTGCTAGTGTATAGAGTAGGTTCATAGATTGTTAATGGTCTCTGAATGAACAACATACACGACTGAATGTGCTTTTGCTTATGTAGCATTTTCCTAGTATGTAAAGAAACACAATGGGGAGGTGTATAAAGGAAGGATAGAAAGTTGCACTACTAATTTTTTGGTATGCTGCAAAACAGTGAAATTAACTACAGTGTTAAATATATTTATTTGCGAATGGTACTAGAAGTAGGCAGAGAGGGGTGAATTAGGTTTTAGTGTAAAGCATCAGTATTTTCTTCATAAATCTCAAAATGAGATGATTGTTGAATGTATTGTACAGTGTGTAGTAACAGGGAAAAATCTGTAAATTGGAAAGGAGTCTTTTTATAATTTATTTTCATTTTAAAGCTTAAATGTAGATATTTATATGTACGCAGGTTGTCTAGAAGCCAACGTTGTTTCCTGTTAAAACAGCTGAAACGAAAAAAGGACAAGTTTAAACCTTTAACCTTAAAGTATGGTATAGCAGAAGAATGACAGAGCTGAAGTGTACAAATCTATACTGTATGTTACATCTATATAAAGTTTGCACTATACCCCTTAAATCATGTTGGTGTACAAAATAGTTACAAGGTATACCTGCGATACACATCAACTCTTTCCATACCTTGTTTTAATGTATTTAGAAAAGAAGGCTAGGGTCCTATATGTGACCCAGAAGTACTTTGTCCTGCATAGGAACTAAAAACTAATGCATTTTATACCTTATTATTATTATTATTATTATTATTTTAAAGAAACTTGGCACCTTGGATCTCAGAACAGTTGCATCTGCACTTAAGTTTGACCATTATATACTTCCTAAACGTTTGAAGAGCAAAGAACGTTCTTTTATTTATGAAAATCTTGGTCCTTATTTAAAGGTATACAGGTCACAACAGTTGCTTTAGTTGCCTATTTTAGGTATTTGCACTTATTTTGTCTTTTTCTTTTTGAAGGAATGTTTTCAGTTGGTTTTGTTGTAGACATTTTTATGTAGTTAATTTCTAGCAAATGGCAATGGTGTGTTATCAACAAATACTGACAGGTAAATAGAATTGTACACTGTAGTTTTAGCTATTTATGATTCAAACACTCTTCCTCTCCACTCCCGGGTGTGCTGCTACAGATGGTGGCAGAATCGGCTTGCTGCTATGAGAGATGGAAAGAGCGAGCATCATATGCACTGTACGTAAAATTACAAAAATGATGTCAGGTTCTCTAGTTAACTTTATGAGATCAACCAGTACTATGCAGGGCGTGGAAAATATTCCTATCATTTTAATATCAAAGATGGTAGAGAATAATTTTATTGGTGGGCAATTTTAACACATGATGAGTTGACACAAAGAAAGTAATTGGTTACTTAAGTTTTTTAAACATCTCAGAGCTTATACAATCCTTATTTTTAAGAGTTTTTTATTTTATTTTAAATATTAAATATTCACCTAGCTATGATAGTAGTAGGCATAAACATTTTTAGCAGTTTTTAATTCAGACCAAAATTTTGAGGAGGAGGAAGGATGGGAATCCTATAACTAATGGGATTGGAAAAGATCCATCGTGCCAAGATTACTCCTCACCGATGAGATCCAAGAGGAGGGAATTGGAATTCTTGGCAGTACTAGATTTAGTTGTACATTACCACAATGGATGTAACAAAAACATTTCATGCTGGAGACCACATTTAATTCGCCAAGGATTAAATAACTTCTTTAGAGAGAATGAATATCCAGAATTTGGGTGATATATTTCAGTAGAAATGGTATCATAAAAGCTCCCAATTCTCAGTTTAAGCATAGATTTATTATAAGTAATATTAATTTGGTTTGGTATTGGTTGAATCATCTAGTTAACTCCTATTTTGTTTCTTTAGCAAGAAGGTTTTAATCTTTGATGTCAGGCATCTTTTATTATTTTTTGAATGTTGTGTGCATTTGCATTTCTTTCAGTTTATAAGTAGACCACATGCAGCAGCCAAACTTGCATGAAAACTAAATACATATTACTCCATTTTTTTGTTTGTTTTAAGGTTTGACATAATGTACAACAAACACCTTGTTTATCTTAGTTTTTGTTGTACAACAAACTTTTATGTAAGAGAATCTCACATACAATGCAGACCATATTAATGTCAGAAATAAAGCATCTACATACCAGGTTACTGTATGTCCCTTTTGTTTGAGAACTTAAACACTTCGTGCTGTTTAAAGCAACATCTGTGCATGCACAAGATGCTGCAAATCACAGAATATTTTCTGGATTGGGTGCAGAGAAACATGGATCACGTGTACCCGTGGGTTACACTGCAACATGTAGTCCCGTGGCAGCATGTGCTTCAACCCAGGCTACATGCAAGTCTCCCTGTATTTGGTTAATACTTCTTGTCTTTCAAGATTTCAACACAGATATTTACATAGAGGAGGCCGTTAGAGGGATAAAGAATACTCTTAAAGCTTTTTTGCATTCCTACCATTTTGCATGGTAGAAATGATATTTTAGCATATGTGTTTCGGTCTTGGGAGTTAAAAGCAAGTCTAAGATGTGTAGTGTGATATTTTTAATACAAATACACATTAAACTGAATTAGACTTTATTTCTTTTTGGCTATGGCTGTGCTAGCCAGACTGCTGCGTGAATATCCCACAGACCAGTCCACTTCAGTCACATGCCTGAAGTGTTCCATTGCTTGGGACACTGAGGTGGGCAGATTGTGCTCTTGTGGCTGGCAGAAATCGGGGTAAAGCACAGGTAGATGAGAGTGAAGACTCTCCATGGATCACAGAATCACCAAGGTTGGAAAAGACCCACAGGATCACCAGTCCAACCATCCACCCATCACCAATGGTTCTCACTAAACCATGTCCCTCAACACAACGTCCAAATGTTCCTTGAACAACTCCAGGGTCGATGACTCCACCACCTCCCTGGGCAGCCCATTCCAGTGCCTCCAGGATGTGACTGGGTAATGTTTTTTTTTCCTGTGACAGCTTTGATCAGTAGAAAAAATGAGAGCCAGACTGCCAGAAAGCCAAACGTGGAATAAACTACAACCTACGTTTGACGATACAAAGACTCTCCGGGAGCTTTACTCAAAGGATTGGTTTTATTTAGAAGTAGTCTTAAGGGAATTGATTAGTGCGAATGAGCCCAATTCCTACTGCTATTAGTCCGGTTGTACACCAGAATAATTCCACTTGAGCTGTGCTAAATCAGAACTGATCCAACGTTGTGAGTGAATCAAGCTGCATGAAATATGACTTCTAACAATGGACAGTGGCATGACCATAGCTGCACCATACATATGACCAAGGTCCAACACAATGTGAACAACAAATACTCTAAAAGTGAAATTTATTCCAGCATTTAGTTTTGTGGCAAACATTCAGATACCAGTTTGGTACATAGGCAGTAAGCACACTAATGTCTTCTAATGCTAGACCTCACTTAAATATTTTTTTAAGTTTCCTTGACCTTGGATAAGCTTAAGCATTGCAGTCTTAAATGCTCACTTTCATTAGGGAGCTGTGGATTATTATTCCTGTGCCAGATGAGCCAAAAGAGAGGTCCCTCTTGGAGCTGCAGCTTGCTGGTCTGTGTGGCTTCCCCTGGAGAATGCCAGCCTATCCCTCCAGTGGGTTGGACTCTTGCCCTGCAGCTGGGGGAGAATAGGATCCTTGTAGTTCTGCTAGCATCATGAGCTAGAAACAGCTTTGGAATTTATACATTATGTTCACTTTATGTAAAGTTAAAATTGGAATGCTCATACATGCTGTAGTCCACCTTAGCGATTACAAAGAAACCTCAGGGCTACGGCTTCTGTGTTTAGAGATGTACAATATGGCATTTCTCAGGATCAACTTGGGTTGGTTGGTTGCTTTCATTTTATTTTCCCTTCTGCTTCATTGCTGTTGGTGTTTTCAGGGAGGTGTGGAACTGGGTAGACTTCTCTAGCGTTACTTGCTGTTAGACTGCATGACCCCTGGATACAATTAATACAGCATCAGGAATTCTGTACCTGCTGCTGCCTTTTATGGTATTTCATGTTTCTTCTACACAGTCCTAAGGATCGCTTCCCCGATTCCTGCTTTTCTGTGTCTTCTGACTACAGAGCAGAGGGAAAAGAACAGATATTAAAACCCAACCAACCGGGCAAAACAGAACAAAACAAAGCAAACTGGTCATTGAAAGAACATGCTCATAAACAAAATGCCTCAAAGACCTCTGTAGGAACTACAAAGTCAGCTTTACATGTGTCGTCCCGAGGCAGTGTGAGCACAGAGCCATACCCATGCCTGTCGCTGCCTGCCTGTGGGCGCAGCTTGGCATCCCTGGGTGCCGCCTGAGCTGGACGGCATCGCGCAGGCTGTGTGGGCGCCGGGCAGAGCAGCCCCGAAACCCTCCGCCCGCAATTTACAAGTGAATGCCATCTTCTCCGGAGCCATACGGAGGGAGCCGGTGTCTGCACGGCCCACAGCACCAGAAGTAGGCCAGTCTGTGCCTCGCCCCTGCGCTGGCGAACGGCCAGGCTTTGTGTACGCCAGACACCAGATGGGAAGCAATTATGAGTGTGACAAGCGGGTCATCTGGCAGACACCGCGCGGACCTGCTGCTGCATAATTTTTGGCGGGAAGGGGAGAGCTTTCTCTTTCCCTTTTTGTTGCTCACACAACCTCTCTTTAGAGCAGGCTCCTCGGGGAGCACGCAGGGGTTGGGCGCAGAGCGTCCTGTGTGTGCTGAGTTTGTGCTCCCTTTGTGCCCTCGCTGGCACTGAGCAGAGCGCAAGCATTTTCCCTTGGCCAGCAGCAAGCAGTGCTGCTCTGTGGCGCGCAGTTGGCAAATACCGGCCCGCAGTGCTGGCATGAAGGCCTCGCTGGCCTGGCAAAGCGAATGGGAAGGAGGCCTGCAGCACAGGCCCATGGGGAGACGATCCCTCATCCCCCAGCACCCTCCTCCTCCAGTGGGGGAGCCCACGTGAAAGAGCAGCCCAGCCCTCCCCAAACCTCCCTGCATGGAAACTGGAGGGCTGGGCTGCGAGTTAGGAGCAGCCCTGGAGCAATAAGGGCCACGGTGGACACCAGTCTGTAAAGAGGAGTTTTGCCAGCCTGTGCAAATCAGCTTAACTGCATCCAGCTGAGGCCGACAATGCAGCCCCTCCACTGACAGCGTGTGGATAATTGCGTTGGGCAAACATGTAAAATGCATTACTTGCTCCACTGATGTTGTCTGGTGGGCTGGAGAAAAATGTAAGAGGGGTCTGGGGTCGATTGGGGTCATGCTTTTGGGGAGGCTGGGATACTGCCTGTGCTGGGGCAGGGTTACTGCAGAGCGTGGCTGAGCTGTCAGAGCTGGAAATGGTGCTCAGGTGGGTGGCTGAGTCCAGCTCCTGGCAGACATGGCAGTGTGGTTTTCTCAGTGATTTTCTTCCTGGTGTTTGCCACTGGAAGGGGAGTGGGGCAGGGTTTGAAGGGCAACCAGGGGGCCAGCACCCACAAACTCAGCAGCATGTGATCCTGCTCAGTTTCCTGTACTTTGGTTCTGGGCTCTGCAGTGAGCACAGCCCTGCTCCAATGCACCCAGCCCTGACAGCAGCTTGGTTCAGCAATGGGTCCATTGGCCTACAACAGTCTCAGCCCTCTGCATCTGCCTCGTTCAGACTCCTGGAGACAGTCAGCATTAATAGCAAAGGCATGTGCTGTAGAGTTGCTTGGAGCCAGCTTAAGTAGTCAGTAATTAATATAAAATAAGAAGCTGAATTAAAATCACAATGAGATGCTGGTGTCTCTGTATAGCTCCAAAATGCCGGTAGCTGCAAGGGCATGGATCTGCCTGCTGGGGAGAGTTCTTAGGTTTGAAGTCAAATCTATGTACACAGACCTTCAGGTGGTGGCTGGACATGAGTACTTTGTGTTGTCCCTGGTATTTTTTTCTCCTTTGACTTACTTTATATGTTGAGAACTCCTGAGAGGGTACCTGGGAGATAGCGTTGTTCTTGCTTATAGCTCAGAACAGAACATTTGCAGATAGTGCTTGTTGCAAGGTTTAGATTTGCAAAGGGAGATAGACTGAAGGATGGAAGTGATCACATTGCAGTACAGGTTTTGGGCCTCTGTTTCTCCTGTGAATAGCCTCAGAAAAGACTCTTTGCTGAACGTGAATAAAGCTGTTGATTTACTTAAACAATACAAGGGCTGCAAAGCAGTGAAGCATACCCCAAAATCTGCTACCTGTGGCCACCTGGCAAGCTTGGCTCCATAGCATGAGCCTGCATTGGGTGGGTTGGCTGCCAGTCACGTTGCTGCTCAGGACTGCCTTGTTGTGGCATTGTCTCATCTTTCCCCCAAAGCCCAACCCTTTTTAACAAGTGGTACTCAGGCAGTGATGCTGAAAATCTCTATTTAGGCCTGAGATAAGTCGAAAAAGTGAGGGGTCCCAGCCCATAGGGGCAGACATGAGCAGAACATGGAAAGATACAGACCCAAGGCTGGCTTGTCCACCTGTGTAGCACATTCCTATTTGCTGTTTAAAGCCACCTAAATGTAACACACCAAGGACCTGGGAGCTTGGTTTTCACCTGGCCACCAGCAGCTGGACCTGTTGTCTGCATTTTTCCCTCTCCTGTAGCACTGGTGATGTCAAGGCCCGGTGTCCCATGGCCTTGTGTGAGCGGTATGTGGCTGAGCTGGGTGGTGCCACTGACAAGGAGAGCACTTTCCTGCTTCACTTTGGGTGGTGTGGAGTGGTATTTGTCCAGGTGTCCTGCAGGGACGTGTATGGAGCAGTTCTAGTGTAACACTTTGAACGCTTTGCCGACTATTTCTGTGGGGAGCCATTTTGTTTCAGGACCCCTCTGGCTGTGCTCGTTACCAGAGTGTGGTACAACTTGACAGCTGTGTGAGTCTGCTCTGACTGGATGGACATCAACACGCTTTCTTGTGGTAAATAAAGGGAAATACAGTAACGACGTTTGCAGTGAATGGTGGCGGCTGGGTGATAGGATCGCTCAGGGTGCACCAGCTGTGACAGGGTTTGTGCATGTGCTACTTTCCAAACCACTCTGCTTAAACCAACAGTGCATAACTAGATGCACTAGATAGCTTAGCGGGAGCTAAGCTGTGAGTTTTCCCTCCGCTGTGGGGCCTCTGGGAGAAACTGAGAAGGGCTTCTGGCTGCCAACCTGATGCCTGAGGTTTCTAGAGACAAAAGTGACCACTGTAACCATCTGACCTGACTCACAAAACTGGCACCATGGCCTAATTTCTGTCTAGCTTTACCCCATGCTTCTCTTACATGCTTTATTCAAATGCATGGAAAAGGAGATTGGAAAGCAGAGGGTGTGGCTCTTTTGCACGTCAGATCCTGGAGGAAGGATGTGTCCAAGTCATCTTGAGGCTCCTCCAAAACCACCACCATTCACCAAAACATGGAAAGTTGCAGATGTCTTTTTTCCAACACTGCCTGTAGTTACATGCCCACTGTGCCCAAGCAGCGGGCGCCAGGAACTTTGCATTAGCATTTATACCCAGGGTTTTGAATTTGCCTTTTCTCTGTCTGTTATTAATAGTCATCACTGGGTCCTGAGTGAATGGCCTCTGCTCTGGCCAGCAGGGAGGCTGGAGCTGGGACAATGCAGGTGCTGGTGTGGCAGCAATCAGACCACAACTGCTTTGTAAGATGCGGCTTGGTGAGTCCTCAGTCACACTGGAGGAGTTCATTTTGTATCCTTAGGAGAGAAAAGGCATCTCCTGAGGCCATGTGGCTTCTGTGTGCATCTCTGCTTCCCACTTGAAGACCTGGTGAGCACCCCATCAGAGACAAAAGCACCTTAATGTGCTGCTAGCAAAAGGAGTGCAAACCTTCCCAAGTATCTTCTCTGTCTATTAGTAAAATCCTGGGGACCACTTTGTCTTTTCTGTCAAAGGGCCTGTCCGTGGAGGAGAATATTAGAGGCTTCTTTCTTATTTTTTCTCCTTTCTGCTATACTTGTGTCTCTCTAATGGGATAACCCGCCTCAATCATGCTATAGTCAGCTAAATAGCTTGACATTTCTAATTATGGCATAAACTATTAAAAATAAAGCTCTGATATTAGCTGTCACCATCTCAATTAAAATGGGCATTGAAAGAGCCAGAGCAGTGGTCAACACCATTTTTAAGGGATCGTTATAAACAAGTCTTCCACCAACTTGCTTCAAACCTGGTTGGTAAATCTACTTGCATCTTAGCTTACAGGGACAAATGTCAAATATACAGTGTTAACGGGACTCTGGGTGGGAGTTACAGAGAAGCAGAGCTGCAGTTTTCACAGGAAAGACTGTCTTTACTCCAGAAAATCCCTTGCAGGACTTTGTGCCACCAGTTGCGGATAGCCTTGCTATGATTAGTGCTGAAGGTCAGGCTGAAGTGCCTTGAGACTCAGGCAGCTTTTGCTTCGTAATTTTGTTTTGTTTGACAGCCTTTGTTGCTGGGACGACTGCTTTGATGACGGCATCGTTGCTTCCTGACCTCCGCCTTGCTCTCCATGGCACAGAGCAGCAGCAGCAGGCTCTGCAGCGCAGGGTTTTGCAGCGTCAGCTCTCAGCATGACTGCGCCTGAGCGGGAATGACAGTGCTGAGGGCTGGCTTTACCCAACAGTGCCCGCTCAGTTGCACAGGGAGGCACCAGGCACGTTGCAGGGCCTTTTGCATGTCTTTTCTGCTTTATGGTCCAGTGCATGCACCTCACAAGAAGGGGAGCATCAGGCAAACTGACTCCGCACTGCCTTTTGCTATTTTGCCGCTATGCAAAACGTGACTCTGCAAGTAGGAAAATGTTGGTCTAAAATAAAGCAGAGTAAGCTGTGAAGCAGGTGGGTCGTTGGGTGCGGGGCTGGGCCCCATGTGCAGAATGCCTGGCCCAGGCTGGCACCGATGGGGTGTCAGGGCCTCTTCTCTGCCTTTACGTCAGTCTTGTTTGTAAGGCTGCTAAAAATGTTGCCTTTCTGGGGGGGGGGGAGCCAGCCTGACCGCTGAAGGGAGGGACATCCAGTTCATGCTGATTGGTTCTTGTTTGAGCTCAGCTGCTGGTTTTATTCTTCTGGGCCTTCAGCTAACTTTATTAATCATTCAACTCTCTTTTCCTTCTAAACTCTAAGCTCTGTTCTTTATTTTAGCAATCTAGGACTAGAGGGAATGGCTTCAAGCGGCGCCAGGGAAGATTCAGGCTGGATGTTAGGAAATACTACTTCTCTGAAAGGGTGGTCAGGCACTGGAATGGGCTGCCCAGAGAGGTGGTGGAGTCACCGAGCCTGGTGGTGTTCAAAGAGCGTTTGGATGTTGTGTTGAGGGACGTGGTTTAGTGAAAACCATTGGTGAAGGGCGAATAGTTGGACTGGGTGATCCTGTGGGTCTTTTCCAACCTTAGCGATTCTATGATTCTGTGAACCCATTCATTTAAATTATAGTTCTGCCACTTAAAAAAGAGCTGTGCTGCTCACTTGTGAATATCTACAGAGTTCATGTTGAGATTTTAAAAATCTCTCATAGAATATATATGGTTATTTGGCATCTGTATCATTTATGGAGTTTGCATAGAGCTTTGTGAGCTGGGATTTCATCTGAGAAACCTGACTTGTTCCATTTTTGTTTGCATGTGCGAGTCGTGATGTCGTAACTCCTTTGGCTGGGTAACTCAGAGATGTGAAATTTGTCATGCAAATACCAACGTTCCATTTAAAAATGTTTTCTGTAAAAAGTGTATGCTATTCCCTAAAACAAAGACGCCTGTGAGTGGCACTTCTGGTAAATCCCTTTGCTACACGATCTGTAGAGTGAAAGCAAAAGGGGAAGGAAGGCAGGCAAAGCATATGTGAGATTTTCAATGCATCACTAAGAATTATTGTGTATAGTAGCCTCGCTTTAAATTCACTACAGTTTATTTAAATAAAGCGGTATGCAAATAACTGATGGATATTTTAAGGAGTAGCTCTGTCGCAAAGATGTTTTTGAAGTGGTGAGCAGATATTAGAAACTATTTTTGGAAATGAAATACAAATTACTGCCAGCATGATGCTAAACGTAGCGGGCTATCCTCATGCTATTTTAGTCATGTCCGTGCCCCAGTTTGTATCTCTGTAGTGCTGGGGAACCAAAAAAATTGTGAAATGACAAGAAACGTGTCTGAAAAATGATTTCTCCCATAGATGTTATGAAGTGTGAGAGCGTGCATGTGCCAGGCAGTGCCAGCAGCCATGCCCTGAGCTGCAGATAGCTGCTTGTCTGTCTTTGGGCAAAATGGCATGGTTTGCTTATGTCATGATCACTATTTTACATTTGTTCTGACGGTGTGTTGGAGCTTATCCAACACCATTTTCTGTATGGGTTCATCTGGAAATGGCATTGTATGCCCACATCTCATGCCCATCCATATCCCATGCCCTGCTCAGGCCTTGGTTTTCATGGGCTGACCAAGGGTCAGACATTCACAGTGGGATTCCCAACAGAGGCCAGGCTGTTCCCCCACCACCTGCAGAAATGATGTGATGAGCCCTTTGCAAGCCCCATCAAGAACACACTCCTGTGTTGCTAATTGTAAGTGTAGATGCTGTCTATAACCAAAGCACCAGCAGTGTTGTGCCTCCTTATGAGAGCTGAGGAGATAAGGCCTCTTGTAAGGGACAGGGTGTCCAAAGTCCAGGTTGGTGAAGGATGCCAATGTCATGCATTTTCTTTTCCTACTGTTTCTCAAAGTCTTTCCCTTTACAAGCTTGAGTCAGCTCCTCCAGCCTGAGCTCCTGTGCCCCTGTGCCACCCACCTCATGTTGGGCCTTGTGCTTTCAGTGCATGATTCCCAAAGGCTGTGCTCTGTTTGAGGTAAGTTGAGTGAATTTGCTGAAAATAGAGAGCACTTGGTTTTAGTTTCTACTAGAGTCTTGATTACCCTTGAGGAGAGTCATTCTTCATGCTCTTACCTAATGGGAAGCAGGTGATTCTGCTTACCTCCCATTGCCATGAGGAAACTAGATGCCGTGTCCATGTTGCACTTGGATCAGATGAGAAAGTGTCTCTGTTATCACGGAATTGCGGGAGTTGGAAGGGACCTCAGGAGACCACTGAGTCCAACCTCTTGCTAAAGCAGGTACCCTACAATAGGTTGTGCAGGTAGGCATCCAGCTGGGTCTTGAATATCTCCACAGAAGAAGACTCCACAACCTCTCTGGGCAACCTGTTTCAGTGCTCCATCACCCTTACCATAAAGAAGTTCTTCTGCATGTAGCATCTAACTCCTGGCTGTTCTCTGAGTATCTAAGATGACTTTCCCACTAGTACAGTACTGGATCTGTTCACAAATGCACACTTTTGGGCTCTTCCTTTGGGGGAACAAATTTGCACTCTTTGCCATGAGTTGTGCGTGTTCCTCAACATCACAAAACCTGCCTTTATTTCCAACTAAATCCTTCCCAAAAATCACTGAGACACAGATGTTACCACATTACTTGTTTCTTGTATTTTTTTATTTTTATTTTTGGTATGAACAGGACATATTTTATTTGCATCAGTAAAATAGTATCTACTACAATACAAGAAATCTTCACAGCAGTTCCTGCAATACAGAGAAGTTTTGTCCTTTCCTCCACTTGCGGACCCAAGTTATAAATTAAATAAATAAGGAAACCATAAATACACATGTCAAAATACAGCAAATGTGACGTAGAAATATCAGTTATCTCTTCTCCATCATTATACTACTTACAGCTATTAATTAACAGAATGAACTACTAAGATACAATTCTCAGCAGACAAAACTCTTGCTGCCCTGGACTATGCTCTTCAGGTCACATTAGCTACACGGGCAGGTATCCCAAATACAGCGAGTGGACACTTCCCTCTGTCTGCTTTTTATTTTTGCTTTGCTTGGGGAGTGAGACCAGTTATTATCATCTTCCCTACTCCTTGGGTGTCTATATTGCTGTGCAAGTGAGTAGTCCCAACGAATCTACTTGGTTTACCTGTTCACAGTAAAAATACTAGGTGATATTTGTAAAAGACATTTCAGGAAAATCTTGGGGATGGCTGCAGCTCTGTTCAGCTGTGGAGGACTTGATGTTGGCAGGGTTATGCAATCCAGACTATTGCACAGGGGCAGTGGGTCAGGCTCCAAGGTAAAGGTGTGGTGAACCCCTGTGATGGGTTCACCTCCTGTTGCATGTAGTTAAAGAGGAGCTGCATGCTGCTCTGCTTCCAGGAGGATGCAAGGAAGCAGGAGAGGAGCTCATCCCTCTGGGCTGTCTCTGTCAGGCTGCTGGGCCAGAGCAGGACTTCTGCCTTGGGGAAGAAGGAGGAAGGGGAAAGGCGGTGTGAATTCTAGCCATGGTGCTGTCTGAAGGGCAGCTGAGGTATTTTATGAAGGCCTGATTCCTCACTGCTTTTGGCACCCTCCAGACTGAGAGACTGGAGGTGGCATAATATGTTTTTAAACAAGGCCTTCTAGCCTGTTCCACTGCCTTTTCCAGCATATGCCTGCTGGGGATGTGTGCTCTCTAAAGCAAACTGGGTCTCTAAACCAGACTGCTGCAGTTGCTTTCACATCACACAGACTTTGCTTTCTTAAGTTGTCAAGCTGTGAACCTTTCCTGTGCACCTCTCCACACCACACACCCTAAAACCCATGGACCTGGTTGCTTTTGCAGCCTTTCCCTCCTGCCCAGGCTGCACCTCTGGTTTGTTGGTCCCTGGCTGTGGATCCCTGCTAAAGTCTGCTGCTCTGTAGGCTCAGGCAAACCAAAATCCTGTGCGATAACTGCAGGGGAGCACTCATATGGGACAAGTGTTGTTCCTGACTAATACAATATTGTCTGTAGTACTGGTGAAATCTTTTTGTATGATCTTCTTTTGAAAGAAAAAAACTGTGTTCAGCAATTTCTAAATAAAAAAAAGGGGGGGGGGGGGGGGGGGGGAGGGAATGGGGTTGAAATTCTGTTAAATCCACCAGTCCATAAACAAATATCTCCTATTGTTTAACTGGGAATGGCTGTTTACGAGAGTGGATAGTGATAGGATAAGGGAGAATGGTTTTAAACTGAGACAGGGGAGGTTTAGGTTAGATGTTAGGTGGAAGTTTTTCACACAGAGGGTGGTGACACACTGGAACAGGTTGCCCAAGGAGGCTGTGGATGCCCCATCCCTGGAGGCATTCAAGGCCAGGCTGGATGTGGCTCTGGGCAGCCTGGTCTGGTGGTTGGCGACCCTTCACATAGCAGGGGGGTTGAAACTCGATGGTCATTGTGGTCCTTTTCAACCCAGGCCATTCTATGATTCTATGATAAGTTTGGTAAATGCAAACTTACTCAGTTCTGACTCACCCATTCTTTTAAAATTTTTTCAACTTTTGGTCCTTCTTGAAATACCAAAACTGAGGGAAAAATATGTTTAGCGTATGTCACTGATCCAAGCATATCATGTGTTTTTTATCTCATATCTCTGAAGAGAGGATACATGAGGGGGAAGGAGGACAAAAATGGTACACAATGAGCAAAGCCCTGGCACTTAATGGCACTCAATAACAAAAAGAGAACTCTAACCTTATAGAAGTACACAAACATCTTGGTTGGCTTCTCTTGTGTGTCTGAGACGATTCAGACAGGATGCATACAATAGGTCAGCAATAGTTTCAGCATCGCTGAGTCAAGATGTGAATCTGGTGGGATATTTGGGACTCTAGAGTATCACAACAAAGAAAGGCTAATACATTGCATCATACTCACCATTTTTACCTTAATTAGCCTTTCTCTTACCATTCTGAGGCAATGGTGTCAAGTAATGAAAAGGATATCTTTTTCCTGGGGAGCTGTGCTGTGTCTGTTCCTTCATCAATCCTAGAGCACCTCGTCCTAGCTAAGGGAACTTTTTTTGAGTGATGTTGAGACTTATCAGTCTGCCTCAAAGGCACTGTTGGTTGCCCCCAGGTACTCTGACTTCTTCTTGTGCTTCATCCACATCTTCCTCAGCAAGCTGGGTGTCCCATACAGGCTGCCTCCTGTCAGTGGCAGAGAAGCTTCTGCTCCTGGTGTCATGGTCAGGTCATACTCTGCCATCTTCCTCAAGCGCTGCCTACGGCTGGCAAATAAAGCACAGGAGGGCTGGCATAAAGCATTTATCTCTGTGGCCTGTGCCCATCTTTACAATGACCAGCCACTGAAACCCAGTGGCTGATCATTGTCCCTCTGACACTGTCACAATGAGTTAAAATGTCACCCAGATCCATTTCTGAGTTAGCTATCTACTGACGAGATGCATTTACACTATGGTCAAACTGTTCCTTAATTATGTTTTAGAGAGAAAATGGCATGGACTCACTCTTCTGCGAGTGGGTGGTCATCCATGGTTGATCCTGTGAGAGCTGGCTTCGCTGTGATGGGGAGGGCTAGTGATGATGGAGGCTGTTGGAGGGAAAAGCAACAGCACTGATGAGTGGAAACCTGAGGTTAGTCTGAGGAAAGAGGCTGTTCTTTACAAAAATGAATTAATACTGTACATCTCTTGAAAGAGAACAAAGATTAGATCCTGACTGCTGTACCCTTGTCCACACAAACACTGTTTGCTCATGTGAATGGTCACCCTAGCTTTGACACAGTGCTTGTGTGAGCATGAATTTCTCTTACCAGAATAAAGTGGGAGCTTTGCAGAGTTTTTTATTCCTTATTTTTATGCCCGGGTTCCTGAGGAACTAAGGCTTTCATACAGGTCCCTAGGGCTGGGCAGGAAGCAGCTTTCCCAGCCATCACCATTTTTTGAGCCTCAGTGGATGTTTCCCCTGAACTGGATACTTTTCGGTGTGCTCTGTAAGTATTTCAGGTCTTCAAGATATTTGAAATTAGTATTGCAGGCATCCTTGGAAATTTAACTAGGCTGATTGTTGTGAGGTGCCATGTGTTTAATTGCACAGAAAGCTGTTAACTTTGACCATCCTACAGTATTGAACAGCCATTTTCCTTGTGCGTAGCCCAACTACAGGCTAGCTCATACATTGTAACCACCCAAAAGGGCATTTTAAGGCATAAACTTTTGTAGTTGGTCAGAAACTTTTCAAAAGACTATTTTCTGCTTGGAAATCTGTTTTGTTTTGTTGTTGTTGTTATTGTTGTTCTTAATATAGGGTTTTTGAAAACTGTTTTTGTAAGGAAAAGAGGAGGGGAGGAAAATATTTTAGTGAAGCTGAGTCATTCTGAACCAAAACATTTTGTCACTACTAAAGAACAAATTTTCAGATTTTGTACGATGGTTTTCCCATTGACGTTTCCAATGGGTCTGTTCATCTTTTCAGCATTACATGCTGCAGAGTGTGAATTATTTGACACTTGCTCCATCTTAGAAACCCATGTTTTCCCAGTTCATGAGATTCCCTGAGAAGCGAGAGGCTGATTCCTCCCAGGTCTTGTGGGTGGCTGGGCATGCAGCAAGGCAGCCTGCCTGCTCCCACCCCACAGGGCAGCTGTCCTGCTCCCTGCTGGGCAGCCCCTGGCATCAGTCACCTCAAAGCTGTAAAGAAGACTGGGAAACCTGCAAGTGCTGATGTAGACCAACACGCTGTTACTGTGGGGCGTGTTAACAGGTGTTAGGCTTTAAGATCCATCAGACAGTGGTATTTCATGTTGCTATATTTACTTACCAAAGGTTTCCCATTTGACCGGTGATTACAGGGTTTGGTTGTCTCTCGTTCAGTTATTCCCACTGTCAAACGTAAGAAACAGGGTATTATCAGTATAAGTATCCCACTGGCACAGCTGGTATTAAAAGCATCCTTCCATATACTTATGTCAAGTATGAAAACAGCCAAGATTCAGATTATAGTCCGACCAGATTTGATTATAGCCAAAGGTGCAAAAATTTTCTTTTTTCTGATCATGTACTTTGGTGTCAAAATGAGTGATATTGAAACCGCTTAGTAATTTCAGAAAATCATTTAACTGCCCCTAGACTTTTCAAATGAGACAAGGAACTGTCCTTAGACCAATTGGAAGCTCTTTCTTGCTGCTAACACTTTATATATGCGCATATGTGTACACATACGTATACACTTTTATAGATATATATCTAAATAAAGTGTGCATATGCATGAGATGTGCAGGCCCTCCTGCTGCTCCTCAGCAGATGACCATCAGCTAATGCAGCCTTTGTGCACTGTGCTGCTCCCAACCAGGTTTGTCCTGTGTAGGAGCACAGGGGGTCATTCTCCTTTCTGAACTGATCCAAGGAGTCGCAGACAGCAGGGTGTGTTACATCCAGCACATCGTGGGGAGGGATTTTAACTCCTCTGCCTGCCTCTGGCCGAGTGGGATGTCTCTGCTGTCCTCAAGCATGGAGGTTAGCTTGCTGTTAGAGCGAGCACCCAGCCAAGAACTTATCCAAGTGGAAATGCTCACTGCCATTCCTGCTAGTTGTGCCAAGGAAATAAATCAAGGAGGGATTCCAGATTTATTCTCATGGAGCCAAATCCTCCCACGTGGCTGCGGGCCTGTGGATGGCTTTTTTTCCCCTCTTTCTTTCTGTTCCTGGCCATTTTGAGTTGTCTGCTCTTTTTTAAAAATAGTATTCTAGTAAGAGAAGAGTGGGGATTTACAGAAACACCAGGATTCATCAAGACAGACAATGCAATAAGATTCACATTTGCTGCTACCAATGGAGTATAAACAATGACTGGAAGCATCAGCAGTAGTAGAGAAGCTGCTTATAGCACTGCCCCAACATGACTTAACAGTCAGGATTGCCTTGTCCTTCTGGGGGCAATAGTTGACTGTGATAAACATCTTAGCTAACCTTTCTCCTCCCACTCTCCCCCATCAGTAATTCCATTAGGTACCGAACTGTATCCCTCACATCAAATTTTAATTCAATTGCCTCCTCTCATCTTGTGTATTAGGTACTAACAGTATTCAGAAAGTGGCCCTAGGCATCGGTGCTCCGGCTTTTTGTTTGTTTGTTTTATATTATCTTATTTATTTATTATTATTTATATATCTTATATCATCTGATTCTTCCCCTCAGCATTTCTTTTTTATTAGATCTGGAAAGATGTCCTGGCCAAATTTTGCAAAATATTTAAGCAAAAGTAAGGTCTCATGGCTTCCATTTGGTAAGTGCTCATCAGGACAGTGGTAGTGGGGGGCATAGTAAATGCCACTTCCAGAAGGTGCTATCGATGGCCAAGCATGGGATGAGGGGTTTCCACAGCTTTTAACTCTACCTTTGCTCTGTATTTCCAAGATAAGTACCTGTACAAAACTGAGTATTTTTTCCCTGTAAAACAAATACATATATACACATATATGGGTATTTAATCTGTAACCCTGTGAAGCAAAGCACAGCTTTGGGTGCTGTTCGGAGTTCATTGTTCTGGCCTTCTATTCTCGGCTTCCTGCATGCTAGAACGGAGTGTTCTTCTGCTTTTACATTTGTATCACATTTCTAATGCTAGCAATAAGCATGCTGATGTTCTCATCTGTACTATTTGCACATTTCTCACTTACTGTGAAAAAGTAAGTGTTCACTCTATTACCCAGATTTCAATTGGTACTTTTTAAGTCTGAAGGCTCCTTAATTTTCAATGGTAACTGCCAGTGAAACAAGCATATAAAATACCAAAGATGGAACCATTTCCAGTAGAGATGTTGAAGAATGTTTTTGAGAGGTGAGATTTATGTAGAGGTCACATTTGTATAGAAATTAATGAAAATAGGAGACATATCTTGGGACAAACATTTATATCTCACTTTATATCATGTTTTGCTGTCTCTCCAGCTGCTGAGAAACAACTGAGGTACCCTTCTGGATTCTTTCATGGTACCTCATTCTCTGTGAAGGTATTTGTTAGTACAGTGCAAACTGAGACCAGAAGTTGTAGCACACCATTGCAAAGAGCTGTTTTCATTCTCATGTAAATATTTGCAAACACTTCTGCTTTCCTCCCCTTAAAATGATGAATTTGTAAAGCCAAGCAATCAAAAGTTATGGATCACGAGAACTAGACCACAGTTATTTCATCCACTGAAGGTCCAGCCTTTGAGATTTGGTCTCTTATTTGTGACCAGAAATCATCTTTCCACAGACATTCTGCCTCATTCAGTGCACCGTACAGTGTTCACTCAGAAAGTAGCTATTCATCCTTGGCCTTTTTCATTGTTCAGTACACAGTCCTATACCTAGTTTCTCCACTAGTGAATCTTTGAGGGCAGGGCAGGTAATCTTTTCATGGGCTTTTCTGTATTGCAGGCTGCTGCGACCATCATCTGCACCAGTATTAAAAACAAACAAATGAACAACCATGGAGAACAGTTTTGTAGCCTCGTGGAGGATAAAGGGTTGTACTGGGGAAACAGAGTACTGAGTTTAAGGTTAGAAATTCCTAGGATGAAGCTTTCAGAAGACTACTGTGGGATGCAGCACTTCTTCCATACAGTTTTTGTGGCAACTAGAAAGGAGTGCTCCTGGGTGTCACAATATGAACTGTGAAATGGGCACCCAGAAAAAAAGGCTGCATCAGCTGTATGAGCATCACTGAGGATGGTGATGGACAGAGCTTAAGGGGCTATTACAGAAACCTGGAGATTCCCTGCCGAGTTCCCTGAGTACCTTCCAGGCCAGGATCCTACAAATAACTACATTATGCTACACATGCTTGGAGAGACCTGGAGGAGTTCTGGTGCCTTGAGCTCCTGGTGAAATTGTCCTATCCCATGCTCCTTGCTTCCTTCTTCCACTCTTCCAACAAACCTCTTTGCCTCTCTTTGGTTCTCAGATCTCTTGCTGAACACAGTCTAACTTAACATTAGTTTCTCCCCATTTCGCATTTGGTAAACCAGTTTCTTTGCCCAGTCACAACTTTCTCCTGTTACGGGAACCATTTCCTCAATTTTTCACTTTTATTTTTTGATCCCTCCATCCTTTCTCCCATTGGTGTCTATCTGTCACCTTTTCCCCATTGCTTCCCCTCACAGCAGGCAACTTCTTTCTCCCCCAGTACCTGTCTGCCACCTGCTGCTCCTCAGGCACTCCTTCTCCATCCCCTCTCAACAATCCCCTGGTTGTTGTTCAGCCACATTTAGGCTCTGTTCCTGGTTTCAGATCTTTCTCCGTGGTCCCAAGCTCAGTTTGTCCCTTTGCAGTCATGCAGACCCTGCTCTTGTCTACTCTATGTTCAGAGCAGGTGCCTTACAAGCACGGTGGCTGCTGATTAGTGGTGTGAAGACCGTGCTCATTCATGGTAGAATCTGTTCTACACATTTAGCAACTTTTAACAGATAAACTTCCTATGACTCTAAGAAACATGTGCCATATGGGATTTTTCAAAGGCTTACGGTTTAATTGCATCTGGCTGGTTTTCCATGGGAGAGAAAAAGGTGTGGTTTTGATTAAAAGGCCATCCCATGCCAAACTCCATGTCCTTGCTTGAGTTTCTCCTTCCAAGCATAACACATCAGCTTTGAGCATACTGAACAAGCAGCCTGCTTATGTTTATTCATTTCCTTGTTTTTGCATCGGCAAACCCTATTTTTTCTTTCACAGGCTCTCACAAATATGATGAACAAGTTTTGGTTGAAAAAACAGAATCATGTCTGTGGCTGACATCCAGAATCTAAAAATTCATCTCAAATAATTATGTTCTGGCAAATTTTAAGTATCTGAATAGGAATCTTAAATAAAAAGATGAGTCAGGCAAGCCCAGTTATAAGCAGTCTATCATCTCTGCAATACTGTCAGCTCTTGGAGAGTTTATTCCTTTGAATAAAGCAAGCACTGCTTTATTAGCTTGCTTTTGCAGGGAGCAGAGCTCTGCAATGCCATGGTCTTAAATTCCACTGAGCGTTTTAAGCATGGAGATATTTTTTCTGTACATAACAAGTCTGCGTTGATGCAGACCAGAAGACTGCAATATCTAAAATTGTTCTGAAGCAGTGCAGACAGCGAAGCCAGCACTGAGGACTTACCATGCTTGGGGCTGCAGGGTCCCTGCTGCCCGCCCCTCACGTGGCCCAAGCTGTGCACCTCTTCTTCTCTGTAGAGCACCTGTAAGAGGTCGCCGTGGTGGGGCTGCAGCTTGTCTGGCCGGTGGGGCTGACAGTCAGACACCGCTACCACCTGTGGTGAAGATGCAAAACCATCACGTTACAGCTGGCCAGGGAGTGGACCACCAAGCTGTCATTGTTACAGTCACCTGGAGCAACCCTGGGTGAGAGCAGTGCAATGCTTGTTCTTCTGACTGCTTTCCAGTCACTTGAGGGGGGGTTGTTGCTTGGGATTCCCTGGGTGCACATACGTCAAACGTTAGGCTCTATGTAACTTGAACAGCATTCCTGAAAATGAGTCCGAACAAAATTGAACACTTTTCTACATTGTTGAGTGCAATGCCACCGGTAATGAATGGGGGAGGCTGGAGCTAATGTGATTTTAAGGAAAACAGGGTAGTCACCAAGCAGATGGACCCACTGGTGACTGTTATCCAAGATAGTTTAGAAACAATTGTCTCAAGAAGATTAAAGTCCTTACAGCAGTGAAAGAGAGGTTCAAGCTTTGTTTCTTACATTCTTCCCTGAAGACCTGCTGCTGTCACTCAGAGAAGTTAAACGGAGCAGAGATGAGCAGTGAGCACTCCAAAGCAGTGGGGAAACAAGATGCATGGCAAACCTTCAGCCTGTTTGCTATTAGATGTGCACCTGATGACTGATAGTTGCCCTATACCTGTTTTATGTATAAATACAGTTATTTTCTTTTATGACAGCTTAGACCAGCAAATCTATCAGTCAACCTGCTACTGACAAGGAGAAGGCCTTATTCTATCTACTGGTCTGCCTTCTAATGTTCGCTTGAGATAAAAACAAAACTGCATTCTGTTACATCACCTCCTGTTCATAAAATTGTTCATCTTCTTCAAATAAGTCTGAATTCAGTTTACTGTTAATCTGCCATATTCGGTGCATGAATTTTCAGGCAGATTTAAAAACTCATTCAAACAGATGTTTCCCAAAGTAAGAAAAAAAGCCCAAGTCTGATGATATTTTACTTTCTTGATTCCATGTGTGCTCAGGAGCCTGGAAACCACCTATGTAGATCCCACCAACTGTCAGGACAAGGAGCAGAAAGGGCCCTAACAGCAGGCAAAAATGCTGCTGGAAAGGTGTGGTGAGGTAACCAAGGCCTAATCTGAGCCCTAAGAGGGGTTTTCTTCCAGTTCGGTGGATCTTGGCATACAGCCTAACACAGTGCTTTCTCCGTAAGCTACTTAAGGATGTGCCCAATGTTAAGTTAAAGCCAAAGGCACCGCTGATGTCCTTGAAGATAAACATGTGCTAGAGGTGAGCCCAGCTCTCCTGACTGAATCTGGCAATGCTAGATAGGGCCAGGCCTCAGCCCCTTCACCAGTCTCTCAGGAAGGAGGGGATGCTGGTGGTGGGAGGCCTGCAGGAGGCCAGGGAGGCAGCACCTGCAGGAGCTCCCCATACAGCTCCTGTGCTGGGGCCTGGCTCAGCAGCCCACTGCATTGCCAAACCTTGTGAACTGCTTAGCAAGAGCATCTCTCCGCCACCACAGTGGCAACAGTGGAGGCACCTGTCCTCATTACAGGTATGGTGCGGCCATGACTAGAGGGGTGTTTTTTATGACAGCCCCACTGCCATAGGGGCTGCCTGTGGAACCAAGCTCTTCTGGGTTTCAAGGAGTGCTGCACAGCTCAGCTTCCCCACCAACTCTGGAAACACGTGCAATACTCTTGCTCACACTGTCTTCTTTGGGGCATGGCAGAAAAAGTCTGCAGCCTTCTCCTACCAAAACACAAACTCCACTCTTTTGCCTGGTCACGGAAAGAGCGTTTTTGCTGACGGCGGTATTCTCTAATCCCGAAAGTGCTTATTTGATCAGCATCAACCACCACTGATTTGAAACTTAGCAATCTGCCTGTGCATATCCATTGCAATGGATAACATTTAGTTTGAACTCTGTTACTTGCAGGAATTATTTAGGCACATTATCTATGTTCTCAAGGTCTCTTGTTACATACCATCCGCCTTCCAGCAAATTTCAATGCCATTTGCCATTACAGTCACAGACAGCAGCCCCATCTCCACAGCACATCTTCAGTTAACATGTTTGTTTGCAGCATTTGGCAGTAGTACACTTTGGAAGTTACTTATCTCCTAAGTCAAGACTTCACCGTGACTTTGACCACCTCACACATTGCTATAATGCATAAAGACTTATCTAGGTCAGGAATCTAAACCTGCTGCAGCACAGTTTTGATCTAAAGTAGAGCTGACATTTCTCTAGGGTACCTGGGGTAAGGCAGAAGGATCAGCGGGAAGTCACTTTTCTTTTCTAAATGTACCAGGAAATTCAAATCTCGTGTGAATGGCAGAGTCATCCATACTCTGCAGAGTTAGTGAGCTGCTCTTAAAATAATTATCAATTTAAATCTGTAAGTCACTCAGCTTGTTCATTCTGTTTGCAGGATGCTTACTGTGAATTCAGAGCTCAGTAAAATATATTTTTATTTTCTATTGCAGGACAGTGCAGAGGCTGCTCCAGCAACCCCATCAGCTCTCCTGGAATCAAAGCCCCAGAAAGGTGACAATTAAACATCTCAATTTGGGTAAGACTGTGAAGCTTAGAGGCTGGACAGTGAGGTTATTTTATTATTAATGGAGGAAATGTCAGATTTTTGGAGTTAGGCTCCTTCTGATGGGCTAATGCTAATCTCATTTTTAATGTAGCACTAGGACATGTAGAGGTATTTGCCAGTTTTCTGCAAAACTTCCCTGTACTGATGTCAAGAGTGGTTTTAAAGTTCCAGCCATTGATTAGGACGAGAGGGAATGGCTTCAAGCTGCGTCAGGGAAGATTCAGGCTGGACGTTAGGAAATACTACTCTGAAAGGGTGGTCAGGCACTGGAATGGGCTGCCCAGAGAGGTGGTGGAGTCACCAACCCTGGTGGTGTTTAAAGAGCGTTTGGATGTTGTGTTGAGGGACATGGTTTAGCGGGAACCATTGGTGAAGGGCGAACGGTTGGATTGGATGATCCTGTGGGTCTTTTCCAACCTTAGCGATTCTATGATTCTATGATTCTATGATTTGGAGGATAAGAGTGCAAGGAAATAAAAAGGAAGGATCCACTGTCACTGGGAATTACTTTTAAAAGGACAACGGGGGCTGCAAATAGCAATATTGGTGAAACAGCTGTTAAAAAGAAGGTGTTTCCCCCTTCCACAGGCATGACTGTGCTCTTGGAATGGATTTTCAAATGCCATGGAAGTTACCTCCCAATGTCAGTCATCTGAATGTTAAATCACTTAATGCTACACCGCCTGAATATTTCTGTTGTGAAAAAAAGTCTGGCAGATGTCCATGTTGCTAGCTATTTTTGCCCTTCTCCAGGATTAAAGTTATGCCCACTGCAATCGCCAAAGCAGAAGCTCTCAGGTTAGCTGAGGCATTTCTACAACACTGACTGCAGGTGCAAAAGTAAAAGTGAAAAATAAATAATCATTCTGCTACTCGAGTGTGGGTCTAGAAATGGGCAGTCCCGATTTCCTCACAGGCGTGTATACTCCAGTACATGCAATTTATCTGAATGGTTGCACATCAGCTGTAAGCAGCTGTAAGCACTGAAAAAGCGGAATGCACTCAGCAAGGAGTTGACTGCGCAAATTATGTTGGTTTGCAAGCCTTGCCTAGCTGGATCTGCAAACCATTCCTTAGGCTTGGTGCTTCTGCTGCTAATAGGACGCTGTGTGCATCATGACTAAGGGCCAATCAAAGGATATCTTTCATTGAGGTCAGGAAAGCCCCAGAGGTAAAAAAAAAATAAAAAAAATAAAAAAAATCACATCAAAATGCAGGAACAAAACAGGGACTTTCCTCTCTTATTTTCTTAGACCTTTGTGAGTATAGTGCTGCTACACTGACCCAACACAGTAAATATTAGAGACTCCCACATAACAGAGAGAACTTTCTAAACATAACAGACCTATGGTTGTCCTAGATTTTGATGAGAGCTAGCTGAAAAAATTTCCAACCGAACAGGATTATGAGAAAGTTCTGATTAGAAATCTGGGCATTTGGTGGAAAAGTACTTTTTTTTCTTTAAAAAAAGGGAAAAAAAAAAAGAGTCTTTATCTAAGCATTCTGTTTTATTTAGTCATAATTATTATTTTTTTTTTTTTTGCATTCTTATGCTATTTTTACGTTATGTGACAAAACATATTGAGGACACATAGCAAATAAAAAAGGAGTATCTCGAGATGGCTTATTTTGAGCATGGCTTATTAGGACACTGAATTTTTTTCCTCTATTGGGATGAAGAGTCATTTTGAAACTTCAGCTTGAGTGATGAAAATAAGATTTTCACAAACCGAGAAAATACATCCATGTATGTTTTTCACTCAAACACCAGAGGTGTGTTACTGATTCTTCTGAGGTCCACTTCGGGCATTCTGTGAATTATCCTGTGATTTGCTTTAATAGCCAGGAGATGGGATTGAATGTGGCAAGGTTTTTCCCATTGCACAGATAAGTGCGATAAGCAGAGGGACCTACTGTGCCAGAGGGAAATTAGGGAATCTGGGCTGTGAAGAGGAGTGTATCTACAAATAGGGATCAGGCAGAGAAGTCAGAGCATGGGAGGTGGGAAGACCATGGAGCAAAACATTTCAACAAAGGGCTGGAGAACTACCTGTGTCTGTAAGGAGAATACTTTGACAGAAGGGTCTCTCTCAAAGGTTATAAGAATTCTTGGAGAGGTGCATGGAGGTGTAAGAGGTATAAGAGTGCTTAAAGGTTATGAATGTGCAAGAGAAAGTGTGGCTGTCATACCTGTAAGATAGAACTGTGATAAAAGGATCATGGAATGAGTTGTGTGGAGGCTAAATGTATTCAAGGAGGAAAAAATGGCTCTGAAGACAAGAAAACTTGAACCAAACCAATGTGTACGACTGCCTAAACTTGGAGAATGTTTTCTCACTGTGTTCAGTTCTTTTAGTATTGTCACATAATAATTATGCCCAGAAGATGTAATCAGGGGCAAAAATATTTACAAACCTATTGAAAAGAAACGTTCAGTGAAGGGAAAGTGGAGAAGAAGAAAAAAGCTGGGACTGCATGGCAGAGGGCTGTGGGAAACGTTCAGCTGTTTTCCCTTCTTAGGCAAGAGCGAGCACTGCGCTGCATGGTGGGTTGGAGCAAGAGGAGGGGACCCTATGCAGCTGCATGCTGCTGAGCTGCATAGGTGCCAGGTTAACCCTGTTCCACCATGATCAGGGGGCAAGTGTCCTCCTGTGGCTCTCTCAGAGCCATTTCTCTGAGAGGAGGTTACAGCCCATCACTTGGTGTTTTCCTCCCACGTTCCCTGGGAAATGTGGTACTGGCTCCTTGATTGCATATGCATTGCTGCAATTTGCTTGCTGTCCCTCTGGCAGTGTCATTAGTGCTTTGTGGATAAGAATTAAGTCTGTGAGTCCCTCAGATGACCCGTGTTGATAAGCTATGTTCATTTTTACTAGCTCTGCACAAAGACCTTATTTTTTTAAGAGTTTCAAAGCGCTTGTGTGATAATCTGTAAGTACAGACTGAACTGCCCTTTCTGTTTCCCACCCCACTCCCTACACCAGATGCTGCAGCATTTCTTTGCCCTGAAAGATCTGCTTCCCATTTCTCCATAGCATTTTGAAGGATAAGCTTAACCAACTAGAAAGGAAACAAAAGAGAGGGAGAGAAGTTTTTCTTACGCTCTTTGTCAGGATGTGATGCGCACTTTTGGCTCTCCTTCGGGCAGGACTACATGCTGTGGAAAGAACAACAGAAATGTGGTCAGGGTTGGGTAGAGTTGGACAAACTCAAACAGCACTCTGTAGCAGTGCCCGTTGAAAATGCTGGTGAAGATCTTGCTGGTTTGTGGTGCTGGGAGACCAGTAGCAGACCCTCACCTCAAGCAGGCTTTCCTGCCCTGCCGCAGGAGGGAATGTAATGGGGGAGAGCCTCCAGAGAGGACACTGGTATTTGGCACTTGCCTGGAGGCCCTGCACATGAGCCTGCTGGCTCTTCTATTAGCTCCCATGAAGTCTGTGCTGGGTGGCATAGGAAAGGTGAGGGCTGGAGACAGCTTGTGTGGGATAAATAACTGCTATTGTAAAAAACACACAAAAAACAAAAGAACATTTCAGTATTTTTAAGCTGTTTCTCATTACTTTGAGGTGCTGTAGCTGTGCTATGCTGGTGAGATTATGTCAAGTATGTCTCTGAAATGCTTCCATGGAGATTTACTGAGGGTGCAGTGGGAAGGAAGAAAGGATTTCAGGAAGATTCCAGCTGAAACAACCCAAAAGAAAGCCTTTTTCTTAATGTTGCTTCAGAAACGATCTTCTGTCTATACAATAGACATTTGTGGACATAGGGAAAGAGCCTTCCCAAAGTTCCTGCACTTCTCCTGTGGGTTTCCAAGAGGAATCTGCCATTTCCTACCTGAGGTTGCGACCTTGCTCCAGCCTGACGGATGGGAGTCTTTGGTGGAAAGCTTCTCTTCCATGCGGTCAGCTTAGACCATGACTGCATTAGCTTTGGAGAGGCCAACCACTGTATCTAGATTCAGACTTCCAGTAACGTCAAACTGCTTCATTGTGTCATTCCAGATTTACTGCACTACGTCCAAGGCACAAAACTTGCACTTCATCCACTCCTTTTTTTCACTTGTCAGAATGACCCATTCAGTTCTTTAACTTTACGAGGCATTTTCCTTGAAGTTTTTTTTTTTCAACTTTATTTCTTAAACCCATGAAGACACCAAAATCCCAGGCAAAACAGAAAGCCTAGCCACAAGACACATGAGATACCGGGATCATAAGCCAAGTTTTTGACTGGACATTGCATTTACACTGAAGTGACTGGTTTTGGATGGTCATTTTGGACGCAGTAAAGGCTGATTAAACATTCTTCCAATTCATCTTGAAAATTATTCTCTGAGCTCTCATTACAGGCTGTATTTATAGCCCAGAAGCATTGAAGAGTCAGGAAGGTGACTCTTCCTCTCAAAGTGAGTTTTCCTTTACATTTTTGGGATCCAGGAGCTGCTGTGCTCAGTACTGCCATGCTTTAATATCTGTGAAGACTTCTGAAAATGTGGAAACAGCTGGAGTAGGCTGAGGGCTTTTCATTACTGCGGCTGCAGTGAAGCTGCAGTGAATTCCTGCCCTGAGAAGTGAAGTTTTGAAGGACCTAGGTCTGCTTCTCCTGCTCCCCCTGCTACATGTGGGGCATGGATGAGTGGTGGCAGTGGTGGCCTCCACTGTGCTGGGCACTGCTGCCCACATCACAGCCTCTTAATGGCATGAAGAACAACTTCAGATGCCACAGTGAGGATGCAAGCACTGAGCAATAGGACCCCATCAGGCAGAAACAGAGTCTTGGCTAAGCTCTGCCCTCGGTGAAGCAGGAAGTAACAGGAGGTGCCAAGTCTTGTCCAAGTCTCCTGCTAAAGTACAGTGTTTCTACACTTATCACAAGTGAGTTATCTGCCTGCACGAAGCTAGAGAGTGTGCTAAGCTGTCGGCTTGATCGTGGTCTGCTCTGGGAGGTGACACCCTCAAGGATCCCCAGTGCCTTCTCCCGCATGAGTAGTTTTATATTTTAGAGCATAGCAAGTGTGGGGTGAAAACCATACAAAGATGATGAAAGTTGTTTTCTGCAAATGTGTTCTGTCTTGCTTTTGAAGCTGCTGCAGTCACTTTACTGATGGTATTGCACTGTGTGCAGGCTAATATCACTAACTGTTCACAAGCGCTTTAATTAAACCCAAGTGTAGAAAAGTTCAGCGACACAAAGAATCATCTTTATGATTTATGTATTTTACTGGCCAATGCGTGGAGCTCAGTTTCTGTATATTTTTACCAAAAGCAAGTACTGTTGAGCTGCTCTTGGCACCCAGGCTGGTGCACGACAAACCGTGTATAAATGTGCCTAATGGCAATACATTTTCATATTTTCAGGGTACGTGCAATCCACAGACTGACTCACTGCTCGTCATCTGCCAGTGTACGTGGCAAATGGCTTACACGGGCTGAAGAAAGGGAAGGCATGAAAGGGAAGTCACAGCACCAGCAAACATGCAATTACTTGAATAGCCATTGAAAGAAGAGTGAATCGCGGAGGTAGACGTAAGTGACCCACTTGCACAGGAATACAATGGCAACAATGAAATCAGTGGGGTTGCAGGGCTCTCCCTGCAAACATGATTTTTCTGCAGGGAGCAGGAAGGCAAGGCTGAACTCTTGCAGATGCTGTTTCTGGATTTGCCTGCAAGAGGCTGTTTGTGTGTGCAGTCCAGATTTCAGGCAACAAAAACAATTACGGTGATGGTTCACTTTGTCATTTCCACTTATATTCTGAAATTAAGCAGCTGAGAGTGCAGGCTTGCAGCTTGCAAGAAGAGATCCGATCTGCCCCCGCAATTTGTTTTCCCTGCTTTTACCTGCTTTCTTCTTGTTGCTGAAATATGCAGCTATTGAGTTTAAACTAATTTGCTCAATCAAATGCAGACCGGGCTTTGTCCGGTTCTTACTCTTCATTACAAGCAATTAATGTTAATCATGCATTCATTTTGAGGGCATGGCTTTGGAAATGTTCCACTTACTGAGCCAGCAGACTTAAATTCCACATTCATGCAGTTCACCCAGTTCATCCGAGCCGCTAACTGCTCGCAGAACTTCATTTTCTTTTCGATCACATAGAATAGCCACACGGTTGCAAGCTGTCACTTTAGCAGTTACCTCATAGGTGTGCGAACGCCGATCCCAAATCTCCCCGTTTTGCCTGTGCAGAGATTTTGCACAGCCACAATGTGGAGGCACCTGCACGGCTCAGCTCCAGCGAGAAGCAGGGAGCGCCGAGCTGGCAGCACAACGCGGCACGGAGAGCAGACGGATGAGCTGCTCCTTTAAAGGTTTCACTAAGGATAACGCGCTCCATCCATCCAAAAGACAACACCGTCCCCGTTATTACCGTTCCGGTGTACTCACATTTGGATGAAATCACGGTGGTGAAAACTTCTAAATTTTCGTCGCTGCAGCTGTAAATCTGGTGCATTTTCCACCTCTCTCTCCTGACTGCCTTTCAGCTTCACGCAACTGCTCTGAACTTCTGGTAAATAGGTTTCACTAATCCAATCTGGCTCTGTGATCATTGTCCAGATCTACAAAGGACAGACTGATGCTGTGATCTCATCTCATTCCATATTCTTCATCGCACCATTTTCTGCTCCCATCTGCCTTTGTATGAATACTATGAATGTAAAGATTTAATTTAGCTGTTACTTAAGTCTCTGCCCAGATAGGAACGTTTTGTGCTTTTACCGATTTGGAGAATCCTCTGCAGTAAATGGCTAATAATAAAGTCTGCTCTGTGCAGCCAGTGTATGGCAAGTAAACTTTACAGCAGTACTGCAAGGAATTTTACAACACTTTGGGATACATTTTGTGTAGTTCAACACATTTACCATGAAATGTGGCTGTTCCTATGTAATGAGGAGTTGATTCTGAGTGTATTAAGGGAAGTGCTTGGTGCTCCACCTGTAAGTTCATAAACTTGTACCTAAATACTGGGCACGTCGGTGTTAAATTTCAAACGCAGATGTCTAAAGGAGGGCACGTCAGGTAGGCATCCATAGGGCTGTACGTACATCCCTTGTGCTTTAATGGTTCTGGAGGGATGGCAGGTGGCCCAATCATTGGCTGGTTCCTACGTGACTTGAAGGATTCGGGCCTCATTCTACATTTATGCACTTCTGGAGGGGCTCCTTTCCAACGGTTTCAAGTGCATTCCCTCATGCTGCCGTCAGAAATTGTCTCTTTCCACATCTGTGGAAATTAGTCCCTTCAAGCTCTGCTGGCTTACTGCTGCCACGGGCATCTGAGCTCCAACATGTTGGCTTGCAGGCTTCGGCAACAGATGTAGCAGAAACACTTTTCAAGTGCTAACAGTGATATTAAATTATATCAGCCCAATGAATAGCCATCATTACGAGCATGTGTGTGTAATTAGCACAAAAACCAGTGCTATCTTCTCCCATAGAAGACTGCCACCAAGTCCCAGATGGACCGTGCCAGCAACCATGTGCTGTCACTGACACATTTGTGTCATGTTTCTTTGAAAAAATAAATATTGGTCAAATACGCATGCTGAGCATAGAAGCATCTTTCTTTTTTTTGGTTCTGTGGAAAGTGTCACTGTTTCAGGAACTAACTGACTGAAGAGAGGCTGCTATCACTTGTTACATCCCAGGGCAGCCTCCTGCTGTCCAAGGGCAGGAAATCTATTGCAGGGCCAGGGCATTGTTCCAGGAAGCCGTGCAGTGCGTAGAATGGGCAGTGGGACAGCAATATAATCAAGCAAAAGTTCAATTAGTTTTTGATTTATTGTGCCACATGTTCTGCTTGTATGACTGATGTCATTAACATCAGGCTTGGCTGCCGTGTTCATCTGTCTCTGCCCAGCTCCCCAAACGTGCACGTGCTCAACAGATGGGGAGTTTCATGGGCTTGAATGGAACTGCTTATGCCACTATTGTTCTTGTGTCAAGCAATCAAACCAAATCCATTACCCACCAATAAAAAGATCAGCGCACCGTCCATTCAGCGGTGAATGGAGCAGAGGCGGTTATGCAGGGAGGATTTAATGCTTTAAAAAGGATAAAAAAAAATAATGAAGAGCAACACTGAATAGTTGGAGGGGGAAAAAAAAAAGTATAACACATCTAACTAACCCTCCCCTTATCACACCTTTGGCTATTCGGAGTCTTATAAGAAGAAGTACTCTGGATCTGGGTCATTCCTTTTCTGGTTGTAGGTATGACCTGGGGATATTTTTAAACCACAGCTAGGGTTTAATGTCAGAACAAATATTTAGCATTTCATTATGTTGAGGGTTGGCATGGATGTGGAAACTGAAGTGAGATTTAAGAGTAAAAATTTGGTCACTGCTTTATAGGCTAGGGCTTGAGTAGGTAAGCTTTGAACAACTACCTCTACAACGGTGTTGTTGCTCTGGCAATAAGTCTGTGCAGAGGGCTGACAAAAGGCACTTACGGCCCTTCCATGCAGAAAACAGGGCTGTGGAGGGCCAACATACTGCATGTTTCATCTAAGATCATCACCTGGGAATGGATTTTCCCTTATTTATGAAAGCGAGTTGGGCATTTCATTCAGCCCAGGAGGTAGTCAAGCACTGTGAATGCCTTGGGGTTTGCAGGATATCTTAACATGGCATCAAGAGAAGGACCACAGCACATCCCGAGTGACATTCTTCTAGCTCTTTGGGGATTATTCTGGACAAATCATCTTGGTTCACACAGCTACAACAGACAAAATCTTTTGAACAATAGCATGGCAGTAATTTAGACTTGGAGAGGACACCCGTGACCCCAGTGTCCAACCTAAGAAGTGCACGTAGACTTACATCAGACAATTTCACACTATCTCCCTTTAATTCCTGGTGGACTTAGAGCTCGGTCTGTAACGGGAGCAGAAAACCAAGTGTATCTATTGATTCTATAGATTCTTTTTCTTTACTTCATTGAATGATATAAAATATCCAGAAACTAGGCTAAAATTTAGTTTGCACATTTGAGTGTCTCTCTGACTGAAAACTCCCATGCTGGCATTTGGAGCCCAGGTGGCTCAAATTCCTCACTATGGGCTGCGGCACATCTCTGTTTACCAAATAGCTGAACTCCCAGTGCCATCAGTACTTGATAAAAACATGTGCTGCTGGAAGAACCTGGTGACCAAAGGTGAGTGAGGACAACTGAAGAGGAGGAGGAGGACATCTCAGGACATATCAACAGACATATGGCATCTGCCTAAACATCCACCTAACCTGATCTGCAGGCCTGAGATGGGGAAGTCGTTTGATATTGGCATGTGGGCAGAAAGGAGGACGATGTTGGTAAGTTGAAGAGCCATATGCTGTGGCAAAAACAATTAGTAAAAACAGCATAAGGCAGAAAATCCCACGGTGACCCAGAAGGTGTTGAAATGTCACACTGGGGAAGCAGAAGGGTGCTTCTCCCAAGGCCTGGATCTATTCAGGCACATCTAGAAGAAACAAGTGCAGATGCTTCTCCTGTTGGCTAAGTTTGCTGTAGCTGGAAAACTTCAAACTAATAGAACAAAACTAATTTTTAACTATGGTCACAGAAAAAAATTAATTAAAACTTGGAGTGATTTAAGACAAGCATTGAAACCTCTAGGCCTTACTTACACAGGCCTTTGAAAACAAACTGATGCCTTTCTAATACAGTGTCTTTCCAGGGGAGCCAATGGGAAGCATCCCTGTATTTTCAGCACACACAGCACTGCCAAGGGATTCCCTGGCTGGCGGAGGACAGAGCTCTCCCCAGGTCAGGTCCCCGGGCTCCTGCTGGATCTTAGACCCTCTTGCGTAAGAGGCGAATCTAATCCGTACTGAGCCACTTGAGCCTATTTCTTACCGTTAGCTGGGCAATATGATAAGGATAAACCGCAGGTATTTTTGGAATAGGATTGTGAAGGCGAATGTATGCACAGTTAACCATTTAAAAATAAGACGGGATAATACTACGCATGCACGCTGCTGACGCTTACCCTGAAACACTTCTGCGTGATGTGGTGCACGCAGTAGATTTTGTGGCCAGAAAACTGCTTGGTTTGATTTTAAAGCCACAGAATCGCAACTGACAATGACAGAAAAGTAGAACGAACAGCAAGTGCAGAATGTGAAGTTATCTTGTCATGCGTAGCCTGCTATTTTCCTACAAGTGAAAGGAAAAGACAGGTGGTGTTGCTTCCCATAGTTTCGGCTAATTCTTACAGCACTGTGCAAAACTAGTTCCAAATCAGGGTGTTGCTGTACATCTGAATGGTCTGCAGATAACTGAAGAATTCTCAGAAGTAACATTTCAGTTTGCTGGCAGCTGCATTGGCTGATTTTATCCAGATGGGAATAAGAAGACTGAGGCACTAACAAAAAACATTGTGAGCTTCACATTCACTACAGGGGATGAGGAGAGATGCCGATGTCTGCAGTCTGAAAGGGCTGATGCATGGACACCTCCTCTGGTAATCAGGAGAGGAAAGAGCAGCCAGACCTGGAAGCAGGCTGAAAGCATCCCCAGTAGTTACAGAAAGATACTGCAGGATCCCGAGGAAACAACAACAAAGCAGCCTGCTTGGTGCCTCCCGAAAAAGTTACATCTAGATAATTGGACATTCACAAATTTGCCCTAAGCTTGTAAAACACACTTGAGTAACCCCATACAATGATTTGTAAGGAGCACAATGCCCAGCCCTGTAAAGTTCAAGTCCCGTGTAGCTGGTGCCAGCAGCAGGATTGCATTGAGCTAGCATTAACGCCAGGGCCAATGCTGTGTATCCCAGCTGACATGTGGAAGCTTACAAGCGTTCGTACGCTGGTCTGGTGTAATCCACAGAAAGAATTAAAAATGCCGCCAAAGGAGGGATATGTTCAAATCAGGCTGTGATAACAGTTTATTAAGGTGCTGAACTTCAGTCACATTCGTCCTCGATTTTTCAAGCTATTTTATCAACATCCTTTATTCCACAATAAGGCACTATAATTCTTGGATGGGGCTTGCTCACTCCCATATTTTCTCTTTCAAGCATTTTAAGATTATTTTGACCACTGTCTCCTAATAAGAACATAGCCATATTTGGGTAAACAAACACCTTAATTAAAGCTTGTCACGCGGTTTCTGGATTTGAGCAGTGGGAGCTCTTTTGCTGCAGCTGCAGAAAGTATCTCACACCCTATGGAGGAACATCCATATCCACTGCTTGGATAATTATGCAAAAACTTCTTGGGATTCCTCCCATGGATAAGTCTGAAAGAGTGAGGCAGCATGAACTGCCTCCTTCCTTGCGTCTGCTGTGTCCTCAGGCAGCCATCAAGCTCCTTCTGCTGCATGTGTCACACGTGCTCTGTGGGATGAAGGTCTTTGGAGGATATCGGATTGCAATCCCTTCTCTAGAAGTTCTGTGTGAAAATGAGATTTGGTTTAAAATGATCTTAAAGGTCCCTTCCAACCCAAACCATTCTATGATTCTATGGGCACTCTGAGACCACAGTGCTAGAAAACAGGAATAGGAAATGCAAGGAGCTGCACTGAGGGTGGAAAGGCAGGACTGAGTATAGGGGGCACTCCTATGTGTAGATTTAAGCGATGGTGCCTGTCTGGAGCTGTGAGGTAGCGTAGGAGATGGTACTGTGGCAGAGGAGGATTTAGGTTGGGGTGGGAGCATTATGGAATGTCTGGCTATTCCAAATGTGGGACTTCAGAGCAACTGCTGTGTGAGAAGTGTACTAAATGGTCCTACGGCTTTGAACATGGAAGGGGAAACTGGGGACATTCTCTGGTAGCGATTATCCTAAAAGGCTTTTTGGGAGGATGAGGTGGGTGATCTGCTCTCCCTGATGATTTGGTCTTCGGCCTCTCTGCTGGCACTGCCAGCATAGGTGTCAAAGATCTTCTGCTTTAATACCTGACTTGTTTCTAGGAATCTGATTAAAGTAGATCACCTCAGATAACAGGAGGAATTAATGCTGTAAATACAGAGGAGAGAATTTTCAAGCTCATAAGCTACATAGAGGTCAGACATTTTCAAGTCGTGCAGCCTCCAAGAATTCTGATTTTCACAGAACTGATGATCTCTATTTTCTTCTGCCCTATTAGTCTTTACACTTAAAGTGCTCATCTTAATTAATTCAGTTCTGGTTGTAAGCCATTCAGCTGCTCTGTCCATTACATGGCGCATGCTGGTACAGAGGTGAGCCTAGGAGAAGGAAAAGTAAACGGGAACAGGAAGAGCTACTGAGATTTTTCATGGAATATCCTGAGAGGGCAGGGATCTACAAGGATCACTGAGTCCAGCTCCTGGCTCCACACAGCACCACCCAAAACAAAGCCCTATGTCTGAGAGTGCTGTCCAAACGCTCTTTGAACTCTGGCAGCTTGGGGCCGTGCCCACAGCCATGGGCAGCCCATTCCATGTCCACCGCCCTCTGGTGCAGACCCTGTCCCTCACCCCCAGCTGCCCCTCCCCTGACACAGCTCCATGCCGTTCCCTCGGGCCCTGTCGCTGTCACACAGAGCAGAGCTCAGCGCTGCCCCTCCACTCCCTGTGAGGAGCTGCAGCCGCCATCAGGCCTCCCCTCAGCTCCTCTGCTCTGCGCTGAGCAAACCAAGGGGCCTCAGCTGCTCCTCACACACCTTGCCCTCTTGAGCCTTCGCCATCTCTGTCGCCCTCTTTTGGATGCTCTCTAATAGCTGTATGTCCTCCTTATACTGTGGCACCCGAACTGCACCCAGTGCTCGAGGTGAGGCCACATGTGGCAAATTTAGTAGCCGCATAGTGCTTAAGCTCACCTTAGGCATTCCCCTGAATCCCAATACTTCTATATCCTCTCATTCTGACCAAAAAGCAAGAGATAGACTCCTCAGTTTCAGCCCTTTCTTTCAACTTTTTGTCCTGTGGCTGGTAACCACGTTTTTACAGTCAAGCTCAATGTTTCAGCTGTACTGTATACCTCTGTCAGTACACTGGTGAATTTACCAGTGCCTTGTTTGCTATGCAGATGTCTCCAGCGAAGCACAACGTGCTGGGCCCTCCCCATCCACCAGCTGCCCCCACACCACTGCAGAGCAGTGGTTGGTGCAGTTGGCTCAGCGCTGCTGAGCAGCTCCCTGAGCTGCCATTGCTGCCATTACAGTCAGTGATGTTATTCCCTCTGTCACCAGAAGTCAGAAACGGTTACTTTACTATCAAAATTTGTCCCTGAGCTCTGTGCTCACTTTTAATAACGGAGTAGTTCTAGTTTTAGAACTTCCATTTAAAATACAAATATAGTAGGTACGAATTACATCACCATGACCGTGCTGGGAACTACACCGGGGAGATGGCCGCATGAAGGCTGAGGGATGTGCTCTACCAGGATGTCACTGCCGCTTTGCACGCTGACCTGGCAGCTCCAGAGCAAAGCCTTCCTTCCAAAGCTCCCGCCTGGAGCACAAACCACACCTCCGGACAGTGCACAGAGAGAAATGGGAGAGAGAAAAGCAAAGGGATGAGCCAGGAACGCAGCTGTGAGCGTGTCCTGACAGGACCCGTGTGCTGTGGGAGTGGGAGCAGAGGCTGAAGCCCTCCAGGAGGGGAAGGAGTGACACAGCGTGGATGCGGCTTCAGGCCTTCCCTGCTTGGAAAGGTGACCCTGGAGAAGGACTGCAACACTGAAATGAGTTATACAGCCTGTGTGGCTTTAGTAGTGTGAGGCAAACGTGATTCAGGAACCGCCTGTGGGAATTCCCATTCCTCACTGCTCCGATAAGCACACAGTGACAGCGACCAGTCTCTTGCAAAATGGATTACAGCCACCAACAGAAATGGCTGAGCGGCCACCTCATGGTCACTGGAGACACACCGCAGGTCTGGGCTGGTGACCAGAGGGGAAAAGGCTTTCTTTGTCTGTCTGAATCCCTGCAGCACTCAGACCCGCGATCAGGGGGAAGTTCTGATCTAAATGACCATTAATCTTCCTTGGGGTGAAAAGGTCAGAACGGCAAGTTATTCAATGTTAACTGTTTTTTATGCCTGCAAAAAAGCTTCTTCTTTATTTCCAGTGTGGCCTTAGAATATAGAGCAACACTTAAACATCCCAACGCTCACAGGGATTTTTTGAAGGTGATGTCAGCTTTAGATAGATGACAAACTCCATAGAAAGTGTCAGCCCCCTACAGCTGTGTCCATAGGATACCAACAATACCACACAATGGTGTCCTTAAATTGCATAAAGGCAAGTGACAATGACACAGAATGAAGCAATAATGTATTGGAGCTGCTGACAATCGGTCTTTAACATGTGTTATCCATTTGACTGCAGGTGTAAATCAGCATTTCAATGTCAAGTTGCTAATTTAAGGCTGTATGGTCAAACACTCAGCACATCCCACGAAAAGCTCCAGCGTATTGTTAAAGTGGGTCAAAGTCACTATAAGTCAGTGAACACAGAGTTGTTGTTCCACATCAATAAACTCGTGTTTGTGCTATGATATATATTTCATGATACAGCAGTCTTAGATCAAATTAAACATGTAAGGGAGCTGAGCCCACAGTACGGCTCCTGCTGCTTCTGGATTGAGGCACTGGAACAGGCTGCTCAGGGAGGGAGGTGGTGGAGCTACCTGCCATCCCTGAAGGCGTTCAAGAAAAGGGTAGATGTTGCATCGAGCGACGTGGGTTAGTGGGCACGGTGGTGATGGGTCAGTGGTTCTATTAGATGATCTCAGTGGTCTTTCCAACCTTAATGAGTCTATGATTGTACAGGTTGACTCGTGCTGCCCACATCGATAGCAGAACCAGGCTCTGAGATGTGATGTCAGTGGCCAGCACCCTCAAAAGGATATGCCAAAATTCCTCTGCTTTTACCTGGCTGTGACTCTTCATGGCAAGCCTGAAAGTACTTTCTTTAATTCTCTCTGCTATTAATAGGAAAACAGTTAACTTAAGGGCTTGAATAAACATTCCACTGAGCTGTGTCAAGATGATCCTTCCTTTTACTGTTATTTCACTGCATGATGTTTCTACCAGCTCCCTTGTAACAGCTGTCTCAGCACAATGGTGAAAAGAGAAAATGAATGGCTTTTTTTTTTCTTTCTAATGGGAGCCCCAAACTGGCAAAATATAAAACTGCGTTCTGAAATGCTGCATTTAAGAGAACTTAAAGGAACTGAAGCTTTCATGGTGACATGTCTTTATTTTTCTTTTCTTTTTTCTGTGTGTCAGTTTCCCTGAGAAATTCAGAGCAAAGGAGTAAGCTTCTGCTTGATCTCACGTACAACTGCATAGCCACAGTCACTGTGACATACCACAGAATCACAGAAGTAATTACAGAATGCTTTGTGTTGGAAGGGATCTTAAAGCCCACCCAGTCCCAGCCCCCTGCTGTGGGCACGGCCACCACCCACCAGCTCAGTGCCCAGGGCCCCATCCAGCCTGGCCCTGAGTGCCTCCAGGGATGGGGCACCACAGCTTCTCTGGGCAGCTGTGCCAGCGCCTCACTGCCCTCTGAGTAAAGAATTTCCACCTAACAGCTAACCTAAATCTCCCCTCTTTTAGTTTAAAACCATTTCTTGTCCCATCACAACAGCTCTTGGAGAGATGAGGGAAATGATCGGTATTCCCTATTCACGAGCTAGTGTTTAACAACTATTTTGAATTTAAATTAAGTGCCTTTTTATTTAGAAAGCACACAGTGGTGGTCTGAGGCAAAATGCATACTATACTTTTAGGCTTTTGCTGTACTGCATCATGTTGCCCTTTCTCTTCTCCACAGATACACTGAGCACAGTGACAGATTTATGAGGCTGGAGATGCTGAAGGCCAAAATGTACTGCACATGTCCTGTAGCTCTGTGATGCTTAAGCAGATTTACTTGGGGGTTATGGAAGTGTCTAGAGATAGCTTTGCTGTGTGACTTTTAAGTAACACTCTTCCTCATCCATTTTTCAGGTCTCAGGGGGGTGGAAAGCCAACCACAAGACAGAAAACGACAGCTTTGGCACACTGCCTTGAAGTGATCACAATGCGACGAGGGATGAGCATTCACACACTTACCTGTAGTTTCTTCCACTTTTATTCATACAGGACAACCGTGAGAGTTGTCAGAGATTTAGCCATGTTAATTACCTGCCCCTCTGCTGCCATCTGTCACACGGCAACAACATGGAATGGAGTATTGGTGGGAACCTTCAGCCTCTGCTGCCATACCACCAACAGCTGCCTCTGATGTCACGGGTCAGTATAATAAAATAGGAGGCATTACTTTCAGAGCAGCCCTTGTAAATACTGACAAATTCCTTTGTGTATTCTTAGCTATTTAAGTCAGAAAGTAAAACTGTGACTCCACAGGGAAGGGGAAGAAATCAATCATATTCTACTGCTAACAGGTATAACATACTAGGATTTGGAGTATTGTCACGAAATACGTAGTATTTCCTGCAACTACGTACTGACTACAAAGAATAGAGCATACAGAAAGCTTCCTGAATGTACAGAGAATTACAGTGCAGTGATTGGGGTGCCATTATTTCTGGAACTTCTCCAATATTCATTTCAGTAGTCACCTGTGGCTACGGACTCACCAAGCAGACAACCCAGTAGGAGGAGTCCCTGTGCACCTCGAAGCCAACTAAAGCTTGTTTTTTTATTGAATGATTCTTGTTCATAGTTGTTACTTGGTGAGATTGAAGTTAACATGACAGAGTCAAGCATGGCTCTCAAATGTTTCCAAATAATCTTGTGTTTATAGCAAGCACGGTATTGTTCATTATTTGCATTCCAGTATCATCTCAAGGTAGCAACAGATGTATCCTGTGGGCCTTCGGCAACAGAGCTGTAACAGAAGTCTCATATGGAAGCAGTCACTCGTGCGTCACACAAATGCCCAGCCATCAGTTACAATTTCACCCCCCATCCCTACAGAAAGGAGGGGTGCACAATTCATGTGCACAATATAGCCATGTTCAAAGGCAAAGACCAGATTCTCCCAGTACAGAATAGTACAAATATGGCAGCGTCACAGAATACAACCAAATGAATCCCTTGCCACTTATTAGGAAGGCAGTCTTTGTGATAGAGGTTCCTCTGGGCAATTTCAGTTGAGGACAAGATTCAGGAGTACATGGAAAATATATGTGCTTTCCGGAACAGGCTGAGGTATTTTGGCACTGCAGCCCCTATGGCCTCTAAACCCATTCTGTTGTTATGAGTATCTCTGGTCTCCAACCAGCAGCCAACCCACCTGCTTTAACTGAACAATGAAACAGACCTGATGCCAACATCCGGGACCTACTTGTCTTCAGATCCCAGCTTAGTGCTAATTTTAGCAGATCAACACAAAAGCACAAAGGTGTATGTACGGAGCCTTCAGCTTCAACAGGCATGCTGAAGAACTGCTCCCTTCCTAGCAGACAGAAATGAGAACACCAGAGGTTAAGGGGTTCTTGCATTTGTCTTGTGCTGTGCTCACTGCATGTATCTGATGCTGAAACGGTCCGACATAAAGCAGAACCTGATTTAAATGAACTGCACACACAACCACGTATGCTTTAAATATATATATATATATAATATTAAAATTTTAGTTTCATTTCTCCCTTTCCCACTTCCCTTTCTCAGTTGACAACCAACCAGCTGGTTAACTGCTCTGAACGTGCACACTCATTCCCACGTCTAACCAGCACTCCCAGTGGGGCACTCGCAGCCATATGCTACGCCACCACTTGTTAATAGTGAACCACAGCGCAGTGCCACTTCCTCAAGCTGGTGGCTGTGCTCTGAATGGCAGCATCTGCAGAAGTTCAGCAGAAGCAATTCTTTCCCACAGAAGCAAGATACAGTTGGTAGTTTCCACAGAACGCAGCAGGAAAGGGGAACACAGAGACGAAATGACTGTGATGGATGATGTCTGGCTGTTACGTGGTTCCTGCTCAGCGTGCAACCATGCCTTATTCTATTTGCTCCTTCTCTGCATGCTTTAGATAGATCTTGAAAGAAAAGACAAATATCTGAAAATAATTTTCAAAACTTTAACCCAAAGCAAAATCTCTGGAAGCCACTTCCAAATGTGTAATAAGTATGTATGTTTCTCCTTATAAACAATAAACTACCCCCTTCAAAAGCCTTCCTTGTGAAGCAAGATGGTAAAAAGATGATAAAGTGGTAAGGAATACAGCAAGCTGACATCTTCTGGAAGGGAACTGCTCCTCCTTAATTAAAGTGACCCCACCTATTACTTAAATAGCATGGCTTCCTAGCAAAATTACAGACAATTGAAATAAAAACAGTATTTTATTAAATGTTTTGGAATACCCCTTAAGAACAGTTTTCACCTTTAACCACCTCTGAAGCACAAGAAAGCTTTCAGTAAAGCTAGATGTCTGATTCAACCTTTATGCGAGTAATACCACAGCCTACTGAGCAAGGAAAAACACAACCAAGCCTTCACTTCCAAGTGTGGTTTAGTCTAAGATGAATTCCTTGATCTTTTGGCAGCGCACAATGGGACAGAAGTGGAAGACACCCAAGTTCTTCCATTCTCTTAAGAAAATTAAATCTCCCTATCTGTAAGAAATTACCTCTGTGTTAGAAAAGAGCACACTTCTGAGCGTAGTGTTTAAGCTAATAAAGCTTCATGGAGGCCTCAAAGAGGGCAGATAAGTCTTCTTCTGTTTGGGGACGTGGTGACAGTTTAGTCACTCTCTCCTGCAGGATGGAAGAAAAATGGGATTAGAGAAGGTTGTCAACAGATTGAATCAAAGAGCAGCTAAGTGTGCGGCTGAATGACGCGCCTTTGTGCTTGTGTCCTTCACAGAGAATAACAAAGGTTTGCAAGTAAGTAATCAAGTAATTAAGGTTGAAGCATCATCAACTGTACCACACTGCCAAGAATTTATTAACTAAAAATTGCTTGTAATTAAACACATAGAAGCAAGATTAAAAAGCAGTTCAGTTGCAAACCCAAGTACTTCAAGCATGGGTCTTGCCAGACACAGACCCGTACACACTGCTGGGCAGTATTCTGTGAACAGAGCCCATTTTAAAACTCATTTGCCAGTATTGGAACGAGAAGATCAATCTTTAGGGACTGATATATTCAGATTACAACATCTCTCAAAGACCAGGGAGCTCAGTAGATGGGGACAATAGCAGTGACTGCAGCTCAGGCAGCAAAGAAAGACAGCAAGGGAAAGCAGTGAGGCTGCTTAATAAAGAGCCAGACAGCTTGGAGTCAGCTGTATTTGTGTAGGAATTCAGTTATTGCAGAAATGTGACACAACTCCACTGAACAGCCTAAAATCAGTGCCCGTGTACAGTCATGATTAGTAACTTCATGTTTTCAATAGTCAATGAATGTAACGTTTACAGAAGCACCGGGGAGATTTACAGCCACCTGCGTAGACACACTAGGAAGGCACCGTTTCTCAGCAAAGCAGTCTCTAGGTGAATGCTGTCACTTTGGCAAAAAGGAGTTTATCCTGCTATGACCTGTTTTGACATCTGCCTGCTGGGTCCATCCCTGTAAGCACACTGATTTTTCCCAGCTGAGACCAGCCAGCACACTGCGAGGTTCCTATCTGCCATGCTGGGCCACCATGGAGAGGTAACCAGCATGACCAGCATGAGCTGTGATGAGTCTGAAAAGTGTAGCTTTGTGCACATACCTCTACCTACAACAGTCACTCTGCAGGTACAGCCCATGTCTCTTCCCTCATCCCTGGTCAGCACAGAGCACCAGCACTGCCTCCACACAAGGCTGCTATGCCCCGATGCCCAGACAGCGAGGCCCCGGCTCCTCCCTTCTGACTCAGGGAAGTCTGATACAGTGCCAGTAATGAGCCATTCTGTGCCAATAATGCCCCAATCCGTGGGTCAGCAACCCCTCAGCTACCCCTGGCAGGTCTGCAGGTTTTACGTTGCTACCTCCTGCTTTCAGCTTTCCTCATCTCCCCCTCCAATCCCACACAGGACCAGCCACATTTTCCACCCTGGGACATGATGTTCTTTGCTAGTTAGGCTCACTGCTGTGTTGTGAATAGGATCGGTTTCAACAACTTCACTTAAAAAGGAAAACAAATTTCTGTTCTAACTTGGAGTACAAATTAGAACACCCAACACGGTTCCCAGTCTGCAGCCTGCACTTCACAGCACGGAATGCATCCTGCAGATTTATTAGCAGCACCAGTTGCAACGTGCAGCCTTGCCAACGTGAACGGGTGGGTGCTGCATTCTGAAGAAAGCCTACTGCAAGATGGAAGGAAAATTTATCAAAGGCTGTATGGACTACCTGTGTGGGTAATCAACTATTAAGGAACACAAATACATCTGCACCGTGGTATATCCCGTGTCCAAAAATGAGGTTTGAGAAACTACCGGGTTACCTTGTTTTACACAGCACAATTAATCAGCGCAGCGAGAGGACAGTAAATGAAATAGAAGTTTGTTTGAGACCAAATCTGGGCAAAGAACAGAAGGCAGCACGCACTCCATCTCACCGAAAATGAAAACTTAAACTATGCAGAGGAAAGAGAAGTTGACTGCGCCTCATTTTCTCCACTATGGTTGTTTTCATGTAGGACTAGAAATAACATTTGCTTGGAAAGAAACAGTTCTGCTTTTAAAGAAATCTGTTCTATTTTGTTTGACAAGAAAAACTTTTACTTTCTGTCTTACCTGAGGCAGAGTGCCTTTGACTAATGCAGGGATGTCTGCTTTAGAATAACCGATTGCAGCCAAGCCATCATCAACATTCAGATCAAACAGGAATTTCCGGAGCGTGTCTGCCAAAATCAACCCCGCATCTTTGATTCTGGCAGTGCGGATGTCAGCTCCTAAAATAAGACATAATGCCTTGACTGTAGGGTGGAGAGAGAGGAGGAAGCCTGTTCTGGACTTAATTTAATCATAATATCAGCTGAATACATATCCATACATAACAGCCGCTGCTCTAAAAGCAACATGTAGTAAGAAGAGGAGTCAGTCTTCATTTGGAAGTTGGAATAATTTGCGAGAAGTAAAATAAAACAAGATCGGGAGAAGCAGGTAACTGCTGCCAGAAGGACTAACTGCCACATGAAGTTAACTTCCCCTCCCTCTGTGCTTACAGGGAGAAGCACTTTTCAGTCTGACTAACTGCTGGGAGGAAAGCAGCTAGCACACGAACGTCAGTGGTATTTATTTTTATGGACAGTGTGCCAAACGCCGGTTTTATTTCAGGCCTTGAGTTTGCTGACATCTAGAGGATGAGGAAACCAGTGACAAGCAATTTTCTCCTCCCTGTTCTGTTCTATTACGCATTCAAAGAGAGGATGAGAATGTGTGGGCTGAGAAAGACAGGAGACGGCAGGGCAGTGTTTAATGGGTTACAGCGATCCTAAAGTTTGAACGCGTGCTGACGTGTAGAGCCATGCAGAACTGAAGAGGAGGAACTGGTATATCTGAAACATCTGCTCAACAGCAATGGAAGCTTCAATGTAAAAGGAAAGGTTATTGATATTCCTTACAGAATAGCTTGCTCCCCTTTCTGCAATGAATGCTCAGGACCGTATTAAAATTAAAAATTATATGGCCAGATAGAAGACAGCTTCCTCCATATGTCTTCTTTCCCAAGCAAGATGAGCCAAATTTATTCTCTGCGTAACCTCAATGATGTTACACGAGAGCTATGCTGGGTCCAAGCTCCATACTGAGAGAATGAGTAAGAACACAACATAGCTACAGGAAAAATATTTTCTGTGATCCTCATGCAGTTCGAGAGTGACTAAGGGAACAGGAGAGCAATAAGCTCACTTGAGTGTCTCAGACGTTTGGGTAGCAAGAGTGGCAGTACTGCAGTAGGGACTGTCTGGGAGAACTTGATAAAGAACATATGGCAGTCTGGTATGAAGACTTATGCTACTGGAATTATGCCACGCTACCTAAGTTTACCCTGGGTTTTGCTGTAGAGGAGTGATGAGAACACAAAGGCAATTCCAGTACCTTCAGATAGTAAAGTGAAAAGGGAAAGGAACAGAGGCAAAAAAGTAAATGCGGAGGAGAGTTTCAAAACACAGCTATAGTTCTGTGACTTTCTTTTTTCATCATCCTAAAGGACCCATCAGCCTTTGATGGCACTCCGCAAATATCTGGCCACACGCACGCCTACTTCAACTGTTTAAGAATCCTCCCAGGGGGGTAATTAAGCTTTCTCTGGCTGTACCCAAATTCACAGCTGCATATTCATACAACATAACTATTTAGTAATCTTCTCCACGTTATAAAATACTTTCTTAGTCACCGTATTTGGCAACGTGACAGATTTGAATCAGCTACTGGAGTCAGTTGGATTCCAGACCTGAATAAAAAGTAAATAGCCCAGTTGGGAATTAACAAGTTCATTTCCACGTGTCATCTCAGCAAAGTCAGTCACTTTATAGCACGGCAGGCACTAACATAGTTTAAATTTCTATTGAGAAAATTAATGGAGCTTTTAGAGGCAGAATTTCTGGCAGCTGTTCATACCACAGAACCTAAAGGAACTGCTTTTTCACTCCTACTTTTAAAATGGGAGAGCCAGAGATCAAATCCTCCGACGTGCACTGTGCAGGCCAGTTTTCCAACAACATTTTCTTAGTCTGCTTTATGTGAGCTGAATGTCATTGCTATAGGAACACAGGCATTTTGTAGCTTAGCAGATGATTCCAGCTACGCCTGCATTCTGTTTCTGACCACAGACAGGACCGCGTACTTTGGAGGAAGGCTGAACAAACTTCATAATCAGCAATTAAAAAGTAATTTGAATTAATCCCTCCCCACCGATCTATTTTTTTTTCTGACCATGTTTTACGTCCTCTTTAATGTGACCGTGATATTTTCATCCTCTACATAAAAGTCCCACTCTTTGATGGACCCCGCGATGCCTTCAGATTACTTCTACGGGGAAGCTGTACATGTGACTGGATTGCTGTGACTTGCATGCAGAAGGTTGACCATACAAGGGATTGAATACAAATTTCCCAAATACCAGGAGAGCTGCCCTACCCACTTTCTCTCTGCTGTCTACACTGCTGTGCATGTGACTGCGATTGCTCACTGCTCAAAACAGCAAGCATGGGCATTAGCAGCAGTGTAGCTACAACACAGAATGTAGCACAGGCAGAAAAGCTGACCTTAGGTGTAAATAAAATAGCCCATGGGGGAGCCACGATACCACAGCTAGACTGCTAACAGCTCCAGCAACACGCAGCTGAAAGCTAGTTTATTATACACAGTTATGCTGGGGGTGCAGTGAAGAGTATCTTATCTCCAGGACACCTTCCAGCAATGGGTTGCACAGATTTACAAAGGGCTGTATGAAAATGTAATTTTTAAATGTGCTGTCAGCTTGCAGCATTTACTTTTATGACGATAAGAAGCAGAAAAGCCCTCTTCTGAGCCATCACAGATGTGACTGCAGAACAGCTACACAATGCTTTCCCTTGAAGTTGTCCACTCAGAAATTCCATCACCTACAAATAAGCTTAGGTCTACGTTAGAAGGACCGAAAACCACAGTTACAGTTTGCTCTCGAAAAGAGCAGGAGTGTTCCAGAACATCACTGTCCTAATTCAGTGCAACAGGAGGGAATTTGTTAGGCAAAATACTTCCTTTTAGGTAACAGATGCACCTGAGTACCGGTTTGTTTTATGGTATCAGTGCTACAGTAACCCCTCTCCATAAAGCACTGAGAGACTCCCATCACAGTTATGCTCTGTTGATTTACACAATTATCTATAGCTCATGTCAGCTTTCCAGTTTTCTAGCCAAGAAGCAGAGTTCTCCAGCTTGCTTCTCTCATTACATTATTCAGTACAAAAAATTAGACTCCAGAAACCAACATTTGTTTTTTAAACACAAAAACTCCACAACAGCCACTACAATTGCTTCCACACACATTTTTTTCCCTCCCCAAAAGGCATTTTGGAACAACTTTTGTAAACATGAGTAAGTTGAATCCATAGAGATCCTTACCTAATATCTCTGCAGCTTCCAAGTGCCGCTCAGGATGTACCTGTGCTGTGAAAGCAAACACTGCTGGGGATGTCAGCACCACAGAAAGGCCATGTGGCTTGAAAAAAAAACACAAACATATGTATACATATATGTATACATATAAGCACATTAATAGCACATCTGTTTGCATTTTCAATGTGCTTTGGCGCTCATTAATGTGAGATAACAGGGAATATAATAAGAAAACAAAAATGAATCAAGTTTTACCACTAAAGAGTGATCCACATTATAATCCTTTGGTTTATAAGTTTTCACCAAACCAGAAATAGGGTAAGACATTCCATGGCTGGAACAGAGAATAGAGAGAAAGAGATTAGGGCAACTTGCATAGTATTTGGAAAATGTATGCTCAGTCCCTTGTGCAGTCAGCCTTCTGTATGCAAGTCTTAGACACAGACACACAAAGGGTATTCAGGCACAGACACAGTATGGATATCAGGTATAGATAACCCTCAGTCTCTGCACCTTTGCAACCCAGCTGTAAAAACAGCAAGAGCAGCAGCTCCTTGCACTGTGAGTGTGAAGATCTTGTATTACTCCACTGACTCAACAAAAAGATGCTCAGGTACTAAAGTAATGCAAACATGCCAAAAATAACAAACTGCACTCCCACCTGATCACACTGCATGAGAAAAATAACTACGTTGTTAGAATATAACTCAAGAGTGGACTTGCTTAACCAAAAGAAATGAAAAGAAAGACTGCTAATAATTCAGGCTTCAGCTTTGCTTGTCTGAGATTTTCATCCATATGAAACTAGTATGCATTACAATATTACTACAGCTCATTTCAACCTGCTGAACACCTGCCCCATGGGCAAACTCTGCCAATTGCAGCAGTTCAGGAATGGCACAAGACTACCTCAGCGCTGCCTGACTGCAGAGCAGCTGACACAGAATTCAACATTCTGGCTGTCCTCGATTCTTTTTCTCTAACCATAGTTCTTACTTTTGTGGTCAGGAAAGGTAAAGAGGGCTGTGTTTTGGAAATCTCACAAGATTTGACTGGAGTATCACAAGCCACAATACACAAACCTTCAATACATTTACACACCAAGAACTATCAGCGTCTCACAGGATACGGTTCTCCCTGAGATAAACAGCAACATGCTACAATGTCTTATCATATACCCTGGAAAAAAAGGCAGCAATGCCTGTGAAGGGATTAATATTTCCTGTGCTTACCAGAGATGAACGCCAGCATTGCCAAAGCCAATACCAGCAAAAGCACTTGCAAGGTGCATGTTGGCTCTTGCTTCACGGTCTTCAGGGTTTCTGATGGCTCTGCACACCATGGAGACAACAGTACCAGTGAATTCCCGCATGGAGTAGAAAATCAGGGCAGAGAAGGGAAAAATGGTTTCTTTACAGATTTACAAAAAATCTCCCAGATAAGCTGAGGAAAAAAAGTGCTGGAAATGGGATCAGTTTGTCACTTCAGCCAAAGAGCAATCCTGATCAGAAGATCAAACTGCTTCAGTGAAGGGTGTCTTTCCTTTCACTTTGCCAAAAACTGAGTAAATAGGGTTAAATGAGCTGTATCCAGTTTAGTGGTGGTTTCAACAATTCTGTCAAAGAATTCAGACAACCCCATGTGCAGATCCAGGACCATTTCAGCAGGTGCTGCTCTGAACCCTACCACCCATCAAACCTCCCTGCCTTCACTCACATCAGGCTGCTGGTAGAGGTTAACAGCAGGGATAAAAAGTCTCGGGAATAGATTCCATAGAACAACAGAAGACACTTAGAATGGCCAGGTTTTGTAAAAAGTCTTCAACAAAGTAACATACTGAACTTCAACACAAACTTACATTGTATATAAAAGTTTTATACAGACCAAAAGTTCACAGCTAAGGATCAAATCCAACTCCCCATTAAGTCAAAACTTAATTTAAGCTGAAGGCATTAGCTAGTTTTCAGTAAAAGCATAACTTTGCACATTTTTACATGAATGGGGTTATCTTCTCGATGGATGCATCTGTACACTAATTTACACTGAAAGCTATGAAAATGACACCAGCGTGATGTCTCATTCAGTTTAAGTATTCCACTCACAATGCCAAAGAAAGAGGATTCTTCAAAAATACATGATTTCTTCTCTCATATTAACTGAGTGATGATAAATACTTTTTATTGAGGACTTCTAAAATAGATCCGCAGAAGCATTAAAAGCTACCTCTACAGGAGTAATCCTAACTCAGGAGAAACTCAAGGTAGAAAATGTAGGTTTAATACATTACTTCAAACTAAACCTCGAGTTTTTCTTTTTGAGCACTGAAGACTAAATATTCTGTGAGGAGGGATGGCTGTTAAAGGTATTACCTTTTCAAATATTTAGCTACGATGCGTAGGGCATGAAGAGCCCAGACATCACTGATGGGGTTGCTGCCTTGGTAAGCTGGTCTGTTGATTGGATTTGAAGGGCAGGGACTGCGCATCTTGTATGGAAGAGCGGTGTATGATTCAAGAGCATGGCTAAAAGGAAGGTTAAACAATGAGTTATTAAAGTGGGGGAGCCCACTGCCAACAGTATTATCTCCCAGATAGTCATAAAGCTGGTTACATGAAGTGGGGGCTCTGCCTACATTGCTACACTTAGATGTACAAACTGCAGACAGAACATCTTTAATTACAAAGAAATGCCGTTAGGCACTGTAGGTCAGAACAACTCACCAAGCTTGAGAAGTCACACAGCTTCCTTATGCATCTATTACTCTAACGCACGTAGCACCCAGAAGCAAGGCAAGTTCTGACTCCCAGACTATAAGCTTCTGTGTATTTTGAGCAGTTAAAAGCTGTAGGTTAAAGCTGAGGATAGATTTCCAACAAGTGAAAAGCGCATTACAATTAAGAGGAAAGTATAACAAAGATCACCTTAATAAGAACAAGAGAGGAAGAAAAAAGTTCATTTTCAACTCCTCAAGTACACTTTTTCTACAGCCATTAAGCAAAAATAGAAAGTTGCAATAAAATCAAGCAGTAGCCTACACAGAAAACTCACCAAAGCACATCAAAGCCACTGTTGGCCACTATTCGCTCAGGCATAGACAGTGTGTGCAAAGGATCAATGATACCCAGCGTTGGCTTGATGGCTCTTGAAGCAATACCTGCAATATATTTGAGGGAAGTGAGTTAAAGAGTTTTTACAACAAAACAGGACCACAGAAGTTTAATGTTCAATACATACAAATAAAGAAGAGAAATGATTTGAAAATACATAGAGAAAAGCAAAGGGAGAGAAAGGGAGAACTACGAATCTAAATCTTACTGAAGTCCCCATAAGAGACTGCTGCCTGAAGTAAATTACACCAGTGTTCTCTGTCACTCTCCTTGAGTAGACTGTACTTTTATTTACTGTATCTTCAGATCTGTGACCTCTGCCTTCATATCATGGCTAAGGTGACACAGATGTAGCTTTGAGAGAGAGAGAGAGAGCCATGCAGACAGACAGACTGACTGACTACATATAGATTATGAAACTCTGAGCTACGGTCAACAACTTCTCAGCACACACGTTTGGGTCCCAGCCACTGCAGACATAGCATATAAAATCCACATGTTTTGAAATAAAACCTCAGAATAGCTGTGAAGCTTAAGATGACATTTTAGCTGTAATCCTTATTTTCCAGAGATGAAAAGGTCAAAGGAAGACAGTGCCCTTTATTTGCACAGCATCTCAGACCCGAGGTTTCAGAAGTCAGGAAAGGGAACATTTGGTTGCAATTACAAAACAAAGAAGCATAAGTCTTAAAAACAGACAGAAAAATACAAAGGAAATAAGGAACAGTTGGTTGACCCTGAATGTAAGTAGAAATTTCCTTTGCTATTAACATTTTCTGCCATTTAAAGACTTGAAGGATTTTAGTATCCTGGTTTGCCTTCAAACTGTAATCCACTGTATTGCACAGGCATTTCATTATGTTAATATGCTATAAATTTAATTTGAGGAGGAAACCTTTAAGCTTCAAATTTGTCTGTGGCAGTTGAATCAAATGAAATGACATCTGAAATGACAGGCAGTATCCCTCTTGTTCAAGGCGAGGAAACAATGAAGACATTGGGATACAAAAATTGTTTTGAATAGCAAACAAAAAGTCTCACCAGTTTTTACTTTAAGCTCCTTGAAGTCAAAAATGGCAACACCAGTGGTTTCGCTTCCAGTTCCAGCTGTTGTAGGCACTTAAAGAAAAGAACAAGGACAACAACATATAATAAATAATACCTATTAACACAAAATAAATCATGGAATCGTAGAAACATAGAATGGTTTGGGTTGGAAGGGACCTTTAAGATCACCTAGTTCCAACCCCCCGGTTTTAGGCATGGACACCTCTACTAGACCAGGTTGCTCAAAGCCCCATCCAGCCTGGCCTTGAATGCCTCCAGGGAGGGGGCATTCAAAACTAATAAATAAAAACAAATATCTAATAGACAACAAATATTCCCACCAAATAAATAAATATACAATAATAGTGCCACCACAAGGGCAAGATCCACGAAATCCTGGAAGTATTCCTGATTGGAAGCCAATGGGTCAAAAGAAATAGCCTCTTTGATTGCTTTTCTTGGTAAAAGGTTGTCACACTCAACTCAATAAGACCAAGTAACGACAAAATCTGTGAAGCAAACAGCAGATTTACTGCTGAATACAGCTAGAGGAAAAGTAAGGTCAAAGGGAGGGGAAAAGATCCTCTGTGAGACCACAGAAACGGATCCTCTTCTCTTCCCCCTCACCCCCCCCACACACCTCTGCTGCAATGCATTTACCTGCAATGAGTGGCTTAAGGGGCACAGTGACAGCCTTTCCCTTCCCTATAGGAGCGTTGACATAATCCAAGAAGTCTGACGTAGGGCTGGAGGCATACAGGTTGGCAGCCTTACAGGTGTCTATCACAGACCCACCTCCAACGGCAACATAGGCATCAAATTCCCCCTTTTTAGCAAACTCAATGGCATCCAGGAAACTTGGAAAACAAGGAAAGCTTTCCAATTAGTCAGGGGGAAAACAGCACACGGGAAAACAATTAAGGCTGATGTATAGGTCACAAAGAGGTGTTCAAATAGCTGCAGTGCATGCTGAAAGAGCCTCCGCACCCCTTTAAGAAACATGCTGTCAGAAGCAGTACCTCTGATCTGTTGGCTCCACCCGGACGTTATCATACATCTGAAAGTTTATACCAGATTTTGTCAAGGAATTCAACACTGCATCTACAGGAGGCAGTTGGGAGAGGTTTCTATCTGTCATCAAACAAACTCTTTTAGCACCCAGATTCTGCAGGTCCTACAGTAACAATGAAATTAAAACAAACAATTGGTGTGGAATCACACACTGACCTATTTAAATTCTACACCGAAACAGCTGAATCATTTAGCAAAACCTTGAAAAGCAGGTGCTTCTTGTAAGACTTCTGAAACAATAATAACTAAAGAAAAAAGAGGAGTCGCAGATACATACCTACGGGACTACATGGACATACAGTGGAGGTTCAGATAGATACACAATATATGAGCTTTCACATATTAAATGGGCTGTCAGCACTAGCAGCCCTTTAGAAAATAACTCTTAACCAGCGATGGATTTGCATTAACAGTGCTTACCATGCCAATCTCTTTAGTGACTCCTTCTCCATATCGGATGTTTGAAATGGCCATCTGCAAAATAAAGAGCATACTTTTTTTGTAGAAAAAGAGAAGATATGTCATCAAGCCCCAAGCAATCAAAATGAAATTTACATATTTACTAATGCAAGCACTTGTTAAATGCCATGTTTGATAGTAAAAAGCATTCTATTTTTAAATCAAATATACTTTATTATTAAATCTACCTCAAATGCATAGTCTGTATTTCTCAGGGTAGCCCGCTCAGGAACTGAAATGAAAATTAAACATTAAAATTAAGGAACAAAAAGTGACCTCAATCTCTACAGCAATACTAAAGATGACAGATTTCTTTGCTTTTCAAATCACCAAAACATTGGCACGGGTCGTCTTTGCTCGTCTGGGTAACACCCATTTTGTCCTCAGCTGTTTGTGCAATTAAATGATCTCAGTACTTAGAATCATAGAACCATTTGAGTTCTTTTGATTCATAAGATTCAAGATAGTTTTTCATTCCTTACGATTTCATTCCTATACAAATTGAGTAAGTTAGCAGGAAATTTGCACAAGAACTTGTAATATATATGAATTTTTATGCACATATGGTAAATACATACAGCTGAGTATCTGCAGGGCATACAGAATGCTCCATACTGTTTGAGAGTTGTTACAAATGCACAGGGCCTACGTGATAACCTTCAGAACAACGTGCATGACAAAAACAAGAGACATCCTCCATACACCTCTGAACTGAAAGTGCCTTTTGTGCGTGTGGAAACTATTATGATAGGTGTTTATACTTCTTTTTACTTCTTACTGGTCCTGAACTTATAGGTGACACTGAACTACTTGCCTGAAAATTAAGAAACTGCATGCATAGCTAATAATAAATAGAGTTTTTATATGAATCGATGTCACTATCAACATTATTTAGTAGAAATAATATTTGTAAGGACAGTACTTCAATCATGACTTCTCTTTGCCATATCATTCTTGCATGAATTTTCACAAAATTCTCTTTTGCATATCCTGATGCTGTCACAAAGTGAAACAAACCACATCAACTGAAACAGCCCATTCGTCTCCAAGAAAAGATCAGATGAGGCATTCTACTCTTCCAGCTGAAGTCATGCCTTCTGTCTGCTATATTAATTGAAAAAAAAAAAAAGTGATTGGATTCAGATCCAATGAGTGAAGCCATAATGAGTCTTACAGACACTCTGGGGTGCACTGAAGCACTGACCCACAACAGTAACAGATAGATGTATTAAAATCCTTTATGTGCATTCTATTCAAGCCCAGGCCAGCTGCTGTCCGCTCTTTCATTGCCATCTCTTGCCAGGCTGTACGTGTTTGACCTCTCCTGAAGCATGGATGTGCTGTACTCCCAGTCATTAATTTGACAGGCTAAGAACATGTCCAAGAGATTTACTCACTTGCTTTCTGATGATATAATAGGTGACCTGCTGTTATTTTCTTGTGCAAAACTTAACTTACAGGAAGAATTTTGGTGAGTTCAAAAACTGCAGCATTTCCCTCAACACTACCAACAATCACAATGAACAATATACATATATTTTTTGCTAGTCACTGTTAAGCCAATCCCGTTACTTACAGACCTACGGAACTGATATCACCTTGCTACTTTATACAACCAATTTCTGCCTAAAACTTAGAGAGCGTTCTTAATTAAGATTTCTAGTTACAAGGGTTTAGTTTGAATTGACTGAGGAGGTAATCAAGTAGAAAAAAATGGGATTCTATTTCTCAGCTGTGCTTTTGTCTTGCTCTATGATGGTCTTGGGCAAAATAACTACCTGAACATACACTGGTAAATGTAAAATGGCAATGATAATTCTTTAAAAAGTGTCTTCAGTAAAGCACAAGAAACAAAACCACTCAGAACCACTCATTACTAAAATTACAGCCCCAAATATGAATTCTTCCAGAAATTATATCTATTGTATCTTGTATTGTACCCTTAGAGTATTAAGAGTGAAACGTGAGGAACAAGAACATGTGGAGACTAAACGGCACATGGTTATTCACCTGGACTCCCAAAACAGAAGCTCCTGCAGAGGCACCTCCATCACCAGTGTGGCTTCTCCTGCTCATGTTCCTGAACCCTGACCTAAGTGAGTCACCTCCTCTGGACTGACTGCGTAAAAAGCCTGAGATGGCAATCCCCACATTAAAGCACATCTTTCTGAATAGCTCCTTTTCATTCACTTCATTTGTTTCTTTTTAAAGCATAACAGATATACATTTTCCCCCTCAGATGCAGTTGTGAAGCTGAGATGGCTCAGGTGACAGCAGAACTACTGTCCAGCTGTAGACATTGTACTTGACAAAGGAGGCAGTCCAGCATGAGAAGCTCCAGAGAAATGCAGTAAGGGAGAGAAGAGCTCTGAAGGGCACGTTGTGTGATCAAAGATGACATGCAGGAGTTGTTCAGGCAAGAGAAGGAAGGGCTGGGAATGGAAAGCCCAACTTATGCCATGACAAATGGAAAAAAAAAGTTATAATCAAAAATGGAATAAAACTGAGTCTAGTACACAGGGCACACAACTATTAGAGAGAATCCACAGGAGAGCTACAAAGATGGGGAAGCATCTGGAGGGCAAGATATATGAGGATCAGCTGAGGCCCCTTGGTTTGCTCAGCACAGAGCAGAGGAGCTGAGGGAGGCCTGATGGCGGCTGCAGCTCCTCACAGGGAGCGGAGGGGCAGCGCTGAGCTCTGCTCTGTGTGACAGCGACAGGGCCCGAGGGAACGGCATGGAGCTGTGTCAGGGGAGGGGCAGCTGGGGGTGAGGGACAGGGTCTGCACCAGAGGGCGGTGGGCATGGAACGGGCTGCACAGGACTGTGGGCACGGCCCCAAGCTGCCAGAGTTCAAAGAGCATTTGGACAGTGCTCTCAGACATAGGGTTTGGTTTTTATGTGGTACTGTGCAGAGTCAGGAGTTGGACTCAATGATCTGTGTGGGTCCTCTCCAACTCAGGTCACGCTGTGACTATGACTATGCGCAGCAGCAGCCAGCTTCTGTGCAGCCTGCCTTTTAGCAGGGGGAAGGAGGGCAGGACACGCTGGCTGCAGCTTATATGGAGACACGGGATCTCTCCAACGAAAATCTTTATTATTGCACAGCTGCAAAATATGAGACTGCCCACCTTACGCTTTCACTGCTCTCTTTTCTACCCGTTACGTGCACCCCCTACCCAGGCAGTATGTGTAACTGATGGCCACGATGCCACGCTGAATTACTTCAGACACACAATTTAAACCATACCTTGGGAATAAGTGTGGCTGTGAGTCGGGCACCAACATCTAGACGGCAAGAAAGAAAAAAAAAATCACCAAACAAAAAAACACAACACAAAAACAAAAGTGACGTTTAAAGGGTAAAAAACTAAGGCAGAAAACCCGAAGGTATCCCTCCCAGCCTCTTGCAGGCATTCGGTCACCCCGTCCGAACGCGCGGCGCATGCCGCCCCCTGCTGCTCCCCGCCCGCCCCCTCGGGCCCTGCCCGGCCGCACTCACGCCGCCCGCTGCAGCTGCCGCAGGAGGCTCACGGCCCTGTCCCGCCCGGCCGCCATCGCGCTGCAGGGCCTGCTGGGACGGCGGCGCCGCGGGGCGGGACGGCGGGGACCTTTGGCCGCAGCGGTCGCCGCTCAGCAGCGTTAACGCACTGTCAGCTTTTATTTCGGGTTCATAGAATCATAGAATTGCTCAGGTTGGAAGAGACCTTAAAGATCATCGAGTCCAACCACGACCTAACCATACTACCCTAACTCTAACAACCCTCTGCTAAACCATGGCCCTGAGCACCACATCCAAATGGTTTTTAAACACATCCAGGGATGGTGACTCAACCACCTCCCTGGGGAGCCTATTCCAGTGCTTAACCACCCTTTCTGTAAAGAAGTTTTTCCCGATATCCAACCTAAACTTACCCTGGCACAACGTAAGGCCATTTCCCCTCGTCCTGTCACCTGTCAGAAGAGACCAGCCCTGCTCTCTCTGTGAGCACCTTTCAGATATAGGAAGAGAGCAATAAGGTCTCCCCTCAGCCTCCTCTTCCCCGGACTGAACAGCCCCAGTTCCTTCAGTCGCTCCTTGTAGGGCATATTCTCCAAGCCCTTCACAAGCCTTGTTGCCCTTCTTTGGACCTGCTCCAGCACCTCCATGTCCTTTCTGTACTGAGGTGCCCAAACCTGAACACAGTACTCGAGGTGAGGCCTCACCAATGCCGAGTACAGGGGCAGGATGACTTCCCTAGTCCTGCTCACCACACCGTTCCTGATCCAAGCCAGGATGCCATTGGCCTTCTTGGCCACCTGGGCACACTGCTGGCTCATATTCAGCTGACTGTCCATCAGTACACCAAGGTCCCTTTCCATCAGGAAGCTTTCCAGCCACTCCTCCCCAAGCCTGTAGGGTTGCCTGGGGTTGTTGTGACCAAAATGCAGAACCCAACACTTGGCCCACTTCAACCAGTATCTGCTCTCAGTCTGACAACACAGAGAGCTCAGGCTGCACCCTGCCACTGAGCCCCATGCTTCCCATTGCCAAGCTGCTGCCCAGCCACCCGGAAAGCCCTCCCACAGGAGCCGTGCACAAGACATTTTACAAAGACCAAAAGGTGTTTATTGACAGAGGTGTGGGCTGCACAGCAGCAGGTGTGGAGCAGTCCCTTCGCAACCCTCACACGCAGTCCCTCAACGCCCGCAAAAGCAGTTCCTTCGTTGCCCGCAGGCAGGCAGTCCCTCACGCCTTCTTCCTCCTGCCACCGCCGCCCACAGGTCGCTGCTGCCGCCGGGCCGGGCCGCCCTTCTTGCCGCCGCCGCTCCTCTTCCCGGGCCGCTGCTGCTGCCGGCGGCCCCTCTTGCCGCGCTGTGCCCGCTTCTTACCCTTGGCGGCGGCAGCCTCGGCGTCCTCCTCGCGGAGCTGCTTGTTGACGGCGCGGGTGATGTCCAAGGCCGGCTTCTTGCTGTTCATGCCCCGCAGCAGCTCCAGCTGCCGCCCGCGCTCGGCCGCCAGGTCGCCCAGCAGCGGCTGGAAGCGCCGTTTCTTGCCGCCGTCGCGGGAGGGCGGCTCGGCCGGCTCCTTGGGCAGCCGCGGCTGGAAGCGGCCGAGAGATGCGGTGGAGACGCGGGCCACGCGCGCGGCCAGGCCCAGCTCCTGGCGGCTTTGGTGACCCGTGGGGTGCAGCGGGGGGGCGGCGGCGGCGCGGTGCGCGCGGGCCAGGTTCCGCAGCCGGTTGAGCTCGTTGCGGGCCACCCGCTCGCGCTTGGCGCGCCGCAGCTTGGCGAGCTGGTCCTCCTCCGGGTCGGCGCCCGCCGGCACCTCCGCGAGCCAGGCGCGGGCCGGGTCGCCGCCCGCCCGCCGGTACCCCCAGCGCCGCCGCCACTCCTTGGCCTGCTCGTCCCACACCAGCGACGTCCGCTTGCGGCGCCGGATGCCCTTCAGCCGGGCGAACTGCTCCCAGCGCGTGGGGGGCCGCGGGCGCGGCGGCGGCTTCTCCCGCGGCAGGCGGAAGGCGGGCTCGGGCAGCCGCGCCACCAGCGGCCCCGCCGCCCCGTCCGCCCGCTCGGCCGGCAGCTCCCACAGCCGCGCCGCCAACAGCTGCACGTTGTCCCGGGCCAGCGCCCGCAGCTGCGACTCGCGCCGCGGCCCGGCCCCGCGCAGAGCCGCGGCCGGAGGCGGGTTGGGGTCCAGCGCCAGCAGGTTGCCCAGGTCGAACTCCAGCTCCAGCTCCTTCTCCACCTGCACGCTCCGCGGCTGCTGCTGTTCTTGGGCCGCCGCCGCCAGCACCTCCTCCACGCGTACGGCCGCCATGGTGGCGGGCCGCGTGTGGCCGCTCGAGCGCAGGAAGCGCGGCGCGGTCCTTTGACGTCAGCACAACGGAAGTGCGTGCGGCGCCGGGCCTGCTGGGAGCTGTAGGCCTGCTGGGAGCTGTAGGCCTGCCCGCCCACCTGCGTGCCTGCAGTGCCTGCCGGGAGCTGTAGTCCCTCTTGCTGCCCCTGCTGTTCCCCAAAGGCTTCCCCAGCCCTTCGCCCCGCTGTGTAATGGTTGCCAAACAGGCATTGCATTTAGCCCCAACATGGGACAGGGCTGGTGTGAGGAGTGGTGAAAGTCAGCTGTTGCTGCCCCGTGGTACTGCAGGAGGCCATGGCTGTGACTAAGTACGCAGCATCCAGGGTGAGCAAACGGCCTCACAGCTCTCCCTGCCACTGTGGGTGGTGTGTGCAATAGCATGCAAACACCAAACAGGTTTAAGACTCACAGACGTGTAAATAACATATATATCTTTTCTTCATAGCATAGATTTCCTAACATTCAAGCACCCACATCACTGCAGCAGAGCCATGTCTGCAAGTGCTAGCAGCAGAACCAAAATTCAAGTCCCATATTCCAGCCCCAGGAGGACAGAAACTGGCCCTGTGGGCAAGGCTGTTGGTGAAGGAAGAAGGCGAGCAGCATTTGGAAGGTGGGATCACCTGGCAGGTGTCTCGTGAAGCATAGTGAAAAGGTGAGGTGATACTGCATGCACCCAAAGGTTGGCTGGGTCAGAGATGCTATTTTTAAATAAATGAGGTATGGAAGGATCCTTTTACAGTGATGTGGCTTGCACGGCCATGACATTTTGAGCTGACTCGTGCCCTAAAAACAAGCTAAAGGGGGCATCTAGCCGTGGCCAAGGGAGTGGTGGGAGTTTTTACACAAGATACACATTTCTACTAAGCTAAATCACACCTCTACGGATGCATTATGCCTGGAGTGATGGAAATGATTCTGAGTATAATGGCAGGGCAGTGTTTTGGGGAAGAAAATAAAATGCTAGGCTTGTAAATAGAGATGAATATACAAATAATTCTAACTGTAATAAAGTATCCTTTTTTTTTTTTCACCCCCAAGTCAACAGTTCTGAGTGTGGTTTGTGCACTATGGAACAATCGGAGCCGATGGTGCAGACTATTTCTCCAGTTACCACAAGATGGCATTGCACTGGAGGGTATGTTCTTTCTTGGACCTTGTTATTTTTTCACCTGGAATTACAGATAAAAGTAACTTTAAAAATGTGTCTTTGAAGAGATGTATGTGCGCTATTAGATGAGATTCAGGCATACATCTGTACTTTTGAATGGCAGTCTGGTCAATACGTACCTGCTGATCCTTGTGCTCTCCTCAGTTTTGTTCTTATGCAGTGAACTCTTTGAGTTCTTTCGGTTAATATTTGTACAAAATTCCAAAGCTTTCATATAAATGGCTAGGAGTGGACGGACACAATTGCTAGTATTTCTTACACTTCCAAAGTTACCTTGAGAGTTTATGATTACTGTGTGTCACTAGAACAGCAGAAGGCGTGCATACCAGGATTTGTTGTTTCATCTGATAGCCTGGACTTGCTAAGAAAAAAAAAGAGAAGAGAAGAGAAGAGAAGAGAAGAGAAGAGAAGAGAAGAGAAGAGAAGAGAAGAGAAGAGAAGAGAAGAGAAGAGAAGAGAAGAGAAGAGAAGAGAAGAGAAGAGAAGAGAAGAGAAGAGAAGAGAAGAGGAGAAGAGAAGAGAAGAGAAGAGAAGAGAAGAGAAGAAAAGAAGCGAAAAGAAAAGAAAAGAAGTGAAAAGAAAAGAAAAGAAAAGAAAAGAAAAGAAAAGAAAAGAAAAGAAAAGAAGTGAAAAGAAAAGAAAAGAAAAGAAAAGAAAAAAGAAAGGAAAAGAAAAGAAAAGAAAAGAAGCGAAAAGAAAAGAAAAGAAGCGAAAAGAAAAGAAGCGAAAAGAAAAGAAAAGAAAAGAAAAGAAAAGAAAAGAAAAGAAAAGAAAAGAAAAGGAAAGAAAAGAAAAGAAAAGAAGAGAAAAGAAAAGAAGAGAAAAGAAAAGAAGCGAAAAGAAAAGAAAAGAAAAGAAAAATAAGCCCTTAATATAGCAATTCACTTTCTGGGAACTGTTGTTTAGAGCTAAATTCCAGCTTTCTTATGTATTCTAGGAATTGTAATTTGCTATATGAGTGCTTGCAAATCAGTAAACAGGTCTGTTTGTTTGCTGTACGGGGATCATTGCCAGGAAACTTTACACTCAGTACACTTGGTCTGAAACTCAGTTCAAAGGTGAGTTTTTTAATGCCTTGTTTTGTGTTTTTTTTCTCCCTTTGCTGTATGTTTCATTGCTGGAGGCAAGGAATTGCTGCTGTGCACTTAGCCTCTATGCATGTGGTTGGACAGTCACAATTAATAACAAACAGAGAAAATCTGTTTTTTTTTGTTTTTTTTTTTGTTATTTATCAATATCACACTTTCATCAATCTAGGTAAGTTTTTGAAATTTGTCACAAGTAAATGTTATACACGTTCTCAAAGCATTAAAAAAATACAACAAATCATTTAAATACATTGCTAGAGAATAAGACTGAAAAAGCTTCTTGCATCTTTTCAAAGACTCAGACTTCTAATGGGCATGAGTGAAACCCTGATCAAGCTGAAGTCTTTGACAGTTTTGCTGTAGCTGTTGGCAAAGCCAGATTTTACTTACCTTGCACATAAATTTCATGGTCTATGCATGTATAGATCTTCTGTTGTGTAGCAGAAGGAAATAACTGCTTAGTTTACTGACAACACCAAACTTTTTGTCCTGTAAGCACTGAAAACAAACATAATTGAAGAACTAAATAATGAGCTTCACTCTACTGCGTTTCATGTTTCCTAAGCACCGTGTTGCCCCTTACTGAAGTCTGACTACACAGTCACTACAGCTGTATACAGTGATGGCAGAGCACCACACACTGCTGTACAGAGTGGTGGACGGGACATCTCTGAGCTTGTGATTTCACAGTGTGGTTGGTAAGGTGGTAATCTGAAGAATATCTGGGTGGATTTGTAAACCGAGCAGGATTTTAAAACGGGATCATGGGTATTTTGGGAGACTATCTGATTGCAGAACTGGTTTCTGAGAGTCTCTCTGTAGTAATCAGAGTCACACTTGGAGCTTATAACTATCAATTTATAGCAGAGAATTACAGGCAGACACACAGTTTCACTGAAGTGTGTAGATGTGTGTACTACTGAAAATGTCGGTTTTTTAAAGGATAGAAGAGTGATATCAAAGTCCAATTGCAGAAACTGTGTTCAGGAAATAAATACCTCGTGTTTGCTCCAGCTTTCCTAACAGATTTTTGTAGCAATTATTCTAAAGGATGAATTTTTAGAAATGTTTATTTATTTGGGTCATCTCTTCTTCCGGCCACCTGGCTTTAGAATCTGAAATATCACATTTCTCCAACTGTGGCTGGATTTGGGAGTGCTCAGCACTCACTTAAAGGACTTGAAATCAGTTCCTCCTAGCTGTAGATCCTTTCCGTCCATGGATACTTGACCAGTTTCAATCATACCCTTCTTACCCAACTTACTGTCTCTACAGTGTGAATGATCGTAATACACAACTCAGTGTTTGTGCCTGTGTAGCGTGCTTAATTCCTTAGTGCTTGCTTACTTTCTGTACAGCAGATGGTCAGACAGAAGTTGGCTGCTGTGGCAGAGTGCAAGGTTCCTTTGTGGTGAGAAAAGCTTTGTTTTGTTTCTGTGTTTATTTGGTGCTTCTTACTACAGTTGTATCCTGCATGAACAGCATAAGATGGCAGAGTGTAATTTGCAGGAGCACTTTGCCAAAAGAGTAATAGAAAGCATAACACAGGATGCAATGCACCAAATGAACCACAACATCAGTAAGCTATAATGTGTCTTAACCCTGCTTAGCTTTTATTTTTATTCAGCTGGGGTACAACTTAAGCCTCGTATTCCTTAAGAACTGCTCTAAAAACAGCATTCACACCTTACTGTTCGTGATAGAACTAATGTAGATTTACTCTTCAAACTTTTGCTGATTACCTCTGGATGGCACTAGATGTAGTTGCAAGATGATTCTTAAACCTGCTGAAAGGATTATTATGAAGAACACTTTTATCAGGGAAACTCAAAGTGCTGGTAATTTTGGCAAATAGTAGAAAGTACCCTTGAAATACGCACACTGTCTCCAAATGAGGCAGTGATCCCTTGATTTTGTTCGGTATGCTTTAAAAGGAAATTTACATGGTAGAATTTCTTCCTGTGATGGAGAAGTTAGCTCACTGAAGCTAAATTGAGAACAACAGTTTGTAGATCTAATTTGCTACCCAATACTTTTTTTATCCTGATTTTGAAAGGTATGGTATTTCTTGGGGTATGCAGGTGCTTTTGTAGTCCAAGTAAGAAAGCGTAGGAATGAAAACCATTTGGTTAAAGAAAGGCACTTTCCTGTTCACTACTTCATGTAATGTGAAAGATAAATGTCACGATTAAGCACAATGCAGAGACCTAATCCACTATCTTTTATCAGACAAGATGCTTTACTTCAGCAGTAAAAAAGAAAAGGTTGGTGGTTACAATTTATGCTACTTAAAAAAGTTATGTTACCCGTTACAAATAACGGATAGTTCCTTCCCATGGTTTCACCAACATAAGGCCTTGAGGTAGGAATGGATTAAAGGACCTGCCTTTATCTAAGCATGTGGATTTTTCCATTGAAGGTATTACCTGTACACACGTGATTAAAAGCTTTTCTGCTCCATTTGTCAATTCTCCTATCAGATAATTTAATGTTGTATTAGCAGAATGATGTATTTGTGAAAGAGGGGACTCAGGAGGCTGTAAATAAAGTTCTAAATCCTAAAACTGGGTAATTGGAAATACAGTTACAAGTGGATACCCAGAAGAGTCAGATTTTTGGTTCTGAAGCCAGATATAGATAGCTGATGAGATAGCACTCAAATCTGGATGCCTATAGGCCTTGTGGAAAGTAATTGGTAGCACATAATCTGTTTTGATCTGCTCACTGGCTGCGATTGTGTGGTTTCATTGAACTGATTTTGGGTAAACAAAACGTAAGCTGAGCTAATTTAAGGCCTTCCCAAGTGCATAATGCCTATCTTGCTATGCATTAGGGAATCAAGCTGAAATTTGATTGTGACATGTTTTTCTTTTTTATGAGCTTTACAGTGACCTGATTTTTTGAGAAAGTTTTCTTGTAGCATGGTTTTAGTATGAGAAATCACAGCGATGGTGTGACTTTCTTTTGTTAGATGTGTTTTAGGAGAATTCAAAGAACTGAGTGGGAGCTTTATCAGACAGTGATGAGAAGAATGGCAATGTAGTAACATATTTTTTTTCCAGGGTCAGTCTTTCTTATCACCTTTCTAGAGTATGCCTACTCTTTGGCATAAGATTGTTTCTGCAAGTTCTTTTAAAAACACTGAACAGATTTCCTTCTTTTACAAGAAACCTGTCATGCACAGAAATTTGTCCTGGATTAAGTTTACACTTGCAACCAGAAGAACAAAAACAGTTCCTCTGTTCTTGTGTGGGGTTCGTGGCAGGAAACGTCTCCAATAGTAGGAGTGATAAGGTGTAGGTAAACTATGTAACAGCCTTCATCCATGGTACAAAAGGTTTGCCATAGCCACTACTGATTTTTGTGGCAGAGAGACACAAGGCAAATCAAATGGACATGAGGGTTCAATACCATGTATGTGAGATTAGCATAAGCCTACCTATGCTTGCTGAGAGCGACTGTGGCAGCTCCTATGTTTTAATGCTTTGTGAGCCAGAAGCCACCCATTTTCCAGTAGTTGCCTGAAAAGAGAGTTCTTGGGCAGCATTTTTGATAATAAACTTCAGCCTTTTATGTGCGTGTTGAAATACTGTATACATGTTATTAAGTTTATGTGGATAACAGCGTTCACATGAGCAAGTGTCATGGTTGACAGCAAGATAGATTTGAATATTGATTTTTGCCGAAGGAAGAAGGCTGAGATCTGATCTCAAGGCAAAACAATGCAGTGCATTTAGGACCATGATTCCTCAGTGACTTACTGGGAACCTCCAGCATGGGGCTAGTTGTAAATTCAAGCATCATTTCATACACATGCCACAACTATTTCAGACAGCACAGCCACCTCAATCCCAGTTGCAGGATGAAATGGAGATGTATGCTGAGACGCTGCTTCTCAAAGAGATCTGCAAAGCCATGGCTCTCAGCAAGGAAAGGGCTCCCCATACCCAGTTTATAACCTTATCCTCCGCATTTCCATTCATCTGTGAGGCTGATCAGTCAGGACGGGGTTTTGTTTTCAGTTTGTTTTCAGACTGTTTTGTTCCTAAAGCTACCTTTGACACCAGCGTGATGAAATATACATTGAAGATGGTGTGATCATGTGTGGGGAATATGCATGCAGGTCCCGCCACGAGGCAGCAGAAACATCTGTGTGTGTGACTGCCTCCTACAAGGTACTTTGATAATGTACCCTGTAGGTGTCCAAGTAAACGATACTAAGTGTTGTGTTTCAAATCTGATGTTTCAATTACATTGGTTTCACTCACTTCAAGGTCTTGCTAATACATATTCAGTTGACAGTTATCAATGAAAGGGAAAAAAATCTTGCTTTAGATGTTGCTACACACAGGAAAATGGTACTTGATAAGTATAATCCAAGGTATTAGGGAGGTTTTCAAACACATGTAACCACAGGTGAGTCATGTAAGACAAGAATCATCTGTAAAATTATGTGAGCTTGTACCTAGGATGTATGTTGTAGTTCAGAGTAAATTACAACAATTTCTGTTAAACAAATACTTTTCATTTGAAAGGCCCTGCAACCTAAGAGTGGGACTGTATGTCCTATCCAGTGATAAGTGATTTGTTTGAAATAGTTCTTGCTATGAAAACGAAGCCCTAGAGATTAACAGAGTCAATTTATTGGTTTTAGACCATGGTCAGACAGTGGTTGAAGTCATTCCTGAGGAGTGTTTGGAAGGATTTCAGGGAGGTGGGCCGTTAACTGAACAGGAATGACACTGCCCATCCCAAGGTAACCTCTCTACTGCTGCTGGATCATAACCCTCAGATCTGGGCAAGGAAATTCCCTGTTCTAATCTGCAGTCAGAGCTCCCAGGTCCTTGGTGGGGATGAGAAAGCCTCTGAGCTGCTTGGTGCCTCCCTTGTGCCACTACATAACCAAATCAGCAGTTCCATGCAGCATATCCTTGTTCTTTTAGCTTTATGCAGCATACTTCTGTTCATCCGCTGCTGTGCTACAAGTATAGCAGCAAACCTGTAAAATGGAACAGAATCTCAGTTTCCAGTATGTTCATGTAAGCAAGACTTGGTCAGTCTGCAGTTTTCTTCAGTTACTGAGAAGGTGTTCAGGTGAGAGTAGGGCAATTCTGTGTGTAGCAACAATCAGGAGCAATACAATGAAAATCATTAATTATTTGCACATTTTCACAACAGAAAATATTTGTTTCTGTGTCAAAGGTCACATGAATGGCTTAATCTACAATACTGTTAACTCCTGATTTCGAACCTGCAGATATTTCATACAGTTCATTTTCTGTCTTTGTTACTGGGACTACCTTGTGCCTTCAGTGCAGGAAAAGTGTTAGTTCCAAACTTTATTGTGATAGGGTTGTTTGGTTTTTTTGTGGAAACAGAGCATTTGCTGAGCTGTGTTGCTGCTCCTTGTCACTTTCTTGTATTTACACTCACATTCACGTTCTCTTCCCATCCAAATGTCTCAAATTCTGACAAAGGACACATTCCTTTTCTCTTGAAGATGATCCTGTACTTGCCTGCTCTCTGGGTTTCTGGAAACTTGCCTCATTCCCTAAAGACCCATCCAGAGTGCCTTGGAGATGCTCCACATAATCCATCATTTGGAGCCTTGATTTCCTGCCATCCATTTCATTTCTGTCACTAGTTCCTCCTTCTTCATTAATGCAGGTTCCTCAGCTACATCTCTGTTATTTCTGCTGTGTTTTCTTATTTGTTCCTGTTTTTTGAAACTATTGTCTCTTTTTTACCCCCCCCTTTTTTTTTATCATGTTTTGTAGTATTTCTAATTTTTTTCTGTGAGGCTAAATTTCACCTGACTTGTGGGGCAGCCTTGCTGCAGTCTGCAGTCTGTCTCTGGACTGGTTTTTCTGTGGACAGAACGGCTATTTTCTGTGTAAAGGTGTGCCAGACCTTGCATTTCAAGTGTGTATCTGCTTCTGGGTTCCTGGAAAAAGTACCTACCAAACTGTGTAAGTAAGCTGGGCTTAACTTTCCTCTAATGCACTGGTATAAATGGTGTGATAAGTTTGGATGGTGTGGCAAGGATGAGAAATAGTTGGAGATAGGTTTGAGAAATAGTTGGGTTGTGAATAAAGTTTATGGCTCAACCTTTGTTGCTTTTACTCGTCAATTAGAGGATCATGGAAAATCCCAGCCGCACATGCAGTGTGGACAGCCTTATGTAGTGGAAAAGCTATTGCCTTTCACTTAGTTAATAAGGCCTTCCCTGGGCTTTGTATTCTGCGTCAATGAAAACAGAGGCACCTACAGCTGTAGAGAGCAGAGGAAAGAAGAGAGAAGCTAAATGGAAAAATACTTCATAAATGAGTTTTAGAGGACCAGTAGGGAAGAAAGAGATCAACATCTCTTCAAATGAGTGGTTCAAATTATTGCAGCTTTTTCTTCACTCCAATTTACTCCAGCTGTGCAAAACAGCTCTAGATAAAGCATATTCTCATTATGTTTCCACTGATTAGAGAAAGAGAGGAAGGAAAAAAACAACTGTCGATGACTTAGGACTGGACTGAGGATATTCATGGGTCTTGGGATAAGCTCTTGTTCAGGTTATGGGTTACTATGGTGAAAACATCTAACACTAAACCCGTGTCTTCTAAATAATTCTAGAGTCAAAGAATTTGAACAAAAAGAGAAGTAGATGGATAATGTCAAACTTCTTGTTTGACAAAAGGTCTGGTTAAGGATTGGAAATTTGTGTTTATCATCTCAATGCATTCAGCGGTGGTCTTCAAGGTGGCAGATATTTGTTTGCTGTACTGGAAAAATACACTTTCTGATATTCACCACTGTCCTTTGAAAAAAAATACAATATTGCCTTTATACCTTCATGTTTGAGTTTGCATTTTCCATGCAAAATACACTATTACGCTTTTTAAAAATTACATATAGAGAGAAATAAAATACGCTCATAAACCTGTCCTCCTACACCAATTCAGCTGGGTACTCTTGTTCTGCAGACCATCCACCTGCATCTTCTTTTGTTTCAAATTTGAGGTTGAAGCCTAGGCAGATAAAACTAAGTATGAACTAAGCATGAATCTTGTGAACTGAAGCTTTGAGCCCTTCCTCTTAGAAATCCACTGATTTTTTTTTCATATACAGATTTGCTAGGCCATGATCAAACAGGACATAGGCAATGATTCTGCCCTGGTTTCATTATAATTTTGGAAAAATCAATAGATTGTTGCAAACTTCCTTTTTACAAAGTTCCTGGATGTACAAGCCTTCAAAACCACTTGAGATATTTCTTTGTCCAATCTTTTTTCAGCCTGGTATTATAACAAGTTTGAAAGGAAAAGTTTCTTTCTTCTGTATGAAAATGGGTAGGATGGTATAGATTTCAGAGTCTAAAAAACAACTTTTGACTTAAGATTCCTAGCAAACTTTGGAGGTAGCTGCACTAAAATCCCATCATAACACAGAGGTTTTTATCAGAGTACAGAAGAGCAAAATATTGCTTATTCTGCCATAAGTTGAGGGCAGCGAGTGGGACTTGTGAAGATAAGGAGGGCTAATGCTAGGTGAGAGCTTGTTTGGATAAACCAAAAATACACTGGCTGCTACCACAGTTTCATCTTTAACTTGTCTGTGTGGAAAATGGATTGACACAAGTTATATATCTAAACTGCAGCTTTTGAACGCAAAATTCTCTAGCAGTGTATCTCACTGAGCAGGAAATCTGAAGGCCCTGCAGTTTCACCTGTTATATAAAAATGAAGGAGAGTAGCTCCAACTGGATATTTGAGTACTGAATATGTATTCTGTTTAGACACACATATTTTATGACAGTTGTCCCACAAAGCAACTTTGTGTATCCATTCTCTGTGTGAATCTTCAAGAGAAAACCTGGAAGTGTGCAAATAGTTTATGTGGTACTTAATAGCCCCTCCATGAAGCTAATAGAGTTTCTTAATGAATTTTTTCTCGGCTAACAAGAGTACAACAGATTACTTATGTAACTGCTGGCCATGCAGATCACTTTATAAGAACTGACAAATGAAAGGCCAAATAATATGTTAATTACCTCTTGTTGAAATGTAAGTGCCATTGTGACCTTTTTCTGCACAGTATTAACTTTTTTTTTTTTTTTGCAAAGTCTAAGAGAAGTTATTTAAATGCATTATGAAAGCCATGCAGCGCCTGATCTTGAAAGCTTTTACTAACAAGTCTCCCCTAGTTGCAGTGCGGGTCTATAGCCCGACCCTTGGCTTGGCACTGCCTTAGGTTACATGAGCTTTGCCAGCTATCTGCATCTACTTTGGTGCAGAGACTGTTAGTGGGACTATTTAGAGGGGCACAGCTTTACAGCCATCAGAGCATCGGGAGTTGCTCTGTATTGTTTTCTTTTCTGAGGGTACAGATCGAGTACAATCAATCAGGTACAAGAATGTTAACAATTGTCTGTGTACCCGCAAGATATGCTTAGCAGGGATACAATTAGGTTACCCTGTTGGAAAAGGTATGTAAAGGGGAAAAGTTTATAAGATACTCAGACAACTATTATAATCTTTGTAACTTATATTGCATGCCTGCTCAGATGCGGTGGGTTAGCCCTGAGCAAGGTAGCTTTTCCTGGCTATTCCCTCCAGTTCCCCGGGATATTTAAAAATATCCCCAGGAGAACATGTTGGTTTGTGTGGACTGGAAGGCTCAAAAGACAAAAATCACACTCATACACTGCAATACAATACATTGCACAGTATAACCCAATATGCAACCAGTTTATTAAACAAAGAATTGTAAGCTAAGCACCTCACCAGCATACTAACTCTTTGTGGTCCTGCCCTACACGAGGTAGCTTAGGCTTGATGACCAACAGTCATCTTTTTGATGCCACACGTGTGCACAGTGTCAGAAGAATACTGAAAGTGTAGGACAAGTGAGGAACAAAATAGAAATAGAACAAGTGAAGCCATCTTAGTTCTTCACTTGTAAGTGAAACTGGCAGGGAATTGGGAGGAATGATTGCAAAGCTTCAGGGTTTTCTAAGGTGCTGTGTAGAAATGACAGGGTGTGCGATCCCTCCCGCTGCCACCGACAGCAAGTCCTACAGTACCGGGGGTGAGCAACAACACTTTCTTGTGGAAACATAAAGTAGACCACAAACTTCTTGACAAAGACATTTAGAAATGTCAAGAATGTTGCAATTGACAACAGAATGTCACTTGGAAAAAAGCACATCTTGACACCGAACCAGATGGCAGATGAGACAATTGAGCATTCTGTCACATAGCTGTATAACAAAGCCAAGACACACGAATTTGAACAGCCACCAGCTTCATTAGAGATTTAATAATTTGCCTTCTAACATGCAGCCAGGTGAAAACACTGCACAGGAAACTGATCTACCATGAATAGCTCTGGCTGGCAGAACCTACTGGAAAACTGCTCGGCTCCTTCTTCATAAATTCAGAGCTGATAGTGGAGCTGTCTTTCAAGAAGGCCTAAGCTGTCATAGTTTAAAAAGAGTTCATGAACAAAATCCTATATATGCTAACTTTACAAAGCATGCAGCCATTTAAATATGAACACTACTGTTCAATTCCTCTCATTACGGTCTTCCTTATTGTGTTTTCCCATGCGTATACTCTGATAGATTTAAATGGATTTGCTTTAGGGTAAACAAAATGGGAATTGGGATCATAAAACAGGAATGGAAATTCTTTTGTGAAGGCCTGATTCTTGTTTAGTCAGTCATCACTTTGCACTTCTCGAACTGTGCAACAAAGTTGTGAGGTGAATGTGAATACAGTCTATTTGGCCATCAAGATGCAAAATAGATTTTGTATCAGAAACCATCAAGGCTGAAAACAGCTTTGCTCCCTGGGACCTGAGCATAGATGTATTCATTTCTTCTCACGTTTCTGCTCCTATAATGAACCATAATTTAATTGAAAGCAGTTAGAATTAGAAATTAACGTATTTACATACACAGAAGGTTAGCGTGAAAAGAAAATGAGGTCCATCTAGTTCCAAAGTCATTTCTTTAAGGGTAACTTCCTTTGAGTTACCCTTATTATGGCAAGTGCTTTATTAAAAAAAAGATTTTTTTTTTTACAGAATACTGGAACCTCTTTGATTTTATTAAAATTTGCCCTGAGTTTCATTTACACAGTAATTCATTTTTTTGTGAATCATTATTAAGAGGCATTACTCAATGAAGATCTCTAAATATTTTAAAATTCAAGTACCGGAGAAGGTCTCATCACATTAGAAAGCAATCAGCTATCTTGAGACAGGTTAATAAAAACATCTTAAACTCATCTCAAAAGGCACTCTTGACCTCTTTCAAAAGGCACAGGACTCCTAATCATTCCTTGATCAACATCTCCTCTGTTCAACAAGAATATCATGAGCCTAAAGATCACTTGAAACCAACATGAGATATTTTTTTCCAGTGTCATGACTACATTTGACTGATGACCTTTAATCTTTTTTCCACATTAGTAGGATATTTAACACAGATAATGGAGATACATTTTTCAGTTCTTTGATGCACATGCTCACAGAACCCTCTTTTCTGAGTACCACACAGTAAACAGGTAAAAGAGTCTTGCTTCTGTAAATGCCTTCATTATAAATAAGTGCACTACTTTCAGCTTTCCTCTTCCAGTGAAATCACAAGATTTAAAAGCCTTTGAATGTACGTAGTTAACGTGATGCTGTTGCACAGGGAGATTGGGCATGTGTACATGCACAAGAGGTTTTCAGAACAGATATGTTGCCTATTTACCTCCCTTCTATCCCAAGAACTCCACTTGTATTTCCAAAGTACCTAAGAGGTCCCATGTACTCTGCACTTCGGTTTACACCTATGCTGTCGTGCAATTCAAGGGGCAGACTGTGGCTTGCCTTTCCATCCTGAGCTCACCTGAAATTTCTTGGCTTGGGTACAGATAACAAGGGAGCAGTGACGTTGTGGACATCAGCAGCCAAGTACTCACCCAGAGTGCTGGAGAGATTTGCACAGTCTGCAGAGAAATACTTGCTGTCAGCACCAACACTGGACAGTTGAAGGTGACTCAAGAGTGCCTATAGGAGCTGCAATCACTCCTCTGGATCATGTTAATATTCCCTTTTTTTACCCAAAATTCCCCTTTTTTTTCACCAGGAGCACTTGCAAGTGCCCCCTAATGAATCTGTGAAGCTAAGAGGTGTTGTAGAGGGCACAAGATTCCCCCCAAGTATTAAAATTGCTATGTCACCCCAGAGCTCTCCATTAGTAAGACTTCACTGTCCATCACCACCTGTGTTGCTCTGTGCATTGTAGAGTGGCTGCACCACTCATTTCTTAATAGCAGAAAGGTGCTTTGCAGCTTTTGCAGGTGTATGTGCAACTGTAGCTTTGACTCTTCTGTCTGTTTTACCGGTAAAACCCGGAGTTACTGCACTGAGGTCAATGAGTTTGAGAAATGTGTCCTTGTCTTTCTCAAGACAGCAGGGAAGAGGGGAGCAAGGAAAGTTGTCCTGTTAGAATGAGATGACACCCTTGAGCTCTGCAGGTGAGAAAGGGAAAAGAGCTGGGAAGTAGGCAGAATAGCATCAAAGAGCAGCTGGCAGAACATGAGCTCAAGGTCACTTGACTGTTGGCCCAAATCCATCAAAAACACTGAAAGCCAGCAACTAGTCAGGCCAGCAGCTCATAAGCAAAACAAAACAGAAGAACCCCCCAAAAAACAAATCCAAGAAAAGAGCTGAGCAATGGCATTGTTCAGTAAGGATGTGAAGATTCTGCTTAGCACCCTTTGGAAGACCACCATGGACATAAATTGGGACAGTCAACAATTTGTAGCCAAGCTTACCAGTGCGCGAGTTGAGCTGAGAGTCATTCTATAGAATCATACAGTCACAGAATGGTTGAAGAGGGAAGGGCCTTCTGGATCCATCTGGCCCAACCCCCCACTCCAGCAGGGACTCCAGAGCACGGGCCCAGGCCCAGGCCCAGGCCCATGTTCAGGTGGCTTTTGAAGATCTCCAAGTAGGAGACTCCACATCTTCTGGGCAGCCTGTGGCAGTGCTCCATCACCCACACAGCACAGAATTGCTTCCCGGTGTGCCGAGAGTACTTCCTGTGTTGCACTTTGTGTCCATTGCCTCTTGTCCTGTCACTGTACACCACTGAACTGAGCCTGCCTCCGTCCTCTTTGAACCCTTCCTTCAAGTATTTATACACATCAATGAAATCTCCCTGAGCCTCCTCTTCTCCAGGCTGAACAGTCCCAGCTCTCACAGCCTTTCCACATACGAGAGGTGCTCCAGGCCTTTCACTGTCTTGGTAGCCCTGAGGCTGGACCCTCTCCACTATGTCCGGGTCTCTCTTGTACTGAGGGGCCCAGAACAGGACACACTACTCAATGTGCAGCCTCACCAATGCTGAGCAGAGGAATTTAGCAGGTCAAAGAGTACATTCTCAAATCAGTGAAGAACTCCTGATAACATCTCAGCTTTTCTTGGGATGAAGAGAAGTCAGCAATACTTTAATAAAGGGTGCCAGAGCATAAAGTAGAAGCTCTGGACTGAAGCTTTTCACAGCATGGAGTGCTTTGCAAGGTTCCATCGATTTGGAGACTGTTAAATTTTTCTTCTCCCCTCTATTAATAAATATAAATGTGTAGAAAATTACCCTAATCCTCTTCCAAAGAGGATGTGCCTCCAGAATCACTTCCAGTACCCAGAACCTCAGAATTCTGCTGCCTTATTTAGAGGCGATAAAAACAGTCCTTGAATTTCTGACCAAAATCTAAATATATCCTATTTCTGCCAGCTGAAAATGTACCTTTTCATTTCATTCACTTCTGTTTAAATCGAACTTTGTTCCAAACTTTTCATTCTATAAGCATCTCTTTCACTATAATTATTTTACTAAAGCGGGAAAGTGCCCAATTTAGTGAATGGAATTAGTATGCTACTGAATATGCCTGCTGTTGTTGTTCTACTAGGACTGTTGTTCTGTTCCTGTTACAACTTCTCACTGACTTCAGCAGGTTTATACAAGAGCTGAACCTAGCCTGTGAAGGACATATTACCACAGACAATTTTATTTGACAAATCTGAAGTGGTTGCTATAGTTGCCATAGTTGCTACTTCTACAACGTTCTTCACGGTGGGAAGAATATACTGGTTGCTACCTGGTCAGGTATTGGCGTTATGGCAAGAAACCGGCAGTGCATGTCAGTGATGCCCTGAGGCATCTGAATCTACCCCTCATATGTGTTGTGGTGTATCAAGTCCTGGTTTCCCAAGCATTTTGAACTCTATCTTGGTTGTATGGCAGCTTTTGTATGTGATGGGCACCTCTCTCTGAGAAGTGCAGAACACAGAACTTAACAGTTCAAGAGAACATCAAGTAGAAGGGGTCATGCAGGAGTGTAAGGGACATTAATGTAGTATCAAAATAAGTCACTTTAGGTATCTAAACTTTAGGAGTCCACAGAGCTGTTTTTTTAGGCTCCTACTGGAGCCTGTGAAGAGATATTAGGAATTCTGAGATGTTCTGGATGACTTTGAGACAAGACAAAGCTTGCCCTACAAGTGCTTATTTCTCTTTAGTAAGCTTAGTGGCAACCTGAGTAACTCAAGTACAGCCGCCATGTGACACAGATAGGATCCTATTTTTTCTGTGTGGGACCTTGTCAGGTAGTGACAATTCAAGGTACTTTTACATATATTTCATTTCCAAAGTCTTTTTTTCTTCTAGTTTCTTTCTTAGTGATTCTGAAAAAGCTATTTTTTTCCTCCTCCACTCTCATTTCTTGCTTGTATTTTTACTCACAGTCTATTTGTTTTCTACACTTTGGTGCTTTGGTTCTGTATAAATAGGTTTGGCAATCAAACTACTTAAGAAATTCCTCGAAGGTTAAAAGCGGAAAGCCGAACAGACTCATTTGACTGCCTTGGCTGAACGCTCCCTTCTTGCCCCATTTGTGTCTCACCCACTTTCAGTCCTTGACTTTAAGTACCAGCTGCAGCCAGTGGTCGTCATCTGGAGCAGCTGTGCCCTACACTGAACCTGTTGTTATCCAGTGGACCCTGTGCTCAGAGAGGCTTCTGTGGGTCATCTTCTGTCCAACCTGGAGTCTCTCAAGTCAGCTTCATGTATTTCATCCATGCCATCTAACACACCAGGACAGTACAGAGGGGATGTCATTGATAGATTGATCGATTGTGTGAGAGGTAATGGCCTCAAGTTGTACCAGTGAAGGCTCAGGTTGGGTAGTAGGAATGATTTCTTCTCCTAAAGAGTGGTGAGGCCTTGGAACAGGCTGTCCAGAAAAGCAGTGGAGTCTCTGTCCCTGGTGGTATTCAAGAACTGTAGAGATGTGGCACGTGGGAACACGATTTAGAAGGCATAGTGGGGATGGGTTGATGGTTGCACTTGGTTGTCCTAGAGGTCTTTTCCACCCTTAATGGTTCTATGATTCTGGGATTCTATTCTGTTTGAGGTGCACAGACAATAAATATAACTAGTCTTTGAGCTGGTGGTGCTCCTTTCTGCACCTGCCTCCCTGGCTAAGAACCCCTGCCGCTTCCTGTGTGCTGCCAGCAGTTGTCTGACCTTGGAGTGAGTCAGCCCAGGGAATGGTACCAGCAGAAAGTTACATTAAAAATGAAAGAGTTCTTTTTCTCCTGAGTGAAAGGGGTGAGTTGGAGATTTCTGCTTTTTGTTCTCTTTGAGACTGCATGCTTTCAGGTGCAGCAGCGCTACGCTCTGGGGCATGGTCTAAAAGCAATATATATATAAAATGTCTGCAAAGGAGTAGGGCAGAACAATCTAATCCAGCTCCCACTCAGAAATCTCCTTTTGGATTCAGTGGCTCAGGATTTCACTCCATTTACTCACTGCTGTATTTTTGTATTGCTGTCATTATTCTTCCAGTTAATCTGTCAAAGACAAAGATACTCTGAAGACAAAGATACTGTAAATATTTCAGTAGAGCACTGAAGCAGGAGGCTTCTGACACTTTGCTTTCTGTATTGATTTCACACAATGGTCCATGGAGGCCCATTTAGATACATAGTCTTCGCTTCTCTCTGGTAGATCTGAGCCTATTGCGTGTGCAAAACACAACTCCCACTGCTTTTGGTTGTTGTTGCTTCTCATTAGACAATTCACTGGATTATTTGCTGAAGATGAACTAGGAGTGTAATCCCAGAGTGTTTGTTTAAAAATGCAAATGAAAATTCACAGTAGTGTTTTTGGGGGGGAGGGGGAGGGGTAACCACAGTAACATTTGTTCAACTGTATTCATTACAGAGCTATAAAAAGCAGCAAATTAGGGGCTAACATGAAGACACATAACATAAAATCAAAATGTGACAGCAGAAATGTTTCAGTATCTGCCCACCACTTGGTGGGAATAGCATCTTTCTTCTCTCAGAAGCACTATCATAGCATCCCTCCTAACGCTCCATAAAGTCCACTCTTCTCAGAGCCCTTTGCTATTTTTCAAGTTGCAGCTGCTTGCTTTTTCCTACAGTTGTGAAGGAGAATGCAATCTGGTGCCTGTCCAGTCTGAAGGGATAACACTGTGGACCCTGCCTTACTCTGACTAGAGAAAGACTTTGGGCATGGTGGATTGAGCACAAAATCTTTGCAGAAGTGCACTATCACAAAATCATGGGAAAAATGTTTTATACTTGCCTGCTTACACGATACATTTCTTATACAGTATAAAAAACGACATGCACATTCAGTTCACCTGTTTGCAGATATGGATGAATAGAGAGGGTACATTCAGCACGTTCTATCTTTCATGGAAGAAGCCTTCCTGTCCGCCCAGTTTTTAATAGATGACCTGAGTGCTTAGTCACCCAGCGGGGGCCGCTTTCTTTTAGTCCATCAGTTCTTTCATTACCCACAGATCAGGATCACAAGCTAAGCTGGCATTGATAGAGATGGTTACAGAATTGCCAAACGAGTATTTTTTTCACTCTGCAAAATTAATTTCTGAATAATCAATATGCTTTGTGAATCACTAATTTTATCCCAGCCCAGCTCTAACCACGTGATATTTCTCAGGAGACATATATAACAGATAGTGATCCCTTCCATTTTTTTTACAAACCAGTCTTCTTTCATTAGCACAGGGAGATGGACTTCAACAAGTCTTTGGAAGTTGTTCTGTTTTTCATGCATACGTCCTCCTTATGTTTCAGTTGCAGGCATCAGCCTTCCTTTCCTGTACCAAAACTGGGGGGCAGTGCTGCTGTGCCTCAATTACTGCTCTATATTAGTTGCTGCTTCTCAGGTGGGTTTCAAGCCAACGTTAGAACACTCTTAAAATTTAGAAATGGTCCCAGCAGTAGTTAAACATTCTGGGTGAAGAACTGTAACCTGTCGTTGCTGCTCCTTAAGGGCCAATATAATGGACGCTGATGACAGGTCCGAGTCACTGCAGTATGCTTCAGATCGAGTTAAGGCTGTGGCTGCACTAGAGCTCCTGCAGCTGCATTTTCCCTATGTGACCCGCTAGCACAGGGAGATGTACCTGTAGGAGCTCTATGACAGGTTATCTTCTGTAGGCAGTCCCGCACTGACAGAAGGCAGATTGTAAAGATGTGAACCAAATGGTGAGAGTTTCCCCCTGAGCAGACATCACTCTTCCAGAAGCATTTGGTCCAGCCAGGAGCAACCTGAAACATGTGGTGCTGCCTGTTGGAGGGAATCTGGCAGCTGCTGGGGAAGTTCAGGAGCTTGATGCTTTAGAAAACCTGGCGTGGGACTTCTATCAACACGATGCTTTAGAAAAAATCATAGAATTATCTATTATTTTCATAATAGTCAAATAAATCAGCTTTTTTGCTTATTATTATAGTTTTACATTTGACATTTTTCTTTTTTTTTTTTCTAGAATCATGAGAAAAATCACCCAGGAATGTATACGTAGGAAAAAATTCCAAGTTGGTAAGCGAGAGATTCTGTTACCACACAAGAGGGGGGGGACTTAGCAGAAGGAGAAATGTATGATGGTACTATTCATTAAAAGAAAAGCAACTCAAAACCTCACAACATTGCAAGTTAACTATTAGAAACACCTGACTTGATGATTGTGTCTGTGCCCCTGGTTTGTCCTCCTGCCATTACTTCTGATGCACTTTAGTACTGCCACATCCCCCTGGTTTTGCTGTTTTCATTACTCCTGACAGAACGTTTGGGTAAATGCAGGAGAGAGGAGGGATAGTATAATGATTTGACAGCTCTAATTATGAATATTTAAGAGCTGTTTGAATGTGCTCTCTTTTATCACCTAATTTCCTATCAATGACAGCTTTGGAAGCACTTGTCTCATTTTTCAAATCAAGGCTTCCTCAAGCAAAATGCGTGCAGACTGAATAGCTTATGCATACTATTAATCACAGAGGGTGGGAAAAGATCCATCAAGTGCTTCAGATAGTTTGAGAGTGCTCCATCCTTGCAGAGCTTTCACCTCCCATTTCTCACAGATGAGTGTATCTGCCTCCTGTGAGGGATCTTTGTGATCAGATTTATCTTCCTTCAAAAGTGCGTCAAATGATGCCTGAATATTTCAAAAAAGGGTAGATTCTAATTGGAGTTAGTCATAGATAGAAGGGAAGAGCGGTCGTGTTGTTTTCCTAAAGGAGGGTGGCTCTCATTCTGCTTCCGAGGAGTCAAATTTCATCAAAGGAATGCTGCAGCTTGGATAGAAAAGAGTAACCACTCCAAGTCGGAAATGAACTGTCTTGATTTGAGCCAGAAAGAGCACTTACAATGGTCCTGGTCACCATGGTCCCCAGTTAATTTTAGTATAGTTCTGCTTTGTGCATGTGCTGAAACGTCTTCTCCTCATTTGATAGCATTAACCAGAACGTCCCTAAGAATGACACTTAAATCCTGCCAAACGCGCTTAGTGGCTGGAGCTGGAGAAGGGGTATATCTTCCCAGATGTGTGAGCTGTACATGGTCTTATCCTGCCTAGCCCTTGGCCTCCCGGGAGGCTGCTGCTGACAGAGCAGCGTGGTAGCATCCGCAGCTTCTTGGAGTCTGTATCTGCCATGCTTGTTCCCTCCTATTTTGCTGTTGCAACTTGTGAATTCATGTTCCGTATGTTACTGAAAGGTGACATGAGAGACAAAAATGAGAGAAGTCAGAACGTAACAAAACAACATCTTGTGGTATTTCCTGCTACTGCCAGAGGGGAATGTAATTCCTCCTGGCCTCACCAAGGTTAGGAAGCTGTGATGGTGTAGCAAGGCAGCAGCCTCTTGCCTGGAGGTGTGTGGGATTCAGCAGTGTGATGTTCTTTCTTTGTTAGAGGGAAAAAGAAAATCAGTAAGGAAGCGGAAAAGAACTGATTTGGGAGAACAAAAAGCAGATCCAAAACTCCTTTGTGCACATTGACACAGCAGGATAAAAGTGTCCTTGAGCTTAGAAGTGCACAGTCCCACGGGTCCCACTGAATAAGATCAGCATCCAGTCAGCCACGAACGAACCTCTTACCAAAGACACCCACAGATGAAAATTTTGGATTTTTCTTTTCCTAAAGTGTTATTCTACATCCTATATTTAGTCTGCATTTTCGTGGGACTAAACATAGCAGTATTTTGGTCCAGCTACCAAGCTAGAGGGAGCTAAAGAAAAACAAGTCTGCAAACCTTTTATATAGACTTCTGCTATGAACTGTTTCTAAGAGTTAAGCCATTGATTTTATTTCTAATTTTCCAGAAGAAAAAAAATAAATCACATCTTACTCCCTGAATGATTGCTTTACATTTGCTTCTGCTGCACAGTAAGTTTTCAAACCACAGTTTGTTTCTCGCTGTTTCAGGGAGAAGAGGCATACAGTGTTATACTCACGTTGCTACATGCACTGCTTCTAACACATTATTTCCGACCGTCTTTAAAACACCTTGAAATGGAGCTACGGTTTTAATTACGTAAAGCTTTGCTGCTCTGGAAAGGAAGACCAACTAACAAAGAAAAACAGGATGCCCTTTGTTGGAAGGACAAACTATGTCCTGAAACAACTACCAGGAATGTAGATTTCCCACTGAGTGACAGGTGAGATTTGTAAGAAGGCAGGTTGCAGCCAAATATTGAATTTGGCCTCAAAGAGAGGAGACGATCCTAAGCGTGCTTCGTGGATTGACAGAAATTAATAGAGACCCCGTGCATTTGGCTGTGAGGAAGAATATGAGTCTGCTTACATTTTTCAGTCAAAATTATTAGTTTTTGTTAATTGAAATGATTAGCACCCAAGGCATATTAGCTGCGCTGTTCAGCCCAGTGTGAATGAGCTCACCAAATCACGTCCTTTATAGAGAAGTTTAAAGTGGGTCAAAAATAAATTGAATCAGTGACCTTTTCCAGTAGTTTTCCCTAGGGAAAAGCAGAATGTGTCATGTGCCTAAGTAATCTATTCTCTTTTTACAGTGTTCTCTCTTCTGCTGTGGTTTTCAGCAGCCTCCAAACTTTGGTCCATGAGTTCTGTTGATCATAGCTCAAGAGAAATCCTTGAAGTGGTCATATAACTAATTTGTACTGTCACAAAGCAACCAGTGCTCCACCAAACTGAGTGAATGCAATAAGCACGGAGCTGCAGGCTGGCTGAGGGACCTCTGGAGGTCATCTGGACCAACTTGCCCAAGCAGGGACACCCAGAGCTGCTTTCCCAAGGACAATGTCCAGACAGCCTTTTCACATCACCCAGGAGGGAGTCCACAACCTCTTGTGACAGTGCTCTGTCACCTCAAAGGGAAAAATGCTCAGACAGAGCCCCCTGTACTTCACTTTGTTCCCATTGCCTCATGTCCCATCCCCGGGCACCACTGAGAAGAGCCTGGATCTGTCCTCATTACTCTCTGCACTTCTACACCACTCGGTGCCAAAAGACTGTATGGACGTATTAATCACATTAACAAACACCCAGGCCTGATTAATGGGTATGTGTGATGTAGGAGCAGGAAGAAACATTTAAATGGCCTTTTGATAAGTTGAAGAGTGTGAAGAGTGTTTTGATAAGTGTGAAGAGGCAATGAATTATGTAATTTTTACTTTCTTTTTTTTTTTTAGCTGGAACCCATAGTTTCTTGTGGTATATGAACTAGAGCTGGCATGACGGAGTGCCCTAAGACCTGATTTCTATCTTCATCAATGTTATTTTCAGCTCTTCTGGCAGTGCGTTGGTCAGTCTCCATGCTCAGTAATAATAACTAAAAAAGTGTCATAATTATTTTAAGCCCCCTTTATGTTACCCAACACATTACTGTTATGGGAAACAGAAATCACAGGCTAAATGTCCCAAAGAACATCGATACGATGAGTCTCCATGCCAATTAATATTTGCAGTTTATTTCAGGCAGCCATTGGATGAAATAAACCATCACTGACACATAAACTGAAATGCAGGCTTCTTCCCTCTCATATGCATGCCCTCTAGATGATTACATGCCCTCTTATCTCCATTGTCTGAGATTTCTCAGCCTGCAGGGAGGGCTCAGGAGAAGTGGGGCTGACAGCAGGTCCCTGAGCACAGGTCTTCCTCCTGCTGAGTGTGGCTTCAACTGTATTTCTGGATTAAAATGAGCACCTTGCAGCTGTTTTTATGTGGATCTTGGTGTATCAAGGCATTCACAGGTTTCCTCCTTCAATAGTTTAAATGCCACAGACAAAACAGAGAGCCTTCAGTTTGTAGGTGCCAAGAAGATGCAGGCAGGAGGCAAGGAGCTGGGAGTTAATATTGTCAGGGCTGGTGTGCAGAATTTCACAGTGCAGGGGTATGTGCATTGTAGCTGCCTGCAGTGTTAGGGGCAGCCCTGGCACAAAGAACTAGCATTACGATCATAGGATGCAGTATCTTTTGCACTGCCATGTCTCTAAGAGCAAAGGGAAGGACACACCTAGCTTTAGCCCATTATTAATTATCTTGTTTAATCTGTCATCTGGATTCATCTACAGGGAACAGGGAAAGCACTTCTAAGAAGTGATTTATCCAGCCTACCTCTCATGAGCTGAACTGCTGCGGGGCTGCTTCTGTCTCATTGCTGACAGCAGAGGGAGTGCAGGCTGTTAGCTTAAGCAGAACATCTGGCATGGGACTTAGCTCCAGATTAAAACTAGATATCTACATGTAGGAGTCCCCATTGGGTAAGAGTGCTATCGGAGCTCCCATATTTTAAATTCCTCAGAAGATCTAATCCACTTACTCCTGGGTGGTGGATATGCTATGGGAGGCACCAGCCCTGCTGAAGCAGCTGCTGAAGGTCAGGTGTACAGTAGGACACCCAAAGACACAGGTATCCATCTTTGTCCAGCTGAATCAAGTCCTAGCTCACCCTCCTCTTTAAAGCAGCCCAGCTCTTGCTGCTTATGACACTGAAGGTAATGATTTATCCCACCTTCCATCAGGGCAACTCTTTACCCCCTTTGACTGTTGATTAGACCCCCATTGACTGTGATGGAAGCTTAGACATTTGTCTCCCACGACAACATCTGTCATAGCTAAAATTAGGTGTCTTAAACTGAAGAGGATTTCACTTTTACTATAATAGACGGTGAGGGTTCAATTCATTTCCCAAGGCATAGACTGTCAGAGGAATTCTGCTCCATAACTTCCTGAGAGGAACCTCTCATGAAGGGCCTGGTTATTCTTGGCCTTGAATCTGTACGTTCTTCTCAAAGTGAATGTAGAATACCACTGCTCTCCCTGCTGTGGCTGCAAAAGCAGAAAGACTTTTAAGTTGTGCATCTTGTAAACCAGCACAGTTCTTTCTGCCGTGGTGCCATGAGGATGGCAGGGGTGGCATGGCCAAGAGCTGGGCAGCTGGGGTCCTGGGGCAGCACAGCCGTCAGGTACCTCCCTGGGGATGGGAACAGGGAAAGGCCAGGCAGGGACGTCAGCCCCTCAGGACCCTGCTGCTGTCACTGGGGCTCCTTGCAGCTCTGCAAGTCCTTTCCCAAGCTCTGGTGAGTGCCCAGTGGAGGAGGTGTGCCCCTGGTGCATCCGAGGAGCGAACCTCTGCCTCTGGGATGCACCAACCACTCCCTTTGAATTCAGTAAAGATCAAACACATAGAAACTGATTTCTCAGATTATAAACTCTTTTTAGGCGCACTTTGTTTTTATTGCTAGAAATGACCATGTTATATGAGCACGCTATTATTTTATGCTCCGTGTGTGTAAAGCAGTGCATAGAATCTGAATTCTGCTGCACGAAGACATTTAGTTTAATATGCAAAAGGAGAGCCTGCTCAGTTTGAAACCACCATCAGACTATATAATTTCCTATTGTACATTTCTGTATCATTAGTGAGGTTTTTCAACAGTTCTTTGTATGAAGATGTTCCTAAAATAACAATATGGATCCTGCATCTTATCCACAGCCATATCAGGGGATGTGTAGGAGGTATCAGCAAAGTCACCAGGTGAATTTGAATATCTGATTTGTTTTGTGTGAAATATGTTAGTTATTTGTGAGAATGTAACAATTCTAATGTGTTTAAGCTTCCGTATTTATTTTTTTGTGATGGTTTTATAGACTAGATAATGACATTGAAGCAAATACCATGATATACATCAAAGGCACTCGCTTCCCATGAGTGGATCATTTTCTCATTTTCTATGTGGCTTTCTATATTTTCTATGTAGCTTTTCCCTTTTCACAAAAACATTTTCTTTACCTTAGGATCCTGCAAACCTCCTACTTCTTGGAAAAGGAAATAAAGGAACTCTTCAATAAAAGTCAATAAGAAAATTAATTAAAATATTTGGACAGGAATTAATTTCAACATTTTATGTAGGTGTAAAAACTTTAAGCTGTATTTGTAATGTAGTATCCTTCTATTTTTCCTTCAGATGTAGATTCTGAAAGGTAATCAGATCTTCAGCTTGGTTTTGGAATAGACGTTACCCTAACAGCACACTGCTGAAAAGAGCCTGGCCCCATCCATTGGGCTCCCACGCTTTAGATATTTATAAACAGTGACGAGATCCCTCTCAGTCTTCTCCAGGCTGAACAGTCCCAGTTCTCTCAGCCTTTTCTCAAATAGGAGATGCTCCAGGACTCCTGTATCTTTGCGACCCTCCACTGGACTCTCTCTAGAAGTTCCCTTTCTTTATTGAACTGAGGAGCTCAGAACTGGACCCAGCACTGCAGATGTGGCCTCACCAGGGCATAGTAGAGGGGTAGGATCACCTCCCTCGACCTGCTGACTGAGCTTTTTTTTAAGGCACCCCAGGATACCACTGGACTTCTTGGCCACAAGGGCACACTGCTGGCTCATGGCCAACCTGCTGTTCACCAAGACACCCAGATCCTTCTCTGCAGAGCTCCTTTCCAGAAGGTCAGTCCCTCACCTGTACTGACCAGCGTGGTTATTCTTCCCCAGGTGGAGGACTCTACACTTGCTCTTGTTAAACCTCATCAGGTTCCTTTCTGTCCAACTCTCCAGTCTGTCCAGGTCATGTTAAATGGCAGCACAGCCTTCAGGTGTGTCATCCACTCCTCTCAGTTTCATATTGTTAGCAGACTTGCTGAGGGTGCCCTATATCCCTTCATCCAGATCACTGATGAAGATGTTGAACAAGATTGGGCCCAATGCCGATGCAATGCAGAATTTTCCATATTGAAGACTGTGCAGTATGTTTTGAATTCATGGGACTTTAGTAAGACTGCATCAAGACTGTTATTCAAAAGGGTCTAGGACAGTTAATGTATTCTACTGGGGAGAAACCATTTTGGATTAATTTTTTTGTGATCACCAGCTTAAATGAGATTTTTGTAAATTCATACTCACTTCAGTTTAGGTGTGGGTCTTTATTTATACTTGACTGCTCCACATTTTCAGTGAGGTCTTGCAACGCATTATAAGAAAGGATTTGCAAGTTGGCAATAAGTTGAAGTGTTAAGGCAAAGAAGGGGAAACCTCAACTTTGACCACATGGGGGAAGTAGGAGTAGAGGAAATCAGAACATCTCTGGCCAGCGTTTCCCCGCGCCCTCAGAAAGCCCAAAGGTGGGGAGTGACTCCTTACAGTGTCATTGCTTTTTTCTTTTGACTTTTTCTGTTTATCTTAATGAACTGCTAAATTTTCTAGCCTCCTTATTTTCTTCATTTTCAAATATGAGCCTATGAACATATGATGTGTAAACAATCATATACAATTGTGAACTGAAATCCTTCGGGGTAGACGTAAAGAAAAAATCCTCACATCTATATAGACTTAATCATACTGTTTAATATTCTGTACATAGTCACACCCTTTAAAAAAGTGTGCTTTGTGCCAAAATGTCTGGAGAGACCTGAGATTTGTCTGTAGTTTCAGGTAAATGAGAAGTTATCACTTCTTAAATGTTCTATTTCCTCTTCGTTGGTGTAGGTTACATTTTTTAAAAGTATGCTTTTCTGTATCCTGTATGCTTTTCATATGTAGCAGTCATGTTCAGTCATACTATCTAGGTTTAGGTTGTTTTTCCCCCTACTGCCTTGGTTGCAGTCATTTGTTTCTACATCTCTAGACCAAAGGGAATTAGATCTGTGCCACAGCTCTTCAATAAAACAGCCATCTGCAGCCAGTTCCCTATACTCTACTCCAAAAGTGGACTTTACATGTTTAGGGTGGAGAGGTGTGGAGGATAGTGTTACTTATGGATGGGACTTTTGGATCAGTTTTCCTAGCCTCTCCTTTTCTTGATTTCCAGTTTTGTTTTTCTTCAGTTTGATCACAACGTTTGAGGTACTGCTGACAGTATGGCTATTCATTGCTCTGACAGCTCCTTTGCCTCCTTTTTCCTTTTCTGTGCCCTCTGCATGTGGAAAAAAGAAGTCTTTTTTTTTTTTTCCCTATGCTAAAAGACCTTTCTACTTGCCTTGTTTTGTTAAAAGGGAATTTGATTGGTGTTTAAAGGCATTTATTCTTAACCCAAGAAATAACTATTCAATCAACCAGAAAAGATCGCCCCACATCTGAAGAACCCAAAATCCCCCAACCTAAGGCAGGAAATATACTCAATCAGTTGTGTAATCTGGAGGAAAGTTATGGGCTGGGTGAAATACCTGCTGGTTTGAGCAGAGGGGCTGTGTAGCCTCTTGTAGGAGCTCGTGGGCTGTATGCAGTGGCAGTTTCTCTATTGTGTAATCCAACATGCTCCATCACATCAGCAAAATGAGGTGCCCATCATAAGACAGGTACATTTGAATCACAGAATCACAGAATTGCTTGAGTTGGAAGGGACCTTTAAAGATCACCTGGTCCAACTCCCCTGCAATGAACAGGGACACCTATAGCTCGATCAAGTTGCTCAAAGCCCCATCCAACCTGGCTTTAAATGCCTCCAGAGACAGGCATCCACCATACAATCACAGAATCATTAATGTTGGAAGAGACCTCCAACATTTAGTCCAACCATCCATCTACCACCAATTTTGCCCACTAAACCATGTCCCTTCGTACCACGTCTGCATGTTTCTTGAACACCTCCAGGGACAGTGACTCAACCACCTGCCTGGGCAGCCTGCTCCAGTGCCTCACCACTCTTCTGGAGAAGAACCACTCTTTCAGAGAAGTCATTTGACAAGAATATGCATGTGAACCATGTCATGGGATTGAATTTAATGAGAGGGCGGCTGCAGTTCTTTAGGAAAAGGAGGCAGCAGGAAGCAGGTTGCTGGCACAACTTTTCTGGCTCCCAACCTGATCCTGCAAAGGTTTCTGAGTCTTTTGCAAAAGATGGATTGGTCTTCAGGCTGGCTGGCCCTAACCCAAAGACTATAGGTTAAGTGCCTCTGCTATACATCATCTGCAGAGAGGCTCAAAAAATCAGTCTGGCAGGCAGTTTGATACCTGTACTCATAATCCCTGGTTCCTAATTGCAATCTCTCATGTTGAGACTCCCAAGAAAACTTGCTCTGATATCATCAGAGTAGAAAAAGCCAAAATCTCTCCTGATAGTGAATCATGTCTGAAGATGAATAGAGTTAGCAGTACTGTGCTGATATTCAGTACTTGTTAACCTGATGCTCTATAAACTGGAAAAAGATATGCATGGTAACAGGAAAAAAGCAATGGACACAAGTTATCTCAGGGGAAATTTTCTCTGGATATAAGAAAAACATTCCTCATCATGAGTATGATTAAGCTTTGGAATACATTGCCCAAAGAAGGGGAGGCAATCTCCCTCACCAGAAAAGGACTTGGCAAGGCTCCTGATGACCTGATGTGAGGCCCCACTTTCAAACAGAGGTTGGGCCAGGGTATCTCCATAGGACCTTTCCCACTGTGACTTCTGTGTGGTTCATGGTTGCACTGCATTCTTTCTGAAGGAGTGCCAGAACTGTCTTGGTGGGAGGAGTAGACCATTAAGAACTGATAGAAGCAAAATGAGAGGCACAGTATTTCTATGTGATTACCTAAAGCATAAGTAAAAGCTGTTCAATAGGTTTGAGCCTCCTACCCCACCTGCCTAATTAGTCTGTATAATCTATTGCTCTTCAGATGCTGACCTTGCCATGGTCTATACCTGTAGTTGCAGCAAGACCAGATAAAACATTGGAACATAGAGGGAATGCATAGAGAAATACTGTGCAACCTTTCCACACAGGTTATGTATCAATGAAAACTCTTTAGACTATATTGTCCCCTTTCTCATGTTGAGACCAATACCTAAAATTAGAAATCCTATTAACAATGATAAATAAGTGGCATGTTTAACACAATCAAATTAGATGTATAAGTCTTAAGCAAAGATTCTTGTAATAATGTTAATTCATTAATCCACAGGTGGTCTCACCGTGAGATCATTATATTGTAGTGTCACTCATTAATAATCTTTTCCTGTCACTTCTGAATTAAATAATTTATAGAAATCCTGTGCATTTCCTCTTCTGATTAACAAATTTGCTATTACATACTACTGTAGGAGGTAGAAGCCCTGAATATTATCAATCCTGAAGAGATTTCTGATTTACCTGAATTTCCTCCTGTTCTTACCTTCCATGTGTCCTATTGTCTTGCTAGTAAGCTACAGCTGGCAAGAGGTTTAATAATACACACTTAGATTTTGGCTGCAAAGACATTTTTGTTTTAAAATAGAAAAGATTTCAGAAATAGCTCTTTCTTCATTGAACTGCCAAATCTCAAGAGCAGGATTTCAGGCATGTATAAATCTGAGGAAATGCTATTTAAGCCAGTAGATCAGTGACAACTTATTCCAATTGAGTGACTGTCCATGCTTAGCTTACAGCTACAAGCATAAGCACAGGATGAGAGGAGAGCAGGAAGCAACATGTTGGTGGAGCCAAAGGGAATTTTTTATTTAAAAATTCAAATACATTTGTAACAGTCCTGAAATTACATGCTGCTGATGGACCTAAAGCAGCTTGCAGTTGGAGGGAGAAGTAAATGGCAAAACCTCTGTAGATGTCTCTTTCACTTGCCTTGATTCCATTCCAATTTGAGACTCACTGTAAATCCCAGTAACTTCGCAGCATCTCCTAAACAGCCCTGTTTTTATTTCCAAGCAGGTTCCTTGCTCCTTCGTTTTTCCTGGCCCCAACCTTGCCCACTGTGTTTCAGGCAGAAAATTCCTACTACGTCTGCGTATGCCAACACTGTGGTCCGATTGGAGCAGATGTATGGAGTAAAATGGTGTCCACCCTTTAAGCATTGCAGGGGATTTCACTCTGGACTCTGGACCACATTTGCCCTGGCAGTTTCACTTTGCAGGAATGCAACCCATGCATTGTGAGATCAGACCACAAAACGAAAAGCAAAGCATATAAGTGGTGGACAGGTAGGGGATTTGCTTCAGGTGTGCACTCCTTATCCAGGCAGTAGTAGATGAACCTGTGGTGGTACAGAGGAGGAAGGTATTTGGCAATGGAGACATGAGATGGTGACAACTGAAAGAAAAGCTGTGCTCAACTTCTACGACCTAGGCTGCAGCTACTCAGTGTGACAATGCCTTCAGAGAATTTAGGTACCAAACACTAATAAGTCTTTACTGGGCATGTGTGAATAAAGATCCTTGAGAATTAGTTAATTCATCAGAATAGCAAAACTCACCTCTCTGACATCAGGATGAAATCTGTGATCCAGACCAGGGCTCTTGAGTTCCTCCATGTGAGATTTCTTTCAACTTGATTAAAAAAAATAGTTTTTCCCTAAGATGGTTCTCAAAAGCACCCAAAATATATCTGCTGAATTTAAGAAAAATTATCACTGTAAAGCAGATACCTGTGGGAAATATGAGTCAAAAAGGTGAAGTCTGTCAAACAGTGAAGCACTTGCAAGCTCTTAAAATAGGTTTCTGTGAAACATCTTCTGGAAGTGACCCCATCAGATTTCTCTGTTCACAGCCTCAACTTCAAGTTGAGGATCGTATTATAACATAGCATTTCACAATTGAGCGGCAACTTACTGCTTGCTTTTCTAACTAACCTTTCAGCTCCCTCATATGTATTTTATTTCTTATATTAAACTCATATGTAAAGACTTGAATGTAGAAGATGGTATATTCAATTCTTTGAAAGCTGGCAAGAAATCTTACTCATCTAAGAAATGAAGAAAAGAAGTCAATCAGACTTCATCAGACTCCCGGGTCAGTCAAAATAGTCCTCTGATGGAGGGCAAAGGAAAAGCAGTCACAGAGCATCAGGGCACACTGTCATGTTTAAAACCTGGGAATAGTGTAAAATGGAAGTGCTTGTAATTAGTCTCAGAAAAAAAACCACTGTTAATAAATATCTAAATAATGTAGAGATCTTTGTGGCTTGTTTTAGACGTTACAAAGCCTAAATGAATTGCACAGCCCTGTAGTAGCAGATGGAAGCCTGTGACGGGGCTGTGTCCCAATAGCCATCCCACTTTCTCCAGCTCTCAAACCCTGAGCATCCTGGTGCTGCACAACTGCACCTCTCCAGTGGGCTCCATCAGAGATACACAGGAATGGGGAGCACGTATGTGAGTGCCTTGACCCATTTATTTTGCTGAGAGGAAACTGAATAAAAGCTACATGCTATTATTAGGCAGCCTGCATCTCCTGGACCTCTCCTCTTCCCCTGCCAGCAGCATTCAGCTTGCCAGAGGGACAGCGAACTACCATCGTTCAGCTCGTGAGGCCACTTGTGGCTTAAATGAGATGGAGAAAGATCATCTCTGTCCCCTCTTTATCAAGTGCGATGACACATCTGAGGAAACGGCTGCCTGTCTCCAGTGAGGTATGAAGAAATCCATGAATTATTTATTAGTTCAATTAGTTGACATTGGTGAAGAGTGGCGAGGGCTGTAAAATAATTACTTATTGATTTGTCTCTTCTTCCTTGAACCACTTCACAATTTTGGCGTGAGACAGCTAAAGTACAAGGGCTTGGGAACCCACTTTCTTTCCATTCTGGTTACAGTGGAGCTGGCATTGCAAATAATGAGACTTCAGCTTTGGACATGTTCAAATATTGGTGCTGGCACAGCAGATGGAATAACTTCATTTGCTACAGCACAGATGCTGTAACCCCATTATTTTCTACAGGCATGTTAAGCAACAATCAATAACTCTCTGTCTACTTATGGCATTTGGAAATCTCTGGAGACTAGTTATGACACTCATTTGTTTTTCATACTTGCCATTAAATCATATTCAAAACACCCCAGAACTTCCAGAGGTGGCTAAATACTTTTTGTACATATTAATACTAATGAAAAAATCTACACAACTTCAGCGAATGACAGGCTATCTTACCTCACATAAAGAAGGCAGTGGGGGTAATAGCATATTTTCCTGTCAATCAGAATTCTTCACAGCTTCAGTAAACTTCTTGAGCTGCTTCCTTATTGTTGCTACATCAGTAATTACTGATGTTGTTTATGGTTTATATCAATGCCTATATCCTGGGATCGTCAGGTAGGAGACAACCTGAGAGTGATGTCTGTACGTGCTTGTGATGGTGTAGATATCACTTTTGTTGGGCTGTTGCTATAAGTCACTGCTCTTAGCCGTGGAGGCTCTTCACAAAACCCTTTAATTAACTGTTTTGAAACTTAAAGTAAATTGCAAAAGAATTATAGAACAAATGATGTGCTATTTCGAATAAATCAGAAGCTTTAATGGCATTACTGGAAACAAACAGATCAAATCACCTCCTAATCCTTGTGGAAACTCGCATCATAGGGCAATGGTGTGACTAAGAAGTTGTACCATGGCTGAGAACTTCATTTTGAAGCACAATGGTTCTTGAGTTTTTTGACTGTTGTCAGACCGCAAGTTAGAACATGACAAATACACCATCGTTAGTCATCATGGTCTATGGTCAAGAAAATGTCAAAATCATTTCCAAGCACAGAAGAATATGAAGACATTTCTATCGTAGAACTAGCCCGCGGCAGACAAAAGTGGGTATGACAAGTGCTGACATTTAAACCTTTGAATCAAAGTTACAGGTCTGAAGAGAGAAGCAGATTTTCTTTAGCTGGTGACTACCGCACTCAGACTCCTAGAGTCATGCACCACAGGGCCATCTGCTTCTCTGTATTGGCCAAAGAAGTTGGTCCTCTGCACTGAGCAACTTGTCTGAGTAAAGTGGATTCGCTCTGTTGCCTTTACATTACCAACAGTGCACTTTTATCAGCACCATTCTCACGGGGCACACAGTGTGTGACCTTATTGTATACAAGGCTGGCACTTGCCAACACCAGGAAAATTGAACTGAGGTTTCTTCTGTGTTGGGGTGACCCTGGCCAGGCACTGAGACCTGCCCAGCCACCCACTTGCTGTCTCCCCTCAGCATGATGGGGGAGAGGATGAGAAGAGGAAAAGTAAGACAACTGGTGGGCTGAGATCACGCAGGTTACTAAGTGAAGGGAAGAGAAAGATGAAAGGGCAATCATTCCCATGATGCTCTGCTAGTCTTTGATCGACACCTACTGGCCAGAACAAGCCCTCGGGCTTCATAGCTGAGCAGGATGCTCTCCGGATGGGGATCCCTTTGCTCAGTGTGCCATCTGTCCTGGCTGTGACCCTTCCCAACGCCTTGCCCACCCTCAGCATGCCCCCCAAGAGCACAGTGACAAACACGATCTTGAGGCTGTGCCAGCGCCCTTCAGCAGCAGTAAAACATGGGTGTGTTATCAGCACTGATTTAGTCACAAATCCAAAACACAGCACCAGACGGGCTGCTATGAAGAAAGTTAACTCCATCCTGGCTGATCTGGTACAATTTCATACCGGTGCTTCCTTGTGAAATACTTGGACTGAGATTCTTGCCTAGCTCCAGCCCCTGATGCAGGGCCGGTCACAGCTTGGCCAGAAGCCACAGCCAGAACAGGCCTGGGGGAAAAGAGGTTCGAGAAGTCTCATTTGTTCCTGGCTGGTCTGCTGGCAACAGAGGCTCTGGTCCTGCCAATGGTGAGTGCCACTGGGGAAAAACACCAGGGAAACTTCATTTGCTTTAAAAAAGAATTCCTACACTAGGAAACTACACGTAAAACAATTGAGAATAATACTACGGTTGAAAGCTTCAAGCACTGAAAGGTACAAAATTGCATGATTTGATTGCCTTTGTGATCCCAGAACAGCGGATTATCGCACCTCATCTGTTTGCCCTCTGCCTGCCTTCAGCTCCACATTCATACACCGCCTTTTCCACAGACAACTTTAATGCCAGCATTTCCTTAAGTGCTTGCCTTAGCAACATCAGTGTTCTCAGGAGTTTCTCTTTAACATAATGTGGGTGATCTATAGATATTTGGAAGAGGTTTTTATGCTCTGCTGTTGTCTTTTTTTTTCTTCAGTAAAATATATTCCCAGCAAGCAACACTGAAGAACATTTTCCTAATGAGGGCCAGAGTAAGAAATGCCAATTCATAGTTTGGGCATTCAGCTCATCCAGTAGGTCTCCTAAATTTTTCTTGCAGACTCTCTGAGAAGTGAGCACTTTCATCAAGTACACGTGAACAGGAAATTAGGGGAAAGTTTCCAGTAGTTAAGGGTTCTTATGTTCAAGTGTTATTTTGAAAATATTTCTGGTTAAGTGCTAACACATTTTCAAGTGTCATTTAACAGGTATGATGGCATTTCACGTGGGAGGTGAGCGTATACCAACAACAGCACTCCTTCAGCATGACACATATGTTCATTTTGTGTGCTGGAACACTGCAGTTTTTACGGGCACCTTGTCAATACCTACATGGTCCTCGTTCACAGAATAATCTGATGGGTGTTGTTCCCAGGAGGACCGTAAATTTAATTACTGTCAGAATGCTTAGAGGCATTTTTGTGCCTCAAATCAAAATGCATAAATAAACAAACTTCTTGTTTCAGTAGAGACAATTTCTCCCAGCCGTAACGCCAATTTCTGCTGCCAGCTCTCTGCCAACTATCCCAGTCCCCATCCACGTATCCAGGAACAGAAGTAGAGCTTAATCCCATCAGCAGCCACATCAGTTTCTGAGTGCTCTGTGGATAAGGCGATTTTTGCTGAATTGAAGAATCAGGGTAAATACAGCTGCTGGGAAGTATGGTTGTTCTGGAAGGGGAGTTATGACTGGCTGAGAAAAAGGTCAGGAGCAGCCTCCAACCAGATCATCCATCTGGGTGGGTGCTTGACAGCCCTCACTGTACACCTGGGAGGGATTACAAGTCTTCTGGAGGAGAGCTTCCCCTTGGGTCCTTGCTTTGTTTTATTCTGCAGTGGCAATGGACAGTCTTTCCGTCCTGCCATCTATTGCCTTTTCCTCTCAGCTATACCAAAGGTCCTTCTTAGATTGACACCATAGTATTTTTCTTCTTGGCAATTTTTTCTCACACAGTTTAGCAGCTAGTAGTAGCAAGGGTGTCAAAGGTCAGATCAAATATGTGAATTTTACCTTCATCTGCTCTGATGGTGGAGTTTATGCTCTTGGCATTGATCTGTGTGGAACACCAAAGAGGGAGCTACACACTTTTTTCTATACCTGTATTCTGCTGATGTTTAGATAGAAAAAAATCACAGCTAGTTTTAATAAGTCAATATTAGCACACTTTGAACAAACAAACTTTTCAGTTGTTAAGAATTAACGCTTCTAGCACATTTTATAAGACAATATAAAAGGTGACACTGGATAAATATTTTTCTAGTTTCTTCCTTCCAGATGTCTTTGTTATCTTATGTGGACTCAGAGTTCTTGAATAAGGACACTCTAAAAATAGAGGTGTTTGCTAATGTTCAGAATTAAGGCTGCATGACTAACTGATGGCTGGCAAAATGGGGAGCAAAATGTGTTCATCTTGAACCACATGTAACTGTCCTTTTCTTTTCACTGAACATTTTGGTTGCAGTAGTTCCCACTTTAACCTGTAATTTAAGGGATGGAGCAGACCCTACTGCAGCATGGGAGACACTGGGCCAGTTTTAACCCTTGCAAAGTGAATTCAAGACCATATCTCTCTCTGTCTCAGATTTTGTAAGATGGAGGGGGAGGCAAGAGGAGGTGAACAGAGAAGAGGTTCTCATCCGCTCTGGTTCCAATCCCAGATGTCCCATCAGTCTATTGGGACAACCTTTCACTTGACTATACACCACAGGATGTTCCCAACAATCAGACTGCTGTGTGGTCTGTCTCTCCGAATACTTACTGCAGAATAGACCGATCTGAAAGGGGAAAACTAAGCGGATACCCTTTGCTTACTTTTTAGACCATTTGAAAATAGTGCAATTGAAGGAAGTTTATCTCCACTGATGACCTTATTCAGGGTGAGAATGTCAAGCAAAACTCTCCTGTCTCCCAGTGGGCACCTCAGCTACCTCTGGTAGCTTCCTAGCAGCACGATCCCAGCTGGGAGCTGTGTAGGATACTGAGCAAACATACAGAGAAAATGACTAACGTGCCTCGTGAAGGGATGAAAATCCAATAGATCTTGAAATGTCTTTTATTCTCTTTCTCAAAAAAAAAAATATATATATATATATATATATGTGTGTGTGTGTGTGTATACACACACATATATATATAATGCCAAGCAGTTAAGGGCATTAAAGAATTAAGTCATTACGATTTTCCCAACCTTCCTCATCGTGTGTGCCTTCCAAATGAAACCTGATATGTAGGACACTGTCTGGATTCAGCTCCTGAAGGAAGAACCTCATTTAGAGATTACATTCTTATCACTTAAAGTCTAGTATACAAGTATTACTTGTCTAGTATATACTATTACTAATTTTAATTAAAAGAAATGTTGGAATCATTGGCCTTTTCCTCCAAAAAAATCCTCACTGTCTGAGATCCCACAGATAAATGCCTCTGCCCAAAGATCTAGATGGGAGCACCATGCCTTATTGTGGAAGGGATGAAAATCCAATAAATCTAGAAAGGTTAGGGGTAGTGTTTCCATGTTTGGATGCATTTTAGATCAAGCTTCACGATAAGTGATGTTTATTTTTCTCAGTTGTGGACATTTTACCACAGGCTTTATGTCTGAAAGAAATGTGCTCAAAACCCACTTGTTTTACAGCACAAAAAAGTTTATTTTACAGCACAAAAAAAATTATACTGAATTTAATGGGCTTGATTTTCTACTTTGTTGGCATAAGTTGATGCTGGTGGTAAACCTCAGTGATTTCACTGGCACTCGCACATACCTCACATGCAAAAGAACAAGGACTGAGGCCTACAGGCTGGTGTACAGCTGGGAACAAAACCGGCATGCTTTGCTTTAACAGAGGTGCAGATCTTCCACTTGTCTTTAGTAAGTCACTTGCCTTTAAGCACTCATCAGAAGAAGTCCCAGAGGAAAATTCTGAATAAATCTGTTATCATTTCCATCTCTTAGATGCACAAACGTGTGATGACATAAACTGTTCTGGCAATTATCATTTCATAAATGTAACGATAGGATTATGTAAAGGAAATATTGAAACCAGGTTGCTTTCCTTTTTCCTAATCATATCCAAGTCTGATATTTTTGTTACTTCTTTTCAGCCTATTATTTATGTGTTGTCTTTCTACCACACATTCAGGAGCATCACGTGCATCTAAAGCTGTTGGGGCCTTTCGTATCCATTGCATGCCTTTACATTGAACGGGCAGCAAACGGGCAGACTTAGCCACAGACTTATTTTTTTTTGTACATCAGTGTGTGATGGGAGCTGGTTCAGATATTAGAAAGCATTTCTGAACATCATGATGATGTGTGAGACATGTGAAACTGTGTCTGAATAAGGAGTCGACTCAGGAGGTTGTCATAGAAGATGTAATAACTTCAGGACACATACCGTCACCCACTTGATTTACCCTGAATTTCCATGGGGATAACTGAGAACAAAGTCTCCCCAGGATCTTTAAGATGAGTGCCAAATGTGCCCAATGGATTCAGGAAACATTTGGAGTGGAAGAAAACCAGTAAGGGCTCACTCAGGCTGCAAAAGATAGCTCAGATCATCACACCTCCAACTCTAGATGGGAAAGAAAACCATTAGCTCATTGGAAGATGTTACAGATCTATTTAAAGTAAAGGTCACTGATTTGATTTATTTCTTTTAAGTAATAAAGACCTTATGCTCCAGAACTGTGTATTGCAAAAGTCAGCTTGAGCCCTTCAGGTGTAGGTAGAGGGCATCACTCTGAGAAAGGTCAGAGCAAGCAGCAGCCCCTCTTCTTGAAAGGAGCCGAGACACAACAAGGTTTCTCTTGAGACTTGTTCTGCAAAATCATGCTTAGGTTTTGAGCAAACTATTTTCAGATGTAAACGGAACATTTTTTCTTACAGGAAAGTTCTCAGTCTTTCAGGTATCCTAAGATATGTGAGCCAGGCTGTTAGACAAGAGCCATCTGATGATAAACCAGCTCGATGAAGCATTTCCAATTGAGAACATAATAGGATTATATACTGTGGTTACATTTATTTTTCCTCCAGTAAATGAATGTGAAACTTCAATATATATATTTTTTAATTTAGATGGAGCCACACAAATTAAGAATTAACAGTGCAGGGCATAGTCAGTTTGAAATGTTTGGAAGAGATTTTTTACTTCTGCTGTCGACTAAATAAATACTTATTAGCAGAATTCACGAAGTATGGAGTACTCTGTATGTCACAGGTTGCTCTGATTATCATTCCAGTGCTGCCATTTTGTGACATTAAAAATAATGGCGGACATTAAAATGGTAAACTGGAAATACAGCCATGGTCTGGAATATGCAGAAGCAAAAATTATGAGAATGTGATAGAGAGGTAGAAAAACCATTTCAAAAGAAGTGCATCCAGAAACATTGAAGTGTTTTTTTTCATATATAGATTAAGTAATTTTGCACACAGCATAAGAAACTGAGTGTTGTGTGTTGATTGGTGTTAACAAGCTATCTTTGCTAAATACAACACAATTTTTAAGGCCAAATTTAAAACTGTCAGGCACATAATTTGTAGCCGTGCTCTGGTAGGCTGTGTGCATATCGGACCTCATTTGCTGGGTTACTGTGGAGTGTATTGCAAATCCAAGAACAATTTCAGGAATAGAATGAAAGGTTCCAACTAATTCTCACTTGGGTATGGATTGGTTGCCACTGATGCGTATTACCAAAATTTTACTGTGTTCTAGGTTGTCACTCACTTGATCTCTCTTGCCTTAAGCCTCTGTGCTGGCCTCACAGTCTGATGCCATAGTCAGCCAATAACGAGTAAAACAGTGAGCTGTTACCACTGGCAAGATTGTTGGGGCACAACCCAGTGTTATTCTGTTTGCTCTAGGTTGAAATACACTGCTTCTGGCAATATGGCCTGTTGAGATTCTGTGGTTTGCTAATGATCAGGGTATTCTGTGACCAATCCAGAATTAGAATGTTTATGACTTTTAAGTGGAAGAAGAGAAAATGAACTTCTATCTGCCTGCAGATATATCCATGCAGACATATTCAGCTGCTTTATGATCTCCCTCATCTCAGTGGAGTGGACTTCATTAAAGCCAAACTTCCTCTTTGTCATTTCATTCTTTTTCCTTCAGACTAATACACTCCTTGGATGAATGATGCCCCGAGGTGCTATCAGAGTTCCTCTGAAGGCAATTATTCTTGTACGAGATTCATTCTGGTGAGAACTCATCCACCTTAGCAATCTACAGCTCTTGAGCCATCCCTGTGGAGTTACAGTGACAATATTTTCCCACTGTAGGTACAGTTTTGCTGATGGAGAAACATTGATAGCTGCAGAGCTTGCTTTGAATCTGGGAAGGAAACAGTGCCCACTTAGGCCGGGCATTGTGAGTGTGGCAAGCCTGCATCCATGTATGAGAATGAGATGGTCATGAGACTACACTGCAAAACACACCCCAAAAACACAAAATCATGTATTTTGCTTATGTACAGGGTAGAGCAGCCCGAAGAACATTAGTGCAGGCACTGTTTTAGAATAGTTCCATTAGGCTGTGGAACTGGTCAATATGATGGCATAAAGTTCAATCTGCTAAATGGAACTTCGCTGAGGTTTTAGTGGATGTAAGTCAGTGTAACTCCACAGAAAGTGATGAGTTCATGCTGATTTACATCACTTAATGGGTATCCCACAGTTTGCTGCTTACTTCTTTTAGTCTGCTCAAATTTTTGGTATCTTGCATTTTCTAAAATTGCTTAAAGCTGTGGTGAAGGATTGACTTAAGAGAAAGCATCTTCCACTTACTTGACACTCAGTGGGCACAGATTCTGAAGATGCTTTGTGATATCTAAATCCTACCAAATTTCTTTAGTAACTGAACATCTGCCTCCCAGAGAGTCTTTTGAATATTACTTCCAAAACTGGTGGAGAGAGTGGGTCCTGAATTGGCCAAGAACGCAGTAATAACTTCAGTGACTTCAACTGAGGTAAATACTAAATATAAATTTCCAGTTTGACACAGAATCCAACGACAGCAACCACAATCTGAAATCCTTTCATCATGCACGATTATAATCACTCATTGGCATGAGGCACCTATCTGTCACATTTATAGTTAGAAGCAGTGGAGGCAGCTGACATCTGACAGGGATGGAGCAGACCTGACAGGCACCCCCATCTTGGCTTGCTCTTCCCCTCCCTTTCATTCCTGTCTTTCAAAGGCTGGGTAAGACATCTCGTCTCCATGGTGCAGGCTCTGCCCGCCCCAGTCTCAGTGCTGCAGAGGGAAACGTGACTGCATGGAATGGCTTCACAGTCTCTGTGCTGTCCTGATGATAGACAGGGGCATGGGCCTTTGAAGTGGGTAAGTAATTCCTCATAGAGCAGAAACCCATTTCAGACAAGGCATGTCCACATGCTGTTTGTTCATGCTCAGGGACTTCTTTTCTCTCTGGGTACTCTTTAAAAACACAGCAGTACCGGATCCTTCCTGAATATAGTCTTGGTAGTACAGGTTACTACCCAAGAACACAATGATCCTCCGGAACAAGAAGGGTGCCACATCTCTTCCATGAGGAACATGCATTCTTTCAGCTGGTTAGCCCTGTAGGAAGCAGTCCTATGTTGTCACAGAAGATGAATAACCACATAATGACTAAGTGTTTTATCTTCTGCTTCTTTTTAAATCCATGAGAGAATAATGTCTACCTGCCCTTTTCCTGGCAAAGCTCACCTCTTTCCTCACACTTGTTTACTGCTGGAAGCCATGACTTGGTGGAGGTCACCCTCCATCCACACCCAGTCTGTAGTGATTCACTCCCTTCCCATCAGCAAATGGAGGAAAGAATCAGCTCAAAAGCTGGTGCCATCCTGTCTCCTCCGGACAATTCATATGATTATAATAGATCCTAATTTTAATAGACCCTGCCATACATATAAGATTGTCTACAAAATAGCTTCAGCAGACCAAGAGAGAACAGCAGGTGAACGGATGCCCACATTAACATCTATCTCTCTTATTTCTAGGAATTCCCTTCAGTTTTGCTAAAACTTGCTGTAAAGAGGACTGGGAATTTCTAACTGTTTATTTTACAGTATTAAACCGATCTGAGCTGGTCTCTAAAGGTAAGGCTTGTTGATAAAATTTGCCATTAGTACTTAACAGACAAATATTTCAACTTATTTTTCTGAATTGCTATGCCACAATCATGATGCTTTTAGTCTTTCCATTGCTGAAAAAAGGAAAGACATCTTTTTCTTGTTTTCTTACAACAGCGTAGATAACAGAATAACACCACCATTGAAATTGGTGGGAGAATTTGGCCCATCAACATTTTGTGAGTTTTAAAAAACAGCAAGGAATTGAAAAGAAGCCCATTGTTTCCAACTTTGATAGAGGAACTTTATCTATCAGACAGCTGCTGTAGTCTACCTGCAGTTGATTGATGTTAGCTTAATAATGATGATCGATTGGATCATCAGTGTCATCCTTAGAAAGAATGTACTTTGGCTAATGACATCAGTTGACTAATAGATTCCTGTTTAAATGTCAGGGGGGCAGAGAAAGACACTCTGCTAAGTACTTACATTGTACCTATTGAAAAAAATCAGATTGTCTGCCTTAGAAAGGACGTTTGTGACATAGTTATAAGACCTCTTTTTCCTCTACTACCAACAAGCAAATTTTGCTTAAAGTTGCAGCTGTGTAAAGCTGAGTTACTCCATTTGTCTTCAAAGTTTGGCTCAGCCTTTCTAGAAATCCACAGATATAAATCACTGAGCTGTTTGCTGTTGTCATTCCAGAGGGCACATCTCCAGCCCTGAAAGCAGATGCACTGGAGGTGGCTCCTCTGTCCACTGTCCGCTGTCTTAGAAAAGAATATTTATATTGAGTTTTCTCTTCCAGTGTGTTTGCTTTTGGAGAAATTCAAGTTCCCTTCTTCTAATTGTATTACACATCCCATGAACATCTTGAGAATATCTTGTATCATTATTGCTGTAGATGCACTGCACTTCCCCATCCCTTCAAGCAGAAAACGCTGAGTAAACTTTACAGTAATATTATGCACAAATTAATGATTTCAGTTGGCTATGAAATTTTCAAACATAATTTCCTATTGATTTTTAATTTGGATTAAAGGAAATACTTGCTTAATGCAGACTTGCAGTAGGTAAATACAAATGGGAATTGCATGTTATTACTGGTTACTGTATGGATCCTTATGGGGAGGCACAACTTACAACAAGCAATTACCAACATATTCATCTGATTTAAGGAGGATGTTGAATGAGGGGCATGCTCTTCTCCGTGTAAGTGCACAGCAGAAGATAACTTTGTACTTTGAACTTGAATCAAAATGTACAGAACTTTGAGCAGATCAATTTATTTTAATAGTATATCTAAAAGCTTTCTTGCACTGAAATTTAGTTACTGGACTGAATTTTATTTTATCCTTTTCAGAAGACCATTGCCAGTGTAAAATGAAGTTACAGAGTAGATAGAGCCAGTATTATAGGTATGTGTTTAGACTTCTCCGTTTGCAAGCATGTATGATTAAATCTACTTGCCCACCTAGCAGTGATTACATTTTTATAACTTGAATTTGAATGTGTTCAAGTAAATGAGTTATTTGCATGGCTCAGGCTCCCTGTTAAGATAAAAAACTTCATGGAAAGTTAGCTATAGACTCTGCCTGAGCAAAACAATCAAATAAAATATTACCGAGTAGGAATATTTGCTTAGAGACCATGACAAATTTAATCCCTTCTGATCTTCAGTTCACTTGAATATGTTCCTTCTGTGGCAGGCAGATCTGAGAGTACTGCTGTGGCAGTGAGGAACAAATGAATTAGCACTGCTGATCTCCAGAGAGTCAGAGGAGAGTCCCTACCTGCAGAACAAGCTTTAGCCACTACCAAGCTCCCAGGGAGGCAGAGAAGAGAGGCTCTTGTCTGTTTATCACTGTACAGAACAGGGGAGGAAGCAAGCTAGGGAAGTATATATACAGAAAAAAATCCCATCATCCCAGCAAGAATCTAGAGGCTCAAACATAGATGACAGTGCACAGAATCTGCAGCACTTGATTTTATAAGTCCAGCTTAAATGGCTAAGTTTAACCATGGGAAGCTGAGAGCCAGAAGACTTTTATTGGACTGAGCTGGCAATGAGCAGAATCTGCTACATTCTGATTTCTAGCAGTGTTTTTCCAAAGATGTTGATCTTTGGCTTTAGACTGTGCTACCTTGCTCCATCAGCATGGAGAATTGATCAGAGAATCATAAAATGGTTTGGGTTGGAAGGGACCTTTAAGATCATGTAGTTCCAAACCCCTGCTATAGGCAGGGACACCTCCCACTAGACCAGGTTGCTCAAAGCCCCATCCAGCCCGGCCTTGAATGCTTCCAGGGAGGGGACATCCACAACCTCACTGGGCAACCTGTTCCATTGTCTCACCAGTGTATGTATCACAAGGTATGAACATCACAGACTGCCCTTAGCTTTTCTTTCCCTGCATCAAACCACCTCACAGTGCCGGGAAGTCAAACAGAGGCTCTCCAGGGGATAATGCAGCTCTGAGCACCCTGGATAGGGAGAAGGATTTTATTTGTGAGGTTGTTGGCAGTGCATAGAGTGCAATGCAACCTGGAGAAACCTGAGGAAGTTTTATATGAGCTAATTCTAGTTCCAAAAAAAACCTCGGTACTGCAGTGCAGTACTTGGGGCAAAGCAGGCTATAGGCAGGCAGTCTGCTGCAGAAGTGGCTGTGCCAGTAGAAAATGCCCCAGGTTTCATTGCTGCCCACTGTCAGGCAGCATTGCTGCTCTGGTCTGCTTTCTCAAGTACATTTGCGAGTGCTCCCAAATACATCTCAGTGGAAATGAGCAAGTTAAATCTGAATTTGGTGTTTCAATCAGGCTGCTTCACTTGGCCTGGGTCGTGCACGTGGCTAAGGAGGCACCAACAGAAAAGCCACCTCCGTAAGCTGGGTGGCCGGGCAAAGCAAGGAGCTGTAGCTTCGTGTGTGCTGCCGGAAGGTTTGTGTCTTGGGATGCACCATGCCCCAAACATACACTGCGGTTCCCCTCCTCTTTTAAAAGGGGCTGTACTGTCCCCTCATGAGGCTCACAGAATAAATATTGGGCTGTTATTGCTCAATCTCTTTTTAAATTAGCTTTGCAATCTTAACCTTGGCAGCAGTCACTGATACAGAGTGAAGAGCTCAGCAGGGTTGGTGATTCCCACTGGGCTTCTGCAGCTCTGTGAAGACAGCTGGTGGGCTGGGAGGGTCCATGGTATTATTTTTAGGAGCGTGAAGTACCTCTCTTAGGTGTCTGACTTCAGAGGACTTTGAACTGTGAACAACACCCAGCTCCATGTGGTTCAATCTGCAACACCTGGCAGCAAGATAAAAGAGCTGTTCGGTGCTGCTCAATGAATGGCGAAAGCAGATCTCAAATTTCAGAGGAAAGGTAAAATCCTCCTATGAAGGCAACAACTCAATAAGTGATATGGGTTTGAAATTGAACCAGCTATCATAATGAAAGAAAAAATAATACAGCTTGGAAGGCCAGCACAGAACTGCTCTATTTAATTTTGGGATGAGGAGAAGCACTCATTGTCCCATTGCATGTTGCATTGCTTGCTCATTTCATCTTATCTTAACTAGAGAACAAAGGCATGCTGAGGCTGTCTTTTAGCAAGAGGAAAAACAACCTGAAAAGAACATTTCCATCTCTATCTATCTACCTACCTAGCCATCCTCTAATTTAAATCTTTAAAAGTTAATGATACATTACAACAACCTCTGCAAATTTAAAAGGTATATGGAACAGAATTCAGCATTTTTTTGGAAGTATTTTTGATTTTTTAAACATTTCTGTTTCCCTGGAAAATTGATTTTCTTAACAGTGGGTTTTGCAGAAGCGTCTCCCTGCCTATAGCAGGGGTTTGGAACTAGATGATCTTAAAGGTCCCTTCCAACCATGCATCATGCTGTGATTCATGGAATAGAATTGTATAGGTCACATCAAACTTCTTTCTTTCAGGAAAACATGATGTCACACACACAGCCCAATGTGATGTGTCAGAGCACATGTGAGGTCATGCCTGAAATGTGATAGAAAGTGTTCTCAGATTCGCTTAAAATGTAAGGACAAGCAGCAAAGAGCAGCAAAGTGCTAGATAAAGCTGTCTCATGATGTTAATAGTAGGAACTCCTATGCTTTTCTGTGACACCCTTAATTCTGAAATGTGACCATCTCTGGAACGAAGGAATCGCTTTCTATTTTAAGTATGGCTTAACAGCATCTTTGCTTTTTTATTTCCTTAAGATATAGTGGCTGTAGATGAATTTCTTGCTTTCAGTGGCATACTCAGGTCTATGCTAAAATACACAATCTTGTGGGATACTGAGATCCTTAGGGTTACAATTTTCATTTCACTTGAGATAGTATTGTTGTGCGTAGAGTGTTGCTTCAATAACAACATGAGAAGAAGGCTTCCCCCTAAAAAATTATCAGCAGTACACTGACCCAGAGCTACAAGCATATCCTGAGTACATGATTCAAAATATACTTTTGAAAATTCAGATTATCTTTCCTGACCATCAACACTGTGAATCATGTAATCATAGAATAATAAAATCATTAAGGTTGGAAAGGTCATCTAGTCCAACCATTAAGGTCATCTAGTCCAACCATTAGCCCATCCCCACCGTGCTCACTAACCCTTGTCCCTCAGTGCCACATCTCCATGGTTCTTGAACACCTCCAGAAGATGGTGACTCCACCACCTCCCTGGGCAGCCTGTTCCAATGAATCACCACTCCTTCTGAGAAGAAATTTTCCTAATATCCAACCTGAACCTTCCCTGGTACAATTTGAGGCCCTTATTACCTCTTGTCCTATCACTGTCACCTGGGAGAAGAGGCCAACAACATGTGTGTCAGTTATACATCTATTACTACGGATTCCCAAGTGTGTCGAGGAATGTGTACATCTGCTTTCAGGATAATGTTGTACAGGGTAGAACCAGTGATAAGAAAGAGGTTTTACTTAAATTAGACTGACAATTACAATATTTAAATTATTCTCCATGTGCAGATGTGAACTCATGGATACACATGAATTTTAGAAGTTAATAACAATTTGACTTTTGTTCTATCAAATAAAAACAATTTTTCTTAGTACATGTTATGAAAGTGGGCACAGCCATCACCTCAATGAGAATTTAGGCTGAATAGTTAGCTCTGAAACCTCTTAGGAAAGAAGAGAAATCTATTTTGCAGTGTCACGTTCTGATAAATCTTTGGCCAGATCTGCTCAAAAATCTGAGCAACATTTGTTTCTGCTTGAGCCCAAGCCTGCCCTCATTCACAGTGTGGATTACGTTTTGTATGTAGTGATGATCCCTTTCTAATTACTCTCATAAAAATCATTGTATCTCATTTTTTTCCCCTCAGTTTTGTTGCAGTGGTACAATATTTTTCTTATTTACTCATACTATGGCAAAGAAAATGATGCCCTGTGTCCATGCCATTGGTCTGTCAAATAATAGATCTATATTGGATTACCGTCTTTAAAGTTTCAGTCGAGATTTCTGAATATTCCATAACATAGCACTGTTCATGGGAATAGCTGCCAGATGAAAATGATTATGTCTAAGTTCTGTGCTTCTTAACATTTAGCAACCTTCCCTTCCCTATTGAAAATCCTCACTGTTTGGTAAAAGCGCCAGGTTTTTTGAAGTGTGGGACCAAAATTCATTTCATGTCTTTGCCTAAAAAAGTGTCTTTAATTTCCTGACTCTTCTGCGAGAACAAATGCAGTTAAAAAGGGCTGATTGCTCTTTTCTGATACTGCCATTGGAGTTATGTTCTGGGAAATGCAAGTCATCATTTCTTCTTCTCCCAAGCTCTTCTGAAATGTCACTCTTGACACATACTGTATATACACTGCACAGTGTGCCCAGATCCCAGATCCAGGCTTGGATCCAAACCTCTGGTCTGGCCAAGTTTTTCGTTTTTACTGCATACAGTCCACGCACGTGCCTTTGCTTCCATTCTGATGCATCAGTTCAAAGAGAACTCAGTGCTAAGGAGTTACAGGAACGTGTCCTTAACGCCCCTTTGAATAGAGCCGTGTGAAGGACCAATCCATGGAAGAACCTGTCTGCATACTGCTATCCTAGCGTCTGGTGTGCCCAAGAATGAATGAACATAGGCAGGCCTATGTTTCCCACTGGAGGTGAGATGGGCTTCACCTCACCCTGAGTTGCCTCCAGCTTGTTGAGATGAGAAAGAGTTGTTCTGGCTCCATGTTACTGCAATGCCACCCAGCTTTGGTCCAGCCACACAAAGGCAAAATGAACCATCTTGGCTTTTTTACTGTAACAGGTGAGTGTTGCTCTCAGGGCTGGCTGATGGCACTGATGGCATCCCTCTGCTGGGACCAACACCAGACAGGCTGTACATTCATTTGCATGTGAGGAAGGACCTGTGCAGGCAGACCTGGGCAGGGAGCTCATGGGCCATAGGCTGACTCACAAACAGGTTCCTGTCTGATCAATCTGGCTACCACCAGCTTCACAATTTTGTAGAAACAAGACAGAGAGTCAAGAAAAGTTAAATCCCAAGCAAAATGCATTCTCTCATCTTCAGGGGCACATCAGCCTCCACGAAGAGCACTTCATCCCCAAATCCTTGTTTCTGTTTATTCCCTGCTCCTATCTGTATTCAAAAGAAAGGAGAAGCTGTTTCCTTAAAATATTCATAATCTTTTTTTGTGAAACCAGTCTAAGTTCTAAATTTAACTTTCCCCCTAAAGCCACGAAACACAATTGTTAATGAATTCTCTCTCTCTCTCTCTCTCTCTTTTTTTCCTATTTGGGGAGGAAAAGAAATTGTTTATTTTTAACAATTCAGTTCAGAGGGAAAATTATAACACAGTGAATAGCAAGTAAATTAGCAGTTCCTTCTTTAACCAAACCAGCAGGTCTTCAATTAGCAAGGACAGTTTGTGGCCCTTAGATTACAAGATCAATCAGGCAATTTATTTTTATTTAATGTCAGGGAATCGAGTAATTGTAAATCACTCAAAAGCTACATGTAGGCTTTTTATTTACCTGCGCTGCACGGATATAGCTGATTTAACATTACTTTCTTATTCCTTTTATTTTCTGAAGTTGGGATTGCTGATTGTATGCAATGTGTCCCTAATTAAGGGCAGTTATTTGAGACCCTCTCCAGCACCTCTGCTGCAGACAATACCTTCACTCTCTTTAAGAAATATGCTTAGAAAACCTGACACCCTGCCAAAGGTACATTAACTATACATAGGCTGGGACAGGGAAGCTACTCCAGATGCTCTGTTTTGTTTGCAAATGTAACTGAAGCTTTTTACCTTTTTTTTTTAATTATTATTTTTTTTATCAGGCAGGTATGTTGCCACACAGAGCAGCTGGTGAGTTAGCTGGCCAAGGGACTTCAAATGGAACTTAAATATGCCAGTTTTTTTATATTCTTGTTCTGAGGCTGGATTTTACTGAGTTGCAGCAGCTAACAGAAAGCTCTAAGTGATATGTAATAGAGACAACCACTGTGCACAAGATGGAATTGGGAAGGAAATATTCATCTCCATATTTTGCCCTTCTTAAAAAGGCAGACTTAATTGAGTCTTCTATGCTTGTAGGTGTTTACTGCTCACCACGCCTAGGAAGCAGGAAGCTTTGCATGTGGTCTCTTTTGAATCACTTGGCTACCCATAGACATTTGACACATGTCAGCGTCCAACTTCAGTCTAAAGGCAGTAGCAAGTACATCTGTACATGCACATCAAGATCTTGTTCTGAGGTACTGAGCTTGTGCCATGAAGTGGAGCCAGTCGTACCTGCTGACACTGGGAAGCCTTGAGACTAAGCCAGGAAGAAGAGGATACCAGGATGTCACAACCGGTATCACAGCCATTGGCCACCTCAGCTCCTGCAGCCCTAGAGGGACATTGGGGCCAGCAGAATCCAGAGCAACTTTAAGACTGGTCTGAAATATGCCACGGTCTAAATCAGTTCTTTGGAGCCAGTAGCCCACAGAAGCAGTGTGAAGGCATGCTGGTAAGCGCTAGTGTAATTGACAGTCTGCTTTACAACACAGAATTAGGGCCAGAGATCTTCCTTGGAAATTCAGACAGCAGTCAGCTGCGTTACTGGATTGCATTGCTTTGCCACTGAAGATTAAAAGAATTGGATGGCTAAGATTAAAGTATACTTTCACTGTGTGAAGGCATACAATCCACCTACTCAGAGAACAAGATGAGTCATTCTAAAATTCAGTGCATCAATACATTATTATTTATACACAAACAAAATCTGAATTACCAATGGCAACAAGTTTGAAAAAGATTTGAATAGGAACAAACTTGTGGAAGAAAACATTTATGGTAGAGAAGGTATCAGTTTTTAAAGAAGTCTGTTTCTAGAAAGGCTAACATCAGAAGAGAAATAACAGATGTATTTTGCAAGACTGGTCCTGCTGCTGGTTCTACATCGGCAGGGACAAAATAGGCTTGAACATCTAGCCTGAAATCCTTTGTGCATCACATATATGCAACTCAGCATATCCTCTAACTGAATTCAGTAATGTCTGATGAAAGACCTCTCAGAAAGTCACTTGGTCCTGTTTTGAAAACACTAAGAACAGGAAAGCCTAGTTCTTGACTAGGCAGGTTGTAACAACAGTTACCCAGTTTCACAATAAAAATGGTGCATCCCTTGTCTGATTTGAATCTGTGTGACCCAGGTTTTGCTCCAACGCTCACATCTTCTTATGCCTTTCCCCACTGAATTAGAGAGCTCAATGGAGCAGAGCAGCAGACAGCCACTTTTCAGTCAGTCAGATGTCTTAATTACTTCGTCAGCTATATGCATGTTCCTGGAAAGGAACTTTGAAATCCCTCCACCTGCTGTAGCCTCAGCCTGGCCTTCTGTTCCTGGAAGCCCGTACTAATTATTCTCCACAGCTGTAAAACTGAAATTGTACAAAGGTGATTCAGCCTCTTAACATCCAGTACCTCGGAGAGAATAGCGTGCTCTCCTGCTGTCCACGGACTTCCACTGACTACTGGCTGCTGCTTCTTGCTGCCGAGGGCAGGATTCAGCCACAGCTTAATGGCAAGTGTAAGATGTGGTGAGGCCTGAACTATACAGTCAAAGCACTCCTTTTCGGTAGCATAAAGGCTCTTCAGTGCTCCTGCATCAAAGCAGAGGTGCCTTACAGTGAATAATGAAAGGAGACCACATTGAGATCATAGAATCATAGAATGATTAAGGTTGAAAAAGACCACTGACATCATCTTGTTCAACTGTCAACCCATCACCACCATGCCTGCTAAATCCTATCTCTCAGTGCCACATCTTTCACCTCAGAGCATGCAAAAATGTTGGAGGCTGCATCTGTGCTATTCTAGACTTGATTAGCAACCTCCATAGTGGACAGGACAGTCCTGCGAGGAAGTGCCAGCTTGGATCCTCTGCAGAACTACAAAGTCCTACTCAGCGTGGTTAGAAGATGTAGGTGTAATGCATAGCTCATGTAGCCAGAGAGATTCTGGTTCCTAAATGAACTCCGTAAACACCAACACAGAGGCCTACATACCTTCAGTAAAGCATTTGAGTTAATATGTCCAAGACACTCTTCTCACACTTTTGGACTTGTGAATGTTTGTAGTTTCTAGTTTCTGTGCTGCAATCCTAATGCAGCTTTTGCTACCTCATTCTCTTTAAGTCAGTGTAGACCTATGCTGTCCAGACCACATCTGGAGAAGAAGAAATCCAGCTGTACATCTTCCAGTGATCCTTCAGCTCCACTGCTTCATCTTTGGGATGACACACATCACAGGTGATTTAATGTTTTCTTCCATAGCTCAGGAGCAGACTGGTTAGTCACTGGGGAGCTCAGCACAACTTAAATAAATTTCTTCCACTACCCAACAGACATTTAGTCAGCTAGGAAGAAAACAACACCAACAGAAAACAGTCCTTGCTTTCAGTGAAGACATTATGAAACTTCATCATCCCAACTGGTCAAATGAGAGGAAGAAATGAGGAAAATTTAATTAGATATTGCATGGCTTCTCCTCCAGATTAAATGCAATATATTTGTGGTTACAGCTTCCCTTGAGAATCCTCCTACTCATGTCAGGCACACAGAAGTGTTAAAACATCTGTGACAGCATGGTGCATGACATAATATGTAATCTGTGATCACAACTTCAGGGCTAACTTCCAGCTAAAGAAGGTGATCGCTCCGCAGGTACGTGTGCTCAAGGTCTGAGGCTCTGAGAATTTTTGATAGGCTTAATCTCAGAAAGTCAGATGGGTGCAATTGGAATGCAAACCATGCCACAGCATTAAGTATTATAGGAGATTGCCCTTCAAAGTAATACAGGATAGCATTCCTGTGTTTGGAAACAACACCTTCCTACATTTTCCAGCATTTGGCATTGCCTAACACCACTCCTGGAGCTACTGTATTTTTTCCTAAGATCCCTGAAATCATTTAAACATAAGAAAGCATACAGTTGTCCTGATTTTAGACAAAGTACTGTGACAGTGTGACACAAAACCTATGAACCGTCCCTCTTCTCCAGAATCTGGAGAGACAGTTAGTCAAGAAGCAGCAGATAAAACTTCACTCCAATTGTCTTTTGACACTGTCTAGGAGGTATTTGTCTTAAGCAGTCTAGGGGAACGTGGTCTAGATCAACTTTCTTACTGTTAGTCTGTGGACTTACCTCTATTTTTTTTGTATGATATCAGAGGTGGATTTAAAAGTAGTTACACTAACAACAGTTAAGTAGAAACATATGCACACTCCTATGCATGTTGGGAAGGCAAAACAAGGAGGGAGGAGAAATAAACTTTCATCTAGTTTTCACAACACCTAACTCTCAAATGGTGGCATTGCTCAAGATGGTTCATGGATTTATTTTTCTTGAAGGATCGAGTGGTTCTTGTTGAATGAAGTTGAAGAAGATTGCTCTAGATGAAAATAAAGCACATCTGGTGCAGATCTGGTTTTAAAAAGTCTTTTTCTGAAAGCAGCTATGATTACCTTTCCAAATGAGGACATATATCCACAGTTATAACATGGACTTATTATTCAGCAGTTCATTAATGGTATGGATGATGGAGTAGAGACTATACCTGTTAGACCTGCAAATGACACCCAGCTGGGAGGGGCAGCATGAGTGGTAAAGGAATTAAAAATTCTTGACAAACAGAAGAAGAAACACAGGGCTAAAAAGCTGCAGCCCAATAAGCAAAATTCTATTATTGGAAGAAAAATGCACAAAGCTAAAATGAGGGTTTTCAGTGGACATGGGTTTGCTGAAAAGAGTCTAGGAATTACAGCCTGAATGCACGTCAACTATGTCACACTGCTGGGATAAAATAATCCACGAGGCTGTGTGAAGAAGAATAATATTTGCTTTACTCACTGCAGATAAGGCTTCACTTTAACACTGTGCCCAGCTTTAGGCATCATCTTGCAAGAAAGATGTTGAGTCCAGAGGAGTGTGATGCATTCCCCAGGAACAAAGTGTATGTGGATTGAAGAAATCAGTGGGGAGGGTTTATTGCAGAGGGGACTGGAAGTGACAGTCACTGTCTTCAAATAACGTTGGGTTTGTTAGGATGAAAACTCATGGGCTATGCGGATATTGAGGCTAAGCCTTGCTAATGGTCAGGAAAGATTGATAGGAGAGGATGTGCAGTCTCTGTGATCCTACCTTGAGGTGAGACAGTGGTTTGGTGCATCTCAGCCAGGACTACCAGACAAGTGAGGCTGTCTGGGTGCACAGCTGCCAGCAGCATGGATGTCCTATCTACCTTCTGCTCTGTTGCAGTCAACCGGGAGTAATTTGTGGTGTATTTCATATGTGCCACCTCCTGTTTTCACTTGTGTTGAGTTTCCCACAGTCAAGGTGCTGGATTTTCCATCTCACCTTTTCACTGGTTGTATCTATTTTTACTGCTGATCATCTGCATGAGAGTGCTTTTCTGTACTAGTTCTTTCTGGCTTCACAACAAATAGGAGCTTTTAATGAGTTACCTTCCAATGCTGAATAGGTAAGAAACAAAATAATCTGTATTTCACTACATAGTCCAGAAGCTATAGAAGCAGAGAGCCTCTACCTTTCATATAATAGAGAGTAGAGTAAGGATTACTGTCAAAACTGAGTTTCACAATGCAGGGCTCTCGAGTACATAAGAAACAATGATGAACTAAGTTGCTCTATGCAGAAAGTAGCAGCTAAGAGTAAGTACAGTTATGGTGGTGCAAACCAGGTCTAGCTGAGAAGAAAAACAGGCTCCAAGAAACTTGACTCATGATATATTATCATAAGATCAGCTTCAGGCTCAATAGACAAGCTTCCCACATTGATTTTGATTAAACTCTTGTCACATGTAACATTGATTTCTACTAAATTATTTCTATTCACACAATGTGAAGGAGGCAGTCTGTCCCTATCAGTATAGAAGGTCTATGTGTCCTTCAGAAAATATATAGAAGGTAGCCTACCCCTCCAGCATTGATTATTGTTTCAATACATGCAGGAACAGGAAAGCATTATGCATGTGCATTTCCCAATGGCTAGTTTCTGCACTGAAGGGAGAAGTAACATTTGCATTCCTTAAAGAACTGATTGAGATTCTAAAAACAGATTGGAAACTTAATGGTAAGAAAGGCACAGCTTGAAAGTCTTTACTTTTTGGCATGAAAGTGTGGACCAGATTGACACAATCTGTGACGTAGTTTCTAATGAAGCATTTGTAATGAGACATTTAAAGCAACTCAAGAGGCCTCTCTATCCTGTTGGGAAAGGAACACAAGGAGCACATATTTGAAATTCATTCAGCAATGAATACATAAGCTGATCTTGACATGAATTTAGAATAGGATTCAATTGTAGATAGGTGCTTGGGGAAGAAGTTGCTTGTAGCAGAAAGAGAGAGAGAGAGTGAGAGATAAATTAAGAGCTAAAATAGTTGAAGGAAACTCTTGGGAAAATTACCAAGGAGAGAGAGAGGTGTCTGCTTATTGAGCTGTTGAATCATGGAACAGATTTCAGTCAGAAAACTTTGTGCTGAGATTTCATGCAGAGGCAAATCTGGTTCTCTCAGAGGTAGGTGTGGAGGGTGGGACCTCCAGATTTCTGTTTCTCTTTAACTGCTCACCAACACACTTTAACGAGCCCATTTTGAACCTCTGCTGTGGCTGGGATGAGTGTGATTGAAACTTTTTTCTTTTCTTAGTGTTTAGGTGTTTATTAATTAGGCAACTCCAAGCATCCCACTAGGCTTGGACCCACTAACATCATTTAAAATCATTGTTTACCTTATTTGCCTGTTATAAAAGACCCATGTTTCCCTATGAAAAGTCACAACAAAATGACTATGCTCTAACTATCTGACCTGGCTTCTGTAGCTCCACTGTCTGATCCTAAAAAGTAGTTTTTGTTTGCTTCCTTTGTTAATTAGTTAGGGATTAATTTTCTACCTAATCTGCTTGTGTAGCTCCTTGAATATAGAGTGCTTTGAAGTGCCAAATATTGCTATTATGCTGATGAGGTTATTAGGTAATAATCAGTAGCTGAAATAGGACTTCTCAGAATGAAAAAAAAGTCTGGCACTCTTCCACCCTCCTTCCCACCCTACAAGTCACTGACTTGCTTTGAGGTGTGTGCATGGCATGCTTCTAAACACTCTTCTGAGATGCGTGTGGTCATACACACGGATGCCTTTTAACACCTGGTCATGCAGTTTTGGATGCCGTGGCAGTGATCATCTGCAATGACATGAGTAGTATGTGCCACACTGCAACTATCCTTTAGGGCTGTAAGGTAGAGATGTGAAAGCCCCGAAGGACTAATGCTTTGATTCACGTGCTTTGACTTTTGCCCCAGATTCTGTGCCTAATTTTTCCTCCTGTCTGGCTGTAAGCTTTCAGAGGTGCTAATTGAAAACACTAGGTACAAGGAAGTAGGTGGAAGTTGGGTTGAGTGAACCCAGGCACAAGCTTCCTTCTGTGGCATGTGAACTTTGGAGAAATGGCTGATTACGAAGGCTATCATCTTCCTCAGGAATCGTGGGCTGAGGTCTAGCTCAGTCACAAGGCAAATTCTTGGTCTTGAGCCACCTTCTGGTTGATGTCACTGTTGGGATATAAGTCAGGAAGGTGCTCCATGTCCAACCTCCAAATTTAGGTCTGCAGTATCTTCTCGGCCTGGGCCCTGACAGCACCCTGCTGAACCATGTCACTGGAAGAGCTGGATTTATGTTGTCAAGTGTAATAAACTCAAATGTTAGCATGAATTTACTAACAAATGAAGGTAATTGGACTCTTTAGGAGGCAATGAGATGACAGCTTTTACTGTACTTCAAATATCAGTCCCAATTACTGTAAATACGATCATGATGCAAAACATTAATTAAGAAAATCTGAACTGTTTGAAATGTAGAGTCCCATATGAATGATTAACTAAATGCAAAATATTGTGCCTGATTAGAGGCATTCTACAGAGAAATCCATCTGTGAGCTCTGAAATAAACCCAGTGGGAGCTGAGGAGAGAGCGCAGCACAGGGGCTGCACAGTTGGGATGGTGCAGGAAGCTACTAGGCCGTGCAGATCTCCTGATGGGTTATCGGGCTTCCAGGACAGTAATGCCTGTGTACTCTGTATTCTGTACTGTAAGAATCTTCAGAAAGAGCACCTCATGGGTAAGGAAGTCAGGCAGTGAAGCAGTATGGGACTCACACAAAGTCACCTGGGATGACAGAAGCAGGGAACTCTAGCTCTTATGTAATGGTGGCAGCAATGAGCAATCATGGAAAGATCAGGAGCTACGGCTCCATTTGTAGGATACCACAAGTGCTCTTTCTGGTTGTGTCAATCCTTGTGATATTGCTTTAGCATGTGTTCTTCAATTACTGATGCAACAACGCATCTGGAAATGCTGGCTCCAGCTATTTCCCATGGTACAAACACATTTGCTGTTCACACTGCAGACATGAGAAAACCTTAAGCCAGGGAACATTCTACTGAAGTAAATAATATCTGGATATGGCCTTTAGGACATAGCTCAGTAAAAGAAATAAAGTAGGAAAAATTAAAAAAAAAAAAAGAAAGAATAAATCTGACCTTATGACTATATTTTATTCATGGGTTTTCTTTTGGCAGAGATGGAACATGAGAGCTCAAAACATTGTCTTGTGGTCTGTGTCTTATTTGAAATGCATTGGTCTTCTCAGTTCATTAGAAACACTAAATAACTGCACTACTGCTGTTTTATTACAAAACTAGGAAATGTGTTGCCAAATGGGATATTTTAAGCAAAATATTCTGTTGTAGTATAAATGTACTATTGTTCCCCATTTGGACATACGTCTGTAGCCACTGAAACATAAAAGCTCACAAAACGGCATTTCTTTGTCAAAACCTTGGTGAAAGATTCAAGCAACAAAGGATAATTGCCCGTAGTTTGGACTCCCTTTTTCAGTCCGTTCATAGCCTGAAAGTCCTCTCTCTTTTTTTGGTGGTGGTGCCACATTCATTGCTGGTAGAACTGCTCACCACCAGATCGCTCACTGATCCAGCTGGAGCACGAATATACGCTCCCATTTCTGTCAAATTACTTGGATCACGTGCTGTGGTATTTTTGCTGCCTCCATCTTCTGTGCCAGCTCTAGGGGGGGACAGATGATATACCCAGAACAGCACAAATCCTGCTGATACAAAATTAACTTGCTTTTGAAGAATTCCTACCCAGCAGCTCTTTGCACCAGGTGGCTGCAGCACTTTTGATCCAATACTGGCAGGCGCCCGGTCAGATTTGCAGTGCTGAGTACTCCGAGCTTGCTCTGATCATGTCATGAGCCTTTCTGCTTTTCTTTCTCAGCAGCTTTAGTCTTCTCAGCCTTGTTCAGATGTATAACCCTCTCAAAACACTGTCCAATGAACTTCCCCCACTAATGATGCTGACGTACGCCTTCATTGGTGATGTGTTATATTTTGGGGACAAAGAAGAGGATCGCTTATTGTCTGATTCCCTAGAGTACAGCAATTGATACTTACATCTATCCCAAAATAGAAGATGGCTGTTACATTGATTTGTTTCCAGGCAAATTGGTCTAATGCGTAACAATACAATGTTATACAAATTATATAAGAATACAGCAATGACAAATTTAAACTATGTGCAACCCTAGAGTTTGAATCTCAGTGCGCTGGTTTGTTTTTACGATGAAGTAAAACAGGTTTATACCTGAGCAGCTTAGGAAGATTTCACTTAATTTGCTCTGTCAGCTAATTGTGTAGGAGTTCTTCAAGAAATTCCCTAACTGTTTATCATGGCACTATAATTTACTAGCATCATCTCGTTGATTCTGAAGTAAAATTCTTCAGTGGGTCGTTCTCATAGAATAAATGAAGTTAATGAAGGAGGCTTAAGCGTCCAGGTTTTAATGGAAACGAGTACAGAAAACACGCTGGAAGCTGTAAGAGGGTTCATCCGTGTGACTTTAAAATCGGTTGCTAAAGGGTGGTGCAGGTAGCAACTCATAAATGCCGTTGGGTGATAAGAAAACCGGTTATTCACTGCTCTTGATGAAGTCTGCTCAGTTTGATTTGAAAACATCTGCACTGCAAAACTGTCCCTGAAAGCTCACTGTGTGGTTCTGTCAGCAGAGACGTGCCCACTCTGCCTAACACCTTGGCAGATTGTACTGCTAGCACCAAGATTTCCTTCTGAGGATGGCAGTGTTGAGGGTACAGTTTCCACAGATCTCCTAGCTTGGTCACACATCAGGTAGACGAGAAAAAAACCCAGGTACTGTGGGTGCTCCATCAGTGATGCTGTACATGAGTTTCTCCGGTGCTCCTTCTCATCCAAGGCCCCTGGTCCATCAGAAATGTGATGTGAGTTCCTATCTGAAGTGCAGCACATTTCACTGGGGCAGAAGAGCTTCTGGAAACTCACTCTCAATGCAGGACAGCTGTCACTGACGCAAGGCCTGGTGATAGCTTTAAGCAGGATTTGATTCTTGAGCATTTTGTAGTGTGTTGCTCTAGTGCTCAATTTAGGAACAATGAGACAAGATTAACTCATGAATATTTGCATCTGAGGTAGTTATGCTCATTATATTGATAATAATTGCTTCTGGCTGTAGCCATGAGTGAACAGTTTCAAGAACTCTAGGAAGTGAGCAGTAAGAATTGAGGATGATTGCTTTCCAGAACAGTTAATCTCCAAAACTAAAAGACAGGTTATACTTCTTCCAACGGTACAGACAGTTGAGAGGCACTACGTGACGTGGGCTGGAAACATTATAGAGCATGGTGAGTGCAGACATCTTTTGCACCTTCCATGTGAAACCCAGATGGGATAGACTTTTGCAAGGTGTGAGCTGAGTGGTGTGAGCACCAAATCTTGGCTCCCACCTGTAGGGACGGGATGATTCAAGCTAAAGAAATGAATAATGGGGAGCCAGAAATCTTCCCTTTTTCATTAAAGATCATTCCGTTCTTCTCTTATTCTTGGAGAGATGTTGTTTCCCCAGCTACAGGCCCACAGCAAGCAATATATTGCCTCACAAAGCACTGCTGGACTTTCTGGTATTTCCACTAGAAATATGAGCTGTGACTGATCATCTGCTTTGTTTATATTGTGGAAAAATCAGAATTCTACAACATTTACAAAACATCATCCTTCCTTTTCCAACATAAAAGCAGTGATGTCAGATGCAAAGACATCTTTCCTAGGAAAAGAAAGATCTTGCCAGTTTTCTGGATGGGCTATATAGCTTCTCTCATCACAGTCACGTCACATGCTATGATATGTTATGGGGCTTGTTTATTTTTACTGTAGATATCACATACAGACAAAGCATTTCTCAATCAATCTTTGTTCAGACAGATTAATGAAAGAAAAATCTATATTATTCTATTAAAATTCTGTTCTGTCAAACACAAACCCTGTCACTTGATCACAAAGTCCCAGAGCCACAGATTGCTTCCCCAGAGCCATGTGGCTGGGCACAGGGGCAAAGAGCACCATTTGACTAGATGCTTAGTCAAATGGGTAACACTTATTCTTGAAGCATAGTAAACAGTGTGATGTTTGTTACTTCTTCAGCATTTAGCCAAGTAGCACAGTTGAAGACATAGCTAGTTTTATGGGTAGAAATGAAGCATCTGTGAGTTTCTGGGGGAATAAGAACTCGGGATGAGTGCAGCCTGGATGAGGAGTCACGGACTGGTGACCTGGACAGAGATACGACACTGATGTGCTTGGCAAATGGAGAAAAGCCAGATTATTTAGAGTATAAAATCTGTGTGGCCTAAATGAAGTTCTGCTACCAAGGTAACAAAATACCACTTTCTTTCTTCAAAAGCACCAAAAACATGCTTTGAGTTCTCAACAACTCAGTTCAGTCACCCTCAGGCAAGACAAGCCACTGGAAGATTTACTTCAGTTTCCATTCTTGAAAACACCTTAGTCTGCCTCAACTACATCCTAGCCATAGCTGAAGGCTGAAGAAGTAGACTCTTTGCACTTTGGTAATGAACCGACATTGGTAGCTTGGTAGAGCTTGGAGTAGGTGTCAAAGAGCATGAAGAGATTCACCAGACTCAAACAGAAAGTTGGAATCTTTCAAACCTGATTCTTAGAATACAAGAATCAAACTAAACAGGACTTCAGTAATGGAAGTATAAATGGAAAACTTGTTGCTTGTTGCAATGGTGAAGGGTAGCATGGAAAGCTATTTAAGCTATGGCATTCATTCTTTGGAGCACGAGGTGGCTCTGCCTCAAGGTCCAAGTGGAAGCTCACGCACAACCACGTAGAGCTACAAGGTTACACCTCAGGATGATGTTTGGTATTTGAAATCTGGCCTTGATGCAAAACTGGGATTTTGTTTTTATTCTCTGCAAAGGAGGAATCAAGTAACACTTTCTGTCAGCAGATTTTGACTCTGCTTTGCGTTGACTCTTTTGAATGTTATAGAGGGATCATTACATAGCTCATTTTTTTTTAAATGAGCCCTGTTTTAAGAGACCAGAACTAGGATCTTAATCTCTCAGAGAGTTATCTAGGTAACAGAGTTTATTGTAAGTTTATCCTCACATGTGGCTAAGCAGATGAAGTAGTGAGGACAGTCACATGCCTGAGGCAAGAGGCTCAGTTCTCAGCTACAACAACAAATTTGTGCCATGGTTCCTTCAGTCTGAAGATGGATTAATATCTCATTCCCTTTCTCCCCGCAGGAGGAACGTGAGTGTTTAAATAGAGCTGTGGTGGAAGTGTTGGTTGGTTGTAAAATGTACAATATTGCTTCTTGCTCATTTCTTTAATTTGGGGTTTGTTTCTTAACAGGAATAACGAATGCAGAGAGCAATTCCACCCCTGAAGCACAATCTCTGTAGTACTGAAATTAGAGTATCTAGATTCACATGTATTTACCTATTGTCATGGTTCTTTTTGACATAGGAGGATGCTGAAGTGCAGTTCAATCACCTATTGCCATGTGCCAATTCACTTATCAGTTGCTTGCTGTTGGCATCTCCTTTCCATTCCTGTTCTGCAACAGTCAGCCAGCCTCCATCACACAGCTCTGCCAAAAGCTCTGCCAAGACAAATAGGAGGAATGTGTGTGCTTTTCAGTTCTGGGCCAAAACAAGTTTAATTGCAGTCAATGTCAGAACCCTTGATTTCAGGATGCACAATTTTTATCTCCACAGAGTTGAAAACAGTACCCTCTCCTCCTCAGGAGCATTAATACAGATAGGATAAGGGAGGGACTGGGATGTACTCCGCATATTACAACCAGGGGCCCTCCTCCTTTTCTTACTAGCAGAGGAAGAGACCTTTCTCAGTTTCAAGCCTAAGAGCAATTCTGACTAAGCCCTGAGTGCTTTTGTGTCACAGCTTTTACTGGATGTGTCTCATGGTAGAGGTATTTCTGAGCAGACGGCCTGGGGTGGCACCCTTGGATATTCTGAGGAGCTGCCTGTTGAGCCAAAGATTTTCAAAAGCTTCCTTGAGCACAAGACACAGAAAACTGAAGAGAGACCACCCCAGGGAGTGTCTTTGCCAGCACTTCACATGGCTGTCTTACAGCAACACACAAAGGTCAGTGACACTCGCTGTTCACACCTTAAATTTGGCTGCTCTAAAATTATTTTTCACAGCCTTCACTAAGGGAACTGTCAGGACATTCCCAACCTTTGTATGCCCATAAATGTGACTGCCTCAAAAGAGATTATTTCAATGCAAGTGTTACTTAAAATTAGACGTTATTAAAATAGAGGCACTGATTACTTTTCTGACATTATTTTCTAAGTTTAAAAAAAGCTTTGGCTGCTCTGGTAGCAGCCGTCTTCTCCCATTTGAAAGCATCCTTGGAGAAACTGTGAACGTGTAGCTCCTAATGTCTGCGATGCCACCCTATGGCTTCTAGTTCTTCTCTCCTAAAACCTCAGCTTTCCCCTGTCACCTCACTAGGACGAGCCAGGTTATGTCAGAGATGGGTGCTGATGAGCTCTTGGCATTTACCTAAATATCTGTAGCCAAGGTTCAGTTTAATTGTTGATCCAAGGGCATGTACAGCAGAGCAAAATGAGAGCACACAGAGCTGCTCCAAACCTGTGTGCCTGTTCTTGCACAGAAAAACGAGGAGCCACAAGATCTCAGAAAGACTCTTACAGGATACTCAGCACTGCATTGCCAGAGCAGCATGATGCAGGCCAGGGTAGTCCAAACACCTCCACATCCAGTGCAGGAGGTGAGCCTGCCTGTAACACCCAGTCCTGCGGCCATATCCATGCACATTTGCTGATGCCATTTCTAGTCTGCAGGGCTTGGTTGTGGGTGGTGCTGGATTGTCTCAGTTTTCTGGGGAGTGGAGGAGACTTGGCATAAGTTGGGGGACTTGCCCCGGTGACACCACTGACGCCACTGTCTTCCCAGTGAAGGAGAAATAAAAAAAAATGTGGAATCATAGACTCTGTAGAGTTGGAAATGCCTTCTGAGGGCCATCTAGGCCAACTCCCTGCAATGAACAGGGACATCACAGCCAGATCAGGTTGCCCAGGGCCTGATTCAGCCTCACCTTGAAAGTCTCCAGGTATGGGACATCAACCACAACACTGGGTTAACTTTTTCTAGTACCTCACCACCCTCTAAATCTACCCTCCCTGAGCTTGAAAACATTTCTCCTTGCTCTGTCACCACAGACTCTGTTAAAGAATCTGTCCCTTTCTTTCCTGTAGCTGTCCTTTAGATACTGAAAGGCCATCAGGTCACCTCGCAGCCTTCTCTTCTCCAGCCTGAACAGCCCCAGCTTTCTCAGCCTGTCCTTATAGGAGAGGTGTTCCATTCTGTGGATCATTTTTGTGACCCTTCTCTGGATGTGCTCCAACAGGTACAGGTGTGTAGTGTCTAAGAATGCACATTGTCCATCTTACTTGATTTTCATATCCACTAACCTGAAACAGAGGGCTTTATAATGCCATCCTACCATTCAGGGACCCCAGGCTGAAGATGTATCTACTTCTTAACTTCCTGGAAGCTCACAGTTGTAAGGAAGCAGCTACAGTACTTCCATTGCTGCTCACCTTTGTCCTCCCAGCATCAGAAATGAGGAGTAAAGCCAGTATTTTCTTCCAGACTAAAATATTTCTGTTTTTTTCAGTAAGAATAGTCTATGACAATGTGTGTGGCTATGCCCACTGTGGCTCCTGAATTTACATCTGCAGTGATGACAAAAGAGAGATGAAGGAAGCCATCCAGTGAGTAAACTCATTAAATGCATACTTTGCAATAAAGTAAGCCGTAGTGATAACGGAATAATAAAAGAATCTGTAGATTTTGTCCAGTGGAGACTGAACATTTCCTCCATTTATGAGATGGCATGATTTGTGGTTCCATTCTGTGCTTTGATTCCTTCACCCTGTCTTTCATCTTGGCGGTATCAGAACCCAGTCCAGTGCTTCCAGACACCGCAGCCCTAAATTAAAGGAACCAGACAAAAAGTCCTGCCAAATTCCCAACAACAGACTTTATTTTGGTATTAGCATTGTCTTCTCCTCATAAAAATAATGTCTTGTCAAATAAAACTTTGTTAGCCACTGGCTTAGAGAAATGTTTGTTGATCCTGTACATCAGAGATGCTGATGAAAGCTACCTTCATGTTCCCAGCTAATTTAATACTACTGTTTACTATGATGTACTGCTTGAGTTGCAGTAGCACTTAGAATTCCTAGTCACAGACTGGGGCGCCGCTGTGCTAGACACCAGGCACTCACAGAACAAAAAAGAAAGTCCTTTCCCTAAAGAATTTGCAGTCTTTGGCATGAGTATGGTCATTACAAAGACAACAATCTTTTTTTCCAAGAAATGCCTCATCTTGTTCATTATCCTTGCAATTAGTCTCATGGGGTTCCACTTCCAGCCACACGCACCTGTTGATAAGCACAGCCTAGTTGGAGCTAAGACAGACTTTGATTCTTCCATTTTTTAATGAACAACAAATGAGATTAGAGATGTTTGCTCCTTCAAATATGCAGACATCTGAATTTCTAATTGTTTAGCATTAGTCATAACTTAAGTAGGACAGAGCGGATTCTATATATAGTCCAATGCCCAGCTATTCAAGATAGATAGTGTTTGTATTTCTTCCCATGCCTCCTCACTTGAAAGAAGTGAGAAGGCAGTTGCTACATCTCCATTCTCAAGTATTCCAAAACTGTGCTGCTCCCATCTCTTCCCCAAATATCGAGATTGTTTTCAGAATCGTGAGATTTTTAAAGAAAGTGACATTCTGAGCTCTTCCTGCATTTATCTGGGGATTCTCAGTCTTAATGGTGTGGTTGAATCATGTTTTTAAGCGTGAAGGTTAAAGTTTCCTTCTTTTAGCAACCGTTGAGGTTGTAACAGGATTCCAAGAGCAAGAGTTGCTCTTATTATCACACATCTCCTTGAAATCACACTGAGTTTTTTCCCTCTATACTGTTTTCATTTCTTTATCTTCTTGTGCAGTAGATGCTCTTTACATATAAATGCATTGTGTGTCTTATGCTATGAAGGAAATCCTGGTTCACCGTAAGCAAACACAGTGGAAGTTATGCCACTGAGTGAGGGTTTCACTTTCTGCACAAACTGGACTATTTCTCCTCTTCTCTTCTGTTCTGATGGCAGAGTGACAGGTTGGCCACTGGACACCACAGTCCCACCAGTTTGCTCAAATTGCTTCTGCCTGGATGCTGGAAGATGCTGTGCCAGCACCTATTTTCAATGCGACCATAGACCCAGCAGCACAGTTTCCACACTTGGAGCTTTAGGTCTGGACCAACCCAACACTGCTGCTGATGCTGATGGCTGATGGAGGCCACGTGCCATGAGATGGTACTAAGGTCCTCGGTACCAGTGTTTCAACGGATGACCAAAGCCATCATGAACCTTTCCATCTGTGGTTGGTGCTTTTAGTGAAAGCGTAGCTATTCCGTGTTTTCTTTGACAGATTAATCCTACGCCCTTTCTGTAACTATTCCTGTAGGATGCAAACCAATAAAACTTCTTCTATTGTGTTTGGTTTTATTTTGCCCTTCTCTGTTGTGTCAACTGCCCCTCCTGTCCTCCCCAGCCCATGGGGTGCCCTCACCCACATCCCTGTGAGTAATGTCAGTGGGATGGCTGAGACACGTGTGAGGTTCCAGACCCATCCTTGCCCCCTGCCAGACATAGGCAGATGGGGGAGGGGACACCCAGCTAATAAGCACACAAAAAACTTTCTTCCACAGCGAGATGCATGCAGACACTGAGACAACTCGGAATACAAATTGCTTGGTGCTTTAACAGGGTGCTCATTTGATGGATTTCCTTGATGCTACCAATAATTGTAAGATCAGTTTCTGCAGAATTATCAACAGCGTGGCGAGCTCGCATACGTACCTGCACAGCCCTCTTCATCTGTTATCCAAGTACAAGAATAGCAGCTGACAGGTCTTGTGAGGTAAGTATGAAGGTCAGCTGTTGCGTCCCCAGATGAGCACTGCTGGGAGGAGAAGGGCACAGCCTTAGCATGCACACTCCTCCCATCCTGCTCCTGCAACAAGTCCTTCCACTGGCCGTGGCTGTGGGCACAGAAACTTCCTGGAGATGTCCAGGGAGGTACTTGCACAGCTCCTGTCTGTGCTGGTTGATAAACCCTCCTGGGTGCATGAGGCACTAAGGCGGGGTGGGCTTTTGCTTAGGCAGTGGTGTTTGCTGGCATCAAGAGGAAAATGACCCCCAGAGATCCAGGAATGCACAGCATGGCTGCATCCCCTTTGGACATGGGAGTGACCCAGAGGATGCTTCTGAAGATACTTTCCTTCTGTTGAGACCCCCAGCCCACAAATCCAATCAAAAGTGTGACATTAACCCACGAATGAAGAGTCTTCTGGTTGAGATCAGGAATTTGGTCTTGGAAAATGCAGCATGCAGTCCTGTCTCACATGCAGACCTGTGAGGGATACTCATGGCATGACTCGCTCTCACAATGCTCCCCTCTGCAAAATGTGGGAAACTGAGGAATTTCTCTCTCTCTCTCTCTCAAGACTGTAGGAAAAACCACTGTAACTTTAAGAATTTATGAATGGAGCACTGATATGTCGGTGGGCCTTACCAAGAAATTCCCTGTGATATGAGAGTGTGTTCTCCTTCCCAGAGTGAAATCATCAAAAAACTGTCTAAATGAGAAATTAAAATGGAATTGAGAGAGTTTTGTAGACATCTGAGTTGAGAAGCGCTGCCCAATAACTGAGGCTCTTATTATTTTTCCTAATACTGGAGGAAAACATACCTTTTTTTTGGTATTTTGTTGATGTATTTTTTCTAGATTGTCCCAGAACCCATAACATTTAAGACCACTGGATTTAGATGTCTCAGTATCGAGAGCAGCAAAGGGTCAAATGAAAATGTCACATGTACGCAGGCCACTGCGTGATTGCTGGCACTTCAGAGTGGGCAAGATGTGCCGGGTTCACCTGAAATAGTCACACAATGTAAGATGGTGCTTTGGAGAGCTGACCACAGGCACCAAGTAATGCTGGTGATCACACTGAGTGGTTATGTGAGTGGTTATGGAAGTGCCTGCTGAATGCGACAGTTTCAGCGAAGGCCGCACTGCCTTGTGAAAAAAAAAACAAGAAGCGAATGAAATACTACACTGTGGTGGAAAGCTGATCTACATCTGGTGTGTCTTCTTCCATGTTTGTTGATGGACATCTTCTGACATACCTGGGGTAAGAGCCATACCCTGGGTTTAACACCATCACTTCTATACTGTTATTTTTAGAACTGTGTGAGCTCACTGCCATGGTCAATCAGCATGGAGGGGATTCCTCTCCCCTAACATTGGCTATTTAAGCATTCAGTGACTGGGCTAAGGTATGTTCCTTAGTGCAGGGGCACTCCCTTTATAGACAAGGGAGCGAGGTGAGCTTCTCCAGAAGCTCGAAGATATTATATTGCAGTGGGTTGTATCATACGCTGGGCATGCCTTCCCTGTCCCCTAGCTACAGTAGGGGTCTATAAATTGCCTTCCAGTAGATGCCTGAGTTTGCTGAGGCTCAAGGGCTGGTGCTGCCCAACCCAAGTCAGCAGAGAAGATGGACCCTGCTAGAACTTCGTATTTCTAGACAAAGTTATTGTGTGATTCACTGCAAAAACTGTGTCTGCCTGTGGTGTTTGCTGAATGAGTCAAATACAAATACTTTTCTTGTGAAGAGTATGTTAATCTCAAACCGTGCCACTATCTGTAATCCAGATCTACCCGATATCTGCCCGTTTCCCTTCTTCACGCCTCCAGTGAGAATCCGTGATTTATTTCTTCTTTGGCAAGGATTAACAGCTGCCATTTCATAGAATCATAGAATACCCTCAGCTGGATGGGACCCATAAGGATCATCGAGTCCAGCTCTTGGCCACACACAGCACCACCCACACCATATGTCTGAGTGCGCTGTCCAGACACCTCTTGAACTCCAGTGCTTGGTGCCATCTCCAGGGCCACTGCCCTGAGGAGCCTGCTCTGGAGCCCGGCACCTTAGGAACATTCACCTGGGAACTGGTTCCTCACTGGAAAAAGGAGTGCTCACAGGGAGTCACTTCTGCATCTGAAGTACTGAGGGGAGCACTTTTTATTTCATGTACCTGCGGGGTTCTACGTACCTGGTTATCAATGCATCCCAATACCTCCCAGCCTTCCCCACATTGTTGTGAGCCTACTAGCACATCACTCTGGGTCTACGTGGAGAATGTGGGAAAGAGTGACCAGGATCAGACAGAATGATGAGCTCATGAGAGAACACAGACCCTGCTTAGGGCTCAGGTGGGAAGGACCCAGCATTTTGCATGGTGGTGTGACAACTGCAGGAGATGTCTGAGCCCACTCCTTTGCTCCATTTGCTGCCACTTCAAGGGACAAAACTGCCAAAAACCTGAACACTACTTTAAGTAATGAGAAACATAAAATAATCAGAGCCAATTCTAACTGGCATCAATCTTTAGGAGAGACACAGCTCTGTATCTTATTCAGATCGCACCCACAGTAATAAGAAGTATATATTTGGATCAGAATGTTTCCTTCTTTATGGCCTCAGTATTTGAAGAGATTTTGTGTTCTTTAAGGGCACATTAAACTTAAAAATGGAGACACTGTGATAACCCCCCGAGCACGTCCAGAGGGCTCAGTTTTAATGAGTGCCTCTTACATTTTCCATCACCTGACTGAACGTAGCTCCTGCTTCTTTGAACCTCTTGTTGTTCTCGCAGGAAGCAGCACTAACATGCTTTAAAAGCATACAAATAGCTTCTGCTGTGACGAGCTCCTCGAGATATCCTGCTCTGTTTGGTTGTAATACGCATTTCGGTTCACAAATGCCTGAGCTAACGGAGGTAATGCCGAGACAAATCCCCGGCATTACAACCTGTTTTTCCATTTGCTTGCTTATGATGCACAAGATCTGATTCTTTGGCACTTCAGCAACGTCTGAGGCCGGAGGTAGGTGTGACAGCAGCCCGAGTGTGCGGCGTCCCTCAGGGGATGCTCAGAGCTGGGCTGCGGCCAACCTCATACGTTCAGTGCTTTGAACTTCGTTATTTCATTAAGGAAATGGATTTTAGGTTTGTCACCGATTCAGCATCCGTAATGTGCAGCCACTTTCCGTGCTGCATTCATATCTTTGCTGCGGTGGGACACACGCAGGTGTGTGACCCCGAGCACCCACGTTTGGGACAGGACAAAGCCGGGAGGGATTTCAGTGCAGTTTCCCGGCTTAAAGGGAGGGGTACGACGAACGTCGCAAGTGAGGCGGTGGGGAAGCAGGACTGCGACGCAAAGCTGTCGGGATGTGCAACCTGAAGGAGGCAGATTGCATACAGGATGGGAGTCGGGCAGAAGTCACCGCGCTGAACGGTGCTCCCGCCTGGAGGAGTGTGTGTGTGTGTTGGGGGGGGGGGATGTGCAGGCACCGTGCTGGTGGGAGAGCGCCCCAAAGGGACCTCAGAGGGACCTGCTGACGGGAGACCCCCCCCGGAGGTAGGGCCTTCTGTGAGGGGGGCAGGCGGGGAAGCGCATCGCCCCGAGGGTGCGGAGCTGGGGAGGATCGCGGGCAGTGGCGACCGGGGACAGCCGAGGGAGAGGAGCAACGCGCGGAGCTGGGAGTGGGGAGCCCTCCAGGGAACGGCGGGGGCTGCCCGCGCCCATCGCCCGGCGGAGCCTCCCGAGCCCCGCGCCCTCCCCGCCCCGTGCCGTTGCGTCCCGTCGGTGGGGCCCGGGGACGGCGGCGGCGGGAGCGAAGGGCCGGGCGGAGGGAGCCGTCCCGAGTGCGGAAAGTTTCCCGGAGTGACCTCTCCGCGTACGCGCCCGCTAGGAGATCTCATTCAAGTGTTTTTGTCAATGGGGAGGAGGGGGGGCCCGCGGCTCCCCGGCCCCCGGCCCCGCTGACGTCACCGCAGAGGCGATAAATATCTGTTGATATAATTGGACGTGAGATTTGGGGTTGCGATAGCGAAACTCGGCCCATCGCCGCTCCGACGGGCCCCCATGATTTATTCAGCAGTGGATCGGGGCACGCAATCGGGCTGTCAGGAGAGCGTCAGCTTATTAGGCAAGTTCTGCGTGATTCCAGGAGAGGGTCTAAGCTATAAAAATCCCGCGCCCCGGCTCTGATTAGGACCAAATCTGATCACAAGTTCGCCGGGAGGAGACTCCGAGGCAGAGGCAGAGGAAGGACGCCGGGCACCGCCGGGCACAGCCGGGCACCGCCGGGCACCGCCGAGCCCCGCCGCCTGCCGCCGCCGCCGCCCCAGGTAGGAGCGGGGCCGCGCTCGCCCCGACGGCGGGGGCCGGGCGGGCCGGGTGGCGGCGGGCGGGCGCGGAGGGGCGCGGAGGGGCTCGGGCGGCGCCGGGGCCGCGTTTCAGCACCGGGACAGCGGCCGCGCTGCGCGCCCCCCGCCCGACCCCGGCCGTGTGACCCGCGCGTGTCCCCCACCCGTTCGCCCCGCTGCAGGTCCGGCCCCGACCATGAAGCTCCAGCCGCTGGTGTGCGCGGGGATCCTGCTGCTCGCCCTGCTGCCCTGCCACGAGTGCCGAGCGCTCAGCAAGAGCCCGGGAGCCGCCCGCGGGGCTCTGCAGCAGCCCGATTTCTTCCCTCAGCAGCAGCAGCAGCAGCAGCAGCAAACTCTGCCCGTCCTGCTCCGCATGGGAGAGGAGTACTTCCTGCGCCTGGGCCACCTCACCAAGCGCCCCGCCGGCCCTTTCTCCGCCTCCTCAGGCGGCCACCTTCGGCCCGAAGCCTCCGCCGAGTTGTTGCGGGCGGCCGCGGCGCAGCTGCAGGGGTCGGGGAGCCCCGAGGGGGACGAAGGAGCGGGGGAGGCGGTGGAGAGGGAGAAGCGCTCCGAGGAGCCGCCCATCTCCCTGGACCTGACTTTCCACCTGCTGCGGGAGGTGCTGGAGATGGCCCGCGCCGAGCAGCTGGCGCAGCAAGCCCACAGCAACAGGAAACTGATGGAAATCATCGGGAAGTGAGGCGGCCCCCCCGCGCCGTGCCAAAGGGACCCCGCGGTCAGCACCAGAGCCATCACACCGCCCGACGTACCATAGTGCTGCTCTGATGTCACCTCTTTATTTTTATAGAGCTTCGAACCCCGAAGGGCGCGCTCCGAGCCGCCGCCCCCCCTCAGCATGCGCGGACGCGCGGTGCCGCCGGGCCCCCACCCCCCGACCCTTATTTATTTCTCCATTTCCCATCGCGAGAGGGCTCCGCAGGGACGGCCGGGGGCGGCGGGGAGCACGGGGAGCGCCGTGCCGGGGAGGGAGGCGGGAGGGGAACCTCTGTCCGCTACTTCGAGTCCACTTTTACCCTGTACGACATTTTCACAATAAAACATCTTTTCAGCGCTCGGTCGATTTTGTTGTGTAAGAGAATGTTTAATATTTATATTTTTAATAAAAGCTGCAAAGGAACGATGGCTGGAGACGCTTTCTTGCCTGGCACCGTGGACCGCCCGCCCCGACCGGGGGTGGCACAGCGCTGCGCTCCGCTCCGCTCCGCCGCTCGCTGCGGGCTGCCGGGGTGGTCCCCTCCCCACCCCCCGTGGGTGACCGGGACACGACCGGGACCACCACCTCGGAGCAGATCCACCTCCTGGACGGACGCGGCGATGGGAGCGGGGCAGCGCTCCGCTCTCCGTCAGCCCGAAAGCTCTGCGCAGCCCACACAGCTCCGAAAGTTCCCCGGCAGGAGCGTTTTCTGAAGGCAGTAAGCACCGATCGGGGCTGAGCCCCGCGCTGAGGCCGCTCCCGCACAGCCCCCAGCAGCTCCGTGCTCAGGGCTCGGCTCTGGCACCGAGCGCCCCGCCCGTCTCCCTCAAGCACTGTGTCACCTCCCGTCTTCCTTTTAAGACAGGAATTTTGTCAGAAGAATCACCTCAACGGTTCAACTTCTGCTGTGACCCCAACATCTCCCCCATGCTGATGGGGTTTGTCTCTCCCCACCCCTCCTGCCGTGCCCCCCCTCCCACCCCCTCCCGGCCCAGGTGAGCATGGCCCTCCGGGAAAGTTGATGCAAAGGGAGAAGGAAGAAGGGGAGGTTTCCCTCTCCCTCCCCCAGTATGGGATGCCATGGGGACCGCGGGTGACAGCAGGAGGGTGACAAACATCAACCCCTCCCTTGGGGGTGCCTCGGGGGTGTCCCCGGTGTCGCTGGGCTGGGCACAGGGTGCTGCTGGTGAGCACTGCAGAAGAGTGTCGGCCAGCGGCATCGGGGAGCAGCTACACTCACACAGGGAGACACGGCTACACTCACACAGGGACACGCCAAAAAGCAGATGAATGACAAAACGCGAAGAGAGCACTTGTCCTGCATCGGTAGCGATGCCGTTTTTTCCCTTGGAAACAAGAAATTATTGGAAAACACTCTGACTACATAGAGAAGTACAGCCATTTTGTCCCCACGCTCCCATCCCTTCCAGGACACTGCTGCCTCCAGGGCTTGGTAAGACGTGGACGGAGGTCAGTGGGCTCTTGGGAGCATGACCCGCTCAGGTGTCCCCTCCTGGGCCTGCTCCTGCACTGGCCCCAGGTGGCCCCTCCTGGTCCTCATTCGGTCAGGGAGTTCAGCCAGGAGAAGGAGAAGATGTGTCGGGTCGGCTCGGTGCTCTGCTCACTGCTCCCGGCAGCGGCCTCCGCTTGCCCTGCAGGGGACGGCTCAGAAGCAGCCTGCAAAGGAAGGAGAGGTTGGTAGGTGGGCGAGAGGAATTGCGTTAAAACCCGCTCGATTTCACGCCACGCAGGAAGACAGAGTGGAGTGGGAAAGGGGAGAAAGAAGGGGAGCATGGAAAACTGGGGAAGGCAGGCTGACAAGCTGGAGGAGATCATGCCGTGGGCAGTGGCAGAGAAGGACCACACTGTGTGAGCAGAGCCCGTGCAAGGGGCTGCGCCCAGATTTGGGCCTCTGGGATATCACTGCACAAAGGTGACAACTGCCCGTGTCCCAGTGAACCCCAGAGCTAAGCCAGAAATCACCACAGGGCACTGCCACTCGGCACTATCAGTGTTCAGAAACCCACCTCCAGTCTACTTCGGTTTTTGTTTCTCTTTATAGTCTTTTAATACTTAACTTGCTTTAATTTCACTCAGACCAAGAACAGAAAATGTAAGCTTCTGGTTCTACAACCCATTCTACCATCTCAGAACAAATCCTGGTCATTATTTGCCCAAGTAGCCTACACTTGTGCAGAAAAAAATAAGGAATCTGGACATGATGTGTTGTGCCTGCTGACCACAGGAATTGCCATTATGTTTTAAAGGTAGGTGGATCTTTAACAGGCCACTATAATATATAGAAACATTTCTACCACTTTCAACACGTTCAGATTCCTTTAGCAGAGAATGAATGCCGGCTCTGTGAGAGCAACCAGAAATCCTACTAAAGGTAAAACAAATAAAAATGGATGACTGGGCAGCTAAGGGATGCCTTCTGGCTTCATCAAAACCATAATTTAACACAAAACACACAGGATTTTTTAGCTCTCTTTCTGTACATTATTGCACATCCTTAACATTCAAATAGTTTTTAAGGGCTTTGGACCAGTACTGCCCAAATCTCTGTGCAGGGTTTCTCCTTGCTCTGGGAAGTTCAGCCTGATCTCTGAGAACTGCTTGATATCACTCGGGGGAGGGGAAATGGTAGAGTTGTCTCCTTTAACACGTTATCTTCTATAATACCATCCTAAAATGGAAAAGTTACCAAAGCAGCGATGCTAACATCCATATCCAGGAACAAACAGGGAAGCAGGGATGCTTACGAGAAACTGAAGCATGGAGCTTCAGTTTGACTTAGCATTTTTGTAAGTACTTCATATTAAAGTGTGCCACAGGAATTGGTGAGGGGACGGTGTGTTATGTGCCAGTGGGCTGCTGGGCTTCATTCAGTTACTCCCTGCTCGAGTGCCGTGACACCAACAGACAAAGCAGAATGGAGGGATGAACACGCAGCTCCCTATTTCTTCATGTATGTCTCATTAGATTTCTGAGTTCCCTTTTTAGATCCTCAGGTGGATCCTCAGGGCTGGCATCGCCCTGTTTGTTCCAGTGAAATACTACCTGAGCATTTGCTTTAATATTTGAAATACGCACTCATCTTTGGCTTACATTTGTATCTGCAAAGCGAGGCAACTCTCCTACTCACAGCAACGCACAGGGCTCAGAAATGAGTTCAGCAGTGCCATGAGAAGGGTTTTCCCAGGCTCGTGCCAAAGCATTGCACAGAGCGGGGCTCATGGGGCCAACGCTCAGCTGGAAAGGCCGGAGCTGACTGAGCGCCGACCACAGCGATGTGACTCTCAGACTGGGAAGTGCTGAGTGCAAACCTTTCAGCTGAAGTGTTCCAGCCCAGATTACAGAGTCAGATATCAGAAGTGAATACGTGGCAAGACTTTCAGAGGCATAAGGGATTCTGTGCTCCCTACATCTCAGCAGATGCAGGAACGTGGGTGGTTTATTAGTCCTCCGTGCTGTTGAAAATTTTGCCTTTATTTTTGGAAGGACAACTGGAGTGCCTGGACTGGCTAAAAGTGGTTTTGAAACTGCTTGTGCAGTTGTGCACACAGAGCCTCAGCAGTGTATGTGAGCAGACACAGGGCAAACCCCTCCCTGCCTTGACCTCACAAAGGAGTAGGGCTGGCAGGGATCTAAAAAGACATCTTCTGCAATTTTATACCTTTTTTTAAGCTTAAAACCATCCCGGTATCTTGGCATTTGTCCTCTTGTGTAGGATGGGCTTTCCTTTTCACCTCCACTTGCTATTCTGTCAAGCCATTATCCAGAAATACCCACCAAACTAAGCTCAACGTTGAAGCAAAGAACAATCTATGGGCTTCATGTTAGGTAGGCTGTTTCATGGCACCTTGCACATTAGAATAGATAACGCCTTGGATGGGAAAGGTGGACGCATTACCTCGCTAACCAGCATTGCTGGTGCTGCATTTCAAACAAAACAATCTTTGTCTACACCACTGACAAGGCCATGTTTCATCATGCGTTAACTCCTTCTTATTCTATGGAGATGACATCTCCCTGTGTCAGCACAACACCACCAGAGCCCAGCACGTTCCCATCGGGCCTGGCTGGCTGAAGAACGCCTTCTCCCCACACCTCAGTGGTCTCAGCAGGCTGCCAGCCTGCAACACCTCCATCCGCCCTTCCAAGAGCAACAACCCAACAGCAGGCCCAGTCAGGTGTGAGGCCAGCACAGAGCTGGCAACGGGGCCATTCCCTGGCTTTTAGGTTTGTGTTTTCACACCTGTGCCACTTTGGTGTTGTTTGTGCGCTGAGTCACACAGGGCCCAGCCCTCCCCACTGGCCTTCCTGGGGTTTCAGACTCAACGCTTGGTAGCGTGTGCCCAGTGCTGTGAGGTAACTGCTGTGAAGCTGCTACCAGAGCTTGATCTGAGTTGTGAAGATCTCGTGGGTAGCACTTGTTTTCCACACTACCTAGAATAACAAGTCCCAGCCCTTGATTTGGGCCTTTAACAGTAAAAAGGAATAACTGAAGTCTTTCCCTCAGATTACATGAATCGCATTAGGCCAACGCTGAGAGAGTGCTGAATACTTACTCCTTGATTTATATTTTCCCCCATGGTGTCGAGTGACATCAGATGATGCTTTTAATGAGCACCAGGAATTTTCACCAGGCCAACTCATGGAGCGGAGGGAAGCACACCCTGCATGACTGATGGCTGGGTCTGCTTTTCCCATCAGAGAAGTCCAGGCAGGAGTTTACGTGCCAGCTCTGTGGAGGTGCTGAGCAACCACAACTCCCACTGAAAATCCGTTGAGCACCCCTCAGTAGCTGGGATGTGCCCGAATAAACAGCACGAGATCTCAGGGTTTAACTGATGAGTCGTATCAAACTTGCAGGTATTCAGCACCTTTCAGCATTTCCTTCCTTAAGCACAAGCATGAGCTAAATCTTTGTAGGGCTCTAGCAAAGGCATGGAGGGAAGAAGGGCTAGTGGGCTGGCTTTGCACAACCTTTTCATTTATCATGTTTATCCTGTAGCAGTTATCCTATTTGTGCTGGGGAAAAACAGGCAGTCCAGGCCTTCCAGAAATTCAAAATGGAATGAAGTCCACATGCTGTTTTCTGCTCTGCCACTACTAATCTCTGTAGCCTTTAGGTGTAGTGGGACCCATGAACTCTAGCTATCCAACAGTGGGATACTCGGTCAGGCAAACCATATTCCTTCCCTCAGTGGCAGTGATGAGACAAAGGAACCATTGTAGGGTGATTTTCCCCATCCTAAAAGGGGTGTCTTCAGAGGGTGGATTGCCCTCTGAAGGTGTCTCTTCCTCTCTCCTGACTCCAGAGATGCTCTTGGTGACCAGGTTAGATGAGATTTGGCTTTCAAATAATTACACAGGAAAGGTGTAATAATAACCTCAGTATATCAGAAAACTCTGAAGAGAGGAACCACAAAAATTGATAGCACCATTACTTTCTACAAGATCAACAACTCCTATATATAGGAAGTGGGGAAGAAAGCTGAAGGGTATTCATAGTCTTTTTCAGTTTTATTTTTAACAATTTTTTTAACTTATTTTTTGATGACTTCTGATAAGGTATGATGTGTAGAAACCAATTTTATAATGGACCTCTCGGAGGTTGTCACACCATCTTGCAAGGAGATGTGAGAGAAATGAAGGCTGAAATAGCTGTTTCCTCCTCCAGGGCTGTAGATCACCCACAGTCAGATTTCATCTAGCTTGAACATGGCTACATGATCAGAATTCTGTGTAATTAGTAAGAAAACAAAACATAATTGCTGGCTTTATGCTGCTCATAGGAGAATAGCAAAGGCAATTCTGCAAGGCAAAAATTAACTTCTCGCATTTTTGAACAAATATGGTCCTTCATTTTGTACTTACTGAAGACTTTGGGAGTATGATATTTCTGATTTCTCTTTATAGCTATGTAGGTGGATACACTAGTTGGTTACAAATAGTCCTCCTGGACAGCTATATGAATATTTGTTGGAGCAACAGCACTAACTAAAGAAGGTCGTGCCCCTTGGCTCCCCATCCACCTCTTCCTGCTTTCCCTCCATGGCTCACTGTCCATTTGCACCACTGCAGCTGTTTGCAGGGCTGTGCTAAGAATGGGAATGTCACTGGAATGACATCAATTTTGTTGTTGTTTTTGAGGTGAAGAGCGATATTTTTAACCTGGACCATTTGATTAGATTCCAACACAGCCCAAAAAACAGCTGCATCAGCACAGCTGCCATGCAAGTGGTGGCATCCAGGCAGGAATAAGAAGCAGGGCCACTTGGCAAGAAACTCCTAACCTACCTTTGCTGCCAGAAGAAAAACAGACCTGCACCCTTAGAGGCATGTGAGCTATGCAATGCCTTTGCTGCCTAATTTCGACCCAGCATGATAGCAAGAGTGTGAATTTGTAAGAAAATGTGGGTCTTGGAGAGAAAAACAGTGAAACTACAAGATTTTTTGCTTCTATGGAGCCTCTAACCTCAGAAAAGGAGCGAGAAATTAAAGTTAATTTCCCTATTTTTGCTTGTTTGTTTAGAAGCAGCCTCCAGTGTTGACAAGAACAGGCATGATTAAAAAATTCTAGCTGGTCGCAAAGCCATCACAGAATCTGTAGGCTATGTTTGTCTGCCTCAAATGTCAAGTGTTACACTTCTGGCACTCAACACTTCCAGGCAGCGGAAACAAAGGGAGCACAACAGGTTATTTTTAAATAGTTTAAACTTTAGTTCAAGCATTTTGTTTTCATATTTTTATGCAGTCTAGCTCTTTCAGCAAAACACCTGGCAGCTGTCACACATATCACAACAATTCTTTTTCAAACTAAGAAGTGGCTTCTTCTGCATGGATCTTTTCTTTTTATTAGTGGGAACCAATGGAATATTCTGTGAAATAATTGCTCCGATTGCCTGTCACAAAAACACACATGGTGGCAGACCAAATAATAAGCGCAGACAAACTCCATCAATCACAGTACTAGCTATGTCACTTTCATAATAGTGGTTGGCAATGAATTTTAAAAGTCTATTGGGTGAAAGTAAAGTAAGGCAAACACCTTACTTTAATAGATTTTCATTATATTGCAGTTAACATTGTGTAGCTATTGCCTGTCAGAAGGTCTCCTGCATAATGACCTTAAGGAGACTAAATGTAGTTCAGAGGGAAACAGCTTAGTTAGCTTATTTTGGTGTAGGATATGCACTTCTCTCATACGATACCAAGTTCCAGACTCTTGAACCAGTGCTGGAAGCAGTTTTAGAGAGTGTGTAAGAGGCTGCTTGTCTTCTAGCTGTCACTTGGGACAAGCAAGTTCACTCTCTATGTAAGAAATCTTTTCCATGACTCAAAAAAGAAAAAAAAAAAAACAAATAAGACACACTTCTTATATTTCACCCATTGCCACAGCAGTATCTAGGAAAACGAAGGAAACTCAAGAGGGGAGGAGTCTTACAAATGTGAATGTCAAGGCTGCATGATCAGAAGTGTATTTCCTGGATTTATCCACCCATCATTCTTTGCTCCTCTGATGGTGAAGTCCTTGAGGATCTCCTGATCAATGAACCATCTATCATTTCTAATTTCTACTTCATTTTCAGTCCTGCTGGACAAGTCTAGCAAAGGAAGAACCATCTTGAGAGGCTGCAGGAATAAGTGGTCATCAGTGCCAGAAAGCTGCTCGTGGCTACCACCTCTCCCCTCTTCATAGAATCATAGAATCAGAGAATCACAGAATGGCCTGGGTTGAAAAGGACCACAATGATCATCGAGTTTCAACCCCCCTGCTATGTGCAGGATCACCAACCACTAGACCAGGCTGCCCAGAGCCACATCCAGCCTGGCCTCATTAGGTAAGTAGATATGACTTCAGACCAACAAATTAAACTAAAGACCTTCCAAGAGCGGCTCTATGATAGTAACTCATCTACTCCATGTTAGAGAACCTTCACTCTTAATTTTCAGAGAGAAGGAGAAAATCTAGCAATGGTTTAATGTCCTCTTTGTCTCTGCTATACCATCTTTCTGTTATAACAAGGAGTGTTATAAATTAAAACTTTTTCTTCCTCTGCAAATGGTATTTTTGTAAAGCCATTGGATGAGACACAGTGCCAGTTCAGACAGTGACTCACTCCAGAGCTCCATTCACTGGATCAGATAACAGAGCCAGAATAGCAGTGAGGTGTGGACACATACCAGGCTCCGGAGATTTAAGCACTACTTATACTCACATCGTGAGCGATGGACTTAGTTGGGTTGCTGTAAGCATGTTGTGGTGGCGTATGTGAGCTGTGGACACAGCACACATTCTCTGAGAGAATTACACTGATGGATATGTGGGAAGAAAAGCTAGAACATCAGCTGAAGCAAGAGGTTGCCACTCTCTGATGCCACTGTGCAACAGACACAGAAAGTCTATGGCACAGCAGATTCTGTCTCGGTTATTGACCCGGTTATTATTGGTGTAGAGTACAGACCACAGACAACTGTCACCAGCACCAAGCTTCAAAATGACCTGCATCTGAGCACCAATTCCATTTAGACAAAAAAAAATAAAGAAGTCTACCTATTTTATCAGATGAAGTTGTAAAAATGCACGCAAATGTAAAAACGAGTGCATTTGAAAAAGTAAATCTGGTGCCAGACATTGAAAATGTTCTCAATTACTGATGGAGGAAACAACAGCCACCTTTCCTCAGTAAGGCATTTTGTAATAGAGCAAGTCAAACAGCAAGTGTGTCATCATGAAAAATAGTCACTTCTGTGTGCAGAAGTGCTGAGTCAGGAGTGCTTGAAGAGATGGGCTATCTATCAGTCACCACCTCTGGTAGCAAAGATAGGCTCAGGCAGATTTTATAGGGTGCTCTCTAAATGAAATAGAACAATAAGAAATTCAGATCACTTATTCTCCAGGGCTGTGAGATCCTCATCCTCGGTTCAGTGAAAGGAGAAGTGAGTGTTACATCTATGTGGGACGTCTGGAGCATGGTTTGGATATCACGGCACCGATCTATCTCCATTGGACGGAAATCTGGGATAGCAGGTTGTCTGAATTAGTCACTGGCCTCTTACCTAACGACCTGAAGATTACTGTAAAGGTGTCAGGAGTATAAACCACCTGAAAAGGGATCTAAGACTGAATCAGTGCTGTGTGTGATATGACCCTCTCCTTTTTTCTGTCTCTTTCTGGATGCACACACAGCCATCCAACCTGCATCTCCACATCAAACGCTCCAGTCCCTCCCTGTCCCGCAGTCAGAAAAGCCTGGAAGTAGCAGGGCAGGATATTCAAACTCAAGGGCCCAGCCCTAATTAACTACTAATTACTGCTAGTGGGACTTTCAATACGGCTAGTCGAATAGGTTGCTATTTAAATATTGGTCCATCTCCAAGGGTTCAGAGACAACAGCCACTGCTTTTAGTGGCTCAATTCACAGATGCAATGAAAGTCTGAAGTGTCTCAGGGTAATGGGATGACAACTAGCCAAACGCTGTACAAACGGATTGTGTTGTTGTGACACAAGTCTTCCATAACACGATGTAAAACAGCAACAGCTCATCCACGATTAAGAAATACCTTTTGTTCACATTCTATTTTCTTTTCAAAACGTCTTAACAATGAGCAGAGTGAGCAATGCTTTGGGGAAGAAGCTTAATGGAGGCAGAATTCAGTATTTAAATGAGGTAGTTGCTGAAAGACAACACCTAGGTGAGCCTGGCTTCGTATTAATTTCAACAGGAGGAATAACTTTGTCCATGCTGTCATTGTTGAATCCTATTGCTAGTAATGGAGTGAAAAATGAAATATACATAAATCAGATGGTACCTATGACTCACCAGACAAATTGCAGGCCAGACTCTTCAAGGTAAAACTTCAGGTGAAATATTTGCCACTCATATTAATTATGAGAAACTGTTGTCTGAAAGCTGGCCTTAATGCATTGCCCTCACGACTCATCGCTGCTGCCTCTGAATCACTCGGATAATTCTCAGAAGTGAGGGAAAGAGGTGTTAAAAGAGGAGCAATCAAGACTTTCCTGATTTTCTCTGTGTGTGTTCACTAAACAAAAGGAAAAAAAAAAACAACACCTCACCTTAAGCACAAAATCAAGATGCAAAATGGAAATATACAGGCAGAATTTGCCACCAACTAAATAGCAGACCGAGTGGCCTCAGACCTGAGTGTTATAGCTGAGTCCCATCTCGGTACTTCAAGTTATGGAGAAGCAGAGGTGGAAGTTTTTTGGAATGTTAGCGGAGGTTTTTGCATTTAGGGTCTGCCCTGTATTTCAGCACAGGCTGAACACTTTTTTCTCAAAGTGAAATTTAAGATGCGCTTAGGATGAAGCTTCAAACAGAATTCAGCTGGGGCTTGTAGGCTAACTGGTTCATGGGTCTTCTGCAAAAGACTCAGTTTCACTGAGGATAGATGATCCATTTTCCATTCAGTCAAATCTGGCAGATATTTTAAGTGTACAGACATGGTAGAAAACCATCCAGGTGTTTTCTTGAGGAAAGATACGCTTCAAACATATCCAGAGCTAGGTGGTAAATATCAAGTCAAATTTTGCTCTCTGTATCTCCAGACCTTTCAGTAACGCTTGGTACAATTGTTCAAAGGAGCATATTATCCTTGGAGCAGTCTCTGCTGCTGACACCCACTCCTTGTCCTGCTCTGTGATACACTGTGGGATGGCTGTGTTGGGAAAATATTGTTCCTCCAAAATCCAGCCTCTCAGGCAAACCATCCCCTCTCTGGGAGCTGCTGGCTTTAGAGGTGTCTCAGCTTGCTTACCTGAACAGATAAGCAAGACTGAGTTTGTAGAAATGAAACAATTATTTGTATATCACCAGCATCTTTGCAGTCATTCCAGAGCAGCACTCCACTAAAATGCGTACCTTTTATAGAGTGATGGAGAGACAGAGGCACATGAGCAATGAACAGTGTGTATTTTGATTTTAAATGATCTTATTTTGTCCGTATTGTCTTCATAGTGACATGACAACCAATTGGCTAAAACTTAGCTAAATACTGACCCTCTGACATGTGATTTGAAGCTGTCTCTGGAAAAATATATGAAGGATCACCTGCTGAAATTGAAGTGTTCAGCAGCAGGGCAAAGAGAGCTACAATACATGAATACAGAGAGAACCGTCCCTATGGTAATTTTGGCAGATGGCAGAAGGTTGCAAGCGAGTAATAGAAAATTTTAAAACTAATAAAACAAGATTAACATAGGCCACTCTATTAGTATTTCTCCTCCCAAACAGCTCAGTCCTGATTATGTTTTATATCCTTGTGGAATTAAAGCACTGTACTGTACTGGCAGCGAAGGGAAATTAGATTATAATATTGTTTGCGGAGGATTAACTTGCATTTCCTTTCAAACTGGATGTGTGTGCCTGAGTCCTCCGGTGCCACAGACGGACACTTCTCTTGATGGGGGTTTTGGGCAACAGAATATGGGGTCCAGTTCTTCCTCTGAGGTGAAATAAACCAGACAATCACAGACCCGGGTGAATACGGGGCTTTTATAAGCTCTTGCAAATTGATATGATGTCACTGCATGAGAGAGGTGGCCTACAAAAGAAAATGATTAGGGAAAAAAGAACAAACTTTTCCCCGTTTTTCTATCAATTACCCTCTGCATTTTAACCAGACCAAAATAATTTGAGCAGATGAAGGTATCTGGGGATCTGCCTTCTTTCAGTGACAACACAAGAAGGTTTTGTTATACAATATCCCACCACTGCTGATGTTGGGATTCCTCTGTTACAGACTGAGGGACAGAGTGGTTCTGAATATGAAGACAATTTTAGGATTATACATTCCTGGAAAGAGCTCTTCTGTGCATGGCTTTCTCCAGCTATCAGAGGTCTGCACAAGTGAACTGAAGGGCAGATCTTAGGGCCAGCTTTTCAAGTTTGGTTGCCTAAAGCTGGGCAGCAAGACGGGCTTACATCACTGTATCGAGCATTTGCATTTGTAGAAGAGACTGATACTGAGGGCTCCTAGAAACCAAAGGTACTGCTCAGGATGACTCAGTGCATATCTGGAAGTCAGATTTACGAGAGACTGAAGGCCTCTATCCCCTCCAGGTGTACCAGTCCAGCAGCTGCGTGCCACGAGTGTTTATAAAACAGACACCATTCTTCGCATGCCTAAAGCTCCACACCTGCATGCCACTGGTAGCATCCTCCAGGTGTAACGAACGCAAAGACACACATGTGAATTCTGAAACGTCAAGCTGTTGAAGGAGTTTCTTAAGTCTGATGCACAAAATATGCACTTTTCTCCCTATCCCACTTAGCCTGTCTTCTCAGACTGAAGACAAGAAGACAATTTAAGACTCGGTAAAGGCTAGCTTCACCTCCCTCTGTTACCTGTCACACACACCATCTCTAAGCTTTCTTGTCTTTGTTTTGGACTCTAAGATCTGCGTTCTCCTGTGCACCGAGCGGGCTGCTTGTTAATGCCTGTGTCATCCTCCCTAATACACGACTCCCCACAGAGGCAAGGCAGCGTGTGGATCTGTTCCCACCCCGTCTTCCAATCTTTCACTCCTGTCTGTCACTGCAGAGGCTCAGATTTGCTTCAAAACATCCCCCTAACGTCAGACACTGAGCAGAGGCACCTGGGTTAGGAGCAGTGTCACCTCCGTCTCAGCTGATGGATGTGAAGAGGGTGCCAAGTGCGCAGCAGCTGTTGTTAGCGAGATGCCTCTCACTGGCAATACCTCTCTTTCTCCATTAGCTGCAGGAGCAGCCCACGGTGACTATGCCCCCAACTTTTCGCTCCCTGGAGTGGGAAGTGTCTCTGTAAGGCTGAGGTTTCTATATCCTTCACCCTGAATCACCTCCTGCTGCCCCTCCTCAGACCCAGTAAGCTGACCGCCTGCAGGCTGCACCCTCTGCTCCTCTGTCCCGAGCCCTCCTGTGCTACGGGGGAACTGTCAGCAATGTCATCTCGCATAGTGAAGTGCCCTTAAATTAAGAAATTTGTGAGGAGCTGGCTTCTTGCTGCTGAAAAACATGGAAAACCCTATCAGGGCATTCTGTTAAAATAGCCTGGAAATAAAGTATACGCTGCTTTTACGATAGTCCTGCAGATTTATATTACTATTATTATTATTATCATCATAGGATGTCATTAGCATTTTTATTTCCAGTAGTTCTGTTATTTGGCTTTCAGGGGCTTATCACACAAAAACGAAAAGGGCAGGGACCTGATATTCCGCACGACAGATAAAGACACATAACCTGTCTGAACAGCCACCTCACTGCACGTGGGGAAGCAGATCATTTTGATGCAAATAGAGTCTGAGACCAAAATGTCTTTCTCCCTCACCTCCTTTCTATTTCATGATTAAATAAATCATAAAGCTGTCACCAGAGACCACACAGAAAGAGGTCTCAAATGGTAGAAATGAGAGCTTTCTGCACTGGTCTATTTTTAATTTCAAAAGGTATTTTGAATTAAAAAAGAAAGAGAAAGGGGGAAAAAAAAAAAGAGCATAATGCTGTTTGCATGCCTGATTCCCCAGGAGTACAAACAAGCTCCGTGTCCTCTTGTAATAATATAACAAATTTTCAAAACCAAACACAAATAAATGAAAATTAAACGATGCTCCGTAAATTTAATTGAGATTCACAGTGTCCGATGCTTTTCAAATTCAAATTACCACCAGACAGAGCATCTTTTTGCATAACTTATGCAGATAAAGCATAGATGATAGATTATTTTTCCCCTCCTTTTTTTTTTTTTTTCTTTATTTTTAGGAGGGATGGACTTCAGTCACAGTGCCAGAATCTTTGCATGTAAAATCTGAACAGAAATCTAACATTTCTCATAGAGGCACCGTATCATATTGTTATATTGTACAGTGCTTAAAGTGAATTACAGAAAATGAGCATGGAAAAACAATCATTTTTGTATTGAATAATAGACCCAAACTGCATTTTTCTGTCATTAGAGTGAACACTCAAAGGTAACTACTATTGCTTTGTGTTAGATGTCTTTCATCTTCAGTAAATAAGATTGAATGCATGAGTGGTAACTCAGAATTCTCTGCAAATCACTTCAGAAATGGAATGTAAATACACAACTTAACTTACCTAAGGAGGGTGTGAATTTGGAGCTGGAAAAACTAAACCATGGATACTGTCTACGAGAGAGGAGTTAATCCAGAAGAGAAATAACAGAATAGTTAAGGCTCAGTTTACATTTGTTGTATTCAGGACAACTTCACTGCAAGGTGAAGTTCCTAGTCCTTGGTCTTGTAGGTATTTCAGCTCTAATTACTGCAATCTAAGGGAAAAAGCCTTTTCCTATAGACAAAAAAAAACCCAAAGCCTATGTACGAATCATGCTTTGCTGTGCCTCAGTATATAATGGACTCCTTAGTCCAGATCTACTTGGGGCAAAAAACGGAAGAGGAGTCAAAGCATTCATAGTCTGCCCTGGAATTCATGTTTTAGAATCAGCTCCTCTATTTATGACATAGAATCATAGAATGGCCTGGGTTGAAAAGGACCTCAAAGATCATCTACTTTCAACCCCCCTGCCGTAGGCAGGGTCACCAACCACTAAACCAGGCTGCCCAGAGCCACATCCAGCCTTGACATGTTGGCTGAAAACCTGGGAGTACAAATTCCAGCCCTTGATGACTTTGACTGAAATGAAAAGCCCCTATCCAGGACATCAGTTATTAAAGCACAGATATTTAAAAGCACACGCACAGCCATAGGTGTCTGTGCGGCAGGGCAGCAGTCCCATCTAGTGTGTCTGGTGAGATTGAGTGGTGCTGTTGACTGCTGCCACGCATCAGTGCAGGCCCAAGTCTTCCCTTCCCTCCAGTGAGGCTTCCTGTGTGCCTGGGAACATGGGAGAGGTGGCTTTGGATGCTTTTTGGTATGAAAAAAAGACCTGACAAGGAGTCCTCCACTTCAAGGTACGCGGCGTGGGTTGGGGCATGAGGTCCACACAGCGGCGCTCCAAGGGGACAGCCTGGGCTTTGCTGCCTGGAGGGGACAGATTGCTCACAGTGTGAGTTACCAGCAGCAGAATTATTCAGCTTTTTTTTTCTTTTCTGATGTTTTACTCCCCCATTTGTTAGATTTAACAAGCTTGGCTCTGCACATCTCCTGTCAGACCTCAGGGTCTCCATCCTGCTGGTCAGCTGAACAGCAACTGAAATATAAGCCCACAGACCTGAGGACATACATTTCTCTTTCCTTTTTGAACCAGGGAGATGCAATGTTCAACCATGCAGGAGTAAGCTGAAGGGTGGCTTTTGGAGGGTGAGAGGAAGAAATGTTTTAGGCAGTTTGAATTATGAAGTAGCATGATGTTTTTGGATGGGGGAGAAAAGGGAAAGCTTCCTTTAACACCATAGAGGAACATCACCAGAGACACTATTTGAACTGTTAGTTAATGGTAAAATGAAATATTTCCTACCCATGAAAGAACAAATGTATTGAATCAGATTCCAAAGATGATGTAGTATGATAAGAAATGCCAAAAGTGATATGCAGAATGCTAACTCCTGTGAGAAAATAAGAAGAATGCTTCACCAGTGTTGTCATAACATGATCTTGTCTTTACCACTAAGCACTTCTCAGTAACATTCTTTAATTGGAGTAAGGGGGTAAAAACAGTGGTGTAGGGAACATCAACCAGGGCAGTAAATAAGTAAATAATACTGTCATTTAAGAGTTGGTTGTGCAAAAGTCACATGCAGGAAGGAAACAAAGTGAATGGTCACTGGAAAATGACGACTGACGTGGGACAGTGGCCATTTTGCTTGTGATGCACAGTCCAGCTCAGATCCATGACTCTGGCCATGGCATTACCCCGCTACCTGCTTAGCTTGCTCGCTCCAGTCCTTCTATTCCTTAGTACACTCTGCACCCCTCTGCTTTCCCATTCCTTCCCCTGCCTCCAGCTCACGGACAATCCCCTCCTCAGTTCTCCCACTGTTCTCAGAACCACACGCTATTCTTCTCAGCATTCTCCTCCTCCACAAATGTCAGTGTCACTCACGATCCTAGAAAATACCAAGGGACAGCACCCACAAATCCACACAGCCACAGGCACTGGCATCTTTCCCACTTGCCTGTTTTCACACCCTGTACCTAGGCATGAGGGGAGCTGGCTACTGCACTGCTGCTGCATGTGACTGAAAGCCAGGGCAGCCCTTTTCCAGAAGGTTGGCCACACAAAGCACTAGTTTTGCTCCTTTACTTCCTGCTGGTAAATCTGAACCCAAAGAAGCATACCAGAGTCAGACAGCCCTCTGGGTAATTATCCAGTAAGGACTTCACCTTCCTCTGCTCAAGTTTGTCATCTTGTTCATTTGTGGAAATGATAAGAAGAAACAGCAGCAGCAAACTGTGAATTTGCCTTCTTTTGCCAGCTCATTTGGAATATACTTAAGAAGACAAGGTCACTGTGATTTGATAATTCTTAAATGTATATTTTTTTATTCTGCTCTTCTTCTCATATCAAAACCTGACTTTGAAAAATAGCTACTGGGATTTGTAGGTCAGTTTTTGCTCTTTTTACAACTGAAGTCACAGACAAAACTTCCACCAAACTCAAGTGCCACCACAAAGCTTTCAGCCAATGGAGTCCTCCTTCTAACTTTTTGCCCACCACATGATTGTTTATTATCTTAGGGCTGTTCATGTATGCTGAGTAGCCAACTCCAACATTTAATGAAACAGCACTGATGTATTTACTGCCCGCTTATGCTCTTCTGCATGCACACACATACTCTCCTACCATCACATACGTGCAGGTAGTGTCTTTGTTAAACCACACAGCTTGAGTCTGACTTCTGCAAACTGGGACAGTGATTTAGCATGCTGCTGATGGGCTGGTTATCCCACTAGAGCAGGAGCAGGTGTGATGTGCAAATGCTTCTCATGCAGCCCCCTCAGCTCTGGTTCTTGAGTCTTTGACTCATTAGAAGTTTACACACAAATGCAGAAGAAATAATATTCAAATTCAGGTTTTCCCCACTCTAATATTGTTCCTTTAAGGGAAACAACCTCTCATAGCCCAACACATTAATCTCTTTTATCTCACCGTGCTGCTGGCAGTCCAACACAGAACTGGAATATATTACCATCATGCTCTCCTTTAATCAAATCACAAGAACCCATGAAGGAAACCCCCTGCAACAGATCTGAACCCAGTAAATCATACGGCTTACTGAGAGCCAATCAAGCACACAAGAAGGCACTGAGTGTTTGCATAGCTTTGTGTTTGCAGGGAAAAGCTGTACACCCCACCTGCAGCCACCAAGCTGCAAAAGGCAAAGCCAAGCTGCAGCTGCTTAGCCGCTGGTGTACACAAGATGCACACAGGCTTCCAACAGGTGACAAGAATAGTCTTGTGCATGGGATTCGTCAGCTACTAACACATGCAAGCATCTACGGGCAGAGGCATCACGGCCCTTCTGGCAGCATGTGCATGAGCCACTCCGATTAGGTCCATTGGCAGCTAAGCACAAACAACTGCTGGCATGCTGCTCTGCAGCTGACAAACAGCCTGTCATATCTTCCAATCATCTGTAAATCCAGGGGATTGGCCAAAACGACCATTCGGGCCGTTTCCATATTTCTCCGACTATTCTTAACATGCAGAAGAAAATTAGGTCAGGTTTTCCTTAGCAGCTGCCGCTCCCACCTCGCGGCGCATCACAACCCTCTGGGCTGACCTCGGTGGCACTGACCTTGGACGTCGCCGCAGTGGCATTACTTTCCTTACCACTCCCTGGTGCGCTCTCCTCCACTGCTGCCACTTCGGGGGCTTCTGCCTTCTTTGCACTTGTTTCCGGAGAAACTTTCCCCTGCCCACTCTCTGGGGCTGAGCTCGGGCTGCTCGCTGGCCGTGGCTGAGCCTTATACCAGCTAGGGTAAAACAAGGGATCGATGGTTTCTGCTGCAGGTGGCACTTGACTGTCAGACTCTGCAGTCTGTTGAGAACCACTTGGTGTCACAACCTCATCCTTAAGCAGGACAGATAAAAAGAAGAAGAAGAAGCAGAGTGCACCATGTTACCTTCCTGCCGTAGCCAAGGTTCCTCTGCATGCCCTGTTTGTTATACCTCTCTGCAAGGAATACATTTGCCCTAATATAAGGCCTCAAAGAATTGCAATCCAACGAAGCAAAAGCAACCAGCGTTCGAATAACACAGATACAGCAAGGAATGTCAGTTGCCAAAAGCTAAAATAGAAGGGCTAAATTAGCTGGGAAGGGGCAAGCGGTTCCTTAACCTATGTTTGAGTCTCATTTTAAATCCATTTCCATGCCAGGAATAAACTTCTGGAAGTGAGCTGAGGCATGTGGAGACAATAATGGGCACAAGAGGAGGAGGCCCCATGTCTCAAATGCACTGTCCAGTGACTGTCCAGTACAGGGATACAGCTGCCTGGCAAATTACAGGTTCTTAATTAATTACTGCAGTTCATCCCATACACAGATAAAAACTCAATTCAATTCTGAAAACATAAGATACCCTGTATAAGAGCCCCACGGGCTGGCACCAGCCACAAACAGCAGGTGTAGGTGCCTCAGACTGGTGTGCTGGGTTTTGGGTGGAGCAAAGCATTTGGCAGCAGATCTGTTGATATGAGCAGTCGGATAAAAGGATATAAAGACACCGGAGAGAAACATTTACCCACCAGTCCTGCTATTATATCAATACAACAACCAGCTTCAGCTGCACTGTGCTAGGAAGAGGAGCAGCTGTCGGAGCTGCACTGCTCTGCTTGCACCAAGCTCTCAGGGCTCACTGAGAGTGCTGTAACTGCTGCATTTCTGCTGTGCCTTTCTCACACCAGAGGGCAAAAGCTGAGATACACGCATCCCGTGCACTGCAGTACCACATGCCGTGTCAGACTCCACATCTGTCCAAGTCATAATGGGATTTGCAATTGCTACAGCAGCATGCCATACCTTTTCCATTTTAGCCTTAGAAGGGAGGGATTTGATATTAGTGGGCAGACTTGCTTACACCTGCCTCTTGTTTGTATATCAGTTATGCTACACAAGTTTAGTGATATCAGTGCAACTCCTCAGAAGACAAACTGTAGTTAAATAAATAAAACCTGATTTAAGAGCATCTTCACACAACCGGTGCAAATTCATATATGCTTTTAAATCAAAGCAAGAATGAATCTACAGCATTTTTTTTCCCTTTGTTTTATGTGGGAAGCTTGCTGTAGTCAACAATTCATCACTTGCTCTCTTGCTTTCACATTGACCTCATCAAATATCATCAGAACAGCCTTTAACCACTCAGCAGTTTCTTATGCAGAAAAACTGCATAAGAGCAGAACTTGCTAAACTAATTGTATCTGTGGGCAGATAATGTGGCATACAAAAATTTATTTTTTAAGTAGTCTTTTAGAACATGCAGCAATTATGGTCTCATTCTAATAGCAATCCTTAAGGAAAAGTGTTGGCCTGAATTTTTACACCCTGAATCTGTTTGTTGCCAGGCTGTATCACTGCTAGGTTAAAGGCAGCTTCCTCTTTGGTTTGGTCTGTGATACCCCTGCATCCTCCTAGATGATAGCCTGAGGACAACCAGAGCAGAGGAGAAGGTAAACGTCATTCCCAGTAAAGAGATTAGAAGCATGATCTGAAAGCCAATGGTGGAAAGCTCACTGAATCCACAGGGAATGCTAAATTCTCTTAGCATAAATATTTTATCAACTGTTTCATTTATAACAGTTAGTCTGAGTTAAAACACAGGAGGCAGCAAGCAGAACATCCATTATAATGCGTTTAACTCCCAAATTGAATCTCTTTTATTTATATATTATGTAACCCGCATATATTCTGGTTTATATAGCAAGGTAATTTTTTGCCCATCACATGATACACGTGCAGGCTGAGAGGACAGGGTATAGCTGCGTATACATGTGAAAGGGCAACAAGCAGCCTTGCTCTCCAATGCAGGGACTCCCTGGCACTGCAGGAGCAGGGCTCTGGCTCTGCCAGGCCGCTCAGCAGAGCTGGCAGGGCAGTGGAGCCATGGGGGCAGTTACCTGGCCAGCTGGGGCAGCGGGCAGCGGCACTGGGACAGGATCAGCTGGGGGCTCACCCACTGCATTCTGCTGTTCAGGGTCCTGCTGAGGTGGCTGTGGTGCTCTTTCAGCTCCCTCCTCTTCCTCCTTCTCTTCTTCCTCCCCCTCCTCTCCCGATGACTCCGTGTGAACTTCATCCAGATCTTCCCCTTCTACTGTCTCCTCCTCTTCCTCTTCTGCCTCCTCCTCTAATGAGACAAATGTAGAAGGAGAGCGCTGAGCAACACGTGAAGATATACAATCAAGGAACCATAGAATGGCTTGGCTTAGAAGGGGCCTTAAAAACCATTCAGTTCCAACTCCCTCACCATAGACAGGGCTGCCAACCAACTAGTTCAGAATGCCCAGGGCCCCATCCAACTTGGCCTTCAGTGCCTCGAAGATGGCTACCCTGTGTAATGATAAAGCTATTTACAGCTGCACAGCAAAGCTGCTGCTGATCCACCTCCCTGGTAGGAGAGAGGAGCCCGCATGGGGCGCTGCAGCAGAGCCTTGCAGTGGGGAGCACACTCCACATGCATTTTTTAAAGTCTCAAACCCAGAGCAACCCATTGCTTTGTAAACTGTGAGGGTTTAGGGTACCATCTTCCTTAAAACCAGGCTGTTAAACTTTGTCAAACCATGGTTTTGCATCCTACGACACAGCCTACTGTCAGCATTTGTGGTTGGGATCTTTTCCAGAGGCAGCTCTCTAACAACGTGTTTGGTTTTGCATAATCATGTTATTCATCCTCACAAACACAGGGTGCTGTTCAGAGACATCCCGGTACTTCAGAGTATAAATAATCTGAGATAGATGCATGAGCCCACAAATTGGCTATGCATTTTGCACGGCTTGTGGTTCTGCCTGAACCTGTAGAAGGAATGTAGATCTGCAAATCAAATAACACACTCTTGTATTGCAGAAATACAACTGCAAACAAACACTCCCGAATCTCTACTTCCACATCCTTTGCATGCAGATGACCTGATTGACTGCAGCAGGACTGAAGTCCCGATTCCCAAGGCCCTTTCTAATGCCTTGTCCCCAGGAGGTGGGTGTCACATTCCCTATCACATGGCGGAGTGCACGAGGTCGTGATCTTGGCAGACACACATGGATGGCAGGGACGTAGCAGCTGTGGCTGATCACAGGGACAAACAGGGCATGAGGCTGTGTGCAGGGATTGTCCCTCACAGCATAAATCCCTGGAAGTTCATGGCCCTGCGAGATGACACCTGCTGTGCTGCTGACTGGTGCCATGGCTGCTGTCCTGCTATACGGACCCCTGTGCCAACTAGAGCTAGTTCATGGATCTCATCCCATCCCATACAGGTGCTCTTATTGGGACCAACCGCACACGCTGAAGTTAGTATAAGTTGTGGCATGGGAGCAAGTGCCACTTCACCGAGTCTCGGGAATCTGTATGGGATTTAACTGGGCTAGTAGAGGTAAATGTCAAGGTATTAACAGAACCCAGCACCAGCCACAAAATTAGAGATATCCAGATGATCATTAGTAGAAGAGATGAGGCCTTTTATTAGGAGAGGTCTGCTTTTCTGAAGCATTTGTGTCCATTAATTTATTGTGGCTTGCTCTGTAAGGTGAAGCATAGGTGAGCCTAGATTTCAGGCTACCTTGATAAATGTAGAATTGCAACTTTGCGTTGGCACATAGGCACATGAGATATATTTAGTCATTATGTCACAACAAATCATGCAACAACAAGATGTTAAATGTATGAAAGATTATGACAATCTTTGCTTCCTTCCATAACTGCGATCCTGAATTTGACACATTTCTGTTACATTTCTCTAATACTACAAATTAAAAAGGTACATCTTTCCTAATTTCTTTCAGTAGTAAACATTCTATTTCTGTAATGACTTTCAATAGAAGATAAGCCATAAAATAATGGCATCTTCTGGGTGGGAAAAAGTACTTTATAGACTGAGATAAGTGCTTAACTTTGTGATTCCTTCACATGAAGAGTCAGTAAAGATCATGCTCTTAGGGAAGTCTTGAGGCTACATAAAAAGTAAAATTCATGGTGCAAACAGATTATGTGATTTTTAACTGTGATGCTTTATTTTTTTTATTATAATAGATACAAAATGGTCCAGTTACACCTTGGGATGAAAAGAAATATGTGATTCAAGTTTTCTTAATCTGTATCATCATGTAGATGACATACAACTGCAATTTAAGACATCTATTTAGGTGAAATAAATGACATACCTCTGTCAAAATCAATTTCTCGTATTATCTTTTCTTCTCTACTGAGGTTCACTGTGAATTGGTTCATATTTTCATACCCGTCTTCTATTTTTTCCATCTGAAATCCTTTAGATGCTTCAGTAATTCTAAAACAAAGAGATTGGTTATTTGCATTTGGATTTGCAGATAGATCTGCAATCTGTAATTCATTATAAAAAATCAAGTGTCTTGAGTTTGAATACTTACTTTTGGAGCAATGTTTTTGCATTCTGTGGAGACAAAAAGGAAATATCTGACTTATTAAACAGTTCCATTTTTTGAGATATATTATACACTGAGATCTAATTCTTACACCAGCTGCTTCTAAACACATCAGTATGGATCTCAAAAATTACAGTCATGAAGTCAGTGAATGAGATCAGACTTGCATGGAAATTAGTAATCAGCTAAGTAATCTTCTCAGTTCACTGACGACTTATTTAATTAAGATCTGACAGCAAATACACAAAATATTTACAAAAATGAAACAGATTTTTTTTTCTTTTTTTGGAGTGTGCATTTGTAGTGAAAAGCAATTGTTTTACTACAACCTCTTGTTACAACATCTTTCACAGCATCCATGAAGGTATACATCTGGAGCCACAGAACTTTATTTGTCTTGAAAGAATACTGTGCTCCTCAACAGCCATTATTTGATAAAAATAAGTTTTTTGTTCTTGTTTTCCTTTTGGAAAAAAAATTTTCAGCCTTTAATGTAGAGGAACTGGAACACTGCAGGACAGACATTCTACACCAATGAATTCAGGAACAGGCTACCAATGGTTTCCTAATCAGCTGTTCTGAGTTCATATTATGCAAATATAGAAGCTTTGAAGTAAAAGCACAAAGACTGGACTTATGGTATCTACATGTAATCCTGGAAAGTTCGTCACTGTTACTGTGCAAATGAAATCTCTAAATCACAGAAATCTCTGTTTGTATTTGAGGGGTGAGAAAATAAAAAACATGTAGAAAAATACTAAAATTCCTATTTCCCCTGGGAACACAAAACCTTCCCACAGGATAGTATATTTTGGTGCAAATGGCCAACACTTGCCCTTTATTTGGATACTATTCATGAGAGGCCTTGTCTGCACGGATGTAAGTTTTAAAATGAGTTTGTATGAGAATTCATTCAAAGTTGACCGAATTTTGGATGTGCCTAAAATTCAGAAATGCTTACATAGTGCTTCAGTAAACCATTGCTCTTCTTCTACCTCTGCTTATAGACTTTGTACCTGCAAAAACACGGCCATTTCTGGTTCTTCCATGAACTGGATTCCTGACTCTACCAGCTTAGACACAGCTTCCAAGTGATCCGCATACTTCTTCATCAGGGAGCGGACATGTTCCAGTTTCTCCTCTTGGGTTCTAGTGATTATTTGTGTCATCTCATTTTTTCTCTCTTCCAGTACAGAATAGAGATAATCAAATTTTTCACACAGCTGCTCCTTCTGTCGTCTGCTGCATTCCTGTGAATCATTTGGTTTATGTTAAACATGTTATGTTCTTAAAAGAGTTTCTATTTTTACAGTTACTTGGAAGCGTTTTCATCAAAGAAATTCCTCTTTTTGAGCAGTGCAAAGGATTCTGAATGACCCCGGAGACTTTCATAATTTTCAAAGTTCAAGCTATTGGAACAAAAGTTTTAAAACTGTTCTCAAACTCTGGATTTCAAACCACTGAAAGCCCCCAAACAGGTTATTGTATAACTTGTCAGCCCGCTAAAGAACTGTGAAAGGTATTTATGATGTCTGTAGTGATACTTCAAAGCCTGCAGGAAAAGTAAAAAAATCACCATAGTAGCAGCTGTGTTCCTTTGCACGAACGGAATGTTTTTTAAAGGAAATATCATCCATCTCAAAGCAGTTCTGGAGAATTTTCTTTTTCTACCTGGAACTTTCTTGCTTAGGCCTGATTTTTACATCAGCCCTTTCAGACTCTGCTTTGACAGCAGGTGTCCATTATATCCCATTTACCGTGCGCTGAATGAGGGAGAGGTGGTGCGAAGAAATGCTGTGTGACAAAAGCACAAAGACAAGGAGGAGGAATCGGGTTCCAACCCTACCTTCAGGCATTGATTTTCACATCATTTTCTGAGACACTTTTCCTGTCCTTCTACTCAAACAACACAGTGTATTTCACTTAGCAAGGGTTTGATGACTGCTTCACTGAGCGCTCTCCAACAAGAACACACTGCACTTGCAAGGGAAGATTTATGCGGAGGAAAGCGGAGACAGGTTATCTGTAATGTCTGAGGCCTACCAAGTACTTGATTCATCTCTGAGCCCCAGGGCACGCAGACGGGCATGTCCTTATTGTGGTTATACCTGGTTGTGGATGGGGGTGGTTACTTTAATCTCTTTCCTAGGAACTGAGGCTGAATCAATTCCTCATCTTCATCCCTGGAGGCATAAAGCTGAGATCCTGGCAGCACAGGCTTATTAACATCCCCACAGTACTTTTGGGACTGGTAAGACTGATTATTTGCGGCATTTGGCTACAGAGAGCCCCACTTTTTCTTAACTTTCAACCAGAGCTCTTTCCCAAGAGCTGGGAACAATCTGCTCTGTATTGTTCAAAGGAGAAGGCCTTCTGAAGACGGATGGGTGGCCAAACACCACAGTGTGCTGCAGGGTGAGGAACAAATACAGATGTTGTTGCATTGCCCCTAATACCACACTTCTGATTCCAATGAGGAAGACTAGGCTAAACAGACACTCCTACCTTAAAACTCATGGGGTCGTCCTGCCCAAGTCCTGCCCTTGTAGAAGTCCTTGGCCCTTCCAAGAAATTTCTGACTGATTAACTGTAGGGTGGGGATAAGGAAGCCAGGTGTTGTTCTATTGTTCAGACCTCAGAAAACCTTCCTCTCCTCTTTCACTCCTTTCCTCTCTTTCTCCCACTGTTTCCTGCATTTCCTCTTGCTCCAGGCTGCGTTTCAGTCTACAATGACCTCCTCTGAAATGTCACTCAGATCACTTGTAAAACAACCTTAATTTAAGGACAGGTGTGTGCTGTCTTCGACATTTGATATAGGACAAGTGCTTGGGGAAGAAGGGAGAGAGAGTGCCCTGAGAAGTCCTTCCCTATTTCTAAGCTTTAATACATACTGTTTTCTGCCAGCAGACATTACAGAGTTGTGAACCTTGTATGTCAGAATGCAAAGCTAACAGCAAATGCTGAAATATTTCTGTTTTTCTGTATAAAACGTTCCCATATTAAGTCTCTGTTTCACAGAATTATCCTAATCACATTCTGAGTAATAAAAAAGGTTAATAAAGACATGGCTTCCCATTCTAAAAAAATCTTAGCCTCTTTGTTTTTTAAAGCACAGCTACAAGAGAAGGGAAGGAGTCCTAGTCACTGAGCACGAATTGCACTGCTTGTTCTGAACTATCTGTATTGACTTGTCACTGCTGTTAGCATTGAAAAAAAACACTGTAATTTTTTCCTTTATTATCTGACACTTATTTTTCACAGAGCAAAACACTATTTAATTATTTGCTGTCATTTTCCACTATTTTTCTTCTGCTTTTTCTCTTCAGTATAACATATGAACTTGGTATACTTTTCCATCAATTAAAAGCTATACAATTATTAACCAGATACTTTTTAAAAATTGTTTTGCTTTTTTTTTTTTTAGGTTTGGATAGGAGTAATAGCTAAACATAGAGCAGTAGGCTATTGCTTTCTCCAGCTGAAAGAAAAATGATCATGTATTTTCTGCTGGAGCAGACATTGTTCTCTGCAAAGCGTTAAGTAAAGGAAGAGACAACCCTGGATTATGAGTGCTACTTCCATGCGTGCACATTTCTCAGCTCCAGCTGTAGCTTTTCAACTTCAAGGACAAACTGATGTCAATTCAGACAAAGCTGTTGCGTGGTAGGAAATGTGATTTGCTTGAAATATAACGTGGAAGTGCCAAGGTAAGCTCTAAGATCTATTTTCTTCCATCTCTGACTTTAAAGGTGAAAAGCCTGTTAGAAAATCTGAGGGTAAAATGGCTGCACTTTCTTTGGGCTTCGAGTTTAAAGGTTAGGCTTTAAGCTGAGTGGATAATTCTGAAGAATCTAGTTTCAAAACTGTTGTATTTTTACAAGTATTTTTAGCACAGTGTTTTCTCCGTACTTCAGATGATGATTGAAGTTTTGTTTCTGTATCAGCTAGTTCAACTGAAATGAGTATAAGCTCTTGCTATTGAATCATTCAAATTTCTGCAGTTAACCCACTTGAAAGGCTTGTTTCTGTCTGCAAAGTCCTGATAGCAGCCAATTTCATCCGTGCAGTGTGAAAGCTTCCTGACTACAAAGTTCTGGCTCTGCTGCTAACACTCTCTCATTTATTTGGGCTAATGGTTTTATGTTCTTTGAACCGAGCTTGGACGCTTTCTCTTCTTTCGTGCTCTGAGGAAACAGGAGCCTAGGGCAATTGTGTACGTAGATTGTAGGATCAATTTTTTTTCTTATCATTTGGAATCTATACATCTTGGATTAACTTCTACTTCGCTGTAGTTTCCTTTTCTGCTCCAGCTCTGATGTGTCAATAGAATTCTAATTAGACTGAGAGGGATGCGACTCTTTCACCAGATGCTTCAGAAACTGATCATAAAATCAATTCATATGAGCTGCTTTCAGCCTATTACTCTGTGATGCTCAAATTGGTCAGAGCTGAAATTTACATTTGCTTCATTGGTGCCGACCTCTTGGAAGAAATGAAGGCCACTTCTGTTACTAAATGACACAAAACTAATTCCAGCTCTGTCAGAGGAAGACCTTTACCAGAAAATATAAATTCACAGTAAGAGAACAAGCTCATCCCACCCATAAACAACACAAGATTCCTCAAAGGACTACATACATATATTAAAAACTAGAACACTAGAGGCAAAATAGCCAAATGGAGAGTTCACTGACATAGCTGGGAGCAATGTTGTGGCAACCCATGTGCCTGAGAATAAGGCTCTTCTCAGAATCAGTGAAGTCTTAGACTAATATTGGTCTTCTACAGCTGTAGCATCTGGACTGAGAGCTGATGGTATTTTTTGGATCAGTTTTTAACTTGGGTTGTAATCCATGCAACTAAGAATGCTGAGCAAGACATGCTGATGTGGATTACTTTTACTCTTTGTCACGGGGTCAGTGCCAGGGGCAGGGTGCTGAGCGAGACACATCCTTTAGATGAAACACTACAACTGGTACTATACAAAGCCACAGGTTTTTCAAAATGATATGGGAACCCACCTGAGTGAAGTGAGGTCTAGTAAAGAGTGCTCATTACCACCAGCTTAAAAGCTGCAACTCCACATTAACATAACTGCATGAGGAGTGATACTTACCTCAACTGTCTTGCAGGTCTCCTCCAGCTGCGTGACTATCCCTTGTACTCTGTCATTGCTGCCCACCAGGACTGCGATGCCATCACTCAGCTCAGACTGGGAAGTGTGGGGAGAGCAAGCGAGAGGGTGTTAGACACTTTGGGGGCTCTGGAAGCCAGCCATCCACCATCCCACTTTGGAGTGGCCCATGTAAAGCTGGGGAGCAGGGGATGAATGAGCCATACTATGGTGTTAACTGCACTCTTCATCAGAACCATGGAAAACTGGAGTGTTTTGACGTTTGTTTCCTCTCCTACAACAATCTGAAAATGCTGGCATTTTGAAAATGGAGAATAAGCTGTGATTTGGAGAGGAGGAAGCACTTTCTTCTAGGAGGTTCTTCTAGATGCTTTTATCTAAAGCACTATGCTTCAAGAACTCTCAAACATTCCGTTTGGGTTTGTTGACAGAGAAGACTTTCTCTCTTTTGAGGGACTGTTGTTTTTAACATTTTCTGGATCCAGCCACATCACTGTGGTATTTCCCTCAGGACTGTAGGTCTCAGGCCTGGAGAAAAGATGGTCCAAGGACCTGGAGGGACCAAGGGTACCACGGAGGTTCTGCAGTGAGGGCAGTGGAGCTGGCAGCTGTGCTCAGAAAGTAAGGGAGGAAAGGGGGAGAAAAGGAAGAGAGAGTAACTGGCATGAGGCATACAGCGGAACCCTCTCATGGAGACCAGATCAATGGGAAGGTGGAGGGCCCTGCTGTGTGATGGAAACAAAAAATGGGGAGGGAGGAAGGAGCTGCAGATGGTGAGGCAGAGACCTCTGCATGGAGGAAGAAGGTCCCTGCCACAGGTGACAGGAGGGAATTACCCAAGAGTGGAGATGGAGTTGACTCTGGGATGTCTTTAGAGGAGGAGAGAAGCTACTCTCTAGAGAACTTACTGAGGGTTCTGAGGAGGATAAAGAACCCTTGCCATACCAATGTAATGATCTAGCTGTAAAGACAACTGTGTCTGTGGCCTCTACAGCTTTGTAAAGGGTCCTTTGAAGCACGCATCCCTCAGCCTCTGGATTACACATTCAGCCTTGAGCATGAGAGCCCCATTCCACAGGCACACTGGGAAAGAAACCACTGCTTGCAAATTTCTATGGAAAGAGAGTGATTGAAGGCATGGATTCTATCCAAGAAACTTCTTCCCTTCTCTCTCCTTTTTTGATCAAAAAGGATGCTTATAACTACTTTTCTAAAGCGGCTTCTCATTTGTAGTTTTCACACACAAGCATCTGTGTGACAAAGTTGGAGGCTGGGACTGCAAACTTGGCCTGTCTGATTGCTTGGCCCACCAGGGCCCTCCAGAAAAATGAGCTGTTTATCTCATGAGGATAGCCCAGTGAGTCAGGTTTTAAATTAATACTGTATTAAAAATAAACAAGTCTTTTACTGGTGACAGCAAGGGCAGAAGATGTTCGGTACTTCCTGTGCTACCAACTACGGAATATTCCTGCATTCAGTTGCAGACAGAGGCTTTTGACTTATTATTTTTTTTAAACAGATGCTTAAAGGAAAAAGTGTGTGATAGATAACAGTTTGATTTGTAACGGCCTGTTCTCTTTCCAATCATGCGCCGGAAACCATGCTTACTGTTCTGATATAAAAGCAATGAAAAAAAGAGATGAGGAACCCCCAAAGGGTGATCCTCAGCTTCCTGTTAAATCTTGGTGTAAAATGTGTACTCGCTGTACTAAGAAAAATTGAGATGTTGTATTATCTTTCTGTGTGATTTCTCACAGATTTATTTCTCTGTACTCTTAAATAGTTTCAACAGAGTTGTGTGAGCCCTTTACTCACAAACAGGAATGAAAAAGGCACCCTCAGGCCACCTCAGAAACTCACAGGAAGCTCATGGGAATACCTTCCTGTTGATGATCCCTGCAGTTGCTGGGGATAAGAAGATACAAAAACATATTTACCTTCTGCTGCTGGTAAACGTTTGTGAGAGGAGCAACCTGACAGTCTTTGTGGGCACCAAAGACTTTGCACAAGGAGCAGGTGGGTATTTCACAGTTCAAACAATAGATATTGATTCTCTCATCTTCATGCTCTTCGCACATTGGCAGGTCACACTTTCTTTCGGGCCTGAAAAAGAGAGTAAGTTTAAAACAAACTCGGTCTCATAAGTTTCTGATGATAATACTGAGGGTATCAGCATGACGTAGGGTACAATCACACAGCAGTGTCTGAGGCTGAGCTGAATACTCGTGGTATATTTAAACCTGTCACAAAGGATGACTAAATAGACAGAGGTGCCATTTAGTATCCTGACACGATAGGATGTGAGAAGAATATAGTAATGTGACTTCATATTGCGATTTGAACTGGGAGTGTGACTGAGTTCTCACTCATATTTAAAAATGTAAATAACCTCACTAAGATCGGTCTTAGGCTACCTATGTTCTTTAGTTAGTATGTTGCCCATCATTTGTCTGAAATAGGAAACACATAATTCCTTTGGGGGTTCATCATGCAAAATATTGGACATTTGGCCTTGAAACAGCAAAGCTGCTATGCAGGGGTCTAACGTGAAGTAGGTGTCAATGGGCTTTTGTGCACTATAATTTCTGCTGACAATCCTTCTGAAGTCCAGGTCAGTCTGCCAATATCAAACAGGACGGAGTCCCTGCAGCCTTTACACCATGCCAGCAATCAAAACAAGGCTTCACACAAACTAATTTTAGCTGTGCAGCACCTGTCTAGCTGTTTGGACTTGGTGATCCCCAAGGTCTTTTCCAGCTCAGATGATTCTATGATTCTATATCCTGTACATTGTTGAGCTTTTTAGCAGTAGCTATTTTGATTGTACCAGTCACCATGGTTATGGGTTACACAAGGAGTGTGTGACCCCCACCCATGCTAAGCCAAGAGCCATCACTAGATTCATTATCTCAGTTCTGGTCTTCTCTTCACCAAAATGATGCAGCCATGTACACACTAGTCAATCTCTGGTCTTACAGGAACCAACTTAGTTGTAACTTCCTTTAATAAGCCACTTAACTGACATGCCCAATGTAAGAGAAAGCTCTGTCCCAGTCTGCATGGGCAGGCTGATGCTTTTCTGTGCTTGTGCACATGAGTGTGTGGCAGTGTGGTACTGGATGGGGATAGCAGAGTGATGGAGGGAGTGTGCCTGGGGGTTCAAGCCTCCAAAGGTTGCAGCTTCTACTGTGGCAGTGTGAAATCTTTCCATTATTATCCATTGTAACCTAATGCCTGGATGGAGAACTATGGCTCACCTGTAGCAAGTGGAGCAATGACAACATAGAAATACGTCACGATGCTTGGATGGGAAATACTTCCAGAAACTACAGAATTTAATGGCATTCTAAATGGAAGCTTTTCCCCCTGATTTTTAGACCATTTTACAAGGAGGCAACCTGTCATTCATTCTATTAAAAGTTAAAAAAATATGTAAAGATCATTATTTTAGACTATATTACAGTAGGGTTTTTCATACAGCTTGGTAGAGTGCACATGGAACTTATTTTTTAATAACAAAGTACAAGTTTTCTCTTCTGATCTTAAGAAAAAGATTGAATGGAATGTGATCAATTAAATGAGTGTAAAAAAAGATCAAGCAATAAAGGAAGTGTCTCATGCCTTTGTTTTTTTAATTTCAAGAGGGCACTGGGATTGAAGTGAGTTACAGGGAAAGCCTGTGACCTTCAGTATGATATGATTTACAAAAATAAAACAAGAAGCACCTTTCCAAAGGAAGGAATATGTACTATTGGAACAGATTTTCAGCACGTTTGCGTAAGGCCCTCAGTGTGTCAAATTGAGCACCATTCCAACACTAGTCAAAAGAGGTGTGTCTCCGCTGTAAAGTATGCTTTAGGTTGTTTGCAAATGACTGCAAACAGCCCCATGTTGCTGTGCTCCAGTGTGAGGGCCCACAAGTAAGGGTAATAACAGACAATGAATACCAGTGCGTTTAATTAAGACTGAAATAGCTGTTCTTCCTGAAAATATTTACAAGGTCAGAAATGACTAGAATGTTATCTGACACTGGAGTGCTGCCACTTGCATGAAAGACAGACACACGGCACAGGGCAAAAAGGCAACGGTGTCAAGCAAGTCTGGCCAGAAGTAGCCAGCCTTCAAAGGTGCCGCGAGGAGCTGGAAGAAACCTGGCAGAACTCCCTGAACTCTCCGGGCCCTGAAGGCAGTGACAGAAGCCTAGAGGTAAACACATTTACAGCCTGCCTCTGAGGCTTTGCAAAAGGAGGGATGTTTTCAGAGGAGATCTGCTATGTATATGTCGGTGTAGCAGTGGCTAAAATGCAGCTTCTAAGTGTAAAACGGTGGCTGCTTCCGAAATGGAAGATTAAAAAGTAGCCAGTGGGAAAATGACACGTGGCTTTACTTGAAGAAAAGATTCATCATAGATGTGGCTGTGACCACCATTAGCAGGTAGCTGTAACAGCCTAATAGCTTTGTGTTCTGGTTCTCTGGCTCTGCTCTTTGAGATGCTAAGCCTGCATTTGAATAACACAGACTTATTTTTTCCCATTAAAACTGCATTTGAACCTTAATGCGCAGGTGTTGTTCATTCTTTATGGAGAAGAGGGTTCTCAGCACTGGAGAGGCCACACTTGGAGTAGTGTCCAGTTCCAGGCTCCACACTACAAGAGAGAGTCCAACAAAGGGCCACGAAGATGAGGAAGGGACTGAAGCACCTCTCTTGTAAGGAGAGGCTGAGACAGCTGGGGCTGCTCAGGATGGAGATGAGGAGGCTCAGAAGGATTTCATCTATGTCTACAGGTACCCGAAGGGAGGGTGCAAAGAGGATGGAGACAGGCTCTGTGCAACAGTGCCCTGGACGTGGGCCTGGGTAACCTGCTCTGTGTGTCCCTGCTTTAGCAGGGGTTAGGCCAGATGGACCCAGAGGTGCCCTCCAATCTCAATCATTCTGTGATTCTATAATTTGGTGAAGAATTCCAAAGCTACTGAGGTCATAAAAGAGTATATTTTAATTAAAGATATAGTAAGGCCTTAGCAAAACTGCTACTAATATATTGATATGTAGAAGTGTATTTATGTAGATTTACATCTACAGTGGCATTTATGACCCCATACCTTCCTTTCTCACTTAAAAGAAAATTCAGCTGAGCTTGATGGTGAAACTGCCTATCTTGTTTAAAACATGCTATAGTGTGTGTTCACACTATTCACCAAGTGAGGCCTAAATGGCACAGACTTAAAACAATTCCACTCCCGTTGCATACATCCTCTTGCATCCTTGTCACTTCCCTTTGCTGAACTAAATGAAACTCCTGCTGTCCCATGTCTCTAACCATTCATCCTTCTGATAGGAAGAGCAGCCACTCAGTGTACCAGCCACTCCTCACAGTTCTGCATCACCTGCAGATTTGCAAGTGGTAAGCTCCTGCCCAATTGTCCAGGTCATTAATGACAGTATTAAACTGCACTGGCCCCAGTATCAAGCTCTAGCTACACCACAAATGTCTGGCCTTCACCTGACTTTGTGCTGCTCCTCGTAGCCTGCTGATTTGGCAATTCAGCCAGTTTTCAGTCCACCTCACTACCCGCTGTCCACTCTAGACACTATTTCATCAATTCGCCAATGAGGACATGATGAGAGACAGTGTTGAAAATCTAAATAACCCACACCCACTGGTCTCTTGTTCACCGAGTTTGTCATCTCTTTGCAAATGGCTACTGGGTTGGTCAGGCATGAATTGCACTTCTCAAATCCACACTGACTACTTCTGATCACCTTCCTGTCCTTTAGATTCTGAAAATGCATTCCAGGAGAGATTGCTCCAACACCTTTCCAGGCACTGGTGTAAAGCTGATCAGACTGTAGTTCCCTGGATTCTCCTCCCCATGCTTCTTGAAGATTGTATTGACATACATACACACCACTGCTGTAAATTCCTGACCCAAGCAAACCACTGGTGAAGTTGAGGAAGAGCTTTCTTTCCATGGCGGCTTGGAGAAGATCCAGATGACCTCAATACTAATCTCTTCTGCTGTGCAATCTATGAGGCTCCTCCTGCAGCATCCTTGCACCATGACACTGACCCTCCCTAGTGCACACCACCTGTCCATCTCCCAGGTCCAGCCCATCTGAGAGCCCATGTGTTCTCACAGCCCATACTGGAGAGCCACACCCTCCCTTGGGAGCTTGAGATGAGGCCTGTGAGGTGTCAGTTCCTGGTGGTGCTGGGCACGCTGCCCTGCCGTGGATCCCACTGCTACAGATCCCAGACACACTGCTCTCTGCCTGGCTCCTGGTCCCTGCTGTGCTGCACCTGCTGCTCCACCTATGCACAGCAGGGCCAGCCTTCACCTAGTATTGTCCCTTGTAGGTGCAAGGGAAGAGCACTCTACAAACGCTGGAGCTGGATCCAGCAGACACAGAGACCAAAGCACCCTTTGTTCAGGAATAGCTGGCTGAGCTCATTAGAGGCTGGCAGAGACTATGAGGAGCTGCAGCCTGCTGCAGCTATCCTTTCCTGGTAGCAGCAGGCCCCCTGATGCTCCTCGGAAAGTTCAGGTAATCAGTAGCCTACAGACTTTCAAACATTGGGATAATATTTTAGTTAACTTTATTTCTGTTGGGTTCAGCACTTTACTCTCCTTTAAAGCTTTGCAGGACCCACATCCTGCTTGAATATTTTTCCCCCCGTCTTGCTAATAGATACTAAATTGGGCAATGGGTTATGCTGTCATCAGCTGGAGTCTGATGTGCAGTATGATAAAAGACAGAAAATGATGTAATTGTTGGTAATAAGAGGGGCTGCCTGTGAGAGCTTGGATAGATCCTCCCCATCTGATGGCACAGCTCCTCCCTCAGCTCTTCTTTTTGAAAGAAAAATGCTTTAATTCATACAGAAGCTAAAATTAGGACAAAATATATATATATATTTTGAGATGAATTATCTTTGCCTAAGCAGGAGACAAAGCTTGCTCCCTATCTGGATTTCAAACCCTCTCCTCAGCTCATGCAAAAGCAGCTGGGAACTGGCACTGTTCTGGCACATGCAGTTGTTATGGTGAATTGTATATCTCCTATTCTAAGGGAATATCTTGGGGAAGAGGGTCCTTTTCTGGAAGTCACAGGAGCTGCTAGTCTGAAGGGCTGCCTTGGAAAGAAACAAAGGTGACACCTCTTCCTTCCTATGTACCTCTGCTAAACCCAGCCCTCAGACTGAAAGAAACTGATACAAAAGGAAGAGGAGAAGAGTTGATTTCCTTTGACTTTTTTGTTTCAGTGGGACGACAAAGGGTGAAGCAGTGGCAGATCTTGCTCACACAACCAATGGGAACCAGTGGAATTTTAGGCAGAGGGAGATAAGCAGCTACAAAGTGCCAAATAGTTTAGATAATGCTGCTATGCACTGTTGCTGCTACGTAACCCTGATAATTATTTTAATTCTAAGGACATTCATGAAGGTTAAATAAACACCTGAAAAGATTAAGCAAACAAGGGTTCTAGACGGGTATCTATGCAAATACATGATCAGTGTTTATATTTTTTCCTATTCTTCCCTTTTATTCATGATGTATTTTTGACCTTACTGTTCTCTTCAATTGCTTGAAAGGAGGTTGTGGCAAGGTGGGGGTTAGCTTCTTTTCCCAGGTAAGAGCAATAGGACAAGAGGTAATGGCCTTCAGTTATGCCAGGGGAGGTTCAGGTTGGGTATTAGGACAAAATTCCTCTCAGAGAGTGGTGAGGCACTGAAACAGGCTGCCTGGGGAGGTGGTGGAGTCACTGTCCATGGAGGTGTTCCAGAAATGTGTAGATGTGGCATTAAGTGACATGGTTTAGTGGTCATGGTGGTTATGGGTTGATGGTTGGACGAGGCGATCTTAGTGGTGATTCTGTGATTTCACTTTAGAAGAATTTTCAAAAATCTACTAAATCTCTTACACTTCCATTTAACTGAAATTGGTTCTGTTTGCCCATGAAATACATAAGAACACTGAGCTGCAGTTTCCATATATTTTTTTTTAAGTCTAAAACAACCCTTGAGTTGGAAAAAGAAATCTAAGACACGAGGCCACAAGTGTCCAGCTTCTTTGGTGGAGTGCAAAATCCACCACTCTGTTGATTCATTTCCTCAGAGATTTTCCTGACTCAAATAATACTTGGATATCAATGACACACACGAGGATAGATGACCTTCCTTGGCCACGGAGTGCTAAGGGCAGCAGATAGGACAATTTTAAGCCAACTTCGTGCTCTCCAGTGGTTCGAAGCTTAAATCCACATGCAGCTACAAGTGTTCTGTGAGGACTCAAACAGCCAGGAATAGCCAAAGCCACTGCTGTGCTCCAAAACAACCTCTGTGTTGGAGAAAGGTAGAAGTGCCCTAAGCCACCCAAGGAGCTGGATCCAGTGGTTGAGTCCACCTGCTCCACTGATATCACCTCTACAATCCCTGCAAAGCCCAGCTGCTTGTGGGAGGAGGCCAGGGTTACACCTTCCTTCAAATGTACAAATACCCTGCCTTACAAACCTGGTCCTCCAGGTGCATACTGGTGACAACAGGCTGCATCCCTGGGTGACAGCTGCTTGCTTAGTGGCCTGGGACCAGCCTTCGCCTCCTTCCTACTATGTTCCCCAGGGTGGTAGCCTGTGCCCAACCCAGCATAAGGAAAGACAGATGAGATGTTGTTCTACTGCTGGACTCCTATCACATTCATTAGAGGCACTTAACTTTAGGAGAAATATTAATTTTTAGGATTAAGTCATTCCTCTGCCCTGAGATTCTAATACATAACCATATAGCTCTGATACATATTATTTCTAGCTGTTCCTTCACTTCTATGGAATCCCAAATAAGACTTGATTTCATGTGTTCCTGTCCCAAGCTGACGGTAGTTGAGATTTTTTTATTGTGTTCTAATATAATGTTATGATGCAGGGTATTTTCTGGGTGCAATTCAGCTATCTCCTTGTTTATCCCTTAGGATTTTCTAACAAGATTTGAAATCCCATTCCTTTCTTTTACATGAGAACACACAGGTTAAAGAGAAATATGTTTGTTCAAATAGTTTATAAAATAAACAACATGAATGTAGCTACTTTTCCCTCATTCATGAGAATACCCTTGCTGACTTTACAGGGTGAGTACTGCTCAAGGGAATGAAAATGACAGAGTTGTCTTCTATAAGTGGAAGCAGGGAAATCCAGCATCTATCTGGATACTGCTTTCGGAGCTGACTTCATTGCACAGCAAGCAGGCAGGCATGCACAGCAGCACAACCCCTTTATGCATTTCTATGAGAGAAATTAACAAATAAACCTCCTGTCTGACAAACAGAAAGACCAGAAGGACACCACAGCCACACCAGTGGTGTCTGTTTCTGTGGCAGATCTCTCGTGAGGAGTACAAGTTCACTTGTTACCTTGTGGACTCCTGCTTGTATATATCAATGATGTTCTCCACCAGCAGGTTCCTCTGCAGCCCGTACACGCCGTGCCGGTCGAGGACCACTTCATGCCTGCAGGAGGGACAGCGAAACCGGCCTCCCGAAGCCACCGTCGTGCCTCCCCTGGTGGGCAGGTAGGGGTTCGAGGCCTGTTCTTGCCAAGCAGCACAAGAAGAGGTGAGTAAGGCCACGTGCGGCTTTACCAAAATGTATTTTGACAACAAGGCATCGTTTTTGGAGCGTGACAGACTAAAATCTGATCAAATCAGGGCACGTCTCTCTCTCTTGCCTCTTCTGCCCTACCAGCCCAAGGAACTGTGAGTCAAGCCATTCAAAGCAAATATCTAAAAGGTCTATTGGGAGAAACCGCTGAAGCCATCTGGATGAGGCTCACAGCGCTGCAATGATCTGTGCTAGAGATAATGCAGCTCCTTCGAAAGCAGCAGGGCAGCCCCCCCAGCCTCAACACCTACAAAAAGCGATCAGCTGAGCCGGGTGATACTCGGCTTTTCCATTCATTCAACTGAGCGTTGCTCAGAGCTTTCCACGGGAGCGGACCTACCTGGAAAATATCACTGGCGCATTTCCTGCACAGGTTATGCTGGCAGGGCAGGATGACCACCGGCTTGGTGAACATCTCCAAACAGATGGGACAGATCAGCTGCTTCTCCAGGTTATCCATGGTCTGCTGCTCTTTGGAGAAGGACTTGTAGCCCAGAGAGGTGCTCATCCCTAGCTTTTCCAGGGGCATACGCTCAGGATCGCGGCGTCGCTGCTCGGTTTCCGGGTGAATTTTCCTTGAAATAAATCCAAGGCTCCGGTGTGATCAGAGACTCTCCGGGCTTCGCTCACTGGAGGACATTGTTTGAACGAGGGGCCGGAGGGAGCCGGGGCTGTTTTTAGCAGCGCGGCGTCACGAGATGCCATTCTGCCGTGCCCATATAAGCTGTGAGAGGAGGATAGGCTGGGACAGGTGACGGTTCCAGGGGCCGGGGGGAGGGGGGCAGTGGCAGAGCTCTGGCTCTCCTCACTCACACATGGTGGCCTTCACCCCTGGGAGCGGTCGAGTGATAAGCGTGCACCATCTGAGCATCCCTTATCTTCACAGGGCCAAAGCATGCTTGTTGCCCAGACTGACAGCCATTACTGCTGCGTTATATAGCCACCGTTCTGAGCACAGAGCTGAGGCTGCAGTGTGCAATCTGCTGTGCCGCCCCTGGGTTTCAGCAGGCTCCAGCAGTTGGCCTTCCCGAGGCCTGGAGCACGTGAAGGTCCTGGAGAAGACAATAGGAGAGATGGCTGCTCTCAGGCTCAGATCCTTCAGAGTGTAAGCATGTCACTGCCTTACAAAACAGCTGAAAACATTGCCTATCCATAACTGCACTTAACTTTCTCCCAGTAAGATTATGATTATTTTTTAGGGACCAAGAATTTACCGTGACTGTTCAATCCAGTAGCTTAAATACGCCCCAAAAACACCATCTGAATTTTCTAGTAAGAAAGAGACAGAAGAATTACAGTACGAAAAGCTTTCATTTGTACTGCTAGAGAATAGGTACTAATTGTACACACACTCTCTCTCTGCCTAGTTTAATTCAAATGCATTCTGGTTTTGGGCACTGCTGTTTGTGTCTGTTTATTAGACACCGATATCCCTCTCAGCTTGGCACTTGTTCTGGAGTTATTTTTAAAATGACAATTTCCCAGATAATCTGTGGCATGTGATGCCTGATCTTAAGGGAAAGCCATCTGTGCTTCCACTTGCCAATAATTTATTGCACAACTGTACGAGTAATAAATATCTCATCCTCAATTTAAGCCAGAGTCCCCGCATGTACTGTATAAAATCACTTTGCCACTGTACTTTACATGCGATCAGTATATTGTCGGCCATCTTAATCGATAACTTCAATGCCTTCTCCACTAAGGGTCTTGCAGGAAGCTCTTGTGTTTATGTTATCTTATAACCTTGTGGTGCTTGGCTATGACATGTGTAATGCAGCGGCTGTGTGAATCTCCTGTGTGTCCTGGGCAGACCTCGTTTCCCTCTATCTGTATGCAACACCAGTCTGCACACCGTGCAGTTCAGGGAGACATAAAAGTGAAGGTTTTCATTGATTTCCACGTGAAAAAATGAATAATATTCTCTGCATGCAGTGACAACAGATCACACTAAAACCACTGTATTACCGACTAGTTTTTATCTTCAATGCCTCGCACGCTTTAAGCGTTTGGGTTAAATTCTGTACCCATTTGCAGCTCACCAAGCCAGAATTTCACCTACACCTATAAATGTGTCAGCAGCCCCATAAAAACAACTGACTTTTCCTGAAGTCCTGCTTTGATGAGCGGTTTCTAACAGTTTAGTTACCCTGGTCTGAAGTCGCACTTTGATGCAGCTCCCCAATGCAGGCAGACCTCAGGAGCTGAAAGGGGAAAGCTGCTCCGGCAGCTGAGCAGCAGACAGCTGGGGCTTTTGGCAGGGGTGGCAGGGAGTCATTCCTGGCAGCAGCGAGAGGATAGTTCTCCTCCCTCCGCTCCGTGGTCAGGTCAGAGGTGACTCCGGTGTCTGGAGGAATCTGAAGGCCTCATGCTGATCCTCCCGTCCCTGCATCAGCTGCCCCTTGCACATCAAAACCCACGTGAATAAGGAGCTTTGTGTTGGGTGAGGAAAGCTTTCTCTGCACGGTGAGGCAGATGCTTCCAGCCTGCAGCACAGGCAGAAACAGCAGAACTCTGCAAAGAAAAGCTGAGGGCTAGATATGCCACTGTGCGAGACAGCTGCACACAATGGTGTACAGCAGTGACACAGGAAAACCCATGGATGCTTGGGTCAGTGAACAAAGGCACTTCTGAAGGTGCACTGTGTGTCTGGGAAAATTATGCTGACCTGTGGTAACTCACTAATGTCTTCTGTTAACTGGTTGAGAGTGACCTCTGATGCATCTGTGGAGGACATCTGCTGGCCTCTGCGCCCACCAGCCCTCACGGCTCTCTGCACCAAGCCAAGCTATCTCTCAATGGAACAAAACAGGATGAGAGGATTTGCCTTAGCTCCACTCCTGCACAAACACTCTGGATGTCTGCCAGTCATCACCAAGAAGGTTGCAAGGATATTTTTTCTGTCGTATCTTTTTGCAGCATAGCTTGCCTGGGAGTGTCTCCTGGACTTGCTGACACAACCAGAAACTAGCTCCTAGAGTTATGCTTGCTTTTCAAGGCATCGCTTCCAACTCCTCTATTTTTGTAGTGTATCACAGCTTGCGGGCTGTGGACTGAAGGCCAGGAGAGCCTGGAAGGCTGACTGTAAAGTAGGGGGTTTAGGAGAGGAATTTGGAGGAGGAAGGAGGGGTTGAGTGATGTCCAGATTCAGGTTTCAGTGCCATCCCTGCGTTTTACATTCACAGAATTTCCCTTTGTGACCTCTTATCCTGTACCAGCGTCATGGAACTCTCATCTGTCAGTCATAGGAAATCTGTCCTCTTATGTGCCTGGAAAACAAAGGGAAATGTGTAATTTCACCAGAGGGCAACTCCTGCATGGCTTATCTTGCCATAAAGCTCAGCAGGGACACGGCTCGCTCTGCAAGCATCAAACTCCTTGCCCAGGTGAGGTCAAGAGCATGGGGAGAACCCCAGACCCACCTCCCCATCTCCCCCCCAAACAGCCACTTGAGAAGCCCTGGTTGCCCCCACAATGCAGTGCCCTAACAAAAAATGATGAGGTGGCTGCCTCCATCTCTGCCCACCTGAACATAAGATTTAGATTAAAATGACAACGCGGTGCTCCTTCTTCCCCAATTCTACTAACTCTGCCTGTTGTTTTGACTGCAAATATTTGTATTTTTAGCCAGATATTCTATGGGGGGCAGAGGAACATTCTATCTCCCCTCCACCTACCCCACCTCCTACCCATAGAAGCGCCAACTGCAAATGGTATCTTGTATTTCATTATTTTATTGCTATCACGGAACATCCCATAACAAATACCAAACCTACCCTTTGATGTGCCTGACCCCATGCCTCAAAAGAAAGCCTCTGCAACAGAGACAAGAGATTTCAAAAGCTATTGCCCTCTGAGATCTTACCATACATCTTACCATGCAACTTATGCATTCATTTTTCACATGGTGATAGGCAACGTGCCCACATGCAATATGGTTTTCTAGAAACAACTGGGTGATGGTTGCACACCTCCAGTGAAACAGGGACCACCACAGGAGGTAATGACATCTTCCAAAATGTCCCTTTGCACGTAGGAAATCATCTTCTCTGTAATTTTCTGTATTCTCAAAGCTCTCAAAATGAGTGAGTCCAAAAAGAAAGCTGCCTATGCAGTGGAGTAACAAATACATTACTGTTCAGCTGCTCCCTCACTCATACACAACTTTGCAAGCCCAGAGGTCCCCAATCCTCATCCTCTTGTGTACCTCAGACCCTCAACGCATTACTGCTACAAAGAGGTCTAAACTTCACATGCAAGGCATAAAATCATGTCCAAACAACTGTGCGGGGCAGAAAGTGCCCTACATGACTGTCCATCTAAAAATAGGCTCTCTCCAGGGCTACGGACAAGTTTCACAGATAACAGACTTGATTTTCCACACACTGAAAAATGTGCTGCAGAAACATGCCCAGAGAATGAGATATGAATGAGAAGGCTATAAATAAAATGAAGCCAGTTAGGAAATGGGAGAACGCAATCCTGCTTCCTCTTGGAAACTCAGTGACCAAATGCTTTAGCCTTTTAGCACTTTTACAGCCCTTTCCTCTCTACTTGGCTATAACAGCACTGCATCCCATAGGAGTCTGTAGATCATCACTAAATATCTCCCCCGTTACCAGAGGGGAAGGCATGGCTGGCTCCTCCCTGAGCTGTTCTTGCATTTCATGGAATAACACAGGTATTGAGCGCTGGGTTAATGGAGGATGAGCTAGCGCAGTGACAGTGGGGCTGTCAAGTAGCCCAGACATTACAGTAGCTGGGGGCCTCCCAAGCCTGCTACAATTTAAGGAAAAATGATTGCAGAGAGTTTCAGCAGTAGGAATTTTGACCAGGGAACAGATCTCATTTCTACTTTGTACATAACAGCCCATAGCTCCATTGTTAGGAATAGACAGCAGTGGTCAATGGGGAAGCGATTTGTGTTTTGCAGCACAGATTCAGCTCTGTCTTCCCAGCTGATGTCAGCTCATCACTTCACAGAGATACAGCCCTGGCCAGGGTCACATTTCTCCCCAGCCCTGGTCCGCTCAACATCAGCCTCTCACAGCGCTATTTCAGTCTGCTGCCTCCGAGTTCATCCGGCGGAGCAGAGGAGTACGGGTGTTTTTTCTCCAGGATAACCCTTAGGTCTGTAATTCAAAGGAAAGGCTGTTTTTAAGGTTATACTCAGCATATGATTTCACACCATGTCAAAGACCTGCTTAGACTCTGTCCCAGGTCCATTGACTTGTTTACATGTTTTTACCCCTCCTCATCCTGAGGGTCACTCCTCCAGGACAGAGCAAAGCTTGAGTGCTGGGAGATAAAGGATCGAGGTTTATGCTATGACAGTTAAACAGAAATACGTGGTGTGGGGGCAGGAAGGTTTTCAGACAGCAAGGCATCACCAGACTTGGTGGAGCACCTGCTTAGCACATGGCCTGAGGCAGAGGTGGTACCTCTGTCCGTTAGCCCTTTTTTTTCTGCTGTATTTCAGTTTTATCTCTGTTTTCCTTTCATGTCTTCCTTTGCCCTGCAAATGCTCTTTAGGTGTGCAGCAAAACCAGCATGACTATTCATTTCTGAATGCTGATGCCCTTTTTCTTTGAAAGTCAGCTTAGAAGAGCAAGTTCCTCTTTTGGACATTAACCAACCAAGTTCTTTCCCTCACTCCCTCATGTGTGTTTCATGTGAGCATGGAAGAACACAATGACAGCAGCTGGCAGAAGTGCCTTCAAACCAGCCAGGAACTGAATGAACACAATTTAAACTATGATCAGAGATGCCATCCATTGTGACATTGTGCTCACTGTACCAAGCAGCAGTATATTAGATTAATATTCTTTTAAAGTGTTACTTCAAGAACCATCCCAAGCATGCCAGCCTGCATCCGCATGTGTGATGCTGAGTCCCCATTACCCACCATACTGCAGTTGTTCTGCTTCCCAGGAGTCAGGCTTTTCAATTCTGGCTGAGAGAATGCAGAAAAGGAAACGGAAAACAGTGAGTCATTTGGCCACAGAACAAATTCAACTTCTGGTACCTCTTCAAAGGCTTTGACTTTGCTAACGAAGGAGGGCTGTGGTGCTTTCAGAATAATCCTTAGTCACTGATTCAATTCCAGCTCACAAGAGAGAGTGTTTTGGGGTGGGGAGGAAGTATCCTGCCCATCACTGGGTTTTTAATCAGACACCCTGGACCAACATTTTGAGGAATGTCAGGAATCGAGCCCAGGGGCTGGACTCCTATTTAATGCCAAAGAGCATCCCCAGTTACCTCTGTCACCAGAGGATACCTTGGCCACTCTTATTCTCCAGGTACTCACCTTGCAGCCAACATGGGGCAGCATGGCTATCACTGGCCTTTCAATCATTCCATGGAAGTATAAATGTCCCTTTATCAAGTCAGGTGTCACCCAATCAGTTAGCAACTAATTGGGAAGAAGGTGACAACTCTCCCACCCTCCCTCTGGTGACTCATTGTGAAACATTCTTTACATTGACCCTCACAGGTTACACCAGTCTGGAAATGGAGAAATAAAGCAACTGAATGGGCCAGCATATAGAGCAGGAAACGCTTTCTTCTAGTGATCCTGCTTTAATCCTTTTCCCTACTTTACAGGTGGGAATAATTTCTGAGGGAAATGTGTCTGTTTCTGTTCTCCAGCCTGGGCTGCTGTTATCTCTATTCTTCCCCCAGCCTCACATGCTGCAGGGGTGAGGAAAAGTCTTTGGACCATTTACTTTCAGCTTAGCGAAGAAACTGCCACAAGCTGGCGGATGGGTATCTCTGCATGGTCCCTGTGATACCTCTGTAAAACTGGAGGGAGAAAGCTTGCAGAGGGAAACAGAAGATGTGAAAAGACACAGTAACATCGTAAGGGACGAGAATGCATGCAGGCACAGTTGTAAGTCCCAGGACGTCTTATGCACTGAGTAAGCACTGCTCTTATACACTGAATAAGCACTGCTGATACCCCAAAGCCCTGCACAACTTTCCTACCTCTTCTACTTTGCAGCATCACAGCAACCCGCTTCCACATTTCAGCTCCTTTATCCACTTCCACTAACATAATGGACTGAAAATACACGTCCTGTGAACAAAAGAGCAGTCTGTGCTGCTCAGGCAGAAACAGCTCCGCTCAATCCTGACCCCAGAACTAACCTGAATCAAGACATACCCTCCAGAACAAGGCTTGTGAGGCAGACACGTTTTGCCACAGGCCCATAGGAGTAGTGATGGCAGGCAGAGCAAAGGAGAGATTGCTACATTTTTACAGAACAACAAAAAAATAGTAAAAAAAAAAAAAAAGAAGAAAAAAAGAAAAAGAAAATCGTGGTGTTTGAACTTCAAGCCAATGTCTTTCCCATGACAGCACTCTCCCTTAGCCTTTCAGTTAAGGTATTGTTGGCTGGCCAAGTAATGCAAAAGGAATGAAGTCATTCTTATTTTTGCTGAGAAAAAGGGTCAGCGTGCCCCCTGGATAAGGAAAAAAATAGGATGAGCTCCATGTTAAATCAGGGGACCTCCCTGGAATGAAAAAAAATGTGTTGTTTTTTTTTTTTACAAGGAAATTAGACATGAGAGGCACTTTGTTCCCCCATGAAGAAATGCTTCTTGGTCAACATAGCCTGAAGTATAAGGCGAGGAGGAAGATAGGCTCTCTACTACTCAGTGTGTCAGGACAGCCTGCAGCAAAATGCCTGGATAGGAGGGAATGGCCTTGCTGATTTAATCTTCAAAGCAAGTAGCTGAAGTCTGATTTTCTCTCATTTCTCCACCTACCTCTTTTTAAAGGTTTATCTGTCTTGACAGCTGTAAGCAAATGTTTTTATTTGCATTTTTGTCTTAACCTGTCTTGAATTAAGTATGATTTCAGTGTAATTGGATACTAATGACTTGTTCCTTGCCAAAGGATGTGGTAAATCTCCACGCAGAGCTTGGGGCACCTTGCAAGTCTCTTAGTTGCCAGCTTGTTCTTCACAGCATCCAAAGTATTATTGCATGTGCCCTCCCTCGGCTGCAAGACCCCCCTGCACAAGCAATAGCCAGAAAGGGAGAAGTCTCTTCTAGAGATGGGAGAAAGAAAGAAGGCTGTCAGTGAGAATGGGTTCAGATGTGAAACTCAGGAGCTTCTGGGGAGCTGCTGGAGGGTTTATGGGGTGATGAGAGAACATGTGGTTCTTGCTTTATGGGCTGAGCAAAAAGAAAGCTGAAAACCCCCTTCACTGAGAAAAGAAGCTACAACAAGGAGCTTAGGAATAGCCACCAAAGGGTAGGCTTAGCAGTATGCTGTCAGGCACATGTCCTTTCCTGCCTGCACACCCCTTCTCATTTCTTACCTGTGTTAATTCCTTCCCCTGGCCACTAGCCTGAGTTCCCTGCTCCGACTCCAGCTTTCTCCAGGCATGACCAAGATTTTGCCTGAGGCCATTATTTTTGGCTGCAGCACTGTCTGGGCTTTGAGCAAATAGGTGGGATCCAGACATCCTGCCTGGCCTGGGCGGGTGGTGGAGGACATGTCTGACTGCCAAATGGGAGACTAACTGTGAGTCCAAGCTACCCAGCTGGGAAAAGGCACTGTTCCTACCTCTACGAACTTCTGTTTGCAATTACATTTTTCCTGTTATTAAACGCCTAGCAGCAATTTGGACATGTTCACACCCTTTCATTCACTTCGTGGTTTTTCATGATTAACGCAGGGGAATAAAAGTTAAACTCATCTGCAGAAGAAGAGCTATTTGCAAGTCTCTGCTTATGAAGGGGCTACTCCCCTCAGCACTCACCTTCCTGCAATGGCCTGAGGCAAATTATGAGGAACCTGTCCTCATCTTCACTGCCCACCTTACTAGCACCTGCAAAACATAAGGAGAGCAAGAAGGAAAACTGACAGAGAGATAACAGATTGAAAGTAAGGTGTCTGTGGAAGCCCACAGTGGCTTGCCTACTGGATACCTTCTCCACTTTTTGTACTTATTCCCTGAGCTGCCCAACTACCTTCCTCCCAGTATGTCTTCCACTCTGTCACCTCAGCATGACCTCCTGTCTCAGAAGCAACTGCAAGCATCTGAGCTGCTCTAGACACTGGGACTGGGGAGCCCCTGCCTCTCTCTCTCTCGTTTGCACTGCCATTGCCTGCAGGGTGGGGTCCTCCTGTTTGCACCAGCTGAGCTGATTCACCTCTCTCACCTGTGGGAAATTATACACTTTGCTAGATTATCAAATTGACTCAGATGCTGGAAGCATGCACAGACAACTAAAGCAGGGATAACCTGAGTTGCGTGGCTTTGTGCAGTGGAGGTGAAGCAAAATCTACTTTGAATCAAGGAAGTGCTAGAGTGGTCTGTCCTCTTCAAACTTCACTCTCGATGTCCTCTTTGCTATCTAGAGCACAATATGCTCAGTATCCCATAATACGGTCCATAACTTGAAGGAGCATTCACAAGCAAGTCAAGCCTTTCCTGCAGAGAAACATCTTCTCACCATCTGCTTGTGTGTCCAAGGTAAGGAGAGGACCTGTGGCTGAACAGAAGGACTCCATCCGTGTTCACTCACAGTCCAGAGCAATGTTTGTGCCCCAAACCATGTCCCTGCAACGGAGCCTGCTGAGGAGTTATCCAAAGTGAAGGGTGAAACTAAATCAGCTTGTTCCTATGAACAAGGCTAGGGACTTGCTCTAACCTTGCTGTGGCACCATGAAAAGCACAGCAACACAACACCCTTTGCTCGTGGCAGCCATCTGACAAAACCACCACTGCTGAGGGAGGGACGGCAGCCATGTGTGCTCACAGAGGGCTGTGTTGACTAATGTCTGTCTCCAGCAGCTACCAGCACTTTCCCTGGCAGTAGATGATGTGAATCTCACCCTGCTCCTACGGAATGGAAAGAAGAGCCATTCATGTCTTACCACGTTCCAAAACGTCCAGCGCTTGCTAACTCTTTGCCTAATTAAGCTCCAGCTAAATACCACACAGAGCCTGTTTTCAGCAGCTGGGCTCTCTCCAGTACAGGCCTGTTTATGTCAGCCTGGATGGACAACTGCTGAGACAGTAACCAAAGAGCACCCAAAGGCCGTCACAGGACGGCTGCCAGCAGCTCACCCGCGCCCAGGCTGCTACGAGGGCAGACAGAAAGCGTCCCCTACAAGTTCTGAGGCTGAGTCCAAAATGTCACTAAACTCTGAGAAGATCCCCATTTCTCCCTGGGCTCTCTCCACCCCGGGCAGGAGAACACCGCTTTCCCCTCAGAGATAGGAACGCGGGGAACGAAGGCCGGGAGTTGCAGCACCTCGCCCCGCCCCGCGGCCCAACACCGCCCGTGCTGCCGCCGGCGCCGGGGGCCAGTGGCGCAATGGATAACGCGTCTGACTACGGATCAGAAGATTGTAGGTTCGACTCCTGCCTGGCTCGTTGGGTTTTTTATTGGTTTTGTTTTGTTTCAGTTTTGTTTGTTTGTTTGTTGTTTTTTTTTTTTTTCTCTGCCAGCCCAAGAGGAGCGCCCAGCCCAGTACTGGCTGGTCCCGCAACCTGCCTGCTGCCATTGGACCTTTCCCACTCAGATACCTCAGTGAAGTGCTTACTAAGCTTCTCTACTATCCCAGCACTAGATATGCAGTTATTTAAACACAAGCACATCCCAGACAACTGGAAAGCTGAGCCAAACAATTATATTAATGTATTAATTTAATAGGAACATAGCTCAAGGGGCTAAAATCATCATAGAATCATTGAGGTTGGAAAAGACCTCTTAAATCATCGAGTCCAACCATCAACCCATCCCCACCGTGCCCACTAACCACGTTCCCAAATGCCACATCTACACATCTCTTGAACACCTCCAGGGATGGTGACCCCACCAGCACCCCGGGCAGCCTGTGCCAGCCCCTCAGCCTCTTTCTTTTGCAAGTCCTGAGGTCAATGCATACTTCTATTTCGTGTGCTTTCTGTTTTGTTTTGGCTTGGTTTTGGTGGTGGTGTTTGGTTTTTTTTTTTTGTTTTTTTTGAGGTGTGGGGGTGTTCCTTTCCACTTTGTTTTTCCTTCCTGGCTTTCATTCCAATGAACATTTATTTATTTATCTTCTCCTGTCTTGTGCTTCATGACAGGTTACATACAGTCACACAGGAAAGCATTTGTATCTGTACTTCTTGGGTGGGAGACAAAAAGTGTCTGGCCTCAAGCTGGCCAGCTTGCAAGGCGTAGAAGAGAGGAGATTCTGAGAGTGCTTTCATTTTGTGCACTACCCTCTAGAAATAGAGGAACAGGAGGAACTGCCAAATGAGTAAAAAGGAATGCAAGAGTTTGCATGAACTACTGCAAGAAGTAGGAGCAAAGACATTTATATACCAAAAAAAAAAAGGTGAATCTTAATCATGAAAGACTGATCTTATGGGCCTAGGTGGAATTGGTGCCCTGTCACACACTGGAGAGTAGCAAAGGGATGTTTAGGGGCTGGAAGTTCAGATTTGAATGCTGGTGTGTGCTGGCATGTAAGATAATGGACACTGAAGGAACTGGATGCCTCTCCTTATCCTCTGCTCTCCAGATGGCCCTGTTCCTCTTATTTCCTCCTAGGTACTTCTTAAGAGGGGTGTGCTTGCACCATGCTGGAAGGAGAAGATGTGTACATAAAAAGTACACCTAAAAATGTGAGTACCTAAAAACGTACTAATTAATAGAGTCCTTATCTGGGGCCAGTGGTTCATCGCATGCAGTGTTTAAGTTCCAGGCTGGATGTGGCTCTGGGCAGCCTGGTCTGGTGGTTGGTGACCCTGCACACAGCAGGGGGGTTGAAACTCTATGATCATTGTGGTCCTTTTCAACCCAGGCCATTCTATGATTCATTCTGTTCTGTGATTCATACTACAAGCCCGGAGGTTTGACTCTGGCTGAGCTTGATCTGTTTGTCTGCCGACTGACAGTCTTCCTGCCTTTCTTATTTCCACAGACAGCGGGCCTTCTTTGCACTTGGATGTGAAAAGCACTCTCTCACGTGGAGGACACTCATCCCAGGTTCTTTGGAAGGAGAAAGCTGCCTTTCTTCCCCTACAATGCAGACAGTCGGTTGCCTCGAGACACACGTACCCGTTCTCAGCCAGGAGTGCGTTCTTTGCACACTTGTAGCACCTGTAATGAGAAAGGAGACATGAAGGAAAAGAGGATAAAGGACAGAGGTATAATAACATCAGACAGGAAAAAAGAAAGCAGAATATGAGTGCCAGCTTTATTATTCAGCACATGCCAAGCAAGCACACTACCACGTGTGCCATGGATCCCTGGCAGGGGGTAAGCAGTCTCGGCTGGCCTGGAGCGAGGCCCTTTTAAACTGTAGGCGGCTTCTGGCGCCGTCCGCACTCCCGCGGGTAGCAACTGTAGGAATAGAAGAGTCAGAACACTCTCCTCACAGAGCGGGAAAAAAAATATCGCCGTCTCCTTCGAGCCGGAATCGAACCAGCGACCTAAGGATTCCCGCAGGGACAGCCACTACAGTCCTCCGCTCTACCAGCTGAGCTATCGAAGGGACCTGCGCAACGCCGGCCCGCGGCCGCTCAAGGTCCCGCCCCTCCCTGCGCGTCGCGCTGAGCATGCGCGTTCTGCAGGCAGCGGGCCGGCGCGTGCGCCTCTCACGGCTGGCGGACGCGCGTCGGTGTGCGCGTGCCGAACGGGCGGGCTGGCGGTGCCACGCGGCCTTCCCGCCTCTATGCCCGTCCGGCGGGCCGCAGAGTGCGGCCTGGCGCCCCTGCGGCTAACCGAGCAGTTTGCTGAGTGGGCGGCGGCTTGGCGAAAGCTCACGTGCGGGGCCAGTGGCGCAATGGATAACGCGTCTGACTACGGATCAGAAGATTGTAGGTTCGACTCCTGCCTGGCTCGCTTCGTTTTGGCGCTCCGTGTCGCCGCTCGGCCCTGCAGCCGCGTGGTGCCCAGCGGACTGCGGAACGGCTGCTGAGCCCTCGGCCGTCTCCTCCGGGTAGGCAGCAAAACCGTCCCTGCTTGTGTGGGGTTAGGAGCACAGCACCGTTTAGCACTACTGAAAAAAGAACAAAAACCTTTTTTTTTCCCACTTAAATACACAACGCGGCTGCCAGTGACTGCGCTGTAGGGTCTGAGAGACAGCACTCCGCTGGGCGCGCAAAGGCAGTAAGAAACGAGGAGATCTGGCTAAAAGAAGTCGGCACTACGTGTGCGCGTAAGGGAGAGGAAAAAAGTACGAGCCAGGCAGGAGTCGAACCTACAATCTTCTGATCCGTAGTCAGACGCGTTATCCATTGCGCCACTGGCCCGCCACGCTTTGTGTGTATCCTCACTACAGCCAAGAGTCCGGCACCTCCAGACTCCTGGGCTGCCGCCTTCCTCCTTCACTACCGCCTCAGTGCAGCCTCGGCACGCGCCGCACCTCCTCGCGCTCCCGCCAACCCCTGCCCCGCGGCACCGCGAGCGCAGGCTCCGGCCGGGTCCATCGGCCGAATGCTGGCCCATTACGCATGCGCCGCTGAGGCGCGGCTTAGTACGTTGATGCACTGTGCTGGAGAACCAACCGCTAAGTCCCTTCGATAGCTCAGCTGGTAGAGCGGAGGACTGTAGTGGCGCTCCCTGCGGGAATCCTTAGGTCGCTGGTTCGATTCCGGCTCGAAGGAGACGGCGATATATTTTTCTTCCCTCACACTATGTGAGGTCGGACGCTGTTCTTCCTACACCACAGTTATAACCGCCACTGCCGAAAAGGTACTTCTATTTTACTCTTTAAGCAGCTGCCGGTTCTTTGTTTTTCTCCAACAGACTGTAAACCCAGCCTCTCAAGGGCATGCTGTGACGCTCTGACCATCGGCAGCCTTGGGAAACCAGACGCTTGCACTCACTGCAGTTGACCACAAACCCTCCCAAAGCAAGTCACAGCTTGCTCTGAGAGCACCTGTTGGGACTGCCCCGGTTAATCAGGACGTTGAAGTTCCGAGGACTTTTCTCAGAACCTCCTCTCCCCCAAACATCCTGACTCTGTTTTTCCAGCCCAGGGAAGCACCTGGGTGTTTCCATGCAAAGACATTGGTTCCACACACAGTCAGGTGCTCCCCAGTGCACGGTGATACCCTGCCCACCTCTCCGAACCATTAAAGTTGGAAAAGACCTCTAAGATCATCTAGTCCGACCATCAGCCCATCCTCCCCCATGCCCTCTGAGCACATGTCTCAGTGCCACATCTACATGTCCCTTGAGCACCTCCAGGCACAGTGACTCCACCAGTTCCATGGGCAGCCTGTGCCAATGCATTGCCACTTTCTGAGAATAATTTGTTACTGATATCCAACCTGGACCTTCCCCGGTTGCAACTGAAGGCCGTTACTCTCATCCTAATGCTGTTACACGGAAGAAGAGGCCAACTCCCACTTCCCCATTATCTCCTTTCAGGCAGTTGTAGAGAGCGATGAGGTCTCCCCTAAGCCCCCCCTTCTCCAGACGGAACAATCCCAGCTCCCTTAGCTGCTCCCCATAAAACTTGTGCTGCAGTCCCTCCACAGCTTCAGTGCCCTTCTCTGGACGTGTCCTGCAGACAGCCCATGGTGTGGTTGCATGTGGTGCCTGACGGAGGGCAGCAGTTCCCAAGTTCTGCACATCTCCATATATTTTCTAAAAAATGATTTTATTAAAAAAAAAAAAAGCAAAAATGCAATTTTTTTAAAAAACTGAAAACATCCCCATATTTTAGGTATTAATTCTTAGGGAAGGAAAGCAATGAAATGGAATGCAGTAATGTTTGATGTGTCTTGGATTAAGCAGAGTGGTTTACTGTACAAGGGCTACTCCGTAAGTAATGGCCCACAACATTAGAGGCAGATGTTGGTGGTCAGGCAGTAGAGGTTTAACTTTCCTGCCAATATTCCATTATGTTTTGCTGATGTTAGTCCTAAACCCGCTAAGATTTCTTCTGTTCTGCATTTTGAGTGAATCTGGGTATGTGTTAATACTCAAGCACTCAAAAGGACAGATCTTATAGAACACCTCCAGACAAAGCTGCTGCTCCTCATCTGTTTTTCAAATGCTTCAGCTTCTGTGGTCACAGAGGCTGGGTACCATCCTAGTGGGAAGCGCTCCTGTCCTGTAGCAGGCCCAGGTTATCTGTCACTCTGATGGCTCTTGGACAGATGCAGAATCCCCCATTGAGCTCCCGGCCCCAAGGAGCTCTGCCACAGTCTCCAGCAGCAGCACAGACCCTGTGCTGGTGGAAATCTTTCCACGTGGGCCCTTACGCCAGCAAAACTGTTGCACTGCGTCACTTCAACCCCCTGCTGAACTTTTAGACAAGCATCCTGCATTGTGTAAAGCATGCTTTTGCAGTGTGTGGCTACACCCCTGGCTGCTTTACATAGATCTGCCACAGTCCAAGACCCAGTTCCTTTTCAGGGTAATCCTGAGCTGCTGCTTGTCAGGTTGCAAGGCCTTCCTTTTGGACAGCTGTCTCAAAGGCTGCTTCATCGGTTACTGCAACGAAGTCGTTGATGGTTTGGAAAAGTAAAGGGAATGCTGCAATTTGTACGTACAAGCTTTATTAGTCAGGGGGGTTGACAGGAAAGGTAGGTTGGAATACATCGTACTTTACATCTAAGGAAAAGCAGCACAATAGAACAAAAAAAAATTGAGGAACTCCACATTTTGAGAAAATTAATGGGTGTGTGACTGAATTTTACATACAAACAGATCATGTAAGCACAGCTGTGTTCCCTTTAGCAGCTTTTTTGAAAAGCAAAACAAACAAGTGAACCCACATGGAACAGCCAAATCCTGAAATCCTTACTCATCCTTTCTCCACATGTCCTCAAAATGGCCGATCCCGACAGCAGGGAGAGTGGCAAATGCCCTGGTACCCTGAAATCCACCTTGTCTCTTTGAAGCCAAACTGTGGGTTCAGGTTTTCAAGCTATATAAATCCCGAGGAACCCACTCAGAGGCTTGGCCAATGGTTTGTTTGGGGTTTTTGGCTGTCTTAGATAATACATTTTGTGGTTCTTCTGTTCAGATCCTCATGTCAGTAAAAAGGGCTTTGCAAACATGCAGCAGCTCGCTTGTATTTGCATCACTATGCAAGTTAGAGTCATAAATCTTTCCCAAGCAAAATCTCTTATTTAGAAAGAGTGAATGAGAACCACATGACTTATGGTACTCCTCCAGCCCATGGAAATTATTTCCTTGATTTCAGTAAACTTGGGATCTGGCACATACGCTGGGATCCTGAGGGCCATCAAGGGTGTTGTGTCAATAAAATTGCCAAAATGCTTTTACTAATCTGGGATTTACCCCTCTTTCCCTGGCTTCAGGCCTGATCTGTGGCTGTTGGTAAAACCAAGGGTGCTTCTATGGGAGCAGGACGGGGGACTTCAGAGGTAGAAGATTTCCTTGAGGACAATGTGAGCATCAGGTGGCCCCAGTGCCTGTGCCTGGAGAACAGACGTACTCTGAACTAGGGCTGATGGATTTTTAAATATCCATGCATTGTGGGAATTTTAAAGAAATGTTGAAGTAGTACTTCTTGACTTGGAGTGATTGCTAGTGCTATGAAACACACTCTTTTCTCATATGTTTAGCTGCCACTAAATGACATTTGATGTGAAAGGTGAGAATAGAAGGAAGACAATAATGTTTCACAACCACAGAATCCAATTTTAAAGAAGAGAATAAGATTTTTGACTAGCTATACGTTGACTGGTCTCTATATTTAGTGGTACATTACTTCCCCCTTTGGGCCACAGCACTGTGATTAGAGGAACAAAAATAGCAAATGTAGAGAACTGACAGTGATTGATGTAACATGATCAATAAAGTGAAATTCATCTGTCTAAGCCTTAAACTACTGTGTTAAATGAGTGAAGTTCTAAGTTTAAGATCTCAGAGCTTCTTCTTTAACTCTTACAAATTAGGGGTCTCATTTCTCTGTGCTTGCTTTAGCTGTACCCACATGTAACTCCACTGATCTGCACAGCGGTACACACCTGATTCATTTTTCAGAAATGCACAGGTATCACATTTTTGCTCAAAACCCAGTGTTTTGTGTACTCGAGGATATCAATGTCAGCATGCTTCTCGTCCCTACTTCTTTATTTAAAGCCGTGCAGTATGTTCTTAAAGCCCCTGTGCTGGGGCAGAGAGAAGGACCCAGGCTCACCTAAGGACAAAGACCGCAAGGAAGATGCTTGCTCCTCTGCCCTTCCAAGTCCTCACTGTCCCGCAAGGCAGCACACGTGGCGTGGATGCCATCCCAGTGCCAGCAGGGTGGTGTGGACAGTGGCCAGGGGCACTGTGCAGTGAGCAAGGCCGCAAAAAGCTGTTGGCTGGGGATCAGCTTCCAGCACACTGCAGCTGCAAATGGAAAAGCTGAGGCGGCACGGCACGAGCGGCAGACCCATCCATGCAGGAATGAGAAAGCTTTGTGATGGTGGTGAGGATAGGAGAGCCTAGGGCTAGCAATCCTCTCCCTGGGGTGTCTGCAGCTTGTGCAGGCATGGTCTGCGTGTGTGCAGGAGAATGCAGAGCCTACATGTGGATCATGCTGGTTGATGCTCCTGGGTTTGGAGTCATCTGCCTTGTTCCCACCACCTGAATGACCCTGGAGCACATCACCCTGGCTCAGATTTCCAGTTGCCAGAACTGGGCTGATATCACTAAGGTGTTGCCCGCTTTCCAGAGAGTGCTTCCACTTTGCAGAAGCCCTACCAGCCTTGTCACTGATTTTCCTTTGAGGGAAGGATTCCCCGGGGCACAAAGAGATGGGGCTGGTGTGTCTGGAGAGGGCTCAGGACCACATCTGAGAGGTGAAACCCCAGCTGAGGGCCGGGGAGAAGAGCAATTGCAGCAAGGAGTGTGTTGTAGGGGGAAGATGGTGCCAAGAGGGCAGTCTGACCCAGTGAGAGCTCTGCACTGGCTGTCGGCATCTCTTTGCAGAGGGTAGATCTGAAACTACTGAAGTGGCCTAGAGGGAGATTCTGCCTTGACAGGAAATACTCTGAGGTTACTTTTGGTTAGTTACAGGTACAGGCTGCAGAGCTTGTCACACGTTCTTCCTTCCTGGGAAGCACCACCAGGCCGTGTGTGCCCGCTCTAGGAGTCTGTGCGGTAGCTCCGATGGCTGTCCCCTATGAGCTGCGTCTTTTCAGTTGCATTTGTCGGCTGAAGCACAATAGGAGTTTCTCCATCTAAACAGAGGAAGGAGACAGAAATTACTTTAAGAATCCTTCACTTGCTGCCAAAGTCAGACTTCTTTTTGGCACCACGGCATTTCATCTGCTGTCCTGGCTTACGGCTTAATCCTGGCTTCAGAGACCGCTGTGTGCCTGCTGAAGAGACAGCGATGTTCACACCGCATCCACAGATGCTCTCACACCTTGTCCAGGCATAACAGCAGATTTCAGAGTGGCTATTGCTGCTGTTATTAAATTGGGCAGTGGCTTTACCTGGTGCTGTGCGGAGGCTGGCAGATAAGGGTCCCTGCCTGTTCCAGTCACAAGTGCTTGTTCCTGCAAATGTCGGAACACACTGAGCGCTGCTGTGACTCAGCAAGCACTGACCTTGGCAGCGTGTGCAGGAGTGGGCCAGGAATGAGGCTTGAGGAAGACAAAGTTAAAAGTGAAGCAAAAAGAGAGTTAAAAGAAAAAAAAAAAAAAAAAAAAAGGTGTGAGCAATAATGTGCTTGAGAGTGAAGAAATCAGATATCCCGAAAGCCAGCAAGCTATATAAAAATGTTAAATTGCATTCTGAACTCCTATGTAATATGTTTTCAGTAGGATTTTGAGAACTATTGTTTTGATGAGTCTGGAACTGCCAAAAACCCATACGATCACTATATGACTTCTTAGTGCTTTGTGCTTTCTCATTCCATTCCGTTACATGCTTGGTTTCCCAATATATCTGTAAAAAAAATACATTTGTTGCAGAGTGAAGTTCAGCCCTTGCAGAGCTCCCCAATGGCTGTTTGTTCACTCTGATGATGAACAAGATTTATCTGCCTTTCTCCTGGACTTCTTTCCAAGCCACCTTTTTGGGGGAGAGGGGGGTACTTGGGGCTTGGAGAGTGCCTTTTAAGGGTTCAGCAATTTTGGTGAAGGTGCTTTCGTATGAAAATCTTTGAACTCTCTCTTGAAATTAACACGGGCTTCAGAGTAATTGAATACAAATTATGCCTTTTTTTCCCCATATGATGGAGCGCTTAGGAAAAAAATCATAATCTGACATTTCCTCTTGTTTACATGGCAGTTGATGGGATGAATCATGGGCAGAAGATGTAACGTACAGAAGTAGCTTAACCCAGAGCAGGAACCTAACGGCGTGCCATACGGCTTCCCCTCAGTGCGGGCAGAACTGCTTTGACTCCTACAATGTGAAAGGCAAGGATGATTAAATGCTGAGCAGCTTCTCTGTATGGGCAATTCCTAATTTAGACACAAGGACAAAGACAGACATGTTTCATAACTTCTAAAAGTACATGAGTAATTAATTCTTAGAGCTCAGTGCGGGTTATCATTAGTTTGGCAGTTCCAATCCATTTTTAAGTTGCTATGTATTTTCCAGTCTTCCGAGCAGCATTCACTCCCACCCTTCGCTGCCTCCAAGTTGTTCATTTCTTGGAAGATCATTTATGGAGGGCAGGGACCAGCAGTTAATGTTGCTGTAATACCCAGATGTGCAACGAGGGAACAGAACCCGCTGAAAATACGTTGTGTTGCTTCCAGCTGCTCTGTGGACAGTCCTGAGCTGACACCGTCCATAAATATTTTGCTGCCTGCACCTTTCTAAGATGTATGATGCTTTTTATTGGAGCAGGGACCTCTGGCATAATAAACTGAACAAATATAGCTTGTTAATGGAGAGCTGCAGAATGGAGGTGCAGCAGAATTCACAGTTTAAACTGCTTTCTATAGATAGCTCTTGCTCACTGTTCGCCTACATTGGTATCATATGGAGTGTGGAGGAGACAATGAAGTGCTAAAAACTTATTGCTTCTGAGTTCTGAAATTATTTTGTTATTCAAGTTCTTTTTCCCTTTTTTCTTCTTTTCTCTTGGATTTCATTTTCTGTGAAATGAAAGTTGGCCTAGGAGTGTCGTGTGGTGATAACGAAACACGAGAGGAGAGCAAACCTGACAAACAGTTTGAGTGCACCACTGAAGCACCAAGGCAATCCGAATTCAAACATCATCTCACCTGGGGCCCCGAAAATCAGCAAAAGGGTTGCTTGCCTTCAACAGGAGCCAAATCTGGTGACCTGCAGTGTGTGCATGCATCTGAAAATAAATAAACATCACGCGCCCACACGGCAGATATGTGCATGATGCTTCCCTGTGCCAGTGTCAAAGGGTCTTGGGTCATCTGTAAAACTGTGGTGTGATACAGATTACTGTACTTGATGCTTTTTTAATGTCGTGTCTAAACCTCCACTCCCAAAACATGCATATTGCTTTTTCTGAGCAGAATGGCTGGCTCCAAGCAGCTCCCACTGAGCACAGCAAGAACTGCTGGAGCTGCTCTCAGAGGATTTTAGCATCAGGAATTGTGATGTTTTACCGCTGTTGCCTTCCTCAGAAGAGCAAAGAATGACTATAAGATATTTGGATGTCACAAAGAATAGCCTTAATTTTAGAATCCACATTTTGACCTTAGTGAGAAAAGTTCTGGCTAGTGATAATACATACACTGGGTACAGCGGGGAGCAAAGAAATTAATCACTAGCCAGAGTGCTCAGTCTGTGGGCAGAGGGCATGTGAAGAATTTGGATTCTTGTATCGTTTCCTCCTCCAAAATGTAATCTGCTGCAGGAGTGATTACATTTGCTTCTGAATTACCTATGGGAACATTTCTAATCATTACACTAAGGACATATTCATTTCTCTGGCTCAAATTTTGAAGATGTCTACTGAAAAAGCCCAATCCTCGCCGTTCGAAGTCACCTGAATCCTTTTGTCCAGCATCCCTAAATTTTGGCTGGGGGAAGAGGGAAAGGAAGTGCAGTTAAAGCCAGTTAAAACCAATTATCCTCCATCTCTCTAGATCACAGAATCATAGAATGGCCTGGGTTGAAAAGGACCACAATGATCATCCAGTTTCAACCACCCTGCTATGTGCAGGGTCGCCAACCACCAGACCAGGCTGCCCAGAGCCACATCCAGCCTGGCCTTGAATGCCTCCAGGGATGGGGCATCCACAACCTCCTTGGACAACCTGTTACAGTGCGTCACCACCCTCTAAGTGAAAAACTTCCTCCTAATATCTAACCAGAACCTCTCCTGTCTCAGTTTAAAACCATTCCCCCTTGTCCTATCACTATTCACCCTCGTAACAGATGTACCCCCTCCTGTTTATACGCTCCTTTCAAATACTGGAAGGCCACAATGAGGTCTCCCCACCTATTTTCCCATCAGTTGCAGAAAAGATGCTCACATCATCCTCTGTCATGAAGTTTTTCCTTTTATTCTTGATTTGTTGTTTTCTTTTTCATCTAACTCTAAAATGTATAGAATTCTACTCTAAATAAGCAAGCTGGTTTTGATGGGCAAGAAAATATAGCAAGACTGAAGAGAAGTCTAGGAAAGACAGAAATAACTAGATTTCTTCAGGCCCTACCTATACACTTAATAGTGTCTTCAAAGTACTTAAAACATACTGGTAGTTTGCTAAACACACGCTCTTTTTTTTCTTTTTTTCTTTTTTTTTAATGGATTTTTTTGTGAGACTTGGTAGGAGTAATGGGATGAGAAGATGGCCTAAAATTGCAGAACTTGTGTCAATAAACATCACCAGTGCCAAAAGGAAAGACCACATTTTTTCCTGATTGGGGAAATTGGTGCTGGATTTTTGTATTTTGGGGGACAGCAAAATGCCTGCCAAATTACAATAATAATAATAATAAAAATAAAGAGAGACATGCAGAAAAAATTGTATTCTTTCAAGTTTTACCTCCTTATTTCAGACTTGATTATGGTGTCATAGATTCATAATAGATTCACAAGAATCAAGACTAATCTTATGTTTGCAGTTCTCAGGTGCTTAATCACAGAATTGTAGAATTGTTTGCGTTAGAAGGGACCTTTAATAGTCATCTGGTCCAACTCCCCTGCAACAAACAGGGACATCTACAGCTACATCAGGTTGCTCAGAGCCCCATCCAGCCTGACTTTGAATGTCTCTCTCTTAATGTCTTACAGTATATTATATGTATTTAAAGTAATGCATTGTATTTATAAATGTTCCACTCATTTTTTGGGGGGGCCTTTGCACTGAGTGGCCAAGTATGATCAATTTTTAAGCTGGCTATATTTATTGTTAAATGCCTGTAGGCAAAACCAATCTAAAAACAACATTCATTGACATATTGGTTATATAAATAACATTTGTTTCAATTACTATAAGGGTTTTGTGACATATTTATGGAAGGGTAAATTTGTTCGAAAAGGGAGGGAAAACTCTTCCTGTTAAGGAAATGTGACATTTGCAGTAGCATTATGCTAATTTAAGCATAATAAACATAAGAATATAACAGCATAAGGCCTTCCATAATGATGGAAGCAAACAAAGGTGAACTGACTGCTTAGGTCTTTCCTCATAAAAAACATAGTATTAATCATAGTTAATATAAATTTGCAACTGAGCAAAGGCAAAACTGGCCAGACAAAACTCTGTCTCATTTCAACAGACTAGAATAGGGCTCTTGGATCAAAACATATGACTAGTGCCAGATAGGAAATCACCATTACCATTTTTTGGTAAAGCCAAAACCTGCAGGTGTAGACCGGGGTGTGCATCGAAGCCAAGCAAAGAGAGTGACAAGCTGTGAAGGGGTCCTGCTGCCTCAAGCCCGTGCTCCCTTCTTTAAGTTGTTGTTAGTGTAAGGCACAGCAGGGAGTTAAGTTGGTGAGAGCTACCCACTTTTTAGAGAGGATAAATTTTTATCTGGGTTCTATCCAAGATTTGGCTCTTGGTGACACAGCATGATTGCTACTGCCAGTGCAGAAAACAGAGCAGCAGAAGACAGAGAGCAGCAGAAGACAGAGAGCAGCTTGGGGTAGAGGGAGCAGGACCATGGCAGCTCCCATTCAAACTCTCTTAGGCTGCTGCACAACCTCACTGGTGGAAGCTCTGCTTCTTTTTTTTTAAGCCTTTTCTTGAATAGGTGCGGTTGGCCCATGTCAGTAAGCAATGGATTTTACCTGAACGAAAACTGGATGTGCTAATTCAGGCAGGTGAGATGTGGCAAGCACTCACCCAGGCAGAGCCTGATGCATACATGCAGGTTCTAAGATATGAAACAACAGGGGTATGGGGGTTGGAGGGTGAACATCTCTTCAGATGAGCCCTGAGACTTCTAATGTTTATGTCTAATAAGAGTTAGAGGAGATATTTAGTTATTGGCACCAGACTTAGGTTTTCATTAACATGCAACTTGAGAAGTTCATCTGGTCATGGTGTTAGCTGGAGAGAATTGTCACATCTCCATCGAGGTCTGGAACCAGCCTGAACATCACAAGCAGAACGTCTGGCCTACAGGCTCTGCAGACTGTTCTGAACAGCTTTACCGCACAGTAAGCCACACACCTCTTTCCATGTCATTCTTAATTTGCTCTTCCAAGTCTTCTGGAGACACACAGAACTCCTGTTCTTCCCCTTCGGGTGCTTTGGGTTTGCACTTTCCACAGCAGCAGTTGAAGCAGCAGCAGAGGCAGCAGCAGAGGTAGCAGCCTGTCAGGAGGCCGCAGACTGCAAACAGACCCTGGATTAAAGACAGGGGGAGGAAAGTTCCATGAGCAACGACCTTCCTGAAACTTGTGGCAGCCTCTGCAAAGAGGTTCATGAAAGGAATTGAGGCTCCCATGGGCTTGGCACTCAGGAGTCCAACGGCTGGACAGGGGCCTAAGTAAGGACCAGACCTTCCAGAGCCCTCCTCACCCACCAGCTCCTATGTGACGCTCAGGACCACGTCTGCCACCAACCAACAGGTCCCCACATGCCCAACTCCTCAAAGTCTGTCTTCAGCTGGCAGCCCTCGGAAAACACCTCCAGGCAGTATGCAAAACCGCACCCACCTTAAAATGACTCATTTCCATCTTAAAAATGACTCATTTGCCCAAGATCTTTTTCTCAAACACTTATTTACTGGCAGGTTCTTGTCAATAACAAAGCCAAGAGAAAAAGAAGCAAAGACCCAGCTGCATCCCACATAACTTTGGGCACTAAACTAAGGCATCTAAATTAGGACTGTAGTCTCCATGAGCTTCCCACATAGGTGATGGAAAGTTAAAAGCTGTTCCAGAGGGTGATTCAGCCCTGGGATGGCTTGAGTTGCCCATTGGAGGTATTTCTTTCTTCTGTTTAGCCTGCGCAGGAGCACAGAGGTGACAGCTCCTAAATTAGACTTTTTGGTCTGTGGGTTCTTGTGGCTTTGGCAACAAGAAGCTCTTACCAGCATCCCCCCTATCACTCTTGTCCCTGGTGCACAAAGTGTGAAGGCTTTAGCAGAGCCAGCATGGCTCCTAGGGGCCGAGAGCAGTGATCTCAGACAGATCTCTCAGCCAGAAAACTTGAACTTTCAGCAGTTTTCTTCCTGCAGATCAGGTCACTGTCTGGGTTTCCAGCACAACTCCACAAACACTTGTGCTCCACAGCTCCATGGAGTGCCACGTGGTGGCAGTGGGACGGGGGCTGCAAGAGATGAGCCCGTAGGATGGCATTGACTTCTGGTGTTCTGTACACGTGCCCAGGCCTAGGCAAGGTGTTTGTGGTGAAGAGGAACCCTCCACATGTCTTCATGGACATAGTAATATAAAAGAAAAGCAGAGCCAGTGATTTTCCTGAAAGGGAAATCACAGCTGATATGTGGAATATGCTTGTACAAAGACAGAACACCTTTGTGGCCACCAGATATGCATGAGTTAGCTTGAAGGTATATCTGAGCTTTAGTGTTGCAAGTATCCAGGCTGTCCTTTACTACATGCAGTTTGACTTGCATGCTCTTGCAGTTATGTTCATAAATAAATATGCTGGTGAAGAAGAAATAAAGCCCAGATACCAGGATATTGTCAAACTTCCACAGTGAAGCTGTGTAAATAACAGTTATGTCTCAGGCAGTGTTAACTTGGGCTTTGAAGGTAATGAAATCATTACATACATAATGTTTACCATTTATATGTTCGCAGGCTCAAGGCCAATGATAATCCATTCTATTCACAGATATACCGAGTGGTCAAGATGTTTTTAAAAGACAAGAAGAACAGATATACTGTTTTAAAATGTTTTCCTTCCAGCTGACATCTGAAACTGTTAGAAATCTCAGAATCCCTGAAAGAAGTTAAATGCCTGTTTATCATTTATGCCATAGTGGAGAAAAAAAATGAGCACAATTGACAGAATGTAAATGAGAATGACCGTGTATAAAGCCAAATATATACTTGAATTTATTAACAATACTTTAAATGCGTAATTATTTTTTTTAATTTAAAATATCATAGTTGGTAAATGAGGAACTCCAATGTGATCAATAAACTGTCTTCACAGAAGAGGGAAAATTGCTTTTTGCTTTAATAGTTGAATGAACAACTCCTCTCCCTGCCAGTGGATGAGCAGTTCAAGTACCCATTATTCACATTAGTATGTTCCAAGATTAATATGACTGCTAAGAAGACTGACACTTCCAAAAAAGTAATTTTCACTTTGCATTTCTCTTTTCATTTGATTTTCTTTACTTCTAATGATACACCTCCTCATGACTGTCAGATTTTCTGAGTGTGAGTGTGATAGGGAAGAGGATTTACCAGGAATTTTGGTAGTTGAAGAAGATAAGGAGCAAAAGATGTTGCCTCTACCTTCTTCAGACCAGAATGGAAGAAATGAGGAGTACAGAAATCATCTGCAGTCAGACTTCAATAATATTCTGATAGGCAGTACAAAAATCTGAAACTGACCCAGTATTTGTACACGAGAAAAAAAAAGAGATGAGGAATAGTGACTCTGTTTGGAAAAAAAATATTTGGTGAGCTGTCTGTGCTTTAGAGGTGGCAAGTTTTTGGGATGGAGGAGGGACAGAGAGCCTGCTGATGGCAGTCGTCAGGTGATGCGTATTTTGGATTTTGGATCCTCTAATGGGGCAGGATTTTTTCCTGGGTATTCTGCACAGAATTCTTAAAATCCAGGAAGCGGTGACAAATCTTTCTGGAATATTCAGCATGTCTCTTCTCATCTCTAGGGTATAGCTCCCTTCCATCTATCCACACACTCCTTTAGCTCTTAGAGATTTACTAGCTTCTCTCTTGTTTCCGTTGCTCTTCTTATGAGTCAAAGCCATAGCAGTTATTTCTGTTCCTGATATGGTAACCACAGAGGATCTTGCACTTTATAAAATCTCTGTTAACAGTCAGCAAGCAGAAGAGGAAATAAAAGCTAAACATGAAGAAAACCTTATTTATCAAGACTGTTAGAGGAGTCAATGCAGCTGTTCTCTCAGCTCCAAGGGAATGCTTCCTGGCACCGGAGCTGTGACAAAGAGGCTGAAGAAGAGTATGAAATGACAGCAAAGAGAAGAGAGGAGGATCCATCAGTGGCAGAAAGCAGCAGTGGGGGTGCCCAGCCTGCAGCAGGATTTTCTGCAGCAGCTGCAGGTAGGCAGCCTCCAGGCAGCTTCTGAGGAGGCCACTCCAGCTGTGTGGCTGTCATTTCAACGTTGGGAATTTTTGGACCTTGGCCCTTGAACCATTTCCATCTGATCCAACGTACAAATAACAGCTTCCCACACCCACAGAACTGCCCGAGTGATCTCCCTGTTGCAAAGAGCGGTGAAGCACTGGCCTGATCCATCATGAACACAGCAACGTGTGTTCCACCGATCTCAGATCAGAGCTGTCATAGCGTGCTTGCTTCATGCGGGTCAGACCATTTCCCATTTGTTCCAGCACAGCCCTTGCTTTCTGGTCATTTCTTCGTTGGGAACTGGTAGGGAAAGCGTGAATTTTGCATATTGCAGTCCTTCTGGTTTGTTACATTTCTGTAACATCTCATTTCTGCTGAAACACCAGAATCTGACATACAGAAACATCGGGGGACAACAGTGACATAACAGAGCACACAAACGCAACTCTTATCACCAGAGCACTCCGTGATGCGTTTTCCCTTGAGCAGCATATCAGCATTTGATGCATCATGCTCTTCTTTTCCTGATCTCTTCCTCCACTCCCCAGTTCTCACTTCTTCCACATCCCTTCTCTCACCCCCTCACCACAGACTGACAGGGCACATATATGACACCGTAATCCCACAGTGTTATGTATTATTATTGCTTACTTATGCCGAGTGCTATATATAGCAAAGAACACAGCTATATTTGTGCCGTGATAACTTATTAACTGGTTGTCACGTAAGTGAGCCTTCTCATTTTTGAACAATGAGTCACTTTTATTTAGTCATTACAGAAAAGAAAGTCAAAGTTAACCTGGAGCAGCAGATTCAAATCTAATTAATGTCTGAAAGTGTTACAAAATGTGCACTCAACTATTTACCAAGTTAGAAAGAAAAAGGAAATATTTTATATTAGCTCTCTTCTGAGCTGATGCTGCATCTGCCACTGTTAATTTTCCAATATTTATTATTGTTTAATTAAGCTTTTATTGGCATTTGAGATCCTGATCCTACTCTTTGTCAAATGCCACGTTTTCCAAAGGGTTCCTTGTATACGTAAGTACCTCCGTGCATCGCAGTGTTTGCTTTTCAACAGTAAACAACAGCTTACCTTTGCCCACCAGCTAGAGAGCATGAAGTACGTGTTAACATTTTCCTCCCCAAACTGTTCTGCTACGTAGAGCCCCAAGGATCCATACTTGTCGTATATGTTTCGCTTGGAGAGATCAGTCAGCGTTGCGTGAGCATTGTTAATCTCCTTAAATTTTTCGGCAGCCTCTGGATTGTCAGGGTTCTTGTCGGGGTGATATTTCAGAGCCAGTTTTCTTAAACACAGGGAAAAAAAAAAAAAAACACAAGGAAAAACATCTGTAGTGTGTACCTGTATGTTTATTTACATGGGCACAAAGAAAGCATTGCAAAATAGAATCAATTGTTTTGAACTCTGTGTTCACCCCGGGCCTTCTTATTTCCAGATCTAATGTGTGCGGAACACTCAGTGAAAGGAAGATGCCACTGCAAATGAAAGTGGTTTTGTTTTTAAAGAGTTGTTCTGGTCACACTAGGCATGAAAGTTGTGCCTCGATACCTAGTCCGCTCCCGAGGTCAGTGAGGAAGAGATGCTAAAAGCACAGATTTTGGCACGACAGTAAATCACAACCATTTGTTGCGCTACGTTTGCCAGCTGATTTGCATCCATTAGCAGGTTTCAACAAAGATAAATATTTTGTAAAAGTTTTTCTTTTTAAAAAAAACATGTTTATCCCATCGAGATTATCTTTATAGCAAGTGTTTGATTGTTTATCAGTAATAACTGCATTAAATTTTTGTAAACAACATCTGCATTTGCAGGAGCTTAGACAGTGATGAGGAAAAACAAATTTTGGAGTTCAAAGAGCATCTTTCTCAAGTACATGATGGAAAGGCGTAGTGAATTAGCCCCAGTTTCTCATGCCTGTCTTTGGGCCTAATTCACCAGTGCCCCGTTTCTGAGACAGCCTTAGCACAGCAGAAGCTGATTGCTGACTGCTTTGGGCCGTCCGTGCTGCTTAGGCCTTAGCTGGGACAGAGCTCAGTGCCGTCACTTTCCTCTGACTGCACTCATTGCTGTGGCATCTCAGTACAGCTACAATTTGTAAGCAGCTGCATGGGACCACTGGCTCACAAATAACGCTGGGGTGTGCAGCTTTGGAGAAGAGAAGGTTTGCTTCCAAGCACGGTGGAGCAGTGTGAGCTCACTTGTACCTGCAGAACAAGCACAGACCTGTATCTTTTCGAAAATTGCCGCTCCCTTTGAAGCAGCGGCAATAAGATTTTCCCAGGACATTTATTTAATGACTAGTGCTGACCTCTAGTGGAATTAAGAGCGATTGAGTAGTGTGTTCCCTTCCTCCATCCTCCCCCGAGCCCAACTATGTGGTATTTTGTGAACGTTCTTTCTGAGTGCTTCATGCCATTATGCCAAGACAAGCAAACAAACGAACGAATTAATGAGAAAGTAAATAAGTAAATAAATTGTGATACGAAGCCTGTGTGCCCACATTTACTCTAACAAATCTATCCTCTGAGAGGGGTACTGCTTGACTTTCTACTGGAGTCTCAGTACGCATTATTCACCTAGTAAAATGCAAGTGCTTTGCTCTTGATGCAAGTTCATGTCTTGGAGACATTTTGGCGTTATCATGACTGATATAAGCCTGGGCTTAGCCTCTGCCAACAGCCTCTCCAGTTCTGTATGCTGAACTCAGATCATCATCTCATAGATCATAACTAACGCCTTAAACATGTCTCTGATAAAATAAATAAGTTAATGTTCAGTCAGATTTAATATACTGTGCATATGGAACCTTAAACATAATAAAAGATGAAATAGGAAAACTGGAAAAACAAGTTAATTCTTGCATGAATAATGACATAATGTACCATCCAAGTATTTAAGTGGCTTATGCAATCTATTCCTTTTCTTAGCTGAAAACAAAACCTAGCAATTAGAATGAAAAATTGGAGAGACATTGCTCTCAAAACTCATGCTTGGCTAGAAGGATCAGGCAATCAATCTCTGGCCATTCTCCAAAAAACTAACAGACCCAAAGACTTCTTTTGCCCTCTTCATATCCCCCCAAATCCCATAAAAATAATAATTTGAACTCAATGTAATTTCAGTTGTAGTTGCATGCTCTCTACAGCTTAGTATTGCTTTACAATGATAACAGCATTCAACATTGTACTGTTAATAAAATAGTAGACATATTCTTCGGTTTGGGGAAAACTCACTAAAAATATTACAGTAACAAAACAGTTCTCCACACACAAAGACAACATAAACTAATCAGTGATAATTTAGTAGTGGGACAGAGATCTATATGCTGCAAGTGTAATTCTTATGAATGAGAGAAAGAACTCCATTAGGTTCAGCCCGAAAACCAATAAGAGTAAGGAAAAGAACTACAAGACAACGTTGCCTTCTATGACAGGGTTACAGTGTTGGTGGATAAAGGAAGAGAAACTGACATCATCTACTTGGACCTGTGAAAAACATTAGACAATGTCCCACATCAAATCCATGTCTCCGAATCAGGGAAATGAAGAGTTGATGGAAAGACCGTTCAGCGGATAAGGAATTGGTTGGACAGCAACGCTCAAAGATCAATCAAAATGGGACAATCCATGGCATGGCAAAAAGAGTTATTTTTTTCCTGAAGAAAAGCAGGATCCCTTATTGCGAGCACACACTGGCATACTTCCTGACAAATAAGATTCTGCACTTTACAGTGGAATTTGTGTGAGGAAATAAAACCAGTGATTGTCATTAAAGCATAGAGCTATTAACAAGATATGGAGAAACTCAGTTTCTCTCATCAGGAGAACAAAGCAGTAGAATTGTGTCCAGAGGGGCTGTTTGCAGGCTGACTTGAACTTTGGCTGAAAAGGCCCTCGAAAACCTCTAAGTACAACACAAATCTTCTTACAGGTGCAGGTTGTCTTATAAAAATCAAAGCACAGCAAGGAGTGCAGAGCTTGGAAAAAAAGGGGATGTTGTGTGGGATTTTTCCAGTTGTTCTGAGAGTGCGGAGGAGGCAGGTGAGTGGATGAATGATGATGAGGTGCCTGAGCAGAGGTCAAAAGTGAGTGGAGTGTAATTGGGTGAAGCATCTCTGGGATATGTGTTCTATATTTCTGGCAAAAAAGAGAGTGAAATTGAAGGCTGTGTTGATTTTCAAGGAAGCACTGTTAGTGAGGGGAGCGTGTGCAGTGCTACTGAAGGTATAGTACAATTGGAGGTGAGTGTGTCCAGGGGTGGAATGGGAGCTGAGGCATTGTTGTGCTGTGTTATGTCTGTAGGAATGATGCGGATGGGAGCATGGAGGGTGTGGTGCAGGGCAGGTCCCTGTGATTCCTTCGATAGCTCAGCTGGTAGAGCGGAGGACTGTAGGCTCTCTTGCACGGCCATCCTTAGGTCGCTGGTTCAACTCCGGCTCGAAGGAATGCTCTTTTGGCTCTTGCCCGACTGACGCTGTGGCACTGGTGCGTTTGGAACACTGGTCATGCGTTGTGTGTTTGATGGCATCTTAGGCTGGAACTCTGGCGGGCAGTGTAGAATATGATGCTTTGTGGTGGTTTGCATAGATGAAAGGGCAGGTGGTGTTGGTTTTGAGCAGCGGTGTATTTCAAGGGAGCACCACCAGCTGGCAACTGAGCATGTTTCTTGGGTTTGTGAAGATGACTGCTGGGAGGGCAAGAGTTGTGTGCAGGACCATGTGGGTGAGGGTTGGTTATGTGAGAGCTGAGGGGAGGTGAGGTGGAGGCTGTGTGCTGGGGAATTAGCTCAAGTGGTAGAGCGCTCGCTTAGCATGTGAGAGGCAGCGGGATCGATGCCCGCATTCTCCAATGCTTTTCATCCTCTTGCCTGCACTCTTGGCAGATGGGATACCGTGGCCTCTGGGGCTCTGCTGGGAGACCTCTGTGTGCGTGGGATACAGAAGACGGAGAGAGATCCAGGAAGCAACTTGTTGAAGTACAGAATGAGGTCTGGAGCAAAGCAATTGTTTCCCGGCAGTTCCTGATCACCTGGGCTATGGTGGCAGGAGTACCATGCCCATTCGGAGCCTGAGTGTCCAGAAAAAACTTGTTGCCTCTGAAAGTGGTGAACGTTAGCATGCCAGCAGGATTTGTATGAGGCAGTAGCACTTATGTGCATGAAACGTTCAATCAGTATGGGCTTATCCACAGCATGGCAAAACGAGATTTTTCTCTGGAGCAGAGCAGAGTCCCTTTTTGAGAGCACAGACTGGAATGGTTCCTGACAAATTGGGTTCTTCATTTTTCCCTGGAATTTGTGAGAAGAATAACCAACAGTGAACCTCACGAAAGCACTGAGCTGTTAATAAGATGTGCAGAAACTGACTTCCTTCAGTCTGGAGAACAGAGCAGTGGAAAACTGTCGACAAGGGTCTGCAGTCTGACTTGAACATTAGCTGCAAAAGCTCTGGAAAACCTCTCCTTAATGCCCAAGTCTTCTTAGAAGTAGAGGCTGTCTTAAAATGATATCAGCACCATGGAGTGCGGAGCTTGAGAAAAAGGAGATGGGAATGTTGTGCAGGGTTTTTCTGGTTGTTCTGAGAGTGCTGAGGAGGCAGGTGAGTGGATGAATGATGATGAGGTGCCTGAGCAGAAGTAAAAAGTGAGTGGAGCGTAAGTGGGCGCAGTGAAGCATCTTGGGGATGTGTGTCCTGTGTTTCTGGCTGCAAAATGAGTGTTCAAGAAGGTTGCGCTGTGTTTCAGGTGATGCTAAGATGGACCAGAGTGTATGAAGTCCTGTTGAAGGTGTAGTGGTGTTGGAGGTGTGTGTGTTTGGGTATGGAATGGGAGGTAAGGCATTGTTGTGGTGTGATATGTCCATAGGAATAATGCGGATGGGAGCGTGAAGGGTGTGGTGCAGGGCAGGTCCCTGTGATTCCTTCGATAGCTCAGCTGGTAGAGCGGAGGACTGTAGGCTCCCTTGCACGGCCATCCTTAGGTCGCTGGTTCAACTCCGGCTCGAAGGAATGCTCTTTTGCCTCTTGCCTGACTGAGTCTATTGCACTAGTAAGTTTGGAACACTCGCCATGCATTGTGTGTTTGATGGGATCTGAGGCTGAAGCTCTGGTGGGAAGTGGAGAAGTGGATGACGTGGCGTATTTTGCAGAAGATAGGATAAGTGCTGTAAGTTTTGACCACCTGTGTATTTGCCTGGATTTGATGGTAGCATCACCAGCAGGAAATCTGGAGCGTTTGTTGGGCATGTGGTTTGCAAAGATGACTGCTGGGAGGGCAAGATGTGTGTGCAAGTCCATGTGGGTGAGGGTTGGTTATGTGAGAGCTGAGGGGAGGTGAGGTGGAGGCTGTGTGCTGGGGAATTAGCTCAAGTGGTAGAGCGCTCGCTTAGCATGTGAGAGGCAGCGGGATCGATGCCCGCATTCTCCAATGCTTTTCACCTCCTTGCCAGCATTCTTATCACAAGGGGACACCATGGCTCCTGGGACTCTGTCAGGAGACCTCTGTGTGCGTGGGATACAGAAGATGGAGAGAGATCCAGGAAGCAACTTGTTGAAGTACAGAATGAGGTCTGGAGCAAAGCAATTGTTTCCCGGCAGTTCCTGATCACCTGGGCTATGGTGCCAGGAATACCATGCCCATTCGGAGCCTCAGTGTCCAAAAAAAAATCTGTTACCTCTGAAAGTGGTGAACGTTAGCATGCCAGCAGGATTTGTATGAGGCAGTAGCACTTATGTGCAAGAAACGATCAATCAGTATGGGCTTATCCAGAGCATGGCAAAACGAGATTTTTCTCTGGAGCAAAGCAGAGTCCCTTTTTGCAAGCACAGACTGGAATGGTTCCTGACAAATTGGGTTCTTCATTTTTCCCTAGAATTTCTGAGAAGAATAACCAACAGTGAACCTCACTAAGCCATTGAGTTAACAACATGTAGAGAAACTGACTTCCTCCAGTCAGGAGAACAGAGCAGTGGAAAACTGTCGACAAGGGTCTGCAGTCTGACTCGAACATTAGCTGCAAAAGCTCTGGAACACCTCTCCTTAACGCCCAAGTCTTCATAGAAGTGGAGGCTGTCTTAAAATGATATCAGCACCATGGAGTGCGGAGCTTGAGAAAAAGGGGATGGGGATCTTGTGCAGGGTTTTTCTGGTTGTTCTGAGAGTGCTGAGGAGGCAGGTGAGTGGATGAATGATGATGAGGTGCCTGAGCAGAAGTAAAAAGCGAGTGGAGCGTAAGTGTTTGGAGGGAAGTTTCTAGAGGATGTGTGTCCATTGACTCTGGCAATATAGTGAGTGTTCAGGAAGCTTGTGTTTTTCAGGTGGTGCTACAAGTGTGCAGAGTGCATGATGTCCCATTGAAGGTGTAGTGAACGTGTCTGAGTGTGGAATGGGAGCTGAGGCATTCCTGTGGTGCCTTATGTCCAGACAACTTGACTGGTGCATTTGGAACCCTGGCCACACATTGTGTATTTGATGGGATCTGAGGCTGGAGCTCTGGTGGGCAGTGGAGAAGAGGATGCTCTGTGGTGGCTTGTGTAGAAGATAGGGCAGGTGCTGTTGGTTTTGACCACCTTTGGATTTAAAGGAGCACCACCACCTAGAAATCTGGAGTGATTGTTGGGTGTGTGGTTTGCAAAGATGACTGCTGGGAGGGCAAGATGTGTGTGCAAGTCCATGTGGGTGAGGGTTGGTTATGTAGAGCTGAGGGGAGGTGAGGTGGAGGCTGTGTGCTGGGGAATTAGCTCAAGTGGTAGAGCGCTCGCTTAGCATGTGAGAGGCAGCGGGATCGATGCCCGCATTCTCCAATGCTTTTCATCCCCTTACCTGCAATCTTGGCAGATGGGACACCGTGGCCTCTGGTGCTGTGCCAGGAGACCTCTGTGTGCGTGGGATACAGAAGATGGAGAGCTTCAGGAAGCAACTTGTTGAAGTACAGAATGGGATCTTTGTCAAAGTATGTGGTTGTCAGAATCACCTCATCACCTGGTAAATGCTGTTAAGAGTACCATGCCCATTTGTAGCGTTATTGTACAAAGACAATTAGTTAGATATGAAAGTTCAGAACACTCGGTGGCCTGTTGGATGTTTATGGGGCACTAGCCTTCTCCCTGCAAGAAATGATAATTTGATATTGTCATATCCATGGCATGGCAAAATGAGATTTTTTCTGGAGGGAAGCAGAATCCCTTATTGTGTGCACACACTGGCATGTTTCCTGACATGCAGGATTCTGCATTTTAATCTGGAATTTGTGAGAAGAACAAAGAACTGCGAATCTCACTGAATCATAGAGCCGTTAACAAGATATGGGGAAATTAAGTTTCTCTCATCAGGAGAACAAAGCACTAGAAATGTGTCCACCTGTGCTATGCATTCTGTATGTTTGCTGGCTGGCTTGAATTTTGGCTACAAATGCTCTGAAAACCTGTTCTTAATAGCCAGACCTTCTTACAGTTGGAGTTTGTCTACAGAAGGATCTCAGCACAGCAAGGAGTGCGGAGCTTGAAAAAAATAGGTGATGTTGCGTGGGATTTTTCTGGTTGTTCTGAGAGTGCGGAGGAGGCAGGTGAGTGGATGAATGATGATGAGGTGCCTGAGCAGAGGTCAAAAGAGAATGGAGTGTAATTGGGTGAAGAGAACATCCTGGGGATGTGTTTCCTGTGTTTGTGGATGAGAAGTGAGTGAGAGACTGCCTTGTATTTCAGGTGGTGCTATTAGTGTGGTGAGTGTGTGAAGTCCTGTTGAAGGTGTAGTGGTGTTGGAGGTGAGTGTGTTTGGGTGTGGAATGGGAGCTGAGGCATTGTTGTGCTGTGTCATGCCTGTAGGAATAAGGCGGATGGGAGTGTGAAGGGTGTGGTGCAGGGCAGGTCCCTGTGATTCCTTCGATAGCTCAGCTGGTAGAGCGGAGGACTGTAGGCTCCCTTGCACGGCCATCCTTAGGTCGCTGGTTCAACTCCGGCTCGAAGGAATGCTCTTTTGGCTCTTGCCCGACTGAGTCGGTGGTGCTGGTGCATTTGGAACACTGGTCATGCGTTGTGTGTTTGATGGGATCTGAGGCTGGAGCTCTGGTGGGAAGTGGAGAAGAGGAGGATGCATGTCGGTTTGTGTAGAAGATAGGGCAGGTGGTGTTGGTTTTGAGCAGCGGTGTGTTTGAAGGGAGCACCACCAGCTGGCAATTGAGCATGTTTCTCGGATTTGTGAAGAAGGGTGCTGGGAGGGCAAGAGTTGTGTGCAGGTCCATGTGGGTGAGGGGTGGTTATGTGAGAGCTGAGGGGAGTTGAGGTGGAGGCTGTGTGCTGGGGAATTAGCTCAAGTGGTAGAGTGCTCGCTTAGCATGTGAGAGGCAGTGGGATCGATGCCCGCATTCTCCAGTGCTTTTCATCCCCTTGCCTGCACTCTTGGCAGATGGGACACCGTGGCCTCTGGTGCTGTGCCAGGAGACTTCTGTGTGCCTGGGCTACAGAAGATGGAGAGAGCTCCAGGAAGCAACTTGTTGAAGTACCGAATGGAGTCTGAATCAAAGAAAGTGGTTCTCAGCATTATCTCATCACTTGGGCAATGGTGTCAAGAGTGCTATTCCCACACTGGGGCCTTAGTGTACAAAGACAATGTGGAAGTGCAGTAAGGTGAGGAGCCAGGATGTTTATGAGGGCTGTGTCCCTTCTCCTGGGAGAAGACCTGAATGACTGTGGAGGTGTTCAGTATGTGGGGAACAGAGGATTTTGAGTGGATAGAAGCAGAATCCCATGTTTTGATGACTTACTGGAGCATTCTCCATCCAATACAAAATTACTCTTTTTCTGGAAACTGTGAGAATTATGGTGCACATCACTGAAGCAGAAGAGGTGTTCGCAAGAAATGAAGATAGCATCCTTCTCCTGTCAGAAGGACTACGCAGAATAACTGGAGCCACAGAGGCTCTAAATTGTCCTTGCTTGCAGGCTGAGTTGGAGTTTTGTCTGCAAAGGCGCTGAACTTCCTGATCTTAGTACCAAATCTTGTTAGAGGTAGAGATTATTGTACAGATCTTCTGAGCTCGGCAGGTGTGCTGAGACTGGAAATAATGCTGATGTTGTTCTGAGAGTGCTGAGGAGGCAGGTGAGTGGATGAATTATAATGAGGTGCCTGAGCAGAGGTCAAAAGAGAATGGAGCATAATCGGGATGGAGAGAAGTATCTTGGAGATGTGTGTCCTGTATTTCTGGTCATGAAGTGAGTGTTCAAGAAGGTTGTGCTGTTTTTCAGGTGGTGCTACGAGGGAGATGAATGCATGAAGTCCTGTTGAAGGTGTAGTGGTTTTGGAGGTGAGTGTGTTTGGGTGTGGAATGGGAGGTGAAGCATTGTTGTGCTGTGTTATGTCCATAGGAACAATGCAGATGGGAGCGTGAAGGGCACATCCCTGTGATTCCTTCGATAGCTCAGCTGGTAGAGCGGAGGACTGTAGGCTCCCTTGCACGGCCATCCTTAGGTCGCTGGTTCAACTCTGGCTCAAAGGAATGCTCTTTTGGCTCTTGCCCGACTGACGCTGTTGCGCTGGTGCATTTGGAACCTTGGCCACACATTGTGTATTTGATGGGATCTGAGGCTTGAGCTCTGGTGGGAAGTGGAGAAGTGGATGCTGCTTGGGGGATTTTGTAGAAGATAGGAGAAGTGCTGTTGGTTTTGACCACCTTTGGATTTGAAGGGATTTGAGGGGAGCACCACCACCTGGAAATCTGGAGTGTTTGTTGGGCGTGTGGTTTGCGAAGGAGGGTGCTGGGAGGGAAGAGTTGACTGCCGGACCATGTGGGTGAGGGGTGGTTATGTGAGAGCTGAGGGGAGGTGAGGTGGAGGCTGTGTGCTGGGGAATTAGCTCAAGTGGTAGAGCGCTCGCTTAGCATGTGAGAGGCAGCGGGATCGATGCCTGCATTCTCCAATGCTTTTCATCCCCTTACCTGCAATCTTGGCAGATGGGACACCATGGCCTCTGGGCTCTGTTGGGAGATTTCTGTGTGCGTGGGATACAGAAGATGGAGAGCTCCAGGAAGCAACTTGTTGAAGTACAGAATGGGATCTTTGTCAAAGTATGTGGTTGTCAGAATCACCTCATCACCTGGTAAATGCTGTTAAGAGTACCATGCCCATTTGGAGCCTTATTGTACAAAGAAAATTAGTTAGATATGAAAGTTCAGAACACTCGGTGGCCTGTTGGATGTTTATGGGGCACTAGCCTTTTCCCTGCAAGAAATGACAATTCGATACTGTCCTATCCATGGCATGGCAAAATGAGTTTTGTTTTTTTTTCTTTCTGGAGGGAAGCAGAATGCCTTATTTCGTGCACACACTGGCATGTTTCCTGACAAGCAGGATTCTGCATTTTAGTCTGGAATTTGTGAGAGGAACAAAGAACAGTGAATCTCACTGAATCATAGAGCTGTTAACAAAATATGGGGAAATTAAGTTTCTTTTATCAGGAGAACAAAGCAGTAGATATGTGTCCACAGGTGCCGTGCATTCTGTATGTTTGCTGGCTGGCTTGAATTTTGGCTAGAAATGCTGTGAAAACCTGTTCTTTATAGCCAGACCTGCTTACAGTTGGAGTTTGTCTACAGAAGGATCTCAGCACAGCAAGGAGTGCGGAGCTTGAAAAAAAGTGGATATTGCGTGGGATTTTTCTGGTTGTTCTGAGAGTGTCAGGGAGGCAGGTGAGTGGATGAATGATGATGAGGTGCCTGAGCAGTGGTCAAAAGTGAGTGGAGCGTAAGTGGGTGGAGAGAAGCATCTTGGGGATGTGTGTCCTGTGTTTCTGGCTGCAAAATGAGTGTTCAAGAAGGTTGTGCTGTGTTTCAGGTGATGCTAAGATGGACCAGAGTGTATGAAGTCCTGTTGAAGGTGTAGTGGTGTTGGAGGTGAGTGTGTTTGGGTGTGGAATGGGAGGTAAGGCATTGTTGTGGTGTGTTATGTCCGTAGGAATAATGCAGATGGGAGCGTGAAGGGTGTGGTGCAGGGCAGGTCCCTGTGATTCCTTCGATAGCTCAGCTGGTAGAGCGGAGGACTGTAGGCTCCCTTGCACGGCCATCCTTAGGTCGCTGGTTCAACTCCGGCTCGAAGGAATGCTCTTTTGGCTCTTGCCCGACTGACACTGTGGCGCTGGTGCATTTGGATCCCTGGCCACACATTGTATATTTGATAGCATCATTTGATGGCACAGCTGGAGCTGTGGCAGGCAGTGGAGAAGAGGAGGATGCATGTCGGTTTGCGTAGAAGAAAGGGCAGGTGCTGTTGGTTTTGAGCACGTGTGTATTTGAAGGGAACACCACCAGCTGGCAATTGAGCGTGTTTCTTGGGTTCGTGAAGAAGGGTGCTGGGAGGGCAAGAATTGTGTGCGGGACCATGTGGGTGAGGGGTGGTTATGTGAGAGCTGAGGGGAGGTGAGGTGAAGGCTGTGTGCTGGGGAATTAGCTCAAGTGGTAGAGCGCTCGCTTAGCATGTGAGAGGCAGCGGGATCGATGCCCGCATTCTCCAATGCTTTTCATCCTCTTGCCTACACTCTTATCACAAGGGGACATCATGGCCTCTGGGACTCTGTCAGGAAACCTATGTGTTCCTGGGCTACAGAAGATGTAGTGAGCTCCAGGATGCAACTTGTTGAAGTACAGAATGAGGTCTGGAGCAAAGCAATTGTTTCCCAGCAGTTCCTGATCACCTCGGCAATGGTGGCAGGAGTACCATGCCCATTCGGAGCCTGAGTGTCCAAAAAAAAATCTGTTACCTCTGAAAGTGGTGAACGCTAGCATGCCAGCAGGATTTGTATGAGGCAGTAGCACTTATGTGCAAGAAACGATCAATCAGTATGGGCTTATCCAGAGCATGGCAAAACGAGATTTTTCTCTGGAGCAAAGCAGAGTCCCTTTTTGAGAGCACAGACTGGAATGGTTCCTGACAAATTGGGTTCTTCATTTTTCCCTAGAATTTGTGAGAAGAATAACCAACAGTGAACCTCACTAAAGCACTGAGCTGTTATTAAGATGTGGAGAAACTGTCTTCCTCCAGTCAGGAGAACAGAGCAGTGGAAAACTGTTGACAAGGGTCTGCAGTCTGACTCGAACATTAGCTGCAAAAGCTCTGGAAAACCTCTCCTTAACGCCCAAGTCTTCATAGAAGTGGAGGCTGTCTTAAAATGATATCAGCACCATGGAGTGCGGAGCTTGAGAAAAAGGAGAAGGGGATGTTGTGCAGGGCTTTTCTGGTTGTTCTGAGAGTGCAGAGGAGGCAGGTGAGTGGATGAATGATGATGAGGTGCCTGAGCAGAAGTAAAAAGTGAGTGGAGTGTAAGTGGGTGGAGAGAAGTATCTTGGGGATGTGTTTCCTGTGTTTCTGGCTGCAAAATGAGTGTTCAGGAAGGTTGTGCTGTTTTTCAGGTGGTGCCATTAGTGTGGTGAATGCATGAAGTCCTGTTGAAGGTGTAGTGGTGTTGGAGGTGAGTGTGTTTGGGTATGGAATGGGAGGTAAGGCATTGTTGTGGTGTGTTATGTCCATAGGAATGTCCTGCGGATGGGAGCGTGAAGGGTGTGGTGCAGGGCAGGTCCCTGTGATTCCTTCGATAGCTCAGCTGGTAGAGCGGAGGACTGTAGGCTCCCTTGCACGGCCATCCTTAGGTCGCTGGTTCAACTCCGGCTCAAAGGAATGCTCTTTTGGCTCTTGCCCAACTGACGCTGTGGCACTGGTGCGTTTGGAACGCTGGTCACGCATTGTGTGTTTGATGGGATCTGAGGCTGGAGCTGTGGCAGGCAGTGGAGAAGAGGACAGTGAGTGGTGGATAGTTTTGAAGATAGCTTAGGTGATGTTTGTCTTGAACACGTGTGTATTTGAAGGGAGCACCACCAGCTGGAAATAAGAGTTTGTTGGGTGTGTGGTTTTCAAAGAAGAGGGCTGGGTTGATGAGATTTGTGTGCAGGACCATGTGGGTGAGGGGTGGTTATGTGAGAGCTGAGGGGAGGTGAGGTGGAGGCTGTGTGCTGGGGAATTAGCTCAAGTGGTAGAGCGCTCGCTTAGCATGTGAGAGGCAGCGGGATCGATGCCCGCATTCTCCAATGCTTTTCATCCTCTTGCCTGCACTCTTATCATAAAGGGGCACCATGGCCTCTGGGGCTCTCTTGGGAGACCTCTTTGTAGATGGGCTACAGAAGATGGAAAGGGCTCAAGGGTGATACTTGGGGAAGTACTGATATGGTGTGGATCAAATAAAGTGAATCTTTGCTGGTCCTCATCACTTGGGCAGTGGTGTCAAGAGTACCATGACCATTTGGAGCCTGAGTGCAGGAAGAAAACTCAATAGCTCTGAAAGTTCAGAACGCTTTCATGCCAGCCGGATTTGTATGAGACACTAGCACTTATGTGCGAGAAAAGACCAATCAATATGGGCTTATCCAAAGTATGGTATAATGAGATTTTACTCTGGAGCAAAGCAGAGGCCCTTTTAGTGAGCACAGACTGAAATGGTTTCCGAAAAATAGTATTCTGCATTTTACACTGGAATTTGTGAGAAGAAGAAAGAACAGTGAATTTCACTGAAGCATAGAGCTAATAAGAAGATATGGACAAAAATGACTTTCACTTGTCCAAGAAACAAAGCAGTGGAATTGTGTCCTCAGGTGCTGTGCATTCTGTATGTTTGGCGGCTGGCTTGAAGTTTAGCTGCATGTGCTGTGAAAACCCTCTTGTTAATACCCACACCTTCTTACAGGTGGATTTTGTCAATAGACGGATCTCAGAACAGCAAGGAGTGCGGAGCTTGAAAAAAATAGGTCATGTTGCGTGGGATTTTTCTGGTTGTTCTGAGAGTGCTGTGGAGGAAGGTGAGTGGATGAATGATGATGATGAGGTGCCTGAGCAGAGGTCAAAAAAGACTGGAGTGTAATTGGGTGAAGAGAAGCATCTTGGGGATGTGTTTCCTGTGTTTGTGGATGAGAAGTGAGTGAGAGACTGCCTTGTATTTCCGGTGGTGCTATTAGTGTGGTGAGTGTATGAAGTCCTGTTGAAGGTGTAGTGGTGTTGGAGGTGAGTGTGTTTGGGTATGGAATGGGAGGTAAGGCATTGTTGTGGTGTGTTATGTCCATAGGATCGATGCGGATGGGAGCATGAAGGGTGTGGTGCAGGGCAGGTCCCTGTGATTCCTTCGATAGCTCAGCTGGTAGAGCGGAGGACTGTAGGCTCCCTTGCACGGCCATCCTTAGGTCGCTGGTTCAACTCCGGCTCGAAGGAATGCTCTTTTGGCTCTTGCCCGACTGACACTGTGGCGCTGGTGCATTTGGATCCCTGGCCACACATTGTGTATTTGATAGCATCATTTGATGGCACAGCTGGAGCTGTGGCAGGCAGTGGAGAAGAGGAGGATGCATGTCGGTTTGCGTAGAAGAAAGGGCAGGTGCTGTTGGTTTTGAGCACGTGTGTATTTGAAGGGAACACCACCAGCTGGCAATTGAGCGTGTTTCTTGGGTTTGTGAAGAAGGATGCTGGGAGAGCAAGAGCTGTGTGCAGGACCACGTGGGTGAGGGTTGGTTATGTGAGAGCTGAGGGGAGGTGAGGTGGAGGCTGTGTGCTGGGGAATTAGCTCAAGTGGTAGAGCGCTCGCTTAGCATGTGAGAGGCAGTGGGATTGATGCCCACATTCTCCAATGCTTTTCACCCCCTTGCCAGCATTCTTATCACAAGGGGACATTATGGCTTCTGGGACTCTGTCAGGAGACCTCTGTGTGCCTGGGCTACAGAAGACTGAGAGAGCTCCAGGAAGCAACTTGCTGAAGTACAGAATTAGGTCTGGAGCAAAGCATTTGTTTCCCGGCAGTTCCTGATCACCTGGGCTATGGTGGCAGGAGTACCATGCCCATTCGGAGCCTGAGTGTCCAAAAAAAAATCTGTTACCTCTGAAAGTGGTGAACGCTAGCATGCCAGCAGAATTTGTATGAGGCAGTAGCACTTATGTGCCAAAAAACACCAATCAGTATGGGCTTATCCAGAGCATGGCAAAACGAGATTTTTCTCTGGAGCAAAGCAGAGTCCCTTTTTGAGAGCACAGACTGGAATGGTTCCTGACAAATTGAGTTCTTCATTTTTCCCTGGAATTTCTGAGAAGAATAAGCAACAGTGAACCTCACTAAAGCACTGAGCTGTTATTAAGATGTAGAGAAACTGACTTCCTCCAGTCAGGAGAACAGAGCAGTGGAAAACTGTCAACAAGGGTCTGCAGTCTGACTCGAACGTTAGCTGCAAAAGCTCTGGAAAATCTCTCCTTAACGCCCAAGTCTTCTTAGAAGTGGAGGCTGTCTTAAAATGATATCAGCACAGCAAGGAGTGCGGAGCTTGAGAAAAAGGGGATGGGGATGTTGTGCAGGGTTTTTCTGGTTGTTCTGAGAGTGCTGAGGAGGCAGGTGAGTGGATGAATGATGATGAGGTGACTGAGCAGAAGTCAAAAGTGAGTGGAGTGTAAGTGGGTGGAGAGAAGCATCTTGGGGATGTGTGTCCTGTATTTCTGGCTGCAAAATGAGTGTTCAAGAAGGCTGTGTTGTTTTTCAGGTGGTGCTACTAGTGAGGTGAGTGCATGAAGTCCTGTTGAAGGTGTAGTGGTGTTGGAGGTGAGTGTGTTTGGGTATGGAATGGGAGGTAAGGCATTGTTGTGCTGTGTTATGTCCGTAGGAACAATGTGGATGGGAGCGTGAAGGGTGTGGTGCAAGGCAGGTCCCTGTGATTCCTTCGATAGCTCAGCTGGTAGAGCGGAGGACTGTAGGCTCCCTTGCACGGCCATCCTTAGGTCGCTGGTTCAACTCCGGCTCGAAGGAATGCTCTTTTGGCTCTTGCCCGACTGAGTCGGTAGCACTGGTGCGTTTGGAACGCTGGTTGAGCACGCATTGTGTGTTTGATGGGATCTGAGGCTGGAGCTGTGGCAGGCAGTGGAGAAGAGGAGGATGCATGTCGGTTTGCATAGAAGAAAGGGCAGGTGCTGTTGGTTTTGAGCAGCACCACCTGAAAATCTGGAGTGTTTGTTGGGTTTGTGAAGAAGGGTGCAGGGAGGGCAAGGGTTGAGTGCAGGACCATGTGGGTGAGGGTTGGTTATGTGAGAGCTGAGGGGAGGTGAGGTGGAGGCTGTGTGCTGGGGAATTAGCTCAAGTGGTAGAGCGCTCGCTTAGCATGTGAGAGGCAGCGGGATCGATGCCCGCATTCTCCAATGCTTTTCATCCTCTTGCCTGCACTCTTATCACAAGGGGACATCATGGCTCCTGGGACTCTGTCAGGAGACCTCTGTGTGCCTGGGCTACAGAAGACTGAGAGAGCTCCAGGAAGCAACTTGTTGAAGTACAGAATTAGGTCTGGAGCAAAGCAATTGTTTCCCGGCAGTTCCTGATCACCTGGGCTATGGTGGCAGGAGTACCATGCCCATTCGGAGCCTGAGTGTCCAAAAAAAAATCTGTTACCTCTGAAAGTGGTGAACGCTAGCATGCCAGCAGGATTTGTATGAGGCAGTAGCACTTATGTGCAAGAAACGATCAATCAGTATGGGCTTATCCACAGCATGGCAAAACGAGATTTTTCTCTGGAGCAAAGCAGTGTCCCTTTTGGAGAGCACAGACTGGAATGGTTCCTGACAAATTGGGTTCTCCATTTTTCCCTAGAATTTCTGAGAAAGTAACCAACAGTGAACCTCACTAAAGCACTGAGCTGTTATTAAGATGTGGAGAAACTGACTTCCTCCAGTCAGGAGAACAGAGCAGTGGAAAACTGTCGACAAGGGTCTGCAGTCTGACTCGAACATTAGCTGCAAAAGCTCTGGAAAACCTCTCCTTAACGCCCAAGTCTTCATAGAAGTGGAGGCTGTCTTAAAATGATATCAGCACCATGGAGTGCGGAGCTTGAGAAAAAGAAGATGGGGATGTTGTGCAGGGTTTTTCTGGTTGTTCTGAGAGTGCTGAGGAGGCAGGTGAGTGGATGAATGATGATGAGGTGCTTGAGCAGAAGTAAAAAGTGAGTGGAGCGTAAGTGGGCGCAGTGAAGCATCTTGGGGATGTGTGTCCTGTGTTTCTGGCTGCAAAATGAGTGTTCAAGAAGGTTGTGCTGTGTTTCAGGTGATGCTAAGATGGACCAGAGTGTATGAAGTCCTGTTGAAGGTGTAGTGGTGTTGGAGGTGAGTGTGTTTGGGTGTGGAATGGGAGGTAAGGCATTGTTGTGGTGTGATATGTCCATAGGAATAATGCGGATGGGAGCATGAAGGGTGTGGTGCAGGGCAGGTCCCTGTGATTCCTTCGATAGCTCAGCTGGTAGAGCGGAGGACTGTAGGCTCTCTTGCACGGCCATCCTTAGGTCGCTGGTTCAACTCCGGCTCGAAGGAATGCTCTTTTGGCTCTTGCCCGACTGAGTCTGTGGCACTGGTGCGTTTGGATCCCTGATCACACGTTGTGTGTTTGATGGCATCTTAGGCTGGAACTCTGGCGAGCAGTGGAGAATATGATGCTTTGTGGTGGTATGCATAGAAGAAAGGGCAGGTGGTGTTGTTTTTGAGCAGCGGTGTATTTGAAGGGAGCACCGCCACCTAGAAATTGGGAGTTTGTTGGGTGTGTGGTTTGCAAAGAAGATTGCTGGGTAGTTAAGAGTTGTGTGCAGGACCATGTGGGTGAGGGTTGGTTATGTGAGAGCTGAGGGGAGGTGAGGTGGAGGCTGTGTGCTGGGGAATTAGCTCAAGTGGTAGAGCGCTCGCTTAGCATGTGAGAGGCAGCGGGATCGATGCCCGCATTCTCCAGTGCTTTTCATCCCCTTGCCTGCACTCTTGGCAGATGGGACACCGTGGCCTCTGGTGCTGTGCCAGGAGACTTCTGTGTGCCTGGGCTACAGAAGATGGAGAGAGCTCCAGGAAGCAACTTGTTGAAGTACCGAATGGAGTCTGAATCAAAGAAAGTGGTTCTCAGCATCATCTCATCACTTGGGCAATGGTGTCAAGAGTGCTATTCCCACACTGGGGCCTTACTCTACAAAGACAATGTGGAAGTGCAGTAAGGTGAGGAGCCAGGATGTTTATGAGGGCTGTGTCCCTTATCCTGGCAGTAGACATGAATGACTGTAGGGGTGTTCAGTATGTGGGGAACAGAGGATTTTGAGTGGATAGAAGCAGAATCCCATGTTTTGATGACTTACTGGAACATTCTCCATCCAATACAAAATTACTCTTTTTCTGGAAACTGTGAGAATTATGGTGCACATCACTGAAGCAGAAGAGGTGTTCGCAAGAAATGAAGATAGCATCCTTCTCCTGTCAGAAGGACTACGCAGAATAACTGGAGCCACAGAGGCTCTAAATTGTCCTTGCTTGCAGGCTGAGTTGGAGTTTTGTCTGCAAAGGCCCTGAACTTCCTGATCTTAGTACCAAATCTTGTTAGAGGTAGAGATTATTGTACAGATCTTCTGAGCTCTGCAGGTGCGCTGAGACTGGAAATAATGTTGATGTTGTTCTGAGAGTGCTGAGGAGGCAGGTGAGTGGATGAATGATGATGAGGTGCCTGAGCAGAGGTCAAAAGAGAATGGAGCATAATCGGGATGGAGAGAAGTATCTTGGAGATGTGTGTCCTGTGTTTCTGGTCATGAAGTGAGTGTTCAAGAAGGTTGTGCTGTTTTTCAGGAGGTGCTACGAGGGAGATGAATGCATGAAGTCCTGTTGAAGGTGTAGTGGTGTTGGAGGTGAGTGTGTCTGGGTGTGGAATGGGAGGTGAGGCATTGTTGTGCTGTGTTATGTCCATAGGAACAATGCAGATGGGAGCGTGCAGGGCAGGTCCTTGTGATCCCTTCGATAGCTCAGCTGGTAGAGCGGAGGACTGTAGGCTCCCTTGCACGGCCATCCTTAGGTCGCTGGTTCAACTCCGGCTCGAAGGAATGCTCTTTTGGCTCTTGCCCAACTGACGCTGTGGCACTGGTGTGTTTGGAACGCTGGGCACACATTGTGTGTTTGATGGGATCTGAGGCTGGAGCGGTGGCAGGCAGTGGAGAAGAGGAGGATGCATGTCGGTTTGCATAGAAGAAAGGGCAGGTGGTGTTGGTTTTGAGCACGTGTGTATTTGAAGGCAGCACCACCAGCTGGCAATTGAGCGTGTTTCTTGGGTTCGTGAAGAAGGGTGCTGGGAGGGCAAGAATTGTGTGCGGGACCATGTGGGTGAGGGGTGGTTATGTGAGAGCTGAGGGGAGGTGAGGTGGAGGCTGTATGCTGGGGAATTAGCTCAAGTGGTAGAGCGCTCGCTTAGCATGTGAGAGGCAGCGGGATCGATGCCCGCATTCTCCAATGCTTTTCATCCCCTTGCCTGCACTCTTGGCAGATGGGACACCATGGCCTCTGGGGCTCTGTTGGGAGACCTCTGTGTGTGTGGGATACAGAAGATGGAGAGCTTCAGGAAGCAACATACTGAAGCGCAGAATGGGATCTGTATCAAAGTAAGTGGTTGTCAGAATCAGCTCATCTCTTGGTCAGTGGTGTTAAGAGTACCATGCCCATTTGGAGCCTTATTGTACAAAGACAATTCGTTTGATGTGAAAGTTCAGAACACCAGCTGGCCTGTTGGATGTTTATGGGGCACTTCAAGTTTGCCTGCAAGAAACGATAATTCAATATTGTCCTATCCATGGCATGCAAAATGATTTTTTTTTTTTTTTTTCTCTAGAGGGAAGCAGAATTGCCTATTGCATGCACACTCCGGCATGTTTCCTGACAAACAGGATTCTGCATTTTCTCTCGAATTTGTGAGAAGAAGAAATAACAGTGAATCTCACTGAATCATAGAGCTGTTAACAAGATATGCAGAAACTGACTTCTCTCATCAGAGAAACAAAGCAATAGAATTGTGTGCACCTGTGCTATGCATTTTGTATGTTTGGTGGCTGGCTTGAAGTTTGGCTGCAAATGCTGTGAAAACCCTCTTGTTAATACCCAAACCTTCTTACAGTTGGAATTTGTCTATAGAAGGATCTCAGCACAGCAAGGAGTGCGGAGCTTGAAAAAAAAGTGGATGTTGTGTGGGATTTTTCTAGTTGTTCTGAGAGTGCTGAGGAGGCAGGTGAGTGGATGAATGATGATGAGGTGCCTGAGCAGAGGTCAAAAGAGAGTGGAGTGTAAGTGGGTGGAGAGAAGCATCTTGGGGATATGTTTCCTGTGTTTGTGGATGAGAAGTGAGTGAGAGACTGCCTTGTATTTCAGGTGGTGCTACGAGGGAGATGAATGCATGAAGTCCTGTTGAAGGTGTAGTGGTGTTGGAGGTGAGTGTGTCTGGGTGTGGAATGGGAGGTGAGGCATTGTTGTGGTGTGATATGTCCATAGGAATAATGCAGATGGGAGCGTGAAGGGTGTGGTGCAGGGCAGGTCCCTGTGATTCCTTCGATAGCTCAGCTGGTAGAGCGGAGGACTGTAGGCTCCCTTGCACGGCCATCCTTAGGTCGCTGGTTCAACTCCGGCTCGAAGGAATGCTCTTTTGGCTCTTGCCCGACTGACGCTGTGGCGCTGGTGCGTTTGGAACGCTGGTTGGGCACGCACTTTGTGTTTGATGGCATCTGAGGCTGGAACTCTGGCAAGCAGTGGAGAATATGATGCTTTGTGGTGGTTTGTGTAGAAGATAGGGCAGGTGGTGTTGTTTTTGAGCAGCGGTGTATTTGAAGGGAGCACCGCCACCTAGAAATTGGGAGTTTGTTGGGTGTGTGGTTTGCAAAGAAGATTGCTGGGTGGTTAAGAGTTGTGTGCAGGACCATGTGGGTGAGGGTTGGTTATGTGAGAGCTGAGGGGAGGTGAGGTGGCAGCTGTGTGCTGGGGAATTAGCTCAAGTGGTAGAGCGCTCGCTTAGCATGTGAGAGGCAGCGGGATCGATGCCCGCATTCTCCAATGCTTTTCATCCCCTTGCCTGCACTCTTATCATCCAGAAACACCACGGCCTGCGGTGCTGTGCTGGGAGACCTCTGTGTGCGTGGGCTACCGAAGACAGAGAGAGCTCCAGGAAACACATTGCTGAAGTACCGAATGAGGTCTGGAACTGAGTTCACTGCAGTTCCTTACCACTTGGGCAATGGTGGAAAGACAACCATGCCCACTTTCAGGCCTTAGTGTACAGTGACAGTGAGGAAGTGCAGTAAGGTGAGGAGCATGCCAGCTGGATGTTTATGGGGATAGTGAGGTTTTCTGAATGTGGAGAAGTGAGTGTTTTGTGTGGATAGAAGGATAATCCCATGTTGCAACCACTTATTGGAACATTCTCTATCTGATATGAAATTACTCTTACTCTGGTAATTGTGAGAAGAATGGTGCGCCTCCATGAAGCAGGTGGGGTTTTCACAAAAACACCTCCCTTTTTTCTTGATTTTGTATTGTATGTGATCTGGGATACTGGTCTTTGACTTGATCTTTCCTGATCAAGGAAGTTATTTGTGAGAGATAATTATTTTGTAATAATATCTGCATGAAAGATGAATTTGCACTTCTTATCTCATCAGGGGAATGTCCTTTTCCAGTCTGAACAGAAGGTTGACTGGGCACTTTCCTTGTACTGATCCCTTATAATTTTATGGGGGTCATAGAAAGGACATTTCCAAGTGTCTTGAGCTCTGATTGGCATGAAGATGACATAGGATGAGGCATGGTTATTATTGAAGGGATATAATCATTATTTTTTTCCATATTGCGGTCAAACAGTAGAAGAAGGTTTTTATGTAACTTTTTATTTTGGAGTTCAGTAACAGTGAAATTAATAAAACCCTTTGCTGTGTGGTCATAGCACGAGTCAGACTATTTGTTTTTTTGCCTTCTTCTTTCCTATTACTTCCAAGTAATAGGAATCCAAGAAAGTCTTTATCTTGGAAATATCTTGGAATATCTTGGAAATTCCTTTACTTTCTGAATAGTTCTTGCTTTGTTTACTAGTAGTAATATATATATATGTATAGTCAACATTTTGTATTTTTGTATCTTTATGCTACTTTGTAGGCTTAGTCTTCTATGTCTTAAAGTTCTTGTGATACTTAGTGCAGTTAAGTTTGCATTGTGTTCATTTTATTCTTCACTTTTTAATTTATTCTAACAGTATTATACATGGATATATTAAACTTGTAGGATAAAATTACTTTATAGTTTTTCATACATTACAAACATCTCTTGAGTGCTTTAGTATTAGAGAATGTTTTTTTCTCAATACTCTGGTCATGTAAGAAAGGTGCAGGACTTCTGCGTTTCTTCCCTGCAAATGCAGAATTTTTCTCACTTTGGGATTTATTGTCTAGAGGAACTGCCTGAAGATTATTAAAAACATAAAAACATGACATCTGAAGTTTTACTTCAACAATACGTAGTCGTGCCTATTGTTTGGGTTGAACTTGTGATCACTTTATGCTTTCACCTTCCAAAACGGAGCCTTTTCAAGATTCTGAAGAAAACAGGAAATACTGTGCCTTTCTGCATACTACTTCGCTGTCAGACTGGAAAGCAGAAGTCAATGGACAGTTTAAGTTATCATGTCTTTTTTTTTTTTTTTTTTCTGAAAAGGATTATTTTTTGTAGAGAATTGAAGTTAAACAGATTTCCTTTGAAATTCTGCTGATTAAAAGCCCGTTAGCATTATCTGCTTGAGAAATTAGATTGTGCCAAACTCCAAATAAGAGCACAGAGAGGTAACTCTGTCATGTTTATTAAAAAGTAAATTTTGCCCTGGGCTGTGGTAGTATGATTAATACTGACTTAATTAATAATGGCAGGAAACTCAGAATCAGGTATTGCTGGTTTCATACCTTATACTAAAGAATACCAGTTCAGCAGCAGATTTTTGGATTAGCATAAATTAATCTATAATTAAAACAAATCTGTGAGACTGACTCATCATTTTATCTTGCAAATATTTACAGCTACTTCATTAAAAGTGAATCCCTTTGACATTTCCACTTTAGTCAGAAGCAGTCCTTTTTTTGCTATAATTACTAATAAAGATGGATAAAGCACTACTGTCAGTTTTACCACACATCGTTGTGTAAATCACCCGTATTCATGTTCAGCATTAAACAAAGTTAATTTCGTTCTACATTCTTCCATGACAACTCTCTTCTTTGGGGACTACAGAAGGCCTCCTTTCCAGAATCTTAAATAGGAAAGCATCAAGAAAGCACAAGGTTTGATACAGAAGATGGTCTCTGTGGCAAGGCTGTACTACAGGGACACAGGAGGTGCAAGTCATGAGTGAATTTGATACTGTAGTAAGTTTATCCCCCAGTGGGATAGTTATGCAAGACAACAGAACCATGATATAGTTTTGTTTCCAGTGTGCACATAGTTTGGCTGTTCATTACTGTTCCTGCCTCTGTTGACCACATGCTTTTTAGGAAACAGAGAGAGAGAGATATAATTTGTTCAAAAACAGAGTCCCAGCAAAATTCAAGCTAAACAATAAAGCAAAAAGATCTATATCATAACCTCTTTTTTAGTTCAAATATGTTCTTATATCTGACAGTGTGTTGAAGCTGGTTCACTAATACACTGCAACGAATAATGTCCTTTACAATGGTATAATAGACATTTTACTATATTTATTAAGCCTCTAAATACATGCCTGGCATATTTTGATGTCAAGAACATCTATTTCACTGATGATATTTAATGTTCTTTCTCTTTTAGTAGCAGCAGAACAGATTTAAGAGCAAAAAGACCCATAAAATCTTCTAGACTTACTTCTAGGCCTTGTTAAATTTTAGCAATAAAATACATTTTATCATGTTGATAAATTCTGTTTGAGTAAAACTTATTTAAAGTCCTCTCTTCTTTTTCAAAAGAGAAATTCCTTTGTCAGTGTGTTTCAGCTGCTGGTTACACTCACTTAAAACCAAAAACCTCATTTTGGTTTATTGCTTAATTGGTTTTAGAGTCCATCCAGCTGGTTTTGGTTACGTCTCTCTTCATAAACTGAAGAACCCCCTTGCACCTAACATTATTCCTTTTCAAAGTCTTTACACACTGTAATCAAATATGTTACCAGCTTTTTTTATTTGTTGTTTAAAGATGAGATAAACTGATTGTAGTCGTTCTATCTCTATCTCTTACTGTAGTCTGTGAATCATCATGCACTTTTGTGCATAGGCTTTAGTTTTCAACAACTGGAAAAAATGTTAACACGAACTGGACATGTTATTCAAGGGTTGTGCTTTACAAACGTGATCTGCTTTCTTCAACAGCAACAGTCTGACCTCTCATTTGTCTGGATTCAAGCAATTAAGATAAAGCGCACGGGTTGCTTTTGGGATGAAATCAATGAGTTCAAAGAGAATCATCTCTGAATCTTTTCAGTCTCACAGGGAAGGAAATTGTAACAACAAATGTCTGAAGTGCAAGTAACTCAAATGGGTTTTCCATTGTAAGCATATTAGACGCATAAACTTTCTTTGCCAAGTGTGGTGGCAAATGTAAATTGTTGCACTGGTTCCTACTGTCAGTATGTTTTTCTTTGCTTCGCAGAACTAGAATAAACTACTTTGTGGTAAGAACTCATATAACAGTACAATGTTGAAGAGTGGGTATGTTGGATTAATATAAGAAGCAACTTTGCTGAGTATGGATAATTTCTTATTTTGCAGTTTTAGACAGTGACTCAGATGCAAACACCCCTGTTTGCCATTAATTTAACCGGTTGGCAACTTCAGTCTCAACTTAATGATGACATACTAAAATCAACATTAGCTTTTCAACCACTGACAGTTTTAGCATTTTGAAGGATGGCAAGTGTTGAGTCCCACAAAGGCAGAAGCTAAGTCCAAAAAGGAAAAATTTCAGGAAGAAGTATGAGCATGCACACATACACATCCAAAGTAAAATAAGAAAAAAAAAAAAAAAGAAATAAAGCATGATCTTAAGAATAATTTTGTTTTGCCACTGCAATATGATAAATATAAAAATGTTGGCAAACACATTCAGTGTTATAGCTCTGTAACTTCTATGGGAGGATGCTCCCAGTGTATCCACAACACTGCCTCAATTTCAATACGAAAGAAAAGCTGCTTGTGTTTTAGACACATTGCAAAACACATCTTACATACCTGTAGGACTTCTTAATCTCATCATGCGTTGCTCCCTTCTCCAGGGCCAGGATTCCATATAATGCTTCCCCTGATGTTGACAAAGCACGTTGCCTTTGTTCAGCCATATTAGCAGTGCATTACCAAAGCAGCTAATGAAGAACAGAATTTGAAATAGCAGGGATTGCAAGTATATATGGATAATATTTCTTAGAAAAAGTTAAAATCACTTACACGATTTACAAGATAGTAAAACTAAAGTAAAATTTCCTTTAAATTGCTCTCCATTCCTTAAGAGATTTTGAAGTATTTCCCATACATAAGATGGGAGTACCTCTACAGGGTGCTCAGGATGACTGCAGTGCCAACTTATGTGCCTGAGGATAGGTGAAATGAATCTGGATCCAGGCAAGTAGGAGAGTGATCTCAGTTTTACGGAGTATATTGTTTTATTTATTGCAATCTTGTGTATGGGAAATACTGAAGTCAACCAGAATCTTATCCTATGGTTTACAGTACAAGAATTTGGTCAGAATTCATGAGCCGGTCATATATCTACCATGGTAACCTTAATGTACAGTGCACGTGAAAGTTGAGCACAGGCCAACAGATTTAGTCCCCTTCAGATCTATCATTCCTTCCTTCAGGTGTCTCAGTGGTAAAGCAGACAAACAAGTGATTCTGCACCAAATAGGTTCTGCTACCTACTTGCCATTCATAATTCATCCTTCTGGATTTGAGGAACCGAATGTCTTAAAGCAAACCTAGTTAATGTTAGGTAATGACACAAAGAAACTTGTATATGTACTGCTATAACATAATTTAAAACACCAGATGTAGAAAACTATGGTTCATAAAAAGAAAGCTGCATCTCTTTGTAGGCAGACTTGCTACAGCAAAACTCTCACTGCTGCAACCTCTTCATTTCTTTGGATGTTGCACCTTTATTTAAATGTTGACAAGTGATCACAGACAAAGTCTAAAAGTGAGCTATAACTGCAGCTATAGGAAGAATTTCTAAGAACCTGCTCTGTTCGGTAAGACTACCCACTCTGATCTTTCACCCCTCTCACTGCTGAGCTAGAAATACTATCTTGCTGTTATTCATATATTATTTACTAGTCCACATTTTGGTTCAGAATCAGCCATGTAACACTTTCAAGCTCCTTAGCTTTATTCAGTACTAAAAAGAAAAGCAAACATCATGTAAATACGCACAGATATATAATAAAGTGAGTAATACTAGTACATACCACGTGATTTACTGAGCAACTTACATTTATTCATATTCACTTTGAAGTTTTCTTTTTCTACTAAGCTAGTACAACTCAGGGTCTTGTGAGCAGCTTAAAAAGAATCCTTCCTACGTTTAAGTGTCATACACAAGCTATCAGCTAAATAGACAATATTTTAATTTTTTAATTAAAAATTAATAATGAATTTATATTCTAGCTTATAGACACTACTTGATCAACTGCAGTAGTTACAGTGCTGCTTGTTAATAATACGTCCGTAACATATTTAACATAATCTTGGGATCTATCCTGATCACACAGGAATCATATACACTGAACCTGATAATGCAAAAGGCAATGCTAGGCAACCATGTAAAGTCACAGCTATACAGGATTATTTAAAAATTCCATTACATAATGATGATTATCTACATGACAATCCCAGAGCATAAAACAAAACTGAAGTTATGATGAATTTTATTCTAAAGAACAAAAAAGTAGTGTAATTTGTACTTTCTCATAAAATAATTTTAACGGCCAGTCAGCTATGGAAATTTAAACTCACTAGCCTAATCAGTCTTCTAGTGATTAATCGCCTTGAAGGTCTAGCTACTCAAAGTTATTGCTTACTTATTTAAAGCAGACCTATAAAATACTAAAAGAACTAAGAGATGACAGCTTTCTAGAAGAAGTTATGCTCTGTAAATTAAGGAAGATAAAATGGTTACAATTTTAGTACTAGATTCCTGATGGCTAAAATTGTGTTGTAATCCTATTTTCAGGCTATGTATTTTTATTCCAATAGAACAGAGACAAGAAGATACTGTTTACTTCCTTGACTGACAATAAGGTGAAATTCCAATAACAATCCCACATCTCCTGGGAGAATGGAACGCCAGCTAACATTAAATTTCTCTGTGCAAATCTTACACTATCCAGGATTAAGTATCTTACACAAGAGTTCTAATAACAACCTTTTTTTTCTCCTTTCTTTTGACCACACCCCTAACTTGTCTGGATTTGCAATGAAAAATAAGGCAAGGGGATTCAAATAACATACCTGCTTCAAATAGTGATGGAACAGTCTGGCATGTATAAAGTCACAACATCATCAATTTGCTATCTAGGTGTCTCTAGGCAAATATAATCCAAAGGGAAAGAAGTAAGTGCCACCAGAAGCCCTGTTCCACTGAAAACAGCTGCTGCTTTTCATCCTTCACATTCAAGGTTAAACAGGTCAGTGGAGTCTGATTACTCTTTTTGTTTGTTTGTCCAGTATCCGATTGGTTATCTCTCAGGAAGACCTATAAAAGAATGAATAAAACATTCATGAACCTAAAGGCTGGTATATCTGAGAGTTATTGACACAAAAAAGTACAGCACATCCACGTATCTAGCTAGTTGTTCTTCTGTGCTTTACTCTTGATGGGATCTTGAATTTATCCTTTTTTTCCTTTTTTAGTGTGAATGTGTGAAGTTTATTTAATTTAACTTATTATTTATTTAATTTATTATTTAATTCAGCAGTCTTGCTCTAAATTTCACTTCTTTGAGACCTGCAATGACTTCAGTTTACTACGCGGTCTCTTCAGGAGCAAGATTAAGTGAAGAAGATCCTTCAGGAGGAGTCCTGAATTCTTGTAATATTTATATCAAAGCAGTTATGGGGTGTCTTCTTTTATTCTAATACAGCTTTTCCTCAAACATATCACTGAAAAGCCATTTCTTTCCATTTGAAATTGAGAAGATTGTTAATGCCAGAGACTTGACAGGATGGCTCTTGGGATGACATCCCTGCAATCAAACAAGTTCATCCTTGAAGCTAAACCAGTTCATTTACTCCTGAGTAGTGCAGAAGGGACGGGGAAGGATGTTATGAGTTCCTAACAGCTCCTCTCTGCTTCCTCCTCACACTTCTCCCCTGCTCCAGCATGGATTCTTCCTGTGGGCTGCAGTGTAAGTCCTCCTTAGAGCACAGTTTCTATCAAGAGAACATACTCCTATGTAGGTTCCTTTCCATAAGCCACAGTTCCTTCAGGAAATATCCACGTTCTCTGGAATGGGACACTCCATGGGCCACAGTGTGGATATTTGCTTTGGTGCAGTCCCCTCCACTGGCTGAATGGAAAAGCCTACTGCACTGTGGTCCTCTCCGTGTACTGCAGGAGAATATCTTTTCCACTGTGGTGTCCACCATGGGCTGCAGAGAAACACCTGCTCTGGCAGCTCTTCCTCTGCTTTGTCTGAAGTCTGACTTTGCAGGGCTGTTTTTCACATTTTTTCCCCCTCCAGTCCTCATTGACTTGCAGTATTTTACTATTTCTTAAACATTTTTTCCCACAGTACCACCAGCATGGCTGATGGGCTTGTTCCCAGGATGTTAAAAACAGAGTAGGTACAGCTAATTCTGTTATGTTGAATGAACACAATAAAACATATTATTCGATCATCATGCCTGATCTCAAACTTTGAAATAACTTTATCATTATTGAAAAAAAAAAAAGGATTTTTTTTTTTTTTTATGGTAAGAAGAAATTGATGGGAAAAATACAAAAGGAAGAAAATAAAATGATCTTGAGGCTACCCAAATTCTCTGTACTTATGTACATCCTATTAGCAAAGAGAAACCAGCATTCTGCGTTCTTGTCTCATGGGCCGTTCTGTGTGAATACAGCTCCCTCTGCTGTGTTAACATTGCTTTGTACCCTATAATGTTTTTGGTTTTTTTTTTTTTCATAAGAATTCTTGGTTTGTTTGAAGGAAATGAACACTGTATCTGCACATCTAGGTGTTTGTTTTTTTCCCTTGGGAATCACATAGTCTAGGTAAATTCCAATGAATCTTTAAAGGTTTCAAACTTTAGTGAATTGTCCAAGCTCTTTCTTCAAATCATCTATATAATTAGAAGAACAAAACATGTTAATATTTATTCACTCTTTTTGTTTGTTTTTACTTTTTTCATAACATTTAATTACCTAGCAGTACACCATGACCCCACCGCAGCAGTCAATGCAAAACCAAGATGTTCCTTGTCCCAAAGGACCTTGTATCTAAGTAAGTCTTACTTACATTTTACGTTTCATTTATATGATACAAGCATTTCAAAACAAACAAATCACAACATGTCTGGAAACACAAAGCTGCGTATCAGCCTGTAAAAGTTTGAAACTTGGCCCAGAATGAGCAGGAGCTTCAGAGTTTCTTCAGAAGCCTGCAGCTGCACAGAGGTAGGGGTTGAAGAACTCTGAGTCACTCTGCTCCTTCCCCCCACCACTCCCTCCTTTTCCTGGCTTACAGCAAGTTCAGAAGCTAAGAGCCTGGAGCCGAAAGACGGGTAGGTACACACACCTGCATGAAAGGACTGGCATCATTACTCAACAGTGGTGTGAATTTTCAGCTTCCAAGATAAGGAAAGATGATATTGACATCACCAAAGCATGTTGGAGATACACGTGGTTAGATGGGTCTCTCCCAACCTCCATGAAGAACCTACTGACTCTTGATTCCAGTATAAGCAAGGAAGGAAAACCTCTGATTTTACTCAGAGAAATTTGGGAAGTGAAATATATTATCTTACTGACATGCTTTAGTATAGTCAGTGGGTTGAGGGAGGTGCTCCTTCCTCTCTGCTGAGCATTGGTGAGGCCACACCTGGAGTGTTGTGTCTGGTTCTGGGCTCCCTGGAACAAGAGACACCTTGGAATACTGAAGAGAGTCCAGCAAAGGGCCATGAATATGATGAAGAGACTGAAGCACCATTTGTATGAAGAAAGGCTGAGAGATGTGGGAGGGAGCACCGAGCCTAGAACACAGGAGGCTCAGTGGGGATCTCATTACTGTAAATATGTGAAGGAAGGGTGAAAAGAGAACGGAGCCAGGCTCTGTTCAGTGGTGACCAGTGCCAGGACAAGAGGCAACAGGCACAAACTGGAATTTCCCTGGTTTAGTGGCTGGCAACCTTGCCCACAGCAGGGGGACTGAAACTAGATGATCTTTAAGGTCCTTTTCAATCCAGGCTATTCTGTGATTCTATGACTCCCTGTGGTGGTTCGCTCTGAACACCAGGAAGCACTTCTGTGCTGTGTGGAGCCACTGGCACAGGCTGCCCAGAGGTTGTGGAGTCTCCTCCTTGAAGTTCTTCAGAAGCCACCTGGACACAGTCCTGGATACCCTGCTCTGTTGTCCCTGCTTGGCCCAGATGGGTCCAAGGGGTTGGACCAGATGGACACAGCGGGCCTTCCCAGTCTCAACCATTATGTTAACTTGGGTGTTTTATTGCTTTCAATGTCCTGTTTTATGTCATCAGTAATTTCTAAAGTGATTTCACTTATGTAGTTTCCAGCCCTGATGCAAGCACGTAAACGCTTCCTTTCCCCAAAACTTTCCTAATCTGATTATTTTTATAACTCATTTCTCTGCCTTACTCTGCTAAAAGGATGTAAGAACACTAACAAGACATTGTGATTTATACTGGAGACTGACAAGAAGTGAGAATATAAAGAAGGACGATGAGGAGTCTGAAACAAGAACTCTTGCTAGCTGATGACTTTTCCTAGGTGAATGAATGGCAACTAGAAAAAAAGACCCCAAACAAGTAAAGCACAAAGACGTGAGTGAAGTATGGTAGGTGAATGAGATGAGAGAGAGAATGTACCCCAATAATGGGCATATACAGTGCTAATGTGTACCATTTTTTCAGTCCTTGAACGTGATCTATCTTTCATTTTGTATTTGAATATTTTGCTGTGTTGATGTCAATTTTTATAGCACTCAACTGAACAACCTAATCAAAGGGCAACAGATTGAGCAAGTGGAAAAGGATGCTTCTGCCAAGATGTGCTGGGTCTCTGGTTCAGGACTGAGGACTGATTTTTGTTAACAAGAGAAGAATGCTTCTGAGGCAGCTACATCCTCAAATGTTCTTCTTATCATTTCTTTTCAGTTAGTTCTGAATCACATGCCCTACCTGAAAGATATTCAATCAATCTCCTAAAGAAAGGGAGAATTGTTTTAAGCGCCTTTCTTAGGAGTGAGTCTTTTAAGATCTCAGACAAGCACAACAATTCTATGGCAGTAAATTACATTCTTGTCACACTCCTATGTTACTGAATAGTCACTGTCATTACGGTTTCAAAAGAAATACAGAACAGATTTAAATAATATGATTGCATTGCACCCATTTTTAAATACATATAGCTATATTGGAAGTAAGGTATTCCATCTGGTTAGCCATCTGTAACTCCATCTATTCAAGGAGTATTCATAAGAGAACAACCATATATATGAATTCACTGAACATATTGTGACCTTCTGTTACTATTCACATAGAGTATCTCAATTTAAATGTATTTTGGGTTTTTAATATCTCTCAACAACTGTACTATTTGAAAAAGTAGCAAACCAAAGAAATACAAACCTCAAATGAACAGTCTGTTGCATATACAAATTGCTCGTGCCTTTACCTGGTCAGTTTGACCCAGAGAAGTAATCCAGAACTGCAGCTTCCTAGCTCATGCAAACAAAACCAGTTTGAAGGCTTGGTGGACTACCTAAGTGACATACATATAAACACTTATTTCTCCCAAAAATAAAATTATAGGCAATTAAGTTTTAAGTAGTGGTAACACACTTAAGTTTATCAACAAGATATTCAGTGGAGCACCAGGAATTTTATTTTTATCTGCAGTTTGGGAGACAGTTCTGTCTCCCTAAATTTAAAACCATTTAAAGCTTGGTAGCCATAAGCACGGAGGTTATCATGGTTTCTTGCTAAAGAAATGAGTACCTAAGACATAAATCATATCACTCTGTGTGGCCTGAAGTTAAATTTCTTTCTAAAAAACAAAGATAGGAAGTTCCTAGTTTATACAACTTTGACAACTCAGAGGTAAGTTATCTGTGACTTTAAGCAAAAGTGAAATGAGTCTTCTGATGCTGTCTTTAGGCAGAGTCTCAGTAATTTATTTATTTTTCAAACCTCTGTAGCAATTCAAGGCATTATTCTACCACTGTGTACTGCAAGTTAACAATCCCACAGTTTGGTAGCAAGGAAAATGAATGCATTTTAGCATAGCCTAATTAGCTACAGCTAGGAATCAGGAAGATTAACTTGAGCAGTGTGAGTGAGTGCCCTGACCTACTTTTGAACTTATTTTACCAGCAGCAGATTAGGAAGCTGTAGGCCCACAACACTGTACCTGCTCCTTAGGAACCCACAGCTGCTTTCAGTCCTCTCCACTAGGCATACCCTTTCTCCAATACCCAATCACAGAATCATAGAATGGTCTGGGTTGGAAGGGACCTCAAGGATCATCAAGATCCAACCTCCCTGACACAGGCAGGGCCACCAACCTCCAGATATGGTACTAGATCAGGTTGCCCAGGATCCCATCCAACCTGGTCTTGAACACCTCCAGGGATGGGGCATCCACAACCACTCTGGGCAGCCTGTTCCAGCACCTCACCACTCTCTGTATAAAGAACTTCCCCCTGACATCCAACCTAAACCTTCCCTCTTTGAACTTAAAACCATTCCCCCTTGTCCTATCACTATCTACCTGAGTGAGAAGTTGACTCCCCTCCTTTCTATAACACCCTTTTAAATTCTGGAAGGCTGCAATGAGGTCTCCTCGCAGCTTTCTCCAGGCTGAACAAGCTCAGCTCCCTCAGTCTGTCTTCATAGGGGAGGTAGTCCAGCCCTCTGATCATCTTTGTGGTCCTCCTCTGGACCCTCTGTAACAGCTCTACATCTTTCCTGTACTGGGGGCGCCAGACTTGGATGCAGTATTCCACATGGGGCCTCATGAGGGCAGAGAGGGACAATCACCTCCCTGTTCCCGCTGGCCACCCCTCTTCTAATGGAGCCCAGGATACCAACGGCCTTCCAAGCTGCAAATGATGTTCTCTTCACTTTTTCATCCTTCACACAGTTCTCTTAAAGAACCACCTTTTGACACCTTCTGCAGTCTGTCTACACAAGTTCCTTCATGAAATCCCTAGCATAGCCCTTGGCTCTGTCCCTGCATCTGCTCTCTGCTCTCCCTCAAACTCCCCCACGCTAGCTCCTCACCTAAATAGTTCCCAGGAGGAGGGGATGCAGCGGGGGAGATGGCAATCAGTAGTCATCTCTATTTGAAGCTTCGTTAATCCACACAGAGGATTTATTACACTGTCATGGAAATGCTCACTTAACTGATGGCTGAGGAAAAAAAAAAATTCTTTTTAAAGTGCTGATGAGTAACTATCTTAAAATTCTGCTATCTGCATGCAGAAAGGAATGACTTTTCAGTAGCTGAGTTAAAAAATCAAAGAATCAAAGTAACATGCAATCTTATGGGTAGAAGATTTACAGAATAACAGATGAGAAGATAGCCTCAGATTTATTTTTTCTTAATATCACTTATTTGGCCTAAGTAAAGACTTATTCATGTAATTAGCACATCTATTTTACCGTTAAAGTAAATAAACAAAACCATAAATATCAATGCTATTCTTTGCAGAGTTAGGGTAGAAGAAACTGGAAATCCTTCTCAGTAACTCAGCAAACTCACATTTCAATAAATCAGGAGTTTAATTGTTAATAGTGTATCATAACTGTTCTTTGAGTTTTTGTCCTCATTATGACAAGACCTTTCAGCTGGAAAATAGTCTGACCCAAAACTCAGAGTTTGAAGCTGTGGGCTTTACAGCTGACTTAAGTCAACCTGAGCTGGCAACAAAGGAGTGGTCCAGAATTGCAATGATTTTTTAAAAATGATTATTATTTTCTTCTCTTTCTAATCTGGCTTATTCCATGGCTGGCATCGCTGCTAGAGCTGATGCAACAAAAGGGGTGACTTCACTCCTTTCGGCAGCATTTGAGCTTTATGTTGTCTCCAGCTCACCCCAAAACCCCACCACAAAACTTATACGCAGGCCAGGATGCCTTGCAAGAGTGAAGCACGAGTAAACACCATGCAAAAGTTGGGAGGATGGATACTCTTGTGGCTATAAATATGTCAGTGTTTGACTATAGCCTGTGGCCATAGCACAGGCTGATGTTGGACAGTGTTGGTGGCTGTAGCGTAGGCCAATGTTTGACAGTGTAGTAGATATTTTCAGGGCAGCCAAGAACCGCTCTCTACTGGTTCAATTGGCCCAGAAGCAGCTGCAGTCGGCTGGCTTGGCTGCACGGGGATGGCTGTGAGGACAGGCCTCTGCCCGCGCGGCTCTAACCCGTCATGGCGCAGGCACTGCCTCCTCCTCTGCAGCCAGCAGAGCACGCAGGCAGCCTGAAACCTTCACGGAGAGCTCTGCTAATTTGACAAAAGCATAATCATGTGCCCACGCCCGATCCAGATCAAATTTGTACTGCTGGGTGATGTGGCATGGCACAGCTCCAGCGGTAATGATTGCGGAACCGCAGCGCTCAGCTGGGGCTGCTGGGGCAGGTGAATTCCCTGCACAGGAGGGAGGTGTATTGCCGGCTGCAGCCTATCGCTCTGCGGAGCCTCTCTGGGACGTGCCCCGATCTGTGGGGCAGCACTGTGCCCAGCGCTGCCAAACCGCCTTCCTTTGTGCCCTTGGAGGTGCGGGATTGGCCTCCAACTGACAGCGCCAGGCAGGGGGGGGGAAAAAAAAAAAGGAAATTACGTGTCTGAGGTTTTTCTTACAGGCAAATCTCTTATAAAAATAAAGGAGTGTACGAGCGTCTTTGTTTTCCTGCCAACATTTATACGAACTAATTAAGACCGAGGAGAGTCTCATTTGCCTGTTTATTTCACAGAGAGAAAAGCTAATGAAATTAACCCATCGATTATTTTGCAGCTGCTGGTTTTAATTGGGTTATGATTGAGAAACAAAAGATGAGCGTAGTGGGGCGAGCAGCTGCGGCTGCAGGGCAGCTGTGGGCATAGGGCCGGCGGGGCCAGAAGCCATCAGCTGAGTCCCCACTGCAGGGTCCCAAAGCTGTGTCACATCGCTGAGTACACCACTGCATCATGCAGCTGGGTCCCAAAGCCGTGTCCCCGCAGCATACTGGGATCCCACTGATGGGCCACACCACTGGATCACACAGCTGGGTCCTGCAGCTGAGTCCCACTACCATGTCGCACACCTAGGCCGTGCTGGTGTCCCACAGCTGGATCACTCAGATGGATCTTTACTGTTGGGTTGCACAGCTGGGTGTCACTGCTGGGTCCCACTTCTGGACCCAGAACCCACTTCTAGGCCCAGAACCACAGCTGCTTCTTTCCCAGCCTGGCTTACTTGTCATAATGTCAGCATAACCAGGCAGGTACAGAATGCTGGCATTTGTTCCCTGCTCGAGAACATCCTGCTCTTTGCAACGTCACGACTTGGCTGTGGATGGCAATAGACAATTCAGGCTGCAAAACTCCATGGTAATTGCTATCCATAAATGAAGTATTACGCTTTACCAGAAAACAAACTTTGGCAGTAAACATTCACAGGCCTTAGCGTAACTCGTATTTCTTAGCTCAGGCAAAGTAATTACAAGGCATTTATTATGTCAAAAAGTGGCCAGGACTTCATGGAAAAATCTTACAGAATTCAATAAAGAATGTTGTGGCTGCAATCACACCTATAAAATAACTTCAATTCAGAAGGTGATTTTTCTGTATTCGCTTTCGATTCAGAAGGTGAAATCCCAGCCCTGTATAGATCAGTGGCACAATTACCAACTAAGATAGACAGAAAATTAGCACCCAATCATCTGCAGCTCTTATTTATATTTTTTTTCTATAAATCACTGTACGTGATTGGGGAACCTAATGGGTTTTACTCTTAAATTCTACAGGTTTATTTTTTTTCAAAAGTGGAGGAGGATGATTCACTTTAGGGGAGGAGAGGTTCTTTATCTTCTTGCTTTCCATAAAAACAAAACAAAACAAAACAAAACAAAACAAAACAAACAAACAAAAAAACCCCCACCAGCTCTGCAAACTTCTACAAGTTACTTCAAGTATTTCAAAAGCCTTTACAAATAGTAGGGATTCCCAAATGCGTTTTGTAGCACTCAAGCAAGTGTGCTATTTCGGAAGGCATCTTGGGGAATAGTGCAGCCCTGCTGCCTTCAGCCAGCCAAGGTTGGCTCAGGCACAAAGCTCTGTAAAAACCTCTCAGACAGAAGTGAGATGATCTCTGTGTTGTGAACAGCAGCTTTCACATGCTTACAGTAAAACAGCAAACCTTCCTGGAAAGCTGGGCAGAAGCCTTCTCAGAGCAAGTCAGTGCCAGCCTCCAGCACCTGCTGACCAGAGTGTGGCAGTAGTAAAGGCTCCCACCCTGTGTGCAAAGTATATATGGTATATTAGAAGAGTATTGCTAGTAGTGATAATATTCAGTCTTTGTATTTCATGTTTTTTTTCACGCCACAATCTCCTCTGCTGGTGCCAGACACCCAACTTTGTTGCTTTCCTTCATAAATCGCTTCACAGTTCAAAACGTACAACTTGCAACAATGCATTTCTCTAATTCTTCCTTTTCCTATCTGCACAGTATTTTAAAGTAACATGCAATTTAAATTAATGTATCATTCCAAATTGCATACAAAATAATGCTTGTTTCTACATTTGATAAGTGGCGATTATCAATAAGTTTGCATGGCAAACGTGCTTTTTTTTCCTGGTTGTGTTTGGAATGATCTATTTCATAAAATACTTCCTCAGATGAACATTCACGCATGTGGGCAAGTGACAAGAAAATAAAAATATATCAGAAAATCGAATTCATAGAATCATAGAATCACCAAGGTTGGAAAAGACCCACAGGATCACCCAGTCCAACCATCCGCCCATCACCAATGGTTCTCACTAAACCATGTCCCTCAGCACAACGTCCAAATGTTCCTTGAACACCTCCAGGGTTGATGACTCCACCACCTCCCTGGGCAGCCCATTCCAGTGCCTTTACAAATTACAAAGCAAGTCACATTTAGGAGCAGGACTTCAAGCTCTATGGATTGTTCTCATACCTTGCAATAAACAATTCACTTCTAATGCAAATGCCATTGACTTGTACCGTATTAGTATTGCTTACGACTTCTTTAAAGGCAATCCTCCCACTATCTGAGAATTGATTATCTTGGCTACAGATGCAGTGACATACAGTTGGCCCACAGATCATCCAGTTCAAGGTCAGCACCAATACAACCAATATTTTACCAAACGAAGCTATTTGGACCTACTGGTTCTTGAATCTTTGTGCTTCGCAATGAAGCACTGGGATCTTTCTTTAGAGACACTGTGCTATTTTTGTCCTTTTAGAACAATGACAGGTATTTCAGAGTATGTTTTTTCCAACTAATTTTGTGTAATCATGAATTCTTTATCTAAGTAAAACCTGCATATGCAGCAGAGCAGACATCATGGTTTTCCCTGTTTTTGATTATTCTGTGAAACATGCTGCTCTGCTACACTTGGATTAGTATAATTACTCAGTTAACATATTTTAGAATTAAATTGCTTAACAAAATTACATTAAATATTTAGTCTGAGGTGAGATTAAATATTACAAAAGTCACTTATTTCCTTAAGCCTATACTTCAGCAGTGTACAGACTTCTAGTCGTGTAATTTAACCTAGAAAAATGCTGACGTGGTATTGATTTATGTAGATTTAACCCATGTTCTGACACATGACTAGAGGGTGTTCTCCATAATTCCAACTCAGCAAAGCATGTAAGAACACGCATACCATTAGGCATACACTTTCTACCACTAGTACTTCATCCCAGTCAACTCAGATTTTCACCGCAAATTCTGCTGTGCCTCTCTTTTACCATACGCATCATACACGTATCCCAAGGAATATGTGAGATTTTAAGCTAGGTTCCCTAAAATGAATTACTTCTTTCAGTAGCTGAGAAATCCCTTACGGAATCCTGGCTGAGACCATCTGTGTGGGTTTCTCTGATACAGACGTGGTGGAGCTGAGGGCTGACACCAAAAGGTGCGTTCTGTCGCTAGCTACATACCTGCACCTTTACCAGCTGTGCTGATCATCTGGTCCCACTCTCTCTTTGCTTATTTATGTATTTAACTGGGGGAGGGTTCGCTTTCAGCCAGCATAGCACCCTGAGCACTGCAGCGATAGGAGTACGCAGCCGGAGGTGTGGGAGAGGTGGGATGCAGCGCTGTGGCCCTCCCAGCAGCACGGAGCTCAGCACACCTTATTTTAAACCCACACTTCAGCAGCACACTCTGCACCACCACGGAGCCCAACCTCTGCGTTTCAGTGCTCCAAACCCCTCCCCCAGCTTTTAAACACGGCACCCTAATTAAATGCAAAGCTGCTTTTTCAGAAATTGATTGGAAAAAAAAAAATGTACTCCTAGCACTTGGAGCAGCTTTTATCTGAACATAAAAGTCAGTTTATCAGAGTTAATCCTTTTAGTATGCACTTGTCTTACCAGAACAATTTTCTTTCATTTGGTCAAGACAAAGGAATTCAGGAGTTTCTGTAAACTAACCCTCCCCTCTCTTTGTTGCATTTTTGTTGACATATTGGCAACATTCCTTCCAGTTTTAATTGGATTAAGCACATAGGAATTTAGTGAGTTGTAAATCAGACAGGCTTCCAGCTACCTTTCTGCTATTGTTACATACAAAAGGTCTAATAAAGAATAAAACTATATAAAACCAGAGCTAGTCTCCTGAAAGTAATGAAATGTGCTTGCTGCATTTGCTCAGGCAGTTAATGGGGGGACGGGCAGAATGACAGCTGTTTTTCCAGGCTTTCAGGCTGAAGCCAACCCTGACACATTCCTTACTTCTCAGGGCAATGTCAGGACGCTGCAAGTGGAAAACCTGAGAAGAATGAATCCTCTCACTTCTGCTCATCTGAATCGAGCTACCTTCTGTTTCTGTGGGTTTCGGTAGAAGTGCAGTCCCATCAAAGAGCTGAAATGGAAGCATAACGAGATGGAATGCCTGATGAATTTTTAATGCAATCTCATAACTAATGGAGAAACCAAGGCAGTACATTTGGCCATCTTTTGAAAAGAAAGAGAAAATAATTACTTGAGATAGAAAGAAGACTAATCAGAATACTAATTAATATACATTTTTTACTACTAATGCGATCCTCTGAATGTATTTGTTAATTCTAATCACATTTATTTCAACCTAACGCTTTTCATGAGGGACGAATGGCACAGAATGTGCAAATAAGAGGGAATGGTAAAAAAGTCCAACTGCCAGAGGAAGGTGAATGTAAGAGGAAGACTACTATGTTACTGGATGGAGTCATTCGAGTTATCAGATGTGCAATCGATGCAAATTATTTTAACTCTCATTTCTGATTTGCCTCAGACACCAGAGGGATAATGTCATTCATCTATTCCTTCTCTTGGCAGAAATTATCCAGTAACTTTAGCACATGTAACAAAGCAACTATTCTAAATCCTCATACAAATTAGATTCTGCAATAAGGGAATGCACTCATCTTCAAAATAATCAGAAACGACATGAGTTAAGCTGTTCTTTGAAAAAAAACCCACTGTTACTAAGCAATACCTCACTTTTCAGCCTTAAATGACAACAAGCTGCTCGCCTTTAGTTTTCAACCATGCCGAATAGTGAGATTAATAAGACACTGTTGCTTTAGTCAGGTTGGTATGTAGGAACTTCAGCTCGTTATTTCACTCCTAGCAGTAGTTCATATTCTCAGTTTTAATATTGCAAGACATCTTTAACACCAGCCAATAGGCCAGTAAAGAATCAGATGAGACACCAGGAATCTTTTGAACCTAAATACAACATCCAAATCCCAAACTAATTAGCAGTCCCTAATTACGGAGCTGCTTACCTTTTTTTTTATGAGTCAAAATTGCTATTAAAAAATCCTTGCTGAGACCATGCTAAAAACAGCCATTCCACCTTTGTGTACGGAAAGCCAGAAAGGATGTGCAACTTTAATGAGGTATTGGGACAACATATAAAGCATTTTTTTTAAAGTCACAAAACAAAATCCAAACCAACAACTACACGTTCTGCAGACAAAATGGGAGATTGGTGCATTACAGCTTGTTACAGAAGCTAACAGATTCTGTATGACGATGGGTGTCCTCAGAAATGCTTCAGTTGTTTGGCTTGTTGAATGTGCAATGCATTCATGATGCCTATTCGTAGGGTTCCAAGCTTCCTTCCATTACCAACACCAAAAGTGATGCATTTTCAGCTTCTGGTTGATCACACTGGCAAGCTTGTAAGCTGCACCTCTGAAGCTGCACCTGGGCTTCTCATACCCTCCCACTCTGATGATATTAAAAATGTTCTTCATATCAGCTGTTACACGTCTACAAATGACACGAAGAAAAGCTTTCTCCGCAGGCTTTTGTTGACACAAATGCTCATGGTGATTTTAATGCTATCGTACCATAGGGATTTTAGGCTGGACAGCAATGACCACTGAGAAAACCATAACTTCAGTGGTTGAGACCATTTGTACCTTGTCAACTCCAGCAAGTTCTCTAGAAATACATTTAAGAACTAGTTACTGTAGAAAAGAAGACCTTTCCACACTGCTATTGCCAATAACGTCATCACTGGATTTACAACAGGATGTCTTTGAAACTCTAATTGCATTTTTGTCACACTGCTGCTGTGCTCATAGCTGACTTTTCTTAACCGGTTTCCACAGTCAGTCCCTGTTTCGGGAGGCTCTAACTGGTCAGTAAAACTCCACTCTTAAACCGATGATGGGGGGGGGGGGGGTGGGGGAGGTAGTTCTTAGGGCTGTGAGCAAAGCAAGCAATGGAAATCTGCTGGGATCAATAATTTTCTGCTGGTTTTAGTGCAGAAGGGTATGTGTCCATTAGCCAACTTCGGTTCAGTTATTGAATAAATTGAGGTCCTTCCCTCCTTCCTTCCTTCCTAGAAAAAGGCAACATTTCAGACAACCTGAATGGCTGCTGTCTTTCTCTTAATTATTGACTTTGAAAGTAGCCTTAGGCAATTACTCTCTAGGTTAAGTGTCTAAAGTTAGGAAAGATGAACCTTGGCCACAGAGTACATAAAGCTGCTATAATGTGGATGCCAAAATGATTGGAAATCATCCTCAGAGTAGTTAGCAACGGTTGATAGGTTAGATTTAACAGCATTCTTCAGGAGGCCTCTTACCGATCTTGGATTTAATCATTCACAGTAACTTCACTGCTACACTGACTGTTTTTGAGAGCACATTCTTTAAATCTGCAGATAAAAGCTATGAATGACAGGGCTGGCATTAAAATGATCTTGACCAGCCCCAGTGATGGTTTGTCCAGTGAAGGCCGGGACAAACTACGGCACTGTGGAAGGACCAGCACACTGGCAGGATGGGCAATGATTGTGCAGCAGCTGATCTGGGGGCGCAATGGACAGCAAACAGGAGCCCGGGATGTCCTGTCCCCACAGAGCTCACAGAAGACTGACACAGATCCAGGGCAAAGCTGGAGGAAAATGACAGCAGAGAAGAAAAGGGACACAGAGAGGGACAAGTGCACTGCAGCTGGGCTGCTGGTGTTTGGAAGTCCTATGGAAATGTACAGTATTCAGACAGTAACTCTGAGTAGGGAAAACAAACAACGTGTATCTGAGTATGTGCCAGAGAAGTGGCACATGCCAAATCCAAAACATGACAATACAGCTACTGAGAACACAAGTGAAAAGACATTTTTTCCTGCCTACTGAAATAAACCATGCTGCGTGAACCAGGTAAATTCTTCAGCTCAGAAGAAAAGCTACAAACTGTCGTGCATGTTGGTTGTTTATCTGTACAAAGCAGCTTTTTAGTGCTCATCAGGTATTTTCCAAGTGCAACCGCAGTATGCCTTTGCGGATCCTTATTTTCTGCTTCATACAAAAACGTGACTGAAGCCTCCTCTTCCGTGCAGGCCGTTCAGCTCTGCCAATGTGAGCTGGCTGTGCCCCAAAGCAGCACTCTGTGCAGCACAGCAGGTCCGGCACAACGTTCTCCTGAAGTACGAGTGTGATTCGAGCCTCTTCCCACAGGAATAGAGAAACTGAATGTGTTTCTGTCATCTTCCATTGTGCTGCCTTGCTTTGTGACAAAATGAGCCATCAGCAATGCTTCTTCCCTGCTAGACAGCACCCCAAGGTGGTAATAAGGCGTAAAACCGTGAATCTGAAGAGAATCATTGAGTCTTTTTTAATGCACCTTGAATTTGAATACATTCAGATACCTATTCCATATGAAAGGCTGTACCCGCCATGATAAAGCTGCAGTACAAAGGGCTTGTGCAGATGAGCTACAGCACCTGATAACATCACACGGTGCTGTTAAGAAGCGCAGCACTGCTGTGCTCCAGGAACTCCACCATTCACAGAGAACACAACTTAGCTCGAACAAAATGCTCTGAATCAACACTTTGGTGTTGCCATACCTGTGTTATGAAGAAAATGAATAAAAACCTCCGTCTTGTGCTGCAAACTCTTAACTTGCATAAGACAGTAGGCAGAACAGGTATGGTATAAAACATGGCATGTGCATTCTTTGTGGTGTATTTAGACTGCAAATATTTAACTTAAGCCATAATTCCAAGGTTTCCTCTTTCATCCGGGGTGGGTGGGAATCTTCTCAGTAAATCTGTACAGGAAACCATAGCCCAGATAAGGCAACTTCTGCATGTATGAAAAATAGCAATTTGTGTCCTGAAAACAAAACACTTTGGGAATCATCCGCTGTCTGGAAAATCTCTGCTTACCTCACCAGAACGCATTTCAGATTCCTTAAAGGTGTTTATATAATGTTAATTAGAGATCAAAGATAATTTGATTATGAGCGGGGGAGAATAAAAGAAAATGCTGATTATGTTATTTAAGGATGTACTGGTGTATGACCTTAAAGAACGAGTTTCAGCTCGTCTGATGGAAAGAACACACCGCTGTTAGGAACCATAAAAACACATTATCAATTACAGCTTGACCTTGATTGAAACCTGCTCTGTACGGTCAGTAAAAGCGTGCTTTCACTTTTCTGCAAAACATACTGCTGATACATGAATTTCAGATGGGATAGAGTTAAAATCCAACTTACCTGAGTGTAGATTTGTGATGAGAAAGAGAACCAAAAGGAACTTTGAAAAATGAATGGAGGTGGGCAGTACTGACTTGTGTGAAAATTAAGTCCCGCCATCACTTTAAATGCAACCATGATTTAATGCAAGCAAAGCAAACATGTCAAAAAAAAAAAAAAAAAAAAGAAAAGAAAAACAAAAAACCAAAGAATGCAGAAGAAAACCTGCCATACCTTAATTCAATTAAGGAAGCCAAGCACATTATTTTACTGTGAATTGTATGCTTATTATAAATTGTGAACGACTGCATACATTATAATATTATACAGTGTAAAAGCTTGTTACACCTTCATTTGAAGGAACAGGATGAAAACAGCTGAAAAAAGCTTCTAAACTGAGGCAGCTGATGCCTTGTCGTCTCTCGTGTCCATGTCCTTGTAGTTACCCGTGATACAACACTGAATTGCAGTTCTGCAGAAGAACGAGGTGCATTTATTACATTCATAGCTCGGAGAAAAATAGCCACCAGCCCACACCTATGAAACTTCTTGTTCTTACAACCAGTTCAAACAGACAAAAATCCTGCAAACAAACCAGGCATTCTTTCGAACCGGGCTCCTCCAAAGCCATGTCGCTGCCTATAAATAACTGTTATCGTGTGAAATCTGAACCTTTCTGCCAGTAAGCGAGCGCTCGGCAGAACAATGTGTTATGCAAAATGAAGTCATATGAATCATCCCACAAAATTTGATTTTTAAGTGGGTACAGGCACTTGAAAGCACAGAAGCACTCCCTTACCTATCACACTACATATAGGGTTGTTATTATTTCTAATGACGGAGAAATAAAGAGGTGGAAGGACGAAAAGAAGCAACCGCAGAGAGAGACAAAGGCAGAGTTATTCCTAAAAGTGGAACAAAATAGTTCTGTCCCACTGAATGCGATGCACATCGCTGTGCTCCATATCACCTCTTGTGTCATTCCATGTCCCCCTCAGGTGTCCAACTCCCGGGCTGACGTGACTTGCCGATAACCTACTTTTTATCTCACAGATTATGTCATCCTACCCCTCACCTTTACGCCCAGAAGCTGCGTGCAAGCATTTAAACGCATTTAAAAGCATTTAAATACAAACTCTTCCCTCGACTGCTTTTTATACGGAATGAATTTCAAACAGAGCTGCCTCACGCGCTCCATTTCGAGGTGTCCCGGGTCAGGCCGCCCCACATTGGGCCGGTGCGGACCCGGGCGGTAAGAGCCACCCCTCAGCGCCGCCCCGTCACTCCTTTTCCCGCCGCTGGCCGGGCCCGGCCCCTCAGGCCTCGCTCAGCAGAGATCGGCCCGGCACGTGCTCGGGGAGCGCAAGCCCGCCCTCTTCTGCCGCCGGTGAGCGGGGAGCGCCAAGGGGCGGGGCGGGGCAAACCGGCACGGCCCCGCCGCGCCCGCCTCGGTATCGCCGCCGGCTCTGTCCGCCGAGGGCGCGAAACGGGGCGCGCATGCGCCGAGGCGCGGCGCGCGGGGCCCGCTGGCGCCGCCGAGCCACCCTGTGCCGCTGCTGCTGCTGCTGCGCACGGGCGGGCGGGAGCGGGGCGCGCGGGGAGGGACGTGATGACGCGCTGCGTGTCGCCAGCCGTGCGACCCACGCAGCGTCCGCCGGGCGCGTGCCTCCTTCTGGGCCAGTGCGTTCGGGGCTGCTCCGGGCGGGGGCGGGCGGGGCGAAGGCTCAGTCCTCCTCCCTCCCTCTCCTCCTCCCTCTCCCTCTCCTCCTCCTCCTCCTCGGGTCCCCTCGCCGAGGGCCCGGCCCCTTCCCTCCGCGGAGCGGGGCCGTGCGGCGGCGCCTCCTCCTGTGCCGGCCGTGCCGGACAATAGGGGCGAGCGCGGCGCCCGTCTCCCTCGTCCTCGCTTCCATGCGCGGCGCCGGCCGCCGGGGCTGACAGCGGTTCCCGCCGAGGCCGAAGGAGCGGCCGCCGGGCCGGGACTCGCCGCCTCGGGCGCCGCAGCGCCGTCCCGCTCCTCCGCCCCCCGCCCTCCCCCCTCCCCTCGCTGCCGGCGGCGGCTCCTGCCGGGCTTTGGCGGCGGCGGACAAAGGCGCGGGGCCCGGCGCGGCCCGGCCCGGCCCCCCGGGGGGTGCGCGGGCGGTGAGGAGGCGCCGGGCCCCCGCGGGCGCTCTCCCCCTCGCCGCCCCGCTGCGGCGAGCCCCGCGCGGGCAGGTGCGGCGGCGGGCGAGGCCACTGCCCTGCGGCGGGTCGGCGTCCCGAGACCTCTTCAATGGAAGTATGCTGCCAGCTGCCGGTGCTGCCCCTCGACAGGCCGGTGCCGCAGCACGTCCTCAGCCGCCGAGGGGCAATCAGCTTCAGCTCCAGCTCCGCGCTCTTCGGCTGCCCCAACCCCCGGCAGCTCTCGCAGGTAGGCGCTGGGGCCGGGACGGAGGGCCGGGGGCTGCCGGCGGGATGGGCTCCCCTGGGGCCCGGGCCGCTCGCGGCCCCGCCGGCGGTGAATGCGACATTTTGCGTGTGCCCGCCGGAGCCGGCCTCGCGGCGTCGGCTGCTGTGCGGGCCGTGACCTCCCGGGGTTATCCCCAGCGGCGGTCGGTCATCTGCTTCGCCTTCAGCTCCCGAGCCAGGGATGCTTCCTAGCGTCCAGCTCGGGCCCTTCAAAGAAAGGCCGAGTTTCCGATGGTGCAGCCAAAAGCTGAAGTGACTTTACCGAAATAATGAGCGTGCACTGCAGCATTCTGTTTGGGATGCTGAGCCGTGCCTCCCTCCAACTATGAGGACTTGGCAAGCCGTCTCGAAGGAGACAAAGCTCCATGGCTTCTCATTGCCATGGTGTTGTTCCCTGCCCACATTACATCAGTCGCAAGATGAACTCCGTGGTATCTTGTTTCATCCGATCATGATGGGAACGTTACAGAGATGTGCATTATGACTATCAGGACAACAGGGAGGTTTTCCTTGAGGGCACCGTCCTGAATTTTGGGATGTGTGCTGGTATGGCTGCGGCCTCCCAGAGAGCAGTAGTAGGATTACATTCTGGTATAAGCCTCTGGAGAACATGTGGAATTGCGGAGGAAAGTGTGTGTGTCAGTGGAAGGCAGCTTTTGGCTCCTGAGGGTTTCTTGAGGGTTTCTTTCCTCTGGGACTCTGCATGATGTTGTCCTTGCAGAAGATGCAGTCTTTGCTCTCCATGCTCGTAATGGTCATTTCTTTCTCTTCATGTTTTTTGGTGTTTTGTTAAGGTATTCTTCTCTTTTGTGACTTACTGTGCTACGCGCACATAAGTAGAGCATGGGGAGCTGTTGGGCTTGATGTTGTTCCTCCTTGGGCAGCAGTGAAGCTCTGTGTGTTAGCTTGAGGGGTGTGAGCGTTTGGGAAGGAAGAATGAGCAAATACATTCAAATTCCTGGTAATTAATACGGTATAGTAACACCTTATTAGTAAGGAGATGAAGATAAACATCCATTGACCATCCCTCCACCAAGAATGAACGTAATACTTAATTGTTGAAAACTGTTTTTATGACAAATTAGTTTTCCACGTGGTGACTGGGTTCAGATGTTTTCCATTTGCACTCCTTCACCTGAGTTTTATTTGATGATGGTGAGTTTCCAATCTGTGCAAGTCTTCCTGAAGGTCCAATCTAACCAAGCACGTGTCCTGTGCTAATGAGAGGAGGGTCTCTTGTTGGATGAGTTCATAGTCTTCTGGAAGAAGGAATGGGAAAAGCTGTCAAGGTGATACACTGTATTTGTTCCTTTTCCCTTTAGTCTCTAGTACAGCTGAGGGATCAAATACGTACAAGCCTAACAAATTAAATGGGGTAGTGGCATTTTGGTATTTTTTTTCTATCTTTCGAGCTTCTTGATGTATTCCTTTCTTCTTGACAAATGTGCTGCAGGTATATTAGGGTGAGTTACAGGGAGGGGTGGTTGCGTAACATGTCAAAAGGTGAAAGCCATACGTATGCTTGTCCCAGTAGTATTCCCTTTGGGTAAGTCAGATAAGTAAGTCTATGCATACTTAAAATGGAGGTAGGATATTTAAGGGAGGAACTCTCTACAAATACTGTCTGGCTCATTATAGGGCAACTATGTCTTGTTGTCTTTGGACTACCCTTTTCTCCCACTTTGGACTCGCTACAGATAATAGGATATGAATCTCTCCCAAACGTGCTATTATTGTAGGCAGGCATAAATGATGGGCCAGAGGGTTAATGGCTCTGTGTAACTTCTGAACTTAACTTCACCTTGCAAGTCTCCTGGAAGATTCCTGGTATTCCGGTTCCATTTTGTTTCAAGAGGTGTGAATCCTGGTCTGTTGCTTTCATTCTTCTGTTTGGGTTAGACTTAAGCAATAGGAGTACAACTGAAGATGTGTACTAGCACGCTCAAGAAATGGAATTGTACCAGTTGGAAAGGACCTCTGGTGATCATCTTGTCTAACTCCCCTGCAAGAGGAGGCTCCCTACAGTAGGTTACACAGGAAAGCAGTGTGTGCAACCAGAACAATGTCTTGTGGTTTAATATGCATTTGTTAGGTTTTTGTGAAAAAGTAAGGTCTTGAAAAGTGATATCTCCCTTAAAATCTGAAATTACTTAGGCTTAGGACATTATAGGCTTAGCTTTTTGACAAGAAAGCGTTCATATGGGAAACAGTGGCAAGACAAATGCATACTACGTTAGGTGTAGATTTTAAATGTGACAATGTGAAGCCTGCAAATATTTATCTCATTTAATTCAAGTTTGGTTTAATATTTTAAGTTGCACTGAGTGGGTTCCAGTAGGGCTGTGCATGTTGGTTTTTGGTGGTTGTTGTTGTTTTTTTTTTACAGTGTGAATAAAGCAGTGCTGCAGGTGACCTCAGGAGTTGTGCTTCTCTTCTCAGCTCCAGGAAGGATGAATTGTACTTAGAATATTATTAGTAGATGTTTGTCTAATCTGTTTGTCTAATATGTTTTTTAAGATAGAGTCTTATGAGATGTGGTGAGCTGACATAACTCATTACTGCTGAAGGTTAAAGTCCTGACATCGGGCACATATTATTACTGCTTCCTTTATATCATCTCTGATGCTTGTCAGGTGTTCCTGACCCAGTTCACTGAAGGAACAGCCAACCTGGTTGGGAAGGCTGGGTGGTGACCTGCCATCTCCTGGAATACCATAGGCTTAGTTAAGATTGTCAGAACTGATTTAAAGAAAAGGATGATACCATGAGGCTTTTGAAACCATATCCATAAAAGCCTCAAATAATAGGAATTATGCAATCTTACCAGACAATTTAACTGTTGTTAACAGTGCTTAACTGTTCTGTCATTTAAGAGTTCTTTCGTAATACTGAGTTTAGATCTTCCTTGTGGCAATTTAAACCTGTTTCTGTCCCAAGTAAATGTAGAAAAAAAACTTACTTCACTTTGCAGTTTTCTTTTATGAATGAATGATTTCTCTGTACTCTTCTTTTCCCTAAGTTCAAAGTATAAATAATGAAAAGAGTAAAAGTGGCATCTATTACCTGGAGGTTATTTGTGATGGTTGTCGGTCCAGTCCAGTCAAACAAAGAACTGCTACTGTGTGGTTTTATACAGCTTTTATTTTTTAGGTTTTAAATGCTGGTGTCATAAGCTGGTTTTAAGGGCACCTGAATTGGTGATTATTGAAATGATGAGGTATTTCACACTGGTGAGATTAAATTGGGGTTCACTGCGAGGTCAGGTGGATGTTAAGTAGTACCTTGGATCATGCCCTGGGGGTGTTTGTTCCCACTGTTACAAAAGGATGTTTTTAAAATTAAGGGTGAGCTTTTTGGATGGTAATTTTGGATTTTTTGCCTCATGTCGTTTTTAACTTCTGTTATTAATGTTAGTTAAAAAGTTGCTAAAACCGTGGCAGTGCTTATTTAGTGTGAAATGTTTGTCTGATTTTTTTTTTCCTTTAATGAATGAGGGTTTATAATGAAAACCACTTTAGAAACACAGCTGTGAGCACTTTCTGATGACATGCCCAGCATTGCACTCCACATGCACACAAAAAGCAAACCAACAAAAAAAACTTGAATCGAGAGGTCAGCACATGTTTGCATGGCATAAAAAGCAGTCTCAGAAACATGTCAGAAGTGAGTAAGAAAAAACTTCGGCCTAGCTTGTCCTTCTTGCCTCCTTTTTATCCTTCTGCCTTGTTACTGGATCCATGCTGGCTTCAGAGCCTCCAAAAATTGCATCAGTGGGGGCTGGTGGTAGGGTCTGAATAGAAGTAATGGTCCAGTTTTTGTCTTTCTGCTCATAAGGGTTGGAAACAAAAGAGATGTAAGGATGAAATTCCATGGAGAGGGAAAGGAGCAACTAATGAAAGATTCCAATGGGATCTCAGAAATGTAGGCACTAAGCTTTTACCTGAAGTATTGGGTATTATCGTTCACCAGGTCGTTCGTCACTAACTGTCTGCTCTCTAATAACCTAGCTCGTGATCCTTTGTCATCGCATCTTAATTTCATGCATTTAAGCAGCGTAACATCGTGCTCTGTGTCTCTGCATGCTACATGCATCTGAACAATAGACTGCAGGTCATGCATGTGGAATCCTAAGTTTGACTTAAAGAGGACGCAGCAGGAAAGAAAGCCAGAAAGAGCAGTTGGAGGTGCCTGGCATTGGGCAGTTCTTCACTGAGAGGTCCATGTTTCCTCTGAGAAACATGCTTCCCAGCAGCAACCAAATGCCTTGGACAGCTTTTGCTAACATTGCTGATGTTTGACCATTGCACCAGGTGTGAGATCCAACTACATTTCCTGCAGCATACAGCATTAGAAAACATAGGTGTGTTTTTACGGTCTGGACACATTGGTTGGTCTTCAATCCCACGGTCGCACCTTTTTGCAATGAGAAGTGTTGACGTGACCTATTTTTCACTCAGAGCTGCTTGTTTCTGCATTTTCTTCTTGGTTGTGTCAACTTCTTTTTTTTTTTTTTGATCAGGTTATTTTTCAGCCCTTGCTGATTCATAGTGTAGCTTCACAAATGATAGTTCGTGCCTGTTAGTAATGAGGAAGCAGTATGTCACAGTGCTAGACCAGGAGTAATGAGCAGTGGGGAGACAGAAGGAATGCCTTATGTTGGGCCTGCTATTGAATGTGGAACTTACCCCATGCTCCTTTCTTTACGCGTTCTCTGTTTTTCATAACTTTTCTTTTATTTGGTTCCAATCTTCTCCGTCAGTGTTTCGCAGCCTCTTGCTCTTTTATGAGCTCTCTCCTACCGTTTCCCGTATCTCTGCTGCATGAATAATTAACAAGTGAAAATAATGAAATAATTTTCATGATGTGATTCCTAGCCTCTGGAATTAATTCTGTGTGTTGTTGCTATGCTTGCCATTCCCTTCATCTTGTATTTATTGTGTCTGGTTGCTGAGATTGCATCTATTCATATGAGAGGCGGAGACTGTCTCTGGCTCCGCACAGCATGGACAAGTTCAGATTGGGGGTTTAGTGCACAGCAGTGATTTTATGTGGCAGTTCATTTTTAAAATGCTTTCTGAGTTTTATGACCAATTAATTTTTTCATACGTTGGAATGTAAAGCAGCCTTGGTACCTTCGTTCTGCAAAAGGTCACGGCAGCTTATTGCATGGCCCATAATTGCCATGGAAGATCTAAGCAGAATAATAGTTTAAAATCCTCATTAATTAGTTTGTCTTGGATCGCCACAAGTCAGTTCTTTGTTACTTCTTTGTCTACATTGTGTAACATATATACAAAGTGTACTTTGTGCATTGTATCAATGTCAACTCTCTGATGCTGTTCTTGAAAGGGAACCGGTTTGAAAAGACGGACTGCAGCCTCACACCCCTTATGGTTATAAATCATTTTCTGAAGACTTAAAACAATTTTGCAAGGGTTTGGCTTTATCTTGATTATTCATATACTAGATTGTGAGCTCGTGAGGTGGTGATGTAGTGCAAATACGGGTTGTTGGTCTTAAAAGTGCTTTGTTTGGGATGTCTGTTTCAGCAGCATTTCTTAAAATCCTACCTTTGCTAAGTCAGTCTCTTTCAGGTTACTGGAGAAAAGTTCTACCTTGGATTGATTTTGACTCAGCATGGTAATATGCTCAATGGTGAGGTAAAATAAAACTCTTAAAAACAAACTTATGCAATTTTTGGACGTTTTTGTTGTGCTACAACTGCTGTGGCACAAGGAAGATGATGTTGGGGACATCTGGGATAGAACCCTTATTTCTTCAGTTCACCTACTGTCTGCAAAGCCTGTGGGGTCGGAAAGGAACCCTGGTGGTAGTAAGAATGCGCTTTGTTGGCGCAGTACCCCATCATGCTGATGACCGTTGGCTTATTGCATTCTTGTGTTTTCCTCATCACTGTGTATCTGCAAGTTTCCACTTGTTTTCTGCTGAATTGTAGGTTTCTGAATGTGCTCGATCACTTTCTGGCATGGAGGAACTCTGATTCATGACTATTTCTAGGTACTGTGAGGTTATGGCTCCCATTTAAGAAACACCTTCTGACTGGACTAAGTGTGTTGTATTTTCTGTCTTAAAAATTTGCTGAATTTGCCTGTGGATTGTATGGAATTTGACAGCTCACATTGTTTCACATTTCTGGAAAAAGAAAATCTGAAGTCATTTAATTCTCATTTGCTGTGCAAATCTTTGTTAACACAAATCAATACTTCCTGTGTGTGAATTTGTACAGTTGGGTATCTAAGATAAATTCATATATATTGTGATATTACTTAAGGAATGTGGTTTGTTCTGTTCTTTGGAATATCCTTTCCTTGTAAATGCAGGATTCAGGATGGACCCACTAAAAAAAAAAAATAAAGAGTTTAATGTTAATTTTGAAAGTCATGCTAAGTAGTGCTTTTAGTGTGAATAGTCCTTTGTGTGCACTCAAAGCTAAATAAAACATTCTGTATTAATGGCTTCTACTGCTGAAAAAACTGTTTTGTATGAGCAAGTGCTGATGCTTTGTGTGTGTGCACATGCGTGTAGGGCCTTACATGTGTGTGTCTGGGACCTGGAGCTGATCCTAGACCTCTCTAATCCCTGTTAAATATCATGCACAAAATTCCTTAGTGGAACTTGGAAGAGTTTAAGTTTCATTAGATGTTTTCCTTGATTTGCTCTGATTATGTCATTAACAAGTAACTGCAGTGTGAATAAGCAGCCAGTGTAATCTAGCAGGGCAGCCTGCCAAAGACAAAGTATTTTATTATAAAAATGCAGTTCTAGAAACCTGGATTTAAAAGCTAGTTGGGGAATTGCTTATTTGTATGTTTATATCCTAGGTGTACTGTAAGAAATCTGTAGCCAAATGTTTTGTTTTCTTTCTGGTCTAGAACAACTTTTGTGGCTGTTATCTCACCTCTCCTGCCCTCCTCCCACCCACACTGAGACTTTTTTATTTCTGTTGCAGCAGCCTAACTCCTCTTTTCTTCCCACTTTCCCCCACTTTGTACACCTGCGATCCAGCAATCTGATTTATTATCTTCCTAACCACACTCCCACAATAATTATAATTAAACAGATTCCCAGAGTCAGCTTTTCATCGCAAGGTAGAGGGCAAATTCCTCTCTCTGCTTCTAACTGGAAGTGTGAGGGAGCCAAAATCTGAACATAGGCCTGTCTGAACGTCAAGAAGAGCGTGCTGGAATGAGAATAATGAAAATAGCTCTGTGTCAGCAGAAGACCTGACTGTTTCTCTTGCTTCTTGCTGTCAGATGAGATACATGGAGAGAAAGCGGCTGTTTCCTCTACGAGCAGTCTGTCTTCTTCCCCCTCATCTCCCCATAGCAAGCACAGCTGGAGGCTACTGACTAGTCAAATGGGATATTTATTACATGTGAAAGGCAACGTGCTGCCCATCAATTCTATCCCAAGGGTAGAAGAAACACAGGAGAAGATACAGGAGCTTATTTCAAGGCTGTGAGGAAAAGGGTTATGATGGCGGGTGGCTTGGGACTTGGGTAGGTAGATGGATCAGCCTTGGTATGGGGATGTTTTAACATAGTTGCATGCAGTTTCCTTTGCACGTCGTCGTCTTCGGTTGTTTTGGAAACTGAGATATTGTGTTGGGGTGCTGACAAGCAAGTGACTTCCTGACAGACACGCTCATAAATCTACATCAGAGTAGCAGAGCATTCTTACAGAGTGTAGTGCTTTATCAGTACGGTCCAATAGTGGAGTTTCTCTTCAGGGCCCACATCCGTCGTGACAGGAGTGATGCTGGTCTGAGGTCATTCTAGCTTTATTTGTAGCTAATATGTTGATGTCTCAGTTGAAGGTGCACTGAGAACTGTGCAGTTCTCATGTTCAGTCAGTCATAAATTAGCACTTCCGTTTAAAAAAAAAAAGACCAAAAAAAACCCACAACCCCAAAGACTTTTCAGCAGCAAAGCAAAGTTCTTGTGCATTTGGTCATCTCTTGAAATATGGAGGGGAAAGAAGTCTTGTTAGTAGTGCCCTGCCTTAGCTTCTCTTTGGAATTGATAAAAGCATGCCCTTAATTCTCAAAAAATCTGGAGTACTTTCACTTCCTTTATTGTTATCTGTAGAACTTAAGACTGTAGTTTTCAGCAACTGAATTAACTGAGCTCTTCCTTCTGCTGGGGGGAGAAAGAGTCATCTGTAGTTTCTTTTGCAGCTGCAAACATGGTGTGAAACTGCTGAATGGAAAATGTCATGGAAGCACACGTGGGGAGTTTCCTTCAGCATTCTTGCTTATAAAGAAAGATCTGGAGAAGGGCTTTATGGGGTTTGGTTCTTGTTTTGAAGTCAGAACTGTTTTCTTCACTATGGTGATGGTAGGAACTTCTACATTTTTCGCTCGACTTCAAATAATTAATCAGCTTGTTATCGTTGGTTCAAATGACAACACAGTAGGCCAGTTAAAACATACATTTCTAGCCTACAGATCTGTCAGTGGAAAGGATATAATTTTATCTGTTGTCTGAATTAAAGAAGATTATAAACTTGAGCTTTTTACCTTGAGAATTGCATAATATCTCAAATACTTGCAAAAAACTGTCCCCCTTTCAAGAAGGGTCTTGTTATTCTCCTGAGTGTAGTCGTCCTGTTTATATCCTTGCCACAAAAAGTGGGGTGGGATAATTTAGCAAACTTACCATAAGAGAAGACAAAAGTAAACGTAGCAAATTGCAGGTACTAAATTCCTTACGTTTTTCTTGCAGGGAATGTGTTGGAATTGCACTCAGCAATCTTGAGCTCTTTTAAAGGGAAAAAAGGCTTCATCTCCTGAGGGGGGCTGAATGGTTGAAGCTATGGTTACCTTGGCATTTTTCTTGTTCCTGTAATATTCTGGCATTATTCTTGCCAGTGCCCTCCAGCTTAAGCTGAGGCGTGAAGGAATGTTGTGTGTCTTAATAAGAGGCCCTTGATTGAAGTCTTTCCCCTACTGCCTTTTGATACAATAGAATTCAAGTGAAATAATCCATGCACTACAATGCTAATCCATTTTCATGAGCTTTTTATGAAGGATGATCCCAGAGAATTAGACAAAAAATTATTATTCATGATTGGCTGAATAAGTAGGGAAGACTATTATGATTAATGAAGTTTAAGACTTTTTTCCTTTCTCTTGGATACTGTTGTATTAATAACAGCATAGAGAAGAGGCCATGTTTTAAACAAAAGAAACAACAAAAAACAGATTTTATTGAAACCAATTTGGGAGACAGGAGGTCAGTTTTTTTCTCTTAGAGTGAATGTGGCAGAGGGTCTGAGTGGGTGGGGGAGGGAGGAGACGGTGAGAAGAATTATATGTGCATTTTTTTAACGAGATGATGAAAATGTTACAGAAAAACTTTGTTTCTGATGCTCCTCAAGATAAGATATTAGAAACTGAGCGTAGTATTTATTTATTTAATGCATTGTATAAAATGGAGGCAATTTCTTTAAGTCTGTGCTGTTTGACGCTCTCCAGTGCTGAGCTTAGTGTTTGGTGATGAATGTTGACTGGAGCCATGGATATATTTTTAACTGGTATTACTTCAAACAAAATTTCTCCATTTTCAGAAGATAGATTTATTTAATGCCTGCAGTCTTAATTTCAGGGCTCTTTTTGTTGTTAATTTAAGGAGTATGGGTTGCAGCGTTGCTTCTGACTGCATATCCTTACTCCTCTTGTGCTGACTCTTGCAGTCCTCTGACCCTGCGGAGTGCTGGCTCACACAGCTAAAGCAGCAAAATCCCTTCCCTTTTTTCTGCCTCTTTTGCTCTGCTTGGCTTTCTGTGGGGTGTGGGGGAAGGAATGGGAACTGTAGTCAGAGGCAGCGCTGACCCGAGCTGTGTGCACAGCACTGGAGGAATGTCCAGAGCAGCTGACACTGCGTGATTGTTTCAGTTTCTCCCCAAAGGAGTGGGTTGAATAAACGCCCTATTGTTATCCTAATCAACTAATGCACTGTGTTGTGCTGTTTAGTATTTTTGAAAAGGCATCCTGCACCCTGTGGCTCTTAGACATTAGTATTTGCATAACTTCCACATCTGTAATTTTGTCTTTATTAGATGAGGCCACGTTTCTGTGCTTTTTGGGTATTGGATAGACTTGACTTGGTAATGAGAATGTTTTAAGAGGTAGGCTATCATTAACCTTTGAACAAGTGCTTGACAGACTACATTAAGTCTAAAGAATGTGTATTTTTCTTTTTTCTTAACAGTAAAACACCCAATTTGGAAATTTGGATGATAGACTTGGCAAAATAAAAAAATAAAAATGGGGGGATTTCTTTTATGTATGAACACTGCATTTAGAAATAATGTACAAATGAAAGGTTATTTTCTCATGAAACTGAGAGCTTCTTTCCTTTCTGCAGCTTGCACTGAAAAGTGGCTGTGGTTGTTACAGCTTATAAATGAAATGTGTCAGAACAGGAGAATCATTCTTTTGTCTTTGGAGAAGTGCTGAGAATACTTAAAAGGTTCGTGAGTGTCTGTCTGAATATATGTACATAAAAATGTGATAACTAGATGATGGTATGGTGGGTGCTGTGTAGATTCAGAAAGGATAGAAAGCAGCACTCAGCCTGCCATTTGCTAAGTTGCCATCTTGCATCTGACAGGTCACAGGACAAAACTATATTGTAAAAATACCAGTTCCTGGATGATCTATTGCTTTCATTTTGTATTTCTGAATAATAAGCTTAGACTTACTAGATTGCTGTCCTTTATCATTTACAGTGAGGTTTTAGAAGTACTTGGTTGGAATGAACTACAGATAAAGGCAAACTGGTTTTATGCCACTGTAAGTTAGTGCTTCAGGATGGTGTCAGGTGACTGATTTATCTTTATTCTTTTTTGCCCCCCCCACTCCTCCCTTCCTGGATTTGTAGCTGTTGCATATCTCCTTTAGAGTCTATGGAGGTTGCCCTGAAGTGTGTCTTAGGCCAAGTACAGTCATACCGTAATAGCTATTCCCTGTGTTACTGAGCTGCCAACCTGAACCAATTTGGATTGACTCATTCCATGTGTGCACAGTTGTTCAGCCTTTGGTTTCTGCTGAATTTAGTAGAGCGTACAGCATGCTGATGATGTTGATTGGCAGAATTATTTTGAATCCCAGCCTGCAGTGAGTCCATCCAGTTTGATGGAGGTATTTGTGAGGAGGTTGTTAGGGGCCCTTGTGGAACCCATCTTGCCCTAGGAGCAGTGCCTCTGGGGATGCCCTTTGCAGGCCTGCCATGCACAGCACTAGGGGTATGGTTATGGTGTACAGGGGAATTTGGGAACTGTCCATGCACAGGGAATAAGTGCATCATGATATAAGGTGACAGAAGCAAAGAAGCTGCAGCGATCAATGTATTGAATCCATTTGAAGTCTTGCTGGCTGTAGGGGATACTTCGTAAGGATCTTCCCTGAAGTTCCCTTTCTGACATTTGTGAGATCAAAGGACTAGGAAAAGGTAAGTGCTGTGCCCAGACTCGTGCCACCAGTCCTTTCTGGGGTTTGTCCTGCTTGTGAAAAGAAGGCTAGATAATTGATGTGAAGTGCTTGATGGCAGAACATAATATTGTTTTGAAAGCAGTACGTTTTTGTTTAATGCACACATCGATCTCCATCTGTTTCATCTGTTGCATTTTCTATGTGCACTGCCTCGTTTGTGGCCTTGCTCTCATAATATCCCTCAGATGATGGCTCACATACAGTCCCTCAGACCTTTTGTGAGGACCCAGGATTTCCTTTTAGTCCGAAGGTGCTAATGAAAGCAGTTATGGTAAATAAAGAAAATGGATGTATGGGAGGAATATGAAATGTTTATGACATTAATATGCAATAAGTTTTGAGCAGATCCCTGCTTTCTGAATTCTGCTGATTTCATTGCTTTAGGGAAAAAGGAAGCAGCACCTCAAGGAAAGGAGGATGAAGTTGTGGACTTAGAGGATTTCCCTGGACGCTTGTGCTACTTGTCTGGTGTCTCCCGGTGGTGTATGCTTTCATCTGAGCTTCTTATGAGGAAGTGCTTTTTGCTGTGCCTGATTCTCTGCAGGGGAGTGTGTTGCAGAGAGTGTGGCAGTGTGGACGTAATGCATGAGGTCTTCAGTGAGGGTGGGAGAAAAGGCACTGGTGAGCGTTAAGACTGCTGCTTCGTTGCTTCATAAAAACCATGTAATGGCCCACTGTGCTGCAAAGCAGTTAGGCAGGTCTTACTCTTCAGTTGCAGCGCCTTTTAGTGCATTTTAGGCCTCTCATGAGGCCTCTGCTTTGGTTTTGAACTGCTTCATGTCCATCTGGTCAGAAGTGCTGTCTCACCAACTGTAGTTTAGGTGCTCCCAGTTTAGGGCTCAGATGCTGCTTTGCCTCAGCTCCAGCAGATCCCGGAGGAGTGCTGCTTGCATGCAAACTAGGGCTGTAGTGGCTGCATTAAGTGGGCTGGGCACATGTTCACCTGCAGGTTCAGAAGCACTGTCCCTTGATGGCAGGCTGACTTGAGGTGGGCTCATTTTACATTACAACATGTAAAGAGTTTGTGCTCTGGTAGTAAAAGGATCTTTTCAAGCAAGCCTGCTTAGTTGCTTAGTAACTGAGTTAGTGGTCAGACCTGAGCTAATAAAGTTGAAGTAGAGTACTGGTGCTCTCCAGATCTGGGGCTGTATGAGATGAAAGAAATAAGAATAAACATACTTAATAGGATATGCTGATACATGCTGGGGCCGAGGGCCAAAAGTACAAAATTACTGGTGCAGATAATGCAGTGAGTATTAGTGCTTAGAAATTCTGGTGTTGCTTCCACTTCTCATTGAATTGTCACTCCTGTACCAGTGTATGTATTTTAACTACATTCAATTAATACATTTATACTTATATGTGAGAAGCTGTGCTGTCAGCTAAAGACTTCCTTCCTATAGTAACTTATTTATGCTACTCTTATTGTCCAACACCTAGTTAAGACTCTAAGAGTAGTCATGGAATATTTTGTTTACTGGGCATGTTTTTTTGTGGCAGAAAGCAACATGATGACATCCGGCTCTTTATACTGGAGAAAAAATCTGTGGTTGACAGCCTTTTAAATAAAAAGCTTTCTTCGTATTCCATGGACATGAAAATGCTGTTGACCTGCTAAATGAATTGCATTTATTGTTCCTGAATATTCACCTTCATTAATATATTCCAAGTATTAAGTATTGGATGATTCGGTTTGACCGCTTTTGATAGGTTTTCTGCTAAGAGGAGACTTTTGAACTGCCAAGCCTACTTGCTTTTAAATTTCACAAGCAGTGTTTAAGTGAAGCTAGCTAGTGAGCAGAGCTGCGGGGACTGTGGCTTGTAGCTCTTACCATTCCATTTCCACCATTGGGGTGCAAACCCCAATAATCAGCTTACAAAATGGAACAGATAGAAGTTTGCATCCCCTACTGTCTTATTTAAGAAGTGCTTTTTTTCCCTTCCCCTCACAAGTTTAATAACTGGAATTAATTTTCTCCTATTAAGCAAATACAAATTACTTGGAAGCATGATCTGTGCTTTTTGGTGTTAAATACATGTGTAAAATCTTGCAACAGTAGGGTGAAGGAGGAAACAGTTAGAATGTATAGCAGTGCCTGTAACAAACAAAAAACAAACAACAAAACAAGAAGAACACAAAACAAATAGTGTGTGTGCATGTGGGATTTAACTGTGTGTGTATTTTTTCCAAATATTTAAGGTAGGAGTTCCTGTGCAGAGGCCTTCAAAAACAGGCATGCTTTAGTCTTGTCCCTTGACTCTTTGTGAAGGTACAAAGGGTGTCCCAGGTGCAAACTCCTGCTGCTTTTTGATGCCAGACTCGTTCATTCATTCTCTCTTTCACACGCATTTCTTGTTTAAGCGTGAGAATGCATGCTTTAAAAATGTGATGGGTGGATGAACGAGGTTCAGAATTCGGAGGTTTTTCAATTGACTACTTCAAATCATCTTGCAATCATCACAGATCAAATTACAGCAGAAGTATGCTTTCCTGAAGATGATGAAGGAGTTTTAAGTATGCTAAGAGGCCATGGAGCGCAAATTAGTTCTAATTAGCCCATGGTGGAATGTGTCATTGAGGTTTTTATAACTTTGTGTTCTATAAGGTAGGTATCCCAGCATGTTTTTCAAGATGTCTCACCATGTTGAAATCCACATGACACCACCTGGAGGGTTCTACTTTAAATTGCTTTGGCTTTGTGATGTGTATCTCCAAAGCCAGCTGACAACTGAAAGTGTTAGAACATCTGCAGGAACCACATTACATAAACGTGCTGGCAACAATGTCAATTCTTCCCACACATTCAGATAAAATTGGTACGGCTGTTCTATCTTCTTAATCAGCTTTGTCCAGTCATCAAGGTGATTTGTCTCTGGAAATGATGTCAGTTAGTTAAGAATGTGTGGTACCTCACATATTGGCAGGGGAATTGCTTTTGTAAGAAGCTGAGAAGGAAGAATGGAAGCTGAGGAGGTTGGTGCTGAAGTTCCCTTCTGGAAGATGGGAACCTACAGGAAGTCGTCAGCATCGTGGCTCTTTCTGCTAACTGGTTTCAGGGTATGAAGATTAAGTGCAAAATACGATGCTGTTCTTGTCTGAACTTCTAGGCTTTTTTTTCTTTCCGCAAATAAATGATGATGTGGGTAACACTAACGCTTCGGTGTTGCCTAGGATATTGCCAGGGCTGTGCAATGAAAGCTTACAGAGCAACGTTCCAGAAGTTCTATCTGTACTGACAAATGTAACCAACTCCACTTGCAACCTGAATATATTTTTGTGCCCGTTGCGACGTTCACATGAAGCTGATTAAGTTCTTTCCTTAAAAGTCAGTTGTGATAGAAGTATGCTGAATTTATTATAATTTTGCTGATAGTATTGCTTTAGATAATTTGATTAAAAACACTTCGTGCGTCACTGCATATAAAGATTATTTTTGTATCCTCTTGCTTTCATTCAAGTACAATAGGTGAAGCATCGCAGTTACAGCTCCTGGAATTCATGTGCTTTTTTATTCCCTGGCTTTTATTCGTACTGGTGGAGGGCATTAAAGTTAAGACGAATGCTTTCTCATTTTTATTAAGCTTCTCTGTTTTCGGCTTTCATTTAAAGAGTGTGTGTTTTTGGTAACTTAAGGCTCAAGGCCAAGTTCTTAGTATCTCTGTAACAATGAACTTTGTCTGATGTTCTCCGGTTGATGGGGAAAAGGGAAGTGAAACTTATAGTGTCTTGAAAATGTCATGAAAATGGAGGGTGAGTATTAGATGTTCAACTTTTATATGCTTTACAAAGTAAGTTTTCTATCTTAGCCATTAAATCATAGCATTTTGGCATGGGTTACTTGTATTCCTGAAAGCAGTCTCTTGGTAGGGCTTTCTAAGAGTCTCTAAGTGTCTGCTTTTTTAGTGACAGCAGGGGAAGGAAAGGTCTTTGCTGTTAATGTCTTAGTCTGGTTATGTATCTGCTGTACAGGACTGCGTTTCTTCTACAACAGACTTATTGTGTGGATTAATGATTGTGGCTCCATCGACTGCCATCGCAGTCACTGCCATCTTTTGCCAGCACAGTACGGAACCCAGTACGTAGCCTTGGTCCACAGTCATCACACAAATCCACTGTCTGGTGTTCTGATACCTTACAGAGACCTTCCTTGTGGTATACAAATTAAGTTGCAGGGTGTTGATATTCTGGAGATATCATTTCTACAGAATCAGTGTGCCATTTAGATGTCTTAAAGTTCCTGGCTATTTGGAAAGTTTGAGGTATGAGTCTGTGTATTGTTTGACATCATACACTGTTTCTAGTTAATCATTTCTTTTCTCTCCTGATCTGATGATGCTTTTAGTGCTGGATCCTTCTTGGTAGCTCGCCTGTCAATCTTGACCATAGGCACAACAAGCTTGTTTTTCTTACTAGAAGGCCAGATTCCAACCCTCCTCTATGCCAGTTTTTTCAGTAGAGTGCATCAAGATCAGAGATGGTAAGGGATTATTAGTAGGACTGCTTTCATTTCAAATGATAGCATTGGTATGATGTTGATTTGATCTGATGGGACTTGACAACACCTGCAGCTTAAAAAAAAAGAAGTCTCTTACCTACTGATGATGCATGTACACACTGAGGAAATGAGTCACCTAGTATATATTTTCCTTGGTTTTCATTGGAGAAAGTGCATAGGAATCTGAGGAGTCTTCTGCACGTGTGTAGCAGGCTTTGACACGCACAGATTTAGTGCATATGTGTAGGCTGCTCCCATATTCATAAGCTCCCTGAGTTTGTAACAGACTTTATCATAGAAAATGAGCTCAGTGCCCAGAACGTGCTGATTTTTTGTATGTGATACCAAGTTGCTCTCTGAAGGATTTCCAGATCTCTGGCAGCCCAGATTGATGAATGTATGGAAATTGGATAGGTTAATTTTAAGAACTTTGTCCAAACTGGTGAAGTTAGCAGATGTGCTATTGCATATACGTGCCAAAATGGAAACAGGATGGGGAAAAATAGTCTGCCTGCTGCTTGTTGAGGGAAGCAAGAACATGCCTGCTTTCTCCTTTGGTTCCCTGTTAGTGTGAGCTGTGGTGCCTGGGTCTCTTCCGAATTAATCTGGTGTGGTGATGGATGTCGGAGGCTTAGCTCCTCCCTGCAGTTAGCTTACTGTGGTGGCTGGCAATTAGCAAAAAGCCAGCGAATGTTGTCTGCTGTTAGAGTTCACAGGCTGTGTAAACTTACAGATTCGTGGATTCGCTCCTTTGCTTTCAGATCCTGCAAATCATTTACTTTTCTGACTTGAGGAAGCTTGCTCATTTCAGGAGAAGCTCTTATGCCTTGCTCCAAGCCTGAGGCGGGTTTCCCCAGCCTCCCTTTTCACGTGCTTGGGTAATAAACTATCTTACTGTCAGACTTTCTGGGCAGTTTGGAGACCTTGATTAGAAAAAGGTTTCTCCACGGCATGAAAGCTAAAAGATGAGGGAAGCCGAGCAGCGCTGCTGAATGGATCTTTGTGGTGCTTCAGCAGTGCTCGTGTATATTTTTCAGAAATGTATAGGTTTGCTGTCCATTTTCTAGTGCAAGAAAAATGCAGGCAGTGAAACCTGTGAAGGGCGAAACTGAGCAATCTTAGCAAGTTGTAAATTGGAGGAAAAAAGGTACAGTTCTTATGAAGTATCTCAGAATTTGTTCACTGAACCCCCTAAGTCTTCCTATCTAAATTAAGAACAAATAAAACTAAGTAGTTCTGATATCTGTGGAATAGCGTAGTATCCTGCGTTGGAAGGGGCCCACAAAGGTCATCGAGTGCAACTCTTGGCTCCAAGTCATTTTTAGCGTTGTTTGAAGTGCTGTGAAGGTGGTTTCAGTCCAGCTGTCCACTGGGTTCCTTGCATTCCTGCTTTTTACTTACTTTAAATGTTGTCAGCTCTACAAATCACTACTCTTCTTCCAATTCTAAAGAATTTCAGTGTTGCAAAAGAACAAACTGTAGACATCAGATGGAGAAAGATGTAAGAAGTCCATCAGGTAAATTTGTCAGTATCTTTTATACAGACAAAATGGCTGGGGGAAAAATAAGTAAAATAAGTATGTTGTGTTATTTGGGTAGAGGAGAAGAGCGATGGAAGGCTGAGGGGTTTTGCAGCTGGATGGAGGTGAGGAAACAGCATATGTGGGGGGGCTGAAACCACAAGAGTTGAGCTTTCATTGTAGCATTTCTTCCTCCTCCTCCAAGGCTTGCATTGTACTGAAACCTGTTTTGTAAAAGCAGGGAGTAAAAGGGAGATGGAATAACATGGATGTGTTTGGGTGCACTCCAGCCCTGTGTGCAGTACCCCACGTGCACATACCATATCAGGTGGCACAGCAGTCTCAGTTAAGGTATTCCCAAAATACTTAGGATAGTACTCCTCTACCAGTGACACAAGCCATAACCTGATGATTTGAGTTTGTCAAATAAACTGCTCTATGCCTGTGGATTTTCAACCAAACAATTATTTTTATTAAACAAGGAAACTTAATTATAGTTATGTTTAGTCTCATTGTAATAATTGCAAAGGTTCTTGGAAGGATCTCAAGTGCTGTGTTCTGCTCTTGTGGCTAACCTGTTCAAAACTTTGCTCGATGTTACATTTTCAGGGTCAAAGGCATTTCAGATCGAACCGTGCACTTGAAAACTCGCTCTCATCGCTAAGGGCAGATTGCTTTACAGTTAACTCCCTGTCCACGCCCAGCTCCTATTACTGTATACCTGGTACTTAGGAGGCATTGAATGTTGAAGTGGCCTGCCTTGAGGGAGCAGCTTTGGACAATTTCTAAGCCTCGAAATTTTAAAGATTTTTGTTTATCTTCTGGGTTTATAGATAATAGAAGCAGCAAATCCACTGTAGAAAGTTCAGTTGTCCAGGGAAAGCATAAGTAGCTCAGGACAAGGAGGATAAGAACTGATTACTGTACATAGCTAATTTTGTTTGCATGATATCGCTTTCTGTAAATAGTTGGTACTCACTGGTTTAAGCATGATTGCTCTGCATTTGTGAATCTGCTTCCAAATACAGTTAATGCAGAGTCTGTTTGTCTCTAAACATTTATTGCTCATGAAACGTTTTTGAATTGTTAGTTTTGAGAACAGATTTTGGATTTTGGTTTTCTGTTATTAGAACATAATGATTGATGCTTTTAGTTCGTATTTTAGAGCAGCTGACACGGCCTTTGAGATGAATCTAGTTTGCAACTTAGGTTGATCATGTGGGTAAAGTATGTTCTGACCTAATGACATTTCCATAGTACTTGTTTTCTAAAAACCAAAAAACACCCTGTGATCGAATGTTTTACTTCCCTTATTGATGTAATTTTGAAAAGAAGCACTACATTTAGGAAATATGCATTTGGATGATTTTTGCGGTCTGCATTAGCATCCTTACATTGATGCATTGCGGGGTTTAAGTGTTAACAGCATTCGCTTATAGGAGGAATTGTGCTTATAGGAGGGACATAGTAATTTACCAACTGGAAGAATACAATCCTAGCAGTCTCAAATAGGGTGCCCAGAAGGATTGAGGTCTGGACTGTGACCTTTGTGTTGGGCTGGGGTTTTGAAATGAATGCTTGTGAAATGCTCTGATAATTTCAATGAGTGCTTTAGAGAAGCCACTGAAAAAACTGTAGTTCTGCCTTCACAGTTTGAGCGCTTGGCAATACGTGAGGCCTGTTGCCATTTCAGACCTTTCACTTTTCTTTTCGAATAAATAATTATGACTTAATTATGGGAGCACGAACCCATGTGCTTATATTGACTTGAGAGCTCTTGGAAAAGCAGCATGTAATTTTACTCTTGGTCTATTTAAAAAAAAAAGTGTATGTTGTAAGAGTTGAGCTGCATCAGCATTCTCTTTTTTAGGGGGAGGGGACATAAAATTAAGGACATTGTAACTATGGGTTATAAACAGTTGACTGTGTTGGCAATAATTTATTGCTATGAAAACTTCTCAGTGCAGGCTGTTTTCCAAAACATGTTCCACTTGTCTGGAAGAACACATCTGACGTTTTCTTGAAGAATAGAAATCATTTACTAGAAATACTCATCTCTCCCAAAGTAGACTAAAAATTCAGTGTTCAAAAATAATTGATTTGTAGTTTTCAGGATTTGGAAGTTTTTTTTTTTTTGCAATTCACAATTTGGGAAGTGAATGAAGGGCCAGGAGCTGGGCTTCTCAACTGGGGCTTTCCAGAAGTCCTCTGGCATGGGGTGCAACCGGACTTGAACCAGGTTGGTGAGTCAGCCATAGTGTGTGCACGGTACCTTTACTTTCCTGTTCTCTTACAGTATTATGTGATGGAATATTATGCAAAAAAAGGGGTCAGTTGGATGAGAGTGAGTCACTTGACTGCACATTCAATATCTTTGTTAGAGGCATGAGGGAAAACCTGTAGCTTTGTGTAGGAAATAGGAAGGAAAATGTTGGGGGTGATTGTGCTGTTGGTTCACTGATTGTTACAGCATGAGAAACAAGGCTCTGCATATCTGACAGATTGATTTCTCCCTTAACAATAATAATAATAATAAAAAAAAAAGCCAACAAAAATGTGAAAGGGACCGCTCCAGGATCTTCAGCTAGAGGTTGGGTTGTTTCTTTCTGTTTTTTGTAGGTAAGCCTTTGTGGGTAGGCTCAGAGCTTCTCATCCTGTTCTCTTCAGGAGCAATGACATACATACTCAAGAACTATTTTAAAGGAAAGAATGGCTTCAGTTCTTCCTATTGTTCTTTTCTTCTGATATTTAATTCTATGTGCTCATCTGTATTTCCATAAGCCTTAAAATTTCTTCAGGAGGTGAGAAAGACGTGACTCTCGGTATAATTAAAGCCTGTCTTCCATCATCTGCGGAGCAGTAACTGACAGCAGATCCTCCTTTCTCTGGGAGAACAGTGCAAACACTTCTGTATGCCTCTTGATGAGCATCTCCCAGCTCTGACAGTGCTAAGCTGCTGCTTTTCTCCGAGCCTGCAGTTAGGCAGCAGTCATGCAAGTTACTCCTCTCCTTTTCCCTCATTTTCCAAATGTTTGCTTATGTAGCTTATTTGTCTTGGCATTTAGCTTCTTTCCTTAGTCCTTCTCTAGTATTAGAGCAATACATTCATAAGGAAATCATGATGATCTGATATACTACATTTTCCCCTTGCTGCTTAAGTCATTTAATATTTAGAAAATTAATTGCGTCTTAGTTGGTGACACACAGCACAGGTTTAATACTGGAGATAATCCCATGGCAAGATGAAATGGCTTCTCACCAAAAATGGGATTGACTAATGAAATTGAGCCTGAAGACCAAAGCTGGGATCTGGCAATAAACTTACAAGCGATTTCTATACACCAGAAATTTTAGGAGCTTTCAAATGTGCTGAATTAATTAACTGTTGGTTAGAATTCTTGGTTAAAATGACAGATTTTAGCACTAGTTTCTGTGCAAACAAAGAATGCTTCAAGTGGACTAAACCCAAGATGTTAAATAGGGAAGTACCTAACCGTTGCTGTTATTAGGTGTCACTTCAAAGCTTATGCTAAGATTTTCCACTACAGCTTTTCAGCACTTCCACAAGTTCAGTGTGCCCTGTACAGATGCTTAATTTGTATGCTGGGCCCTGTGATAAGCTATTTCTGTCGATGAGATTCCAAAATTATAGGCACTGATGTCAATGCAGATGAGGTTAGCCTAATTTGGTCAAGAGAGGGCTATGCCATGCAAAAATCTTCTTTACATGGGCGCATAAAGGCCGCTGCCAAGACTGACAGGTGTCCAGTGGGTGGCAAGGAGCTTCACAGATAAATATTCTTGTTAGTGCTGCTACAATTCTTGCTTCTTTAGGAAACCATATCACAATTGTACGGCTTTTATTTCCTTCCACTCCACTATCCTTGCAGGATTAACTACCTAGGTTGTGCCGAAACTAATGCCTCCAATTTATTTCCATGGAAACCACAAGAGGTACAAAAAGCACAATGATGCTGTTTGATACAACAAATTCTCAGCTACAAAACAGAATTTTTTTTTCAATGTAGTCACCACCATTAGCTATGCATTTTTACCACTGATGAGCAAGGGCCTGCATGCTTCGCTTGTAAAAATCTATACCAGCAGAGGCGACCTGCTGTTGCCAGTGCTAAGATGCACCACCCACTGTGCTCACATCCACTGTTTGGTTTCTGTCAACACTCAGCAAGAGTTGATGTGTATCAGTGGGTGCCATTTTTTTCTGCATGGAAGAATTCAGGTCCATTCCTTTGCTTCATACGCACTTCCATGTCAGATGCCATTTTGTCAGGCTGCCCCTCTGCTGCTATCTTTCAGACAGCAACAACATGTGATGGAATATTGGTAGGAAGGTTCAGCTTCTATTGCTGTACCACCAACATCTGCCTCTGACGTTGTGGGCCAACACAACGAAGGAAGAGGCATTACTTTTGGAACAGCCTTCATAACTGGAACTGAATTTTTGGAATGTTACTCTTCTAAATCCTACTGTCTGATCTTTTATAGGCTAGATTCTTAAATACAATTTCTATTTCATGTCAAAGCCTGACAATGGACATATCTTTTTACCTTCAAAAATGGAGTATTCAGAGATGAAATCCCAGGAAAAAAAGATTATTTAATCTTTGCTGTTTTTTAATAGTGAGAGATCTTGGAATCTTATGATAAAATGGGCATCCAGGTAGAATAATAATTCTGTACAAGTATATTGTATTTTAGAGAAGGCTGTACACAGATATTAGCTGTAGTTGAGCAAGTCCCCATATCTTTTTCTAAGCTTTTCACCTTTTTCCTGAATGTACCAGCTGTGAAGTGTATCAAAATTTCGTTAGTATATTTATAGAGCGCTTTATAGAGCACTTTTCTTTGCATGTCTGTTTCCATACCTCCTTTAAGTTAATCTGGGATTGCATTCATGTGGCTTCTTTGGGTTAGTTTAGCTTTGAGCTTGTATGTCTGCTGTTACTTTGTCAGCTCTTTCTTTAATGATGTTTTTAAAACAAACAAACAAAAAACTTCTCCATATCCAAGAGAGAGCATTTTATGCCGACCTCTCTAAGAAAAGGCTGAAACTTTTCAGTGTCTCCAGTGCAGTCTAAGACTGGCAGACCTAAGGCAAGGCACTGGTGAGAAGCTCTCTGTTAATGGTATCTCTGTAGTGGGTGAGATGCTGAAATAGTAGAGTTTTAATGGAAAATCTTTGGATGCATGTGTTGTTGGCACCCTCACGCCAACAGAATATTATTTTAGTGCAGTGACTGCCTTAAGAATGTGTAAATGTGTATAAAATGAGTCAATTGTATGAAAATTCCATTATTGAACTTTACTTGCACGTTTTTAATGCAATTACTGTGAGAAATTTGTAACCCGTATGGGTCAGAGAAGGAGAATTTGAGAGTAGGTAAGACAGAGAAGTACGGGTAGCTCACTAAAAGGTGGTAAGCTGGCAGTAGTGCAGTGCAGCCCAGAGAGTGAGGTGAGGTGTTGCAATGACAGGTGTTGACCTGGCTTGGGGAAGGTTAGGGGTTTCAGCACCAGCCTCATTAGGGCTGTTCTGAGTTTAACCAGTTCAGCTGCAATGGGTCTGCTTAACCAGTTCAGTTGAAATTGGTCAGCTTAGCCTGGATGGGTGTAGGTTTAATTAGTTCTTGGGAAAACTCATGGAAAACTACAAGCATTTTTGGGCATGGTGCATCAGCAAGTTCCGAAATAAGTGTTTAGTGGGAAGAGTCTCCAGAAGAATTTTCTCCATAAATAATTGTAGCACACCCTAACTGTGTTTTTTCACAAGCTTAAAAAGTTACATTTTTTGAAGTGAAAGAAGTTGAATGTAGTAGGCTAATGTAGCTTTATCCTTTCTCTGTATTTCAGATAGCATGTGTCGCTTCTCAGTTAAGTGATTGGCTTTTTTAATGAAATGCTTGAGCATGGCCAGCGTGATCTCTCTTTGAATCTCTTTAATCTTTATAAACTCTGTGGTGACTATTTCAGTTAATTATTTTTTTCATTTGTAATGCCATTATATTATTAAAATACTATACTGATTTGTGGATTTGACAGCACACGGTAATAACTGGTTTCAGTGTTTGACCTGCGTAGTCATTTCGGTGTTTTAATGGAAATGATCAAAAACAAAGCTAGGCTAGTTTTGTGCTGAAATAAATCATATGAATATTTTGTTGCCAGTTCTGCTTAATATATTAATCTGAAACTTTCAGCTTTTCCCCCTTTAAACTTGATCTTTTTTGACAACATAATGTTTTCATATTTCTGTGTGATTGTAGCAGGGAACCAGAAATGTTGATTTTATTGCTACCTTTTACGTGTTTAGCATATTTTTGGCTCTTTACTGAATGTGTATGTGCCTAAAGAAATGCTGAGTTTTTATTTTGATTGGAACCTTCCTTTTTTTTTAATAGAATCTGAAAATGTTATCTAAAATCCTTGAATAAACACCTGGTTATAATAAATGGAAACTGGGGAGTCTCAGTAGATGCCAGTATTTTAATTTTGTGTTAACTCTTAATACTCACCAAGAAGTGAATTGAAGCATGGATGAGGGTTGTTAGAAGCATTTCCTTTAGCAATGCTGGAGAAACACATACTTGATGATAAGTACAGGGTAGGGAGATGCTTATAATGTTGAGTGAGGTGAGCCCACGTAGTTATGGGAGCCTACCCATCAGTTGGCATCCACATAGAAGCTATCTGGCTTTCTTATTGAGTCTGCTCATTTCTGAAAGAGAAGCCAGAAAGCAAGACAAAGAGCAGGGTGCAGCGACTCTCACTGTGCTCTGCCCCCTTGGCTTTCTGCATCTACCTGTGGCACTGTTTGGCTCTACTCGTTGCATTCATGGACTCCACAAATGTACCGCGGGGGCTCTGGCTGCGTCCTGTGTTTCCCTGCTCCACAGCTTAAGCACTCAGCTTAAATGGCAGACTTCTTCTATGCTTTGTGACTTCTGTAGATATTTTATGAAGGGTTATAGTAAGATGCAACTACTATGGTTGTGTTTTGGTTTTTTTCCTTATGTTCCTTTTCTAGTGTTGTGATATGTTGACATTTTTTTTGTTGTTGTCCTTCAGCGAGATTACAACCTCAGTATCTTGGATTTAGGTTTCTAGTTAAGTATAAGACAGGCAGTACTACAGTCTTTCGTTCAAAGGGTGTGCTTTAGAAACAGAATGTAGCAGTTCCATTACAGCATCTAAAACACTGTTAGCTTTTTTGGTCACGTGTTACTGTTCATCTGCTTTCAGTTACATAGCCAGGTTACTTGCAAAACGTGAAGCATGTTAAAATTGAAATAATTCTCAGTTTGCTTCCAGGCTAGCACTCAATCTGTGGAAAGATGCATTTAATAGTGCAGATCAGTAACTCAGAGCAGCTAAAACGTGGCCTTTTGGGTGCCTTACCTTCAGAGTGCAGTCTGTCTTGAGTGACTGAGTTGCAAGCTGAAGGCCCTGACAGCACTTGTCTTTTTAATAGCTGTTCTGTTTTTTTCCTCACCTACATTATGGACAAAAGCATTCATCTTGTAGTCTGAAAACAACCTAATTTCTTGCTGTGCCGTAGACCTTTTGTGAGTCAGCAGATGCCGGTGTCCACAAACGGGTGCAGACAGATGCAAACCGATGTAGACCAGCCCTGGTTGAGTACAACTGTTCTAAGGTGGTTCTCTGTCCAAGGTAATAAGCCTGAGTTCTGCAGATAGTTGGAAAATAGGTTTCTCCCAAATAGAACATGGAAAATACTGAGGCGTAGGCTGTCATCTTTAATAACTTCTTAATTAACTTTTTTGTTGTTGTTTCTTCCATGAGCACTTTGTAGAAGTGGAGTAGAACTTCTTGCCATCATCTCTTCTCTGGGGAGAAGCAGAAACCTAAGTTTGGTGAATTCAAACAAAGCTAGTGCTTCCTTTGTACAGTCCTCACGAAGCTTGTAGGAAGGAAGTCAGGCTTGGGGAAGCAAAAAACGGGGAAGTGCCTTAAATGAATCTTGAAACACGGCACAATTCTTCACTTGGCTGCGGATTTGATTCACCAGGGGTGGGAATTCACAGTGGAAGTGTTGTGCATGAGGACTGAGCAATGCTAACACAGATGTGGCAGTGCTTGCTGACACTTCTGCAGTAAATGAACTTGATTACTTAAACCAAATTGGAAATGGTTGCTTTTTTGAGAGAGAATACACCTAATAACACACTATAAATAATATTTCAACAATTGTATGTAAACATACATCTAACTGTACATTAACCTGTTGTTTTTTTTTGTGGTGGCTGTCTGCCCTCCCATATCTCTCCTCTGACCCCAGCCATCCCAAATCAAAGAGAAAAATCTGAAGAGTTTATAATCACAAAAGCTTATAAGCAACTGAAGTACTTCTTTATGCTACATCACGAAAGTAGAGGTCACTGAAGCTTCAGTCAGACTTGGGGCACATGCTTCTTTCTGCTGAGAATCTTCTAAAGTATCTTCTGTCAGGAATGCTGCATTAAGACAACCCTCTCCTTCCACCAAAACAAGCAAAAACTGAGGTTATTTTAGTAATAGAGGTTACTTACTCAAAAAGGCAAATCCTTTATCTTTGTTTTGGAAAACGAATGCTGGAATAGTTTGTAAAATCGGTTCCAACACTCTTCCCTTCTTCGCTTACGCTTAAATGCTGCTTTTTCTACTTTTTTTTTATTTGAATGTCCCTTAAAATGCAATTGTAAGTAAATAGCCTCAGAAAATTGGAGCCAGAATAAATGAGAATACTGTGCTATAGAATTTATGTTCTTTGGCTAAATATTGTTTTATAAGAACGAGGGTTGCATGGTACATACTGGCCCAGTGGCAGATTGAACCAGTTTAGCTGCTTTAAATTTCTAATAGTATATTCTTTGTATTTCTAGAGATGAAAACGCACTACATTGGAGAAACAACTGAAAGATTAATTACAGTTTGTAATATGGAAGAGTTTAAGAGCTTATTCTCTTTTGTATTTCAAAAGAAGCATTTTAGGAATAACTTATTTCTAGATGTTTAGAAATTAAAAATGCATTCACTGCCAAACTGAGATGCATGCATTTTTGCCAGATCGTTTTTCCATGTTACTCAGGGCCATTTTGTTAACCTGAGCAAACGTGATATTGAGCAAGAAAGATCAAGAGCTAAAAACAGCTATCAGAAAAATGCAACACTGAGTAGCCTTCTTACTTTGGCAAAGCTTTGTGTTTCCCTACCAAAATATATAATACCTCTTACCCTTTTGGAAATAATGTCCAAACTGCACACAGGGTGATCTTGCTAATATGTTAAGTTAGCTGATGAATGAGGAAATAAAAAGTTGTTGGATTGTGTTCATTCACTGAGATTGGATCCTTTCTCTTCTTTCTCTTGCTCGCTGAAGACTGTAGTGGAAGATGTCTGAAACTTAAAAACATTTTTAAAGAAAATTCAACCTTCTGGATCTGCAGCTGTTCTTGGCTTTTGGAAGGCCAAGTTCTGGAGATGTAAGCCTTGCTTTAAGATCAGCCAACCTCTTGAGTTTGATTGCAGTGACTTGAGTATGGATGACTATTTATGTGTGGTAACGGAAGTGGATTTTGCTAGTTTAATTTCTCATGTTTGCTTACTGCTCACTAGCTGATAAGTAGCTTTAATAATAAAAGTATTTGGGATCATGTGCCTTCCTATCAGCATGGCAAATTTATTAATTAAGAAGTTGAAATTAAGAACCTTAGGTCACATTTTAAATTAAGACATAAGCAGAAGTAGCATTTATAAAAATTGGCCACTGTCTATTACGAAATTCTAGAAGTCTTACTCTTGGTATCCATAAAAAATAATGGGATATTTTCCACCTATTTTTCTTGAGTGTGGTATTCAGTGTTTATTTTGGGGCTGCAGCAGTAGCTACTTTGTTGTTGTTGTAGGAATACCTCTATTGGACCATGGTTTTTGTGAAGGGTGCGAGAGAGAGAGTACAAATGATAGATGATGCGACAAGGAGAAAAGTGAAGAAAAGTAAAGTTACTTTAGACCTTTGTCTCGCATTATGTGCTGATGACTTGGTAAATGGTAAGTATATTCCTTTGGCGTTATTTACGTGTTAATGTTTCTGTGGCTAAGCTCCTTGACCAGTCCAGAACAAGTAATGGTCCAGACAGGACTGTATCCTAGAAATCTAAGTGCAGCAAGTTACTCTTCTGTGCTTGTTTGAGAAGATGACATTTGAAGGGCAGAGACCCCACAGAGATTTAATTTCTGGGCCAGCTGTACAAGTATGTGCTTGTGAAATCAGGTCAGTCTGGAAAGTAGGAGTGATCTGTGGCAGGCTTCAAAATTCTGCATTAAAAATTACATGGAGGTGGAGATATGTGAAACCCTGCTGCATTTAGACAGGAGTATCGTATCAGATCCAATAATGTATATGAAATAGGGTGCATTTGTTTCAACTTTGAGTTTCTTGTAGGTGTTGCTGAATTTATCTTATTTTGGTGAAAAGCATTTAAAGAAGCATCTGTAGATGTAGTAGTTACAGAGGTTTGGAAGACAACGAGTTATGCTTAGTCCATTAAAAATAATGGCACAAATGAGTACCTAAAAATATACAATTAAAATTGTGATCCTGTACTTAGTCCTTGGAATCAAAGAGCCTTGCAGATTCCTGAATGCATACATGGAAGAAATAGGATCTTGGCAAATCATGATGGTCTATCAGTGGAGAGCTGCTTGGAATGTAGTAGAAGCTTGCCCAAATTACAGCTAGTTCAAAATGAAACCAAGCTGACAACTTGTGCATATTTGTTAGTGAAATCTTTGTAACAGCTGTTCTGAGATCCTCTTTCAGCTATATTGATAGTGAAATCTTGTGTGTGGTATTTTTTTTTTTAAGAATTACATGAGAAGGTATACTCAGCAAAGGAAAAAGTGGTAGTAGAACATAGAGTATGCTTCTGCTTAGGTGGTTTTACAATGCCTTGTCTATTAACTTTAAATTCAAGTCATTGGGATATTTGTTTGAAGACTGTAGGCAATTCTGTATGCATTTGCGCATTTGAACTGATGAACTAGATGCTGGCTTGTATGCAATATTTGTTATATGTTAGAGATTTTGCCTCGTGAATCATTTGAATTTTGGCAGCTTTTAGCCTCCTGTAGTAGAGTCCAATTCAGGAAATTTGGCTGGATGTGGCCTTAGGTATACACATATATTTCCTGAGCGTCATGTAGTATGGATGTAAAGTTGCCCATAGCCTCTGTGTTCTTATCTGGTCTAGTTGTGTCAAACTGATAATGCAGATACAGCCTAATGCCATTTATTGTTTTTTTTTTTTTTAGCTAACACCAGCTTGGTGATTACTAATCGTCAGTATGTCTTAAGTTAGGTGAAGTGTTTGGAGACAAGAATACTTGTAAATCTACATCCGTGACAGATTATGTTTTGGGTGGATATTAACCTTTTAGATAAGGTCCGTATGTTAGGACTAGAGGGAATGGCTTCAAGCTGCGCCAGGGAAGATTCAGGCTGAACGTTAGGAAATACTACTTCTCTGAAAGGGTGGTCAGGCACTGGAATGGGCTGCCCAGAGAGGTGGTGGAGTCACCGAGCCTGGTGGTCAAAGAGCGTTTGGATGTTGTGTTGAGGGACATGGTTTAGCGGGAACCATTGGTGAAGGGTGAATGGTTGGACTGGATGATCCTGTGGGTCTTTTCCAACCTTAGCGATTCTATGATTCTATGTATTAGGCAGGGTACCAAATGGTGCATTTTGATTGAATGTTCATGCCTATGGTTTTGGTTTGACTGGTGTTCAGAGGCAAGCAGAGGGGAAAGAGCAAAAGATGTGCAATCGGCGCTCTTGGAGGAAATGATTCTTCTTACCAACCCTGGAAAGTGGCTGAGTGGGAGAGGGCATGAGGGGCAAGTTCATCTATTTGGATGTTAAGCTGAAAAGACGTTAGTACATAGTTCAGGCATGAGCACAGATAGCAGTGGAGGTACTATAAAGGATGATTCAGTGTTGGGTGGACATAATAGATCAGAGAGCCACGACTGGTTTTAATGACTGCGTGTATTAAGTGCATTAACTTTTTTTTTCATCGCTTTCTTTATAGTAACTTGCTACAAACGGGTCCTTGAAATATGTTTTGAAGTTCAGTTCATTGTAGTTCTCTAGGTGGCAGAGGTAAAGGGGGCCTTCTGAGTATCAGCTGGGGTGAAATCTGTTGGAAATGGGATCTTCATAAAATAAGCCCAGTGCTTGGTGAACTACTGTTTTGCAGTAGGCTGATCCCGAGTCTAGCAAGCTTTGCTGCCTTAAAATATATATAATAAGTGTAATTGTGGTTTTTAATCTCCTTTACTAAATCCTGTGGATGTTATGAGGCTTTAATGTTGCCCGTGTCCTCTGGTTGTCATGCCTTCTCATCCAGAGCTCTTGGCAGGAGGCGTGGGGCAGCACTTCCATGTTGCTGGGCTGTCAGGTGACAGTGCTCCTGCAGCTGCTGGGCTGCAGCATAGCCTCACTTCCTCTTGTCCTGCTGCATGTGGTCCTACAGGCTCAGAAACATTCAGCCGGTGGTGCTGCGAGGGTCAGGGAGGGGATTGCGCTCTGGATCTTTTGGGCAATCCAATGGGAATTGCATCAGTCTGGTGTTTAACTCTGATCCTTATCAAATGGATTACTTCTAAGGTAGGTCATTTTATTGTTATGGTTTGACTAAATGGTTTTATAAGTAGTAGCCTGAGAGAAAAGAACTCATTAAGAACTTCATAAGTTCTTATTTTACTTTTTTTTTTAAACTCTAATCTGTTTTGGAAATGCATCATTCATAACTTCAAATTGCATTTCTTAAGTGTTCAAACATGATTTTATGGCTCTCGACTTCTTCCTTGCTTCAAGCGGGAAGGGTACGTTTCCAGCAATGCCAGTTAGGAAACTGAAAAATGATCTGAAATGCCTTCCAAAGGGCAGGCTTTGATTTGCTGGTCTTCAATTTTACAGCACTTTAAAGAGTTCGTGAAAATAAGGAAAAACAGTTTTAAACATAGTGAGAATAATTCAAATTAGCGTTTTGCTTCCTGGACAGGATATCCTTTTTGTGTTGTTGATTTCAGGACTGGGGGAGTGGAAATACCAGTTTTGTTTGCTTAGGTGAAATACCGGCTACTTCTCTCACTTTGTAGACTTTCAGCTGCAGATGCTTGTGTTAGGAAAAATGTGGGCTAACGTTCAGCAAACTTAGGAGTTCCTACTCTGTTGTTCTGAAGAAAAGAAGTATCTGCATAATGTATATGATGGTAATAAATGAGGGGTAATTGGTGTCTGAAATTGAGAGCAGACTCTTCAAAGCACAGCTAGCTCACTGCCTGGCTTGAAATTCATTCCAAAAGGAGCGATGCAGTTAAGTTTCATGTCGTGAAGGAGGGCTGGAATCAGTGGAGAGAATGAGGGAAGTGGAAAGAAATCGGAGTTCCTTCACCTTTATACAGATGGATATTTTTATTAATACTCAATTTTAATTGTTCTGTACGCTCAGCAGGAGGATCTGACAAATGTGAGTTTGAATTTGTTGTCAAACCAAACTTTGTCAAGTCTCTTTGCCTTGAGCTGTCGGTCACTACCAGCAAGGCAGTTCCAAATTTACTAAGGCAAAAGTGACCAGGCTTAGTTGGTAGCAAAAGACCACAGTACACTATTAAATGTTTGTTTATGAAGGCAGGTTCTGGTTTCCTAGATTTTACAACTGGTATGCCATCTGTGTTATACTGGCATACTGGTTTTTGTTTGCTTGTTTGTTTTTGTTTTGCTTAATTTAGAATTTTGTCCTTATTCAGTTTGGGCAAAGGTTCTATTAAAGGGAGAGTAATAGTACTTCCAGGTAGCTGTTAGTACAATTAAAAACACTGACTTGTAGTTATCTTCTTAATCACTTAAGTGGTCATTTCTTTTAAATATATTTTGGTGTGTTCATCCAATCGCCTCACTTTGCTTCTGTGCCCTTCTGTTGTCCCAGTTTAATTTATTAAGGTTTTCTTTCTTCACTTTGGTAAGTCACATGCTTTTTCTGAATATGCTTTCTTTTCTGATCAATTTTCAAGCTTTTGTTCTGTTCTTTCTGTTAAAACCTTAAGCTTTTAAACTAATGAAACTTTAGGGAAATATTATTATTCCAATTGCTGTACCTCTAAGGTGGATGAGAAGAAAAGGATGAGAGGAAAGGCAACAGTCAATTACTGTTTGTCTTGGGTTGATATTTATATGAAGTAGCTTTATATGGCAGAAAATATTAAAGTAGCCACATTCAGATATTTGATATGTACATGCATAAAGTTAATCGTATTGCTTATTAGCATCGCCGTCCTGAAATTAAATACATTTTCATATCTCTGGTCTGATAAACTTTCGAAATGACTGCTTTGAACTTCAATGAACAATTTACAAAATGGTAGTAGGACTGTCTTGCAGTGGCTTGCCTTTGGTTAATGACAACTCCTTAGTTGGTTTTAAGGAGCGTTTTCCAGTACTTTACTGAGTGAAACTCTGGTGGTATCTTGTGGAACACTCAGGAATTTTTAATTACCAAAATCATTATAGGAATTGCTTTAAATGACAGTCTTGCTTTTGAAATCCAACAATAGTAAAAGAAATCCACTCTAATTAGTTTGTCATTCTAGGTGCTTCTAGTTGAAAAACCGTCTTAGAATGTTAAATTGTTTCCAAGGGTGTACATAGGCATAGCATGATCAGCAAATTGCAGTTACCATAATACAGTAACTTCTCTGAACTTGTTCTCAATTTTGCTTGCTGAGAACAGTCTCTCTTATTGTTGGGCAAATATCTTTGGCAGAAAAGCCAACTAGGTAAAAAATATCCGACTGGCTGTGTTGCTGTCCTCTAGCTGTCTGAATAAACAACTGAATTGCAAAATGAAAGTTGTGTACCCCATCAGAAAGTATAGATTGTCTCATTTGGATAGGAGGTACTGATATTTGAAAACCTACAGATCTTTCAATTTCTTCTTGCCATTATGGAATCAGACCAGCAATTGCTTCAGTTGGCAGCCTGAAGTCTGGCTAGTGAACATTTGCCAACATTAGAGTGCCTGGTGTTAACTATTGTGCTCTGCTCACAAATTGGGTTTGTGAACTGGGTGAGGGAATTGTGATAAAACTGATCTGTCCTTGGAAACTTCTCTGTTTGACTTGAATGGAGCAATCACACAATCACAGGGGTTGGAAGGGACCTCAAGAGATGATTGAGTGCAACCCCTGTGCTAAAGTGCCATTAATCATCTTTGTGGCCTTCTAGGAGATGTCTGTCTTTCTTGAACTGAGGAGCCCAGAACTGGACACAATAATCTAACTGTGGCCTCACCAGGGCAGAGTAGATGGGGAGGTTCACCTCCCTTGACCTGCTGTTCACATTCTTTTTAATGTACCCCGAGATCCCATTGACCTTCTTGGCTGCAAGGGCACACTGCTGGCTCATGGCCAACCTGTTGTCCACCAGGACACCCAAGTCCTTCTCTGCAGAGCTCCTTGCCAGCAGGCCACCCCCTAACCTGGGCTGATGCATGCAGTTATTCCTCCCCACATGCAGGACTCCACGCTTGCTCTTGTTAAACCTCATCAGGTTCCTCCCTGCCCAACTCTCCAGTCTGTCCAGGTCTTGTTGAATGGTAACCTTCGGATGTATCAGCCAATCCTTCCAGTATCATCAGCAAAACTTGCTGAAGGTGGACTCTATCCCTTCAACTTCTTCCAAAAAGAGTGATGCTCTTTTCCCAGTAATTGTTTATGTTATGTAGCATCAGTGAAGCGGCTTCCCTTTCATGAAGGTGCAGCTATGTGCTATTTTGGTGCATCATTCTCATAGCACGACTGTTAATAATTTTCTGTTCATGTGTGAAAAAACTTTCAGGAAGAAAATCTCTTGATAGATACTCCCTTTACCCATTTTTCTGGCATTTTTTCTATCATTACAGTAATAGTGGTCTTCCACTTGAATTTGAACTTTTTCCATTCCCTTTCCACACAGATGTGACAAAAAGAGAAATTACTACTTTTCTATGTTATCTTTTGGAAAAAGAGATAACACTCTAATAGGAAACTGAAATTTAAGGTGAAGTTTTCAAAGTGGAAGTGCATTGTAAACAATCCTCCAACTTCCCAATTGTCTTTTTGATATGTCTTCACTGCTGTAGCAGAACAGTCCACCCAGGTTAACCTGTTGTTCTCATGTATGGAAAGGAGTGGAGAATAACTTGGCCTAATTGAGGAATTTGTTGAATTGCTTGGAGCCCAGCAGATATTCTCACAGGACTGAGTTTATCCTTGTGCTTGAAAAGAACTACCTGAACACATTAGGATCGTCTTCAATTCAGTCTGCTTGTTGGAATGGGGCTTATCTGCTTGAGACTTCACAGAGGGTTAAGGAGTTCAGTGTGTTCTCTTGTGGTTAATAGATACAAAGCTTCAGGCAGACCAAAGAAGTGCGATGGCTCCGGAAATAGTTTTATTGAGTTTGTGTTATTTACAAAATTGAGCAAGTTCAGGATAAAGAAAAAGTAATTTTGATAGACTAATTTGACAGTATGCTTGGACTTGAGTTATTGTTTTCTATAAACACGGGCACTGTTAACTCCCCTTCTGTCTGACTGTATATCACAGTACTCCTGTCCCTCCCAAGCCACATGGCATAAAGGTGTGAAGTCTGACTACCAGCACACATTGGTGCCTTTCACTCAGCAGAACCTGCTAATAAGTGATTTCCTCTTACCTATTTTATTTAACAAATTTCAGTGAATGAAGCATCAGTAGGATCTCTACCCTTGTAATAACATTAGTTGAGATTGTTGAGAATATCCTGCTGCTTTTGAAGTCTTAGTAATGAGGTTTACAATGCATGGCTTCTTTTTCGTTAGGAAACCAAACTTTGAAAGGTGATTCTAAAAGGTTTGGTTGCATAAAGATTCCTGTGAGGTCTTTTACTGTCCCTGCAGAGTTAACTCACCTGTTTGTATAAGCTAGTGGGTTATGTTCTTAAAAAGCGCTCATGTGTTTGATCTGCTATTTTAGCATGCATATATTTTAGGTTTTAATTAGCAAATAATGCTTTAAAAAGAATTTCTGTTTTGATCAATTTCTTCGCATTGTTTTCTGTCTCAGAGATTAAGGTTCCTGTTAATTATGATTCTTCTAGCTGCATTTGTGCTGACCTGTCTCCTGTATTAAGTTACAGGACTGTACTGGACGTGTCCAGGAATCAGTGTGGTACACAAGTGCAAACTACAGATTTGCACTAAATTCCATCAGTGATTGTGCTTCGTCAGTGATACGAAATGCTTCAGGCTACTGAAAGTACACCTGTCTGAGATTTGCTGAAATTCTAAGGTCATAGGAAGAAATCTGAACACATTAGTGGGAAATCAGTGTCATTTTCTGACTGATGAGCTGTATTGCTAACTTCTGTGTCAGGGCAGGCACGTTGCTGTGTGAATTGCTGTACAAAGATATTTCAAGGGAAGGATGATTTGCATTCCTTATGATCTTCCAAGGAAACATGGAACAAAAGCTAAGACAGTATAAAAGTGCTGTACTGAGAGTTCTTCCTTGTAGTTTTTATATAATAGCTAATATAATTGGACTCGATTTGCAGGTAGGTCTTTGGTCATTTCTATAATTAAATATTAAGCTTACCTTTGGGAAGAAACTTCTCTGATTTCAAGTGCAAAATTTCATGGCTTTTTTTTTCCTTCCTTCTTTTAGCATAGCAGTTGCTTTGTTGTTTTAATATTTTCTGGGTTTGGAGTTGTAAGACATCTGACAGACATGTTACATCTGTCTGTATCTTAATCATATATGTCTTATATGTCTTAATCATACTGATAGAGGTTATTAAGCTCTAGGCTTTCTTTGAGTGCATTCAGTTTGCACTGTAGTTAGAATCTTATAAGCAGTTTTGCCTTTTTCCACTTCCCAATAATTTATCTCTTTTTCTTTCTCTTGTAGTTCTTCTCAACAGCCAAGTTCTGTTTTTCTTGTGCTTTTTCCCACTTTCTGGACTTGAATGTTTTTTGACCCATAGCCCTGATGTAGTGTGTTCTTACTAGGGCAGGAATCAATAGGTTCCTGCGTTCACCTACAAGTTGGCTTTCATCTGAACTTCTCCAAGGGATATGATAAACCCTTTGGGACACCCAGGACTTTACTGTTCAGAATGTAATTAAGTGTGCTGGCCAAGAAAAAAAAAAAAGCAACCTAACAAAACCACCTAAAACCCTCTTGTGTAACTGATGAAATTGAACTCTGACTGTGAAGGCAATCCTCTGTTTCTAGGGTCAAGATAGCATTGGTTTGGGCCCTGTGTTGGCAAATGGGAGAAGACAGTAGAAATACACTAAGGAAAGATGTGAGGCTGAGTGCTAGCTTGTGCCAAGTTCTAAAGGCTACATGATGCTGGTGTTGTGTAACTACATGAACGTTTCCCCCAGTTTTTAGCTATTGCAGGTCCAGTTTACCACATTCTCAGTGATTCCTGAACTATAACTGTTACCACATCAGCTTAATGTTTCTGGAGCTCTAAAACCAGTTTTGTGTAGGTTAAGAATTGCGTCCTTGTTGGGAGTCTCTGTGTGTTGTGTATGGATAGCTTGGTGACTCTTTTAGACATTTCTTCAGAATACCTTAAATGGGTACCTAGCTTGGCTTACAGAAAGTGCTAGGAAGGAAGGAAGCATGTGCCATTCACATCCTGCCCCGCAGAAAATAGGTGCAATCCCTGGGATTACAGTAACAGTGTCGTTCAAGTTCTTTCACTTCTTCTGAAACTACTGTAGCTTTACAAACTGAGTTAAACCATGGGTAAGTAAATAAGCAAGGAACTGCCAGTATTTGAAGTAAAAGGCTATGAGAAATGTGTTTTTGCATCTGCTTTATCTTGTTCTGTGTCTTATTGTTGGAAATGATTGGGGAACATCTGAAAAGAAAGTTAGAGGGGTATTTTTCTTCCACGCTCTGCTCCTGTTTTATCATAATCTCTTTGACAAGAGCTCTTGTCCTTCCTTTGTCCCCATCCTAAAACAAAGTCAGAATGTATATTTGAAGAATGCGTGTTCAAACTTTGGAAATAAATTTTGAGGGCTATTTTTAAATTGAAAGAGAAGTTATTTCATTCTAACATGCATAAAATGTCCTTTTTTTTTTGTAGAGACGTGGAGCCATTTCCTATGACAGCTCCGATCAGACTGCGCTGTACATTCGTATGCTAGGTAAGCATGCCAGTTTCTGCATTGCAGAGATTTTATGGTTGTTTAGAAAAATATAAATAATTCCCTTTTTTTGGGGGAAACATTCTGGTTAAATTCTTTAGAAAAACCTTGTTGTGTTGATTTGAATTTTTTGGTTGTTTGGCTTTTAAAATTTGCTTTATCTTTGAGTTAACCATTGTGTTGAATACTTTGTTCATGCATTTAAAGACAACCAAATTATGGTTCTTATAATTAATGGAAAGCACTTGGTAGAAGTTTAGTTTTATGGATAATTATTTATTTGTGATGGATCTTTCATTCTCGTTATGGAATTTCACCTCTGCGTGGTATCCTTCTGGTTAAAATTGTAGCTTAGAGAATATTTGTGTGGAAATTACCATAAACTTCAGAAAATTTCAGTACTGAGGCTGTGAAGTGCTCAAGGTGTTCTTCAAATAATGGTATGGTTTTAAAAAATACTTTTCTTATTAATTCTAGAAGATGACTTGAGAAGGAAAAGGACACGTGACAGGGCTGGTAGCTTAGTCAGCTTTCTGAAGAACGTTTCCAGAGTAACAACTAGATGAAACCAAATTAAAAAGAAAGGACAGTACTGGGAGGAGCAAGCATCAGGGGACACCCTCCATGATACTGAGTGCACTGAGGGCTGAGTTGAGGTTAGTAGTTGAGAGGAGCAAGCTGCAGAGCTCTTGTAGGTGACCTGAGCGATCCTATATGCTCTTAAATCTGTTTCACTGCAAAATTAGTGCTTAATTTAAGCCAACTTCAGCTACGATTTTTTCTTGAGATAGACTATGAATGCATACATGTCTTTCACAACTCACTGAACGCAAGCAGCTAGTGATTATAGATTCTTAACCTGTTCCAACTAGATCAGCCAGATCTAGTGTCTTTTTTTTATGCCCTGAGTTGTTTCAGTTCAGTTGCAAATTGCACTTAGCCCAGTCTCCAGAAATTCAAGACTATGTTCTCTATGAATTTATAGTCATAAGCTACACATGTAGACAAATATGTATGTGCATGTGAAATGCAGCTTGGACTTAGTGCCTTTGCATTGTTCAGTTACTTTGTTCTTGATTTTTTTTTTTGTTTCATGTTAAGTTTGTAAAGCTGTTAATACTGTAGCACTGACTGTCTAGTAAAGAATTTTTAATAGAGGAGTGTAATTTGGAGAATTGTTAAAAAAAAATGTAGGAGGACAGATGACACTGGTTTCTAAATGCTAATTGAAGAAGCAGCTCTTTTTGAGGTGGTAGAATTAGGTTTTTTTCATATTAAAAAGTCAAGTGGCTGATTTTTCAATCATCCTTCTTGCAAGATAAACATTAGAATTCTTCAAAATGGGATTTTTTTAACTTATCTGCTGATGGTAGACATTCAGCTTGTAGGAAAATAGCTCTTGATTTCTGGGGAGAATAATCTTCGGCTGCTTTAGAAGCTTAGCTTAATTGTACCACCTAGTAGTTAGGCCCATGAATACTGCAGAAGAGTTTGATTGCAAAACTCAACTGAAACTAGAAGAAAGCAAAGCATGATTTTTTTTGTGGTTCCTAGTGTGTGCACATGCCTGAACTGAGGGAAGATTCTAATGTGCTTTGAAATCTTTGTTCACTGTGCTAGTAGGCAGAACTGGAATATATTCAGAATGTGTGCAAATGTGTTGAGTAAATTGAATTTCACTTGTTCTCTAATTTGAATTAATTTATTAGGTTATGTGATAATGCGATTCATAACAAGCACCTAACTCTTGCAGACATTGTTTAATCGTGACAGCTACTCAGAAGCAGCATGTCTTTTAAAGGAGTAGGCCTCCTCTGACTTCTGCTGGGGGATGGTATCAATAAGCAAACAAAAGATTGCTCGTTAGATATATGAATCAGTGTGTTACACTCTTATCATTTACTTGTTAGTGATCACTTTGTTTCTCCAAATATTAAGTACACTGTACTGTACAAAATAGCAGCTGTTAATCAGAGTACTGTTGTATGCATAAGTGGATTATAAAAAAAGACCAGCCTGAAAGCTGAACAGTTGGATGCATCAGTATTTAGAAACATTCTTATCAGAACAGATTGAAAGATAATTATATTCAACTAGACTTTTTAATCAGAAATAGGGTTGGATTCCCTGTACAACATTGTGAGGATTTTCTTTTTAAATTTTACTCCTGTTAGCAGAGGACCTGTAAGAAATCCTCAGATGTAACTTTATGGGAAGTTACACAGTCGTAAGAGGTATTGCCTTTTACTTCACTGGTTGCTATTACAAACAGACTGTCTACTGCACCTAAGTAAGGTGTCCATTGTAGCAGAAAAGTGGGTAGAAAGCTTAAGGGTATCTAGGATGCTTCCTTCTGCATCTGTTTAGATGAGTGGGCCATAGAGTTGCTGTCTTTAATGTCCTCCAGCTGTTCTGACTGGAATCCAATGGAGATTCATTTGCACCAAGTGGGCAGAAATTGCTGTAGTATGACAGCGTTTCCAGGTTCAACTAAAAAGATCGAATTTTAGGGGCACATGAAATAAACTAACAAGTCCCACAAGTGTCAATATAAACAAACAGCGTTGATGTTAATGACTCATCTGTCATACTCTTCCCAAAATATATGCTAAGCCATTCCTAAGTGGCTGACTTGCTATTTTAAAATATAGATACAGATGCAGCATTGTAGAATTTTTCTCTTAAGACCTTGAATAGGCTAATATACGTACATCACCTCAGTCAGCTGTTTCTCTCAACAACTATGACAAATCCACACTGTTTCCTATAAGTGCTTCCCCATAATCTTGGTACTTTATTGATTTTGTTTTTCTTTTCCTCTGCTTTTGTTTTCTATTCTTCCTGTAGTTGTTTTGTACTGCCTGAAGGTTTTGCTATTGTGCGTGGCCTGGAAGGAGTGGGGCATTGACTGCTTGTAGTGGGGAGCACACATCTCAACTAAAGCTGGAACAGTATGCCCTGTTTTAAAAAAATCTTGATCACTTTAACTTGAGAACAGTGGAAGCAAGCGAATGAGTAACTCGGGGCATGTTCTTCTATGGTAGCAATTGCTATGTTTTATTGCTTTTGCTTTAATTCCAGCATATTCAGCTGACCTGTCATCTGTTTCTTCAGCACATTTAATAGCAGCTTGGATCTATGAAGCTAGTAATTCTTTCTGGAAATCCTGCGCTGCACATCTTCATGCCTTTGACTTGAGTGTGGGTGGTTTACCTTGAGGTGGCTTCTGCTCCCAGCTGTCCTCCGTGATCTGAGATTTCTGTCCCTCCTCCAGAAGCCCCGGGCAACCTGAGCAGCTCCTGCATCGTTACTGGTTCAGACTGGAAGATTAGGGTAGCACGAAATACGTGTTGTGTAACCTTAACATGCAGGGATGTAAACTATGGCGTATCAGCTGCCTTGTGAGTTTCAGAGCTGTCCTTGCAGTGTGAGCAAGAGTCTGAGAGAGGGGTTAGGAGCTAAACGAGCTGTCTCCAGGTAAGTTTTGCTAAAGACCTGATTCTTTTTCAGCTGTATCTGTCAACTTCCCTCTTACACGTTTTTTCTACCATTATTTATTCAGCTTTCAAATCAGTCTTTCACTGTACGGCTTTTGTCTTTTCAAGGAAGGAAAAAAAGTTCTGTATAGAACTATCCTGGAAAACAATTTTAGTTGGATGCTCAGGCAGCAGACACTGTGTGTGAGGTATGCCTGCAAAATCGAGCTTTGAGTGGAAAACCGAGAAACATCTTAAGAAAAATCTTTCTCCTGATCCTTTGAATTGACAGATACTTGCAAAGAAGAAAAAAAATTGTTCCTGGAAGTCCATTATCATTATAATGCTGGACTTGAATGCGTTCCCTAAGAAAACAGAGGAGTTATTTCAGAGTGGCTGAAATAACTGTTAGAGGCAATTAACATAAGAACTATTATCTTGCTACCACTTCTGCCCCACCGAGGAAATTTACTTGTAAGCATTGTGATCTGATGGTATCAAAGCATTTCATAACCACTTCGATATATTTTTTTAGAAGGCCTAAATAAATATAAGCCAAGACAATTTATGGAGCTTTTGTATTGAATTTAATTATCTTTTATCTGCCACAATAATAACCTGCGTTTATGTTGGACTTCTGTTGCTGTTTGAAAGAACTAAGTAATAGTGTCCTCGTATAAGGTAACAGTCAACTTCAATCTGAAATGTCTTACACCTTTTTTTTTTTAATGTTACCTGTGATGACAATCGTGTTTTTCTTAAATTCATTTCCAAGTCACAGGGTTACAAAATCTTGGCAGAATTTCTCAACCGAATCAGTGTGAATGTGTTCTGCTCTGAGCAAGCACAATAAAGTGGGCACATTTGGCATCCATTGATCTCAGCAGGTCAGGTCAGTTGAACCGTGAATGCATAATGATGGTCAGGTACTTCTGGATGTTTGGGACTAATTACATGTATGCAGTTGAGATTAGTATCATTGTGCTCTTCTGCTTTTGTTTTGACCCAGTAGGAATTTCTACTTTGTGTACTGTGATAAATTCCAGTCCTGGAGAACTGATAATTCTTCCAGAATGCCAGAATAAAATCGAGTGTGTTCTGAATATAACTTCTGGTAAAAGCAATAGTTCCTTTTTCTTCCTTTTCTACTCAAAGTCCACCACATTGTGAGCTTTTCAGGAGAAACGAGGCACAGTTATTCTAGCCGTACTGTTAGATGAGGCACTAGCTAATAAAACAAGTAGAAAAAAAGCAGAGAGAACTTTGGGTATCGTTTGTCAGATGAACTTGTTTGTTTTGTAGTTTGCCGAGCTCTGTGTTAGTCTCCACGTGTTTTTCTGTGAACCTTTCCTGTTCTCAACACTTCTAACAAGTAAATTATTCACAAAACCTTTTGTACGCTGCCCAAAACTATATGCTAGTTAATGTGCAGGCAGGTAAAACTTCAAAGGTTAAGAATGCTTTGAAAATGAAGTGCCATTCACAAAAGCTGTATCATATTTTGTTAAAAATCAGCTCAACTGCTCAGTGCAGCTGGTGTGCTGAAAGGTCACGCAGCTATAGCTGTGACTGATCTGTCAGATAAATAGATGTGATGGGGAATGGAAGTTGCATTTTCTGGTATAAACTGGTATTTTCTTACACAACTATTAACGCGCTCGCCTCTTCTTTTCCCAAGCTTTCTGTCCTTTCCTTTTTATTCACCCATTTCTCTAACATTCACCAGCTGTCTTTGGGCCTGACCGAAGAGTTCTACAATTTGCTGCCTCTGTATTGTCTGGAAAAAGATGAGCCTCTTGATCTCTGATCAGATGAATGCTTGAAGTCTTTATAATCCATTATATTATCAGTGGTCTAAACGATAATTCATACGGGTAGTAATAGACTTACTTTATCTTGCAGCTCTGTTAAGTTTTTCAGTTTCAAAGGAAAAACAGCAAAACAAAAGCAACAAAGCAAACGACTTGTATTTGGTATGTTTTTACCAAAACAAAGACTCTAGACTCCTTACCACAGAGCCTGCTGCTTATCTTTTGTGCTGCTTCCAGCATGCCTCACAAGATAACATTCATGTGAAGTGTGTCACTACAGATACGTCTGTGTTTATAGATACTTATCTCTGGAAATATATTTGTTAAGTGTGAAAAGCATGTCACTAACGTTTTGGTCAGTATCTTCATGTATCTTCTGATTTAGGCTGTCTTTTAAATTAGCTTGGCGAGGAAAAGGAAAAAGCACAATAATACTAGTTGCTGAAAATTAAGTAGCTATTTTTTATTCTTTTTAAATCCAATCAATTTCTTGCGTTAAATACTTTTGATTAATAAGAAAATCACTGTGTTTGAGGAGAACATGATACCCTTGTAGGATTTTCATAATTAGAAACCTGAGTACTTCCCCATCTGAATTTTCGCTTTTGTTTTTGTTAGGATCTTAGAGGGAAATACTGTTTGATCCTCGGAGGGTTGCCCAAATTTGTCATTGCTGGAGGTTTTAAAGTGAAAGTTTTTAATTAAGTGAATTACTTTTGCTAATGTACATAACTACGTTATGAAAGAATACTGATCAGCTTTCAGTTGGTTAAAATGCCTAAACGGAAATCAGCGAGCATGCTAAAAGATTCAGGATAAATCTAAACTGCAGTGTAAAATAGTTTTATAAAATTTTAATACTGAGTTTTGGTATTTTAATAGGCTCATGTGTAATATTCAAACAGCTGAGCACAAGTAAGTAAATGCTAGTGGGAAAACATTCTATTATGTAATATAAAACCATATTATTAGTAGCTTCTTTGCTAAAAGCTACCATTTCTAGAAGCTGAATCTTTCTTGTACTATACAAAATGTTTTTGTTTCGTGTGTGTTACTGAGGAACAAATAAACTTTAATGTTATTGTTTCCTGTCATATCAAGGTGCGTTTTTACCATACTGGTGTAGCAAGCTGTTCCTAATTTCATCTGAATGCTTATCACATGCTTCTGGCAACGTATGCATAGGCAGGAGAGATTTTGACAAGAAAGCATGCAGTTGCATGTTTAACAAGTCTTCAAACTTTGTTTTGAATTTCACCTTCTAAGAAAAAGCATTGAAATAGGCCGATTGTTTGAATAACCCTATTCCATTAAGTACATGAATCTTTACCCCTCCAGGCTATGTTCATTTGCATTTTTATCTCTGCCACTCTTCCACACTTTTATTTCACTCTTGACCCTGTTTCTAGGAGATGTGCGAGTAAGAAGTCGGGCAGGATTTGAAACAGAGAGAAGAGGTTCTCATCCATACATTGATTTCCGTATTTTTCACTGTAAGTATTTAAAAGCAGATAAATGACAAATAAACAAAGGCTTCCATTAATTTTAACTACTGAGCCTATACAAATAAAGTTAGCAGCTTATATAGCAAGACCATCCTTTTACGCTGCTTAGGAAAATCTTTCGTTCTACTTCCAAAATAGAATAAGAAAATCTTCACTGCTAAACTACTGTTTCTAAAATCATAGTTTAAACTCTTATTTACTGAGTTCAGATCTGAATCCCTATGGAAAAGAAGACTTGCATACCATTACTGATGTGTATGCAAACTACAGAAGACCCAGTCATTTGAGAAGAGTACTTTCCTGCTTTTATCAGGCATAAGAAGGACCTGGCGTAGGGTGGTGATTGAAAAGAATTACGGTAGATTTCAGTATTCTTGACCTACTCATAATCAATCAGGGTTTCATTTTCTCAAATATATAGATAGATCTTAGTTTCACATAGGAAGACAAATCCAAAGATTAAAATGTTGTAAGAAAACATCTGACTAAATTTTCTTAATTATAGGTTATAGGAAACTTTTTTCCCCTCAGTGAACTGTTACAAGAAGAATATTTTTTGATAATTTCACTTTTTTCCTCTATATTGCGATAACCTGATATATCAGTAGTTTAACATAAAAGCTGTTGTCATCACCATACCTGAATATTCAGCAAAGTGGAAAAGATTCAGGTGTTAAAGTACACAAATAATGTATTGTAATAAGGAATCTACACTGACACTGTGTGATCTCAGTTCTGAATAGTCTGAATGCAGTGGTGAAATTGAGGAAAATTATTTCACAGTAACAAGTGTGGTTGTAATTATCTTATTGATGAGTGGCAGAAACTGTGCTAATTTTCTGATCTTTAAGTTGCTGATGTGTAAGTACATGGCTACTTAAATCTGAAACTTCTAAACTCCTAACGTGTCATTCAAAAGTTAGTTTCATAAAATAGGTGAGAAAACAAAGTTTGAAGAGGACAAGGATTCTATCACAAATGCTGATAACTCTGCTGTGAGAATAAAATAATAAACCTCCATGAAGACAGCACACTATTTATGAATTCTATGTAGAAACACAGTTATGTGGCATTTCATGCTGATGTGGGAAACTACTAACAGAAATACGAGGAGAGCAGCGTGTTAAAAGGCAGTCACGTGAGAGATTTTCGCCATTGTCAAATGTGTTTTCACTCTGCTTCCATCCTGACAGTTGTACATCAGGCAGATCAGGAGAAGGATTTTTCACACGCTTTCTTCTTGCCCCTACTTGTTCAGGCACAGGCACTGACTTTTAGCAACATCAACTGTGGTGTCTGATGACAGCAAGGAATGTTGCTAGGAGGCCCAAAAATTCTTTGCCTACAACTTTCCTCTCGTGTCAGCTTCCGTGGCAGCCTTCAAAGTTGCTGTATTATAGTCAGATTTTTCTTTTTTACTTAAGAACACACTTTGAGCTTAAGAACTGTGGTCTGTTGCAGAGTTATTGTGACTCCTGCTATATAGAGTTTTCTTCCCAAGCGAATAAGGAGTTAACCTTACTGTACCACTAAATTATCTACTCATTTACAGGTTTCTTTTTAAAAAAAGGAACCTTAAGGTGTTTTCTTTTTCTCTGAAATGCTAATCCTTATCAGTGTTTCCCTAATAGTTTTAAGCAAAAGACTTGATTGACTTGATTCTTAGGATCCCTCCTCATTTTCTCTTCTTGTAACTCCACACATGTGGAAGAAAAGTAGTCACCATAGCAGAGGAGCCAGTTTAGCTACCATGCTCTGCTTGGAGCAAAAACTGGGCTGAAATGGTTCTCTTTTACAAAAAAAGCAGACTAAAGCATTTATGTGTTGTTTTTTTTTTGTTTTTCTTTTCTCTCCACAACAGCTGTATACTGAACATCAGTATTGCATGGATATGTTTTCTTCATGGTGTTTGTAAAATTTCACTGTAACTTTCATCTGCTATCGACTAACTTTACTCTGTGATTCTAAAAATTTTGAAATGATCATTGCTTGCCTTTCTTACAGATTACACATACTGCCTATCATGCACGGTTGTTGAAGCGTTATTGCCATCTTATATTTTGCTTACCTCATTTTGGTCCCTAAGCATTGTTTTTGTTTTTCTCAGTCATGTAACTGAGTGAAGGAACTTCAAAGTATTTCAGAAAGTTGAGTTAATGAACCAGTGACCATTTTCTTTCCATTGTTTTATTAACACTCTTAATCCAAAATTTTATTGATAGGCTTAAAGAGCAGTGAATTTTAAAGGTGTGACTTTATTTTCAAGAAGCTACTGTTGGTTTTTATTCTTTTGTTTTGTTTTCAGAAAATAATCCATTCTGTTTCATAACGCTATTTTTATTTGCAACTTGTACTTTTTTATTTAGCAATATAACGTTTGTTAGCAATTAGTTCTTAAGGTCACTCCTGTTTCTTCTTACAGGTTGTAAGCTTAGTGTCTGCATCTTTATCCCCTCATTCTGTAACTGTCACATGAATATTCAGGTTCATAAATGGGCTAGAAGTATGCTTGCTTATAACTTCTTTGATTTTTAAAATGATTGCTGGAAAAAATCTATATATATATTCTGTTGAGATGGTAGCGTGAAAGAGATACATGAAGAGTATTAATACAAGATCTGACTGTCTAACTGTGTCGTTTGGGTGGCAGCTTTTCTTCTGTACTATTCTCTATTCCAGAAATCACGTTTTGATAGCTCATTGCAGGAGCTTATCAGAAAGAATAGCTTCATAAACAGTTTTTTTTTTAACAAGACTGCATCCTGCTTATAAGGAAAGGCAAGATTGTGTTCCTCATGTTGGTTGGTAATTTGTTAACACTGTGGTATCAATTAGTAGTTTCTGTTACTGTGATCTGTTGATTTATGTTTCTTTGGGACATAACCTCAAGTTAGCAGCTAAAAGCCATGGATGCTGAAAGAAGAGAGTAGCCACATACCTTCTTTATTCCTCAAAAGTAAATTATGCTTTAAATAAAATGGTCTGGTTTTGTTCAATGGATATGTTTTCTCACAGCTGCACAATGAACTGCATATGCTTTAATGGTCTTTTACTGAATTGAGTATGTAGCACCAGATCTACCAGATTGCACTTCTCAGGTAACGTGTTTGGCAGTGAACTGTCCGATAAGCTTCATGTACTGTTGAGTTTTTGGAGAAGTTACTAAAAAAGTGTTTGCAGGTCATTACAAATATGCTACAGTGAATGTAGTTACTTTTAAAATTGTTTTAAAACTATTAAAGATATAATAAATAGTAATTCAATCTGTAATGTCCACAGATTGTTGACTAAAACCTGCTGGAGTACAAAATCTTTGCTAGAGTAATTGGTAGATGACAGTGTACAAATATTCAATTTTTTAAAAGTAGCAAACCAAAAATAAAGATGAAGGTTTTGTTTTCCTGTTACCGAGAGGTTGTTGGTAATGTGTATCTTTTTATGTATTCATGTTTATGTGTATATACAGACACTTAAGCTTTGTTGATTGTGGTTGTGAAGCTTCTTTGGCACGCACGAACAAAAGAATCTGTGTGCTTCCATCACTCACTGTTTTGTCTAAAAAAAAAATTGTGCTCAGCGATGTGTACAGTGTGTTACAATGGGGAAGCAAAGCCAAAATGATTAAATAAGATAACAGCCAAAATCTTGGGTAGTGTCATATGCAGATACAATTTGAATTAAGAGCTCCAAACTTCCTTTTCGGAAAGGGTTGTTGAATATAGTCTGGAAGAACTGGATAAAAAAGAATACTTTGGTCTTGTGAGGAGGAAGCATTTTTTTTCTTCTTACCTTTCCTTTTGCATCTGCACCAGAGCAGATAAGATCTTGTCAAAAGGCTTTTGAAATTCTCTCTTGCCACTGTAGTCTGAGCCTGCTTGTATAGGATGATGGTGATATTGCAGATGTGTGGCTCTATTTTTATATTCCACAGATAAGTTAATGTCACATCTATGAGTTAAAGTATCTAGGAATTAAGAAAGGATTTCTGAATTAATCAATATGTTTCTGTAAACATCTAGCAATGACTCAGTTTTGAATCAAATTGTGCTCACTAATACAGGGCTCTGCATCCAGGAGAGAAAACATGATTGGATCTTGGTGGCTTCACTGATGGTGTAGATGAATGTGTTTTCTCTCTAGTTGGATATGGAGCCTTTTTTTTTTTGTAGTGGAAAGGAAAGAAGGGAAGAGCTCAGGTATCTTTTATTGGTGATGGATGAATCTGATTCTTTTTTAAGAGTACAAAAACATGAAGGAATTATGGAGGTTTTCTTTGGTATATCATTTTCAGATTGTTAATGTGGAATCTGCAGTTCAGTAAACATTTTATTTGCTACTTTGATATTTGGTGGAAGTATCAGTATCTGCTGCTTGCAGTGGTGTTTTTAACTTGATCAAAAAGCACTAAAAAAGATATATCTTGGATGATGAACTTAGACTTGCTTTAATAGAAAGATCAGAAGTAATGTAAGAAAGAAGAGTTCAAGTCCAAATTAATTGCTTTTAAGTTTTGGATATCTTTCTACAACAACAGTTGATCATTATTTTGATTATGCCATCTAGAGGTTGAGATAAAAACGAGCAAAGTCCAGTTCGAGTTGAATGCCTTCTTTTATTTCATAAAAAAATAGAGGAATTCCCTCCTGTATCTTTTGATCAAGAAGGGAGTTACTCTTAGAAGTTCTGCTGTGAAAAATGACTAATTTCACAACAAATCAAGTCGTTCAAGAACATGTGTGGTCAAAGGTAGAATGATGAGTTTCTTTACCTGTGAAGATAGCAATAGTAAAGACTAAAAAGCTTGCACTCAAGAGGTTTCTCTAAAAGTTGTATTTCTATGCAGGGCACATTCTGAAATTGGCATCTAATTATTCAAAATCTGAATTGTTAAAATAATTTTTCTCTTCCAGTTGAGAGTTTTACTTTCATGTAGTGCAGTGAATACAGTCACAAAAGGGAAGTAGCAAAAGCCCAGCCAAATGAAAATCTTCTAAATACAGCTTAGGTCAGAAGAAAACAATGAAGTCAAAGTACACGTGAGCTTGATTAGGGAACATTTCAGGGTAAAAGCTTCTAGTTGAGAATACAGGACAGATTTTTTTCTTTTTTATTATCCTAAGTGATTGTTTTATATACAGATATCCTTACAAGTTTCTGTAGAGCAGCATGTGTGCTCTGGAGTCTTGCACTGATAAACATGGTGTTTTATTGCTGAGGTAAGTTTGTCTTCAGAGGAAGATACAATCACGTTTTTGTTCATTTCTTTTGAAGTTTTTTTAGTACGTTTCTTCTCCAAGTAGTTTATTTTGAAAGTATTACTTTCTGGCAAACTTGCCATCATAAAAAATACTGGCGTTCTTTTGTTTGCGTCTCTGCTCCCAGTTTGACTTTTCTTACTACAAACACAGCCTTATAAAGGAAGAAGAATCTTCTTTTTTTTTGTCAATAAGTGTGCTACTTTTTTAATTTTTTTCTTTGATTTATTGTGGTAAGGCCAAAAAGATTACTTGATAGTTCTTTCATTCCAGTGCCATAGAACTGAAGAATTCTACAAGACGTAAGAGTGATGTTTTCTTGGAAGACTTCAAGAAAAAGGTCTGGTGCTGTTTTTTTTCTGAGAGCCACAGTGTCTTGATTAACACCGGGGAGGCTTCATCTTATCGTTTCAATGAATATTAGTGTATTCTGATGATAATTCTTAAGTATTTTGCTTTAGTGAAGCTTAGTTTATGCTATACTGGTGTGGGCTACAGATTTACCTTGCCTGGGGTTGAAGTCAGGCCAAAGTACATAACTACAAGATTGCTAGAATTATGACTGAATAAATTAGAAGGGAAAGAGTGTATCTTATATATACTGTTTCTTAGTTCTCAAATAATTGTTAAATATTTATGCAGTTCAGTACAAGAGTTCCATTATTGAGTTTACTTAATGTTGTATCATTCTTGGGGTGTCGGTGAGGAGGTTAAGAGGAGCCAAATTTCAAAAGAATTTTATGCCTACAGGCCTTTTGGATATCTTTTCATAGTATTTTCTTTGTATTATTGGTGCTGCATTATTTAAAGGTGTGCAGTGCTATAGGACAATTGGCATTTAATTCTCTCTTTTCAACACTACTTTGATGAAGTAGTATAATCTCTGTACTTTGAGTCATTTATCTCAGATTATCTCTCCTTTGGAGAGAGGCTTGGACCAAATAGCTGTCAGTGATCACATCTGTCTCTTCTGACCTGAAGTATGCTGATTGTTTACGTATGTACTTAGTTAAATTTGTGCTTCATTGTGCAAGATCCTTGATGTGAGGGAATGTCTGCTGGGGTTTCTACTATGTTGGTAGTACTGCTAGAGTTTCACAAGAATTAAAGTTTTTCTGATTCCGGACAGTTGGAACACACTTGCAAAGCCATATTTCTTTCACTAAACCTTAATTTATAGCTTAATTTTCAGTGATCTTGATTATTTAAGAGAATGTATGAATATGGTACAAAAATTAATATGTAGGAGACATTAAGACAGTCTGCCCTGACTTTAAGATGGGGTACATTGCCTTATAATGATGCCAACAGGACTTGATAATAGTTGTAAGGAAGACAGGAACTATAACAAGGTAATTTAGACACCAGTAATCTTTATGTATAAATATTCAAGTCTTCCCCGAATTCACATCTTACAAACTGAATCATTGTTCTTATTAATGATTTTGATATACAGTGTCTTACGAGTACTTGAAGGCAAATCGTGACAGTGAAAAGCTTAACAACTAAATAACAGGACTGAAAGAAAGAGCGGGGATCTAATACAATGCATTTCCTAATGGTGTGATGGGGAATAGATGTGAAATTAGAAAGCTTATGGGTCCCTCTAGTGGTGTGAAGGGTTAGATAACAGTTTTAATTTGTTCGTAAATATAAAATGATTAGTGTTCTGGAAGGCCTTAGAAATACAGTTACAGTTGTTCCAAATGTATGTTGTTACAGGTAGTAGAAACTTATGTTGTCTCAGGCTTGGTAATAGCATCTGCCATGTAAAAAATGATGAACGCTTAAGTAAGTGTATAGTTGGCTTTATTATGGAAAAACTGTGAGAGGTTAATTCCATGAAAAGATTTAATTTAGGTCTTTATTTTAGAAAAAAGAATTTCCTCTGGTGTACCTGTGCATGTCAAACTGCCGTTTGGTATTCAAACCAAAGAGAGAGCCATCCTCTCAATTTTTTTTTTTTTAATTTCTTTTTGCTGTTACTGGCAGTGTACAACTGAGATTGCCAGTTAAATGTTTTCTTTTGGTAATAGTAAAACGTAATTTTTATCATGGATAACTTGATGTTTATTTTGGGCTCTAGCACAGAAGACATGAAGGTAAAGTTCATATGTTTGATAGTTTTATTTTGACCAAAACCAGATCAGAGTCCCCGAACCTTTCTTTTTGCATTAAAATCAAACTGAGGTGTTTCTGTTAGGATTTAGTTTCTATAAATAAAAAATCGAACTAAACTATCATGAAGTTGTCATTTGTCCCTTTAATGTTCTCCCTTACTATACCAAAGATACAAACATGGAGAAAATAAATACTGGTCCGTAGGTAGTTTTGACTTTTCCATATTAATTTTGTGACCTTATTTAAGTGTGAGGGGGGGAAAATACTGAGTATCCCCATGAAATGTGAGTTATTTGCCTTCAGCTTCTCATGAAGTACAGCACTCTTAAAAGTGAGAAGAGTAAAATAAGCTTCTTGGAATGCAGATGAAATCTGTTGCAAGAAGACAACTTGCATTACTTTTTCTTAGTGTGTATACATACATACATAAGCTAAAATAGCTGATGTTATTAAACAGAAGAGTTCGTTTTTTCTCTATTTTGGAGCACTTTGTCATTTTTTTATTGTGTCAGTTCTCTCAGATGCCTAGAAACAGGGATATGGCTATTGTAATAATAACGAAAAAATAATTGGAGGAAAAATCATTGGATGATTTTCTTACTTGAAGTGGGGAAATGAAGATTTAAAGAAAGAATGTCGTGGAGCTACTGTTGGCTAGACAGGCAGTCTTCTGGTTCCTTGTAGCCAAGCCGCTTCCGAATGCTGAAACTTCCTTCTTAACAGTTCCCACATCCTGACTTTGCTTTCATGTCATGTATACTTATTTATTTTCTCATTCTAATTTGCCCCCAAACTGTCCTTATCTCTTAAAAACAACTGGTCAGTATTAGACTTTAGGAAGACACACTGAAGGCTACAAATGAAAGTAAGTATACTTGGGTTAGGAGGGGGAATGTTTTTGTAGTGTGTTTTGACTTGAGCAAATGTGATACGTTTTTGACTCACCTTCTTTCCATTGTGAATACTTTGAGCTCTATTTTTTGTAGGTTCTCTAACGGCTAATGATAGAAGAGGGTAGGCTGACATTCTCTTACTAATCGCATATATAAATGGAAAATGAGGGTGTTTTTTTTTTTTTTCCTGTGCCAGGAGGTAAATTTTCAATTGCACCACTGCATCATTCCTGCTTTACAAACTGTCCCATGAACTTGTCTTTGCTGATCTGCCTGAACTTAGAGTGGTCAGTTTCTTTCTAACGAAAAGGAAACTGCAAGCTTGGGTGCTGTCAGTGTTCCTGTGGCTTAAAAACTTTTTTTTTTCCTTCCATGAAAGCTAGCAGTTTTCTTTTATCGTCTGCTTTTTAGATTACCTGTCAAACCTCCACATGTGATTCACATACCCCAGAATGTCCTGTAGCAAATGTTTAATTGTCACAGAATAACTCACTTTCGGGGTTGGTATGGTCCTCTTGAGTAAGGTATTCTGGAAGGGCTCAAAATCTCTCATTTGGAAATTATTCCCATCATTTATATCTGCAATGATTAGATGTTTGGTCAAGTTGTAACCTTCAGTTGAACTTAATGTGGAATAAGTAGGAGTTCAAAGGGAAATACCAAGTCCTTCCCCTGGGGAAGGACAGGCCCAGGTACCAGCTGCCCAGCTGGCAAGCGGCCTGGTCAAGAAGTCCTTGGGGGTCCTAATGGGCACGAAGTTGAATACAAGCCAGCAGTGTGCCCTTGCCACTAAGAAGGTTAATAATATCCTGGACTGCATTAGGGATAGTATTGCTAGCAGTTCAAGGAAAGTGATCCTTTCCCTGTACTTTGCGCTCTTAAGGTCGTACCTGGAGCTTTATTTTCAGTTCTGGGCTCTCCGTTACAAGAGACAGCCAGACATAATGGAAAGAGTCCAATGAGTGGCACCTGAGATAATGAAGGGACTGGATCACCTCCTGTGAAGGAAAGCTGATAGAGCTTGGGAACCTTCAGCCTACAGGGGTAGGGGTTTGGAGGAGGATGTCATCTGTCTTTGCTGTAGCGTTCAGTGACGGAACAACAGGCATTGGATACAAACTGGAAGTTTCCCGCAGGGGTTCTTTCTTGCCATCAGGGAAGCGCTTTGTTACTGGGGTGGGTGACAGAGCACTGGCACAGGTTACCAAGAGGCTGTGGAGTCTCCTCCTTGAAGATAATCAGAAGCTATGTGGATGTGGTCCTGGGCAGGATGCTCTGGGTGTCCTTGTTTGAGCAGGGGTGGGGCCAAATGGACCCAGAAGTCCCTTCCGATCTTTGGCTATTTTTGCCCAGAAAGCTTGAATGAAGTTGGCTTTCTAGCTTGTTTGAATTACATCAGCTGAAGCTGTGCTTTACAGAACCACAAAATGGTTGGAAGCTGAACTTTTTCTCCCTCTTATTTAGGGATAGGAAGAAAAAGTAGGATTAATGTGCAAGGGTAGATGTTTATGAGCTATGCAAACGTGATAATTCAGAGAGGTGATTATTTTTAAGCTTAATCTCAGTAGCGTATTGTAAAAAGTCATGAATGTTCAGCTTCACAGGAAACTGCATTTCCTTTGAAAAATTGATTTGCCTCTGTACCCACGTTATGAGGAAAAACATTAAAACAAATGTGTGCAAAACTCCTGAAATGACTTGTAAGCATGAAAGTAGGTGGAATCTAGGCAAGCACAGCTGAATGATCATGCTTTGTTTTATTTCTGCTACCTACGGTGTGCTGTTCTACCCAAGTCTAATAAGTGGCATCTATGATGGTTATTTGTAGTGTGACATCAAAAGTAGCTTTTTATTAGCTGGAAAAGACTACTTATGATCAAGAAAACTACTTGTACCTTTAAAGAGCACCGATTTCTGCTATTTGGAGGTGTTTTGTTTTACTCAGATCTGGTGAAGTTCCTTGACTTTGTATGTATGAATTTGTGGATGTTTTAGATACATTTATGACCTAAGGATAACCATTTCCTATTATTTTATTTTAAACCTGATGACCTCGGGTCTGAAATTTGGGTTTTGGGTGAATCAGGATTGAAAGAGAAGATCTTCAAAGCCTACCCTCTGTAAGCAGGAGCTTCTGCATTCTGCAGGATTGACAGTGTCTCAGACCGTACCCTAATGTTAACAAGCTGTCTTATAAATACTTATAATTATAGTTATTATATAATATATATAATATAAATATAATATAGTTATTATATAATTATAATACAGTATACATTTATCTGCCTGATGTATGTAAGAATGTTGTTTTATAAGAAACTTTTCTCATATGTAGTACACCTGCTTACATAATCAAGGTATACATGTATCGGCCTCTTTGGAGAAAGTGCCCTTGACCTCAATTGTGATGACTTGGAGGAAAATATTTCATGTGAAGTTGTCTGCTTTAGCTCTTTGAAAGTGATGGGAACTTTGGTATCCTGATTCTTTTCTGGCAGGTCTGAAAGATTGTTCTAATTTTGTTCTTTCAATTGCTGTAAATGAGGATTGCTGATGCAAAATGCTACTGTACTTTAGATACTGTTAGTGTGCTGTTAGTCTCATTGTTCCCATGTTTTGTTATTGTTGACTAGAAGTAAATATATTAATGAGGAAAAGTAGAGCAGAAATTACATTATAGCTACTGCAGAGAACATTATTATGGGTAAACCTTTATTTTGCATGGAACCAAACTGCTCTCACTAGAAGTCGCTGAGACTTCTAATTTAGGTTGTTAATAAGTCCGTGCCTTTGCCTGTAGCATATTTTAGTCTGGCTTTTAGAACAGATATTGCACCTGTTTATTTCACTGATGTCTAGTATGTCCCCTTTGTGGAATGACCAGAGGGCTGTACTACGCACATTTGGCTCATCTTGGTTTTGAGGGTCTGTATTTTTGGAAAGGAGTTTTTGCTTTTACTTCCTGTGTTAATATGTTCTGTTTTTTTAAATCTTTTTGGGCAAAGTGAAGGAATATCAACATCATTGACTCTCTGTTGGTTGTGTGAAACTGCTCTTGGGAGTAATGTTGAAAAGAAAGTGAAGGAAAGGAAAGTGAAGTTTGGCCTTTAATGTTTCAGGCTGAAAACACCTGGAGTGATGCAAAGAAACTAGCTCTGTCTACTTTAGTCTTCAGGTTTCTGAAACAAACAGATGGACCCTGTGAGTGAAATTGGGCACAAGCTAACATGTGTCCTTTGGATAGCTAAACTGGCTAGCATAGTAAGAGTTAATCAAATCATGTGGGTTATTCTTTGAAAGCAAGCTACAAACACATTCTATAGTGATTTTGCTGAGAAAGCAAATCACATACAATGAAAATAAATGTGGTAGTTTTACTGGCAGAAGAGAGACTGGGTAAAATTACCTGCAGAAGCACCTACATTGTTCAACTGGATTTAAAACTCTGCCAGTAAAGCTAAGAAAACCTCTGGAGCTTTAACGTGTGTGTGCAGTTATTTGTAGATGCTCTTTTTAACTACTTTATCAATACACTGATACTCTCTTGCTGGTGTGTGTATCTTACGTGATTTGCTAGGGGCATGAACTGCATAGCTATATATGACGGAAGTTTCCCAAAAGGAATTACTTGCAATATTGTTTGTGTCTTTACCCAATTTCCATAACATTTCTGTCCTAGCTGTAGCAGTGTTCCTTAGGAAGATACATCTCAACTATGATTTAAATATTTGTTTTCCTTCACAGGGTGTTTAAGTAGAAAACTTTCTTTTCCAAGCTGTGTTTCTACACTCTTTATGGTGATCTGTATTTGTGGCTGAAACGTTCGCTGTGCCAACAAAAGAAAAGAAGCAGTGCAGTCGTACCAACCTTCCTTGAGCAGTCTCTTGTTAGTAAAGGTTTTTCAGAGACAGTATTTATTCTCTTGTTTTTTCTTATAGCAAATTCTGAAATTGAGGTGTCTGTGTCTGCGAGAAATGTGAGAAGGTTGCTTAGTTTCCAGCGCTACCTGAGATCTTCCCGTTTTTTCCGTGGTATCACTGTTCCAAATTCTTCAAACATCTTAGATGATGATTATAATGGACAAGCAAAGGTTGGTTGCTTCATTTAATTTTTACCTTCACTTTATCAAGTATGTTTCTTTGTTTACTCACATGTAAATATCTTGTGTTAAGAGGCAGTGCAAGTAAATACAGGTTTTAAGCATGTATTTTCATATGTGTATGTATGTGTGCATATATGTGTATATACCTTTCTAAAATACAGTCAAAATTCTGTGACTTCTGACAAACTGTTTCACCTCTTCCAAGCTTAGTGGGATAATTTTTAGAGCATGTATACTTATGTGGCTTGCAGCTCTTTGAATGGCAAATAAAGGCTGAACTGTGACAATTAAGAAAAACGGAGTAGAGCATTTTGGGCAACCTCTTACCCTCCTTCTCCTCTTCCTTTTTAATCTAATTTCATTAGTGAACATCTGAAGGAGACACTAGCTACTACTGAAAGTTCAATAGAATGTATAATTAGCGTATTAATTTATTAGAAGAAGATTATGCCAAAATGATATTTTTATATGCAATTCTTCTAGAAAAGTGTGATAGCTGTAGTGTACTTGTGCTGTACTAGAGCATACTGGTAGGACAGGCAATAGTAAATCTTAGCTTGATGAAGGGTTAGTGTATTTGGAAACAGGATGGATGTGCTGATGGGATGAGTAGGCAAAGGTGTTTAAGAGCCCAAAGGCTTTGTCTTTCTACTGACAGTATATAATGCTTTTTGTTAATAACCTGTATGCACAAAAGGAATATCCTTGTAGTACAGCGTGCTGATACTGAATGTGATCAGGCTACAGTGTAGGAAGAATCTGATCACCTTAAGGATGGATTTAAAGAAGACACATAATTTGACAGCAGAAAGATCTTGTTAATGTTGTGTATTTTTTCTGGTAATTCAGTTTCAGTGGCTGGTAGAGAAAAGCTAGCATGTAGTACTGGCATCACAAAACAGCTGCAAATTTAATGAGAATCTGAGAAAGCAAGTATCCACTGTAAGACGTGCTGGACAGGTAATTCTAATGGAGGAAGGGTGGCACAGGTGGTGACCTAAACTCTGAGGCCCTGAAATTGCTGTGGTGTTGTCTGTCCGTGTTCATGAAAGAACGTGTAGTAGCTGTGAAGTGGTAGTCCAGTGAGGTGGAAAGTGAAAAGATGGTTTCTTATGAAGAAATCACAAGCTTTTCTTATTTACTTAGTAAAACATTTAGGTAGTATTTTCCCTATTGGGGAAAAAAAAAAAAAAGGAAAGTGAGAAATTAAAGGACTACTTACAGATTATTACTTCATTGCAAAAATTGAAGTGGAAGATCTGGAAGAGATCTTGAGACAAAAGGCTGGAAGTCATCTGACAGAGTTTTGTGATCGATACATTTGTTAAGATGATTGCACAAAATGTCAAGCGTGGGTCTCTTAAGGTGTCTCAATTTTATTTTCCAAGTTTGAACAGTGGTTTTGTCATACTGCTTCTGTTTCTAACCTAATTGTTTTAAATTGTCGTACTACTTTCATGAAAGGGATTAGGGAATGAAGGGGAAATCTCAAATTGTACTGTCAAGATGCTTCTCATATTTTACTCTTTTAATTTGTAGCGTAAATTTTAAAGTTATCCAGTTTTTTGTGTATAGAAATTCAGAGACTGATGCAAGTCCTTAAAAGCCTAAATACTCTTCTGGCCTACAGGAATATAGCCGTGTACTGAAGGGGAAAAGAATTAAAGCTATTGTGTTTTCTTTCAGTGTATGTTGGAGAAGGTTGGAAACTGGAATTTTGATATCTTTCTTTTTGATAGACTGACAAATGGTGAGTTTGTTTCCTCCTTTTCTCTTGTGTTTTTATCTCCTAGTATAACTTAGCTGTTGCTCTTATGTTGTGGCGTGTGGTAGCTTGTTCACTAAAAAGCAAAGATTTCATCAGGTGGTACTTCTTGATTTAACAGTCTAAATTCTGATTTGCCATGCCACTCCGTTAAAATGCCATTAATGTCAGTACTGATGATAATCGCTGATTTATAGAAGATGCCCTTGTACTTTATAGGTGGTATTCTTCCTCTTTTTTTTTTAGCCGTAAGTAGTATTTAATGTAAGTTGACTATCTTGCTCATTTAATCTATTTTTTAATTATGGAATGGTGTTAATTTGTACATCTGTGTGCAAAAGGTCGGTTACAGTGAATGATTACTTTTCTGGATAAATTGAACTTTGGGTAGAACAGTTGTATTGGTATTACTTTAGAGCACAATAAAAAGGCAGAATAGTATGAACACATTGTAATTATGACATCTGGTAGAATACCTAGAGAATTAGGAGGTGAGCAGACATAAACTGCTGTGTATATGGTTTAGACAAAACACAAAAGGAGAAAAGGTTATGGTTTTGCCGTACCCGTTACAAGTGACAGTAGGAAAGAGTTGGTTAAAAAATAAATCAAATGAAGTATAGTGAAGCTATGGACAGCCAGTTGGAAAAGAGATCTGTAAATGTGCTGGAAAGGAGGTGGACTGCTGTAGTAGATAGAGAGAATGTTTGTATTTTAATATGGAGCAATGGAAAGAAGAGAAATGGGTGGTGAGTCCAGGGAAACTGGCACTTGTGCCAGTGGGAAGCTCCTGGAGGCTGGACTGTGAGCAGGGAGCAGCTGGTGCCATTTCTCTGTCCATTGGATGGGGTTGGTAGCAGAGATACAGTTGCTGTGTTTACAGTTTGGCAGGAAGACATAGAAACTTAAGTTCAGAAAGCAAAACATGGCACCAGGTTGCTATTTTCATAAAAGGATGCTTGACTTAAATGCTTTACCTAGTAGTAAAAGTAGTATCCTCACAGTTTGATACAAAGCAAAGCACGAATATAAAAATGGAAACAGTGGGGATTCTTACAAAGATAATGCTTATATAGATAATTATAAACTTTAACTCAAAAAGCTCTTTTTGTACAAGGTAACTTGTTTGTAAACATAGTTTATTAGAGATTAGTTTAACAGAAGGGGAGTAATCTGAAGTCCTTTTTGATACAGAGCCTTCTCTGTCGTAAGTATGCATTGTTTTCAGATATACTTCCAGTATACTGCGCAGCTTCTATTGTGGAAGCCTTTCTGAACCATCCTCTTTGCATCCTAATTTTGTTGTTTTAGGAGCACATTTGGATCAGTTATGTTCTTGGGAGATCTTAAGGGTAGAACATACAACATTGCTGTACATGCAGCTTCACCTGGTGAGCTGCCCTGGGCAAACCTGTAAGAAATGAGTTGCTCAGTACATGCTGTTTGAAGAACTGTATATCTTATGGTGAGGAAGTGGCAAGCACCCCTGAATATCTCAAGGCAGTGATAAGTTAGATTTAGCAAAATTGCTTGTCCTTTTGTACCTCAGTTTCTGCCTGTGCTAGATTATCTTATTTCTGCTGAATGAGATTGTCAGAGTAAATGTACCAACACAGAGAAATCCTTCACTACGTACTGTTTGCAGAGTGAATAATTTGCAAGCTATTTCAGGTAAACAGTAAACATGCAGCTATTTCCTTGGCTTCTACAGCTTTATTTGTTTTATCACTGTTTGTGATTGCAGTATTATTGCTGTGAGCAGGTGAAATGTATTGCAAGTTTTTAATGGTATACCATTTCCTAGAGAAATGTACAACTTTTTATTAGATTTCTGGCTGAAATAAGGAATTATTTCACACACACAAAAAAGATGAAAATGCATGACAGCATACATGCAGCGTACACAAATTGACGTGATTGAGCCTTTTGTTTTTCTGATGGTTTCTGTGTTCCTTTTTGAGCTGTGTGTCCGTCTGTAAACATAATGATGCAACATACCACAAAGTTGAATACTGTTGTAATGAATTTAAACGTTGAAACGTCTTGCTTTTTTAATGTTGGTAACATTTTCCTCCTGTCGTTTGGCAGTGAACAATTTTGGCAATCACTAGAGGAGACAGCTAATGGAATCTTGTCATGCAAGAGTATTTAAGTATTTATCGTGGTGTAGAGAAATTTGCTTGTGTAATTTTTGTGTCCAATTTGTTTGAAATAAGTTTCTTGTGAAAGTCACTGATTTCATGACTTCCAATGAATTAGTATTTTCGTCTTATTTTTAGGAAACAGTCTAGTCAGCTTAACCTTTCATCTGTTTAATCTTCATGGACTAATTGAACACTTCCAGTTAGATACGATGAAACTCCGTAGATTTTTGGGTAAATACAGCTTTTTATTATGATGAATATTGCTGTTTATCCGAATTTTTATGCCTTAACTGAAGTGCTGGTTGTAGTTTAGCAATAAGGTTTGAAGAGTACCGACCCCATCCAGATCATACAGTGATTTTTAACTATATCAGTTGAGAGAAAATCTCTCAAGTAAGTTTCTGTGAGTATAGACGTCTCCGTGTTAAAACCAAGCAAGTATTGGTACGTTTATGGCAGATGCTGTATTGTTTTTATTAAACCTAAATTTCAGGAGTGAATGTGAATTCATTCATGTGACAATTTTATTGAGAAAGATAGACTGCTCCTTTATTTGGTGCAGTTTTCATTTCTTTTAGCTTTTGTTTCTGAAATTTTCCGTATAATTTCATAACTATGCTGATCACACCATGTTGGCCAATTTGATGCCATGTCTTGCTTGCTCAAGTTCTTATACAAGTACTCACTGTGCTCTTAGTGTACTGTCTCCATAAACAGGGTATGAGACTGTTGCTGGGCTGTGTGTGCCTGTGGCACTGGAAAGCTTCAATGGGAAGAACTGTAAATACAATGTGGAGCATACAAACTTCCACCTGTCAGCTGAAGGAGCTGCATCCCTGTGCCACAAACACAGACCCTGGTGTGAGGCTTCCATCATTCAGTTCTTCTGTGATGGTACCTTTTATTTAGTGCTGTGGAATGGGATGCTGGTTTGTAACTGAGCAGGAGGAAGAGGTTTCTGATCCCTCTTAGCAGGGTTTCTCAGTTTCACAGAAAACAGTGTTTGTGGTTCTGAAGCTCGTCATTTAACAGGGAAAAGAACCACATTCAGCAAGCTTTTCTCCACTTTCAAATAAGGGAATGTTTTTGTTTTCATCACTGAATTCTCTTTCTACTTCTGAATTTTTATCTGTTCTGTCATGAGTTTAATCTTTCAAAATGGACTCAACTCTTTCTAGTATTAAAAAGATACAGAAGCTGACATAGAGGACTGGTATTTGGATAGACACATGGAGAAAGCAGTTAAGAGAAATCTGATCTTGAGCTGTTGATGTTGTAACTGAGTGTGTTTGGTCTTTGTCACCTTGCTTATCCTCTGGCTAGTGGAGATTTACCAAAGGAGTATTTAACTTGAAATGAAACTCCGGTTAGGAATAACTGGATTAGTTAATCAGAATTCAAAACTTTAAGCCACTAAAATGGTGTTAGACTGTGGGAGAAGGCAACATTTTATTCTAACATTGAAATCAATCATTTTCTTTTTGTTAGTGCCTTCTACTTAACAGCAGTAACAAAACATCTCTTAGCTCTGCCCCAGCCCATCTGTTGAATCAGGAGCTTTTCTTGCAAGTAATGCTTCTTGGCATTAAATCATTCCTTTCTTTTGTTGCCCTTTATACCCTAGGTCTTAGTAATCTGAAGATAAAACTCCAGATGACTGTGACACTACATGTACTCCCCAGTGCCCCACAAAATCCATCTTATTTGAGAACTTATTAGAATCTTTTATTTTTTAAGAAGAAAAGAAATCTGGTTTTAGTCCTTAGTGGAACCTTAATATTTTGTGTGTGTGTATATGTATGCACATGTACATATACATAAACACATATATATTTGCTTATACGCACACACAGTCTTCCTGTGATTTCAGAAGGTTATCTGGAGATTGACCAGATCCTTTTGTTTGCTTTCAATTTCTTATTCCACATTCAAAGAGAAGGAAAATATAAGGTACGGCACATTGCGAAAGCACAAGGCAAACAGTGTTCAAAATACTGTCCTTGTTCTACTTTAATAAAGTAAGTTAGAAGTTTTCTAGACTTTGAGTATCTGGAGCAGCTTATGAAGCCATAAAAACAGAGGATTAGATGATGGACATCTTCACTCATGCAGTAGACATAAGGAATATCTGAAAGGGAGTTCTACCTCAGGTTAACAGAGCCCAAAGATGCTTATTTTCTTTGTTATTGTCCATATGAGGTTTCAGCAGTGTGCTGAATGCCATCAAGATTACACAGTGGTTACAGTTTTTTTGGCTTTTCATAAGCCAGAAATCTTCACAAATACCATGCATTGCTCTAACATTACAGTCACGATCACATGGAGGATGCTGGCTTGTAAACTGAGTAGGAAAAGATGTTTGGATGGGAATGACAGAGTGTAGTCAGCCAGGAAAGTGCTCTTCTGAGGTTGGCTTGAATGAACTAATGTGTCATCAGGCAAAACTTTGCAATTTAAAGTATTGCTGTTCTTCAGATTTTCTCTCCCTGCATCCTTTTAAATGTTAGTTCTTTTTGCATTCAAGCTAATGTGGATATCCTTTAAAATGATGTACTTACATTGAAACACAGACAGGAAAATGGAGGAGAAAAATAAGAAAGAAGATAATCAGGAAACAATGATCTAGGAGTGGCTAGTCAGGCCATCATCTAAAGGAGATTCTTTTCGTATATAGGCTTCAAATTCTCTAAGTACGTGAGTACTAGAAAATGCCCATACTGTGTAGAGGTGGTTTCTCATGACCATTATTGGAAATGGAAAGAAAAATATTTCCTATGACAGTAAAACTGTGCCTACTTCCTCTGATTTGTCTGTTTTCAAAGCATGATGTTAAGTCATCCCAATGCTTTGGTTCATAGTACCATCTTCATTTTGTATTCTAGGTTGCCTCAACACTCAGGCAGGCTAGGTTTTCAAAGGGAGACTTCCTAGGAAAGTTCTTAAAGTCAGAGCATCTCAGATTCTATATTGATTTCAAGTTGTATAATTCTTTCTCTGAGATGGCTTTACATATGGCTCATTTCTTGTGGAAAAGTTTCCTCACTTAAATCTTTTACATTTGGTTTTGGTTCAACTGACAATTTACTGAGTTTGACACTTTTAAGTGTGTGTAACTTGTGATGTTGCATATTTCTGTGCCTAACAACAACATGTAAAATGATACAAGAAAAGATTGCTGTTTTATTTAAATTTAGATATTTGTTATTTTCCTGCAGTTATGGTTCAAGAAGATTATCACAGTCAAAACCCTTATCATAATGCAGTTCATGCTGCTGATGTGACTCAGGCCATGCACTGTTACTTAAAAGAGCCTAAGGTAAGGAAGCATTCTCCATTATACATATAGAAATACATGTATTTAATCATAGAATCATTCAGGTTGGAAGAGACCTTGAAGATCGAGTCCAACCATGACCTAACCGACTACCCAAACGACCCTCTGCTAAATCATGTCCCTGACCACCACATCCAAACAGTTTTTAAACACATCCAGAGATGGTGACTCAACCACTTACCTGAGGAGCCTATTCCAGTGCTTAACCACCCTTTCTGTAAAGAAGTTTTCCTGATGTCCAACCTAGACTTACCCTGGCACAGCTTGAGGCCATTTCCCCTCATCCTGTCACCTGTCACCAGTGAGAAGAGACCAACCCCGCTCTCGCTGCAAGCACCTTTCAGATATAGGAAGAGAGCAATAAGGTCTCCCCTCAGCCTCCTCTTTCCCAGACTAAACAGCCCCAGTTCCTTCAGTCTCTTCTTATAGGGCATATTCTCCAAGTCCTTCACAAGCCTTGTTGCCCTTCTTTGGACCTGCTCTGGCACCTCCATGTCCTTTCTGTACTGAGGTGCCCAAAACTGAACACAGTGTATTGTGTGCACATACAGTTTTAACTATTAAAGCAAAAAAAAAAAAAAAAAGCTCAAAAAACAAAGCCAACAGCCTCCTATCCCCAAACCCACCTTTTGATCACAGCAAGGAGCAGAGCTGATACCCAGCGCACCTTTATTAAGGCACACAGTTTGGAATCTCTGAGCATTTTTTAGTGTAATACTGTTGATGAATGTTTTGTAATGCTTCAGATAGAAGTATGGAATTGGTATCGTTAGTAACACATACAGTTAGTGGTTCTGCTGCACCAACACGATGAAGGTGAGGCATAGTAGATGGCAAATGCAGAAGGGTATATAACCCCCTGTCCTTGCAAAGGAGTTGCAGCTTTTCACTTTTGTACATGCAATGCTGTCCTCTGTTTTAGTGCAAGTTAGGCTTTCCTCCTGTGTTTAAGTCTTAAAGAAACTAGAGACTGAGTAGAATATTGATTTCACGTTATTTAACTTTGCTTTGAATTCCTGTTGGGTTTAACTACTAAAAAAGAAAACCACAAATGTGACACCGGTGCAGCTATGCTATGGCCACACTTGTATTGCTGACAGGATTCTGTTTGTTATTACCTTACAGCTGTCCGAATCCTTAACTCCGTGGGATGTTCTGCTCAGTTTAATTGCAGCTGCCACACATGATTTGGATCACCCAGGCGTTAACCAACCTTTCCTAATTAAAACAAACCATTACTTAGCAACTTTGTATAAGGTAAGGAGAAAATAAGCTGTGTTGTTGAAATCAGGTGTGGAGAATTCCTGAGGAGAACAGAAGAGCAATATAAATTGTGGTGTCTTTAGCTTGTTGTAGGTGTGAATTGAGAGAGTGTTTCAATGCCACTGGGATAAAACTGTGAGCTGATGAAGTATTCAGGATGTGAGAGACTTAGTTCTCTCTATAAGCAAACAAACAGAAGCCCTCTGTGTGGTACAGCTGTTAGTGTAAGGCATTCGAATACGAAAAAGTCATTGACACCTGCAATATCACTGTCATTTGCAGAATACCTCAGTATTGGAGAACCATCACTGGCGATCAGCAGTGGGGTTGCTGAGAGAGTCTGGTTTATTTGCACATATGTCATTAGAAAACAGGTATGTTTATACAAAATAATTCATCTTAGTTAAGGTGTGAGTAAGCTGTCTCTTAAGAAAGAGAGCATTACAAAACAAGCAAAATTATTGCATGGCAGTTCAGTCCCTAGATTTTGTATTTGGTCCTATTTAACAATTCCTGGATACCTTGCTGCTGGAGTAGAACACAACATTCGATGTGAGCACACTGAAGTCAAGCACCCGGTTACGTTAAACTTGGCAGCCTTTTCTCATTCTGTCACTGCAACAGTAGTTCAGTATAGAACCTTCTTACCTATGTTAACAATCAATACACTTGGAACAATTAATTTGTGCGTATTTAAGGAAAAACAAACAAACAAAAAGCCCAATCTGTTAGTTGTTCTGAAAGCTGCCAATGAAATGTCCCAATATTTGTGTGGAAGTGGCAGGAAAAACAAAAGAAGAAACTGTGCTGTGAAAATGCTGATCCGTAAGCTTGTGACTTCCATCTGCATAATAATGAATATGATTAAAAAAAATCCCACCCAGAACCTATTAGCAGCTATTGTTCTCAATTGTTATCCTCTCTGAATGCTTGGTACTGCTAATTTCAGGCAGCTGATGGAAAGCCAGATAGGTGATCTCATTCTTGCCACAGACATCAGTCAGCAAAATGAGTATCTGTCCATGTTCCGATCCCACCTGGATAGAGGAGACCTATGTTTAGAGGATGCAAACCACCGTCACTTCATTTTACAGGTGATTTTTTTGTTATATTTTTTGAAATCATGATTTTAACTTCAAAAATAATTAACGTGCTAAATACTGCTACTTCTAGGCTATGTTAAAAATGAAATAAATACCTTCAGTTGCTTTGTTTCCTTACAAAAAGGTTGTTCCCTCCACTTCTGTCTCCCCTCCCCTCCTAGTACGTAGCCCCAGAGATATCACATGTTGGTAATCTGGAAGCTTAGAGCTGTTAAGGCAAGGAGAGATGCACTTCTAAGAGCTAGATTTTGCATTCTGATGACTCCAGCACGGTCTCAGAACTGTGAAATGCTTTGTTAGAACATGTTTCAGAAAAAAAAAAAAAAGTAAGCACGGCTGTTGTGAATCAGCTTCATAGCTTCAGCTTCATAGAGATTTGTATTATTAGATCCAGTCTGTGGACTGCAAGAGAAGATGGACAAACTTGAGAAGTTCTGTCCTGTGCAAACCATTACGAAAGATGTAAACTTAAGAGCTAGAAACACAAAATACTGTTGGCTTACACTGATAACTTTCCTGAATTTGTTGCTGCCTCCTGTATTAGTGCATATGCTAAATGTAGTGCCCTTGAAATGCTTTGACTTGCCTTAATTTTGGTATTGCTCAGAGATGATCACAAGATCTAATTGTTTCCCGAGTGTTTAAGTGTGATTATAGAATGCAACTAGAGGGAAGCACAAATGACAGGTAGGTTTGTTATTTGCAAAATTTCTGCTGCCAGGAAATAGGTAACTGAAGATATTGTTGGAAGGAAAGGGGTCAGTCGGGTGGTCTAACGCTGTGTATTAACTTCCTAGATGGCTTTGAAGTGTGCTGATATTTGTAATCCGTGTCGGACTTGGGAGCTGAGTAAGCAGTGGAGTGAAAAAGTAACAGAGGAGTTCTTCCATCAAGGCAAGTGAGAGAATGGGTATCGGATAGCAGATGATGTATTTATAGTGTGGTGAAAGCAATCATGAGTCATAGCTGCATGCAAATAAATACTGACTTATATTCATGACTAATACAGATGTGCAGTACAGTGTGGGATTTTTTTCTATACTGGGTTGTGTTTCTTGCAAAAGGTTGGTGCTACTGACACCTGCTGAAAACCACTTAGAATTCTCAACGCGGAATGGCAGGTTCAATAGATCCTCCATCCTGAAAGGTGCATCAGATGAATAACGATGTTCAGTTTACGCGTTCCTGCTGCTTTAAGTTAGGAAATATAGTCTTGCCAGATCTTATGTATCAAAAATTTCTCTGGCAATGAGGGCCTGTTGGTGAGCAGGAAGAAGGTAGGAAGGAGATTCTGATAAATCAGTAGCCTTAACTACGTGGTCAACAGTTGATGAAGCTTTTAATTGAAAAATGGAAGACATGCATTTTGCCCACTATTACTGAGTTATTTTAGTAATAAAGAACCTGTGCTTCTCCTTTTTCAAAGCTGGTTTACCTTGATTTGAGAAATGCTAACGTGCACAGCTGTGAAAAATGGAGAGCTGACTTCTTGAGTGCTAAGCATGTGGAACTTATTGTCAGAGGAAGATACGTGGAAGTGGAACAGCAAATTGCCTTCAGTGAGAAATTCCTGAAGGCCAAACTGTTCTCTTCTGTTTAGCAAAGTGGGATGAGGGGGTCTTAATTTCTCATTTCTACAGCAATCCAGGCATTTTTGCAAGGAAGTATGTTCAGGAACCCATTGATTTGATGCTTTTCATTTGTTACTGCTTGTGTGATTTAAAAAAAAAAAAAAAACATGCAAAAAACATGTTATTGGACCTGTTGACTTAACCATTGTATTATACTTCTGTTTCTTTAGGAGACATTGAAAAAAAATATCACTTGGGTGTGAGTCCACTTTGTGATCGACAGACAGAGACCATTGCCAACATCCAGATTGGTAACCGCAGTTCTGTGCATTTCAGTAGATTCCATTCAGAATGTGTATTGAAGTAAATACCCTACCCATACATGTGCTGGAAGCTCTGCCTGGTCTCTCTGTGTGGCACTTCACCGGAGGATTCCAGCTCTCTGGATTTAGCTTTCTGGAATGTTAGCAGTCAGTTTAAATACAGCCTTAGTAAGGGCGGTAGATACAGATCTGATAGAGAGCCACAGGGATGTGATATTACTGACTGCTAACTCAAGTTGGATTTAAAATAGCAGAAGGGCTGACTTGTTTATTAAGTAGTTTATGTAGACTGAATAGGAATCCTTTCAAACCTTGTAAAGAGTAATATATTTAACCATAAACATACTGTGAGTTGCTGTTTGAAATTAAAGACTTAAGAAGATCTGATCTGTTCAATCAGCTGCAAGTCTAATTTAGAATGTTGGAAAAGTCATCCATTCTTGTAGTTTACAGATGGAAGCAAGTGCAACCTTGGTAGTCTTACCGTTTGTTTGTATGAATAGGTACTGCAAATAGGTGCGTGTACGTGTATGCACCAGCAAAATACAAATCATAGAATGGCTCAGATTGGCTTAGAATGAATTCAATGTATGTTATTGTTTTGTATCCTTTTCAGGTAAAATTTTTTTATTGTGCTTTTCAGTATTTTTAATCAGACTTATATTTTGATAAGAATCAGCTTTTTTTTAATTCTTCCCACCCATGTCTATATCATTGATGGGGTAATTTGTTAGGAAAAACTAAATTTCTGAAAGAACAATCTGTTGTGTAGCTTTTTTTTTTTGTTTATTTGCTTTTAATTTTCCTTTATTTGCTCACTCTTCTGGGAAAAAAAAAAGTGTTATCTTGTAATCCAATATTAGTTGGTCCAGAGGAGGGCCACAAGGATGATCAGAGGGCTGGAGCACTTCTCCTATGAAGATGGGCTGAGAGAGCTGGGCTTGTTCAGCCAGGATGTGAGAAAGCTCCAGGGAGACCTTGTTGTGGCCTTCAGTACTTGAGGGGAGCTTACAAGGGGGAAGGGGACTGCATTTTTACACAATCTGATAGTGATAAGACAAAGGGAAATGGCTTTAAATTAAAAGAGGGGACAGTTAAGTTAGGTGTTAGGAAGAAATTCCTTATTTAGAGCTTGGTGGCATAGGCTGCCCAGAGAAGGTGTGTTGCCCCATCCCTGGTGGTGTTCAAGGCCAGGTTGGATGGGGCCCTGGGCAGGCTGAGCTGGTGGGTGGCAGCCCGGCCCCCTGTAGGGGGTTGAAACTAGATGATCGTTAAGGTCCCTTCCAACCCAAGCCGTTCTGTGATTCAGTACCACACTGATCTTTTGACTGACCAGTACAACATTTTATATTTTGTAACGATGCCCTAAATATCAAAACTAGTTTTTAAATGTGCATTGGAAAAGAACAGTCACAGAATTGCAGGGGTTGGAAGAGACCTCAAGATTGAGTCCAACACCCCTGCTAAAGCAGGTACCCTACAATAGGTCGCACAGGTAGGCATCCAGACAGGTCGTGAATATCTCTGTGTGAGGAGACTCCACAACCGCTCTGGACATCCTGTGCCTGTGCTCTGTCACCCTTACCATAAAGAAGTTCTGCATGGTAGTATGGAACTTGAACGTTGTTCAAGTTTTAGGCCGTTACTCCTTGTCCTATTGCTACACACCACTAAGAAGAGCCCGGCCTCAGCTCTTTGCCTCCCACCTCCCTTTAGATACTTATAAACATTTATCAGATCCCCTCTCGGTTGTCTTTTCCCTAGGCTGAACAAACACAGGCTACTCAGCCTTTCCCCATATGGGAGGTTCTCCAGGCCCTTAATCACCTTTGTGGCCCTCCACTGGACTCCTTCTAGGTGATCCCTGTCTTTTTTGCACTGAGGAGCCCAGAACTGGACACAGTAGTCTGAATGTGGGCTCACCAGGGCACATTAGAGGGGGAGGATCGCCTCCGTTGACCTGCTGGCCATGGATTTTTTTTTTTTAATGCTCCCTGGGAGCATTAAATTTGCCTTCATGGCCACAAGGGCACACTGCTGGCTCACAGCCAACCTGTTGTCCACCAGGACCCCCAGGTCCTTCTCCACAGAGCTCCTTGCCAGCAGGTCATCCCCGAACTTGTACTGACGCGTGCCATACTCTGCACGGTCTAGTTTATTATTATATCTTACTTAAGCTACACAGTTGGTCTTTCCCCGCTTTGCTCACGTGGCTCTGTGTGTTTGCTGTTTTGAAGGCTTCATGACCTACCTGGTGGAGCCACTGTTTGCAGAGTGGGCCCGGTTCTCCAACACGCGGCTGTCGCAGACGATGCTCGGCCACCTGGGACTGAACAAGGCGAGCTGGAAGGGGGTGCAGAGAGAGCAGTCCGGCGGTGGGGAGGACGCTGACCCTGCCTTTGAAGAGATGGACTCAGACATATTACCTCAGGAACCTCGATTGTCCTGACCTCAGCCCTCATGACAAAACTGCCTCTTTTCTCGGTGTCTGCACAGCTGGATTAAAGGAGATACTTGCCCGCCCGAGGTCTTGGTAAAATGATGCCAGCATTATTTATTTCCAAGTTTTCCTTCGACATAGACGTTTGAACCTGATTTTTTTTTAACAGCGAGATCTGAACACAGAGCAATATGCATATGCCTCAGTTGGTTTTTGTTTGGAACCTTGAATATGCAAAGCACAGCGGTGACCGAGCCTTGGAGGAACAGTACGAAGGCTTCATTGTGCCACACCTTTTGGTTTTCTTTGGTGAAATTTGAAACACGGTCTTCAAATCCAAGACTTGAGATGGATCGTTCCACTTCCTTGGAATTTAGCGAGACTTGCATGAATGTGTTCAAAGCGTACCTTCCACTCAGTCCCTGTTTTAATACGGAAATGTGAAGTGCCCATCCTCTGCTGCCTCTGGCAAGACTTGATGTTTACAAACGTACTCTGAAACTATGGGTTCTGGACTTAACCTTTGCGCATGGCTGTGAAGGAACCACTAACTAACCTGGGTTTTTTGCTTTTTTAAAAGAAAAAGATCAAATCCGAGACTGCAGCTCTTGTTTTTTGGATGCCGGAAAAGCCTCCCATTTGCCATAATTTTGTTTGTGCACTGGGAACTGAGCATTCATCATAGAGCACAGCCAAGCTTTACTCCAGTGCTGTATGGGAATGCAGTTTTTTAGAAGCGGAAAACACTTCAGAATTGGGGAAGGGGTGGGAGGGGGGGGAGGGGGAGGGGGGGCGTCTGAACTGCATTGCGACTCTGCAGTGGAAACATCGCATGTTGTTTTCACTATTGTACACTTGAACTGCACATGCAAGAGAAAAAAAAAAAAGGTGGAATGTCTCAACACCATAATCAGCTCAGGGTATTTGCCAATCTGAAATAAAGCGGGATGGGAAGCGTGTCCTTCAGAACAAGGGTACAAATGCCCCTTTGCTGCAGTGTGTGTATGTGTGGGTGCGTGAGTCTGTGTGGGGGGGTGGGGTGGGAGGGCGGGAGGGTCCGGGCAGGGTTCGAAAGGCAGCATTTCTTTTTGTTTTGTTTTAATTTATTCTTTTAGAATGTGACAATTTCATGAACAGCCACATCGGGGAGGAAACTGTAACAGATTGCTACAGATGCCTTAAACTATGCACAAAGCTAAGCGACCAAATTCGTTCGTGATTTGAAGGAGAATAAAAAAAAAAAAAAAAAGAAAAAAAAGAAAAATTAGAAACGAACCCAACCAAGTGCATTGTTTGCCTCTTCCTCCCCTGCTGAAACATCGCCCGCCGGTGGGGTTTGGATGGGAAAAGGAGAAAACGTTTTTTTTAGGACAAAATTCAAGGACTGATTTTAAACTTACAACATTCCATTTTTGTAATTTGTTTGACATCGTTTTCAGTACAGTAAGCACAACTGTAAGCTGATTTGAGAACCTGGTGCTTTCTTTCAGTTCGTTTGTATCTCCCTGTTATTCTTGTAAAAGACTGTTTATTGATTCTGTTTACAGTTTGTCGCAACAGCCATTCTTGGGAGAGAGCTTCGGCGTAAAGCCGTCTGTAAGGCTTCGCCGCGGTCATTTTAATACGTGCCCGTTGCTGTTAACTTCTAATTGCATTCTGCTCCCGGGCGTTTAAGTGACGACGGAGCCCAGCAGCACGGAAAGGCGGCGAAGGCTGCAGTCGGCTTCCACTGCATACACCGAGCCCAGCTTTGGAGTTGGAGATTGTCCTCAGATTCTGGAATTTATTGGCTTGGCCTCTTACTGTATGGAAAACAACTTCTGGCTTACCTGTTTGTTTCCCTTCTGAAATTAAGTTGTCGGTTATTCTTTCATGTTCCCTGAAGTAATACTGTAATTCTCGAGGTGGCCATGTTTAAAAAAATAAATTTGTAATGAAACCACTCCCTTCTGACCCCGCGTCAGCTTCCTTCCTTTGCTCTCTGAGTCCGGGGGAGATGGACCAAAGGCAATGTGAGTGTGGGTGCTGAGCTGGGCTACGAGAGGCCTCACCGCAGCAGGCTGCTCCAAGGGGTGGCTTCTGGCTCTTACTCCCACGCTGGATTGGGGAAGATGGGTTCTAATCCCATTTATGAGTGTATGTAGGAGCCTCTGACATTGAACTGAAGTAAAAACAAAATCCCTTTTCTTTATAAAGAAAGTCTAGAAATTCCTTCTAAAAATCTATGCTGAATGTCAGCATTAATTGTCTTGTGTTGCTGAGAGCATTGATGTGCTGCGAGCATCTGTAATGCCTTACAGCTGCTGAGAGTCACTCAGCCCATCTGGGTCCTGGAATGCATTATGGGACGGATGTCAGCTTCCCACTGTAACTACTTCTAATGTGCAAATGTGCTGCTGGGCAGCCCTATGTGCTGATGGAGGGCCGGGCGCAGGCCTTGGGTTCTGCTGCAGGTGTCTGTCCAGTGTGCATGTCCCCACTTTGAGTACTGCTGCCTGGGAGGTTTTCTGTGGGCCTGGCACAGGTAATGGAAAGATCTAAAGTAGAAAGATGCGAAATAAGGTACATGAAAGTATGAAGTGAGTTCATTGATGGCAGCTTTGTGCTGTGTTTTCCATACAGAGGGCACTTCTGTTACCACAGCTTTATGTCACCAATAAGGCTTTGCCATATTCCTGTATTTCTGGGGTGCTGAATATCGGCACCTCGCATCAACTTTTCAAACCAGAGAGGTTTTAATGTGCGTTTTTCTCATGTTTTAGACAAACGTAAGAGGTCAGTCGATATCTTGAACTTCACAATTGATGATATAACTGGACTGAGTTATCACAAATGATGGAATCGAAGTGAAGTTGGCTGAAGCACTCTCAACAAGTGTTGCTTCAGCAGAGGTTTTCTGGGCCGGCTGTTATGCAGCTGTGGCCTCGGGGGAGAGGAGTGAGTGCCACAGCAGTGCATGCAGGGACTGACCAGAACCTCCAGGTGGGTACAAGGAGTGTATGAGAAGCTTCAGGGTAAGTCAGTCCTGTTCCAAAACAGGTGCAGGCTGCCAATGTATTTTTAGTCACTGTCATAGAACGTAGACTATACTTGACTGTGGCTGACATCATTTGTAGAGTACCACAAATCACATACCCAGTATTTATTTTAAATGCTTTTAATTTTATATTAACGGCAACGGAGCATTAAATACAAAACACCCAAAATTAACTTTTGAAGAAGTGTTGTAAAGGCGTTTAAAAGAACATGGAATATTGAATGGCCTATCAGTAGAACTGATGGCAGAGCGTTCTGAAAAGGATTTATATTGTGTACATATTAACATCGTTTCAAGTTTCACACCAGAAGACATCCTCCTTGATCATACAACCTACATCCCGGTTACAAGCAGCAGCAAAGCTTCAGTCGTCATCAGTAACCTCCCAGGAGCCATTCACTTGTTTTTACTTCCAATGTGCTCTGTTTCTCTTTTCCTAGAGAACAGCAGCTCTAAAAGGCACTTGTACTTGTTTGAGTAGCAGGCAGACCGTGGAGTAGCCACACGTAGCTCTTCTGAGCCCAGCTGCAGTCAGAGCAAACCCTGGCTTCGCTTAGGTGTGCAGCAGTTACAGCTCCCTGGTTGCTCAGCAGCTTTTCTCAATCTGAATTCTGGTTCTAGCTTCAGTCCTGCACGTTTGTGGACAGAGGCATAAGGGTTGGACAGCAAAGTAGCTCTGTGCAGGTCTGCCAGCAAAGAACTGCTATGGGAAATCTCTGAAGGACTTCCCCCGAAAACCATTATGTGCAACAGCTTCAACCGTGGCCACCCGCAAAGAGGACCACGAGGGCTTGTGCAATCCCCAACAGCTCAAAGCCTACCCGGTTGGGAATACAAAGGTGTCTGTAACCATCACTTAGCACGGCTGAGGTGAGCGGTATACTTTGGGCAGCTCGCACCCCCTGCTACTTTCTGCCTTTTTATCTACACCGCTGCTGTGCTGGCTAACGCCTGCTCTGACAGTCATCGTTTCTCTCTGCTGCTCCCTCCTGCTTAGTTCAGGTTTGCTGCAATAGCAGCACTGAGGGCCCCGCAGCACTGCACTCTATGCTGGCCACAAGATGGTAAGTGTTGCTATCTTACCGCTGCAGCTCTGTGCTGCTACTAAAAGTCTCACACCAGGTGACTTCTGCAGCAGATTTCAGGTTTTTCTTTGTTCAGAACGAAGCGGAATGTACTCAGTTTTTTTTGGGAGGGGGGCTAAAATTTGCTAAAATGAAGTTTAAAAGAAACACTGACTTTTTCCATGTCAGTATCAAAGTAAACACTGTAGTGCAAGTTACCATTAGAGCTCAAATGAGTGATTAACGTAAGGAAATATCGCTGTCATTATTAACATGTACACAATGTTTTAAGGCAGTCAGTTCTACACAAGGAATGGCGTAGAGATAACATAGTGTTACTGAACAAATACCATCATGTAAGTCTACATAAAAGCCAGGTTTGGATACAAAAATTAATACCTGAGTATAAGGTCGAATTTATTCCTTGTGGTAAATCACATGCAAACATGCACCTCAAACTTCATGTTTAGTTCCTCAATTTTACATTTCACATCAGTTTTCTTCTGCTTTGCATAAGACCACTGGGCGCTAATGCTATTTGCAACACGGGAGACTTCAGACAAAGCAGCTTGACAGTCTTTCACGTGGTCATCTCAGAACATTACGATTTTTCAATTAAAGTCTTCATTTTTCCTGTAGACTTCAGCATGTGCGGTCCAAACTGAGAAGAAAACCAGAAAGGCACTGATTGCTTTCAGCAGAGACCCAGCTGAACTATTACCCATCCAAGGTGTACGTAAAACCAGAACCTGGGCAGTGGTAATCTCCTTTATGAGCTTGCTCCTCTGCAAACGTTGCCAACTCAGCCTTTTATCTTAAAGCCCTGATGCTGGAAACAAAGGATTGATGTGGGGGGAAAATATAGCCCTGAAGTTGTGAAGAACAGCCCAAAAGTTAGTGACCTGAAAGGCCTAAGCCAGAAGGCAAGTCAGTCAGTCAGCATTAATAAGCTGAACTACTTGCAAGTCCTGAGACTTTGAGGCTCAGAAGTCTTACTTTTCTCAAACTAATTCAGAGTACAGCTAACTCTTTTGGTTAAATTGCTTTAGATTTTGGAGTTTTACACTTTCTTGTTCTGATTCTATAGCACAGGGCTTCGAGGGCTGCTTACTAACATCACTGATCTACATTATCTTGTTTTGTAAGTAAACGCTTTGAAATGGCACATGCACTCCCACAGTGGTTAAGGTTGGTAGTAACAGGCAAACACAGTTCACATTTGTTTCTGGTATGAGCCCACAGGAATCAAGTATTTACCATACCACATTTCATTGCAGCAGGAGATTCTTGTTTAAAGAAGAAAACTTGAGAAGGGATTTTTAAATCTTGAGCCAAACCAGCGCACAATCCTGAGAGCTGATACTAGAAACAAAATGTGACTGCCACAAATCCTAACATATCAGCAGTACTTCATGGAGTTTTGTGGGTAGGTTTGTTAATTCCTTGGTATTTCTGTCTGTTGGCAGAAAGATTTATTGGGCTTACCAGGCAACGAGCAAATGATGATTTGTCCAAGCAATCAGAAGCACAATACTCACCAGCACCACTTCGGTCTTCGTGTTCGTTTCAGACTTGGGAATTACTTTGTCACTTTCACTTTGGCTATCCCTTCGGTATCGGTAAGCAAACTTCTTTTTGAGTGCTTCTGCTATTAAAGCTGCAGGATCTGTGGGGTCAGCTACCTTCGGTTTTGTATCTCCCGATGATCTGGAAAGGTAATTGAGAAACCTCAGCGTAGCCCAAAGATTAAGAAGTCATGAATTCATTTCTATTCTCGTTTGTCAAATGTTACACTGTCATCTCCCCCAAGCTAGAACAGTTCTCAGCCATAAAAGCAAACTGTTAATGCAAAAGTAAGTAAATATAAACAAACATCTTACTTTTTCACCGAGCGTAGTTTCACACTGTTCATGTCTTTGAGGATTTCTAGCATGTTTGGTATTTCAGGCTTCTTCGGCCCATTTTCTGTCGGAATCGGGCCAGAGTTTGTTTTCCTGTTTTTCCGTTCTCTGATGAGCTCAATGGCAGACATGCTTTGCTGCAGAGCTGGGGGAGGGAGCGGTGGAGGGGGAGGCGGCGGCGGCGGCGGTGGCACACAGGGGACAGCAGCTGAGGCAACAGGGCTTAGCCCAGCTGCAAACAAAACACGTATCACGTCAGTTTCCGTGTAAATACCCCTTATACCTCACAAATACTCTGATAAGAATATGATTAAAATAGCTTCAGTTGTCTCTCTGCCTTCTTTAGATTGTCGCATGACTTCTTAAGTTGATATCAGTGAAAAGCCACATCAAAATCCTTCCTTGAATTCCCAGTTCAAACTGCACTGGGACGGATGTCACCGTGTCTTTCAAATCAAATCCAGCTTTTAACATTATCAGTATTTCACTTACTTCTGAGAGGCAGGCCCTGAGCTGGACATTATAGAACCGTCTGAGTTGGAAGGGACCTTTAATGGTCATCTGGTCCAACTCCTCCCCTGTAGTCTGCCATGTGCGTGATGGTTATTCCAGTTTATCACCAGAAATTACCGTATGAGACTTTAAAATGTATATTACAGAGCTTAAATCGTGCTTAAATTCAAGCTTAAATTCCAGCTCTTTGAGGTTACAGATTTTTTTAGGACAGCCAATCATGTCTGAACTACCTTGACTTGATATTTCCTCTCTCTTTAGATTAAATAAAGTTACAGCAGTAGAAATCACCAATACGTGAAGAAACCTCTGCTGAAATGCACCCCTAAGAAACTGCTAAAACCAGGCTATGTCAGAGTTTTGAGGCCTAGAGTATCTAGTATAAATATGTATACAGACAATACAGGAGGCTATTCTGCGTCAGGGTATTCACACACAACTGTTACCACGTTCTACCACAAGAGGGAGGTAAAGATGATAAAGTCACACCAAAATTTAAGTTTCCTCATACATGAAGGAAAAGGGAGAATGAGGAAAATTAAGGTCCTGTGGGACTTTCTCCAAGAACTACAATTCAGGAATGAAACCAAGTGACCTTTAAAACTGTTTCACCATTTTGTATTTGAACAGTTAAGGAAGAATCAGTTCACAAGCAAAAACTAAACAAAACCACGAGGACAGGCAAAACAAAGACTTGGTAGGAGTCAGTGAGAACTGAATGGCTGCTATCTGCAATTGGCAACGGCTCTCTCTCCCATTAACCTTTGCAGATTGGAGACTCAGAATTGGATGGACAGTGGTGGTTAGTTGTGAGGGAAAGAAGGAAAAGTTGTTATGGTGCTTACTACAGGAAACGACTTCCATGAGAACAGTGTATCTGATCCCAGAAAACAAGCTCCTTTTCTGCTATTTATTTCATAAGCTTGAGATATATACTACATCTTCCAGAAGCATAATCAGCCTCTTACATGACTATGTGACTTACATGACTATATATACATGGTATGAGATGGTCTACTTCCAGGTAGGAAGATTTAGGTCTTAGTAGTTATTTAACTTGGTTAAATCCCAGCTGTTTATCGTTAGCTTTGCACTGAAAGCTGCTAATACTTCTTTTCTCATCTGCAGATTGGAATTCTGATGAGCTTTCACAGAAACGCCCCATCCCTGGAGGCATTCAAGGCCAGGCTGGATGTGGCTCTGGGCAGCCTGGTCTGGTGGTTGGTGACCCTGCACATAGCAGGGGGGTTGAAACTCGATGATCATTGTGGTCCTTTTCAACCCAGGCCATTCTGTGACTCTATGAAATACTCTGTATCCCTCCATTAAGGTGCTATGTCCATCTACCAACCTAACCAAAGCAGTATGCAGAGTGTTCAGTGTTGCAGTATCTCACAAAAATGACTTAACGCTGTACTGAACGTAAAGAAGACAATTCATTAAGTAATTTGTGCTAAGAGTACAGTACAGTAGATCTAATACCTGCTGTCAGGTTCTGTTGTTCTTGCAAGATAACAATTTTGGCTATTTGTGCTCTTAAAGTGGCTAGTTCATTTTCCAGAGCACTGATCTTCTGCATAGCTTCTTCATTTGCAATTACTGTGCTCCTGGGTGCTGGTTCTTCGTGTAACAGGTTTGGTACGGAGTCCTGTCTGCCCAAGGAATGTCCAGGCTGATGTAGTTCACCTGGAAGGGGCTGGGCTGTTTTCGACCACACTTCTGACCTGTAACAAAAAACACCAGAAAATTCTTCTTTAGAGGCTTTCCGATCAGTAAAACCTAAAGCAAACCAAGAACAGAAGTTGAAGGACTGACAAAAATTGTCTTCACACCAATCACTTCCACCAAAACATTATATAGCTTAAAGTAAGTAAGAGCCTTGCATTCCTTCTGGCTGTATTACTGGCTGGTGTTTCTTCTCTTTCTACCTAGCCAGCTTTGTAAGGAGTACTGGATTTCCAGAGGGAAAAGGCATTAATTCCCTCCTGCCCCAAATCTACTCCTCTGCCTCATGCCTATTTTATTTTCTGTTGAAATTAAGATTTAAATTTGTTTTGGTCCAAATTCTACTATATTTTTTCCATAAGCTGCCAATAGTCATTGGTAGTTGATTCCTTTAAAGAAGGAAGAGTTTGTTAGTTCTGTGGCATGTTTTCATATTGTTTCTAAACCTCTGGACTTCTGTTCCATTTCTGCTCTCCTTTTTATCAGTGGTGGGAGAATGGAGCACATAGAACTTGATGCTGCTTATCAATAAATAGGAGGGGATCTTATGTCAAGGTTTCTAAGAACAAACACAACTATAGAGAAATAAAGCTTCATACAATTTAGGACAGTCTGTGAGCTTCCCTTCTTCTCACAAAGAGCAAGAACACTCAACTCTGCTGCCTTCACACATGAAGGCAGAAGCTATGTTAAACACAGAGATTATTGAACATCTGCAATCACCAACAGTGTATATTCATTGGTGACAGCAACATCTTAAAATGGGCTGAGTAGAGCTGATACAGATTAATGATAATGGGTAATCATAAATCAGATCACCTCACTGTAGCATTTGATAGACAATTGAGTCTTCCACAACACTGACAGAAAATATCAGACATTATCCAGAGGAGCTGTGGGTGCTCCAACCATGGAGGTGATTAAGGCCAGGTTGGATGAAGCATTTGAGCAACCTGATCTAGAATGACAGAGTCATTGTCACGGAGTTATCTAGATAGATCTGTGCCCATTAAAACCACGACAGTCATCAAAGTTGGAAAAGACCTCTAAGATTATCTAGTCCAACCATTAACCCCTCACCACCACGCCCACTAACCCGTGTCTCTCCAGCCTGTTCCAATGCTTGACCACTATTCCTGAGAAGAAATTTTTTCTAATACCCAACCTGAACCTCCCCAGGTGCAACTTGAGGCCATCACCTCCCATCCTATCACTGTTACGTGGGAGAAGAGGCCAACCTCCACATCACCACAACCTCCTTTCAGGCACTCGTAGAGAGGTCTCCCTTGAGTCCTCTCCAGGCTGAACAATCCCAGTTCCCTCAAGTGCTCCCCATAACACTTGTACTGCAGACCCTTCCCCAGCTTCGTTGCCCTAGTGGATAGCAACCCTGCCCACAGCAGCAGTTTTGGAACTTGGAAAGCTTGGAAAACTGAAAAATACCTTATGTACGCTGCACTACATAGCATCATGCACAGTTGTGCATGATGCTATGTAGTCCACACTGAAAACGTTCATGTTTGCTAAGTAAGTCACCTGCAGTGCTTCATTAGAAGCTTACATTGCCTTAAGGTCAGTATTTACGTAGAGGATTCTTTTAGTCTGAGCTCATATCTACCTGTCCCACCCTGCACCACCACACTTTGCATGCAGGCACTTCAGCAGTACATCACTCCTACAGTTTCTGGAAGGTTAGTCTGAACTAAAGCTTTCTCTGCACTACACAACTGTACCCCTGGTTCAGGCTGGTGTGAGCAGTCATTTGGGTAAGTTAGAAAACAGAACGTCATCATTTTGGTCAACCTGTTTCATGCAGCTACGGTGCTACGCAGTACTCCCTGTCCAACACCAGAAGTATCTATGCTATAATTCTGGACACAGGTACTCACACGTTTCCCTGCCAGTCTTCATTATAACGATGAAGATAAAATATAAATTGTAATTTTAAAATTATCTGCTGTAGAATGCAAAGCTCTAACCAGAAGGATGAAAAATGATGTGACAGTGACTGGATTGTCAGAATGATCACTGCTGTTAGTCAGGAAGCCTTACAATACCTTGCCCCACACTAATGAAACCTCTGGAGAACTAGAGAAGAATCAGTGCAAGCAATTGTACCATACCAGAGTAGACATTTTTTGTGGAAACAAGGTTGTGCGAAGCTTATCTCTGAAATAAATACGTTAATAAAACCTACAGCCTTCTCTGTTCTCAAACCAGTCTTTCATTCATAATCCTGTTATTGTAATCTCTACTTATTCTCTCCCAGTTCCTGCATTTTCTATCTCCCAGTCCAGAAGTGCTCTGCATTAATTGTAAAGCACAGAATATTCTCATTGGAGAGAACCTGGTTCTTTTGTTCAGCTCATAACTTCAAAGAGAAAATCCAAGTGCATACCTGAGCCTTGTAGAGACTTCGCCTTCCTCTTGAGCAACCCATCCCACATCTGCAAAGGAAGCCACTGCATCTTCTCTAAATTGATGAGGATGATTTCCTTCTGCGGCTTGAGAAGTAAGCTAAATTTTAAAGACAAGATTGAAAGTTTTAGAAACATTATTCCCAGTCTATTTCACAGTTGTTTTATCCAATACTTTTAGTGAGGCTGCACGTAACTATTAACACATACATGCACAAAACACATCAAGAGACTCAGTACACTTGTTACTGTCCTGAGCTTGGTGTAAAATCTCACACACTGTTCAATCTAATCTGAATATTTTACAGAAATTATATTGGTTGTTGAGATTCATGACTAGCTACACGTACTATGGCATGACACTCAACATTAGAAGTCCAAAGCAAATTGTTACCTTAATGACAAACATCAACACTCTGAAGTACTCTGTTGTACTAACTCCAATGTTTTAATGACATTCACGACCAGTAGTTCAAAAAGAAAATAATTACTACTTCTACCTATTAATCTTTTACACTAACTTAGTATTATTGTGACAGAGAAATTGTAGTAGTGTGTTTCCCTTCCCCTACAACTTCAGAATTTCTGTATGAGACTTAAGCCATGTCTGTTACACAGGGAAAAAAAATCTCCTTCTACCAACTCCATCATCACGAGGACTTTCAATGACAGCTATGACAGATCTATAATGGAATGAATAAACTATTTACTAAAAAATCTCATTTACAGCATGCCAAACAGACTGTTCTGCAGCACAGTTTTGCTGCTAGCTTTATAGCTTTCTGAAGCCAAAGGTGAACAAGGCTCAAGAGACTGGAACAGTTCTTCCATTTACGGTTAAGTGACCCAAATGGAAATCTGACAAATTGTCTGGGCCATCAATATATGCTCCATAACTACAACTATACAAAATGGTTTCAAATCTACTTTCAAATATCAGCTGCTTCCCCAGGCCACACAAGGACATGTGTATTCAGTCCAGTGACTGAGGCCAGCCTGGTCTCTGTACTTTAGCAAATAAAAGCTACTGAAATACCTTTCAGTAATTCCTCCTGCTCTGTTTGCTGCCTTTAGTTATTTATTTCCAGTGTGACTACGCCACCTCTATTGCATATGTTACATATAATCCACGTGCCAAATTTGCACGTGAAGTGTTGCAGGTGTTTAAGTGCTGGTAGTGGCAGAGAAGCTACTAACATTGACAAAGATGGTGGTATCATTTAATAGTCTCTTAAAGACTGCCCTGATTCATCCTGCTAGCACTTAAAGGCAACTCACTCCTCTAAGAAGAAACTACAATGAAGCAGCAACCATGAAATGCTAGCACTATTGTAAACCATTTACGAAGAACACGCACACATATTTTAGTTGTAGCCTTTGATACACAAGTTCCAGAAATACAGAAGTTCTGTTTTTGTTGTTATTTTTTTCTTCCCCTAGGAGTTGTCACAAACAGCTTTGGAAATTGAGATTATGAGGTGAAGATGACTACTCTTGCAACTTGTGTGTGAGCCTTTATCACAGCTCCTAGGAGTATATATTGGCATTGCTCGAGCATTTGGAAACAACAGGGTTTTTTCCAGGTAGCATCAGCACAGATGGTAATATGTTATCACGTTAACAGTTGTGCCTAATACCATCACAGCCTGCCTCTCTTCAGAACAGTCTGGAGCATGCTGTATTGCATGTCAGGACTGTCATTGTTTGAGGTTTCCTTGGATTTTTTTCTTCTTTTTTAAAATAAAATTATCACGACCACTGCAGATGCATTAAAGCTAACAGTAATTAAAAACCTCTGTAATACAGCAGCTGCTTCTTGCAGGCCATTCCAATTTTCCTAATGGCAATGGCCGTGTGAGGAACTATTACCACAAAAAGGCTGAAGGTACATTTAAATAAAGGTATTACATGTACTTGCATCAGAAATCATTTTAGAAAGCAACAGTAAGGAATGCATTTACCACAGCCAGGTTTCTTGCATCATGAGATAAGTAACTTCTAATCCAACATCCAGTAGCAAGCCTTCTGTTACACTGTGATGCAAGTTACTTCTTACTTTTTTATTCATATTTACACGTAAAGAGAATCTGCTTGTTCCATATGCAGATGTTTCTTTCCTCTATCCCTATAAATGAGAAGGCCTTCCACAGAAGTGGGTTCTGAATTTCAAGTTGAGGCAAGATTTTTAATTGAGCTTGGAAGTTAAAAGCCAGCACTCATCTCTTAAAACTTTTGCTTGTCTGTAGAACGATGTTTAAAGAACCCTGCTGAATGCCCTCCAGCACATCCTGGCTGAGGAACATTTGGACAACTGCTCTGCCAACGCCTGAAATGGAGAAATCACCGCTGAAAACAGAGGCCCAATTCTATTAAACACTGGATGGCAGGGATTGGATGAAGGAGTAGAATTAGCTTGCTTTTCTTTCTCTGGGTAATGTATAGCTGTTTCCCCAACCTTTTCCTTCACAGACTTTTTTCCTTCTTTAGTGTGTGTCTGTGCTTCACATACACGTGTGTGCATGCAGACAAAGAATGTGTGAAAAACAAAACCACACTGAACTGCTTTTAGCTGGTGTCAAAATAGGGTTCCTACCTCTTGTTGGCTCCAACAAGTGGAAAGTAGGACAAATACTTTTACACATTTAAGAAAGAACAAAAAACTCAAGTTTCAAATTACTAATAGACTTGCATATTAAACATTTGGAAATACTTCTTCAGGACAAACTTGCTATGATTTTTCAGGTTAGCACTGATGTTTGCTACATTCACATCAATTCCTTAGGAAGCATGTATTCAATTATAAGGTGTGTATCAGAAAAGTAAGAGAAGCATGGGACTACAACAGAGATGTCATATCTGGAAGACGCTGGATTGGTAACACTGGAAGAGGAAGGCTCCCATCTTCAGTGTATTTGTTTGTTTGTTTGAATCTACCTCAGCTATATTGATGCTCAACTTTTTTTCCTCCTAAAGACCACAGGTAAATGTAAAACATGACATACAAAACAGCTTTACGAACCACCTTCATTTGTTCATGCCATATACACTCAAGTTCTGCCACTGCTTCCTGAATCCATGAGCTGCACTTAGCAATAAATACTGATGAGGACAAAATCCACAGAGACAAGTACTACAGCAGTCACACACCTCAAGCATGCGAGGAGAAAAGAATGAACATAAACAGAGATGCTCTTTCAATACCTTCTATCCATTTATCATAAGAAAATGAAAGCCTGTAGAATGTTTATTGGTCTCAGATAAAGTTAGAAACACCGGTGGTATGCATGCACCCCCAGATGAGGCAAGTATGGTTTGCTTTGGTTTCTGGATAAAGTGACTTACAGCAAAGTTCAGTGCATGGTCCTTTCATAATATAGCTAAAGCTGGCAAGAAAGAAAAAGGAAGAGACAGCTATAGGAAAGCCACAGTTGCAACAGCATAAACGGGATCAAGACTGGTACTGAACTTCACTACAGAATCTTAACACTGAGATAAAGAAAAAGATAGATGTTAGCATCACACTTCTACATGTTCAGCAGTTTATAAACTGAAACAGTTATAATTATTCTCAAATATATTATAAAAAGCCTGCATCAACCATCTAAAATTTAATATGCATTAAGACCCCATTTTGTAATATTTCAAATTCAATCAACCATGACAATGGCAAGGAAGGGTTCCTAAAAGCAGAAATACATCTTATAGAAGATGGATGTTTATATTTAGTGTGGACAAAATCAAAGCAAAGCTAACTTTTCATATCTTTACATTTCAACACTAAAAGTATTCTGAAAAAAAACTCCCCGGATGCACCTCACAGCTCTCAGCAAGTACATAAAACCAGAATGTCTTCTTCTGTGTACTGTACTGAGAGAAGGCATTATTTGGCTAATTTTTTACAAAGAAATATTCTCTCCCCTTGTATAGCTTTCACAGCAGGGTGAATCAGACTCAGCGCAGGACTGCACTTTTTCAAGTATGAGGCACACACAGCTGTACTTACTGCTGGCATAATCACTCTTAGTTATATACCTAAACGCTCAAATTCAGCATGCCATTTTGTTGTCCTTCCCACTTGCACAACCCCCCCTCCAGCAATGTATACATTTATTATTTCACGTTTCTTGAAGCCACTTATGATGGGAGATACTTGGCCCTCAAGTCTCTCAGAGAGCAAAAATGTTAGCATGGCTTTTACTATCAGCACAAAAAGGCTTCTATGGTAATCGGAACTATTTGATTTTTCCAGGCTTATTTTAAATTCAAATACTATTCATACATCTCATATAGGACACAGAGAGTAACATAAGAGTGAAAAAATTAGCTATGTAAAAATTACCTTGCCTTAGTATGGCTGATGGTTCCCACCATTCATCTTTGTGTTCTCCTGTCTCGTTCAACCCAAGAAACATTCCTCCCTCAGCATGACTTTCGAGCATTAAATCTCTGCAATTCTATACCCATCCCCTATGCACAGCATTCTCAGAGTTGGAAAGATCCTGTGCAACAGCTTTCACTTTCCCATCTGTTCCCGAGCAACTTGTTATAAAAAGCAAGGGTTTCTCCTCCTTAAGTTTTTGCCCTTGCTCTTTAACCTCCCAGTAGTTGCAGTCAAAGTTACAAGATAACAAATGAGAAAGCTGCACAGCATGGACGTTCCCCTTTCACCTATGATGTGTCAGCCTCCTACAAAAACAAAAAAAACCAAGAAGGGTACTCATGTTATCTTGTAACTAATTTTTTTACTTTCTTATAAAGTTCTTTACTTTCCCCAGTATTTTTACATAACTGCCCACCTTTGAATGCCTTTTAAGCCTAGTCTTTAGTACTGATTTTCAGAAGTAAGTTTCAAATGTTTTTCTCTTAAGAATTGATATTTTTTCCTAGAAATAACTTTTTAAAACTGTATGTTCTTGGCTGCATTAAAAAAGGGGTGGCCAGGAGGGAGAGGGAGGGAACTGTCCCCTTCTACTCAGCTCTTGTGGGGCCCCATCTGGAGCGCTGAGTCCAGGCCTGGGGCCCCCAGTACAGGAAGGACGTGGAGCTCTTGGAGTGGGTCCAGAGAAGGGTCACTAAGGTGATCAGAGGGCTGGAGCACCTCTCCTATGAGGAAAGGTTGAGGGAACTGGGCTTGTTTAGCTTGGAGAAGAGAAGGCTCCCGGGATATCTCATTGTGGCCTTCCAGTACTTGAAGGGAGCTTATAAACAGGAGGGGAACTGGCTGTTTACAAGGGTGAATAGTGATAGGATAAGGGGGAATGGCTTTAAACTGAGGCAGGGGAGGTTTAGGTTAGATATTAGGAGGAAGTTTTTCACGCAGAGGGTGGTGAGGCACTGGAACAGGTTGCCCAAGGAGGTTGTGGATGCCCCATTCCTGAAGGCATTCAAGGTCAGGCTGGATGTGGCTCTGGGCAGCCTGGTCTGGTGGTTGGCGACCCTGTCCACGGTTGGAGGGTTGGAACTAGATGACCACTGTGGCCCTTTTCAACCCAGGTCATTCTATGATTCTATGATTTTAGAAGTTCCATTTTCTTCAGGAAAACAGTTCAAGTTTTGTTATGTGTGTTACAGCAACACTGGTCAGCATTTTAGGCAGTACATAGAAGAGTCCATAGTAGGTAAAAATCTGAATTGGAAGTGAGAAGAACTGAAGAAAAGTATTCTCCTATATGGCAGGTTTATCTAATTCTGCTTTCACGAACCCTCAAGCCAATTTATTTAAATGAGCCGTAGATTTCCTTAAAATCTTTTGATGCAAGAGTAAATCAACTTCATCTGTACATTGAAACTTGTGTTTTAAACTGTTGAGACTGCCTACCTGAAACTGAACTCTTGGACACTGTATTAGAGAAAGGTTAGTACCAATTTTTCTTACAATACTCCGAGATGAACCATACGGCTTGCTTGACCAAAGTACCTATTGGGAAGAAAAAAAAAAAGTCAGATGTTAGATAAAAAAACTAATCACCATATTGGAACAGTTCTCCTTTATCCTCCTGTACTATGCTTGTACTAAATGTACATATGATTTAGAAGTTATTCGTTTCTTGCTAGGAATACAGTGCACAGTTATGACTGTTTAAGTTCAAGACAGCCTTTACATTAAGTTTAAATTCAAAGCAATAAATCTAGTAATGCAGTAGGATTCAAAAGATGTGATCTTCAAAAGCAAAATTTGCCCCTTTTTAACACAATGAGGAATTTGCACTGAGTCATACACTGCTTTTTAGGGTGTTTTATGAAAATACATTCAATCATGAAAAATCCAGCATCACAGAATCATGGAATGGCTTGGGTAGGAAGGGAACACAAGGATGATGGATCTCCAATCCCCCGCCACAGGCAGGGCCACCAACCTCCACTAGACCAGGCTGCCCAGGGTCCTATCCAACCTGGCCTTGAACACCTCCAGGGTGTTATGGAATTTCACATTCCCCAAATCATTTTTTTTTTTTTTAAAGTAAGAGCTCTTCTAACACAGGAACAGTATCTACGAGTCTTAATAGAAACTGACTATAAGCTGGTACAAGGTAGAATGTGCAACTGTGGAATTAAGGAGAAAAGTGGAAAAACTAAATACTTGATAATTCAAATGCCCTAACATACAAGATCATGTGGTTAATAAACAATTAGAACGCTGTCTGGTAATTAAAAATACTTGGACAATATTTACTTCTGACTGTAGATACAAATTTACTATTCAGATCTTAGGTTTTAGAGGCTCGTGGCTTTAAGCAAACTCAACACCCTGTTAGAAGGTTGCCCCAAACAGAAATCTTAGTATGAGTAGCATGGATCAGATCTATTGAAACAACTCTGATATGGCATGGCTGTACTGCTTGTGTGTTAGCGTAGTGATGCTGTGGGAGTTTCACACCACACCACTGAATAACTCTTTGATATACTACACAAAAATTGCTACTTGTAAAATTCAGAGGGTTCTATTAAGAACAAAATATTATGCTTCACAGTATTTATCCCCAGATTATACTATTTCAAAAACTTCACAAAAACATTTTGCTTAGTTCTATACTGAAGCATCTTTCTTTCCTCTGACTTTAATGGAATGTATACATTTTGACAAAATAAATGCACATATGCACAGCACATATGCTGTGCTAGATTTCCACATCAGATTCTCATCGTTGCCAATGATCTGCTCAGACTCAATTTTTCATTATAGGAAATACAAACTCTCTTGCTTAATACCAGTTAAGTTTGAATAGTTTTTTTCAATCTACAGAATCCTCTCCGGGAACTGCATTTTAGATGCCACAAAGAACAACCTCCCATTTGGGATGACCACATTATTGTAGTCTATACAGCTGAACAAAATGCAAGTAGATTGGAGCCCTCAAGAATAAGTCACCGATAAGCAGTAGTGCAGTAATAGAGTCTCACCATTCACAGTAGATTCTGCTGCTAAAAGCAGAATAGTTGACAACAGCCTCAAAGTGATGTTGCATTGGAAAAAAATACTTGTCAAGGGAATGCTTGATTAATTATGGAAGTACTTCCACAAGAGCAAAGAGCCTGGACTACGTGCCGTATTGCCAACCTAAGTGCAGTACATTTCAAACAAGCAGTAAAACTTGTTTAGAGATTGCTCAGATCACAGACAAAAGGTTGACTGGGACCCGTATCCTCCATAATATTTGGTGCCTAAATGCATTTCAGGTTTTTAATGACTCAGTTTGGGTGATTCAAGATATGCCTAGACAGTATTTTCAGAAAACTGCACACAAGTTGTGCCTCAAGGTATGCCAATAAAGTCGGCACTGCCCAGCTGAGCTAATAAGTCTCAGCATTGCTCTAGTCCTGTTCACACAGCTCCTTGTTGACTTGAAGCACTGGCAGAGCAAGTCTGCAGACTATTACTCAGTAATACCCTCTTATTGCATCAGTGTTTTACTGTTCTCCAGGATGGCTGACATTTGGAAATGTAACCACATTATCCCAGGCTTGAGACAAACAGAGAATAGGGGGAAAGAGAGATTAAAAACTTGTGTCCCCCCATTCAGACTAAAGATGTTGCTGACAGTAGCCATGCCAGCACTTACAGTAGTAAGCATATTCTTGTGCTCTGAATTTTCAGTGTTATGAAATCCATGTTATGTGTTATGAACTCCATGCAATCTCCGATTTAAGTTCTAATAAAATCCTAAAATACTGATTATTATGGGTAACCTACAACATATATCAGTTCTACTGTCTGCGAATTCCTGAGTGGTCTATCACAGTCATCAAAGTAAGAACCATCTTCAATAAGTACTGCACATACTGGGTAAGGAATTCCGTCTTATTAAAATATATTTATAACTTATCGAGATTACTGCATTGGAGACAGCAATTCTACTCAAAATAGCTTCCTAAAGATCCCAGCGAGACAGAAGATGATATGTAGCAAATCTCTCTCTCTGCTAAGCATTGACAGAAAACTCCCCATATTCTTTTGTTCAGGAGGAAACCTATGCAGGCACATTCCTCTATTTCCCTTGTGAAACACACAGCCATGTTGCTCTTCTATACAGTAACACGTTCAGGAGGAAAGGGGAGGCAATAATAATCATCATCTCAGTTTCATGGGGCTCTTTATATCTCTAAGATAAAAGCAAAGAAGTAAGGACTTGTAAGAATGAATTCCGTTGTCAAAAGTCAGTTGAAAATTTTCCTTCATCTTCAAAATACACATAAAAAAGGAGAACGAAAAGCATCATCTACACTGTAAACAGTTTACTGTTAGAGCTAGAAGGAACTACATGATATTTTTTAATGCATACATTACTCAGTACTTCAGCATCTTGAGTAGGGAACTGCATACCTGGTCAGCAATGCAGAATCATACAGATACTGAGTGTATTTAAAGTGCTCTGCTGGAATGGACAAGGGTGAACTAAAATATACAAAGTGCTTTCAATGCCTGATTTTCTGGAAAAAAAAAGAAAAGAATCAAGTTTGAAACACTTACTGATTCCATGTTAAGTCCAACTTGTTCAAAAATCATCCTCATAAAGCACTTAAACCAGCGAATCATCTGGACTGGAAAGAGTTCCTCCAAACCTGGATTTAAGCCTTCCAAACCTACAGGGCTGCAGAGGTTCCATAGTCCTGAAAAAAGAAACACGAAACAAACATTTTAGAAGCACGCCGTGGTCATACACAGAAGAAAATTGCTCCATGTATTTTAAAAACAAGCTTCTGAAGCAGCTGCTGAAAACAAGACACTTCCACACAATTCCCAGTACTGCAAAGTACAGTTATCCAGAAGACTGACCTAGTAGAGGCAACAAAGAGTTTTTGTAGTATGATTTTTAGGAAGTCAAAGCTGTTGCAAAGTTAATGATTAAAACACTGGGAAGATGACTGCTCACTTCAACTCGAATGGAATACCTGCAACCACGGACCAACACTATGATTCAAGGGCCACACTCCTAGCTGAAACTCTTCTCTATGCAAAAACAAACTCCAGAAAGCAGACCCCTTCTTCTCACTTACATTCTCTGACAGCTTTGTTGTTTCCCACAACAGAAACGTGGAAATATGACTAATAGAAGAAAAAGACAGGAAACAGTGTCGATGTGGGACCTGAAAATACTCAAGTGACTTATAAAGTTGGCCAGATTTCAAACCGTGTCTATTTATACATACTACCATCCACTAAAGATGTTTTTATTGCATATCTTTCCCTTAAACATGTTCTACACCAGTCACAACTTGGATGCCATTGAGAATTGTGTGCCATCTTAAAAAAAAGAAAGAAAGAAAGCAAAAGCTATAGCTTTAGGTTTACGTTTGTTTTGTGTATCAGGCTAGAAACAACACTCTGTTGAAGCACCCTGAAGGAAAGATTTGTAGCATGAACAACTGTGTTGCTAAAGCCATTACAGACAGAAGGATGACTAAGGCAACGCGGCAGCAAGGAACTGTTAGTTAGGAAGTTACAAAGTCAGGAGATGGAAAAGCTATGCAGTTTGAAAGTGCCCACAAGCATCACAATGAAATCATCGCTGTTTCCATTACAAATGTTTTCAGGTTGTTGTTTTTTTTCCCCCAGCAGTTAACAGTTCCTTAGTGAGAATCTACTTCTTGTGGAAACTTGGCAAGAACCATGCAGCCTTACAGGTTTTGTTTGGCTTTTTTCTTCCAGAGAGGCTTAAATACAGCAACAAAAATTGATATTAGTTTCTCATCATCACAGAAAGAATAACACGTTTCCTAACAGGACTTCCTTTTATTGCTGAATAACCCAGGAAAAAGCACTATTCTACCAGCTAGCAGAGGACTAACATCAGGTTTTTTTATTAAAAAGAGAACACAAAAATGAACCAATCATTAAGAGATTAAATGGAAAAGCAACAGGAAAGAATAACGGGCTGCCTATAAGCTGCAGTTCCTGACAGAGCCCCTCTCCATCCTTCCTGCAGGCTCACTTTAGGTACTGGAAGGCCACCATGAAATCTCCCCAGAGCCGCCTTCTCTCCAGGCCAAACAAGCCCGACTGTCTCAGCCTTTATTTGTAGGAGAGGCTCTCCAGTGCTCTGACCATCCTTGTGGCCCTCCCCCAGACCCAGTCCAACAGCTCTGCACCCTCCTCGTGCTGGGGGCCCCACGTCTGGATGCAGTACTGCAGGTGAGGCCTCACAAGGGCAGAGATGATTCCCTCTACCCTGATATATTGCTTTTTCAAAAGATAGCCAAGTTGTACCAAAATGCTGAGATGCAGTCAGTCAAGTTTTAGTAAGAAAATAAAGAAAAAGCAATGATAATTTTGGTTCTGATCAACTGGGAAGGTGAACTTTCTCCCAGACTATCCTGCACACTATTTTTCTTCACAAATCTCAGTTATTTCACAATTATTCTGCGTGCCAAGAGCAGAAAGGGTCATTTCACATGAAATGGGGGACAGCAAGAGTGAAAGTATTAGCAAATACCTTGTACATGTGCCAATCTCAGGAGTTAAACATTCATTGCTTTTAGTAACCTAGAATAACAGGTCCTTTAAAATACTGTTTGCTTTATCTGGTCTCTGACTTCTTCATTATCCTTTATTTTCCTGGTGCTCACTAAATTAAAAATAATAGTAGCTTAATTCCTTTGAAGCCTCCACAACTCAAAATGCTGCAATAAAATGCCCCAAAGTGATGGTAATATTACTACAAAATGTGATACTTCCATGTGCTTAAGCAAAACGATTATAATGGTAAGTAGTCGTCACAGGTAACATTCCCAGAAGAGGTTAGAGGAGAAATAACACAAAGAATGGCATTTCAGTGCATAAAGCAGGCAGGGTGGGAATACCACAGCTTGCTCACTTATACAACTCTATGTACACAAAAATTAACAGTGCTCAAGAGCTTTTTTTCTGATATGGAAGTGTGCAGAAATTCCCCGGTTCAGAAATGAGCAGTCCTACGTTTCTGAGTGCCGGGGTTCTCACTTTGGCCTCGCTGAACTCTCCTTTGCCCTCACCTCTCCCGATCACTTTTGGAGTTATCACTCAATATTTTCATATCAGATATCAGGCTACAAGGCTGCCAGATAACACCACTTCATCAAATGTTAATGAGATAAATACAAAGGCTCTGGGAGCTGTACACACAAGCACAGCAGTCAGCAAATAGGAAATGGAAATGAAACCCTTTGCCAGGCTCTCAAGCGGGTGCTACACATGGAAAATGCAAAGAAAGGAAAGCCAGATGCAACCGCTTTCAAACTGAAATATTTCTAAGTGGATAAATACAACACTGGAAAATACAAGTCCCTTTCAAACTATGAGTTTCCTCTCTTAAAAAGAAACATGATATTCATATTTGTCTCGCTAAGAGAAGTTTCTCGAAGTAAAATCCATGCAAAAATAAAAGAGAATGCTTTAATGCTCTTGGTGCAGCCACATATGAAGTGTAAACAAGACCATGAAAAATAAAAGGTCTAGCCTCTACACTGAAAGGGTATGCATAACATAAGCAAGTACTTTTGTTTCAAAGGAGTATGGCTTCAAAGAAGCACCAAGCACATAAAAAAGTTACATTAAAGAAAAAAAGCAGGTTCCTCCTTATTTCAGTAGGAAACTAGGCCAGGCATATCTTCAAAGTCTTTATGACTGACACCTGACCCACGCTCATCTAATGAAGTATATCCAAATTATATCCATCAGGAAGCATATTAAAGAATTAATAAAAAGGCAAAAACAGCAAAAAAAAAAATATATGGTTACAGGACACCAATTGGAGGGCAGAATCTTCTCATAAAGGAGCAGGCCATCTACCATATCACGGCACACCACTTACAAGCAATGGAGGTATTTAGCAGAGGTCAAAGCCAACTGCACAAGTCTGCTTTTTGGCTCGGAAGACGCCAAGAACGAAGTGCCCATTCCTTTGTGAAACACTTGTTTGGAAAGGTATGCCCAGGGGCTGATCCAAGTCAGCGGATACTACAGAGACAGCTGAAGGGTAAGTTAGTATCATCATGAAGTCTACAGCAAGAAATGAACACAATACGTGCATCCAAGAGAAGCAAAACTCTCCCCCATCTCTAAGCCAAGCAGTAAGGCGTTATACGAACAGAACCACACACCCACACTCTGCTGCCAGACTTACAGAGCTCCCCAGTCGCTGCTGTCAGTGCCACTCCTGCTACCGCTTTGAGAAGCAAGAAAACGCGGGTTCTATTAACAAAGGGGTGCCACTGCCCGGCAAAGCATTCAGAACGTTCTATGCTTTTTTCCGCCATAACGTCTCTTAGTAACAACTCCGGGCTCCCACACAGCGCGACTGGATTTCAGCCGGTGACCTGGCTGATTCTGAACCGGCGGCAGCTAACCGCTGCTTTAAGCCCTCCATACCCTCCCCGCGTTGTTTTGCTTTCCATAACTCGCTGCGAGCTGTCACCGCAACAGAAGAGGGCTTCACTTTCGGACAGCTTCAGTCCGCGAACAGCCGCGTCAGCCCCGCCTGGAGCCGGGGGAGCGCCAAGCCGGCTGCCCGCCCCGCACCTGCCCGCCACCGCCCCTCGGGGCCTCCCCGCAGCCTGCACCCCCACCTCACCTCACCTCACCCCACTTCCCGCCGCCAGGGCTCACCGCGGTGACAGCGACATACACCGGTGAGGCTCCGGCTGCCGCTCTCCCCTCACGCGCCGCTCCCGCCCCGACGGGCCGCGGGAAGCTCGGCAGGCTCAGAAGCCACCGTCACCACCGCCACACTCAGCCGCACTCTCACCCGCTTCTCCCACTGCGCTCGCGACCCCGCCAACAGCCAATCCGCGGCCGCGCCGGCACCCTCCTGACCAATAGCCGGCCGGCCTGAGGGGAGGCGGGACCTCAACCGCCCTTCGGCAGGCTGTCGAGCGACCTTACCCGGCAGCCACCGCGCCAGACCTTGTCCGCCGAACACGTGACCGGCCTCCGCCAATAAGAGGCGGCCCTGGAGGAGCTGCCGTTGGCTGCGTGGTTCGGCTGCTGCCCTGCAGTGGATGCTGGGCGATTTGGGGGAGCGGCGGCCTGGATCGCTCATTGGTGACCTAACGGCGCCTCTGAGGTGCCGCTGTAGGGAGCACTCAGGGCCTGGCCGGGGCGCGCGTCTTATTTCTGATGCTGAAAGCTTTGCTAAAGCTTTACTAAAGTACTTACTACTGTACGCGGGAGATGTAGGGCGAGCACCTGAGAACTCACAGCTCAAATGTGGTGAGTGGGACAGCCGGAACAAAATAAAAGCTCCACAATTTCAGAGGAATAAGATTAAAATCTTCTCATTTTAAAATAAATTTACCTGACCATTAATTTACCTGTCTAATTCTTTTGGACGAGGGATTAACTGCTTTGGGCTTCAGCAAGGGATTGCACACATATGCCCCCACGCCGAAAGCCTGCCGTGCTGCAATCGCTGAACTGCAGTCCCCGGCGTGCCTTGCGGCGCAGCCGCCGGCCAATCCCGCCTCACTGACAACAAGGCGCACCGTGATTGGCGGAGAGGCGTGGGCGGTGCCGCACCAATCGCGTTGCGGCGCGGGGGGATGTGTGGAGTCGGAGCGGGCCCGGTGGCGGTGCGGGAGAGGTGCTGGTTCTGTCCCTGTCCCTTCCTGTGCCCTCCGCGGGCGATGGGGGCCTGAGGTTGAGTTGTGTCGGTCTGGGGACGTCTTATTCAGCGGTACGAGGCCGGGAAGAGTGCAGGCCGCTCCGGGGGGCGGGGGTGGGACGAGAGAAGCTCGGGAGGGAGGTGCGGCGAGGGGGCCCCTGTCTTTTGTCAGCGGCCTCGGGGCTCACGTCAGCCAGGGCTCCCGGTTGTCCTAATGTTGTTGTAGGTGGTGGAGGAGCTGGGAACTTCAGTTTTGTCCTCGGTTGCGACTGAGGAGACAGAAAGGTCTGGGAGAAAAGGAGCGTGACCTGCTGGGGTTGTGTAAATCTTGGCTTCGTGTGTATTCAAGGAGGTCAGAAGAAAAACGATAAAGGCTGATAAGGATGAAGAGAGGTGTAGAAGCGATCTGGTGCTCGGGACACGACTGGAAGTCAGAGGCTTTTGTTAACATTAACTCTGCAACTGATTTCATTTTTAGGTTTTGAGTAAGTTTTGTTGGTCAGCTAAGGAACGTACTGAATAATACTGAACTTCATAGAGACTTTTTACCAATTTAGAGCAATCTATTTTGAGAATATAAAGTATTAATTATGGGATGAAGTTCCCAGTGGGTCTCTTTAGGACTTAGGACAGTCAAAGGAAAGAATATGGAGGGTAATCATTGACTTCTCACATTAGCATTTCCTTTCCCAGTGACAGAGAAATTGGCAGTTTTTTGTTTTGTTTTGTTTTTTTTAATGTGAAAATGTCAGAAACTATTGGACGTTTCTACACATTCACCTACCATCAGTAAGAGAACAGTATAATGTTTGAATGGTATTATTTGTTTGGGAAATAATGGTAAAAGGATGTTACCAGTTACAGATTTAATGTTATTTTTATGCAGGGGGAAAAAGAACACAAATTAACAATATGTCATTATTCATGCTTTTGTGCCTTAGAAAAAAGTTACTTACATGAGTTTCTAGTGGCAGCACCAGGACCACAGCTAGCAGTCGGTAGTTTTGGAAGCATACAGTCAGTCTTTTGAAGTGATAATAGAATGGTTTGGGTTGGATGGGATCTTACAGATCACTCAGTTCCAATCCCTATGCTGTGGGCAGGGCTGCCACCCACCAGCTTAGGCTGCCCAGGACCCCATCCAGTGTGGCCTTGAACACCTCCAGGAATGGGGGATCCACAACCACTCTGGGCAGCTGTGCCAGTGTCTCACCACCCTCTGAGGGAAGATTTTCTTTCTGACATCTAATTGAATGTCCATTCTTTTAGTTTAAAGCCATTCCCCCTCGTTCTATCATTGTCAAGATGCAGGCCTTCTCTTCTAACTAAGCTTATGCTTCTGTGGCCTGTTAAGTAGTTACTCCTCATTAAAACAACTCTGGAATCAGATACTAACACGTCTCATTTGAAATTGATACGTTGGCTTGGACTTTGGTTGAAGCAAGGTGTGACTTGGTTTTTTTTTCTTTATTGTAAGCAAACTAGTCAGAAGGTACAAATAAAGCACAGCACCTCTAAACATTTAGCTTTAAATGGATATGGCATTACACGAGTTCTTTGGGGAACAGATAAAATCAAAACATAACATTCATTATGCTTGATGCTGGGTTAATCTATTGCTGGCTTATTTGGTTCATTTTTATGTGAAATTGGATTATTGCTAAGGGCGCTGAAAATTCAGGTTTTGATTTTACATGTTTATACAAAAGGATGTTGGTAGACTTGCAGTCTGCAGACTGGGTGTGAGAAAACTGTGGAGTTTCTGATCATCTTTATCAGCTCTATAAAGATACTTACATACTGTTGTACATACCCATGCGTGTACTCCCGTAAAGGCTGACTAATCTAAAATTATTTGAAGGAAACAAGAGAAAATGTTATTAACCAAACCCTACCTGCTTTCCACAGAGGACATTTATTAATAATTTATTAATTAATAGCAAACATTAATACCACATATTTTTTTTTCCAACAGGTATTTTGTATGTGTGGTGTAGGAAAAAATGAATTCCACTATGAGTGATGAGCCTGATGCGCTATCTGTAGTTAACCAACTCCGAGATCTAGCAGCTGATCCTTTGAACAGGAGAGCCATTGTTCAGGATCAAGGATGTCTGCCAGGTCTGATTCTGTTTTTGGACCATCCCAGCCCTCCAGTTGTTCATTCAGCTTTATTAGTAAGTATTCAAGAGATAAGTTTGTATGTCATTAGGACGCTTTCTTCCTTTGTTTCTATGTCTTTAAACAAGTAATGTAAGAGATAAAACCTGTTTTTTATGTTATATCACAATTCATTTTCACTTTTTTAAAAGAAGCACATAATTCAAAAAACTGTTTGGCAATGTAGCATTATTCCAGGGGAATTCACAGTTATTGGAAGAGATTAATTTGCTTTGCATTTTCTCCCTAATACAGCCATTTCACTTTCATTGTGGAGGGAGGTAAGCACGCTTAAGTCTTTTTCTCTAGATGAAGTCCTGGAGCTTGGTAAATATACATGGTGATTTGACTTTCACGTAAGAAAAGGATCATAAATTATAGGGCAATTTGGGTTAGAGATGATTTCCTGAGGTCATATAGCCCAATCCCATGGTCAAGCTGAGACAAATTAGAACACAGTGCAGTATTGTGTTTGCTTAGATGCCCTGTAGCCTCTCAGGCACCCTGTCCCAGCATTTGCCCACCCTCATGTGATTTTTAAAACAAAAAAAGCAAGATCTGTTGATGTCTAATCCAACCTTTTCCATTTTCTCTTCATTTCTTCTTGTTCGAAGTCATAAACACTGAAGTCCTGATTTCTCATCCTAAGTCCAAATTTTAAGAAGTGCATCTCTTTCATAGAAACAGGACAAACAGAAATCAAGGTTTCCTTAGAACCCTAATTCAATTCTCCTAATAAGATTTTAAAGCTATTAAAAACCGCCATACTCTCGTTTCATATTCTTTCTTCTTTTTTTTTAATGTCATTGAATTATAAACAGAGCTCTGACTTGTACATTAAATTCTACATTATTTTCTGTACCATTAATATTTAGTCTGTTCCATAGTTCTATGTATTCTCTTCATTTGTTTTACTTCCACAAGGAATATTCGTGGATTTCTTGGAACGACTCCAGTACTCTTCGGGGCACAGGGAATGGCATCCCATAATTCAGGAGATGTGTGTCCTGCTAATTGGCTTTCAGAATGGCTTTGCCACAGCGTTTGCCAGACTAAATGTCCTTCACTGGATGACTTTTGAGTTGAGGTTACGGTTCTTGGGAATAGGTTGCACTGTTTTTCATTCTTGTGTATGTTCCTTAGGTCATGGAGGGTTTTGTTTGGATCTCTCTCTCCCTTTTCCTTCCTTTACTTTTTTGGGCTGCATATTCTCACAGCCTGCATGAAACTTAATAATCGTTCTGTGATCACATTGCAAAAATTAACCCTACATTGGAAGAACTGAATTTATCAGATCAATGAAGGGTAATCCGGTGTGCGGTATGATTCCACAAACCCTGATTTTACTGAAGTTTTGTGGTAAAGACATCTTGATGGATGAGAGATAGCTGTGTTGTTTTATTTAGTGGCAGCTCAGAGGTAGAGGAGGTAAGGGGCAGGATTTAGAGGAGACCCTGACTGTAGTCAGAAATGGAATGGTTTGCTATGAAAACAAGGTTTTGTCTGCTACCCAAACTATTTGTGTTCATGACTTCATGAGCCTCATAGGTACTGAGGCTTTTAATGTCTTTGCTAACAGATTTTTAGTCATCCTTTTTGATATTTTACCATTCTGAAATGTTTGTTTGTTTTGTTTTTATTTTTCTAGCCACCCATTCAAAAAAAGAGCTTCTATTCAAGCGGAAATGGTTGCGTGTAATGATTTTCCATTAAGTTATACCCAGTAAAAGAATGTATGGCACTGGCTCTAGGTTACTTATTGTTTCATTCTGTGATTCCCGTAGCTGAAATTACGAATAATCTGTTGGAGTCATAAGAATTTCCTATCTGACTTTCTGATATGCTGTAGGATCCTTCAGGGATAAATGTTTTTCTCCCCACATCCAATGTCAGCTCAGTGCTTTCTTCTAGCTGATCAAGAAGTGGAATATTTTTTTCCTCTTGTTTAAATCTAGGATTTTCTTTGTACATTTGTAATGATATATGATTTTGAATGTTTTCAATAATAAAAAAAAATCTGAAGTAAAGAAGGTAGAATCACTTTTTTTTCCTGTTTTTGAAAAATTTTGTCCAAATCTAAGGACTCTGAAGTTAAGGAACTGCATCAGTATGTCAATTGTAATGGTAAAAAACAAATACGGACTTACTAATTAACATGATGAAAATACTTGTGGGCTTTAAGCTAACGTAGTTGAGTTTTGCTGAACAGAGGCTCCAACCAAACTCCACGATAGTGATATTACACTTCAGTAGACTGCAGTTCGTAGGTATAAATGATCTGACTTCTTTGAAGGTGCAGACCTGAGCATCTCTAATGGAGTTGGAAAACAAGTAAGAATTCCTTATGCTGAACAGACAGGTCGGTACAGTTGTTCTGATAATCTTATCCCTTGCTCTGTTTTAGCATAAGCTACATTTTTCTGTAAATAATATGTACATAAGTGGGAAAGAGGCTGCTTACATTTTGGCCCTTAATTATCTGCTTAGAGAAGGGAGTTTTCATTGTCCAAAAGCATTACATCCTCACTAAATTGCCTGAATAGACTACAGATATAGGAAACGTTTTCTACAGTTAAGGATTCTTTTAATGTGCAAGTTAGTAGTTTAGAACTGACATACAGATATTTTCTTAAATACTTCCAACTAAGGATAAATATACAGCATTTACAGGCTAGAATCATGATGTTGAACTGCATCAGGAAACAAATATCACATTTGGAGTTTGTACCATGTCAGACAAGAGCCAGACTTCCCCAAAAGGTAATAGGATGATCTTGAATTTTACCTGCTATGTGCCGAAGACAATTTAGAAAGAAAGATAGGTGATTAATTATCTGTCTCTGAAGGGAATAAGGAGCATGTTATTTTTAACGCAGCTAGTGAGCAGCATAGTTATTATATGACTTTACCTAAAGAATTAGTGCACTTCTAAATCTTGCTATCACAAAACTAATTTTATAGCCCATTGCATTTGTGAATTGCAAGATTTTCTGTGTGTGGTTCTTGTACTTACATGACTCAAACAGATTAAAGGACAATGTAAAATACATCTTTAGAGGTTCCTTCTAAGAAAAGTTTGACAGCACTGAGAATTGAGAGATGTGTTATGAAAAGGACTTGAAATTTCAACTGGAAGAGTATTGCGTGAAGAGTAACCATATAGTTGTTGGCTGGAGTCAGCAATGTGAAGTTTTGCAAAGAGTTTACCTCGAAAGACAAAGAAACAAATTCTGGGGCAACATGCAGGTGTTAGTTCCCAGCTTAGGTAACAGCAACCTAAGCAGCTGATGGCTGCTGCTGTATCCTTATTCTTGTACTTATATGGAGTGATTAATTACTTTGATGTTACAGGTATTTTAAACTTCATAAACCTTCTTTTCTCTTATTTTTTCCAGTATTGCAATTATTCTTTAGAAGCTTATGAATGTAGTAGACCTCTGTTTCTGTGCACAGTAGAAACTTGGTGGTGGTGAATCCACAGAGCTACTAGAAACACAGTGTATAAAGAATGACATTAGGTCTTGGAACATAGTAGTGTTGGCTGGAAGGGACTTCTGAAAGGCATGTGCTTCAACTTCCTGAACTGCCTTCGCAGAGGAAAAAAAACTTCTAATGACAGTTTCCCTTCTTCTTGTTATCTTGTCTGCTGCTGTAGAGGAGCGTTTGTCTTGGTCTTCTTTGTAAAGGCTCTGTGGGTTAGTTGTAGACACTCTCTTAGTATAAGCAAACCTAGCCTCTCAATCTTTTTTCACAGATCAGATAGTCCTTGCTTTTTGTATACTTGAGAATAAAACAATTCTTTTAAGATTTACAGCATATGATAATACTTTTACTAGAAATGGCATTGTGAATCTTTTGCAGACTTACAGTGATAAAAAATAAATGATAATGTACTGGAAATATTGCTGATTTGTCCTTTTTATTTTAGGCTCTCCGTTATTTGGCAGAGTGCCGTGCCAACAGAGAAAAGATGAAAGGTGAATTGGGTATGATGCTCAGCTTACAGAATGTAATACAAAAGTAAGTTTATATTGAGTTGTTGTATCCAAAGACAGTAAAAAAATAACATGCTGTTGCAAAGTAAAATTTCAACTATCATTTTGTGTAGTGAATTTTTATTATTGCATTCTTCCTTGTCAGAGTTGAGGTTGCAAGCAATTAATGCTCTTTGTTTTGTAGTACGACAAAGCAATTGGAACACAGAATAGAATAAATAATACTTTGAAAGTCATTTGCCAAACAACAGATTTCTGGCCCTTATTACAAGTAGGTAATTTTGTCTCATCCCTCTAGGTTCTTTTGTAGCCCTTCTCATCATTTCATAAGGGTTTCTCGCTCTAGTGCATTTAATGGAAATGATTGCAATCTGTCATGTTTTTCTTTGATTCCCACTTTTAGGAGAGGAAGGGGTATATGTGTTTGTCTTGATAGGTTTTAGAAAGTTTGTTTCTACACATTTGGGTTCAGGAAATGTCTTGGAGAAGAAGTTAGTGAGGTTTAAATGACAGGTTTTTATATTGGGTGTACAAAAATAATCAAATTAAGTCTTACAGTATTGGCATTTTTAAAGGACAAGAATAATTAAGTTAAAATACACTGAAGTCTCTGCTTGCTACTTTATAGTAACAGTAAAATTGGAATGTGTAGGTTGTATTAGAAGCATTTCTTGCAGACCAGTTTGCCTTTAGTGTAGATTAGTTGTCTATTTAAGGACATTTCTTAGCATCTTATGTAATCCACAAGAAGATGGTCAAAGGGGAATAGTATTTGTTATCAGCTTCTGTAGCTTACATAATAGTACTGAGGAAACAGTCTTAATTAAAAATTTTGTTTAAATAATGTTATGGAAATTTCTTAGGCATCATTTTTTCTGTGTTTCAACTTCAAACCTGCAGAGGTTGGAAGCAAGGACAGGTAGCTCAGGAGCAACACAGAAGAATTATCTGAGCAACCAGGGACTGGACTAGGAAGGCTAAGGTCCTGATAGAATTAAATCTGGCCAGGACATCAGGGCCAACTGTAAGTACAGGGCTTCTGTAAGTATGCTAGTGGTAAAAGGGAAACTAGGGAAAATGTGTTTTCTCTGATCAGAAATGGGAGAGTTAATTATCTGGAATATGGAAAAGACAGATTCTCAGTGGCTTTTTTTTTGCCTCATTCTTAATCAGGAAGTGCTCTCTAGCCACATTGCACAAGCTGCAGAATGCAAAGGCAGGGTGTGAGAGAATTAAGAGCTACCCACTGTAGAAGGTTTTGTGGTGATCTGAGGTGTACAAATCCCCCAGAACCTGGTGGGGTGCATCTGTGGGTACTGAGTGAACTGGTGGATGAAACTGCTAACCCATTGTATTTGAGAAGTAGTAACAGCCTGTTGAAGTTCCTACTGGCTGAAAAGGGGGCAAATAACTCTTGTTTTTATAAAAGGAGAAAAGGAAGATTTGGGGAACTGCAGACCATTCAAGATGATGGAGCAGATTATCCTGGTAACTGTGGTACATGGAAAACAGAGGTGATTAATGACAGCCAACATGGCTTCACAAATGACAGATGGGGCTTGACAAATGTGATGGACTTGTACAGTGGTAGTACAGCATTGGGCAATAAGGGTAAAGCAACTGATGTCTTTTACCTGGACTTGTGCAAAGTATTCTGACACTGTATCTCATGAAATCCTTGTTTCCAAATTATGGAGACATGGATTTGGTGAATGGACCTCTTGATGGATAAGGAATTGGCTGGTCGGTCACACTCAGAGTTGCAGTCAGTGGCTCAGTGTCCAGGTGGAGGTCAGTGGCAAGTGGCATTCCTCAGGGTTGGTGCCAGGACCTGTTATTTAACACATTTGTCAGTGACATCGACAGTGGGATTGAGTGCACACTCAGCAAGTTTACCAGCAACAGCAAGGTGCATGGTATGGTCGATGTGCTGGAGGGAAGGGGTGCTGTCCAGAGAGACCTGGACAGGCTCAAGAGGTGTGCCTGTGTGAGCAGCATGTGGTTCAACAAGGCCAGGTACAATGTGCTGCAACCCCAAGTACAGATATAGGCTGGGTGGAGAGAGTATTGAAAGCAGCCCTGAGGACAAGGATTTGGGATTGTTGGTTGCTGAGAAGCTCGACTTGAAGAGGCAAATTGTGCCCACAGCTGCAAAAGCAAACCATATCCTGTGCTACATGGAAAGAAATGTGACCAGCAAGGCAAGGGAGGTGACTCTCCCTCTCTGCTTCGCTGTTGTGAGACCCCACTTGCAGTACTGTGTTCAGCTTTGGGACCCCAAGTGTAAGAAGGACATGAACCTGTTGGAATGAGTCCAGAAGAGGTCATGAGGGTGACCAGATTCCTGAAACACCTCTCCTATGAAGACAGGCTAAGGGAGCTAGGCTTCTTCGTCCTGGGGATGAGGCATGTGGGGAGAGCTTGTGTCAGCCTTCCAGTACCTAAAAGAGGAAAGATGGGGAGAGACTATCAGGGAGAGTGGTACCAGAACATGGGGTAGGGACTTTAATCTGAAAGAGGGTAGGTTTAGATTAGGTATAAGGAAGAAATTCTTTACTGTGAATGTACTGAGGCACTGGAACAAGCTGCCCTGAGAAGCTGTTTTCAAGGCCAGGTTGGATGGGGCTTTGGGCAACCCAATCTAGTGGAAGGTTCCTATGCTCATATTAGAGTTTCCAACCACAGGGTAGGGACTAGATGATCTGTAAGATCAATTTCAATCCAATCCATTCTGTGATTCAGGGATGAAAAGGGTATAAAGTTCAGAAAATTGAAGAAGAGAGAAAAGTCAGTTAAAAACTGGGTATCTTGTTGGTTCATTTTTTTCTAGAAAGCTCTTTGGCAAGAGTAAGGACATACATTTGATTTATGTGCTTGTAACATTTGGAATGTGTGATATGATGAAAATTTAAATACGTAGCATCTTCAAACACAAGACTTTGTCATGTGCTTGTCAGGATTTTAGGTTGTAATGCTGACAAGAAATGCTGAAGCTAAGTTTTGTTTTGCCCGGAGAAATATGGAGAAAGATGGTAAAAAGTGCTGAGAAGCTAGATGAAAAATCGTGTCACAAAAAAAAGTCTGTGTGGTTTTTTTTCCTGTTAGAAAGTCAGTAGGGGAGACAGCAAGGTCTTCTTCAGTTTTGCTCTACAAAATAGAGAGTCTATTTTCTAATGTGATTCTAATTCTGTAGAAAATGTTGTTGTCCTTTGAACTGAAACTAAACATTAATAAATGGAGTAATAAATGCTTTGGTCTTAGTGACTTCGTTCTCCAGTGTGCTTTCTGGAATCTGAAAATCTAACTCATCACTCTAATCCATAACTTAATTTGGATTTTTGAGGATTTTTTTCTGTTGTCTTCCAGAGCAGAACTTGTAGCCACTGGCTCATTTCTCTTCACAGGTTAAATGCATCCAGTGGTGTGAATTGTGCCTTTTTATCAAGGATTTTATAACTGTCACCATTTACTTTCATTGATTTATCTCTTATGTGAACACTATTCGTGGGCTTTCCCTGTTCAGTGCTGAATTGTGATGAACCGTATTCCATCACTGATGGTGTTAATACTTCCCAAGCAGTGAGGTGCAGCTCGCTTGCACAGAGTCAGGTTGACAACTATGCAGTTTGCATCCCTTAGACTTAATCAAGTTCAGCATTGAACTAACAAACACTGAGCTTAGGATGTCAAGAGTTTTAGAATTCCACTTCTATTATGCTCACCTTGAAATTTGAGGGCTTCTTTCATCATTTAACTGACTCTCGATAAGCCTTGAAACTCTGTAGTGAGATTTTAGGTTTAGGAGTGGAATTTCTTGACAGCTGTGTGTATCCAACCTGATCTAAATAGATCTGAAAATTTTGAATGGTTGATGCCGTGAACTAGAAAATAGCTGGCTTGCTAATTATTTTGTTCTAACAGTACAGCAGAACTTCAGTAACAGCCCAAGAACCTTTTGTTGAGAGTGAGATACAACCAATGGAAGAAAAATGTAGCGCTTATTTGAACTCTTTATCCTGTAGGTAAAGTACTCTTTCCTTCGGAAGACTACATATGATGAAGGTTAGAACTGACTGCCACCTTTTTGTCTGAGAAGTGCTGTCTGTAGCACATCACAGAAAATGGACAGGAAATAGTTGTATGAGAGACATCCAGGTTTAACTGTAACTCTTTGAGATACCACCAGTTCTCATTTCATTGGCTCAGCAGTCCCCTAGTATTCTTGGATCAGCTTTTTGATGCTCATTTACGGTAATAGTTACAGGTGAACTGTGAACATAGTTTTGTTTCTTAAAATGGACAGTCAACTGACTCCATTTCACGTAAGGAATAGAGGATAAGTTTTAGGTTCATAGTCAATGACAATGATTTTTGAGAATGTATGAATACTAGTTTTTGTGAACAGAAGAATAACAGATTTTAGGTTTAGAGACTGGGGCTTAAAGGCTGTAGAGCAGCAGTAAGAAATGTCAGCTCTGAGGAGTACAGAATAAAAATGTGAAGGGAGTGATAGATATTTAGGATGCTTTTTCAAACTAAACTTGATTTGCAACTTGTACGACTCTGAGATACTTCATATAAAAGGCTTTATAAACTTCTGTGTTTTTAGGACATATAAGAAGTTGTTCAAGTTTCGTAGAATACTTCAAGACACTCTTAGAATATTAAAAAATCCCTTTCCTTCCATATTTAATGCTTTTCTTATTAGGGAAGGTTTCTTCTTTGTCCATCCAGATCTGCTTAGTTTTAGGTGAAGTTTGATTCATCTTTCCTTTGAGTTTTGCAGTCTAGAGTAAGAAGTGTGGCGGAGAGAAGTCAGACCTTTAAAAATCCTTACGTAGAGGATTCCAAATGTCTTTTTTTTTTTAATTATTTTGCTATTATCAAAAATGTTTGTATTGAATTTGACTGAGAACTTGTATGTGTACTAGCATGTAGAGGTTCATTGAAGATCTGTATTTCATTGCATTCTAGTAGTCATCAGCAGTTATTTAATATTGAAAACTGGTTTGGTTGCTGGCTTTATGAATTGTGTGGAGTACTTAATGTGTCCGTATGGACTTTATAAAATGTTATTAGCAGCTTCTAGAATTAAAATTAATTAGGATTTATAGCCTACAAGGAAATATACTAATTTGTGTTCAGAGTGAAAGTGACTTTTCATGGACAGTAAAGGTCAAAGTTTATATTTTTTCTTGATCTTTATGAAGAGCATAATGGAACATAAATATAACTAACGTGTATTTAAAAAAAAAAGCACAAAAAACAATGAGTCAATATACTGAATAGCTCTCATTATGGAATAGGAAATTACTGAGGGTAAAATTCCAATTACTTAGCTAAAAGAGCTTTTCAAGATAGTCTTCCTTTGCCAGGGTGTCAGATTTAACAAGCTGAACTAAATCCAGTGCATTAATCAGCTCTTTCAATTTATTACTTGCCTAAGAAGATTAGGGCAATTAATATGTGCTTAATTAGAGTCCCTTGCAGATACAGTAAAATACATGCAGTCTATAATTGCTGACTTCTTACTCAATTTTAATTTTTGGTTGTCTTAATTACCTACACTTTTTGAAAATTTAATTATTCGTTGAAACCAGCCAAGTTTAAATTTATGATGTCAAAATAATAAAAAAAAAAACCCCACCACAACAGAACGGAGTAGTATTTGCTGAAATGAAAACAGTAGGACTGTAGCATCACAACAGCTTTGCCATCGTAGCTGTATGACATCCTGCTTTGTCTCCTTTGTGAGAAAGGAAGAATGGCTGGGGGTGGACAGGGCAAAGGCCGTGTATTAATTAACAAGAAAGCATATCACATCTTTAAAGGGATGTGTGGTGGTGGAGGGGATGTTGCCGTATCATAACTGGCCACAGGATAGTACTTTGTGTGAAAATGTAGCTAAAAAAATTCTGACAACTTTTCAAATTTGCTATATGTATGAATTTATGCTATTGATTGGAGTATTTAAATTCTAATATGAAAATGAGAAAGGGATAGCTCTTCATAGATTGTAGAGATTTTAATTTTCTGTATGTGACTTGGTAATTTTGTCATTCTTGGAATTTATTGTGTGTTTTTTTGTTTGTTTAACATCAAAATGGAGAAATGACTGAGGATTGGGTAATGTGAAACTTGGTTGTGTTGCATGATTGTTTTTGAACTGTACCATACTTCTGATTCGGAGAAGTTGTTTTCTCTCCGAAAATCATGGTTATCATGTGTCTTAAATATTCCTTGAGCAGAAGGCTAAAAAATGTTGTTTCCAGAAATTAATTTACATTGCATCACCCGGATGTCTTCATCTTTTCCATACTTCCATTCCTGGCCTGGAAGATGCTCTATTCCCTGTTTCCTTTCCTCATCTTTCCCTTCCTGTTATCTTTCCAAGCATACTTGCTTTACCTGCTCTGTTTTTCTTTTTTGTCTCTTAGAAGTTAAGTGCTTCTAGAAAATTACATCCTTGGTTGTTGGTGCATCTCTTCGGGCTGTGGGGTTCCAGTCTCTTCAGTGCTGTAACAATGCGGTTGTTAATAATAGATGGTCACAGCAGGAGGATATCTGCAGGCTGCTTCATTCAGTGTTGTTAAGCAAATTGGCCAAATATCCTACTACTGTGTCTTAAGTTTCCTTAAGGAACGACTTTTTACCTATTTTGTTAATCTTGAGTTTCAGAAGTGGTTTGGTTTTTTATTTTTCGAAAAGCATCTTCTGTCAAAAAAAGAAACAAGAACAACCCACAGTCCCATATACAGTGAAGTATTAGGGATTATAAGCAAAATCAATATGTCCTCTATAAATATACCATTGTATTTGTTCTAAGTGGCTGAATACTACTTTTGTCTGCTAAACAACTTCCTGGTATCTGGAAATTCTATATAGGAGGGAGTGGAGGGATCAGGGAGCAGATGGGTTCAATGTCATACTTACCTCACTAAGGCATATATGTGTGTACATATACGTATATATGTATATATATGTAGTCAAGGTTTTTGCTCTTTCAGTTTATGAGTCATGGCAAACTATGAAGAATTCAGTAATTGTTTTTCAAATATTTTTGTATCCTTGTAATACACTTAGTGTTGTGAAAGGCATAGGGAGCTATGAACTCGACACAGATTCAGACACAGATGCAAATGATAACAAATAAAACACAAAAAGCATTAGGTAGTAAAATGACGTGGCATCCAAAAACTTGGACTTCAGCTGTGGTCTAATGGACTTTCTGGGAGAAGGTTAATTATTTTTGTGGGATTAACAAAATACAGTGTAAAAGCTCAATAGCTGAATGTCGTTTGTAAGAACAGTCCAAGACTTGATGGCCAATGGTTCAGATGCAAGTAGATGTTTAAATATCAAAGTATTACTATGGACTTATATTTTTCAGGGTTTAATGGACGTTGGCAGTTAAAATCCTGTTCTCAACCAGGGGTGAAGTTTAGGGGAAGGTGTATCACATTGATAGTTTCTTTCGGTGTGTGTGTGTGGAGTTGGTCGCAGAAGAATCTGAATGTGTAACCAAATGGAAGGATCTGTACTCTGTGCACTATAACATGCAATGGACTTGTTTACTTTCAGCATTATTCCTTTCATCTTGGGACTCTTCTCTAGTCAAAGTGGTATTAGTCAAGTCATCATTTATTCTACGCAACCTGTTTGCTTACTGTGCTCTTCACAATCAGCACTGTGTCTTCTCTAGCCATTGAAGTGGTTGTCAACCCTGAAATTAGGCTTTTTGTGTGTTTATATTCTTTTCATTCATGTGTTACTGTTCTATAATTCCTATTAGCTATTCCTATCTCAGTTTGGTTTTACTTTCTGCTGTCCAAACTACTGCTTCTACTATACGACCTTCCACTTGATGTCTGGCATATCTGGCATACGTGCATTGCGGCTGTTGGTTGTGTGGCTTTTCATCATTTGGTCCCTGTCTCAGCAACCATGGTTCAGTATTTATTTTTTGTAAAGAGTGGGCAACAATCATTAATTCAGTGCTTTTTACTCAGAAGTGAAGAAACGAGTTGGGAATTTCGAAAATGATCTATTAGTTTTTCATTGTAGGCAAGAAATATCGTGAAGAATGTTGCAGAATAAAGAAGAGAACTTTGAAACTGCAAAAAAAGTGTGTAAATAAAATACTGATAAGGGTTAAAATATGTCTGTGCTAAATGTCTCAGCCAGTTTCTTCCTTACTTAGAAACTTTCTGGAGAGTGAAGTTAATTGTTGACAAAGTAGTGTGAGCTTAAGGTGTTTTTTAACTCATATTTTTTCTGCAGACTTTGTATTTAAACAAATAATGGTCTCTTGAAGCACTGTGGTTTTGAATATTAAAAAATGAAGTTATTTGCAGTCTTGCATGAGTCCTGATGCGCTAAACAGTATAATCTGAGTTTATATTTGAAAATTGTGTACTATATGGCAAGAAAAGAAATTACTGTTGTGCTGAATTTAAGTGCATCAAAACTTGCTTGACGTGGCATGCCGAAAGGAAAATGTTCTGTTTTTGTAGTGGGATGCAGTACTGAGGTGGGAGGGAAAAGATTTTATGTGGATTGGCAGAAGAGACAGGAATAGTGGCAACTCAGGGTGCCTTTAACACTCAATAAACCTTGTAGTCAGCTGATGTCGAAGTATTTTAGAAATAGTGACCTTCACTGGTTACTATTGAGTTTACAAGAAAAAGTGCTGAGGTGGATTCTTCAATGATACGCTGACTTTTCCTGACAGCTCACTAAAATAAAGAGCGAAGGAAGCTTAAGGTGCTTTGAAATGAAAATAGCAAATGTTATTGTCAAGTATTTAATACTGCAGGTGTGGATTGATGGTATTGTAGCCTAGAGCCATTTATCTGTGAAAAGGGAGGAGGCAGATACTTATCTCTGCGAGGTTTCTCATCTTTCCTTGCCAGTATCAAATGTCTGCTTTTGGATTACAGTAATCAGATGATGCTTGTCCCTGGCTTTTGACCTTCATGTGAAGTGTCTGTACAAAAAAAAAAAAAAAAAAAGAAACATGCTGTCCTTTTGGCTAGCATTGAAGTTGCTGGTAATACCGGTTTGCTTTATAAAACAAACATGACAAACAACCACCTCACAATCAATTGCAAACAGGTAGTTCGAGACAAAAGCAAGATGTCTAAATTAGTCATTGCTTTCAAAGTTACCTACTTCAAGTTTCTGCTGAATATATAAATGTTGACTATATTGGGAAATGCACAAAAAACAAAGCTTCTGTACAAATAAGCCCATGCAGACTAAATTTTTTCCTCCTCTGCTGGTTGGTGCTGTAGTTTAACTTTAGTTGTTTACACAGGTTATGTTCAAGGATACCTAAGTATGCAACCTTTTCTTACTTTCTTTTTTTTTTTTTGTCCAAAAAATTCAGGGATATAAACAGGAGAAGCTTAGTACTCAAAAATTGAGCTATTTTTGAAGGTTTATAAGGATTTTCCATATAACGATGTGCTATCGCTGTGCATTACTATGTGATGAGCTTAATGGCATTAGAATATGTGGTAATACAACAAGTGGCGTTTGGCTTCCTGCATTATCCTAAAATCTTATGAGCAAAGCTTAAATTCAGTACTACCAATATTCCTACCTGATCACTACAGCATTATTATTGGGAAGAATTACCTTTCTAATTCCAGCATTTGATATCTTGCACCAGAAAAGACCGAAGAGCAATGTTACCCTTAAGGTTTTTTTTTAATGCCAATGCAATTTGCTGAAGCCATGTAATGAACATGATTTGTCATATAAGGCCATTAAATAATTACTGTTCATTAGCAGGCAAGATGTTAAGACTAGCTACTGTGAAATCTGAAGTGGAGTTTGTGTCTGTTATGCAGACTCTTGTCTAGCAAATGCTACTCTGAAGCCTTTTGAGTTTAGTTGAGTAACAGGCCTTGATTTTTTTCCTTTTTTTTTTTTCTTTTTGTGATGGAGAATATGTCCATATGGTAGAAAGCAAGCTGTGGAAGATCAAAAGTTGATCTCCATTTAGCATATAAATAGCAAGAGTTAAACAAAATTGGATGAATAGATGGGTTAAGCATATGGCATATGTTCAAATCTGTTATCCCATTCTTGTAAGTTTGTTCTCTTCTTGTGATCAGAGGACAATAGAATAAATCAGGGGAACAGTCTAAGCACTAGGTAATTGTGCTGTTTGGTAGATATTTAAGATTATATTGTGGTCACTGACTTTACCGTAGCTAATGAATTGTACTGTAATTTTACTCAGATTTGCAACTTGTGTTTAATACTTACAGTGTAGATTTTTTTTTTAACAGTCTTGAGACCATCAATCATGATATTTATATGATATTTCTCTGAATTTCTAAGATGAGATTTAAGTTGAGCTGGAAGTGGCACTGGGAAATGCAATCTTCATTCCTAACATTGGTGAAGTGTCTCTTGTTTTTAGTGCAAAATCCACTTGAAGACATCTGGTTTCCTTTTTCTTTTCCAACCTTTTCCCAACTTAGTATCTCGTGGTCAAATTCTCAAGGCCAGTAGTGCAAGTAGGGACTGGAAGACTAGCATCGTGCAGGTCTGGAAAGCACTCTAGGAAAGTCTGTTTGTCCCTGCCTCGTTTACATTGTGTGCCAGCCTTGGTGTAAATAAAGGTGACGTAGAGCTAGCACTTGGCTGATACCATTAGGGTGCTGTCACATGCACAACTGCTCTCAGACATCGAGCAGTCCAGCTGCTTGATTTCTGGATTTAGAGGCTTGTAGTGCTGCAGCTCTGAGTGTCACTTCAGACTTCCCAGACCTATAGGCTCTATTGTTTTCCCTATGAAATGATTTCTGATCGTTAACCCACTGCTATGCTGATATGTTGCTTTTGGATAGGTACGCATCTTGCTTTCCACATACTTGAGAATTCTGACTTATTAAAATAAGTCCACAACTGCTTTATGATGTTATCTGGCCTTTATTATCTGTTTTGGGGCTAGAGGAAACTGAACAAGTGGTGTACTGGAAGGGACAGCATGGTGTTAGCACCTTCCTGGGACTGTGTGAAAGTGTACACTGAAGTAGTACTCCTTTATGAGTTGATTTCAAATGCCTTCCCTGTTGCCTGGAATGAGTCAGGAGAGCAGCCATATGCTTGTGAGACCAACATATCATGGGATGCACAAAAAGCACACAAGAAAGAGCAACATTCTTGGAGATAAGAAAGAATCCTGCCCTGGCACTGGAGCAGAACAGCCCGAAAAAGCAGCCAGATCAAATAACTGTCTTGAAACAGATTGCTTTTTCTCTAATACCATGCTCTTTCTTTAGGCTTGTCATTCATGCTCAAAGTTTTCATCAAAACCGTGTCAATCACTGTGTCTCACTTCTAGAATCAAGGATTAGTGTTTTTTTTCTCTCTCACAGGATATAGGAATTCTTTGCAATTTACTACTCCTTTAGGTAGCGGCAGTTTCTGTCTTTGAATATAAGGAGAATGAACTCTGAAAGAAATTGGTCACCTGGAAATAAATATATCAGTGGTCTTAAGGGCATAATAAAGTTGCATATTGGATGATGCAGTCCAATATTGGATGATAAAGTCCAATAAATTTGGACAGAATTCATGCCAATCCATTAAGTTCTGGCTTGTGGGTTTTCTGGTGTTTTTTTTTTCTATATAGGATACCACATTTACTACAATGAATGGTATTACAGAAATGAAATCTTGGAGTTGTTTTCACTTTCAATTCATGTTAGATGTCTATGAGTAGGCAATTTAGTTTGGCATTCAGTTGAACTTTCTAAAGGTTTTCACAGAATCATGGAACGGCTGAAGCTGGCAAAACCTCTGGGTTCATCTGGTATGAATCCTCCTTAAGCAGGGACACCCAGAGCAGGGCGCCCAGGCACGTGTCCAGGCAGCTTTTGGAGAAGGGTGAGATTCTTCATCCTCTCTAGGCAACCTATGCCAGTGCTCAGGCACCATCACAGAGAAAAAAATGTTTCCTGATGTTCCAGCAGATACTCCTGTATTTCTGTTTGTGCCCATTGCCTCTTGTTCTTTCACTGGGCACTGCTAAAAAGAGCCAAGCTCCATCTTCATTGCATAAAATCACCCCGAGCCTTTTCTTCTTTTGGTTGAACAGTCCCAGGTTTGGGCCTACCTGGACCCAGCACTCCAGGTGTGGCCTCACCAGAGCTGAGTAGAAGGGAAGAATTACCTCCCATACCTGTTGACAGGACTTTGCCTAATGCAGCACAGGATACCATTAGCTTCCTTTTTGTCAAGGGTATGCTGCTGGCTCGTGTTCAAGTTGGTGTCTACCAGCACATTTTCTACCAGGCTGCTTTCCAGCTGGGTGGCTGCAGCAGGTACTTATGCCGGGGGTTGATCCTTTGCAGGTGCAGGACTCTGCACTTCTCCTTGTTGAACATCATCACGTTCTCGTCAGCCCACTTCTCCAGCGTATCAAGGTTCCTCTGGATGGCAGCACGACCCTCTAAGTCAGATGCTGTCCACCCAGTTTTGTGTCATCTGCAAATTTTCTGAGGGTTCACTCTATCAACCAGACCATTAGTGAAGGCGTTGAACAGAACTGGACCTGTTATTAACTGCTGGGATATGCAGCCTGCAGTCAGACTTTGTGCTGATCATCGCACTCTGGGCCAAATAAGACTTTTCTTTGGTATATCAATGCTGACTGCTCCTAATCATCTTCTCCTTTATGTTCCTGGAAACTGATTAGGATTGATTAGCTGCTCCACCACCTTCCCAGGGATGGATCAGCCTGTAGTTCTGTGGCTCCTCCTTCTTGCGTCGGTTGAAGATGAGTGTGACAGTTGCTTTCCTCTGGTTCCCCGGCACCTGTCCCAGCTGCAGTGATGATTCAGAGATTTTCAAGAGCCTTGAATTCTCATCACAAATTGACATACAACCAAAAGCAGTGTCATTGTATAAGTGTGTCTGGGCTTTAAGTATGGAATTAAATGACACAAGTCTTTTTGATAGAATCTGAAATGTTACTAAATCTCTGGCAAACCCTCCGTAATTTGAAAATCTCCTTTCTTTAGGTTATAAGCTCAGTAGAACTTTCTAATGAAATTCCATTATAGTATTTCTGTTATCAGTTTATTCTTTAAAGCATAATGTATGCCATTAAGGAAACGCATGTAATGGTTTCTGTGCATATTCACAGGGTCTGCTGTACTTCGAGCAGGGTTGTGGTTGCATCTGTTTCTCCTGATTCTGGGGTGCATATGTGCATATGTTTATATTAAAGAAATATGTATATACAAAATTACAGAAAGGATAGAGTAGGCTTTATATACATGCACACACATATATAAAAATACATAAAATACATACATAAAAATATATAAAAATAAATACTTTTATTTATATATTATTATAACGGTCATATATGGAACATATATGTCATATATGGAACTATCATGGTCCTGTATTATCCCTGTTTGGAGAAAGACTGTTACATTAGTCTTCCTCAACCTTTATACTTCTAAAGGAAGAAACACAACTGTCTACATTACATTTACGTCAGATATGACTCTACTGGGAGGGCTGTTGGGCACATTCTGTTATCATTTATGATGCTGTATGTGTGCTTAGATCACATGCTGATGATGCAACCGTAATGCTATGTGCTGCTTACCCATTCTATGCAAGCGTGCATACTTTACGCACATCAAATATACCTTTGGAATTGTGGCCATTACTGTTTTTGTTAAGTCCTGTCTTAAAATATTGAGTCCTGATTTTAAAAATATCTTATGTTAAAAACATCTGCAGCATTTGGACTGTGTTTATAAAGTTATTTTTAATTTCAAAGAAAATGAGATATTTCTTTTATCCTCTTCTCACAGATACAGCACATGTCAATTGGATTCTGTGTCCATCATACTTACATAGCCAACTTTGAGTGAGCATAATGGAAGGACAGGCAGCAATCTAGGATGACAGGAATCCAAGAAGACAGTTAAAATTAAAGGTTTGGGTTTCTGACAGGCATCTTCTAAATCTTGCTGAAGTAATGTAAGATGTTACCGCCAACTCTTACTCTCACTTTACTCCAGCCAGAGGCTATCGTTTCCCTAGCAGCAGAAGACTAGGTACTACATAGTGACTCAGTAATAGGTTCCTACACTTTCTGTGGTGATGAAGCACCATACGCGAGGAATGACTGAAAAATAAGCAGGAGTTTGCTTCTGCTGCTCTGGCAGTGGTGGGAGGCTGGATTGAATGGCTATGAATAAGGGTGTCAGAAACCACTGAAACACAATTGATGAGAGGGCTTGTAGTGATGTCTCCAGGACCCTCTTAAGGTTTCATTTTTTTCTCATTTCAGGCAACAAAACCACAGCCCATGCGTCAAGTTTTTTTTAATGCTTTTGTTATTCTAATATTTTTCTATTTTACATGTAGTTTTGTTGGTTTTTATCTTGTTACATATATAGCGTATAAAAACAGTATCGAGCATCCCTGTGGTTTTACAGTGGAGAGAGTTTATTATACTTGTTTACTTACAGATGGATGTTTTTCTGAGGGAAATTAAGGTTTCTTTTGTTTTCATAGCTGTTGTGTATATTGCTTTAATGAATGTGTAACCGACTGATGCAAAACTTCTGTTCACTCATTTTACTAGTACATTTGATTATAGAAGGCTCTGTGGGAGATTTTGTTGATTTTTGTGATAACTGAACTGCTGAAAGTATGGTATTGCATTAGTGCAAAATAGAACTGTGTGCGTTGTTTTATTATTGTTATTTTTGAGATTGTCTTGCAATCTGACATTCTTATATTCTTATGTCATCTGTAGTGTGTGAACTTCAGGCTCTTTTTGTTACACAGTCGCTCATTTAGCTCAACAGATTCTACTTTTTTAAGAGTAAAATCTTGTGTTTGGGACTTTTTTAAATGTAGGAGGGATAATTCATGTTATCATTTGTAACTTTGTGATAGATGGTATTAATCTTTCACGTAGAAATTAGAGAAAACGATCTGAGTGCTTTGTGTGTGTATACATATTTACCTTTGTAGACTTGTTTTGAGAATAACTTAGAGTACTTGTATCAAATAAGAGCAGCAGGCTGGAGAGTTGGGTGGAAAAGAACCTGATGAGGTTCACCAAGGGCAAGTGCAGAGTCCTGTACCTGGGGAGGAATAACTACATGCATCAATACAGCTTATGGGCTGACCTGCTAGAAGGGAGTTCTGCAAAGAAGGACGTGGGGGTCCTGGTGGACAGCAGGTTGGCCATGAGTCAGCTTTGTGGCCAAGAAGGCCAATGGAATCCTGGAGTACTTGAAAAGAGCAGCCAGCAGGTTGAGGTAGGTGATCCTTCCCCTCTGCTCTGTCCTGGTGAGGCCACATGTGGAGTACTGTGTCCAGGTCTGAGCTTCTCAGTTCAAGGATAGGTTGCTTCTAGAGAGAGTCCAGCAGAGTGCTACAGAGGTGTGGGGCCTGGAGCGTCTCCCTTATGAGGAAAGGCGGAGATAGCTGGGACTGTTGAGCTGGAGAAGAGAAGACTGAGGGGAGGATCTTATCAATGCTTATAAGTGTCTAAAGGGTGGGAGTCAAGTGGTTGGGTCAGGCTTTTTTCACTGGTGCCCAGTGACAGAAAGAACAAGGGGCAATGGGCACAGGCTGGAACACAGGAAGTTCCATATAAACATGAGGAAAAACTTTACTGTGAGAGTGACAGAGCACTAGAAGAAGCTGCCTGGAGGGGTCATGGAACCTTCTCAAGAGATATTCATAGCTCACCTGGATGCTTACTTGTGCAACCTACTGACAGAGAATCTGCTTTAGCAGGGGAGTTGGACTTGATGATCTCCAGAGGTTCCTTCCTACCTCTATGATTCTGTGATTCTCTGTAACTCACTTGATATGATATGTATATATACATATACATATATATGTACAAATATATATGTATATTTTTTGATTGCAGGAATTTGCAAAAACTAATGTCTGTGTAAATTTCTTAGTGTCTTGATAAGGTGTCACTTCTGCACAAGCTAGTCTATTACTGCCTCAAGACATTAGCTTGCATGGCTTTGCTGTTAAGCTATCACTTGTTCTGTTACTTTATCTAGTGACTTAGATAAGGATCAAGTTGAAGTTTTCGTGAGTTTTCGCACTTGTTTCTGTGAATTGATTTAAGCATTTTATTTCCTCACTAGAAAAGCAGAATGTAAGCATGTATTTAAAAATTGCACATGTGCTAAAGTGCTTTGCTATTTCAGGTCTTGTTTTTTTTCTTATTATAATTAGGTTTAGGCAGTGACTTGTTATTTCCTATTTTTTTCCTTGAATTCTAATGCTCACTTATGTTCTGAGTGACCATAAGAACTCAGGTTTTCTTCTCTGAAGGGGTGCTGCCTAAATCAACGTGCACAGAATTAAAACAAAAGAAGGCTAACTGGTAGCCCCACAGGTTGTGAATTCATAGAATCACTAAGGTTGGAAGAGGCCACTATGATCGTCTACTCCAGTTGTCAGCCCATCCCCACTATGCCCACTATCCCATGTTCCTCAGTGGCACAGCTACGTGGTTCTTGAACGTTTCCAGGAATGGTAACTACTGCTTCCCTGCACAGCCTGTTCCAATGCGTTATCACTCACTGAGGAGAAATTTTTCCTAGTATCCAACCAGTTCCTCATGTGCTTGCTTCAGTGTTCTTTCTTAGACATGTGTTAGGGTGGAGAAGATGTTTAATGTATGGTATTTAAGAAAGTAAAATAGGAAACAAACAAAAAAAAACCCAACAATTCTAAATGTACATGTTAATTATTTGGTCTTTGCTAAACAAAACAGTGAAGCTCGGATTCATTGTTCTAAGATTAATTGCATGCTCATCCTATAATAATTTTGTTTCTGCACGTGGATTTAAATCAGTGTTGTAATTAAAACAAGGATGAGTTTGGACAATGGATTTATATTCTTTATTAAAATTAGTTTTCGTTAATCATAAGAAATTAATATATCTGACATAAAATATCAGATTATATCTGCATTTTTCTATCTAAGAAGTGCATATCCCTTAGATTTTTAAGATAATCTGGGATTCTACTTTGCTGTTGTTGCTCAGCAACTTTTGGGAAGAAACATTTGTGAAGGTTACAGTTCCATAGAGAGAGCATTTTTGTTATGTAATGATGAAAGTGGAAAACAAATGTATCTCAAAACAATTGTGACTTTTTATTTAAAAACAAACCAACCTTGATGTGACTGAAGTAACGTTAGTGTGCTGAGAATCTGCTGCTGCTTTTTGTTTCTAGTTTTCCAGCTAATGTAAACTGTATTCATGTAGTTTAAGAACCATGGTTTGCTTATGATTATGTAAGAATTAAAGCAGCTTAAAAATTTGGAGTGTGAGTAATAAGGAAATGAATTTCTGTAATTCCAAACTCCAGTAAAGTTTCAGTCGTAGCTTTCTCATTTGTATGATGCCTTGTAAGGAGTGAAAACAAGCATGACCAAGTTTTGTTCAGCTGAGAGTGCTAAAATGTGAATGGTAGAACAGGAACTCACGAGTACAAAAGTGGTTGAATATGCCATTCAATGACTCAAGTGCTGTTGGATTTTTTTGTTTGTTTGTTTTCCTTTTTAGAAGTCCTTTTTAACATTTTGTTATGTATTAACTGTGTAATAGTATTTCTGTAGCATGTGGAGTATTTCAGTTGCTAGGACATGAGTGGTAGCTGGGGAACTAATGTAAAAATAAATCTTTATCCATCTTAATCCCTTTTTATTTAAGGACCACTACGCCTGGAGAGACTAAACTTCTGGCTTCTGAAGTCTATGACATCCTTCAGTCTTCCAACATGTCAGACATGGACAATGTGAATGAAATGAATTACCGTCGAAGGAAAGCACAGTTTTTCCTGGGCAGCACAAATAAACGTGCTAAGACAGTGGTTTTACATATAGATGGCCTTGATGATTCGGTAAGGAAACCCTCAGCACTTGAGTAAATAAGGCATACTGTACTGAGATGTGTTCTGCATGCACAGGTGATGTGTTCAAGCTAGTTGTATGTATGATATCATCAGCAATTCCTTGGAATTATGTTTCATGTCACAGGATTGATATAAAATCTTGCATAAATTGAGCATACTCAGAATGTCTAAAGACATTTTTAAGGCAAGTTTCCTTTTTTAACTACTATAAAATCTATTTTGTTCCTGCTTTTCCTTTCTTTTCTTTTTCAAGAAAGAATGGAATAAACAAGGTACCTTCAGCAGTCTCACTCAATATCTTGTGCTTGTAGCAGACTTAAAAAAAGAAAAGTTGACTTATGTGTAAGAGATCTAAATAGGTGCTTTTTTATTTGCCTTAATTTGGAAACACTGGTGTTTTCTTTGAGTTGGTTTTGCTACATCTTTTCATTGACTGTGAGATCTTTTCTACTGTAGTGACCAGAATGGCATTTGAGTTAATGAGGTCTCACTGAGTCTTTATATAATGTCAGAATTACTTCTACGGATTTATCTACCGTACCCCTGTAGATAACACCCCAGGGCCATGTTTGCCTTTTTACGGCTGCCAAACAGCATGTAGACTGTTTAAGCATGTTATCCACAAGTGCCCTCCGGACTCTGTATCTTTGGTTTTGTACCCATTTTAAATGATCAAACCTGATCCTTTGCTTTGTTGCTTTACATTTTGCCAAGTAAGCGTGTCCACAAGCCCAGTTTATCAACAGCATGCCCGTCGTACTGTTTTCGTAAGACCATAGTTAATTGCTTTAGAAATAACATGCTGTTCTAGCTCACTTTATGCAAAGTAAATATTTTTTACAGTTTTGTCTGTCCACCACTCGCTCTGTGTAGAAAGGCAGTTCTTTGTCAAGACTGTTGTTTTTTGTATTGTGAAGCGTTTGTGTCCTGTTTTGTTATCTTTTCATTGTTTTTTTTTCTTATTTGGGTGGTTTTTGTTTTTATGCTTGTAATTGGTTTATTTATTCATAGCTGTCTCCAAGAAAGAAATTTCATCCGCTTTGAGTGTGAGTTTAGATGTGCTAATTGTAGTCCAATTCTATCGTAAAAACATTTTTATGTGTACTTTGACAAATGGAACCTGAGCATAAAACCTGGAGTTTTATTGTTTCAGGTGTTGAGACAAAGGTATTCACTGTCCCTCTAAAAAAGTGTAAGAAATTTAGATATGCAGATCCAGAGAGCAAAACTGCAGGGTTCTGTTGTTGCCTGGAGCACACCAGCATGCTTTCTTAGCTCATTGTTGAAGAAAAGAACAATCTGACTGTGTGCTAGCTGGCGATATGCAGTGTAAATAGCTCTGTATTTCATCAGTTTCATTCAACAGTTTATACCCACCTTAACCAGCAAAGAATGTTAGCTGAGACACAGAAGTGTGAGGCAGCATAGTAAATAAATGCAGGGCAGTAAATACTGTGTTCTCAATTTACCTCTGAGTTTTTTTTCAGTCATTTGGATTAGAGACAAAAAGCTGCTGTTAGGAAAGGTGACAAGTCCTAACATTACTGTGTATTTCAAAACCTCAAATAGTAAGTATTGATTACTTCAGGAAGAGAGGGGAAAGGTCAGTTGTTATTTCGTGTGCAGCAGGATGTTTTTGTTTTAAGGTCTAATTACCAAATTAGATCATAAGCTTGAAAATTAAAGAATAATGAAGCAGTAGTTCAGGAATTAGGTTTTGATGGGGTTTGTGCCTTATTTCCATAGTTGGGCATACTTTGCAAAAGACATTTGTGCAGCAAAGCTGGAGGATACCAAACTTTCAGCTTGTTCAGGGTTCCAAATGGATGTTGGTAAGTGTTATCCTTAAGAAGCGTCTTCAAGAAGATGAATTACCCGATCACTGAAAACCTTATTCTGAATTCAACTGAGGTGCCTAAGGTAACTTAGCTTGGGATCTCAGACTAAAAAGTCAAGTTGTATGACAGACAGCATTGCCATACAACTGTTATTTATTTAGACCAAAAAGCTACAATTGAGTTGCTTCTTGTGTCTAAAAGTAGTTTAGACATTCACTCATGGAAGGCAGCCGTGATCTTTGCATCAGATACTTCTTGTATATAATAAATGCAGCGTATCTGGCAGTGCTAATTTTAATTGTCAAAAATGTTAACTGTTTCAGTACATAAAGGTACACGAATGAATTGTTTCATTGCATATGTTAAACTACTGACAACAGACTGTTTCAGTCAGTTGTCATCTCTTGGAGAGATTAAATTTAAGTTTATTGACTTTTTGTGCATGAAACTGTCCCAGGTACTGACCAGTAGGTATTTGGGAACTAACATTAATATGCTTTGAAATAACTTAGTATTTAAAATATCACCAAAACTTGGACTAAAAGTTAAATACATCATTATTTTGAACCTGGTAATACTGTCAGTTTATTTCTGATACAGTGCATCTTTTGATTTTTTCCCTTCTGTGCTAGCAGTCTCTCCAAATATATTTTGCTGCCTTTTGTTACAACCGCCTTGTCATGCAAATACTAGAAGGAAAGAAAAATAGAACATTCTAAGATAATACAGAACAGATGCAACTAGTACAGATCGATGTAATGCTACAGCACAGTAGGTGATGTCACTTGCTTTAAACATAACATCCCAAGGGTTATCAACCAAATATTTTCCCTTTTGAAATAATGCTGTGTAGTGATGTCCATGAGCTGCCACAGACGAAGCAATTGCAAGATACAACAGCTGCTCTGATGCTTTCAGTCAGTATGGATGCAAGGTGTCTGATAAATAGCAACTTAAACACTAACTACTCATCAATGAGCACTTCAGTCAATCAGAACTTAACCAGAGGGGACTGTTTAGCTGATCATACGGAGAAAAACATTCTTTGCTTTTCAGCATTTTTCTCTAATTATTTACAGTTGATTCCATCCTTCTTTGATTTCTAAAGTGTAAGCAGTTTCTTTTTTTTCTTTCTTTTTTTTTTTTTTTTTTGTGGCAAGAGAGTCTAATATTTGTGCACATAAATATAAGTCTTAGTTTTTCTATTTTATGTAATTGCTGTTGAATAAGCTATCTGCCTTCAGATGTACAGGAATTCTTTAGTAACTGTTAGCTTTTACATAGTGTCTTGTGTAAATACTTCATATGTGGGGCTCTTTTTTTTCCTAGTCTCGAAGAAATCTTTGTGAAGAAGCTTTGCTGAAAATTAAAGGTGTTATTAGTTTTACATTTCAAATGGCTGTTCAGAGATGTGTGGTCCGAATTCGCTCAGACTTAAAAGCAGAGGTAAGAGCTCAGTAATTCTCCAGATCCTCGCATTATTGTATTTTTGTTATGTTAAGTTCTTGATTATTTTTCTTTGTACTTGTTCTAGGCTTTGGCAACAGCAATAGCATCAACCAAAGTTATGAAGGCACAGCAAGTTGTAAAAAGTGAAAGTGGTGAGGAGGTAGGATATGTCTGTAATTTTTTCTCGCCTTAATTATGTTTTCTTGATATGAAAAGGATCAGATTGAAACTTTTTTTTGTAGCATCAGTTCCTGAAGTGTTTTAATTTCATCACTACAGTAGAAGACTTGCGTCTGTTGGAGTTGCATCTTTCTCCGTGTTAAGCCAGTGCTTTCTGTGTATATCTTCCAAGCGTGGTAGATTCTAGACATGTCAATTTCTGTACTCAATGTATGGGCGGAGGGAGTCTCACAGCATCTATGCCTGTAATCCTGAATATATAACTTCCATTATTTTTCTTTCAAGTTGCACCATTTGACATGATTTTAATCTCTTATGTTTTATCAGATGCTAGTTCCGTTTCAAGATACTCCAGTGGAAGTAGAACAGAATACAGATCTACCTGAGTATTTACCAGAAGACGAAAGCCCTAGTAAGGAACAGGATAAAGCAGTGTCTCGTGTTGGGTCACATCCAGAAGGTGCAGCAAGCTGGCTCAGCACAGCAGCAAACTTTCTATCTAGATCTTTCTACTGGTGAACTTGTATTTGGTGTTAAAAGACTGTGTGAGCCAACAGGGGGGCCAGTTTTCCATTGGTGTGGTGAACTGCCAAGTGCAATTTGCAATAAATTATCACAAAAATTTTAGATTACGCAAATGTATGCTGCATTTTACATTTTATTGGACGTTTGACCTGATAGGACAGGGGTCAAAGGACAGAGGCCTCCAATCAAATTGTTCCTTTATTTGTTTTTCATGTAGATTTTATTGCTTCACTTTTTTAAAGAAATGGGTCCACTATTACATACCAAACATTTATGTGTATAGAGCTTTAAGTTTGACTTCACATAGAACACATGATAGGGAGAATCCATTTAACTTCAGACTCAGGGCCTCTGTGAATGAAAATCGTAATGGCTAAATGTGTATTAAGTAAAATGCTCTTTTTATTTCTGCATCCCTTAGGACTAATTTGATTCAATTTTCTGTATTCTGACTATAGAGAAAAAAAATATATATATAGTCTGCCTCTCTTTTTACCTTCATTTTTGCCAACCCTTTTCACAGAATGAGCATGATGCTCCCTTTTTGCTCTTAAGCTAGCATCACTACATACTTGAAATTTATAACCGTTTTATGTGTATTGCTTTTTTTTTTCAGTCTGAATTTAACCATTGGAGTGCTTGAGATTAAGAAATAAGGGATTGAGTAAACACAAGAATGTGTACATACATTGTACAGTAAATAAACTAGAACATATTTGTAATGATGGGTGTGACTGGGTCATGTATATAAATAATAAATACCACTGACTGCTCTTCAGGCTAGTTGGGAAGACTGTAGCAAAAAAGCTGTGGTCTAAGGTAGTGACAGCCTATTGCAGCTCTGTCTGAAGAGGGATGGAGGCTGTATTTGGTTGAGAAATGGTGTTCACTGTTAGGAAATATTTAATGGTAACTGAAACTTAATGAACTTGAAGAATAAAGCAGAACTGAATGCCTCTTTTGCCACAGTGCCACTCATAAATTTAGACTTTAATAACCCTTTTTATTTTGTTTTACCTAACAGACATGACATGTAAGTTCTCTCCTCTGGTCTTCATGAGGTTCCCATAGAATTACATCAGCTTGGACAGGCTTAAAAACATGTACAAACAATTGGCTTTACCTTGTTACTTACCGACAGTATAGATTTAAAGATGTCTTTGTAATTTATGTGACCAGAAATGATAATAAAAGCAAAACTTCTGTAGATAAAGACTAATATAGATCTGAGCTGTTATTATGCACTGTGTGCCTGAGAGGATTCAATACACAGTGCTTGAAAACTGCAGTGCTACGGCTTTGTTGCACTAGAGAAGTACAGCTAAGAACTTTAAATAATAATATAAACCTCATTATCCAGTGCTTTTTTTTTTTTTTTTTTTTTGGTGGTAATGTATTTGCTATATTGTTAACTTTTTTTTTTTTAACCACCTTGGAGACTCGGAGAAAAAGTTTAATGCATCAAAGTTATTCCCCTGTGCCCGTGCACAAGGAATAAAGGAAGTTCACTGGCTGCTATAATACTACAGAAATGCAGAGGGATGGTAATGTAAAATAATAACACAGATCAGAGTTCACCCACCCAAGTTATTTGTCATTCTAGGACAAAAAAAAAAAAAAAAGAAAAGAAAAGAAGCTTGTTGGCAGACTAGGTGTCTCATGTTTTTTAATATAACTAGTTTATTTTTGATTCAGGTTTACACGCACAGATTGAAAATACAGGCTTTTCGGGGCATGTATTGCTTTAAATATGTAATACTACTCTCATTGCTGTCTAGAATGTTACAGTACCAAATGTGTTTAAAAAGTCCTCTGTTCTATAGCCATGAATGCAGAGTTTGTTTTTCTGCATTAACATCTGTTTGCATTTGCATTGCTGCACATCTATTTACTAAAAGACTACACCCTTTGGATATTAATGGTTCAATACCAGTAGGTATTAAGTTTGTTTGTGCATTCGGTCTGTAGGTGTGCTTTTATGACAGTATTGCAGCTCTTGTAGAACAGTTTAAGGCATCTGTAAAAGTTTTTGAAATATATTGTAAAATAATAAAGGATAATATAACTAAAAATATGACTGCTGTTGGCTTCTTAAAGGTTGTGATATTCAAGTGTTTTGTGGTACTAAAAGTACATTGTTATCTTATTTAACAGTGCAATGCAAGTTAAGAGTCTTAGTGAGACCTTTGCCGCATATCACAATGAGTTTTTTTTGTATGTTTAGAGCATACTTTCATTTCAAACAAAGCTTTTGTAAAGGATAGGTAAGTAGAAGCCACTTAAGGATATTGTCTCAAATTCATTCTTAAGTTCTTTTTTTTTCTTCCTTTGTAAGAACATCAGTTTTCTTTGACTGATGGTGTCTACTGCGTATTTCGTCAGGGAAAATAAGCATCCTTCACTGTGGTAGTTGGTTTTGAAAAGCTTTTTGTAAACCAAAAAAAGCACATGGTTGATGATTTTATACTTTTTCAGAGGTCACATGAAAAGTAAGAAAGCCCTTTGACTTAAGAAGATGAAAAATAAATAAATATAAAATAGAAGCTTGCAGAAAGAATTTGAACTGGGAGACAGCTGTGGTCTCACGTTGCTCTAGCTATTCCTTGCTTTCCAAGGAATGCACTGCCTTGCATGATGGTTTAAGATCCTGAATTGTCCTAAGGTAATAGAAATGCGAAGCATAATAGAATAATCACTACCATGTTTCTACATAATAAGAGCAAATGCTGATGGGATAGGTAGGGGCAAAATTGAGATTCATAGCTGTGCCTCAGTGAACAGCTGTCAGAGCACTGTAAGCATTCTGAAGTATTATGAAATACAACGTAGTCTTGCTTTCCTGCTCCACAAACACCTATGGCTTATTCTGTACAGAAATAGCTGATGTTGCTGAGCTTTGCCATGGGCCGTTTAAGCTGGTGGCAAATGTACTGTGTGGGCTAATTCAGAAGAAAACATCGAATACCTAGGCAGATGCGAAGTGGCAGGTGTGAAGTACTCCTATAACTGCATGCAATGTAAAATAAAATGTGGGTGCTCCTTTTTGCCTGTGAACAGCTCCAGCTGTCAGCTAGCGGAGTTTAAAAACATAGGTAATAAAAATTAGCAGCAGCATTCTGTACTGTATTTCTCTTCCAGAAGGCTGTCCTGTTTCTTCTTCTTCTCCATCTATTTTGATTTCCCAAAATCTGAGCAAATCTATTGGTGAAAATTAAGGATTATGAAAATAAATACAGGTAGGGATGAAAGTATCTTCTCAATCATCTCATGTTCTGTTTGTAATTCTTAAGAAAAGTTAAAAGGCTGTTATTTGGCAGAAGGGGTCAGTGATGGGGTCACTGGAGACTTCTTCAGTCAGGTACAGCAGCTAATTAGCCTCAGGGGTGAGACTTGCTGTTAAAATTCCTGCTCTAAAGCTTTAGTGTACAGCTGTCCTATTTCTTGTTTACATGGAGCGGGCAGTGCACCACCTGTTTTGTCTGCTTTTCATGCAGGATTGAAAAAATCTGATATAAATTGTCAGTACTTTGGGTGTATATTGGCTAAAACAGAGAGAGTAAGGTATACCTGTGTAAGTTGAGGCATACAGAATTCAAGTATTAAAATTTCTTCATGTTCATTCATGTGCACGTTACACTGGGTTTGTTAGTGACTGGAAGAGCTAGAGCTGTGGGATAAATTCAGAGCCATTGAAACAGCTTAGAGTTGTTCAGAGATACAGAAGTGTCTTAGAGATAATGCGTGCTTTTACCATGGTTTTGTGCCATTTGCTGTGGTAGGAGTTGGTTCTGTCGAGTTAGCATGTAAAAGCTGCTCTCCAGGTCCTGCCCAGTGGCTGGGCCTCGGCCTGCCGGAAGGCTGGGCACAGCCCATGGCTCACAGCACTACTTCACATTTGAGGCCTGCTGAGCGCCCACTACTTGTGTCAGAGAACTGCCTGTGCTTGTGCTGACCAGGCTTCCCAAGGAGCTAGCAAAAGCAGAACAAGAGCCACATTCACCAGATACGAAGCACTTTCATGCCAGAAGCATATGACAAAATAGATGAGTGGTGTGGAAGGAGTCTTCTAAATACTGCATATGAAAAAACAATTAATACCACAAAGCCACCATGCTGCAGAAGCATTGCTTTTACTTCTGCTCAGAGCACTAAGCGTGAATCATAAAATCACAGTGTCATAGAATGGCTAGGGTTGGAAGGGACCCCAAGGATCAGCAAGTTCCAACCCCCCTGCCACAGATAGGGCCAGTAAATGATGAGGACAAGGGTGCGCAGCTCAGCACTGCCTTGCTCTTTATAGCCTTTTCCACCTGAGGTGGCGCAGGCTTTGGGTGTGCTGGCATGTAGCTATGGGGAGCTGCCACAGCAGCTTCTCTTGTGCCCAGCTGCCTGCTCCTTCATAATAAGGGAGGGCGAGTGAGCAAGTGAGCACATGGTAAGCAGGGAGCAGCTGTCACGCTGCTCCTGTCAAACGTCCTGCAGACACACGAGCGTCTGTAACATGAGCTCTTTGCAAGGTGTTTTTATGCCATCCTCATTTTGCAAACTGCAACTCCTTTTATCTAAAACTTGTTGGGAATCCTGGCAAGTGCGATACCTTGTGGGCTGACTCTGACTTGTAGTGATGTTACAAAACCAAGCTGAGCTGCCTTCCATGTTAAGAGAAGCCTTTGCTCGGTCTGTCCTGGAATAGAAAAGTTAAATGTGATGTAAGCAACTTTCCATGTTGAATTATACATAGGATTGCAGCATGAGCCAGGCATGACTGAAAGCTAGTTTTCTTCTCAAAGTAGCCCTTACCAATTTACTGACGTTCCACATAAGGAATAACTGTTTGCAATAAATACCTTTTCTAGTTGTTTTTCCCCAAAGAACAGTTCTGCTACCTTTGCACATGTAGTGGTATGTTTCCAAAGCTTTGCACAACAGTGTTATTACAGCAGCGCTGTGTGCAGTGCACACCCAAGGCCTTTGCTGTCTTCACATATACCGGAGCATCACCCTGACCGTGGTGTTTGCTCCCTTTCCCACAATTAACGGTTAGCTGTTTCTGATACCCAAACACTTCCCTAAAGAAGGTGCCATCTCCCTTTTAACTTCCTGTATATGCACTTTCAGGTAACTCATTTGAGCATATTCATTTTAGGTATTTCCAAGAGCTGTTCTTTCAGCCCCCCTCCTGCCCTCTGTCAGGTTGAAGATGGCGACACAAAAAGATGTCACAATTATTTATTTACTTTTGGTGGTGTTTCCTTTGTTAGGGAAGAATCCAAGGTGTGTTAATTTGTGCTAAACTCGAAAGGTCGTGGAGAAGATGCAGGATGGGGAATCCTATTTTTGGGAATTGTGGGAGAGAGACAGGGGGAAGCTGCAAGGAGGTTCCAAGGGAAAACAAGATTTATACTTGGGGAAAGCTGTTCCTTTTTGCCAGAGGACCAGTGCTGATTTAACATTAGGTGAGACTGCCAAGGGTGATGGTTTACCTTGTATTATTGCAAAGTTAATTTTTTTCTGAATAAAAGCTTGAACTACCATAATAGATTTTTTTGATTATAAAAACCTGTATTCTTAATGTGAAAGTCCCATGGTTAATGCTGACAAAGTCATTCATGTTCATTATCTTGGTATGAAACTAAAAGCTTATGCACTGTCCCTTGTTTTCATGGCTTTACCCCTTTACTAAAATATGTGCCGTAATGTTTTAGCAAATAGCCGTTATTGTTTATACAATGTAATTCAGAGGGATGTAGTAAATGGCATATTTTAAGGAGTCCATTTCTTTGCATATAAAATAGCTGTAAAGCTTACTGGAGGTGAATAGTGGCTACTACTTAGCTCTCAATTGTTGGCCACATTACTGAAATGATGAAGATATATCACTGGCTATAATAGGGAAATAGCTGCCATTTAACACAGTTGAGCATTAAGGCTGTCATTTACGCTGCTGAAGCAATCTTATTATTATAGTGAATGTAAGCTGCTTTTGTTTCTCCATATGTGTAGATGTTCTGGTGTATAAAATGCATTGCTGTTTGTAACAGTAAATTACGTGAGCTAGAAGGATGCTGTTGCTCTTTAAATGAAGTTTTACCTGGGCCCTTTGGCACAATAAAGTAAAATAATGGCTGGTTTGGGAATCTCTTCTATTGCAGTAATTTCAACAACAGAATCACTTTGTGCTATCCTTATAAATTTTATTCTAAGAAATATCAGAGCAGATAAAATCATGCTTTTGTATATAAGCCTTCAAAGTGAGAACAGCTTCTGGAACAGGACTTTCATGGAATCATGGAAAATCCTGAGTGGGAAGAGACCCATAAGGATCATGGAGTCCAACTTTGCATTGCTTATTACCAAAGTAAGAGATGCACAATACCCGTTTTCAAGGTGAGTGCCCTGCAAATTAAAGCTTGTCCTTCATCTGGAATGTCTCAAGAGTCATGGCTTCTTTGGTGTTATGCTTGCAGTCTGTATTTGTGTGCTGGGGGAGATGAACTGAGAACTCAGCTGTTTTCTTCCTTCTTCTGTTTTCAGTGTGCATTTATATATACTGATGATAAAGAACCCTGGCTCAGCTTTCACTAGTCCTACAGCTAACTAAACAGGCACAATTCAATCAGAGCTGTGTACATTTGGAAAGGGAAATTATAGTTAATGGGGAAAACCACCAAAAATAGTTCTAGGACTTTAAATGTTGTAATATATCTAAATTTAAAATAAATGCTTTATGATACACTGTTCATAATGTACAAGATAACACATTGCAGAAGTATGACGCTGACTTCTCTGTAGAGTGGATTGACATCTGGGAAAATAAGAACTAGACTTGATTATTACTTGTGAAGAAAAGACCTTTAATGTGTAAAAGTAATCTGCATTATTTACAATAATTAGAATGGGAAGAAGAGAGGACAAAAACTAATGCCACAAAATCAAAGCTGGGATGCAGCATAGCCCCATCACTTATTTGTCCCTTGTTCTGTCCCCATTGCCATCAGACTGCAGCAAGCCCTGTGAACAGAGGTGAGATGCTGCTGGATGACTGTGGAATAGGAATGTACCCTCTGCTCATACAAGACTGTCACTAAGAGAAAAATAGTAGGGCCTGCAGGTGTTAATTCCATTAGGTCTACTGCTATTACTGCTTTAATATTCCTGTATCAGTATCTCACAGAGAGCCAAATCCTGAAAATGGACTTTTGTCTTTAGGAAAACCCTTATGATGAGCCTAAGTACTTAGAGCTCCAAGAGCTACATCTCTCATTCAAGATCAATGCCATACTCTTCTGACTAAGCAGTGCTAAAGTCGTAAGATTATAGAATTCATAGAATCATTAAGGTTGCAAAAGACTTCTAAGATCATCTAGTCCAACCCAATCCATCGCCACCATGCCCACTAACTGTTTCACTCAGTGCCAGCTTTCCTGAACACTTCCAGGGATAGTGAATCACCACCTCCCTGGGCAGCCTGTTCCAGTGCCTCACCACTCTTTCTGTGAAGAAATTTTCCCTAATATCCAATCCAAACCTCTCTTGGTGCAACCTGAGGCCATTATGTCTTGTCTGAAAATATTTGTTTGCATTGTGGGAAGTTCAGCCAGCACAAGGGGGCACAAGGGGAGGATGGAGAGGGGTGTCTTGAAACAAATTCTCCATTTGCAAAGCTCTGGGAAAATTCAAGTCTTGATTTCACGGTCTTGTGCTTAAATGCTGCCAATGAATATTTTGAGTCCTTCAGGGTGGGAGCACCAAACCTCAAGGTGTCCTGCTGAGTCCTGAGCCCCAAGCTGCGTGGGACAGGGATCCCTGAAAGCCTTGCTTGTAGAGCAGCTGCACGGCCAAACCTCCTGGCTTAGCCAAGTGGACAGCAGCAAAACTGCAACTAAGCACTACTGGGGCTTACAGCAGTTGCCAAGTAATGACACTGGGATCAATGAAGTGCACGGTAACAGTACCCAGCAAACTTCCGATATCTGATCCTGGTGACGGCAGCCCATCTTGAGTAGCCACCTACTCTTAGGCTGAAATGGCAGCTGGCATCAGCTACTCAACCAATCCCATTTACTTTCAATCACACCATTACTACAACCTCCCTCCTCCATCTGTGTAAACATATGTCTTTGTTAAACACCACCATTTGTACAGGATAAAAATTGTCAATGCTGACAAAAGTGCCCCCCACATAATGCTGTTGTGATTGCTGTGCTCTCCTTAAGCTGATTCTAAAGAAGTCTGTGAGCTGTTCAACATCTTGTATTGATGAGAAACTTTCCTCCATGGAAATAAGTCAAATTCACCTTGTGAAAATGATACATATATTTTGTCCATAGGCAGTGGTTTTCCTTTTCTAAGATTCAGTAGCATTTTGCAGTGCCACAGAAATGCCCCTTAGCAATCGGTGTTTCATGTGCAGTCCTTTCTGCTATCTCTGTGTTATCTTGGCTAGGATGTTCTTCACTCATACCTTCCTCGGACTGGCCTTTAAATCTGGCAAGGGAAGGAACTACATTTCTAAAGAAAGCGTCTGGTTTTAAGTGGGTGCATCACACCTTCTTCAGAAATGACCATGACTTGCCCCTATAGAGGAGTTTCCATTTTCTTTTCCTTATAGTAAGCTAGAACAACACTACAAGACAACTGGACCCCAACATAGCTAGCTGTGGACCTGAGCAGCTTGCTGTCTGGGGTTTTAACTCTATAGGCTGGTGTAGAAGGCAGGGTTAATTGGAAGACTGTACTGTAAACAGCAGTAAAGTTCACAGTACCCTCCACAGAGCAAAATAAACCCAAGAGACTATATCTGATCTTCTCATCTTACTCCAGCATCTCTCAGTACAGAGCACTGTGAAATCCCTACCAAGTAAGTAGGCATTTTCTTTTGAGTAGATCTGCTTCCTCTCCTGTATACTGTTTGGTTTTGTTCATTCCTTTTGCTGTTATTATTGCGATTATACTCCTTCATTCATTCCATCCTGGTGCTACTAAATATGAAGCTGTAGTTACCCATGAATTGGAGTTAGACTCCTAGATTCATTTTCTTCAGCCATACAGGGATGCTGGAGTGCAATTCCAAGACTTTTTCTCCCATCATATCCACAGCTGTGTGGATTAGGGATAGTTTTGTTGTTGTTTGGTTGTTTTTGTTTTAATGAAAATTCAGTCAGTCAAATCACATTGCTTCCCTTAGAAATCGGGGCTTTGCAAGAGCATCTGAAGCACCTGAAAACCAGAACAAACCCAAAACCTCATACAGTAAGATCGTAACTTCTTGTTTCATTGTTAATCCACTCAGTTCCTCGGCGATGTGAAGGTTATGGAGAGAGGCTGTACTGCCTCTTAGAAGATGCATGTTAATCATCTATTTGGCCCGTAACATGGAAACTGCAGTTTTACTGCACCCCAGATCTTTACTACCTCTTGGCTGCTCCGCTCTAGGCTCATTCCTCTCGCTGCTATTTGTTTGCCTATAGCTAACGCAGAAACCATTACCTCGGCCGTGTCGCTGGACATCCATCCCCATTCCCTCCCAGCCCGCAGCTCCCAGTCCCCTGAGAGAAGACAGCTCCCCATGCTGCAGAAAACCGCCCTGCGAGCGTAGCGGGAAGGCCGGGCCGGGCGGCGGGCGGGCGCTAGATGGCAGCATGGCAGTGCCGCTGTGAGCGGGCCCGCCGCGCTCCTCCCGTGAGGCGCCGCTGCTCGCTTCCTGCGCGCGTCGGCTGAGTTTCAGGCAGTTGGGAGAGAGCGGGCGTTGTGTTTTGCCGCCGTCTCCTGGATCTCGCTGTATTGTTATTTATTTGTTTGTTTTTCAAACGAAGGCTTCCTGTGGAGGTGAAGTTTTGTCTCCAGCTAAAGGGAACTGTTTGTTCTCGCAGTTAATTTATTCGTAACTGATAAGGCAATCTCAAGTACACTTGAAGCTGTATGGTCATGCGTAAAGCTGTGTGTGTGTGTTCCAGGTAGCACCTGCGTGAGTGACAGAAGTCCTAAGGTGACCTACCTGGCAGCACTGCAAGCATGGGCTGATTTTATCTCTGTGTTATTCTGTAAACAGACGATCCTGGTATAATTGAAATCAGAACTTAGCCCAGGCTCTTAGCACATAACATGGAACCATTTAGGTTGGAGAAGACCTTCAAAAGCGTCGAGTCTGACCATCACTTAACACTACCAACTCCACCACTAAGCCACATCCCTTCGTGCCACAGGCAGATGGTTCCAATGCCTCACCACCTTTTCTGTGAAGAAACTTCTTCACATCCAATCTAAACCTCCACCGGTGCAACTTGAGGCCCTTTCCTCTGTCCTGTCACTTGTCACCTGAGAAAAGAGACTGGCATCCTTCTTGCTGCTGCTTTCAGGTTGTTGTAGAGAGCAATGAGGTCTCCATCAGCCTCCTCTTCCCCACATTGAACAACCACAGTTGCCTCAACTGTTCCTCATACGTTTTGTTTCCTAAAACAAGTCACCCTCTTGTTTTCCTCATGCCACCTTCTAAATTTTGCTTTGGTTATAGAGAGTGAGTTGAGAATCACAGAATATTTGGGGTTGGAAGGGACCCACACAGATCATTGAATCCAACCCCTGGCTCCACACAGGAACACCCGAAATTCAAACCCTATGTCTGAAAATGTTGTCCAAATACTACTTAAACTCTGACAGCTTGGGACTGTGACCACTGCCCTGCGGAGCCTGTTCTTTGTCCTCCACCCTCTGGTGTAACCAATCCCCCACCTGCCCCTCCCCTGACACAGCTCCATGCCATTTCCTCGGATTCTGTTGCTGTCACCAGAGAACAGAACTCAGTGCTGCCCCTCCGCTCCCTGTGAGGAACTATAGGCTGCTGGGAGGCCTCCTCTCAGTCTGCTCTGGTTGCCTTCTAAATACATGCATGTGAGTAATGACCCTCTTCTTCATTTATTCTAGTGTTTCTGTTGGCAGTAGATACTTGAGAGGCATCTACATAAACAAGGAATTAATGAGAGGCACAAAAAAGTGGTCACAGTTCTGTCTGTGTTTGGTCTAATTTTGGATGGTAGTTAATGTCCCTGGCAAAATCTGAGATCCAAGTTACATTGCTGTATATTATCCTCCAGAAAGTTCTGTCCTCTTGCAGCTTGGAGCTTAGCTTCCAAAAAATAGAGGAATTAATCATGAAATTAGAGGAAACTAACCTAAATGTTATTTAAACATACAATGTAGCAAAGATTCCAAAAGGTATTTTAATTTGAGATATGGAAGAGATTCAATGATGTTTCTTTTTTGTTGTTGTTGTTTTTCCATGGGGACTTGTAACTATTTCATTCTAAAAGACACCGAGCAGAAACAAATATATTTTTTCCTCCTGTAGGCCTCACTTAAAATATTTTACTGAAAAACCAGTTAACTTGGTCACATGCATGTGGATACATGCTCATACTGGAGGGAGAAATGCTGTGGGTATTAGCTCAAAGACCTCTTGTTACCTGGACTTTCCCATATAGACATCAATCTGTTAATCGATTTCAACCCTCCAGTGCTTATTCAACAACAATGTTCTATGCAATCTATTAAAATGCTAAATTTTATCCCATTGTTACAGCAGTAAATGTTTTTAGCATTTTAGCAGGATGACTGTACATGGGACACACAACTGTGTTTAGCCTCATTTCCATCATGGGACTTTTCCAACAGAAGTCAGCTTGGTGGGTGGGCAAAGCCGCTGACCAAGAAGATCGACCATGCAGTAATTTTTGGAATGCCTTTGTGCTGTGGTCCCACCTGGCCTCGCATTAGACTCGCTGACCTTGCTTGTCAGTGCAACTGAAGATGTTGGTGTAATGTCAATTAATGCAGAGTTAAAATGTCTCTAGACATTTTCCTGAGGATTGGACACGTACTACCAAAACGAACTGCTCAAAACCAGGGATCCCATTGGTAAAATAAAAAAATATGGTTGTAACTATACCATATAGATGAATATACCAGTATTCCATACAGAGAGAAACAATAAATGAAGTTGTGGGTGTTACTGACTATGCTACCAAATATTTTGATACCAATTAAAGCGTAGTGCCACTAGAGATGTTTTCTTTGCAACATGAGACAGAAGTACAAATACTGACTCAGAAAATGACAGTGGGGATATGAGCTAGTGCCACAACAGATGTATAACGGCAGAGAGACACGTATAGCAGAGTGATTCAGAAAAAAAACGGGCATAGGATTGCATGCTATGGAGATGACAGAAGCTGAGTTTCCTCATGTGAGGACAAAAGAGATTTTCTCCCATCAGTCAGGCAGAGAAGGGAATTCAGACAAAACCTTAACAGAAGTCCCAAGTGGGAAGGACTCATGGTAAAGCTAGATGGTTGCAAACCATTGGCTTATGATGAGTTTCATTGTTCAGTACTACTTTTTTATTGGTTTTTCATGATTAGCCAGTATGTAAAATGCAGTATTTGTGTGAAGTCTTCCAAGATACCTAGATAAAAGAAATAAACTCTTGATATTTTACTCAAAGTGAAATTTTTAGTCTGGAGTTCAAGACTCAGAAAATCTCTTTTGACCTTTATCTGTGTTGTGTGGACAACATCAAAAGGAAATTAAAGTTACCTCAGTTCAGTTTGGCCTCAAGTGAGCAGACTTCCAGAGAACACTGGTAGTTGTCAGTCTCTGTGTTGTCCTATTCACAGTACGCATGTGTTCAATACACAAAGGCTACCAGTTCTTCTTTTATGTCTAATATATGCTATTGCTATCTGATTAGTAAGATTAAGAAGCCACAGAGGGAACTGAAAACAGGAACAAACCATTGAACACAGGCATTCAGTGAATCCAGAAGCAAAATGAGCATTTTTCATTAATATTTCAGCAAAACTGGATTCTTTCCCCAAATAAAACAATGCTATAAAATAACACAGATTCAACATCTGCTGGATCTTCATTAGTTTAAGTGTTATGGTTTGATTTCATGAAATTTTATCAGCAACATTTAAAAATGAAGTAAAGAGAGTGTTTTTCCTACAGATACGAAGGCCTTTGTGCAGTAGGAACCTGTGCTTATTTGCTGTTGGTTTTTGTGGTGCCAATTCAGCATTAACTCTTACTGTTTCTTCATTCTCTCAGTAGAAAAGCCAGTTGGTGTCAAATAGCAGCAATTTTTTGTTGGTGATCCCAGAGCTCTGTTCTCTGCTGTCCCCTTCCGACTTGGGGAAGTCATCAAACCTTTCGTGCTTCACTTGGGCAAGAGAGGGCGTTGTTGTGTTTTCCTTCCGAATGTGGACATTAATGGCATTGCTCAGATGAAATGGGAGTTGATGGTTTGGTAGATCTTCTGTGGTGTAGGCTGATGTATGCATTCCAAACAGAGAAATGCCAGTAGAGCACAAAGCCCCTTGCAGAGGTATGACCACTAAGACCACACATAATAAAATGAACACCTACTTGTATAGCTAAGCAGAATCTGTATAAATTCCTTAGACTTCTATGTGAAACTTGTTAAAGGTTAATCTGCAGGCTTTTATCCTGCTTCCTTCTCAAATACCCTGTAATGGGATCAAATCAGCCTTAATCTCCTTCTTTCCAATTGACCCTAGAGATGATTAGATGCACGAGATGTCTAGAGACTGGTCTCTTTGGGAGACTGCAACACTAGAGATGTTTAGAGCAAATGTGCTTTCATTTTTTGCCATAAATAGCATCTAACAGAGACAAAGAACTGGTGGTCTTTGCAGTGAGGAACACTAATTCCACTGGTGTGACCGAGTGTGCTTCATATTATGAGCAGAGAAAATGGAGGGTGGTCACATGGTTGTTCAGGTCCGTCAGACTTGTAACAGCCTCTCACTCTGTTTTATCACTGGTGTGCTCTTAGCATCAGAAATTCTAGAAACAGGGTTTTTAAGGAAGTTTTGCATTGAGTTAAAGCAGATAGACTGAGATCAGGAGATGTCAGTCCAAACAGAGGTGACATAGGAGGGCAGGGAGGGAGACAACTAGCTGCCTCTAGGTTTCTAAGGTATCAAAGTCATTGGAGCAGGATACCCTAAATAATGCCGAAGATGACAGAATGAGAGGGCATATATGTCAAATCTGGCATTTCTAAATCAAGAAAGACTTGTTTAACTTGATATGCAGGCAGTTTCAACTCTTGAGAAATGTGTGTTGTGGGCAACTGTTTTCAGATAATCTTAGTTTCATTACAAAGATTAACTCTTTTGGCATCGTTTCCTCTTTGTTAGAGTAACTTGTGAGGTGCAAGGGTGCTGCCTATAGAGTATTAAGTACATTGGAAAGAAAATCAAACATTGCTGAAAATAGGAAGTTCAACCTTATTGAGCTATGCAGTATAAAGAAAAGTCAGAAAGGAAAAGAAAATGGTGCTTCACCGCATTTGTGTACTGTGCACAATACAGAAAATCTGCCACCACTAAAATGCTCAAATACCTTAAATTAATTTGGAATCAAAAGAATCTTGAAGTGACTTTGGCACTTGCCTGCTGTCTGGTTGCTTGATTCTCATTTGGTTGGGAGACAATTCATTTTCACTGCCTGGCTTGAAACACTGAATGGGTTAGCTTAGTATTTTTTATCAGTACATCACTAAGGGCCTGCAATCTCTTTTTTCTCAGTTCTTTCTCTTTTCAGAGTCCTGACAAATGCTGCTGCACTTGCTGTGCACAGCCAGGCATCTCAGGATCAGAGCTCGTGGACTCACATAGTGACAAGATTTTAAGAAACACTTGATACAGAAAGCAGTGCAGGGCTGTCAGTAGGTGGTGTGCCAGCATGAAATTGAGTAAGGCGTAACACTCATGAGTGAAATCCTTTAGGTAAAATACAGAGCAAAAGAGGTTCTACCTATGAAACAGTACAAACTCTGTGGTAACCCTTGCAAAATAGAAACAGAATTAACATCCTTTTTGACAATTGCAGCCCATGGAAGTACGTTCTATACACCTTTGCATGTGGTTTCTAGTATAGCAATCGGATATGATCTGTATGTTGAAGGCTTTTGTGATCTTGTAAGCATGCCTCTAATAGGTGGAGCACTGGACCACTTGGTTGAAGAGTCTTGTGTATGTGTCATAATCACATAAGTTAAATTCAGCTTGCTGCTTGTAGAGCTGTCAGCCTGAATGCTCTTGAAATTAAGCTTTCACAGTTCGCCATCTGGGTCCTGTATGAAGGCAAAAATGTTTCCCATCTCTAGTACTACATATTAAGAGACAAAATTTGAGTTTTCTATACACCTGCCAAACCCACAACTTGGTACCAATTATGGTCAAGAGTTTTCTTGGAAAAACAACCCTATAACAAAACAAATCTCGCAGATAGATTACAGGAGTTATTTAGTCTAGAAGTTTCAAGTTATGCTTGACCAGAATCACATGCTGGTCCTCATCACTGTAGTTAAAAGCCTTGATTTCTTTACTCTGCTCTTGTTCAGGCAAGAAACTTCCTCACCTAAGTGGTCTGAGAAGCGTACATCTTTAGTATTTAACCCTCCAATGTTAGGATGCATTTGTCATGGAGTTTTAATTCAAGCTGGCTAGGACCGTAACAGGTGATTTCAAGCAATCATAAGGGTTAAGTTTGAAAAGTGGCTTTTTGTGAATTTTTGACTTGCATCTGGTAAAATAAAAATATCTCATATTTTTTAAAGAGTTGAGATGATTGGCGTGAATTTTGTTTAAATTACACATTTTGTCCTGCCTTTACTTTTCATTTCCATCTACAGTTGCCGTTCCTTACTCCTTCCATATTTGTACAGTAATTAAAAAACCTGTGTTTGGCTTTGTGACCAGGTTTAAATTCCCGAAATTGCAGAGTCTCTACACAGCCATCCAACAGTTCACCCCTAAAATATGCACATGAAGGAGGTGGCTGAAATGGAGCATGGGATAGCAATGTACAGACAATTATTACTCCTTTAGCTGACTGTATGCCCAGATGAAAGGATTCAGAATATTAGAGTTGCATTAAGTGTTAACACAACTACAAAAGGTAGGTATGTAAGAGTGTGAGCACCATCATTGGGAAGTATTGATGTTATATATTCTGATTTTTGAATTAATAACATAGATTTAGTTCAAAGGAGTGTGCTAAAGTGTGTGCCTTGATCCACAGATACCTTTCAGTCTGTCAGTCCTTTCATGCAGACTTCACAAACTGGAAGTCACATAGTCTTGGTAAAGGTAGACAGGAAATAATTAAGGGTGGTTAAAACTTTTCAGAATTCCTGATTTTGGTTGTCCTGTGGCTCTGATGTTTTGTCTTATTTATAAGCCACTTTTCTGAGTACCAACATGTACCACTGACACCTTTCCTGACACGTCCCATGAGTGGTATCAGATCCTCACTGAAGGCTGGTATTCTTATGCTCCAGGTATCTGAAGACACTGAAAATATGGTGATTGTTCAGATGTTATACAGTTTCTGATGAAATGTCAGAGATATTTTGACAGATCTACAAAGGACCACCTGGTTTGTTTGTTTTCTTGTTTGCATTTTGGTTTTGTTTTGTTTTAATTTAAGCCTGATATCGAGTACCTGAATTGTAGTCCTAATAGCTGGTAATATCAACAAGTGTAGTTTCATGAGAAGAGCTGCAGCTCTAGAGGTCTCCAGCACATCAGTGATGGTTCCTGTAGATATATTTGCATCTGGTGGGAGCTGAATAAGTATTTAGCTGGATATTTGTGTCTTTACTGGTGATAGCATATTAATAAGTACTTGTCTGTTTATTAACAGAATCCTGTTTTAATTCAAAAGGAGAGAAAAAACAACCAAGGCTTATTCACTTAAACTGTAGCAGCAAAAAAAACCCAGATAATCAGAAAGAGGAATCAGATTGTGAATGAGTTCTTCATTTAAAAAAGACAACATGGCTAGATAATTATATTTTTAATTATTTGACTAATTATTGACTAATTGCCTATAACATGTGAAGGCAGTGCTAACAAATCATGGCTTTTGGAAGTGTTTACTTTCAGGATCAGTAAAACACGTGTTTGTACGAACAAAAATGCCAAGCTGAAACATTTACACTGCCTTAAGTGTAGGTATCATTGGTGAAAAAAGAACATGATTGACTTTTTCATTCTTTCTTCTGCAGCACATTCTTAAAATCAACGTATAAAGTCAGCAATTTTTATTTATTGCTTATTTCACTCATTTCTGTATTTCTTCCAGAATCCTTTGTGGAGACAATATAAAACCTTATAAAACCGTATTTTATGTATTTTCTCTAGTGGATTATTTCACTAGGGTTATTATCACAACTATTTTGCTACGTTCAATGAAATTAACATTGATTCCATTTGTTGAAATCATATGGAGACTGCAACTGCACTCTGCTTTATTACCAAATGAGTACAACGTGCCCTTCAACAATTCTCTAAACTCTCAAATGCCTTGGAAATAATATGCTGGAATGTTACCGAACTGTGACTGAAGCGCCATTCGTGCTGTGTGTGACAGTGCACAAATGATATTCCACAATAAAAGTTCAAACTACATTAATCTTTCACAGAGGTTCATTGACTGGGAAGATGCCTCAAATACAAAATAAAGGCTAAAATAAAGGCTCCGTAGCCCCTCTTCCAATTATTTCTGAGCATCTTTGTACGAGTCCTTTGGAAATATATGCATTATTTATCTGTCTTATACGTAAAACTAACCAATGAGAAATTAGAAAAATGTAATAAATTATTTCTACAACCACGTTAGTGAAAACTTTACATTTTCATTTGCTGTAGAGAAATACCTTTTGGCAGTGGTATCGCCAAGTATGTAATGGTAGGCCGTGTAAAGTGCTTATTTCATTCCTTGTAGATGACTGTGCATAACTCATTTGGTGGCTTTGCTTTCCTCTGCCATCTTGAGTTACAGCCATTCCTGACTCAGAAAGGTCAGACTCTGGCCATAGTTGTTCCTTCTCTGTTCTTAGTACAGGAAAGAGGAAACCATGTTATTTAAATGGAAAGTAAATTTTCAGAATTTTAAGATGTGTTAGTTTTGGGAATGGAAGGAGTGACCTCTGAGAGGCAGAGAGATTCGGTGGTAGGATTATGGGACTGGGAAGTGGGTTGTTCCACTTTCAAGCACTTTTTTATTGCTTACTTTTTTTGGCCCTTGGGCATGTCCTCTCACATTTTACTTCCCTCCCTGGTGAACTGGAGATAAAAAAAGGACAGGGTCCTGAGTGCCATTCAGGCATCTGAGAATTAATTACTCAATATCTATGCAGTTATTGCAGTAAAACTTTCTGAAAATTGTCTGTCAGTGTCTAATCTTGACCTGAAGAACTAAATCAGTGAGGGAAATGCAGACCAAAGAGACATGGCCAAGGATGTGCTACAGCTGTGTGCAGTTCAGAGGTACACTTCTTCTAGTTTGTGCTACATAAATATCAGCCCATTTTTCTTCATTGATTTCCATCATTTATTTAGATGCATATCGTGGAAATTCTGTGCTTTAAAAGCCAAGATCTTGTCTAAGTGTATCAGTGTCTTCAGAAGCCAGAACTGACCTTTAGTGGCCAATATTTTTCTGGAAACAAGGAGAATATATGGAGGTCCTGGTAGCAGCATATGCCCTCCTTTGTGTTTGGTGCAACAGCCCCTTGCTCAGCTGGTCAGTGCCTGGACAGAAAAAGAGCCCCCTGGGGAGTGGTGGGATTCCTCCTTTGCCTTGGAATAAAAATTGATTTACTTTTTCATTTATCAGCAAGGAAATTGCCTTCTTTGGCTATGATGGACCAACCTTCTGACATCATGTCAGAGATTAATTGCTTAAGACCAGAAGGGATTGCTATGACCATCTAATCTGCTTTCTTGCATAGTATAGACCTTTGACTGTTCTCTAAATAACTCATATGTGAAGGCCAGTATATCCCCAGGGAAAAAGCCAGTGTGATTTTATTGTGAGGGTCCCCCATGACACATTTTCCAATCTGTTAGCTGGTTTGTGTTGTTTTTGTTGTTGTTTTTAATGTGTGCTTTGGTTTTTTGTTTGTTTTTGCTTGTCTTTTTGGACAACAGCTAATCCAAGATGGGGGAGCTTCAGGTTTTCCCTTTGAATTGACCTCTGAGTGACAGAAACTGTGAATGAGAACCCTTCCCCTTCTTCCAAATGGCACCGTTTGTTTACTGGTGTTATGAATCTTTCAGGCACTGGGACAAGCAGTCAGAGTTTCAACAAAGATGGAGAACATCCCATCCTTGTGTGTAACCTGCATAGTTGGGTTTTCCCAGGGTAGTGGGAGAAGTATGGTTGATTCCCCTCAGTCTGAAGCAGAATTTGGATTTTAGGCCTCCTCTTCCTGGGTTTGAGAACTTGCTACTGTACTGTCATGCGAAAGCAGATCACACTTCCTTTTGTGAACCAACATTCTATGCAGACCTTCTAGGAAACAGTGCTTCCTACCAGCTGGATGAGAGCATCTCTGTGTTCAGGAAGCCTAGAGGACCAAGTGGAGAAAAAGCCATTTGAAAAACTGAATCACATTCCTTATGAACTTTCTGGGGAACCTTTGCTCTTATATAGGCAGTCTGAATCAAAAGCATTAGACCAGGTGTTTATTTTCCAGGTGTTACAACACTAAATTTTAAGTGCTAGCAGTAGGCAGTCAGAATAGAGTATTCCTATTTTTCAAATGTCATCCCTCTGCTGGTGTTGCATGAGTGGTAACTGTGGGGTCTCTGCTATTTCGAGAATACTCTGGGGACTAGATGAAGAAAATCACGGAAACAGACAAACAAGAAAAAGTAAGGAAATTCAACAATTTTGCATTCATACAGCCAGGTTTGCTGATGTAGCTGCTCTTCATTGCATTTAAATCACTTCTTTCAGGGCTTTTGCTTACCTATGAGTCTCAGTCACGGGGTTTTATCGGTAAGGACCATGTCTGCCCACACTGTATAGAGACTGCTGTATTTGCTTTGACAAACATTAATAAGCTACTGGGTGATGAGTAAATATTTAACAATATTTTCTTTGCTTCACTCTACATATAAAATAAATATATTTGCAGAATATTCATTTTCCCTAGGTCTGGCAGCTTCCTGGAGTCTTTCACTTTTGACTTTTAGCAGATATGTTCATATGCTGTATCTAAAAGGATGGTGAGGCAATCTTTATATTTTGCAGATAGCAAACATTATGTTTCCATCCCCCTTTGAGAAAATCCCTTTCTGAGGTTTAAACTAAATGTGTCTCATCTTCATATTCAGTATGGCTCTACTTATGCTGCAGTTTCCAAATTATTCTAACCCTTGGTTGCCTTTCTTTTCTCAGTTGGAATTTTCAAGGATTTTTGAGTCCCATTTTGCTGATAGTACGCTTTCTTGATGAGCCAAAAGGGCTTTCTTTTAAGGACTGCAGTAATACTTGTTTCTTAATCAGTATTTCTTATGCTTTTGTACATAAAATGTATTACACCGCATAAGTCTTTGTTCTCTAGATCAACCTTGTTTTTCACTACTATACCTGCCTGTCTGTATTCAGGAACAGCACAGCAACAAACTGTTCTGAAAGTAGTTTAAAAAAATAGGCCTTGTAAGAGGGACTTGTTCTAACTTCTATGGAAATTGTTCTCCAGGACTGCATTTGTCCCTGCCTCAGGACTTTAACCTTCAAAAGTTGCATTGCTGCCTGCTTCTGTTCTCTTCAGAAAAATCCCACTGGTGGCAATCTACTGGCGCCTTATAGATGAGCTGGTGTTTGCTGGGTTTGCAAGTAGCGGGAAGTACAAAGACTTAGTTTGCACCAAAAACTTTATAAGGGGATGTAAAGAAAATTGTCCATCAGGGAGAAGTGGTGAAAGGCATAACAAATGAAGTTCATTCTGGAATTTACCTGAAAAATCTGAAAAAAAATTAACATATTAATCATGGAGAATTCACTGCTGTTGGCCTCTCTTCCATGTCTAGCAAATATTTGAATTTCTGAGTCCAGGCTGTATAATACAGAGAAAACACCTTTCTCTCTCAAACAAAAATATAAGAAGTTCAAAATAAAGAATTAACTACATTATATATGTTCTTGACATTATTTGGGTCATGAAATGTTTGCCCCTCACAATGAGGAAAAGACTATGGGATGGGTTCTGGACTGACCCCAGTGCTATCCCTGATTCTATTTCATCAATAGAGTAGAAAAGACCCTGCATCCTGAAGTTTAATACTATGGTGCAAATAAATAATAAGAGCTACTCAAATGCATTGCAACTTCTATTACATGGCCAAGTCATCCTTTTAAGTTCTGCCACCCTTATGTGTTACTTTTAGCTCTTCATTTTCTAAATCCTTGAATTATCCCATATAATCTTGTCAGGGTTACGTCCATAGGAAAGAGAGAATATGTGGTACTTGAGTCCTTTTTCCTTCCCTTTCCTCAGATTCTACTCAGTAAATATGACCAGTGTGTGGTTACTCCTCAGCAAAGCTCGTGGGCTTAACAGAGCTATTCAGATGCATCGCGTATCAGCTCAAAGGACTCTTCAGATCTGAATGCTTGTTAGTGGACAGAAGTACACTTAATAAATGGCAGGATTGCCCTCAGATTACTTACAACACTCCTGCTGCCTCTTCAAGCATCAACTGTATATTCATGCTGTCTAGTAAAACCAGCTTCCAAAAAAAAAAAAAAAAGTATATATATATTATTGGAAAGTAAAATATATTGAGAATGGTATGAGAGTTCTTTATATTATTTCAATACGTAATAGTTCCTTTGACATCTTGGGTCAGCTTTTTTTCTCACAGTAAAATTTATTCAGGAGTTTCAGTACACTGATTAGAAATATCCATCATGGAAGACAGTGATCTTCTCTCTGTTTTTGTTTAAGACTGTATGAGCTTAGTACTTGTTATCAAAACATTACTGCTCCCAAAATTCTTTGTACCGGTATTTCTGTGCCACATAAAAAGTACAAAGGCAAGAAGAGGAATGTTATAAACATGGCTATAATGGCCTAAAACTTGAACATAGGAAGTTCCATACTAATATGAAGAAGAACTTCACTGTCAGGGTGGCAGAGCACTGGAACAGGTTGCCCAGAGAGGCAGTCCTCCCATGGGGATATTGAAGACCTGTCTGGATACATGCCTGTGTGACTTACTGTAGGGTACCTGCTTTAGCAGGGGAGTTAGACTTGGTGATCTCTTGAGGTCCCTTCCAACCCCTGCAAGTCTGTGATTCTTTGACAGTACTTAGTGCACTAGCCAGGAAGGCTTCAAATCAGTCTGAATGCTCCTGAAAGTTTTGAAATTGAATTCTACTCTGAGTTACAGACACATGGCCTTCATTGAGGATTGTATGACTGATCTGAGTACATAAATGGCTCAAATGCTCTGGCTAGAGGAAATGCTTTCAGTGTGTTGTATTTTGAGTTGCACTCTATGCTTTCTCCCTAAATAGGTAATTGCAGAAAATTGCAAATGAAGGGGGAAAGTACAGTCAAGTGAGAACTAGGGATAACTTGCTCTCTTTGTTCTCTTTTTTAACCTCAACTGCTAGTTTTTACACTTTTTGACTCTGAAGAGTTACATTTGGTGTAATGATTTTTGTTCTTTTTTAATTTTTTTTTAGTTAGGTATGTGTTATATTGAATCAGGACTGAAGATAGCCATTGGAAATGTGATTAGATTTGTAAACCAATCATAGTGCAATGTGAAAAAGGAGGTTTTCTATTCCTGATTATTTATCACAAATTATAGTTTCTCTAAGATATTCTAATTGACAAATGACCAAATGATATTTGAAAGGATGCTGTCAAGACATACCACGTCTCGTTTCTGTCAACTTACTTAAACCTTTTCTTAATGACCTACCTTTAAGAAGTGCTTTTCTTCTTTTTTTTTCTTTTTTTCTTTTTTCCCAGGGAGAGCAAAGCAAAATGATTGGTGCTTCAGTTCTTTGGAAAGAAAGCAAAATATCAGAGGGAAATTCTTTATAGAAAAGAAGAGTGAGTAAAAGCCTTTGAACAAAGGACTTAAATTCCATCTGTCATTTCCACCCACTACTAAATCTACCAAAGACTGAACATTTATCCCACTGAGCTGAATACTCTGATATCTAACTGTGGTGCTATTGATCCCTGCACTGCATAGGCCTGGCTTTTTAGCTTTTTGAAACTGTTAACATAGATTTAAGTGCAACAGAGAAGGCATGAAGCCATGAATGTTTTATTGGAGAGCTCCAGATCATCTCTCAGCAGGTGCGTTCAGTGCCATCACTTAAAAGATTAACCTCCTATCCTTACATCAGCAATTATGGCAGAAACTGCCTTATTAGGTAAAACTTATTAGATAAATTGAAACTCTAACTCTATTGATAAATTCATTCAGTAAAGCTGACTTCACAGCTGCAGGATACATGGGAAAATCTGTAGTTTTCTTTGCCTCTTCATGCATAGGAATCAGCCAGATAATCAAGAATTAGTGAGTAGCCATGCAACTTAGAGAGCATATTCAGACAGTGTTTGTTTTGTAAATCTATTACCTTTCTGTGTGCCACACAGTCTTTGGGGTTCTCTTCATTAGTCAAGCTCAATAAGACATAACACATCCCTTCCCTTTCCCAGGAGGAATTTGCCGAGTAATCATTCCTCTGAGGCAGCTTCTTCCAAGAGTCTTATATTATGTTTAAGCTTTGGCTTCATAATGCCCTGGTATGTCGAGTAGGTGCAAGTGTTGCATGGGTTTTTTTTTTTCCCTCTAGGAAAATGAAAGGGTTGTTAATATCTAAGTTTTCAAAAGCAGTGGTGAATTTTCACGCATGCCTCTTCTGCTCCTTGATCTACTTGAGTCTCGTCCAACCAGTTCCCAGAGAAACGGGATTTGGATAGACTTGCAGGTTAATCAGCATGAATTTGAAAGTCATCTGTGCATCTGAAGGCTAAGACTATGGTGTATGGGAATGTAAAATAAAGTATTACCATTGAAAATTTTTCTACGTCTTCAGGGAAATTTACATTTGATTAGATGACGTGAGTACACTGCACCGATGTTCACCAATTGCTGCATTTATTATTATAGAAACCTTTCATTAGTTTCATTAATTGTTGCCAAATATGGACGTCCCTTATTTACAAGAAAAGAGGTGAAGCACACACTCTTTAAATGAATTGCTGAAGGTCAAGCATAAGACCTGTCTTTACAGAAGTACTTAGACAGTAAAGTTCCATTTAAGTTAGTGGCACAGGATACCTAAATATAAATGTGGGTATAACCCATAGGTTTTAGTTGAAGTGGAAACCAAACCCCATGCTACCTGACTGGAATTTCTGTTATGGCTATGCTACTGTGGCAGCAGACATCTTGTGCAGTTCTTTTACAAGGTGGATCATCAATTCAAAATACAGACTTAAATTCTATAAATAACACTAGGAGATTTTGGATAATCTTTCACAAATACTCCTCTTTCTTTCAAGAAACATCGGGTATGTCTATGGTTTATATGTTGAATCTATTCCCATAGTGTCTTGCTGGATTTGTGCTAACATAAATGCCTTTTATAGGGCAGTGAACTGAAAAACTAGACATAACAAGTTATAGACCAGTCAAGCACTAGACTTCTCCCTGTAATTAATTTGCGAGGTGTGAGAATTGCTGTTTGTGTAGGAAGATGTGTGACAGCCTCCATGTACCATGTATCTAGTCAAACTTGTCCATGGTTGGTTTCTCTGGATATCAGAACATCTGAAAGTTTTTCTTAGTATGTAATCCCATTTCATGAATGCATCTCTCTGCCTCATCAACTCTGTCTCTTTTCAAATCTAATCCCGAAACATATTTTTTTCTCCTTTGCCCATGTCTCTTAGTTTCTTTCTCCCTTAGTCATTGGCCTTATGACTGAATGCTTTAATGTATTCACCACACAGTGTCTTTACGATGCTGTTTTCTGTAGTTTCTTTCAGATATAAGACACTTGATAACGTTATTAAATTCCATTAAGGGCTTTAGAATGTCATTTGTATAAAAGATTCTTAAATGAAGTCATGGGTTTGCAAAGGGTTTATTCCTGCAGATAGAATAAAATCAATGGTGCTGTTCTTGTGAATAAGTTTCTAAGTTGGACCATAATGTTTCATAGCTGGGTACCTAAACACTCAAAGCAGACTGTCTTCTGAAAGCCTTGGGATGTTAAATTTTCTAGTCTGGTTTATGCAGCATACTGTGGTTCTGGGAAGGTGCTATTTTATGGACATATTAGATGATACTCCATCCAGCTTCAGGTGTCCCAGCAGAATTCCTGAGTTAGAGCTTGATCACAATACAGCCATATGTCTCCATCAGGCAAGTCAGAGCTCTGAAGTTAGAAGCCTGTTTTACCCTATGTACTTTGCAAAAAGATTTTCTCAAAGTCTAATCTTGATGGCTATTTATATAGTTGCTTTCTGGGTGCTTGCTAAATCTCAGGTAGGTCTGGCTCTGCTTGGGGAGATTTTTTTTGTTACCTTATGATAAAAAATATCCATGCACCAATTTAAGATTTTGATGTTTGATGTTAGGTAAATCTTTTTTGCAGAGTGGCTGTATCACTTGTTAGGTGTCCAGTGGATATTTAGCAGGTAAGAATTTCAGGAAAAATGTGAAACTAATTCATAATTAAAGCAGAATAGAATACCCCCAAACACTGGTGGGTTTTTTTATTATTTTTTTTTAATTGTTGTAATTTTTTTTGTTTGTTGTTTTGTTTTTTGTTGTTTTATTTCTTGTTTTTCTTTGATTGTCCTTTCCATGTTCGACCAATCTCAGCCGTGATAAAATATTCCCTGCCGGCATGTTTCTTCTCCCAGAATATCTCCAGTTCACTAGTCTCAAATTATGACATGTATCCCTGGATATGAAAGCTTTTGGCTGAGCCTGAATAAGCTTTCTGGTAAGACAGATGTTCACTCTTTGGATATGTAATAGAAAACCCATCCAGTGTCTCATCAGTACAAAACTGATGATGTGATCCAACTTCAGGTGCTTTGTCTCCTACAGAAACTTTCATATCTATTACCTGGAAAATAGCATGATGATTTCAAATTGGATTCTAGACACTGATTGAGGCCAGGCTCTAATTCAGTGACAGCATCAAGTCTTTCCATTTATTATCCAGTTTATTATGGGAGGGAGGTAGGAAAGCAAAGGGAAGAAAAAAGAAACCTATATGTTGTATTTTTTTTCTATTATTTTTTAAAAACAACTTTTTTGTGTTTTTCTTTTTCTTTTCTTAAGCTTTCCGTTGTCCGAAAGGAGAAGCCTGGTTTTTCACTCTGTTGCGGGATGGAGGATAAACTTCACCCAAGCTCCAAAGCAGATACTTGGTCTGACCTTTGCTTTCATGTCTCTGTTGTCTCACAGGCGACTTCCACTGTCTTGGGATATCTTCTTAATCATACTTATTGTGCTAGCCAAGATCCATCACTGTGCTGCATGGATTCAGGGTTGGAGAGGTAGGAAGAAAAATTTAGCAGCTCAGAATAATAGATCAGACATTGTACAGACTTCCCATTTCCCTGACCAATGAGTCAGAGATTTTGTGAACTATCATTTGGGGATGGCATCAAGTAATCCATTCAGAAACCGACCCATTGCCTGAAAACACTTGTGTTTTTTTTTTGTTTTTTTTTCTCCATTGGTTCCTATTTTAAGACAACAAGTAAAATGGTTTTTCTTCTTGTTGTTTTTATACTATTAAATTAAAAATGGTGAGCAAAATGTGTAGTTGGCTGAGAGTTAAGGAGTGTTATGGGGCCCCGTACAAGTGCTACCTCTTCATCTCCAAGCATCAGTAGAATCAAAGGGCTCAGAAAGATGTTTTAAATGGATGAGCATTTATATAGCTTGTGTTGGGCCTCATGCAGGGGTTACACGCAGACACCATGCGTATGTACTTTTTAGTTCACATTTAATGAATTCTTCTTTCTTGAATATGGAATCTGGGGGGAAAGCTAATAAACAGTACAGGTACCTGTCAGCTGATTAAATATTAAAGTCATTATTGAAGTAGAATAGTTTGCTGCCCTGGGAAAAAAATCTCTGGTTTAAAAATTTTTGTATGCATCTTCCAACATAATCACAATCTCGTATTCCTTAAAATAGCTTGCTGAGGCAAGGAAAATAAGAAGTCTTCCAATTAGTAGATAAAAATTACAGTAATGGGAAAGACTAATGTGTATGGTAAATATTGTATTATCTTTTTGCATTCAAAATTGGTTTCAGAAGATAAAGAGTTTGGCTGGAATGTATGCTTAAAATTTGATGTAAACAAAAAGAAATTCAAATGTGCGAAGGAGGACGGGGGCAGCTCTGCTTTCCTGGGGCGAAGGAGGGGAAGGCAGCTTGCAGCAAGGCAAGATCCTGATCCTCTGCACAGGCATTCTCCAGTGGAGGAGCAAAATGTATGCCCTGGCAGCAGGGACACTAACCAGCGTGAGCTGAAGAAGAGTGCACTACATGGCTCGTTGTGAATGAGTGGTTACAAGACCCATAGACCACATGTTACCCACGCCATTTTACTGTTCCATGGAGAGGGAAAGGGAGAAGAGCAAAGTGGAGGGGAACAAAAGGATGGGAGTGACGGAAAAGAGGGCTGCTGCTATAATCAGCACTGCACTGAACTGTGAATTTTAAGAGGTTCTCTTTAGTTCAGATTGTTATTTCCTCTTCTAGGTATCTGTACAAGATAATGACGATGGCTGACAGTATATTGTAGCATAGACAAATTCTCATGGACTTCGCAAACGGGTCTCTTGTCCAATATGCTTCAATCTATATGATCACAGCTTAGTCATATTGCCACATTGTTTTTAATGGTACATTTAATTTTATGAATAAACTGGTTTCTAAATTGCTAACCAGTTGTCTGATTAGCTGCCACAGACACCATTTAATCTGAGTGCTCAAGTAAAGCGTAACCGCTGCTTTTATGGTATTATCAATACGCCTGTCATATCTGTCTAACTGCCATCTAGGTCACCTACGCTCGTACGAAAAGATTCCCTTAGAAATCAGTAAAGAAAATGATGCTTGTTTGTGGATAGGCTATATTTAGGGTTTTTTTTTTTTTTTTTTAATACTTGTTATCTAATGACTTAATGGCTTGTTGAATTTCAGTGCAAAATGTGACAAACTGTGAAGTATGGTAATGGGTCACGTGTCTTTTGTTCCTTCTCTTCAAATATCTACTCTTGCTTGCCTGAGAAGTCAAGGGTATATTTTTCAGCCTCCAAGAAGAGCTTATTTTAGTATTTGTGGGGTACAATCTGAAAACAAGGATTTAGCTTGCATTCAAAATGAGCTACTGGAGCAAATTTAGACACTGATTTTCTTGAGATCTGCAATTTGTTCCATGAAAGCCAACATTATGACCAGCAGTCATGCCTGTAAAGGGAAAGCTGATCACCTGATAATATGCTGCAATGTTTGTAGCCCTGAGAAGTGTAGGTCTTAACAACTCCATTTTCTAAGCAGAGACACATGAAATTTCATTGTGCACTGGGAATGTGGACAGTGCGCAGTAACAAAGACGAAGAGCAGATGCTCACACTACCCAGACTTGAGGCCTGTGATATTTACAGTCAAGCTCTTCAGAGGACCACTCAGTGTCAGCCCCATGAATCCTGGTAGAATAAATGCTTTCTGATCTCCTCATACACTGTTAGCAGCTTTTTCGTAGTTTAGGTCTAAGGGCCATTGGATCAAGACACAAGAACCACACAACAGCAGTAGACTTCAATAAATATTACAGGATGGTCAGCGTGGAGGCATCCAGGTGATAGAGCAGCACTGCAGGACAGCTTCTCCCCATCCCAGCATGTAGAGTGCTGTGAATCAGCAAGAGTTAATGTGAAGAACATCCTCTCCCCCATCCCTGTGTTAAATCTGTGCCTGCCAGCTATTGCATTTCTCAGTTTCTCGTAGTACCTCTATGGCTTGCTGAAGGTCAAAATATTGTCAACACATGGTGGTGAACAATGTGTGTTAGCTTGTATGGTTGTTTGTTGCAGGGGTGTTTGTTTGCTTTTTTGCGTAGCATAAAATGCTTAAATGTGATGTTTTGCTCACTTATGGCTAGTGCTTTTGTACTTGCTTTATATGGTTACCTGACTTATTTTCCATCTGTTTCCTCACATCACTTTCAACTGGCTTAATCCTACTGCCTGATTGTGGCACCTTCCACGATGCAGTGTAATTAACCACAGGCAACTATTCAACATATTAGAGATGAAAGCAACATAACGTGTTTTCTCTGGCTTTGTGACATGTGAAGGCCAAAAGAACAGCTTTATTCCCTCCAAAGCTTCTCTACCATTCTTTGGTGTGTGATTGGACTATTTTTAGATGGCCTTGTAGGTATGCAGATATACCTAGGACACCTTGCAATAATACTGCTTTGGCCCCATAAATCAGCTTCTCCACGCTGAAAAGAGGGGAATGTTGGCAGCTGGTTAACATGTAGCAGAAGAAATTAAATGCCTCTGACAGTAATTGCCTGAAGAAAATTCAGAAGATGAGATAGCAACAACACAGCAGACACAAAATAACTAGATTAGGAGCACAATAGCCATATGTCAACATAATACTAAGAAAACAGTGCTTAAAATGGCGAGGTCAGAACCTTTGCCAAGAGCCTGACATGTGCTTGCCAAACTAGTTTTGTATGAGAATGTAGTGTGTGGAAAAGGTGCAAAAACCAGCCCTCCCTCTTCAGGTTTGAAATCTCTGTGTGTCCAACTGAGATTGATTACTGAAATTGATGAGGAATATTAATGGGGGCGGGAAATGTTAAAAATGAAAAACAATTCTTTTTCCATTTCTCAGTCTACTTAGAACTAAATGATGCTAATAAAACAAGCTATAGTTGGCTAACGAAGTAATTTTTCCCCATGTAAATCTTGACTCTTAAAACGTTTGTGTTGCATTATGATCTCTCCCTCTCTACACCTAAAATGAGTAATAAAATGGGGTGGCTTGCATTAAAAACGAAGCTCATTTTTTGGTTGTGTGTTTCTGACAAGACTGAGATTGAGGTAGCTCTTACCAGTAACGCTTTGCAAATTGCATAGTAGACATTACTTCCTTGAAATTGGATCATTTCTTCTTCTTTTTTTTTTTTTCCATAATGAAAGATATATTTACCATGGGAATTATGGTCCAAATTTCAAGACTTGCCTCCAAAACAAACCATTTAAATTTTACAATCATTCTATATATGCATAAATGACATCAGTTTTGCATTCAGGTAGCAAACTTTGCTATAGTAACTTCACGTAGCATCTTTCTATACTTCCAAATATTGTAATTACAGATTTCTTTACACCATATAAGCTCAGTGTCTGACTTCTAGGCAACTGAATCTTTTCTAGATGCCTTATATGAAAAATTACTTCATTTATTTTTACCCTTAAGTGTTTCATAGAGTATCATATACTTCTGTTCAAGTTAACTCCTAATTTCCTTTCTGTTGTTGATGTCTAAGGGAGTAGAGGGATTAGTTTCAGATCTCCTCATTTTAGGATTAAACATGGTCAGTTCCCCTGCTTCCTCTAAAATATCCATCTCTAGGAAGACAGAACACATAGACGTCGCTGTCATAATACCATTTACTGAACAGAGATACAGACTTTCTGATTTTAGTATCACAGGGTCTTATGCACACCCAATTAGTTAACTTTTCTAAAGTTTTATTGCTACATATTTACTGATTATTGGTGCCCTACAAAATTATTCTCCCTGTAAAGAAGTGGCTGATGCAAAGGGGCTATTAAGGATGCTTTCTGTGTTGGGCAATCTCTGGTGTATGCTTAGCCTTACACGCCTTCTACATTATTTTCATAAGAACAGATAAACAGTCAGCCTGTTCTAGCTCATAATGATGAAAAAACCCTCAGTGAGTATAAGGTTTCTTGGTACTGATTTAACCAGATCTACTTTAGGTCTTTTAAAGGTAAAACTGTCAGCAAAATATCACACCCCAAACTGACACAGTTACACCAGTGTGAATTTTTATATGTAGGCCAACTCTTGCTGTACTATATGTAAAATGAATCATAGGCTGCAGTCCAATTCCCTTAACAAAAAATAATTGGCAGAAACCTCTACTGCGAGATTTGGCAGCACAGGAGCGGTACGGGCATGCCGGCAGGATTTGTCTCATTTTCAGAGGCACTTTTTCAGAGCAGGGTTACCCTGTGCGGGTGAGGCACCATCAGGAAGTTTGCCCTGCTTCTGCCCATGGTATAGCCTCAGTGTTAACGTGATGTGTAATTTGGTGCACTGCTGGATCAATCTTGTGAGCACTACATCCCCTGATGCTGGATATCAGCCTCGGAGCAGTTCAGGAGCACAAGTGGTGTTCCTTGGGTATCCCTCATTCTTTGCAGTGCTGCTGTCTGGACTCCAAGCAGATAAGTCTAGGTGTGGTTACCTTGACTCAGGTACAGTCATCAGTTTTGATAAGACACAGAAAACATGCAACTTTGACTTCAGCACATTGTATTTTTTTTCCTTTGTTATCTAAGGTGTTTGCTTTTTTATCTTTTTTTTTTCTTTTTTTTAAAATACGACACCTAGATTTGTAGTTTTTGCACACTCCTCAAAAATGAAAAATGCAATTTCTTTCTAATTAACTGATTTTAAGATCCAGGGAGTTATGAAAAAAAAAAGAAGAAGAAGAAGAAGAAGAAGATTTAAAACTTGGCATTATTACAATGCATGAGAAAACATTTTAATCATTGGTTAAATTATCACCTACCCAATTTCATCTATCTTGTTAAAAGCTCTGTTGGAACAGCCTGTTGCGTAAATGAACATACCTTACCAGGAATATGTTGTTTTGATTCCACGGTTCTTTTTTTGTTAAAGCTGTTTATGAGCTGAAGGAAGTGAAAGACAAGTGGTAAAAATTAACAGCTGATATCTCTAGTTCTGACTAGATCCTGCTGCACGTTTAATATTTACATAGGCCACTCCAAAAGTAATGCTTTCTACTTATTTCCACGTAAAACTAAAACAGTCACAAAGAGCACAATAACACTATTTAAAGGAGAAAATTCTCAGCTACACAACACTATATTTCAACACAGACGCCACCATTAGCCATGGATTTTTTGCCAGCAATGAACAAGAGATTGCATGTGATGCTCACAAAAATGGAGTGGAGGTGGCCCACTGTTTCACAGCTGCTATGTCTTCAAATTGGTATTGGGCCTGGTGTTACGGTGTTGTAAGAGAAAGGTTGTCTTCTCCTCTGGCTTGATTCTGGTAGTTTGAGCCTTCATCTTAGTCAGCATCGTGTTGTAGTGGTGAGAGTCTGTGGTTTTCTGAGTTCCAGGAAATTCAGATGGATTACCTCTTTTCTATCCCAAAGGATAGGATGGGATCACTTTAACTACTGAGAGTTGCGTCTTCAACTTTTTCTTCAATGGGGAATTTACATATTGCCACTCCAAGGGCTGCTGTTTTGTCTTGGGCTCATAGTGGAGATGTCTTGTCAGCAATAATGATACAACAGTGATCCAGGAAACTGTCACCTTCAGCCTCACACTGGTTCAATAGGTCGTGACAAACTTGCACATAGTGCCCTTTCCGTTTCCATGTGAGCCTCTGTGGGACCCACCTGGTGCATACTTTGCAATATTCCAATGTTGCCACGCTCTTCATTTTTTAGTGTGACAGCTGTGCATAGCTGTCCAGAACGTGGCTTGTCTTTCATGTCTCTGTCACCACTGCTGAAATGCACCACCCACTGCCTCACTGTGCTTTCATCCAGTTTGGTCTCCATAAACGTTCAGTACGCTGTGATGAACGTCAGTGGGTGCAATTGTTTCTGCATGGAGGAATTCAGTGACACACCTTTGTTTCATCTGCATTTCCATGTCACACACCATTGTGTCACAGTGACTTTCTGCTGCCACGTGTCACACAGCGACAACATGTTATGGAATATTGGTGGGAAGGTTCAGCCTTTGCTGCCATACCACCAACATCTGTGATGTTGTGGCTCAACATAATAAAATATGAGGCATTAGTTTTGGAACAGCCCTCAAAGTCAATCTTAGATTTGCAAATATTCTTCATATGTATTCAGTAATGAAATGTCAAATATTTTTTGTTGGCTAAGGCTCAATAAAAATGACAGTGAATGTGATGTTTAATGTTTACTATTTTTTAAAAAAGGTTTTCTTGTTACATAGGTGCCTCCTTGTTTTAATAAAGGCTGGCTGTAATTAGTGATACAGACTTATAAAGAGTCTAAGTGTTCAAATTCAGGCCATGTTAGGGCTTTCTCGTGTTTAAAATCCATCCATTAGATTAGGTGGAAGGGTCGTAAAGCATTCTGTGAAATCAGGCGCTGATATATCACTCTTGAAGGGTGTTAATTTGGTTCTCCAGTTCTGATTTGTTTGGAAGAACATATTAATTGCTTGTTAGACAGAATTAAACCATTTTGTGCTACCAAAAAAAAAAAAAAAGATAAAAAGGAATTGCTGAAAAAAAAAACCTGGATTTTAGCAGAGCATTCATTGTGATTTTACCAAAAGAGAGAACACAATAATTCTGTCTCTTTGGTCTTTGAACAGCTCTGAGAATCAAAGGCTGATGCTATTGAGAGATGAAAAACAGACAATTTTATTCCCTGCCAAAAAATTATTCTTAAGGTCATAGTATGATGTGCTCTGCCTCAGTATCACTCCTGGCTCACTACTTGAGAAGTCAGGAAGATGGCTGCAGAAAAGCTATTTCACTTGAGAGTAAAAGTGCTGAGCTCCCTTGTAGCTGTAGAGAGATGATTGTACCTGGGGCCTGATCCTGCATCTCCTGAGTCAGAGCAGCATTAACTGAACCTAACAGGGCATCAGCACAAACGTGTATTAAGCTGTACCTACTCAGGAATCTGGACATAGGGGTCTCGTAAAACTGAGTTTCTGCACTGATAGTGTCAAACTTAAAGGACTAGGCACTTCCAGGAGATATGAAGGTTCATGCACTGCATGTGGCAGGATTGTAGAGCAGACAATGACTGGACAGACAATGAAATGATGGGTAAATGTTCTCACATTCTCCAAAAATGCTTTTCTACAGAAAAATTGTGTTGCTGAATTAATTTGTTAGAAACATAGAAAATATGTGCAAGACCACGTAGGATGTAACAGACTCATCTTCCCACAGCAGAATGGTAAACATTGGTTTAAAAATTGCAGGACAAGGCTGCCTTTTTCTATGATGTTTCCTGCCATGTTCTCATGAGAGCTAGCACTTCTGTCACGTATTCCCTATGTCTATATATGCATCACCCAGGAAGGGTGACCTGGAGGAAGGACCTACCCTGTCACACGAGCCCAACCTCATGCCTGATTGTATTTGGATCTCTGGCTCCTTAAACACATTAGGTGTAAAGCTGACAGGATATAAACCGCCTTTTCTTGATGATGGCAGGTGACTGGGGCATTGTTCTCAAATGGATGTGACAAATCCACATGGGAATTCTATGGATTCAGTATTTGTATTCAGTAGACTTCACAGAATTTGAATATTGTGGGGCTCTCTTTCATGTCTGAAAAATAAGTGCACAGCTTCAAAATTTACTTTATGTAGTGACCTTACCTTATCTTGGCTCTTGGCTTTATCTGCTTCAATTCTTAAGTTTCTGGCAAAGAGCAAGCTTTAATGGCTTAGAAACACCAACAGGAGACTTCCTTTGTGCAGTTTCCTTCTGTATGCCATGAAACTAGTGAATCAAACCTTGTGCAAATTGTTTGCTAACAAATACGTGTTTTGCTCTTTACTTTTTCTCTCCTAACAACCTACCAAACCTATGTTTGATCTGCCTGCTGTATTTCTGTTTCACCCTAGCCTCTCAGCTCTCTGAGCCAGGGGTTGTCTCCAGAACTTGATATTGTCACTGCCAGTCACTCAATCTTGGCTCTGAGTCCATGCATGCTACCAAATGCAAACAAAATTCCATGCATCTCCTTATTAGGCCTGACCTTACCCTTAGGTAAGGCAATGCATTTTTGTTTGTTTGCTTTTAAGACATTTGAGATAACTGATTGATATATGGGGGAAATTTACTTTGTGCTTTAGAAAGGATATACATGGGCTATAAAACCTGGCTATCAGTTTGATTGGCTAAAGCACAAATACTCGAATTTCTCATTTGAAAGAAATATAAAAACTTTTGCCTTTTTCTGAATTTCTGCAACTTTATTTGTGAGATAAAGGTCATCCAATTTTTCAGATTCACTTGTCTAAACTTGTTCTGTCCATCTGTTTTTGTCCTGGCATGCACACCAGTAAATCCTTCATGTGAGTGCTGTTTCATTGTTCTTCCAGAACAGTGAGGATGAACATTTAGGAATGTTATTGGTCCTTAAATAAAATAGAACCACTCTCATTTTCTCTAAGCAGGAAAATATTCATTAGTGAGACAGATATGGGTGTGAAGGCCATAACAAAATAATGGTATTACAAGCATTAGTGATCAAGATAAAATATGGCTTCATTTTTAAAATGATACCTAAGATACAATGAGACTACAGAGATTTAAATAATTCAAAATATTTTAGCATCAATGTTTGGTCTTATTTTAGCTGTTTTTTTCATTTCTGAGGGGCTCATTTGTAGCCATCATTATATTTGGCTATGATTTAGTGGACATGTACTGCAGCACTTTGTAGTGAAGCAAATTAAGTTCTTACATATTTATAAAATATTTATGAATTGGGGGGGGGGGGCTACTCTGAAAGTAATGCCTCCTATTTTATTATGTCGGCCCATGACGTCAGAGGTGGCTGTTGGTGGTATGGCAGTAGAGGCTGAACCTTCCCACCAGTCTTCTGTTCCATGTTGTTGCCGTGTGACAGATGGCAGCAGAGGGGCAGTCTGACAAAATGGGGTCTGACAAAATGGCGTCTGACAAAATGCGTCTGACAAAATGGCGTCTGACACGGAGGTGTGTTTGGAGGACCTTCTGACGCTGTCCTGGAGCCTGCTGCAGAGAAATTTTAGTTGACTTGAACTGGTATTGGTCTTTCTAGAATAAACACTTGTGTTGCACAGTAACCTTGGATGTATGCATTTGAAATGATGTGAAGGAAACTGTTACTGCCTGGGATGCCTTTGCAACTTATCATTCTCTGGAAAGTGGAGAAGCAGAAGGGCGCTTCAGAAATGTAGCATTTGGGGGATAGCGGGCTAAAGATGAGCAAAAGACAAGTTAATTTATCAAAATTATTTGTACAGTGCAGCAGCAACCATTTTACATAATTTCCACAGGAGAAAGCATGGCCTGTGAATTTTCCTTTTCCGTGTCAATTAGCTTTCCTCATGCTTCACCAAATGCCTTTAGCATCACCTAGAATGATTGCGATAATGGAAGTTTAACTTGGCAAGAGGCGGAGTAACTCAGACAAGGCCAGAATAATGAAACAACCCTTTCTGTTCACACAGCAGAAAACAGCCCTCTCTCTGGCTCCTGGGCTGCAGTAGGGGATCACTTGTGCCTTCTCCTCAAGCAGCACAGCTGTGGTCTGAAGGGATGGATGGGATTTTACCAGATCCTAGAGAACTGATTGTCCTTCAGTCAGACAAAATGGGCTGGGCTTTTCACTGGGTAAAGAAGCTTTTTTTTTTTTTGACTCGGCGGGACAAAAAGCCTCAAAGCTGGTAGAAGCAGCCCGCTGGGGAACCGCCAGCATTGCAAACATGAAGTTGGTTCAACCCTTCCCACCTCTTTCACTAGGTGAGCCCTGATCCTCTGTTGAATGCTGGCTTCATGTCATTGCTACTGTATATATAGTTTTACTTGAACATGTTTTCTTTTTTCTTTTTCCTTTTTAACACGCTTTTCCTTTGTTATGTTCAAGTCTCATCCTGCCAATGGGCTGTTCCAGACCAAAATGAGTTTTGTAAGTATTACATTGGCAAGGTTCCCCAAAGGAAAATAAAAGTGTTATTGCCTTTCAGTTTGCTGATAATAGAACACCATGGTCAAGCCCCGGCTTGCAAGTACTTTGTACTGAATCCTCAGCTAATGCAGACTGTCTCCACATCGCAGAGGGAGTTTCAGTGTGCCAGTGCTCCCAGTGGCTTCAAAGGGAGCTCCCCCATAATGAGCACTCCCCAAATAAGGCCTGCAGAAATCAGCCAGCTTTGAATGTATTTGTGAGCAGAGCTAGATTTGCCATGAACCAGAGAACAAATTTTATTTGAACTCTGTCCCCCTTGTAATTTTTCTTTGCAATCCTCAATATGTTTTTGCATTTAGGGACTGAAGAGACCTTCTGTAGCTTTGCTAACACATGCCATTTCCCCTGGGTTAGAATAAAAAGCTGTTTAGCCTGGTAAAATTTCTCACAGCTGTTAACCAAAGATTGTGTTGGATGAGGGGCATGCCCCATATGTCAGAGGGTGCCGAGTTCACATGTTGATGGGGTTTCACATTTTAATTTTTCTGTCTAAAACCACAAATAACAAAGAGAAAACTGCAAGCCTCCCATGGCAGAATGATGCCAAATAAAGCAAACTATGATTGATTTTAGTTTGACAGCTTTGTATTATTTTGCCTACCTGCATAGGAGCACATCAATATTCACCAGAGAAATGAGTGACCTGCCTCACCTTTTGCCTTGTAAAGTCATTTTGGCCACAGTTCTGCAAAGACAATTACATGCTCAGCTTTCAATATGAGGACTGTGATTAAAAGTATCTTTTTCTCTTTCTAAACAAAGCTGAATATGTATGAGGGTGGCTCTGAAAGTAATGCCTCCTATTTTATTATGTTGGCCCATGTCAGAGGTGGCTGTTGGTGGTATGGCAGTAGAGGCTGAACCTTCCCACCAATCTTCTGTTCCATGTTGTTGCCGTGTGACAGATGGCAGCAGAGGGGGAGTCTTGACAAAATAGCTGAGTGGGTCCCCTGCAGAAACAGAAAGAACACCATATATAAATTTGCCAGAACCTATTGAACCAAAACAAGGCTGAAGTTGGGAGTTTCCTGGATCGCATCATTACTGGTGACAAGATGTAATGTCACCGCTATGAGCTGGAGTCTAAACGGCAGTCCACAGAGAGGCAATGTGTGAATTCTCCATCAAAGAAAAAGTTCAAGAGACAGCCCTCAACAGGTATACTGGCTTTTAGTATAGGAAAGAGGTGATCCTTCTGGAGTTCCTGGAACCTGACAAAGCCATCAACTCTGACCACTCCTCTGTGACACTAAGCTGAAGGCTTGACCTTCCAGAAGCAAACCAGAGAACAAGAGAGCCACTCTCTTGCAACACCATAATGCCCGGTCCCATACCAGTCTCAAGATCATGGAGCACATTGCCCATTTTGGCTGGACTGTGCTACCATACCCACTGAACAGCCCAGGTTTAGTGCATCTGTTGGAGCTGATTAAAGATGGACTGCATAGGCAACATTTCCTTAGCAATGATGCCATCGTGGCAGCTGTGAAACAGTGGGTCACCTCTGCTGGTGCAGATTTTAACAAGCATGGCATGCAGGCTCTTGTTCATTGCTGACAAAAATGCATAGGTACTGGTGGTGACAAAGTTGAAAAATAGTGTTTTGCAGCTGAGAATTTTCTCTTTCAAATAGTCTTCTTGTGCTCCTTGTATCTCTTGTGGTTCCCACGGAAATAAATAGGAGGAGCAACTTTTGGAGCAACCCATGTACTAGCATGGATGCACATCTAATCACACCATCAATTTACAACACCTCTAGAGCAGTGGCCAATCCTCTATTCATTGTAACTGATTGTTGATGAGTTTTCTAATTCCCCAGTTACTAGAAAAGTAAAAACAAACAAACAAACAAAAAAACCCGTTTTTGTTAAAATTTAAATTGAGCTGTGTTACCTTTCAGTGCTGTTTCAAACTTTGATCATATGGTTCTACGAAGCTTTTAAATCTGTTCCCAGAGTGTCAATATATATTATAAAGTGATTTTGATTCGACTGAAGAGATTTTCTCCCCTTTTCAAGGCAGATCCTTCTACAAGTATTCAGAGGGTTACATACTACAGAATGACAACAGCAAATCTTGAACTACTCATTTATACCAACCGAGGTTCACAAAACACAAGGGGTTTTTAATAATTAACAAGAAGCATATTGTTCAGCGTAGAACAAATTTGCGAATATGTTTGCGTAGCTCTGTCTGAGTTAATTCAGTCTGACTTGGCAATACGAACTACCCTGGGTGAATAAGGAAGGCAAAAACAAGCCTTTGCACTCAAAACTCCCAGTAAAGCAGTTGTGCTACACAATTCCTCTTTCAGAAGTATGTGGTCTTTTTCCCCGGTGCAGTGGTTTGACAGCTTATCAACAACAGCACAGGTAGGTTGTGCAGTTGCCCTAGGTTTAAAATAGAAGTGTGAACACACGCAATACATGAGAAGAAAAATTCTGTAGGTTGCTCACAGGCTTTGTTGGAACATGTCTAGCTATCAGCAGCATATAAACAACAACACAGGGGTTGATTTTAAATTTATCAAACTCCCAGCCAACTGTGAATTTTCTGAGGGAAGTCACATATGCCATTAGCCTACTTGGGCTTGCACCTCTGGTGCCTTTCCACACACACAAAAAAAAAGGATGGATCCCACCACTGGTCAGGGTATCAAGAAGAATTCAAGACGATCTTGTAAAATAATTGTTAGTGTGGTGTTTAAAGTTAAGTAAGTTGGAATAAATTCAGCAGAATGCTATACGTTCTTTCTCTTAATTCCCTTATTCTTTAGCATGAACTGCAGTGGTGTGGTGACCACCATTTCTGTACAAGGAAGAATGATTTAAAATTACTTGAGCAGAAGAAGAAAAAATAGGTCATTTAATCCTTTGTTGCATTTCTTTCCAAGCATAAGAACACTTATTTGTGTAATTTAACTTAATTTATGGATCTAACTGTGATCTCATGGAGTCCTCTGAATGAATCCTATGAGCAAAATTAAGAGATTTTATTTCCCTTCTACGTTTTCCTAATCACAAAATTATGTCCAATAAAAAAGAAACAAGATTTTAAATATTTAGGAAGTGTGTTTAGAGTGGCAATGCACACAAAGTCTATAGGGCAAAGTTCTCAAATATCCAGCCTGATTTTAAATTACAAATTTACCTCTTCCGTAAAAAAGTCACTATATCTCTTGGCATCATTAAGAAGTATGGGCACTCGGTGGCTTTATGTCAAAAAACTTTCCTGCAAATATCAGGTCCAAATATGATTCTGGTCACTTAATTATTTCTGAGTCTTGCTGTAATTGTCTAAGTTTATATCCATAATGTTTCCCACTGAGCAATGTTACTTTGGAGCACTTTGCTTCTGGAGTTTAATGTCTTTCCAAGGTCTGTAGCCCTTCTCTGGGTGCTGAGAACAATCTCCTTCCTGACACAAGCAGCAAGCTGCCCAGTTCCTGGCCCGTACTGTGGCACACCTGGGATCCATCCAGAGAAAAGAGAAGGGAACTTTCCCTTCTTGCTTCAGTCTGTGGGGTAAGGATGGCCACATCATTTGGGAGACGTGGTTAAAGTGCTGCCTGAGGAGTATCAGATCTACCTGTCCCACCTCCATGAAAAAAGCCCTACATACCCTACTCAAGCAAACAGACTTTTGTGAGTTGTGGATGAATAGCAGGTTTCTGTTTCTCTCTGTATTCTCTATGCTGCCACTGAAGGGCCTAAATTTGGAGTGCCCAAATTTTAATTAAATCTGTGATGAATACTAAGGATGACCTGCTGGCCTCGTGTTGTATTTTTGTTTTTAAGCAATGTTTTGCTCCTTTTCTGTAGAAACAGCAGGTGCCCACTGAAATGCTACATGGCTCCTCTGTGCCTTAACCCCCTTTGTTGGGTGAGAGCTGAAGGATGAATGTGGGCTTGGGAGGTGCCTCCAGGCACTGTGTGTGAAAACTTTGTCCCTGTCCTTATTGGGTCATGTTGCAATTGCAGATTTCTGGTTCTGCTTTCAAAATGAGGGCTCAAGTCTTTATGATACGTGAGATATGAAGTCTTTCTCTTAACTTGTTTCATTACTTCTATATGTGGTATAAACTGCTGAATATTTGACAGTCTCCATATTTAATTCACCAAAGGTAGAAGCGCTTAGAATTTAGGCAGGTTGGAATACATTCCCTACATGGACATGAAGTTACAAGTATACTACGAGTAAAAAAAATTCTTACTGCTGTACACTCTGCATCCTTAAACTTTTAACAGAATAAGAATAAAAGATGCAATACATTACTGGAGGGTAAAGGGAGAAGAAAAAGTTTTTATCTGAGCTGCAACAGAGAATGAATTATTGACTTAAGCTCAAACACAAGAGCTATGACTCGTTAACTTCCTGCCCTGAATTTAATGAATTTAATAAATTACTGAGGGTGCAATTTTTACAAATTCTTGCAGTTTTTAATTATTATCTGATCATTTAGATACTTTACGTACCTATAAGCTGAGAAGGTAAATACCGAAACACCCAATATTGCACCTGTAGTTGAGTATCAGGATTCAAATAGAAGTAATGTTCTCCATTTTAAGCATCGTCATAAAGTATCTGTGATGCTTGATTTCTTTTAAAAAAAAAAAAAAAAAAAAAAAGGCTAAGTTTCTGCACATGTGAATGTTAATGAAGTACTAATTGTTTTCTCTGATACAAATCTGTTGTGTTGCCTTTATAAATCATTATAATTTTGATGTTATAAACTAGAGCTTTCCTTAACTGAAATACCTGAGGGCTTGGCTCAAACTCTCTACAGGTAAAAAAAAAAAGTAGTTAAGTTAATAGTTAAGGTATTACTAAGGCAACATAATGTGCAGTAAACAAAAAATAAGAACCATTATAGAACTTAAATAGCATGCTATTACAACATGCATGCTGAAAGTCTTGGAAAATGTAAAGAAGTATGGATCACATCAGTTAGCAACGTTATCTCAGTCTGGTGGAGGTTGCTTAATTTGGGCTAAGATGGTTCTGAGAACTGTGGAACCAATTGTCTGATAATGTTGCAGACAGCTAAGGAGCTAGTTGAGGTCTGTTGTGTAACCTGCTTACTCTCAGTTACTATTTTGTTCTGTAAAATAATATATCACTTATATGCCAAAAGACACTAGGGTGGTCTTGACATTACTATTGCAAAATAGGATTTTTGTAGCATTCAGAAATGTCTTAAAGAAAGCATTGAATGGAATCTGTAACCCGATATACCAGTCTTGAAAGTATTTGAACAACTGATCATTTCTAATTCTTTACTGGCATACATGAAAGAAATTTAACTTTTCAACAGCTAAAAGGACTTTTCCTCGAGTATTTCTAGATAAATCTATAATAAAGAGGTGACAGTGGATTTCAGCTGAGCTTCAAAAATGGTTTCACAGCCACTTAGAAAAACAAAAATTTGGCACAAGGAGCACAAGAACAGTTATAAAATAAAGTAAATAAAGTGACATGTTGTAGGGTAAAATTCAGGGGCTCAGGTGCCAGGGTTTAGGGTGTGTCCCGACCCTCAGGTGGTATGGCCAGCTGCAGTATCTTCATGGCAATACCTTAAGCTGATGCTGTTCCATGTCAGCCAGCATCATCCAAGCCAGAGATCCAGAGATGTAATTCAGCTCTCCTAACCTGTAGCTGTGTCCCACGAGCCTTTATCTGTAGAGTGAGTCCATCATGGCTTTGAATGACTGATGACTCATGCTCTAGGTGGAGACTGAAACCACCCATGAGACACTACAATGTCCTTCCAGTTTGTTTAAAGCTGAGTGGGTTTTTCTTTTTTCCTTCAAGTCAATCTCAATCAAATACTTCAACATCCATGAGGACTAGCCTTGATCCTGCTAAGCCTTACTTAGAAGAGAGATCTTAATTCACACAAGTTGCAGTGACTTTGATGGAACTGCTCACATGTGTAAGAGTCTGCAGGATCAGCAACCCTCAGCTAACAAGGGAGTTGTGGAAAACTGAATGGCATCTGTAAATAAACACAACACTGCAGACCCCGGCGTGCAGCTCTGCTCCTTTTTGGACACACTATCCTATCTTTACTGAGGCAAAGTCTTCCTGCTCTCTTTGCATTGCACAGATGGGATCAAAGAGCTGAAGAACTGCTTTTTCTTGATGGGAGTCCATCACAGGAGCATTGCTATTAGTCTTTGCTAGCCATCAATGTCTGGAAATTTCACAGTCAAGTTGCTAGTGGTTGTATTGGAAGGGTTTGTGTGTGGGTGGCTGAAAATATGGTGCTTGGCCTCTGGTGCCAAGCTCTCAGGCAATATCAGCTGTCTTTACACAAGTGATGAGGCAGAATATGTTACTTTAAGTTTAATATTCAGAACTTTGTCTGTTTTGCTGTCAAAAGCTATACATGTGGAAGAGACTGCTGCTGCTTGCAGAAAGTACATAATTAACTACCACAGCACGGAAGAAAGCATCATGTAGTTTGGATGGGGAAAGGTGGCATAAAGTGGTTCTCTCATTTTTCATACTTAATCTCCTCAAGTACTTTTTTCTTCTTTATATGGCAGCAATTTGTTGTTGTACCAGTAATACATTTATGTTAAACTCTCTGGATATATGGTTGACTTCTCTGTGTTTTGTTATGTGAATGTGGATGGTCAAATGCTTGGCTTTTTCCTCACAGTTAGTAGCATTGATTGAAAAACAGGAGAATTGAAACTGACTGATCTGATTCTTCTTCTTTTTTTTTTTTTTTTTTTTTTTTTTGCTAGTGCTTCTTTCTTTATTAGAAAATCCAGTAGCCTAAAAGTTGTGAAAAGGGGAGCAGATGTGAAAAAGGGAAATGAGAGAAAATGAAAATCCCGAAGAGGAAGGGAGAGGAAAAGGTCTTGGAACCAACTGAGTGTAGCAAAAGAAAGCTGAGGATGAAAATACACTATGATATATGTGCAAGCACATGGACACTGGTCATGGAAAAAACGGACGTCAAGGAGAGATGTGGAATGTAGATCTGTAACAGTGTACATTTTGTTATCTCCTTTTGTTTTATGATGAGAAATCTGGCAATATCCTCCAAAGGACATTCAACACTTGGCTAGGAGGACAGACTCTCCCCGGCCACCATTTAATGTTGGGTGTAGGAAAGAGGTAAAATGGTGGATGTTGCTGCTTTATCCAGAACAGGCTCCTGGTGCATTCACCTGTGCATGTGTATTTTTGATACACATTTTATCAATGTGTATCAAAACATGTATTTTTTTACTCATTTTGAGGTGAGAGTGCTTTTCTCCCAATTCTCTCCAACATGCTTACTTGCATGCATGTTCTTTGCAATAATGACCCATAATCCGCTTAAACAAACAAGCCAGGCAATTTTCTTCATCCTTTCTTAAATGATTGAGTTTACTTTTATGCCACGGCAGAAAAGAACCCCTAGCAACCACAGGTCTGCCCCCTCAGGATTTAGTGCTAGCCAACAAAAAAGTTTAGCAGTGTGTAGTCTGGAAAAAGAAGAATATATATGTGTTTAAAGATGAACAGTTCTTTATTTCTCTCTGCAGCAAACCATATTGCTGATTAACCACTGCTTTCATAAACTACAAATGGGCCATTTAAGCTGTTTCACCGCTGGTTAATGTACTGTATTGTGCTTGCTCTTTCTACAGTAGCTAGCTAGTGTTTTGTTTTTATTAGAAATTCACCTATCCTTGTCTACTAAGGAGAAAAGAAATTACGCTACAGAGCCCTGCAGCCCATAAAATGGCAGAGATTCCTAAATAAGACTGGCCCAAAACTGAAACCTCTGTCTGCCTGCACTGTAATGAAATGCATGACTACAGGAGATAATAATAATTGCAGCAATAGCTCGTTACAGCTCCCAGATGATTTGGTGCTGTCAGGAGTGCACTGTCCTCTGACATCCCAGGAGGCGAGCAGCATCACTGACTGCAGGTCCTGATTGGTGTAGTGAAATATTGCTGGCAAAAATTAAAAGGTCTTGGTGTCAAAATAATTCATGATATGCATATCTTCCATTCTGATGAAACGGCTGATATCCGGATTAGCAAGATAATAAAACTGATCAGGCTACAGTTAAACAATTTAAGTTGGAGAGCCGTTCATTTTGCAGGTGTCACTTGTCAGATCAAGGGGTCAGAGCGGGATGAAAGGCTCTCCCCAGTAACCTTCGGATGATTTGGATCTGGAATGTTCTTCATGATTTGTCCAAAGTTTTCATCACCGTGCTGCCGTGTAGCATTACTGCAGCAGGCTGTGCTCTGACATTCAAATCCCGGGAATGACAGGTTATTAGGAGAAGAGAACTGGCTGTACATACATTAAGCCCCGTATCTTTGACCTGTAATTTGAACTGATAGTGATATTGTAATTGAGTGAGTAAAAAAAGGAATTTTTTATTAAAACATAGGAAGATGAAGAAAGCATTTATTTCCAGGAGATTTATGGGTTCATAAAATAAGCTTTTTTGATGACGATTTATTTTACTGTTCTTGAAATGCTGAGCTATGTGCTGATTATTTATTTCATGGAACAGCTATTTGAAATAACACAGCATTCCATATATTCCAAGCCTGTTTGTGAATACCCAAGTCTGTACAGATAAAGAGATACTCATTTCATGTGAGAGTTCGAGTATTGGAATAGTTTGAGGATTATCCCAATAAAATGGACCTAGGAAAATACTGCACCCAGTTAATGCTCATTGCTTCAGAAACCCCTAATGTCCTTTCCTGACACCTTATTGCAGGCTATTATTATACAATGGATATTCAGTCATATGGTTATAGGGAGTGGGGCAGAGCCGCACCATCAGGGTAATTGACTCCATTGTGCGGCAGCCTTACACACTTGAGTAACTAATTTAATGTAATGTGTTTTCATGTTCTCCCACACTGCCCGTCCCCAGAATAATTCTCCTGCCAGGGTCCCAGCGACTGGGACAAGGGCTCTCCATTTCTTGAAGATGGGGCTGCCTTGCAGCAGGGACTCAAGCAGAGCCAGATCCTGTGGTAGTAGCAGCTGCCTCTAAAGCAACTGCCTCTAAACCCAGGAAATGAATTGGGGTTACAAAGAATTTGCTGCACCTGATGGAACTGGACCTCCGGTGCTTGATTGTTGTTCGTGGCTCCTGCTTTCTGTTAAACAGTAGAGCATCATTTTGGCATAGGGAAAGCACTTAAAGGACTAATGGTATCAGGAATCAGGCTGCGTATCTGTTTAGTGCACAGCTCTGCATTTGTGTGGAAAATCCCACTCCCTTGAACCTTGAAGGATTCTTGCTCTGTTTTGGTGTGAGCAGCTCCTTGCACAGTTTCAGGCAGAGGCTTTCAATTTTGTTACTGCTACTTGGGAAAATGCAGGGAAAAAGAAATGATCAGTTCTCTAAACAAGTCAGCTGGACTCTTAAAAGCTGATCACAAAGGACAGTGAATGGTTTTAGCTGTCATTTGCTGATGCTATGTTTTGTTTCTGCACCGTTCCTAGAGGTGCAGTGAAGTGAACATCAAAACTCACTATCAACAGGTATTTCTGTTTCCGAATTACACATTACAATTGTAACCCAAGTACTTGGTCATATCACAGACATTAATAGGATCCACTTCATTGCTTCTGGTTTACTCTCTGTTAACTTTTACAGTCAAGATCACCGATCACTGAGGAGGCACAGACCCACTGCGTTTGTGCGGTAGCTCCTTCTACAGAAAACGAGTAGTCATACCAGGTGCGTTATTCACATACCAGATCTTATTTTAAACCAGAAGACCAATGTTGCAGAACTGTACAAGATTTAGGTCTCAGAATCTCTTTTCCGGCTTTTGCTAAGGAAAGCTAAGATATTCATCTACATTCCAGATTTGAAAGAAATCTGTTACTTGCATGTCATCCCCCAAGCATAATTACCTTTTCTTTTGCTTGCAATTACGTCACTGTTGAATGTTGATATTGATGAAGTGAATATTAATGCTTATATAGTTAAAGAATTGATGCTTAAAGCACAGTATTAATACAGTAATATTTGCATAATTGTATTAAAAAAAGTTTCCAGAATGTAAATTTTATGGGCTATCTGTCAGAGCGATTTGGGTACGCTTGCCCTTATATTTGGGTCAAGCGCAAGGGAAATTTGTGGGCTTACTCTCATGAGTAAAGTTAAATAAATAAGCATATATTTGCAGGACTAAATCTATAAAACTTCCCCTGTGTGCTCTCCCTAAACTGCATTGAATGTCATACTGGTCTTGAGCCATAAAACCCTTTGTAGTTTTGGAAGGACATTGAGTTTAGGCTGTGTAAGTGTTTTTGCTCTGCACTGTGCCATTAAGATATATGCACAGTTTGCTTTTATGATGTTTGCTGTCATTTAATTACTGATGCATCAAGACGATTCAATTAAATTAAAATTAATGGTTATTTATTTATTTTTCAAGTCAACTGAAGAGTTTGGGATTTTGCCTTGTGAATACACCAAGTACTTTAATCAACTAAACTGAAAGATGACGTGTTTGAGGACTGTTTGATGTCAGATGTAATCTTTCATGTTAATTTAAAATAATGAACTAGTAGAAATTAGTAGAGTTTTGCTATCTAACCAGAATAGTTTAGGAAAATCTTCACTGAAGCTCAAACAGAGTTTTAGCTGCTCTTTTATGTGCATAAAATCACGGCGGGGCAGCTCATCATTGGTAGGTCATTTACATCCGTATGAAGTTCTGGTGCAGAAAGTCAGGCATAACCATTATGAATGTCCTGATCATGGTATAAAAACAATACCGACCTTTCTTTCTCTCAGCTTTTCTTCCTGTTAAAATTCAGGACACAAAAACTCATGTATCACAGTTATGGTTAAAAATATATGGCATGTCATACTCCTTTGATGTTTTGCACTTTCACAGTGCAAAATATGCAAGTCTCTATTTCATAGAGATAGCCTGGTGGCTGGCTTTTCATAACTTCAAATATAAGCAGTAAAACAGAAGGGCAAATGGCTTTTGGGGAAGGCAGCTGAAAAACATCAAATTTGTACAGCAATCCACTGGATTTTTTCCCTGTTACTTTATCACAAGTTTGCACAGAAATTCAAGTGTGTTCCTAATGAAGGCAAGATGAAAACAGAGGCTAAGAAAGGCAATGAATTTCCAGTATTTCTGTTTTAAAAACATAGTATATACTGAGTCTCATCTATTGGATTCCTAATAAATACAGACTGCTTGATTTTGATAACCAGTGATTGATTCAATTTTGTTTCTCATACACACGTGTAAACATACATGCCAACCTAGTTAGAAAACAGTAGATACTTGATAAATTTTATATGTAATGTATACTGGTTGGGAACAGGCATTTATATTTGACTCTGTTTTGATATGCAATTCAATCAGCTTGCATTGTCTTTCCTATGTCACAGGCGTGTATGCAAGTATACACATACCAGATATGCAACAAAAGTGAAGGGAGATGAGTTGATTGCATACAAAGCGAGCTGTGAATTTGTTGTTTCCACATCAGCTGTACATTTTGGGGGTACCTAGGAAATGACTCAGTAGATTAGCTTATTTGATTCCCTTACAGGTTTTATGTCTTTACCCCATTTTAATTTTTCATTAGAATATAATAATAGCCACAGGAAAAAATGATTTGGTGTGTGATCTATTTCATTATGTTCTCATCGTAATGGGAGAATCTGAAGTGGGAGAGCATCACTAATTTTTCGGCACAGTAATTTATTCTACAGTATTTAAATGTTGTAATTTTCACACTGAGGCACATGCTGCCACATCTATCGTCCCCTGGACCAGTCTCTGTCTTGCTCTTTCCTTTTCATCTGTTTTGTTTTTGCATTTTTTTCATAAATTCGACAGATGGCCTCTTGATGAATCCTTGATAATACTGTCATGTAAAGCAGCTAAGACTGGAAATCATCTCACAACAATTTTTCATTGCAAAGAGAAAATTGAAGGCAGACAAATATCACTAAGTCCGTAACAACAGCAACAAAATATCCACTTCATGTAAATAAAGAGGACAAGCTTTCCTCATAATGCTCAAACACTAATGCCAGTATCCTTTAAAGCCCGTGGATGGTTTTATGCTACATTTAATTCATCTTTCAAGCCTTGGGTTTGTTTAGTATTTTGTTGGTTTCGTATTCAGAAACATTTTCTGGGCTCTTAATGTGCTCTCCCTCCTCCTTAGTCCCCCTCCTTTTAGGTCTTTATAATTGTGGATCAGGTGAAGTTTGCTTCCCCTCATTTCAAGGTCATGCACCACTAGGACCATTTTCCTGACTCAGAGGGCACGTAATTTCACAGCCGTGTACTCCTCATTAATCCACCCTGAGTGGGTGCTCAGGAAGTTCCAGATCACAGATTTGTTTTTGTCTTGTTCTCTGACTCAGTGCTTCACAAAAGGATTAGATTAACCCCTTTTGATTGTATTTATATCTTACCGCATCGTGATAGAAATAAAGTGATTTCTTCTCCCCACGTAACCTTCCTGCCCTTCTACCTCTGCACTGGGGACCCACTGCATTTCTTTTCAAATAGGCTTCAGTTAGTTAAAGTGAAGCTTGTGGCAGGCAGAGAGAATTATTAGTTTGTTTTCTCTTTCCTTTCTTAATGCAGCTTTAATGCATGAATCTCTTTCTTCCCATTTGCAGAGACTTGTTTATTAACTTTGAATGGTTTCTGTTTAACTGGAAACTGCTGCAGTCCACTGGCTCTGAACACAGTCTCATCTGGACCAGAATTGTCCTAGTTCCAAATAAACCCACAACAACAACAACGAAAAAAGACAACGCTGAGAGCTGGAGGGGATCCATCCTTTCCTCACTGATAAAGTGCCACAGACACCAGCATGAGCCAGACTCCTTCACATAGGTGCTCTCCCTTACATCCATTTGTCACCCAGCATCCCCTTGGCACCTGCTGGGGGGAACCTCCAGGTGGGGTCTGTGTTCATGCCCTGGTATGCCCTTGGAACTGGGTAGCTGGTCTGTTGGGAGGTCCTGGGGGGTCTTGCACCCTTGTGCCTCAGTTGTCCTCTGACAAAATGTAGAGTATATGAGAGCTGTAAGAAGTGTCTTAAAATAGAGCTGAGCTGCTGTATTTAGCATTTTAAGGCAGCAGGGTCTGGCATTCAGAGCAACCCACTGGGAGTCCGTGAGCTGGCACAAACCTTCATATAATTACTAAACATTTGTCCTTCTTTCCTTTGTCTGCAGCAGGAAATGATGTTTCTAGAGTTATATAACGCTGTTTCTGAATCCCTTGGGTAGGATTCAATTCAAGATTAAAACACATATATGCAGGTGCCTACATATGAGTTTTATGTCTCAGATACCAGTGGAGACCATGAGGATCTAGAGCAGACTATCTTTATTTGAGCACCTCACCATCTTCAATACACCCTATTTTTCTGTAAAAGGTGTTTGGTTAGGTAGTGTACCTGTAGACATCTAAATTCAGGAGAATTAATCTCAGTAAAAATCCATTAGTGTTCTTTCACAGAACCTATCTCAAAAGTATAACCTTCATTAATAATGCATATGCTTATTGGGGTAAGAAGTTGTTGGTAATTCCCATGGGAACTCCACAAATTCAGGATTCAAGATGAAAGAGTTAAAAAATGTAGCTGAGCTCCTTTGTTTCAAAAGGCCTGCTCAAACCAAGATGCTTTATCTTTTAATACCTATCTATTTATAAATGCATGTAGGGAACCTACCAACCAATTGGAGTTATATTTGCAAGTATACTGACTATTATATTCTACGGTGTAAATTCTAACACTTTGCAGTTCTCAAGCTGCCTTGCAGAGCAAGTTAGAAATAAATCCTTCATTGGCCAACTGAAAAGAGTAGAGAAAGGAACGAGGTGGAAGGACTTGAGATGAAAGACAATGAAGAAAATGGTAAAAGAAGACAAGGAGATAAAATCAAAGTTGATTCATATTAATTGATCAGATAAACAAAACTGAATAGTTTGGAGGTAACTGGAGTAAACAGTTGTCTGCGCTGTTCTAGCTGACCATCTTTATATTGCGTTTGTGAGTTGTTAGGTGTGTACATGCTGTTGGTCTTTCTGATATCCAGAAAAGAAGAACTTATCATATCCTGAGGGTGCAATCACTCATTTCATATAGAAACCTGCAAAACAGGCTGGTAAAATGCTCAGTGAAAAATGAAGAAAGTTCTCTGAATGCCCTTCTGCTTTGACTTCTTTTGGCCTTCCTTTTGGCTTTACTCATCCATCCAGCTTTTCACTCCCTGGTACAAGAAAGACCGAAGTAAGCTGGGGGAAGATCAGCCGAAGGGCCATCAAGATGGTGAGAGGCTGGAGCACACGTCTTTGAAGACAGGGGAAGTGGGTTTATTCAGCCTTGAGAGGAGCCAGCTTGAAAGGCACCCAGCAGTCTCATGCCAGTGCCATTGAGGAGGTTATCAGGAAGATGGAGCCAGGCTGCTACCAAATGCATGGTGAAAGGACAAGAGAAAATGGATAAAGATTGAAACGAGGGTTGTATCCAAGTGGATATCAGGGAAATCTGTTTCACCATGAAGAATGTGAAGCAGTGGAAGAGGATGTGTATAGAAGATGTGTCATCTCTTTGCTTGGAGGTTTTCAAGATCTGTCTAAATAAGGACTTGAGCAACATTATCTGACCTCATAGCTGAGTCTGTTGTAAGCAGGATGATCCATCTCATGTGAATTCCTCTGATCCATTGCTGGATGGAAGAGAATCCCTATCATGTTCTGATCTCCCTAAAACAGTGGAGCAAATCTTTTCTCTTCTGCAGCTCTGAGTCCAAGATGGCAAAAGTAGAAGGCATGAATTCAGCTGGATTTCCTTTCTTCTTTACCTTTGGGAGAGTCTCTCAGTGCTGATCCTGCAGAATGATGTTGTGACAAGCCATAGCAGAGTTTGTCCCAGTGGGTTATGGCCAGAAGTGGCCACAACTCTGGAGGCTTCATCCCCTGAAAGAATGTACCCCCAGCTGATGCAGGCCATTTTGCACCAAAAAACAAAACAAAATAAACAAAACAAAACAAGAAACTATGAAAGAAACTTTATCTGAACATAAAACTACAGAAATTTCAGAATATTTTTATAGCCTCTCCGGGTTTTGTTAAAGGAAAAAAGAAAGTTTCAGATGATATTGAGGAAACTTGCTCACAAATGGGACCTTTATCCTGCTGAAAGACTTTCCACAAGGCGTGATAAAATTGGACTAACTGTGGGGTATGAAAGCTTACAGAAAATTAACAACATACAGCCACTTGCATGGAGGGGAACACTACACTGCAGTTACTCTGCAGCTGATCTGACTGCAGTACATGCAGATACATCCTAGGTTGATTTAAATTATCTCCCCTAGATGCTCCTGGTGGCACAAAAGAGACGGCTCCAAGAAAGGCTATGAAGCCTCCTGAGGGATGCAGAAAATGTGGGGGCATTCAGTCCCACTGACTTTTGTGCCACAAAAGCTATCATGTTTCCAGGACCTGATCCAGTGGCTCAGACATGCATCTGCGAAAGCCATTTTGAAGTCCCTGAGATCACTATTTATTTGGTTGCTGTAAAGATCCCTAGCAGGTGAGTATCAAAGGAAGAAGCGTGTTGGAATTCCCTCTAATTGTATGGCATGAGATATATAAAATTCCTTGTGTTATCATGTTTTTGTTAGTCAAGACCTGGATTCAAAGCTCTGGCCCAAACCAAGCAGTGGAGAGTATGCCAGCTCTGGGAGACACTTGGTCAGTATTGCAATGGACATAGGGTGAAAAAGCAGCATCCATTCAGCCTGCTGGTACTTCTGAACTCCTTCAGATAAACTAGACTCGTCTCATGCACCCCAGGGGGCACACAGCTGCTCTCATGGGGTTCTGGATTTGTAATACGGCAGATAGGATGAGTCTACCTTAAGTCTGCCTTAATGGATGAAGTCCACTCCTACATCCATCCTCCCTGCCTTGCTCAGTGAAACTCTGATGTAAGGTGAGAATGTGGTTATCATCTAGCAGAGATTAACAATTGATTAAGTGGAGTTTGTTTGCTAATAATTGGAGATCAGTAACAGAGGCAGAAGGATATGCCAAGTGAGGACTTTGAAAATGGTGCAATTATATAGATGGTCAATGGGGGAGTGTGAACAGATGATATGCATGGCATCGTCTATTTTAAAACTTACGTACTCTAAATGAATAGCAGAGCTTTTGAGGAGCCCTTAAAAGTTTGCATGAATATAATGTGGCTAAATCCAAGCAAACAGCCAACATTCAGAGAGCTCCCAACTTACAGAAAAATGATACTGGAGATGCATAAAGAGAGTGGTCCAGCTAGAGGCGAAGCTGCACCTCACACAAGAGAACTTGGCAGAGGGTGATGGGACTGGCAGAGTGCTGCCCATTCAGGTGAATGGAGATGATCTCGTGGCTCTGTCAGTTGACACAAGTAGATTCAGACTTCTGTCTTGTGGGGCACCTGGGAACTGTGAGCAGCCTGGTATAGCATCTGGACTTGCTGCTCACTGATTTACCTCTGATAAAAGCCCTCAATAAAGAGGAGAGACAGAAGAGTGCAGAGCCTCAAAATGTCCTTTCTATTATTAAATTTCATGGGGAAAAAATCCCATGTATAGAAAGATGAAATCAGCTCTTTTTTTCTTCTTCATGGTCCCTTTCAGTTCATGAAAAGGTCCAGATCGTTCATGCAGACATCTATCTTCTTCATATGGTATTTGCTACCAGGCTTTTATGCTACAAATGAGATGGGCATCGTTATGAGCATCACTTGCATATCAGAATAAAAAAAGGGGTTTGGGACAAATCCTTTCTCCCTGTTGAACTGAAGAAAAATAGGTAGTACTGCTTGGAGTGCTTGTAGGGCTGAAACAGACTTTCTGCTTTGCAGGAACTCACGGGATCACATTCTTTCTGTTGTGGGAATGAGTGGGCTGCAGGCACTGCTGCAGTGCAGACCTCAGCCTCTGTTGGATCTCGTGCTTCCCTGCTGCTCAGAGCACAAACATTGCCGAGTGCTCCTGGACCTGGACCTGACTGTGAGCACAGCCGTACACAAGGGTGGCATAGTTGCCTTCTGGAGCCCTGAAAAGTTCTCTTCCTTCCTCTCTCTCTCTCTTTTTTTTTTTTTTTTTTTTTTTTTTTTTTTTTTTTTGGAGCACTTAGACCCAACTGCTAATGGAATTTCATGATTTTAAATAATTTACATTTCCATCTGGTTTGAAAAACACCAGGTGGAGATTGCAGATTAGGATGAGTCTAAGTGGAAGAAAATGTTTGTTTAAAATATTAAAGCTAAAAACAAACATTTATGTGAACCACATTTTCACTGTCCATTGTGCTGTGCTATCCTATCTTCTCTACCATTAGTTTAAATGTGCAAATAGTATTTTGTTTTGAATTGGCTGTATTGCATGTTGCTTATCATGGTGATCGGGGGTAGGATACCAGAGTGGAGTACAAGAGAGAAGAAGAGCACATAGAGAAGGCTGAAGGAATCTTCCACTCCTTGATTCCTTCATCCTGCTCCTTTGATCATGACATTTGTTCATTTTTGCTATCCCACAGGCCTTGCTAAGTTGCTTACTTGAAGATGGAGTTAAACTAGAAGCTAGGTCTCAGAAGGGTGATTTTAAGGGAAAACACGCAGATCGTAAATGCTGATGGGAGTTTTGTTAGTGTAAAGACTGAAGACTTGCTGGTGCATGGTCCAAAACACCCACAAGGACAAGAACTCTCCTTCTCTCCCACTTGCCAGCTGGCAAGCTTTTATTTGAAATGATGGATACAGAGCTGTGGTTCATAAAACTGCTTCTAATACTTGCTCTTTTTAACTTGGCTACCCGTATGTAGCATGCATTTTGCAGTACAAGACCACATCCTTCAGTCCAAGCACAAAGTCACGCTTAGTTCTAATGGAGCTGTTCCCAAAGCTGCAGTCCCACTCTTCTATTTGTAGTTTGAAACATTCAATTTTACGCAACCACACCTGATAGTTACTCTAACCCCTGCTCTCCTCCCTAAGCTCAAGAAGTTCTTAGATTTCAGTTCTTTGGAAATGGGATGTTTTTCACTTTGAATAGAAACTGCAGAATCATTCTGGTAGGTGTCTGCCTCAGTACAAAGTTGCACCTGCATTGTAGGGAAAGTATGTTAGGATAAAGCTTGCCTTTGCTGTACAGAAGTCTAAGTACAATATGACAGAAACACAATGAAAAACATCTGTACCACGGAGTTAAGGTTGCGTGAGGAAAGTTGTATTGAAATCCAATCAATTAAATGTAGACCAGTGTTTTTCTACACTGACTGGTTCAGAGGTGCCAGTGGCTCAGAGACAATTGCCCCTTACAGCCTGTGACTTGTGCTGCATTTACTTAACTTGTCTAAAACAACAGAGCGAGCTGCTAATTGAAACTCTGTTCAAAGATTGCAATACTGCTTTTCTTCTATATGTAAATAGGACAGATTTTCACCATTCTGAATTCTACCAGGACATTAAAACTTCGCTACTTTGATCATGTTTGAAAGAATTTGAAGAAAATCATTGGTTCTTCCTCTATGTAAAGGGAGCACATTGGCTACAAACACCCAAAGACTCAACCAGACAACTGAAGAGTGGGGTTGACATCAAAAGTTATAATGCTCAATGGGGAATCCCAAGTGTAATTTGTGGTGGCTATAGGTTGAATTACAATATTGTAATTCAATTGTAATAATTGTGAAGTTTAGGCTCCAAAAGAGCATGTCTGAAAATCTCTAGACCAATAGAAATGTTTTTTACAAGGATGGATTAATATCAGAATTAATCAAAATTGTCTGAAGAATACTTGCATGGATTTACCAAAGGAGAGGATGTATATATTGAGCAGATTTTAATTTTGTTGAGTTTGTTACAGAACAAGCTGACAGGTACAAAGCAGTGGATATGATTTATTAAGACCTAAAGATTCACTGTTTGAAGATTCATTTCATACAACCTAAAAGTCAGACACTGCTCATGAAAGATTCGATAGAAATAGTTTTGTAGGTGACAGATAGATGAGGTTGGTAAATAGTTATTTTTCACATTGGAAGGTAATTGCAAAGGGCGTGTTCTAGGAATTAGTGTTGAGTCAATCTCTATACCAGTGCCTTTGAAAAAGGACTATCAGTAAAATGTGAAAAATCTGCCAGTTACAATAAAGTGAAATATCTCAGTAATACCAAAAGGAGAATGAGATTATGTTCAATGGGGAGAAAGAGTTGAAAGTGTTTTTTGTCACTTCAGTATGCTACAGGACTGGTAGTATAACAAAAGTTCATGTTTTCAGGGATTGGTGGATGCCAATCACAAACTAGGAAAAGACACTGATTTTTGTAAGAATCAAAAAACCTTAATACTGACGCCTTGAAAGACAAGGGAAAACCCAACATACATTTATAAACTGTGGGGCCTTTTTTGTTGTTGTTGTTGTCTGTAAATGCTATTTGGATGTTACATGTAATGGTCAACTCTAGACTTTCTTTTACTCATTTTATTCCCTGATCTGAAGGATCTTGACTGTGGGGAGTTATGAAGGTTATCTTTAAAGATGTTGTTCATTTTTCTCCTACATCCATTATTTTTATAAACAGCTTTTACCATACTTCATTAATAGTAATCCCCTGTGCAGTCTTTGCAATTGGAGGCATAGCTGAGAGCTCTTCATCTGTACACATGAAAGATCTTGCATTTTGTGTATTTGCATCTTAAGTTTCCCCAGTATTGGAATGTGCTGTAGGTGACTTTAAATGACTTTCTTCTTGTTTCCATCCCATTTGGGAAAAAATGGTAATCTCACAAAGATGCTCTCAAAACAATATCATTAAAGGTAAGTAAACTAATAACACATAGATTTGAGTGTTTGCTGGTTTGTGTCAGCGTCTGGTAATACAATGAATAATTCATATCAAACTAGTAGAATGTAACATTTACATAAAATAATACTTTGCAAATTTATGGTAAGTACTAATTACTTGCCTTATTTGCCATGACTATGATATTAAATATTCATAAAAATGTGATTATTTCTTTGATTTGGCAGGCATTTAGATTTCTCTACAGCTTTTCACACTGCTAATTTTAATCCAGTAAATTATCTGGAAGAAAACAGTATGCAGCCTAAAAACTGTTCAAAATTCACTCCAACATTGAGCACATTATGGACGTAATGATCCATTACAACCAAACTTCGGGAAGGTCTTGCAAGAAAACTGAGAATTAAACAAAGAAATATGGAGACGATCATCATTATTTATCAGATATATTTATTAATAGGTTAGAATTCTGTATACATTAAGAAACTTTTAAATAATTAGATCTACTCTTGTACATTTTTGGGAAGTTTTCTTGAATTCATTCTGTGTTAAATCTGTTGCTCATCATTATTTTTGGTGAATTTACATTTTAACCAGTTAAGGATTCTGATTTTTTTTTTTTTTTTTTTTTGAATGCAGCAGACATCTGCTTATTTTAACTGTCACTTGGAAAATAGTTCTTGTGAATGCCACTTGGGGTTGTGTGCTATATGATGTTAATACCAGTTTGCACTTAAGCGTGTGCCTGAATGGGAGTGTGTGTATATATGTACATATTGATTCCAAAGGCTTTGAAGTTATTGATGTAATTCAATCTTCATAACTATCTGTGAATAGTTTGTATCTGTTTCCGCCTCTCTAGCTGTGTAATGTGTTTGCATATAAATATATGGCATTTCAGTTAATGTGAGTAAAGTATCTAAGAGTATGTACTGCATACACATTGGATATGCACCCTGAAATACAGTGAAAAAAAAATGAATCAGAAATGCTAGTTCTTAACCCTCCACCTCACAGATTATTCCCCTGCATTGCCTGCATCCTTCTCTGTTGTTTCTAGCAGCAAAGGAGCAAATGTACACATAATCAAGTACAATCATCAGAAGGAATCGAGAGCGAAGCAAAGTCCAAGAATTTGCATGTATAGAGACTTATATAATGCAACACAAAATAATAATGTAATGTCAGAGATGTACAGTTGTGACTGAATTTATGTAATATGTGAATGTCAGGAACCCCATTCTATAGGGAGAATTACCTTTGCAAATCTTTATAGCCATCAGAGTCTATCCATGCTTCTTTTGTTTTCCTTTGCAGATTTTGCTGCTGAAGGACATGCACGGCTGGGCACACGCCTCTCAGCTCCCTGCAGGTTGCAGCTACTTGGTGGCTTCGTACCAGAGGTGGCCCTGAGATACATCAGGGAGGTGTGCCTCCATCCCTGGAGAAATTTTCCACTGAAACCTATCAGCAGCATGCTCTACATTAAACATTCCTCCACCGTGATGGTGGTCAACTACTGGAATTTTCTTCCTAGAGGTGTTTGATGCCCCACCAGCCAGTGTTCCAGAGGCATTTGAACAATGCCTTAAATAATGTGTTTTAAATTTCAGTTAGCCCTGAAGTGGTCAGGCAATGATATTTGTAGGTCCCTTTCAACTGAACTATTCTATTCTATTCCATTCTATTCTATTCTACTCGGAAAACTTTGTTGTTCACAAACCCTCAGTTAAATACGTGTGGAACATTCAAAGATGCACAAACCTTTTGCAAGCTTGGATTAAAAGTTAAATTGATGACTGGTAACTTGCAAAAAACATCACTAACCATATGTAAATATACAGAGTTCCTGTATCACTGCTTAAAATAAACATTTGGAAAAGATTGTGAAATACCAATCTGCTTCTGTGCTGTACAAATAAGGAATGTGAAATGAAATGTAACTTCGTTAAGTCTAAACACCAGAAAACAAATTTTGCTTTTAGTCTTATGCAGCTCTGCCCTGCACAAGGCTTGCAGGATTTCAGCAAGCTGTGCAGGGTTGTTGGAGCAGTATTTGGGTTCCAGAATTGTGTCTGCAATCGTGCCCTGCTCAGCAGTGCCGTGAGCTTGAGATGTGTCACTGAAGCACTTCAGCAGCTACATCTCCTAGGGTGTTACCTACAGGACACAAGTTGGGGCAAAGCTGAGGTGTGTGGCTTTTCCCCATCCCAATGCTGCGTGCCCATGGGAATGCCCATTGCTCTGAGATGCTTCTGTGCTTGGAGCCAGGGCTTGGTGTCCTTACAGGAGCAACACTCTGCTTTATTCCCATGGTTATGCATTGTGTCTTCTTCTGCAAGAGGATTTTAAAGGGTAGAGGCATCCACTGAAATGTCTGCTTTGCAGTCCTGGTTTCAAGGCACTTTTTGTAAAGATGACTTAACGCTGTAGCTGAATCAATTGAATATCAAATAGGTAATCTGAAACTAAAAAATCAAAGTAAAAACTCACACTCTTCTATCCCACAGGACATGGGGAATGTGCACTCCAAGGTATAAAATCTGTGTTTACAATGTTAATCCTGCATGTTCTTTTCCTGATGATTTGCTCTTTTCCAAGTTGCACATCTTGACCTCAAATAAACATGAGAAATGATAGCCCTCATTTCCCCATTTTGGACAAAAAACCTTCAGAACTCTTGCTCAAGTACCTCATACATTTACAAATGCTAGCACCTTGTCACCTGCGAATACACCATGTAAGTGAACTCTTTCTGAAGCTTTACACTCACGGAAATGTCTTTTGAAAGGGAAAGGAAATCCTTTGTTTTTACATGTTTTGACACTGTGAAATGAAGACAAGTGAAATAGAGTCTTAAAATCCCCAGTGCAGCTCTAATGGAGCCTCTTCTGGTTCCTTTGTGCTAGTCTCAGGGGTGAAAAGAGAGCTCAGTTAAAAATAAGCATGTCCCTTACGTCAAGATGAGAAACTATTGATTTGTATTTGTATTCTCTGTGAGAAATGAATTGATCCCTTCAAATGTGAAAAGAACCTCTCATTGCTGTCCTGTGAGCCATGTTAAAGCGGCCGTGTGCTCAAAGTCAAAGGGAAGCCAGAGGAAAATGGCACACAGGAGGTCAAAGCAGTTCACATGGCTCATCGGCAGCTGTTTGCACCATATGACAGATCTGAAGGCAACTTCGGAACTGTCTGTACAATATGTGGAGCTTACCAGAGATAGAGAAGCTTCTGCTAGAATGTCATTTCCCATAAAAAAGTTGGTAAAGTTGGCACTGTGTTTTATGGGCTGCAGTGCCAATGACAGCCTTAGTTCATGATCTTAATCCCAATGAAAAGAAACAAGGAAGAAGCAGAACTGCATGTGCACTTTGAAGGAAGTTCTATGACAACACAGCTCTCAGCATCAGCTCTGTGATGTTCAGCACCAAGTCTGCAGCTAGCAGAGTTTTGCTTTTTTGTTGTTGTTGTATCAGAACAGCAAGAATTGAAAAGAAATTGTGCATGTTATTGTCCTTGCTTTCACTAATCCGAGGGCCACTTGGGTTTGGTTGACTGGAGTCACATGGGAAATAAATCTGATTGCAGTGCAGGGTGAGTCAATAAGCATGAGGGAATGTGGGTGGAAAGTAAGACCAACGTGTGCCCATCAGCCACAAAGTGGGGCTGCCACAGTACAACAAAACCACTGAAATGTTTTCAGTCAACTCATGTATAAAATTGGTAACTATTTTTCTTGACTTTGCCACTGCAAGAAGAAAGGCTGACAGAGTGAACAAAATGAAGCAGGACTCTGAGAACTTTAGAGTTCTTTAATTCTGTGAATAAGGAAATATGTGCTGTTTGAAACTGTTGATTCTCAACAAACAAGAGCAGAATAGTCTAGTTTTGCCTAAAGATTATTCTGTACAGATATATTAAATACCATTTCATTGCCTGCATTAAATCATTAATATCTGATCCTGGAAATGTATTCAACAATGTTCAGTCACTTGAATAAAATAATCATCACAAACAGAACCGCCCAATTTAATCACATTTCCTGATGATTGTGTTCTTAGTACCTCACATCCTGACCTGCGTAAACTTCTTTGTCTGACTCTGGAGTCGATACTTTTATGCATGTTTTGTGTGGTAGATAGCTGATAGAATTCTGAGATGAAATGCTCTGTATAAATAGTTAATTTATTTCAACGTGCATTGCCACTACATCTCAAGATGCATACCAGAGCCCATCTTGTGCTGTCCTGCTGGAAAGACAATCTGCCACAAGTCTGGACTTTGAGGGATCGATTTGAGAAGTGTTGGAATTGCTATATGCAGAAATAGATGTGTTGCAAACTTCAATCACTGTAGGAAACCTGCTAGAAAATGTGGCTGCTCAGTTAATGAATCTGGAGAGTCAGATGGGCATATTGAAAGAAGACTGGAATGCACAGAAACTGAATTTCCACCTGAGGAGCTCAGCATATTTTCCAAGGTTCACTAAACATTATTCAAATGTCTTACTTTTAACTTGTGCCCCCACCTCTTCACTGGAGTTAACCTTGAAATCAAAATATAACATTGGCCCTCCCTTGACAATGTTTTTTTTTTTAATTACGGATGGAAGTTGTGGGGTTTCCCATCCCATAAATAATTCCTTTGAGTCATTATTATTCTTATTTAGAGAAGAAACAGCTTTGGAAAATACAGTTTGCTCCTATGGCTAGATTGACCAGGCCTGCTCCTAGTTTGAAGACCCTCTGACTTCACCCAGGTGCGGTGGTTTGGGAGGAGATGGAGATGGGTCCAGCTAACACAGACAATTCTACTCTGCACCATGAAGTCCTCTGCTGGTGAAAATCCTCTTTGGGTTTCATTAGCCACGGATCCCTTAGAACTGATTTTGTTTTCGCATCGCAGTCATGAGGTTCCATGAAAGAGAGGTATGGACTAGCATTTTCAGACACAGGAAAATATCAGCTTATTGTAATTTCTGCCATTTTTCAGTGAAACAAGTATAATTGAGGGAGATTTCTGCCATATTGATACCAGTTTAAAGGACAAAGGGCTGAGAGTCTTTATCAAAATTTTCAAAATTAAAAAATATATATTTATCCAATATTCTTTATGATGAAAAACATGAAAATGATGCAAGGGAGTCTTCATCCATGTTAGATTCCTTTAAGGGTAGTGAATGCAAACTTAAACTGTATAAAGTGAACACTCTTCTATCTATGGTTCTAACATTTAAACACAGTGTGAATGGATCCTGAACTTAACTATTCATAAATTAATGTAACTATTGCCTGAATTATTTAGATAACAGACAAAAATATGTGAAGAGCCTCTATTGTTTAAAGTAAAAACTATTTATTGAAAAATGTAAAAGAAGGTGGCACCTTACATGTATAAAGGAAAAATTTTTGGATGATATTTGGTATCTTTGCTAGTGCAGAGCTGCACTGACAAATGCTGCACAGTAATTGCAATCAATATTCTTTTCCAGTTTCTGCTAGGAGAAGCTCTAGTATATATTTTTTTCCTTTTTTTTTTTTTTTTGGTTTGTTTGTAGATGTTCTAAGTTATATAGGAAAGATATTTATAATGTAAGCTCTTTGAATGACTGCAGGACTGTGCTGATAAAGACATAGAGTGCATATTCTGCTGCAGAGGTCTTTATACTGTGGAATTGATGGCTGATTACAAAGCAGCCTGTAGATCTAATTACAATTGGCAACCAGGAGATGAGGAAAGACTGCAGACAATTTTCCTCTATTTTTATACACAGTCCTTGTGGCATTCACATTGCTTTCAATAAGCGTGCTTCTGGCAAAAACTGTCAATGATGGTAATCGTCTGGATGACTGGCTTCGGAGAGGCTCCAAGCCTGACCTTTGCTATTGTAATCATCACCATCATCAGCATGGGGCTGCTGCCACCCCAAAGCTAGAACAAGTGCTTTAACTAGGCGGTAATTGCAGATTGTTAATGATGATGCTATTGATGATGCATTTTTGTCTGTGTTAATTGAAAATACATTATGCTGGGCTTATCTCTACGGTGGTGAATGACTAACACATAGGAAGAGGAGACGTGTAGCTGAAGTAAGAAAAACAAACATCCTGTGTGACTCTTTGCTATACTTACCCCACCTGGTACATAATCAATAATGTATAACACTGTGATGTTTGAAAAGGGGGGACATAACATTCAAAGTCTGATTAAAAATTAAGAGCCTATAGATAAATGGAGCAATCTTAAGAATTATGGAAGCCTATGGTATTAGCAATATTAGCCATATTATTTGTAATAATAATTGCAGCACAAGTATAAAAACGGATCATGAATGCTGAATAGGGACAAAATACCAGTTTAGATACTTGGAGAAGGTATGTTTTATGAAGGAGGGGGAATACGACTGGAAAGAGAGCACAGAACAAGGATCTATAGGAATCTCTAGAAATCTGAGGATATGGAATTGTCTGCTGAAGCTGTAATAATCATAGTTTGCAGGAAATATCAAAATTTACGTAGTGGACTTTAATCTCTGGACAGATATTTGAGCACCTCTCCTGTGAGGAAAGGTTGAAGGAACTGGGCTTGTTTAGCTTGGAGAAGAGAAGGCTCCCGGGATATCTCATTGCGGCCTTCCAGTACTTGAAGGCAGTGTCTAAACAGGAGGGGGAATGGTTGTTTACGAGGGTGGATAGTGATAGGACAAGGGGGAATGGTTTTAAACTGAGACAGGGGAGGTTCTGGTTAGATATTAGGAAGAAGTTTTTCACAAAGAGTGTGGTCACACACTGGCACAGGTTGCCCAAGGAGGTTGTGGATGCCCCATCCCTGGAGGCATTCAAGGCCAGGCTGGATGTGGCTCTGGGCAGCCTGGTCTACTGGTTGGCAACCCTGCACATAGCAGGGGGGTTAAAACTCGATGATCATTGTGGTCCTTTTCAATCCAGGCCATTCTATGATTCTATGATTCTATATGACTAAACACCATAAAACTGATGTAAGACCCTTGAAGTTTTTTTGTTGGTTCTTTCATTGTTTCTGGATATTTGAAAACGTGAAGGAAAATAATTACTGCTATTCAGCTCTTTATGGAGGTGTTCTCATCCCTGTTGTGTCTGAGCAGTGAATGAAGAAGTTTAGAGAAGCAAGAACTTTGCATGGAAAAAGCAGTTTTAAGCCTTGAGTGAATGAGAACTCTTTTCAGTGATAAAATGATGGGTGGCTGGAAGACTCACCGGGCAGGTGGGAGTCTAAGTATGGGTCTCTGTGCTATACTGGGGACCCTGCCTACTTTCCTCTGGATTTTATTCACCTCAGTATTTTTTCCCTCTGCTACAAGTGCAGAAGAGGTTGCTGAGCTTCATACCCAGAAGTTCAGGTCAATGTGTTCGACTCTTCACTGCTAGCTTTTGATTTATCTGCCTGATCTTCAGATTCAGAGAATCATGGTTGTATTTGTATTAGTACTAAGCCAAATACATGCATGTTTTTTTGATTGCATTGTAACGTGGGTGTAAACAACAAGCACATGCAGTGTCAAGTGTATAGACTTGTCTATGACAAAGTATGTGGTAAGTGCTTTTGCACATTCCATTAAAGCAATATCTCTTAAAAATTAAATCTGACTAAATCAATGGTTTTCTATAAAAAGTTTCACTGAAAACCAATAGAAAGCAATCACTGATGAATCTCTGCTCTACAGTGGTACACATTAAACTTCATTGCTCTTATTGTTCATTTGCTTTCTAAAGACCAGTCCCGTTGAGGAGGAGACTTTGTTCAAACTGTTAAGTTTCTAGAAGTGTATGACATTCTTCAGAACGTTGCCACGACATCATAGCTCTCTGTAATGGCAAGATGAAGCCGGCAGAGTCCAAGAAGTCCAGAGATGTCTGTGGACATGACCAATGGGACACATACACTTTCTCTGAAGCCTCTCTCTAGATATGGGCCAAGATGTGTTGAGTGGCAACTGCATTTTATGGCACATTGTACCTCTTTGGATAAATAAAGGGTTTTATTAACAGTGTCTTTCAAGACTAATAAATTCACATTAAAACAACTGGGCCAAATCAGATTTTCCTTCAACTCTGCTGTCTTGTTTAGTTTGCACCAGATTTGAGTTTGATCCAATTTCTTTAAAACTTGATCCTCTAAGATGTATTTCAGTTGTACTCAAATTGGTTCTGGTATCACCTACAATTACAGCACGTATTTTGATTCCAGTACAAATAGGAGGGTAATTGTTCCTCCTCTGATATTTAAATGCATTGTGGGGCTTTATAGGATAGCCATTAAAGTTGCTTCCTACATTATGTGATCTTCTGAAGTGAAATTTAAGGTGTGTGGACATATATATCTCAATAGGCAGTCTCCTGGTCAAACCTCTGCAGGTATTTGTGAGACTACACAGTAGCGGGTACAGAGTCACCTTCATCTGGAAGGTAAAAATAGGAATAGTGAGGGCAGACAAAGGAATCGTTACCACCACCTTTTTTATTTATTCATGTTAAATGTCATACACAACCTGTTTCTCTATAGAAACAACTTTGAGCTCCTTTCTCCTTTCCCTCGGTTCAAACTCCACTCTCAGGACCAGAGCTTACCTTTACCGCTTAAACCAATGGAGCTTTTTCCTCCCCTCCATGCAGTGGTTTTATTACAACACTTAACCACTTAAGGTACCCAAACCTCTTCTTTTGCCAGTGGTTCCTAGAGCCATTTACAAATGTAAAATTGTTGCAAGGGAGGTGATATAACTCAAATCTGTGAATAACCTCAAAAACCTTTGTTTGTGCCTTCCACATAACAGAGTCCAAAAATTGACAGTGGTTTACTGTTCTTATTACAGGAAATCTAAATCATTGCAAAGTATCCCACCTACCTTTCATAATGCTGGTTGGTAAACGTTTACTTTTTGCTGAGGCCACTAATTAATTTCAAATAAGTCCCCATAAAATATTCAACACACATTCTATGTTAATGAAGCCTAAGAACTTACGAGTACGGGAGAAAAGCAAGGTACTGCACTTACTTATACCACTGATTAAATTAAGCCATGAAATTACTGCCTATTATGAAAAATGCATGCTTATTTTACTGTTATCTCCTTTCCTCTCTTCCTCTGCGTTTGTGTATTGCATCTGTATGTTGTCTTGCCATAAACCTGGCTTGTAAGCCCTCAGTGGAGGAATCTGTCTTTATTACAGGCTGTGCACAGCCCTGACATAGCAGCAGCCCTTGTTCTCGACAGGTACCTCTTTGTATGAAAGTGATGGAAACCATCAGTAATGCAGTTCTCAGACCCTACAACACACAAAACTCTCCAGCCTGCCTCATTCAAATACTGAACTGCATGTGCTATTGGAAGAAGCTCATTCGTACTCCCCCCTGGCTCCTCTGATCCATCAGGTTTATCACTCCGGATCATCCTGTTGTTTTGCCGGCTGCAATCCCAACAGGGCTAATATGTGGTTCTTCAGAAGGTAGCAAATACCTCTCACAGTGCCGCTGGATGATTATGCAGGGCTGTACATGGCAAATACCTCTTTTCTATGAGACATCAGTGTTATTCAGAGACACTGAAATAGTAATAAGGCTTTTCTGTTTAAAAACAATCCTGTTGCAAACGGGTAATATATGAGAGCATAGCAGAGATGTAAAATACACAGTCAGGTCCTTATGGCACTGTTGCCCAGGGGGCACTGGAAACAGAAGCATGCTCCTCACATTTTGTTTTTGGTGAGGTTTATTCTTCGCAAGTGTTTTTGAATATTCAGCCAACACTCCCTCCCGCAGCTCCCTACCTTCCTCTGGGTGTTTGGGACGGCAGCCTCGCCACAAGCAGCTGTTTGCCATGCCGCCACCAAGGTCCTTCGCTGCACTTCAAGCACTCGAATTCAGCGCTACCAATAATTTATGGACGTGTATCTTCACGAATGTCAGAAGTAAGCCCTAAAAATCTGAACCTGCCCTCCAAAGGTTTAAATATTTCAAAATAGCATTTAAGTGGCTTTCTGTTGTCCTAAATTTCTCAGGATTTTACAAAAGTGCTTGTTGGCCACAGGAAGGAAAAAAAAAAAGCACATTTCCCACCAATAATTTAACCAAAACAGAAATGTTTAAATCCAAGTATCAACAGTGGATCCTCAGCCACAAACATATTACTCCAAGGGGTGATCACCATTTAAAAACATGTTAAATTATTTCCCATCACAGTCTGTGAATAGGTAGGTAGGAATATCATATTGTAAACTTGATGCAAGGTATGTAAAAGCCATGGTACAATGCTTTCGTTGCCCAAAATTTTCTTTGTAATGTTCGGGAAATCTTGATTAGGTTTCATATTAAAAAAACAAAAACAAACAACAAAAAAAACACCGTATATTTAAATACTTTATTAACAGCTGTATTTATAACATAGGAACCACTGCAGTGGCAGGGTTTGACAGCTTGTGTTGATGTCACAGTGGTGTTGCATTGAGATTAGAAGCATCTGCAGCCCTGGGGTACCCCTCTGGAGCCTGACACAAATGTAGGGCTGTCCTTTGTCAGTGGGGAGACCTGGTGCCATGGTCGCACTGTGCCATGGTCCCTTGGTGCTGCTCAACACTCTGGGACATAGGGTTCACTGGCTGCGCAAGACCCATAAAATATCTGCCTGATTTTCCTCATTGAACATGAGCTAGAGGTTAATAATGTTGGGGATGTTTGATTCCCTGCTGTTTTAAATAATTTCATGGGGAACCTAATGTGATAGGAGACTAGTTAGAAGGGTTATTACCCTCATCAAACTACAGCAGTTCTTCCCTATTATTTTCTACCTAATTCTCAGCCTCCTCTCTCTTCATCCACTGCAGATGATTCTTCGAAAAGACAACTCATGGCTGGGCGGACGAAAGCTCAGTCTCTGGCCAGTGTCATGCCAATGCTTGTAGTGATGTCTGTCCTTATGGTCTGCTGGAGGAATGACACATACAGACAGCACCTCCCGCTGGGGCTCTGATGGGCCTGGCTAGGAAGCCCTGTCCCAGCCCCAGCCCCAGGCTGTCAGAGGATGGGAGGATGAGTCACCACATCATCCAAAGAAACGATCTGCCTGCCACAGATAATATCCTGTGTTAGGAAGTGTCCACGGGATCACTGAGTGCAACTCCTAGCTCCACACAGCACCAACCAAAATTCAATCCCTATATCTGAGAGCGCTGTCCAAAAGCTCCTTGAACTCCAGCAGCCTGGGGCCATGCAACTTGGCCCAGAGCAGTGGGCCCTGGGCAGCCCGTTCCGTGCCCACCACCCTCTGGTGCAGACTCTGTCCCTCACCCCCAGCTGCCCCTCCCCTGACACAGCTCCATGCCGATCCCTCGGGCCCTATCGCAATCACAGAGAACAGAGCTCAGCGCTGTCCCTCCGCTCTCTGTGAGGAGCTGCAGGCCGCCATGCCATGTCTTGGTCTTTCTTTCTCTTCACTTTCAGAGTCACATATTTTCTTCAGTCTACTCGGCAGAGATTCAGCACCCTTGTTGATAAATATTTTTTATCTTTCCCTCCTTTCATGAAATGTCTGTCCAAGCTGATTTCTCTTCTGCATGATATCTTTTTTTATCCTTAAGCTTCCCCTCTCCCTTTTCTCTCCTTTGGGTTGCTCTCACTGATCTCCCACCCTCTCTCCATTTTGTTTTTAAGGAGGATGGGGTTTTGCAGCCTGCTCAGCTTTTCAATACAGACCTCAGAAATGTCTCATTGATAATGGGAGCCTGACTTTAAAACGGTATTTGCAGGAGGCTGCAGTGCCTTGGCATGGTCATCTGGCCAAGGGGAAAACTGTTTTATTCAGTAAAACACAGACTGCAGTCCAGATGTCATAACTGAAGAAATGTCTCATTTTGATGTACATCTATACATCGCTCTGCTAATTTGTATCATTTCCCTCAAGTAATTCCTATGAGAAAAGAAAGATTTTTTCCTTAGTTTCACAACTTCTGTTGAGAGATGGATGTGTTTTAAAAATTGAAATATTAAATATTTTGTTACTTTTCTGTGGTTTTTTTTTCACTTACAACAGAATTTAAAAAATGTTTCATATCTCACTTTGTTTTCTCTTCCTCTTTTTTTTTTTTTGGCAGCAAAAGAGTAATGGGAAAAATGCTACAGCAGAAAAATAATTTGAAAATACTTCAAAAATGCAGAGGTAACATTATGACAATTTTTAAAATGACACACATTATTTTTGGAAGCAGAAGAGGGAAAATTATTTTGAAGTCTTGTAAAATTTGCCCTTTTCACTCTAATAACTGTGTTTTATAGTTCCAAGTTACCAATAATGCTCAAGACAATGCAGTGATTTGGTCGAAAAGAAAACAATTGTCTGAACTGGAGAAGTTGGATCCAAAGCCTGACTTCATCGCTTTGTAAACTGGCCACACAGAGCACTTGGAATAAGCCCCTAAGTGCAGTCATTTGTGTGATGAGATGTTGCCTTCATTGTCCCAAGCAAAAATTGAAATGGAAAATCACTTTGGTTTAGTAGTATCCCACAAACTAGATCTGAAGGGATGTATGTTTCTCGACAATAAAATCCAGTCCCTTTGGGACATTATGTAAAAATTCAGTTCTAAAACACCTGTGACATAATATACTTTTCAATTTGTCATAGATTTTTTTTCTAAGATAAAGTCGATCAATCGATTTTCAGTTTTCTTATTCAGACCAGCTCAAGACATGGACATTGGGTACAATTTATAGGATTCCAATAAAATCCAAATGCTTTTGGAAGACTTTTGACTTTCACATCTACCTGTCCCTTCCTGCTACCCACTTACAAAGCTGAACACATTGCAGCTGAAGCACAACCCTGAAATCTGGTGACAATTCAAGGGCCTGAAGTTATGATGAGTGTCTAGTTGGGGGGGGGGCAGGTAGGAGAAGGGCCAATACAAACAACTGTTCCCTAATGACATTAGGGGTAGGAAAGTGGAAGAAACTCTCCCAGAACTTCTTGCCTAAGAGCTTTAATTTGCTGCACATAACGTGCATTCATCATCAGCTCCCGCAGTCAAGTTTGAATTCACACGGGCAGGTAAAATACGTGGAGATTCACGGTTTTGCTTGTTCTCAAGCACATTGCTACCTATGAACCATATTTTTAAAATGCATTCTGAGATTTGAGCTAATAATGTGAATGACATTCAGTGAGATTGCCAAATGCTGGTAATTTACTTTCATTTTCACATTAATGTGGGCCCACCTGTGATGAATTGGAAACTAAATAAGCACATCAGTTTTAATTAGATATTTCGGAGACTGGATTTAGTTAAACAGCAGCATTCATTCTTATTTATTAAAGAGCCACAGAGATGACTGCATTCTTTGCAGTGAGTTCCCTCTCCTTCCTTCTCGCCTCCTCCCCTCTTACTGGAATATTTCAGAGGAGATGAGCTTAAGCAGGGGACTCCCAAAGGGTTAATAACACACTCACCGCACCATTGTCTGGACTAGATAATTTTCCAAACTGTACAGGAATTAAAGCTCTAAATATTGTTTTATTCTGCAATGGAAACCAAACAAAATCCCGAGCAATTGGAATAAACTCATTGTTTTGCCTTTGCCAGTTGGAAGTGACTTTCTGTGGACAATTGTGGGCTCATCCCACTGCACTGGAGGGATCCATCTCCAGTGAACAGAGGCAGTTGGAGTACCTGCTGGAAGCACTTCCACCTCTGGAGGGAAGGGGCTGTAAGGAGAATGGAAATGCTCAGTGCTGTGTTGGAGGGGTGAGGCAAACTGCCTGGCAAATGCTTTTCTCCTCCTGGGGCAAGCAGTGACAGGGAAATCTGCCTCTTGCCATCCTGTACGGACTCAGTTTTCCCCCTGTTGAGTCAGCAGTGAGGCTAAAAGGCAATTTCACACTGCTGAATGCTTGCTGTTTGTGTTGGGGCTACCAGCAAGCAGTTGTTGTTGTTTTCTGTTTCAGCAGACAGTCATTCGCTGCAACAACAACACTGCAAGGGATTTGTGTCTATTTGCTGTTCGAGTGTATGCAGAGATTTTCTCTGTCCTGATTCCACTTCTCCTCCCAGTGTTTTGCAGTCCCACCCTTCTCTCCAAGCCAGTTTTCAATAGAAACCTGAGGTTTGAGCTGCTGCTGTACTGCAGCCTAGCAAGAAGGAAAAGGTACAAGGTTAATCTTAAGCTTTAAAAAAAAATTCTGCAGCATCTTTATAGATTGAATGACAGCTTTAAGAAAAGTCTATGCAGTTACATATGTGAATAATATATTTATAATATATATGATGTATGATACATAATACATACTATATAATATATGATAAATATATAATATGTATAATATGCGATATGTTATATACAATAATATATAGCCATAACGATTTATAGAGCTATTAATTTCTGGTTAACAGCCATAGCAGAAGGAGGTGTAATATAGCAGGAGTGAATTTTGAACTGTAGCCTTTGGCACACCTCTCACTCTCATCCTCACTTTTCCTCTGCGTGGTAAGAAACATGGAACTGCTGTCAGGAGAGCAATTGGTGTTGGTAAAGCCTATGTTTTCACTTAAGACCAGCTCTGTGCCTTTACTACTTCCTCCTCTGTTTTCATCATTGGTATTCCAGAAGGAAGGACAAACAAGTCATAAACAGGGAGGATGTAGTGCTTGCAACAGCCTTGTGTGGAGCCAGATACAACGTGTATGAACACCTCGGAAATATTTGCCCAAGTCCTGGCTTGTTGCACTGATGTTTCAGCCTACCAGCCAAGAAATGTTTTTTGTGCATTTTACAAGTAAATGAGCTGCTGGAGGCAGCACAAGAAATAGCAGGGAGAGCCTGAAGGTGAATTCACATCTGATTTGGATTTCGAGCAGTTCCTTTTAAAAATGTGTGCACTTTTAAGAAAAAATAGTTAGCATTTAAGTTCAAGACAAACAATCTAGAGCTGCCCCTGCTCCCTGAGCATAGCACATGGCATTATCTCAGCACGTACCTGTGCCACAGTGGTCTGGGAGGGAGCATTGGGAGAAGGTGCTCACAGGCTTTCCTTCCCCGAATCTGCTGCGAAGAGGGGGAAACAGTCCTCTAAATAGTCATAACCTACTGAAAATAAAGTTGTGCTGACAGCTTCACAAAGCCAAATGCATTGCTTTAAGCATATTCCAAAGCATTTAAACAGGCCATCATATTTTGATGAAAATGCTTTGTGTAGTAGCTTTAAAGAAACAGATGAGATGCACTAAATGAACACAGATACAACATGTAAAATAAATTTCAGCCAATAGCAGGTCACACCTGGTTTGGGACAGCCTCCTGGCTCCTAAATCAAGCAGAGCTTCATGAGAGAGCCGAGCTGGAGCTGAACTGTGAAGTTTGAAGGCAACGGAGGAGGATGTGAGTTCCTCTCCAGATGAAGCAGTGTGTTGAGTACCGTGTTCAGTTCTGGGCCTCTCACTAGAAGAAAAACACTGAGGCCCCGAAGTATGTCTAGAGAAGGGCAATGAAGCTTGAGAGGGGTCTGGAGGACAAGAAGTCTTGTGAGGAGCAGCTGAGGAAACTGGGATTGTTTAGCTGGGAGAAAAGGAGACTCAGGGGAGAACCTGTCTCGCTCTACAACTACTTGAAATGAGGCTGTGGTGAGGTGGGGGTCAGCCTCTTGCAAGAGAGGGTATGGTCTCAAGTTGCACTAGGGGAGGCTCAGGTTGGATATTTGGAAAAACTTCTTAGAAAGAGTGGTAATTCATCGGAACAGGCCTCCCAGGGAGGTGGTGGAGTCACCATCTGTGGAGGCGTTCAAGAAACGTGTAGATGTGGCACTGAGGGACGTGGGTTAGTGGGCATGGTGGAAATGGCTTGGTGGTTGGACTGGATGAGCTTAGAGGTCTTTTCCAACCTTAACGATTCTATGATTCTTTGATTCTATGATTCTACTGCCTATTTTTTCATTTTTTTCATTTTGTGCTCTCCAGAACACAATAGCAGCTCCTGATTTCTCAAACAAACTTCTCTGCTGCCAATTTTTTGCATTTTTCAGGCATGTTGCTACAGTTTGGAAGCAGCTGTTCTGCAATGAGCTTGCACTCCTCATCTCAAACTTTGCACCATCTAAATCTGGACTTCAGTAATTCTCCATCAACTGACCTAAACTGCAGGTGGTGTCTGGCCTGCCCCTTAGCAGTTTTTAAAGAAGGCAGATTTACTGTGGAATGCCCCGCTGAAACTGATGCTCTGTATCATAAAGAGATGACTAAGTACTTATTGATAGAACTCTCATAAAAAAACGGCTAAATGAGAGAAAATGAGGTAGACTTAACTTCTTAATCCTGCAGAAGAGTAGCTTGGTTTCTAGGTTATCTGAATCATTCATCAGATCCTCTGCGAAATGTGACTTTTTGTACAACCTGTGGCACCCTTTTAGTCTGGGGGTAGTGCACAGAAACAGCGCAAGGAGAAATAAAGGCAGCTCCAGCTGCAGCTAGCAGACTGGTCCAAGCTTGCTGTGCATGCTGATGGCTTGACTGCACAGCCATCAGAAGGCAATGAGAAATCCCAGCATTCTCCCTTTCCCTGAACTTGAGGCATAGGGATGAGGAATAATACTCAGCTGCCAAAAAGGGGGGAAAATATTTAAAGTCAAATCTGGAATGCCCCTTAAACCTTGTGTACAGCTGCTGCATGGAAATGCTGGAGAGCAAGGCACTAACAAGTGCAGTGCTGTGAAAATACTAAGGAATCAATGGGTATTCTGTGATTCAGGTGAAATGTTGTTCAGAAAGGCAGACTTCCAAGGATAGAGATTGTTTGAAACGTGTGTGAGAGAAGAAAGGGTTAAATTTTCTAGGCAGACATTGACTCATCATATCATAACAAAACCTGCTAGAGCTGGTTAATGATGTGTCTGATACTTCAGCAAGTGACATAATGTTGAAATTTGGAATCAAAGCTGTCAGGAAATCGCTCCTTGCTCAAACACAAGATATTCACGATGAAAACCTGTTGTAATCTCCCTCTCCTGAGCCATTATGCTGAAGGGACAAGGGGGAGTATTGCCTCGTGACATTTCTTTCTGATCCTTCTTGAAGTGCTGCAGCTTTTCAGAGAAGTTTCTAGGCATGGTTTTCTCTGCTGATTGCTAATATGATACGGCAGTCCTTCAAAGGAGCAGAACGCATAGGGCTGCAGCTTTGGGGCTTATTTATTCAATCAGCAACTAAGATTTTTATTTTTTTTCCCAGCTAAATAGCTCAACATACAAATACTGAACTTAAGGACACAGTCCTTTCAGTGCTGTGCTCCCAGTTTGTCTCTCTCCAGGCCAGTTGCTATGCTTTGGGGTAGTGTGGTGTAATGTCTGTTGTCTCTTCAGAAGGGCAAATTGCAAGTGCTCTCTTATGTATCAGTGTCTGCTGACAAACTCTGTCAGTGAACTGCTGAAATAGGAGTGCTGGGGGGAGGAATTTGTATCTATACCAGAGAACAACAAATTAAGGTACTAAGTGTGCCAAGTAAGTGTGCCAAATTCCCACCTGTGATGTGAAGAGAGGTAAGTGTCAAAGGGAGGAAGCCATGAGATTGACTCCTTCTATCCTTCTCTGGATCAGCAAAGCTCACCAGCTTTCCTTAATTTTCTTTTGTTCCAAGATCAATTTAATACTTGAACACGGACAGTAAATGTGCTATCTTGAGATGGAAACCACTCTCTCTAGTTTGAGGGCTGAGTAAGTAGCTGTAGTACATTTATGGAGAGAAATTAAGGTGAATGGATTTGTTTGTGCCTCTATTCCTCCAATGGGCACTGTCATAGTTAAATGGGGGATGTCTGGTGCACTCACTACTCATTTCCAGAGCTGTCACTCCTGGTTCTGGGGTGAGAGTGTAGTGTCCTGAGGCACCACAGCACCGTGGACTTGGGGCTCCTACTGCATATGTGAGCAATTGAGCTGTAATTACTATCATAATTAAGGATTGGTCTGACCACATTTGGACTTTGGGAATATTTTGACAGTGCTCAAGGTGAGATGACTGCTTAAGCCTGGATCACAAGTGTGACGTTCACATTCTGGTCCTTTGGGTGTGATTAAATTTAAGGGGCCTCTTCAGACCTTCCCATTCTGCAGTGTTTCCTGCTTACATCTCAAGGTGGCTCCTTTTTGGGGCTGCTGCTTCTCGTGCTCTCTCTGCACTGGTGTTTGGCTGTTCCCCCTAAGCCATTCACTATGGGATGCTATTGACAGAGGCTTTGGTCTTGCTCTCTCACAAAAGCAAAATGATCTGCTGGATCAGCTAGCTGCACTGAATTGCCCTACAACCATAGGATGTTTACACATGATAGTAAGCTGGGAGAACTCAAGAGAAAAAGAGGACAGAATAAGTGTACAAGGAGGGATTCTCTTTCCAGAGGTAGCTTGCCTTTAGCCTAATTAAAGGATACTGCCAAACTGGCCAAGTGATCCCTGGTGGCAATTGATTTCCTTTACTTGCAGCCTAGAGACGTAGTTGGACACTTCTCAGCCCTCCAGCAGCCATCCCATCGGCTGCTTGTAGAGGTCCAGCAGCTACTGAGGGAGCAGCCCACCTACTGGTTAGCAGAGATGGGGCAGTCAGGTGTGGCTGGGAAACCCTGCAGCTGATCAAAGTCCCAGCTGCTGGTGGCTGGGTGAGCCACAGCCCCTGGTTCCCAGGGATACAACCCTACGTGCTCCAAGGAATGCTGTCCACATACTGTGCTGTCTGAAGCTCCAGGGCCACCACTGTCATGCAGGTGGTCAGTAGGGACTTTTGGAGTGGGAATTATGCTGGTCTGTTGGCTCGCTCCTCAACTCGAGCTTGCAGGAGTAGAGTGTTGGTGACTGAGTGCATCCCTGGAAAAAGATTGTGGAGGAATTTAATTCAACAAATACCTCTCTGAGATTCTTAGAACAGCTTTGGGTATATAAAGCTCCTTCAGCAAGTTCATATCCTGCATAAATATTGTGCTGTTAGCTTCTCCCTCGTGTACAGAAGTATGACAGTGTGATGCCATGTTGACAGTTAATGTAGCACAGAAGGAGTAAGCAGATTTTAAACACAACCAGGAAGAGCACCCCGGTTTTGTTCAAGTTGGTGTCTGGGTATTTTATGATTCCTGTGCCTGTGCGTAAAAAGTCTCCTGTGAAAGAGATGTATGTTATTTTCTGGCTATCTTAAATGTCAAAATGAATTTTAGTTTGAAGTGTTTCATATCAAAAATAAATGCCTGTTCTCTCTGCAGAAGTATATCATATTTTAGTGCCCATTGCTCTCAGGTTTTCAATTAGAACTTTGAATCACATTCCTGATTAGTAACAAGCAATCAATCATAATTAATTAGTTAAAATGTTCAACCGTTAAAATCATTACCATTAATTAAAATAATTATCTCTATTTTGGCTGCACTTCATTGCCATTTCAGGGAAATGTGTTGCTTAACTCTACCTTTTGCACTCAGTGTGGGATTGTGGTGACTGAAATGCACATTAGGGGTGGGGACATGACTTTCAAAAAGCTGGTTTTTGTGGTGCAGCTTTAGTTAGCTTTAAATAAACATGCGTACATCAACTCTGAAACGTTTAGTAAAATTACTTTTTCTTAGCTTAAGAATATCTCTGATAGGTGAAGAGATACAGTCCTTAATAAATAAAACACGGTATTTATGTTTTTGAGGTACTGTGTTGGATATCCTCATTCTCAGATGGAGACCACTTTTGTCAGGCTATGTAGGTTGCTCTGAAAGTAGTGCCTCCTATATATTTCCAGGGAAACTGCAACAGATACAAAGAGCACAACACATTTGATACAACAAATTCTCAGCTGCAAAGCACTGTTTTTCATATAGTCACCACCATTAGTTATGCATTTTCACCACCAGTGACTGAGAGCCTGCATGCCATGCCCATAAACATCTGCACCAGTGGAGGAGATCCACTATTGCCACTGCTGAAAAGCACCACCACGCCTCACTGTGCTCACATGCACTGTTTGTTTTCCATAAACATTCAGCAGGCGTTGATGAATGTCAATGGGTGCCAATTTTTCTGCACGGAGGGGTTCAGTGATACACCTTTCCTTCATATGCGCTTCCATGTCAAACACCATTATGTCAGATTGTCCCTCTGCTGCCAGCTGTTGCATGGCAGCATCATGATATTGATGAGAAAGTTCAACTGCTGTACCACCACCAATGCCTCTGATGTTGTGGGCCAACATAATAAAATAGGAAGCATTACTTTTGGAGCAGATCTTGTATATGCTGAGAATAGTAACCTTTGATCAAACACTGAAGAATAAGACAGGTTTCTGCTCATGCTGAACGAATATATTTGATACAGGAAGGGAAGAGTAGGGACACATTTAAGGAAAGGAGTTAAGCTCCATGACAGAGACACAGACCCACCAGGCATGGAATCCCAAACTGTTGTCCCTTAAACTGTCCTCAAGCCCTGCTGTGTTACCCAGAAAGCCAAGAGACAACAAAGTTGGGTGCTTAATCCAAGGGTGTGCTTTTGTCAGATACACATCTTAGTGTGCAGGACAAACCTTTCCAGTTAAGGGCAAATTAACTGTACGGTTATTTTCCCCAGTTTTCTTTGTCTGTCTTTTAAATGGCTATTTGGAAATTAGCTGTCCATTTTAGATGTTATGAAAAATGGCTGAATAAAGAGTTATTTCATCATAGCTGGGTGTGAGCAGTACATTTGTCAGTGGGGGTATGGTGAATCTCTAAACTGCAATACCTCCAAATACAACACTCCAGTACTTCCACACCCAACAGTGACTGCAGTGTCAGGAGTGGTGGGGGGAGACCTGGGGCAGCAGCTAGAGGTAGATGGGGAGCTCACAGGTGAGCAGGGGAAGAAGTGTATTTACAACTTCTTGTGGTTGTAAACTGACTACAAGGCTTTTTGCTACTGTAGTGTGTGCTTAAATCCCAAGCAACCCAAGAGAGTTTTTACTCTTAGCTACTATTTAACCCTTCGAGCAAAAATAGGAATCATCCTTCCTGCTCATACATGGTCAGCCAGATCAGGCTGTCCACGGCTGTGCTCAATTGGGTTCTGAAGACCTCTGGGGATGGAGACTCTACAGCCTCTCTAGCCTCTGATCTGTTAGATCATCCTTACAGCAAAGAAGTTTCTTCTTACACTGAGACAGAATTTACTGTAATTTAATTTGTGTTCAGAACCTCTTACTATATCACTGGATATCTTTCAGAAGTGTCTGGCTATGTCTTCTTTATCCTCCCATTATAATATTACTTCTCCTGTTATTTCTCCTCTAATTTCTCCATGCTTCAGTTGGTTAAGAATTCCTGTACTTATAAAAATGGCCAGCACACACTTGGGTCACTTTGATCTGAAATACAGCCTTCATTTCCCAGAACTGTGATTCAGATAGCTGTTCATTGCAAGATCTCCCTGAGTCCACCTGGGACCTTCTGCTGTGTAGCTGTTCCTTAAATCGGTGTAATATCACCTTACAGGCTTGACACTGCTACGAAGATGGCAGGCACAAATGTGTCCTTTGAAGAATCTTTTTTATGTGGAAGGTGGGTGATGTCTACACATGAATTGGAATGAGGACACTTGAGTTCGGCTCTCTGTCACAGATATTTTGTATGACCTGAGATGTCTCAGTAGTACCTGACCAAAAGCCTGCTGGGAGTCTTTTTGTTTGCTTTAATGGGCTTTGAATTAGGTGCTTAACTTTCTCAGACTGTCTGACCAATTTATATAAAGGAGATGGTGTTATTTGCCTATTTCACTGGGCTGTCACAAAGTGAAATACACTACCACAGAGTATTTTGGAATCATCGAGTAGAGAGTGCTATTCAAGTGCAAAGCATTATATAAACCTTTAGAAGCAGTAAGAAAAGTGATAACGTTTCCTTGAAAAACTATGATTTCTTTTCACCTTTGTATTTCCTGTCATTTCATGTTTCTCTAAGGAGTACAGAATCATCTGAAGCATGCAGGGTCCAGTCTACTGTCGTCTGTCGGTGGCCTATTCCACAGGATGGTATGAAGGAAGAGACAGACTGCTTTTATTATGTTGAATTTAAAGTTTTGTGAATTTAAACTTTCAGACACTAGGGTAGTAGGGGTCTCTCTCAGTGTGTTGTGGGCTTGTAACTTCAGTCATGTGGCTGAATGTGACTTGATGTCAGACAGCGAGTAGGGAAAAGTTTCACCGTTTGATGCTATTTTATAGGAGTGATCTAATAAACAGGAGGTTCTGATCATTTAGTTAAGTAGATACAGAGCTTTCTCTTTCCTAGAATTTGAAATAAAATAATGGCTCGGTCTGTGTCTGGCTAAATATGATATAGAAAACAAACAAACAAACAAGCATTAATTAAATTGCAATGAAAATAATGTTGTAAATGCAGTGGATTTCACACATATAGGTTTTTCTTTTCTTCAGCAGTGTGTTTTTATTACATAACTTTTTTAAAAAAGTCATCTTCTTGTGAAAATTTTCTTCCCTTTTTGTCTGGAACACAAGGCAGTTATAAAATGGAACAGCATCTTTTTCAGTACATAACATCGAACTAAAACCAAGTGTACCTCCTTTAGGCACCAATCTGACATAATTTCTGGTCACCAAACAAAAGCTATGTAATATTCAGCTATTTATACTCGTTAAAACATCAAGTAAATCAGAAGCAAAGGTCTAAAGTGTGCCAAGTTCAGCCACTACTGGGTGATCTCCATTTCGTCTGACTTCCCTGATCCCAGGTTGCAAACTTCAGGCAGGAGAAAAGGGATGAAGAAGATGGTGGCATCTACTTATTTTGGAGCAGCCATCAGTTAAACTTTCAGTTCAGTGCAGGATGTAAACTTGCACCAGAGCCTAGAACACCCAGGTGTTTTGTGAAACCAGATGTTTCTTGCTTTGTTTTAGTTTCATAAAGATTTCATAACTTGTGCAGAAGTGGCAAAACTAAAAACCTCATCAATACTTACAGCTTCCATTCAAATGAAAAACATAATTTCTTTAGTTTTTAATGAAATAACTCTCAATATCTTTGTGGCTCTTAATATCCTTCTGAAGTTCATTATTAACTTCCCCTGCTGAACTTTATGCATTCGGTATCTTGAATACTATCATTATAAATCATGGCGTTGCCAAAAAGCGTTATTATTTTATAATCCTGCTTGAAGGACCTGATATGTTGGCAGTAATGAAGAAAGCTACTTGAAGAATTCAAGAACTTGCTAATCAGATTGTTAATTGAGTACGTGAGCTTCACATAATACAAAGGCAAACTGTGAAGGTGACAATGGTTGCCAGACTTCATCTGTTGAGTTGGAATTAACGATGAACAAAATCAAGATCCCTTTGTGGTTGATTCTTGTCCAGCTGCAGCCAACTATAAAAGACCCATCAAAGAAATAACTCATTAGTTGGTAATTCTGTACAACTTCAAAAAGAAATTCTTAACCCCTCATCAGTCTTTCTCTGACAAGCCCTTAAAAGCTGTGTTAAAACAAAACAAAAAACATTAGTTGCTTCATCAACTCAAAGAAATGGCCTGCAGAAACGTGGTACAAACTGAGGCTTTTAAAAACAAATCTATCCATAGGTGGAACAGTCAAACGGCAAATATATTGTGACATGCACGATCTCCCCCAGTCACTCATGTCACACAGTGTCAATAGCCTGTCTGTTTCACAGAAAAAAATACCCTCACTATTAAATAATTTTGATATTGTAACAAAAACTGACAAAAACCAGTGAATTCAGAAACAAGGCTGTCATTTCATCTGTAACTCTCCCTATTAGGAGAAGTTGCTAAACCGAGGGTGAATTAAAGATTATGGCTGTACTAAATTGGAAAATAACGTGTTTCCAGGGCAAGGCTTTGTAGGACTTGAACAGTTCATTCAGTCATCTTGTTGTCGCTGTATGTGTAAACTTAACATTTAATTTACCTCGGTAGAACTACTGTGTAAAAGGATTGCAAGCCTGCACATTTATTTTGTATTTTTAAGGTTTGATTTTATCAGGTAGTATGCAACCATCCAAAGGTTCTTTATTAACTGAGCAGAAATGCTCTTACATCTTCTATCTTAAAGGTTTTTTAAAATCTAAAAAGATATAAAGAATGTGGGTGAAACAGTAACTCCTTAGGAAGAATTATTTGGAATAGTCTGATATGAATGATGTGTGATTATGTATATATGTGAATTTGTTAATGAAATTTCTATTATTACAAATTCAAGACGTTGTATGTTAAATTTTCCCTGCACATAACATCTTAGGAAAAAGTAGAAATTACAGAAAAATAAATAATGAAGGGGAAAAAGACACTAATTTTTTTTTTTTTTTTTGCTTTATTCTTCTCCTTTTCCCAAATTATGATTTGTCTTCCAGATCAATATTTTGCAGTAGATACAACATGGTTTTATTTTATTTTATTTTTTGCATTTTTTTTTTAATTCAGATAGAAGCTGAATGTTTAGAAGTTCTGCTTGCTTGTTTTTCAGAGGTAGACCAGTATAATTGAAGATGAGCATTCTGTAAAGTATCTCACCTATATTCTTCTAGGGTGACTCCAATATTGTTTAGAAGAAATCTGACAGAAGATGAAAGCAAGAAATTCATTATACTGCTACAGCTGCAGGTCAGGATTCAGTGTACAACTCACATCTGAATTCCGACTGTAGAAAACTTTTGTACCTCCAGGAACCAATGCAAGTGAGGAAAATACTCCTTCTAATATTGTTCTCTGTTGAATGTGAGAAGATGTGAAATTTACCAGTGTTTTTTTTTTTTTCTTTTTTTAATAGAATTCAAGCAGGAGAAGAACCCTATTTTCCTCCCTATTTCCAAGCTGCTAGGTTGTACCCATGCCTCTACATGCTGGAATCTGCATGGCTGCTATTGCAGAGGCAACAGTGCTAGGAACTTCTGCTTAGTAAGAGCAATTGTTTGATAAAAATCTGTTTTGAGAGGCACTTTAAATCCTGTTTTTATACTGCCTTTAAATCCTGCTTTTCATGAACCTTGTACCAGCCCTCTGAAACGGTTTCACTGCTCACAAAGTTTGTATGGGATGAAGGAAGGCTCTTTTGTCTTCCCATCCACGGCATAAAGTTTAAAGTTGAGAAATACGCTTGGCTAAAATCTCTATTGCAGTGGTTGGAGCCTTTGTAAGAGAATAATGTTACTCTTGTTCTGTCAATAATTATGGCTTCTGTGAATGTATTGGCTGAAAAGAGTGGACAATTATGTGTCAATGGTTTATGATAAAACCATGACACTGTGATTACTTCTCTTTGTGGGTAAGTCTGAAAATTTTGAAACAAAATGTCTCACAGTGCTCCAACACCTTGTGGTGAGGTAGGCCAGTGCCTTTATCTCTAGGACCTATTCTACCATTTGACCAGTTCTGACTGTTGGTGAACCAGGCCAGTGTGTTTATCTCCAGGATCCATGTTAGCATTCAGCTAGTTCTGACTCCTTTCTTCAGGAGGCCTGTGCCAAACACGGGGAAGAGACTATAGTACTGGGAGACAAGTGGAATGCAATTCGAATGGGAAGAAAATAGGTGGGTGGGCACACATTGGTGCAAGCAGAACATTTTGTGTTCCTTGCTGCTGAATTCACAATTTGTGAGCACATCCTATAATTAACACGTTGCCATTATCAATAAATGCTACAAATCAAGACCGGGGAAGATTGGCAAAGTTGTTGTGACTCATGTGAGGTCTGCCCCAATCAAGCCGACTCCTACAGTGCTGCAGAGCTGACGGGAACCAAAGAAAAGACACCAGAAGTTGGCATTCTGGGTGTGAGCCTGTCTCTCCTGCAGCCCCGCGGTTTTGTCTGGCTTTCGTTCAAGCCATGTTGGCATGTGCTGTCTCTTAGCAACTGTGAGCCGGCTGCTCCGAGCTGTCCAGTGGTGACGTGCTGCTTGGCCACCTAGCCTGGGTGGTGGTGGTGGTGGTGGCAGTGGCCAACATGGTGGAGTCCCTCCTTGGCTCTTCAGTGCCCCAGATCATCAGTGAGCTACCTCCCCACTGCCTTCATCCAGTGCTGTGGAAAGCCAGGATCAGAGCAACCAAAAACTGGCATTAGTATGTCTGTTTGAAGCCACCACCTCTGTAGGAATGGGGATGTAAACTGTTCTAACGCTGGGAGATGTCCTCAGTGCAGCTATTACTTTCCTCTGTTAAAGGCTGTCCTCATGCTACTGCTTGTCAAGGTGGGCTCCGCTCTGTGGCAGTAAGCGCATGCACATATTTTCCCCATTGTGAAATACACGTGGGGCTCTTGGGAAACTACATGCCTTAGTTTATATTCTGCTTTTGTGAACACGACTTGGGACTCAAAATGAAAATAATCCCAGTGTCAATTTAGTTGGATGTTGGAAATGACCCCCACTTTGTCAGGGAAAGAGGCCTTGTCATCGTAGCAGATAGCCCCTCTTAACGGCTGGAAAGGTGCATGTCAGAAGATGAAACAACAACATCATTGCTCAGCTGGCTGCTCCTGCCTGATGATGATTCTCACATAAGTTTTCGGGAGCTTGGTATGTTAGCTATCACAAATAACTTCATCCTTTCTACTTCCTGAACAAGTGTGTTTACAAATGTCATTTGCAATAAGAAAAGTGTATTTACGGAAGTATTTTGCTTTTTCTTTTGGTTACGTGTTTGAGCTTTTTGGTTTGGTTTTCATTTTCAGGCTATATTTGGTCCCCCCCATAACAGCAGAATTTTCTGCTCTTACAAATATTGATGGTTGTTACTATTATTATTTGCCTCTAACCTTTTCCCTGAAAATTTAATTTTTAAAATATAAATTTCAGTTTCATAGCTTCCCATGACAGCTTTGAAACAACAACTCAGAGCAGTGGATTTAAAAAGAAGGATTAGGTCTTTGCTTTTTCCTAGCCTTAATCTTCAGTGTTTTGCAACAAAAATGAATGCAGTCAGGTTTATGTAAATGCATTCTTTTAGTTTTACTTCCCAGCCTTGAAGAGTTTTTTGTAATTGCTATGTTGGAGCAATTTGGATACATTCTGCAGTGCAGTATCTTATAGATTGAGTGCTTTTGCACATAGAGTATTAAATGTCATTTCAGTAGTGAAACTAATGATTAAAAAAAAATCCTCTTTTTCTAAAAAGTGCAGATCCTCAGAGAAATAAATGTCTTTGCATCGTGCTGTGACTCACTGCTAACAAGATCTAGAAAGCCTGCAGTGCCTAGATAATGCCCCTAAGCATCTGTTTTGCTCTACTATGTTCTCTATTATTTCAAGTTCCTCAACAGGGAAAGATTAGGATTGAGATCCCTGCAATGATCTAGACTTGACTCTTTGGTCTACAGTTTGCCTTCAGTTATGCATATTACCGTACTTTCTTTCTGAAAGCTCAAAGAATATTTTCTGGCATCAGTCAACAAGATCTCATTTGTGCTCCCATTAGAGCTCTTTACATTTTCATGAGGAATCTGAAAAGGCTCCCAGAAGCTTTTATGCTTGTTTCTGCCCATTGGTGGAAGCTAAATCATTTAACTCACTGTTAACGATTTTGAAAAGAGATTAGAGAATTTCTTATTCTTTTCTCTGTCAAAGGTAGCAAGTGATTAATAGCATGTGCAATGGAAGGCAGTCAAGATAGGTGCAAGGTGAACACATAAAACAGGGCTGAGGATCTATTTATATCAGCGAGGGGAAAAATAAACTGCTAATTCGTAAAGCCCTAAGTGAGCCACAAAGGTTTTCCTTTATGGGCAGGATAAAACTAACAGCTGCTCTACAGTATTCCATTTGCCTGAGTCAACAGGCTCATTCTAATAGTTTGTTGATTGTCTTACATTTTGTCAATATTGTGGTATGATTTCCATGTTTGTTTTATTATTACTCAGATTGACAACATTTTATTTTCTGAGCTATGGTGAGATAGTGTTTAGGGTACTATGATAAGAATGATTTATCATGGATTGACAATTTAAGCAGATTATTTTGTAGTAGTTACTATCCTACTCTAGTCATTTAATGATTTTTGCTTTCTTTCCCCAATCCAAATGATATTTTTTGTCTGGAGTTGTTTAAACCATTGATCCTGTCACACCTGGGTGGCTCTTATTCATAAGGGATAAACCATATTGTCTGTTTCCTCTTGATGACTAGATCCTTCCAGTGCCCTAGGGACCATACTTGAAGAATTCTGACATGGAACCAGTGGACTGAGACTCCAGGCTACCATTGCTGTTGTCCTAGTGGATTTTAGAGAAGAACTGAGAGCTGATGTCCAAACATGGATGATCACCATCTTGCCCAGGGTCTGTGCTGGAGGCTCGAGGAAGAGCAGTGTCCATCCTTGCTGTCTCCAATGGACACAGGCTAGCAGTACTTGTGTAGTTCTGATCCACTTCAGTTGTCTTCTGTGATGTATGTCAGTGATCAGTACATCTACCTATGGGAATGTGAAGTACTTAATATGTTCTGGAAGATCAGCTATTAGGCACCTTGGGAAATGGAGTTGAATGTACCCTATAATTGTATAGTATGAACTGTGTGTGACAGGACAGGGGACAATAATATTAAAATGAAAGAGAGTAAATTTAGATTGAATCTAAGGAAGAAATTCTTTGTAATGAGAGTACTGGAACACAGAAAAAAACTGCCCAGAAAGGTTGTGGGCACTTCATCACTGGAAGGGCTCAGAGTTGAACTGAACAGGGCTTTGGTTAACCTGATCTACTGAAAGGTGTCTCTGCCCACATCAGGGGATTAGATGAGACAGTCCAGCCCACACCATTCTATGGTGCTCTGAACATGGAATGGGGCGTGCGATGCAGCTTGCAGATAACCTCGCAATAGCTGAATTTGTGTTTTTATTGCTACCAATGCAAATCCAAAACATGGCGCAGAGGTACAGTGATCTCAAACAAATAATTAATAAGATTCTGGATCTGAATGTTACTATATTATATATTCATCCCTAAATTGCTTCATTCTAACTTCTCCCTGTAGACATATTCTATTGGAAACATATGAAAAAGTTCCAAACATAAATGGCATGTCCCTAATAAATAAATGATTATGCTGGGAACAACAAGAATAGTTTTCTGTTTTCTTTCAGCTACTGCTTTGCAAATGTTACCAGTTTTCTCAACTGTTCAGAATCCCCAAACTCATCTGTGATGATTTCCCTTAAGCACCCATAAATCCACTGTCTGAAATTCCTTATGTATTTTTAACTGTTCTGGAAGAAATACTCAATTCCTCTGAAGTGCATACAGCATACTACTTTGTCAAACCATTTCTAAACTTCAACAGTGAGTGCAGTAGCATTAATTATAGTCATGTACCTTGCTCTGTCATTTCAAACTGCCTACTTTATTTATCTAGGATGTTTCAGTATCTTCTATCACTCTAATCATTAGAAAATTTATGTTAGTCTTTTACCTTTTCATGCTTGCCGGGACAAAATATATAATAATAGTCTGTAATTAAATCTTCTTCAACTTACTTTATCACTGTACATCTTCCTTATACATTTTCTTCTTTCCATCGTCCATCAGAAGATGGAACTGACAGAAAGGAAAGATGCTGCTTGAGCTGCACAAATGCTTATATGCAAATTAGTCTGAAATTAATCTGAAGAAAACCTGTACACATTAAATTAATCTAATATTTAATGAAGCTCTCAAGTTTTAGGATATTAAGCCTAGTTTGGCTAAGATTTGAATAGAGCTATTGCTATTCAGGTTCTGCAGTGATAGTAAGTTTAATTAGGAAATGAAAATGTTTATATCTTAAAGGAACACAGCAAAAGAAATTGTGTGCTGTAGTAAGGCAGGAGTTGAAACCAATGATTCTTGTGGGTCCCTCCAACTTGTGATCTTCTATGATTCTATGATTAGTGATATAACGATTGCTGTGTTATCAGACTTTTCATCTTAGCTGTGGTGCATAATGTATAGAAAGCAGGCATTGATTTCCCTCTGCTTTTCTATTTTCTTTAAGCCAAATGGAAAACAATTTTCTTCATTCCAGTCTTGATCTTATATTAATCTTCAGTAGTGACCGGAAATGCTGTTAAACTAGAATAACTTCCTAAAGGAATGAACTATGTGACTGGTAAGAGGAATATGTGATTAGAAACCAAGTACAACCTCTTGCTTCTGATAACCACCTGTCTCCTGATGAAGGGGAGGTGTGGCTGACTGGGCAGACACAGATGCAGCCCCAATGGATGTGGTTTGGGTGCAAGATTCCCTTCCCTTCCCTTCCCTTCCCTTCCCTTCCCTTCCCTTCCCTTCCCTTCCCTTCCCTTCCCTTCCCTTCCCTTCCCTTCCCTTCCCTTCCCTTCCCTTCCCTTCCCTTCCCTTCCCTTCCCTTCCCTTCCCTTCCCTTCCCTTCCCTTCCCTTCCCTTCCCTTCCCTTCCCTTCCCTTCCCTTCCCTTCCCTTCCCTTCCCTTCCCTTCCCTTCCCTTCCCTTCCCTTCCCTTCCCTTCCCTTCCCTTCCCTTCCCTTCCCTTCCCTTCCCTTCCCTTCCCTTCCCTTCCCTTCCCGTTCTTGTTCAGGACTCCAAATGAACACCATTGGATAAGACTCACTATGACCAAAATCACAAATCCGCTATTTTCAATTTAATAATTCATACCAAATACTTATTTCCTCATTAACTGGAGAGATAATGTAAGGGGTGATATCTTTGTGGAAACTTCTACAATGAAATTATAGAGCTTTGGTATTCCTTGTCTTATTTTTAGAGTCAAACTTGTGGAAGTATATCTCTACTTTGAATTAATCTCCTATGCTATTCATTTGAACAGTATAGATAAATCATTGACAGTGACAGGTATAAAAATGGAATAAACTTCCCATTTGAGCCAGGGGAAACTGGTCAGGAAAGCTGGAAACTCTACATGCAGAAAAATAGCCTCAACATCCAGAAGCATGTTATAGCTATGATGAAGTAAGTTCATTTGAGAAGAGTGAATGGTGGCATTAGAAGATGAGATAGTCCATTTCCTTAAGACACTGATGCCAAATCCGTCTCTAGCATTCATTCCAGATGCACATGCTTTCCTGTTCAAAGATTTCATCAAACAAAATTAAACACATAGATGTAAGTGACACAGGAAGTAAGTGGATGCTGGGCAACAGAAAGGTCGATCTGATGACTGCATCTGCTGATTCACTGGACAGATACCTGCAGAACGTCAGATAAAGGCTTTTCTCCCACTAGGTGATAGCTTGACGTTCCTACTCCACTGATATTTTATGGGTGATGCCTAAGGAGAATAATTGTCATACACATCCTATGTTCCACTATTATAAATTCTTTTAAAATCTCTATCTGCGTATGCAAGGGTAGGGTCCTTGAACATTACTGCTGCTCATACATGCATGATTTCAGGGATGTGAAAAATAAGACATTGGTTCTCTTTGGTATTGCAGAAAGATGTAGGAACAGCATCATGTTGAGCAGCCACATTCTGTGATACCTGGTCCTATTGTATAACGCCTGTGGGCTTTGTACAGGTTTGTCTCTACAGAGCAGCATTTTAAGAAGGTTTTGAAAGAAGAGACATCTTTATCCATCTCCTCTGGCACAGCAGAGAAGCTCAGGGGAAAAAAAGACTGTTAAAAAGCTGTAATAATGATAACAGTGAATCAAAAGTGTGATAAGGAAGATATAGTTTGTCCACAGAGGTTGTGGCTGCCCCATCCCTGGAGATGTTCAAGGCCAGGTTGGATGGGGTCCTGCACAGCCTGGTCTAGTATTAGATATGGAGGTTGGTGGCCATGCATGTGGCAGGGGAGTTGGAGCTTGAAGATCCTTGAGGCCCCTTCCAACCCAAGCCACTCTATGGTTCTATGATTCTATGATAGTTGGCAGGATACTTAATGACATGCTATTTGTTGTTTTGTTTCTTTAACAGTCTTCCACTAGAAAGCATGAACATGATTTTCTTTTGTTTATTTTCCAAACATAGTGGGGTTTTTTTGTGAAGGGTTAAGTTATTATATGTCTACTCATTTAACTTAGGTATTTGTTTATGCTACATACTTGTTTAAGTTACATTCATACAAACATCTATAGTCACTGACAGACCCATCTCACCCCTGTTTAGTAATCAGGTGCCAATTTTCCTCCTGAATATTGTGTATTCTGAATATTGGAGATTGATAAGTATAGTGCTGCAGATACAAGAGATGAGGATCAGACCTGATTATGAACAATGTCATTAAAATAAAAACATAAAAACGAAATTTCTAACTCAGTTAAGAACAAAAATGGCAGAATATACAGAAATATACAGAATTTTAAGGCAGTCATTATCTCCTCGTTGTCTTCTTGCAGCACAGCACTAGATGGAAGTGTAAGTTTGAGGACCATTGAACACTGTTCTTCTCCCCAATGAATCACAATTACAGTAACACCTGGATTAATAAATTTGTGCTGATTCACCTGGGAAATTCACCTTGTTTAATAGCCCTCAAATTTCTAAATAAAGTTGTTTATCTGTGACAGAATGAACTACTTTGTCCCAGTCTGGGCTGCAGTGACTGTAGAAAGACTTCTTCAAGACCATTTGAAGGACTTTTCTAGTCAAACTATGAAGTGTAGTGCTGTCCTTTTACGTGCTTCTCATGCTTCTGTCATTCTGCATTTTCAGTAACTGAAAGTAAGTTTCTTAGGTTTCTAAGCGTAATTCTGACGTAGCAAGATTAAGAATCTGAGCAGGCTTTCAGCTCTGAAAATACGTGACATATAGGAACGTGAGAATTGCAGCAGCTGGAGCACCTCTGAGATTACCAAATGTCTAATTTGTGTCTCAGGCATTGCAGTGACTGAGTCACACTGCTTAGGAATGTTTTGGTGATGCAAACGTGTTATTTCAATATTTTTCCATCTTTTGCCATTTTGTGCCTAATGGCTCACCCTTTCTAGAATTAAATATTCCCTGTTACCAGAAAGGTTGATTTCAGTCTCACACCTAAAACTGGCTGTAGCTAAATTTACCTGATTTACGCCACTTTGCCAAGACTTCACAGTTCTCTCTCATCACTTTTCAATATTCAGACAGGTGCTGTTATCTCTTGGATTTTTTCTTCCTGAACACAATCTTAAATCCTTAGGAGGAAGATGCTTGGAATTAGAATTCCACTGGTTCTACCAGTTTGCTGACGAGAACCTAATCACTGTTGCAGATCAAGCAAGATGGCATCCATAGAGCACATGAAACCCTGCACCTGCCATGTTCTGTGGAGGAGCAGGGTGAGAGGTGGGCAGTAATATCACTCTCCCATCAGTCACCCACCTGCTGCATGGCACCCTCATCACTGCCCCAACACCACCTCTGGAATTAAGGGACAGAAAAACTGTGAAAGGAGTAAAAATGTCTTCATCCACTCAGGCAAGAATGTGCCAAGGGTGGTGTATAAAATACCTGCTGTAAAAGCTGGGGCTGACTATTTCAGAGAATCTTCTAAACTGCAGCTGAAACAGTCAAAATCTGAAATGTGATGAACTGCACAAGTAGCAGGATCCATTCTAAATAGTTAACTAGTACATGCAAGTTTCCTCTTGAAAGTTATAAATAAATTAAATACATTTTTACAATTACTACTGAAATTCCAATTTCCCACATTTTCTACCTCTTTTAGACCAATGTGATTCTGAATGGATTAAAATCTCTACAAGGTTCCTTTGTATTTGGGTATAAATAATACCTACCTAGCATTATTTATGCAGTAAATTCCATGCTTATTCTGCACAAATAAGACATGTCAAGAACAAATAGGCTCTGCATCGGTGATAAATGGCACTCTACAGGATCCACGAACATGTATCATTGGGGTTTGTTGATTATTCAGGTGACATAAGGTAGAGAGAGTGATTAACGCTGTACTGCTCCGATTCATCAGTGAATAAAAGCATTACATTACTGTGTTTCAGGCTGAAACAAGCTACTAAATCAGAGTCTTGCAAGACAGCAAACATTCACTGTTCCTACGTACTAAATAAACCTTGCATCTTTAGTTTAGAGGAAATTGGACAGACGAAGAAACTGTGGCCAGTATTATCCCTGTAACTTTGGAAAGTGTTAGATTTTTTAAGAACACTCCTGGAATTCACTGAGTACTATGGCTGATTGTTAGCCTGAAGGCAGTGAAGCTATGTATATCTTTGAGAAAACATTGTGAAAATGATACTTGCTGAGAAAATTCATTAACTGACTTTTTTAAAAAAATTAGAAAGTTGGTAGAAAAGAAGGGTAGAAAGGTGTAGAAAATCAATGCCTGTCATTTTTCAAGTATTTCTGTGGAAAGAGGCAATGAAATATTATTGAGCACTGGAAATATGAAACCAGAACAGTTGTATACTGTATACATGAAGCGAATAACCTACTCTATCACTGTGTATTTTCCACATCTATACTGGTGAAAAATCAACAGGAGCATAGCTGGCTGAGCTGGAATGATGGAATTGCACTCCAAAGACTACACTTGCAAATAGTTAAATGACAATTAACTCACTTATTTAATCTGAAGTTTCAGCACCTTTTATTAATGCAAATATATGAATTAATATACATAAGATCTATTAATATTTAACCAGTCTTATCAGTGGGTCTTGAATGCTTGGAGTTGCTAATTATGGGAGATAGATGTTACGATGGTACATGTTACGAAGGCATTTGTTTATACACTTATAAAAGCTTTTATGTGCATGGTAGTGATATGATCCATGCAGGTGAGACATCACTATTATCATCATTTATTAACCCAAATTCCAGTTCCTTCAGCACTCAATTTGAAAGAGTTGTCAGAAAATTGTTTTTTCTTGCAGTTGGCTGTATACCTTAGGACAGGAAAGTATCATGGATTTTTCTGGAGTTAAAACCTGCTACCCTGTGAATAGTCCGCTGCAAAAAAATGGTCTTGCTATGTGTTGCAGAAAGGCAGGAAATCTACTTTCCAGGCTTAAGAGGCTTGTGCATAAGTGGCTCTGGGAGAGCTCGGGAGAGTGACTGTCACTTTCCTGACATTTTAAAGAAGTCATCTTAGACCATTCTGGAAATTTCTGAAATATATATGTTTTCCTCTCCCAAAGAAATGTGAGAATCTGACATATTTAACAGACATGCATGTATACACTGCTAATGAAAAACTTCAGAACTAATAAAAATCTTTCTGAACTAGCTTTTCTGTGGCATGTGTGACATCTACTGAATACAAGACAATGATGTTATGAAAGTTTCATTGGCACACATTTGGGCTGACCTACATATAATCATTGCGCCTTCCTCATAGACAAAGTAGCATCCAAAACAACTGGCAACAAATCCTTCAGTCCACATCAGCTCCCCAGCTGAAAGAGAGCATAAGCCATGGCAGAAAAATTGGTGAGCGTATCTCATCTGGTTTGCAGAAGGTGAAGAAGTAAGCTGCTTAACAAAACTTTTGTTGATTTATGGACTTTTTTTTCTTTCTTTTTTTACTCAGAACAACTAACTATTTAAAAAATACTCAGCTTATGGTTACAAGCCCCCTCTCAGTCCTATCTAAGCCAAAAGCTAGGAAAATAAAAGGCATCTTTGTCTTAATTTGGAAGACTGAGAAGAAATATAACAGCAGTCTTCAAGGTGTTACACTGAGATTCATGCTGCAGAGAAAATAAATCCTAACGAGAAGGATGGATAAGAATGGGATGACTGACATATGGGAAACAATGTGGGTCCATCTCTGAAGGCTCCTAAGATGCAACTAGCCACACATCTCTTGGGAGCAGTTTTAAATACAGCTGACTTTACTTCTACACATAAAGTTGGGCATAGGCTGGAGATACCTGAGCTTGTGTGTCTTCACATGGACATGCCTGCCTCCATGTTTGTCCAGTGTGATTTGTGATCACCACCTCCAATGTTGTGCCAGTGCAGCAGATCTTGCAACTTTGGATCCAACCCTGAGAAGGCTTACAGTGCTGAGGGGTAAACTAGCAGTATTTGAAATGTAAACATGGTTTATTAGGCACAGGGGAGGCCTGAACACAGGTTTCCCATATCCCACGTAATTAGTCTAATCACTGGAATAGACAAATAGCTGCCTTCTCTATAATAGTTATTCACACAAAACCACTCAATTAAGGACTCTATTATAACCAAGCAGATTGGACGCTAACTCGGGCAGATGAATTTCTTAAGCATTGGGTACTCTAGCAGTGATTTGTGCTGAACAGAAATCCCACCCGCAGAGTAAGTAAGTCATCCCGATAAAGGGTATTTTCATGCAAAAGTTGAGAAAAGCACTGGCATCCATGACTTGACAATTTCTCACAATTTTATTACTTTGAAAAAGCCTGTGCCCGTTCCATACATCTAGTTTCACTCTTGATTGTCTCCTGCACATTTGCTTCTGCTACATTGCCAACTCTCCAGAAGGCAAGCTGGAAGGTTCTCCCCTTCTCATAAACAGTGGTCATTTCCCAATCTTTGTATCATAGATTCTAACTACATAATTGGGATGGAAAGAGCCCTGCTTCCCAAACTGATGGCTACTTGTTACAGGGTCACAGAGTTTTAAATGAAATCTTTGCACTTAGCTTTCATATATTCAGTGAAAGAAACGTCCCTATGAAACAAGCACCCACAAAGAAAATAAGATTTTGGGGCCACTGCCAGACTTCATGGTATCTTGTCAGGCTTGCAATTTGTTTAGCTTTTCCTTGAAGACTGTTTGGCTTGATTTATAAGTACTGCTGCCCTTGTGGTTGCTTCTTTTTCTGCTCTGCCTGGTAGGTTACAGACATACTCTTTTGATGACCTTTGGAAAGATAATGGCATGGTAGGTTTCTTTTCCAAGGTCAGAATCTTGGACCCATCCAATGCTGGCATGACTCTGACTTGTTAAAAAGAAATCCAAAAAACACCAAAAACTGCTTCTGACACTTTTTCTTAACTGTACGTTATCCAAATTTCATCAGGCTCCTAGTTTTGCCCAAATTAAACTTGTCTGGTCCTGCCACCGGTAATCTGATCTGCATCATCCTGTAATTTTGTCCACCTATGACTGTTGAAAGAGACTAGGATCTGGCTTTGGCTCTGTTCCCACTGAAAATTTCCATTCAATTCAATAGCAGCTGGATGAGACCATTAGTTTCAAATCAAAGGAAGGACTTTAAAGAGTGAAATCTCTTCCTAAATACCTTGGAGATATTTGGGAAATAACTCTGCTGATTATTTTTGTGCGAGGATGGATGGAATTCGAGCTAGATTAAGAGCAGTTGAGTTAGCATTTAGAAAAGCCAAAAATTGCAGTCCAAGTGCCAAAGATGATACAGAGATGCAAAGACACAACTCTAGCCCACTATTAATTAATATACAAATGAGTTATGACATAGGAAGTTACCACTATAAATAGCCTGTACAAAAAAAAAGAAAAAAAAAAAAGAGTGTCAAAACATAATGGTTGCAAACTGATGTTAGGGTGGCTAAAGCAGCCTCTCTCATCTGCAGAAGCACTGGTCAGGTAGCCGAGAGCAGGTTCCAAGCGGAGCTGGATGTACAGCCAGAGTGGGACTCCCTGCCCTGATAACAGGTAACCGAGATACTGAAGTGGTGCCTGTCTTTGAACTGTTCTCTGATGTGGGTAGGAGCAAATTACTTTCTCTTTGTGAGCCTAAAAAGTTTTCAAGGCACTTTTTTTCTTCTTTTTTTTTCTCTCTCCGTGACAGACTGAAGAACTCATTGGTGCTGTAATGAAAGGCAGACTGCGTTCCCTGTCATGTCAAGAACGCTGCATCGGGAAAGTCGACATGATTTCATGGCTAATGATTCACTCGCTAATATCAATGTGGGCTGCAGTGAGGATAACCAAGTTGAGCTGTCTTAGATCAAATGATTCAATTAGGCCAGCTGTCCCTATTTGTCATGGCTCAACTCGCTTTCAAATTACCTTTCCAAAGTGTGTACGTGCCTTAGCATAGAACTTAACAGCTCAACTGTTTTACAAAAAAGGGATATTTAGGCATGATGATAAGGGGAAAGGAAGACATCCCATTTCATCTGCACCAAATGTTTTTCCATAGCAGTTACGGTATGTATTTGCCAGGCTAAACTTTAAACATCACAGTCAAGTGTGAATCACTCGGCTCTTCTGACAGCAGTGCTCTTTTGGATTTCTAGACTATCTCTGGGGAGATTAATGAAAAAGAAAAGAACATCTACTGATGTGTATGTGCGGACTGGGACAACGGACACAAAAGGAGCAAAGGGTCCACAAAAAAAAAAAACAACCCACCAATAAAAAGGTGCACAGTCTCTCAAATGGATCTTATGAAATTGAGATATAGTCAGTAATGACCATTAATCAATCACACAGTGACAAGCACAGAGCTGTTCTATGGAGCACTGGTTGTCGGTTAACCCACTCACTTGCTGATACACTGTCTTCATGAGCAGCAACTGCTGTCCCTTGGTAGCAGCCCTCGCTGCAGCAGCAAGCGAGCACTTTGCAGGGACAAACCAAGGCTGGTGGCTGGCAGCATCAGCCTGTAGAGCGAGCCTGAATAGGCATAGAAATTCAATTACCCTTGGTGGTGGTCCCTGCAGTGCAGGACGGAGATGCCTTTCCTGCAGATGCTGCCGCAGGAACAAAGTAGTGGCTGTGACTGCAGAACTGTCACCCATGGGCATCGATTCCCTCTTTAGCATTTCTGAGGGATAAATAGATGGAAGAACCACCTGGTTGTACCTGAAACAGATGAATGTTATTACAAACACACAATCACAGCTGTTAATGAAGTCTCACATGTTTTCTGTACTTGGATATAGCTGATAATTTGGGCATTCTCACTTTAAATATTTTAATAAGATTCCAGTGGCATCTGAAAAATTCTCCCCTGCTGTTTCTGTAGCGTATTTTGCACTAGATATATTTATTTTGCCTAAGCTCTTTCTGGCAATCATACCAAGTTGGAAAATAACAGTAGTATTTACAGTAGAAAAATAAGACTTTTTTCCCCTATTCTGCACAGAGTATCTTGTAATCTGTGATCATGCTATTGAGCAAAATACATTGTTGGCTTGGAAAAATGCTGTACTAGGAAAGTATTTGTCATTTATCCAAGAGGAACACTTAAAACTGGGTCAGGCTGAACTTTGGTTCTGAAAATTTGGTGAAGGCCTGTCTTTTCCTCACGCACATCTGTAATTGAAAATGAAAATGCCAATTTAGAAGGTGTGATTGAAATACTAAACATCAGAAAATTCTGAGCAGTTCTATTTAGAATTTGCTTATCTTCAGATGGGTAATGCTGATAAACAGTGCTCTGTATAGTCCTTGGAACTGATTGGTGGGAGACAACAGGCATGTAAAGAATATGCTAATCGGATGCTTATAAGCAGAGGTACAATGAATCCTCGTTTGGGTTGTTCAGCCCAGAACAGCTCTCTGAGCCCTTTTATTTGGAGCCACAGTTGACCTTATAGACTATTGAGGTTACCATCCTCGTGCACTGAGTTAGGAGTCTGTGGAGCACCCAGCACTGGTCCTTGGATACTTGTGCTCATTAAGAAATAAGTCTAAAAAACTTTCTTATACAGAGTTGTGTGGCTGTGGTTTGGTTTTGTTTTGTTTTGTTTTATTTTCTCCAGCAGCCTGAACAAATTTGTCAGTTTTAAACCAGCTGACACAGCAGGATTATGAGGGATGAGATGGAGCACCACTCTTTCTGGCCTGCCCTAGCAGATATGTTCTGCTACTTTTTACTCAAGCCCAAATAATTCCCTGGTGCATTCTTGCAATTTTTCTCTTCCTCAATTCTGTTGTTTCTTTTCAGTGGGAAGGAGGCTATCAGCACAGATTTTCCTCTAGAATCAAGACGGTTTTAGATTTTTTGAATCACAGTCTAAGAGCAATTGACAACATTTTTCAATGGCCTTCTGCTCCTGTGATATCTCATGTAAATGATATGTATGTGTGTATCTCATATGTGATATGTATGTAAAATGTATAAAAGGAATAAGCCTATATTTTCTTGCTTGACCAACCTAGTGGCCTTCTATGATGCTGTCACTGCATCAATGGATAAGGGAAGAGACACTGACGTCATCTATCTGGACTTCAGTAAGGCCTTTGACACAGTACCCCACAACATCCTTCTCTCCAAATTGGAAAGATGTGGATTTGATGGGTAGACTGATCAATGGAAGAAGAACTGGCTGCAGGATTGAGTTCAGAGAGTGGAGGTCAACGGCTCAGTGTCTGGATGGAGGTCAGTGACAAGTGGTGTCCCTCAGGTCGGTGCAGGTGCCAATACTCTTTAATATCTTCATCAGTGACATTGACAGAGGGGTTGAGTGCACCCTCAGCAAGTTTGCAGATGACACCAAGCCGTGGGATGTGGTTGACACACCAGAGGGATGGGATGCCATCCACAGGAACCTAGACAGGCTTGAGCAGTGGGCCCAGGTGAACCTCACAAGGTTCAACAAATCCAAATGTAAGATCTTGCACCTGGGTCAAGGCAAGTCCCATTACCAGTACAAGCTGGGGAATGAAGGGATTGAGCACAGCCCTCTCAAAAAAGACCTGGAGGTACTGGCAAATGGGAAGCTGGACGTGAGCCAGCAATGTGCCCTTGCAGCCCTGAAAGCCAACCATATCCTGGGTTGCATCAAAAGATACATGGCAAGGGAGGTGATCCTGCCCCTCTACTCTGCACTGGTGAGGCCTTACTTGGAGTACCGCATCCAAATGTGGAGTCCTCAGTACAGGAGAGACATAGACCTGTTGGAGCATGTCCAGAGAAGGGCCACAAAAAAGATCCGTGAAATGAAACACCTCTCCTATGAGGACAGGCTGAGAGAGCTGGGGCTGTTCAGCCTGGAGAAGAGAAGGCTCCAAGGTGACCTGATAGCAGCCTTTCAGTATCTAAAGGGGAGCTATAGAAAAGAAGGGGATAGACTCTTTAGCGGGGTTTGTGGTGATAGAACAAGGGGAAATGGCTTCAAGCTCAAAGAGGGTAGATTTAGGTTGGATATAAGGAAAAAGTCTTACAGTGAAGGTGGTGAGGCACTGGCACAGGTTGCCCAGTGGTTGATGCTCTGTCCCTGGACACTTTCAAGGTGAGGATGGCCCTGGGCAACCTGATCTGGCTGTGGTGTCCCTGTTCATTGCAGGGGAATTGGACTAGATGGCCTTCGGAAGTCTCTTCCAACTCTAAGGATTCTATGATTCTACGATTGTATGTATGACTCATACACATGAAGTACTAAAGAGAGTCCAATATATAGTGCTATATTAGATGTTGTACTGAGGGACGTGGTTTAGTGGGGAAATATTGGTGGTAGGTGGATGGTTGGACTAAATGATCTTGGAGGTCTTTTCCAACCTTGGTGATTCTATGATTAATTGAATGCAAAATATTAACTCTGAAGAAGTAGAATGTAGTTTGCCCACTGTCTAAAGTAATAAACACAGGTAAACAGATTTACCAGCCTTATGTCTAATATTTATATTTGTTAATTAATTCAGTTAATCAAAAACACAATGCATTTTGCAGTCTCTGGCACTGACTGCAAGAGACATAGTTATGGGTGGGAAGACTGTGGAGCTAAAGAAAAAAGGAAGGTTGCAGGTGGGTTTCAGTGGATTACTTTGTCAAAGGGGAGTTACAGAAGACCCTGCCTGATTACAATCACAACATGTGGCTTGACCAAACAAATGCACACAGATTTTCATTCACTTCTATCTGCTGGTTTTCTATTTTCTTTTCCTGATATTCAGATTTTGGCAGTGAAGGAAGATCTAAAAAAAAAAAATTGACTTTTTCTTTCCTGAAATTCCAAAATTCAAAGAGACTTCAAAATAGATTTCTGTCCACGTTAAAATATTCCTTGGGCTTTGCCTTGAAAAACATACCTCAGTGCTTACATTTCAGCCTCTTTCCATTTTCTCTTCATTTGGCCATCATTCGGAGGGGGAGGGTGAAATTTCTAGACTACAGGCTCTGCTCACTTGGAATAATGTTTGTTTGCATGAGTAAACCAGCTAAAGTGGCTATCACTGAAGTCATAACTGGGAGATGAAACCAGTTGGGAATATTCCCATGTGAAGTGAGTCAGGTTGCTGAATAAGGCCTGTGTGTAAATATTTCTGTGTTCCAAAGGTGTTGTTTTTTTCCATCACTATAGAAAAACTGTTCTTTTAGAATATAAGACAACAAAAGCCTGGGAATTTGAAGTTCAGAGGGACATAATGTCCTTTTGGCCTTCCCCTCTTGCTTTTCCCTCATTTGGCCTTCTTGCAGTGTGAATACAAAGGAAATGCTGTAGTGAATTTTTTAATTCTAGGCTTTTATCAGTTTGTTATTTTTGTTCTATTTTTGCCAAATATATGTTACATGTTTTGAAATCTAAGCATCTCTCTTACACTTCATTTTATCACGAAGATAACAAAGAATTACAGGTGTTAATGGTACTCATTCATTGTGCAGTATGCATCTTACTTTCCTCTACTACAACAAAGCCAAAGCCAAGCTGGAGAGTGCAGAAACAGAAAAAATATGAAAACTGTAAAGACATTAAATGCGTAAAGAGGACCAACTAATGTGTGTCAGCTCAGCCAGATGCCCTAGGCTAAATCTCTTGATGTGAGATGGTGATTCAGCTGTCAAGGTGCCTGAGTGGACTTGTGGTCATCATAATGATTGGCTATGGATTTTTTTTTATTTTTTATTTTTAGAAAGGCAATAAACAGAAAAGGTCAAAGTTATTCAAATGAACCAACAGCCCATTTTTGTGAAAATATAGCAGGGCTCGTTAACTCAATTCACATCTTCTGTGTCAGTTTTCTAACATACCATACATCTGGAAAAATGCAGTGATTTGTAAAAGACATAATGTGCCTCTTTCCCCCAGAGGTTTTGTTTACAGTATGTAATAAAATATGATGCAGTTTTCCAAGGAGATGGGATCTGATAATTTGTTTAGATATAATGTGAAAGTATCAGTCTGTGAAATGAACAACATAAAAAAGTTAACAAATGCTCGAGACATGTCAGCTAACAAAATGGCAAGTTTCAAAATGTGCGTTCAAGTGAAAATAAAAGGCTTCAGCAACATTTTTTTTTCCCTTAAAATCAGTTTCTCCAGACAGTGCCTAATATTTTGATGTTGATTGCCATTAGTGAGGTTGTATTTTACTATGATAGAGAACTTCCTACTCTAGGCAAAACTTACCTCCAGCCAGCTGAGAATCCAAGTGAGGAAAAAATAACTCAGAATTTCAGGTATGACAAGTTGTAAAGCCTTCATAAGAGCATACACACCAAGTCAGACCAAAGGTCCCCGTCTGGCTTGATTTGCTTTTGACAGTGTTAGCTAATACTGAGTGTTTGGAGAAAGCATCTAGAACTGTCTTAATATGAAGTAGTGCTTATGTCATATTTAACTCTTGGTTTTACTCTCTATAGGCTTTTCTTCATAGTTCTTCGTTGTACTTCCGATTAGCAGTCTCGAAGTTAGCCTTTAGTTGTGGAATCTACAGCATGTGTGCCAGAAGTTTGAGATTCAACACCCACTCTTTCCCTTTAACTTGTGCAGGTGCTCTCAGTCATTAAAAGCAACTGTTTGTTGGAGTACGCTTTTGCAAACTGTCAGGAAACAAATGACATTTGTGAAAAGCAGGTTTTTCTTTTATCTTCACAAATTGGAGGCAAATGTGTTTAAGAAGTGGTCAGAGCTAAAGATATATAATTTATGCTTTATATGCTTCAAAACTTTACACTGACTCAGATTGCAATTGGCTTACTTGCTATACCTTTGCTTATATACCCAATCTGACTTTAAGCCAAACAAATTAACTTCTTTATTCTTTGTAGTTAATTAGAACAAGTAGTTTAACCTGACAGTGAGCTTCTCTGCTTTGCAGTTATGCAAACCCATTTCAAAGTCCTCCAAGTGGTACCCTAACCAGAACTACCATGTTTCTGACTGGAACCATACTTGGCAGATTAGATTCACTCTGCTCAGCCTTAGGTTCTTCATGTAACACGGAAGTTAGGGACTGGCTTCTCTGGGTTCTGTGCATATTCATCCCTCCCCTTGTCAAACCCAAGTGAATCCAGTTTGTGTTCACAAGTGTTAAGAGGAGAGCTTCCATATTTTGTCATCTGGATGTCTTGACAAGAGCTGAAAACTGATGTGAGCAAATTCGATGAGCTTTGGTGGAAAGTTAGGAGAGCGCGTGAGATTTTTCCCAGGCAGGACTCCTTGCAGGCATCCCTCTTCAGAAAAGGTCACTGAGATGGCTCTTGCATTGGTGTCTATCTGCCAAGAGTGGTAAGAAGTTGGTATGTGTGTGGCTGTAATAACTAACAAATGAAGTATTTTTTAGTAAAGTATTTACATTGTTGAATTAACATCAGTGCACATGGGTTACTTCAATGTAAAGTCCTTGTGCATAAGTGTCTTGGCTTACAGAACTGGAAAACACCAAGCGAAAGCAGGAAGATAACTATCAATTTACTATATCAGAAAGCTTTAATGCAGGTAGAGTGTTTCTATTTTAAAAAAAGTTTGAATAGTGTAAAAGGCAACAAAGAGCATATTTTTCTTGCTGCAAATGCAGGGAGGCTAGGTCATCTGCTGAAGTTCTTGGTCATTCCCTGTGTGTTCAGCTGCAATTTAACTCCATCTCTGGAGAGTTGAAGGCGACCTAAGTAGTGAATGCTGTGACTGCAAGGGGTTAACCGACAATTTATGTAAAGTCTTAGTATTCTGCAAAACGAAATGTGCATGTGAAATGGAAAAAAAAGGAAAAGATTATATTTGTCAGCTGTGCTACCATATGTTGCTCTGGCGGAAGCGCAGCAAAATGGTGACAATTTCTATTTTATTGAATGAGGATCTGTGTTGATTTCCATTATCTGAGAGCTTCTCTGGACAAACAGAGGTATCTTCATTATCACATAAAACTGTGCTCACCAGTAACCTAGTATATCCATGGCTACAGGGTGACCTCGGATTGCAGTCTCCTTGAAAATAAAATATCAGAGATTCAGCTCAATCCATCTGCATATTTTAATGGATTTAGCCCTTGGAGGGCATGGGGGAATAGTCTTGTGAAAAGATAAGTGGCAGATACAGGAAATATAGACAAATTTGAAGCTCTTTAAAATCTGAGGAGAACTTATCTCATCAGCGTGATTAAAACAAGTGTGTGTAAAGGCTTTGGTGGTTGCAGACTACTCTCAGCCATCTGGTCATGCTGGGAGGCAGGGCTCCGAGGTTTGGGCACAGAGCTGCACAAACATAACTAAATTTCTCTTGGACATGGGCTGATACATTTGCTGGCTCCACTGTGTCATGCGGGCTTACTTGTGAGGGTTTTGCAGAGTAAGGGCTATCTGTGCCATGCCTCTTTTCATGGTACAGAGATGTCCTAGAAGAATCTGCTTTCGTTGTTCTAGGATCACAGCTTTCTCAAAAAACTTTTATCAGCTTACTGAGACCTCAAGGTGTGAGCTGCAGTGAGTTGGGTGCTTGCTAAGTGTCACTGAGCATCAGGGGCTCTCGCTGACTCCACATGCACCATGGATGCACAACATCTCTTTGGGCCATATGTCAAGTGCAAGGTACAAGAAAACAGTTCTGAGGTGCACAAGAAATGATGCTCATTTACCTTCATTATAGCAAGGTTAAGCTTATGTTGCACTTCGGGGAGACCTCATTGTGGCCTTCTGATACTTGAAGGGAGCATATAAACAGGTGGAGGAACAACTGTTTATGAGAATGAATAGTGATAGGAAAAGGGAGAATGGTTTTAAACTGAGACAGGGGAGGTTTAGGTTAGATATTAGGAGGAAGGAGTTTTCACACAGAGGGTAGTGACGCACTGGAACAGATTGCCCAAGGAGGTTGTGGATGCCCCATCCCTGGAGGCATTCAAGGCCAGGCTGGATGTGGCTCTGGGCAGCCTGGCCTGGTGGTTGGTGACCCTGCACATAGCAGGAGGGTTGAAACTCGGTGATCATTGTGGTCCTTTTCAACCCAGGCCATTCTATGATTCTATGATTGCATGATTCCTACTTAATGTTACTTGGCACCCCGAGTATCTTTCCTCCCTGTGACCACAAAACTCTCTGTGTCAACCCTGCCTTTGGAGTGGGCCAAACAAGAACCAAGCCCTGAGCATGCCATCCCCTCACTGGTGTCTTGTGTTACCCAGGCTCCAGGCGTCCCAGTAAGAATCAGTGGGATATATCCTCCAGGTGCTGGAGTACAACATCTTTTGAGGGAAGTGTGTGTTATTTCCCACGGAGTATTAAGCAACACATGATTTCTGGTCAAGCTGCAAAGTGCAGTGATCATGAATAGATGACAGTGTTTCTTATCCTAAATATCACCCGAGGGAATAAAACAGCTCAAATCACCTTGATTTTCCTGCATGCCTAAACAGAAAAGGGATTTGATTGTACAGTGTGAGTATTCACTGCTGTAATGGATGGGTAGGTATGTAGGACAATTATTTCCTAAATAATGAAAGTTATTTACTAACAGTTATATTCATAGATCATTTGGTAGGCAGAGGTAAGATTCTGTTTCTATTTCAGGCCATTCCAGTTCTTAAAGGGAAATAAAATCCACTGGTTTGCTACCCTCTGCCTTTCATTTTGCAATAGGCAGATTTTGGACTGCAGAATCACTTGCATTTCCATTGCTGTGATTCCAGGCTCCAAATCAGCACAGCTGCATGAGACCAGGATGAGCTGTACAGTCACCGAAGAACCATGTTTTGGAAGAAGGAGAAAAGTAAAATCTTGTTTACTTACAGTCCCTGGAATGGAGGTGTGTTTACCTGAGTATTGATGCATATCATCTGATTAAGGCCATTTAAGCTGCTTTGCATTTTCATTGCTATAACATGTTCTTTTTTAACTTATGTACTAGCATGCTGGTTGCTGTTTCCACAGCCATTTTGCCTGATGCAGATAAGGCATTTTGTTAGTGGCTGAAATTTCTTTTTAATATTTGGAGCTTGAAAGAGAGGAAACAAGCATGCTACTTTGTCTTAGTATCATTATTACTTGTTGTTAAATAGAAAAATATATATATATATTTTCTGTCTTAGTGTTTTTCCATCTTGGCATTTGCTTTCTGAGGGCTGTAGTACATCAAAGAAGAGTTCAAAGTAAGAAATCCACATTATGTTTAAGTTTTGGAAGAAGTAACTAAAAAAGGAAGTCCCTAAATGGAAACATAAAGCCATAAAATTTAGTAGTTGACACTATTTGTAATTATTTTAAAAGTGTAGTTACCAGGACCTCATGAAGAGCTGGAAAGTGTTTAATCATTCTCTGAGATCTTAAAAGTGAAACTTGGACAAATATATTATCTTTTACCAAACTAACTGAGCTGATCTGTAAACAGCTCTCTTAATCTGTGTATGTTAGCTAGTGTCTAGAATCTCATTAGGAAAGGTGATATATGACTGAGACCATCCTACAAAATGTGTCTTGTGACAAAGTCTCTCTATACATCACTGTGCATGCACTATTGATTGCAAGTCTTGTCATAACTGCTGTCCATTAAGCAGAATATATTAATCATTTACTTAAGATATATGTTTTACTGCAATTTGGCTGTCATTTGCATACAATTCTCCTTTTCAGTGTAAACATAGTAAAACTTAAACTTGAAACTATGACAGCATATGTTTCGATGTAACTTCCAATAATCTATTAAAGTAACTCGCTATGAGTAGAACTTGAACTTTTATTCATTTTTTATATGAAATAAGAAATAGACCTAAGATCAACTCTCTTGTTCTGAAAGACTTTCTGCAGATCATCAATCTCTTTTATAATAAATCAATCATTTTGAAATGGAAATTAGCTTTGATATTTTTATACAGCTTATTTAATATAAATTACATTACCTATTATAAATCTGCATTGTTAATTGAATTTTGAAATCCACCCAAAAACACTCTGGCACAAATGTGAGAAAAGACACATTCTAGTAAATGGGAAAGGTGGCTTAACATCTTATTTCATAATAAAATAAAAACAAGGGCAATAAATATATGTTAAAAAATATAACTGCCTTCAACATGTATAGCGTTTTGTTCTAAAAAGAAAGTCCAAATTTATTGCGAAAGTCACTTTAGAGCATATTTATTTGCAACTAATGGTTGCCAACTGGTGAGTCAACATTTTCTAAAAAAGAAAAAAAGAAAAGAAAAAAAAAAAACCCTGAAAGATGCAGATCTCATTTGTTCCCTTATTTTATTTGGAGAAAATTTCTGGAGGGTCACCACATTTGTGCTATGAGAAAAAACCTGTGAAAGTTGTGGGAGAAGTATCTCATCCTGTTAGAATGTCATCCCTGTGTCTGTGTGCTTGAGAGAAAATTGTGTTATAGACCCATAGAATCATTTGAGTTGGAAGGGACCCATAAAGGTCATCTAGTCCTGCTCCCCTGCAATGAACAGGAACACCTACAGCTCGATCAGATTGCTCAGAGCCCCGTCCAGCCTGACACTGAGTGAGTGTCTCCAGGGACAGGGCATCCACCACTGTTGATCTCATGTCTGTTGTTAGCTGGTGGTACAGAGGTTTATATGCTGGTATGGAGACTACCACATGTATTATGATCCATTTGGCTGCCAATCTGACAGCTCATCAAGGTATGTGCTTTAGATTTTTTGTAGGGTGGTGGTTGCCTGGGAGAATTAAAAAAAAATAAATCCTCCTGGGTGAAAAGAATGTTATTAATGTTGTGAAATAGAATTCTAAATAGCAAAATTAAAGGTTTCTGGCACGCCATGATACCTTCAAAGGCAGGCCTTAATAGGCCATCTTTCTTTTATTATATGAGTCACTTTCTCGCTTTGCATTTCGTCTCACTCCTAATTCAGATCTACTTTCTGTTCTGCGACAAGATTTGAGGAGGAAGTGGAATGGTTTGCAAGTAGTATGATAGTGTTTGGATTAGTCAAGGGAAGAGAAAGCCTGAGAAGAGTTGATAAATGTAAAGTCAAGCATACTGCAAGGAACAGTAAAAACAATGTATTTGCATAATCAGACTCAAATTGTAATAGAATAATAAAAATTTCTCATTGATGTCTGATATTGCTATACTGTTACAGCAGAACTAAATGGTGATGTTTATAAAGAATTGGAAGAGGAAAAAAAAAAAAAAGGAAAAACATCATAAAACAACATATATCACTTGATGCACCCTACCACAAGGTAGTGGGTGAACTTTATTACCAGAAAGATCTAAGAGGTGAGTAAAAGGTCTTGAGAGAAATGAGGAAAGTGATGAGGTGCATATCAAACTTCTATCTAACAAGAGGAGGCACACCTGGTTTTTCTTACAGGGGGTGAATGGAAGAAAAATATGTGAGTCATGAATGGTTCAGAGAAGGTGATCCACACATTCACATTTTCCTTCCTCCACATTAGCAAAAGAAACATCTAGCAAGTTTGAAAATGAAGCAGTTAAATGTGACATAAGGGAATTTTCTGCGTCACTCACAGCTGATTTACCTCCAGGATATTACGAAGGTGCAGTATATAAGTAAACGTAAGAATTTAGGATTTTAGATGAATCATGTTTATAGAAATGAAGTGTCATAGTTATATTAAGCACGTAAGTGCTTTTTTTTGAGAGAAAGAAAACTCATGCTTTAAGGCATAAAGCACATCTAGCCCCAAATCTGATAGAGTTTAAAAATAAATTGTCTTGAAATGCTGTTACTGTATTCCTAACCTGTTCACTGCCAAGTGCTCTGCTCCATTTTCTGAAATTGTTTTAGAGATATTTTTAGGGAGTCCTCATCAGGTAAGATATTGGAAGTGTCTAATCCAGACCTGGACCTTACTCCCATCTTTTTGAAGCATCACATGTGGAAGAAAATGTAGGTACAGGGTCCAGATACATCATAGCAAAGGCTACCTCAGCCTGGGGAATCATTAAGTATTCAAGCACTTCTCTGTCATTTTATTTTGTGAGTTAGAGATGGTATTTAACAAACTAAAGAATTAATGTAAAATGAAACTATCTGTTTTCTGAATAGATTTTGAGCTGTGCACCTGGTTAACCATTTATTCTTTTGTACTGTAGTCAAATCACTGTGAGAATCTTGAACAAAAGGAAGCAAATATTAAATGAGCCTTCCAGCCTTGCTTTGTGTGTGTAGAAAAGTATTCAGTTCAGTTTTCATTCTGTGATGTGAATGTAGCTCTAGCTGGGGACCAATGAACCTGAGGAGATGCCCATATGGCATCTCTATGGAAACTGAGGATGGCAGATTCAATGCATCACCGTATCTGATAGTCCAAGTCTTGTAACATTTATTTAGTATCAGTAATCCAACCTAAGAGGTTGGTTGATTGCTGTGACTCACTGAGTTGAAATGAGTACAAATAATCTTCTACAAGGGACTACAGAATAACTAAAAAAAAAGGGCTGAAAGATGCCTGAAGAGACCAGCTAGTACAGCTAATTGTTGTGACATGGGACCCAATACAGCTTAGCAAGATCATATATATTGCCTGCATATCTCAGATGAGACAGCTTCACCTGTAATATTGCATTTGGCTCCTGCTCTCACCAAAATGATAGCTGTGTACTGTAGGGCTGCTCAGAGGACTGAGAGGAGAGATTAGAAGAGAAGCTTGCTGGAAACCCTCTAGAGCTTGAAAAGAGACCAAAATAATACTGTTAGGAAGATGCTGGTCTCCAAAGAAAGCTATGGCTGAAGTCTCTCAAATCATAAGTTTAGATAAGGATAAGTAGGCATTTTTGCTGAAGTTATTTTGGGAAGATTTTCCTTGTATGTATGAAATGTCTTTCCTTCTGTTATAACATGTGTATATAGTTCAACACTTGTTTGTATAATTCCCTGTACATATTTAGCCTGTAGTGTTTTATGTTAGACTTAAGAATAAACTTGTTTTGTCATTTTCCGCTCACCTTCTGTCTGCTATTTATAACTATATGGAACAGTAATTAAGGAGGGAACGAAACAGCCTAATGTGATCGTCCTTGAAACAGTATATTATAATGTAAGGAAGAAGAAGAGAACCCAGTTTGTGAACAAAAATAAAAACTTGCCGATGTATTTTTAGTCTCCTTTTCCTCCACAAGTGAAATAATCAAATTCTTAGATTACTCTTTCAAAAGTAAAGTAATGAAACCTGATGTGTTGGGTAAGAACCATTGGAAGCTTTCTAAAAAAAAAGTGTGCCAACAATTCATAGGAAAATGCAGTAAAATTGTATTGTCAGAACGTGAGAAAAGTATTGCAGGTTTCAGAAATGTGAAAATGACAGAATCATACCTGATAACATGCTTTTGACATCTTCATAATGGAGCATGTCAAAGTCCCAGGAAAGAGGATGCAATAAGCATATTTACATTTCTATTGTAGTCAAACAATCAGATTCCTGCCGGGTATTGTTCATCCTTTATTAGTTCAGGTTTTTTTTTTTTTTTTTTTTTTTTTTTTTTTTTTTGTGGTTGATTGATTTTTTAAAGATTTTATTTTTAAATTTTTTTGTAGAGCTCTCATTCACGGAGTGTTTAAGATAGGCTGGAGCTCCTATGGCCAAAAAATCTATCATTACAGATTATGCTAGTATCCATTAGAATGTCTTTCAAAGCTGTTCTGTTCTATTCTGTTTGGGTTCTTCACCACACCCAGTGCCGTGGTATCTGAGTTTTCCCCTAGAGCATTAAATAACATGAGTAGAATCTGTCACATGCTGTTTGTTCTCCTAGGATAAATTCAAGGTTAGGTCAAAATGTTCTTCAACTTTCGTAGTTAGACATGCTCTGCAAATATGAGCTAATATACATGTGTCACTTCTGAGACTGTTCTTGAACTATCTGTACTAAATCACTCTTTAAGATACTTTTTCTGGCTTGATACATATTACACTGGTGTCTGGCATTCAAAAAGTTGTTTTTAATCATGACCTTGGATCAAGTAGGTAAGCACGTTGAACAGTCAAAAGTTCCCAGTACATGACAAATGAAAAATTACTTTCATTTCTAAATTAAAACATTGCAAGCATCACCTTACTGAGCTGTTAAAATTTAACTTATAAAATTTTGGAGAAAGGGGCACTTTGGTGGAGAGATTATCTATGTGAAGAATTCTTGTCTCTGCTTGCTCAGCTACAATGTAGCTGAAAAACAAGGAATTTAAATTTAAGAAAAATTAGGTCTTAATCCACCGCTGTAAGACTGTGACCTTCTAGACTGGTACAAGGCTGAAAGTAAGCCATTTGTGTAGGCAGATACCATGAGAACATGGGAAGTTGCTCAGCTTGGTGACTTTTCGTCAGTATGTACTACTTATGGCTTGCATTTGGAAATCACAGTATTTTGAGTGTCAGGGTCTACTCTGTATCAGCTGTCATTATTGGCTAATGGTATTATTGATAATCATGTTGAAATCTTATAGATTTTGACAAACTTTAACTGTTGGCTTTGTTATGGCAACATAACTCTTACTCTAGCCAACTGACGTGTGAATTTGCCCAGTAACTTCTCACTTTATCATTCAGTCGAGTTCAGACTCTATCTCCCAATACTAACAGAGCAAGCATTTTGATGGCACACAGAAATCTCTGCAACTGTGATACATTATATTCTTAGAGCCTCCCAGATTGCTAACTGCCTCATCAAATTTTTTAGAATAGATTTTGAACACTAGACAGTTATACTACTTCCTTCATCTTATATCTTTAGAAAGAAATCTTGTGCCAGTAGGAGTTTCTATGCCTAGCACTTTCTATGCCCTTTAGTGATCTCTTTATGAGGAAAAGTTAAGGTTTTGCTTCTAGCACTGGGAGGTCAATCTTAATTTTGCATGTGCTTAGAATGATGATAATGTGTTTAGCTCCAGTATCTATTTTGAAATTTACTTTGACTGGTTATTTCCATTTTCACAAAACCAATCTGTTATAGAATCTTGCTTTGATCAACAGACCCAACAAAGACCTCTGTTTTGGTATCAACATCATCCGAGCTTTGCCTTGTTGTGGTGCACTCATGAATATGTTTCCTTTTTATGTGTCTTTGCAACTTGTGCTGAGATTGACACACTTTGGCAAAATCTTATTGGAGATATGAGACAGCCCCCCCCTTACTCTGCATGCTTTTGTGTCTTGTTATGATTGCCTCCATATGGTGAACAAAGAACTTGAAATTCAGCCCAGTAATGTATAGTACTGGCTACCTAAATGTGTTCAGCCTAGTTAGATCAAAACTTATGGAGACTCAGTGGTACCGTAACACTGGAGGTTATTTTAGTCATGCTAAGAGGTAGCATGCAAGATAGAGCTGCTGAGATCTCAGGCAATGGTTTGACAGTACAGTTATCAGGTTCTTTTCAGTTACTTCTGTTGAATGATTTCTCTTTAGTACCTTGGAGAACATGATGTTTCCAGAGGATTAAACGAGTGGGAGAAGAGCAAAGATTCAAGGAGTTAAGTGAAGGGAGTAGGAGTTGGCATGGAAAAGCAGTAAGAGACTTTCACTTGGGTGTTCATCTTTGTTTATGACTTCATTTGCAAAAAAAGATAAGTCTGACAACACCAGTTTTTACTTGATGCTGAATGAATTAATGCTCTTCACTAGTGTGCTGTGGGGCTAAGCATAAGAAAGATTTTGTAGCTTCTCCTCCTATCTCCTTTTACGTTCTTGTGAACATTGAGCCCTTTTCTATTGATAAAACTGAATCTCTATGTTTGAATAAAGTCACGACAGTTCAAAAAAACCCAAATATATCTAACAAAACTCAAATTTAGTGAAAACTTTCAGAACTATATGACTAATTATTTTTGACGGAAGAGATAAACACAAATTACAATGTTTTTGGATTACAAATGTTACAGCAGTTTGCTGGGGCCAGAGGACACAGTCACAAAATTAACAAGAAAGTAGCTGTAAAAGCAAGTGAAATTGCTTAATTAGATTTCATTATATACCATAAGTTATAAGTTATAACTTCTAACATAAGTTAAAGGATATCTCTGACCTGTTGAGTGGGATGAGATACCAAGCCAAATGAAAATTTTTGACATTTTCTGATATGGTAAAAACTGTAGGAGTGAATACTCGTATTATAGGCAGCATGTGTAATGATGAACAACAGGTACGTACTTATTGAAAGGGAAAAAGCAATTCGTTTATTTTAAATTTTGACATCGTAGATTTCCCTGTCTACTTACTGAGTTCATTTAAACAGTAATTAGAGAACTTTTACTTGAAATCAGTGTATACTTTTAGCTTGTGCAGAAGTTATGTTAACACGTGACAAAACTGAATTGCTCTGTTGTTTGTGTTGTTGCTGTATAGCCTTTTCTTTCCCATGCTTCTTCATGTGTTTCATATTTCATTAATACATCCTTAAGGGCCATATACTTATACTGGCCCATTCTACAGTATTTCTCTAGAGAGGTAATGTAATGAAGGTACAAAAATCTTCTAGAGATGTTTTCTAATTTCTTTTTTTCTCACTGTAAAGCCCCTCAGATCCTCTATATGAGCTTTCACTCCATTCATCCTCAGTAAAAATTCTACACTGAAAGAGAAGCTGCATCTTCTTCAAGTGAACTGATCTGAACACTTTTTTGTAAACTGTGTCTCAGTAAAGCCCATCTGTTCAGCAGTGTTCAACATGTCAAATAAATGAAAAAAAGGAATTCAGAATTTATCTAACGTAATGGGCTCTTTATTCATATAGGTTAATGCATTTCAAATAAATACTAGAGACACTGATACGTTATTTTTTTCTCAGTAGCTTAGTTCTCTGGAAAATTTATTTCTCTGAATGGAACTTTATTTGGCAGTGGGTTTCTCTACAACTTTTGATAGCATCCACTGATAGGCAAAATGTCCTCTTATCAGATGTTAGAAAATCCAACTTTATTGTTAGCTTTTCCTCGATCATTTCTATTGGTAGGAGAGTTGCTTTACACTTGCTAGAGTACAAGTATTGCTGGAAGTTTCAGGGATTATAGATGGTTTTAATGAATTTTCCCACTGTAGTATTCTAAAGCAAGAGCAGATAAGTGAAGATTTCACTTAAATACACGTGTTAGTCATCATCAATTGGATTAAGTTACTAAAACATACTGTCTAAATGAAATACTTTCATTTAAAATATCTGTTCCGGACTCTCTATGTCACAGAAATGGAAACTGATATTCATGATGTGTATGATAGATATTGGGCTAAACATGTGCTAATAACATATCATACCTTCTTAAAAGAAAAAGGGTAGTAATTCTGTTAGAAAGAAACCGCAAATTGTGCTGTATATGTGCCCAAGAGTATGGCATTAAATCTACTCTCCGTATTTTGTGCTTCTCACATACAAAAGTGAAATGGATTTCTTTGCATGTGACTAATGCACAAACTGCAGGGAGATGTTTTTAATAGGATTCATTGTGATTAGGAGCTGTGGAATAGCCCCATAGTCATAGCAATGTTAGAATGCCACAACTATTTGATAGGAGACATTTCAATCTGTCATCATCTTGTGTGCCCTGACCCCGATAGTACACCCCATTCAACCTGAGGCACAAACAGAAATGGTGAGGTAGGGCTGCATTTTTCTTTTTTTTAGCACAACACCAGTCACAGCTTTTATGGGTTCCTGAGTGAAGGAAAAGCGTTTTTATTTCCCGTGCTGTTCATCTCTTATCTAACCATTTTAGAAGATATTTTGTTTCCTGAAACACAATAAACAAGTGCAAGGGGGAAAAAATCCTTCCTTAGGTAACCTCAGAACAGAAGAACTTTGTGCATTATGCAGCTCAGGCCATGCCAAAATGCAATTTGGAGGGTGTCCAGCACTTCATTGGAAAGTAATGGTTTTCACTGAACTGAGTTATGACCAGCTGTTTACAGACAGTCTGTGACATACTGATAGAGCAGAACACCGTATGTTGCTTTCCAAATCAAATGATACAAGAAGTGTGACAGAGTGGAGAAACATCTGTCATTAGCAATTTTCAGCACGCTTCACTAATTCTGGACAAAATACGAGTAATGAACTTACCGCAGGAAACTTCAAATACTACCACTGCTGAAACAAGGATATAAACAGCTAGTGCTCCTAATGGCGTCTAATTTAATTCATTTGCAGTAAGAAACAAACAAAGTGGGTTATTTGTTTTTGATCATGGGGTAGTAAATAGTAATGCTGATCACAAACATTCATTTTAATCAAAGAAAAGGGATCGTGGAACTCAACTTTCCTCAAGTTCAGACAGAAGGTAATTATCAGATGCTTCTCTCTTTTTTTTTTTTTTGGTCTTTTTTAGTATCTGTTTATCTACTTACCTACCTACCTATCTATCTATAATCTGTAATCTATCTACTTATCTATTTACTTATTTTAACTCAGAATGGATTAAGGAGAACTTGTTACACAGATATTGCCCATCTCTGCCTTGGTCTTCCCACTCACCTCTTCCCCGGTCACATCCTTCTCCTGAGTCTGCAGAGACCAATACTGCAAATTTTCTGTGCAGTATCACTCCCCAGTGGGCATGAAGATAATGGTGAAAGTAGCCCAATGCTGATTTTTAGTCCCTTCTCCTATACTGAGGCACCTTTGTTCCTATTTGCATTCTAATGAGTCCAGATGCATTTAAAAAATACATATGTTAAATGTGTGGCCCCAATATATTACACAACATAGTATTTTCTGTTTGATTTCTCTATTTTAAACATATTTGGAGCCCAACTGCTGTGTTTTGTGATGATTTTCATTTTATGTCTTTGAAATCAGCTGAGTTGTTACGCCATTTGCATTCAGGTTCTTCGGTTTCCCCTTTCTGCTAATAACATAGCAAAATCCCAGAACTGTTAGGATTAAGTGTCAGTCCACAAGGGAAAAAGGGGGAAAATGAAAGGACAGGTTGTTACTCTTTATATGAACTTTCAACTAATGTTCACACAAAGCTATAATATGAAATGCAGAGGATAGATTTAGTCCAATCCATTGGTGTCCCACCTATGGGATTTTCCTTGGAATGGATCCCAGACCAAGAGAGTGAAAGCCATTCCGAACTGATGACTGTAAAATGAGTGTAGGAGGTCTTTGAGTAGCTGTGTAATTGCAAAATTATTCATGATAAAAAAGCACTAATCTAGAATTCCCAGTTTCTTGTAGATTTTCCTGCATTAAAACTATGTAACTTCCTAACACCTTGGATAAACCAGAGATGTCCAAGCACAATACGTTGAAGAAGGAGATAAAATGAATGGAAATATATTATTGCGGTGGAAGATAATGGTAGGAATGTTTTTCTCTCTCTTTAATGCAGTGAAGGAAAGCTACTTAATAGAAAACATTTCAAGAACAGCAAATGTGAAGTTCCTCTAGTTCCTATAGAAATCTATGGAGGAGAGCAAAGCAAAGGGAAAATATAGGTGCCATTGACACCCGTCATTATGTTTGTGATCTAGATAATAAAGAAAGCAGACCCAAGCAATTCACTAACACTAACGCTATTCTTTACATAAACAGTAAATGTTTAGATTTTCCTGTTCACTGACTAACAGCACACATATCATAAACACTAAGCTGTTATAGTACGTTTCGTGTGTTGATTCACTTTAACAGTTGTTAGTGTGAAGACAGGAAAAGAAAAGTGGGTGTAATGAGACCATGTGCAGTATGCTGTGAAAACAGAGGCCCTTATTTGGCATAATGGGTTGCACCATAAGGGCCATAAAATTGTGCATGTGTTAGTATCATTTTAATTATTACGGGTGCCACATGTTAAGCAGAATAGCGGAACTACTAAAACAGCTTCAAAATCCTTACTGCTGATCGCTGCATTTAATTACAAATAGGAACATTTGGAGATAGGTCACCATAAAACCCTTCTGTTGTCAAATGAGCTCAAATCTGATTTTTGTAATTATGTTTTTATACCACAGATCCTGTTGAATAACTATAGGGAATAAAATTTTAATAAGTACTGATTAAATGCAGGTACATCTTGCTTCCTAAGAATATTTATGAATGTTTTTCAATACTTACATCGAGGTACCATCACTGCTTCTGTTTTGGTCAGTGGTGATCATTCCACCTTAATGCAAATAAGCTGAATAACTTTATGTGCCATGAAATATTGTTTTTTTTCAGTGAAGCATAAAAGCTCTGGATTTCAATTATTCATTTTGTTTGCTAGAGCTGTGTACAGTACTCTAATCTTCTAGTACCAAGGCACTTTCATTCTAACACTACATGTCACATGCAGTACAATATGATAATTAACCTTCCTAAGGCAGAGTTTTGGTGTTCGTAATGACAACTTTTATTAGTCTGCCCCATTTTCTATAGTAATTACATGTTCCTGATTTCATGTTAGTAAAATGTTTGTATCAGAATGAAAATTGTAAATACAGCAAATTTGCAGTAAAGTAGGTTAAAATCACTACGATATTAAAAGGTGCTAAAAATGGTAATTTTGGATTGAGATAAGTAAACTTTCATTGTATGTAAAAATTGACTATATAGTTCACTAAACAGAGATTTATCTCGAGAGGAATGACAAAGTTAAAGAGGCATTCACTGACGTAAAAAGGAAGTAGAAATTACATATTTAAATTAATAATCCACTGTAGGCTTGAGCTTTACTACATACAACAGTGTTTATTTGTCTATGTTGTTCAAAGAAGATGAACGGAGTGTAGTTGCCTCTTTGCATCTAATTGGCCATACTTCGTGTTTCCTTTTTGGAGACACATGAGATCATCAAACAGGCCTGACTCTATGCTTTTTCGATTTTGAATGTTTTCATGAATGTGAATATAAATTGCACATTTCTAAAGGAGAAAATATGTTTATGAGAAATTGCCATTGGACATGTGGGCTAACACCCAGCTCAGAACATGCTTTTGGGCAGGAAGTAAGGATATATGTAGTGCCTCCTGGAAACAAAATGATGTAATTTGTGAAATGATTGGTAGAATTGGCTTTCTAGTTCTGATGCAGACTGCTCTGCATCACTTATACCTGCATGGTAAAAAGTCTCATTTAACTCATGCAGATGCTCAGGAACCCACATCCCAGAACACAAAAAAGTAGCAAATCTCTTGTTGATTTTTTTAACCTTTCCTGAAATGTGAATGAATGAGAGTTAATAAAGATGACAAGACATACTGACTGCTAACAAAATGACCCAGAAGTTTGGGGAATGACAGAAAGCAAGAACCACCAGAAAATAATGAATTCCTCTAGATTAGAATATTTGCAGGTTAAGTGCTAATGTGAACTGTTAAAAACCATTGGTACCCAATTGGGTAAAAAAAAAAAAAAAAGGTAGTGGTAAATGCCTGGTTCTATTCCAATTTCAAAACAGTTTGCACACCAGTATGACTCTACTGGAGCTCATATTATTTGTATTCACTTCTGTGTGGCCAGAATGGACCTCTTTTTGCTCTCTTGCTCAGGAATAATGTTCTGTCTACATCTAATGAAATTGTCTTTCGCTAATGTGAAACGTTCATCTGACAACAACATCCTCCTTCTAAACACAGGCAGCTAAAATCGAATGCTTGACTTTGTACTTCCACTGTAATTCTGAATACCACATAGCTCAGGTTGTGATTCTATTTCACGCCATAAGGCATGCTTAGTGTTGGACAGAATTATGTCCTTGCAGTGGAAAATAATAACAAAGAAGTGTGAAGAATACTCAGCTGATTAACTGTCTAGTAGAGAAGATGAATAAATAAAATAGGCGTTTTATCTGTCGGGTTTTTTACAGGTTAATTCCATGAATTGATCTTGTACTGCAAGTACAAGCATGAAAATCTCTCCAAAATGAGAGAATGAAGAAGGGGATATTAACATAAGTGGTGGATGTGTTTGGCCTTAGTGTTTGGCTTCTTCATCAAGCAATAACCACAGAATTGAAGGGGATAGAAGGAACCTCTGGAGATCACTGGGTCCAGCGCCCCTGATAAAGCAGGTTTCCTACAGTAGGTTCCACAAGCAAGTATCCGGGCAAGTTTTGAGTATCTCCACAGAAGGAGGCTCCACAACTGCTCTGGGCAGCCTATTCTAGTGCTCTGTCACCCTCACAGCAAAGAAGTTTTTCCTCATGTTTGTACTGAACTTTCTATATTCCAGTTTGTGCCCATTGTACCTTGTCCTGTTGCTGGGTACCACTGAAAAGAGCCTAGCCCCATGCACTTGATTCCCACTCTTTAGATATTTCTAAGCATTGACAAGATTCCCCCTCAGTCTTCTCTTCTCCCGGCTGAACAGCACCAGCTCTCTCAGCCTTTCCTCATACAGGAGATACTCCAGGCTCCTCATCATCTTTGTGGCCCTCCGCTGGACTCTCTCTGGAAGGTCCCTGTCTTCCTTCAACTGGGGAGCCCAGAACTGGACAAGGTACTTCAGATGCGGCCTCACCGGGGCAGAGTAGATGGGGAGGATCACCTCCCTCAACCTCCTGGCCATGTTCTTTTTAATGCACCCCAAGATACCATTGACCTTCTTGGCCACAAGGGCACATTGCTGGCCCATGACCACCAGGACCCCCAGGTCCTCTTTTGCAGATCTCCTTTCCAGAAGGTCAGTCCCTAACCTGCACTGATGCAAGTGGTTATTCCTCCTCAGGTGTAGGACTGTACATTTGCCCTTGTTGGTTCCTCTCCACTCAACTCTCTAATTCTCCATCAATCACATCTTCTCTTACCTAATTTGTATAGTTCTCAGGGAATAAAGACTACTAACTGGTCTTTGGTTACGTTTAAAATCTGAGAGTATTAGTAGTATTTTAAAAGAAATTCTTTGATTCTTCCAGGAAAAATGTCCTAAAGAGTATATTGCTAAACTATATATTAAAAAGTCTCATCGCTGGAACCTAATGTTTCAATGACTATATTGGGTGTGTTCTCTGTTCTTAATTCTCAATCACTAGTCTTTATAGGCAGTTGAAATATTTGCTGCTAAAGTAATTACATTTGCTGGAATTCACAATTACTAAAACAGAAACATTTGTGGCAACTTCATTGTCATGTCTAGTCTGTGATGACCCTGAGAGCAAAGTGTACATAAATGAAAGTAATTTTGCTACACAGATGTTATTTCATTGTAATGATAGCTGAAAAATTAGACCAACATTGCCTCTCACTGGGTTTGTTTTTGCCTGAGTGGTTGCTGCCAAAAGCACTTGTGGTGCTGAGACCCTATCTCCAACAGAGCCACATGAAGACGACAAGAAAGGAAACAAACTATGTATCTTGAAAAAACATGAAGGACAGTTCTTGCAGGTCTCAGTGTTTTCCAAACTTTAATACCCCACAGAAAAAAAAACAAACAGGGTGGATGTGATATGTGAAAAATTACAGCAATGTATCAGTTGTCCAACTGTGTCAGAAAATGTGAAGATAAATGTTGTTTTTTGCTGCGTAATGAGAAGAATTCTTGATAAGACATTCCAGTTGGGTCACTCTTTTGGCAGAGATATTGATGAGGACTGTTGCTTGAGATTGTAGCCCAAGAATTGGGAATTGTGGGAACATCACAAGCTTTAGCAGCAGTGACTGCGCTAACAGACATAGAGAATAGAGTATTCCTATGACTCGGTTCTTGAGCTCCAGAAAAGGACTTTGCCCAGGCAAAATCTTAATGTATGCTGTAGTTGAAAGTCTCTAGTCCCCTTTGCCTAAGTATTAACTTCCTATTTTGAAATATCTTCAGAATTACGAAGTACCTTTTTGATACTATGCAAACAATGCTTTTCATAACTGCCCTGCTTGCTGTGTCAACCAGATCTGAGGGACAGCTTGACATGTCAGTGTCGTTAGTGAAACACACTACATTGTGCTGAGTACAAGCTTTCAATTTTGAACACTGTCAACAAGGACACTTCAGTCTCCAGATCTGATCTGGAGCCAGATCTGTCTCTTTCAGGTGCTTCCCCTGTTCCATTAGCTTATGTTGTTTTTTTGTGAATGTTACAGAACAGCTAATGCCCATTTGGTAGAATCATGAAGCTTGTAAGACCTACAGAGCCCACCCTGCCCTGCACCAGTGATCTTAATTCATTTTTCAGGTAAAATGTCAACACTTTGTACACTGTGTGGGGTTTTTTGTTTTTTTGTTTTGTTTTGTTTTGTTTTGTTTTGTTTTGTTTTTGACGATAATTTAAAGGAATCTCTCTTGATTTTTTTCATCTGTATCATGCACTGATGCTCCATCTACCTGAGCCAAATCATACCATAAGAAAAACTATCACTCTAATTCCTTGAAATTTTACCTTTTAGTATGTGAAAGTGCTGCCTGTAATTTTATATGGAATCTTTCTGTTCCTCTCAATTTTACTATGATAGATTTGGCTGAGCTGTCTGCAAATATCAGATTCTCTACTTGTCTTAGCCAAGTTATTCTTATCCAGCTCTGTGTTCTTGTTTCACAGTGAAAGTCTATCAATCACTTTATTAAAGAAATTTAAGACTTTTCCTTCATCTAATATCCCAGCTTATGTGAATTGCAGTACCTTCCTACTTATTTTACTGGCGATGGTAATGAAGAAAAAATTCTTTATTTTCTCTAAGAAGCAGCACAATTCTTAGATGCATAACAAAATAACAACTGTTTAGTTAGTAAGTAGGCAGAAATGCTAGCACTGAAGCAGGATGTGGCAGAATATAAGTATTATTATTCATAAGGTGGTAAGACCTAAAAGCCACAATGGAACTAAAATTTTAAGCTCTGGAAGACTGTTCAAAAGGGTTTAGAGATGCTGTCCTTGCTCAGAAATGTTATTATTCAATTTAAAGAAAGAAATCCACAGTTGTGGGGCAGGTAGTTGTGGGGGGAGTCTGTTCATTACTAATGCAATAATAGTTAATTGAATGATCATGCAGTTTCAAACATTCAAAAAATATAAGTACTGACTGTTTAAAACATTTTACAAGATTTCACGTCAGCTCATAGCTCTCTGAGATCCCTTTTTACATATTATTCATCCTGGAAAAAGTCATTCATGTTTCTCTGGCTGTTCTTTTCTATACTATTTATTCATTTACATATGTATACTGTTGAAAAGATGGATAAAATGTTGGAATAGGTAAATTATGAGATGGCATCCGTGCTGAGGCAGCTGAAAATGGGATAACCCAGGAGGATAATTCATGTACTGAAACAGGAGCAGATGTCAAAAGAGACAGCTTGTCTGGTTTGTTGGGATGATGATTCTCTAGCATGTATTGACGGAACAAGATTGTCAGACAGTCTGTTTGTGAAGTTCAGTGTTGCCTGTCTTAATCGTTCTTTATGGGAGGTGACATTTTGTTGCAGGCAATTGCAGCGTGAAAATCTTGTGAATTGTTTAAAGTAAATCAAAACTGTCCCACCAAGTGGAGTCCTTTGCAAACATCCAAAGACCAGTGAGAACAACTATCATTCTAATTTCTTTAATCAAATTGAATGGGCTGCCCCATTCATACACTGGGCATAGGGCTTTTCTGTTCACTTCCTCTCATACCCAGATAAAGAGAATTCAAGTGAAACAATGGCAGGGAAGATGGGATTCATTTTAGACATAAGGTTGGATAAACTGAGTACTTCATGGTCACTCTCTTCCCCTGCTCCATGTGAGGTCTCTCCCATAAGATGTTGTCCTTCCCCAGCTGATTCCACATGGGCTTCCCATAGGCTGCAGCTCTCCCAGCACCACTCCAACATGGGTCTATATCACAGGGCCCATCCTTCAGGAGCTGCTCCTCCATGGGCTCCTCTTCCCAAGCTGTAGCTCCTGGGGCCTCCCATTGCGGGAGCTCTCCATGGACTGTGGCCTTGTTCAGGTCCCACTCACTGCTGCACCATGGGCTCCTCCATGCATGAAGCTGCACGTGAAAATCTGCTTAATTCTCCAATCTGCTCTCCCAGAGCATACTCAGCATTGCTCATACCTCAGCTCTGGCAGTGGCAGGTCCCTTTTGGATCAGCTGGAGCTCTGCTCTGACATGGGGCAGTGCTGGGCTCTGGTCACAGAAGCTACCCCTACAGACACTCCACTGACAAAACCTTGCCATGTAAACTCAATAAAATCACATTTTCAACTCTCAGCTGTTTTGTGTAGGTAAACTAAAAGAAGCAAAACATTCAGCTGAAAATTGGCACTACATCATTAAAGGGAATGAAGCGATCAGTTTTTGTGAACACCACTTTAAGGATCACAGATGTAGTTAGCTACTTGTAGCAAAATAAGGAATAGAGAACACCCTCTTCCGTAAGAAAGAAAGGTTTGTAAAATCCTGTCTTCAAAGACAGAAACTAAGGTGTTAAGTCAATCTGACATGGTCACAGACATCCACTCACCTCCCACAATTTTTTTTTTCCTTGAAATTAAATCTGTTTTCTTAGCTGCAAAACTCATTGAATTCTTCAATAATTCCCTCATTTAAACAATCTGTGTCTCATTTTTTTTTCTTCTCTTGATGCCATGATTATTTTTTTTATTGATGTGCACAATATGCTGCTCCCCATCTTCCTTCCACCTTCTCCCAGTTTGCTGAATGCCATGAAAGATTGCGGATGACTTCAAGTTTCTTCCTTCTCATTTGAAATCCTTGTTTTTACAAGTCCAGGATTGTTTAGATTCAAATTGTTGGTTTCTGTTCTGTCTTTCTGCTTCTGGTTTACTATGATGTTTGTGCTTTCTACTTGGTTTCTCTGTCCCTCACTTCTTCCGTCATCTTTTGTGTAGTATTTTCCATGTCCTTGAAACAACCTCCTGTCTCTTCTGTGCCAGCCATACGGCCCGTCTTCTTTCAAATCCACCCTTAACTCACACTGTTGCCTTTAAGCTGCCAATGACAACTTATCCAGGACAACATGTCCTCACCAAGCAAGTAACAAAATGAGCAAAATAAATAAATCAAGACACAGGATTTGCATGTTACAGCTTGTTTTCCTTAGAACTAACTCTTCTTCTCAGCATGATCTGCCATTTCATTCTATTCTTCCATTTCTGAAAGGACAGACATATAGGCATTGTCTTTATCCTTTTATCTTGTTCTCTAAAAATGATCAGTTTAAGTTGATATCAAGTTTTAGACTAACACCATATCAAAGCCTTCAGCTGAAAGGTTGTGAGGTCAAGATATGTGCTTTTCTTTACCCTTGCAGAGATATATTTCTTTAAAAATACAAATAATACTAGGAGGAGGAATGAAAAGGCCTTCAGAGGTTAAACTTAACATTAGTAAGAAATCTGTGAAAACACAGGTGTTTTAACCACTGGTGTTTTTGTGCCAGCCATGACATATGGAGCAGACACTGAGGAGATGGAGCTGAAGACAATTGTTAGAATTCATTAGTATCATCTTGCATTTTAAGCATTGCAATCTAATTTACTAATCAAATTTGTATCAGCATACACATGCTTATGCTTAAATATATGGTGAAACAGCCTCTTATTTTTTAAAAGATGACATATTTTTATTTACACTTAATTTTGCACTTCCCAGAATTTTTCTGTCTTTTCATATTGCCTTGTGGTGTGTTGCTTGACTCCTGTTCCCTGTAAGTGTGAAAAGTCAGGAGGAGAGTTCACAGTAGGTTGATGGCCTGGAGATTAAAAGTCTGTCTGAGGACATTTCAAAGTTGTAAAGGTATTATTCTCACATGTACTTATTTCTTGGTGGGTGTGAACAACAGCTACTCACCAAGCTGGTCTGGTGTGAAATAGTTTCCTGTGAAATGATGTGCAGACATATGCAGAGAGCCACATGTACAGCACATGCACAGACTCCATCCTTGACTTATGGCTAGTGGGATTCTTGCTGATAACTGAGTTAAGAATGACCGGTGGGACACCCAATGTTTTAATTACTCACACAACTAGGTGGATTTTCCAGAATAAAACCATGATCTTGTCCTCATGCTTTGAGACTAACACATTAGAAATGACCTTGAATTCTCATCAGCAGTTCAATAGACCAGTTGCAAATTGAGAATTTCCAGAGTGCATGATTTGTATCTATACATGCATATTTGTCAATGCCTGGGAATCAATTTTTCCCATGTTTCATAAAAGTAACTTTTGTTCTACCAGATGCTAACTGCTATTCTTAGTTACATAGTATGTTGACTATATTCTGCAAAATTAAGAAAATCTTTTGAAAAAATTTTAATACCTAGTAATAATATGGCATTTGTTGTTATGGAGGTGAATATAAAAGATAGTATAAATACTATTGAAAATAATTTGCTTTTACGTTTTAAGGCAATGAATAGGGAACAATTGGGAACAAGTGGATTCAGGTGTTTTGACAAAGCTCAATCACAAAAGCTTAGTGTGACTTGTATCAGAATAATAGGTCTTTTCACGTGCACTAAAGCAAGCTCTTCCTGCCCTACTGCTATTCACTGACACAACCACAGCTTTCTAGTGAGCCACAAACTAGTGTGACACATACAAGAAATGACAAGAGGCGCAATAGGTGGGAACAGGGACAGGAGACGTATTGGAGCACACCTCCAACATGCTGGGAAATGAGAGAGTAATGCAAAAACTGACTTAATTTCTGGCAAAATCTAAATTATTTCCACCCCCCCCACCTTTTCTTTTCTTTTCTTTTCTTTTCTTTTCTTTTCTTTTCTTTTCTTTTCTTTTCTTTTCTTTTCTTTTCTTTTCTTTTCTTTTCTTTTCTTTTCTTTTCTTTTCTTTTCTTTTCTTTTCTTTTCTTTTCTTTTTTCTTTTTTTTGTTACTTTGCTCAGTTGAAACGTAATTATTATGCTAATGACCCATATTAAGGATATGCTGAGTTTAGTTTTGGAAACAGAATTTAGATTTGCTACCTCTGCCAGGACAAGATTTTCTTGGAATAGCACTTGGTGGATATTTACTAACATATACAGATATTTCGATCATATTGAAGTCAGGCATTTAATCTGAAATAGTTGTATAGATTCCCTCTGAATTCACTGAAGAGAACTAGATGACTCCAGGAATGAATAACAACAATCTTGACAGGAGACACTAGGGGCTTATCTCATCCTAAAACACTTGTCCTATTGACAAGATGAAATCTGCCCTGGAAAAAACAGTTCCCTGCATTAGCTAGAGTGACTACTTAGATGTGGATAATAGATGAACAAGTCCAACTCACGATAAATGCTCCTTGATCAGGAACCAAGTGGGAGGTGCTAGTATTCAGAGCTCTTCTCAGACAATTCCTGTAATGTGCATTTAGGGTAAGTTCAGAAATGCAATGTAGGAAATAGTGAACTTAAATGGAAAAACATGTAGTGCATTATGAATTTATGAATTATGAATTTATATACTGAATTCAAGGTACTCACTGAGCTACACTATAGCTTTGTTACTTTGATAATAGAACTGTATTTTACACTCAGCAGCCAAACAATCTTTAGTTTTGATTGCTAGTAGTCATCTCAGGTGCTACTTTGCTGTATTGCCAGATTTCTTTAATCTTTAGGGCTAGCAGCTTAATTAAGAATTATTTTTGGTGAATTTTTCAGCATTTTTTTTCACAGCCACAGCTGTGGCTCTTCTGGAATTCCCTTTCACTTGTAAAAGAGTAAAATAAAAGTTTGATAACTGTTATCTTGAATACAGAAGAGTTTAAACATAACTTCTGTATCAGTTAGCATGCTATATATGCTTCTATAACTGCCAAGGAAAACATGAAGAAAATCAGATCTCAGTGCTTTGGTTATTTCCTCAAGAATCTGGTGAAGTCCTTCTTGCACTTTTAATTCACAAAGATGTCTGTACATACAGAAAATTACAATAATTTCATTCTAAATTATTTTTTTGAGGGCTTTACATTACCACATTTGCTTGACTGATGTCAAGCTCTAACCTTGCACCTTTTCCTGTGGAGATCAGTTAAGAACAAACTGAGAGCTTCTGCATTTTAAGAGATTGCTCAGAGGGCAAAGAACTATTCAATGTGAGTAAGCCTGCCAAACTGTGATCCTAAAAAGAAAGTATTCATTTTTGTTCACTGCTGAATTTATTAAGCCAAAGACAGAAGAAGAAAGCTTCCAGGTGACATTCAGCAGTCTCCAGATGAATAAACCCATCCATGCTGGCCATAACCACATTTTTAGACAAAGAAACCAGGTCCCCAAACTAGGCAAGCACATTCCACAATACGGCCTATGCTGGAGGACAGCCTCAGAAGGAATAGTTATTTATCTGCTTCAAATAAAACAACTGCATATAACAGAAATTGTTCTTTGCATTTTAAGGGTGTACTAAGGTGTTAAAGTTACTTAAAAGTTTACTGACCAATGAAAAGGGGAGCACCTATGTAGTCTTGTATCAGTTCATATGCTTTGCATGCCTGTTTGTTGATGAGAGGAATCTCCCCAAAGGAAAATAGAAAGAAGGTAAAACCAGCCCATTTAGTGAAATTATCATTAAAAATGAATGTCATTATCTGTGATCAGACGCCGTTCTCATAAAAAAATGAATCCCAGAAGTGTTCATCATGAGACATGTATGCTCGTAATTGTCTCACTATGGGGCTGTGTGTCCAGAGTGTGATAGAGCTTTTTCTCTGGAAAGAAAAAGATGAGGTTTTTTTTGTTTTGATTTGCTGCAACTTGCCTGTTGCCTTTGTGTTGTCCCTCTGCACTGCTAATTTCTATTCTCCAGACCAAGCAACAAAGTGCTATACATGGTTGACCTTTGCTGTTGGGTGGGTGCACTGCTGACTCATGCTCAGCTGTTTGTGCACTTGTCTTATCTCTCAAAATATCCAGAAACTTATTACGTATGTAGAAGGAGGGGAACACATTCATCTCCCATCTACTATTTCTCACTTTTCCTGTTAACTTCATGAAAAATCATGCAGATGAAAGGTACTCATCCTGGTACTCATAAAAATCTTGTATTCATGTTACAGAACCTAGAGTAAATCTGTTGTTTGAAATCTTGAAAATTTTTCTTACAAGGAACCATTTATTTTCCTGTTTAATGACATTATTTCAGATGGTTACCATAAAATGTTGTATTACTGTGTGTCAAATATGCCGAAGTATCAGATAGGCATTAGCTTTTATGAACACAGTTTTGACTGGTTGGAACTGGGAATAAAGAGCATGTGGATTCTCCTCATATTCCTGCTACAAATCACCATTAACTTTTGAATAAATAATGTAGAAAGAACTGTCGTGAGACGCCTACATAGTGACTAGAAGTTATTCTCAAAAGTAGTCTTCTTAATTGGAAAGTCCTGTTGAATATCTCACACTGTGGGAGAGGAGAGAGAATGAAATGCAATAGTAATTATCTGCTCTCAAAAAAGAACATTAGAATTATGGGTGGCAGATTCTATTCAGGCAAAAAGAGTGCTGTTTTGATTTTAACGACTCTGACAATTTATATTTCTTTAATGGATTTCTAATTAATCAATTTCTATGTACAAATTTATGTCTGATTGTATGTAAACAGTTGCACCAAAAAAATATTGAGATCTATTATCTGTACAGAGCAGAATATTAGGCTCTGAAAAAAATCAACTCATCATTACAGAATAAAATTAAGTCTATTGATTAAACCTTTGCATTGAGGCAGGGCTTTTTAAAGACATGAAGTAGTCTCACTGAGTTACATTGCAGTAGTGAGAAGTAGTATATTTAAGGGAAAGGAAATTGTACTCCAGAACAATTGTGAAATACGCATTTTAGTAATAAATGATAAATGAAAAAAAAGTCAAGCAATTATAAACTGGGAGGATTATTCTTCCAAGAGTTTTTTGGTGGCAACTCTTCCAAAATAAAAGTTTGAATGACTTCTCAGATTTCTACTGGGTATCTTGTCCCAGTCCTACATATCTGACACTGTAGCCATTACACAGATGTGAAGATCTGCCATTCAGAGGTCTTTCGTGGATCACATACATTACATTATGCTTAGTTTTTGTGTGTCGTTCCAAATGGACTCCTCTTAGGATCTCTTTCTTCTCTCCCCACATCACTCCCTCCTTCCCTATTTTCAGCTGCATGTTGAATACTTATTGCTCTGCTGGAGCAAGAGGAAGAAAGTGGCTTGAGAGCAGCCCTGAGGAGGAGGAGGGGAAATGGTTTTAAACTGGAAGAGGGTAGATTCAAACTAGATATTAGGAAGAAATTCTTTACTGTGAGGGTGGTGAGACACTGGAACAGGTTGTCCAGCAAAGTTGTGGATGTCCTCACCCTGGAGGCGTTCAAAGCTGGGCTGGATGGGGCTGTGAGCAACCTGATCTAGAGGGATGTATCCCTGCCTATAGCAGGGGGGGTGAAACTAGATGATCCTAGGGATCCTAGAAGGTCCCTTCCAGCCCAAAACTTTCTATGATTCTATGAAAGTAAAGCTTCCTTTCTAAATGGAAGGAAAGCATACACTTTACCTGAATATCTTTTTCTAACAGTCCCTCTAATCCTTAAGGTCAAAAGTTTCTTTCTTTTTTCTTTCTTTCTTTTTTCTTTTTTCTTTCTCTCTTTTTTTTTTTTTTTTTTTTTTTTTTTTTTTTGTGTGTGTGTGTGAATAGTTTCTGCCTACAATAGAGGTAACAAGTAAAATAGATTGTTAGTAAAATGTCATATGAAGGCTAAAACCTTGCAGTACAGACAAGCGTTTTTCTTGTGAATGTGTTGCTGTTTCTGACTTAGAAATAACTTTGGTGTTACATTCCTGGATCTTGAGTGAAGAACACTAACTGACCTAACCTGCCTGATAAGACAGATTCCACAAGAGATTAGGACGAACTGAAAAGTCTCAAGACCATTTGTGAACAATGGAAAATTTAAACCCAGGTCTTTCAGAAGTGCAAGGATACTTTTCAACAACAATAATGATTAGTATCTTTGTTACATCATTTAATTTTTTATCTGTGCGTTGGTTTGTGTCAACACAGATTGACACAGTCATAGAATTTTATTGGACAATGTGAAAACTCATTTTCAAATTTTATTGCAGTCTATCATTGCCTGCATTCACAGTCCAGAGGCCTTCCATTGTTGTGAATAACAATTGGGAGCAATTTCTGGCTGTGGTCAATGTAGAGGTTGCAGTCTTGCACCGACAGGTGTTCTTTCCTAATTGCTTCCATTAGTTTCTCTTTATTGCAGGGCTTCATCGCCCGATGAATGTAGTGCTTCAACAAATACCAGACCAGATCCATCAGCTCCAGTGTGTGGCATGACAATCAATGTACACTCATCAAGCCCATTCTTAGTAAAAAGCTCTACTCAAATGTACAGTACTTATTTCCCAATAAAATATTTATTATACCAAAAACAGATTTAAACAGAAGATTCTATTGGTACAAAATCTGTGGCAAATACAAGTACCTGACAACACTTGTAAATACGCTGACAAGTCATGATGCCTCTGGGAAGTAAAGTGACTTCTGACTCAACAATGTCATTGCACCATAAAGTTTGATGCCATTCTAGATTGTGAACCTTCTTTTTCATCAAATCTTTGCCTACTTTGGGTTTAGAATCACAGGTAATTTAGGAAAAAGAAGAGTGCATTTTGATTCCTGTTTTTCTCATCCTCAATGAAATGTTAACAGAGGTATTAGTACCAAGTGATTTCTTGCCTGAATCTTGCATTCTGGATTATCTCAATTTCATGAGACTGCACAGAGGTAAAAGAAAACTGATTGTGCCTTTCAGACCTCTGGCTGTTTGTGGTAATACCCCATACAGAAAGAATACTGCCTGATTTTATTTTTTATTTTATTTTAATTTTTCACATCTGAGGTTAGATTTGCAAAAAGACATTTAAGAATTGTAGAGTCCCCGAGGTTGGAAAAGTCCTCTATTCTAGTCTAACTATCTAGTCTAACTATTCACCTACCACCAATATTTTCCCACTCTAAACATTTCTTGAATATCTCCAGGGACAGTGACTCAACCACCTCCCTGGGCTGCCTGTTCCATCACTTCACCACTCTTTTGGAGAATAAATGTTTCCTAAAATCCAGCCTGAACCTCCCCTGGTGCAACTTGAGGGCATTCCCTTTCATCACTAGACACACAGGAGGAGGCCAACTCCCACCTCACCACAATCTTCTTTCAGACAGTTGTAGAGCACAATAAGGTCTCTCCTGAGTCTCCTGCTCTCCAGACTAAACAACTGCAATTCCCTCAGCCACTCTGCATAAGGCTTGTGCTCCAGACCCCTCACAGCTTTGTTGCTCTTCTCTGGACACACTCCAGGGGTTTCTTGTAGTGAAGGGCCCAAAACTGAATGCAGTACTTATTTTTAAAATGACAACAAATGCTTGTGTCTTCTTACTGAGAAAATGAAGAAATTTGGTTTGCATTTCTTGCAGACAAAAGTTCCAAAGAAATATCATATGCTTTTTTTAGAGTCTTTCTCCAGAAGAGAAACGTAGTTTAGCCAAAGCCACAATTATATGAATCCATAGTTGATGTGAATTTCTTCAGAAATGTCTTTCTCCCAGTGTGAAAATATTTTTTCTTGCACTTTGAAAATATTCCTCAGTGCCAATTATCCACTAAAAATAGTCTTCTTTTTTTCATCCTTTTTCTTCTCTTTTTTTTCTATTGTATCTTCAAAGGTAGATTCTGTCTTTTCCTAAAACCAGTGATTTTTGTTTCTCTTCTGCATCATTGTTTTTTCAAGTTTATTCTTTCACTGTGTCTCCTTTTCTCCATGGTAACACAGAAATTGATAATAATACATACTTACCAGCAGAAGGATTCAGAAGGCAGAAGTATAAAGTACAAGAAGTATACAAAAGTCTGCCCAGAGCTGCACACTAGATCTCTAACTGCTGCGGGCTTTAACCTTTTCTTCTACTCTGTTCACATTTGAGTGATATTCCAAAATGATGGTCAAATTGATTTTTGTCTTTTTTTTTTTTTCTTTTCTTTATCCCTCTTTTATTCTCCGTGGCTTCCTCAAAGTGAAAAATACTTCCTCATGCTCTCTTGTTTGTTTAATGTTTCAGGACTATGAAAGGAGAGAATAATGCGGTGCACTCAAATGCAAAAAAAAATACAGCTGTTACCAGTGGAAGCTTGCAAGTGAAAGCAGAATTGATCAGCAGCACAATGAAAACAATATCCAGTCTCTGTTTCACAAACATTTTTTAGAACAAAACAGAATTTCTCTGGATGATGTTCATCTGGGCCTTATAATACTTTTTGGGCAAACTCCCCAGCAGACCATTCACTGGCATATTTGTGGCTGTTGTTGTGCCTAGACCAGACTTTCTGGGAGAACTCTTTGCACCAAGAAAACCAGAAATTGGCTTTTTCATTCAGTGCCATTTTCTTTGCTCTAGTTGCTAAATTACAGGATGAAAAAGCCCTCAGACTACTCATTTTGGTCAGTGAAATTACTTGGAGTGCCCAGCAGTCCCCACTGATCGATGCCCTTCCCGGTTACCTGATGTAAACAGGAGGTGTCACTCATTGTGCTATTATTGCACTTGTACATTTCTGACCATGTTGCTTGCTCCTCAGCATCTCACAATTGTGTTGGCCAAATTGCTTAGCCAAGTGAATGGCCAAATTCATCTGGAGGACTTGTAAAACACAGAAAGAATGTAAATATCAACATAATTAGATGAATTTGCAACATTTTTTTTAAGCACACACACACATAAACTCTTTGCTTTTAGGCGTGCAGCCAAAAGAACAATATGTGTCACTGAAGTTTAGAGCCATTTGCTTAATCTCACCTTCTGGAGCACTTACCTATGAGCCACAGCCGCAGCTGCCTATGGGATAGATAGAGCCTGCACAGTGCAAACCCCTGCTTCAGACTTGCTCTTGAACTAGCTGGTAGAATCAAGGATTTTCTGGCCATAAAAAAAAAATGATACTGCAGTACTCGTTGGAAACTGGGGAGTTTGGTGATTTTGGTAAAATGTGTTTGACATTTTTAGTCCACAGTATTTCTATTTTTGGATCCAAAAACAGCTTTTCAAAAACCCATCTTCATTTCAGCTACTGAAATTAATTATTCATGGGCTTTTATTGTGCAGTGAAGTTCTCTGGCTGTGTTTGGGCCCAGTGCTTATAAGCTCTGCTGCCTTTGCTCTCACGTTGTAATTTTTGTTCACTCACTTCCCTAGCTTTGTGATTCTTAGAAGCAATATATCTTAGGAATAAAGAGTCCTCTACTTTAGAGTGTTAAAGCAGCAAAACCAGCCCAGGACTTAACATACCACACTGTTCTTCCCAGTACAAAAGAAAGAAAGATTTGTCTGACAAAGCATCCCTCTGTGGGGTAGAGTAGAGAGGAGCTGCTGCCATCTTGAAGTCAATGGTCCACCTGTTGGGATAGGGTGGGTGACACCTCCTCCCACCAGTGGCAGCCTTATTGGCATGGATACCAATTTGCTTTTTTTTTTTTTTTTTTGCCAGAAGCCATGATCTCATATTTGTCAGGTATTGGAAGCAGTCAAAGTCAAAAACACTCCTACAGTTTTGAGGACGCGAGGATATTATTCTGCGGCTACGCTACAGCTAGTTATGCTGTGCTGCTCTCACTTACTACCTCCTGTGCTGCCACCTGCCAGACCCAGCCCGCCTCATCCAAGCGCCGTCTGGCATTGCTGGAGCGTGAGGGGCACGGCCTCCCCGTGAAGGTGGAGTATGTTGGCACTGCAGGCCAACAACCCTTCATTCTTCAATATGGCTGGCGCCCAGGGTCAGCGCAGGAGAAATTTTTTTCTGGTCCAAGTAGCTCAAACAAAAGCCAATTACTGCGTGTATGATGAGACTAACAGTGCACCCTGAAAGCAGTGCTGGGTTTATATGGTGGAGATGTGCAAGTTCCCAGCACACTGCTGGGTAGGGAAATGGAGCGTTGGCATAGCAGCTTACAAATTAGATGCTCTCTTATGATATGGTATGAATTAAATATTGCTTTATTGAGACCATGGAGCAGCTTCCATGATGTCTGCATTTAACTGCTTATTTTCAGTCCTTACAGCTCACAGCACACAGTCCAACAGGTCTGAGGTTTTTTGTCCTTTTCTAGGACAAATCCAGCCAGCACTGTATGATCAGGGTAAAACTCCAGAGCAGAGGCATGGCAGGCACGTGTTTCCATGGAAGAGCAGTGAAGGTGATGATGTGGCAGCTTGTGGTGTTATGGTATGGAGCCCATACAACTGCAGAGAGGCAGATTGGCTGGCCCGAGTGGAGCCTTTCTGCTGAGATGCCTTACCACAGGCTCACTCGAGTGGGGACCTGTAGGCTGTACCCACTCCTCCATTAAGGCCTGTCACTCACCACTGTGGCTGCCGTCCAGATGGACACGAAGTTATGCAGGCTGGAGATGAGGCTTTGTTCCCGCTGTCAGTACTGTGGAGCCCATTTTTCTAAGGAAGCAGCTTTCAGATATTTGGGTTTGTGCCAGGTCCTGATAATCCAGAAGATCCTGAATTGAAGTATGTTCTTTAAATATAGTGTTCTCTCCACCTTCCTCTGCAGGGCTACAAACACTGCAGTAGGAATAAGGGCTTCTTGTTTGACAGTGATTTTTATAGGATCATGTGGGGCTTTTGTTTTAAAATATATTAATTCATTATAATGTAAAGTCATCTGCCCGGGGGATGTGGGATGCTGTTGGACTACAACCAAATATTGGCTTGTAGCCTTCTAAACCAGGGTGCTAAGAAATAAATCCTAAATAGAGATAGATAAACTGTTTATGTTGAAAATATATTCAACTTCACCTTTCTTTTCTTAAGGGTCTTGCTCTGAACAGTTGTTGTTTTCAGGATTTGTTCAGGACATGAAATGCTGGTTGCTGATACAGTATAAAGCAAAAGTTATTTGTGTAAATGCAAATTATTGGAAACTTTCTCCCTCTTTGGGGGTGCCATGGTCTTCTAATTACATTATGTTATTCCTTCTCCCTGATTAGGTAAGTAAAAAATTCATAGACAAAAAGAGGAGGCTAATTATAAGTAGTATCTTTCAACTGTTAGCTTAATAGTAGTATTATATCTAAAGCAAAAAACAAAGAATATGGATGAGGAAAACATCCTAAAAAGCTATTGTAGAACGAATAGAGTAATGCAAACATCACCTTCTTTTCCTTCTGAGTAATTTTAAAATGTGCTTTCCTCCCTTTGCATCCACATCTTTATATTTAATCCTCATTCCAGTAAATCCTTGACTTTCCGAAGTCTTACAGAACACTATCTTAAAAGACCTCCAGAAGATGAGGGCTAAACCTTCCGAGTTTTCCTTCCACTGATATTTCAGTGGAACAATGCACTGTTCTGCAGAATCACCGTGGTATTTGCTGTGATGTTTATTATTTCTCAGGTGTTCATCTGAAGAATTTGTCAGAATCTTTAGCATGTTCAGTGAATTCTAATGACTTTTTTGGTTCAGTTAGTGCCAAGTGAAATGCAGGTTTGTAGAATGTTATGTTACTGATGATTAATTTGCAGGTTTTTAGCATGTGAAGATCAATGAGGACAGTGTAGCATCTTGCTACTCCCTTTACAAACACAAAAACAAGATGAACATTAATTCTTAACTTTACTGGTTTATAGTGCTATGGTGTTTCTGCAGTTGGTGGTATTTAAGGCAGCTTGCTGTGTCCACTGGCATCACATTGACCTTAAAGGAGCTCCACATGGGAATGACAGCGTTCTCATATTCTGCCAGTTATATGGCTGCAGAAAAAGACAGAGGGAAGAGACATAATGGGCAAGCAAGATTGATGGGCATGAATTAACCCAAGCCAGCCCTGTGCAATATGATGTATTCAAGTCTGTATTTGATGAATTTCAGGTCCATTGTACCCAGTGCAAAATTAAACTGGAATAGAATGTTGTGCAGAAATAGTTTAAAGAGTTAAATTTGACCTTAATTGAATTGTAGAAAAATCAAAATTATAGTTACAAGATCACCTCTTTTTTAAATGGAAGATATCAGAAGGAATTCACAGTTTGGGGTTTGGAGGGATAATCAGAATATTGGTTTGAAACAATGCATCTCAAATAATTCATAGATTTTAACAAAGATCATCATTACTATCTTATTGGCACTCGTTCTGCTTAGGAAAATGCTTCTGCCTAAATCTAGGAATCTGCTGTTATACTCCTGTATGTTCTTATTTACAATTAGTTTTTAATGGTGTCAGCAGAAGAATGTCAGTTGACACAGACTAAGCAGAGGGAGAGGAGCCTATTTTTTACAAGGCAAAACATTTTTATTTTTCCATTTCCTCCTGCTTTATTCCTCACTTGCACAGACCTATTTATCTCATTCCATCATTTGTTTCATCACTTCAGAAGTCCAGGCTGTGAGCTGTATGATGTAGGCACACATTTTTCATTACTCAGTGCAGGTAGTTATTGTAATGTAAATTAATATAAAATAATCTTTGTCATTTTTTCAGAGAATAAGACAGTTGAAATAGTGATACTGCTTGTGTGTTATCATGTTACATCGAGGTAACGGCTACAGATTATTTAGATAGATCTAGAAGTTCCATTAAGAAAGTGACTTTGTATACGTTGAGTTGAAAATAACCCCAATGAAGCCCTCTGTTGTAGAGTGTCTGGGGGAAAAAACAAGCAAGCAAACGAACAAGAAAAGTGAATTTAGGACTGTCATCTGATAAGACCAACCCTAAGAGCAGTGTTATCTGCATATTTGATTACCTTAGGAGGAATTTATAACTTTTTGCTTGACTGCCCCCAGAGATCTTGAAATTTGGATTGGTGATAAAAAGATTTTGTTTGCAAGATACAAGCAGGCACTAAATCGATACAATTGACAAAGTAAATATAGAAATATAAAAAACTTTAGTTAAAACAGACTTCTGAGGGATTTGACAGATTACAGGCTGTTAACACTGTCATAATCACTGTTAAAATCTGTAATCTCATTAACATTGAAGAACAGAAACCAAACTGAACAAAGCTGAAAAAATGATTGAAGAAACCTCTTATTATAGCCACCAGAAATGTTGTGAAATATAAGAAAGAATGAAGGAGAGTGAGAAATCTCAGAAGGGGCTGATGAAACGAAAGCTGTGATGAAATATCTCCTGCCTTCCAATACTGCACTTAAAATTGAAGATCCCACATTTACTCCAAACTAATGTTTGTTAAGCACGGTTTGTCATGAGGGGTGGAAGGGTGTATCACAATGATGCATAACAGTAATTATAAAATCAAAGGAGACAGAATGGCTGAGCTCACAATTTTCTCCATTGTTAAAAATCCTGCCTATCTGACCATTCTGACATCAATCAACTGTTTTCATGTTGTTAATGTCAAAATTTCTGAACAGGCTAGAGGCACAAATTCAGCAATTATGTACTCGTATTTTTATCTAGAGTAGAAGGAGCTGGTGAGCTTAACTCGACTGTATACCTTGAGTATTGTTTTTGCAGACAGAACGGCAAGACTTGTGATGAAAATAACATTATCAGGCACCCTTAATACTTTTTTTTTTTACAAGATTTTGAAGTTTCACTGTTAATGTAGATTAATGAAAATGAGAGATCTTTCTACTTGGTGCAAGCATCGCTAATGCACAGATTCCTGAGAAACTCAAAATGTGACAGTTGAGCATAAAATGTAGTTATTCTTTTTACATTGCATTACTGTGTACATTGCAAACATCATCTCATCAAAAAACAGTATGGTAAGGTGAGCAGATTCTCCTATGTCAACACTGCACGAGAAATAACCTCAAAAGAAACCATAAATTACAAACAGATATATAAATTCCTTCTGTTCACAACATGTGATACAACAATAAGAGTCCTCTCTGGGAAGAGGACTTTCAGTCTTTGAGTGCAGTGAAGTTGATATTGTCAAATCCATGGTCAGTGTGTGCAAGCCATGGCACAGTGCTAGAGCTGTGCTACTGGAAGTCAAGCAAAAATTCTCACTAACTCCATTTTCTGTTATTATTTTAATGTATACTCTAGTTTACAGTACATTATGGAAATGTAATGTTGAACATCTTGATGATAGTCTCTGACAGGTACAATTAGTATTTATACTTTTAAATTAAAAGGGTACAAAATTAAAAAACCAACAACTGATCTGTTAACAGCAGCCCATTGGTCTTCAAGGAATTTAACTAGTTAATCCAGGTGACTAGATTGCAAATCCAATATAATATTTTATTTGGTAATTAAATCAAAATATTACATGAGACATTGTTGAAGAAAATGGAGTCTAGGTCTGTGATTCTCCAACATTAACGAAAGCTGGTTAATGATTGTGGATGAAAATCAAGAAAAGAATAAATAAAATGTAGAATGGAAGTAAAATAACTTTTCAGATATATTGAATGCTTCAGATTAAGGTTGAGGTGATCTCAGTTCTTAGATAAGAAATACATGTTTTGTATTCATAGCAGAAATACAACAGCAAAGTTATTACAACGAAGACACAAGCATATTGTACTTATTGTTCATGTATTTAAATATTTTTATATATAAATCAGCAGCAAGAGGAGGGCTAGGGAGAATCTCCATCCCTTGTTGGATGTCAAGGGCAACTTGGTGACCAAGGATCAGATAAGGCTGAGGTGCTTAATGCCTTCTTTGCCTCAGTCCTTAATAGTAAGACTTGTTACTCCCTGGGAACACAGCCCCCTGTGCTGGTAGATAGGGATGGGGAACAGAATAAGCCCTGCATGATACACAATGAGATAGTTTTGGACCTGCTCCGAAAGCTGGATGCTCACAAGTCCATGGAGCCAGATGGCCTGCACCCTGGACTGCTGAGGGAGTTGGTGGATGTGGTTGCCAAGCCACTCTCCATCATTCTTTGGCAATCCTAGCAAACTGGGGATGTCCTGGCAGACTGGAGGCAGGCAAATGTGACACCCATCTTCAAAAAGGGCCAGAAAGATGATCCTGGTAGCTACAGACCTATCAGTCTCACCTCAATGCCAGGGAAGGTTATGGAACAGATAATCTTGGGAGCCATCATGGATCAATTAAAGGTCAACCAGGGGATCAGGCCCAGTTTGGATGTCTGTACACTCCACTAGGTGAAACACTGGCTGGATGGCTGGGCCCAAAGAGTTGTGGTCAATGGAGTTAAATCCATTTGGCAGCCGGTCACAAGTGGTGTCCCCCAGGACTCGTTACTGAGGCCACTTCTATTTAACATCTTTATTAATGATCTTGATGAGGGTATGGAGTGCACCCTCAGTAAGTTTGCAGACAACACCAAGTTGGAGAGAGTGTTGATCTGCCTGAAGGGAGAATGGTACTACAGAGGGATCTGGATAGACTGGACTGATGGGCCAAGGTAAACTGCATGAATTTCAATAGGGCCAAATGTCAGGTCCTGCATTTTGGTCACAACAACCCCAGGCAACCCTACAGGCTTGGGGAGGAGTGGCTGGAAAGCTGTCTGATGGAAAGGGACCTTGGTGTACTGACGGACAGTCAGCTGAATATGAGCCAGCGGTGTGCCCAGGTGGCCAAGAAGGCCAATGGCATCCTGGCTTGTATCAGGAATGGTGTGGTAATCAGGATTCAGGAAGTAATCCTGCCCCTGTATTCGGCATTGGTGAGGCCTCACCTCGAGTACTGGGTTCAGGTTTGTGCACCTAAAAGGACATGGAGGTGCTGGAGCAGATCCAAAGAAGGGCAACAAGGCTTGTGAAGGGCTTGGAGAATATGCCCTACGAGGAGAGACTAATGGAACTGGGGTGGTTTAGCCTGGGGAAGAGGAAGCTGAGGGGAGACCTTATTGCTCTCTTCCTATATCTGAAAGGTGCTTACAGCAAGAGTGGGGTTGGTCTCTTCTCACTGGTGACAGGTGACAGGATGAGGGGAAATGGCCTCAAGTTGTGCCAGGGTAAGTTTAGGTTGGACATCAGGAAACACTTCTTTACAGAAAGGGTGGTTAAGCACTGGAATAGGCTCCTCAGGTAAGTGGTTGAGTCACCATCCCTGGATGTGTTTAAAAACTATTTGGATGTGGTGCTCACAGTCATGATTTAGTAGAAGGTTGTTAGAGTTAGGGTAGTATGGTTAGGTTGTGGTTGGACTCAAGGATCTTTAAGGTCTTTTCCAACCTGAGTGATTCTATGATTCTATGATACTATGATATACATATGATGACTTAGAACTTCTACTGCAGAGGTGTTGGCTTTCTAGTCCTTCAGCTATTTGAACTACTGAAGATGGAGGTCATGCAAAGGTTAAGTAGATGGGGAGAGCAGGGTTTCATGGGACAACCTCAGAAGCAACCTTTGAGCAATCACTCCAGAGGATTTTCTGGGATCTGGAGTAGGAACCATAAGAAAACGGAAAAGGTAATAATATAATAAGCAAGTAGGTTAACAGGACCTCATGGGAAGGGTTATTAAAATCTGCTCTCATATTTAAGAGGATTAGGATGGACACCTGACTCTTTTGTAGCCAAAATGAGACTAGTAAGCAATCCATTGTACACAATTCCCCTGGCTTAAACGCAGACTGAATATAGTCCAAAGTATTTGCCTCTCTGAATTGGCTATCAGAAATGTGAGAATTGCAGGTGCTGCCAAAGCTGCCTTTTTGCTGTCTTTTCAATAAAATTTCTCTTCACAGCTATGTACAGAATAAATGGTATAGGGATCTAATTTAGCAGAAGAAAAAATGGGACATAACCAGACTGGTCCTTCCTTAGGTGCAAAAGGGAAACCTGATTGCCAGTACTAGGAGGTTTGGTCCAATGAACACACTGTAGGAACAGTAAGTTCTTCTGATCCAAAAACAATCTGTTGCTTGGGACTAGGTGTGCCTTTACACCAGATTAGGGAGATTAAAACTACTGCCTTCACTGATGTCACCAAGGTCCCCGTGTAGCCTCTGTTGCACTGTGACCCATAGGAAAACCAGTATTATCCTGCCTTTCCCCAGTTTGCCTAGGCCATATGTTGATGCTTCTGGATCAGTTAGAACATCTGAAGTTATGAACACTGTTATTTTGCACAAGTAGGCTTATGTTTAGTCATCCAGCACTTCTGGATTCAGCCCTGTAGCTGGGATGCTACAGCATCTTCAGTAGGACAGATGGACAATATCAACAAAGGTACCTGGAAAACAATAAAGAAGCATTATTGAGCAGCAGCCACTCTGCCCACCATCATGGTGAAGTAGTCAGTCTATCCTGGATAACTGTTCCTGTTGGACTGATACAAAACAAATGAGAAAGAAAGAAAAAATTATTCATGAAAAAATGGGACCCATATTTGGATGTATCAAAAGCAAAGCATGCATGTTGAAAAGTGGAATAGGACATTACTAAGGCAGAGCCCTACCATTTTGACACACCATGTGTACTCTAGTGTAGGAAAAAAAAGAAAAAAAGGAAAAAATAAATAATAATGCATATGTGTGGTAATAATCTGCACATGACTGGTTGCTGTAATGTGCACTGCTGTACTGCCAGCAGGGAAGTGAGTGATTGCATCTCTCCTACACAATGGACACTGGCTGTGCCTCACATGGTTTTTCAGCTGGAGAACAAGTAAGGGGAGGGGAAGAAAGGAATGAAAACCACTGCCTGACCCAAATCCCCTGACCTCAAGTAGTCAGAGAGAACTTTTTTGTCATTTTCTTCTTTATGCTTACTACTACGCTCTAGGAACTTGCAGAGTGAGAGGTGAAAGACTGCTACCCACCTTTGACTTTGACCTCTGTGTCCTATAGCACTGGCAGTGAGACGAGCCTCAGGAGCCATGCTTATCAGGAAAGTTTTGCTTATTTTGTTAGTCTGGTGGCTTATTCAGTTTGATATTCAAATATATCTGTCAGGAACAAGAGTGTGGTGCTTCAGTTCTTGCTCGGGCCTGATGACATTGATTTGTGAGCATACTGCTTGACTACGGGATGTGTGACAGATAAATTTTATCAAAATTAAGGCACAATTAAACATTTCATCTTCCTAATTACTGGCTGTAGATTCAGCCTGATGACCATGTGCTGTAAGAAATCAGCGACCATTACACATTTTAATGGAGCACAGCTGTCTTACAGCTTGGTAATATTTGCACAGTGCCACAGAACTGTAATTTATGATAAAAAGAAAAAATGTGTATTGGCTCTTTTTTGCCAAAATAGATTAAGGATTCATATACTTTAATGAGATTTGGACCTAGCCTTGGATTATCGTTATAAATGATTTATGTGCATGTTGGTGGACTCCTGTAGTTTTGAGTTGATTTGTGTTTTGGTCGACCAATATGTAATTCACTGTTTCCTTGTGTGCCAGTATTTGCCTTCTTTCCCCTTTCTCCATTTCAGCTCTAGTTTTCTACCATAACTTAGCGAGAAGGGCAAGCAGGAAGGTTAAGGAAGAACCGAGGCATAGATTCCAGGAGGCTCCCTCACAGCAAAAGCCACCCCCAAAATCCTTTCCCTGCTTCCCCCCTTCACACCCCAGGCTCAGAGAGGATGGCAGGGAGGGAGCTGATGGGAGGTGGGTGACACCAGCCCGGAGTAGGGTCAACCCTGCAGCTTGGAACCAGGGCACAGGGGAACAGATGCTCCCTGAACCCCTGCTCAGGGAAAGACCCGCTCAAACACTGCCGCATCTCAAGGCAGAGTCCCAGAATCCTTCCTCCTGCTTGCTCAAAGCATGACCTACAAAAGGACAGTTGCTCCTCCACTTGATATTTTCCAGTTCCAGACAGTATTTCCAGAAAAGGTGCTCCTTCTCTAAAAATAAAAAGGAAACAAACAAAATGTTATAAAAAACCAAACCAAAACAGCAACAACAACAAAATCAACATATGTATCCAAGTTATTATTCTTGAAACCACCTTTCTTCTCCATTCTTTTTGTCAGTAGGTTTCTTTCACAGATTATTCAGAGAACGTGTTGAGCAAGAGGAACTACAAGGATAAAATTAGGTGCTTCACAGATACAGGTATACGTATGTATACAATGATTGTTTGCATTTTTGCATGTTTTATTTTTGCATTAAACGTAGTGAACTAAATGCATACTAAGTTTAACTACCTCTATTTCTGAGGAGTTATGCTTAAGTCCAGGGTTTGCCTCATATGTTGCAAAACCCAGAGATCCGTATGTTCAAAAGAAAAGAAAAACTAAGTTCTAATTTTCATAATAATAATGAAAAAACCTGTCCAGGCTTGATTTACTTCAATGTTCATATGCTGGAATGTTTCATACTGTACCAGGTTGCATATGCTTGCACACTAATTCTCAATTGCCGTATGCAGTTTGTGACAACCATCTGCTAAGACCTCCCTTAGAATTCTTTCTCCCACTCAGCCCAGCTGAAATAAAAATATGGACAGAAACAACTTCTGCAGGGAGATGAAAAAGTTAATAGGGGACTTGGAGTTAGACTGTGTATCTGATTTGAATTCCATTGCTCCCACAACTTATGCCCTACTTATAAAGCATTCCTGAAGTGTAAAACATTAAATATAACAGAAAACTGCAAAATAAAGCCATACTTCCTTTGACAGACCCGAATGTGCTAGAAAGGTAATAATAAAATATGTATACACAGCGCACATGTGTTAGCTCGCTCTCACTAACCACTCTAAAACAGCAGCTTCGGCTGACTGTATCTAGCACCTCATCACATTAAAGCACCCTAAAGCAGGAGGGGGATGAGTGGTGAGAAAAAGAGGGTGTGAGAGAGAAGGGGCTGAAAAATCTGCTCTCAGTTTCATCGCCAGAGAAGTGACTCCATTTAAGCCAATCTCGTCACAAACTCCGAGTGCTGGATGTCAGCTGCTCCAGATCAAGCTGGAGGTGCAAGCCAGCGAGCAGAGCATCTGAAAATGAGAGACTTCGGGTGAAGGAAGCGGGAAGGTGAATAAGAGGTGAGCGATGACAGAGGGGGGAGCCATGGGGTAGGCAAGTGCTGATGGGCTGTTACCTTCGAGCATCTGATCATCTCCAGTTTTCCATTTCACCTTATCTTCCAGTCTTGGGTTAAATTCCCCGTCACATCTGAATCATAGAAAACAGGAGTGACAGAAAGTTCAAATGGGCGAGCAGTCAGTGCCCTGCCCTCGAGCATGGCCATCTACGCCAAAGCCATGGAGCGCGTCAGTGTTAGCAAGTCAGTGTTTAGCTAGTTCATTCTTTAAAACCTCCCGATACAATCATATCGATTCCATTGTGGTTTGTTTTCCCTGTGTTTTCTTTTGTTTTCTTTTTTTTTTCTCCTAAGATCAAGTCTTTTTCCTTTCCCACCATGTGAAGCCTCATGCTTCCTATTGGAGCATCAGCTGTCATGGAAAAGCAGTGGTAGTAGTGGTTTCCTCTGCACATCCATTTGAGGTCCCGGCTGTGTGGAGCAGAGGTAAACATGGCTCCAGGTGTCTTAAGGACAACAAATCTATATACTCATGGCAGCATGATGATCATCCAGTGCATAATGTGATTTTTACCCCATGTTTGTTTTGTGAAAGGAGATGAGTGCCCTGAGAGAAGAATGATGACAGAATTAAGTGTTTGGAGCCAGAAATCATGGATCTTGGGCTGCATTTCCGTGATGATGACTTCAGCAGGTTTTCATTGCAACTGTGAGTGAAAAACTGAGTGCAGCAATAAAGCCTAAGTGATTTGACATAAAAAGAGGAGAAAGGAAAAGGGAAAGGAGGAATAATTGTTGTGTTGCTAAAAAAAAATGTACCTGGAACTCATGTGTTGTTGTTAGATTTTTAAAGGCAATATATCAGGGTATTTGGCAAACTAGTATTCCTAGTTTAGATTGTCTCAGGTGATACTTGGGGCTTTGGAGGCTCAGTAAGTCCTAAGAGATTCTCCCTAGAAATGGTAAGGCTGTGCCTATGTAAATCTTGAAACTGTAATAGGATTGAACTACTTAAAGAGCTTTTGAAAGCCTGGCATATTAAGTTACATATTGATATGTCCCCCACTGGTTATTAACTTAACAGCTGCTCTAAGTGTAGCCTACCAGTTTTAAATATAGGAGCAGCAGTAAACAGTTCATTGTGATATTCCAGATGGAACACTCAAAGCAAATTAAAATATCTGCATATTTGAGTTTTCTATAGCACGACTATTATGTCATTCTTTTATGTAGGTAGTGTAATGATCACTTGTCCTTACAGGATTAAAAAGTTTGAGGGTACAGATGAGAAGAAAACTGATAACAACCAAATATTCAGCAAGACCTTCTGGCTGCAGAAATAGTTCCAGAGGCTGAATCAGGAGCGTGGAGAGAAAGCTGTGTGCTGGATCTGGGATCTGGTTTCTCTTCTTCCAGGTTCTTTCTGCTCATGCCAACTACTGGTGATTTCTATGAGGCCATGGTGCTGCAAACTATCTGTTGCTAACTTATAGCAGGTGGTAACTTGAGGCACAACTGTTCTAGAAGGTAAAAAATTAAAACAAACGAAATTAGGAAGAAGGGCAGCTATAGTGACTTGCATTGCTTACAGAGTTAAGTATTGGGCAATGACTGCCTCTTGCAATGTGTCAGTCCCACAGCAGACATTGAGCTTAGCTGCTGACTTGGCTGTAGTGCTTCTAGAGGCCCTGGAGCTCATCAATGTTCGAAACAGCTGCAATTTATAGCATTTCCTTGTGCACCTGTTCTTGATCACCGGGACATAGAAAAGGTCAACACAATCTTATCATAAAATTGTGACAGAAAGCTGCTTACAAATATATCTCAAAATATACAAGAAGATAAGAAAGATGCCAGAAGGCAGTGATGGAGCAAAACTATGAAAGGAGCCCTAGCTATCACTGCTGGTTTTGCATTCAGCTGCACTTGTTTTAGAGCACCAGATTCATTGGAAGATGCTTAGGAAATAATATTCAGCATGCCCCAGAAAATGTTGCTTTTACTGTATGCAGGCACACTTTACTTGCTTTTTACTTCAATTTGCCTCATCTCTTTGAAAACTTCTTCCTACAATGGAATGTTGTGTTCATTTTTCAGGTAAGACACATGCAGCACCTTTAAAATGCAATGCACAGCACCATATAAATGGGAAGTATTCGTTACTGTTGTCAACACTTTTAAACTCCCTAATTTTGCACTCCAGGAGGTGCTACAGCTGGATGGCAACAAAAGACCAGTTTCTGGTATTCCTTCTGCTTCACTGAGTTGATGTTACTCTGATATCAGCAGCTGATCTGTGATGTTATTAAACATACAGTGGACAATTGGTTTCATCTTTGGAACTGATAAGGTTGATAGTTCTTCTGGTCTGTATACCTGTAGCTTTTCTGAAGTACTTTTCAGTGCATTGAATGCTCTGTTTAAACTGCTGGAATTAATTGAAATAATAATTAGACTGTAAAGCACTGTGGTGCTGTGACAAGGCAGGCCCCTATCTCCTGTTAACCTCACACAGAAAGCTGTTTCTGCACAGCGGCTTTTTCCTTCCAGTGCCAGTGGGGATACCAAAACAGGCAGTACTCATGCAGGCAATATGTAAAGGAAATGGGTCAGCTCACATCGCTGCTGAGAAAACAGGGTACCATGCAGATGGCACACACAGAACAGCAGAAATCTTACTGCCTCCTTCGTGGTGCTGCTGATTAGCACCAGGTACCTGTTCTGCTGCTGCTTCTCCTCCAGGGCAAGGACCTTCAGCTCACCAGTGGGAGGCTCTTTCACCAGGAGTATGTGTGCTCACCTGACGATACCAGGAGGGTTGTATAGTGTCATTCTTAGGTCACAGTTCATCTCAAAGCCACTTTCTTGGGTAAAGTCATTTATAAAATTAGCTTCCTTTTGTAAATGGGAGAAAAAACTCAGTGTGCTCCATCTCTCTGCTGTTCCAGAATTGCAGCTGTCAGATGATCGGTCTGTTTTTTCCATCTATTGGACTATGCTATATCTCATTTATTTAAATGAGATCAAGCTTGAGCAATCACAACAAAACTCATGCTGGTATTACTAATAGGTCTTCCTTAATACCCGGTTTGTGGAGTCTCGATCCCTAATTTTGGGTGCAACCAAAACAGTCCTGCAGATTTCAATAAAATTGCCTCTTACTGACTCCAGTGTGAGCTGCTGAAGGCAATTACCTGTATGCGTTGCTCTGTGTGTGCTGGAAAAAAGCACATTACAGCATGCCTATAGCCACATAACTCAGTATCAGTGGCAAGAGTCACTATAGGAGAAACTTGATGATGGAAAGCTGAAAAACCTCTGGCAGATTAGTTCCTCTTACTGGTAGGTGTTACAGCGACAATATATCAATCTTTTTAAAGTAATGCATTACCATTCACAGGTCCACGGGCTGCTTTTATACTTCCATCATCATATCTGTGGCCTTCAAAGTTACAGCTGATGGACCTTCTGTCAGGAACCAGATACTTAATCAATCTGACAGCATCCTACATTTTTTGAACCCAGAGGCCTTGAAAAAGTTTAATGCAGCTTCCAGGTAAAGTTCAATCCACATGGCTGATTCCCCCGAAGTATTTTCTGTAAAGAACTGCCCTCCCCCTCCATGTTACCATACCCAGCATGCTTCATGTTTTGAGAAAGTGGGGAGCTGGGCTGGAAGGTCAGGCATTATTGCAATAGAAATAACGTGCTGTACAGAGCTCCATCATGGTGACCATCAGCAGATTGGATGCAGGACCTGTAGCCAACTCATGCACTTGCAAGAATCTGTTACCACAGAGGTGAAGACTTTTGCCAACAGAAATGATTTCCTCCCCATCACTGTAACCATGTATGCTTGTAAGCATCTGTATATGAGAATATGATGAGTATTTTTGAGGAAAGGGAAATACATGCGAATTTCTGGTGGGTACAACAATTTTATTAATAAAGAAGGCTGATATTGGTCTTGTTTACACTTTGAATGCACCAACACAACCCATCAACACCATCAAATTATTTTACACTCTTACACCTGAGCTTACCAAATGATGCCAGGGATGTAAGATTACTTGAGAAAAAACTGCAGGCCTGAGAGCCTCTCTGCATCCCCCAGTTATAGCAGAGAAAAAAGAATCTCTCTACAAATCTTATTTCCCCAGGATAAAATTATCCCCTCTCCCTTTCTCGCTTTGCACCCATATGCACACATACACACGCAGTCAGAATGTGGCCCACAGTGCTTTTGTTCCCTGCTCTCATCAATGAGTGCCAATTAACTGCAAAATAAATAAATACTAGCCACGTTATGATATGAATTTCCTGTGGAAGGGAACGTTCCAGAATCCTAATTGCTGCATTTTCTTTGTCTCTTTCAGTTTTACCCTTTACATTCAAAATGGTTATATACGGTCATTATCCAACTTAAATAACAATGCTGGTAATTGTAGCAGAAGCGAGTTCACTTATGGTTAAGTTAAAACGCTATATATCAGATACGTTCCTGTGATCCCTGTTAAAAAATTAAACAATGAAAAATAACACTATATACATGAAAATTCATTAATGCTGATCATTAGATTTTAACTATGCTTTTCGGGTTGATAATGTGGAGAAGAGGAATACACTTCAGCTGACCATGCCTAATACTGCAAGCATGCAGCAGAATTAAATTCTTCATTTTTTTCACAACCCAATAAAGAAAACAGGAGCATTGCCTATTAAAATGTAACAACTTTGATGAAAAGATCCCTTAGTTCCCAGTCTCTTACTATAGCCTTTATCCAGAACTCGTACCGCAGGTACCACATTGCATAAATAAGCTGATCTGTCAGGTTTCTGGCAATTTATGGGACTGGTCAGCCTGTACATTCGTGCAGTTTTTTGTTGCAATGAGATGTAATGGCTTTTCAGCGCACCATAAGCACAGTTGTGACCACAGGCTCACTAGTGTCATTTTGTGTGCAGTAATGAAGCCTGACGAGTGGTCTCCTGCTTGCAGATAGCCGGCTGTTGTCCTAAAAATGCAAACCATTGCCTCGGGCCATGGAATCAGGAACAGGCAAAGGACAGTGGCACAGGCACGGCTCCCCACTGCTCACCCTCCCTTCAGCACACTGCACTTGGATGCAGCAGAATAGTCTTTACCCTTGTACATAAGGACACAATGAGAGAAAGTGATAAAAGCAATTCTGCAAAGGCCATGTTGGAAATCAGGCTTTGTGATGTCGCTGAGCTAACGTTTGGGAAAAAAAAAAATCAGTTGCCCATACATTTCCCCCCATACGCAGGGAGCACCGGGAGTAAAATGATGCTACTTGATCATAGTTTTCCTTTCATGTTCTGTGTGCCTGTATAAATGTTTGTGCAGAAATGCGAGTGCATGCTTATTTATATTTATTTACATCTTTCAAATGTGTACTTACACCCACACCAGCACGCACACACATGTATACATACACACAGAGAGGCAGAGCTAGCAGGCAGGCAGCTCATGGGAACAAGCCCGGCTGCTTGTTCTCACAGTTCATCTATATTCCATGGCCCAGGAGGGGCAGGGGGCTCACACTTCCCCCAGCCCTGCAGCAAGGCCCCCTCTTTGCTCAAACACTTGGGGATCGCCAGAGAGCTCCCTTGCGCCGGGCAGCACAGCGCTGCGAGGTGTCCTCGTTTCTGGATGAAAAAGGAAAAGTAGACTGTTCTGGGTTAAGTTGGGTGATTTGTGATTTAATTAAGCTGTGTGGTGCTGCTCTTTCCTGCCCCCTTTCCCCACACCTGTTCCTGTGGTAGAGAATCCTGATACCTGAAGGGTAGTTTGCTCTTTTGTAAGGTATGGACCGCCTCTGTGGTTTCTGCATGCACACCCAGTGTGTTGTAAACAACTACAGCCAAAGGATGTGAAGCAAAAGTGACAAACCTATTCTAGTTACAACCTCAGTGTCATATTCCTCCTCATTGTTTCATAGCTCTCTGGAAAGTCATCCTTCCTCACGGAACGTTTCATGGTGGGAAGCACCTTCATAAAATACCATTCTAGGGGACAAAAAGGGAGCCAGATGCTTCCATGCTTATCTTTGCTGAGGATTTTCCCGTCTCCATCTTCAAAATGTCTGTGCATTCATTTCACAGATTGCAAAAAGCTGCAGGTGACGAAGTGTTCCTCATGCAGGGGTAGAGCTGGGTGGTGCGTGAGGAGGAAAAGAAGGGAAGCTGAGGGAGGCACAGCAATGGGTTCCATGTGAGTACCCCTCATCAGCTGTGACTTTGTCTTAGATGTGAGTCTGGTCCTCAGATGTAAAACCTCATAGACTCATAGAACCATTTGAGTTGGAAGGGACCCTTAAAGGTCATCCAGTCCAACTCCCCTGCAATGAGCAGGGACACCTACAGCTACATCAGGTTGCTCAGAGCCCTGTCCAGTCTGACCTTGGATCAGGGATGGGGCATCCACCACATCTCTGGGCAACCTGTTCCAATGCCTCAAACTTAGGTTACCTGGTTTTCTATTACGTCACTTCTGAAGTAAAAGAAAATATCTGGTGAAGTATCAGGACTGCTGCAAATGAACAGACTTGGCACACTTAAATAAGCAGTTCACCAAGTTACGTGACTCCAAAAATGGTAAAAGTAGCAGTTTCTTTTGTAACAGCCAGTCACCAACATGCATTGTAAGGGATCCATTGCATTTGTCTTTATTTCTCAAATAGGTATCTTGATATTGGTATTTCTGAAATGTTAAATATAAACCATAAAACATGCAGAATCTACAACATTGCTTTTTTTTTTCAACTTTTCTTTTTTCAACATTATTATTATTATTTTTTTAATGTTTGTGAAATGTTACTGTGGGAACTTTGCAAAGTTAAGGTAGCATTAACCCCCAGTTTGGGTATATATAATAGAAAATGCTTGAACTTCTGGGACAGCAGCTATTTCTATGGATACAGTATGTTGAACAGACATGGAACAAAGAAAACCAAAACAGTTGGTTCTCTGCTGTCAAGGAAACAAGCTGCTCTTTCTGCTTAAATATCTTTTACCAAAACTAGAGGGAAAAAATCCTCCAAAACTCGAGTTCACACTTAAAAAGAAGTCTGACTTGCAAGCACTAAATGAATTCATTTTCAGATATTTGAGGGAGGGATACTGTTGTGTCTGAAATGGATAAATCGGCATATATATCCTTGAAAGCCCCTAAGGTTAAAGTTATTCTTAAAAGAAAGGTAAATGTTAAATCATTTTTGGGAACAGTAGGAGTCCAGAAAGAAAGTGAGAAAACATTCTGCAGTGTTCTGGTTTTTGTGCTGCATGCAGATGACTTATTTAGATTACATTTGGTTATTTGTGAACTTGTATTTCAACCGCCTTTTTTGCACCTATTTAAGCTACTCAGTACTTTGTACTTTAAAATAATGAAAACTAAACTGCATATTTGTTGAATAACAGAAAATTTTAATAGATACACTTCTTTCAGAAGTATTAAGAAAGGTGCCCTGCATATAAGTATTTCATCTCTTAAAAAGCTGAAGATGCTTCTATATGACATTTCCAATGTACAAATGACACGGGAGACAGCAGCTACTCAGAAATGTGCTTAAGGTTACATGAAAAAAATTATCTGTAGGAGCAAAATGAAATGTCTCCTACTTTTTTTAAATCTTGGATTTGCCTCCTGATAAGTGACATGGGTTCTGGTTTGAATAAGCTTCAATTGGAGCTCCTGCACTTCAGTGGAAAATATTGACTCTCAGGGAGCACCACAGAGGAAAATAAGCCTCTACTAAGGCTGAAAGTTATCCTAGGAAAGAGGCTATGTTTCATCACATGCCTCATAAAATAAGCATTTCTAGATACACGAGTAGACCCAAAATGATAGACATGATTTACTTATTTGCTACCACATTTCTGATTTAAACCAGGGGGTACAAAGGAGGTTGAAGGCAAATAATGTGTTGTTCAGAACTGTTTTTGTTTGTGGACCATGAAGGCGTTCTCTGCTAGGTTTTGTAACACCACTGGTGGGCTTACATGTATGATGGCTGGTTAGTGGGTGACCTCCCAGGAATGGGTGCACTCCATGTGTACCTTCTTAGCCCCAGGTAACAGAAAAGACCTCAGCCTTTTGTGAGCAGGAAGTAAAACCTATCACCATAATCTGCCCATGGGCTAGAAGTGTACAGAGGAACCAGGGTGTGTAAAACAGTCCCGTACCCAGAGTTAGAATCTACCTTGGTAGGAACTTATAAGGAAATTCAATGTATTTGGCCCTCTGTGTACAAACAATAAGGGTTGGATTTGGAGAGAATAGCCACGAAATTCTCTTCTCCTTATAAAAGAGACTAGAAGTAAGCCCTTTTCTTGGGTATTTTCTCTTGCTATATTAACTTTGTTTGTCTTGTAGGCTAGAATTATCTGCATTAATCTCTTAAGGAGGGAGAAGTTGATATATTTGAAAGACATACTCTGAAAAATCATTAAAGGTGCTACATGCAACCCCACTAAAATAAGAATTCCTACAGAAGACCTTGTACTCATCTACAATTAACTGTGCAGTGTCTTCTTCACAAGTTCATGGATTATAAAATTATGTGAAGTAACCTTATATTTGAATTCCCTGGCTTCTTTTGCTTTGTTTAGACGCTATCATAAGAGAAATGAGGGGTGGGTTTGGAGGGGAGAGCTAGTTTGTACACTTCTGAATATTTGAGCTGTGCTTAATCATCCTCATGTGTGAAATCTTTTATTTAAAAAAAAAAAATCAGTTTATCTGATACTTACTGCTCTTTAGTACAGCACAGCTTGGTAGCACTAGGTACGTCTTGTTGAAAGTATGTCCATAAATATGTCCCTTGCAGCACAGAACAGCTTGTTAACTTGGCAATCCTCAGCAATTTGCTTTGAAAAGTTTGCCTCAGTTTTGATAGTCCAAATGTAGGGCAAAAACTCGAACTAACTTTTTAGCTAATTTTACCAATTGACACTTTCCACCCAGTTTTAACTGCCTGTTTGCTAGAACAATGACTGCAACGCCTCTTCCTCCTTATTTAATAAGCTGTTTGGTTTTTGTTGTTGTTGCTTTTTTGTTTGTTTGGCAAAGTTCTTCATTTTTAAGGGGCAGGGATTACTGATTTTCTATTTTCCTAATATGCAGTGGAAAAAAAAGAGCCTGTTATCTTGATGAAATATTATTCTATTATTTTAACCGTACATAAATAACAGGGGCAATGGGGTGCCACTAAGAACTATTTTATAGAGGATGGTATCTCTATGAATTTGCAGTGTTTTCAGTTGAAAGAGAAATACAAAAGTGGGCAAATGCTATCTGTCCCCTCTGTCAGAGATGGGGAAAATGAGGCACGGAGAGGAGAAGTAAACTGTTCAGTGCTCAAAGGCTGTAGAGCATCTGTAGCTTTAAGAAAAGCACAGATTTTTGCACGATGTATTTAAAAATATCTACACTCCTTTTCTTTGTTTTATTAAGGCTTTTGGCCAGCTTTGCTGAAGATCTTTTAGAATGTGAGAATAGAAGTAGAATGCCTACATTATTTCTATACCAAAGACATTAGGCTGACTTATGGGAGAAACCCTGAAGTGAAAACTCTTGAGCCCATGTTCTAATTTAACCACACGAGGACTGTGACTGGAGATACTACAAAGTGAGTTACAATGGTTAACTAAGTGAAAGATAATATCCCTTTGCCATTATTGTCTAGTAGGTCTCATTGCTCCTCTGGGCATGCTCCTTAGAATAATTTAAAAGGATCCACTGAGAACCATTTTGCTTTGGGTTTTTTTTTTTTTTTTTTTTTTTAATGATTGCCAAAAGCTATTTGCTAGAATGGTACAGAATGTTTACAGATGCCTTAGGAAGAAAACAGCAGAATGTGGAACTAATTGTGTTTATTCAAGATAATTATGAAACACAAATGACCATTACTTACAACAAGTCCCCTAACAGCCAGAGTTTGACTCCTGGGGCCAAGATCAAACCCAGTAAAGAAAAGCCTTACTGTTATGTTATACTGTCCATATGGACACCACACATCAACACAAACTATTGCAGCTACTGCTCTCCCCTCTCCGCTCTTGTACCAAACTTCAGAAGAACCGCAGCTGCTAAGTTGGAAGAGGAAAGGCTGGTGGAAACAATGAGTGCTTTGGATGAGGGCAAGTTCTGAGGAAAGAAACCATAGGATATTTTGACAGTTATGTTGGAAATTCTATCATAGGAAAACAAACCAGCTTTGATGCACTGGTGGTGGTGATTTAATTTCTTTACAGAAGGGGAAGCACAGAGCAACCTAAAGACAGGATCATCAATTCCACTGTAAAGCACAATGCAGCATGTATTATATATGTGTGTTCACACCCAAACGGTTTGTATGGCCCTCTCTATCTAATTGTGTACTACAGGTCTGAACACCTCATTCTCAAATGAGAGAATAAGAGGAATCTGGTGCAGAGCAGTGTTCTAATTACATGGAGGTAGAAGGAGAAGAAAAACAGTGAAAAATTTCATAGTGAAATATTTCAATTAAATTAAACCCTAGATGAATATATATCATCTGATTTCCTGGTTTTGTTGGGGGCATCAAACTGCATATTTTTTAAATTGACCTAGGAGGTTGATCTATCTAGATTTATTTAATTGATCTGTCTCATGCAGATAATGATACTCAAATGGGTCAATGTTGTCATTATAGCTTCACTTTGATTACTTCATTCTTGTTGTTGCTTTAGTTGGTTTGTTTCTGCGTTGGAGATATTTAGACTATCAACAATTTCATTAGCATGTGGTTCTTATACAGAAAGGTCATTGTATCCTTAATAGTGTGAAAAAAAATGATTCAGACTCTACTGTTTTTGTTGATTTCATTTTCTGGTGACACACATGAATTCAAATTCAACAATGTCCAAGTGAGAAAAACAGCAAGTTCTTTATTGGCTTTGACTCTTTCTTGCCCACATGGATGAGAATATACTTTGGCTAAATTCTGGCTCTTAAATCAATGCAGGTTTTGCTTCAGTGTTCACTTACCATACTGTGCATGTAATTTATGTTCAGTATTATAAGACAAAATTCAATGTATAATCCATAGTTCCAGGGAAACAGGATTTGTATGAGAACATTAATACAGAACTGTTAATCAGGATTGAAGCCTACCAGCACATGCACTGTGACTGAAAAATGCCAGAGGTTCAAGGGAACCAGAAATGGTCTCGGTACACAGGTCAGATCTGAGATGTCTGGGTAACTGTTAACTAAGCCCCCCAGTTTCAAATGTTAGTGAATTTTCCTGGAGAAGAAAATCTCCACTTAGCTCTGCATTTAATATGACTGGAGGAAATTAGACTGAGACATGAAATTTATTCTCTGAAAGTTTTACAGATGGTTTATCACACCCCCTGTGGTTGTTCAATTCTGGAGGGAAGTAATAGTCACAGGATTTGCATTTCACTCCTATCCAGTGATGTGCTCCTGGTTGTCATTGTTTTAACTTGTACTTGTCCTTGCTCTCTTCTTAAAGGTGATTGCAAATTCTCACTCTCTTGCAGGTACTCTTGGATACTTGCTGATACCAGACACGAGTGACCCACCCTGGGAGCAGGCACAGTTGTTTTGGTTCCCATGCTGCTCATGTCCAGGGAAATGACCCTACAGGGTCTCCTCCACTTTCCACGTGGCTCATAGCAGCACCAAGCATAAAACAAGGAGAGAATGAACAAAGTAGGTTGTTAGAAGTGAGATGAAATAATTTGTGGTGCTGGGTGGACTTTGAGGACTCCTGGTTGTTTGGAAGAGGTGGGGCATAAAAAGAATATAGAAATCTTCCATTGCTACATTTCCATATATTGCTATACATTGCTATATATATATGTATATATAAATTGTATAGATATATAAAGTTATATTATAAATATATTATATATAAAAGCTAAAATTTATATTATATATAAAAATATTTATATATATATATATAAATGTGGTCTAGACATAAGAAGGAAAAAGATATTTCAGAAGGATTGAAGAAACTCAGAATTAAATTAAACAAAAAGTTGTCAAGGAAAAAGCTTCAGCAGATCTTAAAAAATAATTCTCAGGGCTTTGCATTTAATGCCGTTAAACAACGTGTTTTCCCTGTTTTTCTCGATGACTTTTCAGTTCAGCCAGACCAGACCAGAGGATCAGGACCAGTCCCTCCTGGTGACAGCCCTTTTCCCTACCTGCTACAAGGACTAGGCCATGTTAAGTTCACCAGTATACTAAAGCATATTTATAGCCAGAAGGAAGACTTACTTCTGCCCTGGGGAGCCATTGTTTCCTTCTACTGATGCACTCAAGTGGTACAGGTTGAAGGCGTGTATGAGGCACAGCAGGGGAAGAAGCAGTAGGGAAATAGCATCTCACATCTCACACCCAGGGTGAAGAGTTTATAGTGAAAGCTCTGTAATCTCTTGTCCACTGTGTCTGGGCAAAGAAAAGAGTGGAAATTAATTTAATGGGAGATGCCAACTAAATCACCACAATGAAAAAAATATAGGAAACTGCATTAGAGAGGATGGCTGTGCTGCAAGCAATTTCTGGTGATGCCACTCAGCAGGGAAGAACTGTAGCAAAGGACCTCTGTGTGTCTCCCTTCCTTGGTGGTTGCCCCCCATAAGCGCTAACGACCTACCCGTCAGCTGCCAGGCCCTGCGTGACCACCCTTCTCATCTCAGCCACCAGCTGATCCCCAGTCACTCCGCTGAGGTGAGAGTTCAGCACCAGAGGTTAAGGATAATAAGAGCGCCGGCATCCATGGGGAGTTCAGCTCATGTACAAAGTCATAATTATATGAGCCATTACCACTGTCCAGGTGAAATGATATCGCTGCAAGCAGGGATAGAAAACATTTGCAAAGATGAGCTTAGGAAGCAAGGCTGGGAAATATCTGTCTTTCTCCAATGGATGCACTGTGGCTTTACATGGGCTATAAAATGAGGGTTGTTTGGCTATTCAAGTAGAAACCTGTTAAACGCATAACCTTTTTCCAACAAACTCTACATCTTTTAGTGAGTCTGTTCTTTCAACAGGTATTGATTTGAGCAGCCTTGGCTATCTTTATTAAGTGCATTTTAGGTGCACAGAAAACACCACGGAGCATTTCAAATCCCCAGTACATCGCACAGAGGCAGTGTTTGTAATACACTGCTCACTGCTTCCATGAGCTGGACAACCCTCATATGCTATGGGCCAAATCGTACCCTTGGATGAGTATGCCTGATTCCCACTGCTGTCAGTGTTGCTGTCATTGAAATCTGTGGGAGTTCAGCTTGTGCATCCAAAGGGAAATCTGGCCTAAAATCTATTGTGCTCATACTCCTCCTCCTTCGATATTTCTTGTTTGCCCGACTCTCTCTCTTCCTCGTCAAGGTAAAATAAAGGCTTTTTAAAATGTGAAATAAAAAGAATAAAAAACCTCTAGTGCTACAATGTTTGGTTTGTGAGTGTGAGCGTAATTATGGATGCTCTTTATCCCAGGTTTTCTTGAAAAGACACTATGTAGATGGGTTTACAGAAATTTGCAGTAGTTTTGCTACCTTATGAGATTTATGCAATCCTCACAGATACCCCCCACAAAAAGGGCAAGTAAGATCATTTCACCCCCAATTTCATCCTCAGTGCTCCACGGCTGGAGCATTGCCCTCATTGCTCAGGTGACAAACTGCAGTCTGCATGCCATCAGTTGCAAACATTAAGCCAGCCAGACAGTAGATGCTACAGAACTCAGGCTGGATGTACCTTGTGCTTTCTGTGAGGAACATGGAGTTGGGACTGTAGACTGTAGACTGACTGGAAGAGCAGCAATAGGGCCCAACTGCTCTGGAGGTCCCCTATCCCATCCGAGTGTCTCCTTGTGTCATGGCCATCTCTATGAGCTGTATATCAGGCTCAAGATTGACTCCTCTCTGCATGGTTGCTTTGAATTTATTTTGTTCCTAGGCAGCTAGTTGGAGTGGTAAATTTATACATGCATTCAGCATTGTCATAATCATATCTTGCCTGAGGGCATATTGATCCTTGTTACCATATTGACTTCATGCTTTTACATCTGCCAGCAATAGGTCTACACATTTTTTTCTATGAAGATTGCACTTTTTCCTTCCTCTGCCCCAAATTCCCCTTCTACACTACACAGTCTCCTTTTATTAAGGCAAAACACCTTTATTTATTTATTTATTTATTTTGAGCCTGTGTTTGCTCAGGTGAAGACTGCAAAGATTTCTGGCTCTAATGAAATGCAAGGGTAAAGCAAATAGTTGAAAACAAATCACCAATAGAATTTTCATTCTGAATTATAAGCATACAGAGAGCATGTTTTTTATTTGCTTTCCAGAGTGAAAGAAACAAAGAAAGCAAAGGGGAAGCTACCTGTTTGTAATTGAATCGCTTAGAAGAGAGGAGCAGCACTGGGCTGGTCCTTGGTGGCCAATACAGCTTGCAGCAGCAGAGCTGTCTCCACAGGCAATTTCTGATTTTCGCTCCTGATCTCCATACAGTTTTAACTATAAAGGTCAGTAATGAAAAGCAGATGCTAAAATGGGTCCAAAATAGTTTTTGCTTAACTTTTAGCATTTACTTAACTGATTACTAGTTACAAATCTGACACGCAGCAGACATAACAGTGCTCTTGGGGAGATTAAAGGATTAGTCACTCACTGGCCTAATCAGATTAATCAGAGATTTTGAGCACAATATAAAATTCTATCCACAGAGGAGATACAAGTTAGCCACATGGTAGCCTAATTTGGGGAGGTATGCTAGGGATGGGCAGAGCAAGACAATAGGAGATATAGATACAACTGCTAGTAGCCAGAAGGATTTCTCTATGTCCCGTACTTCTAAGTTCCACTGAGAGACCTTATGTTTTCTATGGGAATTACAGATACACAAAATATAGCACCAACATCAGACAGTAGCCTAAGCAAAACTATAAGACAACAAATATAATGTCTGAATGTATGCTTGAGATCTTAGCACAGAGTAAGCATACGTGTATGTTTTCCCTTATTTAATTTCATAATTGAAAACTTGCTTCTAATTTGTAGAGCAAAATTCCCCCTTTTTTTCCCTTTCTTTTTGACACCATAGCATTCAGGGTACAAAGTGTGGGGAAGAACTCAGCAAAATGTTAAAACACAGCTTTGTGACAAAACTGAGAGATGCTATTTGATATTGCATTATTCTGGGGTTGACAAATAAGATTCACTGTCACCTGTGTGAGCCGCCCAAGATGGAATTGAAACCTATTTTCATTTATGAAGCAATTTAATATTTTTAAGAAAATCTGCTTTTCTTTTCCAGACAATCTGAATAAAGGGAAAAGTGGGACTGAATCCCAGCAGTGAAACTGTGTTTTTTCCACAGTAGAAGTTCCTTACCAACCGGAGTATGAATAAGGAGAAATCAGGGAACACTGGTACGAGCGTAAATGAAAAGAGCAAGGGAAAATCAATGTAAGGGATGCTATCTGAATCTATCATCCATTTCTTAACAAAACCCCAGAACATTCTCTTCTTTCATTTAAAATAAAAAATTAAAAAAAAAAAAAAGATGTTTTTTTCCATTTCTGGGATGGTGACCTTAACAAGTTCCCTTAGCATTTCGGAATGTGTTGGTCTCTTCTCTGAATCATATCTCCCTGACATCGTGTCTTCGGGAAAGAAGCACTTTTAAGAAAGAAACAAACAAATTAATCTCAATGTGCTTCAGAAAAGACGCTGGGGTTGGAAGGAGGCCAGCGCTTCGCTCTGAAGTATGCTCTGTGCTTGGCAGAGCCCAGCAATGTGTGTCTGCAACGGCTCTTCTGCTGAGATTTTAAGATTTAACAATTACAGGTCTTTAGAAGAGAAAATGCAGCTAAGCAGGGGCAAGTAAAAGTTTGCTACCAGCAATGAGGTGTTTGCTATGCAAAAAGAAGCTCCAAGGGAGAAGCATTCAGACCCTACACCTGGGTGCGCAGTCCCGGCGAGCCAAGATGCACGCGGGCTGCGGGTGCTGCCCTCTCCCTCACGGTCAGATGCTGTCGGGTGGCTCTTTGCAGCCATAGGATGACAAAGCTGTCTGCAGCAGTCCAGCACTGACACACCTCTGGCATTGCCCCCTCTTTCTCTCCCCACCCCAGCTCCGTGTGGCAGAATCGCCCTTCCGTTCAGCCCCACAACCCGTGGCACAGAGCATCCCGAAGCAGATCCCTATAGGAGCAGCCCAGGCAGCACAGGCACCAACACAAAGCTGCCTTTGGAAAATAGCAATTGCACGCTCGGTCTTCGCTTTCAAGGAAGGACGGGCTGAATGCGAAATGTGCCAAGAGCGGCCGGGACGGCATCGCTTTATTTTCACAAAGAAGCCTCTCCTAATTGCACGCGGGCTGTCTTTTCGCAAACAAACTTGTTTCCACCTAAGGCTGGCAATCACGGGAGTGACCGAATGTGTGTGTGCGTGTGTGTGTGTGCGGGGGGGGCTGCTCTGTGGCAGAGCCCGTACGTCTCATGCCCGTGCTGATGGAATTATTGTTTATTTTTTTAATTTTCGGAGGTAGGTTGATGACAGCTGAAGAAGACTGTATTTGCCGAAGAGCAGCATGACGGTAGAGAGGAGAGGAGCTCCTGAGGGAGATCTAATGGTGCCTCTCCTTCCTGCACAGAGATAAAGACTTATAATAAGCGTGTATGTTCACCATCTGGCTCTGTGCATGTGGTCCTTATGGAGGCGAAAGCAGCACAATCTGTAAATGATCAGGAGCCATCGCACTCTCTCCAGAGAATCCACGATGCAATCAAGGTGACAGATGGCATGGCCGCTGCTGTGGCCTCATGGAGAAGATCAAAATCACCTTCAATAAACTCTGACTGAAATGGGCATGAGCACCTCAAAAAAGTCAGTTTGTCAGTCAAACTGCGACAGCAAGCTGCATTGGGGAAACATAGCGGCCAGCTCTCTGTTTTCAATCGTTTCCGTCTGACTGAGCCTGAACTATGATCTTTCTCAAATTGTCCTTTCTGTTTAGCTGAAGCAGGCCAGCAAATTGCCAGATTCATAGCTTTATTGAAGGAAATTGAAAACATGATGTCCTCAATTCAAGGGACAAACAGCTGGCAGGTGCTTGGACACCCAGGCACATAAAATGGACCCCTAGTCTTTTGGACAAGTTTGGACAACTTTTGTCAGAATAAATATAGATATATAATAAAATAGATATCATAAAATTCCAATTTAGGCAGGGTTTATCAGGCATTAGCTGACAGCTATTATATGACTGCAGATGAACCCTGTGCTATGTATTAAGTGCTGGATTTTCCTATTTATGCTAAAAATACTGCATAATATAGTGATTTTAATCACTATGTTATACTGCTAAATATAGTGATTTTTGTTTCCCCATTTTGGTTGAATACCTCAGTAGAGTCTTTTTGCCACAACAGCTTACTGGGTATTGCCATGAAGGGCACAATCCTGCAAGGTGTCCAAGAACCCTGATGGGGTGGCTCAGCTTTAGATCAGGGGCCAGACCCTGCAAATACTCAGCAAACTGAACCCTCAGCCTTCATTCATACGAACAGGAGCCCCAAAAGCCACCAGCCTAGCTTCCATCTCATGAAAGTAAGTTTACCCTATCCTTGACTTTATTGACTCCATTATTTTCAGGAAAACTGAATTAATGCTACTTGCCTCCATTTTCAAGTTCACTCATGAGGGCCTGGCTGAAGCAAGGACATGATGGGAGGTGACAGAGGAAGTGAAGGACGGCCTTTCTCCCATCCATGGGGTCCTGCCCCAAGGTCTTCCCAGCACCCGCCACGGGGCTGTGTCGGTACGAGGAGTGGATGGATGGCTGCATCCCCACTCGGCATGGCAGATGGTCACTGTCTTTCTCAGTTTGCTCGCTTGCATCTTGGGCTTTCTACCACCACATTTTAAAACGTGCCCGTCGCCCTTAGCCTTTCCAGCTACTAGTTTTTATCTTTGTAACTCCTTAAATATTCTACAGACTCCTTTGGCCTGGTTCAAACTTTATTAATGGCAATGTATCTTCTCTAGACTTCAAGAAGTCCCTGGCACTTATCCCTCTCTGTTCAACAGAGCATTATCAAAGGCAATTTTTGTTAATATTATTATTATTATTTTCCAGTTGGGTGAGGAACATTAGGCACATTTTAAACTCCAACTTCCTGTTCCATGTGACTGATCTTACACCTGTAGCTGACCATATATTGCTGCTTTGCACATTTTATGCCTGCAAAATAAATAACTAAGTATAAACAACTGGCTACCCCATTTCTCTCTGTGTCACATTTTTCCATGCACAAGAGAAGAACTGTGCCTTCTCTCACCAGCACACAGACACCAGAAGACTAGAAGAAAATGTTCCAGTGTAAGACCATCATTCTCACCAGCCAGAATGACACTTTGCTACTCCAGTTCTCTGGGAACTGGATGAAAAAAAGTGGCAAACTTGGATCTGATTAAGAGATTCTGTTGATAGAATGGGGAGGAAGCTTTAAAACTAGACTGCTGGGGGCATCTAACCTCTCGGTTTGATTTGAAGTCATAGAGTCTTGCATTCCTTTTTCTGTGATGTGGTACCAGGGACCACAGTAGACCCGGTGTATGAGCAGTTTGTCTCAGAACTGGAACCTTTCACATTTGTGTGTTCTGGTGGTGTGCAGTCCATCCTCAGGGAAACATCTGAGTATTGCATGGACATTTCCTCTGGTACAGTCTGAAGGACAGTGCTAATACAGTATTGTAAGGTATCCATGAGTAGTCAATAGCGCTATAAGATTGAGGTTTTCGTGCGAAAATATCAAAGCATCCAAATAGCTGACTTTATTATGGCAACCAATCAACCAACCAAACAAAACCAACCAAATGTGTAGCGAGACACTAAGTCATTCTAATACTAAGGTTTTGAAACTAGTTTGGAAAATTAATGTACTTGCCACAAGCAACCACCAGCTGAGGTCTTCCTAAGTCATATTTTTCATTCTTTATACTATCTTCTTCTGCTGTTTTATTTGCTGTCTGTTTCTCGCGCTGACCTGTGTGCTGCTCACAGTCTGCTCTGCACTTTCCATGATGAAAGATAAGTCCAGATCAGGTTATTTGGTTGAAAAGCCTCAGTCTGCAACTACTCTGTGGAGAGCCATTGTTCCAAAGCTTATTTTCTCCTGCCTTGATCTTCAGAAGTCCACTGCAAAGGCACTATCTCCTAGTAGAAAAAACGCACTCAAGTGGGTTCATGTACCAGAAGATGAATGAAATCACCTTCAGATGCTATTTTGAGTATCATAAATGGTTTTAGTTTTTGTGTAGTGTGTGACGTAATACATGCCACATAGAACACTGTGGGTTACAATAAACAAATGTATTAGATCAACTGAGAACAAGCCAGGTCCAAAGGAAATTTGCTGCTACATGGCTTAGAAATCTGGAGGTCTTTTCCCTACAGAGGGATTTAGTTAATATGTAGAAATCCGTTATCATATGTCATGAGAAAGGAAAACACGTAGGTTCTTAGATAATTGAATGAAGTTAAGGGAAATTTAAGGCCAGAAATGCTTTTGTCCTTGAATGTTCTTTTATTGTATTCCAAATAGGGACTTCATGTCATGGACCTGTGAATACAAAGACTGTTTTTAAATCTCTACTTCTTGCATGACTGACACTTACATTTCAGTAACATCTTTCAGGATCTCCTTTGTGCACATTTATTTTGAAATAATGTATTGAACCTTTAAAACCTTATTAGAAAATTTTTGCTGCAATTACACTCCCAGATTCCATGATCAGCGTTTAAGCTGATTGTCCCTTACTTTAATATGACCTTACACCGTGACAGCATAAATATGACAGTAACTGTCAGAAATTAAACAGCTTTTGTGCTATGTACTCTGGGTATTTTGTTACACATTGATGGAGGGGTTAGTTGATCGGAAAAGGAAATGTTTTGTTTTCTGGAAGAAAAATACAGAATTTGGAACCTAGCAACGTTGCCTGGGGAACATTTAATAATATTGCCATGCCTGCAACATACCAGGGAGATGAACTTTCCAGCTATGCCTATAAATCCAGGATTGCTCCTTACCCTCCTTTTGTTTGTCTGCTTGCTTCATTTTCTTAAACTTCATTCTGCTTAGGCCATTTAATATTAAGAAAAGCATTCTACGTGAATCTTCTTTAGAAATCTTTGAAAACTGAAGCAAATCAGGAGGAGGGGAATATCAACCTAGAGCAACCCACTCTCAAGAGTGGAGTCTCTTCCATTGGCAGCTCAGGGCAATTTCCATTTCAGTTCCCCAGACAGCTTTATGGGGAAATGGGATGTTCTACTTCCATGGTTATCACTGCAGCAAAGGCAATGAAATACCCCCATAAGAGGAGGTCAATAGAGTCCACTAGCAAGAGCAGGAGATTTCAATAGAGAACAGAGGTTGAGAAAATTGAAATGAAGAATGGATTTCAAGCAACAGTGCCAGTACTTCATACATATGAATGTCTTTCATCTACCAAAAGTACCTCGTAGAGAGGGAAGAGATTAATTCATAAACACAGCAGATATCTTGTGCATGTGAACTAGAATGAATGTCTCACATTACTCTGATCAGCTATCACCAGGAAAGAGGAATGGTGATCATAACATTCTATTGTGAAGTTTTCTTTTAAAATTCTGGGGACAGTTTGCCCAGCTTGAATAGGGGGGGTATGCTGGTACCAGTGGTAAAAATCAAAATAAAGAGTAAATTGGAATTATGGAGTGGCTATTTGGAAGTATTTGAATGTTTGGATTAAGACTGCAAAAGTTGATACAGGCAAAAAGGGGATGCTTTGCATATACTTCTTTCATTTGTGCATGGGGACACAGAATTACCATTACAAAAGCTAGAGAGATAGAGTTGTGGATGGGATTATACAGCCACAAAATGCTCACATTTGATGCCATAAGCACAGTAACCATATCCCCATTTGGAAAGGTCAATTTTCACAGTGGTCTCAGCCCGATTTCTAATTGTTTGTGTACTATTATTTGAACATAAAATCCTGTAATTGCTCCTGTGGTGGGAGCAAATTAGTGAACTCAGAATGGTCTATCTAAAATCAGAAACTAGGAACTGAAAATGTTCCTGATGACAGTGGTATATTTCATATTACAAATGTTCCAGAACCCTTAGAGCATTAGGTACTTGGATTCATATTTTGACAGAAGCTGCTACATCTGGGTGGTAGGTAGAGCCTGTTCTTACCTACCTGCAGATCAACCAGAGGCAAAAGAATGGAGGTCTTATAAGAGGAGATGCATCGCTTTGTATGATAAAAGGTACTTTCTTTGTCTGGCAAACCACTCCTTTTGTATGCACATCAACCAGATGGCCATTTCAGTTTGTCTCCGGCTGTGAATCAGACAATATGGCAGAATTGAGGGAAAAGCAAAACCTTCCCCTCCACCCCTCCTCTCTGCACATAAAATTAGAAATCAACAACCTTTGGGGAGATTTAATTTTAATACTTCATTTCTTTGATAATTTAGGGTCTTTTGACTTAGTCAGTTACTGTGCATCATTCTTTTTAAGGTGGGAATAGCTAAATGCTTAAATATTGGGAGACGGGAAAAAAAAGAGGAGAGAGAGATTATGTAAAAAAAAGAGGTAGGAAGGGAAGTGTTTCTTAAAAAAAAAAAAAAAAAAAAAAAAAAGAATAATTCCAGTGACACAAGCTACATTTTACATGGTGAGATTCATGATGCTTCGCTGGTAGGCAACGTGGTTCACTTTCAAGTCCTTTTCAGATGGTCTGTACTTCTTTCTCCCACACTGTAGATCATTCTGTGAAATTTGGGCAGCCAAAATACCCTGCAGAATTTGCAGATAAAGCAGGAAAACAGCTTGTTTCAGGACTAGGAGGTGAAAGGCACCTGCACACAGGCAGTGAATGTTGTATGCTCATGATTCCTAAAGCAGACGAGTTCAACCGTACAGAAAAAAACAAGGTGAGAAAAAGGGGGCAAACAGAAACCTCAGTACAACTACATCTGCAGCAAGGGCCCTAGGGGCCTTGGCTGTTTTACTCCCAGGGCATAAAGGCCTTGCAAGATTACAGATACCTATTGAACACAGCATGAGGTTATTAGCATCACTCCAAGTCTCCTGACACTGTCCATTTGCCCGATTTGGCACAACTGAGTGGGATAAAATTACAGATTGTAGTCACCAGAATTTGACAATAGCTAGAAAGAAAACCAAAGCCACGATGCCAGAAGGAAAACTCCCAGTAGGAGGTGGCAGGTCTATATCAAATCCTGCATTTGGCTGGGGTTAAAATACCTCAGTGCAAATGAAAAGCATGTATCTATGTTTTAATAACTGCAGGCACAAACTAAATCCATGAGTTAAATCTTCAGTTTGCCTGCTGTTTCTACCTACTAGCATCCAAGGTACTTCAGGCATTTCTCAAATGTGTGAATAGAAATATTGCACAGCCTGTATTCACTGTGAGCTCAAGCCGACTCTTGGAGAAAGTCCCTGCTAAAAAGAAGAGAGACTGCTCCTCTGGCAAGCTGCAGAGGGCTCAGTTTCAAGCATGGGACAGTATCTAGTATTGCATGTAAGCTCATAACATCCTCTTGGCTCATAGAAGATCTCGAAGAATGACCACAGAATCCTACATAAAACTAGAGGATAGAAGATGTCCTATGAAATACTAAAATCAGGTGCTGTCAGTATCCTCCTTCCAGAAGGTAGGAATTCTTGATGGCTTTTATTAAAAAAGAGTTACAAAAGCCTACTTTTAAACCTTTAAGTCAGCAAACACTGTGCTCAATTTAATAGCAAGGGCAGCAGAGAAGAGTACTGTCCTGTGCATCCCTTTTTGGCCACTTAGAATTCACGTGAAAATACATGCAATAAAATTGTATTTTGTGGTTTTCTTCGTGTTATATAGACCTGGATAAATTAAAGCATAAAGTATATTTTATTAAAGTATAACTTTAATAAAAAACATGCAGTATTCCATTTATAAGTACAAATTTTGCCATAAACTTTGGGAAGGAAACAATACTAAAAATATTCTGGAAAGTGTAAATTATTATTGAGTACTACTCTAAACAAGAACACAAAATTAGTCATAAATAACTCAGTTTCAAGAAAATTTGGGATGTTTTGCACCTTAAATAATGTAGAAATCAGATTTCCTTTGGCTGTCTGCTTTTAAACTGAAAGTAAATGGGGAACTGAAAGTAGCAGGGAAAAACAGAGAGTTTTGAAATGATTAGTTCCAATTCTTATGTATTAACTTCTGTTAAGAGAATGTCATGGGGGCCACTAGATGTTTTACTGATGTACGTTTCATGATAACTTTTGCCCCAGGACTACGAGGATGAAATTGCCACCGCAAAGAATAGAAGAGAAATTTAAATAAAAATGATTATCACGATTTTTCATGTCCAAAAGTTTGGTTTGCTTACATGAAGAATATCTCTACCAGAACTGAGGATGAACTCTGGAATGTCAGGTAAATGCTACCAAGAAACTGCAGAGAATTACAGAATCACAGAATTGCAAGGGTTGAAAGGAACCTCAGGAGATCATTTAGTTCAGCCCCCAAAGAAGTGAACGTTCAGGTAATTTATTAACCATCTCTCCATCTTCCAAAATTTGTATAATTTGTAATAATATATTATTACATAATATATTTGTAAAATTTAATCACTTAAAATGAATTGGTTTGATTTTCTACAGTATTTGAAACCAATTTTCAGCTTTACGTGAGATATCCTTCACTTTACAAGCTTGTTTAAGCTTTATCTGTTCTTTTCTATGCTTAGGGCAGCGGGTGTCTATCCACTACAGTCTGAACTCTGTGACATTCTTGAAGGAACTGTGAAATTAAAGCACCTCCATGCAAATCTCAGATCTATGGGGAATAACCAGTTCTATCTGATGAGGCAGTTTTTTGGAGCACCAATTTTCTTGTCTGTAGAAAAGAGATGGAAATACGTAACTCTTTTGCAAAGTACCATGAGATTGAAATATCTGAACATACTATATAGTAATTAAGTTACGTTATCAGTCAGTATGTTGCTGGTACTAGATGTATCAGAGGAAGACAGAAGAGACCGTGTGATGGATGAAATGGTATAAACTCCCCAGAGGAAGTTCCTTACCTATCTATTAATGTTAGGAAAATGTGGTATTCTGAAAACAATCTATGATAAAATTTCTTTCTTCTTTTTTAAATCCGAGGAATTGTAGAGTTAAATTGTTGTTGGGTGTGTGATAACTATTTTATTGAGGGAAATACTGCATTCATAATATCTCATTTTGATACTCCTGCTTTATAAATCTGGCAGACTATATCTTGGATGCAAGCACAGAAACCTACATACTCATTTTCATCATAATGATTACAATAAAAAAAAGAGGAAATTTTTTGGTTTGCTTGATAGTTAAAAAAAAAGCCTTTAACTTAATGGGCAGGAAAATTTTAGCAAGGTAGCAGAATATCTCAGCACAGTGCTCTTTTTGGATGATCTGCAATCTGGCTATAAAGTTACTTCAAACTTGTGAAAGAAAATTCCAAATGTCAACTTAAAAAAAAAAAGCTATTTCTCTTCTTTCAGCTGGCATGCAGTTTTAATGTTTAAAAAAATTTATACACCTATATAAACAGTTTGCTCCGTCTCCCTACCTTCATCTAGTTATCTTTTCAGGATTTTAAATAATCAGAAATCATAACTTATGATATATGAAGACTTGAGAATTTTATGTTTCTCTCATCCCTGAGCATGTCTTCTACAAATGTATGTATAATCTGCAGTATATACATATATATTCTCTTGCTATAACAAGTGAGCCTCTGGAGACAAAGCCACCTCTTGTGCAGATCTTAAGTACATGAATAACCTTAACTGATTTGTTCCATTCATTTAGATATCTCATGTACTTAAATTTACATATGTGCTAAAGCACTTTAATGAACCAGGGCCAAAACAAGTAGGGTCTATAGCACTGTGGTGGTAATGATGCTCTTACTGTAAGACTCATTACCCCTGTTTTTTCCATGAGTTGTAACAAAGCAAGGATTGGGTGATTAGTGGAAATTCTTTAAGGTTTACTTCAATTTGTTTGATTTCGTTCCATTGTGCATGGCCCATTTTTATGCCTGTGTTTCCAAGGAAACAGTTGTAAAATGGAATTTGATATGATGTGTTATCAGGTTCCTTGTCAGCAAGTTTCAAGTGATAGTTATGAACTTGACAAATTAAGTTTAAAAAAATTATGATGGGAGCATTAAGAAAGAACTACATGTATAATGTTTGTTGTCATGTGAATAATCTTTTAGTGTTTTAATTTGTTTGGGAATGGAGAAATAGTTTTGATCGCTGCAAAGTGGTCATAGTATTGATAACAGATGTACAATATGCTATGCATGCAACACTGAAACCAGTGTTGGAGTATGTTGTTCTGATCCCAGCAATACAATCTTATGAGGACACGCACTGAGTTAAATCAGACTGCCTCAATTTAAGTTCTTTATCTTCATTGGAAGGCTAATAATAAAATCCAAGTTAGAGTTGCATATATGAGGTCTGGGTGTATGGCATACTTTGGATGATATTTACAATTTGTTGTCTCCAGTGCAAGCACAAACAGAAGTGTTTCTTCCAACATATTTGTACAAATGTATGATGTAGAGAACAACTTACGAAGTCCCAATCTTCAACTTCTTTATTATCTTGCTCTAATAATAAGGATCTCTCGAGTAAATACATTTTAAAAAAGAACTAGCTGATCAATCAACCAACAAACAAAAGACACTATTAGAAAGAAAGATGGCTTCATTAAAAAAAAAACAGACTGTAGTCTTTAGTTTGTGCATGTGACATTTCTGTGAACTTGAGAACAAGACGAGCAGGAAACTCCAAAGATATTGAGGACTCCATTTCACACAGTCCTGTTTTCAGTGACACATTGCAAGAGAAAATATTTCTGAAATAGTTCAGTGTTCCTTTGGGGACAACTTTTTGTCCCTATGTTCCAGTTACCTTGACTGAAGTCAGAAGAACTAGGCAGGACCCTGAAAAGCCAGAAAGACTGACCTCTGAAAATGTTATAGAATCCCTGGGTTTGAGAGATGGAAAACAGAGGTTGGAACGTGTTCCAAAAAAGCTCCCTTTCAAAGTGAAGAAATGTGTCTGGTTTAGTTTAAATTAAATCAGCATTTGTTTCAGATATTTAATAAAAGTTTTTTTTAGGACTCCTAATATCATGGTTTCTTTGTCTTTTGTCTGAGCATCCCTGTGAAGTATGCCAGGAGCTGAGACATTGCTCTATGTACCCTGACCTCTGGTACGTGATATGGTTTCCCCTGAGGTCTCAAACTCCCTGTTGACAAGATATGAGATTACATCAACGCCCACTTCTGCTCTCTTATGGCATTTGCACTCCCTTTTCCATGAAATTAGGGTGCTGGAAAAAACGGCTAGGATTTCCAGCAAAGGCATTTCCCCAGCATTAGGATATGTGACCAGCACCCACAAGAAGTACTCCTGGTTCCTTTTATGTAAAGCTCAAGTGTAAAACACTACTGAGTTTGAGGAATTTGACAGTATCATAATTAGAGCCTAAGGAAGCATGCACAAAACTTTTGGCAAATCAAGGAACAAAGCCTGATTTACCTCACCTATAGGCTATGCTGACCTCTGTCCCTTCGTTATAAGTGATATGTAAAAGAAAACAAAATACATCTGAATTATGACTATTGATATTTTCAGAGAGTTGGGACCTGTTTTAAAAGACAGAAAATTCTCTTTGTTGTTTTCCTTTGTGCGCCTTGTAAATTTAGGGCCTAAACCCCCAAACTCTAACTTTACTAACACAAGAAAGTTACTGCCTTTTCTTAATTTGGTGTTCTCCTTGAACCTTCGGTGAGTGTGAGCCCAGAGAAGTGAATCCTAAGTTTAATCCCTACATTAATCTAAAGTGTTTTGGCCTACCTAGAAATTTTATTGTTGGAATTATCATTAGTCCTTGAAGAGATGCATTCCTGACCAAAGACATGTGAGGTGTCATAGCTGAATTCATTTCAAACAGGACTCTATGAGGAGAATTCATCACCATTTTTATAGTTGTATGTTTGTACAGAAGCAGACAATATATGTATTGTGTAGTTTTTCTTTTCCTTGTGAATTTTCCTGATTGCAATCGATGTTTTTGCATAAATTACTTTAATAAAGTTCATTTAAAATCACAGTAGCTTGACTTGGTGAGGCAGGGGTGAAGCATACTCTGTATTTGCAGAACTAAGTAATTTCATCAAAAATGTTGCATGGCTGTAGTTATATTTGCCTCAGCCCTTTCCCTTTAGTAACACTTATAAAGAAGGAAAAGGAAAACAGTTCATCTTGAAGACAATTGAATCTGACACAAAAGACTGTAAAAGCTGGAAAGATGGTCTAATGTGAAAATACATATTTCAATGATTTGTAAATTGTGCATTATGTACTCGGTGAGTAATTGCGGTCTGTTTACCAAATACAAATATAGACAATTGTTAATGTTGTATCGTCTCAGTCCATGCAACAAAGACTTTATATTCTTGATACAAAAATGAACATTGAAGAAACAGCACCAAAGAAGTAAATACTTGCCACTGTTCAAGCATTAATAAAAGAACTGCTCTCATGTCACGAGAGGTTTGGAAGAAGTCTCATTTGGAGGCAACTGAAACTTTTAAGACTCCGTTGCCTGAATGTATATTATAAGCGTGCAAAATGCATTCACATATGATGTGTTGTTATCTTGTCTGTCTCTTTTTTCTAATTCTGTCTTTTAATGTCATTTAAAAATGGCTAGGGGAGTGTTTTGAAGGCTTGTAAGAAGAAAAGCCTGCTCTTGTTTCCAAGATGAGCCGTGCTACGAAGCCTCAGGAATCAGTTTGGGTGAGGTATTACAAACCCTTTAAGAAAATGGGAGTACACAAGCTGTAACAGCTCAATTTAAAATAGAAAATCTACATTCTCTGTGTATGTGAGTGTGTGTGTGTATGTGCGTGCAGGCAAACATGGCATTCAGGAGAGTGAAATGAAATGAGCCAGAAACTTCTCACATTTTCCTGGCATCTGTGGCGTGTCGCCATATGAGAACCATATGACTGCTGGCAGATTGGCATGTCAGCTCAAGCATGTACAACTTGACCTCACTGAGCTCTGTGTTTATCAGTTTATAACAGGAATATTGATACAATTTTAGCTGCAGTCTTTCTGTGCAAGGACACTTCATCCTTTCACAGTCCTAACTCTCCTTTGCTAAAATGACAGCACCTTGTTTTTGAAGTTGCTTTTCCACTTGGGGAAAAAAAAGAAAAAGAAAAGGCGGCAGAAGACAGCAGAAAGCTGTTCTGTGTGCCAGGATGATGTTTCATTCATTGTTTTGTTAACTGTGAAGTCCTTAGTGGAGTTTGTCGTGGAATTGCCTGGCTGACTTGCTCTGTCTCTGTGGTTGAAAAACTATGACAGTGTTGAAGACAAATGTGGAGTCATTTTTGGGTGGAAACAAAAATCCAGAGTGATGTTAAAGGTGAAAGTCAGCTCTGAAGTATATCTGCACTGAGCAGATTGATACTGTCCCCATTTTGACTCTGAAGAAGGATAATACAGAAAGACGTGGACTGGTGTTTTCACCACACATTGGCTTTTGATGTCCCTATATCCAAAGGAGTGAAATTCGTCTGAGCATATATGTAGTTGCCATAGCTCATACGTATGCAGTTAAATATCCAAATGATATACATGATATAAAATCTGAGACAAATAGCTTTCCGAGAATAAGAAAAATGGATAGAAGTGTGATCATAAATCTGAGTTTGCTGAAAAAAAAAATCAGCACAGAAGCTTCTCTGGCTGTTTATTGCTGGGTGAGAATCGATAACAGTGAAATGATGTGGGTACAGCCCTGAACCATGACCTGGACTGCAGAGAGAAATAAAAAAAGTACAGAGAGTACTTCTAATGGTAGGATTTCACTTAAGCTGCCTTTAGCAACATTATTTCCTTCAAGAGTAAGAATATATCTCTGATTCTGAAGCACATAAATGCACATTTCCATTGTGACTTGTTCCACTTAAAAGTGTGGAAATATGTTCTAACAAACATGCATCAATTCACATTAATACCTGCAATTGCTCTCACAGTTTTTCAGAACTATTGTTATTCATCTCTTCAAGATTTCTTGAAGGTTAAGCCTTAAACTGATGTGATTTTCTGATTTTCTTGATACTGGCAACTTAATTAGAACTTCATTAGGGCAGATTCTAGGGCTGAAGTTCCAGCTTTCTCACAAAACCACTGTCCTGATCAGAAATATGATGGAGATGGTACTATGATGACTAGGTACTTTGTAAAGACCAGCATGAAAAGTACATAGAAGAGCAGTGCTGAGCACTTGCGGGAAATGAATCAGAAAACTTCCAGCAGTAAAAAAAAAAAAAAAAAAAAAAAAAAAAAAAAGGAAACAAGAGCAGTTCTACTTGTTCTTTTTAATTATTTCTTATTTTTATTTATTTAATTAATTTTAAAATAGAATCAGAAGGAAAGTGGCATCTAAAACTTGGCATTGCCAGAAGCAGCGAATGGAAGAAAGACATGTAAACAAACATCCTACTGTACCCAGCCATGTAACTGTACTACTTGGGCAGCCTGTAGTCATCAAAATTGCTATTCATGATATCCTTGGGGAAATTTATCAGAAAGTCTAAACCAGTTGTTTATGTTTTCCAGAATTTTCTTCAACAGTCCCTTCACACTGATAGAGCGAAAGAAAGAGAAAAACAGAAATTAAAAAAGGAGTGAAAATTGATCTATTCTGATGAAAATTAAGTGCAATTTATTTCTAGGTTTTCTTTTTTTCTTTTTTCTTTTTTCTTTTTTCTTTTTTCTTTCTTTCCCAGCAGATCTGTTATTAAACTAAAGCCAAACAGTTTTGTTTTTACCCACCCTGCATTTACCTACACAAGTTATGGAATTTAAAAAAATTAAAGTCTCAGAATATTTCATTTATGACAAATTCTGGTTTAGTGTTCATTGTGTGTCATCTGAATCTCTGCTGATAGATTGAGAAAACTTGCCATATCAAATCACTGCACAAAGATGTCCAGTCTCTGGAAATGAACAATGAACAACATCTATTTGACAATTGTCTTCTCGGTTGGCCAAGAGATACTCTATCAGAAGCATCAGTACGGATCAATGATGACATCTGAGGGGCAGAGTGCACACTCAGAAAGACCATTCAGAATCGAATATGAGCACAAATTCTCATCAATGTGTCAGGGAATTTGCATACACATTTGCACTGTTGCACACACACATTCATCTTGGAGAACACACAGATAATTATGGATAGGCTAGACTCTCCAAAATGTACAAGTAGGCCCTATGATCCTTCTCCCTCATTAGGAAAAAGCATAGATTGCAACTTATCATATTTAGCATGCATATAATTATTATTTTGAATGGTAGCAAACACGCTTTGAGAAGTAGTAAAAACTGAAAGCATGTCTGTGGCTCATGATTTTTATATGCCTTTTTAAGGAAAGGTAAAACGACTTCTGAGCATTACACTGATCTTATACAGTAGGCACCAAACAGTAAAACTGTAGTCATTTGAGAGAATGACATAAATCTGCACTAAACAGTATAAACAGCTATTACTGTAGTTACAGTATAAACTTGATTAAATGGTCTATTTGTACATCAACAAGAAAACTCCTGATCATTAAATAGTACTTAGAGTAAATGGACAAGTCAAGGTGTTTGTGCCTTTTTGTTTCTTTCCATAGAAGCGTAGTATGAGAGGGTACTTCAGTGAATAATTCAGAAGGGAGAGAAAATCATTTACTGCAGCATGTGGACGGGTTTGAGTGAGAGCAGATTTCCATGCAGGAATGAAATATGAGGAAGGGAAAACACCCCTTTCTGAACACACTCACAAGCCCTGATTACATGGCCCACAGCTGGAGTTAATCCAGATTCCTGTTTAATTAAATAGTAGCAGTCATTCTGCTGCATTACATCAAAATGCAAAAAGGTGACACGGAGGTGAAACAGTAAATATGATATCAACCCCTCTTCATTGCTACTGAGAAAAGATTTATTTGAAATCTTTCAGTGAAAATATATTAACTGTCTGGGATAAATTCTAACTGCATAAAGAAATGTGTGGAATAATGTGAGATAAATGTGGCCTTACTAACATACGGCATTTTGTTATTGAATAAATTCTGTACCAAATAACCTCTGCTATATTTTTGTATGAGAAAATCTATCCTATCCTGGGCCCATATTTTCATTTGTTTGTGAAAAAGAATCATCCAAAGTTTTTTCCTTCATAGGAACTGCAGCTGAAGGATCTCAACATGAAAGAACCAAGAAACATTGTCCCAGTATAAATCTGGACACTTACTTATCCCATGTGGGGGACTTATCCTTCAGAGTTGACTTATCTATTTCATTTCTTTCGCAGGTGAGAGTTGGAAATATATGTCTGTCTTTGGGGGCTAGTAACTCACCTGTTGAGTGAGATGTGAAATGCACTATCCAACCCCAAGTGTATGACAGAAGTGAGAACTTTCATCCAAACTTAAAATTTATGAATATATTCTACTTCTCCCTAGAAGAAAGGTCTTGTATTTATTGACCTGTTCGTCTGTGGCACAGGTATCCTGATTTCAGGGCATATCATGGGCTGCCCCATTTAGAAGATAGAAATACTTAGGAAACCATGCACCATGGATATCTTCTTTTTCATTTTTCTTCCATCATATCATCTTATATAGGGAAATAGTAGGGGTAGATATTATAGGATTATGCAGTTCTATAACATTGTATGACAAATATGGCCAACATTCTTGAATAACAATAAAAATAAAACAACAACCTCAACTTCCTCTTGTTATGGAATATAAGGCACAAGTTCTCTTTATTATCTGGCTGAAACCAGCAAAAAAAACTGTTGACTACAGTTAAGTAGAGAGAGTGGAGGTAAGATGAAAAGCAGCAACATTCTCCCCGCAAACACAGTGGCCCACTCCTTAAGATTTCTTCCTATACTCTTCCTTAAAAGCACGAGCAGAGAGAATTAAATGAAATGGAATGGAGATTGGTTAACACTTATCAAAGTAAAATGTTATCTTTACATAGCTCTTTATTAACTGGTGTAACTCATTTCGCAGATATTACTGAGCCAAAAATCAGCAGGATTCAGCAAATGTATAAAACCTTTCTGTGGATATTGATATTGAGAGCATTCAGCCATGTTGAATTAGAGGAAATTATCTCCTAACATTGTGAGTACCCATATCTTGAGGAATAAAATATTCTGACTGCCTGCTCATCCTGGCTAGGACTTTATTTCCAGTGCAGGCAGTTGACTTCAAATGGTTTTTTAAACCTTGCTATGACACATCAAAGGCCAATTAGATGGACTATTGATCTGACCTGGAATAATATTCTTGTGTTACTTCTGATAGTGTATCTCTTTGTATCTGTCTTAGCATCATCACTTATCCCTTTAAATGTATATTTATGCAAGAATATGTTTTTCCTTCATACAGATTGGCTGCCTCTGTTCTATTGGCCTCCTCTCTACCTCTTGGCAGTCTTGGCAAATTGTCTTTTCCCAGAGTTCCCCTAAGAGTTTCTCCTCAATCACTGACACCTTTAAATTCAGTGGGAGCAGCTCAAAAAGGCATTCTTAAAGACTAAATTCCTGCTTCCCAGAGACCAAGGTCTCATTATCTTTCCCATCTATGGCAGCACTCTGCCCTCTTCAATGCAGATGAACTTTCATCCCTGGAAAATTCTGATCTTGATTTTCAATTGAACTGCTTTCTTCTTTTCCCTTATCAGAATATTCTGAGGCGTACACTCCAAATCTGTTGATTTCTGTCCCCACCTATCTTTCTGCAGTCCTTTTCCCACTTTCCTACTATTCTTCAATAGCCATCAGTAGTAACTCTGCTCCTTCTTTCCACAAACTTGCTGCTGCCAGCTTGGCAGGAATGGGAAGGATGTTGATAAACACATTTAAAGTGTCCTGACACCTAGAAAAATGAGCACCATTTCAGAGAAAGAAATTTCCTCTGAAGTCTGATTAGCAAACCTGCAAAATCTTCCCAAAGTACATTATTTTCAGACCCAGCTTCAATTTGCCCCTGCTTTTGAGACCCCCAGGGTTGCCTCCTCCTCACCTACCTCAGGAGAAATGCTTTGCCACAGGTCTGCTCTCCCAAGCAGCCCACTGGGTGCAGCATGCTGCCCTGCTGCTCCTGGCTCTGCTTCACCCTCCCTTGTGCTCCTGGCAATGGAGCTGCATTGGAAACGTGCTCATGGGCACTATGCTCCAGGCAGTGCCTGCTAGGATACAAACCACTGGTAAATCATGTCCTCTACAAAATGAAGTATCTTGATCCAAGATTGGAGGGAGATCATCTTCATCTTCTTGCCAGCCATGTTCCAGCCTTTGCATACATTCACTTTATGACACAAAAACAAGGCAGCGATCTTCATCTGCATGTTTTTTGTGCGTATTCCATACATACACACTGTGTCTGCAGCCAGTCTGGAACTTTCAAAAAGCTCTTACAGGGCTCCTGTGTGGGCAGCAGCTCCTATGAGAGACAGTGGGCTTTTCCAGCACAGGGGGTGCATGTCCCACTGCTGCTGCAGCAAGGTGAAGCAGGCTTGGTATGGCTGCTATCCTACAGCTCAGTCACTGCTGAGGATGCCTGGAGCACCCCATATAAGTACATCTTCTCATTTCACTGTTATTGCATGTTCTTTTTATTCCCTGCCTCTCTGCTTCCATTTTTTCTTCATCTGACCATATTCGACCACGTTTATCTTTTTCTCCATGTATTACTCTTATTTCTTTCTTTTTGCATGTTTACACCCTCTTTCTCTGGTCAAAACAGAAAACTTCATTTTTTAAGGTTTGAAACCCAGGTTTTCTGCTTGGCAGCATGGAGTTTCCTCTTCTCCTGGTAATTTCCTTTCCTTCCCCCAAATCCAGTTTTAAAAACCACAGGAAATGTAAGCTAGATAGGATTAAAAAGAAACCCCATGTTAATAAAATGTCATTCAGGTTTTGAATGACAGAGTGAGGCTCTATATTTGATATATTATAAAAAGCCTCAAACACCACTATATTATGTGAAAAAGTAACTGCTATTCATTGTGAAGGTGCCATTTATCAGCATCTGAAGAGGTTATTCAAGTGAATAGATTAACAAACATGAACTAAAGTGTAATGTTTATCAGCTGTCCCGTTTAACTCTAAATAATACAGCAGAAGATGGCTCTTAAAAATGAAACAGCCATCAATCAATATGTGTTGCCATTTTGCACACGACGTTATATATAGCCTTATGGAAACACAGCACACTTGAGTTGAGCCACTGGGGGTCACTCCACCAGGTGGTGGAGAGAGGCTGAATAACACACCTTGAGCAGGCACAGCCAAGCACTCTGTCATTTTAATCACACTCTCATTCCAGAAAGTTTCACCAGTTATGGCCATCATGCTTAATTGCTCTCATTTATCTCCCTAATAAATTATGTCATTGACTTAGAGCTGTTGTACAAATACACATGGCAAGTCAATGAGTAAACTTGCTATCCACACCCACCGATGAGAGCAGGGGAGTAAATGGGTACAAGAAATACACCAAAGTGCTTAACACTGTAGGCAGATGAAATTTAGGTCAGCAAAGCAGATATTTTACTGATTTTTTTTTCCCTCTTTGTCTCAGGTAATCTAATTGAGCACCAATAAAATAAAAACACATACAAAGACACCCAAATGCCCTGTATGTGGAAGCAAGCCTGTTTAGTAATGCTGGGCTGAGAGTCTGAGGGGAGACAGTTATCTTTTGGTCCTGTTTCATCTTTGCATGAGAAGATGGCTGCAAGGTTGTGCGTTAGATACCTCACTCACTGCATGGAGAAGAAAATGTTTCAGCTCCATATTCACCTTTGTAGTAAGATTTTATTCTTGCATGAAGTAGAACAATGAAAGCGATGCAGTAAAAAAGCAAATAACAAACCCAAACAAACAAAAAGTCTCCCCCAAACAGCTTTCCTTAAGTTGAGTGAACAAACAGAAAAAAAGCCTCAAATACATCCTGAGTAGTGACTGCTCAATCTCCATAGGGTACAAATCACTGCCATTTCCGTGCTTTTATCTCCCTTGCAAGGGTTACCACCTGCTGCACTTCCAGCAAACCAGGATGGCATTGCTGTGGCCTGGCCAGGGGCCGTCAGAACTGCTGTGCTCAGGCAGGGTGAGATAAGTCCAAAGGGCCTGGGTTTTTGTTTGTCCATTTGCTTTCTCTCCTGCATTCTAGATCTAAAAGGAATCTATTCTGACAGAGCTCAGCTTTTGGAGCCAATCTGCATTTCTTGTCTCAGCTCTGCCCCTTAACGGGGGAAAACATAAGAGGGCTGCTGATGTCCTGTTTCCTGGAAATTCTCCTTGCCGAGGCTCAGGGATTACATGGCTGGAGTTAGGCAATTAAGAAAAATTGCCCAGTCTCAGTTAACCTTTGTGCCTGCAAGGGCAGAAAGCAGCAGGACTTTGCAAGTCTGAGTGCTCTAAGAGTGGCCATGCGAGATGATGAGAGTCTTGGGGTGTCCTGTGCTGCTTCATGCGGGAAATTAGGTGATTATTGGAAAAAACTTCTTTGGAATTGCTAGATTCTTTGACCTAGGATGAAAAAAAAAAGAAAAAAAAAAAAGATGAAAGATGAAAGTCCCTTTCAGGAAAGCATAAAGGGAGGGAGGGAGGCAGTGCATGAGCTGAGAAAAGCCAAGGGGTTTCTGCAGGGCCAGAAGGAGGTAATTGTCTATGTAAGCAAATAAGTGGTAGACCAGGGAGGATTCACAACCCTGCAGTAAATCTGAGTTTCTTAATTTGTTTCTTTCTCAGAACAGTTTGTTTCTCTTCCTTTTAATCCGTTGATTTCCAAGCTACAAAGAATGTGTGGGTTTTTTGTTGTTGTTGATGTTGATGATTCGGTTGGTTGGTTTGGTTTGGTTGCTTTTTTTTTTTTTTTCCCCCTTAAAAAATGTCCCCAGTTTATGGCATGGCTTTAGAACTTTTTTCAAGGTCTTGCACCTTTAGCTAGAGAGCTCAAACTGCCAGTGGGCAGATAGCTTGCTGCTGAGGCACTGAGAGACTTCCTCAGCAGGGTTCACAACTGTGGATAACAGTTTCGGTGTTTCTACTAAAAATACATTGCACCTGGAGATACTTGATGACTCTTTTCCCAGAGCTGATGAAAATTACTGTTAGTTTTTTGAAGGGAATTTTCAGGAAGTGTTAGAAATATCTATAATAAGAGTAGCTGGCTTTAAATGTAACATTCGGCACAGCTTCGAACTGTTGGTAAATCCAGTTTGCTTCCCACAATTTCCCCACATTTCTTTATGGAAATAAATTCACACAGTTGGAATCTGTGAGAAAGAAGGTGATACAGGTCATGAAATTATACCAGATCTTAATTTCTACTGCATGAAATTCATAGCATGCAGGATCTCAAACAGCAGCTAACAAGTTAGACCATGTTCTTAATATAGAGCCTCAAACCTGTAGCTCCCTTTTTGATCAAACATTGACTTTTCCTACATGAAAGCATAAAAGGTTGATGCTGTGTGGGAAGTTCAAGGCAAATTACAGGGTGTAAAAACAAGGGGGAAAAAAAGGATTTTTTTTTTTCCATTTTTGGATCCTTTTAAAATGTTGGAAAAATAATTTGGGTCATTTCAAAGCCAGTGCTTTTGAAATGCTGGTAACATGAAAAGCTATAAAAAAGCTGATGGAATGAAACTTTGGTTTCTAAAATGCCTTTCAGTGGTGTTGAAGAAAACTGCAAATGAAGAAAAACCTGCAAATTCGTATTTGTACTTAAAGATCATGACGTAATTTTTTTCAGTTTTTTCCTACAGTATCTTTAAAGCTTTTGAATTTTCCTAAGTGAACAATTTGGCAAAAAATAGTGCAGCTGTACGAGATGATCTGTGATGGTGGTAAGGAAGGAAAATGTTGGGACAGAAAGCTGCAGTGAAAGAAGGCCACAGAGAACTCCTGTGAAAGTCAGGAAAACACAATATAGTTCAGAGACACAAAGAAATAAGACAATAACTTGAAAAGAGAATCAGCAGCTGAGATGGAGGAACTACTAAGAATATGAACTGAAGACTGAAAGCCAATGAACTGCATTGGCATAGTGTGAGTATTATAGCATTATAAAGCTTTGTGAGAAACATACAAAGAAACAAAAGAAGCAGAAGAAAAGACCATGATGGAACCTGGTTGTAGAAGTTCAGAGAGAGAATCTGCAAAAGAGTGGAAGATATCTGCCTGTGAAAGATGAGAAATATGAGACAGAGTTGGTGGAGAGGATATGGAATGGCAGCTGGAAGTGTCTGTGCAAGCCAACTGCCCATACGTGTTCCACAATAACACATATTCATCTATTCTCTTTGGGTGAAATCCTGGCTCAGTAACAGACCATGGGAGTTCTGCCATTGACTTCACTAGGGCCAGGATTTGCTGCTTTTGGTTTAGTTCCACAAACAGTGTCTGTCTCATTTTAAGAGCAGAAAGATGTTTAAAAATTAAGAAGAAAATGAAGTCTGCAAATCAACAAAGCCAATACTGGAAAGACTGGATCAGGGGTATAGAAACCCCTTGCTCAGAAACCAGTTCGTTGAGCAGCTTCTGCACTGGTGAATTCTCTTGTCTGTGACTAGGAATGATAATAAATGACATAGTGTTCCAGCTACCAGCCTGTTTTGTTGTGTTTATAGATGTTTATATAACAGACATCAGGTATGCTCCTCCCCTCTCCTATTTCTCCATTCTGCAAGATAATTTCAAGAAGAGTTGCAAAGAAATCCTTTGCCTTTTCTTTTACTCAATGCATAAAGGACATATAGCAATGAAGGAGTGAATTTTTAATAACCCACGAACTATGGATAGTTTTATGATGAGTGAAACATAAAGGTACACTTAAATAGAGTCAAATTCTGATCTTTTGAAAAGCAATAGGGTTTCTTAGCTCAATTTCAGTGAAGTTAGCCTTAATGTCTAAACAAATATCACATGGAAAAATCAGCATAAGCAAGGAGGATATTATTTGATTCAATATATAGATATATTAGATACCTAAAGACATGTAAATAGAGTTGGTTAGGATATTAACAGAGTGACAGATAACCTCAACTTCCACAGTCTTTGTAAGGTATGTAAAGTGCTACATGAAGAGAGCTTTAAAAATAAAGAATTTCTTCCAATTCCCAAAGTGAAGTTTTTTTTTTTTTTAATTGGAGCATAAATTCAGTATAAAAATAAAAAGAAACCTTTGCAATTTTTGTGCAAAATTAAACACTGTTATTTGAACCACTGACAGAAATATATTTACATATTTCAGGCTAAAGATCTTTTGTAAATGTTTAGTTACCACATTCAAACCTTTCAACACTTCTCCTGAAATCACATTATTCTTAGGAAGACACAAGAAGTCAAAGAAGAAAACGTAAAAAAGCTCCCCTTCAATAGTATGGAGGTTGTGAAATTTGCTGACAGTACCCAGGAAGCTTGAAGTTATGCCTGACAGTCTGCCCTTAACTCATGCTGTGTGAAAAAAGCAAATGGCATTAACACATGTTAGCTGAGCTTGGAATTTGAACCTCTCTGCCCATCCCTCCTTCTCTGCTGGGGCTGTGGGAGCTGTTGCTTTGAGATCTGATATTCAAACCCATCTTCATTGATGCTGTTAGAAAATGGGTGTGTCCGCTGCTCCAAAAGCTCCATTCTGCCCTGGTATGCACTGATGCAGCAGTCGGGACACAAGATGCTGGTTACAGGCATTTAAATCATCCCTCGGGATTCTAAGATTTAATCAAATGGGCAACAGCTCGATGTACACATATTCACAACACATTTGTTTTACCTTCTTCCTATTTTTTACCCCACTGTAGTTTATTGCTCTTTTCTATGTTTCTAATTGGTAATGCTCAATATTGATAGAATTTAAAACCTAAGTTTATGTTGAAAACCTATGGGGAACTCATGGGTGATGTGTGATGTAGTCTGCTTCCTTTAAGGAGCTGGCTTGTACTTGTAACTGCGTGGAGAGGACAGACAACATTTCCTAAGATTGATTCATTGCCAAAACTGACTCTTATACTGCTTGGGAAGAAAAAAAAAAATGCATTTCATCATGTTCTGTAGCCACCTTGTAGTTAGCAGGGCAGGCTTCACTATGTCTATGAAAGTTTAAGAATACAAATTAACATAAAAACAGATGTTACTGTTTCACAGCCTAAGAAACTTCCCTTGCATTTCCTGCGACACTACCAACATTAATTCAGCAGAAAGAAAACCTTCTCAAACAGTTCAAACCCTTGTACAACTTCTAAAAATTCTAAATCTGAAGAGTTTATGCTTGGCAAGATGGGTAAAGCTTCTGTTTATCTTGTACCGCATCTCTTTTTCAAACTAGTTATCAAATATTCAGTACTTGTAATCTATATATCTGTGTTTCAGATTTCCATATCCCTGTATTCCAAGTTAAAGCAAGAGCCTGCTGTATTTGGTGTTTGCTTTCTTTGAATGATTCTTTTCTTTTTCCTTGCTTTTCAAGGCACTATGCACTGGTATTGCTGATTAATCTGAGCAGCTTCCATAAGAACAAGTCTTGACAATACTCACTGGTTCTTGTAGATAACACTTCCATGACCCCTATTTGTGAAACCTTTCTGTCCATTCCCTCCTTAACAAGTCCGAGCTCAAACAAGTGGAAGATGCTGGTAGCAGGATGATAATAATATTAAAGAAAAAAAAAAAAAAAACCCTCAAACCCACACAGTAGAGGAGGTATTTAAAAAAATTAGAACATCTGAGATAAAAAGGTGTAGAGAACATGACAGTCTGTCAGTAGAAGTCTGAGCTGATAAAGGCAGCAGTTTGTTGAAATGTAACGGCGTTCTACTAAAATGCTAGGAGAGTAACAAGGCACCCATGCAAAAAGGAAAAAAAAAGGCTGGATGAACATTTTAATTAACTCATGTGCAATTTTAATTAAAAACATAATGTGTCAGGAAAATGAATAATGCCTTGGGGCAATAAAATAGCTAGATTTTCTGTTCAGTCTTCTGCTTCATATCTTTTATGGAAGTAGGATATTATTGTTAAAAGAAGAAAAACATCCTCTCCATCCTTCCACCCCCCTGTCCGTATACATCCCACCAAGAACTTGTAATGTAACAAAATTCTAAGGTATATGGAAAAAATAAATTTAAATCAGGATATCAAGCAAGATAACCTATGTGTAGCCATTTTGCTGGTTGTACCATAACTTTTTTTTTTTTTTTGGCTTTTGAAACAACTGACGTTAAGCTACAATATTAGTGTCTTTGTACTAAAGCATATGTAAAACATTTGAATGTTTCCATATTTTTTTGAGAGAAAACTTGTAATATCTGAGCATTACCAGGACTTGATGAAGTTGTGGCCTTCACACTCTTCAGCCATCTTAAGTCACTTTAACCCGAGACCCCAGAAATTCTTACACTTTTGAAATAAGAGAAGACCTCAATACGTGGGCTTTCAAATCTTAGAAAGGAAAAGGAATAAAATAAACCAAGGAGAACAAAAGTTGAGGAAAGTTAACTTTTCCCCACATGGAAAGCATAGAATGTCCAAACCTATTTATTTTCTTCTCTTTGCCCAGATACTTCTCAGCCCTCACTGAAGGAGATCTGAAATTCTAGCAGCTATAGCATTGCCTGGAGCTAAGGCAGGGTCACAAGCACCGTCATGTAACACATTTTAAAGGCTGTCAAATATACTTCTTCAGTTCCTATGTCCTCAGCAGTCCCAGAGTCACTGGCTTGCTGCAAGGACTTGCTACCTGGTCATACCTCTTCTGCAGCTCACATCACTTTGACCGTAAATCACATCTACACTGTGAGAAGGCTCTGTTCCTTAATGTGCTCTGAAAGCATACAAAGCTTTGTGTGCAAACAGTCCTGGGCCACATGCAGTCTGCAGCAGATCTTTCAGAGCTCCATCCATCCACTGGTTTACATACGCTTGGATTGGAAGAGACAACACCATGGATATCCCCTATATGTTATCAAAAACCCTAAATATAAGCTTCACTATCTCCACTATCACTGAAGGTTTTCAAGATGCAATTGGACACAGTGCTTAATAGCCTCACTAGGCTCCTTAATCCCATGGAAGGTCAGATCTGATGATCTTTCAAGGTCCCTTCCGATCTGGAATGTTCTATGAATATTCATATTCCATAATATTTTTGAATTTGGTAGGAAAATCCATGGCAGGAATTTTAGAGAAGTGGGGACTGAGTTGATTCCAATGTTTTTAGGAACTGTTTCACTTCATCATGTACCTGAACACATGTACTGGTACGTTTGCTACAAGAAATGTAAGGAAGTCTGTATTTTCAATCTGAAATAGATTTGTTTTGTTGCCATAATTATTACTACACCTAAGCTAACTGAGTACTTATGCCCTACCCACTGCTAAGACACTTGGACCGTACCTCAGACTAAACTCTTCAGACACAATTAAACTCTGTTTCTGTCTTTAAATACTTTAATTCCCACGATGAGGCATGGAAACCACAGGAGAGCTATTGACATGCTCCTGCACATTTAACTTTAGGGTTCTCAATTAAAGAGAAAACATTTGTGATGTAGCAGGTGTGAGTGATGTATGTCTGGGGATGATAAGAAGGGAATTTTGCCCCAGACTTCCCTTAACTTTGGCAGTCCCATCCACCTATCACCTCTCATTACATGAAGAGCGTATGACTCTGGGAACATGGTGCCCAAAAGTCATAAAATCCATGGAAGATGCAAGCTCCAACGGGAAACCTGTCCCAAGAGTAATCTATCAAACAGAAATGGGGCAGATCTCTAGCATCAGCCTGAAATCACATGGTGTTCATTTAAAATTAGGGGATGTTTATTCACTGGCATGTTTACAGCCATTACTCTTGCACACAACACTTGAGTACGACTTGGGTTTGGCACATGCTGTGGTCATGGTCAGTGAAGAGCACAGATCAACCCTTGGAAGGGGGCTCATGCTAGCGGAGGTGGCTTGCACACCAGGATGGGCAGCACCTGGTCTCCTGCCTTTCTCAGATCCTAATTAAGCTGTGGCCCTCTGGTACTGTTTTCTCCTTTGGTCTCACCATTAGGGAATGAGACTGCAATCAACATAGAAACGATCATATGTCCTCCAGGAAATGACAGAGGTTTCAAAAGGAGTATTGAAGATTCAAAAATAAATCAACTTTTCAACTGATTTGTCAAGTAGTGAGGCCTTTTATACGGCTCTGGCTTTAAATGTGAGCTCAAGAGCTACAAATCAGTTTGATATGTCCATTTATTTTTACTTGACACCTGATTCACAGATGTTCAGCCACAGTACCTTCTTCTGCCCAAATGGGTTCCACAGTTCAGCTCTCATGTGATTAATGGACTTGCTTTGAGGATAAATTTCTGCCAGCTGTAGACTATCAGAAGACATGGTTAAGTAATACTTTTTTGCTTTGCCTTTCCTCCCTTTAAGGCAGTGATCATAATTATTTCTCAGCTCACCAGACTGCCATGAGTATTGATAGCTACAGGTTGCTCATACCCCAGCACAGCAGTGTTACACAATCACGTAGGAGAGAGAGAAGTACTATGAGGCCACATCTGTGAGAGTCCACAGATAACTTGCAAAATCTTCCTATTCCATTTTATCTTCTCTTCCTGGTCTATTTAGTTTTCTGCAATTGTTTCATCCCTTTACTTTTCCCCTAGTGTTTTTTCATGCTTGTTGAAGGGTAATGGATATCACACTGACACAACAACAGGAGACCCCCTCAGAGAAAATGCTCAAGGATGGAGAGTTGCAGTATTTCATGGCAAGTTTTTTTCCTCCTCAGTGCAGTGCATGGGCTGAGGGCTCACTATATGGCCCAAAGCCTACCCCACAGAAACACCTCTGCTCCTGGAGCTGCAGCAGTGTCAGACACCCTCAAGCACTGTCACCACTCACAGGCCAAGCTCAATGAACTAAACCAGCCTATGGTATTGAGTAAATTGCAAAACGCAATGGAGAGTTTGCCACATGCACAGTTCAGAAAGTGAACAAACTGATGGGAGGTGGAAATTAGGCTAAAAGCATGAGCCTCTTCCTCTGAGCTTTTATATGTTTGCATTCACTTAAAACACAGAAATTCCTGAATGTAAGGTTGTGAAGTCTGTTTTCCAGAGCCTAAGAACCTAGAATGGTTTTCAATGTACACAAAATTTCTTAGCAAGAAATGCTTCTTTAATGCCTTCTCAAAACTGTTATTTGTCTATTCAACCCTCTGATTCCCTTCAGTTACAGGTTATATCACATCTTATAAATAAAAAATAGATTTGGTTCCATGTGTTTAACAAGATGCCTTCCATTTACATCTCACAGAAGAGTTTGCTTTTTGTCATGGCAGGAATGCCCACAAGAAAAGTTAATTTTATGCAAATTCTGGAGAATGTTCCTTTTCTTTCCCCCAGTCATTCACTCGATTCTAAGACTGTCATTCACTGATAGAATAGTAAAATACCATTTGATTTAGGAGAGAAATCACAGTTCATGTTTCAATTCCTGAATATTCACAATAAGCTGAAGCAAATTATTACAGAATTATTCATCAAATTGCTTTGAATAACAAATACGTGATGTGGAATTACAGTCTGAATGCAGATGGTTCACAAAGGGGTAAATACAGTAAAATGAATTAAGTAAATTCTTCAGCACTAGTTAGTGGTTAAACTGCTAAAGCCTAGGATCCTCTGAGCAGAAAGCTATGTAATAGCTTACCCTGTTGATTTCAGTGGGATGATCTGTTCTGAGATTATTTGCAATGTAAAGATTTTGCCACGGAAACATCCAAGCAATAAAAGTGTAAAAGGCCCCAATAGTTTCATCCAGTAACTTTGTTTCTGGTCATAGACTGGAAAAAACCTGAAAAAGTTTTCTATTTTCATGAGTCAGAAAGCAAATTTATTGGCTTGTTTCTCAGAGTCTGTTTTCAAACTTAGAGCAATTAAGAAGCTGAAGTCCATACACTAAATCCTGCAGGGCTCCCTAGTTATTCCTCTCCAAATTTGGCCAAGAGCAGAGTTCTGACCTCCAGGCACAAGGATTTTCAAAGCCTGAACTGAGTATGCAGTGAGTGAGCAGAGGACCCAGAAGTGAATTTCCAGATATTGTCTGACAGTTGTTTCCTCTTCCCCTTAAATCACTTTGGTTCAAACTATTGAAATCATCCATTTGTATTTTGCTACTAAGTATTGGCCTGCATCAGAAATGAAGCCAAAATTCAACTGGGAGAAGTTCACACGTGGACACTGCTGCAAAAAATGTGTCTGTTAATGAGACTGAAAACACCACTAGTTGCAAAATGAGATTTTTTCATGGAGTTATTTAAGAGGTACAGGTATAATTTAGAGCTAAGTTATTCACATAGACAAGCTCTATATTGTCATTTTATAGAATAAATATAAGATCTAATTTCCAGAAGTATTTCGTCAGCCCTTCAGAGCACCAAGCAACACACTTACCTGCCTGAATGTCTGCTATGCTACCAAGGCTTGATTGGCATTCAAATGGTGTTTACCAGAGACTTTCCTCCCTGGTAAAGCCTCTTTCTGCACATGTCAGACACTTGCCTATAGGTCAGGAAGAGAAACACTCACAAAGGACAACTTTCTCCTATGGTTTAAGGACCCAGAAATATTCTGAACCACTGTTGTTCTCTTCCTTGATTTCCTCCCAAAATTCTTACATCGCATACGTGAAATGGCTTTTAGTTCTGATATAAATATGAAAGTGCTTGATCTTCTATGTTGTGCAGTCATTTTGCAAAGCATTTATGAACATGCCAACTATGAATATACCTAAATGTAAGCTGGCAACACCCACCATCTCTTAAAAGGAAGATTAATTTCTCCGAGAGGAACTAGATTATCTTGACTCTTCTCCTGTAGATAAATACAAATGTTTTGTATGGAGATTTAAACTTGAGAGTCCTAAAATTTTATCTAAAAAAGGAGTGAAGTAGATAACTTAAAGACAAATACATGTATACATTACCTAATTTTTATGTACAGTATTATCAGTACTGTAGATCCATAAATACTGATGCCTAAGTATGTAAGCAGTGTTTACTATTATTTCAAGTATTGCCTCAAGGTCTCAATTAATCCCTGTAGGATTTAACTCTTTTACCTGTCTGAACTTAGCTTTTCCAGAATGTCCGGGTAAGTTACATGACTTGGAAGTATGGTGTCTCCAAGCTCCTTGAGACAAGATGTCACACTCCCAGTTAGCCTAGAGTAAAATAAAAAAATAGTGGTCTTACAGGTTCTAGCCGCAGATCTGCCCATCCTTCTTAAATTTCCCTGTACACGAATACACATTGTCAAAAAAAAGAAAGAGCTTTGCAAAAATTCAGAGAAGTGATGTTCACATCCACAGTTAATGTTGTCTGATGCAGATGCAAAGATAATTAATGTAATCTAACACATCTTGAGGTAAACTAATGTGCATACAGATATAAACAACAATTCCAATCTTTTAAAGAGCACAAATCTGGTGCTTATTAGAACAGTTCATAATCACTCCCATTTCAAGTTCTGCATGAGAATATGCTATAATGAGGAATTTAAAATCTTCTAATTAGATGTGATTTTATAAAACAGACAGATAATTAAAATGGTGAGGGTTGCACAGAGAAGGATGAGAAAGCTCTGCAAAACAGACAGAAAGGAAGAAAAAGGGTATATAAAAAAAAAGAAAGAAAAAAAAAAAACCAGAAAGCATCACTGATGTTTCAGTTTTATTTATAGATTTCACAGTGCCAAAAGATACTGCGAAACATTTTCATAAGGTAACACTAACTTTGGTAGTTTCATACCAACAATATTCTTTGATTAAAGGATGCTTGCTAAGTATTGTGGTTTATTTTCCTATGTCTTAGTATTGCAGAATGGGAAATTGTGGTTTGCAAACCAGAGTTGTTAAAACAAATCAAAACGTGTTCTTATCTGGAGAGCCATTGCAGAGCTATTTGCTCTCATTTGTATTCAGTGAGAGACTGGAAAAAAAGCAGAAATATTTTCTAAATATTTTAAAGAAGAAAAATATGTCCTTCTGATAAAAGACAGAAATGAGTAAGAAATTGATTCTACAGAAAACAATTATTCTTCAACCACAGAGTGGTGGAATATTGGTGGACTTAGTCTAGATATTAGGAAGAAATTCTTTACTATGAGGGTGGTGACACACTGAAACAAGCTGCTCAGAGAGGCTGTGGATGCTCCCTCCCTGGAGGCATTCAAGGCCAGGCTGGATGGGACTTTGAGCTACCTGGTCTAGTGGGAGGTGTCCCTGCCTATAGCAGGGGGTTGGAAATAGATGATCTTTAAGGTCCCTTCCAACCCAAACTGTTCTATAATTCTATGAGCGTGGAAGTCAGGAGGGATGTTAAAGGCTTGTTTGAAGATAAAGATGACAGGAGATAAGTAACCTTTGACCCCAAAGGAAGGGTGGTTTTACTTCCTTCTGATGAGCTCATACCAAAAAGGGTTGGGAATGAAATTTTAGCTGGGCGTCTCATTTCATTTTGTTTTCACTGAACCAGCTGATTTTCCCCAACGGTTTAAGCTATTTCCAGATTGTAACAAGGGATGCCACACGCTAGCGAGATACTGAACAAGAGTCTATCCAAAGAGTCGCTGCATTTCCAAATGCTCCATACCAGTGGGAGAAATTCAAGGAAGTACATATGTTGCTTCTAGTTTCCACAATATTTTGGGTGTGACTGACTAGACTCATATGTTCCCGTATTTCACCAGCAGATATGTATTGGACTCGGAAACAATTCCACACGATCAATACGAAACTGATGTGTGAAGCCAAGAATGCTATTACTTAAGATCTTGCCAACTACCCTAGATCAATACATGAAGGTCATCTCACTCAAAAATATCTATTTCTGATCAATCAATTCTAGCTGCTAGGAGCTAATCTGCATATATTAAAAGAGCAATGTTTCTCTTTACTGATAAATAACTATCAATGTTGCAAGTGCTGCTTATTTTGTGAGGAATTATTCATTCTTGACTAAGTTGAAGAATGATAGCAAAGAGAAAGGAGTTTGAAACTCATCCAAAAGTGAACTTGTTGATTAAAAGAATTTCAGTATGAACTTATGAGACACTTGTTCAGCAAGAAGTGACTGGCATGTCATAGGAAATAAGATCTTCCTTTCTCCATCCTCTTGCAAATAAAGCTAAAAAATGAGTTTTCAAAGAGATGTTTGAATTCTGACTGAAAATAAAATTATAGTTAAAAAAGAACCTAGCTAAAACTAAAATTACATTGGGGATGAACTTCTTTCCTTTTTCACATTGTAACAGATAAAAAGTAGAGATATTCAACATTACAATTATTTTATTTTTGAAAAGGATACAGAATTTCATGAAGCAACATCATTCCTCATTTGAAAGCTAGTACCGACATGCCATTGTATATTCTCTCTTCTCTTTTAGTCTATACATAGAAATGTTTTCTCTGGTTCCTGGACTTCCATCTTAGGCTTCAATGGCAAAAGAACTCTCATGTGGATCTAGCATTATTCTTGGTTAAATTGAAAGCTGTGGCAAAGCCTGTATTTTTGTACAGGTGTAGTGGATATAGTATCAAGAGATTTTGAATCTTGTGGATTGCCTAGCTGTGTGTGTGACTTCAACAAATTCTATCACCTATTGCAGAACGATTATCAGCTTCTGATCCATTATGACTGAATTGGGAATGGTCTCGCAGGTCAACTGTCTTCCTCAGAAATAGGAAATAAATCTCTTAAAGGAAAAAAAAAAGAGGGAGAGAGAGGTTTATATTATTTCTGCTTCTGTGTTTGGTGGATGTTGCAGATGCCTCAAAAGATAAGATGGACATTTTCACAGAGTTCTCTATGCCTTGGCCTATAGGAGTGGTTCTTCTGTCTTCACACTTCATTTGAAGTCAATCGTTCATGAATGCTAGTGAACAACAAGATATGATCACCCCTCAGCATTAAAGGTAAGGTCAGTTTGAAGCAAGGAGATTCCAACTAGGGGACAGTGTATGACTGCTAGCAGTAAATCAATATTTAGACTTTTCTGACAACTTTGGCTTTGAAGATATGGAATTGTAAAAAGTACATTTATGATATGTGTGTTCAGCAAAAACTAATATCAGGAAATTGTTCCCATTCTTAAACTTCAGGATACTCCTTTTTATCAGAAGTTAAAATTTACATCATTGAAATTTTCTGACGCACAGAGGTCAGGTGGTGACATTTGCTCTGTTTTGGCAAACGTTGAAATGAAACAATCTGAAGTGGGTTGGGTGAGTGGAGGGTGTTTAATAATGCTCTTTTTTTTTTCTTTTCCTGTCATAACAGATTGATTCTCTTGTTTGCATTGTTGAAAAAGTCTTTCTCCTGCTAAGAACAGACTTGAGTGTCACACGGATATGCTTTCTCTCCTTGCTGAGATGTATCTACAGTGACCTTTCCATAGCAATCCAGGCTACCGTGGCAGTGTCCAGCTATTCCAACATGTCTTGGTTTAAAAACAAATATTATTGTCACTATATAGACACAAAATATTTCTATATCAGACTGCTCCAGATTGATTAGTAGAAGTTATCTGTGGCTGCTTTGGAGTGTTTGACTGCTGACTCAAGGAAGAAAACTATGTAAGACAGCAAATGAAGAGATAGAGAAGGTAACTGAAGATGAGTAATAAACTGCAGTTCTCATAATTTTGTGGTTTATTACCACATGTAATGTGTGTTTATGCAGTACGCAGAGCAGAAAAGTAAATAAACTCACTAAGTAAAGGAATTTCCTTTAGTACTTTTAAATTTTTTTAAGGCCAGTGAGACCTAAAGAGACTCTAGAATACCAAGAAGTCATTCATGGTTTGCACTACGGGGTTTAAGTAGCAAGAGGTTTTGATGCTTTTATTTTAGCAAAGAAGATGATGAATGAGTTCTTTCTTCTCACCCAAAAGCCAAGTGTTCATAGATTAAGCTTTGTTCAAATCGTATAATAATTTGAAAAGGATTTTTCTACTTACTGAACAACTGATCTCTTCCTGTCGAAATACATTTTTAATATGCCTCCTCCTGCTTTTTCTCAGTAGAATGGAGTTTACTCTAAAAGATTTTCACACTGCAGGTGGGATATTGGGACCTCTGGGGAGGTAAAATCAAATTATTGAATAGCCATGGAGAATGTGCCATCTCCACCATTTCCCTGGACAGCCTGTTGCAATGCATCACCACTCTTTCCAGGAATAAATTTTTCGTAATATCCAACCTGAGTCTTCCTCGGCAAAACTTAAGGCTATTATCTCTTGTTGTTACCTGGGAGAAGAACCTCCTTTCAGGGAGTTGTAGAGAGTGACAAGACCTCTCCTGAGCCTCCTCTTCTCCAGCCTTAACAATCCCCATTCCCTCAGCTGCTCCCCAAAAGGCTCACATTCCAGACCCTTCATCAACTTTTCTGCTCTTCTTTGGACATGCTTCAGGGCCAAAATAAATTCTAAAAGGCAGACTGGTTCAAGCTCCTTTAAGACCACTGTTTTACACATCTATCTTACCCAAGAGCCGAGTCCTACACCTGGGGAGGAGGAACTGCATGCATCAGTACAGGTTAGGGGTTGAGCTGCTGGAAAAGAGCTCTGTAGAGAAGGTCCGGAGTGTCCTGGTGGACAATGGGCACAGACTGGAATATGGAAAGTTCCATACAGACACGAGGAAATACTAATTTACTGTGGGGTGACAGAACACTGGAACAAGCTGCCCAGAGATGTTGTGAAGTCTTCTTCTCTGGAGATATTCAAAACCCACACAGGATGCTTTCCTGTGTAACCTACAGTAGGGTTACTTCTAACCCCTACAGTTCTGTGATTCTATGGTTCTGTGATGTTAACTTGAGTCCCTCAAAAGCAATGACTACTCAACTGGCCTTGGATTATCCATTCGTGGCAACATTTTGCCCCACAGCTGAGTTAAACAAGGAATTATTCCTACAGCCAGAAAGCATAAATAGGATGATAAGGGAAGAGTGATTTATTATCACTTGGTATCTGAAAGGTGTAGCATTCTATTTAACAAATAGTATTCCTCCAGATTGGAAAACATCATAAAGACATTGGAAAGCCTTCAACCCAGACCCATAAACCACACATATATATTTTTAGATTTTAATTTAGCTATCTGTTTTGGATTACATAAATAAAATAAAATGAATTCTGCATTTTCTTTCTAAAATAAATCAATTCTGCTACATTGGAATTACCAATTAGATTGAGCATTAGGGAATGTATAAAACTGCATCTTTAACAGACGAGACAACATTTCTCAATGAGAATCAAGCAGTTTGCAGTGACCTTCATGTTGATCAGTGGGGGGTCAGTACTGGCATTAAATCATTTTGATTCACAGATGAGATCAACATATTCATATTTGTTTGCCAAATGTGTATTTTAATTTAAGCTTCCTCTGATTGATGCATGTAATTTATGCTGCTTAGAACTAAGGCGTCATATTTTTCTTTTTTCCTAACAAACCGGGGGAGACCTTCTTGGAAACAGATAAAGGAAAGAGTCCAGTAATTTGTAGCAATGTGACTACAGCCACACATGTTCTAGAATTAATGTTCTTCATTAGGGTGAGGAGTATCAGCTGTATATATACATCAGGATTTTAATTAACTTGGTCCCCACAACAGGACACATGATTCAGACTGTTTTTGCTTTATTCCTCATTAGATAAAAAAAATACCAAACCAACATGATGTAGAGTTAAAACAGAAAAGAACAGCAACAAAACAATCCATTCACATGCAACAATAAGAAACAAAATCTGAGCATTGCAGTCAAGGTCAAGAATATGTCTATAAATTGGAATTAACCACCAGGAGTAACTTGGCACTGACTACTCTCAGAGTTGTGCTCTGGCTGAGAGCTTAGCACTTCTACTGTGCTTAGCCCAGTGTAACTCAAAGGTAGCTACTCATTCATGGGATATTTTAAATTCTTTTGATGCAATTTTGTTTACAAGAAACTTATAATTGGCTACAAAAACTGTTATAAAGAAAAAGAAATCTATGGACTCAGATATAGGAATGTATTTTTAGAAAAATGACTACTCTTCTATAACATAATGTTTCCAAGGGCTGTGAACCTTTCTCATGAGCCCCTTTCTCCACTTCTCAAAAATTTCCTAAGATATCTTATAATGCAAAACAGAATTGCCACCATGAAAAGGAAGCCTTTTTTTTAAAGTGGCATGGACAAGAGCTGGGCAGTGCATTGCATGCAGTCTCATGTACTATTCATAGCAGGTCTCAGCTGACTTTGCGCATTAAGTCAAACATTGAGCTGGGTGCTGGATTAGGTGAAACTGGTACTGATCCAACATAATTCAGTGGCTAAGAGTTCGGAAAGGGACTCATACAAATAGAGCCACCACAGCTCTGTGCTGTGACAGGCAGACTGTCCTTCAAGTTAGCACTGAACAAGTTGTCAAGGGAAATAATGCATCTTACTCTGCAAGTGACTGGTTCAAATTTCACCTGATAGGTATGTAGTCAAACTGGTGAATGGATTTGCAGCCATCTTGGCTGAGTGTTTTGTATTTCACTGAGCATGAATAATAAGGGCGGATCTGAAAGTAATGTGTCCTATTTTATGATGTTGGCCCACAAAGTCAAAGGCAAATGTTGGTGGTATAGCAGTAGAAGTGGAACCTTCCCACCAATATTCTATTACATGTTGTTGCCATGTGACAGATGGCAGCAGAGGGGCAGTCTGACAAAATGGTGTTTGACATGGAAGTGCGTATGAAGCAAAGGGATGTAACTGAATTCCTACATCCAGAAGAAATGGCACAACTGACATTCACTGATACTTGCTGAACATTTGTGGAGACCAAACAGTGGATGCACAGTGAGGTGGTGGGTAGTGCATTTCAGCCATGGTGACAATGATGTGAAAGACAAGCTGCATTCCAGACAGCCATGCACAGCTGTCACACTATGAAATGAAGAGAGTCTTGATCAGCTGATCTGCACGAATCAGCTAATGTTGGTGACTATACTGAAAAAAGCAGTGTTTCATAGCTGAGAATTTGCTCTATGAAAGTGTTATTGTGCTCTTTGTATCTGTTGTAAATTCCATTTAAATAAATAGGAGACATTACTTTTGGAGCAAACTACAACATGTATGAAAAATACTGATGGGTGAACCTCCATTGGTTGAGCCTTCCCATGAGTCTGAGTACTAAAGTCTGGATGCTTTTATAAACTGTAGGTGAAAAAATATGCAGAGACTTGTGGTCCCTTTCAACCCAGGCCATTCTATAATTCTGATTCCATGAGTTACGCAAACATGGAACTCCAGTACACGGTGTTCAAGGTGTGCTAAACAGCTGTGGAAAAGGAAGACCAAAATAGATCCAGATGACTGGAGTCCTGTTAGTAAAATTCTGTTAGCAGCTCCTTGTGATTTGACTAAGTCACTGAAAGTCCAACTCACTAGGGATGATTTGCCTTTGGAGCTGTAGAAATGTGCCACTCAGAATCAGTTCCAGAAGAAGTCTTCTCTTTCCACAGAGGTGACCATTATCATTTCTATAGAAATTGCTAATGTGCTAGAAAACTATAGGTGCCAACAACTGCCATGAAATTAAACCATGTATTTTGTGGAATGCTGTTGGCTGGGAGTCAAGACAGTAAGCTAAAGTGTTGCACCATTTGTGTTTTGTACTAGAGCCCATGTCTGAACATGTCTACATTGCTGTCGCCACAATCCTCACTTTGAACAGTAACTACATTGCAAAAGATGGTTTAACTAAAGAAATTCAGATGACATGGACAAAGCCTGAATGAAGGTAAAACTTCCGGAGTTAGTCTCAGCATAATCCTTGTATTCTGACACAAATTCAGGCTAGACTTCTGATCATGAACTGCCACATATGTAGCAGCTAATGCAATCAATATCCTAAACTTCTTATACAATTGATGGAAGAGGTACATAGCTGGAGAGAGGTGCATTTGATTCTAAAGTTAAGTCAAACTCTAATATCTGTAACTAAAAAGGGAAAAATGGAAGTGCTACAGAGCAGTGTGAAGGATCTTAACATGCTGAGGTATTGGTGAGGCATTGGATCAGGCTGCCCAGGGAGGGGGTGGAGTCACTGTCTCTGGAGGTGTTCAAGAAATGCGTAGACGTGGCACCAAGGGACACAGTGAGTTGGCATGGTAGCAGGGCTGATGGTTGGACTAGATAATCTTAGTGGTCTTTTCCAACCTTAATGGTTCTATGATTCTATGATCCTACATTGATGAAACATCTTGGGATTCTTGACATAGGCCCTTAAACAACATAATCCTGCTAAAACAGCACTAGTCCTTGTTATTTTCCAGTTAATCTTTTTTAATTTGTTTTTAATATCTTAAACTGCCCTGTTAATCGGAGTAATGGAAAAGATGCCTTCTGTCAACCTGATCACTGAGGTTAGCCAATACTTATCAAATTTCTGATAAATTATAATTTTAAAGGGCAAAAAATAGATTAAAATGGTTTCATTATGTTATAATGATTTAGAAAATCACCTTAAATTATAAACTGAATTCTTTAAGATACAGAATTAGTCATTCTGCCATTATAGCACACTTACTGTCAGTTGGTAATAAGCAAGTAAATGCTTTTTATTGTGGGCTTAACACAAATATATTTGACGCTGATCTGACAACAGGACACTGCTGTTATTTTTTTTCTAGGGAAATAATGTTATTAATTGTTTGGTGAATAAGAAGGAGTGTAACTGGGTGGTAATGTCTGTTATATAATAAATCAAGATGTTACAGTAAACCTACTGTAAATCTGGATACATATGCCTGGAAGCAGATCTGGCAGTCAAAAACCAGGTTATGCACCACTTTTGTTTATCAAAATTGCAGGCTCCACTTCCAGCAACCGAAAAACTTTCTGTTACCAAAAGTGTTTATCTGCTGGCTATTTTCATACCATTATTCTTTATTTTGTTCCAGCCACCAATAATACGGAAATGTTGTCAAATCTCTCCGCAGGTTGATTTGATGATCTCTCATACATAGCAAAGCTGACTACTTTCCAACAACTTGATTTCACAAATGGAGAAACAGCATCTGTTTTCCTGCAGCTCCACATATGGCTCCGATCACTGCTGTGCAGAGTGAAGCAGGTAGCCCCCGTCCATCCCCTGGAGCTCCGCAGTCCCCCGGGACCGGGTAGCATGGTCGCCTGTGAGAGACACCCACTCCCCATGTGGTTGGAAACCAGTACACTATCAGCACATGCAAAGCATCCCTCTGAGCAGTAGCCTGTGGGGAAAATGCTCAAACATGGATTTAGGGCTCCTGGGCTTGTCTTTTTGGAATGGGGATTTAAGAATACCTACTCCAAGGAATGATTGCTTGAGGACTTCAGAAAATATCTAGCTGCTGTCAATGGAGTATGTGCGGAAGTCAAATAATTTGCAGGCAGAATTGTGTGTATATATATAGAAAAAAAAAAAACCAGACCATCTCTGCCAAAATTAACATAAAATGTATTTATTTTTCCTCTAAGGCACATGATTACTTGTGGCTCTGCAATATATGCCATCCAGTGCATCTTCTGGATCCATTTGGATGAATCTGAAACTGAAGTGAGATGGAAATATCCAGGATGTTTTTTTTTTTTTTTCCTTTTCATATGTTTTGGTAAGCATGTGTGCTTGTGAAGGTCAAGGGATTGGCAGCATCAGAAATTGAATCTCTGAATATATCTGCAGCCCAGGTATATTTCAGACAGATGCTCTCATTCTCATACTGCCCTGCCAATGACCTTAACCCCGATTTGGAAGGACAACTTAATCTACTATAAAGAGGAAAGGTGATTTAGTCTCCAGCCATGCTGGCAGAGTCTTGGAGCTCTCTGAACACAGTTTGTCATTTGTGTTGAAACGTCAAATCATTTGGTAACATGAACTATCTCCCACTAGAGATTAAACAGAGACTGATCAGCAGTCCTTCTCTCTGAAATCTGGTTCCAAATAATTCCAGCAATTAAATAAACTGCTGGGGTTTTTTCCCCCTTTCCACAAACAAATATAACACATTACTATCTATTTAACCAACTATACCATGTTTTCAGGCTTCTTAAAAAAGGCTATCTTGTGTAGTTTCTTTCAGCGGGAAGGTCAGTTTTCTGCTAACATGAGACTCGGGAAAAGAAAGATTGGCAGAAAAGGTCTGGAGACTGCATTACATTGGGTTATAACTCAGTGAATTTCTTGTTATGAATCAAATGCTCTCTTTGTGCTCTGAAGACCCTGAGAAAAGAAAAATCCAATGAGAGTTGACTCCACAGGGAGAGACAAGTTTGGGCTTTGGGGGTTTTGGAACTCTTGTATGTAGGAGATGGCAGAGTTTTCCTGTATTACATGGATGTTTCAGCTGGAAAAATACTGGGTCCTACAGTGAAACTGAAAGACAAAGAGGGAAGCAGTGCCTTTGTCATGCTGTTAACAAACACCGTGACAAGAAAGCCTCAGATGACTACCTTGCATGGCTGCTGAACATCTTCTCATACTGAGTAACTAATTCACAGAAAAAGATGCTGGAATTATTTAATAATTATTCTCAGGACTCTGAGAGTCAATGCACTAAAATGTGAGTACAGGAATCTAACTAACTTTTTACAGCGAATTTGCAGAATAACACAAATGATCAATGTTTAACTCCCCTCTAAATGCCAGTTTCTGATCTTTTTCATAAACTTGCTTGTGGATGTGTTAGTAAAGATGTGTTTTTATTTGCCCTTTGGTAGAAGTGGCAATGGAACAATTCCCTCTGCCTGAGAATTAGGCTAGTTCATACACAGGCAAAGACCTTTTAAAAGAAAATATCCAACTTCTGTCAAATACAACTACTTATAGGAAAAACACTAAAATACAAATGAAGTAAACAAAAGTAGGCATTGGGACATAACAGGAAAATCTGATCCCTCTTTTATCACCGAAGTCTGTATTTTTTAGTTTGAATAAAGCATACATTTAACATTCTATTTCACTCAGTGAAATGCCATGGATGTGCTTGAATAGCAAAATTCCTCCCTTACAGAGCAGTAAATTTTCCAAGTGTTTGCAGTTTGTTCTTTTCAGAACAAATTGAAAAAAGGAGGCAACCCACCTCAGAAATTATTAGAATACTGTCACAGTATCATTCATCTTGGCAAAAGTTGACTGAGCAGATGATGAAGATCCACTTAACTTGGACTCAATCAAAGGTTTTGCTATTTTCATTTCACAGGCCAGATGTAGCTCATCATCAGTTGGAGCTGATTTCAGAAGAGGTGTTAGAGTTTGCTGGTCCAAGAGAGGATGTGATCCAGGCATCAAAGGGAGCCATGAGTGAAGCGTGTGTTTCCACCCCTGCTCTCAATTGTCTGTGCTACCTGCTGCTTGCCACTGATGCCACCACACAGCCGGCCTGGAGTAAGGGCTCCCACATTCCCCTCCACGATCTTCATCTTCCAGGCTCTCCATCCAAGCCTACCATCCTGCTTGGTGGTCAGTGACACAATGTGGACTTGGTGCTCACCAAGGAGGAACTGCTAATAAATGCAAGCATGTGCTCTGTGAACATTAGGAGCCAGCTCCCTGCTGTGTGCTTGTTTGACTCATCCACACTCATACGCTAAGTAGTGAGGTAGCTATCTCCTCGCCATTCTTCCTTCGTGACTCTCAAACTTTTTCACTGTTTTGTGGGGAACACACTCCAAGTCATCTGTGCAGCATCTGTTGCCTGGTCTTTCTGACCTGTGCAATAAGCTTTGTTCATCTAAAATGACTGAGATTTGTTTGTTGTTGCTGATGCCCACAGCACTCAAGATGCAAAAAGTTCAGCAATAAACCAGCATATGCAAGAAGTTTGTGAAAATTTTTCTTCCTCTGTCTTATGTCCTTAATAAAAGGGTGTGCCTGAAACACTGACATCTATTCTTCCCTTATCAGATCATTTCTTGAAACTAAAGCCCTTTCAAGAACTGATAAATAGACAGTGGCAATTATTGCGGTACTCATCCAGTAGGGATTTCTTTTGCTAAACTATGATTCAGCCTCCAAGGTTGAAAATGGTAGTCACCTTTCAGATTTTACAAGGTCAAACTACATTTTGGTTCCTTGTTTGGTTCTGTACTAACAAAGACTATTCAAATTCACCTTCTGCAACTATAGGAAAGGATGAGCCAATAGAAGAAACTCACGCTGTAATAATGCATTACAGGATACTAGAATAGTAAATATATTCATTAACGCTAGGAAAGATCTGCTGTTAGTTTTGTGCTTCTTTTCATATTTCTTCTTCTTTATTACCATGCCAATGACAGCAAACAATAAAACATTTAAAAAACTAAAAACCCCATAATTGCCCCAGCAATAACCATTTGGAACATTTTCATAAATGCTCTTTTTGAGACATACCCTATTCAATGAAATAGACGCCTGAAATCACGCATAGTTCAATGTATTTCCTTTTCACAATCCTTCTGGACATGTATTTATATGCCAACTCGTCTTCATAAATTTTGTACTTGCCTTATAATAGCACAAATTAATGATGCCACTAGAAAAGAACTCAGCTGATTTCAAAGGAGCAATAATCATGTCAGAGGTGCAGTTGGCATGAAGATGATTGAGTTGCACCTCTTCCCTGAGAAATTTTCAGGGATGAATCATCCCTTACATAATATATAGCAATGGACAAATTTTCCATGTTACTGTGCTACCACATGACATCACATTTAATTGTGTAATAGTCAATCCTTATTGCATAAATTTTCTTCCTCAATGATTTGTTGTAAGACTGTGGTAGATGTGTTTTTGGTAAGCTGATTCAAGATTTCCAGAGATACATATCTGATAGCACACCGAATTGCAGGGAATGCAGAATACTGATACAAACTCTCCTTCTGACTTTTTGATATGAGTTTATTCATACTCCCCTCTTGAACATTAACTCCTCCATTGTGAGCAATTAAAGGGGAAAAAATATAGACAATAAAAAGTCACTTTACTGTAAATAAAAGAGCCTTATTACACACTTTGCCTAACACACTTTTTTACATCTTCATATATCAAAGATTTGTTTTACTGCTTGTGACATTTTTCAGGTTATACCTTGCACCCCTCTTTAATAAAAGTTTAATTATTCATCTAATATTGCAAGCTAAATATGCTCATCAAAAGTTACATGCTCCTCCCATGCCACAGTACAGATACAGCATTGCTAATATGACACAGGATATTGTTAGACATTCAAATCAAGCTTCTAGAGTATTTTTTACTAGGTTTAGATTATTAATTTCTTGAAGAAGCCAGAGTTCATTTTCATACAATGAATACCTTACTGAAGGTTTTCACTGAGGACTCTATTGAGGTACAAAATTAAACAGAAGTAATTTAAAAACAATATTTTACTATAAAAGTTGTTATTATTCAAGTGCATTCCAAACTTAGAAAGACCACGAATATCGGCCTTCCTCGGAAAAATATTCTCAGTCTGCACTTTGGATGCAGATCTGGTACAGTGCATCAGGCTGCTGTTTCACAAAAACACACTCCACACAAAATGGAGTGTGGAATATCTGTAAACCATTTAGTCTTCATGTCTGAAAACATTCCACATCAGCTGAGTACATGACTCCTGAGTATGTCGGAGGAGTGAATTGGGTTTACATCTACCTTGGTTTTAACCTAACTGGGAGAGACTCACTCCATTTAACTTTAAACATGTAAATGATGTGACTAAGTTAACTATCTAGGTGGCCCACAACTTAAATCCATTGGGTTTTATATTGGTACATTAAGACTCACCTCCCTCTGCTTTCACTCCCTCTTTCTCTCTCTCTTCACTGAGCCTGTTAAGCTCAGTGAGGAGCTAAAAGCTACATGGGTTAAATTTACTCAGAGAGGTTGTGGATGCCCCATCCCTGGAGGTATTCAAGGCCAGGTTGGATGGGGACCTGGGCAGCTTGGTCTAGTATTAAACATGGAGGTTGTCAGTCCTGCCTGTGGCAAGGGGGTTGGAGCTTGGTGATCCTTGAGGTTCCTTCCAACCCAGGCCATTCTATGATTCTATGATTCTATGATTCTATGATTCTATGATTCTATGATTCTATGATTCTATGGTTAAGGTAAAGTAAAACTGAATGACCTTCTGAAAACACACAAGATCCACAACTATCCAAAGAGAATTTCTAGCAGCAGAAATATCGGATTATATCTCTTCTGTCAAGGATAACTGACTAGGTTTAAACTAGCATTGCTATTTTAAAGCCTTCAACAGACATCTTGTTCTTTTTACCAGAGAAGAGGCATGCATGCACACACACACATTACCTAACATATTTCACCTTCTGACACCTCTGTGAGAGACCAAAGATGTCATCTAGTTGAGGCAAATATCCGTGACAGGGATTTCAATGTAAATTTTCTGTCTAAGTGTTCCTTAAAGAGTTTGTTCAAGAGAGGGTTTGTCTAGTTCAGGACGATGCAGAAGAAAGGAAAATAAACTTAGACAGCACAGCATACAATTAAGGAAGAGATTAAGATGTTGGAACAAACATCAAGTCATATGTAGGATCCTACTCCTACAGAAAAATAATGTAAAGCCAGAAAAGGGAAAATTCACTCAAAACACAACATTATGAATAGTTTCTAGGATATGGGTTCGATTAGATTTTATTTCCCCTTCCACTGCAAAATTGCAAACTGTGCAATATGTTTACCTTCTTTCCATTTATACTCTATATGCACTCAACATATGGTTTAGCTGCAGCCTATGTGATCTAAGACTTTACGCAGAAAGCCATGCTGTTCTTAACTGGAACTGTATGAAAGGCTACCAGATATTGAACTTCCACTTTGACACACCCCCTTTTCTTGCCAGAAATTCTGTGTAGATAGAGTTTAAGGATCTTGAAAATCTGCCTGGAAATTCCTGAACTTTGGCAGCCTGACTGGGGCAACAGCTCTGCCCAGGACATTGAACATTCAGAATTCCTGATCACACCTGCTTTGGATGTGCTCCACAACCCTGAAATGCATGTAGAATATGAATGAATTTCTGGAAACACACCCATCAATGGTACTGACTGTGTTCAGAAGACAAATGGTCAAACTGTCCATGCAGGTTCTATCTTTGGGTTTTCCTCCTGTACTTCACGCATAAAATGACTTGTGCAACAAACCTTGTCTTTCCAGTCTTTGCTGCAGCTTGATTGTTGTAGCACAGTCAAGGGGACATAGCTTGGTTTCCACCAGTGCTATGCCCGTGGGAGTTCAGGAAATGTTTGGACAAAACTCTCAGAAATACAGTTTGATTTTTTGTATGGTCCTGTGTGGAGCCAATAATCCTTGTGGGTACCATCCAACTCACAGATGATTCATTGAGTAAATTTACAGAGTGGCAAAAAAACATTTATTCCATTTTTGTAAAGATCCAAACATACACCGTTACTTGCCCTTCCCAGCACCACTTCACAGAACTCAACTTCAGGCTTTATCTTACTTCTTCATAAAAAATCTTATGAAATGTGTTATTAAATGTTCATGAGATTGTGTGTCAAATATTATCTCTGGATAAGCAGAAGAAATTTGAGTGAAAATAAGACACATTCAACAATAACTTGTGTTCTGGGAAATTACATGAAATGAGAAGCAAGCCAGTAAGCAGTTTCTTCACTTTTCAGATATTTCCAAATTAACAGGCAATTTCCTTGGCTGTCCAGTAGCAGAATTCTTTGGAAGCTTGCCCACAAAGACAAAACAAGAAAAAGTAGTGCAAGTATCTGGACAACTTCTTTTCTGAAAATTATTGAAGAAATGGTAATGCTTCTACATATGATCACAACTTCACATTTCCTGTTCAAATAATGCAGTATTAATTTATTTGATTTTCCTCCTCGGTGTCTTCCCAAGTGTCTTCCCGTGGTTTTCCTTTCTGTACTGATAAGAAGCTAATACATTTCAGTACTTGTCTGAATAAAAACAATCTATGGGTTGGTTCTTTTTTTTTTTTTTTTTTGGATAATGGGTAAATTGAGAACTGTTTGTACTACAGTACTGTTGGCTCTGCAGTGATATTGTGAAACTCAGTTACTTCCGATTTTTATGTCTCAGTGGATATTCTTGCATGCAGCAAACTTTCTGTCTTCAAAATAGCATGCATTTGATGGCTTTTTGTGCATTTCTTGACAAGGCAATCAATCTTTCATCTATAAATTTTTTAAGGTAAGATATAAGGTAAGGGTGAAGATGCACATAGAGCCAGAGTGGCATCTGTGGCATCAGCAATAATAGTCTCCCTTCCTCTTAGTCACCCACAGTGTAAAAACTGAATATTTGTATGAAAAGAAAGCATGGGTTATTTTTTTCATATATCTTTTTCTTTTCGTCTGGGAGTCTCCTTATTGTGTTTTTTGTTTGTTTGTTTAATTCATTGGGCTATTTTTGTTTAGTTTTGTTATTTGTTTGATTTTGTTCGGTTTGGTTTTAATTTCCTTTTTTTCATTACAGTCTTTCAGTTTAACCAGCAAATTTAAGGAGATTTGTAATAGACTCTGCACACATTTCTCAAAAACTCAAGTGTTTCTTCCTTTATTAGAAATTACCTTGCTATGTCTTGCTGGCAACCTGAACAGTTTCAAAACAGAAATACCTGTCTTTAGGAAAGTAAAATTTTACACGGCCACTTCTGTGGCACATGCTTATAGTTTTAACCAGATTTTAAACATTCCACACTGGCTCTTAAACCAGAATGGATTGCAATTTACAAGTTTGCAATTTACAGAATTGTTATTTGAGATCTGGAAAGAATTGCTTCCTTCTCCCTTCTGAATAAATTCTACATTAAATATCCATCATGAATCTTATTTAAAAGACCCATCTTCAGTTCTATGGAGAAATCAAATTTCCTATAAATATTTCTTACAAAGCAGATATTTTCCTTTCAAAATTCCAAAATAAAACTGCTATTGGTGTAGGCTTATTAAAGTCAAAATTTATTCTGTTATTTTCTTTTTTTCTTTTTAATTGAAAGCTAGAGCTCAGACATTAGGGAGTAGAGTTTTTTGAATTGGGTTTTTGTCAGAGACTTGCCTCAGACAACTAGGGGTTGGGCAATTAACTGCTTTTAATCATATTGTTCTCATCACTTCTGTCAGCATTGCCTAGAGCCACAGAAAGCTGCTCAGTATTCAAGTAAACAGAAGTTTACAAACTATATAAACGCGGATTTAGATACAAGGAGATGGATAAGGATAAACTCTCTAACCCTCTGCCCCTAATCTACAAATGAGGAGGGGGGAAGTATACGCAACCTCGGCATCAAGAGTGGGTAGAAGTGCATGTGATTTACAGAAGCAAAGGTGGTAGCAGAGAGGACAAGGAAGCCAGAGCCCAGCTGCTGTGTAACCATAGGCAACTACACAGACTCACAGGGAATTTCAAAGGTGCCAGCACAACTGCCTTTGGGGTCTGCCAAGGAGCCAGATGCTGGTACTGAGTGAATATTTTAGACCACTTGCCACACTGTTTTCAGAATTCTACCTGATCATCTTCCCATCTTCACTGGAAAACCCAGTGGTGTGCTAATTACCAACTTTATAAATAAAAAAAAATTGAAAGTCTGCCGTAAGTTTAGTGAATTTACAGAACTTTTGCTGAGATGCCAGACAAAACGTGCCAGCCATGCCAGAGGAAAAAGTAAATAAATAAAGTGCATTTCTATAATCAGTATGTTAAAATTCAACATATATAACATTGATAGTCTCTTTGATTAAGGATGAAGTTCCCTCTTTCTGTAACACCCATGGATTTTCATTAAGCAAAATGAATGTCTTAACTGCAGCTACTAAAAACAGCAGCTGGTGTTTCTACTGGTAGATCTACACAGCCTGTGACTAGTTCTTTCCCTACTTCTCATTTCTAGGGAGGCAACACGTCTGCTGCTTTTTCCCTTCTGTTCAAAGCCCTCTGACCACCTGAGAAATATGGGAGCCCTGTAACAATTTGTGGTCGAGTCGTTCCAGTGAGAAGGGTAAGCTGAAGGTACGGTTTTGCAATCTGTAGATGCCTGTCTGTTGATTAGATATAACTGTGTTTTTATTTCCGTCTCTTCTAGATTAGAGGATATAAAAGCAGTCACCTGTCAACCCAATCCAGCAATGAAATTCAGCAGCCTATTGTCCCAATCACTGCTTTCAATCACTCTAAACGGTCTCCAGAGACAATCATTATTATAGGACATGTTCCTAAGAGTAGATAAATGGAGCTCAACCTGCCAGCCTGCATAGGGAAAGATGGACAGTCTTGGCCAAAAATATGAAAGGGCCTGGAGCTTTATTGACATTTACATCAAAAATAGTTAGCAATGAAAGCAGCTGTTGTGGAGAGCTTTCACCACAACGTGTTTGGAATATGCTGTGAATTGAAATACAGACCTCCTGACAAGCAATTTACCTTCTGTCATTCTCCATGTGCTTGCAGCATTACTGGGTACTTGCTGTGATAGCCCACTTAAAGCTGCACATGTGTACAGTTTGGATGAAAGATTAACTGCAATTTGAGGCAGGAAGTAACGAATTGTGGAGTGTCATTCATAATGGCCGACATTGTCATCTGCAGGGTGACACCACAGCAAGAAGGTGCCTCTGTTGTGACGAGCTTATAGATTCAGATGTCATTCATCCTAATGAAGATCTGCCTACAGTTCTAATAAGCAGAATGTGAGACAGCTCAGGATTATAAGCATTAATCTGCCTTGTTTGTTGACATTAACATGATGACTAAAATGCCATTATGCAAGAAATTCTTTCGAAAGCTATTAAAAAGGGGCAATCTTAATATGGGTATTACAGCCCAGAACAAAAGATGTGCCAGGAGTTAATTTCCATGTTTACTCTTGTCATTTTCTACACTGTATTGATTTTTTTTCTCCTCTAAATAACTGATACTGCGCAAAAGTGTTTGATATTTCATGAATATACCACCACTTACTGTGACCAAAATACAACCCACATGCTAGTTTCCTCTAGCACAAAAGGTAAACCTATTAACCCGAAAGCAGATTACGTTAAATAGAAATATCCATATGATAAATATTTAGCAGGTATCTTGTGAGAACATCAGACTTGAATCATGCCAAGCACACTGAAAAGAAGAATTATGATAACATTTAATGAAAATAATTGACCTAATATGTAAATAGATTGGATTTTCTTTTTAGCCACACAAATAAGCCATTTTCAAGCTGATGTGATGCTCGTGACTGTGGGGGTCAATGGAGAACTGCCAAGGATGATTTTTCCAAAGACATCAAGACTCTTATAAGTCATTATCAACTGGAATTGAAATAAATCTGTGTGTAAATCTCTGTTTAAAGAGGGCTAGAAGGAGGATATTAAGGATTTTGATCTTCATCCCTGCAGAAGTGGATGACATATATAAAAATGGATTTGTGTGCCTGTCTTTGCAACTGAGCTAAATATCATTTGCTTTCTGAAAACTGTATTCACTAAAAAAATCCAGGCAGCAATAGAATATACTCAGATATGGGATAAGCTATTTTCATTCTGGAGACCCGTAGGAGACTCAGGGACAGGGGTTTTAAAGGACTGTGATGCAGACAGGAGATCTCTGCAGTTCTAGATATTTTGGGGTTTTGCTTTTTGTTTTTTTTTTTGTTTGTTTGTTTGTTTGTTTGTTTTAATGCCTAGTTTTTATAACCAAAGTGAAAACTCTTTAATTTTTAATTCACATTAGATATATTTAAATGTACAATAAATATTTTTGCTGTCTGGATGGGGACAAAATTAGACTCAGCATTAAGAGATTGGGATTGCAAGTAGGTTAGTAGAGATTCTGAAAAGATTAAATCAAATTTAGTGGAAGTTGTTATCTTTGTAATGTGTCAGAGGAGAACAAAGTGAGGGATTTATTTTGACATTTGTTTGCCAATACATCAATAGTTGCAGGTTGAGGTAATTTAAAAGCAAGGAGAATCTGAAAGACATGGTAGATATGCACTGCCTCTTCTTAGACTTTAATATCTCTACACAATGAGCAACCTTAAATACTCCTTCCTATCAGAGTCCATAACGAAAAGAGCGGGAAGTAAATCCGTGGGACCATTGCAGGCTGCTGCTAATGACAGCCAGGACGTGGGACCATGACTGAAATTCTCTGAGTCAGTGACTGAAAACTACATGCAATGGTAAAGTTGGATGTTGATTTTCTTTCTCATTCTCAGAAGGATTTTTTTCTAACTACTGAGCCATATACCTTTAGAAAGGTCCTTTTGCTACACATCTACACATAAGCACTTCTAATAAAAGGGAAGTTAAAATTGACAAATTGTACATTTGTTCCATGGGAGACCCAGCTGGGCAGGTTGCCAATTCATGTTAGCTTTACATTTTTTGGCCTACAGGCCAAGCCCACTGTTGCATCCAAAAGTCACAGTGGCGAAAACTTAGTCACAGGCCGTCAGTCTGAGAACTCAGTGGACTCTAAATGTGGTAGCTCGGGTGAGTTAAGTGGCTCGGACTGAGCTTTAAAAAGGACACTGCATGAGGTAGACGATTGCTGGAAGTCAGCAGGGGCATGGCACAAGATTTTAAAAGCAGACAAATACTGGAATATCTCTGAGAGGAGTAATAAATACCAGGTTATGGAAACCTCACGGAAGCGGGGATTTGGTCTCCCTTCAATCAACTGAGCAGGGCACAGGTTTGCTGAATGGCAGCACCTGGAGAAGCTGGTAGGTGGGACACCCAGTTTTGTTTCCTCTATTTGGTAGGTCCCTAAATCTACCCAAAGCCTCTTGGCGGGCTTTAAACTGAGACAGTGGGGATTTAGGTTGGATGTTAGGAGGAAGTTTTTCACTCAGGGGGTGGTGAAGCACTGGAGCAGGTTGCCCAGGGAAGTTGTGGATGCTCCATCCCTAGAGGCATCCAAGGTCAGGCTGGACGTGGCTCAGGGCAGCCTGGTCTGGTTTGGGATTGGCAACCCTGCCTGTGGAAGGAGATTGAAACTAGATGATCTTTATGGTCCTTTTCAACCCATGCCATTCTATTATTCTATGATTTTTTGTTGTGAACTGCAGTTCCCTGTGAATGCATGGGTCTTTTCTCAGCAGATGAGAGCAGCACTTCCAAAGAGAGGGTTGTGCTAAGTGCTCTGACCTGCCAAGCATGAAACTCCTCCGTGCCAGCAGCAGGACAGTGAGAGCCCAGGTGAGGAGGGGGCTGAATGCTACATACATGGGCTACACTCTGAGGTTACAAAAGACAAGCCTGCACTCTCGCAGAGGCATCCCATGCTGCTGGTTGTCATATTCCCTCCATGGCATGAGTCCTCTGTGCAGTCCCCACTGACTGGTTCACCTAGGTAGGACTTCTCGTTCAGCTAGTGCTAACTCCCAGATGTATTCCTGACTAGAGGTATGCTCAATCCCAAGGGGAATGTACCTCAAAGAGCAGCTGCTGCCTTCTCATCCTACCCCCTATGCCAGCTGCACATCTCTAGAGCACCAGATGCACATGGGAGTTTTCATTTTCCTGTCCTATTTGAACAAAGCTATTATTCATTTTTTATGCCAATATCAGCTAGTTGAGGAGAGCATACAATTGAAATTTCAAGCCCTTCTGGGTCCCGAGGGAATATTCCTCTTGCAAAACTCTGTGCTCCTTTATGGCAGCACTCACTTGTCACTTAGGAAGTGTCCTGGAGGTAAAAGTGAAATGCCAGTTGTAAGAAAGAGTGTTTATAGCTGTCTTCCTCAAAGCTGTCTGAATTACATGGCCCTGACCATCATTCCAGCCTACAGACATCCTGCTTAAGCTGCATCTAAATGAGAGGGAATTGGTTCAAGTTGCACCAATGGAGGTTCAGGCTGGATATTTGGAAAAATTTCTTCTCAGAAAGGGTGGTAATGCGTTAGAACAGTCTGCCCAGGGAGATAGTGGAGTCACCACCCCTGGAGGAGTTCAAGAACCACAGAGATGTGGCACTGAGGGATGGGGATTAGTGGGCATGGTGGGGATAAGTTGATGGTTGGACTAGGTGATCTTGGAGATCTTTTCCAACCTTAGTGATTCTATGATTCTATGATTCTAAACCGATATATGGGTGCATGCACACAGCAGAGCCCAGGTCTCTCTGATTAGGGCAGGTGTTTGGCAGCACACTGTGTGTTTTGCCCAATGTCTGCACACAGGATGCCTTACATAGCTCTTTCTAATAGCAGAGTCAGTTAAAATCCAACAAGTTAATGCGATTTAGACTCAGTGAGAATGGTCCCAGAAGAATCAAAAGCTACCTCAGTGAATATTTTTGGGGAAAAAAAATGTTGGAATATTGTTTGGACTTTATTTATTGCAAATCTGTAATCAAAAATTCTTCTGAAGTGGATATGTACTTAATGTTTGTTTGTTTACATCCATGGAACAAAATGAATCATTCCAACAATCCAAAACAAACTGAGATTGGAACAAAATGGTTCTTTGCTGGGAAGAGCTTTTGCTTGTAACATATTTTTATTTTCTAATAGAATCTATCTGTTGAGAGTTGTCCAAAAACTCTAACCTCAGAAGGATGGAATGTGCAGGAAAGGGGGTTCCTAACAGGTTTTAATCATGGAAGTGAAAACACAGCTAATTAATGAGAGATTTCTAGAAATGCAAGCTAATTTACAGCTAACTGTGGATTTTGGTGGCATCCATTGTTTCAGTGATCAGCCTAACTGAAGTTAACAGGTGAATAGTGTTGTAACTAATGATTTATTTCCATAGTTAGAACAGGAGTAAAACATTTCTATAAGGAGGAGGAAAATGATAGCTGAAAGCATGAGGAGAATTAGAAAGAGGAATAAGAACCTAAGAGTGGGGAATTTATTAACATAAACGCAGATGAGAAAACAAAGTATGCGTTATTGATCAAATCCATAGAATCTTTAACTGAGAATTTCAGCTATTTTGAGTTCATTCACTGAATAAACACATCACATTCTCTAAACAAATTCTGATGCACAGTTTTCACAGAGCCCAACAAAATTTCTGACGGATCACTTGTGTCTTTAATTAGACTTTGTGCTGGGAAGAAGCTGACAGTGACTTCAGGGGTCAAGATGGAACATCGTATTTATTTTGCTGTCCTTGACATGTATTATGAGAGCATCTTTTCTAAAACAAAAATAGAATAGTAATGGGTCATTGAACTGCTGGGTAAATGTTTAGAAAACAGGAGTTTCTGACTGCCTATGAAATTCACATTTAAATCTAGGAGGAGACAAAAAGAACCACTTGATCCTGGGTGGAAAGCCATCAAAACTTAATGCATGGTAAAGGGAGAGGACTAAGGGAAGTTTTTCAGATCAGACAGATCTGGCAGAAATTCTGCAAGTGTTTTCAGACTCTACTTTGATTTTTTTTTTTTTTTTTTTTAATATATAAAAGTACTGGCCTTAATCATGGAAAGGAAGATAAACAAAATCAAAGACTTGAAAATTGTTTATTTTCCCACCAATATTAGGAAAAGCAGCCAATTGAACACACAGGGGATATTTTTCTCTTTCTAGACTGGATCAACTTTCAGCTGGAGTTATGCAAGCTTATTTCTAGCTCAGAAACAGGACCTACTTTTGCCTTCTCTAGCACTGTCATTAAACAGTAACACTATCTGGCAGCAACAAACAGCAGAAAATAAGTGTAAGATTATCCAACAGCATACACAGCTGAGAACATTCAAAACCAGCTGGCAAATGTTTGGAGTTCCTCCAGATTCTCATAGATGTCTTCCTTATGGCAGACAAAGGTAACAAATGTAGTAAGAAAGGCCAAAGATCCCTGGTTTTCTCCCATCCTTTCCTTTAGCCATCAGATTGATTATTGCTAAGGGCACGCAGATATTCTCTTTCCTTAAATCTCAAGAACTGTTGAATTTGAGGAAGGGATATAATAAAGTTTAAAAAAAAAATTCGCCATGAGCATAGCACGTGATGGAAAAGAAACACACTTCCTACGTATCTAATTAAAACCTTGCAAACTGATTACATTGAATATGCCTTTCCCTCCTTTTGCTTGAAGGGCAATGCGAAGTCATTGCTCCAAAACCTGAAGCCTTGACTTATTGCCACCAGACTCAGAAAAATCCAGAAAACAAGTCCTTAAGCAAAGGACTTGTCTCTTTCATACAGCTACAGCAGGAGAAGGAAAGACTTCAGGCAGGCATTGCTTGACATTAAAACCTGCTTGTCTGCCTAGCGGAAAATCTGTGCTTGATACACAGACACTGTTGTCCCTGAGCTAGCCATTCATTTAAGATTACCCATAGCTTGTAGCTGCAGCTCAAATCAGCAAATGGAAGAAAGGCCTGGCTGCCCTGAACACACGAAACATGGGGCTCCACTTCCCTTCTGCAGCACAGTGGTACTGCTGCTACAATTGGCTGTTCTGCATGACACCAGCAACAGAAAAATGGTGAACGTATCACCCAGCCTTTGATATTAGTGATGTATGCCTTCAAAGTGGAGGCATGCTTAGGAGCTTAAGCACAGTTGTTTCTCCCAGATGTACAGCCCTATGGACAGCTTCTCTAGCTGTACTCAGTTCCCAAACACAGACCTAGGAGAGGCAAGGATCATATCCTCTGTGAAACAGAGACTTCTTAGGTATTGTGAGCCACTGCTATTTATCCAGACAGTATTTTCTCTGTAAGTAGCTACACGGGTATGAAATTTTCTAGTTCTTATCAGCAGTGAGGTGTTGCCTATCAACACAGGTGAAAACTTTCAGCTCTTGATCTCACTGTTTTAAGGAGCAGAGGTAAAAATATTCCCTGCTGAGGGAGGTTTTGTTGCTCTGGGCTGTCTTATGTGATGTGGCTGAAGGGCCCTTGTGAAGTTTTTCTATGCCCTTTTTTGACACAAATCAGGAAATAAGATGATGATTTTGGTGAGAGGTAAGCACAATTCTACTTCTCTACTTGTGGAAATATTTCTTGACATATGTGTTTTCAGGACTCTGGGTGTGATCAGGAGCAAAAGCCCTGAAAGTGGTTGTGTATTGTAAGATGAGGTTGTGTTGTTGCTTAGTATTTATGACATAGCAGGACCCAGGGTCCTCAGTAAGACTCAGAACCCCCTTGTTCAAATGGAAGTTTGCACACTTTGAGTCCTTTATCCTCCTTATCTTTTAATACAGCTCTTATCTTCTGTTCAGCCTCTTGCAACTTCGTTGGCTTTTTTCCCATTCTTTCTCAGGGGCTTGTCATCTCCTTCTTTGTCTTGTTTCTAAAAATCATCAGAGAAAGCAGAAAGAGTGCTTAATTTAATGGCATTTCAAGGTTTTATTTTGTGACTAAGTTACAAAGAAAACCCCCTACTAGGGAAAATTTTCTTTAGCATCTTCCTTTCTTGTAATAGGAATAGTTTGAGCAGGCAGCAGGGCTTTTTTTTTTCTTTTAAAAAGTAGTTTAAATAAACAGTTTCATGTGGAATTTCACTTGTTTGCTTCCCTGATGATTTTGAAAGCACTGATTGCAAAAGTTCTTCTTTAACCTAATTAATAACTTACTACTCTGTTTTACAAACAGATCTTTATTCTGACCTTGCGGCTCAGCTGCCTCCATAGACAGGGCAGCTCCATCAATCACCCGGTGTCTGAATGAGGAACTGGAGTAGACAGAAATGTGCAAGAGAAGAGGAAGGGGGGTGACTTATAAAATTAGCCAAGGCATCCAAGCAGGCCTTTTCTAGGCTTTCCCTCCATGTTACAAATGCACGGACTGAGGAAATCCTGGGTGAGAAGCACTGGCCAGCTCCGTGCACTGTAATGTGATGATAGCGTTGTGTTGAGAAACCTTGAGGGATGAAACCTTTGAAGATATGAGCTACTGAAGGAATAGCTGCAGGCGGTGGTGGCCCAGGCGTGCGAAGGCCCATGAGATGCTGAGGCTTCACTAAGCTGGGTGTCTCAGCCATGTTATCCTCCTCTCTCTGATCTCTCCTAGCACAAGCCCTACTGCTTGTGTCCCCTCTGACCCTGAACAGCTGTTTCAGAACCTCTCTCCTGAATCATCACACGAAGCCTGTTCCAGTCATAAACGACCAGTGAAAGTGAAAGGGTTATGGGACAGGATATGGGTTTCAAAATCTAAAACAAAGTTCTGAGATAAGGGGAAGCTGTGGTCATTCAGCAAGCAAACCTTGGGCTAGGAAGGAATGTTCTAGGGAGAGCAAATCAATGAATAAATAAACAGAATAAAGTGCCTATGTGGAGATTTAAATAAGGAGTCAGCTGCAGCATAAAAACAGGAAGTCTTTAACATAGGAGGAGAAAGAGATGTTTGTTTTCAGTGCTCAGAGCACCGTAGGCATGCTGGAATGGAGCAGGATGTGTATTTAGGCTGAGTACTTTCATTTCCACTCATGGGCACCTTCTGCTCTGAGTGGGCTGGGACAGAGAGCTTGTGTGCCATGTAGGCCCTGATGGAGACAGGCAGAGACCCGGCTGTACCTGGGCTAAATGCAGCCAGGGTCAGGCTGCAGTGCTGCCGAGATCATTTTAATTCCCCCTCTTGCTTCTTGTTTGTTCTTAATTAGCCTTTTTGAAGTGAAATAATTTATCGTAATAGGTCTGGCTGCATATACCACTGAATTGTCAGTCTGAAGGAATACAACAAGAGGAGAAGGAGCTGCGTGTATTTGCTTTCAAATTCTAGCTCTCCTGCAATAGAAATCACATTTCTGTGCTTACTTATTCACAAGAATAGCCAAGAACACTCACATTTTCAAGTGCATAGTATTAAAAGATCCTCAAAAAATATCTTTAATATCTGTAAGTGTTCCCTGTGAAGAAAAGTTTACGCAACATGCTTAAATATTTACGGAATACTAAAAAAAGAGGCATTAATTGGCAAACAACTTAATTAAAATGCTTTTTCAAGTAATTAGGAGCAAATACTTTCCTGTCTGCTTTGCATGCTATTTGTCTGGTTCTCTGTTTGATAAAGCCTGCCTGTCTGTCAAACTTTGCTGCAGGTAATTTTTTAGCTCTGTGGGGAAAATCTTCAAAAATTACATCTGAATTTAAAATATTTTGATTATCATTTTTGTTTAGCAAATTCTCCTTTTTACTTCATCTTCTATATGTCCCAGTAAAGCAGCATCCTGGGAATTTAGGGCCTGAAGATGAAATTCTGCATCAAGGCATTACTGAGTTTCCAAAAACGCTCTCCAGAGAACAAACTGAATCAATCTAGAATCAACAAACAGTGCAGTTAATTAATGAGTACACCATAAGGGAGCTTTTTTAAACAATGTTGACTGCTGCTGCCTCAGGACCAATAGCACCAGAAGTTATTGCTGGTTTCAAAGATGTGATTCTTAGGGTTCCCCCAAGGCACCTTTTGCTTACATTAGCTATTGACTACAACTTTTCCTCTTATTTGCACCCTAGGGAAAGTATACTTGTTTGCTAAATTACTTTTTAAGTGATGCTTTTTCATGCCAGTAGCCTGAGGTAGATCAGGGAAGATGCTATAGTGTAAATAATAGCAGAAACTGCACTGCTTTACAGCAAAGTGGGAGGAAAACCTTTGAGTGGGCACCGCCCAAGCAGTGCTTGCAAGGGGGCTGAACTGGGAGGGCTGGGGACCAGTGGCACTCGCAGCCAGCTCCATGCCCTCATTGGTGGGCACAACCGGGCTACCAGAGAGCATGACTCTGCAGGTTTCTTTGCAGAATCAGGACAGGTAAAGTGGGAAAAAGAAATGATTCCAAGCCACTCTGAACCAGGAAAGCTGAATCAGTCTTAGGAGAGGGATGCAGGATCTGGATACTGTAGTTATGGTCTTCCATTAAAAAAAAAATAAAAAATAAAAAATAAAAAAAAAATCAAGCAAAATATTAGCAATGTCACTCTTTTTTTGTTTTTTTTTTTTTTTTTAAGGTCGTGGTGTTATACAGTGATAATGCAGGGACTATTTTTCTTGTGTAACTTCTAGAATTTCCCCTTTGGGCTACTTTGCAGGAGGGGAAAAACATCCTAAAGTAGGATGTCTGTGTTTACCAGATACCCCTCAGAAGATAAACAGAGTAGGCCATCGTGTTCTTGCAAAATGATCTTTTCTTGTTCCAGCTGTGAGCTAAGAGTTTAAATTATTACCACATAGGGTCAAGCTGTCTGGATTGAGTTAAAATTTTATCTTTGTGTAACAGAAAATTCAATGTTGGATAAACTCCTGAAATTCCTTTTTAAAGACTGCAGCTGATGATTGCCCTCACCTGAGTCACACTTTGAGCTCTTCCTTACTGCAACAGCATCCATCATTCACCCAAGTTAAGGCGTCTCATAAATGAAAGTGCAAAATATTGATCTAAATTTGAACGGCAACATTATATAACAGTAAGTCCAAGCGACTGTGCAAGTAATGGGGTTAGCAATAATCAGATGGTATTATTGATTGGATCTTGCTAGAACGCTTTTCCAATCTCTACATGCTCTTAATAACATTTAGTTTCAAATTACCACTACCATAAGTATTTCAGTGGGGACTCACTGATCTAATGTAAACTCTTAAGTTTAGGAATAATTAATGGTCAGGGTTGTGGAATGGAGGATAAAAATAAGATGTATGTTCCTGTTGTAGCATTTTTAATCAGATTTTTTGCAGGACAGGCAAAGGTGTGATGAGCTGCAGGATAAGGGCGAAGCTGGAAAAAGAACTTTGTTTCTGAGGCACTGTCTTTACAACAGACAAGCCAATAGGATGAGAAAGGATCCTGCAAAGGTCAGCCTCTGCTCCCAGAGCAGTGAGATCTGCTACCAGTAAAGCTAATGTTGTCTATGACCATGGAGTTGAGCTCAGTCATTTAATGCTTTTATGTTTATGTCTAATCTTCTTAATTTGCTGTAAATTTGAAGAGACTTCTTGCAGCACAGGCATGGTGACAGGGTGTGACACGGGCAGCCACCATCTGCTGGCAGGGAAAGCCCTCTTGCCACTGAGGCTCAAGCACAGCCGCTGGAGCCTGGTGCAGCTGGTAGCTGAGCATGAGGATGCAGTTTCTTTTGATCTCCTCCTGACACTGCTATTATTGCTTTATTTTTGATCCATTTTCCCTAAGCAAGCACTGCTGTGCACTGCATATCAGGGAAGATTTGCCCAGAGACTGTAATCAGAGAGGGGGAGTTGGTCAGTCACTAATAGAAGTCTGCTGAGTTCTGCTGGGTTTCTCTCTATGGTGAGAGGGGCACCAAATTTGCAATTTTCTTAAGCTGTGCTGGGGCTGATTTTGAGAACTTCAGACAACAGACACTTCACTCAAGACAACAGGGAGCAGACTATAATTGTGATTCTGATGTTACATTTTATCTGATTAAACATATGAAGCAAAATACATCAGTTGCTTAAATTCAAAGATAGACAAATGGAGTAAACCTGTGTAGTGAGGTGAGAAGGTGAAGTACTTTCACTGAAAAAAAAAACGTGAAAACTGTATCAGGTTTGTACCGTTACCAGCAGTGGTTCTCATGTCAGCCACCTCTCCAAGCACCTTTGTGAAGAAATTTGTATATGCTGTTTTACATTGCCATATAACAAAGTTTGCTCTTCACACATCTCAAAAATAATTTTTATTATCTGTAAACGGTGTGACTTCAGATTAGGAAGGTATTGCTGATACTACTTATAAATTACGTACATTGTCCGTATCAACTAAAACCATTCCACACTTGGCACCGATATACTGATACTGTCTCGGAGAAAAAATATATACATCATTTCTATATGGCCAGGATCTGGTTCAGTTTGTTCTTTGATGTATAATGAAAATCAGGCTTTGAAATATGAATCAGATTGCTGCATGCAAAAGTTGTAGAAGATCTTATCTGGTTTACCTTTATAAAGTAATAAGGTAGATTACATTATTATATTATGTTTACCCTATGCTGAGAATTTAGTCTGTCAAATACTGTTAATGTGTTCTTTGTATCTGTTGTAGACTCTGTAGAAATAAATAGGAGGCATTACTTTTGGAGTGACTCGAGACATTGGGTTTGAGTCTTCAATGTAGATGTGAAAGAATCCACATTCAATTATCAAATATCTCAAAATTCCCAGTATGTCACTAGGTTTTGTGGCATCATCTGCTGTCCTGTCTAGTCTGTTTACAAGTCAGGAACACCACCTGAACATCTCCAGGTACCCACAGTGAGCTTCATCTTTGATTTTCCTCAATGGGACCCGGCCATCTCCTTTATAATCACGGCTGTGATAAGTTGACTTGTACTCCATGCTCTGTGCTCTGCTTCTGTACTTCTGCCCTCCTGTGTTTTGTGGCCTATAATCAGTGTAAAGCCTTGGAAGAGTATTTTATGTACAATTTGTCCAACTGTTTCAAGTGGATTTGTAGTGTATCTGGCTCACTAAAGTTTCATGTCAGCTAATAGGGATGTTGCTGCTGACCTTACCGGCAAACCGTCTGCCTACTTGCAGTAGGTCTTGCTTATACCATCAACTCCAGAAGGAAAGGTCTGCTTTTTCCATGACCATAGGTAACTGTAACTGAAATGAAAAATGTATCTGATTTTCTTGAAGGAATAGGACTGATGTGCTGTTATTAATCTGCTTACGTGTAGGGAGTGTGTCTGAGGTTTCTGGATACAGCTGAGTATAAATACTTGGTAAGGATGGATGGTAGCACCCTCTGGACTACTCTACCTCCAAAATAAAATCCACAAAAACTGTGAAGCTCTCCATGTCCTCATGGGGACAGAAAAGGAAAAAACTTGGGTTTTTTTATTCTGCAGGTCAAGCATCTGAAAGTTATATATGACACCAGATCCTTTATGGATTGCTAATGTTTCACAAACACAAATTAGCTTTTAACTCAACCCAAATTCTTGGATCTCCACAACTTCTTGGAAGCCTATGACAGTTTTTCTCCGAAGCCTGCGGTTGAGGTTTGAGGTTTAGCCTCAGCACTCCTATTGGCAGACTGCCTCATGTGGCAGTGCCATTCTCAAAGTGCTGACTGGGCATAAGCTGATTCAGCTAGTTCAAATTCTCTGAAACTCTCCAAAAGAATTGTCTTTGTGCAGCAGATTTTATGGCATACCAGGTACTGGCTATGCATGCAGCTGTAAGGGCTTGCTAAATCAGGCATTGCCTAGCTCCTCTCTGCTAACACAGAACTATACATAAATATATATGAATAGAATGAATCTGCGTTCTAACTTATTGACAGAAAATTGTGAATCCACACCTCATCTGGATCAAATGCTATCTAGTATGTTAGTAGTCGACTCTGTCATGAAGGTGGATGGAATGAAGAACTGCACAACACAGTCTCTGATCTGTTCATAGCGGAACTAATACCTTTTAATTACAAATAACTGAATATCAATATTGACCCACAGACAGTCTGTAACTAGACCCTAGAAAATTCCTGACAAACCTGAGCTGTCAAGCATCATGACATTTCTGAAACGTGTCATCATTCTCTGTTACAGCAATGGGGATTTACAAAGCTGAATCAGCCAGACAGCCTGAGACAGCTAACTTCCATACAGTCCTTTGCTGTAACCACTTGGCAGAGAAAGGTTTTGGGTAGTGTTCTTGCTGCCTGGCCATTTGCTTGTTTATTTATTTTCTTGTACAACATCAAAATGCTTCAGCATTATAGCTGTGAGAGCTTGAAATCCTATTTGCAAGTCAAACTGTTTCAAAGTAGCCCTGAGGGGAAGGAAAACAAATATTCCCTTAACCTTCATTCTAATTATATCAGTCATTAAAACACAAGGAACAAAGAACAGTGTTTATTAAAACTCCCTTTTGTTGATATCTCCTCTTTAAAGTGTGATTCATCCCAACAGCTGTTTAGTGGAAGAAGTCTTTGTGGGAGGGAGGAAGAGAATGCTTCTGAATAAAGATCAGTTAGCAAAATATATATTTTTTAAGTATTCAGCTACTCCATACAATCTTCCATGCAATTTGTAGAGAGAACAGTTACTTTAAGAAGGCATTTCCATTGCAGTTATCTCTGCAATTGTCTGACTTCACACAGTCCACTTAAATGCACACTCCTGATGGCATCCCAGAGTGTTTGATAGTTGCTGGTTAGACCTAGAGCTGGCACTGTGTTCTTCAGACAAGCAAATAGGAGCAACACGAATGGTTTCTTCCCACTGAAGACTTAATTTTCCTTTGCTATGAGAACTCTTGATTCAATAATTAGGTATTAATTATTTTAATCCTTGAGATTATTAACTCAACTGCTTCTGCTTCAAACAATGAAGGGGGCTGGACAGACTTCTGTCCTTAATACGTTCACTTTCTCTATCGTTCTCTCTTTTCCTGCACTGCAAGTTTCAGCACAGGCTTCAGAGCAGAGGCAAATGTGCTAGGTTTGTGACCTAAGTGTCTTGCACTGGGTTCAAGCTGTCCATGCTGTGCTTTGGAAAAATCAGTTTCAGGCTATCTGATGATCCACAGGGGCTAATAGGAGAACAGGAACACTGCTTTTTAGCTGAGATTTGCAGCAGCATAGAGACTTCTTTGTAAATTAAATGGCTTTCCACAGTGGAGACTCGACCAGGCTGCTGTTCTCAGTTCCTACAGCACTTTATTACAGAAGGTAGATCTGGAATCCCTTATTAGGTTCATTTTTCACTTTTTGCTTTCCAAATGGCAGGCTTTTTATAATTAAGAGCTGTAAAAGTCCTAATAACTTCAGCCTTTACTCTGGAGGTGATTTCTGTTTCCACTTTTGCTTTCATCATCAACAGAAACAATCATAAAGATTTGGGAAACAGTGTAGATGTTTTTTAACTGGAGAAAAAAAAAAAGGAAGTGGAAGTTTAGTACATTACTAGTTTGGTATAGACAGTAACAATTAGTTTCTCTGTCTTGGTGTCTGTGCAACAAGGCCTCCAGCTGGCTTACAGGCTGACTGCTACATGCAAAAAGAAGCAGTCAGAGCAATTGCCACGGGACTAAAGGGTTTTGGCTCCCAGAGGGGTGCTGTATAGTACATCTCTACTGCGTTGCACCTGTCTACCTTTGTATGGAAATACACGTTGCTCTTGATGAACATGATGATGATAGCATATGCTGTTGAGGTTGTCCTCCTAAGTTGGGGAATTCTAGCAAGTAGGTTATGGAGGCTTGTCTGAAATCCAGGTCACACCTGACACAAGGAAAGACAAAGGAGATGACTTCTGGGAAGCTACAGATCCCAGCAGTAAAAGAGAGAGTGAGAACAAGCTCCTTAAGTCGAGTTCTCGAGGCTCCATGGTATACAAGTGTCAGCTGGTATCTTGAACTCTGTCATGTTTTGTGGCTGCGAGCATGAAGACCATTCAAAGTGAAAAGATCATGACAAGAGTACCAAGCGTAGGGCTGATGGTATGAAAACAAATCACTCTGGGAGCAGGTGGGAAGCAATGGGGGCCAAGCACCTTAACCCCACTCCAAGCGCATCTACTGTTCCAGCAGCAGGAGGCGGTTGCAGTGCAGTGCAGGGAATCCCGAGGCAGCTTGGGGCTACAGCTCTGTCATGTAGAGCCCTGTCACTGGGATAGAAGCTAAGGCTGCCAGAGCATTTCTGTTATGCTTAAAAATTCTTTCAATAGAAAGATGGGATCATTTATTTTGGGCCTCTAAGACAAAAGTGGGTAAGGAGTTAGAAATTCTCCTGAACTGCCTGCTGTAGAGGTATATTGAGACTGAAAGGATCAGAAGCTGGCTTCTGTATCTAACTTCCTAGAGTTGCTTAGTAAATGTACCTTATCTCATAGAGCAAAATATTTCTGATTTATACATCTGTATCTATTTTCCTTAATGAAAAGACTATGATAGTGTATATATATATACGTATATATGTATATATTTCACACAGAGGGCAGTGATGCACTGGAACAGGTTGCCCAAGGAGGTTGTGGATGCCCCATCCCTGGAGGCATTAAAGGCCAGGCTGGATGTGGCTCTGGGCAGCCTGGTCTGGTGGTTGGTGACCCTGCACATAGCAGGGGGGTTGAAACTTGGTGATCATTGTGGTCCTTTTCAACCCAGACCATTCTATGATTCTATATATGACTCTATAGTTCTATTTTAACAACAGAACTAGATCAGATATTGCTAGTATTATTGGTATCTGTTGTGAATGTCCAGTAGGCTTGCTTTCAAGGACTCCTTTATTACCTAGCATGATGTACCTGGAATATCTGCTGATTTGCAGCACCCTCCTCTGTATCTGTTGTATCCCATATTTTTTTGCCTAAAATCAGACCCCTGCCTTTTTCTGTAAATAGCAGAGGATATAATGTGGTTCTGACAGATTTATTTTACTGGAGAGCACAATTATTATACAATCTATGTTGTATAACATGAGATAGCACACATCAGAAAACACACACACAAAAAAGGCTCCAAATTTCACAAAGTCAGAGACTGACTGGATGGAATAAGAGAGAAGCTTTACAGAAGAACTCAAAACTAAGAAAAACTGGATTGAAGACAAAATGCTTGAGGTTGTCTAAAGGCACAAATCAAGTAAAGAATTTCTTTGTTCTAAGTGGGTAATTAATAGATTCTGTTGGTGTTGACATGGACACTAGTGCACTCAGTTCTGGTTGGACGAAGGCTTGAAGGCGGGTTTCCGTAGAGCTCTGGGAGACGCTTCCTTGCTGATGGGATTCTTAAAAATAAATAAATAAATACAAAGTTATGAGTATTTAGAAGCCCTACCCAAGTTGTAACTAACTTTTTTTTTTCTTTTCCCTGAAGCTGTCGTGTGAATTAAGTTTTCAGTGGGGGTACTCTTTTATGTGAAACTAAATATATATGGATTGCAAATTAATGGTTCAAATTCTTTTCTATGACACCGTAAATGCATTTAAATTAAAGATACTACTTCCTATTTAATTTGACGCCAGAAAAAAAAATGATAGAAGGGTTTGCTCATTGCTAGATCTTAAGGAAGCACTCCATTTTTACTTCTGAAATATCACAGACACTGTCTGCTTGACTCTGATTGGAGCCTTAAGTTAAAAAAAGAAAGAAAGAAAGCACTTCAGATTTTGAAAGTCAGTGGCAAAACTCAAACAATCCAGTATTACATATATTCAGGAAAATAAACATGACCTAATTAAACATGTGAACATAGAGGTAAAAGCACCAGTTGCATTCCATAATTGCCAGCAGTCAATGTTATTGCATGCAGAAAATTGACTAGCACATCCAATATAAATTATTGATGTACTTATATTGACTTATTTTGACTTTGATGGATAGAAAATGTGACACTATTGTAATATGCATATTGTATTAATAACATAACTAATCAAATATAATTTTTAACAAACTATGACATAAGGCCTTAAATTATTGATGGAGAACAGTTTAGAGATGGTTAGTGCATTAGTTGAATGTGTTCATTTCACTGACCATTTGGTCTGGTCCCATCTGCCACGAGTTAGCTTCCTCGTCTCTCTAGTACCCATTCAGGTGCATTTGGAGCAGCTGGGATATTAGTTCTCTGTGGAGAAATAAGATATCACCACGACTCGCCAATGCTCCCTGCAGTTCCATGTTCCCCAGCAGCCTCTTCAACAATAGGACAAGGCCCTTCTCAGTTCCAGGTCTAATAATTTAATCTCATAAAACAATGTAACTTTGTCCCTTAGAGAGCTTTGCCTTATTAATAAAAAATGTGGGCATACAATTTACATTGTTACAGTGACATTCCTCATATTGTGGGTTTTTTTTTTTTTTTCATTCTATCAAAAGCTTCTGGAAAAATCTTAACAAAAAAGAAACTTAGTCAAGGAAATAATGTGGTCAATAATGTGTTGAGCTAGCAGGCCTAGGATTGTAGCATGAAAATGAGGAAAAGCTGGGGATAAGGTAGGGGATATATGTGAGAGCTTGTTAGGGGTTTTACACTGGAGGAACTGTTTTAATTCTTTAGTTCCACGATGCTAGAAACAGAGCACAAGCAGCAAAATGAGAAAAGCTCACTGTTGAGTTATCTTTGCTGTTAAGCATTGTAATAGCAATTAGGCCATATTGGCTTGATAATAATAATAGCATCCTTTAGCAATCTGCTGGATGGTGAACCAAGACAATGTGTAACGTGGATTTCTGCACTAAAAAAAGTAGTTTCCCATAACTTTTACTTAAGCTATGCAGTGCAAACTGGCTGTCTGCTGCATGCAGTGTGTGCAGGCTGGGCTCACTTCCAGGGAAGTTTTAAGTTAGAAGCTGTTCTTTATTGTTAACCCTTAGATAGTATCTAGAGAGGAATGTCAAGATAAACAACTGACTGCAAGCTCAAACAAAATATTAGCTGATAGCAGGCAACTCTTGAAAGACAATACTCCTTGTTGTCAAATATTACTTGAGGTGGTGGAAAATGATGCTCATCAGTGGGCAGTTTACAGGAGCTTCCAGAACACCCCCTCTTACCCGCTGCTATTTCTGCTCTTTGCCTACTATGAAAATGCCTACGTTTTCTGACGCTGGTTTTCAGCCTAGGCACATCCTCTTTCTGCTTAAAGACTTAGAATACTCCCACGTGGCCTGCTAGACTGGATCAGTGTGCCCATCTCTGCAGCACTCCCTGTGCTTACAGTGGATCTCTGCCTTAGTTTATACGTAGCTAGCTAAAAGAGCTTCAACAGTTACCTGCAGCACTCCAGGCACAAGTCAGAGGGTGAAATCAGCCACTGAATGAACAAAAAGAGATGTCAAAGAACTCCTTGATTATTGCTGCCAAAACATTATTTATTTTTGAGTTCCCATAGTCAGAGAGTATATGATTTCAATTGTTCTTCCCTTAAGTAGACTGCAATTACCATCCTTATCAAAACAGAAGGAGGCAGGTCTGAAAAAGCAGAGAAATTTCAGGATATATTAATACTGTAAGCCACTGTTTACTCTAATAACAGACCCAGGAGCCAGTGGTGAAAAGGTATCTGGTGTTTCCATGTGACTCCAGGGAATCAAGGCAGTGATTCTGTTTCTGTCCTCAGCATTCTTGTCTACTATCTGGAAATAATCCAAAAAGGACTTCTCCAGAGCAAGGTTTTCAGTCCTACTCACAAGTGAGAATGTGTTAAGGGCAACGGAGAAACAGTACATCCCCTCTGCTGCATGATTTGTCTTATGTGACTAATGCACAGGGCAGGAAGCTGTGATGGGATTTCTAGTTTCCAGATCCAGTGGCACAGAGTGAGATGTCTGTGGTTCTCCAGCTCAGTCATTTGCTGGGGGAATGGTTGGGGAACTTCTCAGAGAACAAGCTGGACTATTTCCTTTTTGATGAAAATACCACCCTTAGCTTCCCCATCCTTGTCAGACTCTCATGGTAGATTTAGACTAGGTATTTGGAAGAAATTCTTTACTGGTGAGACACTGTTGAGACGCTGGAACAGGTTGCCCAGAGAGATTATGAATGCTTCCTCCCTGGAGGCATTCAAGACCAGGCTGGATGGGGCTTTGAGCAACCTGGGATGGAGGGAGGTGTCCCTACCTATAGCAGGGGGTTGGAACTAGATGATCTTAAAGGTCCTTTCCAGCCCAAACCATTCTATGATCCTATGGCTCATAAAAGCACTTCTGAAGGAATGATTTCCCCTGAGTGCATCAGATGTACAAAAATGGATCAGCACTTTCACTTTTTTCTTTTTAAATAATGAGAAGAGTCCATTTTCCTTGAGACAGGAGAACCATCATATTTTGGCTCTGTAGAACATTCAGATCTCTTAGATTGAACATGGCTGTGATATCAGTATGAGATTCTAGGAAGCATAGTACAAAGTACAGACGGGACAAAAATTGTTTTCCTACTGCTGCTGGCAAAAGTAGTAGTTATTTTGGTATTCAAACTGCTAGAGGACATATGATCTCCAACTGTTTCTTCCAGAAAAATGAGAAATTGTCAAGTGGTATTCTGCTGTCTTCCCAGATTTCATGGAAACAGCTGGCTACAGTGCTGCACTGCCTCTCCCTTCTGCTGGAGCTCGGTGTTTAGTCATAGAGTCATAGAATGGCCTGGGTTGAAAAGGACCACAGTGATCGAGTTTCAACTCCTCTGCTATGTGCAGGGTTGCCAACCACCAGGCCAGGCTGCCCAGAGCCACATCCAGCCTGACCTTGAATGCCTTCAGGAATGGGGCATCCACAACCTCCTTGGGCAACTTGTTCCAGTGCGTCACCACCATCTGAGCAAAAAACTTCCTCCTAATATCTAACCAGAACCTCCCCTGTCTCAGTTTAAAACCATACCCCTTGTCCTATCACTATCCACCCTCGTAAACAGTCATTCCCCTACCTGTTTATATGCTCCCTTCAAGTATTGGAAGGCCAAGGTCTTCCCAGAACTTCTCTTCTCCAATCTAAATAAGCCCAATTCCCTCAACCTTTCCTTATAGGAGAGGTGCTCCAGCCCTCTGATCATCTTAGTGGTCCTCCTCCGGACCCGCTCCAAGAGCTCCACGTCCTTCCTGTGCTGGGGGCCCCAGGACTGGATGCAATACACCAGATGGGGCCTCACAAGAGCTGAGTACAGGGGCACAATCACCTTCCTCTCCCTGCTGGCCACCCCTTTTTTAATGCAGCCCAGAACACAGTTGGCTTTCTGGGCTGCAAGCACACACTTCTGGCTCATGTCCAGCTTCTTGTCCACCAGGACCCCCAAGTCCTTCTCCATAGGGCTGCTCTCAAGGAGATCTTCCCCCAGTTTGTATAAGTACATGGGATTGCCCTGACCCAAGTGCAGCACCCTGCACTTGGCCTTGTTGAACCTCATTAGGTTTTCATGGGCCCACTTCTCCAGCCTATCCAGGTCCATCTGGATGGCTTCCCTTCCTTCCAGTGTATTGACTGTACCGCTCTGCTTGGTGTCATCCACAAACTTGCTGAGGGTGCACTCGATGCCATCGTCTATGTCATTGATGAAGATGTTGAAGAGCACAGTCGCAGGCTCACGTTTTTGCACTTCTATTTAAACACCATCTATGTATTATTAGTCTAGGGAGAGTAAAACATTCTTCAAGGATTTGAAATTAAGGACAAAAAATGTGTAGTAGGATTGTCAAAATACACATGAAGGAAGACTGAGCTGTGACGCTCCAGGTTTGAGTCAAAGGGTTTATCCATATTGACAGAAGTTATTAAATAGTTGTACAATTTCACAAATACACAACACGAACAGCCTAATTCATGAAAAGAAGTTGGAGAAGAAGCTGTAGTTTTTTGGGTTTCTTTGAACTATATAGTTTATGATGAAATTGCTTGTTCCCGTGACAGAGAAAGTTATGTCTCTTGATTGTCTATCTGCATGCTTGATTTAGCTTAAAGCAGATTCCTCATTGTTATTCAGATTAGTCTGTGGCTGGGGCAAGACTTATGTTCCTACCTATTTGGCTAACAATGCATTCTTCAAACTATTAAAAAAAAAAAAAGTCAAAAACTTGTTTCTGTTGTTGTTTCCTGACTACAGTATTCCTAGAGTAGCTTTCAAATCTGAGATAAAATGTTGTGCAGAGCAGTTCTTGCAAAACAAGCTTAGTTTTAAAGGAGACTTTTTCAAACATTGAGATTTCTCTTTGATAGAAAACATTATTTTAATTTTTCAAGATTACTAGATTGAATGACTTTCCACACGTTTGGCCTGTCTGACACCAGGTAGATGCATGTTACTGATCTTCCCTACATGTTATGACTTTGTAAATGGGAATGAAAACTGACTCCTGTTTCATATTTCAGGTGAAAGTTGCAGTGCTGTCTCTCTTTGGAGGTGGCTTTGTAATTTCTGCATAGAGGACATAAGGACAGTGCAGTCCCCTCAGGTTGCAATGTTAAAGGACATACAGCAATGTGAAAGCATTAGTTTAACTTAAGCAGCGTCTATTTTATGTGCAGCATACAATCTAGAGGAGAAGATATCCCAGGGTGGGATTTATTTACCCGTACAGGCTGTACAGATTAAAGCTCCAGAACCTATTCAGAAACATTGGCCCAAATCCTCTGCCTTGCTGGGAAGGGTGATAATGGGCAGCTCGCATTTCACTGGAGGTCCTTCCCACTCACACAGCAGTGACAACACTGTTCTGTCTGTCAGCCTCCTGTAGCTGCATTGGAAAAAGTACATCTGAAAATCTGCTGTGATTTTATATGCAGATACCTGAGTCTTTTGCAATGGATACAGGGAGGTGGAAAGGGTGTTGTGCCCTGGCCTGTGTTCTGCTAAGCAAAATGGGCCCATCCTTTGCCTCCAGCAGGGATGTGACGCCTTGCACTAAGGGTATGTCCACTTGGTACCAGATGAACATGCAAATACAAGCTAGATATTTTCCATGACAGGGAAAAAATCCTGTTTTCTATATTTCAATTGATAAATGTAGTGCTTTCTCATGCTAAATAACATGAAATTATATAATCTACATGAAATTATATCATCTACTGCTTCAGCAGCTTTTGAAACCATAAAAGCATCACTGGGTTTGTTTGGACAATAGAGATGAAAAGTTAAAAGGAAGCTAAAATCTTTTTTGTTAATTTTGGTCAGTTTACTCAAGTAGAGAGGTGCTGCCTAGCTTTAAGTATCTGCTGAGGAACAGTTTTTTTGCATGGCATATCATGAAATATATGGGAACAAGGTAATATCTAGAGTTACTGCACTCTCAAATTACTAATTTGTTTTAATGTAATTCAACCCCTCCCAAGATTGCTACAGAACTACATCATGATTTGAAGTGCTAATGCTTGCACTGGGACGTTTGCATTAGCAAATAAATCTGGGAAAATGAACGTATCCATTTGTCTGCCTTGCAGGGATATTCCTGAGGAGGCAGCTGCATGCTGTTCTATTTCATTGTTTTGTTTCGGGTTTAACCAGCTTGGCTTCCTTTTCAGTCATGCTGCAGGACAGGAAGGCTCCATTTCAGTGGTAAAAAAAACTTCTTTTTAGCCAAAAAATAAATGTGTTGGTTCCACCATGGAAATTTGCAAGGGTATACAGCACAGCTCTATTTACAGTAGGATGGACTGTAAAAGCAAATGACAGAAAGTCGGTCATCTTCACTTTGCTTTTGAATTCCACCAGTCAAAGCATCCTATGAGACCACGGTGATTTTTATTGCTTTACACTTTCTGAAAGTGCTAGAATTCCATTCATGAAGCCTAAATTTCCCAGAAACAATAAGCAATGGTGCGTATCACTTGAAAATCAAATTTTCAGAGGCAGCACAAATAAATTGTTCAACTCGGTGCCATGTTAAAATATGACTCAAACATTCAACATCCAAAATTATATTGAGAAGTCTTAAGAAGGCGATGAAATTCATTCAGCAGATAAATTATGTCTTCTGTGAAAAGACGAAGCTTGAAGCTTTCATGGGAAAATCAGTAGAAAAATATTAGAAACACTTTAAATGAAGTACAAATGTGAAGTCTTTTTTTTTTTTTTTAATTGATAGGAGATCTTTGAAATTATTCAAATCTGGGGATTAACCTCAGGAACCTCACCTTTAGGAAAAGTTTCACTGACAAATGAGACAGAAAAAATCAAAGAGCTGTAAGTAAAACTTTTTTACTTTGAAGGTGACAGGGCACTGAGACAAGTTGCTTTGTGGGGCTATAGATTCTCCTTTTCTGGGGATATTCAAAACCTGTCTGGACACATTCCTGTGCAACCTACTGTTGGGAATCTGCCTTAGCAGGGGGGTTGGACTAAGTGGTCCCCTGAGGTCCCTTCCAACCCCTACAGTTCTGTGATTCTGTGACTCTGTGATCTGATTTTGTTTAGATATCGGTTAAGGTGATTGAAAGCACAAAAGAGAATAATAGTAAATGCTATTTTCAAGTAATTGTTTGACTCTGGGTGAGGGCAGACCTAGGAAAGAGGCTGTGTTTCTGTAAATGTGTGTAAATTCTACTTGTGTCCTGTTTAGACTTTGCCAAGTAATTGATGTTTCTCTCTTGTGTCAGTCTTCAGAATAAAACAAAGCTTTTTAACTTTTACTTGAAAATTGGATACCGTCACCATTCCTCCATTGTTTCACAGGAAGATGAAGCAACATAAAAGCTACTACATTTTCTTAGAGGATATCTAGGCCAGGAGGTATCTCGTCTGATTTTGATTTCAGTTTCCAGCTGTTTTGAAAGGACAGCAGCATACTCAGCCCTCCTCCTAAAATTACTGTGTCTTCCTCCTTGGTGGTAAAAAGAAAAAGATATTTCTAGATAATCAGTTTGGATTTGGGCATCAAACTTACGTTGGCTTGCATTAAATGAGATGGGTCCCATCCTTGGTGAAGATAAATTATCCACTGGAGCCTAACAATTGCTTGAAAATCTCAGGTGTGAAACTGAACAAGTGTTTGAAACACATGGGCTCCTATCCTTGTTCTTCTGCTCACCAAAATAACTGAATCTGTTACCCTGTAAATACCTTCAGAGGTAGATATTGTGTCTGACTACCATTACTGCTAGCAAGAGATGTATGTGGCTATTGAGAGCAGAATATATCCCAGTTTCAAGTACCTGAATTATTTTTACTTTGCAAGGAGTATGATTAGTTGTAATGAGAATTCAGGATTCAATGAAGGTGAAGTAGCTTAATGGTGAGAATTTAGTGCACTTTTACAATCTGATTACCTTAAAATGTCTCAACTTACAGCTTTTTCAAGCAGACATAATGAACCTTATTCAATAAGTTTGCTTAACCAGGTGTTACTTGCAGAAAAATATTACCATTCTTCTAAAAATAAAGTATTATGTTTCTGTGTATTACTACTGGGCTTTTTCCTTTTCTTTCTATGGAAAGGATTTCTGATATAGCCCTGCAATTCTTTTATTCATTTGTTTAATTCACTGCAACTAAAGTGACCTGTAGAACTTGCTCTCCCACACTTTGTTATTCATATATTTCTGATGATCATAGTAACTTGGGGTTATTTCAGCTTCCATAGATGCTATCTGGCATAAATAGCGTATTAACTGTATAGGAACCAAGCAAGTCATGTCTTTCTGAGGAAACTGTTGCTTTCTGCAAAATCATTTAAATACATATAAATACGTTCATTTTCAGCCTAAAAATAATGTTATTAATGTAATGAAATGGCTATAGAGAATTTTAAATACCTGTTTATTGATAGAAAATGCAGACAAGACTAGTGAGGGTGTGAACCACATAGATGCCTGGCTGATGGTATCATCATGTGAGAAACACCCTATTATTGAACAATCTGGTATCCTGTGCAGAAATACTAGGCCAAACAAATGACTAGCATGCTAGGGATGACAGAAATCTGTCATCTCGTTTTATCAGCATCTATCACCATGGTTTTTCAGTGTTGCTAATTAGTATCAAACTGAAAGCCTATGGAATGTAGGAGAGTAAAATAGATGAAAACCTGTAAAATTTTAAAAGAACAGAAAGATTTTGACTATAATAAAATTTCCCCTTGTTTTTCAGGCTGTGATAGAGCTGCTAAAAAGAAAGAGCAAAAAACACATAACTAAAAAGATACGTAAACACTACAAGTTTCCTCCTTCCCCGTATTAATTGTACTACAAATTGAATCTCATTGTCCGTACTCAAGCATTCAAATTGATTGTAGTTTTGTCTTACTAGTAGGAAAGACTACAACTTGACAATACCTGTCAAGTAACATCTTTTTGAAACAGGAGGTGAGCTCTGCCATTTCAATTTGTTGCTTCTTAGTCCATGTATCAGGAAGAAAAGCTAGTCAGTGCACATAGACTGAAATGATAAAACCACTGAAATCCAAAACAGATTCAAGATGTTTGGAAAAAGCTTAAAGGCAAGTATTGTGGTAAGTGCCTTAACTGCAGGGAGAACGTGCTAAATGGTAATGTGACAAAAGTAGTTAAGAACATCCTGTGACTATTATTGCTTGAGAAGACTTAGGATCCCGGTCATTCCTTATTCATATCATAAGAAGTCACTGGAGCTACTCTGCCTTACTGATGGTGTTACTAAGAGGAGAACATCAGTCCCAACCTTTACCTTCCTTTACATTATGATCCGAGTTTTCCTTTATCTTATATATCTAGACAGTGAACTCACTTTTATTGTTGGAAATAGTTGTCGTTAGAAGAGTTGACTTGTGGAGAAGATATTTCAGGTAATATTCATTGTACTGTTGTAATATTGCTTTTTATTTTGAAGCCCGTCATAACTTGTGAATGGTCAAAGAAACTTTCCTATCATCCCTGTGCCATACATCCATATAAGCATATAAATATAGACATTGTATATGTTTTTGAAAGAGCTTTTAGTGATTGGCGAGGTCAGCACCATCCAAACCATCCAAGTTTGTTTTAGTCTATTACTTCAAATTAATTTTTTAAGGCTAGAGCATTAGAGAGTATGTCTGCTGGGACTGCAGTTGGAAAGACAAGTCTGCAGGCTAGGCTATGGAATAAAAACAGCACATAAGGAAAGGAAACTGCCTAAAGGAAACACACTTCTGTTTGAATAGCAGGAAAGAGGTGAGAGGCAACCAGTAAAAATACTGCTTGATAAAAAAAGAGGAGAAGAAATCAAAACTGAGGAAAAGATACAGATCCTCTATAATATCCTGAACTTAAACTGAGGCTTCCCAGAAAATTTCCAGATTATCTTCTGAAAGCAAAATAGCTCTATTCATAGAACAGAACAGTAGAAAAAATATGACAACTGGGAGACCATCATTAGTATTCTGAGACTGTGTTTGCTTGATTATTTTCCTTGTCCCTTTGATTTCCAGACTTTGAACGCTCAATGTCACATGAGTCAGGTACAGTGAAAACAGGTAGCATGCAATATTCCTGAATAAAGTACTTCCAATAGAAATATCTGTCCTTGCCAGCTGCCTAAGCCTCAGACTTTGTATGATGTCTGTTCCAGTTCCTCATACTTGCTTTGTGGGTGTTTCCATGGCCTCACCTGCCTCCAGAGGCCCCTAGGAAACCCCAGTCCGAATCCTAATGTAATACTGGGAACAAAGAACAGTGCAAACATTGAAGAGATTTGTATTTATCTATCTCCCAAACTGGGTCCAACAGACTATCATGAGCTCCAGTTTTTGGACTTTGATGCAGGCAAAAGGATCTGCTTTTTGCTTCAGATCCCTTTCCTTTATATTCCTCTGTGCAGGGCACATTACCTATAATTCTCCAGGTTTTGCTCTGATCTGAGATCTTCCACTTTCAAATTTATTCCTTCATCCCAATGCTAATCTTGTTTTACATCTCTAATAAATATATTATTAATTTAGCTAGTATACACCACACATTTAATGTGTAATACTAAAAAAAACACCGACTAAATATGACTGAACAATAGTTAATGTGACCCTATCAACTCTCTTCCAGAGTAAAGAGAGGCAGCTTGAACTTACACAGCCAAAAATGAAGTACAAAATAAAACATCATTGGAATGAATAGGAGTTGGTAAGGCTCCTATTTTAATCTAACAAAGAAATCCTCCCAGAGAAATTGAATCTGTGAAAGTGCATCTATTCTCTGTCATGTAATTCATTGTGGAAGAATCAAACGAACTGTGCACCTGCTCAGAGTAGGTACGTGCATACATGCATGTGTGTAGTCACTCTAAATGCTTTAACTGTACACTACTCTCTTTCTCTCCCAAAGGTAAAATGGGAATCATTTGAATAGTTTGCTGTCAATTGAGTGGTCTAAATGCTTAAATCCTTCTCTGCAAACTGACTACGTTTAGAACTGGACATATATAATTTTTCCTAAAGTGCTCCAAAAAAAAAAAAAAAAAAGTTGCAAATTGGAGCTATTTCCATTTTTTAAATATGTTTAACAGTATAATTGCTGCTAGACCTGCTCTTCCTCCCAATCCAAGAGAGAGAGAAAGAGAACATTTGAGGATACAAAATGTCATTGAAGCTCTGAGAAAAAAAAATTATTGAACTGCACTGTAACTAGCATAGTATTGCTATAGCAAAACACATACTAGTGAGTTGGAATCATATCATTCTGAGCATCTGCACTACTCCTCCTTGGAGAGTGCATACTAATCATCTCTCTTCATGGTCAGTAACCACATAAGGACAACACCAGACGATGCCAGTGGTTTTGGTCCTGTAGCATTTATATGCTTTCCTGCAAAGATAGTCATGCCAGATAATATTCGTCAACCTTGTCTTTGGTCTTCTCTCTTGATTGAGGCAGATGTTTATTTTCCATCTGCACTATATGTCAGTGCAACTGCAGCCTTCATCTGGCAAAGGGTGCCTGTAATATTATGAGGCCATCGCATAAGCTGCTGGAAAGATTACTCTTGTGAATAAAATCAGTTTATGGCTAAAAACATTTATTCTTCATTTTGATAAGCCCTTAACAAATGAAAATTTGCTTCCTTACACTTTTGCCAAGCATAGGACCATGTTTATTTCTAGCTATATGGGTCACGAAGGATTCCCAGCTGTTAGATAGAGTCAGTTGTGCATTGCTGCACTCAACAACATCTGTTTCACAAAAACAGTATCCAGCTTTTAGCGCTCAAATGGAGGTTATACCATATGCCAGCAGACCACTTAGTTTTTACCTTGGGAACCAACTTTACACTAGTCAAGGTAACAGAGGAAGTACTGAGTATTTAAATGCTACCAGGCTTCAGTCACATCTTCATGTGCTCTTGTCATTTCCAACTATATATAGTAAAATTAGTTCCAAGCATATACTGCAAGCTGTTCCTCTGTTTAATTATTAACTGGAAGAAAGTTTGTTTGCAAAACAGTTAAAATGTTTTTTGTGATAGACTCTGATGTTGAAAGTGGTGCCATAAGATGCTTCTGCAAATACAGAACCTTGTTAAAATGTCAAATAATATCAGCTATCAACAAAGGCAGATCAGGTTGAATACCCTTTAACTACTGAGTAGTGCTAAAAAGCCATACTACCATGGCGCTCTTCAGAGCCTCACAAAACATTCAAAATGTCTGGCAGTGTTATATTACCAGGATGTTGGCGATTATGATTTATGTTGTTCCACCAACTGTCTTCTATACTCTCATTTGGTTTTAATCACTTAATGGGTCTCTAGAAATAAAGTTTTAAAAATAGATAGATAAATTAGATCAAAGGAAATGCCTGTGATGGGTGAATCACTCTCTAAGAGGAATACCAAAGCATTTTCTGCCCTTAATGGTAGTGGGAGGACAGTTGTTGCTGGTAAAATTGCACGGTATTATATTGCACTTAGTGATGCAGTAAGACAGATTTTCTAGACAATTATTCATTTTTATCTTAAATGTTTTGTTGCAAAATTCATTCCTTGCCTAAATCCAATGCCTAGTAAGATGTTTCCAACAGCACATGGATTAATTTTGGCATGTACTCCAGAATAGCTATACTTTATTATACTTAACTCTACCAAACTGTAGAGTGAAAATATGGGTTATACCAATGAATTGAATCATTGACTAAGCTTCTGTAAACACAATATTACTTATAGATACTTTAATTGGCTGCAGTGTGGTTATTGCTCATTGAATAGAAGCCAATCATGATACTATAGGCCACTTTGCTCTAAATGCCATCCTTAATTTGAAAAATTAAGAACAAAATGAGTTAAGCTAAACTATATAATAGTTTATATCTATTTCCCAGCAAGTACATAATCAAATAACAGTGTCCCTGCCTAAAGCAGGGGGTTGGAACTAGATGATCTTAAAGGTCCCTTCCAATCTGAATCATTCTATGATTCTGTGATGTTACCATATAGACTCAATGTTGAAAAATTCCATAAATTCATGTGGTCCTTTGTAATTCTTCTGAGAGCACCATACATGCATATTATAATTTGTGTCTGACTTAGGGTTTGTCTTCAATTACATTTTTAGTCATACCATGGCCTTGCCTCAGTTTCCTCTTGCAGACTTCTACTGCCATAGCAACAGGCCTCTGGTAAAGACCAACATACCTCGTGCCTGGCTGCTCATGGTTTTCTTTTGGATGAAAGTGATATGAAATTCACATCCCGATATAGGGCAAACTGTGTCTAGGAAAGCATTCACCTCCAAAAGAAGATGCTTTCATTTCCATAGAGCAGACATCACTGCAGCCTTACAAAGGAGTGCGTTTGGAAGCTGTGTCAATAAACCTAAAAAAAGGCAAAACAACATTATAAGTATGCTAGGTCTTCTGAGGCAGATCAGATCACCACAGGCAGCAAATTTCTGAGCAGGATGATGTGATTTTATGGTTTAGTTTATCTTGTCTTTTGCAGAAACTACAGGCAAATAAGGGAAGAGAAACAAGTCTAGTTTTTAAATTCAGGTTAGGCACTCGATGAATAGAGAATCTTCCCCAATAGCTATGTCCAAACTCATTTAGCAAAATTTAAGTCAGAAGAGGCACACTAATTTACACCATCTCTGAATTTAGCCTATAACTCCATCTTCTTTGGTTCAGTTTTGCTCACGGTACTCAGGCATGCAACTGGGATATATTTGCAACATTTAATGAAACCATGGGTGGAGATCTCAGTGAGGAGAAGAAACGGGGAAAAAGAATTCCATTTTTTCCAGCTTATCCACCAATCATATCAAATATTAGATGGCCTTTTACGATCGGCATTTGGTAAATCCCTGACCACCTCAAATAAAACCCGCAAATTCTGCTTTGTTTGGATCACTTGGAGATTTTCTTCTATTTCCACCTGCAAGAATCTATTCAGCTAAAAATGGTCTACCCAAAAGGCGGTATAAGACACTTTATTCCTTGTAAAATGCAATAAATCCTTGAAATTATTACTTCTAACTGCTTATAATTGGACACAAATTAAGAAATAAAAAACACACAATGACAAAAAACTTTCCTCGTATTTTGAATATTTATTTTTATCTTCATCAGCACTAAGTTCTTAGGAACATTCTTGCATTTCTGTATGTGTTCATTGTGCCCTGTATTTGGCTAATTCCATATAACAATAAATACCAGGTTAGCTTGTTATTCCCTAAAGGGCTAAAGTTAATGAAGGTTTAGGATTCTCATTTTTGTCACCTACAATTGCCTGAATAGTCAGACCCTTCAAAATCTAAAATAGTCTTTATTTAAGAAAATAAAGTACCTTATTGCAAAAATGACAGACACACCATTACTTTACAGCTTCCGTCTTTCAATGCAGCTTAGTTTCCAAAGGACACTGTAGTATGAGTATTTCTATTTTTCAGTATTCAGAACAAAATTACAAGTTGCTAGAAAATCTTCCCTTTTGTTATTGTTTAGCATCCAGCTCAGCTCTGAAGTGTTAGCCCTTGCGTCACTTGGGAAACATGAGGATTCAGGGGAATGAAAATGACATTGAGATGGCGATGGAACTGGGAATACTTGTTCCAAATCAAACAATGGCAGAAAATATTCCCTCCTCAAACCACTGCCACAATAGTTCTGACTGAAACATTAAACTTGGAACAGTACTTCTATAAACATATTTCTGTTCCCATTGATTTGACAGGAAAGCTGGTAAGCACATTGGACTCATTCTGGAATTCAAAGCTTTGCTCTTTCTTCCTATGGAATCACCTCCAGGAAGAAAGGACCACTTGGCATCCCTTTTCAGCCCTTTCATTTCTATCGTGCATCTGTACAGGTTTGCTATACTTAAATACATCTGCAAGGGTACCTCAAGATCCTGTGTTTGGCCTGCAGAGTCTATGCTGGTGCCGTGGCCATTTCTCAGCAGCAGACAAAATAACAGTACTGAACCTGTGAGTTGTACTGAACCCTTAACCTCAGACCACACACAGTTTTCACAGTGTCCCACAGCCTCAGCAGGTCAGTAGTGAGGCAGCAGGCAGGTGTCCTTTGCAGTATGTCAGATGAAGTCTGTTCATCTGTTTTGCTGTGATATGTTCCACTCTTTATGCATTTCATCCACCAAATCACTGGCACTTCTGACTACCCTTTAACTGTCTGCCTGCTCATTTAGTCTTTTTGTTACATTATCATGCTACTGCTTCAAGCCCCTCTTCTCTCTTCCCTCTCCCCTATTTAAAATTCTCCACTGGCTTTATTTTTAAGTGCTCCCTAAGCCTAGAAGTTTGGTGAGCTTTTCTGAACAAAATAAATAAAAAAACAAGCTGTTTTTCCAGGTGGGTTTTCCCAATCTCTCACAGCTCTCATTAGAGTTAAGTTTTTTACAGTTACATCTGTGCAAACACTGAAAACAAATACAGTGTAATGGCACAGAACTGAAGGAAGTTAAGTGCACCTCTCCACCTGCCAAGGCCCAGATGTGGGATATAACATAGCACAAAGATCTCAAATATTGGGACACAATAAAATTATTGCTACAGAAGTCTTCAGTACTATGATAGTTTAATTTCTTGAAGCATAACGTTTTCTGCAGCTACTGTTTCACCCTTCCTGCTGTAAGCAGTTTTACAGCACTAGACATGAAGTAAGATTTATAATGTTGCTACAACCAGAAATGAGCAAAATGTTTGCCTGCAATGAAGAATGGCCATCATTAAGAGAGACCATAAAGAGAGATGCTAGTGTCTACTGCCAGAGATAGGTAAGCCATGCAAATTTCAGCAGGACTTACTGTCTCACAGAATTTGGATCTGTATTAAGAGAGCAAAAGAAAAAACTGTTTTTTGGATTTTCTAACATTTCTCCTAAATACCCAAATGATTGAGTAACTCACATACTGAGTTTCTTCATCAGTCCTCTCACTTCTTACCAAGTGATGTTACTTGGTATATAAAGGCAGTGAACAATAAGCTGTTGCTTAAAAAGAGTAATGTCCTATTAGCAATTGGACCAGAGGGAGTAGCCTTGAGTTGCACCAGTGGAGATTCAGGTTGGAAGTTAGAACAAGTTTATTCTCTGAAAGAGTGGTCAGGCACTGGAATGGGCTGCCCAGGGAGGTGGTGGAGTCACCATCCATGGCAGTGAAGAAGAAATGTTTAGATGTTGTGCCAGAGGACACAGTTTAGTGGGGAAATGGTGGTAGATGGACAGTGGGACCGGATGATCTTGGAGGTCTTTTCCCAATCTTTGTGTTTCTATGATACTTATAACTATCAGACAGAATGCAAAGGGCCATTATCTAGTAAAACCCAAAAAAGCTTCTGAGACATAGTTCACCGCACCAGATTGGGTCAAAGTTCCATTGAATCCAGTGTGTGAGCTGCAATAATAAGTACAATGCTAGAGTATGCACAGTGCAATGTTCCCTCAAATACATTCTCTCCTTTTCATGAAGACTTACGGACTGTCTATTGTCATATGCCAGCCACATCTTTTCATTTAAATAGCCTTTTTTTAAGTCCATCTATGCATTCTATGACATACTTTGGATATGAGCTCTGCAATCTAATTGACATGTGAAAGCTATAAAGCCTTTTGCTTTACTGTATGACATGATTGGGTTCCTCTTGACTTTTTATTAGAGAAACACTTAGTAGTTGTTCCCAGTTTGACATCTGTGACATTGCAGACTTGCCTTCAATCTTTCCTTTTCTAAATGAAAGGAATTTGACTCTAATCCCTGCTTATAAAGGAAGCCTTTTTTGGTTCTTCCAATTGCCCTTTTCACACTCTCCTTCTACTGTAGCCTTTGGATATACAGAGGATCAGAAACACATGCCGTTCTTGTGGGACACACCAGGCATTCACAATGTCATAAAGATCTTACTGTTTTGCATTTGATTCCTTTCCCAATAGTGCCTAAAAATCTACTTGGTTTTTTTATTACTTCTCAATTTTAAGCTGTCATTTTTGTACCCACAATGAGTCGAGACCTCTGAGTGGTAGTAGCTAATTTAGAGCTCATCACTGTGTATGTATTGTTCATGATTGTTTTCTCCTATATGCATTTGACATCTATGGATATTGGATTTGCTACATTAATCTTGGTCATTCAGTACTGTGAGCTCCTTTTGTAGCTCTTTGTAGACATCTTCACTACTAAGAATAATATTGCACCATCTGCAACTTTACCACCCCTTTTTCTGGATTATTAATAATTTGGACAGCACAAGTCTAGAGCAACTATCAGCACAGAGAATTCATCTGCTATGCTTTGTGATCCTCAGCTGCTCTTTTCACATTGGAGTCATTTCTTAGTCTTAGTTGATTCATAGGCTTTCTTTTTTGCTATGTAAAACATTCTTGTGATTGCTGTTAAGCTTTTATTGAGTTCTCTGTCATTCCTTTTTCTTTCCTTACTACTGCTTATACTTACAGTGCTAGAATTTTTGTTCCTTGCTTGGACATTTAACCAGAAGGTTGTTTCCTGCAAACTGAAGAACACCTTAATTCATTATCTTTCTTATTCTATTGAGTCTTCACCTCATTCTTTTCCAGTTCTCCTGAACAATGTATGTCTTGGTGCACATATATTTGATTCTAAATGAATAATTATATATACAATGATCCTGAAATTCAGGGACTCTGCAGAGCAATAGGAAAACAATTGGTTTGTAAAATTACAAAATTATAGTAATAAATAATACAGGACAGCATAATAAGTTACTGCAATAGGCAACTTCCCTTTAAACGTTACCAACATCTGGAGTAATTAGGATGAGTGGAAAAGGGCAAATGAAATACATAAATTCCTTATACTTACCTTCTCACAACACAGACACTCCACATCTGCCACATAAGGAAGAGTAATAATGCCAGGTACCCTTGGATTTCTGCTTTGTTTGTTCAAATATTTACTACAAATGTTATCATGGGAGAATAATTTGTTGGTCTAGAAAGAGTAAAATACCATGCCTAATAGAAATGATTTCAAATCCCAGACTCATCCTTCTTTTGTTAGCTTGCAGTAGTTGAAGGAATTGGACAAGAAGGTTGTTGAGATTTCAAGAGTAAGGATTTGCTTTCTGTAATGTTACATCAATCTTGGGATCTTTTTAGGAGAAGGTATTTATCAAACTGTAATGTAGGTTTCAATCATCTCTGTCATTGGAGTATAGTAGAAATTGATGAAATATGAACAGAAATGTGGGAAAAATACAGAACAAACCTTCACGTAGGAATTGATGCGTCCAAGTTACCTGGCTCTTCAGTTTCCCCCAGCAGATGACTTACTGTGTTATTTTGTTGTTTTTCCTATACTCATCTGTGAATCTTTTGTTCTTTCATCTGAATCAAATTTTATATATGATTAAACACATCTAGTTAATAGAGCCATATTCCACAAATAACCAACTGATACAACACAAGTTATTCAAAGAATGTACCATTAAACATACATCAAAAATTGGCCCACTTGTTAGTGGGTAACATGCAGCCAGACAAGTATTTTCCATTTGTGTCTAGCTCTGAAGTTTTATTCTCTGTCTGGGGGAAAAAAAAAACAACAACAACAAGCAAACAATAACAACAAAACAACAACCAACCAACAAAGAAACAATTAAGTCATTTTGAGCCTAAAGGTTTGTAGCTTCCCCAGTGACTTCAGCTCTTCTGGTGATTGATATTGCCTCTGTCTGCAAACCATGACTTGTGCATTTACTTTAAACAAACGTGGATAGTTATCATCGGTAATTCTATTGCTTGTTTTGACGATAGCTTCAGAGGCTGTTAATCCTCCCACTAAAGAAAAACACAAGACTAATGATCATTTATTTGTCTACATCTTCTCTGTAAAGTTAGAGACTGAGTCTTCCCTTCAGCCTTGATACTGCATATAGGAATCATTAAATAGCCCTGTATTGACATCATTTAGATGGCAAAAGCTTTCTGTTTCAGTTTTTCTGCACAGCATTTTTCTCAATCCAATTTTTATGAATCTGAATTCATAAAAAAATGAGCTACTATTCTGACTTCATTGGCTCAGGTATATGGGTTGCGTGATCTCACAAATTTCAGATGTCTGCAGTGACTGATGGCTACATATGAAACTGCCTTCCTAGGCTCTTTTGGTGGTCAGTGGGGAGAAAGAGAATGTATCTAGCTTGCTTTAGTTACCTGCTTTATGATGGAATGAATCGCACTTGGCATTTCTCTGCTGCTAACAAAGTGGTCAAGGCAAATAACTCATATGTACAGACTTCTATAAAGGTATCTTTATTTGGTCAGGTGAAAACCACCTACAGTGCTGTCAATTTTTCCTACCTGTAAAATGTTATTAACAAAAATAGTTGAAGGAGAACATGCAGTACCAGAAAATCTGTTCCTTTACCTCTAACTCACTTATTTGAATACAGAGTAGGAGTGCTCACCGTCTGACAGCTGTTCAGTGACCTATGTGACATACTCTGAGTCTTCAGATTTTGGTTTTGTAAAGCCCTAAAAATAACCTCCTTTTTGCCATCCACCTGCTCTGTTCCCACTACCTGTACACTTGGGTTATTTGTTCAGGCATGTTAAATGTGCTCGCCTGTGCCTCTTAGAAAACAATCTCATTAGGTAATTATTATGCCAAACACAAGAGTAAGGGGAGGAATATAGATTTACCTGATCTTGACAGCAAACTCTATTGTCTGGAGCTAGTACCAACCAGCAACATACCAGACAGTGTATCAGGAGACAGGGACTTCCTAAATACGGATTTGCAGTCAAGTCCTCTACTGCCTTGATATCATTTTTCAATGCCAACTAAGACCTTTGTCCTAATTATCAAAATAATTCATGTTTTAACTCCCAGTTGCATTGGATTTGCATCTATGAATCCTGCTGACAGCTACAGTCTTTGGAGACTGTGCTGACCACAAAGCTGAGTGCGAAGCTGGGGATGCAACATTCTCTGTTCAGGGCATCTGACTAAGGAACAACAGTCCAGAGGAAAACAGCTTTAGGAAATGCTGAAAAAAACATTTCAACCCCAGAAAATGCAGCAAACAATTTGAACACCTTTCTCTCTCTCCATCTCAAATTCTTATCTGAGAAAGCCATGCCTCAGCAGAGCTTTGGCCTTTAATGTACTGGAGACTCCCTGAATCCCTCTGTGTACTTTGGAATTGCAAATGCCTCCATATAGTGCCAGGGCTCCTGGCAGCAATATAAGACACAGAGATGTATGGAAGAAATAATGTGCTTCCCACATCTAAAACCACTGAGGGTGCAGGTGAAGCAGAGGTGAGGGAAGATGGAGGCAAGAGCTGGGCAAGTTGGTCAGCTATTTTCATTCCCTATGCCAAGGAACAGGCCAGCCCCTGACGCTTCAGATTATTTGGGGAAAACGACAGTCCTGCTGCCTGTTGAATAGGTTTACATTATCTTCTGCTCAGTTTCCAGGGGATCTCACTGTGTGCCTGGCAGGACTAGAAGCCAGTAAAATGATTAAAAATGCAGCTTTCCTTAAAACATTCATGCAAAATCTGTATCTACCTAGTTGAATGCCTAAATTACTTTGACTTTCTGAGGGTTATATAACTATATATTTCCGTATACAACACAATTTTAAGGAGATTACCTGGGAAGGCTGGCTAACCGGAGCACCCCAGAAAGAGGCGTTAACACATGAATAGCTTTTTCGGTATAACTGGGAAGCAAAGCTGTACAGACCTACTCAATCCAGTGATACTAGCGAAATAAAAAGATGCTTGCAGTGTCATTTTTAAACGCTTTGATTACAAAATCGTTCATAATGTGACAAAAGTGCTCTAAATCCAGGGTACTCGCTCATATCACTCTGATAGAGACACCTCAGGGACCCCACAAAAGCTGTTTGTTGTGCACCATGAGACTTCACAGGTAGCCACAGTAAGATCATTTTTGTTGTCTTAAGTGTGCAACATCAGTTTATATACAGAAAAAATTCTCTAAAATACCATTAATGGTGTTGCATTCACCAAACATTCCCAAAGCCTTTAGTTAGCACAGAGAAGCACCACTGAGAGGGCAGATCCCCCAGAGCAAAGGTAGGAAGGAGGAGCTGGCTGGTGAAAGAAACCCCAAAAATCTATGTAATAAAAAGGTTTCCATAACTTTAAGATAATAATGATGCTGTTCATCAGGCATTCTAGCCAATAGCTCGTGTTCTGTCCCATTGTATCATGCACTTGCATCCCACTGGTAATGACTTGTTCTTTGAATTGCAATTAACCTATTTAAGACCAATTAAGAAACAGATCTTGAATAGGCCTGCAGTATTACAGCTCAGTACTCACAGAAGATGACAATGATGTTTTAATTAAATATGGGAGCAAAAGGTCTCAAACTGAAGCTTACAGCTAACTAAGCAGCAGTCATTTGGTTACTGAACAGGCAAGGAGCTTTATGGTCTCCTTCCACATGGTTCAGCCTCCATAGCTCTCAAGTTTGCTTAAGGCTAAATAGTTTTCCTAATCTATTATTGCACAGAAGAAGTCCCTCCCGCCCCCATTTTCCAAATAGCAGTTTGGTACATTTTAACAAACTGTGATTATCCTTTTTTTTTTTTTTTTTTTTTTTTTTTTCAGGGAGAGAGTATTGCTGATAAAGTGATTTCATTTAGGCAAATTAACTCTGTTAGTTACATGAAAGATTGAACACTGTTATCTTACGCTGGTATGCAGAGAGTCTCATAAGTGCAAAATGCACATCAAGGGCCAATTTCACATGAAAAACTCCTGATAGTATAGGAGCTGGTTAATATTTCTGAATTATTAAGTCTGACAGCATAATCATGCTTTTTTGTTGTTTAGGCTGTTGATACCAGATGTTTAATGCACGGTAAAATGCGATAGTATAATAGGAAGCACTTTAAGGAAGTGCAATTTTGGAAAATGAAGAAACTACTCAGGGTAATTTAAAGCATAAAAACAGCTGTTGGAACCTGGAGCTGGTTTAGTTTCAAATCAAATGGAAGCCTTCCCTGAGAAACCTGTAGATATTCACCACCATTTGTTTCTCTTTCCTGAATGCAGACCTGGCTGGCATTGCTATGGCCAGCTTTGCCCAAGAAATCGTTTTGAAGTGCCAAGCTTGGCTGTAATATGGTGTTCAGTACTACGTCTTTGCCATAGGCACTGCAAATGGGAAGTAAGATTTGCTCCCACGGTGCCATGGTGCTTGTTCTGCCTCTGCTGCTTGTTTAGCACATGGTGATCACAGGGCTGAACCGAAAGCTAGACTGCAGTTCTCTTCCTGGTGTTAAGTATTCTAAGTATTACATGCATTTGAGGAAAATCAGATTAAAATTGAGATGTGATACCAAGTTGGTTATAGAATTATCTGAATTCAGACCACGTGATCCTTTTGTTAACCAGTATAAATTCATATTGTTAAAATATATTGTGCAATGTGGAAAACAGTATCTATTATCATATTATTTCTTTTAAAGGTGTATTTGATAAGCTATATATAGTTATAGGCAATAACTTGCAATAAAACACCACTTACTTATGGAAGCAGCGGACAATAATGAATGGTGATCACTATTTTGGGGCTGCTGAGTCTAATGACATAATCATGCTTCCCTTCTCCTTGCTGCTTCTTTTGGCACCAGATGTTTAAAGCACAACAGAACAGAACCTTAATGTTCTCTGTAATTAATGGGTGAAAGCACAGAAGTATATATAGGCAGGTTGCGTTTCTATTAAGATGTTGCCGTACAATCATGAGTGAAAACAGATGTTCTTTTAAGCAATTTTCACTTGGTGTGCCTGGAATTCCCCTTGAGAAATGAGAAGCTGTGGGAATTTTCCAAGACAAAAATGAGTGAATCTTGTACTTAAAAAATAATTGTTAGCATTCAGAAATTCTACACAGCAGGAGACAGGAAGCTTTGTAACAGTAAGAGCCATTCCTGTTTGATGTTACATTTCCTTGTGTGCTGCAAAAAATCCACGTCTTAGGCAACAACTTCACAGAACTCAACTGAGGGGGAAAGAGAAGCTTGCCTACAGGAGAAGATTAGGTGTCTACTGATCGCTGACTGTTTAACATGTAGATTTCATCTTTTTCCTTTTTTTCTTGTTTGGTTTCTTCTTTTCTTTCGTAAATTCACTGTTTCTCATTGCCTCAAGTAAGCTCTGTCAGGTCTGCTTTGACACCCATCTGCACACAACTGGTATTTCAGCTATCTTCAGTGGGTCTGATTTTCAGAGAAAAACTGCTTACAGTTTTCTAATGACCGTATTTTTTAAGATATTGCAATACACTCACGTAAAAGAAAGCACTCAGGCCTTATTCAAATGACATTTGGGTCATTAGCTTATGCCACAGTGAATTACCTCTATGCAGCACCTTGCAAACATTTTTTTTTGTTGGTTTGTTTGTTTTAGCTCAAACATTCTTCACAATTAAAGAAATTATTTCCCACCCATTAAAAACTCTTACAGAACTGGAAGCTACATGGAAGCCGGGTTCAAGTTAGAACTTGGGAATCAAATGTTCAGTCAATTTCTTGCACCTTTGCCATTTATCTCACATCAGCTAAAGGTCAATAGCCATCCTCAATCCATGGCAAGAGAGGTGTTAGAGGCATAGTTTATGCACAATAACATTCCTCTTGTCTCCGGTCTTCAAATCCCATGCTTAGATCTCTCCAACACAATTGGAAAGATTCATAAATAGCTAATTAAATTATTGGAGGGGGTATCATTTTCTAAAGGGGTTATGAACTTCCTTTGATTTGTCTGCTGACCACTGTCAGAAGATGTTAACAATGGATGCTGCCGTGTGGTCCAGACTGACAGGCAGGACAATGGGAAGATACCAAGTGCTACTTGTTCAGCATTGCTTTGCATGGAAAAATAAAGATTCAGGATCAGTTCCTGGGTTTAAGATTGTCCCATTATCTCATTTCAAATTAAAATAAGCTTCCCTAATCTTCCACTGCACAATCTGCTAATATTTCCTGTAAACAGATGTGTAGTAGACAGCTGTTTTGTTTAACAACCAACTGAGAAAACCAGGCTCCTGCATGTAGTAAATAAACAGATGAAATGTTAGATTTAGAATTGCTTCTTTCAGAAATAGTAGCCTGAAAACTCTGGCTGGGGCACAACTAGCATTTCTCTTCTCCATAGCAATTCACATTCCTCTTCTGGAAAACAGGGAAGCTCCCCTGTTGCCAGCACATGCTTGAAAAGCATAAGCCATCACTAGTCTGAACATCATTAATTTAGCTTTTACATGCTTATATTTTTTAAAGAATCAAATCAAACCTTGGGACCTTTGGTGCAAAATTACTGCTTGAAAAACATGGATTACGATAGGAAGTACAAATAATTGTATCCTCATTTGAACCAAGTACGCCACCGCTCAAAATCCTACCGACTCATCGCAGGATTTCAAGTTTGTCTTGCTTACAGTCACTTATCTTCTGGGACTTTTAGCTGATATATTTGAGAAGCTCCTTTTTTTGACCATCTTTGGGGGAAAAATATTAAAGAAACCATCTGTATGTTTTTGTGGTTTTGACATTTTCTGCCATCATCTTTAGTAACCCTGGATTGGTAAAATGTCTGAAACATCATTCCACCATGCCTCCATATGGCCAAGATTAAAAATGAATACAGCTACAGCACATCTGTCAAAAGTAACTTACTATTTAATGAGGAATCAGAACTCCAAGAAAGAAAATATATTTGTATCCCGTTTTACAATACAGACTTATTTCTCCTGGCAGACTCGTCAACTGGGTATTGTTCTCATTGAGCCTTACAGCTCCCAGAGCATCAAATAATTACTTGATGTACACAAAAAAGAGGAACTAAATAGTTTCTGAGATTTGTGTGCATACATACATGTATATTTATTTGTATAACATAGTAACTACTTGATATAATAAAAATTCCAACCGCAAAGTTCAGAATTGCTGAAAATAATCCATATAGTGTTTCTGTATTAGAAAGATTCTTGAAAAGCATAGATTTTACTTCAATTGCCTTTCTCTTTTTAAGAAAAATAAAATAATAAAAATAATGAAAATAATAAAAATACATATAATAAATTCAATTCAAATCAATTGATTATAATAGAAACCCCCTCAGGAGGAAGGAGCACTGAAAATATTTACCCTGCAACTGAAGTCAAGATGATTCCTTTGCTTGGAGAAGCACGTCAATGTAACAGAAGTGTTCTCTGCAGCTTCCCTAACCCCAGCTGTAATTTTCAAGGGTATAGATGACTCTGATGATAAGCTAGGCTGGCTTTGCAGAGCACTTTGTTCATTTCCCCAAAGACCTGCTGCTTGAGGACTTGGTGTCAAGATAGCTTACCTTGCTTTGCTTGCTATGCCCTGGGAGACTGAAAGAACTCCTGCTCCCAACAGATTTCATAAGAGACGTGTTTTTTAAAAGTCTGTTTAAAGTCAGGTGTTTTTGTCTGTTTCCCTGAGAGAGGACTGCTCATGACAGTATTTATTCATTTCCAGAAGGTTTAGGTCAATATGCCTAACTGTATTGATTATACAGACAAAGAAGTCAGTTCCTGATCTAAGATGTGCTGGAGTAAAGTAAATTAAATCGCTCCAAATTTAACCAGTGTAAAAAAGCTCAGGATACAGCTCACTGTTTGCTGCATGCAATCTGGTCTTCTTCTTGCTCTAGGGGATATAATATTGGGATCTCGAGGGTTCTTCATTGTCATTGTCATAATCTGTGCATTACCCACTTGTGCTCTTTGGCTATGTTGTTGTTGCTGTGCTGTTTATATGGGCATGGTCACAAACACCATGAAGAAAAATGTTCACAGAGATCATGAGATGGATTAAGCTTCCGCAGTCCCCAGTGATTTTAAGGGTTTTCAAAAATTAGCATGCCCAAGGATCGCTCATAATAACATGAACGTAGGCAGTATTTGTTTAGAAAGAGATAGCTAAAATGCCAACCCATCGTGCCAAATTCCCTTTTCTTTAAGAGTACTTAAATTTGATGATGAATCTCTTTCCCCCAGAAAACAGAGCAAAACAAAAGAAAACATGCTTGTTGGTTAAATGTGGAATGATTGAGGTGAGAGGGCTTGGGTCAAACATGCTGTCAGGAGGAGGAAGCCATGCTACTGGAATGGCAGGTGAAACAAGTAAGAAAAGAAGTTGTCAAGTGCAGATTTTGAATACATTATTATTATTCCAGAACAAATTCTCAGCCGAGATGAAAGAATACAACAAAGGGATTGAATGAGATATTTATCTCATGCTCACTTAGGAACAAAGGTGGCAGAAAAACAAGAGAAAGGAAGAGAGGAAAAATCTGACTGTGAATTTTTGTGAATCCTGCTGGCAGTCAGCCAGGGTGGGGTTTAGATCCCCATTAAGATACCTTAAATTTAGGCTTATTTTGTTGGTGACTGTAGGTGTTTATGAACTGTAGGTGTCCGGCTTCACTTAATGCTCAATGGAGAGCCACACTGTGTGCGGCCCAGAGCTAATCACTGAAATTCCTGTCCATTTGAGGGTAACGGTCTCCATTGACTATAATGAGAGTTTAAGTGCCTGCCTCATTTGTAGATGCCTAAATCTTCATATTTGCACATTAAAACACAAGTGTCCTAGTCTGGAATATATATAGTACATTGCAATGCTAGTTAGTGATGTGACAGGAGGCAAGTAGAATACCTACTTCATGGCAGCTGAAGCCCAGAAAGCACAACCTGAGTTAACCAGAGAAAAATGGTAGATGGAGAAGGTTGTTACCTTGAAAAGGCAGAAAGCATGTAGAAAACGTGCCTTTCCTTCCTGCCTCTCAAGTGAGAGCGCAGTGAACAAATTGAGAGGAAAATCAGATGAAGTTGCCTAAGCTAAGGAAATTGAAAGAGATATCAAAATGCTCATGTACAGATTTAATGTGGTTTCAGTTTACAGGTACAGATATATTCCAGTTCTTAAATATACATGGGCAAGTTAACCTATACAAGTATTTGTACTGCTAGATGTCTGGGAAAAAGAATACAAACACCCAAATGTAATTTCATTAGTGTAGAACAAAAACATGAATATGATGTGACTTATAAATCCTAGCACTATTCCTGCTTGTTATTTCTCATTTGCAGTAGGGCCTATGAGAATAAGGAAATGCTACACATTCAAAGGTTGATGATAAACAGGGAGGATAGTCCTCAAGGTTCTTCATTAGTGAAGAATACATCACATTTCCAGATAGCACTTCTGCTGAACATGCTAGGCCATCTGCTCATGAGGCTGCTGGTTTCATTTCAGACACAACTGGCTTCAGCCCATCTCTAGTAGTCAATAAAAACAAAGTTTCTAAAAAATGAATTACTGTCCCAAAACACAAATCACTTTTTGCAAATGTTGTGGTAAAGTTTCAGAGTAATGCAAAGTGGGCTACCATATGTGCAAATCTCTGTGGGGAGGGAGATGTTCCCACTGTAGATCTCTAAGGCCATGTATATTTTCATTTTAATATACAAATATTAAAATCTGTATTCATTCTTATTTTTTTAAAGAAAGCTTTTGTTTCTGTTAGCTAAAACGTCCATGTTTAACAATTGCTTTTCTTTTTCAAAACAGAATGCTAATGTCAGTAATCCTTAGAATGCAGCAAAAGGGGCAAAGATTTAATTTTGGTTGGAAGGAATTTATGGAAATTTTCTAGTGTAGCCTCTCACTTGAATCAGGACTGTCATCAACATGTGACCGAGTCAGGTAAGACATTTTTCAGCCAGCTGCTGAAAATCTCCAAGGGTGGACCACAGTTTGCATTTATCCTTGGCTCTTAATAAAACAGTACAATGCAGAGGGACAGCAAAGGCTGAAAGATCCAATCAAGCGTCACGTAAACTTGATCAGCAAAAGTCAGGCAAAACCAAAAGGGATAGTTTCTGTGTGCACACAGGCACTAACAACGAAGTCTTCAGAATACAGCACTATCATTAATCCCGTGTTTACAAGCGTTTGCATCTTTTCCATCTTCCCAAGCGATATCAGAAGGGCAACCGGTGGCAATTGACTAACTACTAGTGTTAATCACTGCTTTTCAAAATGCCATACATGAAAAAGAGAGACTGATGATGGACAGAACAGATATTTGGGATCAATACCCTGCTTGTCACACAAAAGACAGAAAGAAACTGCTGCATCTATTACTGCTGAGTAGCATCAGTAGCATGTTTTAAGGGAGAAGTTTCCAGCATGCTTGGGCAGTCTAAACACTCCGTCTTTTATTAAGCTTATAAAAGAAATTTCACAGAGATAATTTTAAGTTCCTATATAATAATCTCTACATAATTAAAAATGGCATATGTGGTTCATCAATGGCCTCTTGACAATGGAAGAGCAGGTGTTTTGTTGACATTTTAAGATGAGGATGGTCTTTGAATTTGAAATTCTCACTTGGCTGCCAAGTTCCAACTCTAAGAGCCTTGCAGCAAGGGAGAGGTGCAGTGGGGGCTGTTCTGGAAAAAGCTTGGCTGTTCTGATTAATTAATCTGAACTCTGGTGCTTTGTCTTGTTGAACCTGTATTAGCTTTAAGTTAAGATATGTGCTACCGGGGCTAGGCATCTTTATGGTGTTATAATATTAAATAAATTAGCAAACTCGGTCCAGGATGAATCACAGAATCATAGAATCATAGAATCATCAAGGTTGGAAAAGACCTCCAAGATCATCCAGTCCAACCATCCACCTATCACCAATATTTCTCTCTAAATCATGTCCCTCAACACAACGTCTAAATGTTCCTTGAACACCTCCAGGGTTGGTGACTCCACTGCCTCCCAGGGCGGCTTATTCCAGTGCCTGACCACTCTTTTAGTGAAGTAGTATTTCCTAATGTTCAGGGAAGAATAAAGAGTTGAGGCTCTTGATTGCTGGGTGAACGGGTGAGTTACCAGGAAAATATATACATGTAACATGCTGGGACTTTGCCTTCACAGCTACTCAGCACTGTTAACTCGTATTATTGAAATTAGGGCAAACGATACTACAGCTATATCACATTGCAAATCAATGTAAAAGTACTTTTTAAACACGTCAGTTGTACCACTGAGTCTGAGACAAATGGTGAACTTTTTATTCAGCCTATGATGAAAAGTCTGAGAGATTGATTTTGTGATTTTTATGAGTGGTGAGGTGCTGGAACAGGCTGCCCAGAGAGGCTGTGGATGCCCCACCCCTGGAGGTGTTCAAAGCCAGGTTGGATGGGCCCAGGGCAGCCTGGTCTAGTATTAAATGTGGAGGTTGGTGGCCCTGCCTATGGCGGGGGGATTGGAGATTCATGATCCATGAGGCGCCTTCCAACCTGGGCCATTCTGTGATTCTGTGATTCTGTGTGCTATAAGCGGAAACATTCTTTAGGATATGTTTTTCCATCTTTAAAGCATATGATCATTTAACATCATGTTAGCCTTAAACCAAGGCTTACATATTAACAGTGAGATTTTACTCACTAAGTTCTTAGTTTTAGAGAAGGACAAATGATAAAAAATGAATACCCTACCATCTGACTTTCTTTAAAAAATGAATTGTGTATAGGCAAATTAAAAAGAGCAAGATACAAGAACCAAAGAGGCTACTGAGGATTTTAATGAGAACACAGGCACCTAAATGTCAGAACACAATGAAGGAAGCCCAGACCTCAACTCCTGAAAAACCCTTTGGTTTTACAGACATTAACTTTGCCTTAGGAGCCACAACTTAACTCAGGTGTATGTCTCCATTTGACAACTACTGGCTTGCACTGATATCCAGAGACAGGCTGACATCTGACATAAGGATTTAAGTTCAAAAACTCCATGTAAACATTCTGCACTGAACAATGTAATTATACTTGGAGCAAGGGCCTGGGCCATCACCCCTCATAGCTTAGTGTCAAACCCTCTAAGGAACTTTCCTCTATTTCTTTGCAATTCATTCTCACTTTCTCATCATACATGCCTGTGAAGAACAACCCCATACAGATTGTCCTACAGCCTGATGGTCAGAGCTCTTCCTTGAAAAGCGAGATAGCTTTTAGAGCAAAGGAGGACCTACAATAGTTTCCTCCTTCTCAGGAAGCCTCAAGATTAGTAATAAAGATATGGTCACTTTGTACTTTTATGTACTCTCAGTCACTGAGTTTTGTGCTGGACTTGATGCAGTTTAAGCATGCTTAGGACATGTCAAATGCATCAGACCCAGAGATTCAAGGTGCAGTTGCTCCTGTCTGGAGCAGCTCTGTGTCAAGGTGCTGGGCACAGAACACTGGTACACTTTGTATCATACGATCAAAGCTAAACATAAATACAAATCCTTCCAAGATGAAGGCTAAGGATCAAGCATTTGGCAAGATCACACATTTCTAAAAGTAATCATCAAATATTTAATGAGAAATATATGGGATATATATATATATGGGAATATTAGTAGGGTAATAATAAGAAGTATGTCTGTATTTACAATACTAAATATGGCAGTAAATTGAGGGTCTGAGAAGGACCATGCCCTTTAAGTGTTCCAAGCAGAAGCAGAACTTCCCTCAGAAGGAGACTTATCCTTCACACAAATGATTCGCTAATTGATTTCAGCAAGGACCTTGTAGCTCATGCTACTGCTTTTGATGCAAGCTCCTGTCGAGATAAAAAGAGTAGATCACTCGTGATAGCCACTGTGAGAATTCCTACTTTACAGAATTCTGGGCCATATCCTCAGTTGATGTAATCTGGGATAGCTGTACTGAAGACAAGAGAGATACATATGAATGACCTGATTATTGTCTTACTCCACATACTGCCATTTAGAGCAGGAATATTAATCAGGAAAAGTTACCTTCACAAACACTACTAACACGATTTCTTATTTTCGTATTTGCAATGAATAGCACTAATATTAATGTGATTGTTGGACAGTGCACAGATGAACAGTGGTGGAACTGTTTGCATTTTCTGTGTGCACTTCATGAGTCTCTTTGCTCCACACCATGCCAGAAGACAAATGGTTCATGTGAAGCCCCACACATTGAACTGATAATAAATCATAATTCAAAATGCTTGTTGTTTTACTACCAGTTAAAACTATAATTTTTACAATAAAAGTGAATAGGTTTTGCTTACAGAAGTACTCACTGGGAATACAGATGTAGCGGAGAATATATTCTTCTAGTATTTGACTTTCTTTTATCTTTTAAGGACAAAATTTTAAGATTCAGAAAATAAAAAATATATATATTTAGCAATTACTGCACATATTTTACTGCTTTAAAAGTTGTTCAGATAGAAACCTGTAAAGGTATCCATTTTATCTTAATAGGTGATAGTATAATATGCCATCTTCCAGCAGATTGCACTATTACACTTTTCTGCTTCATGAAGTTTTCCCCTGACTACAACTTCCAGGAGTTCTAAATGACTTAAAGGATCAAATCCTTAGAGTTGTTTTCCGAGCTGAACTAGTACTGGTCTAAGTAAAAAAATCCCAGCATATGATCCTCACTATGTCTTAAGTAGTACTTCTTAAATAGTCTCTCAGTTGGAGTTCACTAAGACCATTCTGGTTTTTAAGGCTAAGCGTGTGCTTAAATGATATACTACAGACTCTTTTTGTTCCTGAAATATACATATATAATGAAAAATACAACAAAATCTTAAAGAACTAAATGATTGGTAGGGATATTTAAGCACAAAACAAAGCAATTCAATATAAATAAGATTATTTAAGCAAGCTTATTTTTATTCTCCTTTCTGAAGCCCAAACTTTGTGTCATCAAGACTAGAAATATAAATGCAAACAGAAGTAAACATTAATTTTGAGAGTTCAAGAAACACAAAATGTATCAGGAATTTGGTATCACTAATTAAATAACTCTTTTATTTTTTAGAATATCATTTTAATTTACCTAGATAAAAAAAATGTTCTATAGAAAGATCTACCTAAACTCCAATATAGTATTACAGAAATGAAATTAAGAGAAATTAATATGGAATGTTTTGAGTGCAATGGATGTTGGTATGAAATATCTCGAAGCATAATTCTATGCGAGGATCTCTCATCTCTTGGAGGGTATGAGACTACCCAGAAGTGTTTCCCTTCCTTATATCTGCCCTCCCAGACACACCCAGCATCACTCATGGCTCAGCTCTGGCAGTGGCAGGTCCGTTCCGGAGCAGCTGGAGGTGGATCTGACATGGGGCAGTGCTGGGCTCTGCTCACAGAGGCCGCCCTTGCAGCCCCACTAATACCAAAACCTTGCCATGTAAACCCAGTACAGGATTTCTTGATATGTTCTTACATGCTTACATTTTCAGTGGATGTATTTTTGATCAGTGTTTTTGAACTATGCCTTGGCCAACTTTTGTGAGATGACGTATAATATTACCAGAATATTGTTGCTTTGGTGAAAACTCTGATATTTCTATCTGTTAATATATTATTTTAGTTCCTTCACCATTTGCAAGCTACATTTCAAACTATGAAGAAATCATTTTCACTTGAATTAAGATGTGGACATGTCCACTACATACATTAAATACATTTCCCATGGGCACAAGTCTACAATTTTCAGTTTATAACCAAGCATTGAATATTAGGCCAGAAGCTTCTTTTCAGAGAATATTTTTAAAACAAAAATACTTCTTAAAGGCAAAGCTTTCCATGTACAGCCATTTCTACATGATTTTAGAAAAGCTATGCTATCAGAGAAAAAGATGCATAGCAATACATAGTGAACTGTGCACGAATCCATTTCAGAGTCCTTGAAGGAAAAGGTGGGCGTTCAAGGTCAGGCTGAACCAGGCTCTGAGCAATCTGATCGAGCTGTAGGTGTCCCTGTTCACTGCAGGGCAGTTGGACTAGATGACCTTCAAGGGCCTGTTCCAACTCAAACGATTCTATGATTCTGTGATTCACAAGCTGGGTGCACACATCTATTTCAGCTTCCTGTTTAAAGGACAAAGGATTATGTTTGCTCCACTCACTACTTTAGGGAGAAATTCAATTAAATCAGCTTCTGAGATCTGATGGTAGACCTGCCTGAGCTTAGGCTTATCAGGAGATTTAATGGGAAAAAAATATTTAGAATGGGATTCTAAGTACAGACTTTACTCACACACTCAATTCCTTTCATCAAAACTTCCCATATGTGTACACAGCATACTAGGAAGCCCACTGCTTTTTTGAGCATGGGCAGATTTACAGCACAAAAGTAGGTGGCTGAAATAATGATGGGCCATGAGTGTCTGCCCCAGCCTTATCAGAGTTTCAATGAGGCCAGAACATTTATTGTTAGCTCAAAAATGGCAAAAGATTACATCAGATTTGGTTCACCATAATGTAGGAAATTGAAAACTGATGGAACAGAGGATGATTCACTGGCATATCAAATGGTCTTTGTCTCAAGAGTGGGAGCATAAGTCAGAGCGCTTCACAGGAAAGTGGCAAAGAACAGCTTCAGATTTCAATCTGCTGGTGAGTTGCTGTTAAGCCCCTATATATTTAGATTCAAAATACTTCTGCATTGGCTTCAAACCAAGAGACTCCCAAAGAGAATAAACAGTAATGGCAATAAATCAGAAGCTATTGGAAAAGAAAGAAGCAGCAAAGCATCTGGAGGTACAACTGATTCAGTTTTTAAAAAGTCAACCATATAACATGCAGAGCAATCTTGAGTACATTTGACTTTGACCGCTGAGCTGAGGCCAATGGGATGAAATTCAGTAAGTCCAAGTGCCAGGTCCTGCACTTTGGCCACAGCAACCCCAGGCAGCACTATAAGTTTGGGGCAGAGTGGTTGGAAGACTATGTGGAAGACGCGGACCTGGGGGTGTTGGTCAATGCTCGACTGAACATGAGCCAGCAGTGTGCCCAGGTGGCCAAGAAGGCCAATAGCATCCTGGCTTGTATCAGAAATAGTGTTGTCAGCAGGAGCAAGGAAGTGATCATCCCCCTGTACTCAGCACTGGTGAGGCCACACCTTGAGTACTGTGTCCAGTTTTGGGCCCCTCACTACAAGAAAGACATTGTGAGGCCCTAGAACAGATCCAGAGAAGAACAATGAAGCTGGTGAGGGGTCTGCAGCACAAGTCTTATGAGGAGTTACTGAAGGAACTGGGATTGTTTAGTCTGGAGAAGAGAAGGCTCAGGGGAGATCTTACTGTTCTCTACAACTACCTGCAAGGAGGTTGTGGTAAATTGGGGGTCAGCCTCTTCTCCCATGTAACTAGCAATAGGATGAGAGGGAATGGTCTCAAGTTGTACCCGGGGAGATTCAGGTTGCATGTTAGGAAAAATTTCTTCTCCAGAAGATTGGTCAGGTGCTGGAATGGGCTGCTCTTGGATGTGGTTGAGTCACTGTCCCTGGAGGTATCCAAGAAACATTCAGATGTTGTACTGAGGGACATGGATGAGTGGGGAGATGGACAGTTGGACTGGATGATCTTGGAGATCTTTTCCAATCTTGGTGATTCTATGATTCAACAATTCTGTGACTTAACTGATTGCACATTAGCACACTGTTATAATATGATGTGCTATGATGTTTGCTTTTATTTTACATACTACAGCTTAATTCAAATGATGAAGAGCAATAAAATATAAACTCAGATCTTTTAAATAATACCTTAACCATAATGTGATTAAGGCCACTAATGCACGGTAATAGCAGATAAACAAATGATGCAGTAACGTAAAAAGATCTGAACAACACAAAGTTATCATTTTTAAAGGTATGGTTTAAAAAAATCGTAGTAGTAACATATTGATAAGCTGTGAGAACTGATTCAGAAGTGGCTGATAAGGAAGAAAAACTGAGTGCAAGAGAATAGTTAGTAGCTTGGGAATCCTCTGAAGTCCAGTATAAGGCATCAGGACTCAAAGATCCTGTGATTATGTCAAATTAAGTCACATTGACTTTTTCCTGTTGAAACCTCACTTGTTAACTGAATTTCTCTCCAGTGTGAATGGACACAAAACATGCATTTGGAACATCTCCACTTCTGGACAGAAGATGTGGTCTTGGTTGATAATAACTCTGTATTTTGTTGCTGATTAACTTTCATGTTCAGCCTTAGCATTGCTTTTTAAACATTTTCTTCTGCACTTTGATCTGTTCACCCCTTTGTGACAGTGTCATGCAGACTTCTTCCCCCATCTTCCTCCTTCAGCCTGGCCTTGCACACCAGGCCTTGCACAAGAAGACTGTGTGTAACAGTACTGATAGCTCTCTCTCTAAGACAGATTAATGACTACAAATCTGTCTCAAACTGGGGGGAGAAGAGGGAGGCTGAAAGAACTAATAGCAGACACCTGGTTCAACAACTGATGGCCAACTGAATACAAAAAAAAATATCTAAAAAGCAACCTGTGACTATGAGTCAGTCATTTTATCCCATAAATTGTGAGCAGCCCAAGAACCCCTGGAACTCTCCTGCACAGCAGCCGGCTGCATGACAGGATCTCTTCTTGAGCAGGAACACATCTCAAGGTTACATCTCAGAGATCCCTTACACTCTGGTATCTTGATGCCTTGCCAATACAGATCCTTGGTGAAGGACTAGCAGTTATTTTTTAAGCTTCATTAGCTTTGCTAGGATTATATCTTAGACTGATTGTTAGCTTTGTTTGCTTTGCTAAGATTATACCCTTGATTGTGCACATATGATCCCTTAGATACAAATAATTGATGAAGTCTGGGACTAGTACTGGATCCAGTGCATCTAGGATCCTTTACTCTGTGGTTCAAGAAGTTTAGAAAGCAAGGGGGTCTGCTCTGAACCTCATGACTCAGTGGGTGGGCCTCCTGTAGGTGTGCGTTTAACCCTCCTCTTAATGCAGTCAAATGTATCCAGCTCTCTCAAATCTTGTTAAATCACTCCGGTTGTTGAGCATATTACTGATTTTATTTTCGTTTAGGAGAGCTAGCCTCCTTTTAAATATTTTCTTCTAATTGTTTTCACACATGCAGCTGCCATGTGTACTTATTCTGTTTTGCAAGAGTTAGCTTTTCTGATCCCTGACTAATCAGGAAGATTCCTCACACAGTCACTTTCTTTTGCTTGTATGTTTCCTTCATTTTCACATGTGGGACTTGAGAAATGTCTGTGGGTGGATTTCTAGTTGTATTGTAGCCAGTACGAATATCATATCCTACCATATCCTGGATGACAAATATGTCTGGATTTTTCTGTCATTCCCACTGCTTCTAGTGCAGAACTATTTGGCCCATATAATATTCTTACATCACATCCCATCATTAATATGCTTATTAATAGTCTTCGGATATTTCTTTTGCAATCTTCAATCATTCATTCTTTTTACTAGGATAACTGTGCACTCTTAAGCCTTTCTCTTCAATTGTTTGTTTGCAAGTCAGGATATTCTGCTGCTATTGCTGATTCATTCTTACAGTGGACAGGACTTGAGGACTGTGGGAGCTCATATTTTACATTCCCTTTCCCTTCCATCCTTCTCCTCTTCTCTCCTTTCTCCTCTTTTCTTCCTCACCTGTCTTCCAGTTTATGCTAAAGCTACGTTCAATACTCCAGATAAATGAAACTGTCCAGATGTTGTTTATATATGTACACCTGCCAGTTAATGAGTTAATAGATTATATTTGTTTTTATAGTAGTACAAACACTGTTGAGTTGTCCCAAATATTTGTTGCTAACAAAGACAGCAGTATTCCCAAGGAAAATAAACTGAATTATAGCTATGAAAATAAAAGGCACATTCTGAAAGTTACAAAGTCAGATATAGGAAAGTTAGGAAATTCCAGAAATGAAGGCTTTTCAAGAAGATATGATGTAGTTCGATGTATTATTTTTTCCACAAAACTTTGCTAAATGTTCCATTGTACCTTGTCCATTTCTGGGCTCCCCACTTCAAAAAAGACAGGGAACTTCTAGAGAGAGTCCAGTGGAGGGCCACAAAGATGGTGAGGGGCCTGGAGCACCTCCTGTATGAGGAAAGGCTGAGAGAGCTGGGACTGTTCAGCCTGGAGAAGAGAAGACTGAGGGGGATCTCATCGATGCTTAGAAATAACTAATGGTTGGGAGTCAAGTGGATGCAGCCATGATTCTGTGATTCTTTGGAAGTCTGTACACATAAACTCATGTAGAGAATGAGGCATTCTTCAAAATTTTGTGTACCCTGAGCACCGTACTATATTGCAAATATAAATTATATTTAGGGTACATCAGCATTAATATTTTCATAGATACTCATCAGTAGGGATGTTAAATGCTGACTTTTTTCATGCCTGGAGTGCTTTATGTGTTCAAAAGGCAAGTCCTGAATACATGATTTTTTTTTTGTATATCTCTTTTTTTATATCAGAAGATATATATTTTTTGGTGCACTTAGCACTTTGGCAGATCAGACACACTCAAGGTGAGCCTAAAGGAGATGAAGGACTATCAGAAAATTAGCCTATGAGCAGCACGATGGTATAAGACTTCCCACATACATGAACAGAACAGAGCTCACAAGGAGAGACTTCACTTTAGTCAGCAGAGTCACTCACTGCTCTTGCATTTCTCTCCTTGCCTCGCTAAGTTTCCAGCTATTAAAAAAAAGAAAAAAGGCTAATTCCTAAATTACTTCTGTGTAAGTATGTATTTATCTTCAAATTTCCTCATTAAAAGGGGTGAAAATTTAAATACCCCCAAAGCAGCATAAGAGTAGCACATTTCTGAACATCACCAGGGTTGAAACTCCTCACGATCTTCTAACACAATTCCTTTAAATTTCATAATAGCATGTCTCATTTTCCAGTTGTCCACATCTTAGGATGCTACCCCACTTATTTGCATGAACTGATGACTTTATAGCTTCAGGAGGAGTTGAATCCTTGGCTTGACTGAAAAGTGTTATTCCTTTCTCTCAGGGAGTTTTCTGTCAGATTGGGACTTAGTTTTTACTGTGTCCACATGATAGTCAGAACAAAAGGAATATGACATGACTGTACGACTTGTGGCATGGGTGGCAGAAGGAGAAAGATGATTCCTCTCAGTGTGGGGTCTTGCCCACAGACCAGGCCAAGTGGCTGTGACTGACACAGGAGATCAGCAGAGGGAGGCTGCAGTGCTGCCTTACAAAAGTGTTAAACACAGATTGATCTGTTCACTAAGGAAAGAACACGAGGCAGGAAGGACACGAGGCAAGAATCAAATCTATCAGTCTTAAGTTTAGTGAGTGAGCTTTGACAGGTCTGTAGCCTTTTCATCCTATGCTTAAATCACTGCACTTCCCCTGGCCTGCCTTCCAGCAGGAAGAGACACAGGGAGCAGCGAACAAAAAGGCTTTGAGTTCCGCTGCCCTGAATTCAGCCTGATCCCTATTAGCTCAGAGCTTCACTTTCAGAGAAAACAGCTGCTGAGCTGTGAGCTGGAAGCAGACCCAGTTCCAGTGGCATCTTCATGGAACTGTGCTCCAGCAGTCCAGCAGGTCACTGCAGAGTACAGAAAACCTCTCTTCTTGTGAGACTTATAACCTAAATAAATTTGGACAGCTTACCTCTGACACAGAGGTTATTTTGTTGACCTGGTTCCAATGCCTGATGCAGTTCAATTTCTCAAAACCACTATTGGTGTTCACATGGGTATTTTTCCTTAACATTTTCCAGAAGAATATGTAGACTGTTTTGGCTGAAATAACTCATATGCATTTATACTGAAGTCAAGAATGGACTTGCAATATTGCAACTGCAATGGTTATAGCAGAGCTGTAAGGTGCTGAAAATAGTAATCCTCATTCCTGCCATTGCTTATAACACATATCTCAGCGGTGTTTCAGTGATGTAGAATCTGCTCCTGTCTGAGCCTGGTAGTTTAAATCCTCATGCACACAAAAGCTACCCAGTAGAACAGGCATTTGTCCATGTGCTGCATATAGCAAAATCACACTGTGATGTGTAACATACAGTACAGATTGCAGTATATACTGTTCTAAGTTTATTTTGAGTCTTCTGCATTTTCATAAGACAAAAAAATATGATCTATATCATCTTACAACATTGGCAGTATGAAACATACACACAGTATGCATTTTGAACTGTAGCATATGTACAGAATGTTCACAATTTAAACAGGGGAAATGTAACAGAGCATCTATCTGTGATCCAGTTAGGCTTATTACCACGGTATTAAGAACGTACGGAAATCTTAGGTGTCTGTTAACTGGAAAGACCTCAGGGCATATTATATGAATTGTACACCTCTCCCACCTCCATTCTCCCCCGCTGCTGACTGCAAATGCCTTCACCTCTCTCCAGGCTGTAGATGTTCCCATAAGCCTTGTAAGCTTAGGAACTGCTCTTGAAGAAACTTTGCCACTTGCCAAAGAACTAACACTGCTGTCACAGAACAGCAATTACACGCCAGGAGTAAGGATAAGAAACGGACACGGTTGTATACAGCTGAAAAGCATACTACTCTTTTCCAAATGTAATGGTATTTGCATCCTTTTTCCCTATTTATGAACATGCTGCAGTGAGAGCTCCATAAAGACCTCGTAATAGCCCCAAATCCTTCCAGTTCTTAAGCATAATTTTCCAGTACTAGACCATATCACTGTAAGACTAGGTTTTCACCTCTTGGAAATTAAATATGTTTTCTCTTTTCTGCTACATCTGTGTTAAAACGGGCTATTCAGCCAAACCCTCTTTATGTAGTCCGCTGAGATGCCAGTTTGTATGGATACATCTATTATAATTTTACTTGTGTATTTTGTGTGCAAATACCATCCAGACAGAGCTGCACTGGGACAGTATTTCTTTAAAACACAAAACTTCACGGCTTTGGGCTTCTAATTCATAGGCCTTTACTAGCAGAGGAGAAATTAACCTACGTCCTTGAGCTTTTCAAAATGTTGATACAGAAGACTACACAGCACTTAAAGGTTATTCAGATCCTTCAGGTTGCATTCCCTGCATTTTGAAAGAAGATAATCTTGGTGCTTTCCTGGTGGCATTTTTTTTTTTTCCATTTGCAATCGATTGGAGATAGTAACTCTGGCAAATACAAACAGTGGAAATAAACGTTGTTGCAACCCAACCCTCTCTGTGCCCTCTGCCAGAACTACTGCAACCTCATATCGATGTTTTGAATCTGGATGAGGGATTACTCTAGCTGCTGTAGCTACGTACTTGTAAGTGAGCAGATATTGCACTCCACAGTGAAGTGAAACACTGAATTTTCACAGCAGTGGTCATTTGTAAACTGAGAAATAGTTCACCCTGCATAACCTGAGCGTGTAACTTCTTACTGTGCAATGCCTTTCAGTTTTAAATTACTAATTTTGCAAGAATTAACAGGATAAGTTGCTAAGAAACCCACTGGGATTCCCAAGCTGGGGATTTCAGAGTTCCTACAAAATGCCCTAGAGAGCTGTAGTAAAATGTTAGTTTCTCTTACGGTTTCTCTCAGTGCATCGTATTGCCCAACTCCGGTGTGCTGTTTGATCTCAGGAAGAGCAGCTGATGGTTTGAAGCAGCACTGCTCAGATATTTCAGTGTGAGGCACAACAATCATATCTTCTCCAAAGAACAGAATGGCATTTTTCACTATTTCACTAAAATCAACAGGAATGTTTGAGGAATTAGACGCAAAGTGTTGCCCAGTTCAAGCCATCTGAGTCAGGCCTCTAAAACTGAGATTTGCTGAAGTCAGGAGGGGTTTGTAGCCAAATCCCTTTTTTTATCTGCTGATGTACATCTGGGTCTCTGCAATTTAAAGACAGCTTACAACAGAGCAACTCAGAAAGTTAGAATTGTACACGATGCCTCCAAGAAGTAAGGAAGCACCCAATATTGTGAAGCATGAGGCCATTTTCAGTACTGCATGCCGCTGAGAATGAGTGTGGTATACAGACCTCTGCCTTGTCAGCATTCAGTGTAACTGCAAATGCATCGTGTGTCACGTCTGTGGTTCTGACCAAGCCTGACAGACAGACAGCAGCAGGGCTGCCCGGCGTTGCCAAGGCCCTGCCATGCCCCTGCCCCTGTGTTGATGTCACAACAGCAGACTCTGTTCCCCTGGCCCACTCTGTCTCCACCCCTCACGCTCCATCTAGATGAGCTCCTCAGTTGCCTCAAATTTTGGTCCCCCTCCCTCGTCCTAGCAGCTTGGGACTGGGAGAACTGAAAGTGCTACCTTGGGAATTGGCTCCGGCACCTAAAGCAGCACATCAGAGCCAACCTTCACTACCCACATCTCTTACTGTGGGCTTCGTCAGGTTTTATGAACAAGAGAGGAGAACGTCTTGGCTGTTCAGCAGCGAGCACAAACGGCCCCAGCACAGCACTGGGAGCAAAGGGGCTCAGCCGGACACGAGGCCCGGCCTACGGGCGAGCCGAGCCCTTCCCGCGGCCGACCTCCCCCAGCGCGGCGTGGCTGCCCCGCACCCGGCTGCCCGCAGCCGTTCCGCCGGGCCGGCCGCCGCCTCGCCGCTGAGGCTCCCACAGCGGCGCCGGGGCGAGCGGGAGCGACCACCCCCCCGCGGCGGGGCGCTCCCCGGGGAGGAGCCGGCCGGGTCGCGGCGTGCCCGCTCGCCAAGTTCAGCTGGGAGCAGCCAAACCCAGCCCCCGGGCGCGGGGTGGGCGGGGAGGCCGGCCGGCCGGGCGCCTCTCCCGCACGGAGCGGGAGGACGGGCAAAACTTTGCTCCCCGCCTGCGGAGCGGCGCCAGGAGAAGCGAGGGGGAATGGGCCCCGAAGCGCTGCCGCTCGGCCCCTACGGCGGGGCGGCCGCCGCCGCGCTGCTGCTCTGGGTCGTGTGCGTGCTCTGCCGGAGGAAAAGGTACCGGAGCGGGGGGAGCGGGGCCGGGGCGCCGCGGGGAGCGGGACTGCGAGGCGGGCGCCGCGGGTGGGCTGCGCGCTGCGCATTGGGCCGCGCTCCCTCCGCCCGCCCCTCCGCCGCGAGAAGCCCTATCAGCGCCCGGCGGGGCCCCGGGACTACGGGCGGCGGGGCACGGCGGCCGCGCGTGGTGCGCTGCGGGGCCGAGCAGCCGCGGGGGGCTGAGGTTGAGGGTGGCGGGGATGCGCGGGCGTCCGCGCGCACACACACACGGAGCTCATCGCATGGCCTTGGGGCTGGCGTGTGAATGTGCGTGGTTTGGTGAGAAGTTGTTCGCTATGTAGCCTGTGTAGCTGAAGGGACTGTGTAGCTGAAGGGACTGTGCGGCTCTTGGTGATATTTCGCTCGGAGTCCAAGGTGCGCTGCGCTAATCTGCTCCAGAGAGGTGCTGGCTTGCAACAGCCGCACTCCGAGGGCAGCTTTGTGTGACTCCGTACCAGCCATGTGATGCGCATCTTCACGGCTTTTGTTGGTGTCTCCCACTGTGTTGCTTTTAGTTTGCTTCTGCCGCAGCACTTAAACTTCTCAGGAGTTACACAGAGACACTGAGGTACTTTCAGTAGGCAGAAGACATGTTGAGGGAGCATGAAGCACTGCCTGGAAGGGGGCTGTCTGCTTCTGACCAGTCCCTGTTTCCTTATAGCAACCTTCTCCCAGGTGTCCCCTGTGTTGCTCATATTGATGTTATCCAGCATCAGTTCATCTCACGTGGCTGAGGAATAAATGGATGTAGAGGCTTGGGGAGAGGAGGAGTACGGAAGGGAGGGTCTGGAGTTCTCTTTTTTTAATCACGTAATATCCGTAGCAAATAATAAATTTAATTCTTAAATAATAGTTACTTTTTCAGATCATTAGAAGTTCTGGAAGGCGTAGCAAATGCACAAGTGCAAAGAAAAGTGGTTGTCGTACATCTTAAGAATGGTCAAAAAATCAGTGTGGCAGCTTTTAGACTAAGTGTAACTTTGGGACCGTGTGTCATAAGGAATGTTTGAAATCATGAAATGTCTCGTGTTGAGCTCAGAAGGCGTTTGGTCACTGAGTGTAACAGAGGTAGGACAGTGCCAGGATGTTTCTGCTTTGAAATGGGGAGCCCAACCCATCTCATAAGCGTGCAGGGAATACATCTCTCTGAGCATTAGAGTGGGCTCATCTCCTGTGCCTCTTTCAGCCTCCCTGATTCTCCCTGTGGTGAACCAGCCTCCCTGCTTCTGCAAGGAAAGCCAACAGAAGGTCTTCATTCTTTTGACCGGTTTAGTTTTCTGCGGGTTGAACTCCCTAAATAAGCTTTGCACAGGAGTGAAGACATGGTCATAGCAAACCGCAGTGGGTATACTTTGGGGTTAGGTGCTGTCGCATCGACTCAGCTGCTAACGTTTGTAGAATCACTGCTATTCATAGAAATGCTAGCAGAATTGTAATAGGCTGAATTTTTGGAATGGAAGCAGGTGAAAACCTTACTGTTAGGTTTTCAGGTGTGGATGGTTGGCAAAGAAGGCCGAAGAACCCATTTTGGGTTATTTCATAACCCTCATTCTGTAGAGTTCTTGAAGTCATTTCTATGGAGTCTGTAGAAAAACTGTTTGGACGTTTGTTGCAGAACAAAATGAAATTCTACGGGAGGCCTCAGCAAGAAGGCCCGCTGTCTTGCCCTGAAAACCAAATGGCTATGTGATTAATAAAATAATTGTGTAAATCCCATGCTGTTTGTCTAACAAGTATACGAAGCACCAGTGTGCAAGCAACTGGAAATAAAAAATGGAAAAGCCCATCAACCTCTGTGCAGTACAGTCTGTGGCATAAGGCACTGGTGTAAAAGTGCTGTCCTGCTCCAGGAAGATGTTCTTTTTTCTTTTTCTTTTCCTTTTTAGCACGAGGGAAGAAGAGAAATTGTGTGTGGTCTTGAGAGATGCCTGGCAGCAGCCTGGCTGCTTTCTGCTCTGCAGTACGGAAAGCCGTGCTGAGGGTGCAGTGAGTTAAAAGCTGGGGATAAGGTTAAGTTTGTGCACCTAGGATTTATGGCAGTTTTGTGGTCTGCCCTTGCCTGTCTGACCCTGAGCTGCCTGAAGAAGAGAAGGCTCTGGGGTGACCCAGTAGTGGCTTTTCTGTATCTAAAGGAGGACTGTAAGAAGGAAGGGGACAGACAGGGTCTTTTGTGATAGGACAAGAGGAAATGGTTTCAAACTAAAAGTGAGGAGATTTAGATTGGATATAAGGAAGAAGTTATTTACAGTGAGGGTGGTGAGGCACTGGTACAGGTTGCCCAAAGATGTGGTAAGTGCCCTGTCTCTGGAGGCACTCAAGGTCAGACTGGACGAGGCTTTGAGCAACCTGATGTAGCTTTAAGTGTCCCTGTTCAGTGCAGGGGATTTGGGCTGGATGGCCTTCCAGTGTTCCTTCCAACTCAAACAATTCTATGATTCTGTGATTTATTCGTGTGTCTACCTCCACATTTCCTCTGACCGTCAGATTCTTCTCTCCCTTTCTCGTATTTGAATGTACTAATCCCAACAGCAGGCTGGGTTGTCCCCCTCCTGCTGAGGCATACACAGAAGACACCTGGGAACCTATTGACATAGGAAAGGTGACTTGGCAAAATAATGCATGAATAAATGCCAAAGGCATAGACTGTAGCCCTGACATGGAACATACCCACTTAGACTGAGACATAAACAATTTGGCTTTGCAGAGCTTGCCCACATTAGAGAAAATGTTGCTACTTCACTTATGCAGGTGTTATTATGAAAATGAATATCTTGTATAATGTTGGTGTGCTTATACTGATGTACTCACTCTGTGTAATGGGATTGCTTCTCGTGTTTCAGGTACCTAGACAAACTTTACCAGAATAATCAAATTTAACATCTTTACCACAGCTATGTGTGGCTTCCACCTGGGATAGCTACAGTAGTCAAATGTGTATATGTAAACAACGTGTATATAAATAGAGAGCTTAAGTACATACACACAGCCAAGTGTAACCTTGCCATAGAGCGCTGGGTTAGGTTTGCTCTGCGGGATGGTGTCTCAGTCCTGCTCAGCTCAGGACAGGCAGAACCACCAATGGGGCTGTTAGAGCTGCACCTCCAGAGCATAACAAGTGGCTTTATGTCCCAAGGAACACAACTCCCCACATCAGTCCCTGGGTTCCTTAAGTAGACATCTCAGGATTTCACCTTTTAATGACGTGAGGCATTTCAGCTTCATTCACTCTCACGCTGAGTGCTCACTACCGTACCAAAGATTTTGTTAGGAGAAGTGTTGTATTGTCCGAACCTGCTACTGTGTTTATCTGCAGTGCCTTTGGTGTAATCTGGTGTTACCAGATCTCAGGGTGAGCTCAGTACAGGTTTTCTTATTAAAGTATTTACATCCAGTGTTTGGAGACGGAAAGAAATGCAGAGGAATTTCCTTGTGCATAAATGTTTATCATTTGAGTGCTGGTGGCAGTAATAACACAAAGGAAACTAATTGGAGTCTTTGCCAGGTTTTGTATCACAGATGGCGAAGAAACAGAAGTAGAACAAAAGTTTCCTTAATCACAGAAAATTTTATTTTGAGTTAAACTTCACTGTCAGCTGAGGTTCAGTGCCTTCTGTGTGCTACAAAAAGATCTCCCTCTTACTGGTTAATGAAGAAGGGCATAGCCAGGCTGTTTGCTGGGGGATGTGCTTTCTCCAGAGAGCTTCCTTTCTGTATATCCCATGAAAGGATTCCTGCTATGGCAAAACCTGGAGGCTTCCTAGCCTGCAGATTATTCCCTTTATGTTCATGAAACGGCTAAGTCAGCTTCAGCTTTATGTTGCTTTTTTGTTGTTTTCAAACTGTTTTTGCACTGACTGTGTGCAGTCTCATGGAGTGGGAGGTGGCACCGCAGGTGAAGGCAGCTCCTGCTTGTCTTCCAGCAGTGATGTGCTGAAGTCAGGGAAGCACGCCTGAGATCAACAGGGGTTGGCTCCTACTGACACACATAGGGCTTCCACTTCTTGCTTGAGTTGATGCTACTTTTGGCTGCTTGGGTCAGAGCACAGTATTTTAAAGCCTTAAAAATATAGTAGATTAGACTTAATGTGAGAAGAAATACTCGATAAATTTATCAGACAGAATTTTGTCACTGAGCTGTGGATTTAAAGCCTTGTTGGAGCCAGGTGTCTTTCATTTCTGTCCTTTATTCTGTCCTCCGAATTACCTCAAATACATACTGCAGTATTCATCTAAAATATTTTTTTTTAAATTACTCCCTTGAACCCAGATAGTTATTGTTGAAAAGAATATAGATTCCATCTTTGCCTTCAAGAACATCTTATCCTTCTCTGTGACAAGCTGTGAGCTTGCTAACAGCTCTCTTACCAAGTGAATTGTAGTTCACAAGATGTCATCAGCCTGTCTTTTTTACCACTTCTGCTAATTTAGGCAATATGTTAAGGTAGTTTTCTGTTGGAGAGAACATCAGGAAGGACAGATAGAAGGATATCAGAAAAATCTACCCTCTCCTTTCTTGCCTTGGCTTTCTACATTGACCTTTTTCTCCATCCTCCTTGTTGGCATTATACAGAACGCATGTGTTTTATGACCTCTTTTTGCTAAATTTCATTGCCCACTCTTACCTGTTTCCATTTTGAAAAGATTAGGGCTGAAGAATGAAACTATTAAAGGGAAAAAATTAGCAGTTCTGTTACCTAAATAAACTTTTCTTAAAGAAAGACCTTTATTTCTCACCAGTGCTCTTGGGTCTTCTATGTACACTTCACCGCCGTGCCACGTTGTGGTAAAAGCTAATTTATCTGCTTTTATCTTCAGTCTAAAGTTAACAAGGATTGAATAAAATGGTGTCAACAAAACCATAGTCTTCTCAAGATGTACAAGACTCAGTTCACTGGCTTTTGAGCTCTCTTGCACTGTTGACCTGGAGAGCCATTATCATGTGGGCCTTGCATAATAGTGTGTCCCAAGACAGGTTTTCTTAGGTTTTTTTCAACACTACTTGAAACACTGTCTGTGTAGCGTGTACATCTTGGGTTCTGTTTCCAGCCAAGGCTTTGAAGATGACACTGAAGATGACACCTACTTTAGCAGACTACCAACTTTTCAATAATCTATGATTTACAGTGTTCTTTGCTTAAGGTACACTGCCACCTAGCAACAGTTTCTCTTCCCTCCCAGTTTTCTTGACCTACTTTGTCAGAGGTTGTTCTGCTTTAGTTTGTACCTGGTCTGGTCATGATTAGCGTCTAGAATGCATCAGTAGATGCCACTCTGGTAAATGTATGGGGTGGGGAGACAGCGATATATTTAGTGGTTGTCAGAACTGCTAGCTTCAGATTTCTTTCTAACATACAGTGGTTTTCAGTTTTCCAGTGTTTTTTCCTACCAGTGTTTTTGTGAAAGATGCCAGTAATCTTTTCCTTTCCATTTTATTTATTTTTTTGAGGGGGAGGAGAGGGGAGGTTGGGTTCTTTTTCAGTTTTGCTTTCTCCTGTTCATTGTTGTTTGGAAGAAATAAAATCAAAGCGTGTGAATTAAAGGGAATTGCTTTTAGTTCTTTTTGTTACTCCAGTGCAATATGAAGCATGGAGCATCCATCTAGAGCGCTGTACAGACATGCACTTAGCTTACAGGCAGTACCGAACAATTAACCCCTGGAGTTATCCTTCAGATTGATAGTCCTACAAGGCATATCCAAGCAAATACAGAGTGCAGAATGGACTGCTTCAAAAATTAGATTCAGGCTTACTACTATACTTAGAGAAGGAAAGCCAACACTAGTTGGCAAATTAGCAGAATTTGTTATATGTAAAGGAAGGAAAAAAAAGGCAAAACTTAATCCTAGTATCACAGATTCACAGAGTGATTTTGAGGTTGGCAGGGACCTTGAGTCCATCTGGGCCAACCCCTGCTCTGTCAATGACACTCAGAGCAAGGTACCCAGGACTCCTTACAGGATGTATTAACTGCTTTTCCCTAAAGCATGATGGTGAAAACTGCCACCTAATGCATTTTAATCATTGGCAATACAAGTAGAAATCTCTGTTCTCAGACTGCTTCAGGACAGATGTGAGCCCAGACCCACAGAGCCTCCTGGGCCTGTTAACTCCTGCAGTGAGAAGGTTTTTCAGTGGGATGCATGGACCTGGATGTGCCCAGAGCCCAAAGTACTGCCTGCTGGTCTGCCTCAGTTCCTCAGCTACAAGCTGGAGGTCAGTGTGCTGTCCTCTTGATTTACAGATAGCGTAGCCAACTGCTTCACGTGGGTCTCCAATTGTGGCCAGAGAAGAATCTCTTGGCAGAAAACCTTCTTCCATGGTATAACCATTCAATACGTATCAAAGGACTGCTGCCTGCCTGTCCCTGTTCACCTGTGTGCTCAAGTACAAGTTCTAGTTACTGTTTTAAGCCAGAAATGCCACATTTTGTCAAAATATTCAGCTAAGCTGTTGGATCATGTCAGCTGCTTTAGTGTTTTGCTCAGTTATGAGAATTACTCTATTTATTTATTTGTTTGCTTGTTTATTTATTTATATTTCAGTCAAGTACTCAGATTAAGAAATTGGGCTGGGCTTGTTTTGATCAGGTAATGTAACTGTTCTTAGAGCTCTAAGCTCTTATTTAGCTTAGTTCTAGGAATGCTGTGGAGTTGGGGAAAATATAGAAGCTAAAAGAAGCAGCATAAGTGCAATGTTAATATACTATGAGAAGTTAAGGAAAATCTCACATTTAAGTTGGCAGTCTTCTTTTCTTTTTTCCAAGTTTTATAGAGCTCCTTGGTAGTGGAGCCAGGACTGGAACTCATTTTCCTGACTTCTACTTTCATTGCTTTAACTTCCTGCATTTCCCTTCCAACATACTTACCATATATGACATTATAGCTGTCTGGTAAACTAACTTTTTAAGCCACGAGGCAGATTTTGAATTCTGATTTAAAACTTCAGCAGTATTCCTTTTCTTTCCCATCCATTTACTGATTCTTCTACAAGATGCGTGTAGGTTTTAAGGCTAATATCCATTTGCACGCCGTCTGGGAGAATTTTGGCTGACTGAGAGTCCCATAAAACAAAAGTTTCCTCTTTACAAACCACATGGAGCTTGGCTGTAGATATTCAGTTCCTTTCTCCACAAACTGTTTTTAATGGTGCCAGATTCTTCTGTTTCTTCTCTTTGTTTGGCACATGTCAGGAAAAAAAATCTTGGCTCTCATATAGAACATATCTTGTTTCCTCTTAACTGCTCGTACTTTCTATTCTTAATTCAAATCAGAAAAAAAAAAAAAAAAATCTGATGGTTGTGCTTCTAGTGATTTAATGTTGTAGTTTCCTAAGCAATATTCTAATGTTCTGAAAGAATATTCTCTTCCATGCTGGAGGCCTGGCAGTAGGAGGTTCTAGCTGAACGCAGTGAATGTGTTTCTGTTATCTGGGGGAATATTGCATGGTACCCTGGCAGGGTGCCCTGCTGAAGCCCCGTGCAGGCAGGTGAAAGAAGAACAGATGGGCACAACGAAGCTAACATGGGGGTGTTAGAACAGCGTCCTCTCAGTCCCTTTGACCATTTCTGATGCTGTGTTGAATACCCAGATTGCAACACCGCACTCTGCATGGTTGTGGCCATAGCGGGAAGTTGACAAAGCATCTCCTTGCCGCTCTGTGACATCCCCAGCGTCCTGCGGGAGAAAGTACGGGTGTTTTTTCCACCAGCTCCCCATATTCCATGCTGATAGCCTCCCTCTGCACCCATGGAATTCCTTGAGTCCATCTACTCTTGATGGCTGAGAGAGGGGAGCACTGCTGAGTGTGGTTGCCTATCTAATTTCCTGTGGCTTTCAAGCAAACCAGCAAACTCGTTACTGGCCTGTTCCTTCCTCATCCAAGCTCTGTGCTTGTCAGAAGGCCCATCCCCAGGTATTTCCTGAGTGGTCGTTATGAATTCTTACATCACTTGCCTCAACTAAAAAAAGTGGACATTTTTTGAGTGACACAAAGAAAAAGGATCACAAAAAATTGCCACACTTTGATTACCTTCTTAAGTAATGAAGTACTTAGGAAAAAAAAGAAAGAAAGATGGTCTCATTTCAGTGCTGTGTGAGCACTGCAGGAATTTTGCAATTATTAGCTCTGAAAGTAATTAGCTTAAAAAGAAAAGAAAAAGAAAAAAGGAGCCTGCATATTCCTTAACAAGAGAAACTACTGCTGCTGAAGCAAAGTAGGCAGAAACTGCAGGGAATTTGTGATTAAAATGAAGTTCCTGAGAAGTCAGTATTTCAGTCTTTTTGTACTTTCCCTTTGTATACGTGCCAGAATGGGGGTGGATTTGCCCCTTTGTCATGGTGTAATACTTTAGACTCTGAAGACTTCAAAGAGTTGGTGTCTAACATTCTAATAGGGCTCCAATGAAAACGACTGTAATTTCAGATACTCTCTATCCTCTATTTATTTTGCATAACCAAAGAAAGATGCTGGCCAAAGGAAGGACAACCTCCTATAGCTCATGGAAGAAATTTTGTGCCACTCAACTGATGCTACAGTAGCGTTTGGTCATTGCTTCTGTGGCTGGAAAACACTGTTTCCTGATTTCCTCTTCAGTGCTGGTGTGATTCTGTAGGTTACAATAGCACTTCAGAGTTTGTGGTGTGGGGTAGGTCACAGCTGTACTATTTCTTACCAGCTAGTTTTTCAGTATGAGAAGCTTCAGGATTCTCGTTTGGGAAGCTTCTCTGAAGCTGGCTTAAATGGTGGAGTTGGTAACAAGGTATAATTTTTTCTTCAGTTGTTCAAGAATTGATCTGTGATTCATCTCAGACTTAGACTTTATTTCAGACGGAAAAGGTTTGTAAGTTTGGCTTTTGTTTTGATATCATTACCTGTAAAAAGTATCCAGTGGACTATGTGTTTCTTCCTTATACCTTTTGAAAGCTTCTGTTGTGTTGTTGGATGGAATTTTTTCAAGTTTTTAAAAGACTTTCAGATGTCTGTTAGTGTTCAGCCTGATAAATGTTTTGCTTCAATTGCTGACTTCCCAGCCATACAGCTGAGGGTGAGGCACGTCGCCAGACCCTGCACTACGGCTTTTATGTGATTCCTTCTGAAAAGGAGCAGCTGTGTAGCTGTGCGAGAAGTGAAAATGTCTCTCAGTTCAGGGCTCATCCAAGAACTAACTGTAAAATGTGATGAACCTGCAGAATTGATATTCGGGGAAAAAAAGGAGGAAGAATGAGTGTACTGGGAGGACAGGTATATACTTGGTGCTCTTTTTGCCTCAGAAATGCATGCCTGAGATATTCGATAGCAATAGAACGTAGTTGTGTGTATGTGATGATGAAATGTGCATGATGGTATGTAAAAGATGTCTGGAACCCTTCAGTAGCAGTTGCCATTACAGTATGTGTGACTGATAAGGATTCACTTCCAGGTCCTGAAGTGCAGCAAGGAGGGTCCAGATCTGGGACTCCTCCTGAAGACCCAGTGAGGGAAATTTGAAGTCTGTGTCCCAGCAGCTTGCATGTAATATCCTTTAAAGCCAGGCTGAATTATCTGTCACCACTAAGGAGCAACAGAGTTGCTCACAGCAGGACTGGAGAGTTTGCCTGTGTCACTGTTCATTGGCTTGGGAAACAGCTGCTTGCGCAATGTCTGGTTTGTGGTTGAACAGACAGCTGAATTTCTGGCATTGCTGTTCCGAGATAGAAAAAATGGTAATTAAGCTTCAAGAAAAGAAATCTTGCATATGTGAAAGAGTGATTTTTTTTTTTCTTTTTTCTGTAAGCTGTTTAGTTTCTTGCATCCAATATAGTGAAAACGCTGCTAGATCCTACTTAGAAGAGAAAGAATTATTTCATAACCTGTGGACTTCCTCAGGTAGAACCACATCAGACATGATAAATTTAGAGCCTTAAAAGCCTGTTGTTGTAAAGACTTCAAAATAAAGCCGTGCAAATCACTCCCATTGGCTCTACAGTGCTAACATGTTAAAACAGACAGTGCTGGGAATCTGATGGGCTCAAGGGAAAATTTGGGCTTCCCGGTTTGGTGACTTCATGTGGAGGAGTAGGACATCCCTTTGTATTTTGCACTCAGAAAGAGACTTCAAATAAAACACAGTTATTGGGACTCCTCCAGTCTCACTTTCTCCATAGTCTAGGCCACTGCCACGATTCCTGCATCAGCTAAATTGAACTGTGTCTGAATGAAGTTGTGTATGGGAAGATGGCCTATTTGGTTTATTTTTTCTTCCTGAAAACCCTTAGAGTGATGAGTAGTCCAGTGCTCATCACACAGTTTGCACTGCTGGTTAATCTTATCTTTCTGTCCTGGCTTGAAGAAAGAGGGGTGAATTCAGCATCACACAGATGGTGTGTCCTTCTAAATAGTGAAAAGTTTTAATTGAAGAGTGAAAGAGACCTAAGGTGGCCCCAGAAACTATTTCAGGCCATATCCTGTTCAAAGTACTGTGTTTTGCTGTTACAAATAAATATTTTGTATTTTACGGTGATTCTTGCTTATAGGTGCACACAGGTTTCCCTGACATGTTATTATGGACTTCTGTGTATCCTTTCTCCCCACTCCAAGAGCATTCGTATGAACCACTCTGCCTGTATTGCCTGCTGCTGTTCTGTAGTCTCTGCACTGAATGCTTTCTTGTTTTGGGGAAAAGCAGAAGAGCAGTTAAGTTTTCTTAACCAAAGCTATAAAAAACAGAGACAATTCAGACGGGACCAGATGAACTAATGTTTCACTTTTTACAAGGTCTTGTTTGTTTTGTACGCTATTTCAGTGTATCTTGTTATTAATAATGCCTCTGAGACTATTGTTTAGGAGCCAAGAATGTGTGTTTTGCATTTCTAGAGTTCCAAATGCACGATATTTAATAGAAATGCAAGGGATAGCAACTTGAACTCTAGTGCTGTGGTTCATTTCCCCAAAGCAAAAGCTCAGTAAGTTTTTTCTTGTTTTAATTGTTTTCAGCATGAATATAAGGTGCTGGTTTCGAATGTCAGATGGTTTCTATCATCAGACCATGTGAAAAAAATCTCAAACTACAGTACACTTACAACGGTATATTTTCACAGAATTAGAAGTGTTAGGAAAGTCCTCTGGAGGTACAATTTTGTCCCTTAGTAGTCATCCAGTTAAAGACTTCACAGCTGGTTCCGTTCTCAGCACAGGACCAAACTGTTAGAGATGGCAGGAAGAAAGAAGTCCTCACATGGTTGTGGTGATGGTCCAGAGTGAAGGCTGCCCTGGGATTCCCACATGTGCACAACGTGGTCATCTCCCTTAGCTTTTCTCAAGGGACAGCAACAAAGGCTCTGGGTGACAAAAACCCTGCTTTTGCTACCATTGGTCATTTGTACCTCTGATATCCTATTTAGTCCCAGCCACTCCAACCAGATGTAGCTACAGATTCAGCCCTGCTGTATACTTCTTTTTACTCTTTGTGGCAAATATGGAGTTATCTCCTTAAAGGCAATAAGGAAAGTCTTTCCTGTCCCTGGTAGTCAGCTCATTTCTCAAGGCTGTAGAAGGGACAGATGAGTTGCTTCTCTGCTGAAGTATGAATTGTGTAAGTCAGTATAGAATCTGATCATTCATTCCATTTTCCAAGGTTGGTCTGGTCAGAGCTGCTGCAATAAGCATGTCTTTGCGTGCTAAATTCCTCAAAACTATATGCGGAAAGCAAGTTGAATTCTACAGTATAAATAGGGTCCTTGGGGCCTACAGTAATTCAGCTGATAATCATTATAACCTGATTGCAAAGGTTGGCTGGTGGGTAATGCTGGATTTATGTCAGTAAAGGATGATGTCTTTATTTATCACTTTTTCCTTTTTCAGCAGGCTTTGTATTTTGTGTCATTTTGCCATCAGGTATTAGGGTTGTTTTTTTCCTGATTTCTCAATTTTTCCCTTTTACTGTTCACAAAATTCACTTCATTGAATAGGAACTGTCTTCATCAATTCCCATTGCTCTGCTCAGGGTATAAGCTAGGCTAATGAGACCCTTCTTTGTTTCATTTGAGTAGGTTTTGCTAATTGCATTTATCACACTGGAACCTGTAAGGGGATTTTCCATAGACAAAATGACAATAAAAAAATTAAGCGCTTTTGTTGGTAAGTCACCTGGCAATTCCTTCTGGTTCCTCAACATTGCTGTCAGCAGATGTGTCTTCTTAATGTCCACTGCCTCTAATTGCCCTTTATTTCCCATCCGATGTAGGATTTATACCCCTCAGCTGATGGGATAAAACCTGCAAGCAGGCCATAATACATCTCCAGTCAGAAACAGAGAGAAAGAAAGAGAAAATAAGGACTCAAAACTAGGTCTACACATAGGAAGAAGTGAAGTTTCATAGGTTTTATGAATGTTCTCAGAAAATATGATTGCATGAATGTCAAGCCCCAAGAATGAGATGGCAGCTGTTAGTTGTGTGGACTGCCTCACCGAGTCACAGGTAGACCCCCGCTTTGGCTATTAAAGAAAATTTACATTCCATCCTGATGGAGTTTACCAAACCATTGAATTTATAACTATAGATGTTTATGAATTTCTCAAGGTTTATGCTAAATCAAGGTACACTGGGGTTTTTTGGTCTAGCTTTGAACTTTGCCTTTGAGTTACCCTATAGTTCCTTCTTATCTTTGGCTTGGTCAAGAGTAGCTTGAAAGCTTCATGCCTTTTCTAGGAGATCTGTCTTCTGCAGGACTCCTTCTTTCATCTGGGGAAGGGATTAGAGCAGTCACTGTGCTCTTCATTTATATAATTCTGTCATTGCTATGACACCAGCTTAATCTTCTTGACTGGCTGATCAAACTGATTTTAAACAGTTTTAGACAGAGTAAAAATTAGTGCATTTAAGTCTTCCCTGATTTTTCTGGCAGTTTTTGTCATTCAATCTAGCCTTTTCTTTGTTTACCTCAATTCCCTCCTTTTTTTTTTTTTTTTTTTTTTTTAATGTGCTTATTTTTGCCCCCATGAAGTATCTACTACGGGTGGCATTTTTTAACTTTTAGGTCTCTAATGCTGCTCATTTCTCAATTCCATTTCAACCAGCATGTTTTGCCAGCCTGGTTGTATTAGAGAGCAGTGTAGTTCATCCATCTTCTTCATTTCTCACCAAGGTGTCTGTGCTTGCAGAAGCCCTGGGGCAGTTGCAGCCATGTGTGAAGTTAGAGGAACTGCCCAGGCAGCTCAGCTGCTTGAGGAACCAGTTCAGTGGTGCTGCTATAGACACAGTTGTTTGCATGGCATTTTCTGATGAGTACAGCAGACCGCACCATGGGATAGAGGGTAAATCCTGATGTGAATGACTTGCAGCATGACCATGCACAAGTTCTGCTTCTGCTTGATCTCATCTTCACCACCTCTAAAATGTTAGGGATAATACTTGCAAGTTTAGTTGGGTGTCCTAAGAAATTCCTTTAAGTTGTGATTCAGCTAATTGCTGAAGCGAGGGCTTGATTTAAAGCCTTTGAATAGCCTCTGATTTTAGTGGGGTTTGTGCTGCTAAGCTGAGCAGAAGCTCAAATTTTTTTGACAGATTAGCACTTTCTTACTTAGACAAAGGTGAATTTCTGATTTGGTAGTATGATGTAAAATATACAATAGTATTCCCGCACCTTAGTGTTACTGATTCCTGGGGAGGAAGGAGATCTGGTACTATTTTATGCTCTAAACCAGATTTCGAAGCTCAGTTTTGATGCAGTTAGAAAGCCTTTAAACTTCAGAATCTAGAATGCAGTTCTTGTCTCCTAAAAGTCTGTAGATTACGAGACCACTTCTTGGTTGGCAGCTGAGCTTATTTCAAAGTAGAACTTTTTTACTTCCATAAGAATGTACATGTTGGCTAGCACTTTAAAGGGCAGGAGCCAATTTGGGGTTTTCTTTCAAATAAAATTCTATGTATATTTAAATTGTATGGATGCCATAATCCATTCTGACCACATGGCCCTGATTATGAGGCAGTTTTTTTCACATTCCTAGCACTGTGAAACAGCGACTCATCTCTCTTAATTTTTCTTGGGTCTGTAGCACTAGCAGTTGTGTCTCTAGTTGGAGTTAGCACACTCCCTGTCTTCTGGTCATGCAACTGCAAAACTCATCTGTTATTTTTCTTTCCATAAACTGGCAAGCTTGTAGGATACTAATGTTTTAAAAGCAATCTGAATTTTAATCTCCTTTCATAATTCTGTTGACTTACACAAGGCAAACTAACTCTGTTTCTGTGTTATGAAAGCATAAGCTTTCAAAGCATTTTTTCATTTGTATGCTATATATAAGATCCAGAACACAGTTGAGGATGGCTGTCTTCTGGCTGTGGACCACTTAGTATGTGAATTTTCTGCAATTGGGATGACGAACTTCATCATATAGTCACTAAAAGTGATGAAGGAGCTTTTGAGCCACAAAGATTTCATGACTTTGTAGTATTTTTGTTTATTTTGAGTGTTTGGATACTGAGCTACTTCTTTAACCAAATCTGCCCCAAATTTCTGAGAAAGTTGTCACGTGAGAACCACCCTTGGTAGCCCTCAGCTGCTCAGAACCGAATTTTCCAGAATTTCTTCATGTTGCTTTTGTATGGGATAGTTCCTTCTAGTATGAAAAAAATGTCACAGTCACAGAATTGTAGGGGTTGGAAAGGACCTGTAGAGGTCATCAAGTCCAACCCCTATGCCAAAGCAGGCTCCCTACAGCAGGCTGCACAGATAAACCAGATTGCACAGGTATTTTGTGGCTAGTAGAGAAAATGGGCTTTTTCTGTTCTGAAATGTGCGTGTGTTCCTTCCCACAGAAACCAGATGTGAGGGGAGAAGGAAGGGAGGCTGAGGAAAATCCCAGCATACACTCTGAGTAAACAGTACTGAGTACCTAGGAGGTGATTCTTGTTCTGTTCACAGATGTAGCCACACTGAGCTTCTTTTCCTTTTTTTCTTTATTTTTTCCCTTTTTTTCTTTCTTTTCCCTCAAATAATGGGGCATTTGCCTCACCATCTATCGTATTTACGCAGTTATGGTCATGGAGAGACCATGTCCTTTATCTTCTTTTTTTCCTTAGTATACCAAGTATCACTTCTCATCCTGAACTTGAGTATAAACTGGCAGTTTCTGCCTCAACTTTAAAATCATTCCTTTTTTAGCCAAGCAGTTTTTCTGAATGAATGAGGACTATAAGCAGTATGGAAGATAACTGCCTGTATACAATAGAAAAGTGGAAGTGTGGGGTAGGTAGTTTAAACTGGGGTATAAGCAAGTAGTAAATCCTTAAAAAACAAAGAGGGCTTTTTTTCTCTTCATAAGTGAAAAGTAGAGTGAAAACTTTAAGAATCTTTTGACTACAAATGTATTCAAATGTTCCTACCATCTTACTGTACTAATTAATCACAACAGGTATATTCTGGGAGTTGGACTAGATGTCCTCCAGAGGCCCTTTCCAACCCCAATCATTCTGTGATTATGGATGCTTGGAGCTAAGTAATTTTGCTTTAATTCTCCTGAAGATAATATTTCAGACACTTGTTTCCAAGTTTCCTCTATATTCATTTAGCTGTACTGTCTGGTGTCAAAATTTGAACTTTGCTAATTTGAAACAACTTTCTTGATTTGTGTCTTTTAAAACAATATCAGAGCTTGTCAGTCTGCAACCTCTCTAGCTTATAAAATAAACTATTTATTTTTCTTTAAAACTGATTTACATTTCTGGCCATTTTCTTTAGACTGAATTACCATTTATCATCAATTCAGATACTTGGATATCTTTAGCTGAATCTGAAGGCTGAAACTGGAAGCAAAACCCAACTTTAGAGTCGTTTCCATATTGATGCGTTGAAAATAGTTGTGTGAGTTCAAGTGTGATCTTCTGAAGTTGCTTTTTTTCCTTTTCCTGTTTATCTTTTTTTCTCATAATGAAAAAAAAAAAAGTGTTATTGGAACCAGCCTGCCATCAGTCTTTGGCTTTCCTTAGATTTGTGGCTTTGTAGCCCCAGTGGCACTGAGCTGCTGTAGCTGAATGTTTGATACTACCTGTGGTGTATGGATAGCTTGAAACCTTGTCATCCGTGGTTGAGTATGCTGAAGTTTTGTTGTCCTCACTGTGTGCTTGCTGCGACATAGCCACATTGTGGCTCAAATCACTATTATTTAGACAAGACTTCATTGAAATAACAATACTGGAGTTCGCAGGAAAATTCAGCTTCAGCCAGAGCCATATATTGTTATCAGAAATTTTGACCTCTTGCAGTCTGATTAACAATGAGTTCAGCAATGGGTTAGTTGGGAATTGGGATTCCTGTTCTGGGCTATCTGCCTTGTTTTCTCTATACGGTGTATGAGATCTCCTTGTTTTCTCTATACGGTGTATGTGTGGGGCGCACACCACTCACTATGAAGCATTGCTACTCCACCCCCATGCTTGTGCCAGGAGTGCTGTGAGGATGCAATCTGCTTTCCATGTCCTTTGCACCTGTTTTGGACTGTTGAACTTCCTTGACTTTGTTCAAGTCACTCATTTGCAGCAGGGAATTGAATGTTGCCTGCCTATCCCTGTAGAGCAGGGAGCAACTCCCTTGCTCAGCAGTGAGCATCTTATTAAATAAGGAAGCTCTGTGCATTTGTTCTGAATAATTAGAAGGCTATCTGGGTGGAACTTTAGATAGGATCACTGAGGCTTCCTTGTGTATGAAAAGTAAAACCTCTCACATAAGCAGGAGTATCTGAAGATAGTTGATATAGTATGAGGAATACAGTCATTTCATCTTGGCTTATTTAAAGTGGTGACTGCCATAATGAATACATTTTTAAAGAAAGAAAGAATATGAAACGAAGACATTCAAGCAACTTTTTTGTAACTCCCAAAAATATACTCTACCGTGCAAAAAAGACTGCAAAATGTTGATAAGCATCTTTTCCTCCACAGAATCAAAGTAAAATTCCTTTTTTTTTTTTTTTTTTAACCTGGTGCTTCTGCCAGATTTGTTATGTTGGGAACACGATGTGGTGTAAAAGGCATCTGTGTAACCTCAGGCTCTCAAGAAAAGGCATGTTTTATACATTATTCTCATCTCTTCGATGGATACCTTCTAGGAAATGTCTTTGTTAGTTGTTCTTTTTTTCCAGTACAGAAATACTGCTTCAACATGTTCTGCGCTGAAATGTCAGCGTTGTGCTGTTGTGTAGGTGGCAGTATGTATTATACACAGTTTTGAAAACCTGAATAATCAGTGATGTGCATGACTTTGCCAGGGAAAACAAATGGCTGTGTCATTTTGATTTCGGTATATCAAGAAAATGTAACCTATAAAAGTTAATTAGCATTCTTCAGAAGGGGTTGTTTAGCTAACATCTTTGTTTCCATGTTTTCAGTTTTGTCAGAAGCTGGAGGGGAGTGTTTATTCTGTTGCTAATATATACCCATAGATTTGCAGATTATTCGGTGGAGTTTTAGCTACCATGCGTGTGTCCTCCACTTCATTGAATGGGTAGGTTTTCCACTCACTTGAACAACTGCTTAGATTCGCTGAAGAAAAATGTATCACAGACTTCATAAATTTTTTTTAACGTAGTGTTTATCAATAAAGCTCCTTGAGCCTGATTAATTATATATCAAAATGAAGTTTTTCCGGTGACTTTGAAAGGAAAAAGATGTGGATAGAAGATGTAGCCATTTGCACACCAGCATTACTTAACTGTGCTAAAGTAAGTTGTAAAACTTAGAGGACAGGCTTCTCACTCACTGACTGCTTTGACAAATTCATTCTGGACTGAGACCTTCCCAAGGCTGAAAAAATCAAAGATGAGTAAAATTGTACTTCTGTAGTAAAAATTAAATTGTTAGCTTCACAAATATTCTAAAAATGGAGGTGTGTAAGGTTTGATTCTGGAGGTTATTTCCGGATATTAATTTTTACATGAAAATATTTAAGAAGAAGCAGTCACTAAAGAGATCTAATTTCCATGTTAACATGCCTCATATAGAAAAGATAATCCTTAGAGGCCAGACTTTCAAGCTGGCTAAGCCTTCTGAGGTGCACTTGCTGGGTATGGAATCCTTCCTTAAATACTAAAATAAAAAATTGAGGTTCCTGTGGATAGAAATTAAGAGTCCTGTGGATAACTTGGCCTATTTTTCATTGCTCTGCAGATGTACATGGGAGACTTTATTTGAGAATTAGCTTTGATATTGTGTGTGTATAAAAGTGGTGTTCCTTTCAGCGTCACCTTGGATGGTGACTGGAACCCACTCAGGGACTCCAGCATTTTAACCGCCTATGAAAATGCCTAGGCCTGGGTGGGTCTTGGAGCTGGTGAAAAAACGATAAGGAGTGAAGATTTGAAAGTTAATGAAATCTAGTAGTCACAGTGAAGGGAAATGAAACAAATGGTGGGCTTGGTGGCAGGGAGAGAGGACTCAGGACAAAGTAAGTTGAAAATAATGACAGAGGGATTTTGCCTCTGAGTTGCTGTTGTTGAGGAGATATTTCTATGCTGCCTTTTTGTGCTTAGGCCTGTTCTGAGCACAATCTGTTCAGTTTTACAATCTCTGATTATAAATCCCAGAGCATAAGGGCATGAACACTGACCCTCGGTTTGAGGTAAGCTTTGGCATCTCACTTAGCAGTGTCAGGCCAACGTCTCTTTGCTGAACAAACATCTTCCAAACCAGCTCTCATTTTTCCTGGTAGCCATTTCCTTTTGTGTTTAAAGCACCATATCTATAACCTGGATATATCATTTCCTAGTCATTGGCAGTTGCTGTGTTTTTCTCCTCCAAGACTAGAAGCTTGTTAAGGCTCAATTTTTCACTTAAGACTTAACTGAGTTTTTACAAGCTTCTTCATCCAACTGCCAGGTAGTCGGTTCTGTTCTTCTGACTCGTTTTGCTGTTGTTGGACTGGAAAACATTCCTTCTCCTAATCAGCCCCAGATGCCGACTCTGGGCCACGCAGGACCCCTCTGCAGCTGCTCCTGTGTGTGGGTCCCACACTGCAGCTGCAGGGAGGCAGCCTCAGCTGGTATCCATGGAGGTGAGCAGTGGGCAGAGCCGCTCACTACTACCACAGGGTAGCAGCGACGCCCTCCGAAGCAAGGTGGTGGGCAGCAGTTCCTGGAAGTACTCTTGCTGTATTGACTGCTTCCCACTTTAGAGATGGTGTCTTTGTAAGAGATTGTTGGGTTAAAACCCTGTCAGTGTCTGAGAGCTGGAATTCAAGCCTCTTCAGACTTATTACTAATGTTTACTCAAATTTGCAAGACATTTTCTTTCATATAAGTTCACAGTTTCCCTTCTTTTCATAATTTCCACTTTTTCTGATATGCTTGATCTCTCCCATTATTCTCAGTTATACCAACCACATGTAAAAAAAAAGAGTATTTTATGAAGATTCATTAATTAGAAAATATAGAAGTGAAGGGTAATTAATAAATAAAATAATATTTAAATTTAAAAATAATAAAAGAAATTAATTCTTATTAGAAGTGAAGGGTAGCAAATATCTTTTTTAAGGTAGAACTGTATTTTCTGTTATATACATAGAACATCCATTTCTGCTCTTTTTATTAGTAATTGTTGCCCTCATTTCTTCACTGACCCATGCTGTGTAATTTTCCAAGCTTTGACACTTCAGCTAATAGATACCTTAGTGATCTTGAATTTTAAATCTCATTTCACCTCTAATAAGCAGACAACATTGTAAGAATACTCAGATCATAAGCAGTTTATTTTTTTCTACTGTCTATCCTGTACTAAGGTAGTATATACTGCAGTAGGAACAATACTGTAAGCAAAAGCAAACTGTAATTTCATTTGTGTTTTTAAATAATGTGGAGACTTGATGAGAAGTCTGAATGACATTTCCCAAGATCTGGAACGGGTAGATATTTTTCCACTGAGTGTAGTGAGACCATGGGGAAGGATGAAGAAAATGCCCATGCCAGAACAAGCAGGAGGAGAATACAACACAGCATGGGGGGTGGGCTAGCACTTCTGGTCATGGACCAGCTAGTAAAGATTTGAACAGCAACAGAGTTCAAAAATGTTGTATTGCAGAATCATTAAGGTTGGAAAAGACTTCTAAGATCTAGTCCAGCCATCAGTCCCTCACCACCATGCCCTCTAACCCATGTCCCTCAGTGCTACATCTGCGTAGTTCTTGAACACCTCCAGGGATGGTAACTCTACCACCTCCCTGTGCAGTCTGTTCCAATGCCTCACCACTTTTCCGGAGAAGTTGTTTTTCCAAATATCCAACCTGACCCTCCTCTGGCACAATTTGAGGCCACTGTCTCTTGTCCTGTTGCTGTTACCCATGAGAAGAGGCTGGCCCCCACCAGTCCACAACCTCATTTCAGGCATTTGTAGAAGCGATACGGTCACCCCTGAGCCTTGTCTTTTGGAGACTGAACAACCCCAGTTCCCTCAGCTTTTCCTCATTAGGCTTGTGCTCCAGACCCTTCACAGTTTCGTTGCCCTTCTCTGGACATGCTCCAGGGCCTCAGTGTCTTTCCTGTAGTGAGTGGCCCAAAATTGAACACAGCCCTTGAGGTGCAGCCTCACCAGTGCTGAGTACAGAGGAACGATCACCTCCCTTTTCCTGCTGACTATTGACAACACTAGGGCCACTACAAAAGTAGTGCCTCCTATTTTATTATGTTGGCCCATGATGTCAGAGGCAGATGCTAGTGCTATGGCAGCACAGGCTGAACCATCCCACCAGTATTCCATTACATCTTGTTGCTGTTTGACAGATGGCAGCAGAGGGGCAGTGTGGCAAAATGGCTTTTGATATGGAAGTGCATATGGAACAAAGATGTGTCATTAAATTCCTCCATGAGGAAAAAATGGCACCTGTTGAAGTTCACTGACGCTTGCTGAACGTGTATGGAGACCAAACAGTGGACGTGATGACAGTGAAGCAGTGGGTGGTGATAAAGACATTGGATCACCTCCACTGGTGCATACTGTTAAAAATGCAGCCTACAGGCTCTTGTTCACTGGTGGTGAAAATGCATAGCTAATAGTGGTGACATGTTGAAAAATAGAGTTTAATAGCTGAGAATTTGCTCTTTCAAATAGTGCTATTGTGCTCTTTGTATCGGTTGTAGTTTGCATGGAAATAAATAGAAGGCATTTGTTTTGGAGCAGCCTACCTAAATATTCAGTACAGCATTCATACAATGTATAGTTTTGTTTTATCTTCAATAATGACTGAAAATTGAGACAATGTTTCTGTATATTAATGCCAAATGACGTGAGCTTCTCTTTAGAAAGTTTTCTTGAAAAAAGCAGCAGGCTTCATCCTCCGGCACTGAGAGAAATGGAGGCATTACTTCATATACAGATTATAAGTAACTGTAATATGTGTCTATCTGTCCGAGTTAACTGCAGGGAATTAATTCCAACAGAAAGGGTTAATATGTCACTATTATAACGATTACAAGTCTTGGAAAAAGAAGCATTCCTAAGTGAGAAAAGAAGTGTTGTGTTTAGTTCAAGCTCTTTTTTTTTTTTTTTTTTTTTTTTAGGCGTTGCATTTCTTTCTTTCTTTTTTTCCTTTCTCTTTTTTGGAAACTACGCTGCACTTTTCTTCTGTGGCTTTTACTTCTGTCTACTGGTGTGAGGACAAAGAGCATACCTTCCGCAACGATCCCCTACTGTAATACGAATTTGCAGAAATGTGCAATAGTGTCTTTGTACTTCTATAGAAGTGTAACATTTATTTTTATCTACCTATATATATAATATTTAAAACTAGTCCTTTCTCTCTTGTCAGTGTGCTGTGCCATATGGTGCCGAGCAACATGCCAGATGATAAAAATATTCCTAGAACATATGATATCATCAGTCAATTCAAGAGGGGTGAAACTTCTTGACCAAAGCATTTGTGGCTTTGATACATTTTCATGGGTGTAAACTGTATATTCTGAACTGATGAAGGATGTCCAAGAGGTCTCCTTTTATGCAAATACTGAAATACATGATTAGAGTATTTTGTTTGTTAATAAGGTGGAAAAGAAAGAAATTTTGATTTAACAAAGGAATTCATGGCAAAGTAGCATGTTATTTTCATAGCAAGAAACGATTCGCCTTCTTCCTTTCAATAGATATTGCTGATAGCTGCTCTGAAGTTGGATCTGTGCCATGAGGAATGGCATTTCTCCATCTCTTTTCCGCTCGTGGAGAAGACAGAACATAGTGCTTGGTCAGAGGATGTTCATATTTAGTGCAGACAGCTATCTGTGCTCAGTGGGGAAAAGACCGTGTGTGCTCTCTCTCACTCTCCCCTAGGGAAAAGAAAAAAAAAAAGAGAGAAAAAGAAAAAAAATGGCAGTATTAAGTATTATGGTTTCCATTAGAGTTTTAGTTAATCTGAGGTGTTATTGCTGGGGCTTTTCTTACTTTATTTTGAGCTTGTTTCTTGTTTCTTTCTGTTCGCACCAAGCACCAAAAAATCCTGCGTGTTTTATATTGGCAGAGGGACCTGCTCTGGACAAACTTGGGTGTTTCTTTAGGAAAATTCACAGGGATGTTACAGATCTAGAAGAAAAGCATTAAAAGCTGTGGGGACAATGCTGCAAGAGAAGTGGCCTTTGCAGTGATGTTAGCGATGTACAGACTTCAGTGTCAGAAGTACCTTAGCTGCCTTCCAGTTCCCTGTTCACTGCTGTCTTTCTCACTGGAAGCATATTAAGGTCTAAAGCCTTGTCTTTGAATTGGGACCTAAAAATCCTGTTGGTCGAGCCATTAGGATCAGATCTGTGGCACTGGACTCTCTTCCTGCTCAATGTGTTTCAATACATCTGTGTTTTTACTGGAGAATCTCAGTAGTGTGAGGTCTGGCATTCCTCAGCTGGTATTTTTTAAGCTCGCCTTTACGTGTGTTTTGCAGCATTTTCATTCTGCAGTGACTGTTAACAGATTTTGAATTCCTAAAGTCATTCCTACTTCTCTTTCCCTCAAGTACTTGTAAGGGATCTGAGCTACTTACTTGTATTTAAAAAGTTGCCCTTCAGGAATTCTTGAATATCCCACCACAGAGACCTTGGTTATATAAGACATGGTTTATAAGGTAGCATCTGGTCTGATTGTTATAAACTAATAATTAGAATGAATTAATTAATTGGCCCCGAATGAAAAGTGACTCTCAAAAGTGCAGTTAAAAATCATTTTTGCATTTTTCTTGGTCTGAGACCTCTGAAGTTACAGTCCCACTTGTTCTCCAGTCACGTATTAGCTTCTCAAGTAGATATGGTGTGTATAGTTAAAAAGTATAAATTTGAAGGAAAAGAGGCTTTTGTGCGTTTTGTTCTGTTTTGCTTTGGATTGTTTAGGAAAAAATGAATGGAAAGTTTAAATTATGAAGCATTCAACGAAGTGTAAGTATTGTCATATATTAATGTATAGCAGTTCACATGCTATTGATGCAGTGGACGAAGACAAGAGTCCTAACTGCTAGTTTGTGCTTTCCACCCTTTACTTGTTATGAGTATTCTCTCATAGTTGATAGTCCTCCATAACAATCTCTTGCAACCCATCAGCAATTTGTTCCTACAGGTTCATGCACTTACAAATGTTTTTATAACAGGATAGCCTCATCAGAAGGCAGATTTATTAATGCTCTCCCTCACGTTTTTCCTTGGAAACTGAACATAATTTACCACCTTTATGGTGACCATTTAGCTTGGAGAGGAGCACTTTGCCCAGCGACTAAATTCTTTCCCACTCGAGTGTCTCCAGAGATGCCTCACACTGTAGACATTTTAAGAACTCAGGCCCTGTATGTTTGTTTGGGGTTTATGTTTAACACAGCTCTAAATGGGGTTAAGAACCCATTAGATTATATCACCTTTGGGGATTTGGGTCTCTCTTCTGGAGAGATGTATTGTGCTTGCATTATATCCTTACAGCTGTCAGTCTTTGTGCTCTCTCCTCCATCAGACTTGCTTGTGCTCAACATTTGTGAAACAGGGCACGTTTTTCCATGTAGGTGTTTGGTTATGTAATAACCTTCTAATTCGGATTTTGAAAATGATGCTGTTGTCCCCTACAGGCACCTGCACTGTAAGTTGAGAATTATAAGAAAACTTGAAATTAAGGACATTTTGATCATTGAGAATATATTGTCTAGTTCTTACCGGTCCATCAGTGTGTTGGATTTGGTGAGCATGGCTGATTAAAAGGAGTACCAAAAAGCATATAAGTCATACATAGTTTGGCTTTGTTCCTTGTTGAAGTGGTAGAGGCTCTTGGGATGAGTTTCATGCCCCACCAGCAGAAGGAGCAGTTTGGCACTGGGTCCGCTTCCCAGGACCTTGGCTCTAAGCGCTGTGGTCTGACCTTTACCTCCTGTCCAACCTTGTAGATCAGACATGCAGTGGGGCTCATCCTTTGCTCAGAACTTCTTAGTAGCATCACTGAGATCTGTCAAGCCAGAGTGATCGAAATGCTGTGGAGAGGACTCAGACAAAATCATGTTGTAAATGCAATTCACACCTTTCAGGAGGGCAAACACAGCTGTCTGTATTTCAGTGCAAAAGGCTTCAAAATTATTTCTTAATAGGGATCTTCTACCTGAAAATATTCTTCATCACTCAGATACAGGTTTTAAGGATGCCAGCACAGAGCTGGACCATGGGAGCAGTGATTCTGTGTCAAGGATGGGCGCTGGACACCTCAGCTGAACATTTATTAATTTTCCGTCGTAATATCGTGAACTGCAGACCATCTCAATTAATTTCTTAATCAAAAAGAAGCAATTCAACGGGAACAGAACTGCTATCTAAACAATGAGGAGCCATGAGGCCATGTGATGCTTTGCACAGCAGTGTAGCTATAACCTGCATATAAAGTTCAGCAGATGCATTACAGTGCTCACACTCTGCAGCCTCAGCTGGGCTGCTTCTGTGCTGAGGTTTGCTCATTTGCAATGGAGCCTACCAAAGACTGCAAATCAGATGCATTTATTGTATTATTATTTTTTAGTATTTATTAAGCTGCTCATAAACTGTGCCAGCCTGAGCTGACCACATAGTAAATGTTTTCACTATACTTTCCTAAGTGGTGAAGAGTAACTAGAAACAGCGAAGCTTAGAAGTTGTAGCAATGGTAGGAAGGAATTTGTAGGCTCTTATAACCTTGAACATTCATTCTTATAAGAGATCACATTTTCAAAAGGTGAAGAAATAGAGGCATATCTTTATATGCATGCTTGTATAGATCAGCACAGTTGGCTCACTACACAATCAAAAGCACATTTCAGCACCTAATTACCCCATCTGAAGTGTAGTTATGCAATGTATCCACCCACTTGCTATAAACCTGAATGAAGATATAAGCTGCATATAGGTTGTTTACATTGCAAATCTCTGCCTCTTTTAGAAAATCCAACCTTTACTCACTTCGTATGAGCAGCTCACAGGATTTTAAGAATTCATCTTAACAGAAAGCAGATGGTTTCAGAAAGCTGAAATGAAGGAGAAGAAAGAAATGTAAGATTAGAACTAGGACGTGTAACTTTAAGTGAAAGCTACCATGATAGATTTTCTTTTTTAAAGATGGGGGATTACAACAACCAGTCTCATGTCCTGCCATCCAGGGAAGGGGAAAGCACTCAGAGTGTTTTTAATGAGATAACTTTATTTTGTTTTCATCTAGAAAGTGTTCGACAACAAATTACAGAGCACAGATTAGCATTCCTTGTTTAATCGTATTCAGATAATCAGAGTCACCAACCCTGGAGGTGTTCAAGGAATGTTTGGATGTTGTGTTGAGGGACATGGTTTAGTGACAACCATTGGTGATGGGTGGATGGTTGGACTGGGTGATCCTGTGGGTCTTTTCCAACCTTGGTGATTCTGTGATTCTATATCTGTCTGGTTAGGAGGTGGTGTCTGTTGGCACTACCCAGCTCTTCTCTGGGACCACACTCCTCTCTGCTTGTGAAAACACACATTGCTTTGCTGTGCATGGTCCCAGGAGCTCGTCTCTGCGCTGAGGTGCAGGAAGATATCTCCAAAGCAAGGTGATGCAAGCTTCTCCAGGATCAGAAGGAGAGCTGTGGCCTGCTGCTCTCTTCAGCCTCTGTCTGCAAAGATAAACTGGGGATTAGGGGAACCTTAAGAGCACACATAGCAGTCCGACTGCAAAAGCCAGCAGCCTGCTTTAAATTAGCAAGAGTAATTTTCTCTTGCAGTACCAATATTTCTTTATTAAAATGAGAGGACAGGATTTAAATATACCATAACACTTCCAATGCTGTGTCGTGTTTCTTGGAGGACTGTGTTTTGCTATGTTTATTTGCCTCAGGGGTAACACTTTTTTATGTACATTGTGAGGCTCAATAGTCTGGCAGAGGCAGCATTTAGAACTGCTTTTCTTGATACTGTGCATCTGTCTCTGTTGTGGTGGTATCTATAGCAAAGTTTATAGAAAAGAAATAGATAGCGAAGATGTCTCTGGACTGTTTTTCAGTGTTGCTGTAGTTTGGTTTTCCAGCAGGCTGTGATTCATGTTAGTGTAAGATAGCAGGGTAACCTTTTTTGCCTGTGGCTATTCTTAAGGAAAGAGTGATGAAAATTTCCCAGAGCAATTTATCTGTAAATTTATCTATAAATACTGGGAGACAGCTGCCTGTTCTCTCCACATGGATAAGTAATTATTTCAGTTATATGCGAGAAAGATTATGTTCATTTTGTTAATAATCAGTATTTAGTCAAAATAAACTTTTTTGCTATTTGAAACTCCTGGTTAGTTACAAACTATCAGTCTTGATACAGGTACTGGAGGCAAGATGAACACATCGTATGTTATTCATATGTAGTAATTCCACCAGGTCACTACTATCATTACAGTGTTTTTTATATGTTGAAAGCTCATCTTTAAACAGATGATATAAGCATGGTTGGTGTGTTTTCTCCTTTCACCTTCCACTCTTCAGGGGCTGGATTCCAGGGACTGAGTGCTGGCAGCATTTCTGCTTGTGCTGTGTGGTTCCAGAGTGGAGCCCCAGCTTCTCAGCAGAGGGGTTCTTCAAAGAAGGGCTCCTGGAGTTGCAGTGATAGGAGACTATTTGACTACTCAGATAGATGGGGAGTTGATTCTAAAAGCTCTTACTCGATCTTGACTCATGAACAGGTGATTCTGTTCTTTAAAAAATTCTCAGTTATAGCATTATTTCTTCTTATTCATCTACAGGAAGTTGTTTGCAAACAATTTCAGACAGGCATTAGGCAGCTGTCTAGCAGCAATAGCAGAAGCACCATTACTTTATGTCTCTATAAAGATACAGTTACTGATTTTCTTATTGGGGGAAAATATATATATCAGCGCATTCTCTCTATATTTGTACACCATATATAGAAATATATATTCTGGAAAAGGCAAGCTAGACTCATGACTAATTAAAACATACAACTTCTGTTGCTTTTATTCTTCCCAGGTTATTTGCAGAGCATAGCTTTGGGTATGCAAGGGCTGCTCTGAAAGTAATGCCACCTGTTATGTTGGTCTGTGATGTCTGAGGCGGTTGTTGGTGTTGTTGGTTGTTGGTACGGCAGTAGAGGCTGAACCTTCCCACCAATATTCCATTCCGTGTTGATGCCATGTGACAGATGGCAGCAGAGGGGCAGCCTGACAAAATGGCGTCTGACATGGAAGTGCATATGAAGCAAAGGTGTGGAGCTGAATTCCTCCCTGAGAAAAAAATGGCACCTGTTGACATTCAGTGATGCTTGTTGAATGTGTATGGAGACCAAACAGTGGATGTGAGCACAGTGAGGTGTGGGTGATGCATTTCAGCAGTGGCGACAGCGGCAGTGTATCCCCTCCGCTAGTGCAGATTTTGACAAGCATGCAACCACTTGTTCATTGATGGTGAAAATGCATAGCTGATGGTAGTGACTATGTTGAAAAATAGTTTTAGTAGCTGAGAATTTGCTCTATCAAATAGTGTTATTGGGCTATTTGTATCTGTTGTTATTTCCATGGAAATAAATAGGAGGCATTACTTCCGGAGCGACCTGCATACATCAAAATAGAAACTTGTCTCCTTATGATGGAATTTTTTGTTCCAGCTCTCAACTCATCTATCTTAGTGCTATCCATTCACCTATTTAGAATTTCATACCTAAATCCATCTACAGTATCTGAAGCTACCCACTTGGTTCCGAATCCTGGTGAAGCCATGAACTGGATTAGATCCACTTGTTTGTGAATATAGAAAGTTGTAGAATTAGTACAGAAAATATAGTGTTAGTCCTACAGTAGTGTAGGGCTATGCTTGGTGAGTAACTGGGTTTTCAGTGACAAGAGCAATGGATTAATTATGTGGTATGTCTTCAGCTTTTTGTAGCACTTGAGTTGATCTAAGTCACGCTGAAATCACTGCTGAAATCAGCTTCAGGTTTGGAGAGCCTGACCATAACATTCTAGTTGAATTATCTGGTGGTGGTGATCTTTCTGTCTGCTTCCTTATTCTTGAGGGGAGAAATGACCAGGTCCAACCACTCTGTGTGCAATTATAAGTGTAACCTGTTCATGCTGGCACTACTCAGGCAAATTTTAAAAGCTTTTGAAAATAGCAGCAGTTAGTCCTAGCCTGTGTTGGTCCCACCTGATCCAAAGGAAATGGTGGTTAGATCACTCTCTGGAATGCCACTTATCCCTGGAGTCCAAGGGTAAAATCTGTACTGGACTGAACTCCTCCTCATGCTATGAAGCAACTTGTGCCCTTGGATTTGCTGTGAGAGGATCAGTTCCTTTTGTTCCTGTCGTTCTTCACTGTGAGTTGCAGTTGCCTGTGGGTAGCATAAATATGAACATGTAAGTGACAGAGGACCTTCCTTGGTGTTCATCCGACTACATGTGCGTTTGGGAGAAGAAAGCCCTACTAGAGCATGATTCATCTCATTTTTGTCTGAGTCTAAAATAGATTCGACAAATTGGAATTTAACAGTGGGTGATGGTTTGTCCAAGTGTCAAACCAGAGACCATCACCCCGTAAAACATGAGGAATGAAAGTGGAACCAGAAAGCCCCCTTGCATGGCTCAGCAAATATGGCCACACACATCTAGCCCGGACTTCATTTCTGTTGTTACTCTTCAAAATTGGCCATTTGGAGATCATGTGTGCACAGTGTTTCACATTGGATCAAAAATAACATGAAAATTTGGTATCCATTACATTTTGTATGCAGTTTTCTATTTTGCTAAGCTCTCCCGAGGATAAAACTCATTCTCTGTGTACGTCCAAAGTACAATTGCTTCTTGATTTGTAACAGCTGACACAAAGGAATCTTTCTTATTAACAGTTCTGGGCAGAAAGTCAGATTTTAAACTCTGGGCTACTCTGTTTTCTCTCTGATTTTCTCAAGAGACAGTGAATAAATTAAAAGAAAAAAAGAAAAAAAGGGAAAAAAACATCCTTGGATACCTCTGCCATGTTGTGCAAACCAACAGGCTTTAAGCTTTCTGGGGGATGCAACAAGTTTGTGGCAACTAGAAATCTAATTTGGAGCAATGAAGTTTCGAGACTGTCCGAATGAGGAAAACAGTTAAATGTAAATTTTGATTTAAAAAAACTTGCTGGTGCAAATACTAGGGGAAAATAAGAGTTTTTTAGATGGTCAGTAGAGGGCAGGCATATTGTATTTCTGAAGAACCTTTGCCCACTGCTGTGTGCAAAGAATATCTGTTCTGTCTTCGAAGTTGGGGAGTGTAAGTCTACTTTGTCACATTACAGTGATATAAATCAGCAGTTATAATTTAAAAAGACATTGTCAACCCCTTTGAGGAGCCAAATGTCCATTTTAAAGCAATTGGAGGATATGAGTTATGACTACAGGCATTTAATTTCTGTGTTTGGATTGTAAAAACCGTGGCATAAAAAACCTGAAATACTGCTGCTACTGAGTAGTAGAGAAGAATCATTTCTCTGCTGAATTCTGTAAAATGCAGTAGTTCTTTCTGATGTGAGCTACTATATCACTAATGGGGTGGAAACACTCTCAAAAGTCACGATTGTTTAAATCTTAAGCTCGGTAACGGAGATTCTTCTTGAAGATCTGGCTATCCAAGTGACTTTAAACCTAAAGGAGCAGTGCCTCTTTTAATTTCTACCTGCCTTCCTCTGTAATTGAAACAGTGTTTGTATTTCAGCTGGACAGAATACCTAACAGGTTCTGAATACAGGATAAAATCAGTGTCATATCCGATTAACTCAACAGAAAAAAAAAATAAAGAGGATTTAAAGAAGCATTTATTTTGAATGAGAACACTCTCCCCCAGGTGTATTTTAGTACTGAAACAAAATGTAGACAGAATCTTTCAGGAAACTAATCAATATAAGCACATTTCTAATACAGTTATGGTGCACACTTTTAAACTATGACAGTGAGCTTTATTCTTGAAGAGAATGAACAAAGCAAACATATATGTTGATGCTAAAACCCAGACATTTTTTATCAGATTTACCTGTGTACACACCCACAAACTCTTATTTATGTGTGTGATCAAACTTGCTACGATGAAGCTACACAAGTAAGTTAAATAATAGTAGCACGAGGCAAAGCTTATGTCATCTACCATTTCTTTATGTGGCTTGACAGTCTGATTTTTTTCCGGCAAGATGTTCACATAGACACCTTTAATTAGGATCAAAATTGTTTTGAAGATTTTTCTGAAAACATGAAGTTCTTATTCGGTTTGCCCTTTCTTTATGTATCAAGAGAATGTTTTTATTGCCTTTCACATTTATTTCAGCTACTAGAGGAAGTGAATGCTCTAAAAACTGTTGCCCCCCCCATTCCAACTTCATAAACTTTGCACTTCTTAGTCTGGGAACCCCAATACCTTCATTACAACTACGGTTTAGATGTGTGACTGGGAAAGAGAGGGCCTTGCATTGCTCTTGTAACTGAACGTAAAGTAAGTTTGTATGATTACTTTCATTCCTTTTTAAGTGATGTGGCCTTACAGGCAAGGAGATGAATTTTTATGCTACCCATACCTTCCAGATGGTCTCTGGGATTAGTTTCAAGTTTTTGTTCTAGAAATTAATGGAAGTCCATATTTACATGCAATCCAGATAGATACTGAGAGGACGAATCTCTGTAAGAAATGAAAGCTGATTGAAGAGATGCAAATGTTAGAACCTTCAAATGATTTCAATCAAAATTGGACTTGCTGTAATGTGGGTACATGTTACTAAATTAACTGCAATTTTATCTACTTGTATCTCTGTTGTAGTCATCAAGGCAGATGGAAGAACTGTCCATATGCAGGCTATATCATAGATAAAATGTATAGGATATACGTATTCTAATGCTGTGCTTAACCCCTGAACGTTATGTTTTCTGTGAAGTGTTAAATGCAAAAGAGGGAACTTTCGGACTAATGCTTAGGTTACTGGATTTCAGAGCACTCAGGTAGATAGAAAAACTAGAACTTGATTGTTGTGATGATGCCACTGCAGCAAAGTGTTTTTAGCCATATGGGTCTTAAGAAAAAAACAGATATTTCTGTAGATAATAATGCACATCAAACTAACAAATGACTTTCAAAGTTTTAATGCATAAACTTTCAAAAAGGAATTTTTCATTTAAAATCTCTGCCTTTGACTTGAGATACTCAAACTGCTGTAGTGTAAATTTTAACATTACTTGCACTGACAACATCAACTTGGAACCTAGTCATCATAAAAAAAGAGCTAGTGCTTTCAGGAAATATTCCTATTTCTATCTTACCTTGCCAGTTTCTGTAATTCTGCAGTTATATTTTCCTCTTTAATGATGTCTGTCTCCTGCATTGTACAGCAAGGCTGTAACGAAAGAAGGGGATGATACATTTATGCAAAATAACAATGAAACAGATAAAGGTTTTTTTACACAAATTATTTTATGAATTATTTACATTAATTCCATCTGTATGTAGTAAACAGAGATTAGAGAATCTAACTGTATTATTACCTTTGCATATAAGTGTTGGACTATTTATTATTATGTCAGTGCTGAACATGGTAAAAGCTGGAAATAACTTCTCCTTCAAGAGCTTGAGTCTTGAAAACAAGACAGACAGATGGCTGGAGAGGAAACAGAGATGAACTAGAATGGCCTACTCAGTAGTTAGGGATTTTTTCTAGTGGTTTTGTTATGAGGTATCACTGAATGACTTCAGTACCACCTAAAGTAATAAATCAGAACTTCTGTTTAGCTTAGGCATTTGTTTGAGGCATACATAACCCATTCAACATAGTCGCCATAGCTGTGATGAGACCAAAGGTCTCATCTCATCTCGTCCCAAGAAAGCTGAGAAAGATAGATGACCACAGTCAAAAGTGAGATATCTTTCCTATCTACATACTTTTGTCTTTAGAAGTGCTGAAATTACTGTTCCCAGGGTCTTTCTTGCACTATTTCTCTTTGTAAGCTCCTTGATGCAAAGAATGAGATATGTTGTGGGAGATAAGAACAGAAACAGCATCAGATGTTGAATTGAGGTGACCCAGGTGTGAGAATGGGATGATGTTTACACCTAGTTGAATGCCTGTGTAAATGTCTGTATGGTTAAGAAGACTTGTAAAGAACTAAGTAATAGAAAAAGTGCGGTAAGTCTAATAAAAATGCATGATAAGGATAAGAAATGAATCTGTGGGTAAAGAGAAAAAGAGGTAATGGGAAGCCTGAGAAAAATACAAGGAAGGAAGAAAAAAAATCTCTTGATAGACACTTGTATATGCAGTTCTACCTGAGAAGAAAATCTCATTTGCACACTGGCAAAGTGAAAAGGAAGGCTGAACAGGGAAAAAATTAAACTGGAAACAAAACAGGGAGGGAAGGGACTTTCTTTTTTATTATTTTTATTTTTTTATTTTTTTAACAGAATGCTGCCAGATAGTTTGTAGTCTTTTGTTTCATGGTTTTTGTTTGGTTCTAGCTAAGAATCCCCTGATTTCTCAACTTCTCATTATCCCATAGTATTTAGTAGTGCTGTTGTAGTATCACTCCAAGTCTTGAAGGAAATCAGGACTTTTTAGGGAGAGAGAGAGAGAGAGAGAGAGAGAGAGAGAGACTAAGTGAACAACAAAGATGATAAACTTTGTGTTCTGAAGCCTGATGCAAAACTCATTGCAAATAGTGTGAGGATTTTCATTAGGGTAAATGAGTGGTTAACATTTTAAATGAGCTACAAAACTAAGTATGTGTCCATATTCTGCAATAATGCATCGTTAAGAGATGTAAAGATAGCTCTGAACATCTGAGCAGCAGAAATCTGAAGTAATTCATCCCACAGCACAAAACCAAAATCCCAGCCTCAATGAAGAAAATGGGAGTAGGGATTTACCTCTGCAGCTTCCGGGACAGAATTGACCCAAGTATGTCTAAATAGCTCCTGCTTTCTTATAGCACACGGCAGCTGCAGTGGTTAACTACAAAATGGCCCTAACATAAAAGGTGGCTGGGCTTTGTTTGAGTTAAAAGCATGAAGTATGTTTAATGTAAACAGAAGAATCCTAGCAGGGCTGAAGAAAGTCAGGCTTAGGGCTTGTCATCAGTTCCTCGGGTACTTCTTTTTTCCAGTTGCCAGGTCCAGTTTGGCCCTGGTTTGATCCCCCAGAGAGATGTTAGAACAATACATAAGCACCTAGACAATAATAAGGTGATAAAAAACAGCCAGCATGAATTTGTCAAGAACAAATTGTGTCAAACCAATCTCATTTCCTTCTTTGACAAGGTAACTGGCCTAGTGGATAACAGAGAAGTAGGAGATGTGATGTATCTTGACTTAACTGAGGCTTTTGACACTGTCCAACATGACATTCTTATAAGCAAGCTTGAAAAATATGGCCTAGATGAAATCGCCATAAGTGGCTGCAAAGCAGCTGAAATAAATGTTCACCAGGAGAAGTTATCAGTGGTTCTCTTTCCAGCTGCAGAGGCAGCTCACGCGGCAGTGCTCACCAGTCTCTTCCAGGGAAGTTCTGTTCTCTGGCCCGTCATTCAGTTGTTAATGAGAAAATACACATTTATTCTTTTTACAGGGATGAATGAAGGGGGAGATGAGGTTTGCAAAGCTAAGAAGGGATGAATGTGTTCAGAAAGATCTCTATAAAGAGATCTCTATAAAGAGGCCATGATAAAAATCAACCAGGTGAAATTCAGTAAAGAACTGCAAAAATACCGCCCTTGGGAAAAAATACGGTAAATGCACAAAGACAAAATGCAAAAGTAATTGGGAGGCAGAGAAGTGTCTGGGGTTTTAGGAGATCACAAGTGAAATATAACTCACAAAGGACATGCTATTGCAAATAAAGCACCTCTTTTTTTGGAATTCTTTAACAGGAGTGTCATGTGTAAGACATGGGAAGTAATTATTTTGCACCATATGGTGCTGGTGAGGCCTCAGCTGGAGTATTGAATCCAGTTTTGGGGACTGCATATAAAGAAAGATGTAGATAAATTGGAGAGTTTCCAAAAGAAATCACGAGGAAATGAAGAATTTTAAAAGCATGATTTAAAAGGAAAGGTTGAAGGAGTTAGATTTGTCTAGGATATTTATTCCCCTTACCTGTTTTATGAGGCAGGAGGGTCTCTTGAAATCTCTCCTGGTCCTGTGTTTTCATAGTTCAACCTGTAATTTCAGCCATTTGACTTGCTTAGTTGATTTCATAACAGAGGCATCAGAAAAGATCCAAAAGAGAAAGCAGATACTGAGTGTGATTTACAAGGATTTCTCTGTGTGAGTTTCGCAATAAGGATGATGAATCTATGGGGGGAAATAAAGAAATCAGTGTTCAAAACTGACATCATTAGTAGTGTGGAAAAAAAACCACTTGGTATGTGATTATTATTTTTGTGTGACAACACACATCTCAGTATCATCGTTTTGACAGATTGGTACCTTCAACAATCTGAGTTTTCCTTCTGTAAAGTTTTCATCAGTGGAGATTTCTGATTGGAACCGGAATATTTTTTTCCTGAACTGAAATGCAAAAGTATGAGAAAGTAGAAATTTTAAGAAGGAAATAACTACACATTTACAGCGTTTGGGCAGATCTTTTATTTCCTTATTTCAGTGTTTATTTTTCAATTAAAAAAAAAATCTCTTCTGAATTGTAGCTTTTAGATATTAAGACATTGGCAAGAATGGTTGCCAATGGCTCTTACTTTCCTGCTTTTCTTGTAACTGTATGGCTGATGTGTTCATATGCCTACTGCAAAAATTTCCATTATTTCCATGTATTCACCAACAAAGTATTAAAAGATCAGTAGATAATGAAACCCTGTAAGCTGCTAGGCAAGGAATAATACATATAATTCCTTTTTTTTTTTTTTTCCCCTGGAGGCCAAATCTTCGTATGCTGTCACACCAGTTTGTCCTTCCAGTGTGAGCTGAGAGAGTTAAGCTTCCCCAAAGTTGTCTGGATTTGTGGGACAAGTGGAAATAGTCATGCAACCTGTGAATGATAAATGGGGGTGAGACAGTACAGAGCTGTCCTTAGGTCACATCTGCAGCCTGTGGAGCTGAGGAGCCATGGTCACGACTGCGCTTCAGGTTGTCCTTAGTGCTGAGCTAGAGCATGGCATTGCATCATGGCATTCATTGAATGCTATCCCTCAAGGAGATCCTTGACTCTGTTGTGCAAAGAATTGCCGCTTTGAGACTGCTATACCTGTGGCTGGAGTGGAAATTATACAGTTGTCCATAGTTGCTAGTAGAATCTGTAGCACTCCTTATCCCTTATATTTCCTGACAATACTCTGCCTCAAAAATGTTCGTGTTTGCCTGGAAAAAGCAATCAAGAAAGATCTCTCTTTCTCTCAGATGTACATACACACAAAATAATAGGGTCTGGTTTAATCCGCAGCAAAACCCATGCAGCTCGAAGTTGAACTTGCCATTCAATTAGTAATTCATTGCTTTTGTTTGTGGGTATTGCAGTATATGGAGTGTGTGAGATTACCCGCTGGCTGCCGTTTCTCACAGTAATGTGGATATCCCACAGAAGGAATTAAGAATGAAGCTCCTTTTAGTGTTTGCACTTCCAAATGCTATAGGACGCAGAAAAGTTGTTTTGTGTGCATGTGCAGGGAGCTGTGTGTGGGTGTGAATTAATAGAATTTTTAAACGTATTTTTAATTTTTATCATCCGGCAACGCTCTATTATCAGACAGATGATAAAATGTCTTGAATAGTTGACTCTGGGGCTTTCACTACACTGCCCATGAATGCTGAAACCATCTGTTTTTCTGGACGTTTGTCAGGGTGAGTGTGGCACAGGCAGCTGTTTGAAAAGGGACCCTTTGGATGATGAACCAGCCCATTGTTTCGGAGCGATCCGCTAGCATTCAGAGGCTCTACCCAAGCGTACTATAGAGCAATCAAAATCAAACTATTGTTTGTACCAATCATATTGATCTGAAAAGGAGGTGGTGGGATGACCGCATTGTAGATGCAAATAGTTGCTTAGAGCAGCTGTATACTGGCCAATATGTACCACAGTAGGAAACCCACATGGAAGCTAGAGGGCTCCCTGCACCCTACTGGGGAAAAAGAAAAGATGCTGCCAGATTGAACTCTAGTTTACAGCAAAAAATGAAGGCTCTGGACTGTTGGTATTGCTAGTAATTTGCTTTTTACAGCAATTGTTGACATTAACCCTCTACTGCCTTAGTAATTAAAGTCAATTGTTTTTTCTTTTTTCTTTTTTTTTTCCTACAAGCACACTGCAAGAAGACTTTATCAGAAAGATAATTACCTAAAGCTACCACAGTGAAAGATAGGAATGATTGGCTTGGATGTCAACTATCAGTTCTCTCTTCTATAATAATTAATTGCATTTTTGTTGTTGTTGTTTTAATGCAGAATCATTCATGCACTGTTTAAAGTTTTCATAATTTATTTATGATGATGAAAATATAGCAGCTGAATCGAAACATATTGTGGTGTTCATTTCTGTGTTAAATATAGCTGTCTTATCTCTTCTGAAAGCAGGGGAAAAGATGATCTTTAGTGCATGTAATGAAGATTATAGATTTTAGTTTAGAGTAACTGAGAATGCTGCACTTCATCCATTAACATTTTAAGCTTTTTAGTTGTCCTTGTCACTTCATTGCATGCATGCTAATATCTCCTCATATAAAATTTAATCTGTCGAACTAAATGAAGGAATTAGTATCTGAAAGACATCTTTCATTAAGCAATTAACGAATCTTTCTAACAAATCTACAAAAGCATATGTGTTTATATTTAATAAGTATTTGTGTGATCAGCCAATTACAATACACGGATCCATCTTTTTTGTTTATGTTTGATATCACAAAATCTAAACTTCCAATCAAGTTGTAATTATGCTTTAGTAAATGTATTGCAATTGTCAACAACTGTGGGTAGAGGTGATGATTTCTTTCAAAATCATCGTAGTCATATAAAGCTTAATATATATTAATCTGTGTAAGAATCTTTTTCCTATCTCTTTGTGATTCACAGATGAAAATTATGAGATAGTAAAGAAACTGCAGAGGGAATAAACTCAGGAGTACGTCTTTTTAACATTAACGATGTGTGTGTGTGTGTGTGTGTGTGTGTGTGTGTGTGTGTGTGTGTGTAGGAGGGAAGGAAACAAGAATAGGACGGCAGCCTGTATTAAAAGATGATCACCTGCACCAGCTGCAACACATTTCCTTTCACAGCCATAGAGTAGCTTTTCAAATCTATTCCCTTTTCAGACTGCTTGCATAATTTTATGAAGGGACATCCCACCCTACATTAACCTATTATTAAACCAGTGTCAGCTCTGTGTGGCCTCCATATAAGATGTGAAAAATGTAAGTAAAACTCAGGACGTAGTCCTTTTGCTCTTCCAGCATTATTAACTTCTGTGAGTCACTTTCTTACTAGAATATATGAATGTTTCCTCCTTTGGCTTCATTATAGTCTGAATTACTTTAGTCTTCAAAATGGGCCATCTGATGAACGTCTAGTCAGTACATAATAATAAATTATCAATTAACTAATAAACCTTCCATATGTCAAATATATGCTACTTTATTTCATTGAATGATGTGGCGCTCAGGCAATAGTTTCTCTCCGATTTCTACTAAATAATAAATAAAGAATAACATTATTCAGAAACTTCTGCACTTCTGAGCGAATATAGTTCCATCTGTATGAAAAGGTCTGGAAAGTTGGCAGAAAAACTCCACAGATCAAAACTGTGGGATGATAAAAGGAATAAAAGCACCAGTACCACCAGAATTTTGCATGTGCAATTCTCCCAGCCCAGCGTGGGGTGGCCCAGGGGGGAATGGAGGGGAGAGTGAGGCGCTCGTAGGAGACATCAGTTCGTGAATTGCAGGTGGGCACTTGGGTACGAGGTGACAAGGGCAGTACAGACATGAAATTGGAAAAGCACAGCCCGTAGAAAGACTTATTTGTCTTTCCAGACGTAACAAGCGGCGCTAAGACAGACAGTGTAGCATGCTTAATTTGTCTCATTTGCTTATCATTTTCATTAGCACTTTGCTACCTGACTGTTTTAGAGCCAGTTCTGTAAGTGTTAAAATAACTCACCAGCTTGACAGCTATCATATATGTCTGGCAGTATTAACAAAGTGAAATCCTTGCCATAAAGTTTGAAAAAAACGTATCAGACACCTACTCACTGTTTGCCAGAGGACCAAACCTCTGAGCAGGAGAGAGACAGAGGGAGAAGTTGCACCACAGGGGAACTTCAGGGCTGAGCAGAAGCCAAGGCACCTGCTGTCTTCACTCCCCAGAAAGGGTGGGGTGAAGGAGCCATGGAAATCTTTGTTCACTACCTGGTACTTCCCTGTAGCCTCTGTGAAAACCTGCTCAAATTTCCCCCACTGTGAGACTCCAGGTCGTGTTCATCTCGTCTTGTGGTAGAGGCCAAAGTCGCCTGCTCAAGGATGCTTTCAGCTGCATGCAGCACGTCACACAAAGTACTCATAAGGCTCGTTCACATCCTGGAAGCATTACCAGCTTCTTTCTTCTCTTAGCTTTTGTTTGCTCTCCCGCAACTTCACAGACATAGGCTTTTACTACAATCCTTTTTTTGTATGCCTCCAGTGATTGATTCCAGTGCCTACTTCCAAAGCCATTCAGTTTCACCAAATATTGGCTATGTGACAATGAACGTTTAGTCAAATCCAGAGATTTTACTGAGTGTGATTCCTGGATCCACTTTACTTCAGATGCAGTTACACAGGCAGGAGCTGCAGAAGATTGGCATTTGGTTATAGCGCTTCCGATGAAGAGCACTATAAATCCATAAGAACACAGAACACAGGGCCTTGGAAACGGTACATCACTGCTGTATTACACTTTAACCTCCTCCCATGACCAGTTTTCATCGTATAAAATCTGGAGATGAAATCGGCTGCAGGTGTAGCGTTGTGGTTTTATGCTGCAAGTATCAGGTAGGAATTACTTGCGTGTGGCCTTGGACTGAATTGGCCTTCTGTTGGGTCAATGCAGTGTCTCCAAGCCTGATGAACATATCCTGATCTGGACACGTGTAGAACTCAATGGTATGACATGGAGCTATTAGTACTCTGTGTGTATTTATTAACATCATTTTTCTTCTTTGCGTTAGGAAGAAAGTGGGAGTTGCTTTTTTACAGTGAAAGATAATGCGGATTTTTAAATCCTGATGGAGACAAGACTACGATAGTCTGACATAAATAATGTTTGTTTGAGGTGAGCGCACAGAAACAAAGCCTGTTTTTCTTTATTTCCTTTACAACTTTAAACTTCTCAGTATAAACATGTACATCTGAATAAACCTTTTTTCTTTTCTTCCCAGTAATGGAAATAGTATTTTCACATTTTTCTTCTGATACCCTAGAAAGATTTTGAGGCAATTTCCTTCTCTGAGAGGAAAATTTGTTCCCAAAGAAACATTTTGACAATGATACTACTTCACATCCTTTCACGAGGTGAGTGGTATGTTAGGCAAAAATGTAGTGCAGATAGAGAATTTGGCACAAAATTGGAATAAGGACAAAACGTTGTCAGAATAGGGTGCTGAAAGCCATATGCTTGTGTTTTGAAGGTGGGTCACGTTTTTAACTGTCAAATTGTTAAGAATCCTCACATCACCCATGATTTCAGTCAGAGACAGGTTTTCACCACTGTGAGAAATCAGGACTGCCTGCTATCCCCCATTTGGCACATAAATTCAAAACTTTTATGACAAGGCATCTAATTTATCAACCCTAATTTGTGACGTGGAAGGACTTCTCTTGCAGAAATTTGATTTTCATTCCTACTGTGGCAAACTGTCATTTCATTGTGAGTGTCAGAACATTGGGAAGACTGTTTTTCTTGTTTTATATCTTTCTTAAAGGGATTCGACTTGTGAAGTTGTGGTGGAATAACAATTTCATCTTGTGTTTAAGAATATAAACACGTTCCTTGACTTGTGGTCCCAAGCATCATTCTATTTGTTTAGGAAGAAAGGAGAGAGAATGAAGTAAAACCTTTAAAAAAATTAGAATTCTTATCTCAAACCTGAATGAGTTCATTGGTAATTTGCAAACACACTTCTGTGCCAACATTTCTGTTCTAGCATGAATAAATCTGCTGTTTTCACCTTCCACTTCTTTCCATTATATTTTTAGGAAGCTGTAGTTTTACTGTGCTAAACAAATATGTCTCCTTAATTATGATGCCCAAAGAACTGCTTTCACTCTTGTGCCATAGTAATTCAACTCTTTTTTTTTGAATCCAACATCCAGAAGGGGACACTAATTTTTCCTTGAGATTCAAGATGATGTTTCATCGGAGCCTTTTGGAGGCGATACAAGTATTTCTGTGGAAAACATTCTGATCAATTGTGCATTACTACTGGAGTAGAATAAATTACTAGGTAGAGGTCCTTCAGCCTCCTCTATGTTTTCAGTATTGGAACCCCAGCAGCCAGCAGAAATTCTTGTTTCTGTCCTGAACTGTGTGACTTCTCAGTGCAGTCTGAGAAATCTTCCATTTCCTTTACTATCACCCCAGATTTCTCCTTTGTGATTTCTGGTTGTGTTGCTCATGAGTCCCAACTACATGTTCTCATTAGGATCCTTAATACTTTGTTGGTGAAGTCCTCAGTACAGGAGAGACATGCACCTCTTGGAGCACATCCAGAGGAGGGCCACACAAATGATCCAAGGGATGGAACACCTCTCCTACAAGGACAGGCTGAGAGAGCTGGGGCTGTTCATCCTGGAGAAGAGAAGGCTCCAAAGTGACCTGATAGTGGCCTCTCAGTATCTAAAGGGGGGCTACAGGAAAGAAGAGGACAGACTCTTTAGTAGGGTCTGTGGTGATAGAACAGGAGGAAATGCTTCAAGCTCAAAGAGAGTAGCTTTAGGTTGGATATAAGGAAAAAGTCTTTTAGAGTGAGGGTGGTGAGGCAACTAAGGTTGCCCAGAGATGTGGTTGATGCCCTGTCCCTGGAGACTTTCAAGGCAAGGCTGGATCAGGCCCTGGGCAACCCGATAGCTGTGCATGTCCCTGTTCATTGCAGCTGAGTTGAACTGTATGACCTTTAAAGGTCCCTTCCAACTCTGAGGATTCTGTGATTCTATGATTCTTCTGTATTGCCGTTGGAAAGAAATGGGCATAACTGTACAGTGCAACTGCTGGTTTGTTTGAACACTGAGTTTATTTCAAGCAAAAAATAGCTCAGTGGTCTTTCAAAGCAGACTCTTCTTGAGTTGTAATATTTTGCAAGTTTTGGAAATGAAGTTTATTTGTACTTTATGAATGTTGAATATCACAAGACAGACATTTATACAGCAATTTACCACCTTGAATTATCATTTCTGAATTATTTTTAATCAGAAACTTGTTCATCCCAACAGGTTTCTTTCCAGCTTCTTTTCAAGTATAAGCCAACAGATATGGATCCATTCATACTGAGAGAAAAATTATCCCACTGTCTTGCAAATGAATTTTTAAAAATGAGACTGTTTATGGTAATTAGAAATCCCATAGGAATCCTGTAGGATGCTCATCAAATTCTGCCAAGTCACATACTTAAGTCATCTCAGAAAGTACCTTTCCTCTAATATTATTTGCCATTATTTCATATCCTAAGCTGTCCATGGTTAAATCCCAAAGCAGTGAGAACAGCTACTGAGCTGCTGCACTGCAGTACCTCTCATGTAACTGAGTGGGGTCAGACCTTAAAGCAGGGTTGGTCAGCAGCACAGTGGAAGTTATTTGTGTTTTCCTGAAGTGAGGATGGTTCTCAAGTAGCTTTCTTGTGTTTTATTATGAGAAATCACTGACTGACCTATTGGTTCCTGTGTGGATTTTTAATTTGGGAAAGTGGGAGGTGTGGCTTTTTTAGGATAGAAAATTTTGTGCATAGATTGTCTAACAGATTTGATATTCAGCACTCACTGCAGACAAATACTGCACATCCAGTCCTTGATATGCATGAATATTATTAATCAGCATCAAATGAGGAATTTGTACTCTGCTTTCAACTTAAAGCGAAGGCTTTCTTCTGAAGTGACACATTAACTCTCTTGTTCCAGCAGTGAGTGAATTAAAGTTTGATGATAGTAATGGTGCTAAATTAACTGAATTTATGTATGAAATAAACATGCAAGATTATAAATTTCAATTTTGTTTTAGTATCTTAAGTACTGTAGGTCAAAAATACTCTTCTACCATCCTTGTGGTGTTAATTGATAGATATTTACCTCCAATCCTTTCTGTTTTAAAGCCAATGTCTTTCCAATATTGAACACACAAGAAATAAAATGTAAAATATATATGGAAAATACGATGTAGTAACTTAGCACAGTGATGGCTTCTATACAGGTATAAACAACGAATAGTAATTGTACTATTTAATATAAATTAATAACTATTTAATGTAAATATTGGTCATAATTTAAAATTGTTTAGACAATTACGAAGAGGCTTAGTAGTAAAATTCATGGGGTTTTTTTCTTAATTTTATGAGAAATTTCAGTTAAGGTTAATCTAGTTGATCCATTTCTAAATCTCCTATTGCTGCTATAGGAAAGAGATGTAAAGAGTTTAGCTTAAGACTTCCCGTGACCAGCTGAGCTGAGATATGCATTTTGATCAGACAGAATAATTTACTCTTAGGGAAACGACCATATAATAGCAGATATAAGGAAGTTAAAAATGGTTGCCACAGTGGCAGTACCTTTTGCTAAAATTACTTTTGATATTATTCAGATACTGTCAGAAAACAAATCAAAATTTATGCTTTATTGGAGGATAAATTCCCTTCTGGGCCATGAGGAAGTGGGAATGCTCATCTTTCAGTCCCCATGTGATGTCCAGTTTTCAGCACACTTCTTCCTGGAGGTTGGTTTCATTGGCAGTTTGACATTTGACCTCAGCCTCCCAAAAGTCCTGCAGATGAGAGATTTGCTTCTACTAATTTCATTTTCTAGTTGCTACTTGGGTTGTTTTCTTCTTGGGTTTTTTTTCTTCTATTCCCCTGTAGTTAAAAAGTTCAGGCAGCGGAATTACTTCTTTACAAAGTACAGCCATGCTTAATTGAGCGTTAACTGTAGCTTTGATGAAATACGTAGACTGACCCCTAATTTGAGATTGGTGGGATTTATAATGTGGTGTGTTTACTGCTTTGGGCCTCAGGTGATTGCAAACAGACCTTCAGAGCTGCCCCCGTTTTATTTTGTCCTCTGTTTGGTCCCTAGAAGAAACCTATCCTGAGGTGCCACTGATGGTGTTGTGGAAATCATTTATGCCAATGCTGTAATGAATACATAAAGGGCATCATGCATTCTCCTAAAGGGCAATGTCTGTCATGCATGGCCTCCTGCTGTTGGTCCAGAAGGATGCAGCGCTCCCTTTGTGGTAGTGTCGCACCTGCCATAAATGCATGAATGTGGAGTACCACTGAGTGTCTCATATCACTGAGTAGCCCCCTCTCTTGAGGCAACAAACTGAGCCGTTTGTCTACTTGAGCTGAAATAAATCAGTCTGAGCTCCATTGACTGTAATGATATGGATACAACATTTTTAGGTACCTACATTAAGATACATCTATTTAATCTAAAATCTAATCCCCTGTAGGAGGCCAAAAGCAGAACGCTGAGTGTCTTTTTGGTAAGTGGGATGCTGCTCTCTACTAAACAAAAGTTATCATGGTGCATACTTAACTTTAAATAAAATTGAAGATACATATTCACCCTTCCTGAATTCTCGTATCTGGCTTGTTCAAGTGAAGGCTTTAGTTGTCCCTCTATGCATTCAAGGGAGGTAAAGCAGATATCTCTGTGGGGGAATTCAGATCTTCCGCAGTTGAGCTGGCATGAAGAGTGATACTTTCCATTAGTTGTATAGGATATACAGGGTGTTTAGTATCCCTACTGTTTGCTTTAACTTAAGGGGCATTAAAGTGGACCTAAATTATTTCATGCTATATTTTCAGATAGGGCCCTTAAAGTGTATAATAGTATAGCCAATGGAGTTTGACAGAGAGCATATAGGTTTGGTGTTTGGCAGCCTCGAGTGTTGAATTGAGAGTTGAATTTGGGTTAGGAATTATTATTTCCTTGCTCATCTTTAAGAGCACAGCCTGGTGATTTTGTGTTAGGAATGGTGCTAGCAATGGCCAGCTGTCAACAGGACCTCCAGCCTATGTCTTTTCCACTGGGAATTCATGAAAGATTATTGACAAACAACTGGGATTATTTCAGTGGGAAGGAAGGAGAAACTGCTGATTATTCCCCAGGAATACTGAAGTGTCCCTAGAATAAACTTATGTGCTGTCGTAGCAGTTCCTGGTAATTCTTTTTACACTCTAAAAATGACTTCTGTTTGTGAGACAAAGCTGCATTCTTCATTTTGTTTTCTTCTCTCCGGAAAACACAAAGAAGATCTCTTCTTAGAAACAAAATAAAAAAAGGGAAGTCTGACTCTCCCATTGCAATCAAGGAGTAACTATTGCAGAAATTTGGCTCTGCTCCTGAAGGGTCAGCTTGAGACTGTGGACAGCTCCTTCTACCATATTTCCAACCCTGTGATCATGAGTTGAGTTACACACTTAACTGCAACAGGGCTGAGTGTTTTTCTAGGCTAAGAATCAAAGCTGAAAGGTAGGGGGGCATACTGATTGTCCAAACAAGAAGTACTGCCATCCTACCCACTGTTTGCCTGTGGGAGGTCATTGTAGGGCCTGAGTGGATGGTGATGGTGGCAAGGAGGCTGAAGACTGAGGCCTGATGGAATGGGAAATCTTAGCAGTTCTGATTAATGCAAGTCATGGTCTTGAAGGAAAATCGATGTAAAAACACCTAGGTTAGTGCCTACCCTTGTTTTGAGCACAACGCATCCTTCTTCAGCTTTCTGAACAGGATGGTCTGTGAATACCTTCAAATATTAAACTGTATGAGTTGGGGGATTCTTGGTTGTTTTTTGTTTTTGGTTTTTGGTTTTTTGCTTTTTTTTTTTTTTTTTTTTGAGTTGCCATCACCTTAATTGAGGTTGACTCATTACAATTACAGTGTTTTTTTTAAACTATGTTCTTGGAAAGGCTGGACTTTTTGTGAGTTTAAAGCAAATTAACAATGCTTCTTTTTTTTTCCCCTCTGTAAAAGCTGTTTTCCAATATGTCTCTTGTAAACTTGCAGCTTTCTAAGTTTCTGTATCAGAATGTGAATTGATTATGGGATTTGACAGATTGTATCCCATTAGCTCTTTGGCCTGTAGGAAACAGCCCTTGACCTATTTTTTTAAGCTTTATTTCATAAATGTTTTCAAAACTGACTGAAGATCAAAAAAGCGGGGTCATTCATTCAAATTTACTTTAACGACCAGCGGTTCATGGCTAATGAATGTATGGTTTATTAATCAAATGTATGTAGCTGAAAGAAGCCAACTACAATTCACTTACAATTGCGATTTTACCCTATTTTAACGTTATTTTAATGAGCTACAGATTTGAATGTGGGCTTTGTTCATCTGTTGCTTCCACTCAATTGCAGTTTCACCCTAAGAAGACACAAGACAGATTGATCAGGCTTCCAGTCATTGTCAGACTTAAATGAAGTGAACAGGGCCTTATGTTTCAAAACCAAATGAGAGGATTAAAGCAACAGAAAAAAAAAAATTCTCCTATGTTATCTGTCTGCTGTTCTTAAATTTGATTAAGCTACTTGCCACTAAGCACTTTTGGTTTTACTGTAAATACAGCCTAGAAATAAATTTTCATGGCCGCAGGCACCAATCAGCAAGTGATACCATGAATAATTAGCACTTAGAAACACTTGTTCATGTTAGAATATTTCTTTGATTGCCATTTGCAAAAACACACTCAGATTATAGGACAGTACATTTCTTTAATGTCTAATTGGGATAAATCTCCATGCCAGCAGTTCCAATGGTATTATAAGCAAACTTTTCTCAATTTTTTTTGTGCTCATGTGTGAAGTGCGAGTTTATATTCTATGTGAACAAGAGAAGAAGAATAGTCTTGAGTTAAATTAGTAGATTTACTAATAATTAGATATATTAATTTTATTTTTTAAACTTCAGAAGTCAGTGCTGGACTATGAAAGACACTTTTGAACTTGAATATGATTGTGTCTAACATTTTCCTCTTAAAGTCTAAGCAGATTGCAACCACCTGTGGAATAATGAAATGGCCTGTGAAGACAGTGTAATCAAGAATTCTGTATTGAGCTTTCTTCTAATTCTGCTTTCTTCTTTAAAGCTCTCAAGTTGGTTTGAAAGTGGTGTGGAGTAGTGACAGTTGAGCACACACTGAACATAAACTCTAGGAACATGGCAGTGTAGAAGCATAGCTCAGTTTTATGGACGTATGCTTTGGTTTGTGTATTCAGGTTCAGGCATAAGTATATTTGAACTGCAAAGTGCGTCAAGAAACGTGAAAATATTCATCACATTCTTAACAGTGGTATATTTTTCACTGATGTTTTATTTTCTTGTTTTATTGATGATACTGCCAATTGGACATTTCTATATTTGACGTTCACCTTTTACGTTCTTTCTAAATTGCTTTTTGAATTTTGCATAAAAAAGTCTACATTGCAAAGCAAACTGACATATTTGTACTCAACATTTCTTGTGTACCCACACTCTGACCCTGCTCTGTGATGACTTTCTGTGCAGAAAAGTGCTTTGTGTCGGTTCTGTTGAACTGGGCAGTATGAAGTTGTTTTCTCAAATGACTTTTTACATTAAGACTTTAAGTAAGAAATACATGAAATATTTTTTTCTAGCGCTGAGACATTTTAGAGGGGTTAAGTAAATGTTTTTGTAGTGGAAAAAAGCTGCGGAATACATTCAAAGAAATGTTTTTGAAAATTGATCTCCATGTAATACCTTCACTGGGTTGAGAACACCGGTCAGTGCCAGCACTAACCAATTAACACAGTGTCTCCGTGAAGTAGGCTGCATTTACAGCTGGGGAAACTGAGGCAGAGAATGAACAAATGGGCCTTCTGCTGGGCTGAGGCCTTGAGAATTTCCCTTGAGTTTTTCCCATACCATTTCTTAAGGACTTGGTCTCTCTGTGCAACAGATGAAGTGCTGGCTGCCATTTTTTAAGGAATCAGTCTCTCTGTGCAACAGATGAAGTGCTGGCTGCCATAAACGTGCAGGTTTTCATTGAGATGAAAACGAGAGTAACAAATAGTCACAAAGCTGTGGCAGCACAGCTGGGCAGCCAAGGTATATCTTCACTAATGTTATTGTCTAGAGGACCAAGATGAAAGCTAATTGAAGTTTTCGTAGCCAGGCTGTGAACTGTCCCTTCCTTCAATATGCAGATAGATGTATCCTAAGGACATACACAATATAGAAATTGCAAGATTATGATTAGATGTGGAAGTCCCAGATTCCCAGATTTGCGTGGCTCTCTTGAGCATTCAGACTCTCCTTGCCTTGTCTAAGTGTTAGACTAACGTCTATCAGCCTGAAGAATTAAATGTGTGAGAATGAACACATTGATAAGAGAAACTAATTTATAATCAACACTGAGTCTTTATGCAAAAATTTAGAATAATGCAGGTTTTAAATCTGTCAAATTCCCACACATTGTTTGTTTTTAAATAATATGCTGCATGAAGTACATTTTTTGTTTTCTAGGGAGATGATTGTTTATAGATCTTTGTGTTTTCTCATTGTTTGTGTGGTCATATGTAAACTTCGGGAACCGAGTTATGCTTGCGTGCATCTGTGTCTAACTGAAATCAAAGGTCATTAGATTCTTTAATTCAGAACCAGAATTTATAGGGAAAAAAAAGTATTTATGGTGGTCCTGAAGCACAAACTTACATTCATATTCTGTATGTTAAATGTTTTGTACATTGTGTGTTGCTATTTAAGAAGAAAGCTTTAAGAAGTATTTACATATATATATTTTGATTGAATTGTATTACTTCTTAAAAGTATATATGAAGACAAAAGCACATAGCATAATGAAATTTTTTATGGGTTCATTTTCTGTAGTGCAGAGTGTTTGGCACCACAGTTGGCGAATATTTCTGTATAGCTTCACAGCATTATACAAATTTATGTTGACATTCAGTGTATGTAAGTAACTGAGAATATAGTTCATTTCATTTAGTGTTCAGTCATCTAAAATCAAAGCGTTTGGAATATTATTGCTTAACTTTGATATAAATGAGTAATCTACCGTGTATTAAGCCGGCTGTTTAAAGTGAAGTTTCCATATAGCACAGGTTACCATCTGTATTTTTTCATATTATTATTGCCCTCATAATAAGTTCAAGGTGAGGTTTTCAGGCAGTAAGCTGCAAGTCAGTTTTCATATAAACACTTCAGAAAAGCTATCTTGACATCAGCAGCTTATGCAGCCTTCCATCCATAATGTAAATGACTATACCTGCGTTGTTTTTATTTCTTCATTGTTTTCTGGTCACTCATTTAAAAATGTTTAAAGCATTAAAAACGACTCTGCAAATACGTGTGAAAGGACACAATTGTTCTTGGAGGAAAGGCCAGGAAAACACACAAAAGAGGCCACAGTGAGACGATCAACATAAAGGTTCAGGAGGTATTATTATGAGGTTCACAGATACTGTGTTCCAATCAAGCTCAATAAGGTCTGAATTCCTATTATGTTTCTCAAGCCTCCAAAAAGACATGGGAAGGAACCAAAAGTTTAAGTCAAATAAAAAGCACTTAAGCCAGGAGCACATGAATGTATAGCTGGGTAATGGAGCTTTCATCTCTGAAATAAAAACAGTTCAATTCAATTGGAACCGAAGTTTCTTCCCCCTTTGAAAAAGTTTATTTTAATGAGTTTCCATTTTATGCATGAGCTGTCCTTTAATCGATGCTGCTCCATTGAAGTTTTACCCGATGAAGACACAAGACAGATTGTCCAAGCTTGCAGCTATTGTTGGGAGCTGATGAAGTGTATGGGCCCTTATGGTTGATAACAGAAGTAGATGGTCAGAGCCAATAAATAAAACTTTAACTCTGATTGTTGGGTGCTTTATGCTGAAAAGCTTTCTATTATCATGAATCTTTGGTTTTGAAGGACTTGTGAACCCAAAGGCAGCTCATAGCTCTGTCACACAAACTAAGTCAGTCAGACAAGCAGCAATCTGTCCTATCTGATAAACCCAGTTTTGTCTTTTAAATTCTAGACTTCTCTTCAGGAATCAACACTGTTAATATCTTGACAGACCATTAACTTCATAATGCATGTATCTACTGCCCTGTTGATTTATCATAAAAAGATGATGTTTGCAGAAGTCCTGTCCTTGATAATGTTCTAACAAAGTAAATATGAGAAAGAACAATTTTAACAGCTATAAGCCTGTTCTAATGTTTGAGATCATTAGTAAAATATTTTAGTGGTAGCACAGAAGTGAGCTACAAGTGCAAAAGAACTGTAAAAAAATCAGACTCAGTTTAGCAAATAATCAGAATATTAACACAAGCTTTTGAGTTTTTTCAGTGACAAATGAGATTTAATTTACAGATACAGCAGTCCTAAAGACAGGCTGATCTGTTTGTCACTTGGCCCAAGGAGATCTCAGTGGGCAAGAGAGCAAATATAAATTAAATTAAAATATTCTATGTATTTAATGACGAAAAGCCATTCATTTCAATTTTAAGGAGAAAATCTGTTAATTTTTTTTTGTTATAAGTGAATTTCAATGAGTGACAGTACCTCACTTTGGAGGTGTCATGCAGATACGGGGAAAGATATTTGGCTGTAGGGCTGCCTTGTGTGTCCTGCAGTCTTCCTGGTGCTTGCGGCAAGAGGCAGGTGAGAACCCTGACCAGCTGGGGAATGCTGGGTACCCTTGGGAGGGATGGCAGGAGGGAGAAGGTGAGGCTGCAGGGAAACAGAGAGATGTTTCTCCCGGGATGTCTGTTGACCACTTGCAGGGAGGTGACTTCAGTTCTGGCCCTTCTCACCCTCTGAGGTTCTTACTTTTCCTCATCGTTCAGTATCTTCCAGTGACACGTGAAGTGTAATGGATGAGCTTTTAATCTGCAGTGGTAATCAAAGCAACATCAACCCATATACAGTAGATGGGGAAGGTAGGCAAATTATGTTTATTATACCTGAGGAAAAGTTTTTACTTCATCTTAATGTCTGGTACAGTTGCTTTAATAACTGGTACTGCACTGAACACTGTTTAACATTCTTTATGCATCCATTTGGTGGAAATGAAAACTCTTTTTACTTTTCTCACTCAAAGGCCTATGTTTTGTCCATCTTCTAGAATAAGGTGGGCTTGCGAGGAGAGGTAGCAAAGAAAGAGGAAATAAACACCTGGAAGAATGTCTTTGATTTGGCACTTAATCTATTAATTAATCTATTAAAAAGGAGCTCTGAAATACAGAAAAAAAAAAAAAAAAAAAAACTTGGAGGAAGGCCATTTACTAATATCTCTGTAAGGAGTGGACACAGGCAGAGCAACACAGCAAATTAAAGATCAGGCTAATGTAGTGTTGACCAAAGCTGTTTAGTACTTGAGGTGAACTGTCCAGGTGCTTGTGAGTGTGCTAGTTGCAGCCACAGATGAAAATGTAAACCTTAAATCATCTCTTGAACAGTGTGGGATTCTTTTGGCTCTTTCAGTAGATAAGCCATTGACTGGAAGGATTCAAGAGCTTAATTGCATCTTACTCCAAGTGATGGCAATTCCATCTTTGTTATATCCATTTTTCCATTGCTGTTGAATACTGTGTTCTAGGAAATGGTGATAGCGTGATCTATTATTAAAGCAGAAATCATGTATTTCCACAAACCAGATCTTTTTACTGGTTCCTGTCTCTCTTTTATAACATGCTTAGAGATGTGCACAAGAATAGCTATATAGAACTCTGGATATTTCTGTATTACATTTTTGTGTTATATTGTTCGGAGTGGCTTTGTGCAAGCAGATCTCTCTGCTGGGAAATAGGCAGTGTGAGCTCTTGCAGATGAGATTCATTCCCTTGCTGATACTTTCCAGAGAGGGCTTCTGGCTGCACAGGCATCCTCTATAGCAGCAGGTTGTATACCCCAAAGTGTTTAGTGGGAGAATGAGAGGCACAGACAGCAAAGTCATTCAGAGACCCACTTAGCCATTCCCTGTTAACACAAAGAGAATTCTATAAGACTCAGATTTCAGATTTGTCTCCAAGTAGGGAGAGCAGTGTTCTTTCCTGAGGCACCTAATTATGAATCTATTCTTGGGTATTATCTGGCACAGGGAGGTGTGCTTGCATTTTCCTCATGAGATAAAAGTATTCCTTTTCTACTAATTACATACGATAGGAATTTATTCATTTTACAGTTAAATCTGTTCTGTATCAAGCTTCTTTTACCTACTGGTACCCCTCAGGTTATAGGGTTCCCTTAGGTCTGGTACCAGTGGAATTAGAGAATCTGCTTGTTCCCTCAAGGATGTCCTGAAGGATGGTAATCCACATTGTGTCTTGGATAGTGTAGTTCATCTGAGGATTTCACCAGTTTCAGGAGTTACAGCTTGGGCAAAAGAGTCCTGGGCGGTTAGAGTCTAAAATGTCTTGGGAAGAAGCATTTTGGCTGTAGGAAAGGGCTGGGATGTACATAACCCCCACTGAGGCAGCGTTATAGGTCCTTCATCGTGCTCAGAGTGGAGGCTCCATCCGGGAGCTGCACAGCCTCCCAGTGAGAGGCTTCTGGCTTTGCTGTTCACGTTGCAGCAGTTAATGTCTAAGGCTTTAGAAGACCCTATTGTGTTAAGCAAGGCAGCGCACAGAGTTCTGACACAGTGACTTTTAAGCCTGTGGAACATAAAGCAATATCCAGTTGGAAAACTGTAGTTGATAAAGCAAACTTCTTTTGCCAGAAGATAAGGAGTGTTATAATTCGATTTATATGGTAAAAGTACTAGCTAGAGGCTGAATTGCTTGCTGTCCTTCATTATAATTTTGCAATTGCCAGATATGGGTCAAAAAGGTAAGATGTACTCTTTTGTACCAAAGCAGTGGAGTAATGAGGACATCTGTTTTCATATGGTACTTGACACACAGTACCAGAAATTTGATGTCATGCTGTCCAAACTTGTACATCATTGCAGAATTGCATTAGGTTTTCTGATTGATTCTGACAAGTCACTGACAGTTTTTGAGGTGAAACACATACATGACAAAGGGCAAGCAGAGGCTGCATATGTCAGCTGGAACACTCCCTTGTTGACTGGAAGGGGTGAAAATCTTTCTGTCTTGCTTCTATCTGCCCCTCACTGTCGTTTCACCTCCTCACCATTGCCCCAATGTGCAGGTTTTATGCATTATTTGCTTACAGTAGGAGGTTCTTATGAGTTTTCTCTTGAAAGTAGCGTAGTGCCGAGGAATCCTTTCTTTTTATGGGTTAATGTGTGTGCCCATAAGGTAAGAAATAGAGTTCAGTAAATTTATTCATCATGAATCATGCAAGGTTGGTTTCATTTATCATATCACACCATAAACATAGTATTTTGTCATTTGTATTTACACATGCATAAACTTAATTTACCCTCATGATGTCAACCAACTCCTTATTTCCTTTCCAGAAAATGTCATTGTATATCAACTAACGCAAAGTGTTTTAAAATAACAGTGTTTGATGGAAAAAAAAATAGATTTTTATTTATTTTCATTGTAGGGGTTTTTATTTGGTTTTGGAGTGTTTGCCTTTTTTTTTTTTTTTTTTTTTTTTTTTTTTTTTTTTTTTTTTGGAAGAAAATTAATTGCACTTCATTGATGATACACACAGGTTTACCAGCTCTGAAACAACACAGGATTCCCTCCGGTGCTACTGCCAGGAAGGTCAAATGCACCATTTGTTTTCAATATATGTTTCTAGGTATGCTTGCAAAAGAGCAAGTGCTTGCTGTACTGTAGCACTGCAAGTCGGTTGAATTTTATTTTACAGTTTCATGTGCTATGTTCTGCTACACCCCTTACCTATGAGATGAGTGATAATTTTTTGGTCAGGTCTTGTTTTGCCCATTTCTAGAAAAACAGCTGATCATTAAAGCAGACTGGTTGTAATGTAGTTGTTCTCTGCTGAAATGCTCGGTGTTTGATTAAAGGAATAGAAGAAGGATGCACCATAAATGGAAGAATACAGCATTGAGCCTGGTTTGGCTAGCTAAAGTTACACACTGATCTCAGAAAGTATCAGATAACCTAGATCTTGCTTTTTCAGATAACTGTGTACAGTATTTTGGTTGATTTATACATCTATAGATAGAAATTTGTAGATAGAGATAGAAATACATTGATCCCCTTCAAATGAAATACTGAAACAGCATTCGCTACTTGAATGAAGTGTGTGTTCTTAGTAAAAAACAAAAAAACCAAAAAAGCTTCCTTTTTTATTTTAATGGAGAATAAGTCTTTTTACAGCACAATAATAGTAATATTAGTATTGAGGAAAAACTACAGAGTAAATGAAATAAATAAGGAAAACATTACGGAATCATGAAATAGTATCTGGATGTTCAAGCACAGGTTAGATAATGCTGGCTTTTTTTCATGAGTTCAGTATTTCATTTTGAAAAGGTTGTGATGTCTCAGTTTAACTAGTGGAAGCCACTTGGAGATGAACCAAAGATGGCATAATCATGTCTTCAAAGAAAGGGGAATATATGAAAGAAACAAGGTGTAGAACAAATCAAGACATTCGGCCTGGGTTGAAAAGGACCTCAAGGATCATTGAGGTCATCAATTTCCTCACTTTATTGTCATGAAAAGTGAAAGAGACCACTTCAGATGATCACCTTCACCCCGCTGGGCTCTGTGCAGTGAAAGCTGTTAAATGTTTGCAAAGATTTGAATCTGTGGTCATTTTTTTCTCCGATGGAGATGCAGATGTCTCTGGTTTGCAAGAGACTTGCTTTCTTCAGTTGACCTTTGCAGACATCCAAGAGCCAATATTAGAGATTCATGGATTACACTTTGAAAACCACTGGGCATCTGGAGGACAATTGAAGAACTGATTGTGGTGGCCATTACGGTGGTATGGCTGATACTTCTGTAGCTGTACAGAGCTGCGGTGGGCTATGCAGCCCCACCAGAAGTTGTTCTTCTACTCAGGCTCTGTGGTTTGACTGTCAGACCTCATACTGATCAAATTCTTGTAGCATTTAGGACAAACACAGGAATAAATGTAATTTTTAAAATATTCCTTCAAGTATCTCTTATTTTGCCGAAATGTTATTGACTTGAGTTTCCATTGTGTTTTTTGCAAAACTTGGAGTTAGAGAAGTATTCTCTGTTGTGCATACAGAATTTCTGCTCACCAACTGGAATCATATGTATATGTAAATGATGGCAGATTTGGGCTCATAATTCTTCATATTGGCTGTGGCACTTGTTCTGTCAACCCTGTGTTCTCAGTGCTGCCACTTTGATTTCAATCAAGATTTTATTTGGGCAGGAGTCACGGAAAACTCTTCTAAAACCATTCTGTTAGGCATGTAACTTTCTCCTAACGCAGTGTGGAGTTAGTGGCTACTTAAAGTATTACTAGAGCAATATCAGTCTTTCCATACTTTAAACTTTGGCATCCTCTATCAGGTTGTATTCTTCACATAAACTACCCAACAAAATACCTTCCAATACTAACAGTGTATACTTTACTTTAATCTATTAATGTAAAATTGAATGTCTGTTATATATATATATTTTTTTCAAATCCATCTTAATATATTTAGGTTCTTGGGTAGTTTGGGCTTAAATTGGGTAATTGCTTTAACATGCAGACTCAGAGTTTTATGGTCAGGTGGCATTTTAAAGACAGGATGTATGTGTTTGAAATTAAGCATTCTAACAGTATGAGTGATGTTTTTTTGTTAACTTACCACTCTGCAATACCTATACAGTCACTTGCAATGACATGCTATAGTATGGACAGTAAACCATTCCTGTTTCAGATTTCTGCAGGCTTTGCCTAAACCTATGATATAAATGTTCTAGGTGGGCCTTCCCCCCCCCCCCCCCCCCCCCCACCAAATCACATTGGTTATAGTCCCTGTCCCTGCATGTGTATTCCAAGGATTCAGAAAAACCTGTTTAGTAATGCTGAAAAGGCTCCATGTCCTCCTTATCCACTCATTCCCCCCCTTTCCCCCAGGTTACCTCAATAGAAAAGCAAGAGAGGACATCCAAGGGGTGTCATCAGGGCGTTTTGAAGCAGCTTCTGAGCAACCTGATGTAGCGATAGATGTCTCTGTTCACTGTAGGGTAGTTGGACTCGGTGACCTTTAAGGGTCTCTTCCAACTCAAACAGTGCTACGATTCTGTGACCAACTCCAACACTAAACACTGCTCTGTTCAGGGACTCAAAGTTTATTATCGTTGACCTTTTCAGGAAAAGTACATTTTGGAGTTCTTCAGTGTAAAGATGCAGGTGTGTTTGTTCTGAGTTGGATGCAAGTTTATGCAGGCAGCAAAGTCTGAACTCTATCCAATGGCTGAAAGTCTTTGGTTTTTCAGCTTTGTTTCTGAGCATCTTATTCTATGTAACTGAAGATCTATGGCACGTATTTCCAATCACAATTGCTAGTGGTTATTTCTAATCGACATGATCATGTCTGAATTTGTGTAGTGCCTATTAATGACACTAACTCTTATTTATCTCCTGAACTCCACATTAGTTTATAGTTTATTCCATTAAAAGCATTGATTCTGGCTTGACGGATAGCCTGTTCAGATGTTGTTTGATTCTAGTGCCTGGCTATTACTGGGTTTAGTATACTGATGACAGAAAAGCATCTTTCCCACCCAGCTATAATGTGAGTATTGTTTTGTTTGTTGGGTTTTTCGAACTGTTTCTACTGTGATCTGGATTTCATTGCAAGCTATTGCAGAAAAAAAATACTAATACATTGTAACATTTAAAAAACATTACTGTACATTTATCATACAGCTTTAGTATGGCAGCACCATTCCAGCATTAAGTTAATTGTAAGGAAACTGCTCCTGGGCACGGCAGCTTGCTTTCTGTACAGAAGTCCAGATTGCAAAAACACGCTGATTTATACTCCATTGGGTCCAAATGTTTTTATGCTTATAAAAGATTTCTAAGTCCACCTTTTATTTTGAGTGCTTGTTAATGTGTCATATATGACGTTAGTTCCATGAAAGTACTAGGAAAAAGAATAGAAAAAATACTTCCCCTGAAAGAAAAGCTCAGTGCTTTTTTGTCTCAAAGCAATTGTTTGGCAGTCTGACAGGTTGAGGGGAGAAAGAGATATGATATGCTTATATGGAGACTAAAGGTAGAAAAATAGGAGATTGTGATAGGCAGACACATCCAGTAGTCCTGTGATGAAATTGAGTTATTCCTCTAAGTCCAGGGCAAATCCCAGCTATCTCATGCTTTCTTTTTAGGAAGAATGTTTCCCTTAAAGGTAAGGCTTAGTTCCATTATGAGAGTTGAAATTTATAGGCAGCACAGCCCGTCTCTCTAATTTTCTGTCTGGGAAGTAAAACTGCCATAAAATTATGTGACCTGCATTGATGAGGAATAATAAAGCAACATCAGAAGGAGTTACACTATGTTTGTCTTCCAGAAACAGTGTTAGCAGCCATTTTAAGCCTTAATTTCATCTAAGCAGTGGCTCCTTTCAGAGACTGATGGGTTGGCAAGGGGAGGAAGGCAGGGTTCTGTGGCTTCTGACAGGGCTGCAGCTCTGTGACTCGTGCCCTGACATAAGGCAGCACAAGAAACCACTGCTGAATGGTTTCCTTTTTATGTCATAATTGCAAGCACATGTACAGGAGTCTGGGCAGGGGCTTTAAGCAATATGTAGTAGCATAACCATCTCCAATCAGTTAAGATGCAAAAATTGCCTCACTGATATGCAAGAAGCCAAAGCCTGAAAACATAGAGAAGTTTGAAGCTTAGCAGACTCTCAACACAGTGCTGAGGTGTTCACAGTATGATAATGTCATTATTATTAAGATGTATCAACCTTTCTCTTGGAGTCCTGGCTTTCAAGGTATTGTAACTTCAATTTTGGGTGGTGGTCGGTTTCCAAAATTCAGGGTGAGATATTCAGCTGAAACTGCTCACACCATTTTTCTGGTTCAATACTAGCAAAAAGAATATTGTTAAACAAACAAACAAAGAAAAAAAAGAAAAAGTGGGAAAAGATTGTTAGGTTTTCATTCACTATTGGGCAGGTGATTCCTGAGTTGTTGAAATAAATCAGTTTTGTTGTATGCAAGGTAATATTTAACATACGAGTTCTCAGAGTGGCTCAAGTGCTGTGGAGCCCTTGCTTTAGCTATTACAGCTCCTTCAAGTCATGGGAGGTGACAGGAATACTTTTGAAGAGCTTCTGAGACCTACAGGAGCTTTCTCCAGGCTTTGGCATCCCTTCCATTTCACAGCACTAACTCCCCATGTTTTCCAGTGCATGTTCGAGGGCACTCAAGTAGGCTCATGCACCAAATAGCTCTGTAGCTACCAGGGCTTGGTACAAAATCAAACGAGTCAAAGACAGGATTTCACTCCAGCAGACCTTATATTGTGAACTTTAAGAACGTACTGAGAAGAATGTACCAGATCAGAGCAAGATTTCCTTTGAAGAAGCCAAGATATCTTCCCACTGAGAGAAATTTTCTTGCCAAATGCTGGCTCTCCAACTGTGGCCATCTTGACTAGAGAGCTATTTAAAGCAAGGATGCAATGATTCTTGCATTATGGCAAGCCTTTATTTCACTTCTTGTGGATGGCCGATCTGTTGATGCTCAAACTTCCCTCAGAAAAGTATACTCAGGCAGAAGGCGAGATCGGGAAATTTAAGAAGGAAAATGATAATGGGAGGAACTGAAAGCATTATTAAAAGTATACTGTTACTGAGAGTATGTTTGTTTTGCTGCTATAATATTATGATGTATCATCAGAGCACACGTTATATCCACTTGGATGTATACCAATTTTTCAACTCTCTGACATGACTTACAGCTGGTAAAGAGAGAGTATCATGGTCCCAGATGTGCCAGTCTCTGTTATGATAAATCTTATTGCTTTGGATGAGAATCCAGCCATTGTCTGATCCCTTGGACAAAAAACAACAACAAAGAACAGAATACATACATTAGGAGGCATTTTGCAAAAAATTAAGAACTATCATTTTTATGTATTTTGTGTCTAATGCTGTTCATGTTTGTGAAGAGGAACTTGGAAAAGAATATTTACGTCTACAAAGTGCTGAAAACATGCAAGATATCTGGCAGTTGCTCATAACTCAAGGTAAGCGGGAAATACTAGTGAAGCAACCAAGTAGGTAGTTAATGTGTAACCCCAGGGCTGAGTTCTCATTGTGGACTGACTTGTACATTTTTTCCATGAAATTAGTGAAGTCAAGGCATGCATATGCTCAGTCTGCTTGGATACAGATTTTTGACCCTTGAGCAATGTAGTAGCTATTTCACCTTCTCCGTTCAGCAGAAAATGAACAACTCATTTGTTGATGTTCATCTACAGCTCAAACAGTTCCCAATAAGGATGAAACAAACTTTTCTTTGTTTTACGTCTATAAGAATTTGTCCTCAGAACTTGAGCAAGCTATTGCTAATTCCTGACCACAAGTCATTCACCTTCACAGGTCAGGCCTGTTTGTGCATAAAAGAACATTTCAAACACCGCTTTCATTTTATTACCTAGATAACACTGGCTTCTGCAGAATATTGTACAATCTCCAACTGATAGTTACTATCCTTGAAGAAAGCTTGCATTTGATTCTGTAAGTTCACTGTGAGTTTACTTGCCGTATAGTAAGTACTTAGTTCTTCAGTGGTTATTATTGGTCTTACAGTGAAAAACAAGCATATTTTTGACAGTAAAGAACTTATCTTTTGGAAGAAAACAGTTGCAGCTGTTAACTGTCTAATCAATGTAATCAAGTCTAGCTCCTAACAACCTAAGTATCAGTAATATAACTGTATTAATTTATTTAATAGTGTAAGTATATGTATACTTACTTTTATTTTGGATGCTTCCTTTCCTCATTTCCACCCCCGTGAAAAGAAACAGAGCTTTATATTGCCTTCCAGCTCCCATTGTTTTTGCTGTCCTTTTCTTCCCTGCCATGAGTCTTCCTACAAATCGTGCATGTAATGCAGATGTCATTATTGTCTGCTCAGGTCTTCCTATTCAAATCATACAAAATATTTTTGCAAAAATGTCTTTAAGATCCCACCTTCCTTGTCTCTGTGATTCTTCTGTTACCTGTTCTGTTATTCCTCAGGTATTGCATCTCAGAATGTGACCGCTGGGGCTGAGCCCATAAAAGGCAACATACGTACCTTCATTCTTGAAGTTTCTCATGGTCTCTCCTCTCATGGATTGTCCTAACCTTTCTTTCATATAGTATCCAGAATTTACATGCTGTCCTTTATCTGCCCAAAATACTAGTTCATCTTTGAGGATATTGCCCCTGATAGATGACTTCCAGAGCTTACATTTCCTTGTGATGATACCAAAAAATAGTTTATCTGCATATGTGTCAAGATAACTGCTAATCAATGTTAACTTAGTACTTTTCCTATGCCATTTTGCTATTTTCTTCTGTCCATAAATAGTTGTTGTAAAGTAGTACCTTTGAGGAAAATCATGCCTTCTTCGATTGCTGAGGCTTTGTGCAGTGACTAATTCAGTGGGTTCTTGATCTATGCTTTAGATTATAGACTTACTCCCAAAAATAATAAAGTGCAGGTTATTCCTGTGATTAGCTGTAATAGCTTTACTTATGTTTCATTTTTTTTACCTGCAAGCAGTTACTTTTAAATTCCTGTGAATTTCAAAGTCAAAATAATTTATTCTGAGATTATAAAGTACATTGCTAACTAAAAGCTTCCATCATTATTCAGGACAATAGAACAGAAAAATAAAGGCCACCAGCAATTTAAGCTTCATTTGTGTTACTATTCCAAGGCAGTTTACTGACTTGAGGGGAAAAAAAAAAAAAAAAAGGAAAATGTATTTTCTCCCTTTGCTTCTGTTTTATAGTATTTTGTTTATAAACTGTTACAGTTTATATGTATATAAATGATGAGAATGCAAAGCCTGTTGAAGCCAATGAAGCATTAGTCAGATTTGCCATTTGTTTGTTTGTTCGATACAGAAAGAAGGTTGGTGTTATGTTTTGTTTTGTTTTTTAATTCAACACAAAATACACAAACCCGATTGCAAACCCACAGAATTGGTAAGTTGGCTTTAGGGCAGGCCCTGAAGCTGTTTTTAAACCATGTTTCTTAATTGACTGCATTTAAAGTTGACTTCTCTTTAAAAAACCTCACATGGATACCAAGGAGAAATCCCAAATTCATTAACTGTCATTTGATTTTTTTTCCCTAACTTTCCTTCTCATTGATACCCTTTGACTAGCTAGACATAACCAGAATTGTTACCTAGAAAATAACTTCTGAGTTTCTTACACACGGATTTCAGTTTTGACTCCTATTTTCAGCAAAAAAAAAATAGTGGCCTCTTTGCCAGAGGCAAATTATAATCTGGCAGACACACAGGGCCCTAAAGACTTCAGAGGAGCTGAGCTGAATGGCCCATATATCTCATTTTAAAGCTTTCTGCAATAGCTTTGAGTGCAGTGAGGAGCGGTGTGATGGAAAGATCTGCCTGGTGACACAGCAACAGAGGAAGAAGGATTAAATAGACACTTTGTTGCTTATGTTGATGCCTATTTTCCTTTTTTATCAGAAAGACCTCAGCAATGGGCTGTTGGATATGATAAAACGTGCTTTTTTAACCTAAATCAGGACAGTGATGACAGTCTTCATTGTGTCATAATTTGGTGCTGAAATCTGGGAGGTAGGTTTCCAAGAGACATTAAGATAAAAAGAAAAGCCGCAAAGCTTTAAAATTTCCTGTATCTGACCAAAATGCTGTGTTTTTTGAAACCATTAAGGGCTTGATCACGTCTGGGGAGATGTAATAATAGGAGGAGCTTTAACATGTCTGTCACCCCTCTGCTGCTGTCTTTTTTGTGCATGCACGTTGAATAGATGTAAACAGATTGCCTTAGACTCATTTACACAGTCTTGTGGATGTGCACTTGAAATAAGTGTGCAGAAAATTCCGATGCAGAGTGCTTTTAGATAAATAGGACAGGGGATCTGTTGGTGAAAGTTAGCAGAGCTCCTTTGACCTTGGGCAGTATAAATCAGCAGAGCACTGCTAGAGACCCAGCCCATCCCGCCTTAACTCACAAATATTGCTCTTTTCATATCTGCCTTTATTGCTTCTAAGATAAACATAGGTCTTTCTCTGCCTTTCAGTATTCCAGTGCCTCCGGGTTATTGGTACTGCAGTCTCAGGCCCTTAGAAAAATCCAAATACAGTCTGTATCCCACTAAGTACTGAGTAGGAAGGCCATCTGCAGGATAGACTTCGCAGAAAGGGCTTTGGACTGAATCAGTCCTCTGGACTGAACTTATCCTTCTCTAGCACTGTAGAGGTTTGCTTGCTGAGAGTGGTGGCTGCCCTAAATTAAACTAAAAATGCAGCAGACTATCTCAGGTGTCTCTGGCCTTTGTTCAGTGACATCTCTTACATGGTTTCTAGTGCCACCTATCCTAAAGATGGGCTAGAAGCCTGGCGCTCACATATGTTTTCAAGGCATTTCTTTTTGCTTCAACATGAACATATCCCCATTTGAATTCAGTCATCTTCCCACAGCAGCAAAATAAAGGTATCAATTCAGAACACAGTTAGAGATTTAGGGAAGGAGATGTTTAAAACGTAGACTGGAGGAAGCATTTTGTCCCAAATCCATGGCAGTCTGCAGCTTGTTCTTCTTTTCTCTTTTCTTTTTTTTTTTTTGCTGCTGCTAATTACAAAGTTGAGAAGTTTTTTGACTGCTAAAATGATTTATTAGAACTGAGCACAAAATAGGTCATCAGAAATTTTCCTAAAGCTCCAGGAAAAACAGAAATCAAAGTATTCCTCCACATTTCTAGACTGTGTCCTAGACTGTGGTATTAATATATATTATATATTATATATAATATATATATATGCAATATATATATATTATATATAATATATATATATGCGTAACTCATTGTATATGTATTTTTTAAATAGAAAACATGTGCCTTTTTTAAGGAAATAGAAGAACAGAAGTTGTTTTGCATCTATAAAGTAAAATTATCCTGGTAATCCTCTCTAAAGCAGCAGAATACACTTTATTCCCCCCTGCTTCCCCCACCTCCCCATATGCATGCTCACAGGTTGTATGTGCAGCTTATTTTTGAGAAAGCTGGGTGCTGAGAGAGCCCTGTTGTGAAAGCACCAGATTCATCCTTCAGGATTTGTAGTTCCCAAGGGGCAGAGCTGTCACGAGTGGTTGACGTTTAAAGGAGAGGAGGCTGTATTCTGTGAATGCTGTGCAAGCCTCTCAGAGGTTTTGAAAACGGGGGCTAAAAGCAAACTATATAAAGACTTGAAGGGCAGTGAGCTCCTCCTTCCAACCTGTGTGGCTGCAGGTTGCTGCGCTGGATTCACATCCAGAGGATTCAGTCTGGTGTTGGACAGGAAATGCTGCTCTTGTTGACATCCATTCACGTTCATTGCTTACAGAGGAGCAGAAATCTTCCATGTTCATGGAAGTTGTTGAATATATTAGGACACAATGGGAAAAGTATACAGAGAGATTTAAACTCATTTGGAGCCACAGGAGGGATTAGGAAGCATTTCAGTGGCGCAGTAAATTAGTGCAGAGATCTTTCACCTCCAGCCACTGGGTTCAAACTCATGCCGAGCTGCAAGCTGATAAAAACTGAGTGATTTAAACTATATCCTTCCTAGGGCATGGCCATGTTTTCTTATGCGTGCCTCTCTTCAATCGAAAAGGCTTTCCGTTACATTGCAGTTCATAACATGGGATTATTGCCCTGTGATTTTACCAAACTGATGCATTTTCAACATCAATTGCAACTTTTATTAGAGCTTTCTCTTAATTTAATTGAAATATTTCAAAGCAGAGCTACTGAAATTACTGTGACTATTTCAGCGTATGGGCATTTTTGTAGGAGTATGGAAATGCTTTATTCCCTTCTGTAAGAAGAGTTAATGTACATATGTGAGTACGTATACTCTTTATATATAATAAAAATAGTGAAGAGGAGAAATGTGTGTGTTTAAAAACCTTAAGCCCTTCATCTTTCCTTTTTGTATAGTAACTAGACTTGGATGTAGCTAATGTCATTTGGATGTTCAGTACAACATATGCTATGAAAGCGCAGCCAGCTATATTGATAAGATAACCCTACTTCTGTGCGTACTATGGGTGCAGATTTGAATTTAACACTGTTAAGCTGTGGATGCGAAATGAGTGATTATGTGAGGCCTTTTTCAAAAATCAGACCATAAAACATACATTCAAATGATACCAAGTCATAAATTCATAAAAGTGAAACAGCTCCGTGTTTATGTTTCTGTAACACTCCATAACTCAGACGTTTTGTGTGTATGTTGTGTTGTGGCATACGGTCTTCTTCTATTGGAAAGTTACAAAGATCTGAATAATGCTACATAAAAACTGGGAGAAAAGCTCTGGTATTTTTCATTGTTGGGATTACGATCTGGTATATGGTATAGGTGACAGAACACCTATATCCTGGACAAGATGAGATACAACTTTCAGTAGGTATCTCTAACCGCGTGAAATAAATATTATTTTATGTATTTATTTTATTTTAGAAATGTATTATCATCTCTCATTGCTCAGGCAGTATTTTATTAATCGTTCTCTCCTGGAAGAAAAATAACATCTCATAGTCAGTCAGGAATCCTTACCGTTCTGCGGGCTGCATAACACAGCCTTTTTAGATGTGAAATGGACCTTCCAGAGAATTAGTGAAACGTAGATGTTTGTTAATAAAAGCCCAAATGTTCCACTTTGGCTCGTTTGAGTCATTCACCTTACTTTAGTAGAAAGAACTGTTCATGTGTCAGTATGAGGCACGTAGTGAGAAAGTACCAATTTGTAATTTCTTAAATAATTCATCTCTGGGGATGGATAATGCATATTAGAGCATTTTAATTACGGTGGATTGTATTTTATTTGCAGAATAACAGCTAGGGTACACAGAGGTTTTCAGAGTTATTGTATAACGGGTTATGTTTCTGATTAAAGATTATTTAATGTGTTGGGATTTTCATTATTATTTTTATTTACTTCATAGACATACTTCACAAAATATCATAGGCTGGCATCTCTACAGTAGCTCGGAGCTGCTCTTTAAAATGTCCTTGACTTTAAATAAGTATATAGCCAGAATAGGCATATTCTTGGCTTCAATGTAATTTGCCTTAGTCCACTCTCTGACAAGGCTGTTTAGAAGGGAGGATGCCAGTGGTTTCCAACAGGAAAATGTATACTGGGGGAAATTCTGTGTTTGACAGAAACGCGAAAGGACACTGGAGGCAGGTATGGAGGCACCTACTACAAGGGATTCCAAATTTTAATTGGACTTTTATTTGCTTCTGCCATACAAACAGTTGGAGAGTTTATTAATAATTAAATAAAAACAGTAGAATCCTTCTGGCTGATTAGGCCTGAGGGGAGCTAATAATGTATCACAGTGCTTTAACAAAGAGTCACATTTTCTGCTTTGGCCCTGTGCTGGGTAGAGCCTGAATTTGGGAAGAGGAACAGCAAAGGATAGCAGACTCCTCTGCTGCTATATTTTTTTTTCACATATAGATGGGGAAAAAAAGAGAAACAGCCAAGAATCTTTCTACCAGAAAAACAACCAAAACAAACAAACAAACACAAAAAGCCGACCACAAAACAACAGTTTGAATATTCTATCCTGAATACACAAGATAGCCTAACTCCTGGCCTCCCTTCTCAAGAGGGGATACAGGGCTTCAGCTCTACCTGCCTGGCCTTTCAAGTTGCCTTCCCTAAAATGCCAGCTCAAGCACGAATTCTCCATGTCACACGTAAGGCAGGCTGGACTGACAGGGCTGAGGCTGTGGGAGCCCCCATGGCCCTCATGGCCCTCCTCAGCCCAAGCCCGGGAGGGTTAGATCAGATTCAGTAAGCAACAGTGAGCTTTTTATTGCCACCTGAGTGCTATCTGAGTTCTAATTCTTCAGGTAATGAGTTAGTTTGTGATAGAGTGGGGGAGGATGGTGTAAGAACTTCTTGGAAGTGTGCCTCACGGCATTAACAACTGAAACCAAGTTTTTTTTATATACTTATCAGTACAGTATTCTGGAGACCATTAAATATGAATTTAATTAATCCTCATAGTTCCTCTGGGAGAGAAAAGATTGCTGTTAGTCCTGCTTTGCAAATGGGGAAAGTGGAATAGTTTCAGGTGGCAAAGCACTGTGGGAACAAAGATGGTGGTGTGACCCCTCCTGAGAACGCAGCCCCCACTGTTCCATGCCACACCGTTCCAGTGCCTGGAATGCTGCGTGGTCAGCCCCTGCTATGTACCTACGACATTTGCAACTGCTTCAGGCCTGCTTCAATTTCTGCTCCAGGTACCACAAATTCTGCATCTGAAGAGTGGAATACATAGTAAAAACATCTGTAAAAAAATTGGCTTAAAGGCTCTGCCATGCACGAAATAAAATATCTTTGAGAGCACCAGGCGCAGGATTTGTTGTGGTGGCATTCACCTCCCTTGGCCACACTGATGTTTTTCTCCAGTTCCATAACACTTCCATATCTGTACCTCTTAATTGAACATCTCTGACCCTGATTGCTGTTTAGAGGCAGGAATCTTGCTTAAAACAGCCTCACTTACTGCAGAGTCTGAATTTGCTCCCTGAAAATGATCTTTATGATGCACTGAGGCCATGGAAGAAGAGAGCACATGCAAACTTGTAAGCAGTGAGTGGGTTGTAATATATAAAAATAAAGGAAATAAAATATGGTGATGTGGGGCAGCTTTAATTCTGGTACTTCTTCGTATTATGCTTGATAAAGCAACGTACCTTTAACTGAGATTTAAAATGTAATTCCATTAGGTTGTTTGTTTCCTTTGTGTTTTTTGAGAGCCAGAAAGAATGATGTTGCTTGCCATTGTAGCAACAACTTCCTACATATGTGATGATCACTCATTGAACCCTGGGCCTCTAAGACTACAGCACATGCTGTTTCAGCTTGTTAGGGGATTAACAACTTTAGCTGAAAGCGTAATAAGCCTTTTATCCTGTAGGCAGCAGCTATTACAGGGGGTATGCACATCACGTTTGAACGGTGCCCTATCTAGCATGATTTAAAAAGAAACAAAGAAGGAATGGAGGACAGTTGGGGACACAGCCTGAACTGAAGGCTGGGGCTGTACTGCAGGGTATACTGAGCCTCAGTAGTTTTTGCATTCTTAATTGTTCTGCTGTTCACAGGGCTGACATGCATGCTACAAAGAGGAGGACTCTGCTGAGGCAGTTGTTAATGGGGAATGTGCCTCTTGCTGTGTTGGAGCATACTGTATTTCCTTTTTATTGCACCTGCAAGTGTTACTCTGGAGCACAACACTAAATTTGCTATACCGTCTGCATGTCAGCAAGCATTTCAGAGAGGCTTTTTGTGTTCTAGGTACAACTCTAGTTCATGTCAGCAAATGGATGTCGAAGCTATGGAGTAGCTCTGTGTTTGCTTTGCTTACACCAGTGCTCTGAGCTGAGCTGAAAAACATTTTCATTTTCCCTTCATTTCTCAGGGAAAAAAGCTGCCATTATTATTCTGCCCTCTGAGAGCCAGTTTCATTTTGTTGAAAACAAATGAAAAAAGTCCTTTGTTTCTAATCTTTGTTCATCTCCAGAGTAAAAACTCTTTTTGGCTGTAAATCAGGAAATGGTGACAATGCATTTTGGGCCACAGTTTTAATTATGTAGGGTGGACACAGAAACCTTCCTGGTGCTTTTTCTGCTCCCTTTTTAATCTCAGGAGAAATGTATAATATTTGGTACCATTTTGTTCCCTGAAATGAAATTGGTATTTAAATTTACGAGGCAGATCACCAGTATAACATTTATAGTCTGAATTCAATATATATTTTGGCTACGTCCGTCTTTGTACAAAACTTCAGCCTAAAATATAGCAGTTCAGTTGGAGGGGACCTTCAAAGATCATCTAGTCCAACTGCCTGGAAGTTTCACCCTACCGACTTTCAGCCATTAGAATATTATCAAAACACAACTTTCAGCATCAAAACATTGTCCTACATGTGCTGATATACTGGATTCCTAGCAAATGTCTGAAAGAGCATCATCTAAGGTGCGATGTCAGGATGCAGAGAGCAGGGCTGGCACAGGGAACAGCATGGCCCTATGCTGGGCTCTGTCACCCAGCAGCCGAGCGTCGGGGACAGACACACGGAGGCTGCAGTGCTGCCTGGCAGGTGATGTGACTGTCAGCCAAGTGTGGAGGAATGCCACATGCCAGGAAATACTGCGACCACCTCTTGCATTTTGTATAAGCAATTTTCCAGTCTGTTGTCTTCTGTCAAATGCAATGTTCTGAAACATTTAAATAAAATAAATATTGCTGTTGAGTTATATTTAGAGCCATGTGAAATTTCTCTAGTGAAACTCCCAGCCAGGCAAAACATGCCAGCTTTCAGGTTTCCATACCACTTGAAGTACAGTCCGGGTTTATCAAGGAGGTGGTTTGTGAAATCTGCTCTCTTGAGGAGGCCAGTGGAGGCCTGGCTTTGTGCTAAGCAGGCAGCTGCAGAGGTTTGGGGTGGGGACCCCACAGGGGGGTCCAGATGGAGCAGGGTTGAGATTCTGCTAGGTGGAAGGTCAAGAAAGCAAACTGTAAGAGGAGCTGCTGATGGAAATTAAAATGAAGGATTTTGCCTGTACCTCCCACCCCTGTTCATTGCACTTTCGAATTCGCCTATCTTTCTGGACATGCGTTGCTCATCTGATAATTGATGTTATTGATGTAATGCATCCCAGCATGGCTGAGGTCAGAGAAGGTAGTTGGGTGTCCCTCTGAAGGTAGGTCTGGAGCCTGCTAGGATGGGGACTGCTGGGGGGGGACCAGGATGGAGAAGGCTGGCCTCGGCTGAGGTTGCCGTCTGGCTGCTCACCCTTCCTTCTTCCCCTTCCTCCAGCAAGGGGCTGCTCCCAGCACACCACCCATAGCCCTCACCCAAGAGCCTCCAGTGGCACCATTTTGCCTGCCGGGACGCAGCCAGCTGGAGCACGCACACATTCTGCTTTCAGTCAGCTGGAGGCCCATTTGGAGGCTCCTTGAGCACAGATGAGTGAGGTCTGTATCTCGGTTGTGTTTTCTGGGAGGGTGCCAGCAGCGCAACAGTTTGTCATCCACATGACACCCACTGCTGGTATCGTGTAGGCTCCAACGCACATTTTACTTCACGTTTCCCCGATACTAAAATACAGTCAACGGTACTTGGATAGAGCAGCATTCGCTGTTCTGTCTTTTTCATGGTGCTGGGGGGAGGGGAGGCTGAGCGTGCCTGCAAATCACTGTGGTTCTCCCTCATAAAGATTTCCAAAATAATTTCAAAATATACAAGGACTTTATTTTAAAGTGTGTATTAATGGAGAAGCATGCAGATTTTTTTTGCCGCACTGGTGGTCTGGCTGTGAAGGTTATGCAATAAAACAGAATTTTAAACAGCACTTAAAATAGGAACACGCATTGTCTACAAGCTTGTTTTATTTTTAACTCAGTAGGACCCTTCTTTTGTTCATTTAAAAGTTAACCTTGTTTGATAATATACCAGGAAGGGACACAGAAGCCTTTATTCTTCCAGAGGGTTGAATTCTTTTGTGAGATATGATAGACAAAGCTGGCATCCCTTTTACAAGATATGTAAAGCCTGTCTCCAGACATTGTGACATTGCTACAGACAGAGTTTGTCATCCATAAATTTACAGCTTATTTCAGTCTATTCATAAATTGACTAAATTTTTTTTGAAAGAAAAAAAATATATAGGTGTATAAAATACCCGGTTACAGGTTGTGTTCTATTTAGCCCTTGATTGAAACGTATTGCTCCTCAGTATCTTTTAGCTATGAAAATTATAATATGGAACAGAGATTAGAATGAAATTATCATGGCTAGAAGGCATTTACTCAGTGGTGGCAGCCACATAAACCTGAGCCCTGAGAATGATGATAATACATTAGGTTCTGCATGCCCGATATTATTGCTGTACATTATGTATGTTTCATTTATACTATTTCGCACACACCAGCAACGCTGACAGATAGGTAATTACTCTCTGCGCCAATGAACACTTATCAGCACTGCCGCTGTTTATTGCTGGAATGAAGTGCGCTTGTCAGTCAAGGTCACTTGTTTGTGTGTCCTTTTTAATAGTTCTTTCACAGTTGTTGAACTTTGCGTGCGGTTCTTACAGCGGGCTTTCTGGGGCTTACTTTACTGCATAATGTGCTGCTTGTGTTATCAAAGTCATTTGTATTTATCACTTTAATTGATAAACAACCAAGTTGCAGGGAGCAGAACTGCAGATATGAAAAAGCATATTTTGCTAGTCACCTGATCCCGGCGGGTGTTTGGTCATGGGTGACCTCAGGAAGCAGCGTTTAGCAGAGCCGCTTGGACTGCGGAGTGCCACCAGCAGAAGCTGGTGAAATTTCATGTTGTAAAGATAAACGTTAATTTAATGGCGATGGGTACCAATGCAGTCTGCAGAGTGTGCAGAGCTACTGCTTGTGCTTTGTAGCAGAATGTTTGATGTTCCTGAGCGGGGCTCTTACTGCTTGTTCCCTTGGATTTTAAGGCAAACAAGGCAGGAGAATTTAGCTTGTTTGCCTTCAAGTCAGTGTTTCGTTTTCTGCAAGAAACCTCACAGAAATTCTGTAGTATTGCATAAAATGTTTCCCCTATGTGTGTGGCTCTAAACATTTTTCTGTTCTTCATATTAATAGTGTGAAAAATGTAACTGCAAGCTCATAATGTCATTGATTAAGAAAAAACAGTTCTCAAGCTTTTTATTTTCTTTCTTCTTTATTTTGTTCTTTCTTTCTCTTTCCTTCTTTTTTCTTTTTTTTCTCTTTAATTTTCCTTCCTTCCTTCCTTCCTTCCTTCCTTCCTTCCTTCCTTCCTTCCTTCCTTCCTTCCTTCCTTCCTTCCTTCTTTCCTTCCTTCCTTCCTTCCTTCCTTCCTTCCTTCCTTCCTTCCTTCCTTCCTTCCTTCCTTCCTTCCTTCCTTCCTTCCTTCCTTCCTTCCTTCCTTCCTTCCTTCCTTCCTTCCTTCCTTCCTTCCTTCCTTCCTTCCTTCCTTCCTTCCTTCCTTCCTTTCCCTCCCTTCCTCCTTCCTTTCCCTCCCTTCCTCCTTCCTTTCCCTCCCTTCCTCCTTCCTTTCCTCCCTCCCTTCCTCCCTTTCTTTCATTAGGAAGCTTTATTAGGAAAAAAAATAACACAGAATAACCTCTAGGATATAATAATTTATCCAGTCAAGATAACTGTAGCTATTTCCTTAAGCCTATAATCAGCCTGAGTTTGTGTGTTGTGAGATTTATACCACAGTTACTTATTACCAAAGAAACAGTTAGAAAGGATTTATGTATTGCATGTGACGTGTGTGTCCGGAATTCTTGTGCATATTTGGAACTTCTGTACTCTGATATCTCCTTGGTCCTGTTAGTAGAGGGCACTATTTTGAAGTGGAGACTGAACATTCAATTAAATGCAAATTTTATTCAGACACTAAAGCAGAATCACATTCATTCATTAAACTCAAATGATGCTTTTATTTAGAAAAATTTATCAGCACATGGTAGCACCACATGCTGCTTATAAATAACTGTGGTGATCTGGTTGTGCAAAAGTATATAATTTCATTATTAAAGGATTTAAACTCCTTACAAGGTGCATGGTGTCCATGAATGTCTCACTTAATTTGATTACATCCATAGAAAAAGAATTTCACTTACATGGGAGGCAGTGGGTCTCCCATCTTACCATGCAGTTCTAATGCATTATGATCCCATAATATCACACTTGAAGGTGCTGACTTTGCTGGGTGCGTTTAATATTTCTGATGCACGAATGCAGATTTGAGCAATTCGGTTTGTTTGTGAACCTAGCCTGCCAAGCTTACACGTTTTCATGCCACTTCCTTTTCTTAGTTCTTGGTTTCCAGAGTGTTACAAAGAAAGGGTTTTGATCTCATGTAGATAGCATAGCATTAATTACCCTGACACTAATTAAACTGCATCAAACAAATACCACCGTGTTCCTCAGGGGGACAACAGAAGGCAGTTTAAAATAATTACTGGAGCTTCATGCATGTGTGAAGTTTTCATTACTCTTAGGACACGAGCAAAAGAGATTTGATATCATTAGCCCCCCCCCCTCCTTTAGTGTATGCAAAAAATGACTAAAATTTCCTTGGAGCATATTGATGTCTAAATAGTAGTGATTTCAGTTCTTGCACATAGTAACTTTTCTTTAAGAATTGTAAGCCTGTGAAGCAGGAACAGGTGTTCCAGTCCACATTCTGGTATGATTATGTATTAGCTTATGTTTGTCAGACCATTTCATTAACCACCCACTGCTATCACATATACATATACTTTGTTCTTTCTGAACCATGAAATGAAATGCATATATCTTCACTAATGCTTGCTATCAATGTAAATGAGAAAAGGAGGCTTATTACCAATCACTGCTGCTGTGAAGCACACACCTCTGTACAGTTACAGGTAATAAACATCTTTTTATAAGTAGGAAGCAAGATATATGGAGTTCTGCCTGAAATAAGGAGCAGGCATGCCTTCCACCGTACTCCGGCATTAATGGATTGCAATTCCCAACCATGTCTGCTCATTCAACGGGACATCCTAAGGCATGTTTCTAATCTCCAGACCAGAAGGTGTTATTCTTTTTCAGACTCATTCCTGTCTTGCAAGTATTTTGAAGCTAACAAAACTTTTCTGGCCCACAGTTAACAGGCAGGCAGCTTTTCCGAGGAAAATCAGAGCATATTTTCACCATTGAGCAAGGGCTGGTTTCTGGATCAGTGGTCACTGCTGCCAGTGTCCTGCAGCCCGCAGCAGCAGCAACGTTAGAGGTCCTTTTCAAAAAGTGGGTGGAAGAGTGGCAGGAATCAAATACCAGCAAGAAAAGATGACACAGAAGACAGTAAATGCGGAAAATCTGGAGTTCCAAACTCAATATGATTGCCATATTTTGCTAATGCTTACTCAACTGTGCATGGAGCACCGCTTTCCCTTCTCCAAGCTTGTGTGCATTTCATATTTCCCAGTGGCATCCAAGCCACCTAAATCATTGCACGTGGCCGTGTAGCCTGTTTATTTCTAGAGATCTATGCAGTGTCAGTAAACTTCTTTGAATTCAGTACTGAAGGCAATTGCCTGCAGTGTTTGAGACAGCCAGCATTTCTAGATCTGTGCTAGTCATAGCTTTTGGAGTATGTGATCCTTGCTTGAAATTTGATTATGTATAATTTGAATGAGTACAGTCATGAATCATAACCCACTTATTTTCTGTCTCCTTTGAAAGAACTATTTAAAAGATTTATCTGTGATGGAAGGTCCAGGGATATTGATGGTGATTCTTTTTCCTTTTTTAAATTAAAGTAATGCCTTGATATTACTAAATCTGCTGCCTGGAATACACCATTGAATTAGTATTTTACAACTGAGAGACTAAGCAGAGATGATCAAAACCGATTGGAGAGGAAATACAAAATTAATCCAGTTGTAGGATTCTGCAAACCCAACAAACATGCAGAAAGGAGTACTTTTATTTCTTTGGAGCCAGATGGTTTGTCCTATTTTAAGCTGATAGAATCTTCGTGCATTTCTTTTGGATGTCATTGGTTTTAACTGCCAGACAGTATCTACTGTTAGAACTTTCCTTATTCCTGGATTATTTAAAGAGTATTTTTGGCACATTTGAATGATCATACTGTACACCGAGTTAATTTTTCCTTACACTTAGCTCATACGCAAAAAAAAGTGTTTATATAATGAAAAAAACCCTCTAAAATGAACAGTTCTTTTTTTCCTTCTTTTGACATGATGTTGACAGAAGTCGCTTTGATGTAGTTTAGAGTCATGAATTTTCTATCTGTTCTGTTTTTCCTGGGGCTCCATCTATTCAGACATCCTGATCTGTCATTTTGCAACACTTTGTGAAGTGCTTGACAGATAGCGGTTTTGACAAGTGCTGGACATCAGCAGCAATTCAGAATAAGCAGTGTATATTTCTCCAGGTAAAGTGACAAAACGTCTAAAAGCGTAAGAAGAACTGTACAGTCTTCAATCACATTTAATGTTACAAAGCAAGACTTTTTCTGCTTTCTTCATTTGTTCTAGTAATGTGCAGGGGTTCATACCTGAGTATCTGCTGGAATTTTGGTTTGAGAACAATTTGTGTTTGTTTGTTGCTATATTTCCTAATACACACTGTGATAAAAAAATGGAAGGACTTGCTGAGTCTGAGATCCAGAAAAGCGCAGCTTAGCTAATGTTTCATGCAATAATAATTTCCACAGTCTTCTAGTGTTTGACACAAATAATATGCATATGATCGATTACCTTTTTTTGTTGTTGTTAATGACAGAAATTCTACAAAAAGAACATAATTTAGGAAAGTCACCATCACTGATTATCATTCTTTCTCCTATTCCACCTCTCAGTTCCTTTCCTGATGGTGGTTTATGTTATATCACCAATAGGTACCCAGAGGTTCCATATTTACATTAGGTAGAATATTGAAAATGTAAAACATTTCATATAATTATTTTGCATCTGTATTCACTCAAGAAACAGCTGTTGAAAGTTGAGGGGGATGCAAAATGGCACAGCCTGAAGATGTTCTTGTTCATTCAGCTAACTCCTTTTTGATGTGATACCTACTGGCAGGGTTGTGTGGTGAATTCAACTTCTTTGACAGCCATCAGCCTCACTGACCAGTAGTTTCAGTTTTTTTAGTTAGAGGAAAGATGAGAAAAAATATTTCCATAATTTAGATTTTTTTTTCAGCTGCTGGATTGAAAGCCCCTGCCAACAACTATCTAAATCAACACCATGCCAACATGTTCTGTAGTCCGAAGGTCACTCAAACATCTGGCCCCACAGTCTTGTTCTTTAAGGTTTGTCACTGGGCAGCATCTGTTTATAGATTCTTTCTCAACCTCTCTTTGATCACTTTGACAGCAAAAAGAAGCTTCTATCACCCTTGATGTGTTAAGATAAAAATATCAGGGACATTGGACCATTGTAAAATTTGGTGATATTTGATGTAGTACTGGATCCGTACTTTTAGCTTCTCAAGTTTAAATATTTTTTCCTTGGCTGTGTTAGAGGGAATTATGTAGTATGCTCTGCTGTTGAGATTAAAAAATATATATATTGTCAGAGCTGATATGTTCAGTGGGAATGTGAAAATGACTACACTAAGCAGGTCTTGCCTGGCTGAGCTTGGTCAGCATTTAAAAAAAAGTTTGGGAAGTGAGCATAGCCTGCATATTTAGCTCTTGTCTATTTTGAGTAACGTTATCTAACGCTCTCTTGTATGTCTATCCTATGTAGTCCTGTGAAGAGTTACTTCATAAAGATTAGCAGCTACTTCTGCATCTCTAGATATTTCTCTTAAAAGTAATCATGGAAAAAATGCAAGTAAGATGATTAATTTCCTGTCTTCCTTGAGTAACTGATGATTAACTTTTGAAACTGCTGTTTCAAAACAATGAGGAACTTTTAAATTTGTTCAAGACAAGAGTAGGCAGGGAGTCTGCACTCTGGTCTTTTGCTTCCAGAGACCATTTGGTAGTCTTTGACAATGTTAGAGTGATTGTATGTTTTTATGAAAATTCCTGAAGTCTAGGTTGTATCATGGTGGAAAAGATCTCAGGAGACATGTTGTCTTACATTGTAGTACAATTCTGCCCTCAGCAAGGGTCCTCAACTTGTTTGAGTGTAATCCAGAGACAGACACAGCCTGTGGTGTAAGTACAAAAAATTATGTGTATATGCACTTAATAAATTTTTGTTCATACACTTCCAGATTTTATGGGAAATGTTGCTGACAACTCTAAAGTCCTTCGCTACTCCATAGAGTGTGTACAGCATGGTATCAGTCATTCAGGCATCTTGATCTTCAGCAGAGAGACGTCTGCATGAGAAGTTAATAAGATGTGCAGATAAAGTACTGCGCATCTGCCATGGATGGTCACCTCAATTCTTTAATTGTCGTTTTATAGGTATATGACCATCTAGAAATGAGCCATGAATCCATTTCACCCTGGCTATCTATAGCCAATAGATAGCTGAAACTTTTGTCTGTCATTGGCTGAGAGGGCAAGAGCGGACAAATCTTAGTCAGGCGTTGTGTAGCCATATGAAATGGTATGGGAATGTGCATATCTAACAGCCTAAATAAAGCGGATAAGTCCGCACTGTTTTCTCAGATGCCATCATCCTTGGTGTATGGGATCTTCCCAACTACTGGTAGTGTAATGGGAAATGGATGCCATAGCCTTGAGAGGGAGCACTATTGACCAAATGGAACTTTGGCTGGAAACTGTCTTTCCCAGGAGCAAAGCTAAGCCATGAAGAGTCTTAGCATTAGAGAAGAACAATTTGTACCTGATACGCAGGAATGAAGAAAGCAGGACAAGGCAGCCTTCTTCCCTGGCCCCCACCAAAACAGCCCAGCTATAATGTGGTCAGAATGAAGAAGGAGGAGCAGAGTCTTTACTGAACTATTTGCAGTAGCTTTGAGAGGCCTGTAAATCTGAAATATACAGAGGGTAGGCGCTTCCATAGTAACTGTGAAAGAGATGTAGGCTTTGAATTTAAATTCCAGATAGCACATTTAATATCGTACGAACCTGTTTGTGATAGTTAACTGGAGAGTAATTCTGCCCAGAGTTTTTCTTTTTATTTGAACAACGTGTTGTGAAAACAGATTGTTTACACCCTACAACATCACTGATACTCTGCGTCTCTCTTCTCCCATTTCCTCCTTGGTGTTACGATGTTTTCTTTGCAGTTTCTCTTTCTGGATGATCTTTTAAGTCCTTTTGGAAATACAGTCAGTACTTCTTTTCTGCATCTTGCTGCTTTAAATGAACGTTGCTTAATCCCCTGTCTTCTGTCCTCTTTTCCTTTGTAGCAGTATTATTTCTGTTCTTCTACCTAAGAAAACCTCAATACATTACAAGGGCAAACTTTGTGAATGTAAGTCATATCCCCCTCCCTATTCATGTACTTGAGAAGCATCTCAGATGAAGCGGACTGCATAAGGAAAGAAAATTGCTGGGCAGAGATTTGACTATATTTCTGTAGAACAACTGCAGTTGATATCACTTGTAAGAATCAGAAGGTTTTGTCCTGTTGCTAGTGCTTGCATCAGAAAGATATCTTTCTGAGAAAAAACTGAGAAGCTTTCTGAGAAAAACAAAGCAGTTTTGCACATCAGAAAGTCTGCTGTACCCTCTCAGGTGAGTTGTGGAAATCTTTCTTTGAGGTGATGCAGGTCTGAGTAGCAGGAATGCTGAGTGCTACAGTTAATTGTAATTAAAGATAATAGCAGCTAGATCTAATGGTCTTTCCTTTTATAACCCAAAAGTTGCTTGATTTTAAGCTTTAGATAAACAAGTAAATGTTCACACAGAAACTGACATGAAATGGGAGAGTTCTCTGTTCTTGATGACGTTAGGAGATGGGTCAGCAAAACCTCTGCCTTGGACTTCCATAGGACAGACTTTAAACTATTCAGGACACTGGTAGGGAGAAACCCTTGAGAGTCTGTCCTGATGAAGGGTAAAGGGGTTCAGGAAGGCTGGATACTACTCGAGGAGGAAATCTTGAAGTTGTAGGAGCAGGCAGCAACTCTCAGAGAGTACAAAAATGTTGTTAGGATACACAGGGAGAAAATCAGAAAGGCAAAAGCTAAGCTTGAACTCAACTTGGCCACTGTAGTAAAAGACATGGTATCTTTTTTAAAAAAAAATATATTAACATTTTAAAAAAAAAATTTTTTAAATTTAAAAAAAATTAACATATTTAAAAAAAAATATATTAACAGTAAGAGGAGAGTCAAGGATACTCTCCATCCTTTACTGGATGTGGTGGGGAATGTGACCTCTAAGGATAAGGAGAGTGCGGAGATTCTCAACGCCTTCTTTACATATGCCTTTAATAGTCAGACCTTTTATCCTTGGGGTACTCTACCCCCTGACCTGGAATTCTGAGATGGGGAGCAGAATAAACCCCCCATGATTCAGATGGAGACAGTTAAAGACCTTCTACTCTGTCTAGACTGTCACAAGTCCATAGACTACATGGAATCCACCCAAGGGTGCTGAGGGAGCTGGCAGAGGTGATTGCCAACCCACCTTCTACCATCTATCAGCATTCCTAGTCAACCAAAGAGGTCCCAGATGACTGGAGGTTTGCTGATGTGACTCCCATTTACAAGAAGGGTCATAAAGAGGATCCAAGGAACTACAGACCTGTCAGCCTGACCTCACTGCTAGTGAAGGTTATGGAACAGATTATCTTGAGTGAGATCACATGGCATGAGCACGACAACTGGGGGATCAGGCCCAGCTGGCATGGGTTCATGAAAAGCTGGTCCTGCTTGACCTACCTCATCTCCTTTTGTGACTGGGTGACCTGCCTAGTGAATAAGGAATAGGCTGTTGACATTGTCTACCTAGACTTCAGCAAAGCCTTTGATACTGTCTCCCACAGTATTCTCCTGGGGAAGCCAGCAGCCCATGGCTTGGACAGATACACTCTTTGCTGGGTGAAGAACTGGCTGGATGGCCGGGCCCAGTGGGGAATGGTGAATGGAGTTAAAACCAACTGGTGTCCAGTCATGAGTGGTGTTCCCCAGGGGTTGATACTGGGGCCCATCCTGTTTAATATCTGAATGAGGGGATTGAGTGCACCCTCAGTAAGTATGCAGGTGACACCAAGCTGGAAGGAAGTGTCAATCACCTTAGTGTAGGAAGGCCCTACAGAGCGATCTGGACATGCTGCACTGCTGGGCTGAGACCAGTGGTATGAAATTCAACAAGGCCAAGTTCCTGCACTTTGGTTGCAACAACTCTATGCAGTGCTACAGGCTTGGGACAGAGTGGCTGAAGACTGTGCAGAGGACCTGGAGGTGCTGGTCAGTGCTTGGCTGAACATGAGCCAGGTGGCCAAGAAGACCAATGGCATCTTGATTTGTATCAGAAACAGTGCAGCCAGCACTGGAGCAGGGGGAGGGAGGTGATCATCTCCCTCAACTCAGCTCTGGTGAGGCCACATCTTGAGTGCTGTGTTCAGTTTTGGTCCTTTTACTACAAGAAAGGTATTGAGGCCCTGGAGTATGTCCAGAGACAGGCAGCAAAGCTGGTGAGGTCTGTAGCACAAGTTTTATGAGGAGTGGCTGAGGGAACTGGGATTGTTTCGTCTGGAGGAGAGGAGGCTCAGGGGAGATCTTACTGCTTTCTACAACTGCCTGAAAGGAGGTTGTGGCAAGCTGGAAGTTGGATTCTTCTCACAGGTAACTAGCAATAGGACTAGAGCAAATGGCCTCCAGTTGTGCCAGAATGGTTCAGGTTGGATATTAGGAAAATTTTTTTCTTTGAAAGAGTGATTAGGCATTGAAACGGGCTGCCCAGAAAGTCACCATCCCTGGAAGTGTTCAAGAAACATGTAAATGTGGTACTAAGGAGCATGATTTAGTGGGGAACATTGGTGACAGGTGATCAGCTGGACTAGTTGGTCTTAGACATCTTTTCCAACCTTTATGATTCTATGATTTCATATTTCTATGAAAGAAATGAACGAGATAGATCTTATTACATGAAGTGTAGCTTAAATATGGCTAAAGCTTCCATTAAAACTTAAATGGATGGAATAAAAAGCTAGGTAGCAATGATTTTATGTAAGAAGTAACTGTGAGCAGTACAGTGAGCAAACACAAAGCAGGACAATTTTCAGCACTATGGCTGTGAGATGAGACTTCTTTTTCACTAAAAATCATTTATGGTCTTGTGCTATTTTATCTACTATTTTTCTTTAACAAGGAGCTTTTGTTTTCATGTTTGTCATTTTGTAGAATCATAGAATCCTTAGAGTTGGAAGGGACCCATACAGATCCAACTCCCCTGCCGTGATCAGGGACACATACAGCTTGATCAGGTTGCTCAGAGCCCCGTCCAGCCTGACCTTGAATGTCTCCAGGAATGGGGCAACCTGTTCCAGTACACCACCTTTATTGTAAATAAGTACTTCCTTATATCCAATCTGAATTTCCCCTCTTTTAGTTTGAAACCATTTCCTCTTGTCCTATCACAACAGACCTTGCTATGTTCAAAGGCAAGATTCCAAGAGTGGTCAGATGAGTCAGATAGCTCACTGGTGTGGTTTCTTGTTGACTTCAGTGGCCGGAAGTGAGTAGGTACCATAGAGTGATGTGGCAGAAGCAAAACTCAGAGGTGCTTCCTTCTTCTTCCCCTAGTTTCTGTGAAACTGCAACTCAGTGGTTTTCCAACCTACAAATACTATTTTTGTAATTTTAAACTTCCATCCATAGATTTCTCTAATTGTTTGATTAATGTGTCAAACTTCTAGCTTCTCCAGTACAGTTTCCACAGGCAGCCTATTGAGCTCATTTAATGCCCTCTAGTTCTTACTGCAGAAAGGACAGCCCTTTAAAATCTATAGGATCTGGACCAGGTTGATCAAAATATTGCCTTCTTGTTCCTTGGAATTCAGCATTTCTCATTTCTTTTGTTTTCTTCCTTCCTAGATCTTTGAATGACTTCTAGATCTATTCCTTTCTTTTTCATCTTGATGTTCTTCATGGTTTTGCTCTTGACCCTGTTCTGTCTCTCTCACCATCCTTTCTTTCATTCCTCTCCAAGAATTTATCTCAGACAGCTCTTCTCATCATGGGTCATTGGGAAGATGTCTGCTGTGCTTTTGCATCATAGAGGCAGGAGCTGCTAGCTGAATACTGAATCAGAGAAATATAGAATCCTACAATCATAAAACATCTTGAGTTGGAAGGGACCTTAAAGATCATCTCGTACCAACCCCACTGCCATGGGCAAAACACACAATGAATGTTTGGGGCACATCACAGCCAAGCATACCTCTGTTCACTTACTAAACCAAACTGGTCAGTGAGGATGGGAAACATACCAGCACAGAGGTGAACATATTGAGCAGCTAGGCAGTGGACGTTTTAGAGGGATTATCAGCTCCAGTTTTGAGTCATAAAGGGCTTCAATTAATCAAGAACGTGGGCCTTTAGTACGTCAGAGATCCCTTTAAAACAAGATTCTCGCATTCCTGCATGTTGTCTGGGAGGGAACACCTCCTAGGAAGAAGCCCCCGACTCACTGGCTGCAAGGCAGACCCGATCTGATGACTGAAGTTCATTTTCTGTGATGAAACTTCCAACAGATTATGTTAAAGGCTAAAAAGCCTTTCCAAGCACACTGGAATATTTTATGTAAGCAAGTAACAGGACTGAACATTTTGTAAAATGGCATAATGCAGAGGCTGTAAATATTTTGCCACATTCCTTACGTAAACAACTGAGCTCGTAACCATTTGTGTCACCTGTAATTAAAAATGAAATAATCCCAGCAATATGAGAAAGTCCTATATGATTAATATCCATTTGCTTGTTGCATGCTGCACTGAAAGATAATTAGTTGTGAAGACATTTTTAGAAACAAGGCAATGATCTTCTCTCACCAAAAGCAAATGTTTAAAAAGTAAGAAAATTGATAATGCAATTAATTATGTGGATATTGTAATAATCTAACCTCCTCTGTAGGAAGTTGGTGCCTAGGGACAGTATTATCCACACATTAAATTGAAATTAACAATAGCATTCTCTTCATCATGACAGTCTAGGAAATGACAGATGTAATATAGCTGCAGCTCTACAGAGTTGCTTAGGTTGAGATTTCACAGTAATTCTTGAAGATGCGGATCTGTATTAATCCATAGGTATTAATAGAAGATATGTCTATATATCGTAAAAGGATGTTTCAGCTAGAGATATTATAAGACTTACTCTAAACTGTATTTATAGGCTTCGCATTGTGACTGTGCTTCCAAATTCCCTAGGTGAATTTTCATCAGGATGATGGGTTAATGATGCTGTATCCAGCCCTTTTTTAAAAACATTTACTCAGAAAGTGTTCATTGAACATAAACTTTCTTTAATTACAAACAGTATCTTCTAAATTTAGCCTAATTTCAAAAAAATAATGGAGGAAACAAAACTCAATACTTAATTTATAAAATGCAGATTTACAGGAAAATGCATAAAAGATATGGTTGATAATAGAATGGAAATTAATACACAGAGTTACTGCAAGCTGTTGTGGTGAACTTTTTGTTGAAGAACTGTAAATTCTTAACCAGTTGGGTATATGGATATAATTTACATGCAGTATTTTGCTAATATTACAGATATCAGTAGAAGCTCAAGATTAAATTACTTGTCTGGTATTTAATTAGATTTCAACAGGTCGCTTATAATATAATAAGAAAATAAGCATTTAAAATCCTATCAGTCGTAATAGTGAAATGATAATACACCAGCAAGTGAAAATACAGCACAGTAAGGCAAATTGCTGGCGTATGCATGTTTGCTCTGCAAACGTGTGTATAATAATGTGTATGATTTTGTGTATGATGTGAGTGTATGCACTTTTTTTTGTTGTTCTATTCATTAGAAAGGACATATATCAATCGATATGAGCTTTATTTGTAAAAATGAAGAAGCAATATATTTATTGCAAGTAGTAGGAAAACATTTGCAAAAAATATAGAGGGGTAATAGGAAGTTTTTGTCTTTCATTTGTTGCTTTCTGATTTATTTGTATGTATAGGCACTGGAATGGGCCGCCCAGGGCGGTGGTGGAGTCACCGACCCTGGAGATGTTCAAGGAACATTTGGACATTGTGTTGAAGGACATGGTTTAGTGAGAACAACTAGTGATGGGTGGATGGTTGGACTGGGTGATCCTGTGGGTCTTTTCCAACCTTGGTGATTCTATGATTCTGTGATTCTATACATATATATAGAGAGAGAGAGATGTGTTTCTCAAGAATCAAGTAGTTATAACAAACCATGAAGCGTCTGCCGTATGATTCCCATTCCTGCGAGAAGTTAACATGCCATCCAAAGGAAGAATATGTTGTTCTACGCACTGCTCTGCTGTTGGGTTGCAGTGACAGAGGCTCTGAAGGTGAAGGCAACTTAAAGAATTGGAGGCATTAAGGAATAGTTTTTCTGCAACAACTTTGCTGTAAGGGTTTTGAACTTGGTATCTGATTGGCATGACCTTCCAACTGACTTCCCAGTGGGGCAGCACTGGCACCTCCAGGGCTCTGCCTTCTCCCTAAGGGAAATCTAGACCTGCAGGTCAGACAGGAGCTCCTGTGGGCTTTAGCAGGTCAGGAGAGGCTGTGATTCCCCTTATAAAGCAGCAAAAGCCAAGTGTCATTTTTTTTACACAAGTATGGAAACCATTCCAGATTTATAGATGAGGTATATGGCACGAAGCTTGCCCTTAATTTGTTTGTGTGGTCTGTACATGGCCTGGCCCTGAGCTTGGGTCATTATGGTTTGAGCTATGCTTGTCATTGCAGAGAAATGAATGTTTCACACATTGCTCGGTGTCAGTCAGTTCCATCAGGAGTTCATCAGCTCTTGCAAACAGTTCAGAGGTACATACATTTTGCTTCTTCCTCCTTACCAACACACTTAGAGCCCAAGTCATAGAGCAGAAACTCTTCAAGGTACCCAAACACCAAATTAAATTAAAAAATCACCCATAACAACAAGCAGCAATTAAAAAAAAATCCACATTTGGACGTTTAGGTCCATAATCTGTCAAAGCTACATGCTTAATTGTACAGAGTAGTTTGAATTAAGCATTTGCTTATGTTCTGCAGGGTTTGGAGCCATACATTTAAGTGCAGTGCTTAAATTTGTTGCTGGTATGTTAAGACTGCAATATTCTAATGTACGTGCCCTGAATTATATAATACTACTGAGCACCCTTTCCAATTTTCTTAATGCTGTGAGTCATTCGGCTTCTGGGCATTAGTTAAGTTGTTACATAGATGATTTCCCTCATAATTGTAGGCAGTTTTGCTGCCTTGTTTTTCTCTTTTTCTTTGGCAAACAGTATTGTTTCACTAGTGTTAATAGAGTTGCCTGTTGCTATTCCAAGTGTAGCCAGCTGTGAAGTTGCACTTATAATTGTTATTACCATGCACTTGGTTATGAAATGCACCTATTGATGACTTCACCAAAATACAGCCACTGGGCTCGATCCTGGCCAACACTTACTTCTTCCTACTGCTCTACATTTCCATTCATTTTAAAGGCAGTTCAGGTTGTTTTTTTTTGTTGTTTTTTTTTTTTTTAATGTTTTTGTGTAATTTCCCTTGGACATCAGTGCCTTTTCCTTCCGGATACTCCAGTCAGTATTTCCCACTGTTGTCTCAGTTCAGGTTTCTGGTTGGAAGCTGTCATTCCACCTTCTGGTCTCTGATTTCCCTTTTGATGCTACAGTTGAACATTGAGGTGTACAGGAATGGAGGTCAGAGGTGCAACACTTTTGATTTACCATGGAACAGCTTTCCAGAATAATACCCATATTTAAACACTAAAACTTTTGACCTGTAACCCGCCTTGGTTGCTGCAATTGGCATAATAGCTCCATTTTGATTTTTTTTTTCCCCTTTGGTATTGCAATGGACTTGTTGTGGAGTTAATAGCTATCTTGACAATTTTTATTTTCCAAATGAAACAATGCCCCCTGGTGCTCTAGGATTTGAGAGGTCTGGTTTTATGGTCAAAACAGAAATAAAACCAAATTAAATCTTTTCAGACAGATATTTCATGTGCCTGAATCTGCCAGCTACCACTCATACGCTGTCACTGTCATTCATAGGGGTTGGGGAAGAACTCTGACAGCACTGAGCAACACAGTCAAAAGGAGGGTAGCATGGAATAGAAGCACACTTGAAAAGAGGTGCACATTGGTTAGGCAGAGTAAAAGCAAATTGCAGAAGAGAAAATAAAGTGAAAGGGTCAAGACAAGAAACAGTCTAATCAAAGGAGCAGCCAGAGAAAAGTTAAATTAGAGCTGTCTGTTTAATGAGATGTAAAACCCAGATAGTGATAGAGGCAATAACATTAAAAAATGGAAGTACTTTTTTTCTAAAAAGATTGGATTTAATAAAGATATTATAGAAAAAAAAAAAAAGGACAGAGAGGGTGTGGAAAAAATACTATCAGGAGCAATACATTGAAGTGGTGAATCTAAAAATAAAGAGAAAACAGAAGGTATACAGTAAGTGCATGGATACCACAGAAATTAGGGGAATAAATGTAGTTTGGCATTTTCCGTGCACTAACAAAATAGATTATTAATGCAGTAAACCAAAGTCTCTCTGGAGTAAAAATCTAATTCCCATGCACCGTGGCTTCTGAGAGCCCTATAGCCCTACCACCTCAGCTTTGTAAGGCCAGTCAGTGTGGCATGGCTCACCATCTCTGCTGGGCTCGGGGCTGTGCACGCTCCCAGAGCTACCTGCAAAACCCAAACAGACAGAAAAATGAAAGCAGAAGAAAGGTAAAGTTGTCCCATTGCTTCAGCTGCAAGACTTGCAAGCAGGCTGTGGTCTCATTTCTTTTACAGTTGCAGACAGAGATGAGATAGCTCAGCTCAGATGCAGTGATGTCTGCAAATGGCTCTAAGGTAGCTTCATGTTCCCACAGTCCTGGAGTAGCAGTGAGTCAGTCGAGTCCCTCACAGTAACATAGAACAGCCTAAAGGCTGCTCTAAATCATCCTGGCTGCCATGACCCCATCGCAGCAGTGCAGAGCTGCTGGGGCATGGCAGAGCCTTGGCTGTGCTTCCCTTCCCTTGGCCATGTCCTCCAGCCCAGCCAGGGGAGCTGGCAGGAGGGGGTCAGCAAGAGGAGAGCAGGGAAGGCTTGGAAGCAGCCTCAGTGTCATTCTGCTGGGAGGTGCTGCTCCTGTGGGGCTGGCGAGTGGCCAGGGCCTGGTGCAGGTAGCCAGGGTACTGCAGGTTGCTGGGAGAGGATCTAGGGCTGTGCACAGGCCAGGTTCTATGGAGGTTTCTGTTTGGTAATTCTAAGTGCAGATATTTACAGTTTGGGTTAGGACAGCTTGATGCTGTCCTCAGTCCCCCTGAGGTGACCCTACATCTGATGCAAGCTACAGTTAAGAGCACGATGCGCTTCCCAGCTCTTCTGTGAGTTTCCCAATCTTGTTACTTCCATGTGAGCAAAATGTTTGTGGCTTAGGAGAAGGTGCTGCTCTTTTCCAAACCAAAGCTCATATATTCCAAAATCTTCCCTCTCTCCTGCTCTGCAGCAAGCAGCCCGGCCTTGTTAGCAGGCTGCTATCAGCACGGGATGCTATCAGACTGATTGGTAACAACAGGCAATAGAGCATGCTGTTAGAGGAGATAGTGAGGCAGAGGGACAATTATTACCCCATGTAAGAATTCCTTTACAGCAGTCCCAGCGCTTCACTTTCAGTCGGCTAGGTATCCTGGGGTGTTTTGGTTTTAGAAGTAGTAACCCGTCTTCCATCTCTCTCATGATTATGCAGATAAATGTATATATAGATATAGTTTATCATTCCAGATGTATTTTAATAAAAAATCTGAAGAGGTGTATTCCCAACTGTCTAACAGTCAGTGGAGGAGCAGGCAGAGGATTTCTTTCCAATGTGAGGTCACAGACACTCAATCAGTTGCTGCCCCTAATGGCTGGGGGAAAAGGATATGATCCACTGTCTAGCAAGTGGTAAAAGGATAATTTGGAAGTAGAGGAGCAGAGTGCAGGCTAGGGAACACGGATACTGTAATCTGTAATAAATCGGGAGCTCTGTTGATATTGTACCTTATAAAGGCTTGTCTTTTTTTTTTTTTTTTTTTTTTTTTTGATAATTTAGAATACAAGTTTTTAAAGGAAAGACCAAAAATACGTCCATAGCACTGGCTGACATAGTCAGAAGCTCTTCAGGGTGTAAATTCATGTATCTCAGTGGGTGCCAGGAGAGCTGTGTGAGCCTGCAGCACTTTTAGGTCTGTCCTGAGGACAGCCAGCATCATCTGCAGGAATCCCTTGCATGGAGGCAGTCAACCCTTGGAAAGGGCTCCGTGCTCCCCTGGCAGCAGCTTCAACTGCGAGTTGTTCAGCACAGGCACTGGTACTGAGGATCTGGTGCTGTCAGATGAGACATGTAACCTCTGTCTGTTGCCTTCAGTCATAACTGAGGGGAAAACTGTTTAATGTTATCTTCAAGTCTGAAAAATGTTAACATCCCAAAATACTGAATATCTTCTGATTCTGTAATTTGCCTGTTGCTGTCTTCTCTGCGGCCTTCTCAGGTAACACGGATTACATCAATTAATGTGGGCATGTGGGAGGTTGTCCAAGTGCCTTCTTGCATCCATCCGAACATGAAGACATTCCCACTATAGTGAGCGTTTCATCATTTCATTCAGTATTGTCATAAAGCACCAATCAGTTCACCAGGCTGAGCAGTCACTGCAGCTAGTTCTGCTTAACAGAGCAGAGGAACATTTATGGTAGCTTGGGGGAGGCAGTGAAAACTGCTTATTCTCTGTGTTCCCAGCTGACACATGGGTCAGTGCTGGACAGTTCTTCCAGAAAATATCCTCTTGCACAGGAGAACCCCCTTAGCAGGTATCTTTGATTTAACAGCAGGATGGAGCTGAAGTCGTGTCTTTGCATGCAAAAATTCTGGATTGTTTAATAGCTTATTTTTTTTTCCTTGAGGACTGATGAGTTAGTCTGTCATTTATTTATTTGAGATAGTTTATGATCTTCTACTCACATATTTTAGTAAGGCATGTTATGTATCATTGTTGCTTTATGTTTCCTATTAGTGAAAATTAATTTTTCACACAGTATCTGCATTTAATTAGATAATACAATCACACGTGCATTTTGCATGACTAGGAAGAATCTGTAGTAATTTAGCTATTACATATTTTGCTATCTTGGGTTTTTCAGTTAAAATTCCCAAGTTTTTTGTTTTAGCATAACAATAGTCATATTCATTGCTTCTTACATTATAACAACAGCACTCGGATGTCAGTTCATAGATTGACATAATCAGCTTTGTCTCTTAATTAGAAAAGAGAATAAAGCTGTTTAGGGGTGTCTATGAATGACAGATGTACCATTAACAGAAGGCTACATTGGATGAGAATGGTGCAAATGCTTGGAATTGAAATGTTAAAATTGTTACTGATAACCTTTCGTTTCTGATTTTCATTTTCTTGGGATTCTTTTCTAATTGAGAAAGAATAAAGTCAAAGGTACATGATGCAGCATAGAAATGGAACGGTTGTTTGTAAAGCAGAACTCCAGTTCCTTCTGTAAAGACTCGAAATCATAACGAAAGTATCTTTAAGATTTTTCCTGTAGCTAGGGAAACCAGTTATTCAGGATTTGACCATGCCTTTGGATGCGCTCCTCGTCATGTGTATGATGGCACCATTTTTTATGAGCAACGGGGCAGAGTGACAGTTTTAATAGGAGATACAGAGCACAACCTGTACCTGACTTTGCAGCGCAGCACATGACATGAGGCAGTTACTCTGAAGAGTGAAAAACTGACTTCAGTAAGTCCACATTTTGAACGTTTCTCCATCAGTTTACAGTGCTCTTGATCCCTTTGGTGAAAGTTGTACTCAAGACATAACAGCTTTCAGTTGATGTAAATAAAAATTGTTGCACTTTAGTGAATTTCAGAAATTGGGATTCTCAATGAGAAGGACCATATCGGAGAGATTCCTTGAGTGTACTCTAAAAATTCTCTCACACTCGTGGCTTTCTATACTTGATGAGTGGCCCCACAGCCAATCTTGGGGGTGGTTCAGCAAGGAGAAGGATGAATGGATGAGCAACCTGGCTGGACTCACACCTTTGCATCCATTTCCATGTAAGGATGGATGAGGTGTCCTGAATTTTTCTTTTTCTTTGCCTGCATCCATTTGCTTTGCACTAGAACATGTAATACTTATCTTCCTGGTAGAAATGTTCTAGACTTGCAAGATTCATGAAGCTTTGCCACTTTAAAGAACTTTGTGTCCTGGGTATAGGCTACCACATCAACTGTTCGGCATTCAGCAATTTAATAATGTGGGGTTTCAAAACAGGTGTAATAATGATGGGAAGAGTAAGTTGCTGTTACCCGCTACGTACACAAGGGAGTTTAGAGACAGGGAGGTGTATTAATCAGAAGCTGACTGAAGTCACAAAATTTGAATTAGAAAATAGGTTTCAGCTGGAAATTTTACACTGTTGAAAGGCGGTGGTAGTGACATTTTCAATCATTTCCATGTTAAGTGGTACAAGAGAGAAACGGGATAGGAAGTCACAGTCTGCAAAAGTGCCTTTTGGATGTGGTATTTGGATTCTGCCTCTTGAAGTAGATAGGATTGAACAGGGCCATACAAAACTAGACCTATCAAATTTGAAAACTAAATCTGAATGAAATTTAGATCTGTCCTATACTTTCTGAACCAGAGAAGGAAATGATGGAATTGAATGATACTTGTTTGGTTTTTCTATTAAAAAAATAATAATAATAAGTTATATTTTCCAGTTAATCTAGGACAGTGAAGTCTTGGACTCCTCAGAAAGATGACTCTTTTGTAACCTAAGTATTATTTCATGTATTGAAACAATGATTTTTTTGCCATTTTAATGCCTCTGGTAAGTTCCCAAGTTGACATTTCCTCAATATAATTTAAAAACCTTGAGGATCGTATTTGTATTTTCTACTCCCTCTTTCACAGCCGAAGGATTTAAAGCATGTTCAGACCTACAGTGTTCCTGTTATTGTTCCATCTTACAATCTCCAATTAATTTTTTGGCTTTCCATGAATGCAGAATGAAAATGTATTCCCAATTTATCTAAAATAGGAATTAGCTAGGTTACCTAAATCTGACACGGATGCCATAAGCTGAAAAGTACAAAGCCACGAACTTCTTTGAGGTTTAACCCTTTTGCCCTTGAACACAAGAGAGTTTAGATAAATGTTTTAAAAGGGCAGATGCAGACCAATTAAAGGAATATATTTCCCAAGCATCAAACCATTGTTTTCAGGCAATACACCAAAGCTCTTAAATTAATACATATTAAAACTGTTATGGGGCTCAGCAGAGTTTTAGGCTCAGGAGAGGGAAAAGCAGATGAGGGCACTCCATGGGGAGGCCAGGGGGGCTGTCTGTGAGCCATCCAACCCATTGCCTGGCTTTGCAGGATGTCTGCAGGCAGCCCTGCAAAACCCCACCAAGAGCAGAGGGCGCCTCCACCCTTTCACTGGCCCTGCCGGAGCTGAGGAACTCTGTGGGCACACCGAGAGGGCTGCAGCTGCCTCCGTTCTGCTGTTTGCTAAATAAAACCGAGGAGCAGCTGTTTGGTGGGAAATATATTTCAGGGTCTTTTTTTCTTTCTTTCTTTCTTTTTTCTTTTTTTTTAATAATAATTAAAAATAAAAATATTTTAGAGCATTTTAGAATCTCCCTCACAATGAGAGATCTGATTTCAGGCTAATAGTACCCATGACTGTTTAGTAAAAGGCTGCACTTTATATCCAGTCAGACCAAATGAGATGCTGGATGATGTCACTGTTGCAAAGTGTGCAGCTCAAGTAATAGAAGGGTGCTTCTCATACATACAGCCATGTGAGTGGGATCACTGCCCAGCCCAAGGAACATCATTTGCAAATAATCGGGTTTGTTGCCCCCTAATTGTGAAAGTTTGTTAAGGCGTGGATGAGATTTATCAGACTATGAGAAAGTCTTATTTTGGAAAGGACCAAACTGGTCTCGTATGCAGAGTTAGAGTGGAATTTGGGGAAAGAAAAGTTGGAGGGAAGGGATCCAAGGGAAATGGGGAACAAAATAGGCAATTTTTGGAAGAAGAGGAGAGATTTGAGGAAAGAATGTAGAAGCACATCTATGGATAGGGAAGAAAAAGGATGTTATAACTGGTGAGGAGCAGAAGAGGAGTGCAGATTGCAACTTGCTTTCTTCTGAAATAAATTTCCTATATTCTGTGCTGAGAGAAATAAAAGCTGAAGTTGGAGAGTGCATGGAGTGAGGCAAAGATGACAGCAGAAAGATAGCTGAGATTTCAAATGTAGCATCAGTTTTGATGGAGAAACAGATGTTAATCTAGGCTGGTGGCATACTGAGGTAAAGCAGGAGAGAAGGAATTTGTAGTGGAGAGTTAAATTTCAAGCCTGTCTATCCTAAGGTGCAGTAGGTTTGAGAAACTCAGAGGAAAAGAGAAAAAACAAGGCTCTGGGATGCAAGCATGTATCATCCTTTATCTGAAGAAAACTTGACCTGTGTTCATCTGAAAAGCATTAAGGTTTTTGAACCAGTCAGTACTGCATTCAGTTACTTTTTTCCTGAAACGTATGCATTAGTGACAGGATTTGTCTCATTCTCTCAGTGCATCATCTCAACTGTATTTGCAAATAGGTGAACTAAGTAGGCTGTCTGGGACATTTTTGTCTTTATTCAGCTATACTTTGGAATCTTTCAGTACACCTTTGAGCAAAATGTGTATGTTCTGACTTAATTCTGTACTGCAATTCACAGAGTATCAGACACCCAAAACTGCCAGGGAGAAGAGGGCAAATTACTTTTAGGTCTCCCTGTGCTACTAGGCACCCAGTTGGGGACTACATGGCCATAACTGTGGAAGTCATGGAATTGTTAGTGAAAAACTTCCTAGCTGCTTTCCATCTTCTTTAAACATTAAATGCTTTTTTTTTTCCAATTCATACAAAGCTATGCATATGCATATTTCAAGCCAGAGAATGTGGCCCTGTTCTCCTACTTAATTACCCTGTTAAATAAGGAGTGGGCTGCTGGTATTTGCAAATCATGTGCACGGTAGGCAGAACAAGTGGGAAAAGAGCATTCTGCAGGGTTCCTGTGGTGGGACATACCACACTCAGCTCAGAAGGACAGAACTCATACGGTATGACCATCAGAAGCTTATTGCAATAAAACTAAATGTTTCTTTTACTGTTTTAAAAAAATGTTATCAATACTCAATTTTTCCCACAGTGAAAATATTCTCTGGGTGCATAAATTTGCATGTAAGTATAGAAATAAAGTTTGCTTATATGTACATAGTTTGTGTACATAAACATACACAACACACACACACACATGTTCTTGGTGAATCATGATTGCTTGTTGAAAATGGCTGATATTCCCTGCAAGGAGAATGGATAGAAGGAGCGCTTCCTTGACACTGGTCCATCTCCCAAGTGAAGATCAGTTTTGCCAAGTAGAGAGTAGGAATAAACTGCAGAAAGGCTGTTTCTGTATCAGACAAAGACAAGAGGCAACAAATGGATGTAGGCACATAGGAGGCCGCAGTGGAAAAACTGGACAAGAGTGATAACTGCTGTATGGATTCTGTGTGCATTACGGATGTGGTCTGCAGTAGTTATGATGATGTTCAGGATTCAAGAAGAGATTTAATTGAAGATGAGCTGGAACAGAGGCCAGGTGGACAATAGTAAGACTAGAAGTGTATTGCAGGAGGCTCCCCAGACCTGAATAACAGCTTGGTTTGAGAAGCAAGGTAGCAGTGACAGGATAAAGGGCTGAATGGCGTTGACAGGTCCACTGAGGAACCTGGGAAAGGATGGGCAGCGAGGCTGGAAGGGTGCAGAGGGATCACGGGGAGGGGGAAGAAGACGGCAAATTAGTGGGCCAGGAAAACTGACCTGGAAAAGTGTGTAGGATGGAGGATGGGAATGGAGTGAAAAACAGAGCATGGGAGCAGACATGGAAGATTTTGGGAATGGTAGGGGATTCATCTGCTGCTGCCTAGGTGAGCTGCCCTAACCTATGTATGTTGCTCATAAAGACCAATACAGTGCTTCAAGATGTCCAGCTTAACCAAGATGCCAGACTTCTGGACAGCTCACTTACATGAAATGAAGCCTGTATTTTCAACACCTGCTTTTTTTAAGTGAACATCCTATGTTATCTGGTGTTCATAATGTTTCAAGGGAAATAATAGTCGATTTTAACAATTTCTTTTTCTTCTGAAATTTTGTACTTTGTACTCAGGGAAAATACAGTTGATGCACACAGAAGATGTAGTATCGTTATATAATATTCTCCTCCCTTTCCTTGCTAACATGGTTTTTTAAACGTGATGAAGTCCCACCACTGTTTCTGAAATTGCCTGAATTTATTTGATTGCTCTTTATTACGTAAGGAATGATTTCTGCATGTTTGAATATATTTCTGTGTGGAGTGCTGACATTCTTATCCACACTTCACTTGTCATTTCTAGGCCAGACGGTTAATATGATTTCCTACTCTGAGCTACTTACTGTGTACAGTTTTAACATGTGTTGCAGTAAGGCAATATATTAAAGTGCAGAAATGGATTATGGAAGAGATAGATATCAGATGAGAGTTGTTGGGTTCTCTTGGGTGAAGTCAATCAACGTGCAGTGTAAAGATGTTCCTGATAGTGCTAAAAGGAAGTATTGGTAAATTCGTATTTTGATCCAGTCCCTCTTACATGAACGCAGGGAAAAAAAGCATTTGTGTTCGTGGATAACATTAAGAGGAGGAGCTGCAAGCCTGCAAAGGAGGGATTAGTCTTCCAAATGGCAAACTGAAAAAACAGAGGACTAATCAGCAACAGCTGGATAGGACCATGGTCTTTTCTCTGGGAAAGGGCTGAAGGCTGTAATGACTCCTAACCTGGGTTTTTCTCAACACCGTAGAGATATTACATGGAAAGCTGAGGTTGTGGTGGGATGCAGATGCCCATGAGGTGTTTGAGGTAATCACTGTGCAGTGCTTGATGCTGGCATGGAGCTGGCACGGCGCTTCCAAAGGGGTGGGAGCTGACCTCAGAAAATCAAGCGGGGAGGAGTGTGAGAACATAGGGGTGCAGAAATCAGTAGTGAGGAAATACTGTAAGAAACTGGAGTTGCTTAACCTAAAGAAGACTAGAGAAGAATATGATAAGTATTTTTGAATATATAAAGTGCTTCTGCAGAAGTGAAGGGGGTTATTTTCTCTCTTATCCTCTGCAGACAAAATGAGAAGTAGAGGACTTGAAGTGTAGCATGAAGATAGAGAGTAGACATGAGGGGAAATTTTCTGATGATAAGGGCAGATTGCTTGGGGAGACTGGAAATTCTGTTACTGAGTTTCTACAAGAGCAGCGTAGGTGAATATGAGGAAGGATGTTGGCATACAGTAGCCTATCTGGAATACAAGGCACGGACTAAGTATCCTCTCTGGATCCCTTCCTAGCTTGACCTATATTAATTTAGTTAAAGCTGAACTAAGATAGAAAAAGACCTGGGTGGGACAAGTGATTTCAAGTACGACATAATAAAGTAACCATGGGCTTGATTGGGGAATGTGCTGAGCAGTCATGGCTGCTCTTACTGACTTCACTCAGAGCAAAGACAGTGTAGAATTTCACAGGCAAGGCCATAAGCACTGAATCAGTATTAAATTCTATTATTGCTGAACTATTTTTGCATTAACTGAGTATTTTCCATTATTCCAATTCTGGCTGTTATGAAACTTAGTTTCATAGTTAACATAGAAGCTATGTTATGAAAACATAGTTTCATAGTATAGCTTCATCAAGCTGCACCAGGGGAGGTTCAGGCTGGACATTAGGAAACACTACTTCTCTGAAAGAGTGCTCAGGCACTGGAATGGGCTGCCCAGGGAGGTGGTGGAGTCAAAGAACATGGTGGTGTTCAAGGAACGTTTGGATGTTGTGTTGAGGGACATGGTTTAGTGAGAACCATTGGTGATGCGTGGGTGGTTGGACTGGGTGATCCTCTGGGTCTTTTGCAACCTTGGTGATTCTATGATTCTATGATTCATATTACATTTTGTGTAGAACCCTTCTGGGAATTTTCAGCGTCTGATAAGACAGAGCCAAAAGGGCTTTTATGGTAGGTTTTCATTTTTAAACTGTCCCTCAAAATGATAATTTCCCACCTTTGGGTTTTTAGGCAATGCTCCAACCAGTCACTACAAATAGTGGTTGAGTTTGTGAGTGTATTCTTCAACACAGAACTTTGAAGAGGTGATATGTTCATTGTGAACCTATAGCTGCTAAGTTAATGTAGCCTAAAAAAACCCAAGCAAAATAAAAAGCTTCCTGAGTAACAGCATTTCAGAGCTACTGAATATGTTGCTGAGTACAGGTATTTGGGGGATCTTCAGGGATGATCCAAATGAGAAGAGGGAAAAAAAATAAGAGGTTCTTGTGAAGAACTGATTGCAATAGATGTTAGAGCACAAACAAGAAGCTTGTATGCTTTTACAGAAGAAATGTGTTTTAGTTAAAAAAAAAACAACAGAACTTTTTGCCAAAAAAAAAATCTGTCATTAAAAAGATTGCATTTTTCTGCATGGAGAAAAAAAAAAGCCACAAGAAATATTCACTGATTGATTTTCATCAACATCCTCTTTTTGGAAAAATAGACAAAATCTCTCTTTGATGTGCTCACAGCTGTATTTTCCAGGTGTAGCCATTGTTTTTGTTTTGGGTTTTTTTTGACATTTTTTAAGCTGAAATTATGTGAATAACATTGCAAAATCACCCTGTGTTCTCCTCTTGTTGGCATGCTGTCACAGCACATCAAGCAGGCGTTGCACTGGGTGGCATTGAGTGCTACTGCTGTGGAGAGGACTCTGTCCTGGGTTAGCCGTAACAGGGGACAGCAAGAGATTCATCCCCTCTTGGGCTCTTTTTCTCTTTATTAGGAGTGATCTTTATCCTCCCAGAAGAGAGGAGGTTATCCACACTTTACCTAGATGAAGGTACAGGCAGTGTGGGCAGTGTGCTTTTCATTTCCACGTGAGAGGAGTCAGCTTCTTCAGTGAATCCATCTGTGTCTGTGTCATCCTGCCAGTCTACAGACCGGTGCATCCATTTGCTTACACAAACCTCCAAATATTGATCGGGTGGGAGCTGATCCTTACCTCTGTAGGAAGTGCTCAAGCAAGAAATTCAAAGGTGAAAGACTGTGTATTACCAAAGCTCTTGTCCATCTAATTCTGCAGGAAATACTTTTTAATATTGCATATATTCAGCCTAGAAAACTTAGAATTCCAGGGTATCACTGAGGGAAATAATTTTGATGAGGTAATTAAGACATACATAATTTTATATGTGTCAAAAAAATTTGTAGTGATCAAATGTTTGAAGGAAAATGTGGGGTTTTTTTTGTCCTCATAGGTGCAGAACACCTAATGCTGTGAAGAGGTCTGGGAGAAACGAACTGCTAAATGTAAAGAAAAAAAAGAAAGAAAGAAAGATAGACTTGCTGGCTTTCTCCTGTCCTAAGTTTCCCGTGTCTCTCTTTTATAATACAACAAGACACTCCAGACACTACATTTCTGGGGATTACCTTTGTTGGGGTTGAAGCCTTTGGCCTCATTCTTTTCCTCACAGTTAGAGTGCTCATAAGCCCCTGGAAAGACACTGTCTGTCATGTCTTGTTGCTTAAATATTGTGATCGAGCCTGTGAATAATCTCAGACTGCTCTGACATGTTCATAATAGCTTTTGTTCTACTCCTGCACCCATACATTTCCATTCCTTGAGGTCCCTCAGCATGGTCTGTTCTAATATCGACACAGAAGGTGGCAGTTGGACCAAAAGTGCTATGGGGAAATCAGACCAACACCTTTAATTCTTTAATTTTGGTGGATGGTAATGATTTAGAAAGCGAAAATGGCCTCTCTGCGGCAAATTATATTATCCAGTCTATTCTGGGCCCTCTTTCTCCCCAGCTTGAGGATTCTTTCACCCACTGGTGAAAGTTGCGGTGCAGCAGCGGTACCCCACCGAATGACATTGCCCTGTATGGCTTTTTCGGTTGTTCTTTGTGCAGCAATGGCTGCGCTCACACCAGATGCCAATCATACACCACCAGTGGATTTGCAAGATTATAGGACAGGAAAAAAGATGAAGGTTAAGCACAGGGCACAATAGAGATTACTTATGGTAATGAATTGTATAATTTTTCTAGACAGATCTGGATTAATGTTTATCCCAGGCAAGAGATTACTGTATGTCTGATTCTAGTTGTAAACAGACATTATTAAACAGAAGGTTTATGTTCATGAAATGCGACTATGGGTGTTAAAGCACTTATGATTTATTATGTGCAAAGAGAAAAATTAACCTGTTCATCTGCTGTAGTACTAGATGCTCTGTGGATTTTTGCATAATTTGGAAGGCATCTGCTCCTTTGGAATACAAATAATGAGTGAAAGATTCTTCTCTCGTTTACGCTGATCCAATGCCCTGCACTGCACAGGAGCTAGGGTGATGTAACCAGCAAAAGAATAGTCCTGCATACTTCTCTAAGCAATAGCATTTCTACTAGAGATAAATGTTGGCAAAGTCTGTTTTCTTGTGGATCTTTATATTTTTTTCCTGAAGAATTATAAAAAAACATGTATGTTAACAGTCGGAGAGCTTCAGAAATAATGACCTTATTTGAATTTCCCAAATAATTCACTTTTGCTAATGGAAAATAATATTTAGAGAACTTTGGGATAAAAAATAAATATTTTCATCTGTTTTTCACGTAATTAATGTTGCAGCCCATTTTTCTTCTTTTTTATTTAATCACTGCAGAATAGACACAACACTCTCATTGTTTGTCCTGCTTCAGCTTCTTAACTGAATAATCATACCTGAATTAGTGACTTAATTTTTTTAAGTGAGCTCGAATTTATCTCTTAAGGAAACCATTAAAAAAAACTCCAAAGCTTTACTTCTTTGATTGAGTAGAATTCCACCTTTATTATTTGCTAATGAGGAAATATCTTTTCAAATAAAAGCAAAGATAAATTGCAGATATCAATCTGTTCAGTGTATGTATACACCATATTTGTAGCTGGATGATTTTTTGCAGGATGCCATTTGGAGTCATCCATTTACCAACGGTGGATGATGCAGCTGTGCTCGTTTCCCTCCACTTGTTAAATGATCTGCCTACTTCTAGATGTTGCAGTGAGTGTGTTGCTGATGCTTTATCTGTAAAATTCAGTTATATGTGAGAAATCTGACCATTAAGTTTTACTGTCTGCAAAGGGACTTCTCGTGAAAGAGTAAATATTCCTGTATGTATGCAAAAACAAGCCAATATGGAGAAAAAAAAACCCAAAAAACTAAATGGAACATGGAGTAAATATTAGGAGATAGTAAGTGCGTTAGGCAAATTACAATTTAAGTGGTCAAACTAGATGTGAGTGCCATCATGCATAGGACTGTCAGGTAGGAAGTTCTCAATGCTTGAATTTAAAAAACTGCAATTTTAAATTGCCATCAAAACACTTCATGATTCTTTTTTTTTTTTTTTTTAACTTAGATATGTGTTACATTTGATACAAAAAAAATAATGCCATGAGAAAGTGGTAAGTTAACATTTGTCCCATCTTGTCTAACTACCACATTTTATAAAGGCTGTGAAGTGTGTGCCCTAAGTTAAAGTATGTGAGCAAATTTAATTGATGGGGAAAACTTTGCGTGGGCTTTGTTGGTGGCTCAGACCAATTGCTGGGAAAGCAGTACAGCACCCCAAAGCCAGTACAGAGTTTTGAGCACAGGTTTCAGGCAGCTCAGGTAAGGTGAGCAGCACTGCCTGAATGTGTGTGCAGTGAAGCATGTCTGGGGTAGCAGGAAAACCTGTGCCATGCTGTGTGTTGGCGGGCTATAAGTCATTAAGATGACCTCCGTCTCCCAAAGAGGAGCAAAGATGGAAATGAAGACACATTTCTGTGAGCAGCCTGCTGTGGGTCGTAAGTTGAAGCGGTGCTGCATTTCCCTGTGAAGCACACGGAGCCCAGCCGTGGTGTTTAACGGCGCTAAGCTCATCGCTGCTGAGCTGAACGCGGCTGAAGCGAACGATGACCCTCACGTCTTGGCGATAGCAAAATGTCTCCCTGATGTGATCCCACAGACTTGGAGCATTAAGTTAATTTTCCCCTGGATCTCTGAGCTGCGTCCTCTTTACCCGGCGGAAAGCTGGTGAAGAATACAGCTTTTGACCGACTGACAGAACGTAGAGTGGGAAATGAGATGCGTTAAATTAGAATATGACAAAAAGCCTATCTAAATATCTGTCACAGGGCTACGAACGGGGTGTCACCCAGGAAAGGAAAGCAGACTACTGGTGGGACTGCATAGTCAGGGGGAAAAATTGGTAAATCATCCAGATTTGTTACAAGCTTTGAGGGGATAATTAAGGATATCAAGTGGGCTGCTACACTTCCAGGGCTGGTGATCCCTCTCATGTAATCTCAGATTAGTTCTTGTCTTGTCTACACCAAGCACAGAATTAAGCAGTACAAAGTTTGCTGCCCCACTGTAATAAATCATGGGGTTACATGCCTGTGAGAGGATGCATAGCACATTGGCTTATGCAAGATACGAAAAGGGAAGGGTGCACCTTTCCCACAATAAAGAAACCACGACAAAACAAACAACAAACCCCCAACCCTCAGAACTCCAAGAAACAACAACAAAAAAAAGGCAGTGCAAACGTGTGGGATATAAATTTTTCTGGTTGCTGCAAGCATGTTTGCAAAATGATTTTCTGGAAAACCAACATCTGTAATTAGTGGCCAGTGAAACAGAAGGAGCTCAAGGCGTGCAGTGTGGTTTGGCCGCATCTTTTCATCTTTAACTGAATTTGTAACAACTTTTTGCAGTGGGAGTGCAAATCACGTGCTTGTAATTTGCTCCTCATAAAGTTTTAATTAGAAAAACGGAAAATGTAAATTCAACATGTCACGTTTACGTTTTGTTTTATTTCTGTGTGAGCAGTTCACGGGAGAATGTGACTATGATAGGGTTAATCCAGCTACACAAAAATCCATGCTGTGTATGATAGTAGTAAAGCTTGTGATCCCTTGATCTTTGATTAGATCCGAGCTAGTAAATATCTTGTGTTTAATCAGAATGAGTTGTTCTGCATGTAGTATAAGTCACCTTCACAGATGGGATGTAGCAACAGAGTTGTTCGTGAATATTTGTTTAAATCCTTTCCAGAGCAAGCATGCTTTATGTTTCTTTGTTGTAAATCAGATTGAAGCAAGTAAAGACCAGCACAGAGGAAAGACATCTACTTGCAGTTAGGAATAGGACAGCGTGAACCTCTTTTCCTTTGCAAAGGAAAATATAACTTAATAGAATCTTGAGAGGTATTTTACGCTGTTCTGCAAGCATAACCAACATAGCGTGGCTGCTTGTTCAGGCTGGGCTTCAAATACAGTTATCTAGAATTTCATTTTAAAACATTCATGCAGGTTTCTAGCTTAGCAGACTATAAATATGCAGAGACTGAGATTTATAATGGTGAATATTCAGCCTCTATTATGATTCTATATGTTAAAGATACTTAGAACGGTAGCTGTTTTGTATGCTGGTAAACGGGAATTCTTAAAACCTTATCTGTAAGGCTATTTGTTTTGTGTGGTACGTCAGCGTCCTATTTACCTAAATCTGTCATAAATGCCTTCTGATACGTCTCTCTTTGACGTGCAAAATATTGAAAATGAGAGGACTCCTCTCACTGAGATTTTCGTCAATATGTAATTTTTCCATGTTCATAACTTTACGATAATGACTGGACGACCTGTAGTTAAACATGTCTCAATTTCTCCCTCTTATTTTTCATAATCACCGCACGGAGCCTTCTGTGCTCAGAGGTGTGATTAGGCTTAACCTGCCATCATATCTGAAGAACTTTCTGTACGGCGTATTATACATCGCGTAGATGTTAGGTCTAACTGTGATATATAAATAGATATAAAGATGAGTTGCTCTCTCGCCAAGGCTCATTCCTGATAATTTTTTTTTTTTTTATGTTTTTAACAGGAAGACTGGAGAGCCCCCACTAATAAATGGCTGGATTCCTTACCTGGGGAAGGCTTTGCTTTTTAGAAAAGATGCTTTCAAATTCTTACTGGATCAGCAAAAGAAACTTGGAGATATTTTCACTGTACATATTGCTGGTGAGAAATATTTTAGTATTTCTCTTGGTATTTCTATCAGTGATGTTAAATAGCAATTCAGATGTTTACTTTAGAATCTTACATAACTAAAAACATTCCTCTGTAGCACAGGACTTAATATGTTAAATTCAAATGTATTATAACATCATAAGTAACCACAGGTTTTAATTATGAGTATGTGTATTTGTATATATCTGTGGGTATACATGCATATCGACAGAATTTGTAGACGTGTAATGTAGGAGCACATCTAAATGTATTGTTGTTTTCCTAAGGAAGGCAGAACTAACATCGTCTTGACACTGCACAGAAAAGATATCAGATTAAATATAGAAAACACTTAAGAAAAAAAGTGCAGGATATGTTCTCACACGTTTTACAACTGGTTGACAGGAACACAAGGGAATGAATGACACATTGACTCAGTGATACAATCAGGACTAGAACACCGAAACTTCCCATTGCCAGTCTCTTACTCTGATCGTGCTTGCTGAAAATAACAATATAATAAAGTATGATATAACCTTGCTGCTTTCTGTATTTATAGCCGTTTTTACTACACTAGCTTGAATACAGACGTTTGAGTGATTTCACGTAGATGCTTAGAAGCATAAGGAAAGCACAGAAGGAAACTGGATTCTTGAGTGAAACCAAAATATATAAATTTACATATATACCTGCATGTATACACGCACACTTTTTACTAAAATCAACTTAAAATCAAGTAGTTTCCTTTGTTCAGAAAAAGATACACTCTTATCTGAGAGGGTCAGTAGAACGGAGCTTTTACCCCTCTGAATGCTGATATCCTTGTTCAAATGATCAGTTTTATAGTTGCATCAATTATTACTTCAGACTTCTCTACCCCACTTCTAACTGTCCTTGTATTTTTAAAGAGTTTCAAAGAAAACAGAAAGCAGAAAGTTTGCTTTGTAATTTCTTGATGGTGACATTATTTTTAGTTTTCCATTTAATTTGTATTTTGCAATACATTTTCTTCAAAAATCAAGCAAATTGCATGCAATATGTTTAATCAATAAATTTTTGCTTCCTCTTACTGTGTTCTTTGTCTTTTAGAAGGGTGTTTTTACTGCTGTTAACTATGGTTATTTATTCATTTGTGGGTTTTTTTTCCTTTGGAAACTGGTATGTTTAGATATTTCTGCATCTTGAAAATGAGTTCATCTACAAAACTAACTTTTTTGTGAAATACTATCTTTTTTATTGTTGATGTACATTCATGCTGCACACAGTAATGCCTTCTTATGAGTCAAAATTAATAATAATTATTCAAAGACTTTCTTAGTGCATTCATCAAAGCAAATACAGTCATGCTTCAGAGTCCAAAATGTGTTCAATTAAATATTTATTTATTTTTATTGTTTTGTTTATTTTTTTGTTTAGAGATTTGTGTCTTTAAGCAATCTGTGAATGTAATTTAGTTTAACAAATTTCTGTTTGCACAATAAACAGAATTCCTTTCCTACTCATCCCCCTATGTTTAGTTATTCTGAGGAAACCTTCGTTGGCACAGGTTAAAGCAAACAGAGTGAGTTATGGATGTTGTTTTTACCTTATACAGAGAAATCTTTGATTCTGCGAATTGGTCGTATCAGAGATGCTATCTTGGCTTCTCTTTTTTTCCAGTCTAAAAATACTGACCATCAGGACTTCACTAAGCAGAAACAGCTTGTCAGCCGCAACTCAGAAAGGAAGACAAAGCTAGTTAGTAGCTCGTATCCTGTCTTGATATTGAGACGTACAGGCTTTCTGTGCATCTCTGTGATTTGACAAAGATGATGTTTGTATGTTCAGCAAGCATAACGTAGCCGGCTGTGTATGTACTATCATTGCTTTACCCCCCTGGTGAATGACTATAGGTCCTGTCAACAAATCCTATCAATATGTATTGTTCTAATTATTGGTTCTCAAGCTAGTTCATTTGGAAAATGTGGAACGATGCTTGGAGTTTCTGGCATTGCCCCGTACCGGTAATGCGATTTCGCTGATTGTACTTTCCCATGTGATGAGCAAATGATTGTCATACCTAAAAGTCTCAAGGGACATGGATGTCATCTTAATAAAGAAATTAAAAAGCACATCTTTCTATGAGAAACAATGTAAATTCCTGACCTGTCGCAGAAAATAGTTCTCTAATTGGTTTTGTGTGGTGGTGCAGCAGAATCGTTTTCCCCAAACGTCATACCGGCGAAGCACTACTGTACATCATTGTCAGCAGTTCAGCAGAATCTTCCTAATAAGAGGACGATTACGTAAAAGCGATGGTCTTCCAAAAAGAAAAGGAGAGGGAGAGAAAAGAAAAGAAGGGAAGGATGAGAGAGAAAGCTCCCGAGTCTGTTGTTTTTAGATGGTAGTACTTCCTGGCCCAGCCTTTCTGCTTGCTAAGGTTCAGCAGCATAGACAGGCAGTTAGGTAAGAACTTAACGATCCTGAAGCAGTTTTGTCATAGTTTCCCAGCTTTAAACTTTGTCTCCTATTCCTGATACGTTATTAGAAATGACAGTGGGCATTGCAACACCATCTATGAGATTGTCTGGCTCAAATCTTAATAAAGTAATCTGTCTTTCGGTGCTTTTGCTAAGCACGTTTGGCCTTTTTTAATCCTGCTAATAAGTCATTCTTTTCTTTTAAATCATGACACGCCTACAGTAACGTACCACATTTTTCTGTCTTAGGCAAAAGGTAATTTCCATGAACTTACAAAGCTGAAGTCTGCTGCAAGCATTACTGAAATAACATCCATCATTATATGGCATATGAAACGCTTGTCTTTCATCATTAGCATTAAAAAGCTCCGGAATGCATTATTAGAGTAATTTCTTAACTATCATACAAATACTGGCTTCTGCACTCAGATTTACCAAAGTTGACAATTTTCATATTTTCCACATCAATCTTCTATTTCTAGGAGAGTGTATAAACTAAATGGAGATAACCAGGCTATTTGCAGCACGGTTGTAATGCAAACTGAAGGATTGGACAAGGAGTATAAATTTTCTGTATCCGTATTAAAATAACTCAAAGGGCTTTTTACAGAAACAAGTACACATCTATTATTTTGACTTGTTTCTATTGTACTAAATAAAATAGCTCTGTGACTTAAACTATTGGGATTTTCAATGTGGCATTTCTGTATGGACAAGTCTACTTGCTCTTTTGTGCCTAATGAATTTTTTATATTCTAACAAGGACAGGCTTTGTCCCCAGTGGTATCTTTATAAATATGCTCAATATTTAAAGCTTCCTAATTTGGAAAGCATGTGGCATGCCTCCACTTTTGGCTGATCTGTCATTTACCTTTACCAGTACTCTGATGGAAAATCATGAGCATCAGTGTTCTGGTATTGTTTTAGAAAAGACTACTACAAGAGGTAGTTTTTGGCATAGCTGCAATGGAATGGCATTGGACGGGAGGAGTCAGCTGCATTTTAAAATACTGCATTGTAACAAGAAATTTGAGGAGGAAGTTTGCATTTGTTGGTATTTGACACCACCAGGGATATTAAGTGGGAAGTGACCTCAGCGGCAGCAACAAAATGATCTGGAAAGCAAAATTCGTGGCAGTATTGATGCTCAAAAAACTCAAAATGGTATATTGACGTCAGAAAGTTTGGTTGTTTGCTGTTAAGTTCTCAAAGACTGCTTAGGGTAGGGGAGATACTGGGGCAAGATTTTGTAGTTATCATCAGTCTCTTTACTGGGTGGAAGGCACTGGGGCAAACCTGTGGTGCTGCATCTGTGTGCAGGGCGTGATGTTAATGGCTAAAAGCAGCCGTGCTCTTGCAACAATAACTTTCTAACTGCAGTTAATTAGTTCTACACTATAGTCTTCTTCTAACAAAGAGATCTAAAATTAGATCCTCTATGAGGTACATACACAAGCTGCCTTTGTTATAGAGGGGCTCCACTATTCTGACTATAGAGACATGGCATAAATGCAGTAACAAAGTATTTTGTTTTGTGTGTTTATATATATCGCCAATTTGCAATGATATGGTCTGGAGCCCAAGCTGATTCTACAAAATGAATTATATTTTGGTACATACTTTTTGCTACCAGGAACCTGATGAGAATAATAAAAATAAGGATCTGTGCTATTCTGTTTGTCAGAGATTTTCTTTTCCAAAGTATGTGCTAGCGTTGAGTGAATTTTGATTTAAAATTATTGCTAAAATAGTTTGTTTGTCTTAAAACCCATTTGCTGAAAATTATTTTCTTGCTTAAAAATGATAAGAATTGATGTGTGTTTGCTAAGAGTCTGATTAAAGATCACAAAGAAACTCATATTTTGCATCAGAAATAAGCAGATGGTGGACAGATGGTTTAAATTAATATTAATTAAAAATCTTAACTTAAATTGTTTACCCTGTAAACGCAAAGTTAGGAAGCCAGCTTTCATCTTTAGGGTTAATAACACTCCAAGTCTATTTATTAAAAATCACTCCAATGGGCATTCTTTCCAAGCTTTGATCACAAAGATGGTGGCCTCGGTGAAGAGTGTGCGAGTGTGAGAAAGCTGGGGTGAGAGGAGTGCAGGGAGAGCAGTGCTGGGACTCTTCGCAAAGGCTTGGGAAGATCCTGCGAGGGTTAAAAAAATTAAGGGGCTAAAAATTTGTGAGTGGCTTGGAAAGGAAGAAATAGTCAGGGGAGAGGACTGGGAATTGAGGATTTCTTTATCAAGCTGATTCCTTGCTCTTTAAAATTGATTTATATCTGTAGTTTATTATGTTACAGTAAAGCAAACTCCATGAGTACCTCAGAAACCTTCACACGCTGTTGAGAAGAAGGGGGTCAAATTGTGTCTCGGTTTATCCCTTGTATTTCCTTACTGTTTCACTGGGATTGCAGGGGATGTAAATGGGATGAAAATTTCACCAGCTGGTTATTACTGCAAAGAATGTCCAGAGCGCACCCATCTTCGCCACAGAGCAGTGTGTGTATGTGCAAGTCAGGATATGGAATAACTATGATCATTCAAATATCACTACATGGTAACCATGGATACTTGTTGACATTTTTAGTGGTAGTGACTACTTTATCTCAGGACATCTGTCACAGAGCCAAATTTGGCCCTCAGTTAAGCATGTAGCGTTCCCATTAAAATCAAAGGAGATTTGTCCTTCTAGTAAGACAGAATTAGACTGTAAGTATGATAAGCTTTGATGTTTTCTGGGTTTATGGCTAGGATATTTCACAGAGAATGTGCACATTTTAATGGGTACCTTTTTTCCCTAATGCACCTGTCCCTGCAAGTTAAGAATCAAGAGCTCTAAATTTAGACTTAAACTGGGAATCACCCATAAAGAGTTAAGATTTAGTTGAGCTTTGGGAGTATTAGCATTTTCATTCATGACAGTTCACCAAAATGCTCTTTATTAGTTGACTTTAAACTTGGGGAAAATTTTAGATTTTTTTTCTGGTATAGGCAACTTCAAAAGGCATTGTACCACTGCAGTGCTGTACCTTAGGACCCACAGCTAGAGGACTTGCTGTAGAGTTTCTCAAGTGCATCAAGAGGGCCAGAAAGTTTTCCGTGCACTTTACACAATGAATGACCGTGCCAGGTCAGTGTGTAGTCCATAATGGCAAGCACTGTAAGAAAAAGATCTTCCTTTGTAAGCTCAGGCTTCAAAGTCAGATTCCACTGTGGTCATTTTACTGATACTAAGCAAATTCTTAGCAAAAAAACTGAGACACAATTAAAGGAAAAGACAGATGTGGTTTTAAATGTTGGGGTTTTACAGTATGCAATTAAAGCTATTGCCAGCAGATTGAGTCTGGATGTCATCTCCTTGAAGAAAATCTGCCTAGGTAACAAGTTTTCCACTTCAGCCTCCCTCATTCACTTTCCTATATCTCTTACTGCTATTAAAAATAATAATAATAAAAAAATTAAAATGCTGCTATGATCCCACATTACATTTCATAAATCATACTAGGAGAGTAACTGATTTATTCCAAAGTGCCATATTGTTGCCAAAACCAGTAGATCAGTCCACAATTGAAGTGTGTCTTCATGCTGATTTTAGAAGTGCTGTGAAAGTATATGTAGGTGAAATCCTGACAAGGAGAGTAAGTACTATTTTCTTCCAAATCTAAATACAATATGTTGTATCTTCCTTTTTTTTTCTTCTTTCTTTTTTTTTTTTTTTTTTTCTTTGCAGGTCTCTTTACAGATCTTTTCTTTGGCAGTTTTCTTTGTGTTCTTCTTCCAGATGTTGATGGTGCTTATTTTCAGTTATTACTTCTGAAAGCATCATAGTATAAAGCTATGTGTCTCTGTTTTTTCTTCTCGTCTATTCAGGCAGATATATTACCTTTATCATGGACCCGTTTCAATACGTTTATGTCATCCGAAACAGCAAACAACTCGAGTTCCACGAATTTGCTGATAAGATGGCTTCCAAAACTTTTGACTACCCAGCCTTGTCAAATGTAAAATTCCCCGATCTCAAGGAAAACCTGCACAGAATCTACCAGTATCTACAAGGCAAGCCTTTGGAAATAATCTCTGACCACATGATGAAAAATCTCCAGGATATATTTGAATGGAAATGCTCACAAGCAACAGATTGGGAAACAGAAAAAATGTACAAATTCTGCTGCTCTGTAATGTTTGAAGCCAGTTTTGTAACACTATATGGAAGAGTTCCTGCTGCAGATGGCCGCAAAGTTATTAGTGAAATCAGAGACAAATTTATCAAGTTTGATGCCAGCTTTCCCTATTTAGCTGCAAACATACCAATTGAGTTGCTAGGAGCTACCAAGAAGGTTCGGAAGGAGCTTATACATCATTTTTTACTTCAGAACATGACAAAATGGCTGGGAGGGTCAAAAGTGGTCCAAGCCAGACAAGATATATTTGAGAAATATGAGCTGCTTGGAGATTATGACAAAGCAGGTAGGAAACTTATGAATGATAGCTTGTCTAAAATAAAATAATTTACTATAGACCTTTGAAATAAAAAGGCAAAATGGCGACCTTGAATTTTTTTTATGTTCTTTCTAATTGGCTAATGATAAAATGTTTTACTCTGAAACAACCCTCTATGATAATTGATTTTTTTTTTGTGCTGAGGTGGTAAAACAAGATACTTAATGGTGATAATGAGAAAGATTATAACTGAGCTGCATTTACTCCCCTTATTCCCCCCACCCCCCCGACATTACATTTCAAACTATTCTCATTAAGCAGAAAATTAGACTTCAGAAGCCTATTGGTCCTCATTAGCATTCACTGATCCTTGGCTGGGTCTGTGTCCTAACATCTTTTAATTAGCACACTGCAAATCTAATCAGTGTAATAAACGCTATTAATCTTCCTTTTCACTTATTTTCTCCCAGCACATCATTTTGCCTTCCTGTGGGCCTCTGTGGGAAACACGATTCCAGCTACATTCTGGGCCATGTATTATCTGCTGCGGCACCCAGAAGCTCTCGCAGCGGTGCGTGACGAGATTGACCATTTGCTGCAGTCAACAGGTCAGAAGAGAGGGCCCACGTATAACATCCACCTCACCAGAGAACAATTGGACAACCTGGTCTACCTGGGTAATTTATTTTTATCTGTTAGCAAGAGAAGAGGGTCTCTCCCTGCAAACTGGGTTTATCACTCATTTCTGTTTACTGAGAAGGTGGAGGACACAGCTGCCTAATTGACATAATAACACCCATTTACATCAATTATAAATTATGTAGTTTATAGCTGTAGATACTCTCATTGCATGTAAACATTAAAGCCTAGGTAATTAACTATGCAAGGTATGCAAAAGGCTAAATCGAAGCTTTGCAATTATTTGAAAAAAGTTGATGCCTATTAAGTTGCTTGATTCTGAGCATCTGCCGAAGTGTTAATGCATTTCAAATACTTCAGCATGGTACTGCCAAGAAAGACCCTTTTCTGAAATTAAAGTAGGGTAATGCATTTAAACTGCAAATGTAATTTTTTCACAAGCGGTTTCTTTCTTTTTCTCTCCTTAACACGATAAAAAGAGTTCTAAAGCAGACTTCAGCATAGCTATGCCTCTGAACTGAAGAGAAGGACTAAAGCTTTCCAGATGAGAAATGGCATTTTCAGTACTGAAAGCAGCACCTTGATTCAACTCAGAGAGCTCCAGGGGAGATCCAGGTCTCCCAGTTGTAGACCAGTGGCTCACAGGAGGACTCTGGCCGGGCACAATGAGAAGTTGTGTTCTGGGGTTGGATAAGCCTTCAGGGCCCAGTGGTTTCACTTCACTTCATAGTACACAGACACTGGTCAGATGAATGCTGCAATTAGCCTGGAGGAGGAGAGAGCGAAGTATTTGTAGGTGTGTATAGCAGGGAGCAGTCTAGCTTCAAAGCATCTGAAAATCCCCATTGGTAGTGGTATCAGGATAGATGGGAGCTATATAAGGGCATAAAGGGTGAATATCCTTTTTGTTTTAGATACTGACAACAATCCCCTGATAAAGCTGAGCTTAGCCCTATGTGTTTCGATAGCTCCTGTCCTGACTTGGTGGTCTGCTCTAAAATGAAGCTGTGATAGAATGGGGCGATGAAGCAGTGTGGGGTCAGTGTGCCTGTTGAGCATCTATGTAAAGGATGCCTCTCTCCAGTATGGCATGTACTGAGAGCCCTGAGAGCCTGTGGTTCAATTTGAATTGTCTCTCACAGCACAAATCTAAAATTGAGTTTGATTCAGCTTCTTTTTATTAAAGCATTATTGTTAACTATATGCAGTGTGGCTCTAGTAAGTTGGTTTCATATGGAGTTACAGCTCTTTTGATGCAGATTTGTCTGTAGCTGATGAAGAGGGTTTTTGATGTTGGGAAGATATCCAATAACAAGAGTAACTTGACATTCTAAACCATTCCTGTAACTTAGGAACACAAGTAAAATTGTTTCACATCTGAGTTAGCATCCACCAAAAGATAATAGAGAAGAAAAGTTGCCAAGCATCAAAATGATAAAATCATAGATTCATAAAGGTTAGAAAAGACCTTCGAGACCATCTAGTAGAACCGTCAGCCCATCCCCACTGTGCCCACTAAACCATGTCCCTAAGTGCCACATCTGCCCTTTTCTTGAAAACCTTCAGGGACAGTGACTGCTCCACCTCCCTGGGCAGCCTTTTCCAATGCCTCACCACTCTTCCTGAGAAGAAATTTTTCCTACAATGATCAAGACAAAATTTATTTTCTAATTGGAGACAGAGGTGGAATTGGTAAAGGAAAAACAAAAGCACCCCAGAAGTGCAGGAATAAGGAAAATAAAAGCACAAAACTCACTATGATCACCTGGTGAAAAATGGGATAAACAGTTTCCAATATTGACTATGTCATCCTCTTGCTGCTCCTTGAAACTGTCAAATGTCTCGGTATCATTGATATACATGTTAAGAGGAAAATGCTATGTCTTACTTTGTAGTATTCTAGTTACACTTCTGTTAAATTTTTATAATGGTGTTAAACATAATGTGGTATGTAAAGAAGCTTGATTTCAATTCTTCTGGCACTTAAGTCGTAAGGGGCTGGATACTGTCCCATAAAATAATAATACAGAAAAAAAACTGTACCATAAGAGAATTAAATTCATGCTTCAGTGGAGAGGAGAAAGGGATGTTTTCTCAGTAAATGTATAGAAGGAACAAAGGTTCAAATTTTCATTGCTTGTCCAGCAAGAATTCCCCATCTCCACTGGCAGCTGCATGGAGAAAGCCATGAGCCAACCCTGCCCACACTTAGAGTACCTACAGCTTTCTGGCCACGACATGTGCGAAGGAGCCTGTCCTCCTCCCTCTCCCCCTGTTATGACCTGCAGCACAGAAAAATGGGAATTTGCATCCCTGCTCCTGTGTAAGGCAGCCAGGTGGGGTTCTTGTCTGTTTATCACCTTGTCATCTCTTTCTCCTGTTTTAAGCGCTCTGCTTCCCCGTCCTCTTTTGGCCTACTGTAACAAGAGCCTTTTTTTGGATTCCTCATGTTATGGAGAGCAAGCAGGAATTGCTAAAAAGCCTTTCTGAGAGGCATTGTTGTTATTGTGGCCACATTCGTTGGGTCTAGGGAATGACATGTCCCGATTTACTTCTAAATTCAAAACACAGGTATGTGATTAAAAAAAAAAAAAAAGAAGGTAAAAGAAGCTTTCAATCCTCTTGTCACACATTGTGGCCCTGATTATTCTCTTTCGATGGCATTTCTGGGGCAGCGCACTTCGTGTTGTCTGCTTAAGACTTTTCCAGCAACCAAAACACGCGTGCTTGTGCGCACAGAGTAACATACATTATTAGTCATTATGACTCACAATGGAGCTCTAATACGGTAAACGATACATGAGAACGGTCTGTCGGTTTTTATGGTTATAATGGAAATGCAAAGGGTAGAGCAGAAATATACTTAGTGCATGTGTAACGCTAGGCATGTTTAGTCAGTTCGTTTGTTCAGTATTAGTCCATTCATTTATATGGTGAAGTATTCTTGCCCCAGGTCACTGCTGAATCCTGGAGATTTCCTGCAAAAAAAGCACAGCTTGAAAAATGGTTTCGTATAGACAAAAGGGCAGGAACCCCAAAAGAACTAATGCGGAGTGTGTAACTGTAACACAAGCAATAAGCATTAAAATTGTTGTTTGGGTTGAGGTAAATAAATACATTTTTCCTGGAGGCAGCTGGACAGTACCATGTAATTCTTAGGAAGATACAGATGTAGTTGTTTCCAGTTGTCGTGTGTAGGCACACCGCTGTGCACGTGCGTTAGTGACCCCCCCAAATATTTGCATACCCAATCGCTTTTTTCCTATAATGCACTCTAATAATTATAGTTCCCTATTACCTGCTGTTAGTGTAAAATTAACAATCCATTATGCACAATAAGTTTTATAAAACATTTACAGATCGAGATCATGTTTAATTAAAATTAACTTGCCTATGAAAGCCAAATGCACTTATGATTCACAGTGACCTTTTATTACCTGCAGTCCCTTGTTTTGGCTGGATGATTGACAGCTTGCTGTTTGGCTACCATGTTGTATTTCAGCTGACAAGACTTTTCATTTTAACTCAATTTGCCTGCCTATCACAAGCTGGTGGCAGGCCAGGCTCAAGTCACCCAGCTTTGCCTCAGCAGCTTGCTCTATTTCTCATTAGTACGCATTTATTCAGTGGAAATTGGAAGACAAATGCTTGAAGGCATGTGAACTAAGTATAGCAAATTAGGGTTTAAAGACTGAATATTTATAAGTATATTGAAACAGTTTTTAAAAAAAATCTAGAATGAATTGGAGACTGAGTGCTAGCTTTAGTATAAGAGGAATGAAGAGAGAAGTGGGAGGATTCTAAGAATAACAATACTATGAGATATTTCTCTCTCTCTCTCTCTCTAGAAAATATGTAAAATCTCTCTGACAACACCTTATCAAACAACAGCCTGGCTTCTTTATGTAGTGTGTGTACGGCAAAGTTTAGCATCTCGTGTGTGTAAGAAGGGGAAAAAAATGAGGGTCATGCTCATTTGCTGCTTGGTTATCCCTTGGTATGCTTTAAATTGCCTTGTTTGTTCGGCACAAGCACAGAAACAGATGTTGCTCTACCACGCTGGATAATTTACTGTACCTCATGGTGCAGAATGGAAGGCCTCCCAAGCTACCCAGCTGGTCTGTCAGCGGCGATGGCTGGTGTCTGCTCAACTATGACAACTGCAAGCAAAGGCTGCAGCTTTATTGTGCAGTTGTCATTCCTCCCAACGTATAGCCCCGGCATTTGGGGAAAGCTGACTGTCTCTTTTTTTAATGTTTGCCTGCAAACCCGTATAAGCTTCCATCCTCCTTTGTTGATCATAATGTGAGTCATTACTTTTGTCATCTAATGATTATCGGCATGATCGCTCAGAGCTAGAGCCAAGCTCGCCTTCCACACATAACTGGTACTGGAAGGTAAAACAGATTTGTCATTTACGATCTGACCGCTAAGCCACACTTTGTGCTCCATTATTGTGATTAACTTCTGCATAAGATATGCTGCCCGATTGTCATCTGCGATCCGGCGGTGGGCACCGACTGCCGCACTCTGCAGGAGGACGGCCCCCGATAGGATGTGACTGCAGTGCTGGTCGAGTTAAACGCAGACCCGCTATTCTGCAGCGGCGCTGCAATAATTATTTTTCCTTTTTTTTTGCTCTCCCCATCCCCCCCACCCCGTTTGATTTCCTGGGTGAACGGTGCTGCCGTATGCATTGCCGCCGTTTCCAAAATCGTGGCGTTCCGAGCTGTGAGCTCTGAAGGCTGAGGGCAGTCTGGGAGTGGAGGCTGGACCCTTCCTTTGTACCATGCAAAGTTTTGTTGCCAGAGCACTGCCAGTTGAAATCTATCGTGTCAGGTGCCTTGTGGCTATTCACAGTAGAGGCCATATTCTGGAACCAGGGTTCTTCTCTGGCTTCGTCACCAACAAGCCGATTTGACTCTGCCTGATTATAGTAACGAAGGCAGTCCAAAAGAATATGCACAGACTCACTGTACGTCACATTGAATCACGGCACTGGCCACACAAAGCTGACCGCAGCCTCATTTCTTTAGACAAATGCATGCTTAAGGAAAAACCTCTTGCAAGAAAGCATCCAGGGCCACTTTATTTGCTATGCACGCTGCACCAGATTTAATTTTTAGTGAAAGAGCATTTGTTATTATTTTTTTCAGCTGCATCTACACTGGGTAGCTACTGTCTCTAATAAACTAACCTTTCGGGTGCAGCAGTTACAGCGCCTTGGTGAACGCTTAGAGAAGGCTTATTTGATATCCCCAAACATAAAAATGGGCACAAATGGATTGTTATGAGAAAATGAAACCCAATTTTAGGCTGTTTTTCATGCTGATGATTAGAAGGAATCAAGTAACATATAACAGCACCCATACATGCTGGTGGAAAAATAGTCAGTTTTGATTACAAAGTGAGAGATGCAGCCTTAGACAGGAGCTACATGCTGATATACATGCTATCAGAATGATTTATGCAAATTATGCATATTATTCCCAAAGGAATTCCTCCTCAAACTGCCAGGATAAATTGCCGGAAATTAGCCATAAAATCTGTCGTGCTAGGAGCAAAAGGTGAAGGCCACTGGGAAAGCAAGGACATTCAGCTTCTGGAGCCTTCCAGGATGTGATGGTGGAGACAGAAACTGAGCTTCTCCTGTACTGAAAGGGCTATGTTTTGTTTTCTCTTTGACAATTAAAAGTGTCTTTCTCTCTTAAAACTCCCAGGAAGATAATGAATTGCTTTCATTCACTTTGACCATAAGAGATGCTACCATTTGGCAATATAGCTCACTGAAAACAAAGCAAATAAATTTAAAAATCCTCAGACTAACAAGCAAAGTGTTTTTTCTAGCATGTAGTTGTACCTCTACACCCAACAGCTTCTGAAAGGCATGCTGAATAGCTCTGTGGATGCTTTTGCTGGTATTTGCTCTCAAGCTCCAAAATGAAAGGAAATGCATAAAGCATTCATGTCTTCTGATTGTGTTGTTTTCAACATGGTGCCTGAATAATGACTTTCCACCCAAAATCTGGGGCTGCCTCCAGCTGACACAATATCTCAGAACCATCAGCGAGAATCACATCGCAGTGCTTAGAGCCGCAGCCCCCGCCCTGCGGGACTGTTTAGTACCTTCTCGTGGTGTCTGGTTCATGTTTTGTTTTGTTTGTGGCTTGTTTTTTTTTTTTTTTCCTCCTTTAGCCTGCCCTACTAAACCTGTCGAGATGCAGCAGCTGCAGCCATGTATAACTTGCAGTCATCTCCCATATTTCTGATGCTTCCCCCCCTCCGCTTTTGTTTAATCACAGAGAGCGCCTTAAACGAGAGTTTACGGATGTGCTCATCTTCCATGAACATTCGCATCAGCCAGGAGGATTTTGTTCTCAAGCTCGAAGGGGATCAGGAAGTCAGTTTGAGGAAAGGAGACTGGATAGCCCTTTACCCTCAGATTTTGCACATGGACCCCGAGGTCTATGAAGATCCTAAGGTAAACGCTCAGCTGGTGCTGCTCTTCCTACTTCAGGCACATTGCAGCAGCCAGGCCTTTTGTGAAGGGTTTTTTTGTTGTTTCTTTCTTTTTTTTTTTTTTCCTGCTGTTCCTTCTTGTGGAACAAATCTTCTGACTTTCAGATGTATTTTCGAGGGCCCTACAGGTCAAAAGATTCATGGCCTGAAGAGAGAAATATGGTGATGAGACTGACTGCTACTGCTTTCAAAGGAAATGACAATTGCACATTGACTACCATGAACTTTAGGCTAAATGTGGGTTTTGTTTGTCAGTGGATCATTTGATACCCAAGGAGGGCTGAATAATAGAAGGTGGTTTAAATAGCAAATAATGTGGGCCATTTAGCTAAGTGCCCCCAAAGCATCATTGACTCTCTGAAGCCCTATAATAGCAGTGACTTACTTGAGCCTTATGCTTTTTCACCTCTCTTCATAGGGATTCACCCCTTCTCGATCAATTAGTATAGCGTTGTGAACTTGAGACTAAAGCTGTTGCTCCACAGCAAAGCTCCGAGGGTAATTGTGTCATCTCCTTGTATTTTTCTCTGACGCTCAAGTTAATGAATATCAAAGACTCGAAATTAATCCACCCTGCCTCAGCCTTAATATGGCTTCAGAAGTTCACCACCTGCATGCAAATTAAATAGTCTGAGTCTGCAGTAGGTTATTCCACTCGGTCGCTGTCCGTGGTCAGGGTGCCACATAGGAAGTGAGGCTGTCTGTAGGCGGGCCTTTTCAGCTGTAGAGATAGGAGCTTTTCCTGCATCACTCCTCATCCCCCTTTCCCTAAGCAAACAGCCTTCTGCCTATCATGCTGATTTCCGTGTTTGGGCATGTTTACATGTTCATAGAAACCCCATGTTAGAGAAACTGCTCCCCAGGGCTCTTCTTTTGGGGAATTTAGGGATAAGGATGTATACGTGGGGTTGCACAGGAGGGATGAGATTCAGATGCCTTGATGGTGAAGGGCAGTATCGTGCTGTGCAGGAACCCTGCCAGAGGCAGAGGGGAGTTGTGGTATGTGTTGGAGTTAGAAGGAGCAGGATGTAGAAACAGGTATGATCACAAGAGCCAGGAAAATGGAAATAATATCCAGTAGGACCCTGCTATCTGCTCCCATCCAAAATGAAGACAAAGACTGCTGAAAAAATTAGTATTTTTAAAAATATTCATGTATCAGCAAATAGTTAATTAATACTTTTATCCTTAAAAAGTCACAGCTAACAAATAAGCTTTTTCTCATTTTATTCTTAACACTTTATTTTGGAGAACATTATTGATTTGTCAAAAGTCCATCTGTTTGTTTAGGTCCTAGACTAAAGCATCGGAGTGGTAGCTGTGCCCCTCCCTTATTCAATAATTGTAAGAATACATTACCATATTTCCATTCCTTGAATATATCTGCTTGGTATCAGTTCTGCTCTGCTTTCACAGTACAGCTTTAGTTCATATATTTTATCTTTTTGATAGTGAATGAGCAATCCACACATTGCAGTACATTGATTTCAGCACATGGGCCCTCTTGAAAAGTGGGGAAATCACTGTTCTGTTTGGTTCTTAAAATATGCAGTGTGCTTTCAACAATAACTACTGAAGATCAGATAGAAATGGAGAATGAATTTTTTGAAAGGTGCAGTCTTGAGCTTGTCATGTATTTAGGGAAAACTTTCCTGGGAAAACAGGCAGCTTGACGAGATAATTTTGTAGCAATGCTTTTCTCCTGGATACATAAATTTAAGAGCTATCAAGTTATCTTCTGCTTTGGCACCATATTGTATATGTGTAAGCATATACTGTTGACCTCTTTCTCCACTCAAAGTCTAAATAAATGAGTCCATTTTTGTAAAGTGGATAAGTAAACCTCCAAATCGTAGCACAGTTAAGTTACAGAGCTCAGTAAACGGAACTGTGCAAATTCCCTAGAATGAAAGAAAAGGAAACCTTGCAGGAAACCCTACATGGTGGCTTCCCAAACAAAGCTAAATACAGGACATGACAGAGTGAGACTTATACCAGTCACAGGAGACTCCTCACTTTTCCTAGTACAGTAAGCAGATCATTCACAGAAAACGTTATCTCCAGTTTCTTCACGTTTTCCTCGCCATGACTCCCAGTCTCCCTTCCAAGAAGGCCTCACACATGGCTGGAATCCCCTTTGCTGTCAAAAAACTAGCCTTGTTTTAAAAGCAAGCTCACTGGCTCCGTAAAAATTATTGCAGCCTAGTGGCCCCAACAACACAAGCGTGAGTTTGATATCTCACGTTTTCTGCTTTTCTGGTTCCTTACACAGCACATTATTTTTTGTCAAAATGAGCTGCAGTTTTCAGGTGGCTCTTAGGATTGCAAGAAAGCAGTAAGGCTTGACCCAGTGTGTGTGTGTGTGTGCAATACCTCAGTTCCCAATAGTTCCAGACACCAGGAGCGCATCCTGTGGCAGTGCTCCCGTGAAGTGAAGAGCTTCATGTTTTTCTGTTTTGTTTTCCTTTTCAGACAGTTACAGTTCCTATCTGACAGTGCCTTTTTACATCAGTGGAATTTATATTTCAGGAAGGGATTATTTTTTAAGGAAGAAGGGGTATTCTGGGCTTTCACTTGTTACTGTGCTCCTTCAGATGATGCAGTAATTTAGACCAAAAAAAATATGCTTCCTTTCACAAAAACTGAAAAGAAGTACTTCCCAGTGAAAACACACATACAGCTGCCTTTAGCCTTGTGGGAAATCCAGGCCCTTGCCATTTAGAGAAAAAAGCATGTGGTCATCAACATCCAAAGTTGTATCCCCTCCCTTCCCCTTGTCCCTTTCTCGTAGACCACTTCCCCTGCTGCTGTTTTTCTTGACAACCAGACCCTCAGTGTGTGGTTTTCAGAGCCGTTTATCTAATGGGTAGATCAGTATCAGTGTGTTTTATCATTGTGTTATTTGGGTTTTTTAATCAGTTGAGGTGGTTTCTGTCTGACTGACTTGTTCCCAGCCAGCTCCAAATGGCTGCTGCTATAGCAGATGTATGCAAAGCAGGACAAATGCTAATGAGTGACCATAAGCAAGAAGTGTCTGTCATTTTTATTCAAAGCATGCAGGAGGATTTTGTAAGTGGTTAATTTGCCGTTGACTGAGTGAGGGTGCCAGATCTCCTTCATTCAAAAACATGAATTATCTCTAAACAGTGATCCTGCTGCTGGAAAATAGTCGGAAAGATGTTCAGTTTATGGAATGCAAGTTAGAAACTCAACCTCAAACCTCACTTGAAAGCTCATTCTTTATGATGGTCAGTCACTGGCAGTTGCCTAGCTTTGCTCACTGCTTCTGGAGCAAGCCATATGAAGGTCAGATGTGGCAAATTAAGCAGCAACGATCTCCACCTGAAGGGAAAACTGACTGCAAAATACTGGGTCTGCTTTTTAAATAATGTGCATCACTGGCTGAAAAAAAAAAAAAAAAAAAAGGATAGATTTTGCTTTACCTTGCAAGAACAGGATCAGTGCAATGCATTAATTTATTCATAAGCATTTGTGGATTATCCTTATTCATGATGTATGTACCACACCAAGCACATATGATGCTTTACAAGAAATTGTCCTTTCACTAAGGTTCATTGTCCCTGCTACAAAGCAGTCAAAATCTAATTGCAATCAATACAGGCCAGACACTCTAGTGAATGAGACATGGAAGCTGAAGGAGCTTGATGTAAAAGGGCTGAGCTAAGTAAGTAGTTTTCTTTGCAGGGAAGCAAAAGTGGGTTAATGACACTTGAGGGAACCATCTGAAAAGAAAAAGCTGTCAGCTCCTTGTCATCCTCTTTATTTTATTTTTTGGGTTTAAGAAGCATCGCTGTCATGCAAACAAAGCCACTCATACAACTGTTTTGTTAGATACCTCTCGCTCACTCTTTCTCTTTGATTTTCAGAAGTACAAGTTTGATCGTTACATAGAGAATGGCAAGAAGAAAACTACATTCTACAAGGCAGGAAGAAAACTGAAGTATTTCCTAATGCCCTTTGGCTCTGGGATCAGCATGTGTCCAGGGAGGTTCCTCGCAATGAATGAGATGAAGATGTTTCTTTTCTTACTTTTGGCTCATTTTGATGTAGAACTAGGGGAAAACAAAGCTGTCAGACTTGATAACAGTCGTATGGGCCTTGGTATCCTCCTGCCAGACACTGATATTGCCTTTCGTTACAAGCTGAGGTCCTTAAGAAATTGAGCAGTTGCCTCTGTGCCTTCTACTAATCTCAGTGTTTGCTCTGTTTCCTCACTCAGCTTTGTATTTTTGAAAGTGTTTGCTTTTACCCTCCCTACTTTCACCTCCTTCCTTTTTTTTCTAAGGAGAAAAGCCCTTCGACTGGAGGTAGATGACAGACACAGGGACATAAGAACCTCTATTTGTCCTGCCCATCTTCTGCTGAGGTGAGATGACAAGAACTTGGCTGACTATACCATGCCAATGTGAAGGATCCCCATACTCTTGGCTCTGAGTTGTGTAGGGCCTGGGGGAAGATGATGTCAAGCTGAACCCAGGCCATCATATTGGAAATGGGCTCAGTAGCCACATACAGGGAAATACTCAAATTCTTCAGAAACCTGACAGTCCAGATACACGGCAGGCACATTGACAGAGCCAAAAGACCTCCTACCATCACTGTGCCATGAGGTTCCCCCTTGTTGGATTGAGAAGTCACCCACCATCAGGAAGCATGACTGCATCTGCTTGTAGAAAAATAATAGTGAGAAAGGGGGGTCTTAATTCTAGAGGGTGAAAGGATTTTTTAGAGATAATTATTCTAACTTTGTGTTTACTCTGTTCCCTTTTATGAGTGTCTTAGTCCTTATCTGGGAGATGTAATGGAAGCTATATGAAGTGGAGGTGATTTACAAAATTTGTGATTTTTCCTGCAGCCAACTGAAGTCAGAGGGGAGGTTCTGTTGATTTTAATAGGTTCTGGATCAAGCTGAAATTACCTGTTTGGGTTTTTGAGCCAAAAAAGTATACTCTTCAGGGAGAAAAATTATGAGCCTATTTGAAATGATTCCGTCATCTCAAAAATTACCTTATGTTTGTCTTACCATTTTACTAGTAGCATATCTGTGTGTTTAGTTTGACAATTTATTGTGTTTGTTAGTTTCTCCATAAGGGCAAAAGAATGAGAGGGCTTCAAGGACAAGTGTGGTGTCTAAAACTGCTTTTTAATAGTATTTTAATGTGCCTAAGCTGTGCATAGGCAGACTAGTGTGACCTCTGTTTGGAAACAAAATTGTCTCTGTGCAAGATGGAAAACAGGATCTTCTTTGGGGCCAAAATGTGAGCAAGTGAAAACACCAGGCAGCCACAGCAGTTGACTGCAGGTGGGCTGCACAGCCTGCTCCACTGGGTGATCCTGTTTCAAACATGATTTTTTTTTTGCTGCACAGTATACAGAATATAAAATTTTAGACCCTATCTAGGACCTTGTCTTTAGACCTCTCTACTGAGATCCTCTCTCACTTCCGAGATCTCAATTTAGTCCAATCTCAATTTACCATGAACATAACTGTAATGGGAGACCAGCCATGTTTGCTGGCCTTGCTTTGTGTTCCCCAAAAATTCTTTTGGGGAATTTGAGATACACCAAAAATTTGAGATACACCAGCCTAAGTTCTGCCCACATTGCCAGCTGATGAATAACAGTGCTCTGCATGGTGCTCCCAAGTGTCCCGTCATCGTACATAGAAGTCAGATTGAAAGAAAGGTTAATAATCGCTGCAAGTGTAGGTTAGTTTGTGCAGTAAACCCTTAATCTATTCTGTGCCAGAATTTGCAACTTGCTAAGTAACAACCACAGAACTGTTACCCTTGTCTGGACACTGCCAGATGAACTGCCGGCTCATCTGGTGTTGGAGTATCCAGCAGCATTATAGAAACTTCTCAGTGAGTGCAGAACAAATCATTAAAAATATTGTTTTTCTCAAGTATTTCATTGTCTGCATTCCTGTGTTTCAGAGTGTCCTGCTCTGACAGAGTTAATGATGCTCAAAAAAATTACCTGACACTCTACTCTATACAAAAGACACAAAGTTCTGCAAACTTCAGCTGGATTTGTCAGAGCCACTGGTTCATTTTGAGAATACTCAGCTGAAATCTCTTGTGCCTCAATCTTGCATGTCTTCCAAAATCAGAAGGTTTACTTGTCTCGTAAGCACTTGATAGCCTATGGATGGAAACTGCTATGTTCATGCTAAGGTTTAGAATTATTTGTTGTTACTTGTGTAGAAGACTGTTTAGTTATTCATGTAAAGCACATATCCTAAATAAACGTCAATAGAAAGGCTTTCAGACATTGGCACAGCCGCATTCCAAATCCTCTGAGTAGAAAATTGTATTTTTGTGAGATGCATTGGATGAATATTTTCACTTCATATATAATATCAATAATGTCGACAGTGTTGGAGTACAGTTACATTAAATGGGCTTTGCGGTTGATTAAATGCCTTAACTTTGCTTCAACGTTTAATCAACACCAGAAGCTGATTATTGCGTTTTGTCACAGAACAAAATTTGTTTCTACGGAGAGATTCTTGCACTCAGGTTACTTACTGCTATACTTACTCAGTAGGAGCTACTCTATACTCGGCCATAGTTCACAATCCAGTTTGGACATTAGAGCCTTTTTTATTGAGAGAGGAAATGCTGATATCATTACACTCTTGACTGTATTACATTATTGTTTAAATGTAAGCTGTAGAATGTCTCATGCCACAGTTAGGATAAATCTTCCTTTGGCATCCAACTTTGAAACAAACCTGAAGCAACTGCAAAAATAACAGTAGGTATTTGTTTTAAGCATAAGACTTTTTTTTTTTTAATTAATAATCTATTGTTAGGATTTTGAATTAGTATATCACAGGCTGCTGCATAATTTAGTGGGACACTCTTGTGCCAGAAGTACACGCAGATCATTAGTAATTTCAGATTAATTGCTAATCAGTTTGTACAATATCTGTCTTGGAATTAAAAGGAGATCTAGATTGTTTCTAAACCAGTGAATTAAAGTTGTAGGCCTCGCTTTTTCATTAAAAAAAAAAAAAAAGGAAAGAAACAAGGTGTCAAAGTCTTTCTGGGAGCTGAAGGAAAGCTCTGTGAGGGCGCTCAGAAGCTGCGCCTCAGAGTTGGCGACCACACCTCACACCACACAGGAGGACAGGGCTTTCGTGGTATGAAGTCAGCCCATTGCACTTCTTGCTCAGGAGCCAAAATGACGGAACTTGGAGCAAGGGCTGCCCAGGTCATGCTGGAGTTGTGTCCCTGGGAGCCGCCGCTCCTGATGGATGGCTTTTGCTAGCGAGCAGTGTGTCACTGAGGTGGGGTCTGCATCCCTTTGCAGGCATGGTAAGGCTCACTGCTTTAAAGTCAGAGTGTTAGAGCAGGAGAGAGGAAGCATTAGGCCTGGTCATCCTGCTGGTTCACATACTCTGCAGCTGAGCAGTGACCCTGTGAGTCAGCAGCCAGCTGACTGGGAGCAACTTGGTCTCCTTGGAACAGGGAACAAGGCCCGTGGTGTTGGTATTCCTGGTTGTTAAGCAGCAAAGTGGGACAGGCCTGCAGCATCCCTAGGGGCCTGGCTGGAGCCAAGATGGCCACAAAGTGCTGCCCAAGGAGGAGGGCCAGCTTTGTGTGTTTGGCCGCAGCACCCAGGAGGCACCAGCTTGGTGCCGGTCACTCAGGCACTGTGATGGCTAAGCCACTCATGTAGAAACCTGCAGTAGCTGCGTTGGCAGGTGGTCAGCTGTCAGCCATGCAGGGCTGGCCTCACTGCTGACCAGTGGGACTGGCCAGAGGACTCTGTGGGTGCCTCCAGTCTGCCTTGGGTGACATGGGGAACCCGCTCCTAAGTGTTACAAGTGACTGTGCTGGGCTGTACTGGCCTCCAGTGATAGGCTATCACTGAATACAGTTATACTGATACTGTCATCTGCTGTTAAGGGGGAAAAAAAAAAAGTCATCTTCTTTTCTGATACAAAACAGGTTTATTAAATCGGCGTGTCCCATTTGTAGCACCCGAGCAGGAAGGTGAATTCATCATAAGCTAATACAAAATGTGATATTTTTTTTTACCACTATTCTTTTAATATGCACTTTGCTCTGCACTGTCACGCACTGTTGCTGTGCCCCACCACCAACTCACTAACCCCCTCTGTGTCTCAAAGGATCGTGCTGCTGCTCTAAGTGCACCTCTTTGCAAATTTGACTTCCACATCACTGCCAATACGTTGTAATGTAATAACCTAAAGCCATGTTAGAGTGTAAGAGCTGTTTAGAATGTTATGCATGTCACCGGTTTTGGCATTGTGCTTCTTTTCCTTTTTTATTATTTTCCTTCTTTCTTTCTTTCTTTCTTTCTTTCTTTCTTTTCTTTCTTTCTTTCTTTCTTTCTTTCTTTCTTTCTTTCTTTCTTTCTTTCTTTCTTTCTTTCTTTCTTTCTTTCTTTTTTGAGTGATTGCTGATCTGCAAGTTTCTCTTGCAGAATTATAAATGATCTTTTATGTCACCATTATTGCACTTTCTGTCATTCAGAAGATTGTGAATTGCTCTTAATTGCAAAAACTGACGTTTTGTATATGGGTGGACAATGGTTAGGCTTTACCTTAATAGTTAATATCCATCATTAAGGCTCTTAGGTCGAATAAGATACGTTGTGAATTCCTAAGCAAGAAAATTGAAACTTCATTATTTTAGTAATCTAACATCTGAAGTGATTTTTGTATTTCAAGGACACATAAAAATATATCTATTTTAATACTGAATGAGTGTCTGCGTTGATTTTTTTTCCACCTTGCATTTGCACTTTTTCTCACAGATACACGACTATTGCTTTCACTTTAAAACACAGCACACAGCACTTTTGTGTTGCTTGATCTTGGAAAGTATTTCTGTAAGGAAGACAAAAAGAGCCTTTCATTCAGCACTGGCATGCAGCATCTCCTTGGAATTTAGGAAATGATCACTTCTTCTTTACCCCCCCCCTCCCCCCATCAAACTAAAGCAGGTTCCTATCAGGATGAATGTGGGACCTTGGACATTTTTAGGGCATTGTCCAGAATCAGAATAGAGATACGCATTCCCAGTATAAAGATTGCTTCCCAAATACAGCTCCTTGTCCTTTCCTTTTGCCAAACCTCCGTGCAGTAGATGTATTACCTGCTATTAAATACTCTGCCCTCTTAGATCATTCATTTTAGGAGGAGAAAAGGTCGAAAATTGTTTCAGTGTACTGCACTGCACCAGCAAAGCACAACTTGGCTTTCCTAAGCAGCCCTGTCGCTGTGAATTCTGCCAGTAGCTATTTCGTACACAGCCTAAAGAGATCCCTTTTCTTCATTCCGTCATGCAGAGATGTGTGTGAGGTGTATCTGGGAGGACTGCTGGAGATACGTTGCACAGAAGAGGGACCTGCAGCATTTTTCTGCCTTTACTACACATGGTTGTAACTTTTTAATTCCATCGCATCCAGATTATTCCAAAAGTTACTGACGTTCAGTAATAAAAAAGCGATGTTATTTGAATATTCGGGATATTATATATCCTGAAGGCCACCCTTCTGCGTGAGCATTTCTTTGTGGTATGAAAGGCAGTTTGGGGGGGGGGGGGATTATAGCAGTTCCTGATACTGTATTATGTCTAATGTTTGGACCCCAGGTGCTTTTTTGATGTTACTTACATCTCACTTTATTTTAAAATCGAGACACCAATTTATGCATGACATATGCTTAATTCATATGAATAGGGCTGTTTCAGCTGTCGGACCATAGCCAGCGATGTCTTTTCCTGCTCATTGCCTGAACATGTGTGTGTACCACGGCCAGCCGTGTCCTGATACCTGCAGCACACCGGGAAGCCGGTCTAATTACAAAAGCACTGCTTACAACTTCACCTGTACGCTGATGCTTAGTGGCTATATTCATAAATGCTAGTAAGTATGAGTAAGTGGTTGCTGCATACAAAGAAGCAAATATAGAAACGTTTAAAAATGCGATTTCTTTTTTCACGTGAAAGCAAAGAACTAAAATGTAGTGGGAATCATAATCCTCATACAACACAGCGCTGTGTCTGTGGTGTGCAGCAGGTTTCCCTGCGACCTCAGGTGCTGAGGTTGTGGTCACACACCTCCTCTCATACCATCAGTGTGCTTCTCTTCCCAACTATTTGCACCAAAATAGAGTCAGAAGAAGTCTGTCCCTGCTATGAGCACTGCAGGATGCTCTCTTGCCATACTGTGTTACACTGCCTGTATTTTTTTTTTCCTTTAAACAACACTTGTTATCACAAGAAAGTTGATCGCCAGTCTGGGCTCTGGCTACTAAGGGGACAGTAAGGAAATGCCCCGTGGTGACTTTTGCCGATGAACTTCTGCATCAGCTCCTCTTTCCCCCTACCCCCGTCTTCCCAAGAGTTCAGCCGCCAGCCTCCCGCAGGCACATTCCCACGCTGCCAGCCAGTGAACCGCCCGGCTGCGGAGCGTGTCTTCCCTCGCCTCCCAAAGAGGGACTCTTCCCGGCAGAGACTTCCGAAGCCGCCGTGGACTTCGGAAGCCGCTTCGGACGCGCAGCGGTGCGCCCATCCCGCTGTCCCCGCTCCGCGCCCCGGGGCTGAGCCCGTCCGACCGCAGCCGTGCGTGCCGTGCTGCCCGCAATCCGACTCCCGGTTCTCGGCGCTCCCCCGCTCTCCAGAGCCCTTCAGAATAAGCAGGGAGCGCCGGCCGCCCTTCCTAAAGCAGCCCGGACGGGGACGGGAGCCCGGGGAGGTTCGGAGCCGGCGGAGAGGAGGTTTACTCCGGAAAGGCGATTGTTGGCCCCTAATCCTCAATTAAAGGGGTTTGAAAATAGTATTAGAGGGGCAATCTGTTCGGCAACTTCTTGGGAGAAATAATTGTTGATTTAGATAAGCGCTGATCCCCTCAGTGTTTGATGAAGACGTTAATTTATGGCTGTCTGGCAGTTTATGGCCGTCTTTAGACGTTCAGCTTTGTCTCTGTTCGAAGTGTGTCTTTCTCTTTATTTTCAAACGGCAAGCAAACGGTTGTGTTGGAGCTAAACCGCATCGTTTTCCTACAGCATCTCAAATTATCCACAGATCACAGTTCTTACACGCGCGTGTATGAATTTAAAAAACACAGCAGTAAAGTGCTCGAAACAGACCATCAATTCACTTCTTCTTTTATGACACGTCTCGGAGTCGGGCTGGGAGGACAAGGGCAGCGGGGGAAGGAATTAACCCCTCCGAGGCTGCGGGACGGCCGCGTCGGGGCAGAGCCCGAACGGTCCCAGGGGGGAGGCGACGCGGGGACACGGGGCTGGGGGGTGGGGGGGGGGGGGATGCGAGGACACGGAGCTGATGGGGACGCGGGGACACGGGGCTTGGAGGGGGGGGGAGAGGGATGCGGGGATACGGGGCTGATAGGCGGACGAAGGGACACGGGGTTGATGGGACGACGCGGGGCTGCCCGCGGCTCTGGGCTCGGCCCTTTAGCTGAGCTGCCCCAAGTTTTGTCCCGCCCCGGCCGGGAGCGGCTCTGTTGGGAACCTCCGTCCCCTTCTGGCCTATGGGAACGCAAGAGACGCTGGAGAGAGAGCTGTGGGGTCCCGAGTCATTGATTTTGCCTCCTCACATCCCCTCTCCAGCACCAGAACCCGAGTGTTAATTGCTGCAAAGTTTCCGAGCACGTGGATAATTTACTTTGACTGCCGCGTTTTAATTAAAAGCAAACTTATTTATGTTTCCGATGTTTATATTACGCGATTTAATTACATTTAGAGACAGCGTCGCACTTCCTCCCCCCCCCCCCCCCCCCCCCCCCCCCTTCCACTCTAAATCACATTTTCATTAAAGGTTTTAATAAGAAAACTCACTTGACCACTATCCGTTATGCGGTCCCTCCATGCACACAAGTTCACTTACCCATTCATTTAGTCACTTACTCATTCCAGCAGATCCGCCGCCACTGCTGCTAGCAGGGATGTGAACACTCATAATTATTTGTCAAAGTCTGGAAAGTGTATTATCCCTTCTTCTAGTGGTAATTAGTTACCATAGCATCTAATACGTAAATGTGCCCAGAGCACACCATTAACAGTTAAGCGGAGGATTCAATTTAACACATGATTATATCTTTCATAAGTCATTACATTAGGAAAGCCAATGTCACTCATGCTGGGACCATTTCGGGCTCGGAGCCGGGGTAAGGGCCGGGGAAGGGTCCGAGGGGGGAGATGCGGCGCGGTGCGGCTGCCGACACGGGGGGCTCTTTGGAAGGGGCCACTCTCCTTTCTATCAGGCAGGCGTTAGGCGGGGCGGGGGAGGCTCTTCCAGCGCCGTCCGGGGACGCTGCAGGGGGACACAGGGGGTGGCAGCACCCCTCACCTCTCTGCCCCCTCGGAAAAAGCCTGGAGGCGACAAGCGAGCACCCAGGGCCGGCCTGGACGGCAAAGCTTTGGCTTTCCTCTTCCCTCCCTCCTCCGCCCCGCCGGCGGAGCCAGGACCGGGGAGCGGGAAGGAGAAACCTCGGCCACGTCCATCTGCAGGAGAGGAAGAAGAGAGAGGTCGACGGAGCGGCGCTGGGAGCCGCTCACCCCTCCGGCCCCGATGGGGAGCGGCAGCCCCCGCAGCCCTCGCAGCCCCCGGCCGAGCTCGGGAGTTCCTCCGGCAGCCGCCGCCCCGACGTGACCCCGTCGAGGGGACGGCTGCGGGCAGCCCTCTCGGAAACCGGAGGTACCGAGCGCTGAGTCTTGAGGCAAATGCCTCCCCGATGCTGTGAGCGCGCACACACACACACACACACACACACACACACACGGGCACGGGCACGCACCACGCCAAGCTGGTGGCGGTGGTTAATTCCTAATCAGAATGATGGACAGCAGAGACGGAACAATACAAACTAATGGCTGTGTTGCTGATCACTTTACCCCTTGATTAAAGACACCCAATTATGGCGCAGAACAGTGTCGTAATTATGTTCCTTAATCACATCCAGGAGGTTTAATTGCCTTAACGATGTGTTTCATTAAATGAATTTAGGTATTATAGTCGACAGTTTTCATACACAGTTGTTTTCAAATTAACATAATATTAGACATCGTCATGGAAATTGTTTTAATAATCATAATTAGACGCACCCAGCCTTTGTCTCGCAAATGCTGAGAGACGCTGCTCCCGGCGCCCGGGGGCTGAGCTGCCCACCCTCTCCGGGCCGCCTTCCCACCGCTCCGTGGCACTTTACAGTTATGTTTCCTGAAAAGTTACAGGTTCTGATTAATCTTTTCTGATGGGAAGTGGAGCGGAAAAGATTGATCCCCTTCCCCCCCCCCCCACCTCCCCCCTTCCCCCCCCACCCGCCCGGTGCGGGGCTGCCGACGGGAGCGGCGGTACGGAGGGCACCGGAGTGTGGGGGGGGGGGGGGGGGGGCGGCCCCAAAACTCGGCGGGGATGGGGAGAAGGAGGTCCGGAGTGGCAATCGGGGCCCGACGGAGGGGGGGAAGCGCTCCGAGCAGGAACCCCTCGTCCGGAAGCACCCCAGGGCTGTGGTGGGGGGGGCACTGGGGAGCAAAGGAAAGGAGCCATCGCCCCACACACCCCCTTCCCCCCCCCCCCCGCCCCCCCCCCACCCGTCCACCTCCTTAAATCTGGAGGTAAATGCTTAACACAGAGCACAGCGCGATTGCAAACGTTTGTTCAAAATATTTTAATAAAGATTCTTTCCGACATAGATACACATACAAACGATCGTACATTGCTGTCATAATCTGATTGACCTATTTAATATATATCACTCTTTACACATCCGTGACCTGCCAACAGATCCATCACGGCTCCCACTGCGCCATCCAACCTGACAGTCCGAATTTATATTATCTGCGAGGAGTGGGAAATAGCACGACTCGGGGTCGGGGAGGGAAGGAAAGAAAAGAATCATTACAAAATCCGGCTTTACAACTGGCAGAGAGGCAGCACCCAGCCATGCAAACTCAAGCGGAAGGCTCACTTTGGGGAAATAGCTCCTTCTTGCTCTTCATCTCCCCCCCCCCCCCCTCCACCCCCCCCCCCAAAAAAAAACCCCCACCCCACCTTCCCTCCCCACCCCCCCGAAAAAGAAAAGAACTCCACGCCGTCGGCAAACGAGCCCGAAGTATTTTCGAGTGTTTCAACTTCAAGTATATCATCCGCGGTCGGAAGGAATGATTTACGTACGCGTTCGAAGCGCCCCAAAAGACACCTCTGAAAGCACAGCGCCCTGCGAAGCGTTGGCGATATTCGCGTTAGCAGCTTTTGCTCTGCGCCCGGGTGAAGGGAACGGCCACCACCTGCCCTAACGCGAAGCCCTTTCCCAACTCAGTGGCCGAGCCACGAAGAATACACCTTTCCTGTCTTTTTTTTTTTTTTTTTTCTTTTTTTTTTTTTTGGACTGAAGCGATTTATTAAAGCTCAATTGAAATACAAAGGGATGATGCAACTCAAAAAAATCCAAGATGACCTTTCAGAAACCTCAGCAGCTCGGGTACAGCGACAGTTCCGGTTAGACGGTGTTGGCAAATAAACGGCTTTCAACACTTGGCACACAGTTTCAAGTTCATCCATAAACAGAATTTTTAGAAGCATTAGAAAGTAAACCGCACAGAAGGGCCCCTGACCTTAAAACACATGAGAACTACCGGCGGGGCGGGAGGGTCACCCAAAGAAGAACAAATAAATACGTCCCGTCTGTACAGCGCTGCGGGTGGGGAGGACGAGGTGCGCGCAGATCCCTCGTTCACAAACGCGGTGCTTTCAGCCGCACACGGAGGAGGGGTTCGGATCGGGGATTTTCTTTTTTTTTTCTTTTTTTTTCCCTTTTTAAAAAATCTTCCTCTCTATTTCTTTTCCTTTTCCTTTTCCCTTTCTTTTTTTTCCTTTTTCTTTTCTTTTTTTTTTTTTTTTAAACCACTCTCACCAAAACTTTGCGCATTCGCACGGGATCAAAGTTTCGAGACGCTAAAAAACACAGAGTCTTCCGTAAGCAATGCTCCAGTCTCTTTGTTTCTGCGAGTCGCTTAAATAAGAAGTTTACATTTCAAGTTGGTTTGTTTCCTGGCTCAGAATAATTATAATAATGCTGCTAATAATTAAAAACAAACAAACAAACAAACCAAAAACCAAACCAAAACCAACCTACGTTCTCGTGCCCTCTCTGATTCGTCCCATCCACCTCCGCTCCCCGTCACCGGGACCGCTCGGTGCTGGGCGGGCCGGGACACGGCTCCGCTCCCCCGTCCCCGCGTTCTGTCTCCCACCCGGCCGCTGTTTCTCAGCCGCCCCATTGTCCGGACGCGCGGCGGCCCCGCCGGGGCTCAGCCCGCGACTCCCCGCTGCGAGGCTCGCCCCCCGCCGCCCCTTCTCCCGCCCCGGCCCCCTCCCGCGGCCGTCCCGTCCCGGCGGAGCCCGCGGAGCGCTCGGAGCGGAGGGCGGCGGGGACCCGGGCGGCTCTCAGTCCCTCCGCCGCCCCCGCGCCCCCCGGCCCGGCCCGGCCGCGGCCCCCCGGCGCCCTTCCCTTCCCTCTCGTCTCCCCGGGGCCGCGGCGGAGGCGGAGGCGGCGGCGGCGGGGCTCGGCGCGGCTTAAGGCTTCTCCGTGCACTGTTTGCAGAGACTGGAGGAGACGCTGTTGAAGATGGCACATTTCTCCGGGCAGGAGGTGGCGGGAGGCAGCCCGGCGCTGAACGGGTACCCCGCCGCCTGCTCGTAGGCGCCGAGGGCGGGGTGCAGCGCGGCCGCCGCCGCCGCCGCCGCCGCGGCGGAGCTGGGCAGGGAGGCGGCCGAGATGGCCTGGCCCTGGTTGAGATAAGCCACGAGGCGCCGCATCTCCTCCAGGGCCTGCGCCTGCATGAGGATGTAGTTCTTGGCCAGCAGCAGCGTGGCGATCTTGGAGAGCTTCCGCACCGAGGGGCTGTGCGCGTAGGGGATGACGGCCCGCAGCTCGTCCAGCGCGTCGTTCAGGTCGTGCATCCGCCGCCGCTCCCGCGCGTTGATGTTGAGGCGCAGCGCCTTCTGCTCCTTGGACTTCTTGCTGCCGCCGTGCCCGTGCCCGTTGGAGCAGCCGCCCTCGGCAGCCTTCAGCCCCCCGCCCCCCCCCTCCTCCCGGGCCGCCGCCGCCGCCGCCGCCGCCGCCGCCGCCGCCCGCCGCCGGCGAAGCGTCGCGCGGGTCCCCCCCGGCGCCGCGCAGCAGCAGCTCGCAGCGGCCGTCGCTGTCGTCGTCGGGGCTCTGCTCGCCGCCGCTGCTCTCGGCCACCGAGCTGCGGCTGGCGCTCTCGCCGTACTTGACGCACACGGAGCCCGGCGGCAGCGCCAGCGGGTCCCCGCCGACGCCGGGCTGCAGCAGCGCCTCGGGCTCCGGCGCTTCGTAGCAGGCGAGCGGCGAGGGCTGGCGGTCGCGCGGGTGGGAGAGGTCGAGCCCCGGGGGCGAGCGGAAGGCGGACTCCATGCGCTTGGCCGAGGCGGCGAGGCTCTTGTGGAAGAGGTCCTCTTCCGCGGGCAGCCCCAGCGCCCGCTCCATCGGCGCCTCCGCCTCCTCCGCCCCCCTCAGCTCCCGGCCCGCTCCTCCAAGGCTCCTCCGCGCCGCGGCGGGCGGCTCCCCGGCGTCCCGCGGGCGGAAGGCGCCTCCCGGCTCCCGGCGGGGCTGCGCCGCGCCCGGTGGCCCCGCTCCGCTCCGGGCTCCGGCGGCGGCTGGCGGTGCTCCGGCGGCGGCGGCGGCGGCGGCGGCGGCGGCGGCTCCCGCTGCAGCTCCGGCTCCGGCTCCGGCTCGCCCTCAGCAGGCGCCGCGCTGGGGCATTGTGCGCTGCCAGCCGCGCCGCTTCCACCGTTTATCTTGCTTGGATTCACCTTCAAGAGATTTCCGGACCCATCAACCAGCAGCCGCCGCAGACGGGGGAGTCTTTTACATCATTATCTCGGAGAGTAGGTTATTATGGAGAAGAGTCGCCTGTTGGGACAGAGCTTTCTACCCAATCAGGTTAACGTTTTAATTAATAGGATTAAAACGGTAACAAACAATCCCAGGCGCTATCTGGCCCCGAGTCTGAATAGTTTCATTTCCCAGGTCTGCAGGCAGGCAGCAGCCCGAGCTTTATAAGCGGCGCCCGCTCCATTATTCTCGCTGCCATCTGTATACACAGCTTAACGCATATGTTTGCAAGACGTTGTGTCCTGTTAGTAACCCAACAACTGCCTTTAGCTTGACATGTGTGGCGACTTTCACTCATCAATGAGCACACTAAAAGCCCTACTTAGATCGAAGGATGTTCTTTGCCTCCTTCAGCAAATTGCAGCCCCGCGCCGCGCCGGAGCCGCCCGACTCCCGCTGCCTCGGCCGTGCGGGCGGAGGGACACCCTCTCCCCCCCCCCCACCCCCCCGGCAGCCCACCCGCCCCCCGCGTTTACATCCACTCAGAGCCCCCTCCCCTCCCCCCCCCCCCCCCCCCCGTTCCCCCCCCTCCCCGCGGAAGGGAAAAGGGAGAAAAAAGAGAGAGAACTGAGAAGCCCCGGCCCAGCCCGAGCCGAGGTGCTCCTGAGGGCGGGGGCGGGGGGGTCCCAGCCTTCTCCACCCCCACCCGCAGAGGGAGACCGAAGCGCGAGGAGTTTCCCCTCCTCACCAAGCAGCAGATTGCCGCTTCCCTAATGCTTATCCCCCCGTGTCCCTGTGGAAAGATAAATCCCCGGCATTTACCTCGGTCCGGGGAGGAGAGAGGGCAGAGAAAGCCTCAAACCCACCAAGTGAGACCCGAACCCACCAAACTTTTTTTTAAGACGGTCGCCCAACTCTTGACAGCGCCCTCCCCCTCTCCGTCCCTCCCTCGGGGCTCCGCTCCGTTGGCAGCCCGGGACCCCGCACCCCCCTCCCCCCCTCCCGCCGGGCTCCGTCCGCCGCTCCCCGCTCAGAGCCGCTCTCCTTCTCCACTGCGGAGCGCTCTGGGATCACCCACTATTTAGCGGCGGGTTTTCGTTCCGGCGACATCGCTAAAAACAATATTTCCCAACGCTTCCACTAAATCATCCTTATGGGGCAGAATTACCGAGGGCTATGAAATTTTTTGGTTTCCCCGCTTTCATTAAAAACCTTTTAATTGTGTCTTTCGGAGTTGGCCCCAGGTGTTGGACTCTTTTCATTACATTTTGCTCTAATGTGATGAAATTCTAATTCTCTCCTTACCATATGGTTAAATTTCCCCACTGAGAATTAGTTGAAAAAGGAGAAATAATCTATTAATCTCTGTAATAGATTCACAAATGAGCTTTGCCACAGAACCTGTTTTTGAATGGTAATATGGGAACAGTTGGGTGCCTTGTTTCAGGGAAGAAAGGAGCAGGCGACAACAGCAAACGTTTGAATTTTCACCTGGAAAGAATGAAAAGGAGCCAAGCTGCGGATCTCCGAGTAATTGACTGAGATTTCAGAGGGCGAGGACAGGACTACAATGCGGACCCTACAATGCGCACCCCGGCACCGCTCGTCCCCAGGCCAGGCACGGCCATGCGAGCCGGGCCCTGCAGGAGGGGCTGCCCCAGCCCTGTCCCTGTCCCTGTCCCTGTCCCTGTCCCTGGTCCCCGGCCAAGAGAGCGGCCACCGAGCTGCCCACCCCTTGCCACGCGTTATCCTCCATCATTAGCGATCCAGCAGCATTCTGCCTTCATTTTTTTTTTTTTTCCCCATTAGCAACTTCCTTTTCCTTGGGACAGTCAACAAAGGCGTTTATTACCGCGGAGTGTTTTATTTATTTTTTTATTATTATCATTTTTAATTTTTTTTTTAATTTTTTATTTTAATCAGCGCCGACTTATGAAAATCACGCGGTCGCTTGAGGATGACGGACGCCGTTACTCCGATTTGACGGCTAAGGGGAACGTTTCACTGCTGGCAGCTCCGAAGACAGAGCTCTCCGGATCCATCCCTCCTCACTCGTCGCTTTCACTGCCCCTCCCTCCCTTCTGCCTGACCCTTCGGGGCCCGCGCCGTCGGGCCGAGGGCACTCCCGGCCTCCTCCTCTCCGCTCTCCCCCAGGTGCGCTCTCCCCGTCTCCGGTATCTCTCCGTCCGTCCGAGCTTTCTGCCCGCCCCGTGGCCCGAGCTGTTCGGTAGCCTCAGGAACTTGAGTTTGGGAGCGGGCAGAAGAATTTATAGAAGCTCTAAATGCGGGGCTTATAAAAATACCGAGGAACGGTCTTTGAGGTTTATGCACTCGTAAACTTTTGCTGATTGCTTCTGGGAAGTTGTCAGGCATTTAACATCGCGTTTATCTTACAGCGCAATGAAAACACATCTGCCCAGCTCCTCGTTACCTGCTTTAATTGCACCGTGGCCCTCTGCCATTGGTTGCGCGTTATTTCGGGGCAGGAGCGGCCCGCAACCGCAGGAGGGAGCGCGGCCCGGCCCGCAGAGAGCAGTCCGACCGCGTTCCCTCTCCGCCCGCAGCCGGACGGCTCTGCCTGCGGGCGGCGGGGAGCGGAGCGCTGCCGAGGTGGTGGGATTCAGGCCGAGGGTGTCACGCAGCTCCCGGTCCGCCCCTCCCCGGCTCCAACCCCGCACGCCGGGGCCGGGCTGCCCGGATAGCCGCAGGACTCGGGGAGAGCTCTGCCCTCACCGCAGATCCCTGCGTGTGTTTTGCTGTCGTTGGCAAACTTTATGTAAGTTCGGAGTGAAGAAGAAGAAAGGGTTAAAAATAAAGAAAATGACGGCTCCGCTCCATCCCCTCTTAGTGCGCAGCCCTCACAGGAGTCCCCGCAGAAGTCTGTGGATTCCCAGCTTGGCAAGTTTGTTCGTTTTGTTTTTTTTTCTCCCACGGGCAGCGCAATCCCACCCGGGGCTCCGTGTAGGGGAGAAGAAAGGCGCCCCCCCCGGGCCGGCGGGGGCTGCGGGGGGAGCATCTCCCCCGTCCCGGCGCCGTGAAGCGAAGGGAGAGCTGCGCAGGGGAAGACTCTGTAGCGGGGCACAAATGCAGCGTAATGGGGTGCGAGTGCGGCCCCGCTCCTCCAGAGATGGGCTGCCCTAAGAGTAAGGAGGGAAAAGTCTGCGGGACCGGTGGCACCTGAGGGTACTCGAGGAGACCCCCGGTCTCTAACCGATCCCTTCCCCGCAGACAACGGGCAGAGCTCCGGTCCCGACGCGGCGCTCCCGATCCAAAATCCACAGCACCATCTCCTGGGCAGCGGGCGCAGTGCAGGGCCCCTGCGAGGCGCCGGGCTCGGCTCGGGCTGCAGGGAAGGGCCGGCGCAGGGTTGGGGGCACCGAAAGGAATTGCCGTCTGGCTGTGCTGCTTTGGAAGCCGAAGCCTAGGGGGTAAGGGATGAGCTTGGGTAAGAGTCAAAAGACAATCTGTACGTTTTATCTGTACATTTACGTGGCCTCACATCAGGAAATGTATGTACTTGAAATAGACTAGAAGAGCCTGGTGGTATTCCAGTTTCAGAGACAACACCGGGTGCACACACAGAGGCATTACCCTGAGGTTTATGGGGAAAGACCAAAAGATCTTATTAAGTACAACGTCTTTTTCTTTCTTTCTTTCTTTCTTTCTTTCTTTCTTTCTTTCTTTCTTTCTTTCTTTCTTTCTTTCTTTCTTTCTTTCTTTCTTTCTTTCTTTCTTTCTTTCTTTCTTTCTTTCTTTCTTTCTTTCTTTCTTTCTTTCTTTCTTTCTTTCTTTCTTTCTTTCTTTCTTTCTTTCTTTCTTTCTTTCCTTCTTTCTTTCCTTCTTTCCTTCTTTCCTTCTTTCTTTCTTTCCTTCTTTCCTTCTTTCTTTCTTTCCTTCTTTCTTTCCTTCTTTCCTTCTTTCCTTCCTTCTTTCTTTCCTTCCTTCTTTCTTTCCTTCCTTCTTTCTTTCCTTCCTTCTTTCTTTCCTTCCTTCTTTCTTTCTTTCCTTCTTTCTTTCCTTCTTTCTTTCTTTCTTTCTTTCTTTCTTTCTTTCTTTCTTTCTTTCTTTCTTTCTTTCTTTCTTTCTTTCTTTCTTTCTTTCTTTCTTTCTTTCTTTCTTTCTTCCTTTCTTCCTTTCTTCCTTTCTTCCTTTCTTCCTTTCTTCCTTTCCTCCTTTCCTCCTTTCTTCCTTTCCTCCTTTCCTCCTTTCCTCCTTTCCTCCTTTCCTCCTTTCCTCCTTTCCTCCTTTCCTTCCTTCCTTCCTTCCTTCCTTCCTTCCTTCCTTCCTTCCTTCCTTCCTTCCTTCCTTCCTTCCTTCCTTCCTTCCTTCCTTCCTTCCTTCCTTCCTTCCTTCCTTCCTTCCTTCCTTCCTTCCTTTCTCTCTCTCTCTCTCTTTCTCTCTCTCTCCCTTCCTCCCTTCCTTCCTCTCCTCCTTCCAGCCCTCTAAAACACACTTGCCAGTGCATTTTTCCTTAGCAAATATGCCCTGTATTTGACTGAGCAATCTGCAGTACTTATGTATCTGTTTCAGTCTGAATTCTGCCCTATCAGATCCATCTAATCACAAGGTCTCAGGGCAAGTCTTTATTCTCTGTCCCTTTCAAACACTCTCAAGAAATGTCCGGATGGGTTTCAGCAGGAGTGGGGGCTGAAGCGCTGGCCATGAACAGTCGATATTTACTCCTTGTCCATCTTCTATGCTGACGCTCAATCCTATTTTCTTTATATTGGAAACTTTCCACTGTAACAAGTGTGGCACTGAGCTTACTCTCCTCACTCCCATTTGGCCAAGCTAGAGACATTTATTTTCAGTTAATATTTCACTGCCAATAGGCCCTTCCTTTCCTTTCCCTTCCTTTCCCTTCCCTTCCATGCTTCTTGAACTCCTTCCAGTTCACCTTTATTGGTACTGAAAGTACTTAAATTTGAAAGCAGCAGTCGAGGTGCTATCTCATCAGTATTGTGTACTGAGAGAGACATCTATCACTTCCTGGCTATATGACACGATGCCTCTGTGTTACAAGTCCAAAAATTACATTGGATTTTTTTTTCTTGGTTTCACTACTGGATCTTATTTAATTTACTGAAGCCCATACATCCAAATCTATATGTTGGTAGGCACGTATATTACACCTACTGTGTTCCCTTCAGTCACCACTTTGCAATTATAGGAAGAAAAAAAATGCCTGTGTGTACCTTTCTTCCCTTCTTTATAAATCCATGCTGTTTATTGGCTGCGGATCCATTTTCCCCTAAGTGCTCAGGACTTTTACCTTTTAATATTTTCCCCACTATATTACTGCAGTCTGAAGTTAGGCTTACCAGATGGTAGATGACAGGATCGCTCTTTCTCTTCCTCTTCCCCTGCCATTTTTAAAGACCAGTAACACTTTCCCCTTTCTTTTCAGACCTCGTAGAGCTCACTAATTCTCCAGAAATGCTTTTAAATAATTGTCAGTAGTTTGGATAAGTTCATTAGTGAATTCCCTTTTCTCCTTATGAGGCACATCCTGCAGATGTGCTCAGTTTCACATACTCGGTTTCTTCCCCCTTCAACCTTCTTTATGACCTTCTCTCAACAATTCTTACTACACGGCTTTCTTTTCTGATTGTGCTTTATTTTTCTTAAAAAAGCAGTTCAGTATATTTGCTAACTTAGCATCATCACCCCTTTTGTTCCCTTCTTCAGAGAACAACAAACATCTTTTATTCCTAGCAATTCCCTTCCCCTTGTAATTAAAAGCTCATCTACAATCTATACACATCTACATAGCTGTACCAAAAAATACAGGCACTATTGGTAGCAACTCTGTTATACTCTATAAATAAGGTAATTTTATATGTTTAATAAGTTATCATGGACATAAAATATAAAAATGTGCTGAAATACAGCTCAGTAAGAGTAAAAATCCATATATTTAAGAAAGAAAAATAATTTAGTTTTCAGATTCTTCCTATATTTCAACTATCCTTGAATTAAGGCGTAAGCTCTCTTCCCATTAAGCACTTCTGTCGCCATGCTAAGTAATAAGGAAGAACAAAAGATTTCCTTCCTGGATTACTTTGCTGAATTCACACTTTAATCTCCAGGTAGATGATGTTTTTCAAACACACTCAGATGTCTGATTGTCATCTTTATGTCTCGGGAAGTATTCCCAGCAATTCGGGTACAGTAAAGTATCTACCTCGAGCAAGCCTCTGTGTGCTATATAACTTTTATAGTCATTATAAAAAGTAATTTATTGAAAAAACTTAAACCTTTTCCAACTCAACTGACTTTTGATTTAAAGGTGTGAGCTCCTGGTTATGGTAATCAGGTGTGGTAGGTGCTTTTTTCAGAATTAGGTTTGCTGTTTATATCGTGAAGTTTAGAAGCTACGAGAGTAACATCCTCTAAAACATAGCACGTTCACAGAAACTGGGATATCTCAGCCCATGTTTCATGGTTACGCTGCTGGAATTGCACATAATCTGAGGTAGGGGAACTTTTCCCTTTTTCACATCACGTTTTTTCTCCTGGGTACTCTTTTTATTTTCCTTTACTGTAATACAACACAGTGATTCTGGCTGCAGGCTGGTTTGAGGAAATGGCATGTAACAGAAGAGAGGAAGTAACATCTCACTGGTATCTGACTGTCTGTCTCTGTCCTTCTGTCTCTCATTTTCTTTCTGTATTTTTTCCCTCGTTCTCTTCCTTGCTTGCTTTTGCTCTCTTGATTCCTTGTGTTCTTTCTTCATATACCATATGGCCATGCTTCGTTACGAGATGGAACAGCCCTGTTTTCGAAGTGACAACATCCTTTAATAACAGCAGAGATCACGACCAGGAGGAGTGCTCCTTGTAACAGTGCCTAGCTCTGATTAGCGCTGTGACACAAGCTCATGGTGCTTTTGAGCCAAACCATTGCAATGGGATTTGAGCTTGCGATTTGATCCAGGGATGAGGTCAGCCAGCTTTAACCTCGCTTCTGCCATGGGTTCTGTGTGGGCAGAGAGCAGGTGCTGCAGACTGGAGGACCCCACCTCACTGCAGCCACACCAAGGGAAGAACCAATGTAATTTATCAGTGACATAGACGATGGTATCAAGTGCACCCTCAGCAAGTTTGCAGATGACACAAAGCTGAGCTGTGCAGTTGATACATTGGAGGGAAGGGAAGCCATTCAGAGGAACTTGGACAGGCTGGGGAAGTGGGTCCGTGTGAACCTAATGAGGTTCAACAAGGCCAAGTGCAAGAACACCTTGAGAGCAGCCCAGTGGAGAAGGACCTGGGGGTCCTGGTGGACATGAAGCTGGACACAAGCCAGCAGTGTGCGTTTGCAGCCCAGAAAGCCAACTGTGTTCTGGGCTGCATTAAAAAAGGGGTGGCCAGCAGGGAGAGGGAGGTGACTGTCCCCCTGTATTCAGCTCTTGTGAGGCCCCATCTGGAGTACTGCGTCTAGGCCTGGGGCTCCCACTACAGGAAGGACGTGGAGCTCTTAGAGCAGGTCCGGAGGAGGACCACTATGATGATCAGAGGGCTGGAGCACCTCTCCTGTGAGGAAAGATTGAGGGAACTGGGATTGTTTAGCTTGGAGAAGAGAAGGCTCTGGAGAGACCTCATTGTGACCTTCCAATACTTGAAGGGAGCATATAAACAGGAAGGGGAATGACTGTTTACGAGGGTGGATAGTGATAGGATAAGGGGGAATGGTTTTAAACTGAGACAGGGGATGTTTAGGTTAGATATTAGGAGGAAGTTTTTCACGCAAAAGGTGGTGAAGCACTGGAACAGGTTGCCCAAGGAGTCTGTGGATGCCCCATTCCTGGAGGCATTTGAGGCCAGGCTGGATGTGGCTCTGGGCAGCCTGGTTTAGTGATTGGCGACCCTGCACATAGCAGCAGGGTTGAAACTCAATGATCATTATGGTCCTTTTCAACCCGGGCCATTCTATGATTCTATGATTCTATGATTCTATGATTCTATGATTCTATGATTCTATAATTCTATGATTCTATGATTCCATGAAGGAAGAACAGTGAGGCATGGGCAGGTGAGGTGGCAGCCTTAGGGTTGCTCTTCACTGTGCTGGTAGCTTAGTCCTTTGGGATAAGGGCGAAGGACAAGTGCTATCCATAGAAAAAAATCCCACAGCACTACAGCTCAGCTTTTAGAGAAACTTCGGCTTATTCAGAGTATTTTGTAGCACAGCTTCAGATACCCAGAAAAGCCCAGGTACTACAGAGCTGGCACACCGCTTCCTTTCTGAGAGTAAGGACGAGTGACCAGCCAACGCTTGAGGGCTGACAGAAGCACTTAGCGTCCTTAGCCCCTCCTTGGGCTGTCACAGAGACTTACTGTTATTTCCTCTGCAGAGTTATTGGATTATTCCAGGAGAGGGCTGCTGGAGGCAAGGGGCTCCACAGACCTGCAGGCTGAATCCACCAAGGTGACAGTCATCTCTCAGGAGGCAAGTCTGCAGTGAGATCTGAACATATTTCAGACTGATTCACTCCGTGACGGTCCACCTTCTCTTGCTGACCATCCGTTTGGACAACAATTTGATTTATTTGAGTTCAAATGGGCATGAAAACAAACGATGTGGCCTGAGGCAAGGCTAGGTGCACCTAATTTACAGAACACATAAGACTGTAGCTGAGGACTTGTGAGCTACTGAGGAACTCAGGGAAAGGGCACAGGCAGCCGCTTCACATCTCAGCCCTGCACATGCCTCTACATACAGCATCACACTGGTTTAATGCTAGAAATTAATGCAGGAAAATAATGCCGGAAATTCCTAATGCAGGAATTGGGATTACAGGCTGGATCGCTGGGCTGAGGCCAATGGAATTAAGTTCAACAAGACCAAATGCCAGGTCCTGCACTTTGGCCACAACAACCCCAGGCAATGCTACAGCCTTGGGGCAGAGTGACTGGAAAACTGTGTACAGGAAATGGACCTGGGGGTACTGGTTGATTCTCATCTAAACATGAGTGTGCCCAGTGCGCCAAGAAGACCAGTGGCATTCTGGTCTGTATTAGAGGTAGTGGTGCCAGCAGGAGCAGGGAAGAGATCATCCTTCTGTACTCAGCACTGGTGAGGCCACACTTGGAGTACTGTGTTAGGTTTTGGGCCCCTCACTACAGGAAAGACACTGAGACCCACGAGTGTGTTCAGAGAAGGGCAACAAGGCTGGTGAGGGATCTGGAGCACAAGTCTTTGGGGGGGGGGGGGGGGGGGCTGAAGGAGCTGGGATTGCTTAGTCTGGAGAAGAGGAGGTTCTGGGGAGACCTCATTGCTCTCTACAGCTACCTGAAAGGAGACTGTAGCGAGGTGGGGGTTAGTCCCTTCTCCTGCTTAACTAGCAACAGGACTAGAAGGAATGGCCTCGAGTTGCACCAGTGGAGATTCAGGTTGGATGTTAGGAAAAATCTCTTCTCTGAAAGAGTGGTCAGAAGCTGGAATGAGCTGCCCAGGGTGGTGGTGGATTCACCATCCCTGGAGGTCTTCAAGAAACATTTAGATGTTGTACTCAGGGACATGGTTTTGTGGGTAAATAGTGGTGGTAGACAGATGATTGGACTGGATGAACTTGGAGGTCTTTTCCAACCTTGTTGATTCTATGATTCTATGAAAGAAGCCCTGATTAATGTACTGGTTGGGCCAGGAATAAAACAAGCAGCCTGCAAGGAAACTTAGCTGAAGTCAGCTTCATGCCAGCCTGAGTGGCCATCGGGCTTGGAGGATGCTTGCTTGAGGGTCCCTGAGCCACACGTTTTAGGCACGGGATTTTCCATCTCTCTCTCCTAACTCTGGCCATAGGAAAGTCTGTAGGAATTTCCTGGCATAATGGCAGAACTATGGAAGATGGAGGTTGCAGCACTGCCTTCAGCTCAGGTAAACCTGTCACCCAGGGGACACAAGTTCTGTGTCACATGGCACATGCCAGGTTTGCCCTTTGGGCATGTGGACTTCTGGTCTCTTGGTCCAATTTTTGCTTTTCTATTTTGATATCCCGTCTTTTTTCTATACTGAATGAAGCCCGTGTTGCAGGGGAGCATAGTTCCAGTGAGCTAACAAACCTTCTGCCCACACATGGGATGAACCTGAGCTGAAGTGTCCGTACATTACAAGATTTGGGCACCATTTTTAGTGATGACTTTAAGATTATGCTGGTAGCATGAGAGCAGGCATAGTGAGAGGCACAGAGCCTGTAGCACACAGTTATTATATTCATGCTGTTGATTCTGATTCTCTGATAAAGTTAATTGACTGAGTCAGGGCAAATTTGCTCCGCACCTGCTCTGGACAGAGCAAGCTCAACCAGCTCTAATCAATCACTCCCACCGGGAAACTGGCACAAATAGCGCTAGCTTTGCTAGTGCCAGCAGCTGATCTCAGTGGCACTGGTGATCAGGAAGTCCTCCCTGAAGCCACCTTCTCTTTAACCATTAAAACAGTACTTTTCCTCAACCTTTCTAATACACTTTTCTGGTATCTGTATCACTCACATGATGCTCTGGCATTTTGAAAAAAATTGTACATTACTTCTTTTGCAATACTCAGATTGATTCTGTGATGGAATAAGGAATCATAGAATCATAGAGTCATTAATGTAAGACCTCTAAGATCATCTAGTTCAATCATCAACACACCACCACCACTAGCCCACATCCCTCAGTGCCACATCTACATGTTTCTTGAACACCTCCAGGGGTGGTGACTCTACCATCTCCCTGGGCAGCCTGAAGGATCTTTTCTACTGGTATCTACTCTAAGCTCCTCCTCCTCCAATGGCCTTCAGCAAGGAGAAAAGGCTACAGTTTGCCGTACCCATAGGGCCTGTGGGTCAGGAGTCAGATACAGCTCACCATGCCCTGCATTTCCTGGATTTACTCACCAAGGTATCAACAAAAGAATAAATTGTAGGGGAAGACCACATTTGCATTTGGGTCCTGTAAGCTCCCCATTTACATGTGGTGGCTACATGCACTCATCCTGTACTTAATGTGGGTTTGTATACATTGCCTCCGATGTACTATGTGATGAGGAGCTTTAGCCTGAGGCAAGAGGGCACTCAAGGAGTTAGTGTTTTTTATGCCCTACCCCAAATTATCTTGCTTATGTGTCTACATGCTCAATAAAAAAGCAAGGAGACATTTAAGATTTTAATTTGGATTCTAATGAACAAACCAAGACAGGGGCAGAAGGAGTTCTATTAACCCTCCTGTCCTCACCCCAGCTGCGATGGTCACAGTAGTAATCTGTTTCTCTCCATACCAGACTGGGAAGGCATGGGAAGAAGTTCATCTGTCCCTGTGAATTTAATTCCTTGAACATCTGGTCTCTGTCTGCTACAGACAAGATGGCAGGCCAGATGGGAATGTCCTAGTGGCTGCAGTCAGCCTTGAGGGTACCTATTGCATTGGGCTCAAAGATATTTTGAAAAGAATAGATCATGGGACCTGAAGAGCTTTTGCATAAAATACCTGATGTCTTTTATGCAAGATAATAAGGTTCTTGCTCTTTTCTTTCTTTCTTTCTTTCTTTCTTTCTTTCTTTCTTTCTTTCTTTCTTTCTTTCTTTCTTTCTTTCTTTCTTTCTTTCTTTCTTTCTTTCTTTCTTTCTTTCTTTCTTTCTTTCTTTCTTTCTTTCTTTCTTTCTTTCTTTCTTTCTTTCTTTCTCTCTTTCTCTCTTTCTTTCTTTCTCTCTTTCTCTCTTTCTCTCTTTCTCTCTTTCTCTCTTTCTCTCTTTCTCTCTCTCTTTCTCTCTTTCTCTCTTTCTCTCTTTCTCTCTTTCTCTCTTTCTCTCTCTCTTTCTCTCTTTCTCTCTTTCTCTCTTTCTCTCTTTCTCTCTTTCTCTCTCTCTTTCTCTCTTTCTCTCTTTCTTTCCTTCTTTTTTAAGATAAGGTTGTTAATATAGTAAGAGGTAAAAGATACACTATAGATCCAGTCTGAAAGCTGGGACCTCCATCACCGAAACTATTTCAGCTGGTAAGTGAAGGATACACAGTTTCTCCAGGATGCCAAATGATGGGTGGAAATTTGTCCTACTGAACTGGTCAAACTAAGGGGTAAAGAGAGCCAGTGGATTTTAGGAACCAATAGAAACTCAACGTTGATTAGTTTCAGTCCTAGGATTTAAATATTTTTACCTTAATAATGAACAGTAAAGACATTTATGCTCAGAGACAGACCATACATCACTTACTGACATCACTAAGCTGGGTGGACAGCTTCTACCTTGGGCTTATAGAATTTTTTCTTTCAGCTCTGAATCAGTGATTCCACAGACTGAACACAAACCTGACTGAGGTTCTGTATTTGATAGAAATGCAGTGGAACAAAGTCTAGTGCTATTTCATGTTTATGCTGTGTTAGGAATCATAGAATCATAGAATAGGAGGAAAATAAAAACCCATCCAATTTCAAATGAAAGGCATACAGCAGCTGCCAATAGCTGGAATGAAACCTTGGAAGAAAAAGATAAAGATATTAACATAGGGCAGTCAGAACAACTTGTTTCAAACAAAAAATGATTGTCCATTTCAGGAAAGGATAGGAACTAAGTAGGATTTTATGTCACAATATTTTATTTCAAATGATTTGATATCAGCCTGCACTGTGATTCTTAAACAGTTACAGGAAAAAGCTTACTGCTCTCCTTCCCCCAAAAAATCCATGAAAATCATCTGGCAACTAGAAAATTTAAGAGGAATGTTAGAGGAATAGTATAATGTCTGCAAAGAAATGGAGTGTTCAAACACTCTTAAGGATTATCATTTATGCAAAACATACAGAGAAATTAAAGTGAAAGGACACAAAGACTAGCTATCCCTATACATATCCCCCACACAGCTGGTGCAGGGAAGGTTTGTCCCTTTAGGTCAGATTTGACATAGATTATTCACTGAGGTGTTTGAGTAACCTCACTGTCCTCTCTTTTCTCACTTCCCCGAGACAGTCTTGCTGTGACTAAATGGGACATTTTTGTATTTCAGATCATTTTCACTGATCTGCCTGGAACAGCAGGCACCGTTTAGAGTCACACAGTCTCAGCTAAGTGGACATCAGTTTAGCAGTTCACAGTAAAGTAGGCTTAGGTAAAAGCCCGTTAGTTTTCATTTTCTTCAGTCTGTTTTTTTTTTCTTTTTCTTTTTTTAAACCGTCACTGTTAAAAAAAGTACCTATTGAAAAAGAAAAGGTCTACAAAGTTGACTTCTGACTATGTTTAATACTGTTATTACAGAACGGTGCCAAAGAAACGGGGTTAACACAACCTTGGATTTCTCATGAGAGATCAACACAAATAATCTGTTATAAATTGAGAGAGATTAAAAGAGGGAGTTAAGGCAAGACCGGTGTAACTAGGAGCTGCCACCACGTGGTAAAAGCAGAATAGATATATGCGAGGATATTGGTTGTGTCATGAGAGGTAGAGTGGTGGTCAGAGGAGGTTGTAACTCCAGATGGACACATGCTCTGCCAAAAGGAGAGCAGGCTAGAGGTATTAAGTGGATTGCTTTGTGCAAGACATTTTCAGGCAGCAACCAGCAGGTAGAGTTGACTGAGTCCCAAAACATGACACAGTCAGGAAAAGTCTGCATCAGGGTAGACCTAGAGGTCCAAATGACAAATATCTAATCCAGTGTCAGTTCAGCTAATTAATTGTTTGTAAGAACTTGGAGGACTTTATTGTGTTTACTCTAGGAAGGCGACAAAGACGATGGCGTGTGCCTGCAAATGGAAGGTGTAGGGAAATGTGTTTTGGGGTGGTGCTGGCATTTGCTCTATGGAAACTGCTGTTCTGTTGTGCTCCTGTAGTGATGTACTGATCTATTTGCACAAAGGCAGCACGTGGAGCAGATCTCTGTCGGGCTCCTTGGCTCTTAAGGATTCTAAACAACAGCTGTTCACTCTTTTTTTTTGGGCCAAAGTCAAATGCAGCAGCATAAAACATGTGGGCTTCAGTGCTGTGGAGCAAGGGTGCAATTCATCCTCCTGTAACAGTTGCAGGCTTGTGTACTTGTACGAGCAGCATTTAGATGCATGTGACACTCCAGAGGAGAGAAAGAGAGTAATAAAGTACAGATTAGGGTTGAAATGCCCAAAAGAACCACTGTGAGCATCTGATCTGACCTCCTGTGTCAATGCAGAAGACTGTCATGAATAAGTTTAAACTAGATCATGTCTTTAGGAAAGAAAATCATAATGTTTCAGTTTCCTGCGTTAATGTACCATGACCTTAGAGAAATTGTACCAATGGCAGCTGTTCACATAGCTTTAAAGCATGCAGTTTTCTCCTGGTTTGAATCTGGCTCCTTGGCATTGCATTTTTATACCTTCGACGTCTAGGCTAATGATTACTTTCAACTCAAGTAATGAAGCCATTAACTTCACATTTATTAAAGTCAGCATTTTGAGTTCCTTGAGTTTATCATGCTAAAACACCCCTCAATCACTCTGGTTTACTTCTATTTCCTTTCAATATTGTGAGCTGTCTTCCTGAGAGGTGGGCAGCAGAACTGGACACTACTCCATCTGCGCTGGTTCAAGAGCTCAGTGGCTCTTGAAGTGGCACTTGAAAATGAAGCCTGAATATGGAGCTGTCCCCTACTTGATATTCACCATCTATATAACTTCATGAGCCCCCGAGTTGCACTTGGAACTGGTGTTCCACTTTTTTTTTTTCTCTTAACAAAACCATCCTCCATTCTCTGTCAAGATGACATTCACAACTAACTCATTTTTGTTATTAAGATGTGGGCATGATATTACCTTACTTTTAGACCTCTTGAACTTTTCTAGCACTTCACAGACTACAGAAAATGTTAAGTTTCTTTGCCAACTATTCCGAAGTTCCTGTCTACAAATTTTCCTACAATGTAACCCTCATCTACATTTTGAAAGGGAATTCATATTCATTTAAATGCACCTGCTATAACCACAGGGATTTGCATATGCAGTTCAAATATGCTAAAACTTATGTTTAAATATGCACTGAAGACCAGGGAACTGTTTTCAGTTACTGACTCATTATAAAATCAGAAACCACCATTGTAACAATCTAGGTCTGCCTGTAAGGAGTGGTTTCAGCACAAGAAGCGGAGAAACAATCTGACATTGATAACTAAGTTGTACATTTTGATCTAACTTTTGTCTGATTTAGACTGCAGATATTTTTCTTGACTTGTCAGAAATAGCTTCTAATTTCTGAATAAGCTGGAGCAATCCTTTAGAGCAGACATTTTGTCTTAATTCAGTGACTGATTTTTGATTCTGTGTTCAGTTTTGGGCCTCTCACTGCAAGAAAGACATCGAGACCCTGGAGCATGTCCCTAGAAGGGCAATGAAGCTGGTGAGGGGTCTGGAACACAAGTCTTATGAAAAACAGCTGAGGGAGTTGGGATTGTTTAGTCTGAAGAAGAGGAGGCTCAGGGGAGACCTTATCGCACTCTATAACTACCTGAAGGGAGGCTATAGTGAGCTGGGGGTCAGCCTCTTCTGTCGTGTAACTAGTGATAGGATGAGAGGGAGTGGACTCAAGTTGCACCAGTGGAGATTCAGGTTGGATTTTAGGAAATACTACTTTTCTGAAAGACTGTTGAGGTGCTGGAATGGGCTGCCCAGGGAGGTGGTGAAGTCACTGTCCCTGGAGGTGTTCAAGGAACATTTAAATGTTGTGTTGAGGGACATGCTCTAGTGAGAACTACTCACATTGGTGGACAGTTGGACTAGATGATCTTCTAGGTCTTTTCCAATCTTGGTGATTCTGTGATTCAGAGGCTTCAACTGATGAGAAACTATCACAGTGACAGAAAAAAAAAAAAGTCATCACAATCTAATTAACTGTTAACATTTTTATTATGAGTTCTAAATCTTAAAATGCTATCAGTCACAGAATCACAGAATGGTTGAGGTTGGAAGGGATCTCTGAAGGTCATCTTGTTCAAGCCTGCACTTAGATAGGGCCATCTAGAACAGGTTGCCCAGAACCATGTCCATTTGTCTTGAAATCTTCTACAGATGGAGACTTCAAAACCTCTTTGAGCAACCTGTCTGTGCTTTACCAGCCTCACAGTAAGAAAGCACTTTCAGGTGAAATTTCCTGTTTTTAATTTATGCCCATTGTCTCTTGTCCTGTCTATAAGAGCTCTTGAGATTTTGACTCACTGTTATCCATTTATTTCCATCAAGTTTTTATACATGTTGATGGGAAAAATTTCTTTACTGTGAGGATGGTCAAGCACTTGGAAGAGGATTTCTAGAGAGGTGGCTGATGCTTTGTGCCTGTCAGTGTTTAAGATCCATGGCCTCACTGGCTCCTGAGGCTCCTGAGAGCTCAAGTGCCAGGCAGTGCTGTGCCCATCTGCAGAGAGGGGCAGCTGGGAGTGCCCTTGCGGTGGTGTCCTGGATGCCCAGGGTCCCAGCGGTGCAGGCCCCCAGCGTCTGCTGACAGTCACCAGCCTCAGCCCTGCCCTGAGGCATGCACTGGTTGCTGCCACTCCACTGCTTTCCTTCAGTACCAATTCCCCAGGCTCAGACTATTCTCTGGCTGTTCCTGCCCCAGTGTCAGGGCTTGAGCAGAAAGGAAGCAGTGCCCTCAGGCCTTACTCACACTTGGCAATGTGCAGCCCCCTGGGTCAGATTGTCCTGCAGCTTTTCAGTGCACCTCACTGTCTGCTCATCTGGCCCATCCATCGATGGGATGTGTCAAAAGCCCTAACAAAGTGCAAGTAGACAATACCCACTGCTCTCATGTTGCCTACTACTCATGTAGTCATTTCATTGTAGATTATAGAATCACAGAATGGCTTGGGTTGGAAGAGACCTTAAAGCCCATCCAGTCTCAGCCCCCTGCTGTGAGTGTGGCTGTCACCAGATCAGTTGCCCAGGGGCCCATCCAACCTGGACTTGAATGCCTCCAGGGATGGGGAACCCACAGCTTCTCTGGGCAGCCTGTGCCAGTGCCTCATCACCCTCTGAATAAAGGATTTCTGCCTAATATATAACCCAAATCTCCCCTCTTTTAGTTTAAAAACATTCCTCCTTGTCCTATCACTAACAGACTGTATAAATAGACATTTATACAGACACTTGTTTATAAGTTCCCTTCAAGCACTGGAAGGCTGTAATAAAGTCTTATTGGATCCTTCTCTTCTCCAGTCTGCACAAGCCCAGTTCCTCTAGCCATTCTTCATAAGAGAGGTGCTCCAGCTTCTGAACAAATGGAAAGGCTATCTCTTGTTACAGGACAGGGGATGAATCTTGGTGATAAAGTCTGGAGGAAGAAATTCTTCAAAACCCCATCTATTTTTCTTAAATCTAGCTTTTTAATACTAGCTTTGTACTTCTCTATACAATTCACAAATAGAATATAGGGATAGTAACTATCATGAAAAACTAGACAGTAGTTTCCCTTTGCTGGCTGCAAAAAAACCAGCAGTTTTACAGTTGCCTTATGCTGTGAGCAGCTGTCTGCAGAACCTTATCATCTAAAGCATGGAGAGGGGAACTCTAGGAAGCAGAGCAGATGCAAATAGTGCAGTGCAGAAGACTGCAGTCATGCTTTGTCAACTTTCCACTCTTTCTGGCATGTTTTACATCATCTGTAAAAAGAACAAAGCAGTCCTTCTGCCTCTTCAAACCAACCATCTTCTTTCTTTAGTGTAGAATGTACTAAGCACAAAAATAAGTCAACATTGTATTATACACTTTGCCCTGAAATTATCCGGGAAAGCAATTTTGGTGAAGTTTCACTGGAGAACATGCTATTTGATTAAATATTACAACCACTAGAGAGAGTCAGGGTATGAATATATGCAGTAAACCTTTTAAAATAAATCTACACAATTTTATGATGAACAGAATATACATCAGTCCATATCAATGTTGATAAATGTAAAATACAGTAGGCTTAAGCAAACTGCATGGTTAATTTGCAAAATAGCATTTTTTTTTCTTTGTATTTTTCTATAAAAACAAGAAGACACCCCAAACTACACCACAGGAACAGAGCAAGTTTTAACTGGTTTCATATGTGATATGTTATTACAAATCACCACATTTTGCTTAGATAATAATAGTTCCCTGATGAGTATTTTTAAGTAAGTAAAAAGGAATACAGACAAGTACAGCTACGCATCTAAGGGGAAAGCACATTCTTTTTAGAGGCACTGTAGATCACCAGTTATTAATCTTCATGTAAAATAAAGTGTTAATAAATCACTAACTGATCCCAAATTATGCTTATCTAACCTTTATTTAAAAAATATGTACAGTAAAATTTTTAAAATAATAAGATTCTCCCTGAGTCTTCTCTTATTTAGGCTAAACATTCCCAGACCTTTCAATTTCTCCTCGTATGAGAGATGCTGCAGTCCCTTAAACAGCTTAGTAATCCTTCAGTAAGTTTCTCTCCCTCTTGTACTGAGGAGTCCAGAATGGGACATATTACCCCACATGAGCCTCACAAGTGCTAAGAAGAGAGGAGTGATCATCCCCTTTGATCTGTTGGCAATGCTTTTCCAAACACAGTTCAGGGCACACTTGTTCATTTTTTATTTTTATTTTTTCACAGCACAGGTGCACTGTTGTCTCACAATCAGCTTGAAAATCCTTCTCTGCAGAAATGCTTTCTTGCTGGTCATCCTCCATGGCGTACTGGTACTGGGGGGTTATTCCTCCCCAGATGCAGGAGCTGGCATTTCCCTTTGTTCAACTTCATGTACATCCAGTTATTTAGCCTATTCAATTTGTTCTAAGTTTACATGGATTCTATGATTCTATGATACATTCAGGTTACTAGTGAAAAGTTGGAATGGTGTTGGCTCCATATTGAACCCTGCAATACATCAGTATTGGTTTGACTACAAATGAATGTTGTGCTGCTGATCACAACTCTCTGTTGTGATCTCTGCCTGGTTGTTCAGTCAGTTTTCAATCTATCTCACTGCCCACTTATCTAATTTGTACTTTGCGATGATGCTATGGGAAACAGTGGGAGATGTAGTGTTATGGGAGACAGCCTTACTACAGTCAAGGACAACAAGGTCAATTGTTCTCCCCCTAGTCACCAAGTTAGCTATCTCATTGCAGAATGCTATCCAGAGTGGTTAAGTATGATTTTCCTTTCATAAATCTATACTGACTATTCCCAGTCACTTTCTTGTCTTTCCTGTGTTTAGAAATGGTTTCCATGAAGATTTTCATCATCTTCCCAGGGACTGAGATAAGGTTGACTGCTTTGTAGTTTCCCAGATCTTCCTTCTTTTACCTCTAGAGGATAGGAATGACATTTAATTCCCAAGTCTCCAAGACTTTTCAAAGGCAATTGAGAGTGACCTCACGATGACATCAGTCGATTCCCTCAGGACTTGTGGGTGCAACCTGTCAGATCCCATATGTTCTGTTTGTTTAAGTTCTCCCTGACCTTGCTCTCCTCCACTGTGGATAAGTCTTCCTTGCTCTGTGCTTTCTGTTCTCAGAAGCATGCAGTTCCCAAAGGCCTGTCTTACTGGTAAAGATTGAAGCAAAGAAGATATTGAGTATTTCGTTCTTTTTCATGTCTTATATCACCAGGGTGCCCTGCCCCATTTAGTAGCGAGGCTGCATTTTTCCTAGTCTTAACTTTGCTGCTGAAGTATCTGGAGAATAATAACATATCCTTGCTATTCTATATTTCTGTGTTTTGTTATTCCAAGGACTTTTACTTTATATGTGAAGGAGGTGGGAAACAATCCACAACAGAGAGAAACACATGCTTTATTTCTACAGTGTTACCTCTCAGACTCTAAAACTCATGAAGCTCCAAAACTTTAGCTTGAAAATTCTTTCACGTGGTGCTGGAAGCTGCATCCGTTTGCTCAGTATAATCTGGAGAGACATCAGTCAACTTAGAAAGGCAGTGTGGAAGAAAAAAACTATGTGTAAACTTCTCAAGCCTAATCTATGAAGGGTGCTGTGAAAAAGGCATGGAGAATCTGGGAAATACCTCTAGAATCACAGAATAATAGAATCGTAGAATATCTCAAGTTTGAAGGTAAAGATCATCAAATACAACACCTGGCTCCACACAGGACCACACAAAATCAGACCACATGATTGAGAGTATTGTTCAGACACTTCTTGAACTCCAGCAAGACCAGTGCCATAGTCACTTCCCTGATAAGCCTGTTCCAGTGCCTGACCACTGTCTTGGTGAAGAACCTTTTCCTGATACCTTACCGTTGAGCTAGGAAGTGGGAAGGAACATCACTGTGTTTTGTGAGGGTAAATCTTTCCATAGAAAGGAATTATGGGTTACAAATTCAAAGAATTGACAAGCCTTTGATCCACTGCAGGAACAATTTTGCCCGACACATGCATATGTTAGGATTAAATAATAAAGACTGTATATTACATGAATATTGATGGCAAAACAGAATCACAGAGTCCTCAAATTTATAATAATAGATTTGTAGTCTAAACTCCTTCTCAGGCTTTGAAGAAACACATCCACACACATGCCTGGCTCCATCCTGTTGAGAACCACCTTGTGGGTACTGGAAGGTTGATATGAGAACCCTTCTCCAGGCTGAGCAAGGCAGGTCTTTCAGCTTCCCGTCACAAGGCAAGTGCTTCAGGCCTTGATCATCTCTTTGCCCTTCTGCTGAACTTGTTCCTTGTGCCAGTGAAGGCAAAACTTGAGACAGTACTCTAGATGTCATCTAAGAGTTGATGCACAAAGGAGAATACTCATGCCCTTTGATGTATTAGTCAAACTGCCATTGATGGAGTCCTGGATGCTGTTGAACTTTTTTGTCTGCCAGAGTGCACTGCAGGCTTGTGTTAAGCTTGCTGTCTACAAAAGCCTAATGTCCTTACCTGCAGAACTGCTCCACAGCTGGTGTGTTTCCAGCCTTTATCTCTGCAATGAGTTTTTCCTTCCCATGTGCAGGAGTTGGCATTGGTCTGGACTGAATTTCTTAAAGTTCTAATTGACCTGTTCCTCCAGCCTATCTAGATCCCTCTGGATGCTGGCCTTGCTCTTGGGCATATATACATCCTGTTGTGAAAGAGAATCAGGTTGATCTGGCATAATAACTCTCCAAAATACGTGCTGACTGTCCCCAGTCATCAGCTTCAAGTGCCCAGAAATGTCTTCCAAGACGTCTTGCTCTCTGATTTTTCAGGGACCAAAGTGCAGCTGATTGGCTGATTTCCTGGATGGTCTTTTTTGCCTTTTCTGAAGATGGGTGTAATGCTTGCAGTGGTTGTGGATCTTCCCCAGTCTCCCTAACTTTTCAAAGATGGCAGGACACTGAAATGTCTGTAAGGACATTGGCCAGGTTTCTGAGCAGCCTTGGATGTAGCTTGATAAATATCATAGGCTTGAATGGGTCATCTACTTTTACATAATCCCTGTCTGGTCCTCAGCCACTGCTGTTACTTCTCCTTTTCAAACTTTCTAAGCAAGGAGAACTGGAAGACTGTTGGGGAAGACTGAAACAGAAAAGGCATTGAGTAACTCAGTCTTACTTGTATTTACTGTCAGTAGATCACCTGTTCCATTCAGAAATTGATTCTTTTTCCTTGTTCAGTGTTTATTTACTGCTACTACTAACACAGTGGTAGAAGTTCTTTGTGTTGCCCTTGACATCCCTTGCAAAAGTCAACTTTAGGTGAGATCTGGCTTTCTTAAGACATCTCTCAATATTTATAATATTGATTAATAATAACATTTTAAATCTCAGTGTTTATGATATTCTTCTTTGTAGCCTTTCTCTCATTCCATTTCTTCCATGCTGCCTTTCCCCAAAAGGTTTTTATCCTATATTCTCTGTAAAGACAAGTCTATATCCAAATAAATCCACTCTTTTCATGAGTATTGGGATGGACCACTCTTGCACTTGGAGGAAGTAGTTCTTCAAGAACTGCAAGCTTTACTGATCCCATTTACCCTTCAGAGTTGCCTCCTATGAGATTCCTGAGAAAGCTGAAGTCTTCACTCTTGAAATCTTTACTCTCCTACTCATCTTCCCCAGTGTGCATGAATTTATGTAGAGATGTTTGCAAATTAATGTACATCTCTTAAAATATCTGATAAGAAGGGCAAAGATTCAATAAGTGGTTAAAAAGCAAATTTCAGTTTCTGAGATTCAAATACATATTTTGTTTATGTTTACGCCAAAGTAAAAATTCCTTAAAATCACTTTAAGACTTTATTACTTTCCAGATCATAAAATGCCTTTTGTAAATGAGGGACAAAAAAAGATCCATTTTGTCAGGTAAGCTTCTTTAAACACAGAATGGATTGTTGGAGAAGTATCCTCAGAGCATGCTGCTTAACAGCCAAAATGTAGTTGAGCACTCTGTAATTCCAGATTGAATTAGTCCCATACTTACTATTTTATCAGACATCCACTGGCAGTGGCAGTAGAAAGAGCCCTCACTTCCTTGAGTATTATGGGACAATGGAGAGATCAGATTGCTTTAGAGATCCTTCTCATCTTGAGGTCACTACCTGGGATAAGCTATTTCTTGCAGAGGATGTCTAGCATTTGGTTGGTAGCAAGGACTCTCAACACACACTAAGAATAGGCCACCTTGTTCTGGGTAGAAAAGAATTTGGATAGACAGATGCATGCAGTACCATTCCATTTTCTTTCAAGATCATCAAATGACCACTGTTTATTTCATTTACTGACACGGATCTGACAATTTAGTAGTTTAACTTGTTATTCCATACAAGATTTGCTCAAACTCTGAAGGAGATCACTCAGTGTCTTTTGTAATAAATAGGAGCCTTTCCTCTGTTACTATCAGTATCTACTTTCAGTAGTGATGACCCAAGTACTGGTTTTGCACAGGGCTAAATTCCATTCACATTCTTAGAGAAAATAAGGGGGAAAGAGTTTCAAGGAAGGAAAGTTTTGGGTTTTATTTTTTATCATTTTTGGAAAGTCAAAGTGAATTACATGAGTTATTCAATGGTAATTCTGATCTAGCTTTCAAAATAACAAATTAGTGGGGTGCAAATCTGTTACGTTAATTAAGATCGAACAAACATGAAGTAGAGTCTGCAAGTCTCCAATAAGAGGTGCTGTGTTTTGCTTATTTATTAGGACAGAGTCAGGAAACTTGCACTGCAAAGGCCCATACCGTATATGTTATATGAATAAACAACATTTCTCTCTTAAAAATCTGGCAATCTTACACTTTTTAAAAGCACTAAAATCATTTCAGATATAAATTATTTGTATTAAAATATTAGAAGCTGAAAAAATCCAAGAGAAATATATTCACTAGGCTGGGGTCATTCCTGTGCCTCAGAGAGAGATGAATTTTATAACCTCACATAAACAATTACAAACTGCACGATGTTTTAGTGAAACACAGAAAATGAATGCACGGTTCTGTTAAGCTGCCAAAGCCTGTGAAATCAGGTGATATAAACCTTATTCAGACCATTGTTCTTGCTTCGAGAACTTCAGGTTCCTAAGGTTTGTTGGTTTAATTTTTGCGTCTTTTATTTCCTTTTTTGGAAGTGAACAGTTGACAGTCTGTTTTATATGCAGCATGCATAGCACATAAATAGCATTCAAATTAAATTCTACACCAGCTGTACATACCCTATACATGTGGTTCGCGAATGTTGCTGACTGCAAATGGTGCATATTTTGATTTTCAGTTGATATCTAAAACTGTGAATTATCTTCTGAATATGTAGTGTTTTGCTTTCGATCCCTAGATTACATTTATATCAAGCAAAATAAATACAACTGTCTGATAATCACAACCTGGCTTTCTTTAACTTAGGTAGAGACCAGTTTCTGGCAAAATGACCCCAAATCTTGTCTTCCTCAAGGCAACAGTCTAGTTTTAGATCTGAAAGGGAAGTTTGAAGTGAAAACTAACCACAGAGGAAAAGCCAGCACATTTCTGTGCACTGCTCCCTGTTAACCTGAAGTGTCTTGAACGTGGGGATGTTTTACCGCTGTTGAAGTCCCAGTGTGCCGTTAACACACAAAGATTTGGTATTCAGCTATTAGTCTTTTCAGGCATGTTCACACTGCATGACATTTATTTAACATTGACTCCCAGAAACCTGTTCCAGCATCCACTGGGCCCAGTATAAAACCTGTGAGGATTTTTTGGATGTGGCCTGTATCTGGTTCTTCCAATATCCTGGTCAGGAATATGGCAGGGAGCCATCTGAGAGAGGAAAAGTAGCCAGATGGCACCAATACACTGTTGCTTTGGCATTTTTTTCTGGCCAGCTGACTGGTGCAATCTCTAAGGAGATTTTTGTTTGTTTGTCTGCTTGTTCTGTACCCTTTCTTTGAGGTAGCCTGTGTACCTGAGTTAAGCTCACTGGTAGTTCGATTACCTAACAGGTTTCCTACCTGTTCTTTCCTCTTTTTGTTTGTTTTACACAATGTTGGAAGAAATTTACTTTGGTATACTAAAATCTTGCCCTGATTTCATATTCATTTTTCATACAAAAGCCTTGTTGGCTCTAAGAAGAGCCATATGCTTGAAAGACATGTAACACTGATATTTTTTTTTTTCTAACAGCATATCTATGAACATTGCAAAAAATAAAAATAAAAATAAAAAAGAATAGAAGACAAACCTCAAAGAGAGATAAGACCCATATAGATATTAATCCCTTCAGCAAAGACTTCATTTGAAATTCTGGCTGAGTTTGAGAGTGCCCTCCATCACCGTCTCCAACTCAGATGTTGGCACCTTCCTTAGTGAGTCTGGGGAGATTGGGGGAACCTTTGGGACGTAGTTACAAGATGTGTCCCCATGCCCTGAGCTGTCCAGCCACAAGCCAGTTCTGGTCTACAGAACCATATTGGTGTTTTACTGTGTGCAAGTCAGTAAGGCCTGGTGACAGGCTGCACATATTACTGGTTTGTGTCTAAACAGCTTCTAGAGTAGAGCTGGCTTGTATCCAGCCATCTGAGAGCACCGACCAGGCAGTCTGCATGGATCTGCACCTGTCCACGTGGATGTGTTACAAATGCATATGATGCAATATAATTCACTGTTTATAAATGACATACTGTGACACCTCCTCCTTAAAACACATTTTTTCCTCCAAAGCCTTTCAGCAATGACCCAACACTGAAATAACATGGCGAGGAGGATAAGAGCATTGCTGGGAGTTACCACTTCTCCTTTGTGTTTGAACCCTGTGATCTGCCTAATTGAGAGGTTGATCCTGATTGGCTGTGAGCACCCACAGTTCCTTCCGATGGGACCATATGGTACTGCACTGTGTGTGCTTTGAGCCAGAGAACAGATCTCTCGCTACCCTCTTTACACATGGGGCTGACATTACTACAAAGGCAAGTGGCAGTAATATAATGCCTTCCAGCAACTGTGAAACTGTCTGCATGATTCAGATGCTTTCCTACTTACCAATAATTTATTTCTGATAGTGTCTAAAAAGCAGTTCAGTAGCTTCCAGAAACACAGCACTTCTGTGCCACTACAGGTGATGCTGTTCCTTGTGCTTTGGTATACCAGTGGTGAAGGAATGGCTTCAATATGAAAAGCAGATGTCAAAGCATTCGGTTTAAAAGCTGCTGTTGACAAGTATCTTTTCAACACACAGATTATTGATTCTTAAAAACACATTTCAGACTCAGATGGCTGATGGCTACACTCATTTTGATGACCAATTTTTGTACAAGACAGGAGCAGCAGCTTGATTATCTTAAGAGAGGGAGAAGATAGGAAGCAGATATTTGTGTTCTGCAGATGTTCAAGACGACACCGTTCAGGAGACTGCTAACTACCTTTATTTCATCAGCATGCTGAACTTGGGGAGTGAGAGCTCACATCTGTGGCCCATTCTTATAACGTGTTTCCTCTTCACTAATTCCTGCTCCTGGCTGGAAGCTTTCCATGCCACTGCTGGTGATCAGAAGACAATTCTTCCATAAAGACCCAGGCACTTTCAGCTCTCGGAGGACTTTATACAACTAATCAGAGGTGTGTTCTGTTGCAATAATCAGTTGAACTAAATGAACTCTACTTAGGATTTTAGCTCAATTTAAGGGGTTACTGCTCCTGTAGGATTGCTAGGCCTTAGTGCTTTGCTAGCTGTGCCTAAAAGCAGGTGAGTGTAAAAGGTTTGAAAAAAGTGAAATATGATAATGTAACAGAACATTATAAAGTCACAGACAGGAGGTTGCAAAACAAGTCATATTTAGTCCGTAGGGTCATATAAAGGAAGATCTCTCTCCATCTCTTTATTCAGCATTCAGGCTTTCCTCAGCCCTGTGGAACTGTTCATTGCTCTGCCTCCAGGTAGCACAGAAAGAAGAGCCCTGACTTGGGAAAGTACACCTGCCTTCAGGTGCTAACCCCTCTCTGGGGCTTCCATGGGGTTCCATTCAGATTCAAATCTTCTCACTCTCTCCTTATGACTTCCTAATCCTTAACTCTATGAGGTGAGAGTCCTGAGTTTCCTCCCAGGAGACCAAGGCTGCCTCTGCTTTGGAAATGCAATGTCCCCTGGGCATGACTGACAGTGATGAGGACTGGAAATTGGCTAATCTCTAAACAGATTGTTAGCCCATGGCTCGGGCAGAGCAAGGTTCAAATCCCAGGCTCATCCCACATTCTGCATTGCTAAGCATTCTTTAGAAGCTCACATAGTTTGAGACAGTGCACATAAAACAAGACTGTCTTTGGGGTGATAATGTGACCGCCTCTAACCTTGGTTTTGACACTTTCTGTGATAAATGTGCTAACAGTCAATTTAGAAAGGTAAAGATGGATTTAGAAATCAGGGTCCATTCTGTGGATCTGGGAGGTGAAATGCTCAGTAATAATAAAAGGTAACAGATGGTGGAATTCCTTGTAATAGGATGTTGCGCAGAATAGGAATCTAAATAGGATTGGATATTTATAAAAGCAGCAATATCCAGACTGATAAATAGTTAGATGTATGAAAAGGAGGGAGACAAATCTTTTTCTTGAGACTTTTTTCACTCAGTCAAGATAAACTTAGTCTGTTTCCTTACATTATGTACCCATCTGGAAACAAAGTTTTTACCTATGTTATCAGCCTCATGAGAACTCTGAGCAGCGTAACTGCATCAAAGAACATTGAGTGGAATAAGCATGGAAACAGTTGTGCTGTTTCAATGTGTTTGTTTCCTTTATTCTATATCTGGATGCTCAGATAATTAATCAAGCGTACAAAATAGAAGAAGACTGTCTGAGATGAGTAAAAAAAAAAAAGAAAAGTCATGTAAACTATGATGCAAGGTCCAATTTTTTTAGGTCAAATATGGATATTTTTCAGTTTGAAAGATAAATTTTGAATGACAGAGAGAGGAAGTCCTGTATTCCTTGTTTTCTGTCAGAAGTGTAGAAACTCTGAAACCATACTTTAAGAAGAAAAAAGAATTGATTGCTTCAGCAATGTATAATCTGATAGGTTTACAATATGGGTTTAAGGTCTCACCTTTCTGTGAGGAACTAATGAGTAACTGCAAACTGGGATAAAGATTGTGCTGCGGCTCCAGATTATGTATGGAGAGGTCTCTGGGGGGTACAGCTGACTTGTCAATGTATGTATAGCAACTGCAGAGCATGAGAGTTCATGCCAATTTGACATGCAAAAGCAAACAGAAGGATATGGAAAAAAATGTGTCTTTTGGTGACAACCTGGCTAAGCCGCGCCATGTCACTATGTTGCTGAAGAATAGTCCAGGACAAGCTTCTGGCAGTGCAGCCAAGCAGCTCAACACATTCACCTCTACATGCCAAAGCTCTCTTCCCCCTTGGAAAAAAGGGTGCAATATCCAACACACTGGCTGGGCCTGCACCCTGACATATACTGTGCTCTGAGCCATGCCCAGGCAGCCTGGGATGCTGCTGCTTGTCACAGACAAAAATTGTGCCAGTCTGACTCACAGTCTGACTTCTGTGAGTGGTTATGGGCTTCATCCTTTGCCCTGACTGATTTTATTTGTTAGCACAGGCACAGCCTGAGAGAGCCTGACTGAGAAGCCCTGAGCCTCTTAAGCATGCTCTCCCCTCAGATGTTGAATGCCTGTCCACTTAGCTTGCCACTCGCATCCACTTTATGCTTCTCAATTTTTACCTAAACTTTGAACTGAAGTAAACTGTGCCAGAGACACCTTTCTTGTGGGTAATGAGAGTATCCATCATTGGACTGTGGCATTGAAGAGCAAGTACCAGCAGCTCCATTTTCCTCCTCCTGAAAGCAGAGAAACTGACAAAAATGATTCCTCTTCTGAGCAGTTCTGCCTCTCATTTCTGTTTCGTGTTGGACATATCCAGATTCACTGCCCACTGCTAGCAGCTTCAAAATTCCGTGGGTTCTTCTGGTTTTAGAGCTCTAAGTTGAAGGGTTAATCTATGAATCTGACCAAGAAGTATCCAGTAGGCCAATGTGGAATAAATAGCAACTTAATATTCACCTTTTTATTTTCATTATTCCTAGATAATTTGATTCTGCGCTTCCAGAGAAACTGATTTGACAATGACATAAATTAAAAACAGTTCAGCTGTATGGACTGATGAGGAAATTGAACTGATGCCAATATTAGAAAGGCGTCACAGATTTAAAGACTTACATAAGAGGCATAAATGAAGAGTTACATACCGTTCTGTGATTCACCCCTCAAGGTCTTTTGATTTCCCCACGAGGTCTACCTACATGTGACCCCATTCTGCCTTTGTTCCACATCAGTTATAATCCACCTGACTGAATTAGCCAAAGCCTATATATTATTTCATTTCTCTGGCTTGATAGCCAGGACTTAGTGTTGCTCCATCTGGAGTCACAAGGTTTGGCATGACCTTGGAGCTCAGAGGGTAAGAGACAATGCTGCTTTTTGTGTCAGTCCAGCACCCCTCTCTGGTGCACTGGGCTGCTTTGGGAGAAGCGGTTCTATGAAGCTGGAAACTGCAGTCACTAAAAATAGTCAGGAAGGTTAAAAAAAGCAATAGTGAGAAAAAGCGTTTAATGTGTTATAAAGTAAGTGATTTTATAATTGATTTTATTACTTAAAGTTTAAACATTATTTTCACTAGTCTTTGTCTGGTACAAATGAAGATGAAAGAAGTTGGACAAGAGGAGACTTGGGTACTGCAGTATGCTTCAGGAATCACATCTTTAAGGGTTATTAAACACAATTCGTTTTTGTCAGATTCCAATTTGTCTGTATTTTAGCAAATTCTACAAACTTGAGTTCTGACATTTTGTATATCCCTATTAATTACTCATTCCTGAGAATCTGTACTTGTTTGACCTTAAGAATTACTGCCTGTTTACCTTGAAGAAGACCCACTAAGACTCGTCATACATCGTCCTTCATGAAAAATAAAAAAATATCAGAGTCTTTCTCCCTGGGTAAATGAGGAAATAAAACAAGCTGGGCTGGGTCAATGGTTTTAATACTGGTGGGAAACTCTTAACATGCTGCAGAGGCAGCAGCTCAGGAATCTGCTGAGATAGCTGGATCTGCAGTTCTAGGTTAAACTTAGGGATAAAGGGCTACACTTTATCAATGTTACGTGGGATGAACTGACCTCTGTGCAGAGTGCCAACGGAGTACTCACATATCACTTATGTCTGACAAAATGTCCTGAACGGGACTTGGGTGGTGCATAAGGCTAACGTGGTCATTCGTCACAACAGCTAAGTTTCAACCACTACAGCTAGTAGTAATACAATCTCTCCCTTTATATAGTATCTCTCTTTATATTGCTTTGTTCTTATTGTGACGAACTTCCAAAGAAATCAAGCACAAGACTTATGCAGTTCCATGGAAGAATTGGTTGCAGATTTCCAGTTAGAACAAGATTTTGCTGGAAAATCTCAGCTCTATGAAACAAAACGCTTTTGATGACATTAGTGGTCAGAACCTCCCTTGTCAAAGTTTTATGCCATTCCCTGATGTTCTACTGATGATTACCAAGGAGCAGAGCCTGGCATCTCCCCTCTGCTTCCCTTCTCAGGAAGCTGCTGAGAACAATGAGGCTGCCTCTCAGCTTCCTCTTCTCAAGACTGGGCAACAGTGTTCTCAGCCCCTCCTCAAAGACTTGCCTTCTAGTCCTTTTGCAATCAGTTGCCAATAACCTTAACCTCCCTTTTAGAACACCTGGAACTGTGCACCATATTGAAGATGAAGACACACCAGTGCTAAATAGTGGAAGAATTACCTCTTTTGTATATCTGGCTACGCTGTGTTTAATGAATCCCAAAATGCAGTTTGCCCTTGTGGCTACCAGATCATACTGCTGGCTCATGCTGAGCTGCTGTCACCAACATGCTGGGTATCTTTCTGCTGAGTTGCTTTTCAGCCACTCGTATCCCAGCCTGTGACTGTGTCCAGCATTACTCCCTCCCAAGTGTAGCACCTGATTTTTTTCTGTTGTTGAACTTCATGTCACTGATGAATGCCCAATGCTCTAATGTATCTTAATCCCTCTGCAGGTTCTTGGGATCAAAGCTCTCAGGTGTTTATATTACACCAGTTGATGACGGGTAACTATTCATCATCATAGTCTGCTTCTTTTTCAGGCCTGTCTTGGGAATGAAAGCTGAATTAGAACATTGGCTTGGCTGCTATCTTTCCTAAAACTGGATTAAAACTTGAGGAGAAATCTATGTTGGTGTTGCTAATAAACCGTATCTGTTCTTTGGATGTGTTTATCTTGTCAGTCTGTAAGGTGTACCTATAAACTTCCCAAAGGGAAAAAAGAGCAGTACCTACTGCAGAGAATGTAATTCAGGGAAAAAAAAGCCCACATAATGTTCTTTGAAAAAAGAGATCCTGGAAAAGTAGTAATACATCCTGCTTGAGCTTGTCTTCCACAGCCATTCTCACAGAGATGCAGGCTTGGTCTCCGTTCCATGGAAAATTTCTAGGATATTGCTTCCTATGCTCAAAATGAAGATTTGTAAACCCAGTTTGAAAATTCAAGATTCCATCTTGATTTCAGCATAAAAGATGATGAATTTATTTTTTTTTCTATTTTCTGTCTTCATTTACTGTAAATCTTCCTTTGCCTGCCACCCCAAGTTTCTTTTCTTTCATCCCTGAAAAATTCCTCTTCCTAATACAAGTCACTAATTTCTTTCTTAGTATCTTCTGGCTACTTCCTATTTCCTTCTCTAAGCCCTTGGATTTCCTCAAGGGAACTAACATTTCTCCTAATCTCAGTGAAGTGCTAGGTGCATTGGTCACAGCTGTCATGTCAGCAAACATATATTTTCATAGGGTATACATTTCAGAACAAGAAAAAACTTCACATTCAGTCTTGGCTGCAGTCTGGATGAATGGAAAACATCTTATTACAGACCACCTAAGTCAAAGCAGCCAAACAGTAACTAACTGACTTTGTTGTTTTTTTTTTTGAAAAAAAAAAGTATATCCAGGGCACAAGTGTTCCAAAGCAGGAGAGTGTAAATGATGAGCAAGAGAAAGAAATTCCTTTCTTGAGTGAGTTCAGGACTGAGAAGTTTTTCAGTGAAGGATGAAAGAAAGAGGAAAACTTGAAACTAGTTAGTCTCTGGAGGAGAAGGAGCTTAGAAGGAAGCAGTGTCCCCAGGATCTGTGTGAAAGAGGAGAGTAGAAGGTGGATCATCACCTTGAAGGTTGTGAAGATGTTGCACGCTATCTGCTGCATCATAAGAGTTGTCTTTAAAGCTAAGACAAACATAGAAATATACGTAGCTTTCTTTTCATTATTTATCAGCTTCTGTAAACTATGTACTGTGAGATGCTAAGCTAATGCACAGGACTCTGCAGTGATACTCTGGCTCTTCGGCTGTCTTCAAACAGTGGATTATTACTGCATTCAGTGAAACATATCGGTGAACACCATGAGCTGCTGTTCCTCATGAAATGAAAAGCAGTTTTCCCCGACACAATTCACTTGTTTGCTGAACATTGTCATAGAGCAGTTTTCATCTCTTAATGTTAAGTGATGATGATAGTAGTAAAACCCCTCTGTCTCATGAAATGTAACCTTCGTTCTTGGATATTAAAAGCTGAAAGAAAAGCACATGGCAAAAAATACTTATCCTCAAACATATTGCTAGCTTATCTCTATGCGTATGTAACAGGCACAGGTATATTTTCAGTCCAAGACAGGAGGCAGAGTTCTGTGCTACAGATATATACTCTGTGCCCTATGGCATCAGTGCATCCAGTAAAAGGCATTAGAAGGTGGATCAGGTAGTGTGAATGTCAGGACATGTACTGACTGTAGACAGACCATATTCCAGTGAATGCCACTTTGCAGCTGGTTAGAGGATTGCTCTGCCAAACATGCCTGGGGCTTCAAGTGCTAAGGCTAATCCTAATTTTCACTGTGCTAACATAAATTGGAATCAATTCCTTGAGAAAAAAATAAAAGTTTTCCAAAAAGCTTCACCCTGTAAATTGAGAGCCAAGAAACTCAGCCTCTATAGGCATCTCTATGCTGGTAAATGAAGCAGAACTTTATTTAATAAGTGTTAGTACAGTTTAAGGGCTAAAGGGGAGGAAACCTAGGTTTAAAGAGGAGGAAGGAGAAGGGAGAGTGGGAATCATAATTTGGGCTACTGTCTTCAGCCGTCTTTAATTGGGATTTTGAATTGAGTGAAATGAAGGCACTGTTTTGGCAGAAGAATGTCTGTCTGTTACTGAAGATTCTTCGAACCTAGGATAGATTTTCTATCACCATCTAGATGGTGAGCAGGGAAGAGGACGGTAGGAAAAGTTCAGCCTGGAAGGCAGGGCTGTGAGCTGTGGAGAGAAGTGGAAGCAAAGCAAGGGCTTCCTGGTAGGAAAGGTAAGGTTCATGATGGAATCTGTGTCTGTGACTATGGGAGAGTTCAAAATAAAATGAGCTAGAATGATTAGATTAGGAAACGGGGGGACAGCAGATCTAAGCTTATTTCTAACTTGCTGTATGATTAGTGCCAAGTCATCTAATTTCTCAGGGTGCAAGTTTTTCCATCTGTGAAATGATGTGACTGCCTTCAATAAATGTCACAATCTAAGTGCAACGTGATACCTTTCCCCTGTGCCTCGTGGACAGATTTTTATTTAGATACTCGACCACCTTTGAGATCACATTGAATAGGTGATTTGAAAGCTTTGTCATAAATCTGAATATCGCTGACACATTAAGAAGAATGAGGTGATCTGAGGATGCACTGCATTAGCAGAAGAAATATGTTTAAATCTGCTATCAGTGAGTTTGAACTGCAGTGGTATGAAGGTATTTTTGTTTAGGCATTGAGCCAGATTGTAAGCCATTCACATTTTTATCATTTCCATGAAATTTCTTTCAGTATAAATAGAATACATGTTATTGTTACAATTTGGCAGATGTAAATAAATCAAATACAATCTGACTACTGCTGACCAACTGTGTAGGTAAAACTTGCTTGGAGGAAGTAATTTTGTAAATGTAGAATTGAAAAGAAGGGGAGCTCTATGAGGCATCCATCGCACCCTGCATTTTTTGTTTCCTCACACTAAACAGATTAAAGGGAAAGCATTCATTTGCAGAAGACTGTGCACTGATTTGTGGATAGTCTTTATATCAGCAGTGGATATCACCTTCCAAATTTTCCCAAACACTCTACCAACTTTATAATTTAAAGAACTGAGTACATCTTTTAAGCTTGGGAAAAAAGCACATTCAAAGAAGAAATGCAGTTCAGCCCTTCCTGAATAAGTCCCTTACAGTTTTTGCAGAAAAGAGGCCGTGGGATTGGCCCTAAAAATAAGCTGAATTGCAACTCTTGTTTCAGCGCTGTAATATAAGCCATGCATTTTAATATGTACATCATGCTTGCAGCAGTGTGATAATATGGAAGCATAACAATTACATCAGTAGAATGAACACATTTCTAATGGTATTTGTGTTATATGGATATATGGCTGTTGGCCTGTATGCTGATACTTTCATTGCTGCCATATACATGCAATCTACTTATGGTTAAGGTTGCCAGGCAAGTAATTACCAGAATGGAGTGCTAAGCAAGCAGTCCCGGTGTCAAAGAATCTGACCTTGTGAAGATAATGAGACAAGGAGAATTCAGAACAGATGAAAGCCAAGAGCACCTACTTTATCTACTGACAGCCAGGGAACACCTTCATGCTCAATCAGCTCCTGCTAATGAGACAAGATGGGGCAAGATGGTAAAACAGCAGTAACGGGCAAACTTTTTTTCAGCTTAATGATCTATAACTTAGTTTGATAAAATTGTCTTTTAAGCCAGGCAGTAGCATAAGTACGAACAGAGAAGTACGAAGAATGTAGTTAATATCTTTTGGTTTTGTTTACATTATAATGGAGAATGATTAATGGGTGGGGAAACATATCCTATAGCGTGGCTGGGGGAAGCTCAATCCATTTAACTTATCAAAGGGAAGGCAAAAGGGCAGCACAATCTGTCTCTGAGAGTCCACATCAGGAGAGGAGCATGGTTAATGGAGGGCTTTTCAGCCTAGCCAGCAAACAGAAACAGCGAATGCTGCCTGAAACAAGGGAAATTTGGGTGAGAAATCATAAGATTTATTCACGAGGGTAATCTATTAATCACTGTTGTGGGAGACTCCTTTATTAACTTAAAATGTCTTTTTAATTTATTTAAACAGAACACTGGATGCTTTTTGAAAGGCATACGTGCTTGCTTTCTTTCTTTCTTTCTTTCTTTCTTTCTTTCTTTCTTTCTTTCTTTTTTTTTTTTTTTTTTTTTTTTTTTTTTTTTTTTTTTGTATGCTTGTGAGAGCTTTGGCTACTGTGAAAGGGCGTAAGAAAGGCTATCAGGAAGGACAAGTTCATTGTCAGTGGGCCTGATATGTTTCTACAGTATACTCAAACCTATTGGAAAGTTTAAGGGTATGCAAATTGTAAAAGGTTGAAAACTAATGGACTAGATAAATAGACTCTTGGACTTGGATCAAGAATTAATGTAGGGGAATGTTAAAATCTCTCTTACACAGAATATCAGACTAAACAATTGCTCTGGACTATTCTCGTTTTGCAGTCTATAAATAGGAGTAATATTGTGGAACCAGACTGAGGAGATCAGGAAATTCTGGCATATGCTGTAGATTACCTTTTGGGGCATATATTAGCCAGACAACCTTATGATGTGTTTGCAGTATAGATAGTTGGCTTTCTAAATTATCTTCTTGTACAGTCTTTTTTTTTTCCCCTGATGGTAACACAGAGTTGTAGCCTCATTCTTTCTGTTTTCCACTGAAAACTTTTGCACTTATTCCCTAGAGGCCATGGCTTGGTAAGAAGGTAGCACAAGCAAGGAACAGAGCAAGGGGTAAGAGTGACATATAGTCTCAATCTTACTTGAAACTGCAGACAAAATGATAATTAACAAAGGTCCTTGGCAGGCTGAAGACAGGGAAGAATATAAACTCCATACCCAAGTTCCTTTGTAAAATCCTTTTCCTTTGTTGTTTACTGCAAAGAAGTCAAGCCACACAGAATAAAGCAAACCACCTGAAAAGAACAGATCAGAGTTTTTAAGAGGTGTTTACCTCTTTCATTTCCCCAGAGTGGAAGAATAAGTCATCACCTCTGGAAGCTGCTGGGCAGAAATCTGCTCCTTCTGTTCTGGAAGGGAAATTGAGTGCATCTCTGGATCTGAAAAGCCCTTTTCAGAGGTCAGAAGAGGCACCGTGAGGTCATTTAGTTCAATTTCTTTGTCCAGCCCAGAATTGTATCCATTTGTTTCTATACTGACCTCAAACAAAGTTTGTTGCTTTTAAGAAAAACAGGCTGTCTTGATTTAATGCCTTAGAGCAAACCAGAGCACTCTAGAGACTTGATCTCAAATTGAGGAAAAAAAAACTAATGGTAGTTCCCAAATACAAGTCACTGCTGCAGCTAGGATGAAACATTGCTCCTATGATGCTCCTTCCTCTTCTTACTCCACTTAATAAGCAATGAAATACCTAGCAGCCTACTGATAGGTAATGAATTATGCTGATTCATTTCCAGACTTGTCAGATCTTGCATGTTGCCACCAAGGCACGCATTACTTGCTCTTGTTTTGTTTTCTTCAGGCTTGGCCCACCTTTTAGCGTCACACTACAGTCCCACGAGGAATGCTGTTTAAGGAAAAGTGAAGGGTAGTTCACACACCCACTCGCACATACAATAAAAAGTAACTAAGGGAAGACATTTTTCTATGTTCAAAAGTTTTCACAATATTAGCCTTGCTTCTTCCAATTGAAAGGGATAAAAAAACATTCAGACAGTGTGAGCATTAAACAACAGTATGATTTTTATTGCTGTTGTCTTATTACTGTTATTACTGTATCTAAATGCTGAAAATGGGTCTCCCTCTGTGATTTCAAAGAACTACAAAAATAACTGTTTCAAAATTGCATCTCAAAACACAAAATTATGATTTTTCTTAGAACAGTTGAGCTGCTATCAGAAAACACTTCCAAATTTAGTGTAGAAAAAAAGAAGGAAGGAGGGTTATGGTTTGGAGAACATGCCTAGGTCTTTTAATTCATCTGTGCTGTAGAAAACAATTTTCTCTCCTACTATTTTTTTATTATTATTATTTTTAAATACTTAAAGGGAAAGTTGCAAAAACAATCTAATATTTTACCATCTTTAAATAAATTGGAGTGTATGGAACTGTATATGCATGTGTAAATACACCTATACATAAAATAAAAGGAAAAACAGCATTTGAATTTCTACCTTGGCTTCAGATTATAGTGGTTACAAACAAAGGAAGAGAAGATGGCCGTATTATTTTGGCTTTGTTTATAGCTTTTTTTTTTTTTTTTTAATATCTCAATTTTTGGCTGATTAGCTGCCAAATGAAACCTACTTGTGAAAAGTAGACAGCAGCAGTCATTTCTTGAGGCAGCCAACAGTTCACCTAGGTTGCTTCATTCATGCCTGTAGCAAGGCTCAAGGCTCAGCAGGGTCATTTGTGTCTGTCTTCTGCATGGGAAGCCAATAATGTGCAGTATTCTTTATACACATACATTGACTTTATCTTGGAAATTTGATGTGAAAGAAGTCCACGCATTTTCCACAGTTGCAAGAGACTATTCTTTAATCAGTAAGGCCAAAGCACTCTTTCCATTAATTCCTCTCTATGGCTCGAGATGTGGATCTGAAGCATCCGGGTGCAAAAGGACTGGACTCAATTGAGCTTTTCTGAGGAGACAGAGCACAGGACAGAGGAACACAAGCAGGTGTGACCAAGCTAACACTAAGAGTAGTTAAAAGGTGCGGGGATTCAGAGCAGGGGCAGGGAGATGACTGTCTGCCTGTATTCTGCACTGGTGATGCTGCACCATTCATTTTTGGGCTGTGTTCATTTTTGGGTCCCTCAGTACAAGAAAGATATTGAGGCCCCAGAGGGTCTCCAGAGAAGAGCAGTGAAGCTGTGAGCGGTCTGGAGAGCAAGTCTTATGAGGAGTAGCTGAAGGAACTGGGATTGTTTAGACTGGAGGAGACTCAAGGGAGACCTTATCTCTCCCTACAACTGCCTGAAAAGAGGTTTTAGTGAGGTGGGGGTCTGCCTCTTCTCCTAGGTAACTAGCAATAGGACAAGAGGGCTTAAGTTGCTCCAGGGGAGGTTCAAGTTGGATTTTAGGGAAAATTTATTCTCAGAAAGAGTGGTGAGGCATTGGAATAGGCTGCCCAGGGAGGTCACGTTATCACTGTCCCCAGAGGTGTTCAAGAGACTTGTAGATGGAGGGGATGTAGACTGAGGGACATGGTTTAATGGGCATGGTGGTGATGGGATGATGGTTTGACCAGATGCTCTTAGTAGTCTTTTCCAGCATTAATGATTCTATGATTCTTATAGGCTACAGTGATAAGAAACATATAGTGGATGAAATAGTGATTTCTGCCCTGAAGTTTTGACTTCTCTGTGCTTGGAATGACTGGAACTTCCCTCTGTGTGAGCACATAATTTCAGTCCATTTGATGTGCACGGAGCCGAATACCCATATGCCTCCACTCTGTGTAGGGCTGTTTCTGGGACCAGAGCTGCTCATAAGAAGTGTGCCTGATAAAAGAGCTGAGGCAGCAGATAGGCTTACTCCCTAGGAGGATTACCATGGAGAGGAAGGAAGGAGCACATACTGAACGGTCCAGGGGTGGAAGCAAGGCCACTGCCGTGGCTTGTGCTGCTCCATTCTTCTCTGTGCTGCCGACCCTCATTGTAACCCATGTTTCCCCATTCCCTGGTAAGCCTGGCAGGGAGCACAGCTCAAACACCTGAAGCGTGGTCTTGGCGGGGGTGAATTCAGCTGGCAGCATGCCACGGCAGTCAGATGCACACACCGCAGGAAGCCTGTCAGCCAGGGGCTCTGTGATGAGGCACAGAAGGAGTGAAATTCAGCCTCCTGACAGCTGATCAGGGGCTGACAGCTCCGCAACAGACACCAAAAGTAATTGGTAGGTGTAGCTCTGTGGAAGAAGACAATCGCAGGCTGAGCGAGACACAAACTGTCACAAGGAGTGTAAAGTTGGTGGCATCAGCTGTCCTGCTGCACAGCCTGCTTCCCAAAACATTGCCTCAAATTCTGTTGGTTTTTTAAAAAGAAAACAACAGACAGTACAAATCGTGAGGTAGGTTCCAGGCAAATCTCAGTTCAACTGCTGAAGGCTGAATCATAGATGAAAGAGCATCAGCTGAAGGAAGAGATGGAGGAAAACTTGACAGCCCAAGTTTGGCACCCATTTAGAGGGGCAGAACAACCTGCTTGTGTGGAGAATGGCCCTGGGCTGTGGTGAGAAGGGCAAAGCAGCCCTCAGCCCTCTCACAATGGATGTGAGAGAGAACAAAAAAATCGGAGAAACTGCTGGCATTTTCCTGACAAAAATAAATGTGTTTATTCAGTAACAAGAGAACATATGATGATAGATAGGTGTCACTTAAGTGTACTTTTCATACAAGAACATAGGTTAGTGAGCTGATCAATTTAATTTTTGTTTCTTCTTATCCCCGCTTCCTTTTGTATCACCTTGTGGCACATTTCATATTGGTAAGACTGATTTCAAACAAACTAAATAAAATGACTCCAGTTAACATCAATTGAGCAAGTAGTAGAAGTTCAGGGTCCTTCGATCTTTAGAAAAATAGGAATCTAACTCATTCAAAATAAATATTTTAGGCTGAAATTTTTTTCACAGCCAAGTTTCACATTTTTTTTCTAAGCCCGCATTTTCTAAGTGGAAATTTCTGACACTGCACAAAATAGAATTTGATTGTGTTATTTTAAACAAATTCCATGCTTTCCCTAATTGCTGTTTAGATTTGGGATTTTCATTTGACTGTCACTGAAAGAAGAGAGAAAAGAAAATGATATCTGGGCTAGTGAATGTAGCAAACCAGCAAACTTTAGAGTCTGTTCATGTCTGAAATGATGAAATTCTGGTTAATGAAACTTTAGCAACACATATCCTTTCAGGATGTACTCATACTCAGGTAAAAATACAGAATGCGTGACTTCTTGTTAAGTGCCTGTTAAAACCTCACTGGATCAATGAGGTTTGTTTAAAACAGATGCATACATAAAGGCAACAGTTAAATGCAAGCAAGAAAAGAAAGAGACAATTATTCAAAACAGGGAATTGAACTGAATTTAAAAATATCCATCAATGAGTTGACATGATTTTCAGAGATGTCTCGCAAGTTCTCTAGCTGTTTATCCTTTCTCTACTCCCTGGAAGAGTGGCTGCAGACTGCTTGCATTTTATTCTTCAAGATGGGATGAGACCAAGAAGTTTATAGGCAGAAAATCTATTCAAAATAGCTTTCAATTCAACACATTCCTGTGCTTTATAGAAAACAAAGACACCTTGGATCAGTACGAGGGAGCTGAAACAGAAGAAAGCTTATGTTTTTGATGAGGAACTGAAGTTGAGCAATACTATTCACTGTGTAGCTGTTTAGTTTATCACATCTTCCTGTGTGTTGTCTGCCTTGATAGATAGCAGGATGACAGATGACATCTGCCTGCATCTGAACACAGTGTTAAAACATGCAGATGCACTCAGGAAGAATCCACTGTTGCAGTGATATGCCAGCTCTAGAAAACCTAAAATTAAAAAGGATTGAAATCAAGGCTTTTAAAGATTTTTAAAAAATTGAATTATAGAAAATATACCTGTATACAACTTTTTTTTTTTTTAATTGTTTGTTTGTGTCTAATGTTTAAGATTTAGTACAGTCTTCTCTACATCCACTGGCTTAAATGTTCCTCAACCCTTTTTTATCTGGACCTCTATTACCACTTGTTTTTCCCTATCGCTTTTCTCCCCTGAACCACTGCAATGATTTTATCTTCCACTATTTGCACTTTGACCTTGCATGTTTTTGGTCTCTTACCTCACTGTTTACCATGATGTATATATTTTTCTGTTCTCTGTTTTGACCATGTCTTCAAATTTGAAACAAAATAAAATACCACAACTTTTTCAGTCTTCAGAGACCTCTTTTCCCTCAGTGATGCAACTGTAGTGTTACTGCTCTTGAATGGTGAGAGGATAGCTCCTAGGGAATGATCTTCAGTGGATAAGCTCATCTTGTATTGCCCTGAGCTTTTCATAATTGACATGTATACCACCAAATGTGTGATATTAAATGGAAAACTTTCTACGTGAAATCAACTTTTCTTTAATTGCCCATTCAGTGTCCTATGGAACTAACAGAACTTTCATTATTGAATTATTATAGATGCCATATGAACCAAGGGATGGAACATGTCCTCTTTGAAGACAGGCTGAGAGAGATTGGGCTGTTCAGCCTGGAGAAGAGAAGGCTCTGGGGAGACCTGAGAGCAACCTTTCAGCATCTGAAGAGGGGCTATAAGAAAGAAAGCTACTGACTCTTTAGCAGGGTCTGTTGTGATGGGACAGGGAGAAATGGTTTCAAACTAAAAGAGGAGAGATTCCAATTGGATGTAAGGAAGAAGTTCTTTACAATACGTGTGGTGAGGTGCTGGAACATCTTGCACAGAGAGATGGTGGATGCCCTGTCCCTGGAGGCATTCAAGGTCAAGCTGGATGGGGCCCTGAGCAACCAGATGTAGCTGTAATTGTCCCTGTTCATTGCAGGGAAGTTGGGCTAGATGGTCTCCAAGGGTCCCTTCCAACTCAAACAATTCTATAATTCTGTAATCTTCTGATTCTATGAAATATTTATTACCTGATTGCATTTTCCAAAATGTTTTTCCTTTCATTGCCCTTGAATAGTTTTTGTCTGCACAACTGTATTTATTATTCAGAAATACTTATCAGATGCTTCATACAAATAAGTCACTTAAATTATGTTTTGTAGTGCAGTTGATTTATATCACCTAGTATTGTGAACACTTGATTGCATGACTTAAAACCAAATGGGAAATAAAATGTAATGCCACATAGTACAGTCAATTAGCAGTCAGTAATTCTGAAATGGGACCATATCACATAGCATTTGTTTGAATACCTACGAATTCAATAGAAGTCTTCAGCTAATCTTTGTAAAACATGTTTGTCAAGTCTGAGGATAGAAATATTTTTCTGTTACCTAATCTAAACCTCAGGTCTGCAGCTGTCTAAATTCCATGTGATGAGCTTTTATTTATTTATTTACTTTAAAATCCATTTACTGGACTCATTAAAGACAAGAACAGTAGGAAAAACCTACTCCTAATTTTCAAATGGATGTCCTAAAGAATTTTACAGTAAGCATCCCAACAGGTTTGGCTCAGAGCTAAGGGAAGACTCATGGATGTTGACTGAGTTGCTCACGTTTCTACATCGTAGTCCAATGACTTTAACCCTGTATATTCTCATGAAAGCAAGAGCACAGCATCACATAGTCTAAAGTGATATAAAATAATTCTAAAAGTTTACAGTTATCTAACCACTGTCTTTTGTTTTTATTACAAGCAACACATGCTCCATGCCTATTTAAAATGAAGGCTTCTGATTGAGCCATTAGAAGTCAGTAACAATACATAGTGAACTTGAGAAAAAATCTGTAGAGATTTTGTTCTACAGATTCTTCAGAACATTAATTTCACATCCTGTTCTTTAAAATGCGTTCCCTTTTGTAGCAATAATTATTGAGGATGTGAGTAAATCAGAGTCTGAATCATTTAAGACCTCTACATCCATGAATAATGATCACCAGTGACTATTTCTAAGCTATGTATTTATGCAGTAATTTGAACAATGAAATCTTGATGTGTTTCTTGAAAATAAACATTTAAATAAACATCTTCTTCTGCACTGAGATGATTAGAGGAGATATTCAACAAAGGTGAGACTTTTGTCAGTCCAGTTAGGAGTTTGTTATTGAAAGCTGTTGCAATAACACTGTTATTTCAGTAGATACAGGCTGCTCAAGTTTCCTGGGATTTAAAGGTGAATTCAGGTCACTCATTACTTTTGTTGAGATTGTGTATCTGTGGCAATAGGAAAAAGTGGAAAGAGATAAGTGTGCTACAGATAGCATAGATAAACATGGTAGATATCATTTTAACCTTCCTGTATGAAAATCTTGCTGTCCTTATGCAAGAATCACAAACACAAGATGGAAGAATAAGCACGGATTTTCCTTTTCCAGCCATACTGCATATGCATCCCTGTTTCTGCAGGATACCCTCTGAAGTCCTCGAACTCCTTTACTCTGTGACTTTCCACTGGTTCCTTCAAACAATGGAGATCAAAACAGCTAGTGTAAACATAAGGGGGAACGGTGAATTTGCACAATAAACTACTTCTTGACGTCTGTGCTGGGGCTTCTAACAGCTGCAGTCTGTAACGTGAATACACCCTAATTCAAGTCCGACTTGTGGAAGCTGTGTTGAAATCTGTGTTTCAGTGCACATTTCTCTCCATTTTATTCCCAAAGGAGATGAAGGGGCAAAAATGACAGTTTTGCCCTCAAGTTCTCAAAACTGGTAGTAGAATGTTTCTCTTTCCCAACTGTTCCACCACTCTGATCAATTTTTCCATGAAAAATGTTGAAAATTTAGTTCCAGTGACATGATAACTAGAGTGATAGCTTCTAAGCATACTAATCTTGCTGTTTCATCACGTTAACTTTTCCTTTTTGTTAGTTTTTTTACAGTTGGTTCTACTTGTAATTATGGGTCAAAAGGTATTTATTTTTCTTTCTCTGGTAGAAGCATTATATATTTAGAATCATAGAATCACAAAGGTTGGAAAAGACCCACAGGATCATCCAGTCCAAACATTCTCCCATCACCAATGGTTCTCAGTAAACCATGTCCCTCAACAAAATGTCCAAACATTCCTCGAATACCTCCAGGGTTAGAGGAGAGACTTTATTCTAAGAAAGGTCTGGTGGATATATGTTTTAAGTGTTTGTGGCAAGTAGGAGGCTACAGGTCTCAATTCACTGAAAATTTCAAGCATGGAAGTTACAAGCAAGTTTGTATCTGGAGCAGTGTTTGAACTACATCTCTATTTTGGGATCTCATTTAAGCATCCTCATATACACAAGTGATCAAATGTGAGTTTTATGGATGATGGAACTGAGGTTTTTTTAGTAAAAAGTTCAGATTGGAGTTAGTCGTTGTTTTTCAATACTTGTAAATAAACTTAAACCTTGTAGGTAATTTTTTGTTGAGTCATAGAGGCTCAGTGCAAAAAGTACTGAAATTTGACTATGAAATCTTGGAATGGTCATTTTCCTACGTATTCCTATATAAAGACAGAAGCTCAAAACACCTTGCTCTTTTGGGACCTAGATTTTGTTTTCATTATCAGATTGTGGTGGTTGATTATACATTTAGAAAAGATATTAATAAAAACGTGAAGAATCTGACACTAAGTGGAGATAAAGTATATAGGTCCTTGCAAGAAGATTAGAATTTAGAATTGAAATTTACTGAAATTCTTTCTGCTATGAGTAATTTAAAATGAGTATCCCTTCTGGAGTATAAAACAACTATACTCTTTTGTTTGTAGGACCCAGACTGAAAAATTGTTTGAGATATTAATTTTACCATTATGTCTCCTGTCTTCAGAGTCTTTCTTCCAAAGATAGAATCTAAACAAGGTATTGAGATGAGATACAGGGGGATGCAGCCAATCAACCCCTGTAATCACTGGGGAATACATTTTGAAAACAGCTTGGTTGCTCAGCTTCTTTCTCTTCTACCCAGTGCATACAGAGTCTGGCAGATGACACATTCGTTCAGCCCTGCACTTACTATCAAACACCTTTCAACAAACACAAGCTAAAACACTCTACTATAGTAACACTAACTCCTACATCCAGTGAAATGCTATTACAGTTACAGGGAGGGAAAGCATCAGCTGTGTGGGGAAAAGTGTTCCCTCTCCTGAGCATATCTGCTGTCAGGATGGTTAGGTGTCTAGCATGAGTGTTTGTGCAGACTGCTTTTAGCGCAGCTGGGAGTCCTGATGCCCGACGAGCCCGTCTGGCTGTGGAGAGCGCAAGCTGACTGACACCCTCTAAGGCTGATGTAGAAACTTTGCTACAAAACCTGATATAGTTTCTGACACTGATGGGTATGAATTGTGAGAAATGTCAGTTCAAGCCAAAAAGCTACTGGTGAAATAGCATCCGCCAAACATATTCCCATGATACCATGGAAGACTTTAGCAGCCTTGATTTTCTTGACATGGAAGCAGGTAACTAAAGGTCTTGACGTAGCTTCAGTCATACTATTTTCAAACAGTACTGGAGAGGCTGTATTCTGATTTGCAGAGTGCATTTTCACCCCTAATGCAGAAGAAGGTTGGTTTTCTACTATCAGAAACAAGAAATATAATGCATATATATATATATATGTACTAGAGCATATATGCATGCTTGATTTTAGCACAGAAGCATGTGGGAACAGGACATCCTGCAAACTAATATTATCTTTCATCATCTCACTTTTCCGTAGTCATTAATTTGACTTCTTCAGTAAAGAGTACAGAAAGACACATATTCAAATAATTAACTGTTTTATTTCTGCCTCAAAAAAATGAGATTTATCTTCTAAATTAAACTCTTCTGGACTAACAGTCCTGAAACCAAACATGATGCTATGTCATGTGCAAAAAGAATACCTAACATCAGAATTTTGCCTTCTGATGGATGTGAGATAAAAGTTGGCAAGATAGTTTTCACTGAAAGCAAGACTTTTAAAAACTGTTTTTTTTTTTTTTTTTTCCAACTGGATTTAGTTTGTTTACCCTCTGCTTGATTGCATTTTTCTTTCACAAGAGTACTGAGGCACTGGCTCCTGACTTGTTCAGACACAAGCAGACAATGTTCATGAATGCCTCTGCTTTATCAAAAATGTTTACTCAAAAAAGGATTAACAGATTCTATCTAGTGACATTTTAAGTTATCTTTTTCCATCACTCACTGTTACTGTTGCTTTTTAAGAGTAGATCTCAAGGCTTCTTTTAAAATACTATTACTGTACCTTAATAGGTAGATTTCTAAAGATAGAAACCTGACTTCAGATGTAAAAACTAATGGCAAATAGTCCTCAGAAGGCATTTGAAAGTTCTCTGTAACACTTGTAAAACTTTCCCGGTAAGTATTTTTGTTACCTCTGTTCCATACATACAGCACACTGTAGAATGGTACAACAGTTTTACAGTTAGTTTGAGGACATGCAGCACTTACCAAAATTGCAGGTCATTTATCAAAACTGTCAGAATAACTTTTATCAGAAGACTGCTCTGTTTAATGGTGTAGTTATAGTAAAAATCTAAAACCAACAGAGATATTTAGTTTGAATGTTAATAAGGAATTATTTTTTCAGCTGTTCAGGGTGTCATGTCAGGTCTAATACGGTGTAACATTTAATATTATTGTCCATCAGAAATTTGCCATTCTCATTTTTTGAGCAGTACTAAGTTGTGAGACAAAAGTAGGGTTGTCAGTATTCATTAATTTTCTGACTCACCTTGAGTGAGCAAGTTAGGAGCTATTTCTCCTAACCTTTTTACATAAATGCTTTAAAAGATTAAGTGAAGATGAAGATACTACGTAGTACTTTTCATGGAACCTAAGACTCTGTTTTGATTCTTCTCTTGGAAATGTCTTCTAGAATTAGTTGCTCCATCACCTTCCTAGGAATGAAGTGAGGCTGACTGGCCTGTAGTTCCTCAAATCCTCCGTCTTGCCCTTGAAGGCAGGAGTGACAGCTGCTTTATCCCAGTCCTCAGGAATCTCCCTGATCAATCTGACCTTTCAAAGATAATTGAGAGTGGCCTCACAATGACATCGGCCAGCTCCCTCAGCACTCATAGGTACATTCAGTCAGGCCCCATGCACCCACTGCGTGTGTTCAATTTGTTTAAATATTCCCTAACCTGAGCCCTCCCAGTGAAGGGAAGTCTTCTTTGATCCAGATTTTCCCACTAGTCTCAGGGGCCTGTGATTTCTGAAGGCCTGAGTCTCTTCAGGTGCAGGTACAGGGATCCCGCTATTGGATTTTCTCCCTCTTCTCAGGATCCGCCATACCACAGTCACTGCAGCCAAGGCTGCCCTGAACCTTGACATCACTGATGAGATCTTCCTAGTTTTTAAGTACGAGATACATCAGAGCACAGTCTGTTAGAGAGTGTCCAAAGGAGGGCTACAGAGATGATGAAAAGTCTGGAGGGCAAGGTGTATGAGGAGCAGCTGAGGTCTCTGGGTTTGTTCAGCCCAGAGCAGAGGAGCTGCCCATTTCTTGGAGGAATAAATTTCACTGAATTTGTGGGATTAAACCTGTGTTTCTGATGCTGACCACATCAGCCAAGGTTATTCACTAGGGATAGAGTGGTTCAGTCACACCACATTTTGCAGCTAATGTTCTCAGCAGAGGACATTCTCACCCCTGTCACCTCTGGCGGGGCTTCACACCAGTCTGTCTTGAATATAGATCTGTGTATGCAAAAAAAAACCTAAACTCCTCTGATACTATGTCATGAGAGATTTTTAGGGAGCATCTTTATTTGTATGGCATTTCTTTTTAAATGTTATTTTCACTGCTTTATGCTGTAATAGATTTTACAGGGTGCCTTACGATAATGTACTGTGACATTTGGATTTCTCCTGCAGCAAGTACCTTCATGAAGTTTGTTACTAATTCTTAGTTGCATCTATTTATTTTTAATTCATGGCTTATTTTGAAATAAACTGACTTCAGTGATTGTATGTAGACAATATTTTGGCAGAATTAACATGACATTTTAATACTTTTTCCCTTAAACTTTCTCAAGTAGTTGGCGTAAGCCAACACTGAGTTTTTTAAAGTATGCTAATAATGTGACTAGCTTTTTTCAAGGCACAAAAATGTGAAAAAAGAAAAGAGCACGCTGTCAGTAATATGTGGTTAGACAAATTATTTCATTAATTCGGAAATGCCTAACCTACAGTGTTTGGATTTTGTGACCTCTCTTCAGGTTCTGTAATCTATAATTGAAAGCCTGGCTTTGTTCTCACTGTATTGATCCTGTAGTTTAAATATACATCCTTATAAACCACTAAGATGTTCGATTGTGTGTCATTTAATATTTCTTTTGGTGTTCTGAGTGTGGCCATTCGTGAAATGGGTTATTTTTGAGAAGGCACCTATTTCTGTAGTTTGACTGTAGCTGCAATACTAGATTTTGGCCACTAAGTGTCAGACACTGAATAATCTTTTGACATGGAGGTTTTTCCAGATTCTTCACTTCTTCCTTTTTCCTGCAGGATAATGATAAAAAGACAAAGTGGTTACAGCTCTTTTTGGCCTGCGTTTAACCTGGAAAACATACTGATTATTTAATAGTTAAATACCATCACTGAGAGATACTTGAGCTTGATTTAGGAAAGCTTTGCTTTATAACTTGTACTAAGTGTTATGTGAACTATAGAATCACATAGGTTAGCTGATCAGTTAAGAACAAGAGTTGCATTTTACTGATAAGAGGCTCAGATCCTGCTTGTGGTACAGCTGTTACAGGATTCTTCCTCAAAAGCAGAGAGTAGACATGACCTCAAACTGTATTCTGGGACAATGAGATAAGGGAACTCTATATTGTTTGGTGCCTGTCTCTAAAACAAGTTAAGAGTCTGTAATCTGTGCTAGAGAGGTTAGAAGTGGGCTTTGTGAGCTTTCTTGATGCGGAGACAGTTTAAACAACCAGTAATTTTACTAACTTATTTTAGTTTCTTTTTCCTCCTCTAGCTACTGCAACTACTCAGAAAAAAATATGTTGAAGTATGGACAAGAAGTTACAGTTCTATTGTTGATAAGTTGGAGAGCTTGGCATCATGAGAATTTGACTGAGTCAGTGCTTAGTAATCATGAGGTAACTGTCATCTTTGAATTGACGTGAAAAGACACAGTTGATGCACACTTCAACCATTGAAGTTGGAGCTGCCAGATAATACTCTCTAGCTGAGGTTCTCTAGCACTTTTAATTATAAGACTCTGGCTTTCAGCAGGTAATAGCTGCTGAACTTACTCACCTTGTCTTGCTTTCTTGGTGCTTCCTTTCAACAGTGCCTATGTGGTAAACAGAGGGATGTGCCACACTGTAATGCAAAATAAATAAATAATTAAATAAAAAAAAAATAAACACAGTATAAATAAATGATAGGAAAGAAGAAACTTGGAAAAAAAATACTATTTAGAAGAGCTGGCAGAGAGCAAAATCCTGAGCTAGCCTATGGCAAGGAAATGACAGGCTCTAGCAAGGGGAGAAACAGGTGAAACAGAGCAGATAGAAGGGGCATGGCTGATAGAAACAACGTTTAGCTGTGCCTAAAATGGATATGAAACCCTCAGTTTTGCTTCGTCATGTTAAAGGAATAATACAGTGCTGTAAAGTGAAACTTAGAGCAGGGAAATGCCTGAGACATAATTGCCTGTGAAACTTTAATTCAGTTGCTAACTAGTATGAACACTCTAATTGCAGACAGTTAGTGGTTTGTTTGTAAGATCACCTCAGAAATATCACATGGGCAAGTCAATGACCTCTCTATTTCTACTACAGAAATAAGATGTTACGCTCTGGGAATCACATGTATGAAAATTATCTTAGTTTTATTCTACTGCATTATGCTTGGAAAACTACCTGAAGAACAGTCAACTAAACTGAATCCCAATACCCTGTGCCTCAGCCTCCCTTCTGTGAAGTACCTTTGTTCACATCTCCAGGGTATGCTGATGAGACAAATTCATAATGTGTATGGACTAGTTGCTGTGAAATGACATCATCACAGAAACTTCCAAGTAGCAATAATAACTTCATATTCAGTGAGATATTGGGCTGTGGCAGTGCCCATACCTTCCCTTGAGAGAAGGTACATAGAAAAGTTCAATACAACTTTTCACATCATCTATTTTGCATGCTGCATGAGCTGACAATGTAATGCTGTGGTCATGTCACAGTATGTACTCTATGTTACACAATGGAATGCTTAATCTTGCAATGCTTATTCACAGAGCAGTTGGATGAAACTCGGACAATTTTCTTTCTTTCTCTTGTAAAGTATGGAATTCATGGATTCTCTAAGTTTGATTTTTTTCTAAAACAATTTTAACCTCATAGCCCAGTTGTGGTAAGTTACGTTTTGCCTTCCTAAGAATAGGCTGTTGCTCAGTTTACTGTCCAGTGAGGGCAGATGTTATGCACAAAGATCTCTTCAGTAGGGATCTCTCTTTCTTTCTTATTTTACCCATCTATCAAACAGCAGATGGGCCTATTTTATAAATACAGACGTTCAATTTTAACTTGGTTTATGTAGTACTTTTATCACATTTTAGTCCATTGCAAATCTAATCGCTTAAAAAATTACTCACTAAGGCACATTGCTTCTAAGAAGTATGAGTGAGGTGCCATTAGGAGGACTTAATAACAAAACCTAGAGATTTTACTCAAGAAGGAATAGTCTGAGCTGACCTGGGAGCGCTGTGACAAATGATGAAACTTGAAGGAAATTTAGTAAGCTTATTAACTGTAGGGCCTCAAGCCAGCAGGAAAGAACAGAGAGAGATTTTCTGGACTGCATCCATCTCTCTGAAGGGAAGAGTTTTCCATACAGGCTGCCCCTCACATGGAGGGCCAATGCCTGAACTTTCATTAGGTTGGTTTGCTGGTCTCCTGCTCTCCAAGACAGTTTGTATTTTGCCGTAGCATTCTTTATAAAGGAGACTTGCTTGTCAGTGCATGAAAGAATCCAACAACTGCTAACCCATCCTCTAACTTGAGTGGTGCTGCAGTTCATGTGCTTGTTGCAATGGGTGGGATGGAAAGGAGGGCAGTGGTCCAAAGGCAGAGGCAAATGGCTTAGATTTTTGCATGTCAAATTCAGTATCTGAAAATGAATTGCAATGCTTGATGGCTTATGATCAGATCTGTTTTCAACAGTGGGTTACAGAGCTAATACCAAAAAGCTTTCAATTTTTTTTTTCTTGTTGGGCTAAACAGGATTCAGCATTATATGGATATGGATGGCTTTTGGTTCTGGTGCACAACATATTGGACCCCCCTGTCATCACTGAGCTCAGAACTCAGGATTTTGGTGATCTGGAAAAGGTGATGGAGACCACTGTCCAGATGGTGGCACACTTACACTGGTTGTGGGAAAAGTCTTCCTTGGCTCCCCCATCCCATAAGCATCACATCTGGATTGAAGTTCTACTGCTCTCTGTAGGGTTTCCTGGGTCTGTGTGAGCAGAGAGCACTCTTTGGAGATGGAGATGCAGATAGTTGAAGCAGTGAATATAATAAACTAATCAATTTAATCAGGACTCCACTGGTCTCCATGGACTATTTCTAAGAGATCTCAAAGGAGAGCTTAAGTAGGAAGCTTTATTGCCCAGAGCCTTGACAGAAGTTAACACCTCTCGCTGAAAAGCTCAAGTAGAAAAGGATGAAAACTGCTACACCTAAACCACAGATGAGTGGGTTTGAAGAAGGAATTGCTAGAAAAAAAACTTTACAAACTGTTATGGAAGAGGACAAGATTAGAAAACTCCCTACTGGTCTTAAAATAACTGTGAAGATGTTTATTTCAGTCTTCTAGTAATTGTGAAACTTGTGATGATGATGTTTAGCTAATTATAGTTTTTGTCTTGTAGCAAAAGACAAAACCTGGTACTTTGTTCTATGGTTTGCAAATGTACTCCTTGTAATGTACTCCCCTTTCCTCATCTCCCTTATTAACATTTGTAATAAACTGGTCAGACCAACATTTGAACCATTGTTTCTTAATCTCACGCTGGACATACATATTTCAAAGAACCTCCTCTCCCTCCTATAAATTGGAGCGAGACAGTAGGTGATTATTTTTTTTAACTCCAACTCTTCATGGCGCAAATAAGATCAAGCTCCCAAATAATAATAAAAAAAGTCTATTTTTAATACCAACACAGGAATAAAATGAGTGGGGACTAAAACTCATAAAAATCAGAACAGTTTCAAGAATCTTTCTGAGATCAGAACATTTATAAAATTTATTCAGGTTCTCATTTGACTATTAAATATTTTATAATAAAAATTGAATATGTTAACAGCCTCTCAGCAACCTCTGCTCACATTTAGCAACCAGTATCAGTTCTTTCTTTTAGTAAGTTCTACTGCTGAAGATGAGGTACCATTTGGCAGGAAGCTTGTAGCTCACAAGTTTTTATCAACACAAAGTTCCTATTTAACAAGATTATCAAATTTTAATTTCCATTTAGAATATATTCTGCCAATTTCTGTAATACAGTCCATGCCTGAGCAAAGGTAATGTGCAAAAATACTGCAAAGTCATTATGAAGGTAGACAGACAAGGTAGGGCAAAAAATGCTGTCAGTTAATTTGAATGGAAAAATATCTATTACGGATTGAAATGTAATCAAGTGTTTGAGATAGTTCTGTTTGGAAAGGGCAGATGATTCTCACTAATAGTTGCTTCATTTCAAAATCTCTGCCAAATCTTCCTGCTGGAAAGATAGAGCCACCTGGCAGTTCTGAATGGCTGCTGAGGGTGGCTGCAAGCCAAAAAAATTGCCAGACGGTGGCGATTAGTTTTAAAGAAGTTGGCCTATGTCATTTCTTCCTTACACAATGCCCTCCAATGCCTCAAGCCAGGCAGATTCCTGCAGGTATATCAGGAGGGACACAGATCCTTTGAAGTTGGCTGGTGAGGATGCTCCTGCATCAGCATTTTTCATCACCAGAAGGTAACATGGCAAACAACACAGGTATTTCCAGTTATTCTCTTGCTTTTTGCCTTCCAGTTTCCACCTCATAAGTGTCGAGAGGCAGAGGTTGTGCATAGCTGCCTATCATTAGTGTGGTATAATTACTCTTCTGATGATGTTGGAGTCCTTCTGTAGCTGATGATAACAGAGTGATCCATGTTCCTGGAAGGAAACACTGAGCTGATAAATTATGTGTACTTCTTATTAACAAATCTTTTTTTCCACACTTCACAGGCTGGGCCCATTTGTGTCAAGCAAAATGAGTTCTATGTTTTGGCTTGTAAACTAACACGATGCTTCTCATCAGAAAAAAAAGAAAAGAAAAATAAATAAATAATAAAAAACACTGTTCATATTTAGATTAACTGCCATTCTTAGAAGATATCCATTCTCTAGATTTAAGTACTACATCTAGAGATACATTTAGTTTTGAATGCAGCTGAAACAGAGAAAGAGTTTACCCTGACTGCATTGTAGACGCAGCTTTTAACATCAAAGCAGAAACTCCAATAAACTGCCTGGGCATAGAAGGTGAATGAGCTTTTTGCTTCACAACTGATCCCTTCAAGTGAGGATCAAAACACACTGCCAGAGTGGAATGGGGAAACTAGTGATCACATGTACTGAATATATGACCAGATAGAAGTTTTCAGTCTTTGGAATGTATTCTACAAAATAGTATGTTAACTTGACTATATTATTTTTCAGATTACAAGTATCACACAATCTTTCTTTTGGTTTTACATACCGACTACAATTGATGTAGTTTATATCCTCATCTACCAGTATCACAAAACCACAGAATTGTAGGGGTAGGATGGACCGTTGGGGATCATCAAGTCCAATCCTCTTGCTAAAAGTATAGATACATATTTACCCTCAATAGATTGAGATGTTTAGCAGTTATGTTTAGAAAGAAGTACATGAGTTCATAAGTGTTTCAGGCAAGACTTCTTATCTTTGTCATGCATTTTAAAACAATGTTACCGTTACTTCTGCTGTGTTCTGCATTATGTAGTGGATGGGAACAATAGGAGGGATAAATAGTAATTTATTCCAGAAATAGTCCAGTATTACCGGTAGGAGTATTTTTGACATAAATAACTGCTCAGCCTAATTTAATGATGGCTTGACCTAGTCAACAAGAACTAAAGAGACAATTCTAGGAGTGATATGATATTCAGGGTGAGAGTGGCAGATCATTATGATGATCCTGATCATTAGCAAGAGGCTCTGTATACTCTGTTTTAACCAGCAAATCAGCCTTAGGTGCCATCCACTCAATTATGGAACTAACTTCAGTGAATTAATTGGTCTACAGATAGAAGATAATTTTCACAAGCACTCTGTCTTGTTATACAACAGGTGCATGAAGTGTGCATTTCTGTCATTTTCTTTTCATATTTACAAGCATCTGAATACACACGTAAAACTTTTACTGAGAAACGTGCAATTCCAAGTCTATAATAGGAAGGGCACAGGCTTTCAGTATAAGAGTGAAGGAGTAGTATGCACGTAGTTGCATAGCTTGTGAGATGGTATTGCAAAGGCTGAAGAAGTTACTGATATGATTCTGGGATGGATGTGTTGTTTATTAATACATATTTCTTGTGAAATAAGGGGTTGCTTTTTCAGGCTGTGTTGCTTAGAGACCAAACCAGTTTACACTCTTGGCCACATTTTTGCACTTGCTTACCTTTCAGTTCTCTTCTGAGGGGTTTGTTTATGGGTTCCTCAAAGATCTTTCTGTACTTGACACTCTTTCCCATCATCAGCTTGTTCAAAAGTTCCTAGCATATGGTGATCCATCTCTCCATAACCCCTGTAAGGCACATTTGCCTGTACCATCTCTCTAAATGCTGCAGAGATGAATAACTGTTGCCATAGTTGGCACATGTGAGCAGACCACATGGAGCACAGAGAAAAGAAGAATCAGAAAGTTGATATGCTCTAGGGCTACAGTGGTACGCAAAGCCATTCTTAGCTATATATCCACTGTGAATACTCCCAGTGAAAAGGTTTATATGCCACAGATTATGTACTTATGTACTTACTTTGTGGCAGGACATTCTTTCCTTAGCAAATGTCTAGGTTTGATAATTCTCTCACATATTGCATAATGCGCTCACACAGAATACCAATTAATAATCCAGATTATAAATGGAGAATGAAACAGAATTTTCACTCAGCCTTTAAATGGCAAACCTCTTTAAATGGCTTGACTGACACCTCTCTAAATTCACCTTGAAGTTCTGGGGGTTTTAGCTCACCTCTTTTGTGGGTCCTTGGCACTCGGGGGCAGCTTTTGCAGGATATGAGTGTAAATGAGACTCCGGCCTGCTATTTGTGTATTGCTGAAAGTTCTTTCAAAACTGCTGTGACAAGTGGAACGGCACCATTATAAAGCAAGAATTTTGGGAAATGTGCCTTTGGAACTTTTTAGGAAGGAGGAGGAGAGACCATCTGTTTTGCTTGTCACAATTCTTGTTTGTTTAAGATGTGAATTGCCAGAAATGTGGAAAGACTGGGTACAACGACAAGTGATAGAGTAATTTTCACACTGGACTTATGGGAAGCATGTGTTGTCCATCTGTGTGATTCTCATTTTATGCAAATTTAGGGATATAGTCTTATGTCTAATTGTCCAAAGGTAGTTCTGAACATTCAAATGAAGGAAAGACATCATGCCATATCGTCAGTAGACCTTCCTTTGGCTTTGTAATACGCCAATGCAGAATGTTGCTTGCTTGAACTACAAATCATAATAAACATTTATATTTAGAATCCAATAAAATTATGTTCCAGGGTCTGCAAAACACTTCAGACCCATGCTTGGGTTTTTCTGGAAGTGGGAGAGATGACAGTACTTTCCTGACCCTCCTAAGCAGGTGTTACTCATTGTGATCCCTGCTAGTTCATGATGATTGAGGAATGATAGAGGAATACTGAAAGAAGCTGATGTGAGTCTTTGTTTTTAAAAAAAGAAAGTAAGAAATACACATCTGTGTGTATTTAAGGCTGATTCAAGGAGTGCCTGAGTTTCTGTAAAGAAGCTTTGATTTAAGGTTTGTTTTTGGGAAGGAAAATGTTTGTTTTCTTTTAAAAAATCACATTCACAGAGGGTGATGGAAGATTTACCTGTAACATATTGCTTTTCTCAGAGATGGTAAAAATAATGCTTTCCCTTATCTGTCTTAAGCGCTTTGAGTGAAAAGCTCTCAAAAGATTTTTTTTTCTCTTTTTTTTCCCTTTCAGCTCATTACATGTCTATAAGCTGCAAAACAGTTCTGTACTTTTTAAACTCAGTACTGCAGCTGGAAATTTGACTAAAAATATTTCCTAATTCCACCATAATTGAAGTGGAAGTATTCTGAATTTAAAGTAGACGTTTTCAGATTGTCCTCTCAGGAAATGCTTCAGTGATTGAATTGTTACAGTAAAAAAAGACAAAAGGGATCCAAATACAGTGAAAATGAGATTTGGTCTGGAGTTCTTATTAGAGGTTCCCATTAAATGTTTTTGCTTATGCTAACACTTTCAATGGTACCATGCCAGCAATGACCAAGGTTTAGGTTTATGTCATGTCAGTTACTGAAACCTCTTAGCCAAACACTGTGGCTTTACATTCAGGCTTTTCTATTCCTTTTACTTTCCCCTTCTTCTCGTTTTTGCTGTTTGGATGATTCCAAGACAGTTCTCATTTGTGACTTCAGAAATACTCTATTTCATAGCATGGTGTGTTGTTAAGGCAGGAACAAACAAACAAGAAGGCAACCTTCCCTTTAATAAACAGTAATGTAGTGTTGATAATTGATAAAAGCCCAAGAAGGAATAGAGTTACAATAGTGACTCTGGCTTCTTGCAATCTGGCTGTCTTTTGGCAGAAGGTCTGCAGGGTTTGTGAACAGGATAGAAACCTTCTCCATGTGCGAGGCCTGAGGGTCATCTGTGTGACTGCTGTAATTGGAAAGTGTCTCTGTGTAAACTTGTGAAGTACTCGGTATAGCTGGGACTAGGAGACATGAGTATTGCTCTAATAGAGTTCAGAAGCCTATAGCGGTATGAAGCTGAAACAAAGTAGGAGAAATGGATGTACTCAGGGAAGACAGAGCAAGGAAGAGAAATTGGGAAAGTAAATCAGCTTTCTTCAGGTCTCATATGGTGAAGGTGTGGAAGGAAGAGAAGCTGCATCCAGCAGAGCAGGAAAGAGCAGACAGGGAAGAGGTAGAAATCCACATTTCATTGAATGAATATGCCCATTGTGTACAGAGAAAGAGACAATGAGGTGGACAAAAGCAGCCCATTATTTGGAGAATGCTCTGGGAGGAAAGGAAGGAATGATGCCTTCATTCATCCAGTGGGATTATTTAATGGGTAGGGTAGCTGGCTTTCAGAAGGTGGAGAACGGAGGAATGTTTCAAATCTTTACTGGCAGGAATATCTATCAAAGTGTTGATGAGAATCAAAGATAGAAGAGAAAGAAAGGGAGGTGTTGGGCTGACAGAACAAGAGAGATGTTCCTGTGCTACTCAGGATGGGTGGAATCAAAGAAGAGGAAGTGCATTCTTGTGAGACAATGTTTTCTCTCTATGTGTTAGAAGCTGAGCTCTGTGACAGCCTCCTACAGTAATGAATCTATTACCTGGAGGAAGGACTGCTCCTGACTTAGCTCAAGAAATTGGGAACTCTTTTTCTGTTCCTTTCTCTGTCCTAGACTACTTGTTATGTGCATCACTGTGGTGGCAGGTGGGTAAGTACATTAAAAATTACAAGATTCTTGAATATTTATGATTGGAGCTATATATAGTAAGTTATCTGAGTATGGAACAAATAAGCATTTAAAAATTTTAAATGGAACAATAAAGCACAATATTGATGTAGCAAATGTATTCCAGATCCAGTAGAAGCAGCTTCATAACACAGATTTCTTTTTCTGATATTAGTGAATGCAAAATATATATCAAAAGTTATTTCTTAAATCTGATGTTATACATTCCGAGTTTCCAGCAGTTCTCAGGAAAGAGAAATTAATACCTTTAATCTAGCTGTGGAAGATATTTTGCGATAAGTAATGACTTATTAGTGTCTTTGAGTAACAAAACCTTTCCATCTGGAGGAATGAACTTCAGTGTTAGTTCCATTTCCTACTTTTTTGAATTATATAAGGATGTTATAGCTGATTCACTCAAAAAAAAAAATATATATATATATATATATATATGTTTGGATGCTTTCATCATGCATTACTTTTTTTTTTACGCAAAACAAGCATGAAATACCACACAGTCAAATAAACGACTTGTAGCTCTCTGTGTTTTCTGCTTGTATGTTTTAATCAAACAATCTCAAGCAAAATGTTGCTATGTTACTGCTTTGTCTTTGTCTGCTTGCCTTCAACAGGACTAATTATTTCCAAAGCCGCACCATGCTCATGCCACACTACAATATGCTGTGTACATGTGCCCTAAGCGAGTTAGCTGAAGCATCTCTGCATTCTAAACTGCTTTAAGAAAACAGTAAAGAAGAGGTACAGCTCCTCCATTCCTCACTGAAAATATTGTGGAATTTGCAACAATTTCAGAAATTCTTGCATGTTGCTGGAGGTGGTTTCAGTTTTCACACCAGAAGTAATTTAATTTCAGCACTTAAAATCCAAAAAGCTCTAACATATTGCTAGCGTGCAAAAATTCCATGTGTGCTAAAAAACAACAGCATATGGTTGGGTGGGGTGTGACCAAAATGAACATAGTTATCACATTGTGAACTTTCTTTTTACAGACTTGATTAAATAAGTGTGGGGGGACATCTAGGACAAGAACCTGGAATCCTCCAAGAGTCTGCTTTTGCAAATGTTGTGTGGTTAACTGAAAGGTTCATCTTGCATAAACTGTGGCTTAAAATAGGAGACTGACATTTCATCTGAACATGAGGAAGATATAGAATAGAAAGGTAAAAAGGAGGTGGGATGTCTATGGGGCAAACTCTTTGAGAGGCCAGAGCACAGGCTGAAGGAAAAATTCAGTCCTCCCTGTTTACTAGTAGAAGATAAATATATTAAGATTATTTGCTTTTTAGTTGTAGCCTATTGCCTGAGCTTGCATTGGATAGAATGGGCTTTAAGTGGGTTTATTTGTTGGGACTGTATATTTCATGGTATTTAAACACTGTGTGCAATTCTTCTCAACATAGTTTGGTGCTGAGGTAATTGTGGGCACAGATAACTCACCCATCTGTGATTGTTACTGTATATCCAAAGGCGGTTTTTTGACTCACATCTTCCTTCTGTTGAGTCCAATGGTGCTTGAGACCTACTCATATAGGTGCACCTGAGAAGTGAGTAGGCCAAAATCAGAAATACTTCTGGAAATATAGGCCTACATGCTTGACTTATCCTTCTGAATCCCTGGTGGCAGGGTTGAAGCCCTTTTAAATAATAATACCAAGATCTTGGAAAATTGATAATAATATGCAGTTGTTTTGGACAGCTAATTTGTTGTACTCACCTGACTCTCAGGTTATTGTTAGCGCAAGCTGTTTACTTACTTTGCTTTACTCTTACATGGAATTTTTTTGTGTGTGCCCTTCTGGATGTAATGACAACTCATGAAGCAGAATACTTATTTTCTGGCACATTACTTGCTATTATATCTGGCATTTAGCAGTTGATTGTGACAGTAGCCCAACTTTGCCAGGTGGGGTCTCCTTGCAGACTGTTTTACTATCATGCTCTTGGCAATCTGCATGACCAGCATTGTTTTCTTGTGGACAGCCAGGGAAAATGTCTTGTACTCTGTATTCCCAGTCAAACTAGATGAATTCTGCTGTGGAGGCCAAGCACCATCACCAGGCCAAGTGAGCTGTACCATGAAAAGTGTGCTTTTATTTTCTGAATAGTCTGTCAGGCTATTAAGTGTGTGTGTGTGTGGGGGGGGGGGGGGGGGGGGGGGGGCGAAGGAAAAGAAAAAGAAACAAACACACAAACAGTACTATTTTCTGTTTTTTGAATAGTTGAGTTCCCTGAACTCTCTAATCTTCTCTGATTTATAATGGAAAATGTTTTCTCACCTTATGCTGTTCCTCTAGTCTTTTCAAGTGAATGGTCATCCTTGAGCAGCATTAGTGATTAGTATAAGTAAAAGCTTGGTTCACTTCTCTTTATGCCCTACTTACAAAGAGGGCATTAGAAACAACAATATGACATTTCACATTAAACAACAGTTGCTCCAAAGTTGCAGCTTTTTGGGGAAAAAAAGTTTAGGCAGCATTTTACCTGGAAAAGCTTGTGTTATCTAAGCTGTCCAAGACAAAGCAACTCTTTCAGAATAAAACTCAGGTTGCTCTGTGAAACAGCAGTGCCTGTCAACATATGACAAAGTCTTCATATCTCGAGGGGAGGATCCAGTTGATACAACAAAGCGTCAATCAGGATGTAGAGCTGCAGGAAGTTAACTCATGCGTACTCCAGGGTTGTCCAGATCAGTTGAAGGAAGTGCCAAAAGAGGTTATCCTTCATCACCAGTTGAGAGATGAGGTATATATGAAAGACAAGACAGCTTGAAGGGCCCTGAATGGTAATATCAGGAGATGTGTCCCTCAAGAGATAGAGACATGCTTCATGTTGTTGCATAGTCATTTGATGTGAAAATACTAAATAAAACATACAGAACCCTCAGGAGGGCATTTCACCAAGGATCTCAATTGGGAATTATCCAACCTTTAGCAGGTGCTGGGCCCTGCCTGAAAGTGGCATCATAGATGTCTCCTGAGCCTTCCCGGTAAGCTAGTAATGGATCTGCAGCTTGCCAGATAGTCTATCATAGGCTGTCAGCCATGGCTGAAAGGAGGGATGGCAGTCTCTTTTGTTCCCATGTCAAGCACGCAGAGAAAGGACTCCTACATAGATAGTTCAAGTGGAAAGAGCTGCTGAGTTCTCAATTCTCCATGTCTTCTTATCTTAATGTAAATAACAAATCTTAATATCTTGCATACTGGTGGATGAATGCTGCCTATTGACAGTCAGAGAAATGGAAAAATGCTAAAATCTTCATTGAAAACATGACTATTCTTACGGTTGTGTATTCTTACAGTTGAAAGGCCTGTGTTTTCATGCCTATGCCAGAACAAGTTGACCCCCTGTGTGGGAAGCCATGGGCTGATAATTTCAAACTCCTACTAAAGGGCACACTAATTCGATTGCTCTAGTCTTGGTCTTTTCAGTAAAAAACAGTATTACAAACTCTTCCAATTATATAATTGGGAGGGATTTTTCCCTCTTTAATAACCCCAAAGTTCCTGGCATTCTGCGACTATATTAAAATCTGAAACTTCTCTTAAAGGTGACTAAACATTTGAATTGTGTCCTGAAAATCCTATAGGCGTAAAAGCCAGAAAGTTAATCAACACCTCTTCCCCTCCAAATTCATGTCTCATTACTTCTGGGCTAATATCAGGAGCCTTATTCATAGGTTCTAAGTAATCTGGTTGACTGTACTTTGGCTTCAGTATCACTCAGTATACTGCAGAACTGTTCATGAACTCCATAAGAAAGAACTTGTCTTGGAGATTTTGTCTCTACTAAACTAGCTGGTGTAGCCAGAACTGTAGAAACGTCATAGAATCATAGAATCATAGAATTGCTCAGGTTGGAAAAGACCTTAAAGATCATCAAGTCCAACTGCAACCTAACCATACTACCCTTAGGGCAGTAGTTTAGGGTAGTATGGTTAGGTTTAGGGTAGTATGTCATTATACCCTTGCAGATGAACTCTAATTACTCTTGCCTGCTCTCACACTGCCACTGCTATGCTTTGGTCCTGGGCCATATCAATTTATAGTTTCTAGTTGTTCTGAGTCTGTTTAGCTCTGGCTCTAGGTTGATATTGGGGATGGTAACTATCTCGCACGGATCTGTTTTGCCCTCCTCCCTGCCACCTTGTCCCTACGGGAGTGATCGTCTTTATGATGTCATGGAGGTAACTAAGGGTCGATCTGAGGACTCCCTTTGAATCATGCCTGAATGCATGGTTTTCTCTGCCAGAGAGAAGCACAGGGCCAAGCCGAGCCGTGCGGTGCCAGGCGGCGGTCACTAGATGGCACCACACGACCGGGCTGGGAGCGGCGAAGCGGAGGCCGCCCCGGAGCTCCCCCTCCCGCCCCTCCGCTTCGCCGTGCTGGTTTGTCCCGGCTCGGAACGGAACGGGGCTTGTTACAGAGAGGTCTAACAACACGGGCACCTACAGAAGAAATGTGCTGTTTCTGAGTACACGTGTGGCAAGATGTCACGAACTTCCAACAGAACGAAAGCAGCCTTCTGTCCCTTACTCATCCAACAAGGGGTGATGCTGCAGCACCCAGGTTGGACTGCTTTAGGCGGTTAACTTAAATATCATTCAGAGAATATAATGTGGAAAGCCAGAGAGGCTTATATTTGTACTGTCAAAACATTTGCTTCCTTGCAAGGGGGAGTGGTTTTAAACTAAGACAGGGGAGGTTTAGGTTAGATATTAGGAGGAAGTTTTTCACACACAGGGTGGTGATGCACTGGAACAGTTTGCCCAAGTAGGTTGTGGATGCCACGTCCCTGGAGGCATTCAAGGCCAGGCTGGATGTGGCTCTGGGCAGCCTGGCCTGGTGGTTGGTGACCCTGCACATGGCAGGAGGGTTGAAACTAGATGATCGTTGTGGTCCTTTTCAACCCAGGCCATTCTTTGATTCTATGATTCGATGATCTGACAGTCTGCATAGCCTCTGATATATAGCCTTGCTGTATAGCCCCTTTACTTTGGATCAGGAGCACTGACGTGACCTTACAGTACTTCAGTTCACATCACAGAGTGGTTTCAGAGGGCATGAATTGGACTTTTTAGGGTGAGACCAAGAAGTTCTGGAAGAAGCACAGTAGAAACTCTCACCAAGCACACAGTTTCTGTGAAGGCTTTCAGACCTCAGGAGAACATTGGAAGCTGAAGCACTTCCCTGACCAAGCTGGGAATGCTGCGCTCTTGGCTCAAACTCTTACACTTTACGTATCCACTCCTGTCAGGCTGTGATATGCACTAAGTTAGATACAGCCTAAATTGCCTCTGGCGTCAACTGAAAAGGATGTGAGGAAAACCCACGGGAGCGAACCAAATGTCTGCAGTTTAGGTACCTGCATTTACCTCAAGTATGTGATGTGGATAAAACCAGTAGTGCTGAAAGGCTTCTGTTTTCCATTCACATAGAATCACGGAATCATAGAATCACCAAGGTTGGAAAAGATCATCCAGTCCAACTATTTACCTACCACCAGTATTTCCCCACTAAACCATGTCACTTAGTACCACATCTAAACATTTCTTGAGCACCTCCAGGGGCAGTGACTCCACCACCTCCCTGGGCAGCCCATTCCAGAACCCAATCACTCTTTTGGAGAAGAAATTTTCCTAATATCCAACCTGAAACTCCCAACATACATTTGAATCTCCCAACATACATCCCAACACAAACAGTACAATCAGCAAGAAGCCCAAGATGATCATCTTGGGCTTCTTGCTGACTGTACTGTTTGTTTGGCACTACTGCCTGTTCAGGGAATATGCTTGTAAAATACATTCTTTTTCTTCTTTGTTTCACTCTTAACATGGTCTCAGGCTTTCTGCAGATCTGGGCAGGTGTTTCTGCACATGTTTTCTGAGCTATATCAATTTTGAAGGGCTTTTTTTCCACTGCAGTCTTTGTGATTCCCTTTTTAAGTTCAAATCAAAGACTGTAGGAAGCCATTAAGAGATTAGTTCACAAACCCCTTATTTTGAAAAGCAATCTCAGAACACAGAGTTCTTGATGACTGTGGTGCCTTCATTCTGCAAACTGATGTCACTTACTAACTGAATTTTTGGTACACCCTCAAATACGATATTTCTGAAAGTGAAATTTTTGTTGCTGGGCAGAAGAGAGTTAACAAGCCTTTACATATTTAAAGACATATGCTTTCTATATTCATGATAAATTGTATTCAGTGGCACGTAGATATGGGCGGTAAATGCTATGAAGAATCCAGCAGCTTGGTGAGTGGGCATCTAGCACCTCCTTTGTAGAGCATATTTCAGAATCACTGCTAAATAATTTGCAGTAATTTGTGAAGCTCAAAATCCTGGAAGCAGGAACTACCAAATTTGGGTGTCCTGCATTATATCTATTCCGGCTTTCTGGGTTATCCGCTGCGATCAGGGGTAAGATAATATTTCATGTCATCTTATGCTGCCATGTAACAAATCATGCTTCCTGGACACCTGTAATTCTGACATACTCTAATTTCCTTGAGTACTTGATTTTTTTTAATGTACCTACTGATACGGGCTTCGGGTGAAATATCATTGTGTTTTTAAGAAAATGTAATAAGCACTTTGGAAAGATAGTAGTTTAGCAAGATTTCAACAAGATTACATCTATGGCAAAAATGACACACTTTTATAAAAGGCTGTTGAATTTAACCTTGTTTTCTATGATCTGACTGATTACAGAATATTTTTATTGAGATGTTAATGAAAGTGTTCTCCTACATAGGTATTTTGAAGGACTGCAGTAAACTCAGGAATCTAATTTATTTTAGATGTGGTTTTGAGCTGATAGAAAATGAATAAAAATACACCATTTTTTTTCTTTCTAAATACTTTGTTTTTAGTGTTATAAATTGCAAATGAAATCTAAGCCTCTAGACATAATTTGTATAAGTTAAGGATACATTACAGAGAGTTTGTTTTAAAAAAAATTTATTGTATTTTATTTTCAGAGAGGGACTGAAGGAAATATGTTGAAGGCAAGTTGTTCCAGCAGTGCTTAACCTCCTAGTATCTTTGAGGTTATTCCTGCTGGCTTTGTGGGCCTTTTCAGCGTGATCTCTGAGAATGCTAATTAATTTCAGGGTAGCTGTGTGTGTGTTATGCTTTGACATACAGAGCAAATTAATAATATAAAAATCTTTGTAAAAGAATTTTTAGAACAATTTATAGTTCATTCCGGATGTCGGTTGACTGAGTAATTTATCACAGTTGTGTAACTGAAATGTGATAGCTTCTGCTCACTTGCATTGCTGCTTATGGATATGGCTGACAAAATTTATGTCTTTTTGTTATGTGCAAAATCTGAAAAATTCACTCCCTGTTGCAGGAAATAAGGAGTTTCACAAGTGAATGTGTTTTAATCATATGAAAAATATAGATCAAATGCTATTTGATTTGGTTCAACCAGGAAGAGACTTAATTCCTCTAAAGGAAGTGCTATGAATGCAAGACCAAGAAAATTGTTTTTGGCCTATCAGTAGATGCAGAGATCACATTGTCGTGGGAGTCTTAAAAGGAGAAAGTACAGCACTGTTAGCTTATACACTGTTCTAGAGGTTCTACCGTGCCCTGGGGTCTAGAGTGTTTCTTCCTAAATGTTTGCACACTGTGTAATGAATCCAACTCTTACAGTTTTTAGACCTGGAAGAGGCCCTGGGAAAGGGGGTAAGGGAAACTGGAGATTAACCTTGCCAGACTTTAATGCCGAGACACATCCAGACTGAGTTAGAGCTCCTCCATAGCAGCTAGAGAGACACAGGCACCTCTGGGAGCAGGTTCATCCCCAAAAGTCAGATATTCCTCATAGGAAACCATGTCTAAGTAAGTAGAATTTCTCTGTCCTTTCACTCAAATAAAAGCAAACTATACAATGGAGTAGAAGGTCTTCCTTTAATATATCAGCAAAATGACTGGGTTTCACAACAATGTTGCAAGTTATGACACCAAGCATTTTTAATATTTTCCTAGTTTTACATGTACCTTTTGTAATCTGTTTTTGTTTCACCCTTCCCTCAGCATTAGGTGTCTTGGGAGTTCACATCCAGAGCACTTGTTGCAATGTGGTGGTTAGTCCTAGAGTACTGACCAGTGAGAATCTTTCCACCTCTCCACTCAACTTCTGACTAGAGCTCCTTCACCCCTTTTATCTCTGAGAAAGGTTAACAAATGTGAGACTTATCAAATGAGGTTAAGTGTGGTGATCGCTCTGGAGCATAAGAAAAAAAGTTACAAATTTGGTTCCTGCCTTCCTTCAGCTGAGACTTTACTCTCAACTGCTACAGAAGCTGTACTGTGATGGAATGCATCCTGCCTTCTCCTTCTCCTTCTCCTTCTCCTTCTCCTTCTCCTTCTCCTTCTCCTTCTCCTTCTCCTTCTCTTCCTCTTCCTCCTCTTTCTTCTCCTCCTCCTCCTCTCTCTACTTCTCCTCCTTCTTTTCCCTCTCCCTCTCCTTTTCCACTCTCTCCTTTTCATCTTCTTTTTTGAAGGTTGTTTATCCATTCAGGTTCAGTAGTCAGGAGGCCATTGACAGTAGTTTACACATAAAGTGCCTGGAAGGGCAAGGCCCTGGCCTTGGAGTGTCTCCCTGGAGTGTCTGAGATTAAGAAGAACAGTTACACTGAGTGCTCAGGCCATTTTGTGATTCATTTTCCTCTTTCTTATAGGAAGCATTCGATACTGTCATCCTATTTACACATGCTACAGTAAATTACAGGGCTTTCAGGGAGACTGTGATGTTTCTCATGAGTAGCCAGTGGGGAGTTGGTGACCTACAATGCATCACAGCCTATACATGATCTATAAGCTGATCACAGACAAAACTTAGGCATATGTTCCCATGCACAGAAGCAAAAGGTCAATACAGGGAAAGCAAGAGTAATGTTGTAATTGCTGTTCAATTTTTATTGGATTTTACATGAAACTGATTGCATAAACATCTTATAAGTCAGTCTATTTTAATTTTTCTCCTCAAAAAGACTGTTCTCTAAAGTATGCAAGTAGGCCCTGGGCAAAAGTATAGTAAATTTGTAGAGCTTATAAACCTGTATGTTCTCATTAAAGTTGATAGACTGATTTTAGTGTTTCCAGTTGAGATTATCCAGACACTGTTGATACAAGGGATAGCTACAGCTCTGGCTCTGATGCTTCCATCTGAGCAAAGTTTGCCAGCACCACGTTAAAGCTGAGTAACATCTTTCATTCTGATTGGGGATCTTCAATCCATCTCTGAGGCTTCTGTCATCAAGATAACAGAGAATATTTTTCTTTCCTGTCTATCTGAGACAAAATGGAGAGATTATATCCATAGTCCACAGGCAGGCTGTGGTTAGCTCATGTAGCTCCAGACAGCTTTTATCTTGTTTACATCTTCCCACAGGTTGTCTGAGGTCAGTGGAGATGCGTACGACTACATGAATGCAAACTTTGTGCTTCACAGCAAAGACAATTTTGAAGCAATCTTTATTCCTTATGACAATTTCTGTATTTGCTGAAGTTTTAATGTTGCAGGATTCTTGTTAGATGGGACATGATTGATAGTTTTGATAACAGGCTTGAAAATATGCCTGATGTAATTCAACTCTTCTGTGCTGTTCTGACTGGAGCTGTGTTCTATGGTTCTAAGAACTAATTTGCTTATTTATTGTAACAGCCCATTTAAGAGAATTTTAATCTATAGCAGTCTTTATGGCAATTTTTGGTTTCACGTGTGTAGGAGGAATATTGGATTGACATCATCTTCAAAATCTCTAGCTTGGGATTTTTACTGGTGTGTTAGTAGAAGTGCTGCTTTCACAGTCTACTTTTGTAGCAGTGCCACAAACTAAATGCAGTTTCTCAAGAAATGGGGGTTTGCCAAATGCTCATAGTGGGAGAGGCTACACAAATAGCTGCAACATGGCACACAGTCGCATATTTCTTTTCTCACTGCTGAGGAAGAAGAGGTTGTGTTGTCTTTGAGAAAACTTCAATAGCAAGACTTGGAAGGAGCAAGATGGAAATTCTGCAGAGGCAAAACTGACCTGGGTGTCTCTGCTCTGGTTGGTCTGACATCTGAGCTGCTCTGCTTTGGAAGGGGAGCTTAGTAAGAAGGAGTATGTGTGTGTGTGGGGAGGGGGGCGGGGGGGGGGGGGGGGGAGGGGGAAGAGATGTCTTTTGTTCTCTTATGCATGGGTACATGGGTATTTTGACCTGTAACCCTGTAACCTCCCCTCCAATAACATATGATAAATGTTATTTCTCTTTTTATACAAATTTTGAAAGCATGAATTTTGAAATCTCAGTCCACTTTTTGCAAAACTTTATTTCAAGCCAGTTCCGTCTTATTAGGAAAATAAAGAGCTAAACACTTTGTGGGATGCATTAAGCACAGCATAGCCAGTCACATGATTGCCCTGCTACATTTTACATTGGTGCAGTCTCACCTATACAGCATGCCATCCTTTTCTCCACAACATAAAAGCAAAGTAATGCCGTGTGAGAGGGGCTAGGGTGTCCACTCTGGAGAAGAGAAGGCAGAGAGTTGACCACACTGCTCTCTGCAGCTCCCTGAGGGCGAAGTGCCAGGGGGAGGTGCCAGGCTCTGCTCCTGAGAACCAATGGTAGGATGGGAATGGCACAGAGCTGTACCAGAGAAGGCTCAGTCTGGGCATTAGTAAACATTTCTTTACCTTGAGGATGATAGAACACTGTAATAGACTTCCTTGTGAGGTGGTTGATGCCCCACACCTGTCAGTATCCAAGAGGACTCATTAATATGCTTTTATTTTTATTGTCCCTGAAGTGATCTGGCAGTTGGACTCAGTGATCTTTGTAGATCCTTTCCAACTATTCTTTTCTATTCCATTCCGTTCCATTCCATTCCATTCCATTCCATTCCATTCCATTCCATTCCATTCCATTCCATTCCATTCTGCTGTGCTCCGCTCTGTTCTATTCTATATACCAAATGAGACATTAAGTACACTAGGGATGCATGGATCAGGGATGCTAAGATCACCATGGCCATTATAAAACTAAAAATACAAAGAGAGGATAAATCCCTCTTGTGTGGCAAGCTGATTGGATTTACATGCCAGGTGCATTTAGATCACCTTTCTCTCCAAGTTCTTCTGGCATAAGACTGCTTTTCCGGACATCTGTTGAATTATAATACTGAGGAACAATTCAGAGCTTACAGATTGTCCCTGGACTTTTATAAAATGTGACCAGTGATCAAGGTCTTCTGTAGATCCTACAGATCCTAGTGACATTGTTGCCTTTTTCTCTGTCACCTCTCACTATTTCCTGTTGCTAATTCACTATTTTGCTTTTCCTTCAACTGTGCAAATACAGCATGTTGAGGTACTATTTGCTGAACTGTATAGGGAGAAAAGGTTTCACAACAGTCTTGCAGGAAGATTCACATTGAAGCTCCACAGCTGAAAGAGCAGTGGGAGAGCATGAGTTCATGGCTAGGAACACTGACAAGGAAAGTAGAAATGCCCTTGCTTAGTCACTGTCTGTTTTTGCATTACCTTTGTTGTACCACAGCTGAAGTGCTTGGTCGCAGAATTTTCCCAATTCTTGAGTTTAGCATGCGTGATTTTTTGCAGAGGAAGAGGAGACGTGATAAGAGTGTTTCAGGAACACTGTTTGCATTCAGATAGCCTTGTTCGACTGAGTCTGTGAAAGGGGAGCTCGCTCCCTCCCTAAAAGTTTATGTGGTTTATGCTTTATATCCATACAAACACAGACACGCACACTCATGCTCATTTGCACATTTCAGTTGTGATCAATCCCAACAACTATTCACAATTCAATTACTGCTGCTTCAAACTGGAAGCCGAGTTGTTTGTTGTTGTGGGTATAACTGCTTGTCTAGAAGATTAGGTCAAGATTTCCAAAATAATTACTGATGATGGATCCTCAGACAATAAGTTTATCATGAACTTGATTTTCTGAAGTTGTTTGTTTCTGAAAATGAGGTTTTCAAACCCATTTTAAACTTAACTTACAAAAATTTGAAGTCACCTTTCCATGTCCTATTTTTTTTCTTGGTAGTAAAAACTGAGCAGTGTGAAAGAGTATAAAAGCATCACTGCATTGCAAACATATATCAAATGGTTTATTAAGGAGTGTTTATTAACATTAAATGATAAGATTTATTCAGGAAGATACTTACCTTTAAGAATGTCCTTCTGTGTATGCTTAAGTGCTTTCCTGAACAGAGAAGTTTTTCTAAACTGATTCAGTAACAAAGGAACTAGATTAGAAATAAATGTGAATATCAAGGATGTCTTCAGACTTCAGTAAGTTAAATATGTTGGAAGCACTTTATGTTTTGTCAAAGGAATAATGGAAGAAAGTAGAGGATGAAGTATTCTGGAAGATTTTTTTTCCCTCTTACTTTGTAATTCTAGTACTATATAGCTTCTCCAGGCCTCATCATTTTAGTAGTGTTTACCTGTGTTATAAATACATGTGTGTTTATCACTATGTATACAGATACATGTGATATCTAAACATGAACATGGAAATAACCGCATAGCGTGATGCTGTAACCTGAAAAAGGGGAAGCTATCAGGACAGCCTGATTGCATGATTGTACTTCCAATTGTGCTTGGCCAAGTTTCCCAGGTATTCCTCTCAGTCACACTAATAACAAAAGAGGGGAAAAATCACGTGCTATACAATTTCTCCCAGTGCTATTCCATGAGAAATTTTAAAGTGAACTGTATAGCAATAAACGTTAAATACAAGTTTAATTTACACGTAACTGTAGCTAAACTGGGAGTGTTCTTCACGCTGAATATCCAGATTTTCTCATTATTCCCGTTCCAATCCCCAGAGCTCTTCTTATAAGTTGGTTAGCAGCTCTGATCCCTACAGAGCTCTTAAGCTCCATCTCTCTTCTGCACAGAATTTAGAAAATACGTGGTTTTGGATAATTGCCCATAGGTTAGACTGTCCTGATTAAGCAGTCTCTACCATCCCTACTTTGTTATACAGTTATACAGAAAAGTAACAGAGCAGCAGATAGAATGGCATGAATTAGGTCCTGAAAATGTAACATTTGCAATGCTGCTCATCTACCCTGCCAGGGATTGGCCTGCATGAGTATTTGTTCTACTTTGTTATTAATCACTTCCAGTGACAGAGCTTCTATAACAACCAGTACCACAGTTGCCACAGTTTTCTTATTCTGGGAACAGAGAGGCGTTAAGTGGAACTTAAACAAGCTCTATTGTGCTGCCCACAGCCTAGCGTGGGGGACACAGCTGGATGGCTGTGTGACACACATATGCATGGTTATCCACTGCTGCCAGAGTAGGCAGATCTCATGTGCTGTAGGCTGGTAGTCTGGACTGAGTGCTGGTACTGAAATGAGGCCTCACATGCAAGTTAGTATTCCTATGGTTCTCCACAGTGAGATGTCATTAGCTGGGAGATTATAGGTACATATGAATTGAGATACTGGTTGTCTGGCAATAGTTTTGTTTGAGGTTGCTGACTTGGTTCTGCAGGCCTTGCAGAAAGGGGAGTCAGTCCTGCTGTATCACATTCAGAGAAAGAAAATGGGTAAATAAACTTCTTAAAATTGCTTTTTCTTGTTTCAGTAGTTGCGTATCCCTGCAGTATCATATTGAAGTGATAAATTAGGATATTTTTTCACCAAGCTATGATTTTTCACAGGTGATGAACCTTTCCAAATGTTTTTTTAAAAAACTTCGAAGTAAAGACAGAATATAGAAGATTTTTTAAAATAAAGAATGTTTGGTCATGCTTCATTATTCACATTAGGGTTTTGCTGTGTATTTTTCAGGGCTTTGTTTTTTTTTTGTAAGCTGCTTGTTTGGGAGATGTTGGACAATTTTTGAGCATGTAGGAACCTTTATTTTACTAAACTTCCCCTCACTGTTTGGGAAAATGTAAGAAATTCAGTAGTAGCAACTTAACTACCTGTCCAGATGCCTGTTGGGTTTGTTTGCTTGTTTGGTTGGTTAATGGACTGCTGTGTGTTTCTCTAGAGCCTTCAGAAAATATGAACAATTGGTATGATGATCACTAACTCCTTACCTTTGCAGTCACTTTGTAAATGTGCCATCTTTCCTAGCAATAGAAGGACAAAGAAATCCTGCATGCAGCTCAGGTGTTTAAGTTCAACACCATCTCACGGAGTAGCAGAGGGCTCATTTAACACAATTTGACTCCTTAGCTGAGCACTGTTGATGACTAAAATCCCACCCTGTCATTCTCCGCCAGGAAAGCCGTAGCTGCAAGTAGGACAGTTTCTAAAATTAAGAAAAATATAGAGATGCAAACTCAAGCACAACAGGGAAACATCAGATTTCATATAGGGAGATTATACAAGTCTGTTATGCATTACATTGATTCATATTACCTTAATTGATGTGTGTTGATGAGGCAATACTTTAATGTTTCTGTATAATTCTAACAAATTCAAAGCCAGGTTTCTCCTGCTCATTCAACAGCGAGTATTTCAGAATTATTTAACATGATCATCCAACTTTCTCTCACATTTGTTCTTATTTATCTTTGCAAATCCTTCATGGGAATTGTTTCTGCATATTCCTGCCTGGACTAATCTACTGCTCTCCTTTACTGATCTTTCTCAATTCCAGGTCTTTCTGTTTTTCTCAGTTCTCTGAAGCACATAGGAAGAAAGAAGGACTTGTTTTCCTGTTCCGTAGAAGCTTTTCATAACCCCCCCATAAGGCTCCATAAGGGCAGGCTTTGGCTTGAAATCACAGCTTCAGTGCTCAAGGTTTATCCCTGTCTGCTTTCCCTTCATCCTTCTTCACGTGGCTTAAGGAAAAATTTGTTGTGCTCCAGTATCCAACCTATGTATGAACAGACACAGCTTTTTCTAGCATGCTCAGCAAACGTTTCAGTGTTCATCAGAAAACAGCTCTTTGAAGTCATTCTTTATTACTCGAAACCTGTTTGTGGGTCTTGCTTGTTGAACAGAATTGTTCTTACTCTTTGATCGGATGAAGTGCTTGAGCAAATTCAGTGGAAACGTGCATGTGGAGATATAAAAGTGTGGGGATTTTTGTGCTTAGCTACCAAATGTTAATGTTTGCTGGAAATAAAATTGCTTGCATGAATGTCTTAAGCTCAACATAAAAGGATGATGATACACAATTGAGGAAAATGTATTATAAATTAAAAACAAAAGCAAGCAAACAAACAAAAATCAAACAACAAACCAAAATATTTTAATGTAATTTTCACAGTCCCGTTGCTCTTTGTATCACTTCTGTGCTTCTCCGTATTGCAGTGCAATCTTCTGAAGCTGGAGAATTATTTCTCTTGATTTAATTTTGTATAATATCTCAGTCCTCCTTTCTACTCAGGACTGGTCGCATTCATTCAAATAAATAGTCAGCTTCTATATTCCTATTATGTTCCAGGCACTTTTGCTGTTTCCAGTTGGATTGGCTTGGGTAGTCTTCCTTCTTTTCTCCTTCACACCCACTCGTGAGCTGTAGAACAGTTGTCATGTGGCAGGCTCATGTGCTGCATCTGGACACACAGTCATGTTTGTAGACTGAGATGGTAAGAGTGGTGAAGAGCATTCAGTTCTAACCACCCCTGTTCCTGCATTTATGATTTCCTCAGACTTTTGCATCATTAGATGACTTTTATTCCAGCATTTGCTTTGCCTCAAAAAACTGAGGGAAAATAAAAATATTTTAACATAAACATTGTTACATATTGTTGAAGATCAGTTATGATGTAACATGCCTGTATGAACCAGTGATTATCTGAAAATAGATTAATATTAATGAAGTTGATATTAGGTGTATAATTTATTTGTATGTATTTTTGGAACTTAGATATGCCTCTGTATGAATGACGTGTCCGGCAGTTGAATTCTTTGCCTCTATGTGGTCAGCAGAAAATAAAAATAGTCAAAGTTCTTCTCTCAGCCCACATAACTTAGCAAAGAAAAAGAGGCTTTGCATTTTCCTTGTCTCTGTGTTTAAAATCACAAAAATTAATAAAGAGAAAAGCTTTTGAATCCCGTCATTTGGAGAACATTAAGTGAGAATTTCTTTCCAGCAACGATAAACAAGCCATAACATAGTCCAATTTTCTGTTCCTGTAAGCTTCCCATATTTTTCACATGTTTAAGCTTATGTCAATATGGAAATTAAGCATCACAAATGAAGGAAAACTTCAAACAACAGAGGCTTATTTGTGTAGTAGTGGATTTAGGGTTTTGTAACAATTTTTTTTGGTACAAAAGAAAATGCTGATTCACTGAAATCAAATACTGGAGGGGTACACTGTGGTAAATGACCCAACTGAAAAATACTCCAAATGAATGGATTAAAATAGTTTGTTGTGAACAATTCCTTTTATTTGAAAACATCTTTCTTCCCTTCCCTCCTGTTTCTTCTTTGCCTTCTCTCTCTCTCTCTCTCTCATATTCTTGCTCTCTTGCTCTTGGTCATCTATTCTTTCTCTTTTTTGAGATTTCAGCTTGTTAGAAAAAAAAGGACCAGAATAATCTTCAGTAAATGAATTTAGTTACTCCCACTGCAAGTCAGTGTTCCCCACCTCCGCTAGTCTTATGAGTGTACATGAATTTACCTCTCTTTATGCTTTGATTACATTATTTATTTCCAAGACAGCGTCTGTGCATCCACACTGAAGCACAACCATTTCTTTGCCTAATCTGACGTTCCTTCTTCTTAGACATTTCCAAACAGCCACCACACCTCCTCCTTTGACTTCATTATGCTGAGCTAACACATCAGTTTCTGACCACTTTACAGACAGGAGGTTCCTTTTTTTCTGCGCTGTCTTGGCAACCCTTCTTCTGACTATGACTGCACATAGTATTCCCAGTGAAGCCTCACCTACACCTAGGGTTATAATATATAATATATATTAATAATATATATTGCCCAGGCATAAAATAATTTCCCATTATAGCACCTCACTGGCCTTTTTTTTCTTTTTTTTTCCTAGGTGGATATCACATGCAGATACTATGCAATCAAATCAAATGCCAAAATACTTTCCACCTACTTCCCCCGGCCACCACAGTCCTAACTTATAACATGAAATAATCTCTTTAACTCCAGAGTGTGATCTTCCACATCCTCACATGACATCTCATTCCATTTCTACTGTTCTCAGTCCTTGAAGTCATTATGTCCCTTTTTAGGTAATGTTCGACACTTTTCACAGATCAGGAAAAGTGTTTGGGGACCATTTCTGCTATTGTTGAACATTTTGCTGAACATTTTGTCTTTTCATACAGAATTAATTTTCTGTTTCACTTGTATATAGCATTTGGTGATATTTAATTGACTGCAGTATATGATACCATATGGTACCTATGACCTGTGCAGTTTGTTTGATATGTACAAACATCCTGCCCAAGTGTTTGTAGTATTCTGTTGGTCATGGGGGCTCTGAGCACATGTGCTCACCCCACTGCACAATTCTGGGGCCTGAGCACAGCTGGGGCCTGCAGTATGTGCTGCAGTGCCAACCGGAACCAAGGCTTCATGCAAAGAAGGAAAGAATTCCTTTCCAAATGTGTATTACAGCCTACGTGCTTCAAATCTTCATCCTGCGTGCTTAAACCTTGCTTGACAAGACCTTAAGGGTCTTGTGAAAATGTCATGCATACTAAAACTGAGTTTGTGAAGATGTAAATGCAGAAGATCTATCTGAACAGGCATGTACACTGTTTCAGTTTTATACTGATGGTGATAAAATAAACTTTCTTCCTTTTCCCTGTTAAGTCAGAAGGCTGGGCTTTCTAAGTATTGCAAAAATAGTTGTAACCTGTGAACTATGCCTGCTTTCACTGATTTGACTAAGGTAGGTAATCTGACATTTTAACTGATTGAAATTGAGCCAAAGAAATACAAAGAAGGAAAAAAATTGCATCTTTCTTTCTTTCTTTTTTTTTTTTTGGATTTCTGGCACTCTTTTTAAGCAAATGATTTATTCTAATTGATCTTTAGAGTCCTGTACAGAACAGAGACGAGGAACTACAAAAATCTTTAAAATAGGTCAACATCTTACTAATTATGGCTTTAATTAGCAATAGACTCTTATTATTATTATTATTTTATTTTACCATGCTTAATTGGAGTTGGAGATATCCCAATTTTGTTAATTTTAAGAAAGTTGTACCCTTGGTTTTTAATGAACTTCACTGACTGCCAGATTACCTGAAAGTGTATATGGAAAAAAATTGAAGAATGTTCTTTTAGTTTACTGTCAGAGCTGCTCTTTTCATTTTATCCACGAATATCTGTGGACAGAAGGTATATAAACCAAAGAAAGAACAAATAGCAACAACAATAAATGGGTTTGAAAAATAGCGGTGTAAACGTAGGAGCATTTTAATGTGATCTGTATAACGTTCACTGAAAGAGTGTTCCCTCACTTCATTGTCTCATGCTCAGGATGTATAGCAGTAAATCAAAACATTACTCTTTGGATGGCTAAAATACATTCAATATCTCTGACAGATCAGGTTAGTGAGATTTGGATGCTGTATGGGGGAAATTCTATGTTTGGAAAAGATCGAACAGTTCCTTCATACAAAAATGTCATAAAATGGCACATAATCACTGTGTGCTTTAAAATTCCTAGTAGGGAAGACCAATGTTAGATTATTCCCTGTTCCAGGCACTGTAAAGAGATATCTTCAAAGAACTCCACAGTTATCTGGTGGGATTGTTAAGAAACAATGCTGTTGCCTTGCTTACTAACTCCGTTACCAGCTGGATTCGTTATGATCAATTTACAAGTACACAGTTTGACGCTGTAAACAGAATGTTTCATCTTGTATTTTCTTGTACAGAACACTTATGTAAAATATGTTATTGACTCAAATAACAACCTTAGATTAGATTTTAACTACTTTTGGCTAAGTATTAAGTGCGTATTTAAGTTAAAATTGTTTAACACTCAACCTGTACTTTCTCTGCCTAATGAACAGAATTACTTTAATACAGTGAATTATAAGCTAACCGAAGCATGAAAAGTACATGAAGTTAATTTGGTTATTTCCAGGTGTTAAGGGTAAATCAAACAGTCCTTATGTTTTGTCATAGCAGTGTATTTCAGATTTGGTATCTTTCCCCTGTTTTGTGGTTGTAGGGCTTCCCCAGAGCAGTCATATTTTTTAGCACTACTTCAGGCAAGCAAATACTTAACATTAAGAAGCACTGAACTCTATTCCCATCATGCTATTTAGCAATGCCTGATTAAAAGAAAATTAATTCACTTTAGAGTGCAAATTGCTATCTGCTATTATCTTACTCCTTAGTTATTGTGGTAATTCATCAGCATGAACAGAGCTAAATAATACAAAAGAAATGAAAAGAGGTTTGTGTAGAGTGTGGAAATGAATCTCATGTCATACCTTGCTAGCTGGCTCATACATTGTCCCACAGTAGTTGTGCACCAGGCCTCGGGGTGCTGGACACAGTGCTTCAGCTCTACATCTCTTGGCACAGGCACTGCGGAAGGTGCTGCTCCTGGGGCTGACTGTGCTGGTGCAGGCAGTGGGAGGTGCTCGTCCTGCGGAGGGCTTGCTTTGCTCACTGCCTCACTTACCTGGGCTCAGCAGCTTGTAGGGCTACATGTTTCATAGCTGCTCCCTTGAATACAGGAGGACAGGTGAAATAAAACAAAACATAGCCATTTAATTAGTCTGATTCATAAGTCCAGTTAAAGGCTTCGTTTTAACTTTCTGAAGAAAGCCCATCTCTGTAACTGGGCAATAACTTGACATTGCCTCTTTCAGTAGGAGGACCATAGGTGACAGTGATGCCCTAGATCACCTCAGCAGCCCTACTAGGCAAGCAGCAGCCCATTGCCCTTCATATTTTTGTCTCGCAGCCCGTATTCTACAGCATCGTATTTACATGAGAGACATAGCTTTGATTTCCAAAGGGGAACCATGAAAAGATGTCCCGCTCTGCACTGCAAAACGCTCGAAGGTGCTCCAACTCCACCGCGGAGGGAGCGCGGCACCGCGTTGCGCTGCGCTGCGCAGTGCCGGACTGCGCTGCGGCGTGCGCCCACCGCAGCCGCCAGGGGGCGCCACAATGGTGGACGGCGGAGCGCCGTGCCCCGCAGCGCCCCGGCCGCTCTCGGGCAGCGCCCGGCCACCCTCCGCTCCCGTAGCTTCGGGGGAGCGTCGCTTCAGAAAGGAAAAATGGGGAGAATTGAAAGGGAGGAGGGTCTTAAGGCTTCTCACTGCAGAGGGGGCTCAGAGGGAGAGCTCTCCTCGACGTGGGAAGCCGTGATGGGGTTAGCCTCAGAAATCAGGTTGCCCAGAGGAAAAGCCGTTGAGAGCAGGGCTTTCGTTCCTTTCTGGAAGCAGGAAGGAAAGTGGTTAATATTAAATACCGGTCACTTTCAGCAGCCGCCACCAGAACCTACAGTATTCCTGTTGCTGCAACATGACATCAGAGTGAGAAATGCACAGCGGCATTACCCATGTTTCTGCTAGATCAGACCTTAAATTGCACCTTAAATTGCATTACATCATCATCACCACCATTATTATTATTGCTGCCACAATTTAGAAAGTATCCATGTTCCATGTCTTTGGAAATTTTACAGAAGAAGCCTCCATCTTTTCAAAAAAATAAAAAATAAAATAAAATTCAGTTTCTTTCCAAGCTTTAAGAAATATTTCAAAGCATACACCAGGAGATTGACAGTGGCAGCAGCTTCATGTGCATATTTATATCTCTTTTGCTATGGAACCGTATATTATTTATAACGAATCTTCAGCTTCTGTTTGCAAGAAAAAAATATAAGTGAGTAATGGTGGGCACAATGCCTGATGCAAGAGAGATCAGCTCAGCTTTGCAATCCTACAGTTTAACTGGGCATTTCAGGTCACACACGGGGCTTTAAAACCGTCCTCACTCTCTACCTGTGCAAGAGTCAATCTGGTCTGCAGCTCTTTCTGGCTCACACACAAAGCAGGCAAAGATGAACTTTGTTCCTTGCCCAGCCCCTCTGAGATCCTGTGAAACTGTAGGTCTTACAAAGGAAATATAAACAAGAAGTGCTGAGAAGTTTGGCGTTACAATTAAACCTGCATAAACACACACAGATGTGCAAATCTGTGCACACGTAGAGGTCTGTATATATACAGAGATCTCAAAGCCAAAAATGAGAACCACTCTGTGACATGGCAGGAGCAGGCAGTGCACTGGGAGAGACTCGATCCCAATCTGCTGAGCTGGATGCAGGGGCAGAGTATCTCATGTGCCTCCTCTGTCAGCTGGCCCACACCAGGACAATTCAAAGGTGAATGGAAAAGAGAGGCCAAGGAACGGGCAGGGACTGTGCCCTTCATACCCCTGCAGAGAAGATGACCATTCCCGTCTGCACTCTCATCTTTGGCAAAAAAGCAGAACTGTGATCACTGCTCTTAGCTGAGCACAAGAAGAGAGAAGGCAAGGACTACAACCCCGAACAGACAGCACTGCTAGCGTTATTGCTCTTGTTATTATTGCTACAGGGTCGGTTTGCCTTATCTGGTCTTTGAGGGCATCCCTGATCTTGCCGGCAGTGCCGCCGGTTGGGAGCGGGCAACGCAGAACGGGACGGCCGAGGTGCCGTGCGCCGCCTGGCGATGGCCGGGACCGGAGTGCGGCTGGCAGCGGGACGCAGCCCCCGAGGGACCTGCTTCCACTCCGGCTACTGCACCCCGGGCCGGAGACAGACTTGCGGGGAGGGATGCTCTGGGTTACGCTCCCGTGGACCCAGTCGGGGCAGGGGCACGGCGGACAGGGCCGAGCCGCTTCGCAACCCTTCCCACAGCCGCGCCCTGCCCGGTCCCGCTTTCCTTCCGCGCCCGCCCCGCCGGGGGACGCTCTCCCCTCGGGCCCGAGCCGCGACGCCGGGCGCCTCCGCCAGCACCAGGGACAGCGCCGGCAGCCGCCCCTCCCGGCCCGGCCCCGCCGCTCCTTTGTTCGGACCCCGCGGAACAAAGGCGCCGCCGCCGCGGGACACCCGCGGCCTCTCCCCTCCCCGCACCCTCTGCTCACCGCACCTCCGCGGCCCCGCTGCCAACGCCTCACCCAGCGGAGCCGTGTCTCCGCTGCCCCGGCGCGCATGCACTGCTCCCACGAGCGCTGCAATGCCGCCGCCGCCACCCCCCTCTGCCCCCCCGCCACCGCCAGCCTCCCCCGGGCCCTCGGCATCGCGCACCGCTCCGGCCCTGCGCACACACAGCCCTCCCGCAGCGCTCCGCTCTTCCCCTGCCGTGCCCACACCGCGCGGTGCTCCCGCCGCCCCTCGGAACGCAAACGCCGCCCGCAGCGCTGTCCCGCACGCAGCTCCGCGGCCCCCGGTCCCGCATTCCTCGTCCTCCGCGCTGAGAGCCGCGGACCCCCCGCGGGCACCTCTCGCTGCCGCCGGGGCGATGCGCAAAGAACGATCCTCGCGGTGATTAATAGCAGAAAAAATGTATTTATTTCCCATTAAGCGACGTTACATGGCTTAGCCCAGGAAAGCGAGAGGTCGGGACGCACTGCCTCGCAAATCACCGCCGCCACCGCTCCGCTCCGGCGCTCCGCAGAGCCGCCTTATCTGCCGGCAGCGCCCGTGTCTGCCGCCCCTTCGGCCGCGCGTTCCGTAGAGGTGAGTACAGGCACCGAGTCTGTCACTGCTCTTTTTTTTTCCCCTCTCCTTTCGGATTCGAGACAGGCTGCTATTGGTTTTATTGGTAGCGTTATGCTTAGCGAGTTCCTTAATGCCGCCTGGAGGATCCGCTCTTGGCATTCACCGCGTGCCTTAATTGTATGACATTAAATCAAGGTCCGCTGTGAACACGGAGAGGCAGAGCCTGGGAGCGCTCACGCGCGTTCTCTCTGGAAATAGAATAGCGACGGATCTCCGGGGGAAAAAAATATAAGAAGAAAGAAAAAAAAAAAGAAAAAAAGAAAAAGAAAGAAAAAAGGAAAAAAAAAAAAAAGGCGGTTCCCTTCCGCCGCGGTCCCATCCTGGGCTGGGTGCAATTCGCTCTCCAATTTTCCTACTCGCCCATCTGCTGTTTGCAATGCCCAGGAAGCTGTTCGATAAGCACGTAATAGACTAAAAAGAAAAATCACAGAAATGAAGCGTGTGCCGATCGCGCACTCCCAGGCGGTAATTTCGTCCTCGCCGGGCGTCAGCGCCCCGACGGTTGTGAGCGCACAGCGGCCGCAGGGCCCGCTCGGCCCGGGGGAACCGCAGCCCGGGGCGCACCGCTCCTCCTGGCCGGGGGCGGCGGGGGGAAGCGAAAGGCCGGGACGTGGCATCTCGCTTTGTAAAGAGGAAAAAAAAAAATGTAACTCGCTCGCACCTGCCCTTTTCCCGGGAGGGTCGGGGCAGCCCATCTGGCCTGCCTACACCGAGCTGTGCGAGCGAGGAAATGAGGGATGAACTCATTAGAATAATAATAATAATTAAAAAAAAAATAAAAAACAGCCTACGCTTTGTATTCTTATTGTTACGGTTGCGGCCGCCTCTCAGCGCTCAGGACGGGACCGTTGTGCCCCTGTGCCGCCGGCACGCCGGGAGCACCGACCCGGCCGGACCCCCCGAACCGTGCGGGCTGACCTCGACTGCTGCCGGGGTCCTGGGCCCGGGAGGGAGAGGGCTACGCTGCGCTGGGCTCCGGCGGCGAGGTGGGCTTCCCGGGGGCTGTTCCGCCGCTTGCCGGGGCATCCGGGGGCGAGGCGGGCAGAAGGCTCAGGCCCGCCCTCGGCAGCGCGGCTCCTGCGTGCGGGCGCCTGGAAAAGAGACAAAGCGAGAGAATTAGAAAGGCAGGCGGGGAGGGACGGGCTCCGGGAGCCCGCACGCCGCGCGGTTGCCAATGACAAAAGGGAGAGAGGGGGGAGGCAGAGCAGGGGAAGGGCGGGGAGGGAAGGGGATGGGGAGGAAGGGAAGGGATGGAAAGGGAAGCGGAGGGGGGCCGCGGACTGACGCGGAACTGGGGCCGGCCAGCCCCCAGCCTCTGCGGCCGAGCAGGGAGAGGCGAAACGCCCATCACCGCAGAGCCGGGGCGGGAGGGCGCTCGGGGCTCTGCAGCGCGATGGGAACCGGCACGGGGCGAACTCCTGCCCGCTACTGAGGAAACATCCAGCCTGCCCTTTCCCTCCCCCCCAAAATACATATATATTTAAAGGAGGAAAATGGATGATAGTGGAGGGGAATAAAAACCAACAACACAGCAGTTCCCTTTTCTTTCTCGGTTTGAGGAGCGCAGAGAGCCAAATCCATGGGGAGAAATCCAAGCATCCAAACAACAACAAGCAAAAACAGAAATCGTGACCCCTCTCCAAACATATATATTAAAAAAAAGTAATAAAAAAGCAAATGGTCAAACCTGCCGAGGGCTGGCTCGTCCTCCGCCCAACCGGAGCCACAGAGCGCAAAGAGGAGGAGAACCCCGCGAGCGGCTGTCGGGGGGTAAGAAGCGGTCCGGTCTCTCCCCCTCGCTTGCTGCTCCAGAATTAGGGATTAATGCCTCTCCAGCCAAACAAATAAGGCATCTGCCTTCAGTACAAGAGGATTACACGGGGCTGCTGACGTCACCAGCCAGGCAGATGTTGGCTCCCAAAGTCCCGATCATCTCCCGTGTCCTTGAAATCCGGCACAATCCCAGCCCCGCGCCGCCCGGGTCCCTGCAAGGTCGAGGGGGACCCGCTCGGAGGGGACCCCGCCGGGCCGCTCTCTCCCCCAAACGTCCTCTCTCACGATGGGGAGAGAAAGGTGTGAAAAGCCGAACCCGGCGGAAAGTTCAACCCTCCCCCTTCCCTCCGGCTCCTCTCCCTCCCCCCCACTCCGCCTTCCTCCCACCTTCCCAGCCTCAATGTCACATGAATCCATACAGTCAAAGCGAGGAAGAGGAGTCCGCTCTCAGGCTCACCCAGAGGCCACTCTCCCAAAACAGTCACTGACCCCTCCTTACTGCACCATTGCCACCCCCAGCCCTTGTGTGTCCATAGCTTTCATGGGCTTTGTCCCCGCTGCGGCACGGGCAGGCTCTGGGCAGCACAGTCCTATGCCCGCTCTGCGGCTCTGGAGTGCTGCGGTGCTCTGCAGAGCCTTGAGGTCGCTCAAGGCCTCCTCTCAGAAGGGCCAATGGGAGGCAAAGAAGTCGGGTTTTCTGTCCAACAGACCTCATGTGCACGTTTGCGCCATTCCTAAGTGGCCACAGAGCTGGTTGTTGTTCTCAGAGCTCAGCTCTGGGTTTGGTGCTGGCAGCTGCAGAGCTTTGGGATGAGCTGGAAGGGCAGCAAAGTGCATCTGAAAGGGGAGTCCGATTGGAAGCGTGAGTGAAATAAAAGAGAAATTTGCCTGAGAGCCATGTCTGTCTGTTGCCTTTGCTGTGGCATGAAGTCCATGACTCATCACTGTCAGTCTCTTTGCATCAAACAATGGTCTCAATCATTTCAGTGCCGCAGAAAGGCAAACTTAATGATGTGACATAACAGAGCGGGATGAAGAAGAAGGGATCACCACTACCTGGCCTCCTGTTGGGTTGACACTGTTGTTGTTGTTGTTCAAAGGAGCCAACTTATAGATCTGCTCCATATTATCCTTGTCTGTCAAAGTGGCATTTAATTTTTCCAATTGTGGAACTTGATCACTGATAAAATCAATTTAATTTACACCACTGTCATTCAGCTGATCCAAGCAGTAGATTTATTTTTGTCTTGGAAAGGAAAGGGGAAAAAAAAGCAGCCTTATGCAGAATGGAGAAATCTTTCTACTTCTTTTACAGGCAGTAAGAAGAGAAAGCGCTAGTGTGGCACTGCAATAGAGCTTGCTCTCATGACGGAAGATTCTAAATGTCATTTCTTCAGTCTTTTGTTCGGGAACTCTGGCAGTCACAAGGAAAGGAAGGCGAGGAGGGCGGCCCGGCGGAGCATCCCGCCGCCCTGTGAGTGCGGACAGCCCGGGTGACCCCGCGTCCCCGCGGGGTGACATCCTCTCCGCGCCCGCCGCACGCCCGCGCTCTGTCCATGGTGCTGACCGGCGGGCGGGCGCCGGGCGCTGCTAGGGCCGGCAGCTGCCGCCAAGGGCGAAGGGACTGCTTCAGCTCTATTATTATTAGCAGTAATCATAGATATATGCCTTTATTCAGCACCTCGGAAGGGGAGGGGGCTGGAATCTGCCTTTCCTGGGGTTTATTTGATAGCTCCCCGGTTACAAAGTGCTTTTAATCACTGACACCTAGGCAAGCCTATGTTATAAAGAAAAGTGGTTAATATCTGACAACGGTCTTAAAACCTCAGACTCTCAATTGTTTCCTTAAACGGATTAACGTACAAATTCAGAGGCGACTTTCGGTAAGGGGTATAGCCTCCAGGGTGACTTGAAATGTTGTGTACTCTCTTTTCTTTGCATATTACAGCAGGAATAACTTGCCGACAATGGTTAAATGTGCTCTAAAACCTCACAATAAATCTCCACAACCTCTTTCCTAACCTAAAGTACTCTCCATCTGTGTGGCTGCATGCGTATGCACATACATGCACTCTCTCTCAAACACATATATACATATATATAAAGTTCGAATAATTTCATATGTAAGTCAGATCCTCACTCCATGGTTCACAAGTCTTTTCTCTGATGAATTTCCCCCCTCCCCTAGCTGGGTAACGTTTCTCCTTAGCATTTTATAGCAAGGACAGTGCTTAGGTCATTATTTCTTCAGTGTCCTTTCTTCCCGTAACCTGTCCCCGTGAACTGAAGAACGTGGTAAGAGCAGCTTTAATTGCTGCTCCTATGAGAGAGGCTCTGCAGGCAGTGGCTGTAGGAATTGTGCAGCCGCCTTGTGAGGAGAAATCTGTGGGCTCTCTCAAACAGGAGGCATTACTGGCTGGGGAAAAGGCAGAGCTGCAGCCATTCACTCTTCGTGGGCTGGGAGACTTCTTTCAAAAGAGCCCTGAAGTATTTAGGATTTGGGGAAAAACCCTTGTACCGGAAGAAAATGGCCTAAACACAATAGGACTCGCCATTTTCTCCTTCCAAAGCACAAAGCAGCTCCGCGGCTTCAGCACCACACAAAGAAAGCCCGGACCCTCTGAATTCTCTTACATTTTCCCCCACCGTTTCAAAAGCCTTTCCCTCTGCCCGATCTGCTTTCCCAGGAATGCTCACATATGTAAAGAAAGGAAGAAAGGAGGGGAGGGGGAGAAAAGCAGCTGGCTGAGGAGAGCGTAAGGCAGTTTTTATCTTGGTTATTTAAATCAAGTCCTGCCGGGGAAGAGTCCTGCTGTCACTTGTACGCTTGAGGGAAAAAACAAAATCTCAGAACCAAAAAAAACCAACAAAACAAAATAAAACCAGCTGGAAAGATGTTTTGTCCACCGCATTCCTTCAAGCTGGGCATGCTCACGTTGCACCAAAGAAACTCAAGCAAGACCACGCTGCCTAAGGATTTGTATGCACACATGCAGGCGCACACAGGCTCGTGTCAGAAAAATGCTTTTCCAGCCCAGCTAAGCCCACAAATTGATGTTGAAAATACCCCTGTGCCCCCAGCACCACCGAGACCCAACATTCCAGCACGCTGCCTGTGATCGCAGGACTCCCGCAGCTCGTCTGCCTCCTGCCTTCTGCCTTTTGCCTCCCTGCTTCTATCTCCCTACCTCCCCATCTCCTGTCTCCTACCTCCTTACCTCCTTACCTCCCTGCCTCCCGCCCTTGTCTTCTGCCTCCCTACCTCCCTGCCTCCTGCTCCTGACTCCGCTCTGCTCTGCTTTATGCGGGGCTGCTCTCCCTCTCCTGGATTTTGCCTTATTTGAGTAACTCAGCAGGGGGCTGATAAAGAGGCGATGATATTAAAAAGAGAGAGAGAGAGAACAACAAAGAAGCAAGCCAAACCTGAACAACCCAAACCCAAACCGTAACAGCCTCTCAGTAGCTCACAGAAATGCAGCAGGAGATTTGTACTTACAGTCAGAGCTAAAGTGAGTAATCCTCATCCCAGCATCCCAGCGTGGTTGGGCTTTTTTTTCTCTCTCTTTTTTTTTTTTTTTTTTTGTCTATTTGATCTTAAGCACTTATTTGTTCCCATCGTCCATGTCTCGGAGTGGATGCAAACAAAAGCGGCCCGTTAGCAGGAATAAAAACAGCAGTGATTTCATTGTGTAAATGCAGGAAAGAGCCAAGACGCTGCGTTTCTCCCGATAGTTTCTGCTTGGGAAGCGGCAGCTCAGGAAAGCAGCACTGTGTGTATCTCCCCCTCCCCTCTCCCTCTCTCTCACACGAACATGCACGCACACGCACGCACACGCACACACACACACACACGCACACTTACTCTTCTCCTTCTCCTTCTTCTATTTTTTTTTCTTTCCAAAAGAGGGCAGGTCGTTCCCTGAATCCCAATGAGTTAAGTCAGTTGCTTTCCTTCGCATGCATCACAGCCTCCTTAGAGCTGCAGGCACAAAAGAGCATTTCACTGCCTCCAATTTGTGCAGAAGGCCTGTCCTTAATTTTTTTATTTTTTTCCTTTTTAGTATAATTAAATCGTGTATTTCACTCCATGCAAAAATGCCAAATCCCCAGCTTTGACGACCGAACCACTAATTGTAACCTTTTAAATAAATTCCTGAACTTGCATGCTCACTGAGACGGTCTGCAGGGTTTCTCACTGAATGGATGCCCCGTGTTTCTCAGCTGGGTAGACCTGCACCCTGCAAAGGTCAACCTGTGCAACCCACAATTATTTTCCACTGAAGTCTTATATCAACAAAATCTCCCTGGAAGGATTACGGCCTTTCAGAATAAACCTTTAATCTTAAATACACATGCCAGCATGTCCCATTTCAACCAAATATGAGAGACTTTTTCAAAAAGCAGTCTCACACATACATGTGGGGTTCAGAGATATGTGTCAGCATGGTAGCACTCACTCCATACTTTGGTTGCTACGTTATGTGTATTCTTTCTCCTGGGCAGCACAGGTGTTTCCATATTTTTGTACATATAGATGCACATACACAAAATATGTATGCGTCCCTGTATGACTGGGTTCTTCTAGACAACAGATGGATACATGGAGGGCCGGCAGCAGCCTGTCATGAGGCCAGTGAAGCAGCCCTGGTGATGGGGGCTGCGACTGAAGGAGAACAGCGGGGCTGAGCAGAGTGCTGAGAGCTGCCCACAGACCTGCAGCCCCATAGGGGAGCATGGGGTGTGCAGGGCTGGGCCACCCTAACTCTGTGGTAACCTCGGCAGTACTTGGCACTTTCTTTCCATCCTTGTCATCTCCTAATTCCAGCTGCACTCACTCAAATGGGCAGTAATCCGACTCTAGAGGAGATTACAGAACCAGAGATAGCTGCATTTAGGATTACTGAAAGGAAATGAAGGAATCTAATCCACTCCTACCCCTTACATTACTGGGCTGCAGTAAGACCTCGTACCACCTTTTAGGATTTTAAACAAATGAAATCGTTTGGAGAAGGGGACAGAAAGAGACAGAGAGACTATGCTTACCCATTCCATGAGTCAAATGGCAGAGAATAAGGTGATTTGTTAAGTGGTGGCGTTGAGGCTACTCGTTCCTGCATCCCAATAAGCAGTGCACCTGAATGGGCCCGAGGCCCGCAGCTCCTCAGAGCTCTCCTCAGGACCAGAGGAAGTCCAGGCTGCAGATCCAAAAGCTGCAGAAGTGATCTGGTAATGGTCTGAGCAACAGTATCAACCCCACCCCCAGAAAACCTCACACCTCGAGAGAAAACCACCCCCACACCATAATGCGGAGCTCTCAGTGTACAACCATTAAAAAATAACAGTAAACTTAGTTAGAGTGTACTTTGCCTCAGAAGATTTTCTGCTCCATTCTGTTTATGTAAAGCCAGGAAGAAAATAGCTGATACTTGCTACAGTGGTAAAAATGAAATCTTATTGCTTTTTCCTAGATTCACTTTAAATCAGTGAAAGAGGATACACTTTTCCATCCAATGATGTAAGCATGCGACACAAGCAGTGCTGAACTAACCCAGTCCTGGGCCAGTTCCTTCCTTGGAAGGGCTGTGGTATGAGTAACGAGTAAAATAACAACAACAAAATGACAGGAAATCTAAAGAGGTTTTCTGTTTGTCATTTCGGATACAACCTTCCTTTTCCCCAGACAATTTTGAAGTCTGTCTAAACCTAGCCTCTCTAAATAATATTAATTTGAGTATGGTTAATTGTATTGAGCTTCTTCACAGACTGATTATCCTTGGTGCATTATCAGGGCAGCCTGAAATGCTCCTTGCTTGCAAGAGGAGAGCCTTAACGTGAGAAAAAAAGTGGCTAGTCATCCTCGAGTAAGATTTTGTTTTGTAGAGTGAGTGTCACGGCCCTTTGCAAGCCTGCAAGCAACGCGAATCAAACGCTTCGGTGGAAGACCGACGTCGACAGAGGCTCCATGTACAGCAGGCGCTAATTATTAAACCTCATTCCCTGATTTAGGACTCTATTTTCCTTAGCAAGCCCATCACCCTGACACAACGCAGCTCAGGATGTTTGTTCAAAGCTTATGAAAATGTAACTCAACTCATTGCTAGAAGTTGTTGCTAATTAGTTGATAATAAACTTCTCCGGCCAGGACACAAAAGTCTTTCAGAAGTGCAAGGTGTTCTTTGTTATGCCCTCACAAGGAGAATTAGCATATCAATCGAGCAGGGGAACAATAGACCAGAGCGCTTTTTCCCCCCCTTTCTCTCTCTCTCTCTCTCTCTTTTTTTCTTCTCTTTCTCCCCTTCCCAACGCCTTAAGTGGCTCTGGTGGCCATGAAAGTGAAAGCTGAGGCCAGCGTGCCCCCTCGCAGGGATGCTCAGGGCTCCCTCCGGCTGAGCCCCCCGCGCTCATCGCACTTGTGGCCGCCGCCCGCTCCGAGCCCCCGGACCACCGGGCAGCCCACCCCTCGCCCCGCCGCCTTTACGACCCCTCCTCTGCGGCGCTGACAAATGGAGAGGTTGGGGGCTCCGAGCCCCCGCCCTGCCTCCCCCTCCCCTTTCGCCGCCGATGAAAGAGTTTCAGCTTGAAAGCCCTTTGCAAACGGGTGTTTTACAAAGCCGTCCCCCAACCCGCCCTCACCTCCCTCCGAGGTAACTGCTGCCCAGCGCCCTTCATAAAGACTGTTGTTTCCACTTTGGGCGCTCGCGGTTCCCGGCCTCCCCTCCCGCACCTCCTGCGCAGGTGTAAGCGTCAGGAGAGCAGTGGGCCCTGATGTGAGTGGTCAGCTCTTAGACGTTCCTATAACCGAGGAGGAAGAAATTCTGAGCCATTTGACAGAAATTTGTCCTGTTGATTGCAACTTCCTCCTGTTTATTATTATTATTATTATTATTATTTAATGCCCAGTAGATTCACAAGATGCACAGACTACAAAGACAAGGCACAACCACCCAACACCCAAACCTCACCAGGAACAATCAAGTACCCAGACCGCCCAGCTGCTTGGTGACATGAGTGGATGCCACAGAGGAATGGAAACATGCATATAATGGGCCAGGAAATGTGACTAAACCAAACTCTGCAATTCTGGGGCTCTGATCCACCTTGTTGTGTTCCCACCCAGAGGCTCGATAGCTACAAGAGTTATTTACCCACGTGGCCAGACTGCAAGTAATGCATAGGTTGGGATGGGATTGGTGGCTCGGGCCCTACAGGTAAAACAGAGTGGCTGTACATGGCATTTGCCCTCCTTTGGTGTCTGCAGATGAACTCTTTGTTTAGAGCGTGGCGAAGGGGCCAGGCTGTGAGCAGATAACAGCCAGGCTCACCTAATCAGGGCAGAAATAAACCGAGAGATTTCAGTCTTCTGCTTTTTTTTGGAAAGGAGCAGCACTCTTCAGCTGGCTCCCACTCAAAAGAGAGGATGCTCGAATATGGTTATTTTTAGGAGCCGCACAGATATGTAATGTGCATTAAAGCATAGTGATGTGCTAAGAAATAAATCTCATTTCTACCCCCCTTCCCGAATCACTAGGGAAGCAGTTCTCCAGGAAAAACGTGTTGTGTAATTAAAAAAAATAGAAAGCATTTATTAAGAGGAAATGTTTGTTTTCTAAGGTTTATTTAGAAAGTCTTGAGAGATGGGAATAAAACCTCAAATCCTAGGAGTTTTCCAGATATTCATTTAAGGGAAAAAAAATGTTGAGGATGGTTGTTTCCCGAAATGCAAAACATCAGGGAGGAATCTGAAAAGAGCTTTACTTTCTGTGCAAAATCTCTATTGTTGCTTGGCAAACAATGGGAGCTCTGGGCGACTGTAAGGCTGTGAGAATGAATAGGGAATCCGCAGGATGTGTGCGGGTCAGTGCTTGGGGTCTCTGTCCTAAAGCCCCTTTCTCAGCTTGCCACAATAAAGTAGCACAAGGTTTAGTCTTTCCTGGGTCATCGGCTATCTTCTATTATTCAACACTTCACAACAAAAAACACTTATTAATCAGCGCTGACCAGAGGCCCCTTTTGAAACAAGAGAAGGGGAGAAAGAGAGAGGGGGGAAGAGAGAGAGAAAAGAAGACTGAGAAGCCACGAACAGACCCTCCCAATACAAGAGCAACCATAGGCACTTTCTCAACTGGCCAAAGCATTTTTTTTTTTTTCTTTTGCCACAACAAAGTTTCCAATCAGGTCACAGGGGACTGGACTTTTCCCCTACCCCCACCCCTGTTTTCTCTCTCACTCTCTTCTCTTCTTGCTCTGAAGATGATGGAGACTTTGTTTTGCAAGTAAGGATGGCTTGAGGTCAGATTGCCAAGGTGTACGATCCTAGAGGTGCATCCTTGATGTGCTGGAAGACAAGGCCGCTCCTCATCTGGGCCTCAGCTCTGGCGATGGCGTAGGAGAGAAGAGGTTTGCTGTGGGGTTTGCTCCCGTGCGTGAGGAGCTGATGGATGAGGTGTCAGGGCTGTGGTGGTGTGAGGACTTGTTCCCAGAGGGTGTGAGGGAGAGGCAAATTTATTGGCTCTGCTGAGGGCAGTGGTGGGCTCGTTGTTGTTGCTGTTGTTGCTCCTGATTTTCTAGTGCTGCGTACTGCAAGGGGCTCAACAGTGAGCACTGGGGTGAGAAGGAACTGAGAGATTTAAGGGAAAAACTTTGCACCCCTCTGTGTGAAGGGAGCAGTGGGAAAGGATCTGAGAAGTGTGGCTTTAATTCTCAGGAGAAATCAAGGGGATCTTTTCTTCTTTGTTGCCTTCTGATCATTTTTTAAGGATGTTTAATTATTCTTAAGTGAGTTGGTATCGCTGTGCAATGAAATATGCATAGATGATGATCTCACAGCCCATATTATTAAATTCAAGTCTCTTACCTCCATGAAAATTATTTGAGTAACTTTGTACCGATAAGTTTAGCTCATTGGAAAAAACTGGTTATTTTGAGGGGAGGACACGACTGCAAAATCCAGAGTTCAGATCGTTAGCAGGACAGGCACAGCTGTACCTCAGAGAAAAAAGCAATTTGTACTATTTTTTATTTAACAAATGCACTGAGACAGCAAACACTGAATCCCCCGTGGATTGCCTGAAAAACTGAAACGGTACTCTGAAAAAAAGATTCTGCTCATTAGAAGGGGAAAATGTGTTTTCTTTTGTTTTGCTGACGAAATTCTGTGTGTGTGTGGAGGGAGTGGGCTTCGCTTGTTTGTGTGAAGTTGTGCACGCTTTAGTGAGGGTGTATCACCACTGGTATGAGCCTGAGAGAAAGCTGCTCCTTAAGCCCTGTGGGTATCGCACTTTGTGGCACGTATGCGGTGACCAGAGCACCTCCAAACTCCTAAGGACAGGTTTTTGTGAGGAGAAATAAAAACACGGTGTTATTTGGGAGGTAGCCTCAGTGGTGCTCTGCCACGGTTTGCCTCGCAAACGTAAGGCGGCGGTCAGTGTTTGTTCTCAAGAAATTTATTTTACTTAAGTGCCTACAGCAGAGTATTCTCTCTTTTCCCCTCAAATATTGTGCTACTCAGATTTTGCAGAGCTTGACATTCCAGCAATGGAGTAATCAAGTGTTACCTAAATTATTTAAAGCCTGGGATTAAAGGCCTTAGCGCTGAGTGCTGACAAGCTTTCAGATGTAGCCTGGGAAAAGTTTGCATCCCTTCCTGTCTGCATGCACTTTGAAAATAATTTGGAAAAGTACAGTGAATTATTCTCAGAAAGTATGCACAGAGAGAATGAATAATTCTTTTATAAGTTCTCTCCAAAGGAACGAGTCACTATTAAAAATAGAGTAGCAATGTACATACAATAATATTGTGGCACCCGCGCTGTTGTTTTTTAGCAGATCCATTCCTTTCACCAGAGCTTGCTTAAATGAGATCTTTCTTTTTAGAACTTGGTTTGGTCTGCAACCCAGAGCATACATTAATCAGGCAAAACCGTCTGTTTCAAACGTTAAGTTCCTTTATGTCTCCAGGCCTTACTCTTCATTTCTTGCTTTTCAGTACACGCAGTGTTTTCACACTTCTGTGTACTGGAAATTAATGGTGATAATGTACGACTGCATTAAAACATTTGATAAAATGCATAGAAAAGTATTTTTTAGTCAGCTAAATTTTATTTTTACCTGCATGTGGATTTGGTGAGCTATGTGTTTTTCATTGGTTGGCTTTCTTTGTTTCTTTCTCTTTCTTTCCTTCCTTCTTTCTTTCTTTCCTTCTTTCTTTCTTTCCTTCTTTCTTTCTTTCTTTCTTTCTTTCTTTCTTTCTTTCTTTCTTTCTTTCTTTCTTTCTTTCTTTCTTTCTTTCTTCCTTCCTTCCTTCCTTCCTTCCTTCCTTCCTTCCTTCCTTCCTTCCTTCCTTCCTTCCTTCCTTCCTTGGGTTAATGGGTGAATTGCTGGTATTAGACAATTTTGGAGAATTTATTTACTTTTTTAGGTAATATATTCCCCCACTGTCTTACAGTGTAAAAACAGATGTGAGACTGTTGTGTTTTGGGCTTTCATTGCATCACTACAATATTCTTTGGATGATATTCTTTGATGTCATTCATAGAAATTAGGATTTTCCCACTTTGTCAAAAAAGAAATAGCAATGGCAGTTACATTTTGCAAAGCTTTGACCACCAGGAAGTTGTTCCATGCCATCAGAAGATATGCATTAGAAATGCTACCATACGATCTCAGTTTCTCTTTCCATTCCTACTGATGGCTGACTGTCTGCATAGCTCCCATTTGAGTCAGTGGGATTATTCTCGGGCTGAGATACTGCTCTACAAGACAAAGGGGAGGACAAAATTTGGTCCACAGAACTGAATGGGTCTAGAAAAAGGAGGTAGCACTTGGAGTGGGGAAGGGTGCACACATCTCCCCTCAATATAGTGTCCCATCTTTGCATAGTGCTGTAAAAACAGTGACATTTCTGCATGTACCGGTTTGTAGCTTTAGCCCAGAGAGGCAAATGTGAGTCACTGGGGATAAGCCAGGCACATGAGGCTGTCAGTGATGGGAAGTGGAGAGTATTGATTACAGCAGCAGTGTGTGTTAAGGTGGTGAGGACAGGAGGGAGAAGATTTGTGCCAAGCTGAAGGGCTGCTATAGCACTGGGGGGTGTTTAGGAGGAAAAAGGAGCCTGAGGTTACTGCTCGGAAGAGAACCACAAGTTCTTCCTTTGTGTTTACATAACATTTATTGTTTTAAAATAGCTTCATATTTACTTCTATTGGCATTTTAAGATAGAAGGATTTCTAAAATATTCTCTTGACTCTACAGTGCATCCTGGGATAAAAATGGCTTACTGCATTGTAACAGTTCCTGATATCGATAGGAATTCTGATACTCTTGGCATAAAATATCCCTGATCCAGCAAAGGCTACTTTACTCCCATGTACCTGATTCAGTAAAGATTTTCCAGTCAACTTATTTCAGAGTAGGCATGGATACCATTCAAAGTGCATTGAGCAAGCTTTTATTAAATGAATTTTTTGAAAATTTGTAAGGGAAAAGAATGCATGCAGCATTTTAGCCATGTTCACCTGTACAAATCTGTTTGACATGCGCCTGAGAAGTTACACCTTCGTGGATGTTTGCATGCGTGTTTCACTATAGGCTGATGAAAAAATGACCCTGAACACACATACCTTGGTTTTTGGATGTGCAACTCGCATGTGTAAAAACATCAGCATGGTTTCTCCTTTAGTAAGGCTGGTCCTTGGTACCGAACACAAAGGCTATATTCACTCAGGAGAAAGTATGCTGTATTTAAGTAAAGGATAAAAGAATGCATGAGTTTAACTCCTAAAGGGAATATTCATTTGTCCACTCTAGATACAGTAAAGTGACCATGACTGAAGGTATTTTGTCAAAGGCAGGTATAGAATAAGTAGTTAAAACTGTGACAACATTTTGTTGGGTGTAGATGCACATTCAGTAAATAAGAGTATGGAATAGGCAGAACTCTGTGGAATATAGCAAGAACTAATGCATGCAAACTGAGTGTACATCCACACTTAATCACATGACAACTTTTCTGTCCTGATCTGCACAGCAGCTCTGGACATTCATGGGGATTTTGTCAGGTTTTGATAGAGGTATTTCTCTCGAAGACCTGCCACAAACTGTCCCTTTGAGACCAGGTTGGAGCCAGCTTACCTGCTGGAAGGCATCAGCCCCTTACAGACCTGGGTTGGGGACCTGCAGTCCCAGCAGCTGATGAGCTGGGCCTGCTGGGAGGTAAGGAATGGGCCAGAGCACTGAATCTCTTGTTCAGGTTGAAAGCTGGGTGGTTAACTTTTCTATTTAAGGTGGAATTTGGGTTATAAAGTGTTCACCAAAAATTAGTATTATCTACCTAAAGAACTCAAAACTAATGAGTCATTCTTCCTAAGGATTTTTCTATTATTATTATTATTATTTTAATAGTAATTGATTTAGGGATTATTTGGATGTTTTTGAGCCTGGAGACCTATTTTTTTTCCAGACTTTACATTTGCAAAAGCTGCAAATGTACTTTAAAAGAAAGTTTTGAGCTTCCCTTGCACATATCTTGACTGCAGGAACTGGGACTTTATGAAACACTGGCTTATGGGAGAGGCAGTACTAGGGAGCTAAGGAAGGGGCCTGGAGTTATGATGAAGTCTTATAGCTGGGAGGGATCAACTCACTATTCAAAAGTCTTTAAAAACCCTATAATTCAGTGTGTGGGGTGTTGTATGTATAGAGGGGTGAGCTGGATCACAGATTCTCACTAAAAGGCTGTGGAAATCTGAGGAGAGGATCTGGTGGGAGGGAAGTCTGTGGCTGATGCAGCTGAGTAGGGCTGTGCATCAGTGGGCGAGCCCTAGAGAAGAGAGTAAGGGTGGAGGCAGCCACTCCTTGCAGGAACAGAGGTTTGGAGGGGGTCTCTTGCTCATGCACCTGATGATTACTTGCTTTAATGCAGCAACACTGATAATTTATACAGCCAAGTTCAGCTTGCTTTAGGCAAGAACTGCTTCAGCCTGGCTGCAAAAGATTGAATTGTGCATGGGCGGAATTGCTCAACTACATCTTTAGAAAAACTGCTCTGTAACTCTAGATGTCATAGTTTAGGGAAAAAAGTACCGGTAGGTGGCGTGCAGAAATATTCAGCACTGCTCATAGGTTTGATTGGGCAGATGCGAGTTCTTTTTACTGCAACTGGCTTTGAGTATGGAGGCTTTTAAGAAATGAGTTTAAGAAGGAGGTCCCTTGTAAGCAGGCAGGATGTGCATGCAAGGGGAAAAATGAGTGAGATTAATTTAATCCATTCTTTGTCTCTCATCTCAAGCAGCTCTTCAGTTGCTGCTGCTTCTTTTTTTAACATATCCGATGCAGAGATACTCCAGCAAGGGTTTTTTCCTCCCTGGGCTTTACACTGCTGTCTTCTTTTTTTTGTAATGCTGCCCAACGTACATGGCTAGACTTTCACTCTGTCTTGAGGAAGAGAGCACTGAAAAAGAAGAAGCTTGTTTCTTTGAACTTTATTAAAATGTACAAGTAAGAATAATCTGCAGGAAAGATCAAGCATTGAATATCTCAGGTGGAAATATCAGTGCTTTGGAAAGTTATGAGTTCATGAAATGCGATCTGTTTGATGTTCTCAATTTTAATGAGTGTTGATATTGCATGTCAAACTCTTTAGTCTTGTGTAATCTTCCTGCAGAACTGGAAATATTCACTCTATTATTATTTTTATTATTATAATTGATGTGTGTATAAAGTATCAGCAATAATTAATTTCATTTATGATGCTAGTTTTTTATGGCAGCTGGCTGACACTGACAACTTGTGGAACTTAAAGTAGGAGCAAATGACTTTGCTGCCAGCAACTCTAATACACAAAGATGCTAAAATAATTTGTATTCATAGATGGTCATGGATGTGGTTGTTTGCACATGAAAATGTGATGTTTGATAGGTATTTTTAATCATATTAGTGATGTTCTGCCTCCCACTCAGTAGCTTTTCCAAGAATGGTTTGGAGACTGCAGGTACTGCTCACCTGCTCTACAGAAAGATATTATGTAGTGTTACTCAACAGAGTATGATACAGAAGATGGCCTACAAGAAAAAACTAGTTTGCTAGTAGACTGATGAATATTATAAAGACACAATTTGGGAGCAACTGCTTAAGTATGTGTAAGTCACTGCTATCAACCAGCTTTGTTCAAGAATTTACAGTGAACAGATATCATCAAAGATCTGCTCTTAAAAATGCACTGACATTTCTGACAAGAAAAAAAAATTTTCTTCCCTTTCCACTCTCTCCATGGTTCACTGAAACTGTGTGAAGGTATATCAGAATTTAGAGGTGAGATTTCTGTGCAAAGATGTGATATAAGTGTGTCTGTGTAAATGACTGAGAGAGAAAGTACCCGCAAAGCTTAGGAATATACTGTGTTGCTTGTAGGCTTACTAGAGCTAACACATATTGCTGCTCATGGAGGTTCAGATTGGAAAAAAACTAAACTCTAGATCACTGCTCGGTACACTGTAGAACTAGGAGTCTCAGTGCACTGGAGTGCTTTGCTTTCATAAGGGTGAAATAGGCAGAATTTTTGCCTTCTGTAGGACAGGAGGCATGGAGCTGTGTAGTTACAGCAGAATTGCCAATTAAGAAAAATATTTTGGAAAGCTTTGCTTATATTTGTAGCTCATGCTTTCTGTTTGTCAGGTCTACTTGTTATTTGAGCTGAAAAAAATGTATATTCTAAACATAAATTGAACAATCTTGTGTTGATTTTTTTTTCTTGTGAAGTTTATTCATTCTATATGTTGCTTTCCTTTCTTCCATGTTTTATATTAACCGCAGCTCTTTTGCAACAGTCCATAACTTCTGTGTTTCTTGGGATAGTATACAACCATTTAAATCTAAAGCAACAAACCTTTCCATCATGCCATTCCCTCTTGATTTCTCACTTTCATATGTGTGGTTGTGGTTCTTAGATGAACGTTTGTAGATAGGGCATACATATAATTCACTTAATCAATCAATTTTTTTATTTCAATACATTGAAATCATTGTAACTATTTTATTTTCTTGACAACTGAGTATTCTATTTCTAATGGCAGAGTAAGGTATCAGACTAAATGTAAAAGGGAAGTGCTGAATTCTGTTCTATTGTATTCTTCACCCCCCAGTTAAAACAAAGCATGTAGGTATTCAACCTAGAGGAGTGGTTATATGACAAGGTTTTAATTTTTTGTTTGCCCTTTTGGCATGGACTTCAGTAGTAGCATATGATCTGAGTTTTCCAGTGTAGAGCTTCAGTGCTTCTCTCAGCCTGTAATTTTGGTTGAGATTTTTCTGGGGGATGCATTTAAATATTTCTGAAGAGCAAATGCTTTTTTTTTTCCTTCTGTCAAAACATGAACTTTTTGTGGGACAAGCTTATATCAATGATTTCATTTTATTCCAATTGAAATTTAGTGATCTTAACCAGAACTGATGAATCCTGTCACTCACAGTGATGAACAGACTGTATTTTAGAAATCAGTACTTCATAGGATAAACTTGAGATTGATTTTATGTTTATGATGTATACTGAGAATTATTTCTTCTCCATTGAGAGTAAATGTGATCTATTGTAGGCCTATTAATATCTTTACTGGATATCTTGAAAAATTTATTTGGAAGACACTGTGTAAGAGAGAAGATGGTGTATATATATGAAAGAAGATACAGAGTCCTATCAAAAAGCATCTAAATTAATGGAGTCCGATTAACTACGATTTGAACAAAATGTTCCTTAGTAATATTCAGCCTAGTAAATTCCTTGCAAATTGTATAGACCTTTAAAGGCAGCCAGTCAGCTATTTGTGCCAAATAACCTCAGAATGTTCAGATCTCTGAGTCTATGTGTGTACTATGCAGCAGAGCAGGGTACTACATGCAGGCCAGGGACCATTGCTCAGGGCAGTAGTGTGAATCCATAGAAGCCAGTTCAGTCAGGCCAACAATAGCAGATGATGTAAGGTTAGAAAAGTAATTCTCTGCTGTGATTTTAAATAGATTGTAAGTATAATGATGTCAGCTCCTTTGTTTTTGGAAGGACATAGCTTTATTTCAGGAATTCCAGAGCTCAAAGAGCTTAGCTCAAAAATAGCGAGTTATCACAGAAGAGTGCAACTTTATGACAGGTTTCATTTTTGATCTCAACTGTGTCATGTATGTATATACACATACAGACACTACTGGGACGGCTTTGTAAAGGGAATACCAAGCTTAGTTACAGAGTAACTAAGAGAGAAGAGAGAACACAGAGAGAAGAGTCTGCTGCTGACATTTTGTGCAGGAGTTCTGCCAAGCACAGAGGAGCATTCCACCAGCAGTGGTGTGCAGGGTAACGATCTTTCATGTTTTGTAGGGTTTAAGGACTCTTGCTAAAATAACTTACATAGCAGTTCTGTGCTCAATGCTTTAAGCTGGAGAGGTGGCTCTGGTCTCAGTGTTACTGTCTGCAGGATTACTGTTACAGTCTGTCTGGCCTTGTTAGGAGACGTTTATCTGAAATTAACAACGGTCAGCCAGCCATGGTTTGCTCCAATGATGCACATATGGAAGGGACTACAAACATTGTGTATAAAAGCCATACTAGTAGAGGAGTTACATCTAGCTTACGGTGTAGATTTGAAGGAACAAGGCTTTGCTTTTCGTTTGAGATGATGTATTCTTTAATACATCAATATTCAATAAATAATTTTGAAAACAAGCTTGAAAACCTTACTTCAAGTGATACTATTTACCTAGTTACTCATTGTTGAATGGACAGTGATTGAAAATAGTCTTTTTATTTTTTTTCCAAGACCATTCAGTGCCTACCCCCCTTATTTCATTTGTAATTATTATTATTTGTATTTAGACAGAATTTGTTAAAGTTGAAGCTAGGAGTAATCATAAGTAATGGTGTACAGATAGACCACCACAAGGACAAATGTTTGAATATGGACACAAAAAGGTGATGCTTACTTATGTGAGAACCTACTTTCTCTAAAAATGATTGTGCAAATTAAAGGAATATGTCTGGCCTAACTACGGTGGGACATTTCTAAACCTGGATCTGCCTTAGTTAAAAAAGCCTTTGTCATTGCATTAATAGGTGTTCTCAGTACCTCTCAGAAATAGGCTGTAAAATGTGTACAGGCTGTTAATATTTTTATGAGAAGAAACCATTGTAGACCACAAACTCTGTGAGGTAGGCTTCTTCTCTAATTATCTTTTCCCTGAGGTACCCATTATACCTCATGGAGGAATAAATTGTATTAATAATTGTATTCATTTAAATGGGAAATGGTTTCTCAAAAGAAGAAACTAAAAGAGGCAGGATCAGAAAAGGAAACGAAGGCTCCACCTTGATACTAACGAGGTTGATTTTTGAATGTCCTGCAGTTATGTGTACCCATATGATACCTTGGGTAAAGGCACTAGCTTTATTTCATACATGAAGTCATACCAACTTTAAATGGGAACAAATCTTACAAATTGGCCCTATAGGATTTTTAAACAGTTTATGTTAAGGTAAGATTTGATTATATTTTGTGTTACATTTCTAAGATGTATATAGCAAATACTATTTTGTTGCTGCATTCCACAGTAATAGTGTTTTTAAATTTGTTGTAGTCCTACTAGATCAAAAAGAGGATACTGTTAAACCAACTATGGTAAGTTGATGTACTTTAAGACAATGTAGAGAGTGTTAAGGCTCCATAGTTTCCAGTGGATGACAGAATGAAAACAAGCAATGGAAACTCCTACTTCAAAGGCTGCCTGATAATTGCAATGGGTAAAAAGTGAGGTTTAGGGTGACAAACATTGAATTAATAAATATATTGTTGTTGAATAAAGCAAGTTGAGATGCATCCTAACTTCTAAGCAGTTGGACTGTATTCACTACAGTCAATAAATACATCCCCAATGAGTAATGTGTATGGGACACTGGTGCCAGATGGTTATTGTAATAGCCTCTCATGTAGCTTGTTGTTACTGTATGAGGTGATTACTAACTGACCAAATTAAATCACCCTGCATCTGCATTGCTGTGAAAATGGTGTTGGCTGGCAGGTGTGGCTACTGGCAAAAACAGACTCATGTAGGAAGAAAAGTTTTCCTTTCTGGAAGCGGCTATGAGACAGCAGCTTTTGTGAGCAGGCCCAGGGCAGCTGTACTAGCCTAAAACCTGCCCAGGAATCAAGGGATGAAAAGTTCTTAGAAAGCAGAAACCACTTCTTATCCCCATCAAGGACATAAAATATCTGTGTGCCTGTAGATGGCCTCTGCAGAAGAGGAGAAGGTGCCAGGGATCAAACAGCATTCACTGCAGTTCTCCTCTGCTAGGCAGGCTGGCATGAGGTTGTAAACAGAACCACTGACATTCGGGAATCTGTGTTTTGTATATTATAAGTCTTGTTCTTAAGTGCAGAAGGCATTGTTATGATCAGCCTTTGGAACCTCACGTAAGACAATATAGAATTTCACACTGAAACTACTGTATCTGTCCTACAAGATGGAGCAAATCTTTCAGACAGTGAGTTTCAGTAAGAGCTGGGTGTCCATATATATGGAATTGAGAGTCCATGTAAGTCTGTATATGAGCTTTAGAGATTAAATGACCTCTGACATGTCTCAGGATAAGCCCAGGAAACTAAGCCTCCTTCTGCACAGTAGCTTCATTCTAGGGAAGTTTTTAGCTCATGACTTAGGGGTAAGTGGTGCAACACTGCAGCCTTTCCTGAGAATCCTCTAAAGCAACAGTTCTGAGAGCTGTAATATTTTTTTTCCCTTTTATATGGGATTTAATGCAGTCCCAATGATGAAGATTCATTTGACAACATATCTTTTTCTGCTATTTATTATTTTATTCTTAAGTTAGCATTCAGCTGTTAAATTTATATTAAACTGTGGCTTATGCCTTCCTAAGTGTACAAGTGCTCCATTTGTGTATTCATTCAAAGGTACCACAGATCTTCCATCAAATGCAGTAAATTCTGGAGATAACATACAGAATTTGGGTCCAGCTTTAGTGGAAGAGCATAAGAACTGGATTGTATAGTTCCTTAAAACTCAAGTTACAGACTGTTGCCTCTGGTGAGATGGGACGGGGCTTGAACTTGACTCTATTTTACATCACATACTGAAATACCATTTGAGAAACTGTGACTGTAAGGTAAGAATATGTCTAGTCTGGAGTTGAGGATGCTCATCTGAGAAAGGAGTCTCAGTTGTAATGCATGGTTTTTTTTTATATATGCCAAGTGGAACCACCTTTTGAGGAGTAGGTCTTTCTCTGACTCCTTGCCAAATTTTGGAAGCATCGTGGTGAGGACACTGTGCTGCTAGGAGAGAGAAATGTGTACGTGACTTTCCTGTCTTGTGGGGGAATTTCTATACCACTGGAATTGGTGCTGGAATTAAAAAGACATGATCATTTTTCTAGCATTCTTCCTGAAATTTCTCAGTTCCTAAAATTTGTTCCCTAACTGAAATGATTTGGGAAGCTATACTGAATCCAGCATGAATGAAACAATACTTTTGGCATATGGATTGTGCACTGAAGAAAATTCCCGCAGCTCAGCACATGAATAATTGTCACGTCCTGTTCCATGGAGAACTAATCAACAACAAGGTAACATTACAGCATAATCTGCTTTTGTTGGAAGGGGTGGGATGGTGTGATAAAGAGATTGCTCAGAGGCTGAAGTCCTTGGACTTTGGGTTGTTAGACTGGACTCTTCATACACTGGAATATGGAAGACATTTTGACTTTTCAGAGATTGATAGACTACATCAGAGATGGCCCTGGATAGGATCTATAGGTTTTGGATATATTATTTACATAGCCCATAGTCGTACAAAAGGTTACAACTAAACTTTGCTTTCTGTGTTCCATTCCCAGCAGTGCATACTGGTGGAAAATCTGGAGAGAGAATTTTCATTCTTAACTAGATATGATATTCTGTGATCTTATCTCTGGAAAATCAACCTGTCTTTGAGGAGAAAGACTTCTCAAATTTGTCTACTCCTTAGCCCTTTTTACTTCCTCCTTTTTGTATCATTACTGTTGCATAAAACACAAAATTGTTCTTTATGTCATTTCCAAATGATAGGTCCTCTAATACTCTGATATGCTTTGAGACTGAAGCTTTGACTTCCATTTCTCCTGATATCTGTACTGGATCTGTGAAAACTCTACTGCTCTGTCTTCAGATTGGAGTCCGTAGTAACCATCCTGAACAGTTATTATATTTACATTATATAAAATGTATGATATTACTGCTATATCAGGTGCATCTTTCTTGTAATTGTTCAGTTTGTGATGAGAGTGGTAATAAGAACTGGCTATTTTGTAGAAACTTTCTTTTTTGGCACTCAAAATTTAAAAAAAATAAAATTTAGTGGCATTTTTGTGAGATGGTCACTTTATTTTTGAGCAATGTTCATTTTTCTGTTCTAGAATGTGACTTTCCCTTGGAAATGCACACTTAAAAGTTTCTAAGGTCATGAAGACAGTGCATTATTTTTTTTTCATAGTGATGCTCCTCCAAAGGCAGTATCTAGATGCAGATTGTATGTAGAATTACACAAAAGTAGAAGACAAATCTATGTGGAAGTGATAGATTAAAAAATACTGTCCTTCTGTTTCCCAGAACTATTATTTTTCAGTTGGCAATGGGTGAGGAATGAAAGTAGATAATTGTAGCTATTCAAGTGTTGGGCTAAGAGGCAGGAGGGATGGAGAGGGGACTGTAGAGGTTGGCCAGTCACCTCAGGAGAAAGGACAGTAAGCTCTGCTGTGGGATATGTGGAGAGATAGACTTGATATGTAAAGAAAAGAAGACTTAAAAGATTAGGAAAATGATTGAAATAAGATAAATATTTGAGATGTAAAAAAAAAAAAGTAAGATTAAGAAATCAGTTTTTTAAATAAGAGTAAGCTAAAAGAGAAGTGATATGCACAGTTTGGTACTAAGGTGGTTACAATGCAGTAGGCAGGGTTTCACTCGTTCTGTGGAGGGCCAGATGGGTGTGCCTTGGCTCGTTGTTACTGCAGGACCCAAGGGAATGGCATGGAGCTGTGTCAGGGGAGGGTCAGGCTGGGAATTAGGAAAAAGTTCTTCACCAGGGGATGTTCAGGCGCTGGAGCAGTGGTCATGACCCCAAGCTGCTGGAGTTCAAGGAGCATTTGGGCACTGCTCTCAGACATAGGATTTGAATTTGGTTTGGTCCCATGTGGAGCTAGGAATTGGACTGGATGATCCTTGTGGGTCCCTTCTGGCTCAGGATATTCTATGATTCTGTAATTTTATTTCTGTTCAAGTAGGGTAAAAACAAAACCAGTCCACTGAAATTTTTGTTCCTGCATACCCTATGCTTCGTCTCTATCTTCTTAGAGAGTGAGAACAGTATTCTGTTAATCCAAGGAGAGACATGAAAGTGACTTCAGAAGGGTGCATATATTATTCCCCTTGAAATCAGTGAAGTTTGGGTGTCTGGCTTTCTTTGAGATGCTCAGCTCAAGCGACTTGTTCAAGGTCACTCAAGAAGTATGGTGGGAGGTAAGACTTAAATTCAGTGCCTCTGGCTATTGCTTTTGTCTCCATGACCTTTTCTTCTCTGGGACACAGTGAAGTCTAGAGGCTGTTAACCTAAGGTCTCTGTAGTTCAGGAAGCAAGGAAAAGCTGAGAAGCAGTGTGCCCAGTAGACCTAGAAGGGTTATACAAATACATACCAAATTTAAGCTAAGGAATGTTGGTGTCTCTCTCTCTTTCTCTCTTTCTTCCTCCTTTATTTTAGGCTTTGGCTGAAATAAGACATCCCAAGCCTAATAATTTATTCTGTGGTTGGTCAGTTTGAGAAAATCCTTGATGTATCTGTGCCTGTGCCAAGACAGAGCAGCACTTTACCTGGAGGAGCATGTTCACTGAAGGGGAATAGTGCAGCTGTCTGTTTCTTTTCACTTTTTTTTTGTACTTGAGGCTGTGATCCTGGTGTATGCAAATATAGCAGAAAACATTTTTGAGGGCAAAGATAGATGTTGAAGAAAAGGTGTGTCAAGATGTGGCAAAGGCGTAAAAGGTGGTGGTAGGAGAAATTTAGCTTGGGGGAGAAAAAAACAGTCTAGCTTATGAATGTTTATACTGTACATTGTTGCATTGTGTCATCTAACAACGGTTGTGGCAGTGAAATGGAAACCAGAATTTGTCCTTGTCTCAAGGTAAGATATACTAGGAGAGCCTTAGGGTCCTTACACCAAGAGAGAGGCTACTAAGGAAGATTATCTGTGTGCATAGACAACAGAGATGTAGCGCCTATCCATCTCTTGCTACCAAACTTCTTCACATCCCTTTGAATATCTTTATTTTTCTGAAAAGCTGACATCTGTGTTTGTGAGTTCCTGTTCTGAATGGAGATCCTGGAGCCTTTTTTTTTCTTTTTTTTCGGACTTTGGAGAATGTCCTGCCTCTTTTCATCTTTTTGTTAGTGGGTTTTGAAAGCACTTAGTGATGTCTCTTTTAAAGCAAACCCATAAACAAAACCAGCAAATCCTTCCCCCTCCTCCTCCTCCTTCCTTTTTTCAAATATATGAAATGTTTTGTTTTGTTTTGCTTCTTAATAGCTGCCTACAGCAATTCACTAGATTAAGCTGCATTCATTTTCAAAGAAAATAATATGCAACCACTGTAAATTTGTGTGTTAGTTACGGTTTCTAGTGATGAGTAGACTCTTGTGTGGAGTTCACTTTGTTCTGGGTGCATGGGAATCATGTCTCTGTGTGAAAGACATCCAGAGTGAGGAGGGATTTATTTACCCTGGAGCAGGCAAGGGAATGAAGGGTGAGAGGAGGATTAAAACTAGCTTTTGCCTTCTGACACTGAGGCTAGTTTTCAATTTTTCTGTTGCAGTTTTACTGAAGTCAGATCTATCATCCAGGAGTTAGCATCTCTCTCTTGCACTTTCTATATTGTGTTGGTTTAAAATTAAAATAGGGTTTATCTGGAAATGTGACCTCAGCCATACCACCGAAGCTTAGCTAAATCTAGCAGGCAGAGTTCAAGTTACTTCTGGGAACCTGTCTCTACAGGGTATGCAGAGATTGAAGTCTTACCTCAGCAATATGGCTTAGCCCAGATCTAGGCTGACTAGTGGCTGTATGTTTTGAGGTGAGCTGATTCTGATTTCCTGGTCGTACAAATAAGAAACATGATTAGGTGTGATCTGGTTCCTCTCGAACCCCTTTGGGCTTCTTCTCTGTGGGTTTGAGTATGTAAGGGCTGGTGAGAGAAGGCTTGGCAATGGGAGATGACCATTCTGTGAGTTTAGGCTGGTATGACTAGTAGATCAGAGCTGTGAGCCTTCCTGGTACATGACCAAGAACAGTGTCTCCCATGTTCACACACAACATCCCACAAGCTCACAGGGGAGTTCTTTCAGGACTCTATCCTTACTAGACCCAGCTCAATAGTGCAGAGGGGTTTCAAGGGGACTAAATATCTCACACACAGAGTCTTAGTCTCATCCACTCTCTGAAGAGAGTGGAGGGTGCTGTGCAGGTGAGAAGAGTGGTGGCTCATGAAGGTCCGTGTTTCAGGGCAGCAGAGTTACTTGCATCCTCTCTGCCTGAGATTTCTTTTATACTGAAGGAGGAGTTTTGTTTTGTTAAAATCTCTGTTCAGTGTGACCAGGAGCAAATTTTTCTTGTTAGCACTTATTTACAGCTGACAATTCTCAATTAGCATTTGAGCCTTAGATTCCCATTTCTATAAATCCCTAATGAGAGTATAAATTACTAATGAAAGAGCTAAATCTCAGGGCCAAAGTCTTACTTCATTAACACACTAACGTAAATCTGAAGTGTTTCTGTTTGCTTGAGTAGTTAATTCACAACAACACTAGTATAACCAATGTAGGAATTAATCCTTCAGGCTTTAGTAGTGGGCAGCATAAAGTGACACTGTTCAAATTTTCAAACTTATTTCATCTTATGGAAATTATTTCAAATATTTCTGTAGTGTTGTTTTTTTTTTTTTTTTGACTTTGAACAATTTGATTTCTTTAAGTGTTGTCTTCCTTCTGCTGCTTGAGGAAGAAAGACTGTGTGGAAACCCTAAAGTCTTTCTCACCTTTTGTTATAATTACTAAGGCTTTCATAATTATTGTTACTCACATTTAACTACTAAAAGGCACATCTCATAGGAAATAGGAACAATTTAAACTTCAACGATATTAGAAGTAACTTAGGTTCAGTTTTATAAGTCTCTTGATAATCTGTGGTAAAGTTAACAGGTTACTACTGGTAGCAAAGATTAAACAGGAAATTTACTGTATTAACTGACTATATCTTTGGTTTGAGCACTTTATAAGATTGATAATGCTCAGTCAGGGGAGGGTTATTCCACCTGGTGTAATCACTAGAAGGGGACCGTTGTTCCAAAGGTCTTTTTGAAAGGATCTTCAGGAAAGGTCTTGTAGGAGATCACCTAGGTGGTAATGTGCATCTTATTATCAGTGATGTTCTCTTTGACAATATCAAAAGGACATATACACACACCCACACACGTATATACACACACACACATATATACGCACATTATAGGCTTTCCTGATACCACAGTTTCAAAAGTATGTGAAAGGCACTGGGCCCAGGCTGGCTGGGTGCTGAGTGGTGTCTACCGCTTACTGCATTACAGTGCTTTTCTCATCCTGAACACTCAGTAAAGTTGATGAGGGTTTAGCTCAAGCTAAAAACTACATGACGCAGACATACTGGAAACCTCAGGCATACCAGAAAGAGTCCATCAAGATGCTGGAATGAGGACCATCAAGATGGTGAAGGGCCTGGAGCACCTCTCATCTGTGGAATGGCTGAGAGAGCTGAGACTGTTCAGTCTGGAGAAGAGGAAGCTCAGGGAGATTTCATCAGTGTGGAGGATCCTGAAGGAAGGATGAAAAGAGAATGGAAGGGGGCTCAGTTCAGTGGTGACCAGTGCCAGGACAAGAGGCAATGGGCACAAACTGCAACACAGGAGGTACTCTCTGTACACCAGGAAGAAATTCTGTGCTGTGTGGGTGATAGAGAACAAGTACAGGCTGCCCAGAGGCTGTGGAATCTCCTCCTTGGAGATCTTCAGAAGCTGCCTGGACATGGGCCTGGGTCCCTTCTCTGGTGTCCTTGCTGGAGTGGGAGTTGGACCCAGGGGTGCCTTCCGCCAATCGGTGATTCTGCTATAAGATCCCACTTTATGTTCAACTTTGAAAATTGGAATATTGCAGGTAAGAACTGAATTATAGTCCAAATATTAATAAAACACAGATTAAAATTCGCTCTGTTATGTTTGCAAATTTTGTCTTTTAATGAACTCCTTTAGTTAAGATGTTCAGAGACTTTCTTGCAGAGAATATAAAGTTATTAATTAGAAATCATAACTAATATTGCATGAACGGCAAATGGTAAAGTTAAGATTATTATATTTATGAAGTTAGTACTGTCATGTTGAGTGAATAACAATTTTACAATTTCTCCTAAGCTGAGAAAAGGTAAAGGACAAAAGACAACCAAATATTGAAACATGGGCATAATTACAGCAAAAATGACTGTACAGCATCTTTATCATGATTTACACTATATGACTGTGAGTTTCTAGTATTCTTAAAGCATTGGCGTTCAATATGTAGCATGTTATATATTATCTGTGGTTGTACTGGCTATAGGAAATAGAAAAAAGTGGGGAAAATGTAATTACAAGCAGATACTTTGACTATGCTGAAATGAATCTAGAGGAAGAACACACACTTCTAGATCTTAGGATTTCTCTGTTAAAAAGCGAAAAGCAACTATATCAGAAAAAAATGCAAATATTTAATATATAACGTTGAACTTCAGTAATCACAAGATAAGCTGTTATTCTTTTGAAGGACTGAGTGAGTAAAAGCTAGTAAAGGTAGTCATCTTTAGCAGAAAGTCAAATCTGACACACATAGTCACATAGACACACATAGGTCTTGTAGTTTATAGCTGATGAAGCCACTGCTGTATTCAGTTAGATAAGTTGAGATTGTTGGTGTAAGGGCTCTCCATGAAGTTAAGATGTGATGCATCAGCTTTTCCTCGAACAGTGCAAAATATTTATTTCAAACCTTTCTGTGCCTGAAGATAAAACATGGATTTGATGTCACACAGTTGGCAATGGAAGACTCAGAACTAGGCATTCTGAATGGTACGTGTCCTGCTTTATAAACGCTGTTTTTAAGTATAAAAGCATAGTTGTCATCTTGCTAATAAACCAATATGTAAACAGCAAAATGCTGTGGAAAAAAATGGAAGAACAATATAAAACATTTTGTAACAGCTTACGTTATTTCTTGTAAATACTTCTTTTTTGGTGACATACTAAAATAAACAATCATAAGTAGAACAGCAGCAATTTTTGTGAGCACAGTGATATCTGAATAAAAATGAGGACTGGAAGAGATTCTTAAGTGTAATGTTTGCCAAGAATTTGCCTTTTAAGGTGTGTGGGTTTATCTGTGTTTGTGTTTAAATTTGTGTGTGTGTGTGTGTGTGTGCAGTATACTTCGGACAACCAATGCTTATTTTGGGCTATAAAAGTTCAGACAGATCTGAAAATGCAACAAAAGCATGATTGCACACTGCCTGAAATATATTACAATTCATTAAGTATAATCATGGTTTCAAAATCAAAGAATAAATGTAATTCTGACCTCTACTAGTTAAGAGAAACAAATGGAAGACTATAGAACAAAATCAAAACATTCATAAACATTTTAAATAAATATTCATTAGCACAAACACGTTGCATTGTGTCGACTGTATTTATATTTTACAAGAGGCACTTTTAGAGTTAATAGTTTTGTGTATACCTTAAGTAAATAGATGAGGAAGGATTTCTGCCCGATACTACGATGATGGGCTTTAGTTTAAATCCTTAAGACAGATAGATAGAAGTAGGTTAACTGGCTTTGGTTTTTTCATGTTCCCTGTCTGAGTGGAAGCATGCTTCCATGGTCAGCTGGAGCTTCCCAGCAGCCTGCGGTTGTAACAGGCTTGCTGCCTTTTGATGCATCTTGTTTAACATTTGCTCAACACATTTATTCAAATGAATCCAGGCATTTATTTATCCCTTATCAAATGAAGCGGGGTAGCTTTAGGACAAGAGCAAACATGCAGGATCAGTGGAAGAACCTTCTAGCACCTCTTCTAAATTTTTATTTTTTTGGTTATAATTCTTAGCAAAGAGAATATCGGCATCAAGAAATACGCTCATGAAAAGATTTGTTGTCCGAACTTCAGGTAAAGCTTGCTCAATCTCTGAAAATGCGATGAACTTTAAAGCTGTAAGAAATCAAAAATGAAACAAACAGCCTTAAAACCAAATCAGACTTCTCCCTGAGCACCAACCCAAGGCAAACCAACTAACCCAACTCTGGGAACATCTAACCCAATAAAATAAATAAATAAACTTACGGATAAGGCTTAAGATGGAATATGATTAGACTTTAATTCAGGCACTTGAAAGATGAAGCACACAGTGATCTATCTGGACTGGCAGTTGTTTAGACTTCCGTGAATAAAGAACTGTACATAGTGTAGCTTCTAAGTGTAATGTGCCAATTACTCTGTACATTGCCCTTGTTCATTTTCTCTCTCTTGTTCTTATTCTTATTGATTCTTGTTTTGTCTCATGCTCATCACTTTGATTTGTTTAAATAAAGAATCTACCGGATCATCAACAGTCTTAATTGCAGCTGATATTTGGTTCTGGCCTTGCATCTTCAGTTCTATTTTGTTATCTGCTTTAAGGATTAAGTGCCCAGACCTCCCCTTAGGTCAATCTAGCGCATCCCACACTGTCAGCAGGTCACACAGGTGCATTGTGGTGACTGTTCTGGAAGGTAAATGCAAAATTCCTCTCTGGGGAACAAATCTGTCAATGTATCCACAGTAATTTCCTGTGCAAGCTTTGCTTCAGTGTGTTTACAGCAAAATCCATGTTTCAGCATCTCAAACATGCAAAATATGATTTTAAATATAAGAAAGTACCCCCTTAGAAATTACCTCCTAACCCTATAACAGAGAGTGTTCACACATAAACATGCTAATCTCCAGAGAGCATAAGAGAAAAAGATGTCTTAAAAATTATGGTGATTTAATTTTATTTTGCCCTAGAATGACATTCTCCTGAGTATTTGTGAAAATGAAGATGAATATGCAGGGCTACATTTGGTTGATTTTGCGCCAGATGGCCAGTTGCAGAGGCTGAACTAAGCTGAACTGATTGATTCATTTTTGCCATATTGCATGCTGGCGTTTACCAGAGTTCACATTGTTCACATACTAACATTTTTGGTGCTTTCTCTCTTTATTTTTGTTTTATTTTTCTCTGTTTCTTGGGATGACTTCTGCTTTCATAATGGATTCTCCCTCCTCTCTTTTCTCTCTCAGTCTTTAAAAGAATCAGTCAATCAGTCTCTTCCTTACCCAAGTGTTGATTTTTTATGGCTTTTCTTTTGTTTGTTTGTTTGTCTTAAAAAAAAAAAAAAAAAAAAAAAAGATTTAATGAACTGTTCACAGGGACAGGAAAAAGAGAAAATGCAGAGGGCAAATATTTTTGTCCCAAGATCTAACCTTCCCTTGTACTGATTTATCACATATAAGCAGAAAGTACAGCATCTTTTGATAAAACTGAGTTCTTAGAGTTTTGTGGTTTCCATTTACCTGTTATTTTTTTGGACCATACAGTAAAACATTTAGATTTCCAATCTTTTAACTTTCATGAGAATGTTCCTTTAAAAGTTAATGGAAATGACATCGATAGTTACACAGAAATTACTCCAGAATCTCATGAAAATTAATAGAAAAAAACAATATTTCTATTTGTTTTTAGCAATTTTGTAGATATCTGTAATAAAAAAATACATAGGAAGTAGGATACCGTAAATATAAAAATATGCATCTCGTAATTTAGGATAAGAATATTTTAAAGGCAGATTTAAAAGACCTAATGAATGTGAGTTTTCTTGTTAAGATATGTAAGCTTTGTAGAGAGTTCATTAAATCCTTTCTATAGTGCCCTTCTATCAAAGTGGTACTGTATGTCTTTTAATTAATTTCTCTACATGCACAAAGCCTGTTGGGATGTAAAATGATGTCAGATCCTCTCAAATGAGTTTTATTTTTTCTATAAAATGCAACAGTTTGATCATTTTGTAGAAGGAAAAAAAAGATCTGTGTATATGCCACAAGATAAGTATAGGTAGAGTAGCTTTTTATCATACAGTCATCCACATTTGTAAATGGAATCTTTCTTTTCACTCTTTAATTAACCATAACTTGACATGTAATGTCAGTAACTTCTTTGTTAGTCCACATGCCTTGTAAATACAATTCCTCACTGATGTGGTTCCTTGGGCAAGGAGTGCTTCGTAGGTTCAGAGGACAGGAATAACATGATGAGATTTACGCTTTGCTGACAACACTACCCATTGATTAATAGCAGGAATTTGAATCAAAATGTTGGTCAGAAAGAGAAGAAGAGATGGTGCAACTTTACCTTTACTGAAGCAAGGAAAGATTTTGCTGTGGACACATAAGATACCATGATTTTGCAAAGACAAGTCTAGGGGGATATAAGTTTGGGATGTTCCTGTAACACAGGATTGAGCCTAAACATAGAGCCATCAGCTTACTCTTGAGAACATCACAAAGTTCACACGGTGCTTTATGGGGCAAATCCTTCACAGGGTCTGCATGATTGACACACGCTCATGTGGGGCTGGAAATCCTGCAGGCTGCATCAAAGCAGATACTCCAACCAGATGTATGGCTGCTGTAGGCCTGATGATTTCTTCTGCAGCTACTCCTGGAGAGGGCAATCCTCACAGCTCCATCTCTGCTTTCCTGCAGCCCAGCTGGGTGCACCCCAGCAGTTTCAGACTCCCTCGCCCAACAAACTCACGCTGGTTCTTCTGTGCTGGGTGATGCACAAGCAGCAGCATTGTTTTAAAACATTTAAAACGCCATGCATTTGCTCATTAGGCCCAAAGTATTCTCTGAACTTTTTTTGCATAGCTATTTTAATAGCTAGTGCAGTTAAAAATGTATAACAGTGGAGAAATCTGTCCTAAATTTTGCCATGTACCTCACCCCAAGGACCTCCTGACACTTAAGTTCAAAAATGCATGGTAGGATTGATATAAATCTCACCTTTTCTGTAAAGATCCTCTGCACATCTTTGTCACCTATAACAGTTCTTTAAGTCAAACAGAGCAGTCAGAAACCCAGTCTATAGGATTGAGAAGGATTAAAAAGGGTGAACCTACAGTACTTTACTGACCTAGGTCCTCACATTAACCTGATCTGATCCTTTAATTACTATGAATAGAATAGGGCTTACAGTCCTACTTAATAACGCCCCATGCTTTTTATTCTATAAAGAGCTTTCCTATTCATGTGGCCTCTTCTTTTCAGATTTACAGATTTGTAGCAAGAAGGAATGCATGTTTTTTTTCTGGCACTCCAGGGGAGAAAGCTACCTAATGTGTATGTGTGGAATACTGAAAAGCATAGCTACAACTTTCCTCTTTTGAAAATGTTGTTTAAAATCACTTCTCATTCAAGTTATTTGTTATTTGACAAGAAAGGCAAAGTAAAAAAGGCAGCCAAAACATAAGATCTTGGTCTTATAAAGGTAGTAGAACAACCATAACATAGTTTCTATGTTTCTAGTTCTAATTGCAACTGTAATCAAATAAGATCCATACGTTTTTCCCTTCCATACACTTTAACGCCCTTCCTGAGGGCTCAGAGTGCTGGCATGTTACTATAATCTAGGCAGACTGATATATATATATGCTTATGTATATAAATATATATATAAATGATCATATATATGGGTGATGTATGATACTATAATTAATAATTGGTATTTTCTCTGGATTCAGGAAGGCAGCTGCAGCCCAGTGATAAGGTACTTTATGAGAATAAAATCAAAGCTGAGCATTAAAGATTATAGTTTGTTGTGATTGAGAACAATCATTTTATTTCTTGAACTGAACCAAAATATGAGTGGGCCACTGCGTTAAAAATGAAAAAGGGATATAGGTTGTGATTAAAAGCCTAAGATTTTTGCTCAGAGCTTTACAAAAAGTGGGGACATTCTCCCTAATTTTTTGATGAATATACTGTGACAGCACCTTGTGCGTATCCACCCAGAAGACTGGTTGTGAGAGCAATCTGAGCCCATTTTTGAATTAATGGTGGAAAGACTGACAGAAAAGAAATAGAGAGTTTGTTTATGTTAGGGGGAAAAGAAAGGACAGAGACAGAAGGAAGAGTCTGACCAAAAAATAAAAAAATAAAAAATAAAAAAAAAATTGTGAAGGTGGTGGAAAGAACCTGACCAAAATCTGCTCTTTCTCTTGCAGGCATCACTTGCAATGTGATTTGCCTGAACACAGTCCTTTGACTATTGTAATTATAAAAAGATTATAATTGTATACTTAATTTAGAAGAGAAAGGGAATGCGCCGTAGAGATTTTGCCATTTGGAAGTTTTTCTGCTTATTAAGTTACAACATGTTTCATGCATTATTTTGAGGCTAAAACTTGATTAACATGCAGCAATGAAACTGGTCTAATTTTATTTTATTGAAACTGCTGTAAATAGCACTGTTAGCAAAATAAATACTAAAAGAAGATAGTATTTGACAGCAAAGATGTACTTAAAATATTTTATTATAATTCTTTAGCTTTCACAAGACAGGTATTGTTAGGAGTCAGTCTGATTAGTCTATCAAAGACACATCGTTGCCTCCTTCTCCCCCACCCTCCGCCCCGATGAAGGTAGAATAATCTTTACTATGCTTTTAAAGAATAAGAATTTAAATTGAAGCAAACCGTGAAACTGCCAAAGCATGCTGATTATTGACAGGTTATATGAAAATGATTGCTTAAAATTCCACCCCACAGACAGACAGATAGACGTGTATAATCCCTACTTTAGCACTATGGCCTTGCTCTCTGTTGCTACACTATATGGCTGTAATCTCAAAAGACCATTTATTAAATGTGAAATACTGTATGTTCCTGTAGCATCCTTCCTCAATTGGGTTTCTAGGGCCTTGTTGGGCAATTGATTACTCTGTGCACAATCCTGCTGCTTTAGGTATTAATGGCAAACCCCCCATTGTCTTCAGGATTTAGGCCTTTTACGATTTTTTTAAAAGTTCATTATATTTTGCAAGTGATGGAGTTTAAAATGTGTGATTGGAAAGACCTACCCTTTACATCTTCCTGTGAGATGCTTTACCTTTAGAATGAAAAAGCATTTGGAACCTGTAGGATGGTTTTGATCTGTGGGATTAAAAGGAATCAGCACTGAAAATGGATTCATATAATTTTCTTTTTGGGTACCCAGTACTTGGGGGGAGGGGAAAGAGTGAAAAATAACAGCTGATTTAATGTAAGTGGGCTGAATTCCCTCTCCTGGTGGGTCTTTCAAAGCTCCGGTTTCTGTTCTTGCCATCGCTCAGTGAGTATCCCCCTCCCCTTTTTGTTAAAAGGCATTTCCTCTGAGAGCCTACAAAAGCAGCTTTCAATCTGATTAAGCTTCTCTTGCAAAAACATATAAAAATAGAGATGCATTTGGGTCAGTATCACCTCTGACTTCATTTGCCTATGCTGCCTCTCAAGGAAACTCTATGGGAATGAGGGTGGCTCCTGTGGTCAACTGAGCTAGCCAGAATTTCATTTGTGACATTCCAGAGGGCAACAGTGAGAATAACCCAAACCCAAATTATTGCAAAGGCCAGGGCACCTTGGTACAATTGTAGGTTTAGCGCTGATAGATACCCATTTTCCAACCTTATCGTGGAGCGAGCGCCTACTGTAGTGAGGTGGGGGGAGTGTCTGTCTGAGTCTGCTTCCAGGCCTTGTGTACTGGCTCACCTCCAGTTACAGCGACAGAGCCTTAGCCTACCTGCCTGTGAAATGGGCATGAAATAGTGTGTTTTGGGTAGGTTTTGTGAGGGACATTCTGTACCTGAAAAGATTTCCCGGGGTTGACTTTGCTCAGCATCTACATCTTTCACTTGCCCATTTGTAGAAACGCGTGCGATATTTGTCTCTAGCAGATTGGTGTTTGCTTGAGATATTTGTACAGCAATTTACAAAGGTGCTCTGATAACATGTGTAAGCATTTCAACAGGGTAGCACTGAAAAATTAGCTTGAACTGGAACTCTGATTTGTTCCTGCCCTCACAAGAGCTTCATAACCTTTCTTAATATTTCTTTTGTTTAGTACGCAGTGATGTTGAAATGTAGTCTTTATTACCAAATGAATGAATGACTGGTGTTGCTTAGGGCACAGACTAAAAACTGTTCTCACGTGAAGCCTAAGTATTGCTGCTGCTGCGGTTGTCCTGTTGTTTTATTAACTCAGAACAATGTTGGACTACTCTCTAGATCTAATAATCTCTGTAAAGTGTCTTCCCTTGGTGGCATCTTTGATAATGGAGAGTAGATTCTAAAAATACAATAAAAGCATAAAAGATAATATTATAACTGCCTTCAAAAATGAGAAAGAAATGGACAAATAATAACAAAAAAAGGGGAAGAGTACACAGAAAGGAAAAAGAATAAAATATACTACATGTTAGTTTTTAATCACCTTGTGTGAGTATTTATGATTTAATCTGCTAACAGCCATGGTGATTACAGCATAGGATTTGGTGAGTTTCAGCGCCAGCTGCACACCCTTATTTTCTGTGGAGAAGCAGAGAGAATTATTAAAAATAGTAAAGAAAAAAGTGACATGTTTTTTTCAATTTATTAGTTGAACTATAAAATACATGTTTTTTTTTTTCCCCTAATGGCATTCAGTTGCTACAATGTACGTTTACACGGAAAGCGGTTGTTTCAAACATTTTAGCTGTTTTCTCCTCTGATTAGCTAAGTAAGCATCTTATGATCTCTGAAGAGGAGAAATGGCCCTCGAGACAAAAGCATTTTTCCAGTGTGTGCGTATGTGTGTGTGCGTGCACGCATGCATGTCTGCATACACACATACGGATATGTGTGTGCACAGAGCAAAGAGCTTCACAGGTTTGTAACCGGGGAACAGATTCCTGTGGTTTTCATTTGTTTTTAAAAGCAGAAAATATGAGTTCTGCCTGCAGAATGTCAGAGTGTAAAAGCTATTTTTGCTCTGAATGTGGAAGATATATATATTTTTAATTAAACTTTTTTTATACCAATGACTTTTACATGAAGCAACATTCAGATGTTTTATGTTTCACATTTATTTAAACAATCATTGTCTCTCTTACAATATTTTCCTGGAATCTTATGTACAGGTAATAAAAGCCTTGCATTGGAGAAGGTTCATCTGATAATAACAATACAAGGTTGTCTGATTATGCCAAAATGATATTGGAGAAAGGAGATTTTATTAACTCACTTAGAATGAAATCCATAACATCTATGAGCTTTCTCCCTTCCAAATGGACCAAAAGCTTCATTAGAGAGCAGAAACCTTTTTTAAAGTATACATGCTAGAGTATAAAATACATTTAAATTGAAGCCTAGGGAGCAAATGATAACTATTAAATTTCTTTGCTAGAAATACCTTCTTTAATTTTCTCTTCTCTTTTATTTATTTATTTTTCTTTTTTTCTTTTCTTCTTTTCCTTTTTTTTCCATGTTAACATCTTGATGCAGTATCTATCTGCTAACACTTCAGGCAATTCACTCCCCTGTTTTAAGCAGTTTGAGAGGTAACCTCAGTTCACAGAGCACCCTCAGAGCCGGGCTCAGTGCTGCTGGGTGCCCTACTTGTAAAATATCTTTTCTTCTCATGCCTCTGCACAGGTCAGCAGTACCTAGGTACCGCCATCCATATCAGGCTTTAGAAACACTACTCTTCCTGGTGATTTTCATGTTCTTTTCATCTCAAGCACACACTTGCTCTAGAAAAGAGTTTGGCATGTTTTAATGTAGAAAAAAAAATGTTATAGACATGTTCCTTGTAGAAACAAGAAGTATTTTATCCCCATGTTCGCAAAGGCAAGCAACTGCCCAGTAGCTCAGGCTTGTCACATTCTCCTTTTTTGCCTGTCTGCAGGACTACACATCAGTAGGAGCTGATGGTGGATAGTTTCAAACAGTCCTCTGCTTGCATACTGGTTGTTTCTTGTAGGGGCATTTTGCTTAGAACTGGACTCTTGTATTTTTTAGGCAGAAAGAAGGAGCACATGGGGAATGCCCCCAGCTTTTCTTCCTTTTGCTCTGCCACATATTGCTTCCCACCTCCTAGGAGGGAACACTATTTCCAGTTAGGATGTTCCCAGGGCCTCCTCCTACCAGAGCTGAGGAGGAATTCAGAACGGCTTTCCTCATGCCACTCCAGTCTGAGCTGTTTGCCACTGCATTTTTTTTTTCTGTGTATTTTCCATATAGCTATGTGTTAAATTTTTATTTCAAAGACTTAGTTTGAAAATAGGTGAATAAATGATTGAGTTCTATATATGAAAGGGTATTTTGATTAAAAGCCCCAAAGCTTAATTACCACTGCAGAAGTTTTAATATGAGCATTTTGATCAAAAAGCACTGAAGCACCTTACATTCTAGATCCAGTAAACTACAGACTTATCCCATAAAATGAGAAATAAGAGCCCTATGCTTTCAAAAAAATTAAGTCGATAAATTAGGGAAAACTATATTTACGAACCAACAAAGAAAAACAAACACAGAAAGCTTGCTTTCAGTTATTGGTGATTAAAAATATGGCCACTGTGGGAAAAATGTGTTGATCAGTGCAGTGGAAATGACTGTGTGCATTAAAAAGAAAACTTTGAAAAATACTTTATTATTATTATTTAGATTAAAAATAATTATCTCCTAATTGGCAAAAAGTGAGGTTGGGAGAAGAATTTTTCAAAGCTGACATATTAAGCTTGGAAAGTCTTGCGAGATATGCCATTCATTTCACACGATTTCTCACCTTACTTAAATACCGAATTCTCAGCAAATTCAACAACGAATCAAGATTTTGAAAATGACATGCAGTAAAGTGCAAATCCCGAATGCCTGCTGTAAAAGTAATTTAATTTGGAGAATCTGATTATTCTGATAAAAATCAGCCTCTTTCAGTAGGTTAATAGTTGTTGTTTGCTACTTGAAAAATGTGATTAGTTTAGCAGAACATGTTTTCTGTTGCATCATGTAACTCCTTCGGTTTGAGTCTTCTTACATCCCCTTGCATATATTTTGCTTGTTTCTAACTGCTAGGCTCTGTACAGCCATACGTAGCTGCTGTCATATAGTTCCCCTGCTGTCATATCCAGGGCTTTCTTGTATAGCTTCTGAATACCCTTCTAAAAGTAAATTAAATGTCTCATCTGAGTAAGGCCTTCTGAAATGTGCCTTGTTAAAAGGTACCCTACAATTATGGTAGGAGAATACATATATTACTAGATCTACCTGTGTTTGCTCAGATACCATCAAGTCCCCACCAGGCGTGGAAGCAGCCGTGGCCAGGCTTGCTCTGCCAGAGAAGCCTTTTGGACACTCAGGCACACTAAGTTTGCCTTTATTGCTGCATTGCTGCACTATTTGAAGACAGGACTTTTGCCCTCAAAGGGTTAAAATCAGTTTGGAATCAGAGCTAATCCATATGCTAATCTATTTTAAATATCCCTGCATAACTACTGGTGTATTTTTAGAAGAGCAGTTTGTTGTTCCAGTTGCCAGCTCTTTCTGATGACACAACAAAATAGGGCAGAATATAGTTTTAATGGTTATTTTGGCCATTAGCTTTAAAAAGGAGAAAAAAAATCATAATAAAAAAAGCCCTCCTTGTCCAAGTATATTTATTATTTGAATGTTTTCAGTCTGCCCTCTGCAATCAGCCAATTACTGTAAGCAGTGTGATGGGCCTGAGGTATCAGCACCGAGAGCATTCCTGTTGTCCCTCAGGTTAGGGATTGTTTTGCAATGATCACCCGTCCTGATTTGAAGATTGCATGACAAGACACTATTAAAGGAAGGGCAAGGAATTCAGTTTCTCTATGTCATTTTGCCTGGCCTGGTTTTGAAAATAGGTCACTGTATACTGTCTGGATTTGTATATTATAACAGCACCTGCTAGCATTTCTGTAGTAAGGGTCTAACAGTATTTTCATTTATAAACCTCTATTTTCAGGGGTTTATAGACTGTAACTTGACCATAGAAAGAAGCCTCTATCTAAATGGCGGCACACCAGGTCTCTTCTTAGGAGCATGTTTTTCACACTGCAAATCTTCCCAGAGACGTGTTCGGCCATTTCTGCAGGAGTGAAAAATGCAAACAGCATTTCAGTGGTGGTTTGGTATCGATAATAGATTCCTTCAGAAAGAGCCACCACGCTATGTTTATCTTTTAATTAAAATGATATCTAAGAGAGCTGTGTTTGAGTAACTGTGGGGTATAAACGTTGGTGACTGGGCATGTATATTTTAATTATGCAAATCCACAGTAATAAATGCCCTTATATCATGGAATGATTTAACAGGGTCAAAAATTGTTTCTTTGAAAAGGTTTGTAAATAAATCAGATGGGTCTGAATGACAAGTTTATGTTTATATACCTGTTTACATTGCTTTTTCACATAATGTGGAATTGTTTCTGAGGGAGTCAGCATGAATCTCTGGCCTAATATTTTAAATTGCAAATAGATTTTCACTTATGCAACTGAATCAGCACAGCTGTGCAAATGTATGCATTTAACATTGATTAAATGCTTCAACCTATACGTTACAAAATGCAAACGGAAGCCCCTTACCACCAGTGAACATAGGTTTTTGCAAAATAGCTACCGAGGAGCATTTCATCACCTGCTATCTACTTCCTGACATGTTTTACTTTTTGTTTTTAATATGATCAGGAGCAGCCAGACAGCAACAGAGCGAAACGAAACAACTTCTAACACAAAATAATAAAATACGTAAGAGTAGTACTAAAGGATTGTCTGAAGACTGCAGATGCAAGGAAATTCAGGGTTAATGCTGCGTTACTTCATTTGGAAGTCAACCCCATTGAGCCTGTTTATTGCAGGGGTCCTCCAACAGCCAGAGCACAGATGCGCAAGAGGCAGCCGCAGAACGGTGGGCTGAGCCAAGCCTTCAGGTGGCAGAATGCAAAATTCCCAAATTTCCTGGGTTTGGAGGAGAGGGAGGAAGAGGAAGATGATGGCCCTGGCCGTGCTCAAGGCAGCACAGAAAAGAAAAGTGGATGAAACCCCAGGCCCAGGGCTGTATGTTGGCTAGGTGCTGAGATTCCTGGAGGTATTCTTTCTATCTACTTCTTGAAATACCCATTGGTAAAACACAATCCCCCATCCCCTTCAAAGCCAACAGTTTGCTCCTTAAATGTGTTTAGGCTTCATTTTAATGGAAGTGAAACATAGTCGATGGAGGCAAATTAAAACCATATAATTTTTGTAATCTTAGTTTAGCTATAATTGCGGCAATAAAACAGTGGAAAGAATAATTGTGGAACATATGTTTGTGAGTGACATTATCTAGGTGACTTCCCTTTTACGGCAATGCGCTGTCCTATTTGTCTCCCCTCCCCATGCATTGGAATGACAAACCTGCGAGCCTGGAGTTAATGCTGATTGCAGCAGCTGCTTACACATGGAGTCTCCATGGCAACCGGGGACGTTGCCATGCAACCGTATTCTTTTAGGGACAGTGAAAATGCCCAAAGGCTTACTAAAAATACATGGAAGGGGGAAAAAAAAAAATCTTAAATTTTTCTTACTACTTTTAGTGGTTGGAAAGGACTGTGCTGCTGCCTGAAAGCACGGGTCGCGCAAATAAAAGCTTGGCCCTGACCTTTCAGAAATTGCTTGCCGTCGCTTGCAACCCGGAGCTCTATTGACAAAGATGACTTTTGATCAATTGTAAAATTGGTAGCCAACGCGCGGCGGCGGCCCATTGCCATTCCGGAGGGGCTGAAGGTCAGCGAGCGCCATCAATGCCGGATCGATCAGCGGAGCCGAGAAATGCTGGCTTACGCTGCCCCGGCAGCCTGCAGCGGGCTGTGCTGCGGAGCGAGCCGTCCTACCCGCAGCGTGACATCACCATGCGCGGCTCAGCTGTTTCTGCAGTTTTCTATAAATAGCGAGATAAAAAATTGAAGGCTGCTTTTGGAGAATTTAGCCAGCCAATCTTCTGTTCGTCAGCAGACGAGACAGGCTGCTTTTTTTTTTTTTCCTTTCACTCTACTAATGCTGCACTGCAATTTTTTCCTCCTAGTATTCAGAGCCTGACCCTAAATAACCAAGAGCTGTGAATATCATACATAGCTGCATTTGGGATTGTCCTGGGATGGGTGTTTAATTCGTCACCCATTACTTCTCTAACTCCAACCTAATGGATGAAGGGGGGAAAGCAGGTCGGCACTGCTGGGCGCAGCGTGCATCCTGGCACTGTGCTGCTGTGGGATGTTTGCTGAGCTCAGCATCACCCTGAGCTGCAGAAAGCTCCACGTGCCCACTGATGCTCACCAAATTAAACACCATTCACCTGAGTCACAGCTACACGAAGGCTCCTGTTGGCTGCAATAGTGGAGACAAAGTGTTTGAAGGAAGCAATTAGAAAAGCAAACAAAAAGGCTGCTAATAAGCGTGCTTCCTATTTTTCCTTGATTCCAATTTCCCCACTCTATTTCTTAATTAATCCTCTAAGATAGCTGATGAAATAAAAACATAATCTGCCTGCTCTGTAAATAACCTCTTGCTTGATAGTATTTCTTTGTGGAAATAGAAGCATTACAAATCTGCAAATAACAGAACAAAGTCTTGGAACCATGCAGATAAAAATGTGCATTCTGCTAGTTTTATTGTATTTTGAAAGCCAAGGCAATTGTTTTGGAAAAGTAAGTGGAAAAAAAACCCACAAAAACTTGCAAACATAAAAAATACCATCAGGTCCAGGTGGTAAACAGTGTATGCTCTGCAGACACCATCCATATCTGGCCACTGTAGTGAGCTCATGTTGCCGCTCCTTTGCTGTCAAAGGCCTTGATTTCCCCGAGTTGCATTCACAGAGCAAAAGGAGTGGGTGTCAGGGAAGGGAACAGTCTTGAGCAGTGTCTGAGCACCCCTGAGCACTCCCCTTCTAGGCACAATCCTGGGCTCAGCATCATGAGAGGTCAAGCTGAAATGGTCCTGTCTCCGTCTTCGTCCTCACTGATTTCAATAGGGAGCTGAAACTGCCTGGCAACAGGGAAGATGAAAGTACTTGTTTTTTTTTGAGAAGTTAATGGAGCTAGGAATAGAAACCATGCTGTTCCTTGAAGACAGGGGAGAAGAGACCAGCAGGTTTTCTATGCCTGATGCAGTACTGATTACAGTGCAGCGGGTATTGTAAGGTGAGGCACCATGGCCTGTGCCATACTAGGGACTAGTGCAGGGAATGGTGACAGCTCAAGCTGGCCTCAAAAATGCATCCTCCCCTTAGCATGTAAACATACTTATTGTATGTAAAATTATTGGTGTATGGGATTTGAAACTATGTTTGCTCTCTACAGAGAATGATCTATAAATAATCCTGCATGTAAAACTTGGAGTTTCATCTAGAGAAGGAGATGAAAGGAAGCTGTGTTCTTAAATGTCTTCTGATATTCTAGGTGCAGGTGATCTAAAGATATTTACTAGAATATTTCTGCCATGGTTAATATTTAGTCTCTTTGAATGGACAATACTGATGCTTGAGCTTGAGAGGGGAAAGGAGAAAGGAATATGACAGACTGATATAAATCTGACATGGCTACATTGCACACTGGGCCAAGAGGTATTCGACCAACTGGTTGAGTAGAGTGCAAATAAACCATAGAAAACAGATGAAACTTTATAAAGCTGAGTTTCATTTTTTGCAAAGAAAAGCACCACCTGAAAGATGGAGTCACTTTTTCCCGGAAACTAATTAAAAATTTATTCCACTTCCAGAGGAACTACTGGAGAAGGCTTGCCATGGGAAAAACAAGCAAATGAACAACAACAACAAAAAAATAGAACAAGCAAAACCAATCCCACAATCCAGGGTTAAAATTATTCACTCATTTATATATAATATTTATTTATTATATTTATATGTAATATAAATGAGTGAATTCTGTTTCAAAATGAACTTATTCTTTTTTCTTTTTTTGCATATGAAAGAATCTCAGACTCCAATAGTTTGCTGAATATTTCAGCAGTACATATATATTTTTCAATAATGTTCACCCTCTTCCATTGTCATTAAACTCCATAATGCATTCTAAATATTGCTGGTTTTAAACACATATCTTAAAATAAAGCACACATAACTGGGATTTTTGGTACTGAGTCAAGCCAGCGCTCTTCCTATTAAAAATCACCAATTTTGTAAAGACAGAATAGAGAGGGTTGAAAATAAATAAAACCTTCCCATATTCCTAAGCTCAGCATCATCTTGCCTTATTAGTCAATACAACTGGCATGCACTGAATACTGAAAAGCTATACAACTGTTTTTATTATCTTTGCCTGATCTCACGCCAAAACCCTTCTGGGGACAACAGTCTTGACTCCGCATTCTGTGACCTTTTCAAAATCTCATATTGAAAATATGAGTGGATTAGCCAAATTTGTGAATCACAGACCTGTTCACTAAGTCAACAAGAGCTCGCTTGCTAATTTCAATGGAAGCAGGAACAAAATGGATTCTGCCCCAGCAAAGCTCTGTTTGACTTCAGCTCAGAGTGAAATCTTTTCCTGTCATCTTTATTGTCTTTTTATGTCTCTTCGTCAATGGACAAATGAGAAACTTTACTTTTTCTGAATCCTTTCCCAAGAAATGGAATAGGAGTCCTATCATTTGTTTCTGAGCTCACAAACATCATGTGTGTAGGATGTCTTCTCAGTCTGCTGCTGGAAGGAGTTAAAAATTATTTCTACTAGGGGTAAATCTTGGCTGAGTGTGTACTGGTGTGATCAAACCTGGTATTTGTTTGTGGGAGACAGGAGTGCTCTAGAGAACTGTCCCCTGACTACTCTGAACCCTGAAAGGGTGTAAGAAATTTGAAAACAATTCTGGGCATCACCAGGACAAGACAGAAGAAGCAATAGCCCTGTAAGGAAAAGTGTGTTCTAAAACATTAAATGACAGCATTTGAAAGGACTAGGAAGTTCCTTCCATTGCTACTAACCTTCTCCTTGACTTAATTATTTCAGATATTAATTTATCTCTAGTCAACCCGATTTTCCCTTACTGCTTTAGTAATCAGACTTTCAGGATTTCTTCAGTGTTAGAGACCTACTGGATAGGAACAAAAAGTGCATGTGTGCACTCAGCAAATGTGATGCTTTACAGGGCTGTTTGCTAGCAAAACTGTGCACAGAGCAGCCATATTACTATTGAGTGTCTCTTTAGTATCTTAAAACTAAAAACAATTTCCTATCTTAGACTGGATATATATATTTTTAGAATGAGATGAAGCCTTTCATAAAAAATCGTTCTCTATCATTTTGTCTGTGTCAAAATATCTCAGGGCACAAAGCCCAGTGGAAAGCCAACAAAAAAAAGAAAAAAAAAATCTTTGTAAGCTCTTTCATGACAGTGAACCATTAAATCTCATGAGTAATGTAGGGAAGAGCTGGATCATGCCTAGATTGCTCTTTACCCAGGATGCACTGTTGCCTGCAAGATTCTGAATAAAGACACACACCTGCTAGCGAGCTGATAACACTCTGGGGTCATTTCATTGAAGAAGCTGTCAGCCAGGAGGTATTTAAATAAAGGCACAGATGAATTCATGACCTGCACTGCTGAGACTAAAAAAAGGTGTTAAAGCAGAAAGAGAATGCAGATAAATGCACATTCCTTTGTATTGCAACAAAACTTCTACATGTAAATCAACTGAATGGGAGAGAATGGGAAAGGAATGTGCTGCTCCGTACAGTAGCGGGAAGGGAGATGGTTCAGCTGCACATCTGGCTGCCAGCCAAGGCAGTCGTGTGCCATGCTTGTTTGCCTACTAGTGCTGCTTAGATTGGCAAATGCCCATGCAGTTTGAAGAGGGCAGACGCATGACTGGATGCCTGCCAGGAAGTGTGCGGGACTGATGCCACTGCTGGACGCCATAGCCTGGTAGGAATGAGGAATACAAAGGCATTCAATAATCTGAATGTCCCTTTGCTTCAAGAGAGCGGTGCCAGGCAGCATTTAATGAGAGATTGCTTTGTTACAAAGTCCTCGACATCAAGTGGGCTGGTGAGCTCATTAACCTGACTGCAGCAAATAAAAAAGGCACACTCAGAAGACTCCCATGATAGCATACTCAATAGTGTAAGAGTCCTTTTGCTTCCTTTATGGTGATCCATTAGCAAGCAGCAGTGTAAACACCATAAAGCAAGCCAGTTTTCTGATTGTTCAACTAAAGTCTGTTTTCCCTTAGGGATTATGCCACCAGTTGATGCAGATCACTCCCTCCCCCAGCTCCTCCATGTTATTATCTATTACATAATGACCTTCTATGAAATAAGGGATTTTCCCATATTTCTCAAGAGCATGGCCGCAACTAAAGAAACGGCTGACAATTCACCTTCTCAGCAGAAGAAAAGCAACAATGTAGTGTACATCAGGAAAAAACAATATACCACGAAGTGATGCCAAGGAGAATGGAAAATACCATGATACCTATGTTTATACAAGTTCAGTTAGAACTTATGAAAATTGCACGTATCTTTTCTGCGTTGTCTTTGCTCCTGTTTATGCAGGGCTTTATAACTGTGAGAGAGGCAGCCCACCTTGCCTACACAACATGGTTTCCTACATGTTTCAGCAAATGCTGTTCACCCTCAGGAAAATGAAATATAAAATAGTACTTCCAGAGCAAGTACCTACTGCATCTCCATTTGAAGCATAGCTTTTTGCTGATTTACTAATCAAAGAAAGAGGAGAGAAAAAGGAAATTTCCAAAGAATTTCCCCTTTTAAAACAAAGGGGAAATACCCTTGTTGTAGTTATTCCATTTAAACGATCTGAGCTACACTACTGAAAACAGTTTTTCAACACCTATGTATAAACACCTGTGTATAATTCCCAGGAACTGCAGAGAACTATTGCTTTCCGATAAGCACTTCGAAATCAGAACTAGAAAAATAGCTAAACAAGGTAAATTAATTATTCCTTCTTATTCTTTTTTTTCTCTGTGGCAGGTAGGTGATCAGTGCACTAGTAGTAATAATTTTGGTTACTCGATTGCTCAGTCAAGGTTTTGTGATTACTGTGGTATCTATTTGTCACAAAACAAAACTAAAAATCCCATTAGGCACTAATTAATACCCTTTTCAGAAGTATTACGTACTAGTTACAGAGTTAAAATGCATTCTGTTTTCAGTAATAAGATTGTTTTTAATTCTTTAACAAATGGCAGAATTCTTTAATGATCTTTAAGGTGCTGCCTCCAATCAGATCCCATTATAGGATCAATTTAAAATCCCCAAGCAGTAGTTACAACACCACTGTTAGTATGTGAAATTGTGAAAAAATACCGAAGGAAGTAATTAGGCTACCTCTTCCTACCTTTTTCTACTTCAGATCAAAAATGTTAGCCTGAACTGTGTTTTGTCTGCAATACTTAAACCATGCTTCACATTTTGTAATTAAAAGCCACTTTTGTCTCTGATTTCACATGCTGGTTCCCACTCTTTCAGTCAACAAAATGCCATTTAACTGAGGCAAAAAATCTACAGGACTTTGCTGTAATAGATCAGACACAGCTTCTTCCAACCCCTTTAGAGACTTTAAAAGGGAAGCAAAGGAAATTATCTTTCCTGCTTTTAGGAATTTTACACTCTTAATGTTCAGATGCAGATGGAGATGACATGCTGGCCTGAGATCAGTGAAGACCATCAAGGTGATCAAGCATCTGGAGCATGTATGCATGAGGAGAAACTGAGAATTGGGTTTGTTCTGTGTTAAGATGGAAAAGCTTGCGTGGAAAAGCTTTTAGTGTGTCTACAATGGCCTTGTGGAAGAACATAGAGAAGTGTTAGCCAGACTCTATTTGAAGGTGTAGTGATATCACAGGAGGGAACTGACACAGGCTGGAATGTGTGAAAGCCCTTAGATATAAGGATGTTTTCTTTACCATGAAGGGGGTTATATATTCCTACAGGTTGTCCAGGGAAGTAGAATTTCTATCCTTGGTGGCAATAAAATCTCACAATTTCTATCTCTCATTCTCATGGGGTCTTCAACTTACCAGAAGTTTGCTAGAAATACAGTGCAACAGAGAGGAAAAAATCGAGGGTCTTCCTGGAGTATATGGGAGATAACTTCCTCACACAACTGATAAGAGGTAGTGTCATGGTACCCTGATAGACTTGTTAATGAATAGGGAAGGACTGGTGGGAGACGTGGCTGACAGAAACTGTCTTGGGGACAGCACTCACAAAATGACTGAGTTCTCTATTCTTAGTAAAGTCAGGAGGAGAGTCAGCAGAACTGCTACTCTGGACTTCCAGAGTGCAGATTTTGGACTGTTTAGGACATTGGTTGGGAGAGTCCCTTGGGAGATCCCCTTGGGTACAGGGGTCCAAGAAGGATGGACATTCCTCAAGAAGGAAATCATAAAGGCACAGAAGCAGGCTGTGACCAGTGATGTTCCCCAGGGACTGCTGCTGAGTCCAGTCTTGTTCAATATCTTTATCAGTGACCTGGATGAAGGAATAGAGTCCTCCCTCAGCAAGTCTGCTGATGATACAAAGTTGGGAAGAGTGACTGATACACCAGAAGGCTGTGCTACCATTCAACAAGATCTGGGCAGACTGAAGAGTTGGTCAGGGAGGACCCTAACAAGGTTTAACGTTAGCAAGTGTGGAGTCTTGCACTTGGAGATGAACAACCGCATGCATGAGTATGGGTTATGGGATGACCTGCTGGAGAGAAGGACTTTGGGGTCCTGGTGGACAACAGGTTGGCCATGAGCCAGCAGTGTGCCCTTGTGGCCAAAAAGGCCAATGGTATCCCGAGGTGCATTCAAAAGACCATGGCCAGCAAGTTGAGGAAGGTGATCGTCCCCTTCTACTTCACCCTGGTGAGGCCACATTTGGACTAGTGTGTCTAGTTCTAGGCTCCCCAGTTCAAAAAAAAACAGGGATCTCCTAGAAGATGTCCAGAGTAGTGCCTGGAACATCTCCTGTATGAAGAAAAACTGAGTAACTTGTGTCTATTCAGCTTAGGAAAAAGAAGATTGAGAGGGAATCTAGTAAATGTTTTTAAATGTCTAAGGGGAAATGGGAGACAAATGAATGAGGCGAGGCTCTTCTTGGTGGTGTGCTGTGATGGGACAAGGAGTAATGGCCTAAAGCTTATACAGAGGATGTTCCATAATAACATGTGGAAGAACTTCTTTATGGTAAAGATGACGGAGCACTGGAACAGGTTGTCCAGGGAGTCTATGGAGTCTCCTTCTATGGAAATATTCAAAACCTATATGCATGCCTACCTATGTGATCTATTGTAGGGTAGCTGTTTCAGCAGGGGGGTTGAACTAGATGATTTCTTGAGGTGCCTTCTAACCCCTGCAATTCTGTGATTCTGTAGTTCTCTGAGTTTTCAGAACAATAATTTTAGGAGTGTTTGTGATATTTTACAGTTCTATCTCTGAAAGCAAGTCCTTCACATTTATAAAAAAGGTCACTAAATGCAGGCAGCAATAGCACCTTGTCACTACAGTACTAAACACTTGCATGTGAATTTTTTATTTGAATCATGCAATGCCTTATCCAAAGGCAGTCCTTGAACTGCAAACTCCTGGTGAGAGGACATTGCCAGTGATTTAACCTGACAGTGTGCTGAGACGAAAATCACTAGGTCTGTGAGCATTCATAATCAAGCCTTAACAGAATGCTAGAAAAGAACAAAAAAGAGTGGAAATATCAGACACTCAGGGCCACCACAGTAACTTTGTGGTGAAGACTACTCTGGTATGCAGAAGTGGCAGCATGTAGCGCTTTTTCCTTTTTATTAAGGAACTTGTGTTAGTGTTGGGAAAAATACGGAAAGGAGTATGATGAAGCTGAAGCATCTGCTACCAGAGGGGGATAATGTAACAGGGAACAAGCCAAGCTATCCCTGGAGCAGAGGCTTGCTCTTGGAACTGCTGTGTGGCAACTGATCAGAAACAAAGATTAAAAGAAGAGAAACAAGGGCACTAAAAATAAGAAGAAAAGCAGAAAATGCCAGCAACTGAAAATAAGCAGAGTAACAGGCCTTCTCACTTCTGGTTGGCATGATAAGGGCAGGTATTGAGCACAGATAGATTGGTTTGTATATTTTTCTCTTAATTGTCGTGCTGATGTTACATGAATCCATCTCCACCAACCTTGAACAAGTTCATGTTGCAGAGCACTTTATGTAGTCCCTCTCTAAAGCAACACTGATGTTTGACTATGCAAAGATAAGAACTGCAGTTGTAATTGTAAAAGTCTGTTTTACAAATGCGTCTAGGAAGATGCTTCAAACAGACCTGAGAATACAGGGGAAAATACTCATTGCTACAGTGTATGCTGCTGCATTCCTTTGGCTATTTTTCTTCTGTCTTCAAGGCTTATTTTGTCATTCTGGGAGCTAAGACAACTGTCTAGTTTAAGCTGAATAAAATCTTTTGAGGGCAGTAAGCAAAGGAAAAACAGGAGCAATCATTCCAGCAATGCAGGGGCTGTTTCTCAGGAGTATGATGGACAAGTGCTAGCAAATTATCAAGCAACTCTTTAATCTTCCTCAAAAAACTTTTAATTCTTTTTCTCTGCTTCATTGGCCTTGCCAGCTACTATCATCACACAGAAAGCAGTGAGAGCTATGTAGGAATATCCCCAAGCATCACTTGCATTGGACCAATTGGTCCTGCCTTCAAAGCCATTCATTCTCCCAGAAATACTTTTAAAGGTGGGTATATGACTCAATACAAGTTTATGATGAAATATCAGGATAACAGCTCAGCTCACAGATTTGCCACAGTCCAAAGATTAACAGGCTTTGTAGTCAATGTGTACAAAGCTAAAAAATAATTATCTTCATGAGAAGTGGAACTTCCTTCCATGTAAAGTTGTGCTGCGATTCCAGATTTACTGCTGGGTGGAGACAGTACAAATTCATGTGAGATTTTCAACTATTTTAGCTTACTGGTCCATACATTGGCAGCAATAAGCAGTGGAGAGAACCTAGATAAAACTAGGGGAAAACGTTCAAGAAAAGGTCCCCTGCAGTTGCATCCTCCAAATTTAAGGCATCCTTGCTAATTCTGTTTATTTGCTAGTTCCACTCTGGGAATTTAATAGCACTTGCTATCTGTTGGGTTATAAAATAACACAGGAACAGCAGCAGTTGTCCACTCTACAGTTTTGATGTTCCTACTTGTAGCAACAATACAAACTGAACAGTGCAGGGAGCAAAGAAAGCTTATTCTCAACAGCAGTCTGAGCTCAGAATATTTCAGTGAACTAAAGTAGCCTCTGACCATGCTAACAGAGCAATTTTGGACAGAGTTTTAAGAAGTCCAGGTGAGCTGTACTACAAACATGACGTGCATTTTCTGTGAGATCAGACCAGTACTGTTCTGATAGGTATTTACTCTGGCTCAGATGCACTGAATCATTGAAAGGACAGAGAATCAACCAGCTGTTTAAGGAAAACCTTGCTCTTGAGCAGTTATTGGTTTGTTTGTTTGTTTGTTTGTTTTTGGAAGCAGATGTGCTGAAATAAAAACAACAGCCTTGATTTTCCTAGCCTTAAACACTTGTGTAATCTACTGTGATAGATTATTGTGATTAGACAGACCATGATTTTTATTTTTCTCTGTCCCTTCTGGCCCTCCTACTGCTTTAACTGTTGATTCCCTTGGACTGCAATTATGCAGGCCTACATCATGCTGATGCCCAAAATACAAATGGAAGACCCTTGTGCAAATATCAGCAAGCTGTCTCTGTAACTATTTAAATTTTCCATGTGTAATACTCTAGAGCTTCTTTCAACACTTAGGCCAATGATTTTGTACTGAGGAGGAAAGGAGTACATCATATCTGCAAGAGCTTTTCACAGTTACTCAAGAGCTTCAGTAACTGGGACTCTTGAAATATAATAAATGGGTAGGGTGGAGTGAGAGGCAGATTACTGACTGGAGTTGTTCTCTTTTTTTGATCAAGTCAGTGATTTTTTTATAATTTATTGCTTGCTAAAAGATCCCACAACCTGAAAAAATATTGTAATAATAGCTAATATTGTTTTAATAGCTAATTTCCAGGATATTAATTCTCAAATTTGTATCAAATTTTTTATTTATCTTACATAAGTTTACCTAAGATAATTAAGTTTTGGGGAGTGTATGACAATATTCTGACAGAAGGCGAATGTTTTTTCTTCTAACTTGTAAGTTGAATACTAGACTTCTTTATTTCCACAGGATACAAGTCTTTTTGTGTCAGTGGCTGCTAGAGAAGGTTGAACACAGATGAACCTCAGAAGTCTAATTTTGACCTTCATAATACCATTTATAGGAGAAAAAAAAAAGCTTCTTGTGATGTAGAATAAGTTTCTCCCAGGTCTACACATTGGTTAGGAGTTATGAAGGTCACTAATTTCTGGTAGCATGAAATATCAACCACACGTGGGGATAACCCCAAATCTACCTTCTTCTGTCTTGTGTGCCTGATAACAGCCCCAGTTATTGTCTTTTTCTCTAGCTTTGCCTGGCACTGTGAAGTGGACTTCTGTGACTGTAGCTTCCAAGGGCAGAGGGGACAGAGTACTCTACCACAAGATGTTACAGAGGTACTTGGGCACAGCTACCTTTGAAAACCAAGGTTGTTTCTCATGCCCAGAGAAGGCAAGGTTAGTCTGTTTGTCTTTTATATATATATATATATTTGACTATGCAAAGAATGATACGGTATTATACAGTATTTTTGGACTTGCCTGATAGCACTAATGAGTAACTGGAGATGTCGGTTCATCTCACAAGTTTTGCTATTTGTCTTGGCTGGGGTTGTTTCTTAATATCATTAAAATTAGTTACTGAGAAATACTTGAAAGTCCAACTATCATTCTCAGATGGGTCATTCCTGAACTACTGGAATTCTGGACATCTGCAGGGACAAAACTGACTGCCAGTATGCTCTTTGAAGTAATAAAACGTCACAGCCTTGCAAGGCTGTCCAAGAAAGCCTTGACAGTGACAATACTGAGATATTTATTTTCTCAAATCTGGAAACAGTTGCCAAGACAGCAGTGAAGTGAATTTCTGCCTAGAAAATGTGGCTTATCCCCCTCCCTCCCCTTTCCTAATGTCCTCAGATGACAATAAGCCAAGTATTGATAAAATAATCGAGATCAATGTCAATAACAACAGGGCACTGTATTAAGAATTTCATATCAAATTCTGCCCCCATGCCTGTTGAAATAATGGGCATGAGCCTATTGTCCCCTCCTCCTAAATCAAAGATTTTTGTGTTAAAATTAATCTGAATCTGAATTTTATGGTTTTCTCTTGGTAAAACTTCTCTTACCGGCTGCAGCACGTTGCTTGAATTGAGAACTGAAGGATGACAGAAGGATTTAGTTCTCTAGGATTACCGTAGTAGTTAAAAACTGCAGCTTTCCCAAAGCTGGCACAAAATATGTATGGGATGGCTTTAAAATAGATGGAAATGTAGGAGTGGTAACTAACTATGAAATTAGCAAAAGAAGAAAATACTGCAAATAGAAATGTATGATGTTAATTTTTTTGAGCATTCTTCTAAACCATGAAAGGAGATGGAAAAAGACATGTGAAGCTGAGTCAGGACAAGCAGTTGCATCCTACACCTGTCTCTCAGTGCCCTCTTCTCTCCCATCTTGCTCTGTGGTGTGGTTGCCTGCCTCTGCCGCAAGCACGGTTCCTACTTCAGCGAAGTGGGAAAATGGATTTTTCTGTCCACAAACCACTCTGCATGCCAATTGCCACCCGATTTTGAGGAGCTTGGTTGCCTGGGAAACGTAAACGGGTGTTGCTGTGGAAACCCGGTTTGGCTGACCACTGGGTTTCCCTGAGCTGGGTGGGGAGTTGGGGACTTTTTGCATCGGACCTGGGAGCAGGTGATGTGAGATGGGTTTGTCACTGGCGCTATCAATAAAGTTGCAAAGCAGTGCTAATAGCTTTTGCTTTCACTTATTTAAACCTCCTCTGCTGCTGACTTTTGGAGGTGAAAAAATGAGGCTGATCCATTTAGGTAATGGATTAGAGGAACGAGTCCGAGTAGGAGGACACATTTGTTTATTTATCTGCTTCAGAAAAGTTTCTAAGACTTTTTTTCAGGTGCAGATTACTTAGAAGAAAAGTGAACTTGAAAGCCTCACAAATTGTACAATTTCACATTGCATTAACGTAAGCTTTTGGAAGTTATTATAGCCATCCCTTTACTATTAATGTTCCTGTTTACTCAGTTGGCTTAAACTGTTCATCTCATAATGAACATACACTGTCAGTAAAAGCAATGACTGCTATGGTACACATTAACTCCTTGTTTCCAAGATTCACGCCAAGTAGAAATGCCACTGGCCATATGTAACCCTGGATTTGCATCTGGGGCAAAAGGAGTTAACCAACAGCTGAAGCAGAATGCTGTAAATTCTTCGATGGCCTCTTCTGGCTTTGGAAACAGAGTAAGAATAGAATACTGGCTATTTTTTCTTTCTCTTTTAAGTGAAAAAAAACCCTATTACAGCTCACATTGACATCAGTGAGATCATCATAATAATACTTTGTACTTACATGGCATCTTTTATCCCAAGTTTTCAAAGGATTTTTCAGACCTTAATGATATATCACTGTATTCTCTACTGGCAAGGCAGTCACAAAGTGGTGTGGGAGAGGAGGAGGCATGAGGCAATTTGTAGGGTGGTACAACACTAATGCAGATTTTAGGAAGCTATGCAGCCAACTGACAACAGCTCTATGGCTAAATCACATTTAAGATAAAATATCTGTCTAATCTATCACAGGCATAGTTTGCTGCAGTAGAAAGAGATGAAATCTCCTGTGAAGACCACTGATTATACTGCAGATACTACAATGAGGAAAGCTGTGTTTGGGTTGGTTTAGAGCTACCTCCTGATCTATCTGATTCAGCAGATTATGTTGTTGTTGATGTTGTGGTTATAGTTGTTTTCTTTTTCTTCCATGATACTTAAAAATATACACATTATAAAAAACTGTAGTGGTACGGGGATATGTACATGATTTCACTGAAGGCAGCGCTAGAATAAAAATGCAGAATAACTTGAATAGCTTTCCTGTATTTTTACGTTTTAAGGCTTCCAAAATATTCTGTGCTCGAGCTTACTTGAAAAGAGAAATTTTGGCAAGTCAGGGAAAATCAATCTCCCATACCTCGTTCCTTATTTTTAATTTTAAAAGTTCTTTTTTTCTCACTGTAATAAGTTGTCATAGATTTGATATTCAAGTGAGAAGAGGGAAAAAAGGTTGACCTTTGATACTGGAAAGATGACATAGAAGTAGTCCTTGTTTTCAAGTGTTCCCGTGTCCAATTAATATACAGCCAGTGCTCTGGAGGCATCTCCTAAATGACTTTTCTGCGATAGAGAATACTGTTATCCAGGGCTCACAGGAAACCCTGCCTTATCTGTAACTAATATAACTCGGAGAAGCTCTAAAGGAATCTGTGGAGCTACATCAATTTACACAGGCTGAAAATGTGCTCAACTATTGCCAGACAAACAAAGGCGTGCAATTCCCCATTTGCCTCCACAAAGGCAGATACTCTCCCTCCTTACCTGCTCCATTTGCTTTAATGAGGTGTTCACAGCAAAGCGCAAATGGTACCATTTAGACGTCAACATTAAGCATGGTGATATTTTAAAAGTAGCACTTAAGGAAATTAAATGAGTAATCTGAGCTAATGTGAACGATGTATGACTGTTGTTAAATAAAGTTAAAACAGACAATATAAAACTCTTTCAAATGCCTCTAACTCAAGCATGTTGTATGTTGTGTGAGTTATGGCATAATCTTAGCAGGATGAGAATTTCTCCATTCAGATTTTTTGACAGGGAAAGCAAATATTAACACAGACTATATCAGAGTTAAGATGTTAGTATTTAGAGCATTAGTGTTTGACATGCAGAATGCTAAAGGTGTGGAAATTCTGTAGGTTGTGGAAATGCAACTTTTGAGGAGGGACTAGGGCTGTATTGCATATAGAAGGAAATAGGGAGTGGTTCAGTTTTGTTCCCTTTTCATTCCCTCTGTCCCCACATAATGCAAATGTTAAGTAGCAGAAACATGATTCAGTACACTTATCCCAGCAATTTCCATAGCATCATTGCCTGCAGTGGAATTATTCTAGATTTACTTCTGTATGAAAGCAGACTGGGAACTATAGCTTAGTGTGTTGATATGAAATGCAAAATGGAAATGTCATCATTTGTGTTTCTTCTTGTACTGAAAAAACTGCTGGAGGCCTGGTGGGGATGGAAATGTTAGAAGCAACAACATAGAATTGCATGCATTTATTATTTTCGATATATTATTTTAAAATCTGTTTTTAGGAACCAATAAGGCATACCTCTGGTTAATTGGTAACCAGGTTTATAAGGTCCAAGTTCTGATTTTTTTGTATGTATGTATATTAACCTGGGAACAAAATTAGAGTCTTTGCTAGATTCAAGGAAGCCCTGTATTCATGGGGAAAGCATTATAACAGATAAAAAGTATCTGATTTAAAATCATTTTCAGACCTTTCTACTACCCTGAGGTTAAAAAAAAAAAAAGGAAAAGCAATGAATAAATTAGTAGCCACATCATTGTTCCAACAACCTAATTTCAGTAGTATCGTAATAAAAGGACAAAGGTCGTAGATTAAAGTATTGTAATGGAAATGCAAAATCTATATCTGCTTGTAGGTATAGAACTGCATTTTTAAAGATATTACTACTTGTAATGATCATAATTTGACCCAGTGTCACTAATAAGAAAATAGTTATTTTTCAGTCTCATTCAAGAACCAATATTTACAGGTGTGTATCTGTGTATCTATAAATTAACAGTGAACAACTACACTGAGAATATCTACTTGGGGTACCAGGTCAGCTGTAGCGTTGTTTCTTTATTGCTCTTATCAAGATACCTCTTACAATTTAATTATTTTCTTTCTCCTACTAGGGGACAAGTGATAGAGACAGGATGTTCTAGAATAGAAAAATATGAAAAATATGAGTATTATTTTCTTGACTGTTTTCTGCTAATATGATAAAAAAAGGTTAAATTTGTTCTTAAGATGTCAAAAATATCCTTTTTTTTTTTCTTTTCTTTTTTTTTTTTTTTTTGCCTCAAGTCATGCAGATTAGTTAATGCAGTTTATACCTTCCAAAGTCTGGCATCCAGAATCATCCTGTTACACATGTTGAAAGACCCTGAGGTGGCTTCTGCACTCATAGGTGCATAAACTCTTAATCTCTCCCTCCACAGATAACAGATATAGAATAGTTTTCTATAACTTGGAACATGATCTGCTCTCTTTCTTGTGCTTCCTACTGTCCTCCCAAGTCAGAGGTAAAACTACAGGAGGAAGCTGTGCAAATACCAGCATTATTAAACTTTTGTCTGCTGTATTTTGTGTGTGATTGGTTAAAGAGAGATAAACAATAGTGGCTTCCCACATGATCTTGTGTCTCTCTCTCCCCTACTCCATTAAACTGTTTCACATACGGTTGAGGATCCATGCAAAAATAAATGACATTTCCTCCACCTAATGTGACAGTATATAACATGGAAACAAAAATTCATTTAACTTCTGTCATCTCCAAACAAAATACTTAATGAGCAGTTTGGAGTGGCAGGGCAATGCTGAATGGCTCATTCTCAGCAGAGCAGGATAGCAATAAACAAATATCTGATGGATGCCGGAACTTTGTACCTAAAGGATCTGTTTTGTGATGCACAGCAGACAGAAGATTTGGGGGATGTTACAAAACGCATCAGTAAGAGAGCTCTTCTCTTCACCTTAGCTTGCAAAATGCCTGCAACTCTGCTCTATCGGCTGCCAGCTATTTTGCTACCAATTGGAGCATGGTGGAGAGAAGAGCAGCTCTAGGCCTCCTATGTTTTTTCATGCACTGGAGCCAACTCCTACTGTGTAAAGATATCTTCTGGTCACCCCTTTGTCCTGGCATTCTGGTGTTTCCTCTGTCACTAACAGGACAGTGCCTTACTCTGAAGTGTTGTGTCTGTTGTCCTGGTTTGTTTGCAGAGTATCTCAGCTTTTTCTTCTGGGGCTTGGAGCCTGAGATGAAGGAATGGTAGCAAGCAAGAAGCAGGGCCCTTCCTTCCTGGTGCCCCCCATCCCTGATTCCATGCAGCTCCCACAGCATCCCAGTTTCCCAGACCATAAAATGCCTTCCCAACACCAGTGCCTTGCTACAAAGCAGTTTTGCCAATGCAGAACCCTTTTGCTACTGGCTTAAAGATTAAAGGTGGAAACCATAAATCAAGCTTATACAACCTTTTCCTGGGAATGAGCAGTTTCGGAGCAAGGCACTGCTATAAATGGATGCATGTCAATGGCAGCGTGTGATGCCCAGATGAGGCACAGGCATAGGTATTGCTCACCATAGCCTGTGTCGTTAGTGGCCTCTTGTGAGTCAATCAAGCTACTTTATGAGCCACAGCTATAATTTGGCCTTCTCTGCCCTCCTGAACACATCTTGGGATAAATACATTCTGGGGATCACAGAAAGTCGCAAATTTGTGTGGTAGCAGCTGGATCTGTCTTTCTTGTCTTTATGCATTTCACGATTCTCAAAGCTAAGCAGATTTGGTCCTCATTAATGCTTGAATTCATTAAAAAATGGGTATTGCTCATGGTACAAGCTGCAGCCGACTATTTTCTATAACATAACAGTATGTATATTTCTGTACTCTTTAGAGAGCTATACTGTAGAAGCATATTTATTTTGAAAATATATACAGCTCTTAAAATTTCCTCACAGAGATGGTTTGGTCCTTTGAACAAAGCCATTAAAGAGATGTTTCCAAAAAAAAAACCAACGGGTGCTTCTCTGGGTTTATGTGAGGGAAAGGGAGGTTATGGTTTGCTTTTTTCCCCCACAAATACAATTCACATTGCATAAGTTCAAATTCCCTACGAGCAAGTTGAATGTGTTGTGCACATTTACCATTTCTTCCCACAAAGGGAGCTCAGGTCAGAGAATTTCACGTGTCAGAGTAGAAAATTCAAATCTGTATGTGTGTGTGTGTGTGTGTGTGTGAGCATGTGCGTGTTTTAAAGCAAAGGCTCATTGCTGGATTTTTCCATGGGAACTTCTGAAGTAAAAGTACTGTGATCCATGCCCGACTTGGCCTCGTCCTTCTGTGCAATCATAGAAGGGGAAACAGCATTCACATGTTCAGTGTGTTTCTCTTGGTGTCATTCTGTTCTTTGCACTGCACTGTTCAGGTTTTGCAATTTGTTTTAAATGGCTTGTGGTTATGGTTCTCTTTCTTCCCTTGGGATACTACTCCACAATCTAATGTTTCTCAAAATCAGAATTTTTCCTCCAACCCAGGTGTAAGACTTTGTTTATAAAGCGCTGAATTCAAGTAGTGATGCATATGGTGCAGATGTTTCACAAGGGGATATTTATGTGAAGTGCTTTCATTGAAAAATGGGAATAAAAGCAAAAAACCTTATTAAATGAATTTACAATATATCATGTGTAAACATGCTTTTATTTTGCAATTTCACTACAAAATTAGCAATGCATACAGCTGTAATAGAGTATTGCTGCATAAAAATTAATTATCAAGAATTGTATTTTTCCAAAGCTTTGGATCGCAGCAAATTAATTAAAATTCCTAATACAAAAGAAGGAATTCCAAAATGTGTTTTTACTAAATATATGTATAGTACATTTCAACCTTTTAAATTTTATGAGTGTAACATGTTTTTTTTCCGTCTTTTACTGCGTTTTTAATAAGAAAGCAATTGAGATCTATCAAGTCCATAGCATATATCACTGTTTTTATTCAAGAATTCTTGTGAAAATAAAGCACTTTCTTTATTCACAAAAATCATAATTGCAGCATACATAAAACCTGTCAAAGCTCCAATTTCCAATATTCTAATGAATATCAAAAGAGTCCAGCATTTCTGACTTTGACAAATTGTAAATGAGGTTTTATTCATTAGGAGGGCTGCTAATGTTTATTTAAATGCAATTTACTGTTGCATTATTGATTAGCTACTGCAAAATTATCTTACAAGGAGCACGTGTAGCAAGAAGATTTCAGGTTGAGAAAGGATTTATCTAGGGAAGGCCTGTAGGCTTGATTTAGGCCCCAGGACATGAGAGTTTTAATTTATCTGGAAAGAAAGGCCTGGTGGAAGGTTTGCTTTGTTTGCATTTAGACAGCAGATGAAAGGGGTTTTGATGTTGAGCTGGGAGAAAATGGCTGCCACTCTTGTTATTCACAGAGAGAATTGAGCAAAAGAAAAATCTATTATAGGGGGGCAAGATAAAAAAGTCTCCCCCCTCAATGATTTTCAGTATCAGTCTATATGTGTCTTATTATTCTCTGGAGGAGAAATAATAAAGAAAATGCTGCTTGTTATCCAAAATCTCTTAAAAAAAATCCATACTGAATTTATTACTGACTCTCACTTCTTGTTTCAGTACTATACAATGGAGTGAGCTTTCTGTATCTGACTCGAAAGTATACATTAATTCTGGACCTATATATTTTAATAAAATCTAAAAGTACAATGCTTTCAGTGTTTCCCACCATAAATAGACACTTTCTGTCAATGTCTCATGTTAACAGCCCGAATCATCGAAGAGTGATACAGAACCTCTTTGGCTTCCACATTAAGGTCAGAGGCATTTGCAGTCCTTATTTGTTTTAGCATCGGTTTTGTCTACAAGAATCAATTAGTTGTGTAAACCGTAAGCATGAATCGTCTCCTCCCTGAGAGGTGCTACCGTAAAATTAAAGAAGACTCATGCAGATATGTATCATAGAGAGAGATTTAAGAAATTAAGGGCAATCACTCCATCAGTCTAACAAATTGAAGCCTGTACATACAAATAAAGCCACTGGGTCAGATGGAATCTGGTGAGCAGACAGATTCTAGTTTTGGGATGAATTATTTTAAATTCCCAGCTTGGAGAAAATGTGTTCAACAGAGCAATGTGCTGCTTCACAAGGCATAGTTCAAGTACACACTATCAGGACCTGAATGTCCTTTTCTGGACTCATTACAATCTGACAGCACTTTTCATTTCAAATGACAATCAGGAAAACTTTGAAAGCTCTCAGCCAATAGCAGGGAGGAAAAATAATCCTACCGAAATTAAATCTAAAACTCAAATATTACACCAAGACCTTTCAACTTGCTCATTATTCCATTAAACCATCTGTAAAGGCACCATTCTTCATCTGAAATGAGTTTAGAAAAACTTTCATTGTGTGACTTGGTCCACAAATGAGAGTTACAGGAGAAGAATGATATTTTCCTTTGGGGTTTATACCTTTAGTGACTCTGATGATGATGACTAAGTATCAATTCTGACAAGCTGAAGGTTAATTACTTACTCTGCATTTCAGGTCTGTCAGAGCAGAATATCAGCATCATTTTATTTAGCAAAAGTCAGAAGTATTTGGTATTTACTTTGAGCATAGAGAACTGCTGCTCTAAAGACCACTTGTCTATCTTCAGCTTGCCTTAAAATGCTTCTCTGCTTCCTGCTTCTGCCTCATTTGAATTTCCCTCCCTTTTTCAACTTCCAAGGAGTCTTCCACAGTAAAGTACTTCATGTCAGAGAAGAACGTGATCAATTTGAAGGTTGAAATGGAAAACAAAGTAGATGGCATAATTCTGAGAAAGATAAATACACGCATGGCAGTACATTAGAAAATACAGAAATCCTTAAATCACACTATTAATGAAAAAGTCTTCTCAAAGTCAGGCAGGTGACAAAAGCCTTTCCCCATGAATGTGACATACTTGGCTTATTAAATTCAAATGGTGAGGAAAGCAGCTTAGGTGATGTTTCTGGAAAAAAGGAAAGGGATCTGATATGTTTCAACTGAAGCACTGTTAGGTAGACTAGGTCTGGCCTTCTTGGGCTATTCTTGTTTCTAATTATTTGGCAGATCACAGTTTATTTAAATGGAAACAAGAAAAGAAAATGTGTCTACATATTTTCTATTCTTCACAATATTCTGGAACTTTCCTTAACAACAGTGCTTTTACCTTCCTTCTGATCCTGACCTTCATGTGTTCCCAGACTCTCTGGTTCCTCTCTCTTGCCAACTTCTGTGCTCTCTCTCACTCTTTTGTGGTTCTTCCTACTCTGCTCAGAGACCCTCTCCAGTCTGCAGGATTAAAGTTTATCATAGTGAAAGGGAGACTTTATGAATGCATGCATCTTCTCACATCAGTAGCCTGAGTCTTTTGCTCTCCTTATTATGGAATCATACTCTCTTACTCTGTTTCCTCAGCTTTTCTCCCCTTTCAGAAACATGGTTTACCACAACATTTCTACTTATAACATTCCTTCGCTGTCATATATTAGAAGGTTCTCTTTGCTTTGCTTCTCTTTGATTCCTTTAGGAGGATGTAAATGAGAAAGAAACGCAAGCATCTTTCTCTAACACTTGTGTTTAGTTTGGCTTCATTTGGGTGCGGTTAATTAAACCTAGATTTCATCCTGCTCCTGTTGCTGACACCTGAATTCCTCTACCACTGAATGACTGTAACTACTTGCATATAGACTGTGTCCCATTTCCTTTTTCTAGGCTCTTGTATCTTTTTCATGTTTGTTTACTCAAATTATACATAGAGCTGTCATTTTGTTTCTAGAAAAAAAAATCTTCCTATGCATTTTCTATACATAAATCCTATTCTTTCCTGAGTAGAAGGCTACAGCTACAGTTGGAGTTTTGTTGAGATCCCAAATCAAAACATGAGTACTTCTATAGAAGCATCACTCATTAAGAATTTGCTTTGTAGGTTTGGTGTTTTTTTTGTTTTTTGGTTTTTTTTTTTGTTTTTTTTTTACAAATATGTAGGTGTCTCTGAAATTAATGCCTCCTCTTTATTTCCATGAAAATATTTCCATATATAGAAACAAGATGATAGAACAGATACTAAGAGCACAATTGCACAATTGCACTATTTGATAGAGCAAATCCTCAGCTACAAAACAACACGGTCATCACTACTGGCTATGTGCTTTCACCAGCGATGAACAAGAGACTGCACTCCATGCTTGTAACAATCTGCACCAGTGAAGGTGACTCAATGTCATTGTCACCGCTGCTGAAATGCATCACTCACTGCCTCACTGTGTTCACATCCACTGAAGCAAGTATCAATGAATTGCCAGTGGGTGCAATGTTTTCCACATAGAGGAATTCACTTTTGCTTCATACAGACTTCCATGTCAGACACCATTTTCTCAGACTGCCCCTCTGCTGCTATCTGTCACATGGCAACAAAATGTAATGTTATATTGAAGGGAATGTTCAACCTCTGCTGCCATATCACCAAGATCTGCCTCTGATTTTGTGGGCCAATGTAAAAAAAATAGAAGACATTACTTTTGGAGCAGCCTTCATATTAAGGGACATTTCTGTTTTCTATACGGTTTGACTTTATCTTAGAATCCAACTTTCCAGTTATTTCCTTGTGCATTTAATGCATTGAAAACAATACTGAAAGTTGTCTTCTACCTAAATTGCAGATCATAAAAGTTTTTATTCTTTTCTTTGTCATTCTCAGGATCCCCCAGCATTTAACAGGAATGTTCTACAACTTCAAAAGTTTGATGATCATCTCAGTATCTACCTCAGGTCCATCACTTGAAAACAAATCACGTTTCTCAATATTTTTCCTCATAATCTCTGTTCCAGAAGTAAAGGTTATTTAATGTCATCTTCTGTGTCAAAAGGAGTGTCAAACAAAACAATATTCTGTATATAATCAAGCAGAATCCTGACATCTATATATGACCATGGGGAAAAATGCTTCTTGTATATGTTGCGTCCCAGTGCTCTCTTCTACTTTGAGTAATTTACCTTGAGGATTTGACATAATAGACATATCAAAAATTTGGTAGAAGGAATAAAATCAGAAGGACTTTGCAATATGAGGATACAGAAACACAGAAAAAACAATGGTATTGATGGAGCATTGGTCCTGTGCTTGCCAGACACCATACAGTCAGATTAAATAAACAAGGTAACCATTATCAACAGCTAATGCAAGATACCTGTGTTAGGCCTAAAGAGGAAAAATAAAGCATTTAAACTTCCAAGCTGAAATTCTGTTCAAGTGATGAAAATGGAAGAAAAAAAAAAAAAAAAAAAGCTTTGGCAAGTATTAAGTACAATAAGGCAAGCAAAAAAAAAAAAAAAAAAGTTCTGAAGAGCAGGTTGTTAAAGGAGTAAAAACTAAAAATGAATTCTCTTCAAACACATCAGAGGCAGGACTTGTCTGTAGGGCCAGTAGATGATGGATGTAGTAAAGGAAAGCTCAAAGGAAATAAAGCCATGTTGAGAAGCAAAATGAATTCTGTGCTTCTTTGTTCCTCGTGAAAAGGGAAAGGGAGGAAAGGCATACCAAAAACTGTTTACAGGAGAAATACTGGGGAAGAGGAAACTTGACTTTAAGAAGAAATAATTAAGTCTTTCAGATCTGTTCAAGTTCCTCAAAGGAGACACTGGATGCATAGGCCAGGCTGATGTGATGGCAAACTGTCTGCATAGCAGTCTCCAGTTACTTCATCAAAGGCTCCAGAAAACACAAGCTATCTATCATGCTCCTTATGGTCAGGTAATCATATTTGAAAGTCCAAAGGTAGGCATCTACCTCTGTAATGAGATTCTGGAATAAGTAATTTCCCTTTTTTTTTTTTTTATTAAAGTAATAATAATAATAATAAATTGGTACATATCCTGCAGCTCAATTTACTGGAAGTAGAACTGGTTTTGGGTCTGTGGAAAGCAAGGCTCCATTAGGGATACAAGACTGGCCTGTTCGCCACTTGATGTCCTTACAGAGACTACCACACTTGCCTATAGCCAGTTGGACTAATAGTCACACACGTATGGAGGTGGGGAATAAAGCACCTCTATCTTTACATGTGACATGATTTGATGGGCAGAAGAGCAGATTACCATTGAATTCCAATACTGTTTATCAGCATTCATTTATTAACTATATGGAAAACTTTACTCGTGAAATCTCAAATTCATTGTACTTGCCACTCTATAAAAACTTATAGTTAAGACAGAAACCTTGTAGATAGAGGAAGAAAAGCAAAAATATACAAGATGGAGTGAAAAAATAATGAAATCTAGGGAAAGAACAATATTTCTTACTAGTAATACTGTCAGGGTTGTTAGACTAGTAGCTACATCAACAACTCCTGTCTGGCCTGGTAAAATCCTTCAGAGCCAGGTGCCCCTAAGACCCACACCTCAGGTATTCTTAAATAAAACTGCTATTATTGCAAATGTTTTACTATTCTGAGGACAGAGAAAGCAGATTTCATCATACAATTTGGCTTTGCAGTTTCATTTTCCAATTCTTGACGAAAAATGCAAGTCTCTATCACAGTAACACATTAGCCCCTGAAGAGGCAATGCTGACCTGAAAGCTTTCACATTTGATACTGTTGCTGTAATTTTGGAAATAGTATTTAAGGAATACAACATTTGAAATTGTATCTGCTTATTAATGGAATATAGAAACTGTAAAACCTATATACTTACCAGCTTTATAAAAAGCTTTTGTAAAGCCATTCACATAACCATTTATTTGGGCTGAAAAGCACTCTACATGGAAACACCAGCTTTCATGTCAAGGCCAGGAACAGCAAAGTTTTGCTAGATTCTTTGTCTCAAATATTACTTGGAGGAATGCATTCTCAGTAGCAAATTGCCTCCTCATTGTGATTGGAATCTTTTTGAAGTAGGCCTTTTTGTGACTCATTATATGAGTGCTGCTCCAAAAGTAATGTCTCCTGTTTTCTTATGTTGGCCCACAACATCAGTGGCAAATGGTGGTGGTATAGCAGTAGGTGTCGAATCTTCCCAACAACATTTCATCACATGTTGTTGTTGCTGTGTGACAGATGGCAGCAGAGGGACAGTGTGACAAAATGGCGTCTGACATAGAAGTGTGTGTGGAGCAAAGGGGAGTCATTGAATTCCTCCATGCAGATGAGAGAGCAATGAGGCAACATATGGTGGGTTTCAGCAGTGGTGACAATGACAGTGAGTCACCTTCACAGGTGCACATTGTTACAAGCATGGCATGCAGGATCTTGTTCATTGCTGGTGAAAATGCATAGCCAATGGTTGTGACTGCATTGAAAAATTGTGTTTTGTAGTTGAGGATTTACTCTATTAAACAGTGTAATTGTTCTCTTTGCATATATTCTAGTTCCCATAGAAATAATAGGAGGCATTACTTTTGGAGTGATCCACATACTAACTCACTCTAATTCCTTTCAGAAAGACCTATTTAAGAGATGTCAGTAAGATTTGAGCTGGTGGAGCAGTTTGTGGCACTTTGCCATTTTATTATAAACAGTTCTGAAGATATGTTGCTCTACTTTGAGCACATTATCTGAAAGGGGAGATAATGTGTCAGTATTTATTGATTCAATCTTGTCATTGTACTCAGGTATAAAGACGACTTTTTCACTTGCAAGCCCTGAAGACTCCCCCAAGCACCTGAAAGTCAACTTAGCTTCTCTCTTTTGAAGAGCCTATTAGAATAAGTAGGATGATTTTGCTTTTGTGTCTCCATTGACGAAGTTCATCTCTGATAGTCGGATGGGATTGTGGGATTGCAAGGTAACTGCTCCTATCTATTAGCTTCCAGGAGATTCAAAGACATTTTCTCACTAATGAAACAAAGTTTTCAAATATTATATATTAATAATAATAATAATAAATACAAGCAATGATTTCCTTTTCAAAATGCTGTTTATTGAACCCAACATTTCTTGGAGTAGGATTACAATTTTGATTCTATTTTCCATCATGAAAAAATTTTCCAGGTTCAGGATAAAACTTGGTTAGAGCAAGGAAAAGAATCTAGCTCTACTGTTCACTATTAATGACATTAGTGTTAGATAAGCAAGGGGAATTGAACTTTGTTTCAGAACACTGCATTGCCTACAGCTCTGTATGAAAAAGGAGAAATTATGAATCTAAAAAAAAGCACTTTCTACCCTAACACAGTGTTAGCAGTTTCAGTGTTAAATGATTCTATCCACATCAAGGACCTTCTATTTTCATAGTGATTCATCTATGACTTAAAAAAAAAAAAAAAAGAAAAAGAAAAAAGTCAGGTATCAAATTATAGGCTATCTCATCTTTGGCAAAACAAACATTCCACCTTTTGCACAAAGGGATGAAAGAGAGAAAATACAAAGCGTTACTGTACGAGGTAATGCGAGCCTCATCTGCAGATGAGATATTGGTCTACAGCTGACTGTGCTAGTACGTATATTTTTCAAGAGTCTGGATTAAAAGTGTTCACATTGCCCACTTTAGCAAACACCTACTACAGTGGGTCGCCTAATAAAAGTACTGTATACTGCTACGCTGATTCCCCATGTATTGTCATTTTCTTCCTAAATCATTCCACTGAAAACACTACTCCTGGAACAAGGTGATATTCCAAGTTAACAAGGCTAGTACTAACAAAAAGATTAACTACAAAATAAGAGTGCAGAAGTACAGCTCCCAAAACATCATACTACAGGTTTATGATTTAACAAAAGAAAGGAATGTGATGGATATGATATAGTCTTACTTCAGTAGATGATACAGAGAAATTTCTTTTTGAACTAATCTTAACTAGAAGATACTTGTGTCTGAAGATCTTTCAGGTCCTAGATTCTAGAGATGATGAAGAAAAAGAGCAGTCATGGTTTCTAATTGTACTCTAATATTAATGATTATTCTGACCAGATATTAATACCTTTCTGCAGTAGAAAAGTGAGCAACAGGACATAGATGGCATTTATGGCACATCCTAAAATTGGTGTTGCAAAATAATGAAGGAAAATGCACGGAGGAAGTTACAAACACGAGTACGAAATAGCAACATCTACATAAGGTTAGGGAATCTATGAGCTCATCAGCTGAGGAAAACAGCCCACAGACTGAAAATAGAGGACCTGGAAAACTAGAAGAAAGCTGAAAGACAAGACTAGGTGATACAATTGGCATGAAATTATAAGAAAAATGATTAATCATCTGAGGGAATTAACTTCCAGAAAATTAAAATGTAAAATTAGAGATTTGTTATGTGGAAATGATGTTCAAGTTCAGAAAAAGAAAAGAAATCTACCTCCATGCCTTCCAAATCACCTGCGTGACTAAGAATGAGGGAAAAATGTCCAGACCACCTGAACTGATCCAGCAGAGCAGGAGCTGCCCCTATGGAAAAGATGAATGACAGCTGTGGCAAACAAGGCAGTAACTCTACCACTGCTAAAAGACTGGCAAATGCTGACCAAGGAATCAGTAATTCCACTCCCACAAAACTCAAGTCTTATCACTCAGTCTGTCAGAGAACAGATCATTTCCCAGGGTATAAATACACCTGAATTTCATAGGTATTTGTAAATATATTAGGTAGGTGTACCTTTCTTAACCAGAGCTAAGCTATGACTGACGTCTATTCAACATGTTAAAGGGAACTTTTGGGAATATATAGTGAAAGGGATTGAGTAAAGCAATAGAGAGATCTTTATCACAGGGATTGATCCCAGTAACCTCTTTAGTTTTATTTATTTGTTTATTTATTGGTCATTAATATTAAAAAGTGGAGCTATAACGAACATTGCTTTCTGCAACAAAAGTGTTAATTATTTCTCTCTTCCAGAGTTAGCAAAATGTCATCAATGACTCATTTGCAAATTCTATAAAACATGCTCCCATCCAATTTTACTTTCAAAAATACTCAAATCACTTTATGATTTAAGCTACATTCATCTTTCAGATCACTCTGACTTTTCTTCTTACGTAGAGATGGATTGTCCTTAATTTTTCATAGTTATAACCAACAATGAATAATAAAGTAGTTTTATCATGCCACATAGGATGGAGATAACAGAAATTAGTTTATTGCAAATTTATCTTTATAGTTGCATACGAAAAAATTGTTGTCTAAGGTGTCTGATGACAAACTAGAAACTTCAATCTATAAGAAATTAAATAACTAATACATAGCTAGGAGATATATTTTGGAATTACAATCAGGTAGTTGTAAAGGAGACTTCGCTTTTTAATTATTAGTCTTATTGAATTCTATGTATTAGAAGCATTATATTAAACTAAAAAGGACACAAAGGAATCCTTAGGGAGAACAAAAAACAAAACAACAACAACAACAAAAAACCAACAACCAAATATCAATTTTGCAGCTTTACTTTTCTTCTTGGAAAAGAAGAATGAATGGAATGGTATACATTATACTGCAAAACAGCTTTCATTCTCATAAATCTTTTCAGGCTTTCTTGTTTTGTAAAACGCAACTGACTAAATGTAACTGCAATGTAAGAGATCTTGTAGAAAAGCTTAGAGAAGATTTTGAAGTGGTTGCAAAGCAAAGAGATAATGCTTTCATACTAGATTAACAAATCTATTGTTTATTGCCTCAACGATATGGCATGCTGTGAGGTGCCTATGCTCATGCAGTAATGATTAGCTAGTTGGCTAACTTCCAGAGAGTAAGATTATTAACGCTATATTGTGAAGCCTCAATGTGACGTTGATTTTCTTGTGCTGTATGTTGCATGTAGAAAACTTGTATTAATCAATATAAATTATTCTCCAAACAATAAGACACAGTGGGGGTGAGCAGGAAAGGTGGGAAATGAGGTGTTAGTGAAAATAAATAAATAATAAATAAATAAGGTCATGTGTTCTACCTCTAATTAATGTTGAAGGAAAATATTTGAAAGGCAGAAGTCTAGTGAGTAAAGCAGGACACAAACCTGTGCTCTGTCTGTCTGTCTGTGCTCTGTCAAGTAACAAGGTTAGGATGTAACCCTGGGCAAATAAAATTTTTCTTATTGTACCTGAAATAAAGTAAGGATGGCATCTCCCTCCTGTGTCCTATCTGCTAAATCTTGGGTAGAAAAGAACAGAAAGTTTCAAAGTATTGCTTATAAATTAGATGCTTGGCTGAGAAACTCTGTACTGGACAGTATAATTTTTGTAGTAGGTGAATTGCAGAATTTAAGATATTGCATTGAAATAATATGGACATGTAAAATAAATAAAACATGGAGAGTAGATAGTTTACTGGCATTATGGTTGCTTTAGCTGGTTCTCCACCCCTCCTTTTTGAGGTAATAGCCTCAGGCATGTACTTCCTGAATTGCTCATCACACCATAAATCCTGGTACTAAGTAGTGGGAATGCAGTATTTGACAATATTAACTTGGCTAGCAATTGAATAAGAGCATGTAGAGTTCAAATGGACTGTTAGTGTTTATAGTCCACCAGCTTGAGCACCAACAAAAAACCATTCTGTTTATTTGCTCCCCTGCCTCTTCCTCTGGTTTTGTGCTAGAAATCAGAAAGGAGGGAACCTAGTCAGGATGATGAGTCTAGTCAGAAGAGCTATGTACAGACTTCACATTCACCTTTATGGACTATCAGATATTCACTTCCCGCCTCAGCTGGCATTTCTATAAACTGTGTCTGATAAACATTGCACAGGTATGTGGTGAGTCAGGTGCCTTTAGAGTGTCAATGGGGATAAAGAAAAGTGTTGTGCAAAACACTGCCTCAAATAGACACAGAACTGTTGGCCAAAGAGGTCCTAGCATGAGCTAGATTTCCATGTGGCTGGAAGACTCCTCAATACATTTTCACTTTACTTTGGTTATATTCACACACAGCCATGAACATTAAGCTACTTCTGAGAGCTCTTAGCATTAAGTGGGTAAACTGAGACCACAGTGCTTACTGCTGGTGCCATTTATGTTGGATTATGTGTTAGGGTCAGATGAGAAAGCCATTTCCATAGGTCTTTAGCATTAAGCATTTGAATGGAATGATTGGCATCAATGTGACTACATAAATATTTTTAAATATTTGAATAAAGCACATACTAACACAAGGGTGTAAGCTTTCACTAAGCAGTTCGTGCGCACTGCAACCTAAAACAAACAATTATTCTGCCGTTATTGGTCAAAACATTTCAGCACATGCTTAATTTTGAGCTGGACACATAGTCCCAACTGTGATCCAGGGGACTACTTATGTGCTTGTGCCTGAAGGTAAGCATATGCTTAATGAACTGCTCAAGTCTGGCCTGACAATAAATGAGGCTGCTGGTATCCTGAAGGTACATCTGCTTCCTTGGTATCTAAACCTTGACGGAATTGGTTTATACTGATATGTTTTACTTACGTGTTTTACTTCTCAGTTGGAGTGGACAGAGGACATACAACATGGTCAGTGATAGTCAGTGTTATCTGGGTCTTCCTAGATGTACTTTTTTTTTTTTTTTTTTTTTTTTTGGTCTATGTAGAGAATATTTAATTTTTGTAAATCCTAGCCAGAAACATGGCAACTCTAAGGTCAGCAGTTCAGTTCAGAAGCAATGACTTGATGTGAATGAGTGGTATATTTTGTCTTCAGTTACTCTACTAAAACTATTTAACATGCTAGAAAGTGTCTTCAGAGCTGCAATGTTTTTCACTCAGTAGAGCCTTAATTGAACAAAAGCAAACCTTTTTAAAGATCATGTTATTTACCAGAAGATCTGAGTTTTGTTTCCTATTTCTATTATAAAGGATATGAAAAAAAATTATAAAATATTTATATTTAAGCAAAAATACTTTAGAGAGGTTACTTTTTTCCTGAAAATATAGAAGAATAGAAGCAGTCAGAAAGCCCTGAAAATATTAGTTCTGCTGAGCAAATAAAAAAGATTTCTTACTTTGCCACACAGCACATCTACTTTGTGTTTTTGCACATCCCTAAAGCTGAATTACTAGTGAAACAGGTGACTTCAAAAATACACAGCTTACTATAAGTCAGTTCTTTACACTTTTCACATCATGCAGATAAAGTGGGGTTTGTGTATGAGGGTGAATATAAGTAAAAAATTTTCTATGAATATACATTTACTTTGTCATGTACCTGTGGAATGAAGCTTCACATATGGAATGGGAAAAAATAGAGGAATCATAATCGAAAGAAATATAATTGCAAGATTGAACAGAGGGAACTAGAAGACTGTAGAGAACAGAGATTTGAGAAAAAAAGAGAGCTGAATGATTAAATACTAACCATAAAATAGTTATTAGAAATGTACATAAGATGAAGTTAAAGCTTAGCATAAGGAATAAGTAGACACAATTTCTAAAATGTGACAGATAATAAGAGGGTGGGAAAAAAAAGAAAAAACCCAAAGGAAATTAAAAATAGAGATATGGTAAGAATCTAAATGAAAAGTTTAAAAATATGTACGTTAGCAAATACTTAGCTATTAGCAATTATTTGAAATTGTTATCAATTTAAAGGATTATCAACAGAAGTTGTAGATTCTGAGGGAATATTCTGACTTGTTTGACACTATAATAATGAAGGGAATACTCTTATGGTGATTATGTCTCTAATTAAATGGGATTATTCCTGAATTAAACTTCAGCTTCTCTTGGTTAGTCCTGTGATACTCCACTTACTTTATTCTACTCGTAAGATGATAAAAAAGGAAAGGTCAATAAAAATAAAATGGAAACCTGTGGAACTAGTGAAGACCGCAAGAAAACTCAATTTTTAGGTGTGGAATATAGCCAGCTAATGGAAGTATTTACCATGGGAGCTAGCAGACTCTCCATCATTTGAAATGTTGCAATTGAATGCATTCCTTTCTGAAATCCATCATTTATTCACAAATTGTGTGTCTGATGAAGAAATTGTTAAGATGTTTTTCTCTGTGGGAAGATTGGCAACCACAGCTATTGTGAAGTGAAATATTCTGTCGCCGCTGTTTCAGAATAGCTTCTTGCATTGACATGCTGTTGCAGAGTGACATCGTTTGCATGTCAGGATAGTGACTATGTAGGCGAGAGCTCCTACAAAATAGCAAAGTTCCCAACGGCTATGCCTATCTGTTTCTATCACTAGGCAAAGCCTAGCTAAGATGTCCCACATTTCATGTGCTTGATAGCCAATGGCATCTGCGTTGCCTATCTTCAATAGCTTGATGAGAAGTACCTCAATTCCCTCCCAACAGTTTTTTTACCTACTTGAAAATTGTTTAGATACCATGGGAGGAACAAAATGTTCCTTGTCCTTGAAATCTCTAATTTGCAGGTTGCTGTAAGTGTGAGAAAATATTGCTGCATTTTCTTTTCTTAACACTTTTCTTATGTGTTTGCTACTAGGCTCCTGGAGATCCTTTCATCTGAACCAGCACAGTAAATCTTAGGTCTTTTGCTCTTTACTGTGGTTTAGCTATCCCTAGCACAGCTAGCATTACTAGTAGTTACTTTCTGCTGATGGATAACTTTGTCTCAGACACTTATTACATCTAACATGCCACTCCTTTGTGACTCAGATACCCCAAATACCATGGACGTTTATTGCCTCCTTAAAAATATTGGTAAATGTGAATTTAAATTGAAATGAGATCTTGTTATTTTTCTTGTATGTCTGAGGTTTGCTGTACTTCTCTCTCTAGAGCTAATGAAGATGACAACTAAGTACCTATGATGTACATTAAAATCTTTCCACATATCAACAACATTTTTATTTCTACAGCTGGAACTACTGATGATCTAATTATACATTTTTTCAACTTCTCATATATCTGCTTATTTGTTTTTTCTGTCCCAACTACTGTGATAGGCATTGGTTATAGTTATAAAAGTAGAATTAAACAGATTAAAAAAAAGCTTTTCTCCACCCTCATTCCTTAAATATCACAGTAAAAACAAACTCTATATGAAATAGAAACCATAGAACTCTCTCCTGTCATTTTTTTTTTTCTTCCCAGGAGACCATCAGGCTCTAATTCTTACTACTCCTGCATTTGCTCTCCTATACAAAGAAATATGTGGATCCTTCATTTTATATTTATGCAGTACACAAGATGATATCTTAAATAACTAAATAAGATTAACTAACACCATTAGACTCTTCACTCAACAAGTACATTTTAAACAAGTGCAGAAAAAACAATGACACAGAGGAAAAGACATATGGTAATTCCTAAAATATGACTGAGTCAATCACTACTTAGAAAGAATGCTTTAGTTATATTTTGTAGAATATTTGATTTATAACGTAGGTCTTTTGACTTTAGTTCATGCCGTATAGAGTGCAAACAGAGTGATTATGAACTAGTATGTGCCATTCTTACTCCCGTCCCATTCTCCTAGTTCCTCTTCTTTTCATCACTTTTGTTAACAACAATATTTATATACCTTCATCATCCGATGAGGATATGAGATCTTTGCTACCATGAGATCTCTACTATTATGAGTTAGGTGAATCTCGAAGTTTGTTATTATTTTGGTTAACTTTTGCTCTTTGAATGGTCTCAAACCTTGCCCCTTTCAGTGATGGTAGGCTCTCTGCTGGCATCAGAGCCAGAATGCTTCTCTTTGATCTGAAAACATCAAGGATCTGATCAAAGGCTCCAGAACGCAGAGCAAAGAAGAAAGAAGTCCAATGAATGTACTCTGGGGTTTGTGGGATCATCCAAATCATCTGAAGGGACTATAAGAAGAATCATAAATAAATAAATAAATAAATCAGCTGCTGTAGTGAGTCTTGTGACCAGAAATCTTATGGGACGCAATGTATAAGCTTGGAAAATTGTATTTATGAGAAAAGATTATGGAATTACAATGAGGGAGCAGATGCAAAATTCTATTTATTTATTTATTTATTTATTTTCCTGTAGTAAAATGTTGGTAACTTTTATAGCTGATAATAAGAAACGTACTCTTGTTAGAAGATGATGAGGTCAGGAAAAACTGAAGCACAATAGCTAGACGTGGGCCCTGATAGTGGGCACCCACATGTGGTGATGAAGATGGCTGATATCATTGTGAGGCCACTCATGATTATCTTCCCACAGCCATGGTGATTCAGAGAAGTGCCAGAGCACTGGAGGAAAGCAAATGTCACTTCTATGTTCAAGAAAGACAAGAAGAGTAACTGAGTGAACTGTAGGCTGTTGAGCGTCACCTTGATTTCTGAGGAGGTGGTTGAGCAGTTAATCCTGGAAATGTAGAAGAAAAATCATCGGGAGTATTCAGCATGGATTCCACCTAAGGGAAATCGAATTTGACCAACTTGATAATCTTCTACAATGAAATGACAGATCTGATAGATGTGGGGAGAACAGTGGATGCTGTCTACCTGGACTTCAGTAAAGTCTTTGATTCTGTCTCCCACTGGATCCTCATGGACAAGCTACAGACATATAGTTTGAGTGGGTGGACAGTGAGGTATATTGAAAAGTAGCTGAACAGCTTGGCTCAGAGTGTGGTGAACAGCAGAATAAAGTCTATTTGGAGGCCCATAACTAGCAGTGTATCCCAGTGGTCAACACTGAGTCCAGTTCCATTAAATATCATCTATGATATTTACTTTTTTTAAGGGCATGTAGTGAAAGGACAAGGGGAAATGGTTTTAAACTGGAAGAGGGTAGATTTAGACAAGGTATTAAGAAGAAATTATTTACTATGAGGGTGGTGAGGCACTGGAACAGGTTGCCCAGTAAGGTTGTGGATGCCCCCTCCTGGGAAACATTCAAAGCCAGCCTGGATGGAGCTTTGAGCAACCTGGTCTGCAGGGAGGTGTCCCTGTCTATAGCAGGTGATGATCTTTAATATGATCTTAAAGGCCCCTTTCAACCCAAACCATTCTATGATTCTATGATCTGGATGATGGGGAAGAGTACATCCTAAGTAAGCTTGCAAATGACAGAAAAGTTGGGAGGCATAGCTGCTACACCAGAGGGTTGTGCTGGCATCAAGAGGGACCTTGACAGGATGAAGAAATGGGCTGACAGAAACTTCATGAAGTTCAACAAGGAGAAATGCAAAGTCATGAACTTGGGAAGGGACAAGTCCAGGCACCAGGACATGCCAGTGGCTGACCAGTGAAAACAGCTTTGCAGAGAAGGCCCTGGAGGTCGTGGTGGGCACTAGGTTGAACATAAGCAAGCAATCCATTTGCTGTGACAACAGCTAATGGTATTCTGGGCTGCATTAGGAGTGTTGCCAGCAGGTTGAGGAAGGTGATCCTTTTGTCAGATCATCTTCATGTAGGTTAGGATTAAAACAACAACAGAGATATTTTCTTGATGATTCAATTCTAAGGAATTTGTTTTGTGTTTTGCATGTGACACCTCGAAAGGCTTTCCAGTAAACTGGAGGATGGAGAGGGAAAATGAGAGTAGTTAAATGCAGCAGAGATATAAAAAATCTGAATTATGGCCTCTGCACACCAGTAGCTTCTGTTGATTTTAGCTTTTTATTTTGCTTATTCTCACCCTCCTCACCCACTGCAGGTTAAATGCCTTTTCCTGAAGAAGCAAGCCACCTTTGGAGATGGTTGGTGATACCTGCAGGTAGGGGAGATAAATCTCTACCACACTAAATGCTGACCCTGTCCTTGCACGCCACAAGTGTGTGGCCCTCCTGCTATGAGCTATCTCACCTGATAACTCCAGATTATCATTCTGTAATTCCTCCCACTCTGCTGTTTACTCCCTCCAAACATTACACTCGCAGATGGTGAGTATCTCTCTCTCCCCTTTCCAATCATCATTTGGCCATGCCACAGCACACATAGTTAGTTCTTTTTAATCTTTTCCCATAATTAAATAAAAAGCCAATTTAAAAGGAACTGTAATAAAGTTGCTTATTTTTATGTATTGCAAACGATTAATAAAGAAGGGTGCCATTTCAATAAGGACTTCAAACAAATGTTCTTTCATCTCCCAGCTCATGAGAGTGCAGTTGCTGCTGGGGAAGAAGAGATCTGTTCTGCTTGCTGACACTGGGTTTCTCATTCATGGCTATTTTTCATACCTGCAAAACAGTTTGTGGACTCTTTAAGCAGAGAAGTGGGGGGAGGAGGGAGAGAAGGTTGATAGGTCCACATTAGCTCATTAAAAACTAAAATACCATTTCTATTTTACATAATTTAACATGGCAAACTATTAAAAAAAAATAAGGTGAAAACTGCAACCCCTAGGCATGCGTTTAAAACATCCTCATTTAGATGCTAATTTTGATTCCTAGTGTATGGCTGGTAAAAAAAAAAAAAAGCCATTAACAAAGGGGCAGATTACTTAAAAGGCATTATTAGGCAAATATGTATGAGTTTTCTGATACCAAGTGGCCCTTTTATGACTGAATACAGCTGCTAAGTAGAGTGACATGGAGATATTTGTTTTAAAAGGAAAGAAAAAAAACACCAGATTAAAAAGATATAAAAAACAATAATTATATAGAGTGTAAATCACACAGGTGAAAAAAATACTTTAAAATGCAAGTAGTATTTCCTCCTTTAAATATTTAGAAATGTGAGGCTCTGCAGGTGATGTGTGTTACCAGCTGAATTCTAGGATATAGCTAACATTTAGGTAATAGTGAAACAAACGTTAAAATGTTGCTATTTAATTCTAATCATATATTTTGTTTCGTGCGTTAGTAAAACAGCATTGACAGAAACGTGAAATGAGGAAAATAACAGGCAACATGAGAGGAAAGTGCATTCTTCCCAGCTGAGATTGAACTCATGGCTGGCAAAAATAAGGTTATAATGATATTGAAATGAAAACTGTTCAGACAGAAAAGATATAAGTAAATGTAGTGTGCTGTATAAATTAAATGAGTAATAGAGGATGGGCAGATGGTTGCTTAACTGCATCACAGTAAAAGAACAGTGAACAGGTCTTCACTGAGCGCTCTCTTTCTGAACCTGAATAAAATTTTCTTTAAGAGGGGAAAGGCTAAAGGAATTTCAAACCCTGAGAAGAATTGAATTTGAAAAGCAGAGCTAATTTTGACTCTGCCTTGGTTGTCAAGGTAGTTGAGTAATTTTTGTGTTCTTTGTATATTACCCAGTTAAGAATAAGGTGGCGAAGCCAAAACAGTCAATCACTGAGATCATTGCAGCCCCCTAGCAGCCATGGAAAAGGCATTTCTGCATGGAGAGTCCATAGTGTTCTTCACAAGCCCTTTTCTTTGTATCCACAGGGCAGTTTTGATTTGTTAATGGTGTTTAGACTGTAGAATTGCATCAGAAATAAGACCAACTCTCTCCTTCCCTTCCTCAGATCATCCGTTTTGCATGAGACACTAAAACTCATCATGCAGCTTCTCTCTATGCCACAGTTAAAGGAATGACAGCAACATAAAGCTGGAGTAGCTGTGATGAGAGCTCAACTCACCAGCTGAACCAAGAGAGAGACGATGAACTGTTATGAAAATGGAATATTACATGAATATAGAAGAATCTATCCTCATGTGTTAGTTATCTTTTACATCTTCTTTCAATAGTAAAAGGATTGGAAAAAAAATGAATATTTAGCAGCTCGTTGCAGTTCTTTGAAGTGCACCAAAGCTATTAGTATCAGCAAAACTACATACGATTATATTTAAATTGTTTTATTATTGCCTGGGAGCCTAAGTGAGCAGATAAATGATGACTGACCAAGGAAGTCTTACCTGAAGTTAGATTCAAAATACTTCCCTCAAAAAATTATTTTATTAAAAAATTGGTGTTCAATATTTTTAAAGCTTAGCATCATTAAGTATATCTGGACACAGTGCTAGGCAACTTGTTCTAGTGGCCTTGCTTAAGCAGGGGGTGGGCCACGTGACCTCCAACCTCCAGCTCCTTCTAGCCTTGCACATTTTGTGATTCTGTGACTTATAACGTATGTTTATTTCTTCCTCTATTTCATCATTTTATGATGGAGCTAAATAAGCTGTGATTTCAGGAAGTGAAAAGCAGATTGGCCTAAGCAAGGGTTGTTCATGATTATCCACACCAGTAGTGCTTCTTTTGGTACTTGTCAGACAAGATTGAAAAGTGCCTTAACAACAAATGTAAACCTTTTTCCTAGCACAGCTGTAATAAGGAATTGGAAGTAAGTTGGCAATATATTCCACACAGCTGAATGCTGGCATGAGGTGGAGATGAGGGAAAGATGTAAGAGCTTATGCTACTGTTTTTAGTCTAGGTGTGTATTAGTTTTCTATTGCAAACCAATTAACTGCAAGGTAGAAATGGTTGGTTGATTGATTGATTGATTGATTTTTATTGAAAGGTTATCGTGGTTACACTGTAAGTGAATGTGAATTATTCCATTAGAGGTTTATACAAGAAAAGTCTATTCTAACTTTTAAATGTGCTAAGTATTTCAAGTTAATAAATTATAGTGTAGCGGAATCCTTAAGAAATAATGGGTGTTCTCCATTTGGTATTTATTAAATCTGAAAGAGATATTTTATGTGTATAGCTATGGAAGAAGAAAGATAATGTGCTTGTCTACTAAACGAATGAGGTGTCTGCATGTACTACATCTAAGCAAATGCAGGATGTAAGACTTTGAAGGTGTAAGATTGTAAAAGGATGTAACTTATGGAATATAGAACAAATGTGAAAATTGTAGTTAAGAGAAGAACCAGTGGAGGTGTGCAATAGAGAAACAAGTAGGGTGACCAGAACTGAGCTAAGGGTGTGAAAAGAAGACAGATTTAACTTTAAGTGGGGGAAAATCTGACTTTGCTTTGCATCACCAACTGCGGAGAGAGATGAGTAAAAGACTGTAACTCTCCCCTGTATTTCTGTGAAGTTATTTTTGTCATCCCACCACATGGGAATGGGTAATCAGTGTTTCAGACAATCAGACAATCACAATGTTGAGTGCAGAGGAAGGAGGAGGGTTTGATACAGTAATTAAAAGAAGACCATTTAGTTATAAAATATTCCATGCAAATTTCTTTCAATCTTTGTGTTTTGGGCACTCTTCAAACAATGGCAGACTGAAAAACTGTTAGATAAATTTATGTTTGGTGAGAATTTATACTGATGAACAAGATGAATCCATGGTTCGTAAATGGGCAGCTTATTTGGCTTCTACATTGTACACAAGAGCTAGATAACAACATCAAATCAAAGAAGCTGAGTATTTATTGTTTCAAAAGTGCTGCAAAGGAGTTATGTTAGCATGTGCTTGCCATCCCAGCCCTCTGAGATTTAGCATTGCTCAAAACATACATTTAAAAGTCAGTACCATTTTATTTAATTAAAAAAAAAAAAAATTGTCTTCCTCACTCTATGTATGTGTGCAGGTTCTCCCTGTGTTGTAGGAAAATGGGAGGGTTTCGGAATAGGCCAAGAATAAAACTTCAGTTTTCTAGGTCCTTCTCCTTGCCTAACAAATCATTCAGATGTAGTGGTTGTGATTATATGGATTGCAGCACTCGGTTTTGAAGGTAGGATGGACATTTTGGGGATTGGTCATTTTTTTTCTTTAGAAGTTTTCATTTTGGAGTGCTTTCTAGATAACTGTTTGGCTAGGATCTCTTTTGTTTCCTGGTTGTTAAGTAATTATCAAAAAAAGCTATCTAGAGTGAGGACAAAAGGGTATATTATCTCTGCTTCAGGTTTGAGTGAAAAGGGTAAAAGAAGCAACAATTTAGCTGAGGCAAAACTAAATAAGGACAAATTAAACAAGGGGAGTGAAAACTGAATTTCACCAAAGCTGCCGATATCGATGAGTGATTACTGTACCAGTTTACAATGAAATATCTAGAGATTCTGCTTCCTTTCAGACTGCAGTTTTTATTTCACCTCTCAAATGAGGGGCAAGTCCTGGACAGGAGGTCATTAATTTTCCTCTTCAGTCACCACCTCCTTAGAGCCACTAGAGTTAATAGGGCTGCATATTAATCAGGGCCTTGAATCCTCTTTGTAGGAGAAAGGCAAGAAGGAGGGGGTCTCTGATTTTACACCATTAACTTTAGGTGACAAATAAAGGCTGTTCTTCCTGCTGGGCTGTCACTTAGGATGCCTGGTTACAGCTGCACAGCTGATATGTTGTTTTTTTATGTAGTGGTAAAGATGAAGGAGGGTTAGGGTAGGATGTGCTGTGCACAATGCAGAGCTGAACACAAGGAACACATTATTTGCCTAAAACCAATCTGCATTTATCTGCTTTGTGTAATAAACTGCTCATATGTGGACATCTCAGAAGCATAACCAGAAGCACCTCTGTACTTGAAACAAAGGATGCTTTTCACACATAGATAATTTAGATTTCCAATTCCCTATAACAGTCACAGAGATTCACCTGCTTGTCCTCCAAAAGTCAAAGTACTCTTTAAAAAAATCCTTTAAACACTGTCACAAAGGCTGAGCCTGCGATGGGATGTGAATGTCCTTGGGGACATTTCCGAGAGGCTGTTGTCACTGCTTCCCCTGCCATGATGTACTCATGCGTTGGGGCTACATAGGGTGAACAGAAGCACAGCAATAGCTCACTTTTTAAAATCCTTTTTGAATTTGACTGATTCTACTGCTGTTCTGTTTGCGTGTAATGAAAATGACAAGTGAAAGGCAAGGTTTGGAAAATTCTGCTTGCAGACAGCTGACTGCTACCTCCTCACACTTTCCTTGCTGAAGAGATCTGGATATTAAACTGAGTGTTGAAGTGGTGGTTTTGATTTCTCATGTCAAGGGGTCTCCCATTTTGATTTTTTTTTTTCTTCTAGAACTGGAAAGAATGAAAGCAATTGCTTGTAGTTGAGCTAGAAAATATGTAGCTTCCTTCACTGTTACTTAAAGAATGCAGGCATTCAGTAATCACCAAAAATAAGGCTGCTAGGGTAGATAGTCACAACACAGTCAGCTTGATTGGAAAAAAAACTTAATGGTATTCTTCATTTTAAACACATGAATAACGCCACCCACTTCAATCCCAACTAAAGTCAATGTTACCACTTGTGTTAAGGTTAGGTAAAACTTAATTGGGGCTACTCTTAACATGAGATAGGAACCCTTAATTAGAAAAAAAAAAAAAAAAAGATAAAAATTCAGTGTCCTTACTTAAGTACAAGACAAAATCCTTTTACATTACTAATTTATTTACATTTAATTATTTTTCCTCAGTTGCCTGAAGGGGAAGTTAGAATTCTCTCACTTTGGAAACTGGAAGCCACATTGATAGGATGTTAATTATAATTGATGATGGTGCTTACAAAAATACAATCATAAGAGTATTTCCCTGCTTTATATTTGCAAATTCCCACCATTTAAAAAGTTTTAAAATTTATTTATATTTTCTTTTAATGAAGGTATCATTTTCAAATAATTTTTATGCAGCTAGGTACCTCAGTTTTTTTTTTCTTGATCTCTAAAATAGAAAATAAAGGAATGTAAGGTACAATCAAACTTGCTTCATTTGTGTGTTAAATTACGTTCTGTATTTAAGAATGTTTAAAATACATTCAACTGGAGCATTCTTTCAAAAAAGTTCACATTTCTTGTAATTGTGGGAATCAATCTCTTATTCCATGTAAAAATCAGTCTCTGATTAAGTTTATCTTCATTCTTGGTTTCTTTCCATTTTCACGGGAATTTTCAACATTTCATTATTTTTTTTTTAATTATTATTTTAAGAAAGGCAATGACGTGAGGTTCATACTGGCATTGCCTCTTGATCATCCGTGGATGATAAATTCAGGCAAGCAGAGGACATTAACCTGTTAACAGTACCGCCTGTTTCTGCTACAAATATAGGCTGGTAGATGAAAAGGAGAAAATATTGATAATTCTCCAGGGTTTGCAAATGGTGAGAGTGGAGCCAAAACTGAGACTGCCACTTGTCATGCTGACTGTTTCCATATGCTCTCCATTTCTCTGCCTTTATGTAGCTGTTGTCTGCTGGCTTCTTCGGCAGAGATTTTGGGGATAGGGATATTTTTGCTGTTAAAACAGGAAGGTTCTGGTTCTGTGAGTGGGGATTAAGATACCACTTCAGAACAAATGCTCAGTAGTAAGCTGAGTATAAAGCTTTGATTAGTTCATTTTTAGCCTCAAAATAATGGACAATGTGAATATTAGTCATTCTAATTCCAACATTTTAATATTTAGGCAGGTTCAAAATCTGTTTTTATTGACTACTATTTTTTTTCTTTTTGCTCATATATGTGATCCCAATTAAAGAAAAGGTCTCCTGCTGTTGATGAAGCTTTGAAGCTTTTTTATAGTTAGTTAAATCTGTTAATTCTTTTTGAAGTGATTTCACATTAAGGCTATGAGTGATCATAATGTGTCAGGACAACAGATAATTCTGTTGTGCTTTAGAAAAGAGGTAGGTGTTTTTAATCTATCTATCTATTTATCTATTTATCTACCTATCATTTCCTATCTCCTTTTGTAAGGGGTCCTTGATGAGAAGGAATTCAGTGCGTAGGGTTGACATACAGTGAATAACTCTTGGGAATCACTCCAGATTTAGTTCCACATGGATACAGCATTTATTTCAGAGCTTGAAAGGCCTGGGATTCAAATAAAGCCTTTTCCTATGGCCTACCTTAACTCCTTGGGCTCAACTCAGCCACACAACTCCTTTTTAATTGCTTCTGTAGTGTTTTAATTTCAGCGAGATGGCTAATTATAGCTGCTGGCTAGATGCAGCCTGACCAAGCAGGTATGAGACCAGCAGGGCCAGTTGTTGAGTAACAAAGGAGTAGCTGGACTTCTAGAAACAGAACTGGGACAATTTCTGTCATCCCAGTGGAAACTATATCTGGATATTCAGATTTGTAATTCTGAGAAAGGTGACAAAGTTGTTTTAAATATAACTGAGTTCTCAACCACAAGTGATGGACAGGGGGTGAATGAAGACATGAACAAAAGATTTGTGACAGAAAAGTGCTTCAGCAGTGAGAAGATGAAAAACCAGTTTCCTACTGAGATGCATGGATCTCCTAATGCCACTGTTTCCCTGACCCGAAAACTCACTTTCTGTGAATGTTTTACACTGTTACAGAGTGAGAATGTTAGCAAGGCAGAAGCCAGAGTTGCTGTTTGACAGGACAGATGTGGAGGCTAGAATGAGATATGGAAGTGAACAAGGGATTCAGAAGTAAATCTGGAAAACTTTAAGAAAGGACTCAGTGAAAGGAAAAACTGGAACATTTTGGAGTGGGGCTGGAGAAACCACAGAAAGGAAAGAAATGGCAGCAAACTGCTTCTAAGCTCCTGCCAACCATTTAATGGAAATAGGATTATGCTTGGGTTCCTTGTACATGTTCATGGGCAAAAAATCAGGAAAATTCAACTGATTGCAGTGAAAAAAAAATACCTAGGACAAAGAAGTTTTTGTAAACACTTGGATGCTGGTTCCCATGACAGCAAGGGAAAGTTGGCCACAAGGTAAAGTCAGGAATGTGGCAGTGATGTAATTGCTCTTCTGGTTGTGGGTACCAGACAGTAACAATGACACAGCTACAGCCCCATTAGACCTCTATTCCCCATGAATTTACACTCAAAGATGTTAATAACTCACTCTTTTTGGTTTATAATGCAGAGACCTAAAGATCAAAAAGAGAGAAAATGGTGATTTAGAAGCTGATCAGTGTTTGGTTGTCAACTGCACCATTCAATGATGAGCATTTCAAGGTGGAGCTGCAGGGAAAGTGCCAGAGGGAAAAATCAAAAGAGGGGAAGAAGACAAATAAGAGAGGAGAACAGCAAGTAGGGGTACATCTGTGAGGAGCAGTCAAAGTGGCTGTCCCGATGTCTGCCCCATTAGCAGCATGTCTGGGACAAAAATAACAGCTGTAATAAGACCACATTATTCTATCACATCTTGCTAACAGACCAGATTTCAAGAACAGTCTTTCAGTTATAACTACATGAATGCCTAAAAAAATAATTAAACTATGCAGATCCACAGAATGTATAAATCCTGATCCAACCAAACACTTTCCCATATGTTTAGTTCTAATGAAATAAGCATTCGCAGCTGCGGTGACTAACGATATTCTAGATATCTGTTATTCTGAAAACGTGGCAAGTAGTCTGAGAATGGTCATTAATATGGCATCATAACTGCATCTTTTTTGTGTGTGTGTGTAGATTTTTCATAGTTTAAAGATATTTTTGAAGAGATTTTTCCAATACAAAGTATTTTAATTTGATAAATGGAAGCATTTCTTTTTATTTAGAAACAAATTGTTCAACATTTTTTTTTGGTTCTTTCCATCTCTTTCTCCTTGCTCTCCCACCCAGTTTCTCATATAGCCATTTGGTGAGGCTGGTATAGCTTTATAAAACACTTTCATCTTCAGTAACTTTTTCTGAGAAGACTTAACACTTTTTAATGAGTTTAAGTCCCAAATATCTATTTGAGAATGGGATTCAAGGCAAAATAGAATTTTATGGTCTGGAATAAAGGCAACATGCGCAGATCAACACGAATGTGACAGCTTATCTCCAGTAGATGCAATAAAATGTGTCTGCTGCCCTGTACCATTACTCAGTCAGCATATGGAACAAATAATTCACAGAGATCTTATTTTTAACATATTCTAAAATGCTTTTCAGCATATTCCTTTGACTTCCTATGGCTTATAAGGTCAGTATTTCTTAATTCAGTATTGGAAGTCTATCTTTAGAGGCCTAGGAGGGGAAGAAAAACGGCAGATGAGAAATCGGAAGCACCTATTTTATAAACATAAAATATTTCAGTTTTAGTGTCCAGGAATCATGGATAATAACCTTGGGCTAGAAATGGAGTGCCTTGTAACAGGAAAAAATGTAAGTCTCTTATTTTTAGCCTCAAGGAGTCTCATGGTTCATGAGATAACGTACCCTTAAACCTTTTGTAGACTTGAAGTTATTTGTGCCGAGGACAGCGTGATTCCTGTGATGAAACTCTATGTTTGAAAAAGAATACCATTTGTAACGGTACATATTCAAAGCTCCTAAAAGGTTTGGATGGGACTGAGTAGTCTCAGGCAGAGATGGATTAGTGGGCAGAGTGAAGGAGAGGCATGATTAATGCAGCTGCATTAAAAGATGCATGATAAATGCAATTTATCACATGGCTATCACCATCATATATGTGCTATATAATTTAATATTAAATAATAGTAGGAGGCTTGTTACCAAACGGTAGGAGCATGGATGAGGGAAAGGGTGATTGAGAGGTTTGAGTTAGAAGTGATGTATTCACTGATAAGAGTGTAAAGGATTATAATTGTAAAGGGGCTACTGGGTAATGCAGAGTAATCAAATATTGCTTCTTACATTAAAGTGATTTATTGTTCTTTCCTGAAATTAAAGCTGCTCAAGGCATTTTATGCTTAGGAACCAATTTTTGGAAAGGACTTATCCAGTTCTAAGAAGGAAAAACATGTAGGGATGAATAACCCTACTCTACATAATTGTTCATATTCCTGTTACATCCCACAATTTCATGTGAGAAAGTAATAAAAATAACAAGAAAATTGTATTATACTGCCTGAGCCTTTCCTCTACTTAAGTAATAAAACAGTAGGACATAGTTTTGTGGGATGTTACTGAGAATAAGTAGTAACTTTAAAGCTATCTTTTTTTTTTTTTTTTTTGACCAGCCATTTGCCTGTCTGACATGAGAAGGCTTGCATTTAATTGTCTCTTATGCAACCAGATGCAACTATTTTGCCTTGTTTGAAGAACTATTCAGACTGCTTCAATGTTCTTTTGTTCACATTGTTAAGCTTTCTATTAAAAGTCAAGGCATATATTCCTGTTTTGATTAAGAGGTGAATGCTTTATTTAATTCAGAGTGTAGCTTGGTACCATTGTGTTGGGATCCTGAAAGAGCAATAGATAATACTCTTTAGTAGCTTCTTAAAAGAATGATAAAGACACCCTATTTAATCTTCCTTTCTATCAGTAAAACTTTCATGTGCAAGGCAAACACCTAGGAGGGAAAACACCACTGCCTTCCCGGGCAAGGTCCAGTGGTATGGTCCCTCCATAATATGGCAGGATATGGAGTAAACAGCTCTCAGTGCACCAGTACCGGAGAGCATCTTGCAGGGAGGTGTCTGACAGCCTCCTCTCGCTGTCACAGCCTGGAGGAGCAGCTTCTACACCAGGCAGGGTGCAGGAGTTTGGCCACAGAGAAGGTCTAAGTACAGGTGCCCTGTCCACTGGCAGTAGCTGTGCTTCTGATGTGAGGGCTCCAGCGCAGGGAGAGGTTGATACAGTTTCATGGCCATGGTATTTCTTCCCTCATGTGGTTTCTGTAGTGGAAAGCCACAACGGAAAGGGGTTAGGAACTGGGGTATATGTTAGAAGCAAAGACAAAGACTCCACTCTGAATCTTTTAATAATATGGTTCTTTTATCTCTTACAGTTAACCTCTTTTCCCCACCTAAGGCAGCTGCTAAAACAGCGTGTTTGCATTGGATATTGTATTCCTCTATGTTTGTACTACCCAGCCGGTATCTTGGGCTGAGATTTTTGTTGCACTCTGAAGCATATACATACTAGTAGGGTGAGTTTTTTCCTTTGCACAGGGCAAGCCTGAGACTCCATTGATGTGAGGAGTGAGAATGGTTTTGCTCTTCATTATTCACAGTATTTCTGTAGCAATCCAGTATCTCAAGAAGGGAGAGTTCCACCTGGTGCTTTTGGCTTCTGCAAGGAATATGCAGAATATTTTAGAATCTGGGTACTTAAAACTCCAGATAATGGCATAGTTGCAGCCAAACTGGTAGTGGTGCCTGTTAACAAGGAGAGGTGAAAACAGCAAAACACAGTAGAAGATGTTCACACCTGAAGCTGTATGTAGGTCATGTGTGGTTAACAACTTTAGCCCTCTTTGAGAGTTTTGGATATTCTCTGTGGACTGAATGTTTGATGAGGATAGTTAGTGTTGAAAAAATTTTAACTATGTAGGTTCCTACACATGTGTCTCTGTGAGGAATGGAAATAACTAAAAAATCCATTTGCAATACATTTTTACAGGTTTTAAGCACTGAAGAAAAACCCTAGTAACCTTATTCTATTAAGGCTGATACTACATTTCATTGAATCATAAAATCATAGAATCATTTGAGTTAGAAGGGATCCTTAAAGGCCATCTAGTCCAACTCCCCTGCAATGAACAGAGACACCTACAACTACATCAGTTTGCTCAGAGCCTCATCCAGCCTGACCTTGAGTGTCTCTAGGGATGAGGCATCTACCACCACTCTGGACAACCTGTTCCAGCACCTCACCATCCTTAATATAAAAAAACCCTTCCATATAAAATGTAAAGTTCCCCTCTTTTAGTTTGAAGCAATTTCCCTGTGTCCTATTACAAGAGACTCTGCTAAAGGGTCTGTCGCCTTCTTTCTTATAGTTCCCCTTTAGATACTCAAAGGCCACTGTCACCTCTCTGTGGAGCCTTCTCTTCTCCAGGTTGAACAGCCCCAGCTTGCTCAGCTTGTCCTCGTAGGGAGGTGTTCAGTTCTGTGGATAATTTTTGTGGCCCTCCTCTGAATGCACTCCAACAGGTCCACGTCCCTCCTGCACTGAGGATTTCACATCTGGATGCAGTACTCCAGGAGAGATCTCACCAGCATAGAGTAGAGGGGCAAGATCACTTCCCTCGCCCTGCTGGCCACACTTCTTTTGGTGCAACCCAGGACATGACTGGCCTTCTGGGCTGTGAAGGCACATTGCTGGCTCATGTCCAGCTTGCCATCCACCACTACTGCCAATTCCTTTTCGGCAGGGCTGTGCTCCAGCCTTACATCCTCCAAATGACTTATTGAATTCCTACACCTCCAGGACATTAACTCAGGATTTGGGTATAAGCCAACAACTGTAGAAGAAGAAATCTTGTCAGTCCCAAAAAATATTATGATGATGATCTCCTAGGGAGCCATCCTTATGCTCCTCTTTCTTTTGGTTGCTTTCTTAGTCTTGGGGAAAGAACTAGCTCTATCTGTCCATCTTGCTGCATGTATCTAACCAGCCCTTGCCTGGCCATTGCTCCTTTCCTGTTTCATAGCAACATTCTTATTTACAAAATGTTTTCGGTCCTGTGAAGACAGCATGAAATTTTTTGTGTGTGTTTTCAGTTATATTGTTAACATTCAGAAATTTTTATGAATGCTCTTATTGGTATGGCCAAGATTGTTTTACATGAATCTGAGTATTATTGTTACAGGATTTTTTAATAATATATGTAGTATTGTCATTGTACCAATTACACCACTCAAGTGGTAGTAGATAAGCATGAGCAAGTGTAGGTACAAACAGTGCGTAAATATGATGAACCATAACAGGAAGGTCTTAAAAACCAGGATATCAAGCATTGTGTTATTATCTTAGAAATGAATGTTTTTATATGATATTAAGCTTCAGTGCACAAATCATTCATTCTTTCTCTGAGTTACAGGCAAGTGAGATTTTATGCTCTTTCTCTGAACAACAGTGCTTAGAAATAAATTCACTTTAACATTAAAATGTGAAATTATAGTTGTGTACATATATATTCTGTCTATTAAAATGCCTTTGAGGTTTATCACCACTCCATATGACAGTGCAAAAGCAAAGAAATAATAGCCACTTAATTTCAATAAATGTTTAAAAAGGCAATCAGAAATAATCAAAAATTGCCATCTCTTTTGGTAATGCAGTATGATATAAAACTTAGAAATAGTTGCTAATTTCATGAAGTATGTCAGGAAGCTATAGTTCTGTTTATACTCTTTGTGGAAATAAGCATCAAACATTAGCTTAACAATAATAGCCCTCTATGAAATTAAATAATTGTTATTGAATGGCATACTTAAATGTTAGAATCTTCCTATTTGATGTTTACCTGGAAGAATTTTCCATTTAATCTCTTTCTACAAATAATTGTGAAAAAGTTACCATTTGTCCTGTTTAGAGAGTAAGAAATATATTTAACAAATAAAATATCTTGTCTTCATTTGGATTGAAGATGCGACAACAGAATTTGGAAGGCTTGAGGATGAAATTAAAACAAATCATTTAAATAGCTTAATTGACTGAAAGTGTGAATAACAGATTGCAAGTATTTTCATGTATTCACAAATGTACTGAAGTGGAATTTAACATTTAGTGGATGGAGGGAGATTTCCAAAATCTTACAGAATTTGTTATTTTCATTCTTGCTCTGCAAAAATATTTAATTAAATGGCTAAGCACACATGCATGTACTATGTTCTCTAGTCTTTGAGGGACACAATATTTGTATCCTAGAATGGAATATCTTTCCATGTATCCAAGCACATCTTTATGAGTCTGCAGCTGCCATGATCCACATAGCTAGGACCAAATCCTACATGTCTGTCTACCAGTGACCCTCTCAGGTCTACCTTGCATATTCAGAAAGTGTGGGATTCAGCCATTGTCAAAATGCTGATTTGGCAATAATAACCCTACTCTATTCCCAGGACGAAGCTTCCGTTCACTTCTGTGGGAGACAAGGCCAGGCACTAGATTTTCAGTTCTGACTCTTGGTTGTGAAGTTACTCATCATGTCACTAGAGATTACAACTCAGATTCAAAGGTTAAATGGAAGGTCTATCCTTGCTTAAACCACAAAAGAAATTTTGTTAGTCCTTGCTGAGTACTTAAGAAATAATGGCTTGCCATAAACAATCAAACATCCTGAGCCAGAGAATTCCTAGGATTGCCACAAAAGGTTGTATTGCAGTTTATTAATGGTGACAAGTGATTGGTAAATAAAACAACTAATTTGATAGCTCTTTCTCATGGCTTTCATAAACTTCATGTGTTTGAGTGATTAAATATCTTTCGTATTTCTTCGAACTCTCTTGTACTGTACTTTTCCTCTTAGCATTCCTAAATGTACTATTAGCTATAGACTTTTTTATATTTATGAAAAATCTTTCTACTACTGTTTTTCTTCTGATCATGAAAAACAGTAGTATTTTTTAAGTGATATTATTCAGATACATTTATTCATAATATAACTGTTTTTGTTCATATGCACAAATTAGAGGGAAATAGAGCCAGCAGTTTAAGTAGTTTAAGTAGTAAGTCAGATCAATACTGTTATTCTTTAAAGCATGGAAATCACAGCTTCAGATGTCACAAGTGCTAACATGATATGTTATCCCAGGACTCATGGCTCTAGAAAGAGATACTTTTTACACTTAGTAATCTGAATCTTGATAAGCTGGAACATCATTACCTATATTTTTATCACAGTTCTCCACTGAAGTTAAATTTACCATCTAACTTATTGGAAACTTAGCTTGTAAAATCTGGTATTTTTTTTTTTTTTTAAAAAAGGAAGCATGAAAACACGCATTACTTAGTGTCTACACTCTTTTAGCTTTTTCACATTGTCATGTGAAATACCACATTGGAAGGAATTTGAATGCTATGCCTGGTATTATCAATAAAAACACTCCTTCAAGCCATGATCATACAAACACCATTTCTATGAACAAGAGAGATGACAATTAACAGGAAAAATAATTTAATATCATAGAATATTCAGAGTTGGAAGGGGTCCATAGGGATCACTGAATCCAACTCCTGGCTCCATGTAGGAGCACCCAAAAGTCAGACCATGTGTTGGAGAGAGTTGTCCAAATGCTCTTTGAGCTCTGACAGCTCAGGGCCATGACTACTGGTGACCCTGGTCAGCCCGTTCCATGCCCACCACCCTCTGGTGCAGACCCTGTCCCTCACTCCCAGTTGCCCCTCCCCTGACACAGCTCCATGCCGTTCCCTCGGGCCCTGTCTCTGTCACACAGAGCAGAGCTCAGCGCTGCCCCTTCACTCCCTGTGAGGAGCTGCAGCTGCCATCAGGCCTCTCCTCCGCTTCTCTGCTCTGGGCTGAGCAAACCAAGGGGCCTCAGCTGCTCCTCATATGTCTTCCCTGATAGAACCTTAACTGTCTTTGTAGCCCTCCTTAGAACACTCTCAGAGAGTCCTTTTTGTACTGTTTGCACTGCGTTGCACAGAACTGCACACTGTACTCAAGGTGAGGCCACATCAGTGCAGTGCAGAGTGCAAGAGTCACTTCCCTCAACCAGCCAGCAGTGCTGTGCTTGATGCACCCCAGGACATGGTGGCATAAACTCAAAGTTACTCTTTATTAATGAGTAGAAGTATACTTTCAAAGTGTTTAGCTTACAGGTCCCCTCTCAAATACTAGCTGTGATTTCATAAAACTCTTATTCATTAACAAATTGTAAAGGAAAAACTTGACAGTCAAACACTGTCAATAATTACAGCAGGTTTCTGCACACTGTAAGGGCTTCGCCACCCCCACTAAATTATGCCTTGCTGGATTTTCACATATTTCTGTTGTTTGAAGATAAAGTTTTATATGACACGTGCATGGCTTTGACAAACTTTTCTTTACGTACATATGGCAGATGCAACTACACATTCTTACAAAGCCTTATATTGTATTTTGGGATAAAATGAAGAGCCGGTACCTGGGAAAACTTGCTTATATTTTCCAGCTGTGACATTTGTTCTAGTAATATTATAATAAACTGTGTAAGCTTTGCTTACCTGTTCACTTGGACCATTGTTGCTACAGAAATGTTTCTTCTAAAAGATATTTGAATCTAAATGACTCAGCCCAGGAAGACAATGAGTGTACATCTATAGAGTGGCTGAGACAAAATAAGCTGTTTCTCCCTAGTTACAAGAAAAGGTAAGCTTAAAAGAACAGAAAATTCTTGGCAGAAAAGAAGTGACAAAGACACATTAATTGGTCCTTGTCTGTCAAAGTGGACAAGCAGCCACGACAGGGGAAGGTTCTCTGTCCTCTCTGGCTGTGGCTCAGAGGGTGAGACAGACCTGGCCACAGCACAGCCCAGGGTGGAAGGGTGGAAACATAGGTAGGAGCTGGGACTGCTGAGATGCCTGGCCACACTCAGCAGGTTTTCACTGTGGGGAAAGGAAGGATTTCTTTATTGTTAGACTTTATATATTGTTTATATATAGACTTTATTGTTCTATGACACACCTGTCCTTTAAATGTAGCATGGAGTTGCTGCCTGGTTGTGAGCAGACAGAGTCTGGCTCTGCACAGGCGAGCTGTGCTCTGAAGTTTGGTGTCAGGTCCAAGACACAAGACTTTTCCTCTCCTTTGCTAGTTGCTTTTCAGTGTGTACCAGCCATTTGTACCTGGAAGCCCAGGTTTATTTATTTATTCTACAAAAGATACACTGGAGTATAACTGTATGGTATTACTACTGAATTTTATTTGATCAGAGCAAACAGCCACGAGCTTTTACTTCTCCCATTCCAGTGGAGTAAGATATCTGCTTTTAACACATGCATGTTACATATACAAACACCAGTGATTTCTCACTTCTTATTGCAATGCACTGAGTAGCAGAAATCTTTACTTGGTAAGGTTATCATTAAATTAATCACCTTGAGCTGTCCCCAGCTATTTACCAGAAAGTTATTGTACTCCATAAACCTGTATTAACAGTACAAACATGTAAGGATTATCTGTATCTGATTAATACTATGCAGAAAAAAGACTCCTGGAAATTTCCAAGGTGCACAGCTGAAGCCAGAGGAATGAGGCACAGCTGTACTTGAAAGGGGACATATATAACACAGGAAAGCTGTTGAGATGAAATTTCATTTGGAAGTGTGCAATATCTTTTGTATGTATTTTTGTGCACGGTGTACTGTTTTGAAAATTTACCTACATACACAAAAAACTTAACTATTCTTCCTAGAAAAAAAAAAAGAAAGAAAAAAGTTAATTTCAAATAGTATATGGTATCCTTTGGGAAATTACAGCATCCATAATGTTGCTTTAGGTGTCTCCACATTACTCCACAGAAGCTCTCTCACCAAACCTCATTTTCAGAGAGTTTGGTTTTGAACGCTTAGGCTCCTCATCTGGTCTGAAAGAAGAGGCAGTCTTTATCAGAAGAATCTTTTTCTGTTTCTAGGAGAAGGCAGGAACTCTGGGATTCATAGATCACCAGGGTTTTGCACTAAGTCTGTCTTGCTCACGGTCTTATAGATCTTACTCTCTGTATGGAAATTTGATTAAAAAGATAATCCCTTCAGAGTGTAAGGCAATAATAGAACAATAAATGGCCGCTTGTTTATGGGCAGCCATGCTCAGTGGAATACAAAGCAATGAGGGGAGGTAGGAGGAATCCCTCTCATGCTTAAGTAATTCCATATTCCTGATATATTGTGCATAATGCTGGTGAGAGAGGAAGAGTGGACCTCAAGGGATTTATTTATCCTTCAAAATATAGTGTAATTCCCTTTTGCATCAATGGAGTCTGTCTTTACTGGGGAAAGAGTTGACTTCATTTGTAATTAAAAGGTCTGGTTTATTATTGCAGTATAGGGGTGGACTGAAAAATGTTCACCAATTATAAGGGGAATACTTCTTAGATATGTAAAATGTATTGTTTGAAGTCTAGCTTGTGTCTTGAACAGAGACTTGCTTCTATACATGTTCATGTTGAAGATTAAATAAAACCTAGAAGATTCTGTCAGAATCCTGTTACACTGGCAGAAATCCCTGTTATATATTCATTCACTCTTTCCTTCATCCATTCACTAGTTTATAACAATGGCTGTTTCTAACAATTTTGTTAGCTGTTGGACTTTCAGACAGACAGAGCACAGGGATGAATGTTCTATTAGTCTTTTATTTTCCAGTCATTGAGGTAGATAACTGACAGCATAAAAACATTTCCCAGGAGTTTATTTTCCTAACTTTTATCTTAATTCCTTTAACCAATGCTGTAAGAGTGTCAACCATAAACCTGAGAGGCTGAAGAGGAATGTATTGTCTGAGAAAACTGTATTTGCAAGTCTTAAGTGGTGCTTGACATCATGGTAAGAATGGTTTATCTTTGACTTCTATGAGACGTGGTCCTTATTACATGAGTGACTATACAAACAGACTAATGTGGTTTTGTCAAGTTGCAGAAAGGTGTTTTTTTTTTTTTTTTTTTCTCCTTGTTAGATTGCTGTCTGCTTTTAAATTATCCATTTAATGAAAGACTGTTAGGAACAAACCTTGACGATGTATTAAGCATTCACAACCATGTAGATTTACAGTTTAAATGAAGTGTCTATTTCACTCATGAAAAGCCCTTTAGTATAGAAAAGCACACTTTCACTAGCTTTCATAAAACACAATGTTGTTAATAAAATGCCTTCAGTCTGCAATGTAGTTGTTTAGGTAGAATATTAACACAGAGCCAGTTCTTTAAATTTATTTCCTCAATGACTGGATGATTTTTTTTTAAAAGGCAGCATTGAAAGGGTCAACACATGAGAAAAAAAGTAGGGAAACACAGCTCCTCTTTCTGAAAGATTATCAGCTCAAGTCAAAACATAAAAAAGCAAAACTGCAAGGGCTTTGTTATGCATGGGGCCTATTGGCCGTTTCAGAGCAATCCTCTGTGTCACTGAACCAAGTTGATGACAGATGGTGAGACTGTCCTTGTGAATTTTTCACCTTAACGTGACAGGCTATATGGAAATGTCCCGTGATCACTGGGTATTTTCCAAATGTCCCTTGATAATCAACACAAACAGGAATCCTTTCTCATTTGGAGCCTGAAGCAGTTTTAAAGATTTTTCTTTCTGTATAAATTCTTCATACTACTGTGCAAGAACTGGAAACATTGGATGAATACTGCTGATTTCACGTTGTATTTATAATTAACATTTAGTTGGTCAGTGAACAAGGAGAGTTTATAAGAGAATTACACTGTGCAAATAAAACTCTTAAAACCTTAAAGAAAAGCAAGCAATGAATCAAAATGAAACCTGGAGCACTTTGTAATCTCTATCCTGGAAATACATCTGTCTGTCCCACTATGCATCTCCACAAATTTTGATCAAGATTTTTTTTATGTCAGATGTTTTCAAAATATATAATTCTTATAAATATATAAATCTATATAAATTTGCATTACTGTTCTTTAAAAAAAAAAAAAAAAGAGAGAGAACATAATCTGTGAATCTAGGGCTAAATACTGCTCTGCTTAGCTTATATCCAGCAACATGAGTAGGAATACTTGGGGAACAGGATTCAATCCTTCACAAACCTTACTTCTGCTTGAGCCACCACGTATCAGAGGAAGGCAACTCAGTCCCTACCAGGGCTACAAGAAGCCCACTCACAAGCGAAATAAGACCTCTCCATTGAGATCTCATCTTGTGTGCTACCACTCATGTTCCCCTGATGTCAACCTGTATTCTTACATCAGTGACGTCTTGGAGAAATGCGTTTGGTGGGAGTTATTAGGAGTTGCAGGGGAAAACTGAGTTACCTTTTCACCAGGAACGGAGGTGTGTGGAATAAGAGAATCTAGTCTCAGTGGTCAACTGACTGAAGGGGACAAATTTTGGGCCCTTGAAAGGGCTGGGCAGAGAGGAGAATTGCCAGCTACCAGTATTTCTGTACTGACTGTGTGATTTGCCTACATTAATAGTGGCTATCACAGACTTTGCTAGCACAGCCCTTCCATTTTAGTTAGTGGAATAAACTATCAGGCACTATGCTGATACAGACCAAAGTACAAAGATGTAACATTTCATGCCTTGCTTTGGCCTTGGCTTTGGACTCCAACTTATTAACTTTCAGAAATGAATGCTGTGTGTTCTGTATATTTCATTGTGGCTGTTTCAGGTAGCAAACCCTTATGTTTGGAGAAGGACCTTAAAGACTTTTTTTTTCACAAAGCATTTGTGCAAGACTTTGAATTGAATGAGTTTTCAGTTCTTGGTGACTTTGTCAAATAAGTCATTTCAGTTTTTTCCTGCTACCTAGTTCTGAAAGTTTTAACCTTTCAAATGGATTTAGGAATATGTCCAATTATCTAAAGCCTTATACCTAGATACAGATAAATACAGATTTCTAGCTCACAAATGCAGAGTGTTTAGATTTAGTAGTGTCTTAGTTTCAGCTGGAATGGAATTTTTTTCTTCAGAGAGTCTGATATGATGCTATGTTTTGGTTCTAGGAAAAAAACAATATTGATAACACACTGGTGTATATAGTTGCTGACAAGCAGTGTTTTATAGAGCCAAGGCCATCCCCAGAGAAAGGTCCAGGGGGCTGGGAGGGAACAGAATTAGGACAACTAACTTAAACTGGCCAAAGGGATATTCTATACCATATGCCATCAAGCGGAAGGAGTTTTGAAGGAGGTGGGAGTTCATTGTTCTTTCTTCCACTGCTCAGGAGGCTAGCTGGGCATTGGTCAGCTGATGGTAATTGGTTGTGCATCACTTGTTATATACATATATAAATATATATATATATATTTGTCACAACTATTATCCTTTTCTCTATGTTAGTAAACAGTTTTATGTCAAACTACAAGTTGTGTTTTGTTTTGGCTTTTTTTTTTCAGTTCCTCCATCCCACTGGGAAGGAAGGGAATGAGCAAATGGCTGTGTGGTGCTTAGCCAACTGCTGGGTTATACCACAGCAAGTAGAAAATCAACTCTGGTATTTTCTGGATACATTTTATCAGTTTCTATAAGCACTGATAAACATAATTGATATCTGTTCAGAAATACAGTACATGAAGGAAAGATTCTTATTTGTTTGCATCTGTGTGTGTAGTGTTTGCTTGTTTGTCCATTTTATTTATTTCTTCATTCCGTTATCTGAGGAAGGGAAAAAAAGTCGGTTTTGACATTTTTTTTCTAGGCCAGATTTTAATGGGAAAGAAGTTTGCTGTCATTTCTTCATTGTCAGCATCAGGTACTCTAATTTGCTCATTGTGGCCCAAAGGTATATTGTCAGCCAACAAAGTGATTGCACAACAAAAGAATCAATAGCTCATTATTTTTGGATTCAGAATACTTTGCATGTTGTTTTAGAGATTTCATGGCATTTAAGAGATTATTTGCAAATTAAAACAATGTTTGGATCAATCCATTAAATTGCTGGCTAATTTTCTTAAATTACACTTTCAGCTTTCATGTAAAAGCAATATTAACTTCATTTTCAAAATATGAGGCTGCAGTTTGAACTAATTTTCTAAGTGGATGATCATGTTTGCTTGTGAGTAGTTGTTCTATTACTACTTCTACAAAGTCCAACAGCAAAATAGTTGTAGATATTAAAACTCATTTAAAATTATTGGTCTGGCAATTCGTATAATCAAGAATCACTTACATTGGAAAGGACCTTTGGTATCATCAAGTCCAACCATCAACTTGACCTACTGAGTCCCACCTCTGAACCAGGTCCCTTAGTGTCACATCCATGTCTTGAATACCTCCAGAGATGGGGCCCCTACCACATCTCTAGGCAGCCCACTGCAATACCTAACTGCCTCTCTGTGAACAAATTCTTCCTGAAGTCCAATCTAAACCTCCCCTGGCACAACTTGAGACCATTTCCCCTCATCCTATCACTTGTCACCTGAGAAAAGAGATTGACACCATCCTGGCTACAGCCTCCTAGTTGTAGAGAGCAATGAGGTCTCTCCCCAGCTTCTTCTGTTCCAGACTAAATTCAGTTCAAGCACACAGTACTGTAAGTGGAGCTCTCTTGAACCACATTGCTGTAACTTCTGTTACATAAAACCTGGGATTGAATAACCTTCCTCCTCCAAAATTTTTTTTAAAGGTGGTATACAATGCAGATAAGCAAGTTAAAAAATCACTGATAGAAGGAATGTGGCTTTTGAGAAAAATTAAATAAAAGTAACTTTTGTTTTAAATTTAGTTTTAGCTTTTAGGGTTTTTTAACTATTTAATTTGCACTTCATACATCAGTCTGTCTTCCTGCACTCTGGGCTGCCCAGCATGAAGTTTGAGGATCCAAATTTACAGTAGTCCTCCAGTTAGGTAGTGGCTAAAGCTCACTTAGTTACTGATCCTTGTGGCGGCTTCCCCTAAAGACACTTTTCCATGGTAAGACCATTTCTTTACTCCAACATATTGCCGCAGCTCTTTCACCCAAGGTGCTCAGTTCCTGGGGAGACTGCTACATGCGTTCAAATCTGTGTCATCCCAGCATCTTTGGGTGGCAGAAATTCACAAAAGAATAAGTGCTTGAAGGATTCTTAGCCCAGATTCTGCTCTTGTTTTAGACATCCTTCACTCTAAGTTTCACTGACCTGAATTTCTGTGGAATGCAAACTAAGAACTAGCAATTGAACATTTTCTTTTTCTTGCAGAAAGCACTCTTTGCATAAACCACCTTTAGAGCATGCAAATGACAATGTTTCTACTGCAGAGGTTTCTACCTGATTGAGCTGTGCCAATGAGTGATGACCAATAACAAATACATTAAAAAAATATCCCCATAATGAATGGATTCTGTGTACAGAATAAAAAGCCACATTTTCTTGGTATACCAATGACAATTTTTGCCTTGGCTCCACATGCTTTGCCATTTATTTATTTACTCTTTTTACTAGAAATGATCATTTAATCATGCAACACCAGAGACAAATTGTGTCTATGTGGATGTCTGTGGTAAAACGACGGCAATTAGATTTCATCTTTCTTGAGCAACAGCTCAGTCAATTTAATCCCTCAGAAGGTTTTTTGTGCCCTTCTGTTTGTTGCTAGCTGTATTTTCCATAAGGATGGTAAAGTCTGTTTTAGTCAGGTACTGAAACTGCTTAAATACACAGTTATGTCCTAGATAACTTCTGACCACCTATGTTGAAAATGCAAATTAGAGTGCTCGGTCCCACAAAAACATTATAAATACAGTTTTCTCCCTATTGATACTGTCATAGTGCAAATAATTAATTCTGGCATACAAGTAAGACTTCTGGACAAAACAAACATTTTGACCTCCAAAATCTCAGTGACTTGAAAAGACATCATCTACACAACTCTTTGAATGTACTTTATTGAGTCAGAGTACTTGGTCCTACATTTATTCTCTGTTTATTCCACTAAACATCCAGAACTTAAAACTGTCACACTCTTTTAAGAAGACTTTTGTTTGATGTAATTCCTAATGTATTTAGAGTTGAAAACATCTTTAAATGAGTTTATGACACAGGGGAATAGAAATATATGAGTTCTGCTGTTCATGTTATTTATTATTTGTAGTGTGGCAACACTGGTGATTCACTAATGTGCTGGGAGATGTATAAACACAGAAATGAAGCATCCCAAAGAACCTGTATCTCTCTTGTTCTTCTTTTGCTGATTCCCACATGAGTTGCTGCAGTGACAGCTTGCTAGATGGAATCAATACTGAAATGATGCTTTTCCTAACTTGAAGGCTTACATTTTTTCTGGAGGTGTTAAATATCCCCAAACTTCTCCATTTTAACAATGTCTATACTCACATTTAGTGGGAGTTCTCAAAATTAGAAGCTGAAAGCACAAAACTTGACTACCTTGAGTTAGTACAGGGACACTGAATTGTCCTATTCTCATGACCTTGAGCAGCTGCTCCCTTGTGCAAAAGGCACGAATTTGCCTGACACTAACTGCAAAACTCCAGAAGTTTTAGTCATTCATGGCTTAGGGCCAACACCATGGTTGTAAGATGCTACCTAGAAGGTTGCTCTAGAGTCTTTCCAGGTCTCATTAAACTTGTTGCTTCTCATGTCACTCTGTGCTGCTCTGGAAGTCAGGGAAGAAAGGGATCCAGTCTGAGAGCAGCTCTAAAAGCACAGGTCTATCACAGTCCTTGTGGACTTAGTCCATGAAAAAGTCAGACTGATAACTCAAAGGTGGTGACATTACCACCCCTGCTTGCCAGTGTGGCAGTGCAGAGAGGGTTCTTGACTTTTGTCTGTATCAGGAAAACACAGCCCTCAGTGTGTTCTGTGTGTTCTACTGTACAGCTGAAGAGCTGAGTTCACTGTAGCTTGTCACAATTTCCTGTTTCTTCTTTCCATTCCATAGAATCATAGAATTTAGTTGGAAGGGAGCTTTAAGGGTCATCTAGTCCAACTCCCCTGCCATGAACAGGGACAACTACAGTTGCATCAGGTTGCCCAGAGATGTGGTGGATGCCCCGTTCCTGGAGACATTCAAGGTCAGGCTGGATGGGGCTCTGAGCCACAGTGCCTCACCACCTTTATTGTAAAAAACTTCTTCCATATATCTGATGTAAATATCCTCTCTTTTAGTTTGAAACCATTTCCTTGTGTCCCATCACAACAGTCCCTGCTAAGGAGTCCGTCCTCTTCTTTCTTATAGCCCCCCTTTAGGTGCTTAAAGTCTGCTACCCAGGAGCCTTCTCTTCTACAGTCTGAACAGCCTCAGCTCTCTCAGGCTATCTTCGTAAGTATGGTGTTCCATCCCTTGGATCATTTTTGTGGACCTATAATATTTTTCATTGTCTGCTGAAGCCAAGATGATCTGAGTATCAGTGTCAGTGGAAGTAAATTTGTGCCTGATGTTCAAAGGACGTAACCAGAAACAAGGTGCTTGGAAGCACCTATCTCTGCTCACAGGGAGGAGTTGCATGAGCTCCCTGCTGTACTTGCAGCTGCCAGCTTGTATTTGTTATTTAAATGGAAATAGAGAATACTTATTCCCAGAATTTCTTTTAACAGTGAAAACAGAAGAACAATGTAATTCTAGGAAGAGAGATGGGAGTGCTGACAAGATGCCTACCTTGACAGTAGACACTGCTGTTTTGATTGTCCTCTGATGAAAGCCTATCCTGTTCTCCTGTTGCTCCTTTTCCGGTTGTTGATGATACATCTATATAACATGATTTGGGATGCCACGGCTGGATCCTATAAGAAGTATAGGTGTGCTACAGCTAATTGCTTTGAGTGCTGTGTTGTGCAAGCATTACTAGGAAATTTCTGGAGCTGGTTTGGTCAACGTTACCGTGCATATCAGCTCAGACATGCCCAGAGTTATCTGCTTGTCAGACAGAAGGTTGTTGCTTTTTTTTTTTTTTTTTTTTTTTTTTTCCTGCTGTAATTTTCTAAAGAAGAGGGAAGGGCTGAGAAAGCAGAGAAATCTGGTGCTATCTGTCCTCTTGCATTTTCCTGCCGTTGGTAGGGAAGTAGTGAGTTATGAACAGAACTAACTGATGAGCATTCTCATGAAGATGTCTGTGAGTAGTTTCTCACAAACCTTTTCCCCACACAAATACTTCTGCTGAAATATTAAAATTAGGGGAAACAATTTTTCTCTGTTAAAAAAAAAAAAAGCATATTAAAAAAAAAAAGCACAGAAACAATCCCAATGCAAACTCCTCCCTTTTGTTTTTACCCGCTGGATGTTTGTGATAAATTGAGTGCATCTTATCTGTGACTTGCTTACATAATGAGGTTGGTCTTTATTATCACTACTCTCCCCAAAAGGAGAAAGGATAAGCTTAGGTTTTAGATCTTTTGTAATTACAGGAAAATATGCAGCTATGTCATGTTCTCCTCACAGGACTCTCAAAGCTTTTCCATTTGATCCTTCTTACTATTTTAAGAAGAAAGTATCTGAAAATACTTGACATTTTTATTTATTTATTTTTTATATTACTCTCATGCCACAGTAATGCACATTGTATTGGATGCATGACTGATGCCATTCCTACCTAGGAAGATAATGATATCTCAGGGACTATTTTCTCCAAGTGATGCACAATGTGGAACTCCCATAAATGTTAACGAGTTGTACAGGTCCACCAACCGAGTGAAGGCAAGTCCAGATATACTATATCAGGGCTTATTGCTTACATGACAGACAGGCTTCTCAGTGGCAGGAAAGTTTCTTTGAATTTAACAGTTTAAAAATGTTTAAAAATGCCACTTCTACAAGATATGCAGATGTATCACCACTAAATTTCATACCCATATCTTATAGCTGTAGCTGATCTTAATAAAGAAATAAGCTTCCATTTAATGTCTTTCACTAACTAATTTCCGTAATACCAGCACAATGCCTGGAACTCAATAAATGATTTTAATAAATTGCCATAAGCTGAAAATGAGGAAAGATGAAATTCAAAACATACTCCAACGTGATTCTTTCTGAAGGAAGAAATGAGGATGAATTGAACACTCAAGGTAATACGGAAAAGACCCCAAAGCTAAATTCCTTTTCTATTTTCATTTGCCAGCAAGAATCTAGTGTGAACCTGTGTGCAGCTTGGCATGTCAGGTGAGGTAAAGTTTTTGTACATAAAATGCCTGGCACAAATTCTCTATGAGTGAAGAGGCAGGTTTTGTCACCTACTGTTCATGAGCTTCATTACCATTAGTGTGATTATTTGCAATGATCAGATGAAGGAAAATATAGATTTTGAGCATTTCTGAAGAACTTCACAGTTTATGACATTACATGAGGCATATCATTTTTTGGTTGTTATTGTTTTTCCTAAGATGTTGAGCTCTTGATCAGCAGTCTTGAATGGATTACCACCTTTGACAGTTTTTATAAGCTATTTCTAAAAGCCACCCATTGCTTCAATATTAAAATGTTTGGTCATAGTTAGAAAAGTTACAAAAGCTCTGAATTTCATGTGTGACACCCATTTGCCCTTGAAGTTATAAGAATCAAAACTGTGTATTAAAATGGATTCTGTTGTTGATGTTTTAATGAGGACAGAAACAATGGGCATTGAACATATTTCCACAAAAGAACCTGTTATGGAGAAACTCTCACAGCCATGGCAGATAAGATTCAGCACCAAGGAAATACATTTGCTGACTGGGAAATAATTTGTCATAAACATTTTTATAAGCAGTGTGTGTTGGATTCTGCTTTCCAAAGCTGCTGGAAAATTAAGGGCTATTAATGCACAACATTTCCTGGCGCTGGAATTGGATATAGCTGCGTTTTGCATACCCTGCTGCAGGTGCTGAATATGTTCATTGAAGCCAAGACAGCTCTGTGGCTCTGTCTGCCCCGGTAGGTGGAGCATGGTCAGGACAGGGGCTGGAGCACTACAGCATGAGTATCTGTAGTGTTTGGGTATTACCACTTGTCCTTGGCACAGTTTAGGCTTGTGCCAAACAACATTTTCTGAAACAAAGCCTTGGTGTGTTCTGGATAACACCACAGGTTAGGGGCTGCTCTCAGTGGGCAGGCTAGATTAAACCACATTGTTTTGGGAAGGAAGAAAGTGAATTTAGCCAGATGGCCAGGAGCCATTATGACATTTGCCTTTAGGGTTCCCTAGTCTGTTTTATTTATCAGTGTAGACATCACCTGTAAAGTCTCATATGTTTGCAGCAGTGGGATGCCTGTTGGTAACTAAGACAAAAATTTCCTGATTCCTTTGAAGCTTTTACATGCATTGACATGAATCTCTCATTTTTTTTTTTCAGGGACTTTGTTAAAGGGAAAAAAAAAAAAAGACAACATATGAATTAAATCAATTTGATATCTCATCCCTCAAGTGTTCTGATAGTCTGTCAGCTAATCCTGGTTGCTCTCTTTCCCAGGGCACCTTGGAGACACACAGGAACTTGCTCCAGGCTAAATTAATTATTCTAGTGATGGTGGCAGCTGCATGATCCCAGCTGCCTTCTTTCCTGGCCACATGATAGCAGTAGGGCTCCAAGAAAAAGGGCCACACGCTCCATGAATTTATCTATTTGTAGGGATCCACTCCTGACTGTGTTCTTGGGACATACCTTGAGCATATACAATGTGGTGTGTGGGAGGCCCATACGTAAGTCCCAGGAAGCACTAGGCCTACTCTGTGTATGGTTAGGTCTGATCGTGTCTGCTGGTATTTGCAGAGAAAGAAACAGTCCATTAAGCCAGAAAAGCTGCATGCCATTACGTTGTACATTACATTGTAGAACATGCCCTGGACTACTGGCCAAGTGTCATTTTGTTCCTTTTGAACTCATTTATGCAAGAGCAAATATTTGACTTTGCAGTGTCTGAGTTTTTCACTCATAGAACTATAAAGGTTGGAAAAGACCTCTAAGATCACCAACTCCGACTACTGACCCATCAACACCATGTTCACTACACCATGTGCCTATACCTTTCCTGAAAACGTCAAAGGAAGAGGGGAGCTCATTGTAGCACCTGACCACCCTCCCAGAGAAGAAATTTTTCCTAATATGCAACCTGAACCTTCACTGGTGCAAATTAAGGACATTACTTCTCATCCAATTACTGTTATCTGGGAGAAGAGGCCGGCCCCCACCTCACTACAATGTCCTTTCAGGTCATTGTAGAGAGCTATAGTGTCTCCCCTGATCCTCCTTTTCTCCAGACTAAACAGCCCCAGTTCCCTCAGCCGCTTCCCATAAGACTTGTGCTCCAGACCCTTCGTAGCTTTGTTGCCCTTCCCTGAACACACTCCAGGGCCTCAGTGTCTTTCTTGTAGTGAGAGGCCCAAAAGTGAACACGGTACTCGAGATGCAGCCTCACTGAGTACACAGGAACAATCACCTCCCCACTCTTGCAGATGACACTGTTTCTGATACAAGCCAGGATGCTATTGGCTTTCTTGGCCACCTGGGTACACTTCTGCCTCATGTTCAATTGGCTGTTGACTAATACCCCCAGATCCTTTTCCTCCTCACAGCTTTCCAGCCACTTTACCCCAAGCCTGTAGCATTGCCTGGGGTTGCTGTGACTGAAGCACAGGACCCAGTAATTGGTCTTGTTGAATCTCATACAATTGGCCACAGCCCGGCTATCCAAACTGTCCAGATCCCTCTGTAGGGCCTTCCTACCCTCAGACAGATCAACACTTCTCCCCAGCTTGGTGTCATCTGCAAACTGACTGAAGATGCACTTAATCCCCTAGTGCAGGTCATCATTAATGATATTAAACAGGGCTGGCCCCAGTACTGACCTCTGGCGAGCACCACTCATGACCGGCCACCAGCTGGATTTAACTGCATTCACCAACACTCCCTGGGCTTGGCTGTACAGCTAGTTTTTAACCAAGCAAGGAGTACACCTATCCAAGCCATGGTCTTACTTGTATGACTTGTCTTTTGGATCAGAGAGAGATTATTTGACCCCGCAAGAGTTCATTCACAGAGGTTCCTAATGTGTAGTCACCTAGTTCCAAGTGGATGCTCAACTGTTGCCTAACCCTGCCAGTGCCCTGGGAGTCTTGGCATAAGCCTTTAAATGGAGAATTCCTAGTGGCCATCATTTCTTTTCTTTGGTATGTTCCTTTTCAAGCAAGGGACTGGAGGACTACAGACTCCTCTGTGTCCAAACTGTAGCAAGATTCACAAAATGTAGCTGTTTTTTTCTTCTTCGCAAGTCCCTATATAATATTTCAGGATGTCTTTACCAGCTTGGGTCACAAACAAAACCCAGTGACCTATTTCAAATGCTCAACAGCCCAGTGCATGGAGCACTCATGCATAATGTGCAGTCTTATTTTCTTTTCCCACTTGCTTTGGAACACAGATTTGAAGTCACATCTTACCCTCCCAACAGAAAATCTTCTACCAGATCAAGAATGCACTGGCTATCACACAAAAGCATACTCTAAGATGAATCCCTCATCTCCTGTCAGTGAAGCTAATCTACTTAATATAAAATACTTAAAATATTCATAGTAAATATTCAGACCCTATTGCTTAATGACTACGGCTGTTCCCTGGAAGACTGGGTTTATAATCACTGCCCTAATGAATAAACATCTGAGATTTACAGATAGTGGACAATGGCAAACAGAAAGTACTCCTTTTAGAATAGGGTACATTATCTGTGATTATTTACCCAAGAAATTATTTGAGCTTTCTTTAGCTCCACGGGGGTAAATTTTGACTGGAAACCACTGTCTCTAGGAGGAAATTATGCTTGCAGTGCAGAGATACCATACTGATAGAATTTGATACAAAACTAAAAAAGAGCCTAAGACTAAATCTTTAACCCAGTCTCAGTATTGTTGTAGCCTACAGGAGAGATCTTCAACCAAAATTGCAAAGTTAGACTGACAGTAGTGCTTTTGGATGATTGCTCCTATTCATCAGACTTCCAGTCCTTAGTCACATCAGGATGAAGAGGGTTACATTGTTCTTTCTGTAGTGTAAGCTCAGGAAAAAAATATATATATATACATACATATATATATATATATATATAATGTCGTCCTATTTGCTTGTTATCAAATTTGAACAGTTCACTTTGGAAACACTAAGCGTTACCCCAGCTGAACTCTCCTTTTTAGGCTGTAACTGTAACTGGCTCAGATTGCCTTCCATGGGATGCTAGAATCAATATAGAAAATTAGATGGGAAAATGTGTGTTAATCTATTAATTTAATCTTCATTTTCAAGTCATCGTGCTAAAATATGTATATCGAGATTCCAATAAATGGGAAAAATTGTTCTTTTTCCTTTTCTCCTGCAACCAACTCAGAAATCCAGGAGTCATAAAGTTTAGCCTTGTCACAAGCTATAAGTTATGGTGGCACAGCAATATCTTTTACTGTCCAGATAAAAAAGAAAATTACTAACTTCATCCTTGCCTGGTGATGCAGTGAGCTGCCTGAGGTCTCAGTGGTTTCACTTCATTTAACATGAGGAAGTAGAAAACTGATGTACAAAAATTCCCTTGAGCCATCATTCATAATTATTAAAAAACAGCAACAACAACAAACAAAACCATCATTTTGTAAGGTTTTCTGATCTACCCACACATTGATTTTTATTCAGAGAGCATTTTTTGTTCCACAAACAAAAGGTCTTCTACATTTGTTACGTAACTTTCCATTTCAGTTTTCCTTTGTTTGTATTTTGATAGTGTATTTAAGTTTACCCTTTAGATCTATTCTTTGCATTCTCTGAGATAACCAATCTGTTTTCTCCAAGTATTGTTTGGGTTGCTAATTGTAGTAATGAGGCTTTCTTGCCTTTTTTCAGTAAAATCATCCAAACATTTTAGCAGATATCATTGCTGCCATGAACCCTGGCTCACAAATTGTGACACAGAAGGCTGTAGGACTCTTCAGGTGGAATTCTTGTAGGTAGACTGCATAGATTTGCAATGTATAATTACAAAGCTTACAAGCCTCATACTTCAAGTATTGAATTTCTCCACATAGGACGTATTTACAGGAATTGTTGATTTTGTCATGGATGTTGAAGTGCATGCATGTAAGGCAACTAGCATTACTTTAAATAAGTTAAAGCAAATGCACAAATAGAAATGATTTGTATGAAACACTGATGTCAGTATCAACATCTTCCATGCAGTACTGAATGTGTCAGATGTGAGTGAAAACTGTGCCATGAAGAAGAACAGGGAAGCTCTTGGTAAGAGAAAGTGAACAAAGTTGGATGGATTTGGAAGATACCACTATAACTCTGAAGAGCTCATATTCCTTTTTATTCTTACTAGCTACTAAGAAATTTATGCTGTGCCTACTGATCATTTCAAAGTAAAACAGTAACGAGAGTGGCCAAATACCAAAGAACAGATGAAACAGACAAGTGTGCTTACATATGCATTAGATGAGGAGAAAGTCGGGAATGGAAGGTTTGATTTTCAAGCTTTTGCAAGGAAGCTATAAACGAAGGCAAGTTCTAAATGGAGTTCATTAAAAGAAATAAAAATAAAAGGGGGAGGAGGGGAATTATAACTGTTATTTGTTTGTAAGGAGGATTTAAATTAAACTAACCAGTTTGTAGAGCTCTCACAGAAACAGTATATATGCTTTTAAACTTTATGCTGTTACATTAATGTGATGCATCAAAATCTCAGCTTTTAAGCAGGAAAAAAAATTCTCCCTTCATGGCTGTAAAGAATAAGCTGGAAAATGGGATCCCAGAAGGCTTAAGATAGAAAAGTGAGTCATGAGACATAAAAAAGTTAAAAATATAATTCTATTGATTTTTATAGCAACTCCTTAGCTCTTTGATGTCTGTATGAAAAATCTATGAACAGTTGTCACAGAGGGACCTTACTTATGGAAGGCAGTGCCTCTGTGTTACTAGGTTCAGTAGGAAGAGACCCTGAATTCAACATCATTGTAGCAGGCTAGTTTATGTCTTCCCTACCTCTCTGTACCCATAGAAGAGAAATTCAAGTGAAGAGTACTTGGGTAAATAAAGGTAGGATATGCCACTGTTACCATTTTCTAGAAATGAAATATTTAGTCACATGGGCAGTCAGTGCAAGACAAATGAACTTATGAATGACAATGCAACTGACCTGCACAGAGACCTGACTTATATTGGGATGAATCACACTTGGATGCTGGCCAGACTATTTCACTAGTTGTTACTGGAGCCAAGATAATCAGGTCAGGCAAGCTGTGTCTCTTTTAGGTGCTTCATGTCAGGTGAGAGGACTAATTACAGGCTATTAATCTTTATTCAACAGTAGTAACAGGTAGAAGGAAATTCCTCATGTGACTTCTAGGAAGCTAAATGCACAGTGTTGAGGTTTTGACATAAAATGGAATAAGCTGTTCATTGTGCTAGGTATGTTATTAAAAACAGCGAACTATAATGTGATATATGCATGATGAAGGTACTCAGAGAAGCCTACAGAGAAGTAGAGAGTCTGTCAGTGATATCTGTTTTAGTTGCTTAAGCCCATGTTAGTTAGAAAATTTCATCTACCAAGTCAAATACTGCCAATTGGTATGGATAGTGCACTATCATCATCTAGCATTAGAGAGTTTGCTAATTTGCACAGATACTGGTAACAGAGGAATAGGGAATAAGATATTTTTCATGTAAGGATGTGACAGGACACTATCACCCCTGTCTTTTACCTGTAAACTTTTGACAAATCTAGAAACATTGTTGAAAGGCCCAAATATAGGGAATTTGGCAAAAGGCAGTTCCTCGCAAAATAAATAAATAAATAAATGAAAAATCACTTGGCAACCTAATTCTTAGTCCCATTACCATTATATGGGACACTTTGAGTATCAAAGGAAAGCTTCTTTCCCCAGGGGCAAAACTGTATATCTTTTGCATAGTCTGGACCAAACGGCTATTTTCACTTGACATCTCCCAGCAAATCCCAGTCTGTCATCCTGAAGAAGATACTAGCTAGGAAGTTGCCAGCCCAGAGGGTGAAAGTGTGCAAAATGACAAGCAAATGTGAAAAAAGTCTCACAAAGAGTGGTATCAGGAAATCTCAGGGTAGAATGCCTGCCACTTCCACCTGCAGCTAGCAAATGCAAAAAGCACACAAAAGTCTTACTATCATTGATTATCTGTTTCAGATGTTTGAGAGGGTAGCTTCCAAATGCATGATGTGTCCATGACTTACATAAAAATGCTCTAAATATATTGCTGCCACCATGATCTGATGTCCAGAGATCATATTTAATAAAGCCCTGTGTATTTCCTCAGGATGGTTGTCTCAGGAGATGATAAAATACTCAGAGTCTTACAGATGGCTCCCATTCAGAGGAGCAATTGCTAATTGAGTCTATTTAGTTATCAAGGACAATCAAAGCCATGTTTTCTGAATCAGTAGGCACCAAACAGAAAGCTCTTTGCACATGGCTTCAAGCCCCATTCACACTGGGCTTGCTGTTTGCTTGAGATTCATTTCAAGTGCTGGTTCTAGCAGTAACCTTTGTGTTTCTAACCCTGTTGCGAGGGTTCTGGGGGTGTGTGAAAGCTTGTGCCCCCCACTGCTATTTCTGTAGTACTAATCAGACCTCTCTACATCACAGATGCAGGAAATACTTTTCTGCTTGTAAATCTGGCACTTGCATTGACCACAGAGAAAATGGATAAATTTGCGCAGAAAAGGCATATGTATATAGGTCTAGGAATTTTCTATTAAATACATACATATATTAAATATTAAATACATACATATGCACATCTTGTGTGTCTCTGAGTTATAATATTTGAGACAGCGGGCTCTAAAACTTCTTCCATGTGCCTATGTGTTATCTCACGGTAAAGACTATGATTTTACTCTCATTCTACAATGTGGAAAAAGTTCTAATGCAATAAATTGTATCTTTACAATTAGGTTCAAGATAAAATGATGAGCAGTGGCACATAGCTGCTAGATTCTCCCTGTCAGCTCTAGATCACGTGCCATAACCTGGAGAGCACTGGGCCCTAGGTGTCTAGGTCCTGCCTGTTTCATTAAGCACTATGAAGCTGGCTGTCAGCTATTAGCATGCAGAATATTAGCAGCACCATACCTGTCAGAAAGAAAAAAGGGCCTTCAAACAGCTATATCAGTATAATCCATTCATCGTTTTATTGAACTGAAGCTTGATAGGGGGTTTCTCAAATGCATGTGATGCCCCATGCTGTTAAGAGTTTTGTATTTTGATCTCAGATTATGCTGAAAGATTTGTGCCAGCTCCCTTTTGGTTATGTATCTGAAGTTGTTCAAAGGCAGAGGTTATTTCTTCCAGGGCTGAGTGTAATTTGCACTCACCATGTTGCCCCAGAGACACCTGTTTCATGGTTTGGGGCATCTGAGGGGGAGTGGGAGTGGGGATAGAAACTCATCCTTCCATTTTGCTGAGCCTGTGCCACCAGAGGCATGCTCTGCACTCCTGTGATTCTGTTGGCTTTTCAGTCTGGGCCTGGGCCACAGTGCAGTGAAATCAGCCTATAGTGAAGGTGAAGAATGAGGCCAAGATGCGGATTAGAGAGGTTCCACTTCATGACAAGCTGTTGTATGTGCTTTATAGGGGTGAGATAGTTTTATGATAAGAATGGTTTGCATCTAAGAATTAAACGAAATGTGCAAATATACTTTGGTATCTTTCTGAAAGTTTCAGTGCCATTCAGCTACCAGTCTCCTCTTTCCACCTCCCCTCCATCTCTGTCCTATTTAAACCATTGGCTGAAGTTCCTGAAGCCTTTTAGAGGCGTTGGCAGAGGCTAAATCTGCTTGAATGCCTGGTTGAATTTCTGTATGGAAATCTGGAAGGCTGGCAAGAGACATTTTTGTGGATATTCCCTTTGTTCACTCCATCTCATGTCCCAGAACACAGTAGAAACATAAGTGCATAGAGGTCGTGTAATAGTGTTTTTATGCCACCTCAGAGTTCAAATTTCTTGTCTTCTGCAACTGTGGCTTGCATCTGTAGTTGCATCTTCTATGTCCAGGTGCACAGGCAGAGCTTTGTCACCTCTGAGAGACGATAAAAGGTAGATTGATTGGTCTTTATGTAGTTCATTAGAAAACACAAAATTTCCAGGGGAATCCTAAGATGCAAGAAGTTAGATCTCATATATTTTTCTAAATAGTGTATGCCTGATTGTAGTAGTTGGCTAGTGATTTGTTCAAAAATGTTGCAATATCTTTCCCAATATTGACTGAAAAAGTTGTAAGGCTGCATTACCAAGAAAATAACAAAAAATATTGATAAAAGCAGAGGGCTATCATGAGCAAGATACTTATGGAGCATGCCTGTAGAATACAGACTCGATATTTCCGTCACGGTCTGAAGGGGCCATCAACCTTTGGTAGGATTTATTTGACATGGAAGTGATCCTTATTCTGTATTATAAACCAAAAGTTTCCTGGACTATAGTTCTTTTTTTTTTTTTTTTTTTTTCTTTTTGTGTGTGTGTGCATTCTATAAATTTTGTTTAGTAGTTTCATTCTCAATATTTTGGAAACACCTATATTTACAGAAATACAAGATCTGTATAGGAGTACATCTGTAACCAGGAAGTTGGATTTGGTAAATGTTTTTCAAAATCTCACATTGTCTCACAGTAATATCTGCGGATTTTGTGGCTTTTCTGTGCAGCAAACACAGCATGAGCAAGAAGCTGTCTGAAAATCTGATGAATAACTGGGTGAAACATCAGTCCTTGCAAAGAGTGGCCTCCAAAATTCCACCAAGATGTCTAGCAGGAAGACTGTAAGGAAAATAATCAGATTTCACGTGTCATTTGTGACCGTGTAACTCTTTGGGATAGTATGGAGCCACAGAAATGCAGTTTTTCCAAAGTAAAAAACAGGTTCACTGAAAACCTTTTTAGAACAATATTTTCTTGCATTTTTTATTTTGGAACTCATTATTTTTGAAGATATGATGTGTCCTGACAAGTACCTGAAGTGCTGTTGTGATATGACAACAGTAGTCCAACGTTCTGGCAAACTAGCAAAAGCAAAGATTCAAAAATGTTAAAAATTAAAACCAATGGTAAATTTCCATATTCGTGATCTACAGTACAGATAGGAAGTTTTATTGAAAGGAGAAAGGAGGCAAATGTGGCTAGCATATAGACCTGAAAGATGATAAAACTACTCTGCCAACCTTTAAAAAATGATATTTTCAGCAATTTAGACAAACAGAGCTTGTTTCACTTGATCTTGGGTATATATCTCAGATAATCAATAAGGACAAAATTAAATATTGGAGCTCAGACTGTTTGTGAGGAGACCATATGGAAAGTAATCAGTCAGCTATTACAGCCATTTGCTGTCACAAACACTTTGCAGTTGTACTTCATGTGAAGTTTTGATGTTGAAACCCCCAGAATTAACATTCTTGGTCTGAGTTCTGGCAAAAGGGGAGTCAGAACAAGTCTTTGTTAAACCATAGATGCAGTCATCTGGAGCAGCTGTTTTAGTGTGAAAGCATAATATTCATGAAAGGGACTGTGTGGTGCGTCTGATCTTTTCTAACACACAAGTGTACAAGTACATGTAAACACAGGGGGATGTCCATCCCATTTCTAGATTCAGAAATCATATGCAGATTAAATTGGACAGCAAAATATTTAAATTCGTCCATGCTCAGTACAATTTTTTCTGTGCAATTTTATGTACCTTGGCCTTTGCCAGCATTTCTATCTGTGTTGATGCCTTACTAAAAGATTTTTCTGTTTCAAAGCAAGCCAGAGCAAATCATTAGTATCTCTGTGGCAATTGCATATAAAGTCCACAAATTAAAAATCTTTTTAAGAAGAAAAGTAACCTGAACATGAATTTCTCTGCAGAATGATTTTTTATTACTCGTAATGTCCAAAGGCAGTAGTTCACATTCTGAACTAATGGCCTGTGAAATGTCATTTAAAAATAAAAGATGTGTTTGAGTCAGAGGAATAACAACATCTTTGACTGTCCTATGTTTTTTTTCCCCAATGTTTTGAAAGACATTTAATTTTTTCTTCTATTTTTTTTGAAAGATACTTGATCTCATTCTAAAAAAGTACAGACTTAATTACAGGCCATAGCTTTTTTGTCTCAATTTGCACAATTTTGACAACAGTGCTTTAAATGGAGGGACACAAGTGCAGCTTAATTGAAATTCTGATGATGTTTTTTGCGCTAATTGATACCCATGTTGGCAGACTGAGCTCAGCGACCCAGGAATGAATGGACAGGAAGAATGAGACTATCAGCTTAGCCTTGCAGGTGGTCTTTCCTGATCAAGATTAAAGAACATTGGCAGGACGCTGCAGGAGAGCCAGCACTGTTGATACCTTATGCTATTCACATTTTGTGTTCAAGCACAGGATTTTAGTGTTCAGGCTGAGATTTTCAGTCTGGTTCCATTTGCAGTAGTAGTAATAATAATAATATCTAAAAGTAGACTGAGAATGACTTAATTACAATGTATAAGGAGGCTGGCAAAGAGAAAATGCAAGGTAGAGCAGAGGCCTTTAATCTGGCAGGGAAAAAAATGAAAAAAACATTGTTAAAAAGTAATAATTGACCTTGGATTTAGCATGAATTGAGATTGGTATGTAATACAGATTAATAATGCAATAGAAGTAGGTGTAAACAACTTTGAAACAAAGTTTCAGAGCTATGGCAGATTCTGTATCCTGCAAAGACTTCAGATAGATGCTGGTGACCTAATACAGGATCTTGGGCTCAACACAAAACTGGTAGGATAACCTTAGCCTGGAATATGTAGGAGATCAGACTAGTCGATTCTGTGCCATAAAGGCTATTAATCCTGCTAATACTTTCTTCTTATACAGTTTTTTCATCAGTGAAACTCAAGGAACTTAAACATGCAGATCTGTAGTAGTATTCCCATTGTACACAGACATGGACTGTATCTCAGTGAGGTTAAATCACTTGTCAGAAGACATTTAAGAGTTTAACAGCAGTAACAGGAATACATAGACTATCAAATTCTGCTTTATCAAATGGGCACAGTGATTGGTAGAAAAAAATCTCACTTATGAAGTTCCTTCCCTTCCCTTCCCTTCCCTTCCCTTCCCTTCCCTTCCCTTCCCTTCCCTTCCCTTCCCTTCCCTTCCCTTCCCTTCCCTTCCCTTCCCTTCCCTTCCCTTCCCTTCCCTTCCCTTCCCTTCCCTTCCCTTCCCTTCCCTTCCCTTCCCTTCCCTTCCCTTCCCTTCCCTTCCCTTCCCTTCCCTTCCCTTCCCTTCCCTTCCCTTCCCTTCCCTTCCCTTCCCTTCCCTTCCCTTCCCTTCCCTTCCCTTCCCTTCCCTTCCCTTCCCTTCCCTTCCCTTCCCTTCCCTTCCCTTCCCTTCCCTTCCCTTCCCTTCCCTTCCCTTCCCTTCCCTTCCCTTTTTCCTTTCCTTTTCTTTTCAAAAGGAAGGGAATAATATCAGGCAATTAAAAATAAACAATTTCAAAGCACTAGTTTGAACTAGTATAATTTTTTCTCCCACTGTTTCTGGGATGTATGTAGGACTCACTTAAAGGCAAGTTAGTAAGTGAAGAAATATAGCCCAAGCCCTATTGCAGTAACTTCAGAAGCCTTCTTATAGAAAGCCATTCTTGAAGGCAGTCTTATCCCATTTGGCAAATGTTTGCATGAGGAACTTCTGTTTATTTTTTTTTAAATTAAAGAGCATAACAATAAATGGCCTAGGGTTAGGGCAGCAACTGCAGCAGTTTACCTTGATAGGACGAGAGGCTTTGTTGGAACTGCAGGGCTGAAAAAGCTGACAGGGCACTTAATCTGGCTTTGTGATAATTGAAAATGAGATGGCCTATTGGCCTGGGATGTGCATTTGGCTTTTATGGAGCTGCACCAAATCAGATCTTAAGGTGGAACCTATAAATGTCTTTTGTATGATTGTGCCAGACTATTTCTTGCTGCTTTTCATTTCATGAGGCAGAACAAGGACTGCTATAAACTCTGGCCCAAAACCTGGCAAATTTCTGTTGAGGACAAATTATATAAGAGAGAATGTAAACAGACGTGCATGAGATAATAAATATATGTGTATAAGCATTTTCAAATGTAGCTATAGTGTTGTTTATATCAAATTAAATATCTCTACTGCATGGAGAATACAACCGCCAAGATTTTTGTACTTGACAGGCTGTGCCAACATTTAAATTCATATACTCCAAAATCCTGCAAGGAGAAAGAGAAAAAAAGCCAGTTTGAATGAATATGGAGTACAGCCTGTCCTCCATAACATAGTGAAATGTTCTCTGGTAACTAAATGTGATCAGCTAGTGGTTCTGAATGCAGTATCACATTCATCACTGATGTTTATTAATATTATATTTCTAGGGCAATAAATCCAAGTTATTGTTAAAATGATATTGTTCGCATGAACTAAGGTTCATTGACCTAGAATTAGGTTTAAGAATAAGCTCTTTTCCTAAGACTGAGTGTCTTGCATGCACGTAGGCTAATGTACATTTTCACAAAGGTGCATTGGTATAAATTTGAATTTAAATCTCCCTACTGTACCTGCTGATCACAGATAGCTGTGCTATTTTAAAACACAATTAAATCCCATTGTTATCAATTGTCTGCAGCTTGAAGAGCTCACAGGCACAGCACTACCAGAGCTCAGCAGATACTACTTATGCTCAGATTGATTTTTCTGCTAGATCGGAAATGGTCACAGTGCTGGGTCTGGTTTGCTCTTGGGTCTACACTTGTCAGCAGGTTGAGTGTGAGACACCTTTATAAGTGTCACTGGACAGGGAAGATGAAAACGGGAGCAAGTTTTGGCCAACTGGATACAGGGGAATATTGGGGAGGCAGAGGAAACTGACAACTTATAGTGCTCCTATGGCCTGTTTGAAGAAACCAGGGCATTCCTCTGAAGGACTGATCTGCTGGACATCGTGCATGATCAGCAGGGGTTCAGAGAAAGAAGGAAGATATAGAGGAATATAGACAGGATTTGGGAAGTTTCTTGAGTCTTCATAAACTGGAGTTTGTGTGCTGCAGATAAGCTTATCATGTAGGACAATAGCAATGTGATTATGTCACGTGAATATTTGATTACAATTAGAATGGATTCGTTCTACATTTCATGTTTAAAAAATGCTGCTGCCTGCTGTACTTGTGGGTGGGAGCTGTTTCTATTTAAATTTGGAAGGTGCAAGAACATGCAAATGCAGCAGCACAATCATATCATCATTCTGATTCAAAAGTCAGTGGCCCTCTGAGAACCATGTAGTGGCTCATACATAACAGGATGGTGAACAGGAATATAAAGTATGCTGGTGGGCTATTACACAAGCTGAGCCTGATTCTCCTCTCATGTGCACTGTTAAAACACAGGAGTAGCAGCACTGGAATCAGTACTGTTATATCGGTGCATACGAAGGAAGAGTCAGGCTTTCTGCATGTCAAATTCTTTGATCATCTTAGTCTGGAAAGGAAAGCCATCTAAAATGCTTTCGAAGCTACATTCACCTAAAACATACAGCTGAACCAGTGCTTCAAAAATGATATTTTCTTGTGTTCTTTGAAGCACTTAGTCAGCTAAATCATTTGAAATGCATTATTACAGAGGCAGTCAGTGTCACTGCCAGAGCCAGCACTCCTTTAGAACATCCATTACAAGCCTTGTTTTGAGAATTTTCCGTAGCAACTCAACCATTTTAATTTGCTCTGGACTGAGGCACAGTAAGTTCACAGCCCTTGTAGATTTCCACTAAACAGTGAAGGAAAAACTATTTAGCTGTTTTTGTTTGTTTCTCTTCTAGACGTAAAAATTTGGACTTTTTTTTTTTTTTTTTTTTGTATATATATTCGAGGCTGAATAGGGATATATATTCAAACAGATGTACAACTACTTTATCTCTTATTTTGAACATTGAGAAGATTAAAATAGCAAACACTACATTTGAACAATTATATATAATTTTCATTTGTGAAATAGCTACATATTTTCATCTACTACTTCCCCGACCTAGAAATCTCACTACAACATTTTATCTACAGGTCAGCCCTGATATCCCATTCTCAGTTTTGACTTTAAAGATAAATGTGTAGATGCCTGTTTGTACCTGAACTCTTCATATGCGGTCATTCCTCATCTTCTGGAGACATGCTGAAGTTCTATCATTTGTGTTCTGCAGATGTTGAAACTGTGAGTGGATAGTTTTGGAACTTTTAAAATAAATTTTATGAGACCTGGATGTGAAAACATTCTTGTTGGATCAAAACCAAATGCCCTGATGATAATGACAAGAACCAAAGTAGACCCATACTTGGTGTGAAGGATAGAAGACATTTTCATATACCATTTTTTCAGTGGGACGCTTTTGAGACAGTTACAGTTTTCTTAACAGGCATAGCTTCTTATTGCACTAAAGGCACAGAGACATCAAGAAAAGAGGTATTTATGATACCAGTGAAGAACATTACAGCTGCTTCTCATGTTTTAAATGGAGCAAAAAGATTTGTGTACATCTTACAGTCAGGAGGCATTTACTACATGTTCACTGATTTATTTTATTACCTTTTTTTTTTTCTTTTTTTTTTTTTTTACAGGATGAAACATCTATAGAAAGACCCTGAATATAGGAGAGTGATAACTTTCTCTTCACATGGCAGTCTTATATTGTGGTGTACTGTTTTCTCTGTGCGTATTTGCTTTTTGAATCATGTTTTTAACATCTTTGTAATATCTGTGGGTTACATGCTAGAAACTATCCTAGTTTTGCAACCTCTTTTTTTGGTTCACCAGCAATCACACTGAGTCTTATGTGGTAACACCTATAATTGGTCACCAGTGAGAAACACTACCCACACAGGGCCAGAAGTGTACTGGTTTGTGGACATCTGTGTATTCCTACCTGATGTTATTGCATTGTAATAAGTTGGTTAAGGACTTTCTCTAACAACTGTAGCTTTGTCTGCAGTCATGGTGATTTCTCCTGCCCTGGCCCCTCAGTCAAAAGCAGACTACCCTTGCCTTGAGTACTGTTCAACATATGTGCTTAACTGTGGCATGATCTTTGGTATTTTTCTTGATGTGTATATTGTTTGGTTAATTGATATTTTATTTCATATTATCAAAAGTCTAGTATTTCATGTATACTTTGTATTATAGAAATTGTTTCAGTTCGATTAAGTTTTGCCTCAACAGATTTCTTTCATTCTCTCTTTCTCTTGAAATTCCTTTCAAAAAAAAGATTTGGTTGTTTTCAGTAAGTGTTCTTGAAAAGCAGCAAAAGTAATACTATTCTAAATACATGAGAGACAGCAAAGGAAATTTCTGGTAGTTTTCTCTTTGATGCATTCCAGCTCAGTCCAAGGCATTTAGCAGAGAGGAACTGTCTGAGCTCCCTTCTGCTGGTGTCTTTTGCCAGCCTTGTTTGGCCAAGTCAGATGCCTTTGGGAAACAGCTGTTTGGGCACTCACAGACAGTCATAAAGAAAAGCGATTTCACCAGTAACAATGCTAACAAGGGGTGTGATAATGCTGTAGCCTGAGTCGAGGTTTGTTCCAAGTTGCTGCTATGTCTGCAGTGGACAAGACTGGAACTCAAAAGAATTTGTCCCCATGTGCTCTCAGAAAGTACACACAACATGAAGAAGGTATCTAGGACCTGGGATAGAGTTTTGGATAGGGCTGAATTTCTTGTAAGAGAGTAAGAAGCATTATCCAAGGCTATGGTTGTCCAACCTTTTGGCTTGCCTGGGCTGCACTGGAGAGGAATTGTCAAGGACCATGTCTACAAAGGTTGCTCTGAAAGTAATGCTTCCTAATTATTTCCACATAAACTACATCCTCTAGAAAGAACACAATAACACTATTTAATAAGTAAATTCTCAGCTAGAACACATGTTTTTTTCAGCACAGTCGCCACTATTAGCTATGCATTCTTGCCAGCTGTGAACAAAAGCCTGCATGCCATGCCTGTAAAAGTCTGCACCAGCGGAGGTGACCCACAGTCCCCACTGCTGAAACACACCACCCACTGTTTCACTGTGCTCATGTCCACTGTTTGGCCTCCATAAGCATTCACCAAGCATCAATGAATGCGCCATTTTTTCCACATGGAGGAATTATCTCCCACATCTTTGTTTCATATGGACTTCCATGTCAGACACTGTTATGTCAGACTGCCTCTCTGCTGCTATCTGTCATATGACAAAAAAATGTAATGGAATATTGTTGGGAAGGTTCAACCTCCACTGCCATACCACCAAGAGCCACTTCTGACATCGTGGACAAACATCATACAGCAGGAGATGCTTCTTTCAGAGCAGCCTTCATAAAATATGTAATATAGTTAATTTATATAAGTAACAAAACTTACTTTAATTTTGAATGTTTGTTATTAAAACATATTAATAAGAGTAACAAAAGCATAAAACTAGTGGGACATGTCACCTTGTTTTTGTGAAACTAATGCTTTGGTCTAGCTTGATGGCAGTAGCTGCAATTCTTAGTGAGTTCTCAGGGTGTTCATCAGAGATTTTTGAAGTTGAAGAGACTGCATCTTGTTTGGAAACTGAAATATGTAGAAGTGATATTTCACAATCTGATATTGATAGTTCATGTACATAATTTACTGAGATTCATTCCAGAGCTAAAAAGCACTGGAATCAGTTTTTCTAGTATTCCATCTCTTTATACTTCAGTTTCTCTGCAATTGTTGTCTAATTAGCTGTTAAATAAATAAACACATAATAAATAAGAATGAAATGCTGGGAGCCAGACTCCTACTATGTAGAGCAGTGTAGATCCAGTGCACTCTACCCTGGGGTGATTAATGTAGGTGCAGACATATTTAAGTCAGGAAAAATAAAATGGTGATAATCTGTAAATATCTTGTCTGTGAGTTGTGTTTGTTCAAGTTTATGTATGCATATATATATACATACATATACATAAAAGCACCTTTGGGTGAAACTGTGAGTTATCTTTTACTAATGGACACCATAAATCCAAGTATTTATTTGATTGTGACCTTTAATATAATTTTTTCAATTTGCTGTTTAGTGGCTGACTTTAACACATTTCAAATACAGCTATTTAATACAGACAATTATAATTTTTCAACCTCATCATAATCTATTTTTCTAACAGGGTCACCTTTAACATACGATGAGTGCATTTTATTAACATCTATTCTTTCTATAAGGATGTCTGACTGAAAGCTGCATTTTTTTTTAATCCATAAGATTTTAAAAAAGAATCTCATAAAACTTCGAAAAATTCAAAGATGGGTTATTCTTGGATAAAAGTATACTCTCTTCTGCCAGTCGTTTTCTGTCTTGAATAATATTTTGTAATCTTCCACTGACAACTGACTCTAAAAGATGTCTAATCTGTCCTTAGACATGACATATAGCTGCAGTTTGGTATAATATGTGTTTCTGCTGCAAAAGGCATTTAAAAGAGTTTCTGCATTCTAATTTAAACGTAGTGTGTACTTTCTTCATTTTGTGAGAAGAAAAAAAAGGCAATTCAGAGTTCCGCTGCTGGGGGCTGTCTGTTAATCTTCTTCCATTGTTTTATTTACATAGATTTATGAAATCCCTGTAGAATTATGTTTGTTTGTGTGTAGTGCTGCTACTTTGATATGAAGAGGAAGTAGTGGCTCTGCCCCTCGTACACAAATTCATCAAAATGTTTATTCAATTTCAGGCTCATTTGTTTAATCTTTCTGACAACAATAGGAATATAAAAAGCTGATCATCAGGACTTTTGTTTTGACCAAACCCTAAAAATACAGTTGATGTTGTTGTTTTTTTTAATTTGGAAGTTTTATTTCTGGTCTGCTCTGACAGAAGGGTGATAGGTTTCTATCTCTTAGTCTAATTAATACCTTTAATCTTTTTTAATGGTTAACCAGTGTCCCTTTGGTTGCAAGGCAGAGAAGAGATAAAGGCACATAAGGCAGAAGGTTAATCCTTGTATTTTATTTCTTAATTTCTGCTATAGGGATTCCCTTTCCATCATTTTTGTTTACTTTTAAGCACTCTTCAGATGCTTTGGATGAAGAAAAGAACAACAAAAAGTTTGATTAGGGCTATCATTCAAGATTAGCCAGACATTAAATTTTTTGGAATTTAATAAGAAATAATTGTTAGCTGAACAAAAGGACTAATCTGCTTCTACATGCATTTTGATTATAATGTCCAAGAAGGAAACAAAAATAATACTTTTATGCAGATGATTTTGCTCATCTAGTGCTTTCTGTCTTGTATTATTCTGGAACAGACGGTATGTGAAACACATGAACAAAAATAATTGCAAATAGAATACATTAGATGTATGGATTAGGAAATACTGTATACATTTTCATTGTTTTCCATCAGTGTCTTAAGTCACGACTTCATGTACAAAGTCTAATACTAATGGTAGGTTAACTTAAGTATGGAATGAAAAAGGCACAGAACATGAATGACATTTCATTTAGTATGCTCTCACCTTAGAAGCATGAGGTGAGACTTTTGTTTTAGTAGATTCTAAAGTAGTTTAAAGGACAATCTGAGAAAAAAAAACCCTTGTGTATGTAGAATCTGGGAATTTTTACCACTGAGTGGTGCAGGTCAGCATGTTCTCTTTTCACTTTTGGAACAAAGAGGAATAGTCAAGCTGTTTTGTCTTGATAGACTACAAATGTAGACTGGAGACTGACACACTACAGATGAGGAGTTGTAATTACTAGCAAAAAGAGTTTGGTGATAAATTTTGCCTTTTCTTGACTTTTCCATTTAGAATTTTAATGTATTTAAGTGAGCTGTAGATGTAGGAGTATTCTGCAAATAAGATTAGAAGCTCTGATGTAACCCTTTCAAAGAGATTAAAAGATTTAGGATTTAGGCTCAGACATGTACATGTCCTCAAAAGAGACTTTTAAAAAAATGGATTTATTGTTTTTATTTCCCTTTGTATACAAAGAGATGCTGCCTTGTTCACTAAGTGGTATTGGAATGCTGCCGAAGCTTGAATAAATGCCTTTCTGTTTGCCGTTGAATTTATATGGAACATATTCTGAAGAAGAAATCTTAACTGCAACACTTATAAATGTAAAAAGCAGACAGACAGGAACAGACAGTGTCAATAACTTTTTAAAGTCATGCCTTTTGCACACAGTGCACTTGCTGGGTGCCAGCTTACAAGTGCTGATATTGCCATGGTAGTATCTGCAATATTAGTTTTGTGTTCCGCAGGGTGAAGCTGGGCTCAGCCAACTTCTTGCCTACTGGGGCCATGTACTCCCCATACACCCAGAGGTGATACACTGTGTAGCCCTGGGACTTGCTGAGATGAGTTTCATCCCGGTTACTGCCTCTCCTTCACCCAACAAAAAGCCTTTTGGGTGATACTGTGATTTATAGTGGTGACACTTTGAGAGACTGACATGATGTTTCCTTCTAGTTAACAGCAGTGCAGAACAATTTTCAGATTAACAGAAGTGATTGAGAAAAGTGTTCTTCTTGTGAATCACTACATGCTAAATAGATGAAATAAACAAACATATGCACTAATATTGTTGTTGGAATATAGGCCAAACAAGGACTGAAATGAAAAGTGATGTCCTTTGGCTTCCATTTTGGAAAAATATGTAGATTCTGAGACACATAAACCTTTCATGTCACATATATAAAATATCATTGAATGTTTTATACTATGTCTTTAAAAGTTGGGATTTTAACAAAATATCCTGGAACATATGAGGTCCTTCTACCAATATTTATAAAGTTGAACTTTGGGCTCCCTGGCTTCTTAAAGTTTAAGTAAATTCATAATTGCTTTCCTGAAAGGATACAAAGTGTTCATATCTAGCATAAACAATCCTCAATTATTAATTATTCCTGTTCATGTGGCTTATTTTTACTTAAATAATTACAAAAATTTTGCAACTTTTTATTTGTTGATAAGATCAGTGGTGGGGGTAAGATCAAATGGAGGGAAATAGTGGAATGACTGAAAATGTTTAGTTTCATCCTCTATTTTGTAGTATTGATTTTCAGGTATGCTCTAAATTACTAAAGCTGGACAAGAGACAAGTAAGTGGATATTATAAATAAAACTAGGATAAAGGGTTTTCATTCCCCCTTCCGCAATTTTTGGAAAAAAAAAAGGTAGTGTTTTAGCTGAAAAGAACAACATGTCCAAACAGTACAAGACAGTTGGTATCAAAGGACACTGTTCTGGATTGGCCCAGAACTGTGAACTGAGGAACTCTTTGAGTTCCTAATATAAAGCCAGTTACACAGTAGCTGTGCTAATGGCATAGACCCTGGGACATGTGGGACCACCAAGCCAGAAACGGACCTTAAGGGCTAGGGCTTCCCAACAGTGGGCTGTGGAGAAAGCAGTGGACAGGAAATCAGGAGGATGTGTTCTGGAGCTGCCTTTGGTAGATTTGCCAATTTTGCCTGCTGAAGTGCGAAATTCCATTGAATCTAATTGTGTTTTATTTTTGTAATGTGTTTTCTAATATGCTCTTCTTTGTAAAATTCCATAAAGCATTCTGTGTTGAAAAAGGTGAAATGAGTCAACGAATCCTTCAGTTGTCATTGTAAGGTATTGTTATATTTTCCTTTGTGCTCCATCCATTTCCCTTTGTTGGCTTATACCTCAACAATATGATCTCTACAGCAGTCAGTGTTACAGTGAGACACCTACAAGAAATACCTAATTTATTATTGGAGCAGCTAGGTATTGTAGTAATACAAATAATTATCACTAAGTGTCCTTTAATGAGGGATTTAAAAGAGAAGAGCATATTGCCTTTACAGACTAGTTCATTAGACATGAATGTGTGTTAAAAAGTCCATCTTAATTTAGTGCTTCATAAATAAGTGTGTCTTGTCATAGTGCAAAGAGGCAATGACTCTTCTCATATTGGCCTCACCTCATTATCAGGAAGATATTGGCAAATATAGAGAGCAGAAGAATAACAGTCATGTGATGATTTCTGACCTATGTCCTTAGAATTGCTTTCCTAAATATTTTTTAAGACAGATTATTTGGTATTTGAAAGGGGAGCTAGAGAAATTGTCTCAGTTATGGTGATAGTCTGGAAGATCTGAAAATTTATAATTTAACTGCAGAATTTTACTGGTCTTCAATATTCAGAGGGTCAGCCCTTTGCAATAAATTATTTAGTATTCTAGAATTAGGTGAAACAGACTTAAATATTGTGAATATATGTGAAACTTCCTGACTGCTATGTCTATTAGTCTTTGGGGTAGTCACAAGAGAAGTGGTAGAAATCAACAAATCTGTAATTAAATATTGCACTCTAAAAATTTGTTCTAGGAAATGGTTCTGCCTGCCTTAGAATAAGCCAGGTTCCTTCACAAGACTCTTTAAAATGCCTGTTCACATGACAATTTTTTTTAACAATAATGGAAAAATCTTTTCTCCACACAGCTTGGAACGATTGCTAGCTCTCTTTTGGTGATACCCTAGGGATGAAAAGAAACTGTTGAGGTTTCATGTGTTACTGCACAGTTAACATTAGTATTTGTTATTCTTTGTAAGTTATCTGTCAAATCTAAAAAGACCTAATAAATGTCACCTACCATCACTTTACTAGAGCAATGAATTCATAGATAATTCTGATTTAAATTTTTAAGTCAAAAATCAAACATATTAATTAGAAGCGAGGAAAGGAAAGTACCAATATAGAAAAAGTAATGTTGATTGAAACAAGCATGAAAGGAAGGCAACTAGAGCAAAATTTTCATTCACAGACATACATCCAATATTTTGTTATCTCCTTAATCTATAGGATATTTTAAAAAGGAATTAGATACTGAAGCAGTTAAGCCATAGTGCAGTACTTTCAGAACTACTCATAGAATAATCTCAGTCTTAGACAGATAATTGTCAATAAAACAATAAACATCTATAGTCTGTGTATACCCCTTGCGAGAAATTCTTTCCTGTTGCTATGTTGATTTTCCAGGAAAAGCCCCATTTGTCCAAATTCTATTGTATTGGTTGTCCTTTATTATAGATTCATCATGCACAAAAATAAACATTTAATTTTTATATAGAAGGCTCTTTTGAACTCTGGAGAAACATTTTTTTTTTTTGTTTTACCTATGTAAACTAATTTTAGTTTTCTGCACTTCTCAGATTTTGCTTCATTTCAAACCAAAACCACTATGATCCTGATCCATTTTGGCACTATTTATTCTGAAAAACAATATGCTGCAAAATAGCTTTGAGTGACACTCTTGTGCGCCCCCTAAGTTAACTTCTCTCCAATAAATCTAGTTGTCAATTTTCTTATTGTGAAAGAATTAATTTTTTCACTGCATTTACTTGTTATGGAATGTGGACAACAATGTACAAGCATGAAGTTTTATTAAAGGGTAGGATTGAAAAATGTAGATGATGTGCATGGTTTTTTGTTGTTTTTTGAATATGACATCAGGGACTTTATCGCTTTTCTGGATCTGGTGTTTTTTACGATTTCTTGAGGTCCCTTCCAATCCCTACAATTCTGTGATTGTTCACAGCAAGGATGGTGGAGCACTGGGACAGGCTGCCCAGGGAGGTTGCAGAGCATCCTTTGGAGATATTCAAGACCCGCCTGGATGCCTACTTGTGCAGCTTCCTGTAGGGAGCCTGCTTTGCAGGTGGGTTGGACTCGATGATCTCTGGAGGTACCTTCCAACCCCTACAATTCTGTGATTCTGTGATTCTTCCAGCTTGTAGCACTAAAATTATTGTAGAAAACAACAGGTACTTGATAAGATTCAGTAGGCCATACCAGAGCTTTTCGTCATCATTTTCCTCTCACATTTCTTTCTGAAGAAAAGTTCCTTCATCTCCACATCCACTTGTTCATGTAAGGGAGATTACAAGGCCAACTCTAGCTACCAAACATGACAGAGAAAGCTGCAGCTATGTTTGGTCAATACCAGATGTTTTGTCATCCATCTGCTTTCCTACCTCCGGTCCAAAACTTTTCTCCAGAATGTTGCTCTTCAAAACATCAAATGTAAAGAGAGGTGCTCTTTTCCAGAAAGCTAAACTTGTACACCTTCAGAGTGCCAACATTCTCTCTTAAATACAGGATGTGTGCTTATCTAATATTTGGAACATAAAAATACTCTAGTAGCTATACTTTTAATGCTCTGAATGTAATGTTAAATTGACTTTTGTCACCAAATTCCTTCTTATTCATCTTAACTCACATGGGACAAGTCACTGGAGGACTGCCCGTGAAGGTCAGTAAATCCCAGAAACCAGGAAAATACCTTGGCCTAGTTCACAGACATCTAGTAACTGTCAAGATTTCTATGGCAGTGCTGAGTCTACACTTATAAAATGTATACACTTAGTTTGCAAATTAACAAAAAAAAGTCTAATTTATTTCTTTTGCTGCTTTTTTTCACTAAAACACAGTGTTGAACTGAATTATATTAGCTTTTTCAGTAATTTATTTCAGCATGTAAGGAACGCATCTTTCTTTCACACTTAAAAGGATTAAACCTGTTACTACAACTATAGTTGATTAGGAATGCTCTCTAAAAGTCCTAATTTAAAATAGAACTAAATGTGCTGTATATTTAAAAACATCTGCAACCATTAAAAAGAAGTGTTTCTTAAAAATTGATAAGCTCCTTTATTTACCCAGAGCTTTTGTGAATACACAAAAATGTAGGAGGATGAAGGCTTAGGCTTTATTTATGTGCTAGTGTAGAAGAAAGATGAACACTAAATCACCATCAGTTCAACCTCAAAGTGTCCTCATTAGCTCTACCACTGAGCCAGACCTCCTTCCATGCTGGAAGTAGAGGGTCAGAAGCAGAGGTTTTCACTAACATGTGACAGCTCTACTGATGTGTCTGTGTTTGTCAAACATCTGTCTAGATCAGCCTCTTATGGCTTGGAGTATTGTCAGCTTCATGAGGTGATGGGCATCCTGAGGGACCTTGAAATGAAAATACACTCTGTCTCAGAAAGCAAGTGGGCTGCCCCAGCAGGGTGAGAGGTACTGCCTAATTTGGAGCTCCTGCTTGTGTACATATCTGATATCTGTATCTTGATACAGACAGAGTCATGCTTTCCAAATGAGTTTTTGGTGAAGCAGCCTTGGTGAGTGTGAAGTCTTATGATTGTCTCTGTAAAAGCTGGAGATAGTGGCAAATGTCTGAGGTTTGTGCATAGGGTAGGAACTCAAAACTGAAATCATGGTGGACTAGGGCAGGGCAAACTTCATTCACCATTGGGGAGGCCAGATATATCCAGTAGAAACACACAATAGCATCCTCTTTTTGGGTCAAAACACAAGATGATGTCTGTGGCTTTAAGCCATGCTCTTGGGGGAAACAAACAACTAAACAAATCAAAACAATAACAGGAAACAACTTCCATGCAGAAATCAACATATTCAGATTATTGTATCTTCAGGATTTGACTGAGAATCAGAGATGTTGCTGAATTTCGTCAACATTCAGTTGAACTATATATCCATACATTTCCACATCTGGCTATTCATTTCTAGTTCTGGAACAAGTAATTTTTAAAAGTATAGTATATTTCAGGAACTGCCTTGCAAAAAGGAAGCACTTACAGAGCTCACAATTTTCTGCTTTCCCCAGGAGCACTGATAAAGTCCTCCTTTTCCTGTAAGAAAGTTTTACTGTTTGAAAAACTTCAACCTAGTTTTTAATTCTCAGCATTGTTATTGAATTGCCTTATGGCCTCAGGCAAGTTACCGAACATTTTTTTTGATCTTTGTTTATCTATTTAGCAGAGTACTTACACAGCATAGTGCACACATGCTTACATTACAGGAAAAAAGTGAGGCTTGCTAGTGCAGTGCTTCTATTCAAGTATGCTCAGAGAGGAGTAGCAGAAGTGCTGAGAAGTGCTTTCTTTTTTTCCTTAGTCATTCTCATGAGCGTATTTTGGAACAAAAGCAAGGGAAACACAGACAAAAACTGAGAGACAGGTCACCTCTAATGGAATACTTCACTCCTTGGCACTTCAGGTGAAAGTTACCTCTTCTTAGCACAAGTATACTCTTACCTCTAGGGAGATTACCACTTTTTGGAGCCACAGCCTAATGCCTAAGACTATTCTCCAAATTTTCATTGATTACAAATCAAGGAGTGGACCTTGATGAGCCAATAGAGGAGGCTGGAGTAAAAAAACCTCAAAGATAAGCCGGAAGGGGATAGAGTTTTAAGAAAACAGAGTTTGGAGGTGATTATGAGTGAAAGGAGAGGAAGAAATGTCATCTATTCCTTGATGAAGAAACTGCAAGATATGGCAATAAAGCAAAACACAACCAGAGATATTTCTTGAATAACTTTATGGGTGGCTGGGGGACATAAAATGAAGAAAGCAGTGATGGAGTTCATTTGTAGAAAAGCCAGTAAGCCCTGAAAACACAGGGAGCCTAAAACAGCTGGCTACTTAATACAGTGTTGGCTACTTGACTGTGAGCTTTGCTGTAGTCTGAGTCCTCATCCAACCACAATGCAGAACATAATCAGTTTTGACTTGCAAGAAGTAAAAGAAGAAATCTCAATGGGATCTGCAGATCAAACAAGACATGTAATTAACTTTGGCCCTACTCATTCACACTGAGCATCCCTGCTGTCTCTTCTCTCACCTATAGGCTAAACTGCAGCATTTTCTACTGACCACAGTAAGGCTCAAGGCAGTAGAATGCAGTATTTAGGCTGCACTTTGGAAAAATGCACAACCATGTATTATTGCTACTGTCTCTTCCCAGAGTAGTATCCATGGAAATAAATTGGAGGCATTACTTTCAGAGCAACCTTACTATACATTTTAGCATTAGCTGTTTTTTAGAGATACTTAATGTTTAATACGGTAAAGTCCACATAATTTTTATTTGTAAAAGATGCAAATATACTGATCCAAGTTCACATAAAGCTGTTATACAGAGCTGCAGCTTTCTCATTTATGTACATACATGTGCACCTATATATACAAACAAGACTGTTTGTTGTATAGAGAGATAGCTCTCAGTTGTGTAAACTAGTAAAATATTCCACGCTATTGTTGTAAAAAAGGAATTTATTCAACTCTCCTAAAGAACGAAAAACCCCTCTGTTATACAAAAACCCACGTTTTTATTAAAACTGAATTGAGTCTGCTGAAATGGTTGGGCTGTGAGAAATCAATCTAAGTAGTGGAAAACTGGAGGAATTTACTCTTTTTTCTTTACTCTCCAGCCTTTAGTCAGGTACACTACCACTAATGACAAAGCCTAAAGAAAAGGGCAACCTCAAACACTGTCCTTAAAGAAGACACAAAAGAGTATATCAGTCTCAGTCCTGCTTATTTTAAGAAATCTTTCCTGGCAGTTCTTGAAGGATTTTGTCAAGAGAACTTAAAACTGCTATGAACCTGCAAACAGGAACCAAACCTTTGGAGAAACAGATTTATACAGTGAAAGTCAATGATTTTCAAAATTTGCCCAACCACTCATAGCCTGCAGGGCCTAACTTCCATCTCACAGTTTTTGCCCTGGCTTGTGACCCTAACACAAGCGCTCAAGGAAGTGGAATCAGGTGAGAACAGTGGTGGGGGGAGAAGAGTCAAAGGATAACACGTGGCTGGAGCATGGGGCTTATTGCTAGTCCAGGCTAAGAAATGTTTGAGGCAATGGTTGTGTGCCATTAAGACTCCCTATGTTCACTAGTAATGCCTTTAAACTACAAGACAGGTTCCACCATCAGAGTCCAAATCCTGCATCCAAATACATGTTAGAGTAAGACCCAGGAATGAACCAGGTTGCACTACTGTCTTCTCCCAAATCCTTGTTTCCATATGATTGAAACACCCACATGATAACCAGAAAGAAGCCACGTCATGCTTCTGAGCATGGCCCAAATATGGACCAGTCAGTGGATTATGCCTGGGAGCTGGGTAGGGTGGCACATCTATCCTAGGAAGATGCATCCAAAAATACTGTCAGAAATATAAAAGGGTCAATTGACCATTGTGAATCAGAGCTTACATAATTGTTTCTGGTAAGGCTAGTTTTGAGAATTGGCAAATAGGCCTAATGACACACCTGTGGTCTACTTATCTAAGCCTGGTTCCTGGACAGCTGGGCTTATTTTTGCAGCTGCTACTGCTGCTATGGAGGAAAGGATCTAATATGTGGAACAGGAACTGCTGGATATGAGGAAAATCCACTTCTGCCCTGAAATCTTCCTTTTCTAGATGCAAAAGGATGAAAAAAGCATAGTTTAAGGAAAGACTGCTGTGCATATGTGGAAACCAAGGGTCGCGTTAATATTCCTCTGTCTACAGTAGAAATGGTTGGTATTTTAGCTCTCATCACTGACATCTCGTAGTGACTCCTTAGCCTCAGAAAATGGGGAGGAAATTAAGTGGCTCATTTTGGGGAAAGCTCTTTTCTTCTCTTCACATATTCATAGGTAAAATAAGGGGAGTTATATTTAAGGTGCTCTTTAAGATGTGTAGGTGCAAGGAATAGGCTAGCTATTAGTACCGGAAGATTAACTACAGGTTTCCCATTGTTCATCACTCATTACTCATCTTCTCATCCCTATTTTGTCAAGTAGCAGTCATGATTCTCACATGACGGCAGTCAGCCTCTTTTTCTGTTTATCTTTCCATCTACATGCATTTTAAACGTAGTAAATACTGAAATTAATACAGTGTACTAAAATAGTTAATTCATGCTGAATATCTAATAGGGACCTTGTCGCAGAAGAGGAGAGGTGATGAGACAGGATATCATCATTGTAACTCAGGGGGAGGGTGTAGTATCAGAGATACTACAGCAATGACCACTGTGTAAGCAGGCTGGTTGTGACCAGAGAAAAGCTATGGACGAGAACTCACTAGTAGTGAATGTGTGTGCTTCAGAAAAGTCCAGGGCCATATAAACGTTTAACAGCCTAACACTATATAAATGCATTAGAACTGAATTTGTCCTCAGTGAAATGTTATGAAATTCCACTTAAATCAAGAGATTGCCAGGGGGAGAAGGTAAGATCTGTCCTAAAGATTATATGTGTATATATGTTTTTAAGTGTTATTAATTGTTCTCTTTATCGTGGGTATGCTTCAGTAAAGAGAAGTAGCATAGAGGTAGAAGTAAATAAGATCACAACTTACTGAAACATCACCAGCTGTTCTAAATAAAGCTAATCATGCAGTCGTCTACAGGGATTATCTAGTATTTAGTCTCTTAACAGACTAAAGAAATATGTGTGTGTGTGTACATAAATATATGCATATAGGAATGCTTCTTCTAAGAATATAAGGCCTCTGCAAATTATCTTGTACTGTGTTTTCCTGACAGGTTACCAGGACAATGCTTTCCAATACAGGCAACAAAATACATCTTGCACTACTTCTTCTATCAAGTGTAGATTCTAACTTTTACACTGATGACAATAATTAGTATTCATATTTCTGTTTGTGGCTGATTTACAAAATATTCAAGTTTAACTGTTCTTGTTTAAGAACAACTCACCACCTCAATACTTCATGTGACTCACTCTCTAACGTGACGAAAGGTCCAGTTCAAGAAATTTGCTTTAACGGTTGTATGAACAGAATTAAAATATCAAAAATAAAAGTAGAAATCCATTCAATTTCTTATGAGAAGTAGCATAGCTGTGTGTCATACACATGACAAGACGAGTTTGGAATTAGGTTATCTTATTCACTTTATATTCGTTTCTTGCAAAGAGAATTAAAATATAATGAATCAGGTGGTTATTTTATGACAAGAAGCACTGACAATGCCAGAAGTCAAAGGAAGAACTACAGCAAAAGAAATAAAGATTCTTCTTTGTACCGTTAGCATAAGTTACTAGCAATCTCCAAAAAAGGTATTATTTTCAAGTCTGTTTAATACATGTTCACAGAACAGTTGGTCCAAAAAAATCCTTTCTTTCTGCTAGTATGTGCTAGTATCTGTGCCAACCAACCTCCAAAATGACAAAGCAAAGGAACTGCTTAAAGCATGTAGCGCTAAGGTCAGTTTATTCTGGTTTACTCATAATGTGCTGGTCTGCATTGGAGAGATGTGGGAATGGGATTTTGCATCAAAGGTGGGAAGCAGGGAGTCTTGTGGATGTGTTTGTTTCCTATCCTGAGCACTGGGGTTTTGGGTGAAAGTCAGTCTCAGGGTGCCACTGAATATTTTGACAATCATCTGAGCATTTTTTTTCAGAGGCTTTCAGTGGCTCAGGCTGCTTTGAAACCTCACAGTGAAGCCTTAAATCACCCAGACTATCTTAAGAATCTTACCTACCATCACTACAAATGGTTTTGGTTTGCAAACACATCTGAGGTGAGTAACTGCGTGCATTTGAATAGGCCTATTGAGCTCAACAAGACTGTTGACATGCATCAGGTTAATGTGTATGTGCTTGCTGATTCTGACCTTAGCAAAGATATTCTACAAAGATTTTCTCTTCTTCTCAAAACAATGGCTGTGCTCTAGAATAGCATTCAAACATTTCCATTGCGCGTTTATAAAAGGCCATTGTTGCTCTGTTGTTTCTCAATCAAGAAAACATCCGTTTTTATTGTCCACAGCTGTTATGCTTTTACTATTTTATTTTTCCCTTGATGTTTATAATTCATTGATATTATATAAATTTGTGAGGTAATAAGATTTAAAAAATAACTAGAATTAAATTGCAGGGTGTTCTGGGATATTACCATGACTGTTGACTCAGCAGAAAGGTAGATTCCCCAGTGCCATTCCAGAATTTGTGTTAGAAGGGCATTTACAGCTATATACAGGAGTTGTATTTTTTTTTTTTTTCTATCATATTAAAAATGAAAACACACATAGGGTGTGGCACACAGGGCACAGAAGTCCAAAGGCAGAGCTGGCCTCTGGCAACAGTACAGAGATGAAACACTCAGCTTGCAAAGCACAGTATTTCTGATGTGTATATTTCTGAAAGGGTTTATTGAAAACAAAAGAAAGGTGAATCTCACCTTCAATTTCTGCAGGATGAATGGGGCATAGTGCAGATATTTTGTTTTATAAAATGAAATAGGAAGTCAGGGTTTTGTGTCTGTTTATTTCAGGTGACTGCTTAATTTCAAAATACACTTTTTGTAAGTTGAATGAAAGAAACAACTATAATGATTACCATTGGAGGAAAACTTTTTTTTTTTTTCTCACTACAGAATATCATTTAGAAGTGTCATGTGTCATGACTGAAAACATGGGAACTATTTCAGGACAGGCTTCACTATTCCACATCTTGGGAAATTTTGATTTAGAAAGTTCATGTTGCTAGTGTACAGTTTTATTGTTTTATATTTCTTATGAGAGGGGAATGTGGCTGGATATCTTGTGTGTAACAAACAGTTTGGGAAGAAATTTTCAAAGAATATTTCTGAATAAGGTGAGGTTTTTGACCATTCTTGTCTCGTGGGGAGTACTCTGTCCTCACAGCTTAGCTTTTGTCTAAGTTTTATTGCCAATGAGTATTTTTTGCAACAATTTGTTGTTGTTGCAGAAGGTGGCTATCGCGAGAAATTATAATCACGGGAAGAGGACTGTGAGTAGCAGAACAGAAACCTAACTACATGGTGATGAAAGAACATGGTTAGTTCACAAACATCTAGATGGAGCTTTTCCATAGTGAGGTAAAACACAAACTTGAATTTTAAAAAAGAAAGCAAAACTTGGCTGGGCACTCACAACTGGATGTTCCTGTTCTGTTGCTATTCTCAGCCTTCAGGAAAACCTGAAGGAACCCCATCTGCCAACTAACTTAACCAGAAGATGGGCTTCTTACATCAAAGAAAATCTAAGGAAGCAAGTTATTAAAATACATGCTTTGTTTCTTTCTATTGCCTCTTCTTCATATCAAAGTTTAGGTTTAGCCTGTTGTTCAGGTGGAACATGGATAAGGCCCTGAGGTATCTGGAGATGTTTATGTCATAAGACATCCCTCTGAACATCCCTGACAGCTTAGCCCTGGCTTTTTCTCCCAGCAATTTTTGAAGAATATGACTTGGGGACAGAGTCTTGTGGGATTTTATAGATTAAAACTAAGGAAAAGATTTCAGTATGCAAACGTAAACAGTCACAGTCTATGTTTTTCTCATTTTGAAGTTCATCACAGAGCTGACAAAACTGATTTTTGTGGATAAGCTTGCACATGTGGTCTTGCATTGCACCAGGTGCTGCAGGGAGATACAGCTCAAGCATAGATGCAAAGCTCCTGCTGTAAGGGCAGGAAAAGCCAACCTGACAAAGGACCACTCTGAAACCTGTCAAAGGCTCTGAAGGCTGAGGCAGCCAAAGGAGAAACCTGATGAGCAAAATTCTGCACAGCTAAATATATTAACAGGTCGTGAGGTGCTCAAATATCTTGTCAATTAAGGCTTCCTAAGCACCCCAGCTAAATAGATAGATAGAAAGAACCTGATAGTTTGTGGGGTCTACTGGAAATTGTATCACAGCCTGCCTATGAAACTCAAGAATGTAGGATTTTGTGGCAAATCAGGTCTGGTTTAATTTAATGAACTCATATTAACAAGCTTCACGTTCCACATCTTTCACTGCCTCTCAGCTGTGCAGTATTCATTAAAAAGAATATATGCAAATTTTAGTGGCATAAACAGAATTTAAAATAAGGAATAACACAACAAACACTCTAGAAAGCTTTCTTTTTTCCTTCAGGTTGAGATGTTTGTTTACTATATCTTATTATCTGCTTTGTCCTTTAAAATGCTGCCATAGCTTTGGTTAGAAAAAAAGGTCCTCAATTCACCATTCCAACAAGAGCACCGGGAAGGACTTTCCTAGCGACATTCCATAAAACAGATCTTAGCCAGTGGCTCTGTCCTGCCTTCACTGAGGTCAGAAGGAGCTGTGCCTGAAGGGAAGGCTGCCCTCCCTGTCTGAAGCCAAATCTTTCTTTCAGAAATCAAGAACTCTTTGTGGTGAAGTAGAAAAGCAGATACCATCTCCTTTCACTGCATCTCCAGGCAAAGAGCAAACCTCAGTGCACTCTGCAGTAAATTTCTTTAAACATTTACGTGAGCTGAAATTGTTTAATCCTTTGACATTTTCTCAACCTGCACCATTTCATCCAACCACAGCTGCATATATTAGGTAGGCAATGCAGGTGGAGTGCCTGTGTTGCACAACTGAGTGTTATCTTTTTTCCTGGATGGTGCTCTGCTTCCTCCTACTTCTATTTTTCTGTAGTCAGTCGAGTTTCTGCTGTTGTCTCTTCCATGTCTTTCAAGAGCTGTTATGGATATCCATTCTTTTGAAAGAATAGCAGTTCTTTTCTACATGCTTTTTTTTTTTTTTTTCCCCACATTATGATTTAAGAGTTTCTGTATGAATCCTCACTGGAGTTAGTTATCTGCCCTATGCACAAACTGTTGCCCTCCTTGGGTAGCCATAATAGCAACAGGGGGGAAAATACCTTCTTTATTCTTAGTCCTAAGACAGGATGAATCGGTGGAGTATCCAACAGCTTCTGTAAGGTGAAGGCAGTAGTCCTCTGATGGCACAGCAGAAAAACAAGACCATCAACCTCAGTACACTCTGTTGGCAAGCTGCCATAAGTTATTTGTAGTTGTGACTTTGCAGACCAAGGGTTCTGTCATCCTCTGTGTTTTAGGCCGTAGTCCAAGTGAGCTCTGACCTCTTCTTAGACATAGGGGAGTCAGTAGGCTTTTGCTGAGACCAAAAGCAGCTTGTTTTAATACACTTCTAGAAGGGCAAAATAAAGTTTAACATACTGAGTGGAGGTGAGAGAAGATGGAGGAGGGAACAGGAAAAAGCCAGATGTATCAAGTTTATAGATGGCTAAACAAGGCATTGGTTTTGCTTCTTCTCAATTAGGAATATTGTCTGTTTAATTCTTTTATTTTATGATTTGCTAAGAAAAAAACGAATTCATTATTGCATTCCATTAAATGGTAGATGTACATCATTTCATTTTATCAAATGAGAATTGGAGCAAAGTAGAAATTTAAGCTTAAAAGCCATTCTTGTTGTTTAGGTGTATAATTCTTTTTCCTGCCTTGCATGCCTGGAACTAATGTGGCATTAAGTATATTCTAATTTTAAAGAATTTAATACATGCATAATCTGCTTTACAAGCAGAGATTAGATTTTTTTTTTCATATTAAAATAAATTGGGACAACTGAGAGGCATAACTTAAGGCATATTCATTTGAACAAAATAGGCAAAATCTTTCATTTTTTAAACATTCTTTTTGAAGCATTGATATACTATATTTTAAAGAATATTGTGTGAAGCTTTCATTGAACAGGACTCATATGCTCTGTTACTTGAAAAGAAAAATTAAGGCAATATGACTGAACCTATGAGTAAGCTTGAATTTATTAATAGCTTTAATATTTTTTTAAAATGCTATGCAGTTTAGAATGCCTAAATTGTTGTAGAATTGACTGTAAAACCAAGAATGAACTCTCAGTTTTGCAAGACTTTTGGAAATAATCAGAAATGTAGGATACTTTCATTTGGGGTTTAGGATTGCAGCTGCATCCCCAGGGGGTAGAGCACTGACCTATGAAAATAAGTTCCTTTACGAAATTGTACCATATCCAGTATCCAAAAAATGCATTGTAGTGGTACATGGAGTCACAAGGCATTTTAAAAAATGTTTTATCCTTTCCATAGAGTCATAGAATGTTTTGAGTTGGAAGGGACCTTCATTGCTGTGGCCTTCCTCTGGATACACACCAACCAATATGGAGAGGTCCATATCTCTCCTGTACTGAGGACTCCACATCTGGATGCAGTACTCCAGGTGAGGACTCACCAGTGCAGAGCAGAAGGGCAGGATCATCTCCCTTGACCTGATGACCACACTTCTTTGAATGCAGCCCAGGACACAGTTGGCTTTCTAGGCTGTGAGGTCACATTGCTGACTTCTGATGTCCAGCTTATCATCCACCAGTACCCCAGGTCCTTTTTGGCAGGGTGGTGCTCTATCCTTACATCCCCCAGCTTGTGATGATAGTGGGGGTTGCCACGACCCAGGTGCAAGACCTTGCAGCTGGATTCGTTCAGCCTCATGAGGTTCACCTGGGCCCGCTGCTCGAGCCTGTCTAGGTCTATCTAGATGGCTTCTCATCCCTCTGGTATGTTGACCACACCACATAGCTTGGTGTCATCCACAAACATGTTGAGGGTGCACTCAATCCCACTGTAGATGTCATTGATGAAGATGCTGAAGAGCACCCATCCCAGTACTGACCCCTTTGGGACACCACTCATCACTGTTCTCCATCTGGACATTGAGCCACTAACCACCACTCTCTGAATATGATCTTGCAGCCAGTTCCTGGTCTATCAAACAGTCTACCCATCAGATCCACATCTTTCCAATTTGGAGAAAAGAATGCTACGGGGTACTGTGTCAACAGCCTTTCTAAAATCCCAATAGATGACATCTATTGCTCTTTCCTTATCCACAGACACAGTTATGCCGTAATAGAAGGTCACAAGGTTGGTCAGGCAGGACTTGATCTTGGTGAAGCCATGCTGGTTGTCTTGTATCATCTACCTGTCTTCCATGTGCCTTAGTATAGCTCCCAGGAGGATATGTTCCATGATATTCCCTGGCACAGAGATGAAGCTGACAGATCATCCTTTCTACCCATCATAAAAATGGGTCTGCCACTATCTTTTTTCCAGTCACCAAGGACTTTTTGTTCTGTCTCTGAGTAACAGGAGTCAGTATTAAAGCATATGGGCAGAAAATAATTCTATAGACATCAAAATTGGCCTATTTTTTCATTGTAGAATGTGGGTAAATCATACCAGACTCCAGAGGAACATGGCATTTCAAGCTTGAAATAACTGGGTGGGCCTATGTTGGGACTCCCCTGTAAACATCACAAAATTCTTGTCAAAAAAAAACACCCAAAAAACAAAAAGCAAACCACTTCCTCTCTACAAATGATTCTAAACTATTCAGTCTTGGAGAGTCTCAAGTTACTGCTAAAAGGATTCTCAGTCCAGATGTGAACCTTTTACAGTGTGTACCATTTTATTTGCACCACAGCTCTTTTATCAAATTAACACATAAAAATCTGTCATAACAATGTCACATACTTTTCACCTAAGCGACTGGTTGTAGAGGAGATCTCGGACAAGGAATAATATTACAGCCCTAATCTTGTTTCCACTAGTGTCCTCTGCAGACTTTCAAGTAAATACACTTGTTTCTGTCTCCTACAAATCATGAACTGGCTCTCAGCCCTGCTCTCTCTCTTTTACAAACACACACATATGCACATAAAGACACATCTACATATGGATTACAAGTGCTTATGCCTCAGCAGCATCACAGGCAAGATGCTACTCATTCTCCTAATTTTCTTCCTTATGAAAAGTTCATGCAGGGTTTGTTACAGAAGCACAACCTGGAGTGCGTTTTCATCCCTGCTATCTAATTGCTTTGGTGGCATGCATTTATACCACCAGCATGTTTGCACCTAATATGGGAGAATTTGGGATGCAAGGCACGTTTCATATCATATCTTCTCATGAATCCTGATAACACTCCTTCCCCCCCACTCCCACCATTTCATAAAGAAAATGCTTTTCCTTTCGGTCGTCCCAATAAAAATTCCCCATTCACAGCCCTCCAGTGCCATGCAGCTGGCTGCCCCTAGGCTGGGCACAGCAGGACCTGCAGGGTGGTTGCCAGAGGTGACTGCAGGCTGCAGGCTGGAGGCAGCCTTGGTGTCAGGGGTATGCATGGGAGCCATTCCCAGGCAGTGCCAGTAATAACGCTGCTTAAGAAGTCTTCAGGTAGTTTACTGTCCTGCTTGCTGCAGTGCAGTGTGTAATGTCAGATCATCACAAGCCAATAAGATTTTAAATATTTTCAAAATGATGCAGTGATGCACTGTGATAATGACAACTGGGGGAAGTTAGTCATGTTGAGCAGTCTGCAGACTCTTAGCTGCACAGATTCACTTTTGCTGCACTCTGGGAGGCAATAGAAGTAAAGTGACAGCCAGAAATGGGCAGAGGCAGATCTTCAGTGCTGAAGTCAGGCTAAATGCATGCTATGCACTTCTTTTATATTTGAGGGGTGCTTCAAAACGTATATGGCATTTATTTGCCAAATAGCCAAAGGATCACTATTATTTTTCCCTCCAAGGTGGACCTGTATTTCAGGGGAAAAGAACCAGTTTGAGAACATAAGTAGCTGTACTCCAAGCAGCAGCTGGCCTCAAAACTTCTGGGTTTGCATATGTCTTTGTGGAAAAACTGTCACAAACCTCCTTATCAGAAAGTATAAGAAGGTGTTCCAAAATATTATCAGGGATTGAATGGGGACAGAATTTGGGTGTGCAATTTCCTGGAGAAACGTCACCTGTTTTGCAGAACTGTAGCTTTTTGTGGATTGTTTGCTAGCATTTGCTTTTACTGATGTACTCATTTTTGTCTTTTGCAAACAAAACATATATGTAAAACGAGGTTGAGGTCACAGGTTGCCCTCGGGGTCTGCCAAAGCAGACACTGGGTGCTTGCTGGCGCTGCAGCAGAAGGGCACTGCAGTGCCTGCAAGCATCCCCGCAGGTGCTTTGCTGCGGTCCAGAGAGCAGCAGCCGCAGCACACACTGCCAGCAGTGTGCTTTTTGGGAAGGAGACCTCCTTCCCCCCCAAAAAATCTCCTAGTGGCATCCTTCTGGCTCTGGAGCTGCTTGTACAGCCGATGTGGCCATCAGTGTCCCCTCTGCTCTCTGTCACTGCACCCCATACCTGGTGCTGCCATCCTGGTAACCGCAGCCTGAGGGAGGAGCGAGGAAAAGTCGCTTGCAGTCAGTATGTTTATCAGTGCCTTTACAAAGAGATGTTCTGCTGACCAGATGTGGGCAGAAACCATTTGGAAAGAAAAACAGGTGCTTATATAAGTTTTGCATAGCCTTTCTAAAATGGGTACTTTTCCTAATTATGCTGCTAATTGTATTTAAGCAGAGAAGCTCTTTCTCTCTCTGAAATAAAAGGCAGAAATTTGCTATAGGCGTATGGAGGCGGCATATCCTTTAGGTGAAGGATGTCCCATATATATCAGGTGAAAAATTTAGGAGGTGCATTATTGGATGAACTGCTTTTTATAAGAGCTGACCCTGCTGATACCTCAGGCACATTCTTCATTATTCCGTGAAACAGTTATCTTTAAAACAAGTTAGGAAAGTTTATCCTTAAGTGTAGGATCCATATTCTGATTCAATTATGTGAGTCATCTCCGCAGGTTAAACAGCAGGTGCAGGTATTCCAGTCTGCTTTGTAATTCAGATCATTTGTATGCATTGGTTAATGTGATTTATAACCATATTTGCACTTTAAAATAAAAAGAGGACTCCAAAAGGAGATACTAACATCTCTTTAAATATATAGCTTTATTTTTCATTCTGAAACCGCTTGACCTGTGCAATACTAGGTTCTTTACACATACAAATAAATTTAAGGCTTAATCCTTAATAACATATACTGTAAACATTCAAGATTTGCTGAAGTTATCATATCAGTCCTAGGGAAATAAAAAGAATAACCTGCTCTATCATCAACAACAAGAAATAAAGGACCTGTTTTAATTTGTGAGATCCTTTGGAGAGAAGATGTTTTATTAAATGAAAATATATCTGGAAAACTATCAGATTTTCAGAATAGATCAATACATTACTTGGAACTATATTTATAAAATATTTAGCTGTCTGCTAGAATGGAAAAAATATAATATTTTTATTTTATTTGACATACTTATAAATCATTGTCAAAACATTTACTGAAGCTTCTGGTAAACAGTATTTATAGCAACACTGAACAAACAATTGTTGTTATATTCATTTTTCCATTAATAATAAAACGTCTGTTTCCTTCAGAATCTTACTTAAATGAGAACCTTATATATCTCCAATGGATGTATACGCAAATATTGTTCCAACAACAGACATTTTTCCTATGTTTGTTTTTGAACTTCTTGAAATTGACCTTTTTTCTTTCTAAAATTGACTTATTTTTGGATGCAGCTGTAACAGAACAGCACTGTGCTAAGGCTGCTGCTTCATTGTATGGCGGCAGTCAGGCATTACACTCTGCCTGCTTTTAAAGAATTATTGTTACCTGATTAGAGTTTAGATAACTTTATAAAGAAAACTGTAGCTATCATGTGATTTAAGGTGCTGGACAAGAAGTCAAGTTACTTGGGGTTGAATCCATGCAGTTACTTTTGAAAAAAGCTTTAAAGCACTGCATCCAAGCGCGTGTGCTCTCTGAATACAGACGGATTGATATGTGATGTATCGTGGTCACTTCTTTCTAAATGCTAAATTGTTATCACATCACTGGAGCTGCTTATTTGAAACTTAACTTTGAAATTAAATAGAAGTTGGTCATAAAAAAAAGCACTTAAAGAAGATAATAGATTTTTCCAAAATTAGTCCTCAGTGTATTTCTGTTATGTTGGTACAGCAATACACTATGCAAATATATATATATATATATAAAGAATTATAAAATTAATACATTCTAAAAGCAATTTTTTTAAGATTCTTTCTGCATGTAAATTACGTCAAAGGAGTTAATGAAAGCTTTTCGTATGAACTATCATGATTTGATTTCAAACTGTAGAGACGCTTAGCCTCTGCAGTAGATTGTGCTAACAACAAAATATGAAACACTTTAAAAGTATTTCAATTGCCAAAAATCCCCCAATCTTTTCATTCAGTAACCTTTGGTTTGCATTCTCTCATGAAAAATCCTGTATACGAAAAATTATTTATGATTGATAGAAATCCCCTTCTTTAATTTGAAGTGAACAATTTTTATTTGAAATCTTAGCTTCAGCAAAAAATATTATGAAACATCACGGAGATCAAGTGTTTGTATTTTAATAACCATGACCTGTTTATTTTTAAACTGAACACACAAAGCCTAGTTTATATTAACCTCCTAACCATTCCTAACCTCCATGTTTGCTGTGCATGCTTAACACTTCCTTTACAAAATAGTATAACTTCCAGCTCTGCAATAAGAAAGAAACATTTTGTGTGCTAGAGAGCACTTAGGGAAAACATCCTAACTTAGATGCAGACTTAGACTGCGTAATTTATGCTTAAGTAGCATTTGTAAAGCTATGGATAATTATTTTCAAAACAGTGATTAATAAGTGTCCATTTTCATGTCATCATTGGTAACGGATGCAATCTCACCTGGGCACCCCGCCATTCTATTTAATACAAGTGTATAGTAGTGTAAAAAGGAGCTTGTCATACTTATCTCTAATGGTGAATGATTTCCTTCCCTCTTCCTGAAGACACTTTGCACCCAATATTCTCAAATCTCATCATGCTACAGGCTGACAAATAAGCTAACAACAATGTAGGTAGCAGGCTACATTTATGTGTAGGTACATGTTCTCTAGAAGATATGCAGAAGATAGCTGCATATTTTACCCTTGTAAATGATCAAAATACACACTCAAAGATGTCTGCCCACAGAAACAGGCAAAAAAAAAGAACAAAAAATAAGTAAAATACTGCAATCTCATAGAGCGATATGCCATTGTGTTTTCAGAAACTGGGAGAAAAATCAAGCATTGTTTTCCTATTACAGTTGACAATCTTCAAAACGCAAAACTAAAAATATGTCATTACACAATGTCGCATTTAATATTAGTGAGTTTTGCTGTTTTTAGTATATGTTTGTATTTAACATATGTAAATCTATTTTCAAGCAATGGTACTGTATGAGACTGACAACAATTTGTCCTGATTCATGGCTTAGGAGGAGCAGCTGATTAATCCCATGTCAACAGTCTTGACCCTATGCAGAAAATAGAACCATAGAAGGCCCGCTTAACAATATATCAAGGGTACAGTTGCTTCTTTTCTCTGGTTTTTAAAATCTATAAATCACCAGTAAATGCAGTGCAAGTTAGGGCAGTGTAGTTCACTCATTATCACTTTTATCCTTTTTTATTTTTTTATTTTTGGTTATGCAGTAAATGTTCTTTTTCTTGAGGATATTTTGGTGTAAAACTACCATCATGTTACAATTGTGGGGTTTTTTGTTTTGTTTTGTTTTCGTTTTTGTTTTTTTTTTTCTGTATCCTATAAGCATATAAAAAGGAGCGTATGCATTTATTTGTTACTTTAGATTCATCTTTCTGTGAACATCCAGAGCAGTGCAACGCATCAGATCCAGAGAGGCACCTCAGTCCCTTCCTTGAAACGCTCCCACGTCACGGCTCAGTGCCGCAAGCGCTGCCTCACGTGAGTAGTTTTACTCTCCTGAGCAGAGCCATGCGCTTCAGTCGGGCCATTTATCCTAACAAGAGCTTGTGGAATTGGGTCCTTTCAGCAAGGCACTTAAAGAGGCTTTTTCAAGCCGTAAGGATTTCGGGACATCATTTTAATTGTTGGACATTTGTAAAGGATTCCCATTCCTCCACAAATGCACATTAAAAATTGCCCGTTCTCCTACTAATGCTTTCGCTTGAGCACAAACATATAGTGCCTGGTTTATATTTGTCTGAAATTTCTGGGTAAATCAGATGAAATAAAACGTCCATAACGTGACACAACACTCATTTAAAATGTGGTCATGGGCAAGAGAGAACAGAGTGTACGCATTTTCTTTTTTAGTACAGCAGAACAGTGACTCACCAAAGCCATTTTGGAAACACTAATGAAATTTTAAATTTTAAGGTGTGCAATTTTATATGGCAGCTCTGCAAAAGACTGTGCCTCTTATTATTGTGAGGCATGCACCACTAGAAAAAAAAAAAACGACGACAAGAGATGTACATAACGTAACTAGATAAAGCCAAAATCTGTGTAAATCTTCTCATGTAAACTGCATAATAGCACTTCAAATGGCCCCTTTCTGTCATCCACTGTAACCATCACATTCCCATTTCTGCTGCAGTCAGGTGAACTGTCAAAGAGCTATTACGGTTGGCTGCATAGAATTCCGAGGAAAGACAAATCTTTGCAATTTTCTCCTTGGACAATAAATGGTTCTTTTGGTGCCTTTAGGTTTTCCTCAACAATTTTGGTAAAGAAAAAAATGAGTTTTTAATTTTTTTTTCTCATTTTTTACATGCACACAATAATGTACGGGGCTTTATTTGGGCTGAAACCTTTACTATGAATGTGTAGCTCTTTGATGGATGCACATTAGCATTCCAGTATGAGGGTAAGATTTATATATTATTTCCTTTTCTGATACATAATGTAGCTTCGAGTAGATGCTTAAGACACTATGATGGCATGTTGTATTTTAGTATGTTATTTTATTCACTATTCAAAGAATGGACACACACTGATTGGAACAACGAAATATATATACAAATGCAAAAATCATCCGATCTATTATTAAAAACTAATAACATCTCTAAAATATTAAGTGTATTTAGTCTTTCATGCCTGCTTAAAATACTGCATGCTCAGACGTGAATACATTATTGTAATGTGTAATACCGCATCTTCTGATAATCCTTATCTCATAAATAAAAAAAGATGTATAAATGACGTGCTTCTCAAAGCTTTTTCTTCACAGGCAAGTGTTTTGTCCGTTCTGGTGAGGTACGCCGTATAAGCAAAACGAGAGTTTGATTATGTCTTTCATATAGTTAATAAGCACGTGGTTGTCAGAAACCACAACGAGGTTTCTTGCTGCTTGTTTTCATCTTCTATGAAAAATTAAGGTGTTTCAGAAGTGACCTTTGTTCTATTGAGTCATCTCCCTTTTTTCAGTCCAATTTGCCTTTCTGATCAGTAGCATAAGCTAGAATTCCATCCCCTTAGAAAGAAGGGAAAAGACAATTTGAACCTTTAATTTTTAAGCTGGATTTTTCTGTGATTTATGTATCTGAGTTTGCTAAACTTTGAGACTTTTCAAATTAAAAAAAAAAAATCATGAATTTTAATTATAAATTCACCTTCCCACACTATTGAATTTCCTCACAGCAACTGCCTTTTTTGGGTTTACTTCTTTACAGCCCTTCTGATTAGTAATTACTAAATAAGACATCATTTATATTTCATTCAGAGCTATATTAGAGTAGAAATTGAGCTGTATTCATGATTTTTACTCCTCCAGAAATCAAAATGTTATTTTTCTTTCTTTATTGATTGCGTTCCACATATGTAACTGCACCTCCTTATACACTGTTAAGGGTGTGCTTCCATAAACAACAAGGCATGGTCCCTGCCCCAAAGAGTTTACATTTATGATGGAAACTTCAATTCTGAAGCACTGCTGCAGCACTCGTGAAAAATAAAACTCGATGCTGAGAAGGCAGCCCTTAGACACAGCGCTGGCTTCTGCTGTTTGCCGTACGCCGTGTTACAGAAGAAGAGTCTTTCAGTGCATTTGCTAATCTGATGATTATTCCTGCTTTTATTTCCCCCACAGAGGGTGGGGGGAAAAGATGTAGATATATCACCTCCAGAGATGCTCAATTATTTTTACTGATAGCACAGTTTGGTAAATGCTGTTTGCAAGCTTATTTGCTCCTGCGTTGTGTTCATCAGCAGAATATCGCTTGTTTCTGCCTATCTGCTAGGCTGGACAAATCAAGGTGACAATCCATGGTTAACTCTGTCAGGCCCTTTGTCCTGCTGCTTCTGCAGCTCCAAGTACAATGGGAACAAAGTGGAATATATAACCGTCCAGCTGCTGGGCTGTGACAGCGCGGCCCCGATCCGCAGTGCCCAGCCCTGATAGCCAGGCCGTGTGATGACAATGCAAATTGTGAGAAAGCCCTTCTGCCACATAAATATCGTGGCAAGAGGGGGGAACGTATCAGACTCGCCTTGAAAAAGAAAAACTCGTAAAAGGCTCAGCTTTGGGTTCCGTTGCTATATTCAGATGTCGGGCCCATTTTTAACTGCGGCGTGCTTTTAGGGACATAGATAGGCTGCTACATTTAAATCCATCATATGGTGCCTGCTCACAGGGCTCCGCATTGATGTTACTTTTAAGGCAGTTTATATTTCATTTAAGCATGCAATTAATCATCTTTACAGTGTTGATGTGACTGGCATCAGCAGCGTTATTTAATTAAATTTGAAATTATTGTACAGTAAATACAGGCTTCCAACTAGCCAGTCCAAATTAAATGCTGAGGTCTATTTCTTACCCATGGTGTTTCCAATTTAAATGTTCATCCAAAAGGTTACACTTCACAGGTTGAAATCATTTTTATGTTCTAACTGTTGCTAAACCTAAAGATCATCTGTACGTGAGTCCTGCGCATCTATTAGCTGTAGGAATGTGTACACATTATCTGTATTTCTCATATTCCATTTTATATTAGCGATTTTATGACTGATGCTCCTTAAGCACCATTTTTCTCCCGATACTTTATCTCTTCTGTCACGTCAGCACTGAGCTGCTTTTACAAAAAAAAAAAAAAAAAGAAAGAAAGAAAGAAAAAAAAAAAAAAGGGCCTTTCCTCCATTTTGTTTCAGCCTGATAATCAAGCAATTAGCCCACAAAATGGAGGTCCTCAGCTCCGCTTTTCATCCAGCTTGTTACCTCGGGTGGGCTTCACCTGAGTGCAAGCGGCAGGCAGATCATGCCTCATGTCCCCCATCTCACAGGCTTCCAAAGGGCATTCCCCACGATGACCTATAAGTGGGCACCGCGCAGGGGGATGGAGGAGGGACACTGTCCTGGTATCAGCGCTGGAGGATTACGCTCAGCACATGCACTACCTGCAAATCCTGCCTGTGCTACGTGAGGCCACGCTCCTTCTGGGGCTTGAGCCAGTCAATAATTTGTAGTGACCTGGAAATCTGCAGCGAGCCCAATGTTAAATGGTGGGAGCATCACTGCTTCTTTACCTTGTCTTCACTTTCAAAAAGAGAAAGAGGGAAAAAAAGAAACCAAACTGAACCAAACCAAACCAAACCAACAACACCATTTGTTTTTTGTTACAGCTTTCCACAGACAATTCACAACATGTCTAGCAAGGAATCAGACCAGAAATACTGTCTCACTCCTATCATATATATAATACAGCTTTTGAATACTGGAAAATCTGTCATCCATTAAGTGCAGCTCAGGTCTTCTGTGTGAAAAGCACAAGCCTTTTTTTTTTTTTTTTTTTTTTTAATGCAGTGCTGCCGTGTCTGCACTTTTTTGAAATTGCATATTTATCAGGCTATGAATTATTTATGAGTGGGTAAGGGAGGGGGAGGGCTGGAAAGGGAAGGAAGAGTGAGAAAACATATGCTTGGGCAGAGGAATACCTTAAATGAATCCACTACCAAGTCTTTTGAAGGATTATTTGTAATTACTTTTTCCTCTTTTCTTATTCTTTCACTTTGTTTCTCCCTCATTTTACTTGGTCATCTTCTATTCCCATTCTTTTGTCTGATGGGTTTTATTTGGCTACTGGGGAGCAAGAAGGGATTGGGGGTAGTGCTTGCCAGGGGTTGGAAGATTTTGCTGCGGAAATGAATCGAGAATTTCTTTGCCTTCTAAAGTACTGGGTGTTTAATAAATATTAATCCTTCAACTGTCAGACTGAATTATTGTCAAAAAGAGGCTGACAGATTGAGGATTAATGACATGTTTCATAAATTAAAAATGAACTATCAGCAGAATGTCCAAAGTAGGGATCAAGAAAGGACCTGATTTGTACCTTAGACCAGTTGAATATCCCATGTCTGTCAGACCATGTCTCAGACTTATGCAGAAAACAAAAAAACAACCCTCCCTCCTTCCCACAAACACACCTTCTGCTCTTCATGCGCCAGGATCTGACATCTAGAGCCTTTCTTCTTCAGGATCTGCATGCACAGAAATAGCAGGGTTGTCTCAGACACCAGATAATTTGATTAGACAGAGTCAGATCCATATTCTTTTTTTACAGTTTTGTTAGAGGAAAACTGGGGGAGGTAGAGTAATTTCTGTTCAAACATCTCAATGTTGTATTTTCCCACTATGAAAAATACGACATCACAGAAAGCTGAAGACATGGCATTATAATGGTAAATTGGAAAAATGGTAGCTGCCTCTTCAAAAACACACAGAATTTCCAATATAAATTATGTATTAAAGGAAATATGTTTGCATAAAACAAGCAGCAGTAATTTAATACAAGGTGACAGGATTTTTAGGAGAGGCTAATGCATGTCAAAAAATATCGTGTATAGTCTTTAATCAAACTCATGATCCTCAGTTGAATGATTGCTTGTAAAGCTGATTTTACTGTATTTTCTAATTCATTAAAAGCAAATCTTTTTTTTTTCTCTCTCTCTCTTTTCCTTTTGTTATTATTAGGGAAAAATTAAGTTTAAATTGTGTAAGACCAGTTTTTTTTGGGGTGGCTGAATCAAACAAGCAGTCATCTGGGGTGTCTTTCTTTCTTTCAGCACAGAGGTGCACAATATGAAACTGGGCTACCAGAGTGTATAAAAATGTTTAGCTTAATCACTCCCTAATGACAGCGACTTATGTCCTTAGTGCAGTCGATTTGTTTCCTGGGTTTTAAAAGTAGATTATTTCCATGGTGCAGGCTTAGTGTAAGCTGTTGAGAAACCACAAGCACTGCACTTCAGCCTGAGTTTGGGACGTTCGCCAAGGGTAATCTGATTAAAAGGGCATTTTTTACAACATTGTGGTGCTTTGAAAATTCTGTGCAGCCAGATAGAGTAGGGCCAAAAAAAATTGCTTTTTCAAAGCTAACAGTTTTGCCTGAGCAGAATTAAAAGCATGATAAGCAGCATCACTGGAATGATTCTCTTCGACAGTCTTGCAACTGGATAAACAAAGCATCCTTAGTAACACATCTGTTACAGACCCACAAGCAAATTCATGATCTATTTAATACAGGGTTTTTGCTTGTTTGTTCTGCCTTTAATCACGTTTGCTTCCTGCATAGGTGTGAGGTTCTGAGGCCTTTCTTTATCTCTGAGAATGCTTCCCTCCCTCTACAGTAGTTTTTCTCTCCCATGACATGACATTTATAAACGTTCTACTATGAAAGTGGTTATTTGTGATGTGCTCGAGGAACCAATGTTGGGTACCATATTCCTGAGAAGTTTAACAGCTGTATGTTGTTAAAAGATAATTATCCTATCTCGAATCTTGGATTTCTTATAAGAGATAGAATGTAATACTAATTAAATATGTCATGTTTGCACACATCAGAACATACTCAAAAGAACTGTTCTTGGATCATTTGCCTTATTGAACTACTTTCATATTCTTCTGCAGTGCCTAAGTAAGGAAGAAAAGATAATGGATTTCTCTCTCCTTCACAACCCTGCATTTCTCTGAAAGGGAAGTTCATTCTGGTCTCCACACGTACTAATAGTACAGGACTGCTTACAGCAAGACATTTGTACGCACAGTGTAGTTCAAAGTCAGCAGGTTCAGTGAGACTGCAGCAGATCAGACTGGTAGTAGGTTCTTGCATGATAGGAAAAATGCAACTTGTTTTCTACAAAACAGGCAATTTTAGTTTGTTTAATAAATATTGAATGACAAGGCATGGTTTCTTATCTTCTACTACATCACTGGCTTCTCTGTAAGGGGAAAAGTATGTAATGAATTAAACTGAATCAAATTTCCCAATTCTCTTCTTTTGATTGTAGCTGACTTGTAAGCAAAGGAAAAGTTCAGTGCATCACAGTATTTCCCAAGGAGGCCTCCGTGATAAAATTTCAAATACAATTATATTTCCTTCAAAATAGAGACTTGTATTTTGTCTCTCTTTAGCTACATCAGTCAGAACATCTGTATCTTTCTCTGTGCTAACGTGGCAAAGTACGCCTTCCCTGTCTCCAGGAGTATGTTGTCATTTTTCCACCTATCGGCCTTTTAACACTGACAGCCCCAACTCCACCAGCCTTTTGGACATTTCACTCACAGCATTACCTCTCAGGTGGCAACACTTTGCGTTTACTCCAACTTTGTTCTACCCATGAATATGTACACCCCACGTTCACTCAACCATACATTCATTCCTACATGTCTGAATGCGTCAGACAATTATACAAAAGCTGCTGCTTTCAGGAGCAGTTGTCATGCTATCGAACATTTCTTGCCGCGTACCTCTCAAATGCAAGTGTGTGTATGTTCAGCACAGGAGCTGATTTTCTGCCCAGTACATGCAGAGTTACAAAGAAATGCAGCAGCAGCACTTCTAGCACAAGACTGTGTGTGCCGAAGCCCCATGGGCTGAGCATCTCCTTGCCAGAGCTGCCCGGCGCAAGGCTGTTTGATGCAGCACTAAGTTCAGTTTAGAGTATTTACTGATACGTGTCTTGAGCAACTGTCAAAACCGCTCGGAGCTATGAGATTCAGGCTTTTCCAATTCCAGTGACCAGCCGGCCTCTCGAGGCATGAGAAACTGCTTCAGGGTAGCTATATCCCACAAATTCACTTTGTGTGGCCATAATAAAGGTGGGGGTGGGGAGGTAGGGGAAAGCAATTTTACCGCGAGAAAGACTGAATGAAGGTGTCTTTGTGTGACACTTTATTTGCTGTGTTGTTACCACTGTTCCTCAGATATGGAAACAGAGCTCAGGCAGAATTAATTGAGAAACATCTGTTTACTATCATTGTTTACACTGAGTAGGTCAGAGCAACTCTGCTTTCTGGAATACAGAATGTTGTCAAGCATTCTTTTTAAAAAAAAAAAATCTTCAAATTTAGTGTATGCCTGCATTTAAATTTCTCCTTTTAAGACTGAATTTTGTGCCTCTTAAAATGAGATATTCATGCCAGAGAGATGACCTGCTGTTCTCAGGGAGAGAGGGGGAAACCATTAGAAAAGAAGAAGATTTCTTGATAATCAAGGACACCTGTGATTCTGTGTTGCTTTTGAGATCACAAAAACCTATAGATCTGCTCTTTCTTCCAAAGTAAAATGTCTGTGATCCATAAGAAGCTCCAATCCTTCCTTTTTCTCATCCCAAAGAGAAAAAGGGGAAGAAAGGAAATTATGCGCCATTAGATCAGCAGCTCTCTGTTACTTCTTTAAAAAGCTGAGGATGTTGCTATTTAACATAAAACCTTGTGACCTTACTACTGCGGCTGCTTTGAAACACCAAGCTATTTAATGATGCAAATTGCAAACAGAGGGAAAACATCAGAAGAACCTGTCTGGAAATTAGTGTGTTTGACTGAAAATTAGCTAGCTTAATCGAACTTGCAGCAAGTGGATTTTCTATTCAGAAACCTGGCTGAGAGCTTTTGTCCATCAGGGTTGCTCAAAATTGTATGAGAGCTTTGGGAGTGCAAGAATTAAGGCTGTGCATAGCACCTGCAGTATCGTGCTTGTGACTGATTTCCATATATTTTAGATTTAAATACTCCAAGAATAGAAGTTCATGTTGTGCAACAGGAAGCCTCAGCTCAGATAGACCAAGCGATGCTATGGGTTCAGGTCCCTGTTTACTTGTACCAACAAAAACTATGGAACAGCAGTGGGTGTACAAGCAGGAGGTTTATGGCCCAGGCATGGAGGGGGCACTCTGCGCAAAGATATCTTTCTTTCCGCAAGGAAGAAAGACTTCAGCTGCCCACATCACACTTCTCTATGGCATAGGCTTTGCATTGAGACAAGATGTTTGGGCAGCGTGATTGAGACGAAAAAGTGGGAAGGCAAAGCAGCTGCTGGTGGAAGTCAAGTGCCTCTGTCAGATTCTGCTCACTCTTGCAGCTCCATGCAAGAATTTTGGCCAGTGGATTCTCAGAGTGGATGCTATCTCTGAGACCTCGTTGACAGATATTTCCAGGGAAGGAGTGGGTATAATACAGCACTATTGCAAGAAAGAGAGAACTGACATCACTGCTCTCTGGGTTCCTCCTGGCAAACGTGCATTTTTCTGAATTCATGCATAGCTCACATGTGCCACCAGCACATATTCAATCAGAAATCTAAAGACAGAATAAGATAGAGAAGCCATGTTCTGAGTCAAGCTCAACTTAGAAGCTTTGAGTGCTCCAAATGCACAAAATAGGCTGTGTTAAATATGTACTCAGCGAGCCTACTGCCCTCATCTGCTCAGGTTACGAATGGCAAACGGTAATTTATTTGGGTGAGTTTGCACCGCTGGCATGGCTTTCAGGATTGGACATTGGACACTTTCAGTATGCTGCCACTAGAAAAATATTTTACAGTCCTTAGAATCAAGCACTGGAAATGCATAAAAAGATGTAAGGAAAGATTCTGCCCAAGGAGGTTGTGGATGCCCCATCCCTGGAGACATTCAAGGCCAGGCTGGATGTGGCTCTGGGCAGCCTGGTCTAGTGGTTGGCAATCCTGCACATAGCAGGAGGGTTGAAACTAGATGATCATTGTGGTACTTTTCAATCCAGACCATCCTATGATTCTATGATTCTACGATTCTTATAGAAATTTCAAGTGAGACCACTTGAAATTGAGACCACAAATTATCTTAACATACACAAACAAAAATGTCTGAAGAGTCTCACTTCTGTTTTCTGTTGTTTTAGTTGGATTTGTGGGAAGCTGCAATCTGAAAGTCAAGCTGTTTTTGTTTTGTTAGATACCTGCATTTGGATGTAATAAGCTGGAATTTAGAACCTTGGTTTTGAAGTTTAATGTCACGCTGTCAGTGAAGACAGCAAGCACTTTGTCTGACTAAGGTTAGGTGAAAATCAATGTTCTGGTGTTTTGTCTGTTGAGAACTGGTCATTTTAGAAGTGTAGAGAGATTTCCTAAGTCCTGTAACATGCTGCTGCAAAATTGAAGACTAGCTGGTATATTTGTGGAAGGTAATTACACTGTATAATGTTTCATACCACAGATATTTTCGTGAATATCTACACTTTACTAGTTCCAGAGTTTTGTGCCGTGGTATCAGGTAAGTGCCATTTTCAGATGATATAGCAGTATTTTATTTCTTCTTTCATTTGATTCATGCACTACATTTCCATCTATGTAAGAACAGATACATCCATAGAGGCATTTATACTTACAACAATGGCTAAAGCCCTGTTGCTGAAGATTCGATATTAGGAAACATTCTAGTGCTAGCTTTATCAGTTTTTGTGCACAGACGAATTATATGGGATGAGTTGTGTTGTTAAAATTCTATTGCTGTGGTGAATTTATCTTTCCATTGGCATAAACCTCACAGATAAATATTTCTAACATTTTCTTTATAAATAAGTATTTTTTTCATTTAATTTTAATCACTTCAACCACTTTTTAATCAGTTCCAGCATCTGTAAACTCCATGAAAATTAAGGGTAAAAATAGCCAATCTTGAAAACATTTCCTATTCTTACTAATTCTTCTGGCAGTGCTGTAAAAATAGATGCTGTATAGGCATCTTTCACAATGTGATAGTGTGTTATCACTTTTTCACCCGTTTTAGTCTATGGTGACATAAATTTTACTTCAGGGAAATAACAAATATTGCAAAGTACTACACTCAGTGACAAGCTTCACTTGAAAGGGGAATATTCTGTTATCCTTTTGCAGGTAAAAAACTTACTGTACTAACAAGGAATTTGTATAGATATAGGTGTTGAGGACATTGTCTTTACTGAATTAATGCTACCCAAGCACTGCAAAAATTAGGTCTCCGTTACGTATATTTAAAACAAAAATTAATTCACAAAGCAAATAATTTCGGTTCCAGTGGTCATAGGAAATTGGCGGTTTATAAACACATCCATTAAAAATGGATCTGTATTTATTCCTATGCTATCTATAATAGATAGTATTTAATTTTTCTTAGCTTTTGTGATTGCTCTTGTCTGCAGCTGTCTTAGTAGAGCCTTTACATGCATGACTTATTTTTTACTACTATTGTTAGGATGAAACAGTAATCAATCGATAATTCCTGTTCACAAACAGAATGCACCTAACCTGTCCACATGAAGCACTCTACAATTAGCCTTTTGTAAACCAACAAGAAATATCTGTATTGTGCAGCTATCAACAATCACCTGGATAATTTTTAAATCATCTAACACACAGAACCGATGGGGATAAAAAGTGCAGAAATGTAAGAAATTAATTTGATTACTATTTGGATCTAAATTTGGAGGGAGTCGTGAAAATTTATTTATTCTGTTTAATCTGCTATATGCCTTATTATGTTCTAAAGTGTAATTCACGCCACTACAGCGCAAGAGTTAATAACAGTCCCTGAGCCAATGGGGAGTGCTATGCTGTTTCCCTTAAGACAGGGAAAGGCTTGTGAAATGTTTGAAAAACACGTGTTGTAATTGCTGAAATAAACAGCAAATTTTGGAGAAGAAAACAAAAACAATATAGGAACTGCTGGTCTCCTAGGTAAAGTTAAGTATTGACAGGTCTGAATTAATAGAGACTGTTTTTCAAAAGGTTCAGCGTCAGCTGTATATTGCATTCACTCATTCTGTTCCCGCACTGTTCTTAAGGGAATTGCTTGATTCCTGACACTGTGTGACAGAAACATACTCTTCTATAGAATAGAGTGTCTATTTTATTTCCCAAAATGGAATCAAATACCAAAATTCTGTCATTTTAACATTTTAAGCGGTTATATACAGAGGACCATGTTGGACTCAGTTCAGAGAAAAAGAAAGTTCTTTATTTGCATCTTCATTGGGCAGATGCTCATTCCTGCTGAGGAATTTCATCTGGATTTTCATCTTGAAGCCCTAAGTGTTCAACTGAGCACAGGTTAAAAAGTGCAAATGAGCAGACGCTGCCAGTTACCTCACAAGGGAGCGCCTTGGAGGAGCCTGCCAAGCAGCCTGATACAGTACGAATAACTATTTTGTGTCAAAGTAGCACGTTCTTTGCAGTATCCGGAAACAATCCTACAAGGTATTCTCCTGCAGCAGAATTTAGTCTCTTGACAGATAAGAGGCAGCTGCCAAGACCTAACTGAACAGAGAAATGTTTTGCTATGTTCACTCTACTTCTCAGCCCTTAAAATACAGTTTTAACAGGCAAACAATGTGATGCTATATGCCAGAAATATCCTTTTACAATTTGATGAACATCTTGAGCTGTAGATGGCATTTATTAATTAAAGCATGTGAAAGCCAAATACTGTATGCACAATCCCATACAAAAATTAAAACTCCAACTCCTCAAATGCACAGCTACCGCAAACACAATTCATTGTCCTTCAGGCACAATTCCAGAATTGTTACAGGATTTCACAAATCTTTTAGTGATTCTGGTAGCCATTTCAATTACAATACATATATTTTTCAGCTTGTTTAAGCTGTCGCAAGCTTTTCTGGAAGGGTGTAGTGAGACATATTTTGATCTTCTTGCCTACATGGACTGTTTGAACCTAGCAGATAATATTTGCATCTTTATAACATTATGCAAGCTCAGTGATATCATTCTTACTTTTTGGGTTTTTGTTTACTTGGTACTTCTTTTTTTAAAACAACAACAACAACAACAACAACAAACCTGAGCACACCTTCTTTTACTATTATAGTTCCTTTCTTGCCCACTTATATACTTTAAATTACAACATTACTGTGAGTAGTCATAGGCTTAGTGGATGACAATTTTCAAAATTACATCAATATACTAAATGCAAAAACAAGAATACAAGTTTCAGGGTCTTCATACTTAATGTATTAGTATTAAAATTAATTCAGTTTTAATCTGACTAACTTATCACTGGAAGAAAAAAAAATTCTTGTCCATTGAAAATATGTTTTGAACAGATAGACTGTTAGACTTCCTCACACCTTTGGAAAATGACAAATAACACTGTGTGATCACTCATATGATGAAGACAAAAAATAGCTAACGTGGTTATAAATTTACACATTCACAAGTTTGAAATTATTTCTGATGAGACTAACATAGGCAATGTGTGTCAGTCTAGCAGCAGTGCCCTCAGTCCAGCAATGTGCCCTCACAGCCGAGAAAGCCAACCATGCCCTGGGCTGCATCCAAAGAAATGTGGACAGCAGGTCGAGGGAGGTGATCCTGCCTCTCTACTCTGTGCTGGTGAAGCCTCACCTGGAGTACTGCATCCAGATGTGGAGTCCTCAGTACAGGAGAGACACAGAACTGTCGGAGCACATCCAGAGGAACACCACAAAAATGATTCAAGGGATGAAACACCTCTCCTGTGAGGACAGGCTGAGAGATCTGGGGCTGCTCAGACCAGGAGAAGAGAAGGCTCCAAGGTGACATGATAGCAGGCCTTCAGTTTCTAAAGGGGTCTTTAAGAAGGAAGGGGACAGAGTCTTCCAGAAGGTCTGCTGTGATAGGAGACAGGGAAATGGCTTCAAACTAAAAGAGGGGAGATTTAGGTTAGATATAACGAAGAAGCTTTTTACAGTGAGGGTGGTGAGGCACTGGAACAGGTTGCCCAGACAGGTGGTGGATGGCCCCTCCCTGGAGAAACTCAAGGTCAGGCTGGATGGGGCTCTGAACAACCTGTTGTAGCTGTAGGTGTCCCTGTTCACTGTAGGAGAGTTGGACTAGTTGACCTTTAAGCGTTCCTTCCATCTCAAACAATTCTATGATTCTATGATTATTGTTTCCCTCTGGACTTTTTCTTAACATTAATTTGTCTCTATACAATTATCTTGTATAGTCAGTAGGACTGTTAAAGTTAGAGTTTGCAAGTTTATTCTCATCATCTGTCTAGCGAGGGGCAACAGTAATTTCATAAGAAAGCCCAATTTCCCAGAACATTAATCTCAGTACAATTTTGATGATAAGTTTGTGCTTTCTGAAGTATTTGAATGTTGGAGGTTTAAGTTTTATCAGATGAAGAAGTATGACCCTCCGGGGTTTGCCTTTTGCCCTGTTCAAGTAGATGAAATAGTGACTTTCACATTCCTTGGAATATACTACATCTTCATCAATCTATATCTTTGTCCTTTGTGCCAGACTGACCGAAAACATTAAAAATGCTATGTCTGCTCTTAAGCATGTGAGCAACAAGAATTTTAGTCTTGCCAATGTGTTATTCTCAAGGATGGAATAAATGTGACCGGCTCTGAGACTTGATTATCATGGGAGCAAATTCTGCTGTTTTTATCTCTGGTGTTTCAGAACTGCTCTCACACACATGTGCACACACACTAGTTGTTGATTCTCCACTTTCTTGAACAAAAGGAGAGCTGTTGACAACTTTTTTTTTTTTTTTTCCCTGTCTTGGTTGTATTTGTTGGGCAAAGATCATCATGCTCTGATTTAGTGTTTTCAAATAAGTGTGCCCTCTGGTGCAGCGCTCTATTGAGAGACAACACAGCCCAGGCAGGAGAGTTCAGCATGGCCACTAATAAAACACAAGTGCTGCTTTGTCAGGCCACGAGTGATTACTTGAACAAGTGCCAACCAAGAAACCAAACATTAGAGAGCAGCTCTTCAGACCCTCAAGACAAAGGGCCAATTGACTTTCCTCATTAGTTTTTGTGCCAAACATGTAAACACAGTTTCCTTTCTATCTTTGCTGCTCAAAACATGCCAGCTTGTTAACATCTTGGGTGGTAGGGTGGTTTATGAGCCTGTAAAGACTATTATGTGGTGCTGGTTTTGTTCTAATTGAAAAGATTTGTTTATCGTAAGGACACCCCAAACTGGCATCTTTCTGATGATTTATAAAGTCTGTCTTTCCTCTAATAGACTGATGAAAGTCTCTGAGAGACATTTAAAATGCACGGGACCCTTCTTATTACACATACAACTGCTGCTAGAATGAGAAACCATTAAAGATTTATCAGAATTAGGATTGGTCTCCACCTCACTGAAAAACAAAACAAAAACAAACAAGTAATAAGAGCAGCTTCTGCAGCATGAAGTGCCTGATGAAACCTTACTTCTGCCATGCAGAAAACTCACTGAGGTTTTCTGCTCGATATTCTTTGTTTTTAACTGTTTTTATTTGGGGACCTCTGACATTTTAACTTCCTTTGCATTTTACTGCAGTCTTTCGTGTTTCTAAACGCTATGACTGTACAAGATAATGGAAATTGGAACAATTTCAAACAACCTGAAGTGTTTGTGAAAGGTGCTGAATTTTATTCAGTGCACAGGGAATATATTTTCTCTCTTGTAAATCCCCTTCACATATGGTGTGACTGCTGACACGAAATTTTACTGAGGTAAAACCATGCGGGTGTCTTAATGTGGTGACTTTACGAATGACTTTGCAAGGCAGTGAGATCCATGAACTGGCTTTACTTTCTGTTTTTTTCAAATGATATCCATATATTTTAGATGAAAAGCTAGGCTAACTTTCTCTCATTCACAAAAATATCATGAGGTTTATAAAAATGAGGCTGATTATTATGAAAATAAAAAGTCACCAAAAATCCTGTTGAGCCCATTTCCAACTAAAATTAAAAAAGCTTGACCTGCCGTCTTCTGAATTTGTTGAAAATATAAATGAAATAACAATCCGTTCATGAGTCTAACGAGAACTTCATTATTGTCAATGAAGAAACTGTGAAAAATAGACATGAATAAATTATTTTGTATTTCCTTTCAAAGCACTGAATGATAAGAAAAGAACTGAAGAGCAAAAAAGGTGTTTCAGCATTTTTCTTTCACTGCCTCATATAGACACCTGCAGATAAATCCTTCTTTAAAAATACAAGATCTCACATGTGAAGCTATCTGCAGAGCAGTGAGCAGACTGTGGGAGTCCAGCTGCTGTTGAGCTCAATGACTGTGAATGAGAGAAATAGCTGCAATGCTGGCAGCCAGTGTAGGGGTATAAACATGGCTCTAGTACCCTTTCCCACTGAGATCTTGGGTGATACTGAAAAGAATGAATATTAGCTGAACAAAACACCAAACGTATTGAAATAAAATGGCATCTGATCATGAAACTCCAAGATCACAGCAGTACCTGGTTTTACAATCAGGTGATCCGCTGCCCTGCCCCATCTGCACTGCAGGGCTGGTGTCTAGAGGTCTGGTAGTGCTGTTTGCAGCTTTAGGTTTCTGCGTGGGCTCATTATGGGCTGGCTCCAGCTTGTAAACTCTTTTTAATCTGAGTTTTCCCCAAATCGTCTTGAATTAACCCTAACCCAAGGGCAACATCAGAGGGGTGTTAATCATCCTCAAGTGGACCATTTGTAGACATACAAATGGTTTCCACCCAAGGTAAGGCAGTTTTCCAGGGCAGGTATGTACTGGAATGATAAGCAAGCAAGCAATCTTTCAGCTGCAGATTTGAGCCACCCAAGGGAGCTGGTGGTGGAACTCTGTGACAGATTAAGTTTCAGATGCTTTCAAAAAGTGGTACCTGTGCTGTTCACCTTGAGGAAAATTGAAGCAGAGAGCAACCTGCCTTCTCGAAAACAAAAATGTTTTCCATGTGCCACAAGTAGAAAAAGCTGATGGGAGTTTAGTCTGGGGAAGATATTAAAGAAAAACAGCACTGAAAATGTGTGGGTTTTTTGTGCCACGGTTCCCTGTCAGATGACCCAACAGAGCCTGAATGCAGTCCCACAAGGACCTCCTGACCCTGGTGTGGGGAAAGGGCACTGCTGAGCCATAAGAAGGTCTATGGAGTTAGTACTCAGTCCAGGAAAGACTGGGAAACTGGAGTTTCATTGCGCTATAAAGTTACTGAACTCTCATCACACAAAATTGTACTGAGATACTCCTGCCCAGGGCAACACTTGGACTCTCCTGAGGCTCTTAAGACTTAAATTGCTTTGAGAACAGCTAGATGCAAATGGGACCAAGCACTGCAGTCCAAAATGGACGATCTCAGCCATTTCTACAAGAGCTGGATGGCACATCACAGCTATTCTTCATGTACAGCTGTGCGAGCAGACAGACATTCCTGACTACCTGTGTTTGCTCACCAGGGTCCCTGACAGCTGCTCAGCGTGGCAGCTTTCCACATCTTTTTCCCTTAGCGTGAGGCTGAGTTGAGAACATCTCACCTAGTGTGCTTGGTACAACCACAGTGTTCCCACTGGTGCCAATCGCTTCATGAGTTTCACTGTAAACTGAAAATCTGACAAACAGTGACTGTATTTTCTTTCAGATCACTGTGAATGTTTCCTAATATTTCTGTATGTAGGACAGTCTGACAATGGAGCCAATCAAAGACCATTGTAGAACAATGATGAAACACGCTAATACAAAAACCCTATGAAATTTCCTCAGTGTTTCAAAACTACAGCTGCCTCTAGAGTCTCAGGAGTTTTCTCTACCCATAGAGCCTCTCCTAATATTCTTGGCAGTACGGGCAAAGTTCACTTCCATGATGATGCCAAAGTAATTCTCAGTAGAGGAAGGATCAGTGACAGATTTGGAGGGCAGAGGTGAGGTACAGAGCTGAAGAAGGCCACTTGAATGGCATTGCCAGGTACTTGTGAAACAAGCAGCGTCAGTGAAATTAAAGGTACTTGTGGTGATGGTTTAGAGAAACATGGGTAGTGATCTCTCCTTTTCTCTCCTCCTTCCTCAAACTGTCAAACTTCTCTTGCCCAGGGTTTTGGGGTACAGGACTCCCGTTTTCCCCCCATGTAACTTCCTCTACTTTTTCAGAGACCTTTTCTTCATTTTCCAAGCTGCTGACCTCCTTCATTTTGAACTTCCCACAGGAAAAAGTTCCTCTTTCATATCACTGTACGTAGCATGTGCTGGAAATGTTCAGTGATTCAAGTTCTACCGCATTCTGGATGGTGTCTTCCCTGTGGATGTGAAGCTGCCCTGGGCTACTTAGGGAAAGATCTTCAATATATTCTAGGTTTTCAAGATAATTTGTGGCTGCATTCAGAATATGTAAAACCAAATACTGCCTGAGGTAGATGATATGGTCTCTGCTCATGACTGATCCTATATATGTATGTGATGTCCTAGGTAAGAGATTGTAGGATTGTCTGTGCTATTCTTTGTATGGTTTGATTTCTGAACTTTGCTACAAATGTCATGCAAATGGCCTTTTCTGGTGGTAAAAACCATGTCCCTGGAGACATTCAAGGTCACGCTGGACCAGGCTCTGATCAACCTGATGTAGCTGCAGGTGTCCCTGTTCATTGCAGGGGAGTTGGACTAATGACCTTTAAAGGTCCTTTCCAACTCAAAAGATTCTGTGCTTCTATGATGCACATGAACCAAAGATGAATTTCGCTCAATGCACTCTGTATCAAATGTTCTATTTGCAGTTTGCTTTAAAACTCCTCTTTGTCTTTTTACCAGGTTTCTCTTAAAGAAGTAGTCCTTTCAAAATGTATTTCCAATGGCTGTACATTTGTGATTGCCCGATGTTCAGGGTGAGTACATTAATAACGTTCAAAATGTAGTTTGCAGTTATTCTGACATCTCAACACTCTGGAATTTGACCTACAGAACCCTGCACTCAAATCCCGTGAATCGATAGCACTGCACAAAGCAAAGCCTGCTGCAGTGTTGCTGCTCAAGGGAAAATTAAAGAGTATGGTATTGGTGCTCTTTTGCTACCAAGTTCATCACAGCAAAATCATGAGCTCATGATAGACCACATAAGTATAATGAAACTCCCAGCATTTTGATGTATAAGGCAAGACCAATGCCTCGACCTTTCTGGGCTAGCAAAATGGATACAGAAATTGTTCAAGAGATGTCTGTTCTTATCCTGAGCCAGGCAGTGCGTATAGAGATAGGGTCACTGTGCACAAGAAGCATCATTCTAGAGGTGTTAAGATGGTTTCCTACTGAAGTTTAGTGTTGCACTAAAACTGTTCATTTCTGGCAAAAATAAATGTCAAACATCACTGTGACGTGAGAAATCGTTTTCTGTTAGTTTTGTCACCAACTAACTTGCAAAACAAAGTGATTGTCACCAGATCAGGAAGATGAAGGTTAAGTTAAAAAAAAAAAGGTATAAAAGTATATGCCTGTACCTTGCTTCCAGATATAGTCTCTATCTGAATGTTACTCATCTGATCATCTACACCAGAAGTTGTTATTAGAGATTTATAGATTCTCAGGGAGAGGAAGATTGCTCAACTTCAGGAAAAAATAACTCTCCAAACTATACATTAAGTCATACTGGAAAAAGGTACAAATTACTTCTTTGATTCTTCAAGTTTTTTCCTTCTTTGTGTATGTAGAAATGAAGCACAAAATGCCACTTATGAGATCTGCTGGTGAGAAGAAAGTACATGACTGTAGGTGTCAGATTCTTTTCTTGGTAGGGTTCATCCTCTCTTCTTCAAATCCACAGTGATTATGTAGTGAAATATTAATGGCGAGGTAAATGTAGTTATTCTGGTGGAAAAGAAAAAGATGTGTACTGTTATTATGACTGAGAAACTGTTACATGGCAAAAGGATAGGCTGTCATTTACTAACAACTTTTATATTTAAGGTTCTCTCATCCTCTATTTTCTCTTTAAGTAGGTCTAGACTGAGATACTGGGACAAGAATGAAATTTCTCGTATAAAGGTTACTTAGTGTATAGGGCACTCCAATTAGGCTCATCCTTGCAGTGAGTTCTGCATGGGTCAGTCCTGTGCTGGTTCTGAGCAGGATCATGTCCAACCCCCTTTGGGTTAGGGCAATAGGATTAAGGACTAACCAAGCAAATTTAGTTAAAAGGATGCTCACACTTCTTTTGTGAAATAAAAAAGAGATTTCTTTATAGAAGAAAACAATATTCCAGTAAGCATAGTCACAGAAGTGAAAGGATAAAAATATGGTCCCAAGAAAAGCAGTTAAAAAATGTCCAACTGTCCAGTATTTAAATGAAGAAATATCCTTTTTTTTTTTTTTCTTTTTTTTTCTTTTCCCTTCAATCATCTCCCTAAATTGCAAGGATGGTACAGACATTTCATGATACTGACCAAATGACCTACCGACTTGAGAATAATTTAAATTAGTGCAAAGAAACTGTCTGGAATTCTCCATTTATCCCCCATAACTTAAAAAAAATAAAATGCATAAATGATTGTTTTCCTAATTCTGAAATCTCTGTCAGCTATAGTTTATGCATGTTATATGCTTTTATCTAGTCTCTTTCTTTAACAGCCTTTGCATGTCATCTGTACTCGATACAGAACATAGAAATATGGTATGTTCTTTCTATTTGAATGATTACTATTTATTCTCTATTACCATGCTTTCTTCTTGTACAGCACCTGGTATAATGGGATCCCAATCTGCTTTAACACTCTGACTCTACTTGCTATAATGCAGTAGCGACACGTTTAGTTTCTAGACACATGTGCACTTATATAATGAAGTTATGTGGGATTCAGAGTAATATTCTTTTTTGTCTCTGAAGCTAAGCCCTTTAAAGAGTTAAAAACATTATTTTTGTGCTTTGTTTTTTGTAACACGTTTTATTCTACGTATGGAAAATTATCTTTCTGCTTTATTAAACCCATAAAAAATGGAAAGTTAAAAAACCATCTGAAGAATGTTTATATCCAACAATGCCTTGTTCAAAGTAGCAGTGAGGGTGGCTGCATATTTAGATTTCTGATCTGATGATTTCTGTAATGTACTACTTGGCTAAATTTTGTTCCGGTTTGAAATCAGGCAGTTTTTCCAAGTCCGTTAGGGATATCATACAACAAAATTCCAAAGTGGATGCAGGGCTCTCCACTTTTGTTCTTCTGCACTGATAGTTTTTAAAATGAAAGCTTTAATCTGTATTATATAGGATCATTAATTTCTGCATTTTACACTTGAGCAACAGCATTCTGATTATCTGCTGCAATGAAAAATAAGCAGCCCTGCTTCTGCAGACTTAATTACTTACTGCAGGGCCCCTTCCCTTCCCAGTTACGGCACACAATCTACAAATGGGGTTAAAAACATTATTAAAAACCGAATTACCCAATAGATGGAGAAAACAAACATGCAATTGTGTCCTAGTAGATCTGGCTAACATTAGAGCTGTGCCTGGCTATATGTGTTACACAGCCATGCCCAATCTAATAAGGAGATCTGATCTCAGACAGCAAAGTGGCCAGGTTTTTCACTTGTCGGATAGAATAGCCAGGCGTGCCATCGTGGTATAAAATGTATTCTGCCTAAGTGCTTTATAAATGGGGGACCTGGATTGGTACAGAGGTACACCAATGTTCTTTGGAAAATATGCCCACTGGTCAAATGCTGAGGTATAGTGTGAAGCTACTGAAAAACCTGACCTTAGCAGTGAGGAACAGAAATGTGTCCCTAAAATCTTGCTGTGTGGTCCTCTCAAAAATGAAGCTCTGTAAGTCAGTCCCTTCTAAGAGCATAGAATCATAGGATCTTTTGAGTTGGAAGGGACATTTAAAGGTCGTCTAGTCCAACTTCTCTGCAATGAACAGGGACACCTACAGCTACATCAGGTTGCTGCGATCACTGTTCAGCTTGGCCTTGAATTTCTCCAGGGGATGCGTCATCCACCACCCCTGGGCAGCCTGTTCCAGTGCCGCACCATCCTTACTGTAAAAAATTTCTTCCTTATGTCCAAGCTAAATCTCCCCTCTTTTAGTTTTAAACCATTTCCCTTATGCTATCACGGTCATGATTCAGCCTTAAAGAACATTATAAATAGACTTTCAACAGAGTTAATATATTGCATATACCAGTCTTTTAAAATAGTCCAGGTTGCGTGTTAGAGCAAGCATTAACAGTTATGAAGGGTTTGGTTTGGAAGATTTTAAAAGTTAATAAAAGACATTAGTGCTTACAGAAATACATGAAAATTGAACAGCAAATACAAGAGTCCTTCGGAAAGTAAGGCAAAACAAAATAAACCCCTTTTTGTTTTAACATATTGTAGAAGTATATGGCATATTTGTAGGATTTCCTTATATGAATGATAAAAAAATGGATCCGAGATAAAATTTCTCATGTCTAAAAGTCTAATGGATGGTAATAGAATTGTAAACTATAAATGAAATGCTGTTCTATTATATTAACAGAGAAACAGCATTTACTTGCAATATTTATAGGAATAGTATGCTGATCTAATTTATAAGATGATAGTCCAAAGAATCTATTGTTTTGAAATCACATAAAAGCAATAATAAAAGAAAACAATAAAATATTTAAAGTGCGTACAAGGAAAATAAGTCCATAAAACACACAGTTAACATTAAAAGATCATTCGGTACCATTTGAAATTTGTCTTCTCGAATACATTGTATGTAATTAATCGTAAGCACTGAAAATTGCTGAAGCTTAAATATATGATTCAGTCCAGCACATAATAGTATAATATTTTTTGTAAGAAATAAAAAACATTATAAGTTATAAATAATAAAACTCCAGGAAAATGATCAGGTTACAGGAAGACAAAAGTTATTAATATGAGAAAATAAGAAAGACACAGACAGTATATAATTATCTGGATATCAAGAACAATTCCATAGTAGTTTGCTCTGTAATTTAAACTTCGAAGCAAGATTAAAATAATTAAAAAAAAAAAAAAAAAAAAGGCATTTGTTGAATTACGTCTACAAGCCCAGCAGGGTGGACCAAGGGGTAGGATTTTGGTTTTATCTCTAATCATCTACTAATATTTTTCTGTGGCCCCGCTCTACTGAGTGGCCGCTCTGCTTTCCTGACAAGTCCATCTGGATAGATACCACGATCCAGACTTCTCACCCACAGAACTGCTACTGTAGCCAGAAGTCCCATGGACATTTCACTACTGAACATAGACAGGCTTGTCCTCTTTGTGCTGGAGGCTCTGGAGCAGTGGGCCTGTTTTTTAACTTGCTGTTTTGCTCCCTGGCACCGCTTGTCTGCTCCCGAGCCCACTGGCTGTGTCAAAGTGCCAGCAAGCCCAGGAGTAGATGAGGAGGGTGAGGGGAGAGAGGAAAAGCTGGAGGAGAGCTAAGGCATGTCAGAGGGAGATTAGAGAAGGGGATATGCTCCTTAAAATGGATTTGGGGAAAAATGAGAATTTGTTCAAGGCCTGGGAGGAGTATGGGGAAGCTTGCAGGGAAAGGGGGAAGAAAGTCTTGCTGTGCACATCGATCTGACAACAGGGAGATGGATTTGGGCTTCAGGGCAGAGGAGAAAAGCTCAACTGCATGTGAGCTGCAGCAAGGTAAAGATGCTCCTTGCACAGATCCCGCTGCTCGCTGTGTGTTCAGGTGGCAGCTGGCTCCCTGAAAGCTTGGTCCAAAATCGCTTGGCTGCCCTGGCCTTCTGCACAGCCCTGTGCAGTGTCAACGTGGGCACAGTTTCTGTGGCTGAAACTCAGGGAACAGAGATACAGATATCTGAGAAACCTTGCTCTCAGGGCAGAGAGAGAGGACAAAATCCCCCTCCTCCTGCTGCACATTGATGCAGTGATCAGCCAATGCTGCTCCCTGTGGTGATGCCTCGAGGAGCACGGGGTGGGATCAGGAAAGAGCTGCTCCATCCACACACCGTGGACAGCATTCCCAGGCTGTTGCTGGAAGACATGTGGTTTCCCATCTGCTGAATTGCAGAGGGCTTTTGCATCAAGTAGCCAGCTGCCTGCAGGAACCTGAGAGCAAAGCCTACTCTCTGGCTTGTCCCCAGACCCTTTTAGGCTTCTGGGGATCCCTGACATCAGAACTGAAATACAATAGCCCTGCCACATTGCTGAATTAGGGACAAGAAGAAATGCTGCAGAAATACAAGATTATCAGAGCAACAAGCTAGATAATTAACAGTATTATAATAAACACTCTGTATTTTATTTGCCTGATGTGTTTTTTTTTTAATATATTTTTGTATATATATTTTTTTATATTCAGGAGAAAGCCTGAAGTCCTGTTCTTGCTGTTGTTACACACATTGCTTGCTTAAATACTTTTCAGTATTTAAGTCTGTCAGGCTGGTGTCTGTATTTGCAGGCCAATACCTGATGGTCACTTCCATATTGCCAAGGCCAAGGAAATTGATTATGTAGAGGCCCCAGATTCTTAAATCTTTGTGGAAAGGGTGAGGGTAGAAAAATAATTCCATTTCTTTTTTATTCTCCTGTAGGACCCTTGAATTTGTTATAGCAGGGATAACCAAACACAACTTTTGCTCCTCAGCCAATCACTCCTCTCCTTTTTCATTTTGCAGTAAAACTGGGAGTCTCTCTGCTTTGCTCTCTCTCTCACAGACCCTCTTATTGCCATTCCATAAGGTTTTATCCTGTATTCCTAGACCAGTTAAGATCTATTTTGTTTCTCCTTGTTGTAGTTTATTTAAATACATACCAATTTCTCCTCAAATTGCAGAGGTAGATTAAAGATGTCACTGACAGCTGATCTTACCTGGCCAGCTAGCAGCTGTTTACAGTAGAGATTTGTTTGTTTGTTTGTTTGTTTTGTCTTACTATATGTGTGCATGAAATTTCTGTTGCAAAATAAATGTTCAAATATCTTGGAGTTTTTAATTGTGTATTGCCACATTTTGGATGTATATGTAGAATGACGAGCTCAGTTCACACTACAAGTGAACCTCTTTCTGAGAAAAACTGTTTTGCAGATAGAACTGGAATTATGTCTAGAAAACCTCTATGTATGTGATCATACAGCTTCAAAAAGCCCAATTTCTGTCATCAATCACATGGATTTTAGACTTTAGATAAAACACCACATCCTGCAAATCTGATGAGAATTGGAACTTGTGTGAATAATAAATAGATATATATGTAACATATATTTGGTGGAACAGAAAGCTAAAAATTATACCGCAAACTCTCAAAATTAAACATTTTAAGAAAAATATCTCCAAAATGTGGGAAGCAGGTGCAGTTTCTAAGAAATTGAGTTATAGCTTGTAGAAGCTTAGAGTCAACACTCTTCTCCTGTGTATGAAATATAATGGTGAACATAAACAAAGATGAGCAAGGATGCATGGACACACTGGCTTCATTTTAATTAGTGGTATGTGCTGTGTTTTATTTTACACAGAAATTCTTCCTATTTCTTTTGCTTTCTTTGTTCTTGTTTGCAGTATCTGCACACCTAGGATCTGGCTCGTGGCACCACTGATAAGATGCTTTTATGGTTACTTTCTGAGTTGCCCCTCGCTCATGCCATCCCTAGAATGAAAAGTCTGCAATCAGAACCAAGGCAGATAAACCATAAGATGGGTGGTTTGAATTCATCTCCAGGGACAAAGAAGCTTTGTTTCATTCACAGCCAGTGCTGGGTCAGTGGATTCTGCAGGAGGCTACAGAATTTGCTCTTTTTTCTGGCATGCACTATACCATTTTCACTGACAAAGCAGAAGTGGCATCCTTTGTACAAATTCTTCACTAAAACGTGACATCTTCCAGCTCAACTAATCCAAGTTTGGGTATAAAACCTGTGCAAATAGTGCAGTGGGGTCAGTTTATTCTGATTTTCTTTTAATTTTGCACAGACTGATTTCTCAACCTCTGTAATCTATACCGTTTTTGTTTAAATAATCTTAATTAGAAATTATTTCCTCTCTGGTCCATTTTTTAAATCATCTTGTGCTGTGATAAATGATGAAACACACTTTCAAGACATGTGGCCAGAGGGGAAGAAGAGATGAATGAATTCTGCAGGAAGATTTTGTTTAATGATGTGCTTATAAGGAATAGTGCCGATGACAAATCAGTTGTCTGAGGTATTTTGAAAGGCTATAGGATATAGGATCCATGTCAAGGATTTAACAAAAAAGTACTCCCTGAAAAGTTAAATTTGTTTCATTGTATGACTCTAGTAACATTGATCTGATTTCCAGAACCCAATGGCAATTTGCGTGCCTTTAACAATGCTACAGTTTTTTTCTTTTAAGCTGTAAAGTCAAACAAATTTAAACTTCTAAAATATACTTTTGAAGTTTCATGGTCGATTCAGAATTAAAAAAAAAAAAATGTGATCAACTTGCATAAAAGATAAATTAGGCTCATACTAGCAGCAATTAAGGGGATTTCTGTGACAAACATGATCAAAATTAAAAGTACTTTAAAAGCAGTGTATATTTTAATATTTTCAGAATATTTTCAATTTTTCCAGGCCATTAGATACATATCATATGTGAAATGAGATGATGATCCTTGCAGACTGCTTATCTGTCTGTTCCCGTAGAATGGACCTAAATAAAATGTCAGTAGATATGGAATACAAATGGAAGCAAATACTGATAAAGACAAAACCATGCATGTCAACAACAGTGTAAAAACCAATGTACTTAATTAAAAAAAGTGAAGTCAATTAAAATCAAAACAACAGTGCAGCATGTACAAATGCTGGAATAATCATTAGACCTTGCTGAATAATGGAGGAGTATAGAATTTTTTTTAAGTAAAACAGCAGGGGTGATACATTACACAAAGCAACAATCTACAACAGTATGACAATTGAATTACTTCAGCTCCATTAGGCAGGTGCAGAAGAATAATTAACATGAATTTCTTCAATGGAAAGGAAAAAAAAAAAAAAACTTTTTCTAGCACAAACTGCTATGTTTTCTCTGCAAAATGATGAGAAAATATGACAATGAGGATGCTGATTAAAACCAGATCTTGATGCTTATCTTCCTGTGAGACTGGTTAATCTTGAGGCAAAATATGCACACAGCGTATTTTCTCGTAGTCTCAGGGCATCATGGCTCGCATCAGCTTTTGGTCTTCTGCTGAGGTAGGAGCTTGGGTTTAAAAATAAAATAAAAAAGGCAATAGGCTTTGAATTTGTAAACTCCTTCTGGGCCTTGGGCTCTGTCTAGTATCTGTTTTTCCATTTCAAATTCAAAACAAATTTGTGACCTCCAATTTCAACCTGAACAACAACCGTTCTCTAAAATGACAAGAAAGTGTGAACAAACTTCATGCTGTCTCATGAAATGTAAGCTGCTTCTAAAATACAATTGCTTCCCAAACGTTTTTCCCTTCGGAGTTCTACTAAAATACTTGTATTTACTTCTTTAGAAAGATTGATTTGGAGACCGATAGTCATGCAGTTTGCCGAAGGACAGTTGATTTTCTTCCTTTAGAATTAAAGAACTGAGTAAACACTTGCACTGGGCATGTTAGAAATATATTAATTACAGATATGGACAGAAGATCTCTAGTGATTGATTTAGCATATCTTAGGAAGCTGCTGCTCTGCAAGCAGGGAGACTGCAGGGGGATTAATGCCCATTTTATGAGCTGAGGTTGCGTGCTCTGGTAGCTTTAACTAAGCCATTCTACTCTGTGCGTGCAATAGCCTGTTTGGGGCCCATGGTCTCTGAAACATCTTGTTGTGTCTATACCATCACGCCCTGCCCTCTTTTCATGTGGCTTTTGGACAGCTGATGGGCCACTAGTCAGCCCTAATCTTCTGCCAGCCTGCTACTGCCATTCTCTGTCCTGACCTCAGCTATTCCCTACCATCTACTGATGTATGTCTGGATAGCTGATGAAACTGCATATGGCTCATCTAAGGCCAGATGCTCATCCCTTCATTTGCTGATTGACTAGGTATGTGATTGTAATATAATGTTGCTATTTTAGCCTAGAGATACTTGTGCTTCCGTTCACGTGAATGGATCTGTTAGGACCATGTGTTGCTATGACCAAAAATACCTTGACCTTGATTGTAGGCAGTACCTTTCAGTACAAAGGAATAGTTTCTATTTGAAAGCTGGGAATGCTGCAAGTATTTTAGGTTGATGTATGGGATGCTTACACAGATTTTCTCATGTTTATGTATTTAATAAATAAATAAATAAAGTAAAATTAAAAGCTTCCCATATTCATTCACCCTCTATGTTTTAGGTTTTATTTTCCTAAGAAATGAAGACTTTAGGGACTTGAGACTAGAGAAATGAATGAGCTTTAGGGACCTCATTCTGAAAAGGAGCCACACTCTGTGATGAATATATATTTTTTAAATAAGATCAAAACATAGTAGTTACCAAAATGCAAGCAGATGTTTGTTGTTCTGTGCAATCCTCCTACTGTTATTTGTATCAGGAGGTCTTAAAATCATTGATTTCTGGAATAGAAAAATGATCATTTTGTAACTGCTCTGCACCTAATACTCTTTCACTAAATTTAAGTGATGACAGACCTTTTGTCCATCCCTCTGCATCTTATGATAGACTCACATATGGACTGATCTACCTGCTTCAGTGACTTCTAATTCTCTAAGACCCCACTAATGGCATCTCATTTTTACCATTTAAATGCTGATTCACTTGTATACACATCCTAATTATGATGTCATATCCTTGAGTTAAAAGCTATGCTGACAGACAAGCAGAAGCTGTGGAGAAACCAGAGAGAAAGAATGGACTGTTTCTGCTTTAGTGACTGATGTGGGAATGACAGTATGGATAAAAGTGTCTTATAAAGCAGGTTATGCAGAAATGCAACTCCTGGGACAGTTACAAATGCTGTAAAAAAAAAAAAAAAAAAGATATTTCAAAAACTTAGTAGTAAATCATAGGAAGTCCTGATACAGCTCACTGAGATCACTGCCACAATATGGATAACATTAAAAGGTGCTATCCATGAGAAAAGAACCAGAGATGAAGAAAGCTTCCAAAGAGGAAAGAAGCTTGGAGGGCTAACAGCTCTTTTCTGTACAAACTCTGAAGCAACTCACAAAGAACAGAGGCTATAAACATAAGCAGATGCGTAGTCTGTAAAGGGAGAAAGATAGATGGAGAGACCTTGCTGACTGTGCTTCGTGCTGCACTATAAATATAGTGGGATATGAATGTACAGCACATATTTTGCTTGAGGTATAAACGGCCGGTGATAATTTGGACTTATGTGGGAATCTTATTGTGCAGGCCTCCTTGTCTTTTATCACTGCTCTGTCTTCAAAATGGAATCCATAGATACAGAATTCGTTTTTACATGAGTTCTTTTAGGAAACATTTTGGAAAACCCTATTCCACAGCCTCTGGATAGACCATTATTTTCTAGCCTTCTTTCAAGCTGCGGAAGGACCCTTCCAGCAAACTGCACTCCTCATTCACCTCACCAAAGGTTCTCAGATGTTATCTATTCAGTGCTCTTTAAGAGCTACAGTCTTCTTTCCATCACAGATCTCCAAATCTTCAGTTTGATGGTGTGAGAGCTGAGAGAAACAAACATTCAACGTTGCTTATACAGAATGGAAATGCTCATTAAAAAAAAATAAATCAAAAAACATTTGAAAGATTGAGAATTCCCTTGAGTTCCTAGAGGTTTGGGTTTCTTTCTTTCTTTCTTTCTTTCTTTCTTTCCTTCTTTCCTTCTTTCCTTCTTTCCTTCTTTCTTTCCTTCCTTCTTTCTTTCTTTCCTTCCTTCTTTCTTTCTTTCTTTCTTTCTTTCTTTCTTTCTTTCTTTCTTTCTTTCTTTCTTTCTTTCTTTCTTTCTTTCTTTCTTTCTTTCTTTCTTTCTTTCTTTCTTTCTTTCTTTCTTTCTTTCTTTCTTTCTTTCTTTCTTTCTTTCTTTCTTTCTTTCTTTCTTTCTTCCTTCCTTCCTTCCTTCCTTCCTTCCTTCCTTCCTTCCTTCCTTCCTTCCTTCCTTCCTTCCTTCCTTCCTTCCTTCCTTCCTTCCTTCCTTCCTTCCTTCCTTCCTTCCTTTCTTCCTTCCTTCCTTCCTTCCTTCCTTCCTTCCTTCCTTCCTTCCTTCCTTCCTTCCTTCCTTCCTTCCTTCCTTTCTTTCTTGGGTGATATACATAGTTGCAAGGTATTTGGCAAGACATCTCAAGGCAACAGCAGATGTCTATTTGTGCACAAGCATTAGGCAGTGACTCTGTCTGTTAACAAACCCAACATTTGGGTCTCTACAGGGGAAGTCTAAGGGGAAAAATATCTGTAAGCTCAGTCAAGAGTAGGGAGACATTATGGGGGTGGTTACCATGGTGATGGGAATCACTACAATACCCACTTCTTGTATTTTAAAGCTGCTCCATTCCACAGTGAAGTCCTGCAGCTAGGAATATGGTCTTCTGGGAGAAGCCTCTGCATCAGGAAAAGCAAAATACAGGAGTTGAGGAGAAGTCATCTCTGGAGGAGGGAAGAGATACCTAAAAAAGTGTAATAGGGATATGAAGGAAAAATGAATGAATGGTTGCAGGATTTGAAACAAAAGCAATTATGGAGAGAGCTGTTTTGTTCCAATTTCCTGCTCTGCATCTTAGTTTTAACCTTATGTCATGCAACTTACTGAGAAGGATTCAGTGTATGGTGTTATTGCACCATTCCAGGTTCCTGTTGCAAACACTTCCCTTTCTGCATCCCCAACCAGTGCGAATGTTGTTCATCTTTCAATTTATGAATTTATTTTTAACTAGAATCAGTGGTTCCTTCTCACACCTTTCTGTCCCATGAATCATTGGCCTACTACAGAAACAAAGTGGACCTCTGGTTATTAATAGAACTGACCAGGAGGCAGATATGCTTGCAACTCCTAGGGTTCAGTTATTGTATTTCCCATCTGGTTCCATGAAGAATGCATAACTTTTTTCTGTTAGTGACGTTCCAGAGGAACAATCTACCCTACCTCATGTTCAACAATGACTTTGAAGTTCATGAGCAGTCACATGTTTCAGACTGAGGATCTATAAAAAGCAGCCTTGTTAGAAAAGCTTTGTTAAGCCAACCACTGACCTCTTGCCTCTTCAGAAACAAACGTGCCTTTCTCAGCAGTTTGGAGAGGCTTCCAGTTGAGTAAAGTGTAAATGGTTTACAGGCTGGTTCAGCCCAGTTCCGTGATTAGCGGGGTGGAGGGAAGGTGGAGGGATGCGTGGATCCATACCCTGGAAAAGGAAAAAAGAAAAAAAATAGAGAGATGGGCCTAAAAACAAAACAGTGGCAATGATCCGAGGAGAAACAAACTATTGTACTAAATAAGATATCAGAATGCAAGGTAACACACTATAATACAACATAATACAATATAATTAGAATTGAAACTAATAAATCAAATTAAATGAGAGAGAGTGTCCGAAAGCCAAAATCCTTACTCTAAAGCTGAGACAAGATGATCTGGAGAGCTCACATGCTGCTGAGATCAAAAGGGAATGGGAAATGACCTACGAAGGCCTTTTATCTTTTCCCTCTGAGTGGAAATGATAACAGAACAGCAAACAGTCCTCTGGGGGATGTAGTAGTTCTTCTCTTCCGGGACAGATACCCAGACCTGGAGCTTTAACTCTTTAACTTTCAGTGCACTACATGATGTTACGATGTGGAATACCGATAACCAAAATCATAAAACCATGACATAGTGGCACAGAATTCCTTATTTCCACAGGATGACCAAGTCCACTTAAAAGACAACAGCTCAAAAAAAGTAAAATCATAAGTAATTTGATCCCAAACATGATCTTTATTAAATTTATTGTTCTTTTTTTTGTTGCTGTTGTTCTTTTTTTTCTTTTTCCCAGAAAACAGATAGATGTTACAATCAATGTTTAAATACACTTATCCTTGGCACATAAAAGGTTGTCTAGAATTGTAGAATCATAGAATGGCTTAGGTTGGAGATCATCTAGTTTCAATCACCCTGCTGTGGTCTGGGTTGTCACACACCAGATAGAATCACAGAATTGCTTAGGTTGGAAAAGACCTTAAAGCTTATCAAGTCCAAGATCAGGCTGTCCTGGGCCCCATCCAACCTGGCCTTGAATTCCTCCAGAGTTGGGGCACCCAACCTGTCTGGGCATCCTGTTCCAGTGCCTCACCATCTTCGGAGTAAAACCTTTCTTCCTAACATCTAACCTAGATTTTCCCTCTTTTTGTTTAAAGTCCCAGCTTGTCCTGTCACTATCAGACCAATACCATCATTCCATCATAGAAGGTCATCAGATCAGTGAGACATGTTCTGCCCTTGGTAAAGCTATGCTGACTGTCTTGGACCACGTCCACATCTCGCATGTACCTTAACATCTCTTCCAGTAGGATCTACTCCATGATCTTCACAAGCACAGACATGAGGCTTACTGGCCTGTAGTTCCCCAAGTCTTTCTTTCTCCCTTTCTGGAATATGGGAGTGGTTTCCCATTTTTCAGTCACTGGGGACTTTGCCTGCTGGTGAAGATTTTTCACATATGATGGAGAGTGTCTTGGCAACCACACCAGCCAGTTCTTTTAGAACCCTGGGATGCATGTCATCTGGCCCCATAGACTTGTACAGGCTTGTTCAGCCTCATGAGGTGGTCTCAGACTTGCTCCATTCTAATGGTGGTAGGGATTTTGCTCCCCTGATCCCTGCTTAGAAGTTCAGGGACGCAAAAGGCTTGGAAAGCCCAAATAATCATCAAGACTGAGGCAAAGAACTCATTAAGTGCCTCAGCCTTTTCCATGTCTGAGGAGGTCAGCTCTCCCTTTTCATTTTTCAGAGGAGGTACGCTCTCCTTTGTCTGTCTCTTCTGCCCAATGTATCTAAAGAGTCCTTTCTTGTTTTTCCAATCCCTCACCAAGTTCAATTATATCTGTGCCTTGGCTTTCCTGACCCCATCCCTGTATGTCTGGACATCATTCCTGTATAATTCCCAGGCCACTCATCCCAAGTTTCACTGCTCATACTTTTCCTTTTTTTCCCTCAGTCTGACCAGCAGATTCTTGTTCAGCCATACTGGTTTCGTGCCTTGTCTGCATGATTTTTTATTCTGGAGGATGCTCTTATGCTCTCAGCCTGAAGATCTCTTTCCTCAAGTTCAGGGAATATACAAAATCCGTGTTTAACTTCAGTGCTGAGCCTTGCACACTTGGTTAAACACAAAATCTTCTACTCACCAGATAACATCTATAAATATTGTGGGACCATTCATGGAACAGAACTGTCACAATCTTTATGCACAAGAACTGCACAACTCAGGTCACTGTTCAGAGTGTGGTCCACTTACTTATTTGCCTCTAAAAGTGGCAGTTAGGGGGCTTTGTTTTGGGAATCACTCCTTCCTCCAACCAAACATCTATGAAAAATATTCTTGAGCACTGAAAAAAAGAATTAGCCAGTGCTTTTCTTTATTTCCAATTGTCTTTGTAATTTCCATACAGTTACTGAAAATTTACAGCAGTGGACTAGAGACTCATAATATTATAGCCTAAGGAGATAAAGCCAGTGTAGGAGAAGACCTGGTTAAAGCATTTTGTCTTATGATTGATTTCACATAGGGTATGTGATTGTCTTTGCGTAAGACCCTCCCTGTTTCACAGACTTCCTCCTCTGAGGTGACTATCTTGATCACTAGATTAGAAAGTAATACTTGTGGGCTTACTTTTCAGCTTTATTTATGGCTTTCTAAGGATAAAAATTATGAAAGTATCTCTCCCATGATCCTGCTGTGAAGATGCAGCTTCTGAGGTGAATAAGTTTGATTCCCATTTAATAAAGAAGGGAATCGAATCCTAGATACGTATCTCATTTCCAACCTTCACTAGATGAACCCTATGAGATTTGCTTGATTACTGTTATGAAGGAGAATCAGCCACTGGATGGGAGATAATACTTCTCTCTGGTACTATTTTAGTTGGTTTCTTTTAGGAGGTTTCTGTCTGAATCCAAAATGAAAAATGGAGGCTCTGCGTAAAAGCAACAGGACATACATTAAGGATACTCGTGGGTTAATGTTCCCTGTGCCAAATATTTGGATACAAATGGTATTTATCAGACAATGTTCATTGAATCATAGAATCCTTAGAGTTGGAAAGGAGCTTTAAGTCTCATCTAATTCAACTCCCCTGCAATGCACCGTGACATCCACAGACAGATCAGGTTGCCCAGGGCCTGCCCAACCTCACCTTGAAAGTCTTGAGGAATGACACATCAACCACATCTCTGGGCAGCCTGTGCCTCTCCACCTTCACTGTGAAAGACTTCTTCCTTATGTCTAACCTAAATCTATGCTCTTTAAGCTTGAAATCATTACCCATTGTTCTATCACCACAGACCCTGCTAAAGAGTCAGTCCCCTTCTTTTGTGTTGCTCCCCTTTAGATACTGAAGGCCCCCTATCATGTCACCTCGGAGCCTTCTCTTCTCCTGGGCTGAACAGCCCCAGATCTCTCAGCCTGTCCTCACAGGAGAGGTGTTTCATCCCTTGAATCATTTTTGTGGTGTTCCTCTGGACGTGCTCCGACAGTTCTGTGTCTCTCGTGTACTGAGGACTCCACATCTGGATGCAGTACTCCGGGTGAGGCTTCACCAGCACAGAGTAGAGAGGCAGGATCACCTCTCTCGACCTGCTGTCCACATTTCTTTGGATGCAGCCCAGGGCATGGTTGGCTTTCTCGGCTGTGAGGGCACATTGCTGGACTGAGGGCACTGCTGCTAGGCTGACACACACTGCCTATGTTAGTCTCATCAGAAATAATTTCAAAAATGTGAGTGTGTAAACTCATAACCATGTTACCTATTTTTTGTCCTCGTCATATGAGTGATCACACAGTGTTATTTATCATGACGACCTAAGCATCACACTTAGGAGATGAACTACATTCTCGTTATCTGTGAACACCATGTCTTTCCTTCTCCTCTTCCCTCCTCCAACTTATTTTCAGAATAATAAAAAGGCTTTTTAAAACTAGTACAGAGTGAATAATCTCCTGAATATTTATTCCCATTAAAAGTAGATGCTTCATCTTTTCTATGAATATTTTTCAAATAACAATGCTTTCAGCTGGTTTTGCTTATAAAAAAGGTTGCAAACATTACTAAAGGAATTGGCAGCTTTTATTCACAGGAGAGTTTTCCCTGAGAGGTATTTGGTGAATCCTCTTTCTTCCCTACTCCCAACAGCTATCATTACATATAAAGAGGTTGGATGAGGCCTGAAAGTAGTAAGAATGTTTGTCTGCATATGAACATGTTAGAAATGCCACGTCAGTGTGACTAATGGATAAGACAGAAATGAAGCCCATGATCTAAGATGAATAGAAGCATTAGAGAAAAACCAGGAATGCAAATCTCACACTTAGAAACACAGACCCTATGACTGTTCCAGAGTTTTGTTTCATTAGCTCTTTTACCTTATGGGCTTCTTCACTGTACAAAAAGCATTGTAAAATCTGCACAAACCGGGAGAGGTAAAGCTTGTAGAAGCTGATGTTTGTATTCAAAGTTACTTGATGGAAGCTGCTAAGCAGTACTGAAAATGTTGGCAGGAATCCCAGAGCTGGAAAGAAATTTCGATAATGCTGACTCAGACAGGAATTTCAGCTCACAGGAATCCTACACCTGATCCTCCTGAACCTATGAAAATGTTGACGCAAGACTGATTTCAAGACGAAACACTGAAATGCTTAGCAACACATGCAGACGACATGGAAAGGAACAGTGATAAATTAGGAAGACATTCATCTGATCACTACATCAAGTGACATCATCTGAGAACAGAGACAACAAAATTCTTGGCTTCTTGAACTAACAAGACAAATTAACAGATGCTGATTCAGCAAGGAAATCCAATTATAATCAAAATATGCTGCTGCTGGAAACAGCGTAAATAAAGAGAGGCTTTAAAAGCTGCCTTGTTTCTTGCTACTTTTAACAAAGATAACTTCTGTACTCAAATTTCAGTGTAGACATTTCTTAATAAAGTTTTAACGTTAGTCTACAAATCCAAAATTACTAACGAGAAATCATATTTTCAAATAGTTCTACTGAAAAAGGAACCTATAGATTTCAGTGTAGATATAGAAGTAAGATGATTTTTCTGAAAGAGGCCATGCAGAGCCTATCGTAGCCCCTGTGAGAGCAATTTGATTGAGCTGCAGGGCAACAACGGAAGAGGCCCTTCCTTAACTAACGCTTACAGATTCCTATGGGAAACTTGCAGACAAATTCTCACAATCCTTTTTCTATTTCCCTTTTCATTGTCAAGACAAGTTCTACAGAGCTGCTTGTTGGTTACATTTTTATTACCCAGTAATGCTTTAAAACACTTTAACATCTCAATTTGTATGGGAAACATCACCTCCTTCCTTCCAAAACCTTTGAAAACTTATTACTAACAATAACATCTGCATTTCAGACCGTTCATGTCTGGAGCTAGTAAACAATTCAGCAAAATTCATTTCAGAAAATAAGTTCTGTCCTATGTGGCTCATCAAATGCATCATGATTTTCTCAAATTTCTTGTTGTTTTGGAAGTTTGGGCAAAAACATCCTACACAGAATTTTTAGTCTTTCAATCATTTCTCAGCAATCTCTTGCAAGGAGTGTTTCAAAGACAAACTTCTGGTTGGATGTAGAACACGAAAATTGCTGCGACTGATTAGAGCTTCTTCCTAGGGCTAACATTTGCAATTACAAATTTGAAATATGTGTGGCTGTATAGGAGCTCGGGTAATTATTATTAATATTTAAATTAGAATTTTAGTAAGGCTTTCAACACTATCTCTCTCATTCTTCTGGGCAAATTGTCCAACTCTGAAATGAACAGGTTCACCCTCCACTGAATGGAAGAGCTCAAATTGTTGTAGTGAATATGAAGCTACATATGGCTGGTGAATGGTCACCAGAGGTGTTCCACAGGTGTTCTAGGGCTGGTTCAGTTCAACTTATTATCAGTTATCTATGCGTAGGAGTTTAATGCATCCTTAGCAAGCTCACTGTGTGTTAAAGTGGAAGATGCTGTTGACTCTCCAGAAAAAGAAGAGGTCTTGCAGAAGAATCTAAGTTGAGTGAAGCACTGGACGGTTAGCAATGACATGAAATTGATCAAAGGTAAATGCCTAGGATGAGTTAATGCCAATACAGATATAGACAGGGAGACAAGTAGTCAGAGAGCAGTTCACTGAAAGGGATCTGGGGTTTTTGGTGACTGCAGCTCAGCGTGAATCAGCACTGTGCCTTGACAGCCAAGAGAGCAAGTTGTATTCTGAGGCGCATTATACACACAGCATGGCCAGCCAGCTCTTCATACACCTTGCCCTCCAGATCATTCACCATTTCTGTAGCCCTCTTTTGGAAGCTCTCTAATAGTTTTATGTCCTTCTTGTACCGTGACACTCAAGCTGCACCCAATGCTTGAGGTGAGGCTGCACAGCACAGAGCAGAGGGGACAACCCCTCCCCTGCCCTGGTGACAGTGCTGGGCATAGTGCATCCCAGGGTATGAGTAGCCCCATTGACTTCCAGGGCATGCTCCTGACTTAGACTCATCTTGCCATCAACTAGCACCCCCAGGTCACTTTCCATGGAGCTGCTCTGAGACACAAATTAAAGTTTTTCATCCACTGAGGTTAATAAAAAAGTTCTGGATGGTGTGAGAGAGTGTAGGATTTTAAGCACTGCAAAGTACTCTCTAGAGACAGTTAATTTATTTAGAAGAGAAGGAAAGATTTAACAAGTAGTAGTTTTCAAAAAATGTTAGAAAAGTGCCATTGTATGCTTCATTTTTCACACTGAGGAAGTTAAATATCTATTTGCTTTTCTGAAATTGCACTTACCTTATATATAATAATAGCTAGCTTTAAAAAAAAGAATTGAAATATACAGCTTTCTTCATTTATTTATTTCAACTTTCATTTCCTCTAACATTAACATCGCTTTCTTTCCATTGACTGACACAAATTTTATTCAGGTTTCTCTTTACTTGGTGCTAAAATATTTGTATTAACATAATTAGTTCTTATAGTCACGGATTAACACTTATTCATTGGAATATTCAGCATTTATTCAGTATTTTTCTGTTTCATTAAAACTCTGACCTGCAGCTTTTCCTCTCAAGTGACAACAGAGCTCTTGAAATTTACAGTACATTTTCTGTGAATGAAATCAAGTGAAAACAGTGTGGCTTTGATAGCAACTGTTTTCCCTGAAGGGAAAGAAGTTTTCTGTCCGATTTTAGCTGTTAGCTTTGGTTTTCTTCCTAATAAGCAAGACATTACTTAAGCAAGACATTTTTTGGAAGTTAAAATTCGCATCAGACTTTATTCCTAGGAATAAAGATAGACTGCATTATTTTCGCACAAGGCTCTGCTCATATAGTAGCAGATCCATGTGATTTCTAGCAAATACTTAAATGACAGCTGTGGATGTGACATTGGCATAAACCATGAGGAGTTGCTCTATCAAGAGCAGAATGCCAGAAATATTTCTGCAAAATATTTCTAACAAGCAGAAGTGTGTCCAGTCCCTTTTTTTAGTTCTCTTTTCAGTCTGTCTAGCAGCTTCTATTAGACATGGCCCTGTACATGAGCTGTGGGTACATCTGTGGATTTGCAGTGAGAGAGACTACGCTTGCATGAATGTAAGCATAGGAAGAGTTTGGTCTTCATCAAGCCATATGTTTATGTTCTGATGCAGATTTGTTCTAATTGATAGGGAACTTCATAATTTTTGGCTCTGGGAGTTATTTCTCTAAAGGTCTGTAAAATTAAAGACAAGAAGTTGATATATGGAATAAGCTTCCATTTTAAAGGAATGTATTTTGCAGTGTGAAAACTCATTTTGTTCCTCAGAGATTAAGAAAAACAAGTAACAAGGAAGGAAAAAATTACCATAGTAGGAAAGAAGGGAACAGTATAGTAGGAAAACAGTATAGAAGATAAAAATTAGTAGGAATACCCAGCATAGCATAAGTTTACTGCAAGATTGTGGTAGGGCACATCTACAGAGTATTTTTTTAGTTAGATTTGATCTCACCCTACTCATTCTCTGAGCCAACCGCAAAAACCAAATCTCTGTATTGGCAGACATGAAACTGTAGTCCTCACAGCACTCATTCTAAACTAATAAGGCTAGCAGAGGAAGAGAGTATATTAGCTTGTCCTTAGTTCCAGCAGCTACCCAGAAGGCATTACAACACACTTGAGATATATCTCATACAAAGTACTGATATGGTCACACTGCACAAAACTGACTGCAGTATGCTGTAGGGACAGCTCAGGCACCTGAAACTGTGACAGCTCAAAATGAGGTATTATACTTCACATTTCAGACAAACTATTATTGAGTTAATGCTGGTTTAGCTGTAACTCCTGTGGTCAAACACATGAAAATGGAGAGCAACTCTTCCTGTCCAGTTTTTTCCAAAGTAATCAACTTTCGTCAAACCAGCATGCAGTTGAGCTCTCTTCCTGAGCTCAACAAGCTCTATTTCAGACTCATATGTCTCTATAAATTTTCTGAGGGTAGAGTTCACATGATATAATTCCTAAAATCTGCCAAAACAAACAAACAAACAAAACAAACAAGAACAAACAAACAAACAAACAAAAACCTGTAGGAGTGGAATGAGCTATGAGTATATCATATGATCAGAGGAAAGCAAGTAGCACTTTGTTGTCCCAAGCTTTAAGATGAAGAAAACAGCATATTGCTGTTGATAAGCAACTTTTAAGCAGTCACCAGGTAGCATGTCTGAAGCTGTCAGCTGAATTGCCCTGTAAAGAGACACTAAGGGATCCCAGCTTGTTTGTCATGGAGAAGGGAAAGTTCTTAGAGACCTAAGCAGGGTTTTCCAGTACCTACAAGAATGTCACCAGGAAGTCAGAGCCAGGCTGCTCACAGCAGTGTGTAGCAGGAGGTAAAATGATTGTGTGAGCATAAATTTACATAAGAGAATTTTAGATTGGATGTAAGGAAAATTTTCTTCAATCCTGAAGACAGCCAAACAGTGCAGTCTGCATTCTTGGAGGTCTGCAAGAACCAACTGGATAAGGCCCTGAGCCATATGGACTGATCTCATAGCTGAGCATGTTTTGAGTAGGAGGTTGAATTAAGGACCTTCTGAAATCCTTATCACTCAGTTATTCTGTGAGCCTGTTTCTTCAGTAGTTTTATTAGGGAAGTTACAGGTTACTTCACTGAAGGACTCACAGAGGTCAGACTTCTCCTGGCTCTTCTGAAGGACAGCAACTCTAAGCATACACATTTTGATATATTAGCCAAAGAAAAAGGATTCATACAGGGTTTACTGTGGGGTAAGGGTAGACCTCAACATGAGTTTCATTCTTCCTTCCATAGTAAATGTTTTGTTTCTCTATTCTTCATCATACTCTGCTTAGTTCCCAAAATGTATGTATCTTTCCAGATTTTTTTTTCCTTTATCCCCAAGCTCCCACTTATATGCAGATATAGCTTCTTACAGACATGGAGGACACTGATTCAAGAACACACACAAGGATGGAAATTGAGTGGGTTTCCAAAGTTCAGCTGACCTGTAGTAATTGATTACATGTACTTAGCCCATTGCAAGCTTGGTAAAAAGCCTGTTAGCCTATATTTCTTGCACCTGTGCATAAACTGAAGACTTACTTTTCACTTGACATGAACAGAAGAGCCCACACTGTCAGTTACTGGTGTTAAAGTAGAGGAGCATTAACTCTTTAGGGAAAAATGTCTTGCTTTGTATGTCTGAACTGCCTTCTATTGAGTTATTGTAGAACACTCAAAACAAGCTGATCACTTCACTTCCTCCTGACCTTATTGTCTTCCTGGGTAAGACATAAAATTGGAGAATCAGCCTCTGTAACTGGAATCTTTTTATACTTACAAGTTATCTAACTACATTTATCAAGGCACGCTGATTTCATGCATAATACTCTCATGGGTATTGTATGACATCAGAATAAGCTGTGTCAAATCTTCGAGTCTGCCATATACAAGCTACTTTGAACATTCACTACATTAAAACTGTGAATAATTAAAGAACAGAAGAGATATTTTGGCCAGGTTGTAGAGACACGGAGTGAGAATGGAGAAGAGGTCAAAACTGGCTTAATAAATGATAGAAGCTGACTATAAGATTGTGCTTAATTCTCAAAAATAAAAGCTTTGAATCTTTATCAATATAACACTGAAAAAGAGACACAGAAGCTTAATTAACCTGTCCACTGTTTTTTGTTTGTTTGTTTGTTTGTTTGTTTTTTCTATCAATCCATTGTAAGATTTTTGCTTGTGTTGCCTAAAATATTTAAGTACCTTTAGAACAGCTCTGGTTTCCTACAGATTTCCATAAATGCGACTCGATCACACAACCATCATCTAGTATAAGCCAAACAAGTCTTTAACTGTTGAAGTGAGCATTTTCAAATGAACTTGAAGGATTTAGGCTTCTACAGAGCTTGGACTTTTATTGGGAATAACAGCATTGGGTTTCAGTGGATGAAGCACTTTTGAGAATCCCAGCCTGAATTCCTCAGTTCCCACATGATAATTGTGCTTAAATATAAGAGAGTATTTATTTGTTTATTTATTTATTTATTCTTTTCTCATAAAAATGAGTCATTGTTACATTTACTTCCTAAGAAATGGATACGCACCACTAAATGAACAAATCCACAGGTACAGCCAAGATTCCTTTGTCTTTGAATGAGATGTTGGTGTATATTACTCTGCCTGCACAAATATACTTAGTCTTTTCTCATTCATTTTCCTCATTGGTCATTTCTGTGGCTTTATCTTACTTGATAAATGTTGCTGAAGTAGAATTATCATCTGATTGAATGCTTTGATCTGATATACTGGCATAACAGAAAGGCTACATAAGGCTGTCTGTTCAGCCAGCTAGCCAAATGGTATCATCTGTTATGTCTTGTACTTTGATTTGAATGCAATGAATTGGATTTTATAAGCAAGAAATTAACTACCAAAACTATTTGCAGGTTACTTGTAAAGGGGCTTAGTATAAGGAGGTCATTTGGGCTGCAACGTAGTACTTGATAACATTGTGTTATATTACATATAATTACATGACTAGCTTGAACACGCTTTTATAACTTTGGAGATGCAGAATGGTGCTACTCCTGGGTCACATCCTGAGTCCTTGGTTGAGCACTGGTGATATAAAGTACTCAAGAAGGCAACCAAAAGGATGGAAATCACCCTAAATGAAAGTGCCTAACTTTGAAAGAGTTAAAACAATCAACATTTACCTACATTTGCTCTCAGTCTGTGAAACATTTAGCCGTTACCAGCTGTTGTTGAGGGAGCCTCTAACTGATAATTTCTACCGACCACAGTTTAGAGCAACACATGGGCTGTTCTAACCTGCACCAGCCTGACACTCTTTGGCTTCTTCTCAGCATTCTCCATGATAAGTTTAAGCAGATGTTCACTTATCTCAGAAATTTTCCTATATCCTATTAACAAAAACCAAATTATTTTCACTTGTAAAAGGTTATGGTGTCTAACTTGGGGCTGTCAATGTTAGGATGCTTAAGATGTCAAGATGCATGAAATCTATTGCATTGTCTTTGCTATGTTACTGTGGTGTGTATATCTGAAACAGTCTTGCCACTATTTTCTTCTGCAGCCTACTGCTTTATGGCAAGGGTGTCTGAGTACATTCTCTGAGTACTTCTCAAGGGGGTCAGTTCCTAACTAGGTGGAATCCTGAATGCAGGAACCGCACTCCTCAGCAGGTCATTGTTTAGCAGGTCTCTATCTCACCCACTTTGTCTACAGCCATTCAGGATTTATTTTAGTCTAAGGGACTGGTGATGAGATCCGAAACACTGCATGGACAAACCCAGAAGCAATTGCAGAAGAATTGCAAAGGAATGGCTATCTGTCCTCTGCAATGGAATCCCACAAAACAGGCATGGAAACATTAAGACACCCTTAAAGAAACGAATGAGCAAGCAGGAGAGGAAGATCCTCCCTGCCACCAGACTGAAACTCATTAGGGGATTTAAAATGAGTCAAACTCAGTCAAGCTGAGATATACTTCAAATGAATATTCAAAGTGAGAAGCAGGATATTGTGTTGTGCTGCCTTCAGACTGATGAAACAATAAGGTATTCAGTGAGGAAAGTCTTACAGCATCAAACAAACAAGAAAGCACCCAAGAAAGCTAAATATCAGAGGTTTGTTGTTGGAGAATCTGTCTTTCAAGCTACTTATCTGTGCTAAAAATTGGTTTGAGCAATTCAAACTGCAAGTGCACAATCTGCATAAAGTGGAAGTAATATGCTGACAAAGTCCTGTACAGGTAACAATCATCATCATTCTGGATGAACTACAATATTGCTAAGATGTTTTAAGAAGGACCTGCCAGAGAAGCATTACAGTAATTAACCCTGATTGTCAGAATGCTGGGCAGGTCTAAGTCTCAGGACCTGAAGCATTCAAATAAATAAATAAAATTACTCGATGTACTACTTGGGGATTTCGAGTTTGAACCCAGCATTCTGAGTTCATAAAGATAATAGTTTGCACATAATTGATGTGAATGACAACAGGAACTTTTAAAGGTGACCTGAAAAGGCATTGAAAAAAGGGGTTTGCACCATTTTCTTCTCTGTAATGACTAAAGAAATCTTGAAAGCTTCAGACCTACCCTCCTTACATTTCCCTTCTTATCTGATCTGCTTTCCTGGATGATTCTACAACAGTCTGCAGGGAAAGTATAATTATGAGCCAACATTATATTAAGGAAATAATACTGAGTTAGGAAAGAAAAGGTGCGGTGATGGTGGTGTTTTCTTTTTCTTTTTCTTTATTATTATTAAAACTGCTGAACTATTTGAGTTGCTTACTATCATTATTATTATTGTTATATTTGATTTTCAAACAGTTAATTCCAGACTTCTTTCATAGAGATGTTTCTTCCATCCGTTTCAAGATTGAGTGCATACATTTCCATGATCAAATGCAGTAAAAAAAAATGCTCAGTCCATTTCTTTTGGTCCTCCAGACATCTAAAAAGAAAACTGAAGCTTATATTACCATCATATTTAGCAAAAAAAACAAACAAACAAACAAAAAAAAAAACCAAAAAACACAATAATTTTGAAGCTGCCACTGTATGTTGTCACAGAGCAAAGCAAGGAATGATGGTAAGTGATGTAATGCCACACTCTCTGCTGCCCAAGAATCTGTAAATGCTGCAACAGTAAAAGATGTGTATTTAAGATCTTTAATGAGATCTCATGTAAATAGCATCAGTGACTGGCATATTAGCATGCAAAAACTTGCTGCAGCAGTGTGTTTAGCAATAGTAACTCAACAGAATTCAAAGAAACTTGGAGATCAAAGAATATATAGAAGCTAAAGGGTTGGGATTTATTTTGGGGAAATTACATTCTGAGAAATGTCTGAGAAATCAAGATTGGTTTGGAGGAGCTCTTTTGTGACTAATGTTATTGCTCAGCAACAGCTCTTAATGCCTGGGAAGGAAAAGGAATAATCAAAGCTGACCCAAACACTATAAGCAGAAATTCTACATGGGGTAAAAATTTGAATGATTTACAATAGCCAAAAGCATACCATAAATCCCTCCCAAAATAAGCATAGATAGGGAGACAGTCACAGATGGCCAAAAGATCAATCAGAAGATAACCCACAACAAGCTTATTGCCAAAAGCAATTGCCATAGGCATCAAATCAATTTCTCATGGTACAGACACTTCTGCATTCAGTCTGCTTCTCCATCCTGTAGATCATCTGGCATGTCACTCAAATCACCATTGCCCTATATACACTTGTAGCAGATATGTCCAGGTACTTTCTGGAGTTTACTTTCCACACACTCACAGATGTGCTAGGTGGGGACCAAGTTATTATATTTGAGCATTTATACGATATTAACTTTGGGGATTTAGTATTTTCCACAAATATTTTCCATTCTGTTTCCAGGTGTATAAAGCTCTGGGACAATGTCGACCTCTTCACAACATATTACTATGTCATGACTGCAGGAAAAGAAGGGCGCAAGCTTGGCAGCTAGCGTGCTATTTAGGCCAAGCCTTGAGGTCATTAGTCAGAGTAATACCAGTGAATTCTTCCACAGATCAAAGATTACTGAACAAAGTAATCACAGAGAGCATTTTCCAGACAAAAACTGTTTCAGCATAACTAAAGAACTTTTCAAACCATGAGAGTTCTAAAAGTAAAAAAAGAATGTATTGCTATATCTGTCAGGCTAAGGGAGAGCACAGGGAATTCTACCTGCAGATACACCCACTGAGGAATTTAATCAGAATCAGAGTTTAATGCTTTTTTCAGACAGTATGTTGACAGCTGAGTAGGAACATATTTTGTTTGCTGATGAATTCAGTAGAAATTACACATAAGTAATTTCCAGCTGCCTACCTGTCTTTATAGAGTCTGTTAATTCACTAACCAGAAATTTGAAGTTGTTCAGAACCATAATTGTCTAAAAGTGCCTGAGGTATCGATGAATATTTATGTTTGGTCAGCTGAGGAAATGAACCCTGTGTTTATTTCAATAGGCTTGGGCATAAATCTATAAGGTTTTGGGGGCACTTATACAACAAGAGAAACATGCTGAGTATCCTAACATGCTGTACTTCTTTTGGAATCCTGTGTGTTTTGGGCCCAGTGGAAATTTTCATCACTTTTGGGTGAGACTGGAGCTTATGCATCAGAATTTAATTCATTAGTGTTATGAATGCCTTCTGCTTGTTCTGGGAATTAAAGGTACAGGAAGGAAAGGCACACAAGTTTTTGAAGCCGTTACAGTGGGCTTCTGAACACTGAGCTAAAGGGAAAATGGTCTTGTGTTATGACACTGACTGGTGTAAGCCTGAGCCAGGTGGGATGAGAATGTGTACATGTAGGTATATATAAAGGTACTATAGCATTTTCTTTGTAGCTTTCTTCTAGTTTTCTTCATAATTGTGGGCAGTACTACTTCACAAGGAAAGTAAAACTGAGTTCTGACATCAGAACCATAAATAGATTGTGGCTGTTAGTCAACACCCAGGTGTAACAGTTTGCAATCAGGTACCACAACTAAACAATTTCAAACCTTGCATTCAAAAGAATAACGAAAATGCTCCAAAAATATATAAAGAATGAAATTACATTTCAAAGTGGGTCTTCAAAAGATTATTTCCTCTTTGCCCGAACAGATCTCTGAAAAAACTATGAGAAAATGTGGTTAAGATCCCCATTATATACTCCAAGCAGGAAAATGAAATTGTATTGAAAGAGAAAGACAAAAAATATCTTTATCCAAACAGTGATGGGGATTACTGGCCACTTGGAAGTAAAGAAGTATTACTTCCAAAGCCCTCTGGAATGATATCTGTTGACCTCAGTGCGATGCTTGCTCTGGCCTGAGGAATATCCAGGTAAGTTTTGATGATAACATATTCTAAATGAAAACTAAAATGCCAGCCAATTGCTATTTCAAAGCATGCAAACTAATGGAACCCAGGTGTCTCTTTTGGCACAACATTGCAGTTTCTGAAGTATCACAGAGATGTCCCAATGAGTTGAGTTTGAAAATAATAGGTAATTTTAAAAGTCTTAAAAAAAATCATTTAATTAATTTTCATTTCTTTTACTTGCACCTGATAAATGAACATATTAAACTGTGAAGACTCAGGACCTCCAAAAGCCTTTGATGTATATTAGAGTAATCTAATAATTTACTTCAGGATTCACCAGCATGACACATTTAGGTGAAGTGGAGCAGAGCTCACGAGGAAGGAAAATCCAGCTATGCCAGCCCCAAGGTACCAAGGTACCAAATTGGCCTCATTCTCCTGCTTTGCAGTGGAGAGCTCTGAGCTCCTGTTGATCTACTTTTTGTTAAATTTTATTCTTGGTGAGAAATTCTTTGATCAGTGAAGATTTTCTTTAAACAAATGGGCACATCGTGCTTAGAAAGACAATATTGAAAGATATTCTTTGGCTTACATAGTGTGCATGTAAGAAGGTGATTTTCCCTCTAGGTTATTTTTGTCCACACCTGATATTAGAGAGTGTTGTTCAGCCTAGAGTAGTTATTAAACACTTTCTGTTGATGTAGCTACCTGATCTAAGTGTGAGCTCTCTCTGGAAAGGGAAAAAGCATACGCTTACAACATGCCCTGATTCTCTGGCTAATACAGTGTGGATACTGCTCTTACCTCTGTTCTAGAGAAGGACTGTACTTAATTCAGCTCCTACAAGTGTCATCAAAGAAGTATCTGTTTTGTGCTAATAAATTGCTCCCCTCTCCTTTAACTGCAAACATAAAGGTTCATAATAATACAACTTCGTATTTGAACCAGAGCCAGAAGTGGCCACTGATTTTAGGTACTCAGACTAAGTACTTTCATCCTGATTTTGTAATGCACTGAAAAGCTTCAATGCCAATTGGACTGAATAGTAACTAAGGGCATCAGCAGCTCCCTGAAAATGAGCACTCAAAACCTGGAATTGATTAAGAAGTGAACATATGAAAACATGAACAGCAGTTTCTGTTTTCTGTGTCTCCTCGAGTGCTTTTATAATACACCAGGGTGCTGAGGTTGTCTCAGACTCATTGAAAAGGGCTAAAACAGACTGACCAGCCAGGGTCACTGTATCTGTTTCATTCACAATATGACTCAGGAGCAAAAAGGATTGAGAGAAATGTCTACAGATGCGTGCAGCAGCAATGCTAAACATGAAGTTACACAAGGAAATGGCTTTCATTTACTGCTGAAAGTCCACTTCACTGTAAGCATAACCTCTGTTACAGTTTTCTGTATAAACTCAGTATTTCCATAGCCCCCTTCAGAGGAAATGAAAAGATATGCTATAACTTGACACAGCAATACCAATTCTACTCCATTTCCAGGTTTACAGATTGTACCTAAGTCTTTAGAAGAATGTCTAGGAGCAGTGAGGACCAGGAGGACTGCTTTTGCTGAACCAAGGAATGACTGACCAAGGAAGATGAAGATTTTGAGGTGTCCTGGTACTGCCTGTTGAATTGCAAGTATTCATTTCTCAGTGTTCACAAGCATTGTGTTCAACCCACAGCTATACTGTTATATTAGAAAAGCGGCAATATATGTAACAATACATCTTGCTCTGCTCCTTCCTTCTTAATCAAGGATCTGTCCAGTGACCAACTCCTTCATTTGCGGAAAGCTAGTGACCCTCATCGTACTTTGAACAGAGGGCAGAAAGTTCTTATTAAGAAAGAGCTCAATTACTCTCTTGAATAGGCTACATTCAGTGTATCTCCATTATACATCTTCTGGTTTCAGTTCACTTCCAGGGCCACATCTTCAAGACTGACACAGCAAATTCATGCCTAACTTTTACCAACACTTTCAGAACTTGTGCCTTTTAAAGCAATGCAGTTTATCCAGGCTAAAGGTAATATGTCCCTTCTGTTAAGATAAAGCATCAGAACGCCAAACTTGCAGGTTTGTTCAAAATACCACCTGTACTGGGCCAACTGGAGATGCAACTACCTGAGTGGAATTTCCTTGCATTTGTAGGGATACCAAACTGAGTCATACTGAAACTGAAGATGTAATTTATTTATTCTTGTCAAAGAAGCTCCCTTTTTCTTTTGGTACTTGAAACCATTGAAAAACTGTTGTTCAAGTAAACTGTGGTTCAACATAATAATGTTTGTAGTCAAAATGTGAGGACACTTCCAGCAAGGATATCTGCTTTTGGCTATGTTCTGTCATCAGTGATGTCACTAATGGAGCTGTGTTACTTCAGAAGAGGTGCAGCATTTGGACAAATATGTGAGATTTTGAAGAAAGGGGAGTATCTTCAGTTTGAAATCAGAAAAACAGATTCACAAAGGACAAATGGAATCTGGATTTAAATGTGCCAGGTAGAATCAGGGCAGAAAAAGAATGGTTATAATATGCCACAAACTCATGTATCTCAACAAAATGAGGCTGCTGCAAAAGTACAAATCTCATGCTGGTATGTATTTAAGAGCAGTGTTGGATGTAAGACAGAGAAAGAAATTATTCTGCTCTACTTGCCACTGAAGAAACCTCAGTGGAAGTACTGTATCCAATCTGGGGCACTGCATTTAAAGACAGATGTATACCAACTGGAGATAATCCAGAGGAAAACAGCAGAAATGACAAGTTTTTAGTAAGTATAGCCAAGGAAGAATGGCTGAATGAACTCGCCTTATTTACATTAGTAAAACAGGAGGAAAGAAGGGAGAACAGAATGACCTCCCAGTCTGTAAAAGTTTATTATAAACAGGAGCTGATCAGTTATCCTGAGTCCAAAAGAAGGTCCAGAAGAAATCAGCTTGCTTCACACAAATAAGAGCTGAATTATACATGAATGAGAAAAGTCCAGCTATAAGAGATAAAAATGAATTAGAAAAAGATAATGAGATGCAAGTCGAATTTCAAATAATGAAGATTTTTCAGGACAGTTCAGGTTTAGGTGTGGTGATTTAGGAGTAATTGATCCTAGTTCATTTAAAGTTGACCTCTTAATGAGGTGACCTCTTGAGATGCTTCCAGCATTATTGTTTCAGAAGGGTGAATTCCATCCTCTTTCTTTTCTGTGAAAAGAAGCAGAGTGGTGGTTATGGGGCTGTCCTATCTGTAGTGCTGAGGTGGCAAGCAAGGGTGGTGTTTTAAACTTAAAACTAATTATCTTTTGCTATGTGTGCTCCAAACATTCTGTTCCACGTGCTGGCACAACAGAGATTGGCAAGAATTTTATACCATAACAAAGGCAATGAGGTTAGAATGCTAGAAGAGACTCACAATCCGTATCACCTAGAATATGGGAGTCTGAATCCCTCTTGATTGTGTAATGTCAGTCTGAAATACTGTTTTGAAATAAATCTCAGTGCTTTGACTTCCATCCACTGTTTTCATTGGGGGAAAAAAAAAAAAAAAAAAACAGAAAAAACTTTATGTCAGTTCTCCATTGGAGAATGCTGAAGGCTGCCTACATAAAACTTTCCTAACGTAAGCTGAGACTTTTTTGTAGGCATTTTCTTTTTCCTTTTCAAAAAGGCCTAATGGATTTATGGGGGTTTTAAATTTTTGTCTGCAGACTAAATCATATTGTCATGCAAAGATACCTCTAATCAGACCGAAACAGACAGCTAAAATTTGCAGGATGACTTTCTGCAACAGGGATCTCCTCCAAGAATATCTCTGCCTTTCGGGGGCTACAGGACAGAATGAATATGAAAAGAAAAACTTGAAACTGTTTCCCCTCTAGTTATTCAGAAAACAGGGAATCTCTGAATCAGCACATTAAAACCTTTTTCCAATCAACACATAGTAATGATTAGCAAGGCCTGGAAAGTGTTATGTAGAATTAATCTGGAAATTGCTGTCTGAGGCTGCTTTAGTCTGGATATGACTGGGTTTGAATAGGGATGCGTAAGTCACTATCAATTTTCATCAAGCTGGCCCAAGCCTGTTTATCCTTTTGCTGTATGTGATGACACGCATTGCAGACTAGGTGAAAATGTCCCGTCCGCCTCCTAGAAAAGCTTAATAATTTATTTGTAGCACATCTCATTCTAGACTGGTGCACACTGTTTATGCTCTGTGCTGCACAGTCAGCTCTTAAAGCAGCAGTACTCTGTGCTACAAACAGTTTGCCTGACATCTCTGATTTTTTATTATATCCGTATGTATCCAGTGTGTGCTGTCACATTTTCAAACCAAAACAGAATGGAGAATTAATGCTGGAGGTGTTTGGGAGAAATGTCATGACCTTGATTCAACAGACAAGCTACAAAAGCAACCTCACCCCAATACCATCAAGGCAAAGACACAGGGAAAACAAGCTGCCCACCAAATAACTTTTATATATCTGATGTTAGGGCTGCAAAACTAATGGCAGATTGCTAGCTTCCTCCTTTTGTTGTTGTTGCTGTTGTTATTGTTGTTGTTGTGCTGAGCCCTTTTTGCTGTGTGGTTATGCATTCAGCAAAGCAAAACAGTTTTCCCTTTTTCTCCTTAAAAAGGAGTTTGTAGCTCTGTAGCTCTGTTTGTAACACAGAGGTCTGTTCTAGCAGACCTCTGTGTTGCTATGCTCCTTTCAGGTGTTGCAACTGAAACTGCAGTAAGATGGACCAGGCACGTAGCCTCAGCCCTCTGTGCTTTCTGGCTTTGCATTTGTTTGCTTACTTCACCAGCTGAGCATCCTACATTCCATGTCAGGCTCTAATCGTCATCTCTGCATTCAAATTGTGAAGCTCTTAGGGTACAGCTTGTCCGTGATTCAGCAGTTCTGTCTGCAGCACGCCTGCAGGATAAGTTCTCTTAACTCCCTGGCAGCACCTTTCCTGTCCGTGCCACTTCCCACAGAGGCAAGCTGCTGTGCTGCAAAGGGACCAGATCACGTATTTGTTGCATTGCTGGCAGTCTGACACCTCCTAAAATTGGACTTACCTCTATCTCTATACCCTTTTATCTCATACATGATATATATGTCTATACATTTTTATACACTCTTATATCTCTATACACTTTTAAAGTATATTTTTATATGATTTTGTAAAGTACCACTTCTTTTCTCCAAGTACTTCTGAAGACCCCAAATTCAGGAGCAGATGAACATTTTTGAGCTAGTTAAGATTGTTTGGGACTGCAGAACTCAGCCATAGAGCTGTGCATGCAGCTTCTCCTATCCAATACCCCAGCTTCTCCCTTGCAAGAAATGAAATTACTGAACGAAGAAAAAAGATGGTCTGACAGCTTCAATGACTTGAGGGGCTATCCAGCGCTGGGTAACTTCACAGCTATGCAGACACAAGGAGAGTTCATCTTTTTCACATTATTAACTTCACAGTGTCTGACATCTGTGAGTTTCCCATCCTCTGCCCCAGCTTCTTTGCACTAAACTGCACCTCCTCCTCTCCTCGGTGCCTCCCTCATCTTTCAGTACTGGCAGTGCCCATGCTCTCCCTTTCTAAGGCACACTGTGAATTTTAATGTTTTCATCTTTTGCACTGAAGAACTTGAATTTCTGTGGGCTGCCTGGGAAGTCTTAGTGGCATGTGCAAGGTGGGAACATACGAGTGTTTTTTATGGACCTTAGATTTTGCCTGAGATTTAGGGCACAGAACTGGGTGGCCATTCCTAGAGTTGCTGTGGTTATTTCTACCTACCCACCCTCCAAGTATTTTGGTAGCCAAGTACTTAGCATAAACATGGATTCTTACACCAATGACTGGACTGTCATTAGTGTCTTCAATAATGCGAGGATAGACAGCAAGAAAATGAATTTGCCATTGCAGGGACTAAGGTCCTATGTTCATAGAAGCTAGGTTATTTTTTTCCATTCTCTCAGAAGAGAGTCCAGGGTATGTTTTTGCTGATCATCTCTGCAGTGCCAGGACACATTCCCTGGGTAGCCAGTCATAAACATACCTATATAACCCTCCAGAATAACCTCAGACTGTCATCTGGGAATCATCCTTGGCCTGAACTAACACCCAGCTGTGCCTAGGCATTGCTTGTGATAGAGAGAATTGGCCTGGGCCAGGCAGTGCCAGGAACGGTGCCAGTGATGTAACCACATGGGCATCTCAGTGCCAGCACTTCGGGCTGTGATTGGCGTCTGCTGATTCTGCCTGGACAGACATAGCCCCAGGGAAGCGGAGGTGGATGGTCCTGAAGTGTGCATAAATCAGGAGGCCAGCTCACAAGTCCTGAGGAAAGGGGGCATGCCTATTTAGAAGTGTAGACACACATCTATTATGCAGGAAGTGTAACAAACAGCGGAAATGGCCATACAGCGGCATGGGAACTGGCTTTGCCAGAAGCCAGAGAAAACAAAGGGTCCTTGGCAACAATATGTTGTGATATACATTTTATATAGCTATTTGTACCTATAAGAATTTCATCAAGCTAGCACAATTATACCATCTCATGCTCTAACTGAGCTCTCATTTTGCTGCACAGACAGCACAAATGCTGGATTGCCTACAGTGCAAGCAGGAGCTGCCTCCTCCAAGCACATATTGGCTCAGACCAGAGGTCCCTTTAGCTCATTTCTCTGCCTCTCACAGTGGCCCACAGCAGATGCTCAGGGAGTTGTAGGGCATGCATCATATATCCCAAAGATAGCAGCTGAGCAAATGTGGGACAAGGAAGACTTAAATGACAAAGGATGTTTATCGTTTTTCGTGTTTGGGTTTTGTCCATGTGTTCTGGCACAGGGAAAAAGTTTTCTGTTTGCATGCATCACATCATTCCTGTCATACAAGCAAATGACTCTTTCCGGCCTGTACAACAGCAGAAGCAGCAACATCCAAAGCAAACTGTGCTGCTTATTGCTCTGTAGTTCTGCCCCTTCACACAAGTAATGCTGAGGAAGCAAGAGAGGCTGTGTTTTTTGGTTGTTTTGGGGCAAGCTCTATAATAGGATTTAGGTCTTTTAACACCTTCAATTTGGAGGTCACCTAAGGGACTGGGATCCACAATGTTATAAACAGCCCAGGATGAGTGAAGAGCATTTTCCTCCATAATCCTCTTCCTCCAGTACAGCACTGGTGGGGAGCACTCTGCACACAACCCTCTGCTGCCATCTTGCAGGCTCCAGACTTCCCATTGCTCTTGGGAGCTGTCAGACATCTCAGTATGGGTGGAAGGGTCCATCTGCTCTGCAATATTCTATTCTTACTCAGAAATCAGGAAAAAAAACAAGAGGATGAAAGGATTCACCTGAATATGTGGGATTTTCCACTACTTTTGCCTGATCCCAGCCCCTAGAAGTGTGTCTAACAGGGGAAAAAGAAAGCAGGAACATGAGTGAAAAGGAAAGGTGAAAATGAACAGGGGCCAAGGACAGTAGCTTGCTTACACATCTAAGCTGGCACTTTGATGATCCTTGTGTAACATTCTGGCTCCTGAAGAGCCTCAGCAATTTAACAATTTTTTCTCTTTGTCTCACTCTTTCTCTCCTTTCCAAACGAGTGATCATCAAGCTTTGCGAATGACATGGCAAGACAGCCATAACCCATACAGGAGAAAGCTCTTGCCCATACATACGTGTGGGGAGGACATTTTCATCTACTTACGTGTTTCTGCCCGAGTTATTCTCTAAAAGTCTCAGGCTAAAACAGTACATTTCTGATCTTTATCTCAGTTAAGTTTTCAGCAAGTGGAAAACTACAAACCTTTAAAAACACCAAGGTTTTGAAGCTACCTTCTCTGTTCATCTGATAGCTTTTATATCCCCCAGCATTCCTTCAGCTCACAGCACATATATAGCCATTATTAATTGCACCATTATAATGAGGCAGGCAGCAGAAATTGTGTCAGAAGGCTCCTCCTATATGTGCCTTAAAATCATGCCTTGTGTGTGAGACTGCCATCTCAGAGCAGTCCACCCAGAGTGGGCAGAGAAGGACATACCCTTCTGTGCCATTTGATGCCAAACACAAAATCTCAATGCCTGCAGTAATTTTGCACCACTCTGGATCCCTTATGGGAAAAAAATAGGGGGATGGACATCTGAATAATACCAATGTTGGTGATGAGGCTGCCAGCATCACTCAGTGAGGTCTATATCCCTACAGCAAGCACCTTTGCCCTCAGCTGAGCCCTTAGCTCTGCTCCTCTATGGTCTTTTCCATCCCCTATGCACTTTATGATTCAAATGCCTCATCTTCCTTTTTGCTTTCACTGTCTCTCCCTTTGTCATTTGGGACTTCTCTATGCTTCTTCCCTTTGGGCTTCCTGTCTTCCCTCCAAGCTGGCACTTCCGACAGCAGGAATTTCAAGATATGGCACACTCATACATTTTATATTAGCTCTAGGGGCTCTTAAGCCTTCTGACTTCATGAGGGTACACAAACTAGCAACGTGGTAGACCAGGAGTGCACCTGGAAGTAAGAGAAAAGTGGTGGGGGGAAATTAAATGCTTAGCAACAGGAATGCCACATTTTTGAAGAATTAACTAGCTATTCATTCAATCTGAAAGGGTTATTGCATTAAGAACTCACATTAGAATTAAAGAGATGGGGGGGAGGGTGGGCGGATGTTGGCAGGAAGCACTTGTTGGCTAAAGGCTGAGGATAAACCCAGCATTTCTTTATCACTGCCTAGGGAAAAGAGAAACCTTAATTACAATACTTGTCTTTGAATAATATTTCAGTCATAACAGCACATTTCTCAGATTCTGCATGATAAGTGCATTAATATTTATTCATTTTCTATGACCTTTAGATAATTCCTAAGGGTCCTTTTTTCCAAACGTTGATGGTTGCTCACTTTTTATGCTCCTTCTGTACACTGGTCCAAAGCTTGATCACCATATATCAGCATCCTTTTTATCTTTTAAAGCGTGTTCCAGTGAGTAGGGTGAATTAAATATGAAACAGACTTTGCTCTCACAGCTGGAAACTCATCTTTAGGGCAGAGAACTTCTGCCATGGTGAACCTTGGTGGAGACTCAGGCTGAGTGTAGAGACCTATTTCTGTTGAAAATGATAGGACTGGGAAAGACTTACACCCATCCTCTTTAGTTTTCCTCCCTGTTGTCAGTTGCTGGTACTTAATCTTTCCCTTTGTCAACTCTAATCCAGATGTTGCTTGCCTTATACAGAGGTGCATCGCTGGAGACTGCAGTAGTAAGACTATGGCCCTTTGACTTCACTCATTTTATTTTTTCAAACATTTTTATTTGTACTTCCAGCACCTGAGAACTGCATTCTACACTCTAAAAACAACAACAAAAAGATTAATATGCTTATAATTTGTCTTCATACATTGGGTTTTAAAATGATGGGGGCTCAGTGAGTTTTATAATTTCAACAGTAGCTAGATGAGCTTTTTTTGTCAACACTAAGGCCTTCTATTTAAAATGTCCAGTTTTGATGACAATCAAACTACAGAAATCTTTACTGTTTCCTGGTTATAAAAAAAAATAGGGTAGAGAAGACTGAATCTGAATATTCAGACGCTGACAACTGGCTTGCCTTGACAAAAACCACTTACAAATTATATTTTGAGAAAAATGGCTTTTCAGTTTATAAGTCTGAGCTAGATAAGATCATTGTCTTCAAAGCAGTTTACAGAAGAAGAGACATATCTACAACCTTCTGAGTAATGTCTGTGTGCATGTTTGCAAAAAATCAGAGGGCTCCAAATTTCTAGAAGCAAGAGCATGTGAATGAGGGTATGTATCCTTCTTTCTCTTTGATATGCCATATACTGAACTCTTAATCATATTATTCAGTGTTTGGGGATAAAAATATGATTGTGAGGGGAATGTAATGCCTTTGCACAAAGAAAAGTCTCTTATCTGCAGTAATTTGGTGTGAATAGATTATGTGATGATATCAGAGGTGCTGTGCTTCACCCACAGAAGCTCTACCACCCCACCTTTATTTTTTGGCTCAGTAATTTCAAGAACGTCGAGTGATAACTAGGCAGAGAGATGCCAGCATGGGACATTTATTTGTATATTGGTGGATATCAGTCTCTTTTTCAGCTAAACAATTTTGAAAAAAAAAACAAAAGACACTATCTTTGTGGATGGTTGTATTTCTTTCACAAACAGTGTCAGCAGATAAGGGTAAATTTCTGTCCTCAGCTAAAGAGTATTTTATCATGAAGAGGTATCGAACTATTATCTAGTCACATACTTATCCCAGTGCAAAAAAAAAAAAAAAAAAAAAAAAAAAAAAAAAAAGCTTTTTAAAACCTGAAAGAGAAAAATGCAACAGCCTGGGTATCCAGAAGTCTTCTACTGACAATGCCACGGGGCAATAGTGACACTTTTGAAATAAATACTGGGTGAGAGTCTTTTTCATAAATAAAAAAGACACAAGTCTTAAGATCCAAATTAAATTCAACTACGTTTACAAGCCAGGAGGAGTCCAGACTATAGCTGCAATGATTTCAACAAGGAATACTCAATGAGGGAAGAGGAAAGGTGGGTTTTTTGTTGTTGTTGTTGTTTGTTTGTTTGTTTGTTTGTTTTTTCCTTAGCATACACAATAGTTTTAAGCCTGCTCCAGAGTTTATAAATGACCTTGGACTTGGTAATTTATAATCTGATTTTCAGCTATTCTGTATATTCACAAGATCTGCAGAATTTTCTTTAGAAACAGGGGCGGCTGCTATACCCATATCATAGCCACTAAATCGATCAAAACCCTTTCCAAGACAGGAGCCCCAAGTCTCTCCCAGAGTTCGGTGCCCAGGCGCCTCAGAGCACTAAAATGATGGATTTCTTCCCGGGAGCAGATTACTGGAGCATAAACACCGTGAACACCTATCTAGCAGCGCACCAATCACTGATGTCATATTTGGAAATCAATTCAATACATCTGATTGTTTCAGAGTGTCTTATTTCAAAGACAGAACATGAGATTGCACCCTCCTGTACATGATAAACAATATTCGGTCTGACACAAATAAACATATTACATGTTTTGTAGGTACAAATCTCATGGCATTTGTCTCACTAGCAATAGCCTCTGTCTCTGTGACTCCCAAGTGACAGTGCTCTTTGAATCTTGTTGGTTAGAGAACCTATCTCAGTGACCAACAAAATATGATATTACATTTAGACCGGGAGCAGACATGCCTCACATGTAGTTTAGCATGCAGTACAACTTTCCTCTTAATCACATGGAAATCTAAATTCACAGCCACCGTTAACATTAAAGGGAGGTGAAAATCCTTCATTAACCCTTGCAGCGACTTTCTCCTGGCTATAATGATGAAGGATAAACACAGCAACCTTGACTAATATTTTATTTCAATTACAGTAAAAGCAAATTGCATACAACACAGGGAATTCACAGAAAATTAAACAAGATCTATGTATGAACCCGTAAAACCACTCTGAGGCCATTTTAATTCTTCATCAGGCTGGGGACTGTACACATATTTCTTTCTTTATTTATTTTATTGAGTGCTCATGTTTCATTCCTAGCCAAGCCTGCATGTATTGATTCCATCTCATGTTCAGTGAAGTGTGCATGTGCAAATGTCTAATGGGAGTGAAGACCTGAAAGATAAAATGGTCATTTTTGGCCAGACCACACACCCTCAGAGATTTCCCTGGCCCAAAGAGGATGTTATTGCACAAGAGGCACAACCTCTCTCTGAAGCCTAAAGGGGGACTCATGAAGCAACATTTGTGCATTGCAGCTGAGAAGAGCTCTAATTTGTACTGCTTATCTCTGATCCATGCGCAACAGATCTGAGAGGAGGATTTTGCCCTTAATTTGTTCCCTGGTGTCTACACATTTTGAGTGTGTTAGATCAATGCATGATGCTATGTTCCATATGTGCCAGAACATAGACCTAGCTAGGTATGCTGAAGATGAAGGGGCAGCCTCAACTTTGAACATCCTGTTTGTAAAACAACTTTAAACATTAGGTGGACAACTTTATAAAGTGAATTAGTTAGAAACAAAGACCAAAGTACTTTCTGTGCGAATGAATGCAGAGTTAGTTAAAACTTGGTGAGTGTCAACTAATAAGGATGTCTGTGGAGTTTGTTGGGCTTTGCAAATCCTGCTTTACTGAAAGGAAAGGAATTGCTGTTCCTAACATGAAATGCTTTTTTAAGGACTAAAGCTATGTGGTGGAGTGAGACCCTCAGCTCTGTTGTTCAGCATTTTCTCCAGTTTTCTGTGTTAAAAAAAAAAGATCTTTTTAGAGCTGTTTTTTATTTAACCAAGAGTTTCTCTGGGGAGGACAGGAGGGTATTAGCTCAAGAATTCACTTGATAGATTTCAGATCAGCAGCTAATCTGTCACTTCAAGGGGTGACAATGACAGGAGGGAAGGACTTCCTAATTTATTCATAAAATACTTTATCTGTCAATTCCATTTATTTAGTTCATTCTTCATAGGTAAAAGTATTGAAAAAAGGAAATTAATCCTGACCTTGGAGGTGAGAAGCAGAATGCTGATAACTCCAGCTACGGGGACATAAGTAGACCAGGACTTTTTCACCCAAGACTGTGAAAAACATGATAGACTGATCTCATGCATTTTACTGCCTGAATTCTTCTTGATACCACGATGCTACAGAGGCTTTACTGGCCCATTAGCAATACTCACTAGAAGCACATATTCAGTACAGCTGGTTACATACCAAAAATGTCTGTGGCACATTCTGTCTGTCCTTGTGGAGTTGTTGCCAGTGAACAGACTACATGACAACAGAAATGCCAGAGTTTCCTGACGAATTTTTCATGAAGTTTAAGAGTTGACATATATTTTACAGTAAGCTGCTGTTTGTTTTAAGTTCAACACAACCTTGAAAGAATTACTGTATAATTTGCTAGGCAAAAACTCCAAGCAGCAAAAATTAATTGACCAAAAACATAACATCAATTTTCTGTCTTTTATAAGCATTGAAAAAGCACTTGGAATTTACTTGCACTAGGACTTTTACATCCTTAAACGTTAGGTAGTGCATTATACTGTTTGTGAAAGACAGTGCGATTTCATATAATCACGTTTTGATTTCATAAGGTAAATATGGAAGAGTGTTTTGTTGCTAGAAGTTAATTCCTCATAGCTGAATAAGAGTTCATGTATTCAACCAAATAGAGGTACTATGACTCTTCTTTTAACTGAAGACTTTTCAACATCAAAACTCAGTAGCAATCCTCAGGACGTATCAGGAACATTGTGACTGTACAGAGTAGAATATGAAGATTATAGAAGATGACACAGTTTTTCAGTTTTCAGAGGAAGCTCAATCAGGAAGTGAACACTTCCTTGCTTTCTTTCTTGCTTTTTTGCTTCCTTGCTTGCACCCTCTCCCAGACTTCATAAATTCTGTCTTCCATTTAGTTCATTTTTGCAGCCAGTCTCAGCTTTTCTCTTCCAAATTTCAATCTTCAAAGTTCAGATCATTTGTGGTGATGAAAAAAGAAATGCTTTGGGTTACTTGTTACAGCTACACAAAATCTTTTTAAAGTGGAAATCTTCAGAAAATGAAGCTCCAAAGAGAGCCTAGAATGTAATTTTCAAAATAATATAATTTGATTAAATGTGAGTTTGTTTTGCTGGAATTTTTTAGAAGACCTGTGAAAGGTATCTTTGCATTAGATTGCTTTCTTGCTAAGTGTCACAACTTTACACTAACAGTGGAGATGGGCTTATGGTCGGATTAGGTGATCTTAGTGGTCTTTTCCAACCTTAACAACTCTTTGATTCTATGAAGTACTAACATTTCTCACAATATGGATGTGAAAGTGGACATAACAGTATCCATTTTCTTAATCTCTTTCTCAGAACACTGAATACATTCTCATCCAATCTATCTGTCAAAAGGAAAAGGGGGGCAACTAGACTTCTGTATCTCCTGTGAACAAGTCTGTTTTTTTAAAGTGTGGCAAAAGATTATAGCACAGGGTTACAGAGAGCTACCATTAAAAGGGAAGGTTTTTCTTATGTGAAAGTCAGATACGTTCTTCAATTTTGAAGCTTTCTGTTTATAAAGCAGTCTCTCCTTAGAGATAGAGGAATAAAAGGTAACAGTGCATTGCATAGCTTGTACAGATCGGCAGCACTGGGGACAAAGTTAGAGTTTTCTATGATTGCTTTGTATTTTCATTGTAAATCCCTCAGTTTTCCTCCTATAGAAGAGTAGAATGGGGAGAATAGTGAATAAATTGGATTTATCCCATCCCAGAGCTGAGATGTAGCTGAAGTACAGAGCAGCATCTGATTGCTGGGAAGTGTTACCTCATCCTACAGTTTAGATAAGGGTGGAAAGTCTAAATCCCTCATAATTAGACCTCAGAGCTCCTCAGCTGGTTGTTTTCTTTTTCTCTGTCCCTCATTGCTCAAACCAGGGCTTTCAGCTCTGTTTCCCTGATCTAGTATTTTTCCCTTATTATTTGCCTTGAGCTTATGTATTTGAAATTGCCACAGGGCCTCCAGCTCAAATGTTTTTCAGGCCCAGAACTCTGAAATATCTAAAACTTATGGGAATAAATGTACTCAATACTGCCAATGTGACTTATGACGATACATACTACCAAACCAAGTAGTGCAAGAAGATGATATTGACATTAATATTCTTTTTAAAATGTTATTTTTAAGAACATGTGAAGAAATGTGTACTTAGATTTAAGTCATGTTTCAGTTATTGATTTATCTACTCATGAATATACCATTAGGTGTTGTTAAACCAGCTACAGAGAAGCACAGCAATATCAGTGAAAGCTTTGTTCTTTGAATAAGCGTAATGTCTGTAATGACTATGATTATATAATGTTGGCGTTCTTATATGTAAGCATATTCACACATATGCAAGTACACATGATCAACAATACACATTTAAATACACGTGTATGTGTTTACAAATATGTACATGTAAAGCTAATGGAAGAGAAGTAAAGCATCTGAAATTACTTCTCAGTATTCTTTCATGGGACTCTGTGTATGAGAATGTGCAAGCATTATTGCTCTAATGGCAGAAACAACTTCACATGTGATCATACCTCCACATGTTCACTGGAAACCAGGGTTTTGGAGGAGCTTGCTGTGACATCCAATGATCTGATTTCTATCAATCTGTAAAACAAAAAAACAGGTTATGACTATTACCGTCAGTGCAAGTTAAATATATAGGGTTCTGCATAACTCAATGGGAGACAGTATTGTAAAATATACTTAATTTGCAAGGCTACTTCTTAGTTAATTAATTAAATGGATAACATGGGGCCTAATCACTTTTCTGCTTGGAAAAATAATGTTAAAATCTAAAAAATAATAATAATAAAAAAAAATCTGCAGGTACAAGGAAGAAATATAGAGAGTGGATTCTGCTCTTTTCCATAGGCAGTAAAACTCATAGTGAAAGCCCAATAGGCAGCATTCTCACCTCTGGGAGGTTTTCCCTCCCAGAAGCAAAGACCACATGAGTTTTATTTTTGTTGTGTTTGTCCTCTGTCTTTTTAGAAAAAAAAAAAAATGTGAATTCCACTTATACCAACTTTCTTCTATACTTCCTCTTTGCAAAGGATATTGCACCAGAGTGCTCCTCTGTTTGAGCACTTTGTATCTTCCCTTCCACATGGGACAGCAGACAGAGCTGTACAAATGGTTTATCTTTTCCACGATTTATCTATTTTGCCACTATTCAACAGCACATTTTTGCATGCATAGCACATAGACCTAGATACAGACACTGCTTTACTACTAGCAGAACTTGCCAAAGAAGACCACCTTTTTGCATAGCAATGGAAAAAATGGTGGCTTTCTCAGGGTTAGTTCCTAGATGTTTGTTCTCCTCTTGGATGTCTGCACCTGCGTTAAGGTGTGAGAAAAGAGCAGCAGTTCAGAGACAGAAAACAAAGGAAAATCAGTGTAATTTGTGATTTCTGATTTACTGAAAGACAGAAGAGACAAAGGAGGTGTGAGGATCTACTTTGTCCCCTCCTACAGGTCCTTGGATGTAAGACAATTCAGAGCAGACAGCTCTCAGGAACAGTGGGAACTTTCAGACTGTCTGCAGGAAACTGATGGCCCTCAGCTCAAACTATAACAGATACAAAATTATGGTTATAAGAGATACATTAGATGTCCCACTTTTCTTTCTAAATTTCTTTGCTTCTGTTTGCCATGGAAACTACGCTTATAAAACAGCAGGTCAATCCAAGCCATGAGTCATAAAAGAATTATTATCAATTCTTTGTGTTGACTCATCCCAAAAGTTGTTTCCTTTATGAGTGTTAATCTTTGATCACTTCAGAAATATATTATTAAATACACTTTGTTGATAAATGCAAAATACTTGCCATGATATGTGAGTGGGTCTAAGACACTGAATAATAAATTCCATAGAGAGCAAGCGAGAAATACAAGTGAAGCAGGTGTTTTGGTTTTAAAGACAGAAGAAATAGATCATGCTGGATTTTCATTTTCATTGTTAGGAGCTGCACAATCATACTAAAGCTTTATTTATTTTTAATAACTGCTATTTTAAAATTAAATAAAGAAAAAAAGCATTCAATTTTGCTTTCAAAGTCGGAGTATTTTACTGCTTATATTTATATTCATTGAATTCCAGGGTTACATTTTAGAAACAGTAGGATACCCATTTTGATCCTAAGATTAGAGAAATGTCCACTCTCATTTTTCCAGAACTGAAACGAAAACAAAATGTTTTTTGAAAATTCAGTCAGTCTTTTTTAGCCAAAATTTCTTAAGCATGTCTGTTCATTGTAGAGATGAAGAAATGTGATGAGGATGGAGTGCAGAGGATTTTTTTTTTTATTATGCTCTCAAAGCTTTTTTATCATTTTCCTTTGAAGTCCCTGCAAGTTATCTAGTGTTTGTGTTAACTTTCTATATGAAAAAAGCACCCTGATTTATCCTCATAGGAGACATTCTAAACGTCTGAGAAGGTAAAGAACAGGAATGAAACCTACCTGACTAAACAAAGCCCAGCACAGAAAGTGCAGCCATTGTAGTGGTTTATTTTAAATTCTGACTTGACTCCTGCAACAAAGCTATCCAAATTTATTTCCTAAACAGACGAACACTGCAGTTTTCTCTCCAGTGAATGAGATTTTTCTCTGCATGCCTCAGTCCTCTTTTTGCTTATAAGTGATAGATTTCAGAGAAGCATCTGTGGGGTATAATAAAAATATTGCAGATAATACAGGCAGGTTCAGTATTTACAGCATCTTTCATGAGGAATGCTCAGAAACAGAAAGAACCTCACTTCCCGTTAACGAATTTGATGAAAATACAGCAAGATCTACTTCTGTTCTTCTGATTGGTCCAATAAGGGATCACAATGCTCAAGTTAGTTTTGATTTCAATGAAAGTTAATTCCTTTGTTATTTCAGCTTCAGTACAAAACAGCCATCAAGTTTATTTTAGGGTTTCTTACATAAGTCTGTTCCTAAAGAGATGGGAAAATGATTGTGTATATGGGATTTAGTCTCTGTAACTAAAATGTCATATGAAGCCATAAAAATCACGACCTTCTAAGTTTGACTTCTTCATGATGTATGACATCCATGCCTAATTTAGTGCTTATTAAAGGAATAATGTTAATGGTTAAGGAGTACAAAGGCTTAATTAGAGTTGTAAGAAGCTAGCTACTGTAGCAAAAAGAGCTCTTTATTCTGTATTTACTACAAACTTTGAAGAATGTCGCCAGCATGATCTGAGAAGACTAAAGCTGCAACCTGTTGTTAACAACCAACATGTTATATGTCCTTTTAAGAATTTGATATTTGACTTTATTCCCTGGTGGAGGCTTATTTTTTTATTGACCCTCAAAAATGAATAATTACAGGAGATTTCAAATGGTAAAGAACAAATTAAGAAGCATGCTTAGAATCAATTCAGGAGCTTTGAATTTGTTTTGTTGTGGTTTAACCTATTAGGCAGCTAAGCATTACACAATTGTTCACTTACTTCCCCCCATGTTGAAAGGGGGGGGAATTGAAAAGGTTTGAAGAGACCTTATGGTTCAAGATAAGGACAGTTTGATAAGAAACAAATAAAAAGAAAAAAGAGAAAATAACTTTTTTTTTTAAAGGTTAAGATTAAGGATTAAGGGGGTGGGAAGGAGAGGAGAGGAGAGGAGAGGAGAGGAGAGGAGAGGAGAGGAGAGGAGAGGAGAGGAGAGGAGAGGAGAGGAGAGGAGAGGAGAGGAGAGGAGAGGAGAGGAGAGGAGAGGAGAGGAGAGGAGAGGAGAGGAGAGGAGAGGAGAGGAGAGGAGAGGAGAGGAGAGGAGAGGAGAGGAAAAAAGGGAAGTTTTGAGTCAGTGGAATGATGCAAGAAACACATTTGCAATATAGTCACGAATGACCACAGATATTTTGCTATTGCTACTAAGACATAAGAGATTTCCAAATATTTGTCTTCCATTATTCACAATATTCAAAACAGTTTCTGTGAATCACCAATATTCCCTAAATTTGTACTGAAAATATACTATTCATTGCTCACTGTTCATTATTTTTTAGTCATAACTCATTATCTTTTGTTAAAGTTTCAGTCAGATAATCAAGAAGAAGAAAATACATTGTATGACCAATAACATTCCACGAATAATGATTAATCAAAATGAGCAGTTTCCTAACAGTGCAATGACTAAAAATCATTCAGCCGAACCAGTTATCAAAGACACACAATACTAATGTATTGACACTAATCAAGAGTGGTTTGTGAATGAGTCATCAACAAAAAGCCAATTTAATTTGGGGGTCCCAATGGCACCAGTAAGTAGTGTTTTGGTATAAAGTGCTAAGTTTATCCGTGACATTCCCCTTTCTTTAAATTTTATTTCTGTACGTTTTATCAAAATGAACTGGGCAATTGCACTTGACTGTAGAATTGTCACTGGATTTAGTGGGAGAAGAATGAGTTTGCATATGTGTTTTACTAAGACTAGTTGCTAATTAATATTTCCCTGGCTTGTTTTCTCTGCACCTTTTTGCTACCACGGATATCAGCCTGGTACGCGCTTACCTTTTGTCACTTTTTTATACTATTTTATCAGAAGTGGCCGTTTGTTGATTGAATGATGAAAACAGGCATTTGAGGGACTGAGAATCTAATCCTGTATCCTAACAGTAGTCACACTTTTAAATTGACATTTCATTTTTTTCCTATGAATTCAAAGTAAAGAATAATGTTATTATCCTTTAACTGTGTTTCAAAACAGCATGTCTCAGCATTCTGAAAGATCAACATTACCAGAGGTGACTCTATGATACATGAAGATACTGAATGGGTTATCTACTCCAAATTAGGTTCTAGCAAGTCAGAACCAAATTAACTACTACATTTGACAAGAATGGACTGAAACATTATGAAATTTCTAATCAAAAGAACAAACACAGAATTTACCTTGGAGTTCTCTAAGGCATTATAGTGATTGTTAAATTATGTGACTTTTTGGGCCCTGATTGAAATTTAATGTAATTCTATTCATTAAAAATGACTGTGAAAAGAGGTGATTTTGACTAATTATATATAATTCTTTTTTTTTTCTTGAGGAGACTGATTACAGTACATCGTGCTGTTCTGAGATTTTGCTTCAAACTGAAAAATTCAGAGATGGCTCTTTGTATCATCCAGGTCGATTCACCTCAGAAGTTCTGGAGTAAGAAAAGTCAATAGTTTCTAGTTTTGCCTTAGCAGTTTCTGCCATTATTCACCTCCAGAGGACATGCTTATTTTTATGTCATATACAAAGGTCTACAGGGATAGGAGACTGAACTTATCAAAATTTAGGGTCAGAAGAGGAGAACATCTGCTGTTACCACTGCATGTTGTCTATTAATATCTTGCTGAAAGGCCTCTTCTTTAACATGAGAATGTACTGCATTATTGTCATACTTCATCTGTGCACAAATTTTCCATAATAATTTATTAGACATATTTTTGCAATACAATAGTGGTGTTTTTAAGTGGCTTCTCAGAACTTCAAAGATAAAAACAAGTAGTGGCATACTTATTTGTAGCCACAAACCATATACAGCATATGTTACACTGCATTTGCAATGCATTAAGTGACCTCTGAAGAATAAACAAGGACAGTAATAGTAAGTGAAGGTATGCAAATCATAAACCTAATGCACCTGGTAACTAAATCTGAAAAAAAATTAATCCTTAGCGTGGATGTATACTGCACTTGTCAAATTCAGTCACTATAACTGGTCTAATGGACAGCTCTTTCCCATGGGGGAGATGGTGATTCTGCAGTGTAATTCCCCTCAATTTTACCCTCTCTCTGAGCTGTACTGCCATCATATAGAGCTATTTGTTGAAGAAATTGCCATCTTTTCCCATTAAAGGAAACTGCTTATCCTCCTAGTTTTCCTAATTTCATGTAGCAGATGATACCATGCATATAAGAGAGCTCAAAGAAACCTTTCGGGCATGGTTTTGATGTGTTTTTTTTTTTTTTGTTGTTGTTGTTGTTTTTGGTTTTTTTGTTTTTTTTTAAATTTTATTTTATTTTATCGAGAAATGCTTCTTATACATCCATTTTTAAAGTAACATAAATGTTGCTTTATGTAGAGGAAAAAATAGTTTTGAAGATTATCCACAAATGTCCTACTTCTGAGATTTTGCACATCTTTTGTTTTCTTGAGTGTTTCTACCCATGCTTTCACATGAAAATAGCAGAACAAAACTGGAAAAGAAGCCCATGAGATAGGATGAATCTTCTAATATAATATTAGCAGCTTCTACTACTTAACTGTTGATCAGTGGAGAAGTGGATAAAACAGCAAGAATGAAAATGAAAGCATACGGTTTATGGTGAGAAAAACCATGACCGTAGGATTTCAGAGGAAATAACAGCCAAATCTCCCTACGTGGTGACAGTTCCTAGTTAACTGCTAAAACATAACTTTTAAGGATGCACAGAAACTCATTTTCAATTCTCTGCCCTCATAGTTAAGCTTCAAGCAAAATTTGAAATGCTGTCACTACACATGGATTAACTATGCCTGAAGGATGAAGTCAGACATTCAGAATAAGAATTTGTCTGATAAATAAGGGTGCAATCTGGTGATTTCAAAGCTGGTGCTGGCTAGCACCAGATAAAAGAGGAACTCCTTTTAAATCAGTGAAATGGCATCATTTACTCACCATGTCACCAAGATCAAGCCATAGAAGCCTAATAAGTCCTATTAAATGTAAATTGGACTCTCTCATGCTTAGTTCTGTCTTTATGATACTTATTGCTGTCTGCTTTCAATTCACAAGCATGAAGAGACCTCAGCTACTGAACAGATCTCATTGCTGCTGCGGTGGCTTTGTTCTCTTGCTGTTGTCTGTGGTTTATGTTAGGGGCAGTACTGGTGTGAGCAAGTACTGAAATATGGGTAGCTGTACTTTCAGAGCAACAAAAGGAGGCTCAAAGGTAGATGTCTCCTTTGTTAGCTAAAGAGCACGTTTGTTTCTTCTGGTTATGCCACATAGCTTGGACCAATGACTTCAGGAGCTAAAGAGGCTAGGGAAGCCTTCTGCTCTACCCAGCTTGTATTTCTTCGTGAGACACGTGTACCAAGAAACATATGTTTTCCTAAAATGAGAAATAAAGAAAAACATTCTGATTACATTGAAATTTGAGGGACTTAGCAAGAGAGCACATGCAAATATACCATAAAATCATCTCTGACATATAACAGTCTTTTCTCTGTAAAAGTGTGAGCGGCTTCCACTCATACGTATAGAAATCCCTCTTGTTTGTGCAGTGAAGGAAGACTAGCTTGAATTCCACTGTCAGTTATAACGCATACATTAAAGATTTGTCACTGTGGATTCTAATTGTGACCTCCACAGAGATTTCAAGATTTGCACGGGATGTTAATGTGCAAAAGTTGACCACTGTGAGTCCAAACAAATGCTAATAAAATCAGATAGCAATGAAGAATATAGTTTGAATTTAAGATTTCCAAACATTGGCAATAAGTATATCGATAGCTCTGAAAGTAATGCCTTCTGTTTATTTCCATGGAAACTACAACAGATACAAAAAACATAATGACACCAATGACACTATTCGATAGGAAAAATTCTCAGCTACAAAATGCTATTTCTCAACATAGTAATTGCCACTAGCTATCTATTTTTGCAAAAAAATGAACAAGAGCTGCATGCTGCACTTGTAAGATCTGCACCAGCAGAAGTGACCCAGTATTTCACAGCTGCTTCCGAGCATCACTGCTAGCAAAACGTTGCCCATGAAATCCATCTTTCATTGACTGGAACAGATGGAAGTCAGAAGTCACCAAATCTGGAATATATAGAGGGTGCGATAGGACAGTCCAGCCAAAAATGTCACTGTGCTCCATGGTCTTCAGATTGGTATGGGGCCTTGCGTTATGGTCTTGCATGAGAAAGGCTGCCTTCTTTTCTGGCCTGACTCTGGAAGTTTGAGCCTTCAGCCTGGCCAGCATCGCGATATAGAAGTCTGGTTCCAGGAAATCTGGAAGGATCACCTCTTTCCTATCCCAAAGGACAGTGCACATCACTTTACTCGCTGAGAGCTGCATCTTGAACATTTTCTTTAGAGAGGAATTCACATGCCACCCTCTATGGACTGCTGTTCTGACTCTGGCTCGCACTTCCATATCAGACGCCATTCTGTCAGTGCCCCTCTGCTGCCATCTGTCACGTGACAACAAAATGCAACAGAATATTGGTGAGAAAGTTCAGCCTCTACCACCATACTGCCAACATCTGCCTCTGATGTTGTGGGCCAACATGATAACATAGGAGGCATAACTTTTGGAGCAGCTCTCATTATATACTATCTTTTGTAGCTCAGAATTGGAGCTGGGATTAGAGCTTTCCCTTTTGTATGTGACTTGTGGCTTCATCCCTTTAAAACTGATTTCTCTGCCAGTAGCACTTAAAAATATTTAAAAAAAACTCTAGACATTCATTTATATTACCTCAGTCTGAGCTTTGCATCTAGGATAGAACTGAGAATAAATAAATAAATATATATATATACACACATATATATGCCTATAGCTCATAGGAATACTGAAAGCAGTAATAAAATTGAACTTTCTGACTTCATAAATTATGACAAACATATATATGTGCGACATTTATGAGTATGGCATATAATATTTTTGTATGCCATTAAGTAACAGGACAGTGTTAGGACTATGCTATAGAAATCATGTTAAAAACTAGCTAGATTAATGTGTCATATTCATTTTTCATGTTCCTTAGCACTAATCAGAGTTTTCTAGCTTGTTGGGAAAAAAAACATCGATACTTAGAAAATTAAATAAGTAATTTGATTTTTCAGAGTTGTTGATGAGATCCCATTTCAGAATCTTGGAGAGCATCAGCAGTCTGAATAGCAGTGGGAACTGGTTGCGGGGAGTTTTGACTTCACTCTATTCAGGAAATCCGAGGGTTTATCATGTTATACAGGAAAGCCTGAAGCAGAAGAAAATGGCATTTCAGTTATGGATTAAGCTCACAGAATAATAATAACTAAATGCTGACATGAGTTTATCCTTCCTAATTTACATGGTATCTATTAGGCCTGTAAAACTAAACGTGTGAGTTTATCCACTTTTTAAATTCCAGGCAAGTGAATTTACCTAATGTAGTGACATCACTGGTCACAGCTTTCAGAAGACAAGATTTGAGTATCTAATATACTAGGTGATATTCAGAGCTATAAAGGCCAAGGCTCAGAACTGAGTATCTAAAGAAGCAAAATGATATAAATCTGTATCCACTTTCACTAGCTGTGCTTTCATATTTGTTTTTTTTTTCTCTGTTTTCTAAATACTGAAATTGTTAGTTTAAGTAAGTAAATATTTATACTAATATAACCCCAAATCATTGCTCTAAAGAAAATGTCTGGAAGCATTTTACCATTCAATTTCCTGGTCTTGTGACACTTTAGGAGTGAAGCCTGAATTTCTAACTGTAAGAACTTTAAAGTGTCATTTTCCATAACAGAAAAGTCCATTAACATTCAGATATATCTTTCACTTAAAAGTAATAATGATTAACTAGACCTGCTCACTTAAAAATTATTTGTTAGGTATTTGTCAATAGCTTAATCATCATTTGATTGTCTCAGGTTATTTTGCAGGCAGATCACCTGTTTTTCAATAAACTAAAATATTTTCTGTTTACACATCAGAAAATACAGAAAGATGATAATATTTAGAAAGCAAAGAAAAAAACTGAAAGCTGTGTTCAAAAGCTTTATTTATATAATTATCCTATAATTAGAGTAATTACAAGTTGTGGTGAAAAATAGTCTTTATTTTTATTTGCAGTTTCTTGAGAGGTGTTCACTGATCATCATGAAGAAGCGACATGAAGAATAATGGGAGATGTTCACATTTCTGCAAGAGATTTAAGCTGCAGAGGATATGTTCTTCATGAAACAGCTATGCATCTTTACAATCCGTTAATTGACAGGGCTGGATGAAAGGGAGCTAGCTAGACTGATGTTCAAACATGTTTGCGAGCCTCAATAATCTCAACAGCCGCCCCAGCTACTCTGGTTATAAATTATCTGAATTCTCTGAATAGAGAGGATTTCTAGCATACAGCATTGCAATAACTCTAAAAATGAGGACTGGTTCTGCTGTCTGCTTCATCATGAAAAATGTGGAGATTCTTTTCAAAATCATAGGACTTCTGTAAATGATGGATTTCTTGTCTTGTGGTATTTTTGAACTTCTACTTTCAGTTTTTTTGTTTGTTTGTTTGTTTGTTTTTTGTTTTTAATTAGAATGAGGAAAGCTAGAAACTTGGTAAAGTGAAAATTTAGGTGTCCATGAAACTACCTGAATCTAGGAGCAATATTTTTGAAAAAAGACCCACTGAATATCAGAAATACTGACCTAAGACCAAGAACACGAGATCATTCCTCAGGAAGCAAACCCATACATTATGTTTTCCTTTTCTTTGGTGCATAAGCTATCATAACGTGGTGGTTTCACAGCAGTGGGCAGCTATGCTCTGCCACACCACTCTCTCACTCTGCCTCTTTATAAATACAGGGGGAGAAAATATAATGAAAAAAGGCTCACTGCATGAGATAAGGACAGAGATATCACTCATCAATTACCATCACGGATTAGACAGACTCAGCATAGGGAGATTAATGTAATTTATTACCTATTACTAACAGACTAGAACAGTGAGAAACTAAAAGCAAACTAAAAACACCTTCCTCCCATCCACACTCTTCTCCCCCACGTGGTGCAGGGGAATGAGGGCTGTGGTCAGTCCATGATGCTTTATCTCCTTCACAGTCATCATTTGCCCCTCTTCCACGTGGGGTCCCTCCCACAGGGTGCCATTCTTCCCCAGCTGATTCATGTAAATATTGATATGTGCACAATCAATATCTGCCAGGTCTGTGGGAAATTAGGAAAGCTATAACTCTCACAGTGTGGCATCTTTTTATTGTACAGATAAAGAGAAGTGTGCATTGATGATCTCTTGAGAAAAGCATCTATTTATTACTTGAAATGAGCCATATAAAAGGACAAGATGGATATTTTTACAATGATAATAAGCAAAATAGAACTTGTTTGGGAATTTCATTCTTTTTCTAAGAAATATATACAGAAAAATATCATCAAAATTTTTCTATCTGGTCTCACAAGCAGAGACTAAAAAAGCAGTCAGTACATAAGGGCTTTAACATACAAAATATACAAAAACAATTCCTCCATTGCAGCCTCCAAAAATACATTTTCATTTCTGGAGCATAACATAGTTACACATTTCATCAGAACTGTCATACATGGATGTTTTCTGTTCAAACTCAGAATGTCAGCTGTGCACCATCTCAGAGTGTACGAGAAAACATCTGTTTCTCTGAGGTACATCATCAAGCTCTAGAAAAATTGCAAGACTTCAATTCATGAAAATGGTAAAATATTTACCTGAATGCATTAATTCTTGGGCGACTTATGAGTTCTAAACCTTGCTTTGACTCTTTAGTTATGGTCCACACTCCCCTCCCACAAAGGCAAATGGAGAAATAATTAACTGTCTGGGAGCAGCTGATGTTTCCCTACCTGTCAATTTGTGAATTGTTTGCTTTTAATTTCTGACATTAAGCTTTTAGTTTTTGCTTCTCCAGAACACGTGTTTAAATTACTTGGAGACTCACATTTGCACATATATCTCAAATTCTAGGTGAACTGAGTGTAACTGCTATTATGCACATTAGATATCCAGAGCTGCAACTTTGAAGGCTGAGGTAGCTTTCCAAGACTGCCTTTTTAGGATCTGAGGAATAAATTGAATAAAATGAGAAGGCTGGGTCAGCTAATCTTCTCAAGAAGTATTGAGACAAGCTGAAATGAGGTTCAGGCATACAGTACTGAAAAAACCCTGGAGCATAACGGGGATGATATCTTGAATGACCCAGGGTATCACTACAGTAGTTTTATCTGGTCTAGTAGTAATTTGTTCACAACACTCAGAAAAAAAATCCATTTCCAAATAATTTATAAATTATTTGTTAATAGTTAATATATCAATAGTTAGGGAGAATTCATATAGCCACATGGCAAAAGACACTAAATGAGATTTCATGGAGTTTTGTGCTCTGATTGGAAAAGGGGAAACATAACCCCCATTTTCAGGAAGGGAAAAAATAAGATTCAAGGAACTACAGGCCCGTCACTTTCACCTTTGTGCTTGGCAATATCATGGAGCAGATCCTCCTGAAGGCCCCACTAAAGCACACGGAAAATCAAGATGTGGTGATTGGTGGTAACCAACATGGCTTCATCAAGGGGAAGTCATGCCTGATAAACTTGGTGGCCTTTTATGATGGAGCTGATAAAGGAACAGCAATTGATGTCATCTACCTGGACTCGTGCAAAGCATTTGACACTGTCCCGCATGACATCCTGGTCCCTAAATTGGAGAAAAATGGATTTGATGGCAGACCACTCTCTGGGTAAGGAATTGGCTGGATGGTCACACTCAGAGAGTTGCAGTCAATGGCTCAATGTCCAAACTGAGACTGGTGATGAGTGACATTCCTCAGGGATCACTGCTTAGACCAGTGCTGTTGAACATCTTTGTAAGCAGCATGGACAGTGGGATCAAGTGCACCCTCAGCAAGTTTGCAGACAACACCAAGCTTAGTGGTGCAGTTGACATGCTAGAGGGAAGGAATGCCACGCAGAGGGACCTGGACAGGCTTGAGAGGTGGGCCCATGCAATCTCATGAAGCTCAACAAAGCCAAGCGCAAGGTCCTGCTTGTGGGTCAGGACAATGCCAAGCACAAATAGAGGTTGGAAGGAGAACGGCTTGAGAGCAGCCCTGAGTAGATGGATTTGAGGTTGTCAGTTGGTAAAAGACTCAATATGAGCTGACAATGTGCGCTTACAGCCCAGAAGGCCAATGGTATCCTGGGTAGCATCAAGAGAAGTGTGACCAGCATGTCAAGGGAGGAGATTCTGTCCCTCTACTCTGCTCTAGTGAGACCCCACTTGTAGTACATCCAGCTCTGGGGCCCCCAACACAAGAAATACACTGAGCTGTTGAACTGAGTTCAGAAGAGGGTCAGGAAGATGAGGGCTGATGCACCACCCATACAGGGACAGGCTGAGAAAGCTTGGGCTCTTCAGCCTGGAGGAGAGAAGGCTCCAAGGGAATCTTATAGGGGCCTTCCACTTCCTGAAGGGGGCCTACAGGAAAGCCGGGGAGGGACTTTTATAAAGGCACATAATAACAGTATGAGGGGAAATGGCTTAAAACTGGAAGAGGGTAGATTTAGACTAGATATTAGGAAGAAATTATTTACTGTGAAAATGGTGAGACACTGGAACAGGTTGCCCAGTGGGGCTGTCAATACCCTTCCCTGGAGGTGCTCAAGGCCATGCTGGGTGGGGCTTTGAGCAACCTGGTCCAGAGGGAGGTGTCCTTGCCTATAGCAGGGGGTTGGAACTAGATCATCTTAAAGGTCCCTTCCAACCCAAACCATTCTATGACTCTATTATATATGAGAAGACTAACTTCGCTAAGCCTAATCTCTTCCTAAAACTGCATCATCCATGGGAATTAGGTCCATTTATAACTAACCCTGTTCTTAAAGTATTTCCCAAGAACTGAAAATAAATCTTCCCTTCAGGTCAAGCTTAACACAAAACCATAGAAGAAGTAAAAAACATTCTGTCAGTGTTTACAACTAAACTTTTACCACCTGTTGGCACTTCATAACGGTTTAGAAAATGTTACTGAGTGTAACAGATCACTTTGGGAGAATGAAATTTCAGAATAGACAGTTATCTGTCTTATAGCTTTAAAAAGTTATTTTTACATTTAAAGTTATTGTTAACCAAAGCAGCTCAGACAGGCAGTTGTGTCAGCCTGGCAATTTACACCTTCAGCGTAAAATTTAGGAAAACTACTCTGTTTTGACAAGCTTCTTTCACTTTCCTTTTTTTGCTCCATTTTATGGATCCTCTGCTTTGTTTTAATTTTGACATTCTGGACAAGTTTTAAGATGCACTTTCTTAAAATGTTTATTTTGTTATTGTCATCAGGAAATCTCAGATAACAGAAAATTTGCTTACAGGCACACTGTAGCCTTCATTCTTTTTCAGTATTAAGAGCAGTTTAATGAAATTATTACAGTCAGGGATCACTATTCTACTTTTCATAAGAGTTCACCACAGAGCTGGTATCTGGTAGCTATGTGTCCCTGGGAAAGAGGGAAAAAGGTCCCTCATTTGGAGTGTATCTTGAAGTCAACAACTTGCAAGTCCAAGCTCCTTTCAGAACTGCTTTCTGTAGAAATGACATGAAAAGTCTACATGTCACTGACATGCTCATTTCCTCAAATCATCAATGAAATGGTAAAAACATTTAATTTCAACTGTTTCTTAAATTAATAATATGGCAGGTTAAGATATATATTTTTGGAATATAAGAAAAGTGATGAAAAAAGAATAATAATAGTAGGGATGCTCTGAGAGACCTTAAGATCTAGCAGAAACCTCTGGATAAAACAGTTTGGAAGGGGCTAAGTCCTTTGGACAGGAACAGAGAATTTTCAAATTTAAGAAGATTCAGAGAGCAGTTACAGCAAGTGTCTGCTGATCCTGGAGTTGTTCTGGTTAATGAAGTGGCAGTTGCTTTCCCTTAAAACTGTTCCTTATTAAGCTAATCTGTTATCTGCATAATAAACTTATCTGTCAACGATAATTGAGTCTGCTTTTTATACAGAGTGTAGCAGTGCCTGCACTTCATGTAAGACTTCTGAACTTTCCAGCTCACACTGTTGGCTGTGGTATGCCCTGGATCATATCAAGCACAGTACAGCTCTCACTGGAAGGGTTTACCCTAATGAAGCAAGCACTAAAACTGTAGGTGCTTTAAGTAGTACAAAAGAGGTGGGCTTTCAAAACAACCCATCAATAAAAGCATATCTGCTATTCCTTAACTCTCAAACTAGTGTTTAGTCAAATAAGTAAATAAATAGTAATAAAAATCTGCAATTGTAATGACATTTTTCACTAGATATATTCAAGCTGTGTTCCTAGTTACAAATATTATAAACATTCCGCTAAGAATTGGTAATCTTGTAGTTTTTGTTTTGATTGGCATGGTTTTTCTTATTAGGCAATCAGCATCAACATCAGCAGTAATGCAAAAGCATCTTGTCACTGTACAAATGGACCAAAGTTATTTCTACAAGCACAGAAGGTTACAGGTTCAAGAAGGTGCTTGCCACCTGCTTGTTTTTTTCCTTGTGCCTTCATAGTATCACAGAATGGCTTGTGTTGGAAGGGACCCTAAGGATTGTCTACTTCCAATCCCCTGCCCTGGGCTTGCACCCCCATGTCAAATTGGCAGAAAAAAAAGGCAGCTCCAGAGATTAAGCTACCAGCAGCTATCATATTTCAATGAAGAAATGACTGAAAATATACAGAAAACGTATCTGAAAAGATACTCAGAAAGACTGACATATCTCCATTTCTTTTTAACCTTGGGGAAAGTTGGTTTACATAGCTAAACTGTTAGCTAAGGCTTGGGGATCAGGAGACCTCAAGGGATTTTACCACTCATTTATTGTATCATTCAGGAACACTCCCTTTACCTCAGTACAACTGTTTTTCTAATGGAAAGAGAGGCCTAATATTTATCAACCTGAAGAGCAGGAATTCTGGCAGCTGCAAACAATTTGACCATGAGAAGTGGTATACATTAATAAAAAAATTTCCTAAAGTACAAGCAAAAAACTTCTTACAAAAGCTGGCTTCAAAATGTGTACAGTGGTTTGTATGAAATTATAAATACTAATTTTCTTCCAAAAATATTTTTCCTATTTTATTACAAACATGAAATGAGAGCAAACAATTTGCATTTTCCTTAAAATAAAAATTATAAATATGTATAATTATGGAAACATTTAAAAGGAGGATATCCTGCTGTGCAGAAAAATAACAAGGAGGTGCTGAATGTATAAACTGAGATAATTTTTGCTGTAAGAGCTGGAACCTTAGTCACAGGAAATTTTTAGGTCTCACGTGAAAGTTTAAGCTCCTCATTGGGAGTTATGAAGCAACACTGAAATATAACCTGCATATTTTTTAAGATATAGCTCTGACTCATTTTATTAGGCTTAATTTGCCGAGGTTAGTGTAGCAGGTGGCCCCTGTGAGCAGAGCACAGCACTGCCCCATGTCAGATTAGAGCCAGCTTCAGCTGCTGCAAAAAGGACACTCCGCTGCCAGAGTTGAGCCATGAGTGATACTGGGTGTGCTCTAGGAGAGCAGATTTAAGGAAGAAGAGCACTGCTCGGCAACAGCAGCTCAGAGTGAGGAGGGAGAAATGGGAGAGAACAGCCCTGCAGCCACCAAAGTCAGTGCAGGAGGGAGGTGGTACTCCAGGTGCAGAGTAGAAGTTCCCTGCAGCCCAGGAGAGGCCCCCAGTGGAGCAGACTGTCCCCCTGCAGCCCATGAGAAGATGGTATGGAGGAGCTTACCTGCATATTGGTGTGAAACTGCCACACTCGTTTATATTATTGCATGCTTCTGGCATGTCTTTGTAACATAACATTTAAAAAAAAAAAGGTAGATTAAATTTTTAGACTGATTTTTTTTCTTTTTTTCTTTTTTGCTTCCAAATTATGAGTTAGCTCATTGCACCAGGTTCATCAAGGTATTATTGAGGCCTGGTGACTTTCAAGATATTTAAACTGCACATTCCTATGACAAAGGGAATATCAAAAATTCAAGAGGGAGAATTGAAGACATAGAAGACATAAATGCTAATACTTAGTTGCTTCAGGCATTATGTGATGCATGCGATTTTCTGTGGCATCTGCAGTAGTCACACAAGTGCACAGTCACACGTTTGGACAAATCCAATACAGAAAGAAAATACATATAGCAGTAATAAACAAGGTCAGGTCTATAATAACAGTAAACATTTCAGGAATTTGAAATGCTTTTCAATACATTTAGTCTCTTTTGTCATTCCCCCTCCCCTACTCTTACCCTCCCCTGCTCAATTAAATAGGATTACTTGTACCCTTGGAGGGGAGCATGTATGTAAGCATTTCTATGAAAAGACTGTTTCTTTTCCTAGAGAAAGCAATCAAGTTGACATGTCATGACTTCTACTCTCTTTGAAGATTCTGATGGCGACAAGTGGAAGTATCTTGTTCTCTTCTTATGGTAGAAGAATAAGACTGAGTAACAGGAAATGGAATAGGAAACAGCACTAAGTATCTGCAAGATCAATTTAGTAATTATGGATTTAACCTGTCAAACATAGGTCACTTGGTCAGTTCAGAAGGATCTGTATTTACAAGACATCATCTTTGAACAAATATAGATAATCAAAATTTCAAGGCTAGGTCTCTCAGTGTAGAGCACAGGAGGTGCAAAAAATCCCATTAGCTGCTAACAGGATTTGTGCCCCTGTGTCTCATGCACCACTTTGAAAATTCACTCTTAGTCATCTGAAAGCAAGGTAATATGCAAGGCTTTCAAGATTACATCATTAGAATACAGACAAGAAGCTTAATCTACTATAGTGCACGAAGTATTAGAAGCATAAAAAATTGTTTATGGTTAAATATTTAACTTCAAGCTTGGATTTTTCCAGTGGACCTTCCTATATGTGTTTAGTTCCCTAATTTACTAATTTTACTAATTTGTAATTCAACTCTTATAGTTAGTTTAAAATCTTTTCTGACCTCAAAATCATGAAGTTTCTAAAGATTACAGAATTCCAAGAACCGTAACATAAAGAACATAAGAGTTTTGGATAAAAAATGTTTAAGTACGCAATCTGCACTATAATCTTTCCTAAACTGGAGTGTGTTGCTATACATTTTAATAGTTATTTTTTATCTTACATTAGGAAATCATATTGGAAGAGGACAAGCAAATCCTGGGGGGTATGATGGATGGAGTAGGAAAGCAGTAAAGGTCTCTTGCTGCAGGTAAAAATACATAAATTCTATCCATGAGTTCATACCAGTGACTCAATTAAGTCAAAATAATTCATGCCAGATCTGCTACTCATATAAACTCCTACCAAATCTTTTCATCTAGAACAATACAAATGGGCAGCCAGGAATACTATCCTAATTAATTCTATCAAAGTCACCAGATAACTTGACTGTAAGCATGTGAAAGAGCTGTCCCGAAAATTCTTTAGAGTACTCTTCTGTTTTCCAGTGGCAAGCTCTTTCTTCCAGTTTTATAACAAACGTCACATAGCTGTTGAGCCACTCAACAGACAAGTAGCTTGTAATCATGAAGAGATGTATTTGAATTAATAATCATAATCATATGGTTGAGTGTGAAAAGTTATTGACATATCTTAAAAACTGATGATGAAATCACATATCATAGTAAATACTATCATTTAAAATAAGAACACTACATATATGAAGTAGCGATGAGCAATACCTGAGAAAACCAAAACTTTAAATGAAAAAGATACTCATTTTGTATTTGGAGAGGATGTCATTGTAGTTGCACATACTGGTAAATTCTTCTTGTTAGTTGTACTGGAAGTTCTGCTGATACGATTTTACTGCCTTTCCTCCAGAATAGTACTGCAGTGCTTATTCTGTGGAGAGTAATTTGAAGACATTATGAAAACCTCTAACAAATCCAGCAGAATGTACTCTGGTGAAATAGGTAATTCCTAAAATGTCTGTTACCATGTTTGCCCTTTCTGCATAAATCTCTGCCCTCAAAAGTCCAGCTCTGAAAATTTGTATCCAATTTCACAGGTCCACTGTATCCTTATCAGTTCACTAGGATACCTAAGCAAGTCTCTTCTTTGGAAACAAACAAACAAACAAACAAACAAACAAAATTTGGTGGACTTTCAGTGGTTTGGGTAGGAAATAGGAGCAAGTTTTTCAGAAACCTTTTTTTGATGATAGATCTGAGCACTTTAAACTTTAAGCAAAGCCTACATATTGCCTCCAACTTCTCAATTTTTCTTGAAGTTCCACCTGGGTAAGCATAGCCAGTTAGGTTGGGTGTGGAGGATATCACCATCTCTGATGCCTGAAATGAAAGCAATCCTAGTGAATCTGGGGGTTTGGAGATTACACTAACTTGGCTGGTATAGTATTTATTTTTCTTATATAGGGCTTCTTAAGAGGAACACAAATCCAATAGTAAAGCACTTAAAGTCTCTAGACAATGCTGGGAGGACAGATTACTGTGACAGATACCATACTGTGCCAACAGGCAAAGCAGAAAAGATACAATATCAGGTGCACATGCTGACCATATAATCTGTGGTTCCTGAAGTCTGTCAGTTCAAAATTCTAAGCAAAAGGATATAGCAGAATCACAGAATCACATATGTCTTCATCTTCAAATTTTACAATTATTTCCGGCTGTGGATATGGGCCACCTCTGTCCATCCTCCTTATTCTGCAGTCACAATGTAGTATCAGAAGGAGGCAGGGCTATTTTATCCTCTTATTTCACAGTCTAGACTTGTGCTTCACGCACAAGATCCCTTCCAACTCTAAGTATTCTATGAATCAAAGGCAGCAAAGCTTGATCCCCAACTCTGCTTGAAGAGAACTCAGTCAATGGGCAGGCAGGCTCCTGTCATCAGGCTAAATAGAGCTACTGCTGGAAAAATGGTGAAGGAATAAGAGAGACCCTTGGGGAGCACTCTCTTTTCACTGAGTCTGAGCTACTCTGTAGAAAATAAAGAGTCTGAAGGTCAAAAAGCAGTGAGCATGGGAACATGACTCTAGCCAATGCTTCTAATACAGTTCCTGCAATATTATGTGCAGTAAACAGCAAAATGCATTAACAGTCCTGAAAGCGGTTCTCAAACTCAAGTTTTGACCTTCTGGGTGCCTCTTGCAACCATGGTACAGATTCATGCCCCTGTCTTTGCAGTGTATTTGAATATACTCCTATTAAAAGACTTATTTCTTTTACTCATCAAGGGCCCTTTATAGGGCTCTGAGTAGTGGAACCTTAGTTAAATGCAAATTGTGCCCTCAGCTGTTAGACTTTTCAAAAAGTTTTGTTGAACACCTGCGGTATTTTAGGGGAGAATTATGTAGTCTGCATCCTTCATATTAATAACTCTCTAACACAAATCCTTACCTTGTCCTCAGATAGATCTGTTGTAATTGCTCCACAGCAATTTACAGAAGGTGAGAGAGTGAGTTCACCTTGCTTCAAAATCCTTTCCCATCACAGATTACTCTTTCATTCTAATAGCAATTTAGGCCACTGATGGATAATTTTTCTTCCTTAACAGTTTGAAATAACCTAATTATTCCAGGTCAGGAAGTTATGTTGAATATAACTACATGTATAATGATACAGCTTTTTGTCTCAAAACCAACAAATAAATGTACTTCATATAAAGCGTAACAGTTCCTCATCTTTCCTCTACATTGTGGACACAGTATTTGTTCCCCTAATACATTGTTAAATTTAGATGTTGGTAGTAGAGATATATTCAATTTAATCTCATTTATTTTCCTCTGGTCAAGTTTTCCAGAACACTGAATTGCTAGTAAGTTAGCATGCTTCTACTGTCTCATCAGTAGCTTCACTAATATTTTTTCGTGTTGTTTATAAGGAGTGTGCAGAAGACATGGCACTTGTACTTGGATTATAATTTGTGGATTGCTTGACAGTCTTCTTTTCTCATAACGTATTCATTGCAAGATATATTGGTTATGCAATAAAGTATTTTTTAATTGCTAGCTTTAGAAATATTTAAGTACCCAATTATTTTTATCTAAATGACTATTACGGAATAAAGGGAAAAGTTAAAAATGGATAGGGACATGGCTAGACAAGGATTATGAGTTGCACAGCAAGAGCATTGGGTCCTTGATTAAGTGTATAAATAATTAGTAACATGCTTTAAGACATCTTTCTCTTGGTTCATAGTACCTGTGCTTATTCAATTCCAGCTGAAAATATACACATTCATTCACAGTGAAGGACGGGCACACTGTTGACCAAGTCAATGAGAAAACTGATTCATATGGAAGCACAAGAGACAAAATATTTTCTGCACAAACACAAATCAAACACTCATTAACAGATGAGGCAACAGCCCACATTTATCCTGCTCTAGAAAAAGGTCATATGAAGTATGAAACAGATTTGGATTTAGTGCCCATAGGTGTAGGCATGTGGTTACATGTAATAGTATTTAATACCTAGCTCTGAGTACGTGGATGAGGTTTAGTGTCATGAACAGGAAATTAATGAAATAAAATAATACTCCAATGTAGTTCATCCAATTTTTGCTTTGATGAAAGCTATGTGGATACTCAGATATTCTTTTTTGCTCGTGTTATGCAAACACTGATGGAATTAATTTGGTCAACACTAATAGATATGACGTTCAATATGAATTTGGTGACTTTACTAAAATTCACAAAACTAAATCTTGAAAACCTTCCTGATAGTATTTCCACATATGAATACGTAATTTGAAACTGAAAGATGAAACCAGGGCACCTAGAGGAAATTCAAAATAACAAAAGAGAGATATGTAAGTCTCATTACGTTCTCAGATCCTTTTGAAATCAGTCTTGGTGTACATGTACTTATTAGAAGGGGGAAAAGAAAAAGATTTTCAGGAGGTATGACCAGATAGCTGCAACTCAAACAGTAAATATCAGTTTCTTTGTAGAACTGTTCCACATCAGTCCTTTGGTTTGCAGAATTCCCCCAAATATTAAGCAAATAACAAATCAAGATAAAGCCAAATAGTATTTGATAACTTTCCTCTCTGTTCTAGTGATTTACAAACAGCTTCTGCAACACTTATTCCTGCACAATACTTTACCAAACTTACACAAAGTCAGTTCTTCTTCTTGGTGTATCTGCAGTTTGAACTCCTACTAACAAGTGGGACTTTTTTATATTATGTCATTCCTTTTAGATCCATCTGCAGTACTGGCCAATTAAGTAAATTACTCCATTTGGGGTGAAGTGACTACATTAAAAGTAGTCTAAAAGTTAGCAGAATTGGTCCAATCTCAATAGCTTTTTTTTTATCCTATCAATTTATTTTGCAGTATCAAGACATATAATAAAAGGTCCTATACTTTGGGCATCATTAAACAGGTTTACACTTAGCAGCATAGCCTAAAATCAGAAGCACAAGGAATGTTCTATCTGTAAGCTAAATAGGTACCTGTGCAGCTTTCTGATTTCTTCTACAGCTTCTCTAAAACGAAGTATTTCCAGTCCACCTGCACATCTATGTTTCTCACTAGTTTATCTTGTGTTTTGGTTGACAAAGATGTGTAACAGCAACCGTAATCTTCTTATATTTTGAGAAGACTGCAAAAATGACTGTACTTCAGAGGAAAATGCTAGATGTTCATCTTCCGTTTAACTCTTCTGTAGATATCTGCTAAATAGATACTTTCTACTTTCTTTTACACCTACTTGTACTTTCTGTACTTGAGAGTGTTATGTGAATATCTTTATAAGATCTTTTGTAATATTTTAGAATTATTCTTATTTTTTACTATTATTATTACTAATGGAAGGGGTGTAAATACAGCAGAACAAGGAGGTGGAAGGGGATGGAAATCCTAAGACTTCTTGGAAAGATTACTAAGACAACATGTTTTTGAAGAAGATATGCATTGAATTGACTGTAAGTCAACTAAATAGAACAGTATTGTGAAGTACATAGTATATATACTACAGTATATATATATATACACTGTGAAGTTGAACTCACAGGTTTGAATTATAAAGTGAAAAAATGCTATGTATACTGATTATTCATGAACCAATAAGATCAAACAAAACTACTACACATAGAGTCTAGAAAATCTCAGCTACAAGTACATAAGGTAGTTAACATTCAGTAGATCCCAAGTGCACCAAATGAGGGCACTGCTATTAAACAACCATGGTAATTCATTAAATTTCTTATATATTTCTAAATTATCTGCTTTGGGAATTTAACACCAGTATAACAAGCAAAGTGTACTTTCCTTTCTGTCACTGCCAAAGCATTTATAGCTTGGGTAACCCCAGAAGTACCTAAAGGATTTGGGTTAGAGAAGTTTAGCTGGCTTACATTATGTACTCAATGCAGCTGTTTTTCAAAGTGTTTGAAGGGAAAAATGAACAAAAATTATTCAGTTGAATAAAAAAGCATCAAGATGTGTTTTACCAGTTATGCACACCAAGACTACTTGCAACTTCTGGCAATTGAAAATGACAGCTCCTGAAAGGCAAGTTGTGAAAGCAATCCTACTAAAACTTACCTTTAAACAACGATGATTGCATGGATCATACATGACAAAAGAAGATTTTGTCTTGAAATTTATTGTTGCATTTTACCTTTATAATAAATAGCTTGTTCAGTTATATTTCAAGTGAAATTTGTGTTAGTAAGAAAGTAGTACAATTTTGTTACAAATTTAATTTTAATACTTTTAGATTATTTTTTCCTTTGGAAATACATTTAATAAAATAAGATATATGTAGCATTAATTACATTTTAAATATTTAAGGTCCTCTATAAATACAGCAGCTGCTTTGTAAGGAATGGATTGATTAGAGAGGCAGATAGACAGAGAGAAGATACATAATTAAGATCTCAGAGTTCCTTTTTAACAGCCAATGAAAAGTGATATGACTTCTTTAGGATTAGCAAAGCTTTTAAACATTACCCTTAGACCCACACAGCAGTCTCCCTTTCTTCAAAAAAAAAAAAAAAAAGAAAAAGAAAAAGAAAAAGAAAAACCAAGCTCTTGTCCATAATTTTAAGGCCCTTTGTAAACTGTGTAAGCAGCAGGACCTTTGGTTCGGCAGCGGTGATTTTTCCAGTTAAATGTGTAATTCACCAAACGGAAGGACAGACACCTTGGAGACATCATTATTCTTCACCTATCTGTCAAAAAGTACAGAGGATCTAGCTAGATCAGTTGCAGTCCTTTTATCTTCAGTCTGATTTCTACAGTTTTTTTTTCAAATCGACACAGAATGTATTCATCACACCATGAGCAAGAATTTCAGTTCCAGCATCACCAGTTATATAAATACTGAATGGAGTAAACTAATTTCCCCTGATTTCAGTCACGTGAAGCTGTGGGTGGAAAGGTCACTCTCATTAGTGGGGAGAAATACCGCTGCCCTGGTGGCCAACTGGCTTTGCACCCTTTTAGTTATTGATGTGTGAACATACAGAAGTAGGCAATGGCTGCAGGGCAAAGCTTAGTTCTCTCTACTTCAGGTTCTCCTAGGAAAGCTACCAAAGTTTTCCCTCTATGCTCTGGACCTCTCCTACAGGTAATTAAGGTGAAGAAGGTGAAAAAACTAAAAGCAGTTTTTTTCAGATCAAAAATTCCTCCTGGAAATATGCTTTCAAGACAACGAGTCCATGGAAAATGTTCTTGGAATAGCAGAACCCTGTCAGGTCAAAGTGACTAAACATTTAGTTTTTAGAAAGCAAAATCTTTCTGCAACCAAAGCCAGTGAAAATGTCTTCTGTCCATCATTTTCGTGGCTACTCCTCATTCTTGACATTGAATGGCTGATTCAAAGTTATTGTGGGACTGGGGCAGCAATCCCAATGAAGCTACACGGACAGTCAACACTATTTCTTCTAGAGGGACTGTCCTCATCCCTGGGATCTTACTGAAAGTGATTAATTTAAATAAATTTCAAAAAAGAAAATAATTAATTTCAGCATCCAAAGAATAATCAGAAACAAAATGTAAAGCATTATCAAAGACAGAAGTGCAGGTGAGTGGTGTTGAGTTTTTTCTTTTTTTGCAAAATATTGTAAAAATGCATTTCAAAAATGAGTCTGGGTTGTTAGGCTGTCTAAAACACATGATCACCATACGGTGTGTGTGAGAGAGAAAAAAAGCAGAGGATACTACTTTTCATGGAACATTTAGGTAATTTTTGAGTAAGTGCTATCAAATCACCTTGTCACACAACCTGAATCCCAGTATGGACCTCAGATTCAAGTGTTTTCTCTCATAAGGTTCAAGAACGACCAGTAAGCCTACAAGCGAGGGAAACAAAAAAAGAAACAGGTTGAGAAACACTCTTGCTGTGTTTTTGACAGCCTCCCTGCCCCTGCAAACTGCCAGACCTCAGTACTTTGCAGAAAGGAGACCCTGACAGACAGCAAAATTTCCCTCCCTGGTGACACATGGGTCTGTGTCAACCAGCAGCTGCAGGCAGCCATACTCCTGCTTGGATGGCCAATTTGGTACTGGTGCTCCTGTTTTAAAACAGGGCTGGAAAACAATGTTCTGCTCTCAGTTTGGACTCTCAGGTTAGGCTCCTACATGACAAAACAAAGTGTCAAAGAGGTCTGTTCCTGGGCACTCTGCTGGCAAGAGCCATTTGAATTAAAATAAAAAATGTTACGGCAAACATTCCAACCTTCAAAATTTTCTGTTGGACTTAATTTTACTCCAATTTAAGTAAAAGCAAGAAGCCAGTTACACACACCAGAAGCAACTGCGATGCTTTGTTAACATATGACTCCTTGCTGCTGTAGAATTCCAGGTCGTAATCCCCATGGTATATGCTCAAATTGGTTTATTTTTTTCAAATGGAAGAATATGTGCTTACTATTTTCTTTGGTATGTTTACAGTGCCATACTGAAAGCCAAACAAAAAGAAGCCATTAAAATTAAAGTCTTAAAGCACTTTGTTAGTCTCAGGGGAAAATGAAACTGCATTTATTCTTAAATGAATATAATGAAAGCTTTCTATTTTTTGGAAAAGAAATATTATTTTCTTGTCTTTCATTTCTGATGTTTATCCCTTCCTTTTCAAGTTCTTCATTTTCTACATGGTTTGTCATTGTGGTGGACCTGCTTGTGGTGAGATCAAAACAATTTAGGCATTCTTTTTCTTCAAAGTTTTCCATTCATTTCCTAGGGAGGCAAACAGTGATTTTGACAGGAGCCTTCTGAAATAGTGCCTAGAGCTGACTAGGAGCTTCTTCTCCTTCCATATAGTGGTGCGGTTCCATGATATAAAGCAGCATTTCTACTCATTCATTTCCGGTCTTGTTTGAAAAAAAGTCATTTTTTTTTTTTCCCCACAGAAAAACTGTAACACATATAAAAGTTTGTTCCACTGAGAACAGACAATTGCTTTTTAAAGTATTTCTTAAAGGAGCTATTCTTTTTAAAGAGAAACCAATGTCAGAGCGCAATGGATGAAAGAATGAGCTCTCCAAAATGATTGATGGTTCTGTCTTACTACTCCTGATTGATTAGTTCTTTGGTTGTGAAACTTTGGCCCACAGACCATCTGTGACCTACAGAGGGCTTGTTTCTAGACTTTAGAGGGAGACAGATCCCATAATGATGGCTTCTCTGCTTGATTCCCGCTGTTAAATCGTCTTAGAAGCAGTTAAAAATTCATGAAACATATTACTAATCATACTCCTTCCATGAAGGCAATTCTAAGTGGAAAGATTATTTTTCCTTCTGAAGTTGTTCTCTTTTTTACTATACATAAATAATAATTAATAACTTATTTATAAAACCCCATTGGCATGACTGAGGTGCTTGGGGTACTATACAACATCATCAAAACAAAATAAAATCAAAATGAATAAAAGTTCACCCTCATTAGAGTTGAGCCAAGCAGAAGAAAAATTGCAGACAAGAGAACAGGATTTGCTTCTCTAATCATGCAATCTTCACATTTATATTTTTTAAATGATGCTTTGCTTTGAAATACATCAGTGTAAGCCTCAAATCATGTACAAATAAGGGTAAAGTCCCTTTGTTCTTCCGTAACATTATTTTCCATTCAAATACCTTCATATGTTTTCCTAGCACACTTTTTTGAAGAGGTTAAACATAAAACAGCAAGCCTGGAAAGTATTCTGTACTGCCTGGGCTCCACACAATCCCTCATACAGCTTTCCCCAAATAGGAGGAAAAACATATTCCAGGAGCTGTGCAGTATATATCAGTATTTTACTGTGACTCCCTGAGTGCTGGGAGAAGCTGTAAAGCAAGGCATCAAACCCTTCTCACCTTCTTAAAGAGTGGCTTCCCAGCTCACCAGTTCTTTGGGCAGCGGAAATTCTTGTCATTACAAAGATCAGTTTTGCAGATAGCTGCTACCATACAAATGTCAGTGCCATTTGTCTCAAAGCGGAGTAGAAAATGCTATAAATTAACAAATAACCATGTATACATTTAATCACTATAGCACATTATGGAAGTAATTAAAGACCTTCCACCAGATTCACGCTGCAGGTAAACATCAACTACTGTTTTTCTTCATTATCACCAGATACCACTTTCACGTTAAAGACTTCTAAATATGTAAACTGGCTGTACAAAACAAGTGAATTTGCACTCCCTCTCCTTCAGGCATCAGCCAAACTGTCACTCTTTACAAATAGGTTAAATAGGTTAAGAGAGATAAATACAGGGGGAAAAAAATAATGGAAAATATATAGTGAATGGCTGTCATTAACGGCAGCTGTTTCTGATAAGGCTCAGCTCTTAAACTATTGAAACAGGGAAAACAGATTAAAGCTGTTGCTTTGAATGCCTTAATACAGTATCTATTTAATTTGAGATTACGTAGTTCACGAGGAATAAATCCCCAAATATTTTTGTAAAACCCTTTAACAGCCTTCAAAAATATCACACTGTAATTTGTAGAATTCTCTCTCACGTGTCTGGTTTTAGGAATACACCAATGTACAGACAATTTGAGAGAGTAAGGAAGCCGAGCCTGAATTTGGATTTGTAACTTAAGACAGAGCACTCACACCAAGCAATAGGTTTCAGAAAAGCTCAGTTGGAACCAATGACAAGTATTAATGGGGGAAGTTCAAAGGCATGGGTGGAAGCAACAAGAATGGATAGGCGTGTGCTCCACTGATACACAGCAAGACTAAAGGAGGTATACTTCTGTCCCTCTGTATTTTGAGAATACCCATCCCACTATATCATCTGACTAGTTAAACTGCTTCACTCAGAGGAGTCCACAACAGATGAGACGTGAGCATACAGGCTAGACCCAGTTTCCACTGAAATTCCAGGAGAAAGCACTGCAGTGGAGTTTTGCCTTTTACTCTATGGCTGCCATTGCAATGCAGACATCCCATTCACTTCCAGCTGTGTGAATGCCAGAAGACACAGCCCTGAGGCAGAAGAGCACTGTTCTCACCACCCAACTTCCTGGATTTCCTATTTGCACCCAAAAAAAGAGATGCTGAAAGTTTAACAACCTTCGTCCTTGAAAAAGATAAAAGCTTTGTAAAAATAGCTCTTTCACTACACTCCTGTCTGACATTCCAAAGGTTTCACACCTGTAGATCGCTAAGCATAACCATGCTGTTCTAAATCGATGTCTTTAAAAGAACTGGAGGAGAATATACGATGAAATAAAAGTTTGTGACTTCAGATAAGGACAGGGAGACCTCTTACAAATTGCACAGTAGAATGCTGAATGGAGGCTGCAGTCAGCCCATAACCCTTCATCTCTGCTACTTTTCATGGTCACTCTCTGCCACTGCTCTGTGTGGGTCCTTCCCACGGGATGCTGTCCTTCCCCAGCTGATCCTGCATGGACTTCCCATAGGCTGCAGCTTTCCTAGCACTACTCCATTGTGGGGCTGCCCCACAGGGCCCACCGTTCAGGAGTGCACTGCTCCAGCACAGGGCCCCACGGCTCCTTCTGGGGTTCTCCGTGGGCTGCAGCTCCTTCAGCCACGTCCACTGCTGTCCTGTGGGCTCCTCTGTGGCTGCACATGGAGCTCTGCTCCACATCGTGCCTATAGGATGCAGGAGGACAGTCTGCTCCACCGTAAGCCTCTCTTCGGCTGCAGGGAACTTCTGCTCTATGCCTAGAACACTTCCTGCCCTCTGCACTGACCTTGGTGGCAGTATGGCAGCCCTCTCCCATTTCTCACCCCTCCCTCCTAGCTGCTGTTGCCCAGTACTGTTTCCCTTCCTTAAATCTGCCCTCCCAGAGCACACCTAGTGATGCTCATGGCTCAGCTCTGGCATCGGTGTATCTCTTTCAGAGCAGCTGGAGCTGGCTGTGCTCTGACACGGGGCAGCACTGGGCTCTGCTCACAGAGGCCACCCCTACAGCCCCATTGGTAGGAAAACCTTGGATATAAACCTAAGGGTGAAGTGTAGGGGAACTGTTAGGTCTTGGCTTGAACTGGTGATTGAACAACTGATGGAGTGTTGCTGGCCCAGGGAGCACCTGTGCTCCCCATGTGACCAAACAGGGTGGACCCAGGGTGAAGCCACCCTGGGCTCCGATAATGGCCAGCCAGTGTAGGGAGAACATCTCTTGGACTGGGGCTGCTTTTTCTAGCTAGAGAGCTCCTTTACCTGTTGGATGACTTGTTATTCTTTCTGTATATGCCTATTGGTGATCTGTAAATGCTTCACCTGATATCATCAAGAACCTGTCAGAAGCAATTTTGCTTCTTTATAAGCAGAACATGAGGGATGATCCTGTCTCTGAGGCCTGGGAAAGTTACAGTTGTGACCTATGTTTGGGAACTTTTAGCTGTAGGGAAGGAACATAAGAAGGCTTATCTTGAACTTTTTTTTTTTTTTTTTTTTTTTTTTTGTGTGTGTATCTGCTTACTATTAGAAGCAAGAGAAAGTGAAGTGGAGTTAATATTGAAAGAAGTAGTCACTAGGTACGTAAACTTAATCAACAACAGCCTAAATCTTATGGTCAAATACGTCTTTTAGTAAAACTTGTTTTTGACAGTCGTTATTGCATATTATTTTATAAGGGATGGGGAACACAAAAGTCTTTGTTATAATCATTACAATTATAATGGCATGAAACATTACAAGATCAATTGCTAATCACCTCACTTCTTCCTGGTAGTTTTTTACCTTTCTGAAACCCTCGACTGAGCTAAAATTGTTTGTCATTAACCTTTGATGGCTCTGGAAATTATCTTTAGATGTAGGAACAAAACAAAGCAATTTTCTATATCCAATTACCTAACATGAGTTCAACTCCAGGAACTCAGAGAATGTATTTTATACAGAATATATTGATGTATTTGAACACACGTATATGGGATCTGGGCATTGTATTGCACAATCTTCAACTCTCTCTTGTATGAGATGGGTTTATATAAACCTAGTTCATTGTACAAAGTTATCCAGCTGTGTCAGTCCCTTGAAATAGTTTCTAAGCCATAAACACAATAAGAACATTAAAATAATAATAAAAACCTACAAAACACCCTACATCTTGTTATGTAACTCTTCTGGCTCAGATACTTCTGGTTAAACATCTCCTTTGAAGAACAGAAATGGGATTGCTGGAAGTTAAGTACACGGGAAAGCAAAAACAAAGCTAATGATTTTTTCACCCAGTGGAAAATTCTCTGAGTTGTATTATTTCATCTCCTATAAATATCCAAATAGGATTTTCATGCTGCATTGGAAAATTCCACAGTAGAAACTTGTATTCTATTTCACACGTAATTCATTCTCTGTCTTTCTGTTATGCCTGGTCATTTCTGGTGTACAAGCTTGATAGACAGTTTACCAAACTGTTAGGTAATTGCCTGCAAGAAACAAACAGTAGTAAAGCCTACATCATGACAAAGCTCAGAGCAATACTGGAGTTGCAGTTTTGCCCTCCACATGATCAGTTTTAATACTGCTTGTATATGCATGTCACAGACAGCTATCAGGATGTACCAGACAAATATAAAGACATTTGTTCTTTCCACTGTAATACTGAAACTGGTGAAGCATAAGAATAAGCAAAAACGGGGAAAAGATGAGTCTTTCACACTTCCATAGCAGCGTCAGGCTGTAGTTGTGTGCAGTTTTAAACCATGAAATAAGTCTTTCTACTTTGTTTGTAAGTGTATTTGTATGCTTGACTATGTTTAATACAATTTAGGAAAATCTAGAGAGGTTGCCCAGATGTCTTCCACTGAAGTGCTGAAAGAGTAATCTCTTGTCTCTGGTAAGGTAACTCAGAAAGAGAAAGCTTGGGAGGTGGCTTCCTGTGGGTTGACTTGGTGTAGTCTTCACCTTTATTCACCAAAAAACCCACGCTTCTTATCAGCCAGCCACCTACTGATGAACAGGAAAGACCAGACATACACAGACCCATGGGTAAACCTGAGACTCTCTTCAGAAGTAAATCATTTCCATCCAGTTGGAACTTAGACCGTTTTTTGTTGTCTTCTGAGGCCAGATATTAAAACAGGTAGAACAGATAACCTTAAAGCACAGCTTCCTGGGGCACAATGACCATTTGCATTGCAAATGCACATTTACAGTGTAGGCCAGGGCTAGTGTATTTAGTAGGGAAAAGGAAATCCAAAGTCTGGGGATCCTATTGTAGAATGAATCCATGCTATTCAGTACTTGAGTACTCAGTATCTCACTGCTACTTTGCTGTTAAAACTTTGCAAGTCACTGCTAGCTAATGCTGAACTGAAAGCTATTGTTTTTAAAGAAGTACTAGGCAGTAGCCTGGATTGAGTGGCCTTCACATAAAACATCCTTGTCTCCTAAATGTGGAATCCTACACAGAAGATTTATGAGATGCTGAACATTAAAACTACTGAGGATTCAAACAGATTGGTACTAAAATTGAAACCACTTTAAAAAGAGTCCTTATCTGCCCTGCTACCAGCATGGAGCAAATAACAAAATCTGGATGTGCCCTTCAGCATTGCTGCACTTCTTTTTCCTCACAGAGAATGGCAGCCAAAATGTTCGGCCAGTGCAGTACAGCACAGATTGTGCAGGATCTCTTTGCCAGGCTTCAGGTGAACTTCTCAAGGTGACTGCCCTCATCTGTACAGCCGGGGTTTTCACAATCAGACTCCTGCAATGAAAGTCAACATATTGCTGTCAGTTCAATATATTAGAATGCTGATGCTGCAGAAAGAAATAAGTGTAGAAGGTTCTGGATTCATGGACTCATTCAAAAGCAATATAAAATAAGTAGGGAAAATGACTATGTGGTACCAAAACACAGTAGTGCCCATACTGAGAAAAAGAGAGAGACTGTTTCTTTGTACTGATTTAGAGGGAGGCTGCCAAGGCACATCCAGTAAATTACTATTGTTCAGAGTCATCTGAGCAAGGATCTCTAAAAGCTGAGTTTGATATACAGGAGAAACACTTCAACTGATTGTTATATAATAATAATTGACTGCAGAGGAATGGACTTTCCACAGAAGCTGGGGCTGTGTTTTGAATTGGGAAAGCTTTTTATGCTCTGCAGAAAAGCCTCAGGCTTTACTTCATTGGAGTTTTCTTTTCCAGATGGCTCAGAAGGCTGCCTCTGATGGCAGCCTGCTCTGGGGCAGGCAGTGAGCTGCAGTGTTACAAACAGTAAATCCGAAGTTTCATAAGAAACACGACAGGAAGGGGGGAGAAGCAGAGAATATTCAAGAGAAAGCAGCTAAAAATGAAGCTTTACGCCAGTGAAAGTAAAGAGGGAGCATGTGCAGAGTAGCTGAAACAATTCTGTTTTTGTGTTTTGTAGTTAACTTGAGTTAAATTCATATACACAGCATTATTTTTAGCACTTAGGAAAACCCAAGCAAAATGCCTCAGGCAGCTGCTATCTCTTCTATCTTGAATAAACATTTGTTTTTGTGGGTTTGATGTTTTATTCTCAAAATGTAGATCTTCATTTTTCTGTGCTTTCCTTTTCCTTTATTACCTCTTAATTTTCCTTGCCCTTTTCCCTCTCTTTGTCTTTGTCTTTGTCCAACTTTTTGGAGCCTGCAGTTTTTAGAAGGACCTGAGCCATTTTCCAGTTCAAAGGTACTTTGAGATGGCCAAATGTTTGATGCACCTGTCAGAAAGCTGAGTTGCATTTTTGTTCTGCAGAGAGATTTCCTCATATCAGAAAAAACACAGGGAGAGAAGAGGGAAAGTAATGCATGAAGCTTTTATTTTGTTTACTTCCTTTTTCCCTACAGTGAGAGCTGATTGGGAATAGTATTTACAGCCTACTGAAGCTGCAGTAATTTATTTGCCCATTAAAGCAAAGGTGAAAGAAAAGGAAACATGACTCTGATTTGTATGTTGTTCCTCTTCATCCTCTATTCTTTACTGGTCTATTCTTAACAGTATGAGTCAGTCAATTTGGGGGTAGAACACAGATCACAAGGAGGATGTTGATGATGTCACATATGCAGTTTTCTGGGACACAACATCATCCAAAGCTTGTTCTGGATTTTTGCCACAATCAAACACTGCCATGGACTGACACTGAGGAAATTCGTTCTTTGGAAGTAATGAAGACTGGTTAGAAAAACCTGTGCAAGGAACACTAAGGAGAGAGCAGGTGAAGTCCCTTGTCTTCCTTGAGGTCAGATAGATGTCCTGTGTAAACTGATGGACCCCAAGATAGATGACATGCTTGCTTAAAATAGCTAGACAACTCATAGCAAGATTTTTGGTCAATTTGTTTGCATGAGATGGTGAAAGTCAGAGCACTGGACACTGTGGATGTTCCTTACACCAATGAGTTAGAACTCCTGTTACTACATGAGATGGCATATCCTGAGGCACACAGAATATTACTCCAAAGTAAAAGGATTTTTGAGAGTACTTCTTTTTCTTCCTGATTAAAAACTGAAGAGAAGCCAAATGGCTGTAGTCCAGGTAAAATTTATGATCTGATCTCAATTTTCTAATATACTAGAACTGATGAGTAGTGTGGTGTTGGAACTACATGTCCATGAAGTACTGCTGACCTCAATGATAAAAGTTTATTAAGGAGCACGTGCCTTCATTTCTGGGATGGCAGAGTATTCTGCAGATTCATACGAGCTGCATCCCTGTGGCACATCTAGCCCTAAATTGTTAAGGATGGAACAGATTCTACCACTCTGGCTTCTCTTGACTTACGTCTTAGTCCATTACTGGTTTTGTTCAGTTTCAGTGGGACTGCATCTGCAAACTCGCATTTGATACAAGGATGAGAGACTCACTCCTTGTAACTATAACCACAGTTCCAATAGATCCAGTTAGGAATTACAGCAAACAGCAGAAGGAATGAAAATAAACTTGATCTGAGATCAAACTGGGCTAAGAATAAAAGGAAAAGAGAATGAAATCACATTTCTTGCTTATATAAATAGCACCTGTTTTGACAAAAAATTTTATGCCTGTATTTTCTGAATTAGTATGCTTCCAAAGTACCACTTTTCTCAGAACATAAATGACAGCATTGACAAAAAATAATAATATAGGCTGTTGTGATATGTGTTTATAATCTTTAAGTTTTGCAAGCAAAAAAAAAAAAAAAAAAAAAGTTGAATCCATCCAGTAATACTTAACCTAAACAAACTTCTTTGATTTTCTACTCCAGCAGTTACATTCTTACAGGAGTACAAGAACAAATATCTGCATGTTGAGGCTGAAATGGTTGTGATCAGTGGTGCTATTGGTGTACAACAGAGGTCAGCAGTACTGGATCTATTGTTATGATGCCTTCACTAATGTTGTGGCTGGTGGAACCAAAGAGCACCCTCAGCAAGTCTGCAGACAATACAAAATTGGGAGCAGTACCTGAGGGCTGTGCTGTTTTCCAGAGGGACTTGGACAGGTTGGAGATATGGTCTGATAGTAACCTAATGAAGTTAAACAGGAAGTGCAGTGCTGTCTCTTTAGAGAAACAGCCCCTTGAACCTATGTGCTGAGGTATGTGCTGAGAACTGACCAGCCACAAAGCAACTTTGCAGAGAAGATCCTGGTGATCCCAACAGCCTCCTGGGCTGTTTTAGGAGGAGTGTTGCCAACAGGTCAAGGAGATGATCCTTCCTCACTACTCAGCACTGGTGAAACACTTCTAGAGTCCTGTGTCCAGGTCTGGGCACCCCAGTACATTAGAGACTTGTGCATACTGTAGAATCCAGAAATGGGCCACGAAGATCATTAAAAGACTGGAGCATCTGTTGTACAAGGATCTGGGACTGCTCATCCTGGATAATAGAAGGCTTGGGTGATCTTAATGTTTATAACTCCTGCTGGAATGGAATGAGAAAGAGGAAGACAGACCCTGTTCAGTAGTACTAGTGACAGGACAAGATGCAGTGAACACAAATTGAAATACAGGAAATTTCAATTTAAAATATGAAAAAGCCTTTTTACTATGGAGATATCAAACACAGGCACGGTTTGCCCTGATAGCATGTGAAGTCTTCAGACTTAGAGACATTCAGAACCTTGCTAGACATATTCCCGAGCACAGGGGTTTGCACTTGACAATTTCCAGCATTACCTTCTTACCTCAATCCTTTGTGATCCAGCTCACTTTTACTTTACATCAGCAATATTGTAGCAGCATTATTTCAGCTCTATACCTCTACGTGGCTTAGTACTACTATATCACAGATTGTTGAATTCCCTACAGGTATACAGCATCAGCACTAGTATACATTTCACAGAAAGAAACTTGTGTTGATTTGCACTTGCATTCTGGCATACCTGTAAATAATAGATATTTTAATTTCTCATAGTATTCAAGTTGAAAACTCTTTAGCACCCTATAGGGCACAGAAAACTTTAACCACTTTTAGACCTTGAAATTCATTAGCTTTAAAGACCCAGATTTAGGGTGCCACCTTTTGAGCAGGACAGCACTCAAAGACTCACATTTGGAATGCCTGGGCAGTGTAGGTTTAAAAAGGCTCTTTCCTCAGTAAGGCAGCTCATAAGCCAGTGGTTTGACAGCTGGGTGTCTGTCAGAGATTTTCAAAGACATTTAAGAAGATGAAGGTTCAAGACAGACATCACCATTAGTCTATCTCTTTTTACAAGGCCCTAAACAAGCCAATAAAGTCCATAGCAATCCTCATACCTATCTTGATCACAGTCTATTGAAAATGAGCAGAACTAAGAACTATTCCTGGCTAATGCTGAAGCATGAGGGATAGGAGATGGGAGACAAACCCATTTCTGTCACCTACCTATATTCTTGAGTATCTAAAAGCATTTGAAAATGGCTATGACCTACTAAGAACAGCAAACAAACTGAGAATTAATATAAGCAAAATATGTATAAAATTAGGGCAGGCATGTAAAGTGCATAAGCAAAATTTGCAAAAATATCTGCAAAGCTCCTTACAACTCATTTGAAGTTTCACTCATCCATTTAAACCAAGACAAGAGCATTATGGTTTGCTGTCCGATTGAACCAAACCAGATGGGATTCATCCATTACTACAATTCCAACTACTGAAATGACACTTGGCTCTTCTCTCTAATCCCTCCTTCTTTGACATTAATGCAAGAGTTATTTTAATAGGTAGGCTTTTTGTGGAAAACTCAACTGTAATAAAAAAAATACAAAAATTGCTGTTCTTGTATTCATCTTGTTGTTGAAGAAGAAAATTATACTGTAAATTAAATCTGATTTCATGACATTTTGCATGCATATAGATCTTCATATGAACTCAGGGGAGCATACTTATTTGAGCTCTGTAGTTCTTATACTTTTTAATTAATTTTTCTTTGTAATTCAGAATAAGTTTCTAATGGATTCATGGAACAATATGGGGTCACTTGGGGGTGATTTTAATACCTGCAATTCCCAAGGTTATTAATCAAAGACTTTTTAGCCTTTTAGATAAATTATCTGCCTTCTGTTTAGAAGATTGAGATTAAGCATGTGAGAGAAATTGTCCCTACTGACACAAGGAAAAAAAAGTCAAGAAAAAAACAAAATACAGCATTTTAGATATCTCACAAAGCCACATATGCCGTAGATTTCCAATTTTCTTTCATCTAGCTTCACAAAAATATTTTTCTATGAAAACAGCAGTGATTGTTAATATAAATGGTTTTGTTTACTGACAGTAAATCTTAGAAACCCTCAAAACCAGTAGAACTTTTTCTAATTTGTGATTTAAAATTTACCGGAAACAGTTTGAAAAAGGAAAATCATCAGGATTTCTCAGCACTGTGAAGTAAAAGAGGTGTTCATTTGGCATGTTTAGTTGGGAATGTAAACTTGAGTTCTGTCCTCTTAGATAGAGGTGGTTAAATTTTCAGTCACTGTATCCTGAATTGTATAAAATAGGCAGGTTCTTGCACAATAGATTTAAAATCTCATGACTTCATTGGGTTCAATAAGTAGAAAAAACCTGACGGATTCTCTGTTCACTAAATAGACAAACAAACAAACAAAATCACCCTTTTTTCATACATTTTCACTTGTTCTAGATCCGCATAAGAGTAAAGCAAAACCCTCAGGACACACAAATGAGAAAACAACTTTCAGCTGAAGAGGGTTACCCCCCAGTAAAGGGTTTCAGTATATCTGAAAATGTGTCAGAATATCAAATATCTCAGTTCTGGTTCTCCTTCAAAAACTTAATCATACATGAATAAACCTTAACAAAATGAAACATTTAAAATAGCTGAGGACTTGCCTCCAACTTTTCAGATGCAAATATCCTCAAGGGTGTGGAATTTCAGTGTCTATCTGTAGCTCACTTCTATCTCTATCAAAGAGAAATTAACCAAATTTAACAAAGCCATTTTATGTGTTTATATCAACTTTATCCTTATAATAGCTAAGTATTTTGCAATTTTTCTTCACCTTCTCAAGTACAGCTCAGTTTATCTGTTTGTTAACTTGAGACACAGCTGTCTGCACGGTACAGTCTTGTGAACTGTTTAGTATACCTGTGGTGTCTGAAACAACACAGCTGCGTTGTTCAGCAGGGATTATTCGCATCCTATAAAACGTCCAGAAGAATCACCAAGCTCAATCACCTGCATTTCTCCCAGTACTCCAACTGGCTCCTTCAGCAAATTCTGTGCAGCATATCATCATACTCTTTTAATTGTGTGGAAAAAGGTTAAATTGATTGTCTGAAGCCACATGGAAGTCTGTCACAGGATCTGAACTTTGCTTTCCAAAAATGTTGGGGATGTTATCCATTCTGCATCTTCTTTCTTAGCCAACAACCACATAAATTGGAAAGCGGCAAGGCAAGGAGAAAACAAAGCAGTGAGTCAGCAAAAATTACTAACAAGAAATATTCCTATAAAGAAAAGAACCCTAAATGGGTAAACAAACCATACGTCCTCCTCCTATGGTGCCAGAACAGACCTCTGAAACATTTTTTTTCTTTAATCCCTCAGGAGCTTTTATTCTGGAAAGATAATAAAAAAGAAAAGGCCCTGATAGAGAGAGTCAGGGAATAAGGTGATGGAGAAGAATAAAAAAATACATCCTTGAAGACAGCCGTATTCAGTGATGTATAACATTCTCCATAGCAAGTATTAATTTCCTACAGAGAGCACAGAACACCACTATGTAGGACTGCATTTAATAAATTGCAAAACATATTCAGGAAAATACACTCATACATGTTGTGTGGTATACAGTGCATATTTAACTTCATCATTGTGATACTGTGAAAGCTGCATGCCTTCTCTTGCTAGAAGATGTCTTCAGAGGTCTCAATATTTGTTCTGCCAACAGAGTAAGAAGATTGATATAAACACATTTTGCTCTGTATAGTTTAGGAAATTATTAGAAAATGCAATTTACCACATGGATGTTTTTTTGCATCTTCTTAGAAGGAAACAATGTCAAGATATATGTTATGTATGTAAGTATTTATTTATAGAGTTAAAAGGAAGAAAAGAAACACAGGCTTCAAGGATGTATGGGAAAATCTATTGGCAAGTTTTATTAAGGTGTCAAAGCATTTCTTGTATTCAATACTAAGCTTTCATATGTTGATGAACTGTCTCATTCTTAACGTGAAGCTAGTGCTTCCATATTCCTTCCTTAATTTCCCACGATCTTTTTATGAACTTTTGGATAGCTTTGTGGTACTAAATGTGGCAAGAATATATCTGTATAATACCTAGAATATTAAAATGTTTATTAGGAGCATGATCTGAATTTTTCATAATTTAGACACTTGTTTTGTTCCGGAGCACAACGGGACAAGTGGCTCTCTCTCACATGAGAAGGAAAGGATGGGGATGAGTCAGACCAGGTGGCTGTTGATCTTAGGATAAGGTATGTAAAGACAGTCTGAACTGTGTTTGCTACAAACAGTACTCCAGAAACTCACTTAGTCTTGATAATGAAAGTTTCAGCATCAGACACTTTGTTCCTGATAATGCATATACCAATTTTTTATGATAAATATTGAACGATGATGGGAAAAACTATGCAATTTACCATTTTGAGTTGTAGGACTGCATCTAATAGTTCTATAAAGCCATGAGTGTATCATGTCTTCTAAAACTGTACACAGTCAATACTTACTCTTCGACACTCTTAAGACAAGACCATTGGAACCTTATTCTAAAGAAAACAACCTATGCTTAAACTGAAATGTATTATCTCATTTTGAAAAAAAAAAAAAAACAACAGGTTTTAATTCAGTGCTATGTTAAATGCATAATAATATGAATTTCTCAAAAAGTTGGAACAAAACTATAAGACAAGCTGAAATTCTTATTTTCAGTATTCTTTCAGAGAATTAGGTGTCTATCTGAATTTATTCCAGGTGAAAGAAACTAGATTTCTAAATCTCAAAATCCTGTGTAAAATGGACTTGTCATACTCTGTCAATATAAATTTGGTATCTGATATGAGGTTTGAGTTTGTTGAAGGATGACTTTTGAAAATAGTGGACGCTGTTTAACTCACCATACTCTGGATTAGACTCACCAGGGCTGAACTTATAGGCTATGAGATAAAACTGCATGAATATATACCTGTTTGTAGCTGTATATTATGGCCAGCTGAAATGTTTTGTGCTATTCAAGACCTAGTAAATAAGCTTGAATGAAACATAATCAGTAAATCTCACCCGAATCATAAAAAGTCTGAAGTGATCACTTGCCCACTGATTTTCTCAAAACAGTTGGGAAGGTAAAATATTTCTATTTTCTCCCTTCCAGTGGAAGATTTAAATAAGTATGCTAACTTTGAATGTAATAAGAAGATCTGCAAAGTCCCCCTTAGAATTTTTCCATTTTCTGTGCTTTGTCTTACTTTTCAGCAGGACTTCCACTATTAACATGATTCATTGTTATTCTTGAAAGCGTAATTATGGCGTGTTGAATCCTTTTTAGTGGGTTAAATAACCTTTATATCACATTTTGAAGTATCAGTGATGTCTAAATATTCTGCTATATATGCTGACAGAGAAATTGAGTTTGTATTTAGTTATGCAGTGTTATGTAGAGTTAGGAACCTGATCGGTTTGTGACTGACATAATTTCTACTGGCATTGTTGCACTGCATCTTAACATAGTTATCTTTGTGTTGTATAGAAATGAAGAGTCCGACACTGGGGTTGTTATATATTTAGATGTTATTAACTATGTAGTTTTCTTTCCTGGTTATGCAACCCCTCTCATTCAGATATACAATATAAATCTCTGAGAAATCCTAGATAGTTATTAATAAATGCCAATACCATCAGCAGAGCTAAAAGTGCCAGTATTTTGTATACCCCAAAATGTGCTTGACTTTGTGGGAGCTCTACTAAACATCAGAAGATGAGAATCTGTCTTTGTATTCACTGTCATGAATGGAACACCATGTGTTTGTTACATGAAACTCATAAATTACTTTGATGATATCTGGGCCTGTATATGAATTCTACAGGCTAGTAAAATCTACTTCTAAATAATGTAGAATCCACTTATTGCTGCTGAGTATTGAATCTGATATTAAGACCACACCCTATTCTACCCATTCTACCCTGAAATATACACCAGAGGTATGTGAGGGATTATAAGTAGGCCATTATCAGTATTTTGATTACTCTTTCATTATATATCTTTACCCAGCTATACTGCCAGCTCAGCCTGATTCTCCTTAAAAATAGAAAGCTGAATTGCACTTACCATGTTTTGATTCTCCAGTATTTGCAGATCGTGTTGAATTGAGGAGTAAATAATGATGTCCAATATAGGAAGACTGAGTACATTTAAGAACCTGGACTAATAGGTGGCATACACAGTTCCGTGATAATGTGTGCAAGATGATGGGTTTTAATATAAAGGGGGGAAAAAAAGGAGGAGTTTTTTTCTAAATCGTAAAAAACTGAGTCATCCTTATCACAGAAAGGATCTGGAAGTTACGGAAAAATAATATCCTTTTAGCCTTGAAACCAGTGTTCAGACAGAATGACGAATTCAACCAAGAATAGAGATGTATTCCTAGATAGATACATTACAAATCAGAGCTAGAATCAAGACGGCGAAAGGCATTGATTCAGATGCAGATGGCATGGCATTATACTGGTCACAGTCTTTTAGGAAAGAAGACAGTGAATCTGAGGTCTGGGCATCCTATAATATGCACACACACTGGAGTGCAAAATTGGACTGCAATAGGATGAAAAATAAATGATCAGAGGAAGGGGAATAAACTAATTACACTGAGAAGGATCCGAAAATAAGAATTCTTAATCACACCATTAGGTACCAAGAAGGTTGAAAACAAAAGCCTTGGTAAGAAAATTCACTTCAGGAATTATTTTTCTTTTAAAAACTCACTGAACCATGAAGTGCTGTTGAACTTAAGTGGTTACATGTTTCTCTAAACAAAGGAGGCATAAGGAGATACATGGGAAGACAGAAAAGTCAGGAGTGGAAAACAAAGGGATGGAAGAAAAGAGTAACAGTAATAATATTTCAGCATTTAAAGGCAACAGCAGAAACTGAGCAGAGGTGAAGCAGACTGTGAGCATATGCAGAGCAAAAGACAGACTTTTCAGTCAGAGGCATACAATTTAAATTCAGCTGCATGTTTCTAAACAGAAACATTACCCATAAAGAGCATTGTGCCCCTATCAGGCTCAGAAGGTTCTGCTGGATACTTTCTGCTTTGGAAACTTAGCCATTAGAGCCAGATTAAAGCATTACATAGAGTCCCCGATCTGGAGACATATTTGTGCATCTGACTTTGAGCATCTGGGTAGGAACACCTCATTGATTTCTGTGGGTCTGTCTGCATACTTAAAATATCTGGAGTCATTAGCACTGCTGGTGCCTTACTGTGCATTTCAGATTCCAAGTTCAACCTATTGCTTATGAAAATCTCAATTTCTTGGCTTGGTTATGAGATAAAAGATTTGGCCCCTCACGCACACTTAATAAGAAGAGAAGCCATGAAAGAAACAACTTGAAATACCAAAAAAAGGTTAATGTTCTATTTAAATCCAGTTTCAAACTATGGGACAAGGATCTTAAATTTTAGTAGTTTCCAGATGGAAATCTTTTGTTTAATCTTTTTGCTCAGTAAGGAACAAATGTGCGAACCAAAAATTCACATTTTAAAATCCAAATAATCTTTTTTTTAAAAAAAGCTTTTAGCTCATCTTGACAAAGGTTTTATCTCAAACCCATAGAAGACAGTGGAAGTCCTACAAAGTGTTTTGTAAGCAGGGCTGTTACTCTTTGGGTCCAGCAGTAAAGCTTTTTTGAACAATTATTGACTCTCCAGCCAATAAGCAATTGCACTGAAATGCAGCTAATCCCTCTACAAATTTCAGATATTCCTTTTCAAACTCTATGTTTCCCAACGCATTCTGAATTAACGAATGACAGAACCAACATTTTATTACACAAAATCTGTTTCTCAATTTCTTAAAATTTATCTCTCCTTTTGGATACACCATTCTTTTCTTTCTTTTTTTTTCCCCCCCTTTTTTTTTAGTATCACAGAAGATACTGATCAGATAAAAAGTATGATTTCCAACTCACACTAAACCATTTCTGACTCTGATCTGCAATAATCACAATTATCCTTGAGCTTCGGTTTTGCTGTGCTCATTACCACTTATTTCCTCCCTCACTCAAACATTTTTAACTTTGTTATTCTTTCTTCCTTTAGGCAAAACCTTCAGATATCAAAACTCAGATCAACTTACCTGTGCTACACAGCTATTGTAACCTAATGTATCACAGCTGCTAGGATAAACCTGATTTTATACTTAGTGTAAAGCCTGTTTTGTATTTTTCTCAGTTAGGAAAAACAAGGCTGCAATGGCTCTTCTTATAGTGCATATCTCAAACTGATGATTCAAATACTGCTAAGCAGACTAAAATATGTTTATTTATCGGGGTTCGTTAAAGGCATTCAACATTTTCTTTAGTGGATTCCATTTATCTGCTTATTCAGTTTCACTAAGAGAAACAACAGTGCTTTACTATATGCAGACATAGAGATTTGAATTAAAATTGCATTCTTGAAATTAAATGGCACAAATTTCATTTGTAGCAGCAAATTTCATTATTACTATTAAAATAAAAAAGTGGCAAAAAAAATGCCCTTTTCTCACATTGCCCCACTGTCTTTTCTATTCAGTATGTTCTACTTTTATTTTTGCCCTGTATTAATTTGATTTACATGAAAACTACCATTTCACTTAAATTTATGCAATGCTCTTGGATAAATTACAGAAATGTTCATTCAGCTGCACCTAGTGAAGAGAGCAGCAGGTCAGGCATTCCCACCACCAGCTGACTGGTTGTGGGAAGTCTGTTGGAGTTGGGCAAGAGGATACACAATTGGAAATGACAGGAGAGCAGCTCCACTTCTGCTTCACCTGATTCAGGCTTGCACTTTTCTTCTGGGACCATGTTCTTGTTGATGTCAATTATAAAAAGCAAAAATTCATGTGCGTTAGAACATGTAATGGAAGAATCAACATGCTTTATATGAATTGCAAAGCAGCCATTGCCAGAGAAAAATGTCACTTATTACTTACCTGGGCCAAAACCACATAGAATAGGATTCAGTATTTCATTGATAAGTTCCTGAGGCATTCAATATGCCTCCCTTACCTTAAAAGACATGCTTCCTAAAGCAGATTTTAGATCACCTCATAGTGGTCTGAAAAGATAATATAATTGGAAAAAAAAAAAAAAGTCTCTATTTCTTTGGGAAAGAAAAGTCAAAAATAAAAGATGAAATACACCTACAGTGAATTTTGTTCTTTGCCTAGTGTATTCGTATCTTCTCAAGAAGAGAATTCATGAGCAAAAGCAGCTTTTATTGCAGTGCCAGGATCAGTGACAGCTCATAGGATGCAACATCAGCAGAATTTCCTTGTGGTGTTACTGTAAATAGCTTGTGTTGATTGGGCTTGTTGTGTTTTGAATTTTTTATTGTCTAAGCTAATTACAGGTTGGAAGCATGGAACAATGTAGTGCATGTGAACTACTGATTTAATTGGAGTTATATTCTTCTTGAGCCACAAAGCCAGAATATTTTTTTTGTTTGAGCTGGAGAGATCCCACACAGAATACTTACCCCATGGTAAGCCACAGCTCCAGATTTTGGTGAGTGGGGAGAATGGATGACATGGCTTGGCACCATTAGACACAGAGCTCATGTTGGGTCATGGCCAGAAGGTTTAAGCTGAAAGTCATTATTTATTTATTTATTTTCCCAAATGAGGATGGTTCTACAGAAAAAAGTAATCTCTTGGAACAAGTCAAATTTTTTCAGTAAACTTCATCCCTTTCATTACATGCTTATTGTTGTCCAGCACTTCAAGCTATGTAAGCGCCTTCAAGCTTACTCACAGCATTGCAATACCTTCTACCAAACTGCTACTCCTCTGTGCCCTGAAGTAATCCAAAATGTAGTTGCTAACTAAGATCCACCACAAATAGAAGAAAAAGAGCTACAAATGTGATAGTTACCTTTTGCTGTCAGACATTCTTTCATCAAACCATGTTTATTTCTCTCTTAATCTCTTTGAGGAGTCTCTTTTTCTTCTTTTTTCTTTTTTTTTTTTTGAATTACCAAGAAAAATCTTATTTCATTGTACTTCTGAGAAAAGTTCTTTGTTTCTGTAAACTCTGCTGTAAACTCTGCTGATAGCATCTACACCTCTGTTCTGATAAAGCAATCATCTTTCTATCATCTCTCTTATACTACATTCCCTAAATTTAATCGCAGAACTTCTGGGAGGCAGCTTTTCTAAAATCATGTATTTCCACTTTTTTTTTTTTTTTTTTTCTGAGGCTTATAAATTAGATCTTGACTCTCAGCTGTGTCCTATACAATGCTTTATTTACTCAAGACAACATGGCTTATGATCCCATGTTTGTCGGATTTATAATCTACCTTCTTCCTTCCATGTTACCTTTTAATATATAACATTTTAAACTTTGTGTAGGCTATAGTGTCCTTCCTTACAAATTACAAAATTAATCAAAACCTCTTTTACAGTAGTTTTCCCTTATATTTTTTTCCTCTATCTCTGTAACAAGTTGAGACAAATTTGTTTTACACAATTTTGATTTTTAGGTTCCATCTTCTGCATTTCTTACTGCTATCTTGGAGTACTGGTCAGTAAGAGCAACTTAAATTCTTTTGAAAGAATTACAGTTTTTCCCTTATACAACTCTCAAGTAAAAATATTTTTCATCTCCAAACCGCATATGACAAAGATTTCTAACATCTCTGGATTCACTTCCTTTACCATGTTGGTCATGAGTAATCCTGATCCTTTGTCTGGTTGACTCACTACAGCCTTGATCTCATTTTGATTCAAAGAAATCTTCCTGGCATTCTGCAAGTGAATGATCTTCTGCTGTTTAAAATGGGATCCATGGAGTTCTTTGCTTTGGTTCTGAATGGGTTAGGAGAGTAGTATAAATCTGATGACAGTCTTCTGCTTATGGTTATTCTACATTCAGTGGATTACTACTGTGACACATTTTCTTCTCTCGATCTTGTTCCATTTTCTTAAATACTGTCTCAAATACTGTCTTTGCTTTGCTTACCAACATCTCACACAACCATCGCTTTCTGGCCCTTCCATATCCTACTGCCAGAGTGGAGTTCCATGGCAAGGATATTGCTGGTCATTTCGTAGTCACTTCTTGCTCCACTCCAGGACTGCAGCAGGTCAGCATTTCCCTCCTATTTCCCTCCTATTGACAGTATGTTCCCAGCTTGACTGATTACATTTCATTCTGTTTCTACCTGTGAACTGGAGGAGCTTTTCTTCAGACTTGAGCAGATTTTTCAGGCCTTCTGTGAATGTCTGTAATGAATACATTTGCTCACTTTTTAGATCCTGTGTTAATTTATTCTGATCATTTTTATTCTTAAGGGCATCATAATTATTTTTTCCATCCTTACATACCAGAGTTATCATCCCACAGCTTGCATACTTGGCTTTGTCTTTTCTGATATAGTCAGTTATCTCACTTTCATGTAGTTCATAAATAGAAATTACTGATTAGAAATTTCCTTTCTTTAAGTCCTTTTCTGGACATAGAGTGTATACAAAATTATGTTTCCCTGGATGCAGTAGGAATCAGAGAAGAAGATGTTCTTTCTCTTCTGAATATTTCCAAATTCTTTTCCAGGCACTTTTTAATTTTATGTCTTCTTTCTTTGCCTTATTCTACTTCTGTGATACTAATGTTGCAATGCTAGCACAAAATTAAGATGTAAATCCATTTAGGAGTAGGTATATCGATAGGTGAATAAAATTTTGGGGGTGTAATGAATTTTTTTTGTTTGATTTCACAGTTCAAAATGCAGAGATAGCACTGAAAAAATATATTTAAAAATATATATTATCTACTGAATCCAAATCTGATTTATTCAGAATATATGTAAGGTGAAAGAATTTTGTTACTGCTACTAGTTCTTTGTGATCCATGTCTTTGGGATTTTTTTTTCTCTGTTTTGTTTTTATTTTTCCTTTTCTGTGTGTGGTCATGAATAAAAATGAAGCTACAAACCCAGCTCCATTGACTTTGCAATTGCATTATCTTTATGAAGAATGGTCACATTTTTACTAACTTAACAATTTTAACTGCATATTTTTGTAAGCAGAATTTCAACTTGATCTTAGACTTGCATTGTTGCAGAACCAGCTAATCAGAATGAAATCCAGCTCAGAATATATGTTGGCTTGTCAGACAAAAAATATATATATTAAAAATATTATGATTAAATCCATATTGTGCTAGTAGAGAAGGCTGAGAAAAATTTCAATGACCTTTGCTTTCTGTTGAGTAAGAACACAATATTTCCTTCAAGTTAGTACAAAAAATAGGCTTCTGTGTTAAATCTGGAATAAATAAACTTTCTGCATTTAAAATACTCTTCAGTAAGAATTATTTCAATGTAATAGTTTTATGTTGGGCTCTCATTATTTGGGATTTAGTACTTTCTAACAGAATTGGCATAACAATCAGTGTAGTGAATGATGTCATCTTCCAAAAGGGCAATTCAAGGTTCTCCTTTCCTGGATGGACATTGTATGCCCCAAGTTTGTTCTTTATTAAACAGAGATATGTAAACATCAAGAAGAGATTAATTTCAAACCTTCAAATACAGTTAATACTTGCATTTCATATTTCTAGGTTAAATATTCTCTTTCAATTTGGTCTGGTTTAGCAGAGAAGGCAAAAAGGACAACTGCAAAACTTTTAAAAAATTTGCTCAGTCCATCACTTTTCTTTGGCATGTTTTCAGCTCTATCCCTTCCCCTTTATTTAAATTTCTGTTACTTTTCATTTATGTCTGTTCTGTTTTCCAAACATAGATGCCTGAGCCTTGCAGCTGTTCTTTGGTTGAAGTGATATGGAAAGGCAGATTAGAAGAATTTTCTTAGTAAGTTTCATAATTTTATCCATCTCTAAATCTATACTTCCATTCCTGGCAAAATGAGATTTAAGATACTAACACTAGTTGATGAATCATCTTACTTGTGGTCCAAGATGCTTCAAACTGTGCTATTTTATATGCTGTATTAAACATTAAATATAAAAAATATATTCATAGCCAGATTAGGAATTCAAAGAAGTATTTAACTATTTTATTTCTCAATTGAAGGATCTTGGAATACTCCAGGAAGGACCTATGGATGGAGGTTATGTTTCACAGTATCTTTGTGTAATCTGTAGATGCAGACACAAAACTTCTGGTGAAATGAGCCAAACAATTAAAAAGCTTTGTTGTAACCATAGTATTTGTAATTGGCTTAATTTTGTCAATTTCTTTGGTGCTAATTTAATTTGCATTAGCTTATCCTTCTTGGCTTGAATCAATTTCACTTAACATTTGCATTTTAAGATACACTTCCAAGAGCAGTAAGATGAATCATTTTATGGAGGTAACTATTTTTCGCCATCAATATAGCCAAGAAAACTCAGTTCTACTCTAAGGTGAAACTACTCTGTTCCCCTTAAAAAAACATTGCCCAGTTTTGTAAACCTATCATCTATTCCTCAAAAAAGCAACAACTGAGAGAAGTCCCTACGCTAAACAGATATGATCCCAGAGGGTCTTGCAAAGTCTCATTCCCTACTACTGCACTAACCACTCTGCTGATTAGAGTATATTTTAAAACTACCCAGAAGTGCTCTGTATGCCATGTCCCCTAGCCATGGGATAATCACTACACAGACACAGCTTCCCTGAAACTAAATACTTTTATGAAGTTGGTGAGTTCCTCAAATAGACAAAAAAACATTTTTCCACCTTTTGCTTTGAGCTTGAGGAAATCACACTGTGTGGGGCACATAAGAACACACACCTGTGCAACCGTGGAAGGAGCGTGAGCTTTTGATGTTCGCACTGAATGTACAGGTTGTGAACTACTGAACTGAGTGAGATATTTTGCTGCTAAAAGTGTTTTTGTAGCAGTAGTTAGGAGTGTTCAAACTCGGAAATAGAAACATGTGGCCAATGCTGATGCTGGTAATTATTATCAAGAGCTTGATAACAGGGAATGGCTATATAATAACCAGTGGTTGCAGAACTCCACTCTCTGTTCATTTACTAACTGTCATGTTAACGAATTGTTGACTGTGAAGAAAGTGTCAGTGATTACAAGGCAAATGTAGGAATTGCAACAGTGGGCATGATGAGTGAAGGAAAGCAGGAGGTGGATGTTCTAGTAGCCTTTTGTAACAGTCAATTAGATTTCAGTCTCCTTTTTTCTTTTCCTGCATAGCTAGGAGTGAAATATCTAGCCACATATTAACTCTTAATCTAAAATTCTCATGTTTTTATTTTATGAGGGATGCTCTGAATATAATGCCTCCTGTTTTACGATGTTGGCCCACGATGTCAGAGGCAAATATTGATGGTATGGAAGTAGAGGTTGAACCTTCCTGCAAATATTCCATTACATTTTCTTGTCATGTGACATACGGTAGCAGTGAGGCAGTCTGATAAAATGGCATCTGACATGGGAGCGCTCATGAATCAAAGATGTGGAATTGAATTTATCTGTGAAGAAAAAATGGCACCTGCTGACATTCATTGATGCTTGCTGAATGTTTACAGGGGCCAAACAGTGGATGTGAGCATAATGAGGTGGTTGGTGGTGTGTTTCAGCTGTGACAACAGCAACAGAGGATCACCTCTGCTTGTGCAGATTTTTATGAGCACATCGTGCAGGTTCTTATTCATCTCTGGTAAAAATGCAGAGTTAATGGTGTTGACCAATCTGAAAAAATAGTGGTTTGTAGCTGAGAATTTGCTCTAACAAACAGTGTTATTACGTTCTCTGTATCTGTTGTCATTTCTGTGGAAATAAGTAGGAGGCATTACTTTCAGAGCAACTGAATAATAACAGAGTACTCCTTTAATAATTTTTCAAATGACAAAAACCAACTCATAAAGTTGAGAGCTACATTTGTTTAGAGGCAAATGTGGGAAAGCAGAGAAAACTCAGAGAACAAATTACAAGCAACATTGCAGAATAAGGGCAGACTGGTTTTCTACTAGCCCATTTAAATTATATGTTGAGCTTAGTGTAAGCTTCCTAACTGGTTTGCTCACCCTAGGTAGGAGTAGATTTTCAAAAATAGGGCTAACAATCAGGAATCTACATCTGGGACTTCTGCCCTTAGATCCCATATAACCATTGATCTGTGTACAGATTTGCAGGATGTGATTTCCACTCCTCATTGTCACTGGGAGAACACCTGACAGTAGTATGTGATGCGGGATGGGATAAAATGAGGACAAAGAACTCCAGCTATTTCAGAATATCAGTATTATTGATTTATATCACTTCTTTATGGAATAACAACATGAGAATGATCCTGTGAAGACTCCAGTTTGTGCCACTTGTGGAAGTGAATTACAAAGTGATGGCCCAAGAGAAGGGTGAACAAATCTGACTTGTGGGCATTAAGTTATCAGCTCAGGAAATGAACATGCATGTAGCATGGAGGTACGTAAGTCTCATGTGGAAACTAAAGCAACATGTCCTCTTGCCTCCAAATACCAATTGCAAATATCACTTCCCCCTGGATATACTGTATGTCTGCTAACATTTTTGATGTGGACAGAAATTTATGGGCTGTTTTGTTGGTGGTTAAAATGAGGTTAAAAATGAATAATGGCAGTACAGGAGAGGATGTGTAACTTATAGCAAGCTATAAACATACACAGCATTTGCAAATGTTGGAAAGCAAATTACTATACAAAGAAGCTTTCATTTGAACTTGTGGTCTTTGTTCATGGTAAAAGTAATAATAGTAAGTTATGTACTATGTAAGTACTTTATAAAATTTTGAAAGTTTAGTATGTGTAAGAGTAGGGTAAGGTGAACATAATTAGCTTTTAAAAAGTAAAAGGATCTTTGTTCCTGTATTTTAGTCATTTTCAAAAGAAAGTAAAGCAAGATATTTAATTGATTTTTATTGAAAATATAATTAAGTTTTATTATTGATCCTTACCCCGTATAACTATACAATACAGTAAATTATGAAAACTTGTTTTACATCACACTTTAAGTTTTATCTTTAATGGTTGTTCTCCTTTTATTTTCAAAACAAGAAATAGTACTGTATAATAAAGCTCCAGATCTCAGCATAAAACTGCAACTGAACTACGGTTATTATACTGAAACCACTATAATTATTCTGTAGTTTACTAAAACTCTAGTAAATCAGACCTAAGAATAATAAGAGTACAGTAATCGTATTGAATAATAGCTGCAAGTTATTATCTGTATGTTTACTATACTCTCATAATAATTACAGTTCAACTATAGAGGTTTTTTTTTAATGCAGAGTCTCAATTTACTATGGTAATTGTATTCAGAGTTTCATCCTTTGCATAATTCCTAGATTACAATAAATATAACTTGTGGTTTGAACTGTGAAAGCCACATTTTTTTTTCAACTGTCACAAAAATGATTAATAATTAGATAAAATAATTTAAAATGAATACATTTGAGGTCTTTTGAATGAAAAAAATCTTTCTTTTGCAGTGGTACATTGAGTTTTTGCAACATGCTGAAACTAATTTGTGAGCCTGAATAAAAAAGTAAATGCCATGTTAAAAAACATTTGATAGTTTTATTACCCTACAAATTCTCAAAATATTTACTAAGGTGCTGGAGAGGCATAGCAGTATTCTTTTAATATACTATCTAGTGATAGTAATATAGGAGTTGGAAACAGCAAAATTGCACCACTTCAGTATAATACTGGAGACAGAAAATGATACATTCTTGTTGCATCCATGTGCATGAGATTGTACAGTAATATGACAACACTGTACTTGCTATGCTTTAATGACGACACAAGACAGTAATTTCACTTATTTTGGAACCAGACCTGTCTCTGCAATGGCCATTCCAGCTTCACAGTCTTAACATCTGCCTTTACGGCCATTCACGTTTCTCATGTTTAGTTTGCGTATTCTTATAGTTCTTGCCAGCAACTGAGTGACACTGTTTTTGTTACATCCTGTTCCTTCCTGCAACCCTTACTGCAGATCACCCACCCAAAGTTATTATCCAGAATGTAATGAAGCTATTCATAATGACCTGATCTCTGATCAGATGGAAATCAGCTCTCAGTGCTCTGGATAGCTATTAAAATTTTCAGGAAAAGCTATTTCAGCTGATGATTTAGAAAATAATTAGTTCATTCCTGTCTCAGTAAGTGTGATTCAGAAGAGTGTCCTCTCACAACCTACCTCCCATCGGCTAAGTGGTTAAGCTAGCAGGATCTCTAGGTCTTCTCCATTTGAGATTTCTGAGTTAGGCTTAGAAAGGCAAGGAAACATTTGAAGTTCCTAGGCTAGAATCAGACTATATCTAAGGTTTTTGTTTGTTTGTTTGTTTTTGTTTTTGTTGAAGATAAATGAGGAAAATATGCAAAGTAAAGAATGGAGAAGTGGAGCTCCCAAATCAGGCAATGGCTTGAGCCTGGGTCATTTCATGTACTGTAGGAAAAAATGAGGCCCTTTCTTCAAGTGGGCCAAAAGTCAGAGGGAAACCTATTTTACCCAAATGTTTTAGCTAAATCAGGAATACCGGGTATTTCTTAACATTTTCTATGCCTTCCGCATACACAAATCACACTGTCACTCTACACAGCCAGCCTGGTAGCCTTTCTTAGTGTCAAGAGCAAACTTTGTGCTAAAATGAAAGGGAAAACAGTTTATATTTGCTCAGCACAGAATAGTAAGTATTTTAAGGTTAGCTAGTCACCATTCAGGATTTAGTTTTTAAGCTAGACTGGCAGTAAAATTGCATGCTAAGTTACAGGCAATTATAGTCACTTCCAGAGAGTCTACATCTGATAGATGCAAAAGCAGTTGACTTCATCTCATGCAGTTAGGAAGATACAATCTTCAGTCTAGTAAAAGGTATTAAAATAAGTTTCAAAATGTCTTCAACAAAATTCTAAAGTATGTATTTACCTTTCCTGGGGAGGGTACTAACTGAATGTAAGAATAACTTCCTTTTGAAACAGAAAGGTTGTGTTTGTTTGTTTGTTTTTTTCTATATATTAACCAGAGGGAAGATGGATCATTTATTAAGACAGGAAACTCCAGGGCTCATGGGTGCCTGAAATGACTTCTAAACATGAGCCAATAATAAAATAATCTAAACTGATAAATACCACAAAATAAAACAAAATAATAACATGTTCTGATTTGTCAGTCATCTGAGTTCTTTTAATTTGAATAACGAGTTTTGTTTTTGTTTTTGTTTTTTTAATGTATTTTTATTTGTATTTAGCTCAGAAAAAAAGTGCTTTCCTTGGGATATTTTGAAGTTTATATTTACCAAATTATGGGAATTTGTATCAGTAACTATGCATATGTGATAAACAGCTCCTGGTTAGAAATGCATGCTCATACAATGGTAGTCAACATCAACATCATGGGAAAAACAAGAAATTGAGCTGTAGGGAGTTCTGACTCACAAAGAAACAGGATGAAAATATGGCTGTGAACAATCTGAGTGAGCCTATGAGAAAGAGTTCACTCTGCCATAACAAAAGAAATCACAGGGGAACGTGATGCTTGCCAGCACAAAGAAATCTAGCAACAGGCAAGAGGTGAAAGTCAAGAAAAGGGGCTCTAAAATAAATTTAATTCAGAAGGCAACAGGGAACTTCCCCCGAGAGGAGACCCTTGTTTTACCTTATCGCAGAACAAGCAGAAACACAACTGGAGGGGATTATTGCTGTGTCTGCCAACTGGAGGCCAGTAACCGGAGCAGACTTAATCTTTAAACAAGATTCTTCACCACTATTGGCAGGCTTTGGTGGACTAAATTCTCAAAAATCACCTCTGATTTTGTGATAGTGCTTGACCAAGTGTGCAGGTCTCCAACATCAGCCAGCTATAATAATTATAATATTACGAAAAAGATGACTGATTTACTAGTTAGATAGTAGTAATTGGCTGTACATATCCACTTAGGCAGAAGCTCTTTCTGCACAAGGCTTTACGAGCACACAAGGGCTCAGGGCTGGCCCTGAGGATCACACAGCCTAAAAGAGAAAGAGGAGGCCAGGTCACTAATCAGGAATCGACTGTCCACCAGATTGATACAAAAGTGCAGGTGTGCAAATGGAGATCAGAAGCAGCTTTGGAGAAGTGGATTGGTCACTCTGCCACACTGAAAAATAAGAACTTGTTGCCTTCTGCATTTAATTCCCCTTCTGCATCTGCAAATGCATATGGGATGGATGTTTGAGACCCAGTACTCTCAAAGCACTGGCACAGCCTAATGTTACTTCAGGTGTGTCAAAAATATCCAGCCCTGACTTGTGCCAGCAGGGATCAGCATTACCTTGTCTGAGCTGGAAGTCAACCCTTGCTGAGATGGCAACACATGGGGAATGCCAAAGGCTGAAATGTCTACCCTTACTGCCCAAGTGGCAAACAGGGAAGTGTCTGTTCCGTGACAGAATAAAAATACCTCTTAAACAGTGTTTGTACCTACCTGGGCTGCTGTGTAATTTGGTGACTTTGTACACTGTGGTCTACCTTTCTGAATGTGGGGAAGGTCTTGCACGTAGCCTACAATAGTGTGTTGTCTATAGAGGACTTGATATTCTGCACTAGTTCACTAAAAATGGTTTTGAACTAATTGTGCAGGGCCTTAATTTACCTCTAAAGTGCTAAAAGAAGGGCTCTCTATGTAGCATAAAAAAATGTCACAGAAAACACAAGAATAACTTTAAATTATCCTGTTACTTAAGTGTTCCTGTTAGAGTTCCTCCAGCATTGGAGTATGTTCCTCTTCCTATGGAGCAGAAAGGAGAAGAGAGGCAGTGCTCCTCCACACAGGCAACTGGAGGGAAGAAACTGGAGGGAAGGCAGGAACAGATTTTCCAGTTTTAAAATGACAGAATGTCAGCAGTAAATCACATTCCTCTTTCCTAACAGGAAAAGTAATAATAATAATAATAATAAATAGAAGAAACAAAAAGGATTTTACAGTGCAGTCTGGGTATTGTATCATACTTTCTTGAAAGCTTTTGAAAATGTTTTATCGCATCAGTGTTAGCAGCCAAGGTTTTTTACATGAGAATATAACACTGGCTGCTCTGGGTTAGAGGAAGGGTTTATCTAACTCAAGTATCTTGTCTTTAACAGTGGCCAATAGCAGATGCTTAGGGAAGAATATAAGAGCAAGATGCTCCCCAGGTGTATGCTTTCAGCCACCAGAAATCCACAGCTCTGGGACTTCCTGACCCAAAGGTGTTATCTCTTTGTTTAGTAGCCTTTGATAGATTTTCTTCCGTGAATTTGTCTAATAGCATTCTGAAACCCTGTCAGCTTCTTGCATTTTAGTACTAGCAGAGGCATAAGAGCAGAGAGGAAACCAGACGTGAAAAACATTTTGATAAAAGGCTCTTTTTTAAAAAAAAAAAAAGAGAGAGAGAGAAAGATCGACAAGAGCCTGGTGATGGTATATCAAAGACAGGCAGCTCCATGTTCCAAACATGAGTTTATGAACTGCCTCCCAGGTCTCAGGCCAGTTCTCAGGATCCCTGAAAACCCCAGTTCTGGAGACTCAAAGCAACAGACAACAGGCAATCACAATTGTATATTGTATATGACACAAACATAAGTTAAAAAACCACACAAACATAGCAGACTAAATAGTTTTGTTCTAAAAGCAGAAGGATATATTAAGGAAAATAGTTTTCCCTAAAATTATAAAGGGAATAGAATTCATTTAAGGTAAATGAACTTTTATATGGACACCAATTTCCATTCTTAGGTTTTATTGTCTGGCAGTCATGTGTCTCTGTTCTTATTACTCAGTAGTTGCATCACCACTCATTTGCTGTCCTTCTGAAATAGATGTTTGTTAAGAAAGTACTAATTACAGTAAAGCTTGCACTCTACAACAGGACTAGAACAGGAGCAATTTACTCTTCATGTAAAACTTGGGCATTCAGAGAAGAGGATAAGGAAGTATTTAAGCATTGCTAAATGCTTTGGCACTATTTCTTTTTGCTGTTTCTCAGTTTCTGTGGCAAATGAAGGAGTGATCAGATGGATAATACATAAAATATATCAAATAACCAACAAAAACAACAACTGAGTTTCACAGGAATCTTGTACTGTTCAGCAGGTGTGTATGGAGTCACTAGAAATTTGCTTTGCTTTGGAAAAGCTAGAACCATATTAGACTGGTAGACATGTTTCTAAAACAGAAGGCAAGGAAAGAGAGAAATAAACCAGCAAGGCAAAAGGAACACAGGAAACCCGAATATTCCTATATCACATTCAAGAAATAAATAATTCATCTGAGCCCCACCACATAATTTGCTCAGTGGGTTTACTGATCTCCTATGAAATAATGTGCCACAGTACATTCTGATCCACATCAAAATTAACTATCAGCCACTTTATGAAATACTATCTTTGTTAGCTTTAACACTAACAAAAATACGCTTCCAATTCTTCACATCCACATTGCTCATCTATTAAAGCAATCTGGGAAATTAGTTTGAGATAAACTGTACAGCAATTTTATTCATAGCCTCTCTGTATCTCACACTGTTAATCTGCATCACAGCTCACTAAATAGTGCCTAATGTTTATTGCATTTAACTGAATGTATACGATTCTGAGGGTACGCCGGGGACCGATTATCATAATTATACATGTTTCTATGGAAACCCACAAGTCTATCAGTTTTGATTCATTATATTGTTATACCTTCTAGCACTTTCTAATTATTAGGTGCCCATAAAAAAAGTCTCAGTCTTGCTGTTACTATAGAAATGAGCTATAGACAGGCCTCAATTGTTAACCCTTAAAGAGCAAGAATGAAAAAAGAAGGAAACACAGCTCTGGGTAGAGGATATTGGTTCAGATAAGATAATCACAAATTAGTCTAATCCGTGGTCTTAACTTTCCATAATTATGTCACTGAACTAACTCATTCATTTGAAAAAATATCCAGCTAGGAAAACTGATAAAAAAAGCATAATTGCTTGCAGCTTGTTCTTGGACAAGTTATGGTAGTGCCCCACAAACACCCTTCAGCAAGATTATGAAAATCTCACAAAAGTCATGAGTACCACTAACAGCCTGTGAAAACACTAATGCTAGAAATCAATACAAGCCTGTTAAACTAAGTGGGAATTTTTCCACTCTTATCAGTGGCCTTCAGTCTGAACCCAGACTGAAGTGTAACTGTGTGACTGAGCAGAAGCTTCATTTAGATGCTGGAGTTACAAATGAATTCAGTAGAAATCACAGGAACCCAAAATTCCATCAGATCACTTGCATAAGTAAGAATAAACTACAAAAAAACAAAACAAACAAACAAACAAACAAAAAACCACAATTAGAGAATCATATAATATGTTTTAAATTGGAAGGCACCTTTAAAGGTCATCTGGTCCAACTCCCTTGCAGGGACATCCACAGCTAAATCAGGTTGCCCAGGGCCTGATCCAGCCTCACCTTGAAAGTCTCCAGGGATGGGGCATCAACCACAGATGTGGGCAACCTGTGCTAGTGCCTCACCACCCTCACTGTAAAAGGCTTTTTCCTTATATCTAAACTAAATCTACCCTTCTTAAGCTTGGAACCATTTCCCCTTGTTCTGTCACCATGGGCCCTGCTAAAGAGTTTGTATCCTTCTTTTGTGTAGCTCCCATTTAGATTACTGCAAGGTCACCTCAGAGCCTTCTCTTCTCCAGGCTCTGGAGAAGAGCCTGGAACAGCCCCACCTCACTCAGCCTGTCCTTGCTCGAGAGGTGTTCCATCCCTTGGATCATTTTTGTGGCCTGGTCTGAACAGGCTTAAAGAGGTCCATGTCTCTCCTGTACTGAGGACTCCACATCTGGATACAGTACTCCAGGTGAGGTCTCACCAGAGCAGAGCAGAGAGGCAGAATCACCCTCCTCACCCTGCTGACCTTGCTTCTTTTGATGCAGCTCAGGATATGGTTGGCTTTCTGGGCTGAGAAGGCACATTATTGGCTCATGTCCTGCTTGCCATCCACCAGTACCCCCAGGTCCTTTTCAACAGGCCTGTGCTCTGTCCTTACATCCCCCAGCTTGTGTTGGTAGTGGGGGTTGCTACGACCCAGGGGCAAGATCTTGTACTTCGATTTGTTGAACCTCATGAGGTTCACCTGAGCCCACTGCTCAAACCTGTCTAGGTCTCTCTGGATGGCACCCTGTCCCTTGGGTGTGCTGACCACACCACACAGCTTGGTGTCATCAGCAAACTTGCTGAGGGTGCACTTGACCCCACTGTCGATATTATTGGTGAAGATATTAATGAGTATCAACTCCAATATTGACCCCTGTGGGACATCACTTGTCACTGCTCTGCATCCAAACATTGAGCCGTTGACCACTGCTCTCTGGGTATGATCTTGCAACCAGTTCCTCGTCCATTGAGCAGTTCACCTATGAAATCCTTATCTTTCCAATTTGGAGAGAAGATTATTGTGGGATACCATGCCAAATGCCTTACTGAAATCTAGATAGATGGTATCAGTGTCTCTTTCCTCATCCACTGACACACTTACTCAATCACAGAGGGCATTAGGTTGTTTAGGCAGGACTTGACCTTGATGAAGCCATGCTGGTTGTCTTATATCAACTCCCTGTCTTCCATGTGCCTTAGCATAGCTTCCAGGAGGATCTGCTCCATGATCTTTCCTTGCACTGGGAAATAATAATAAATAAGTTACAATACAAGGAATGAAAATAATAACTGTGGTGTGGTTATTTTAGTCTAAGTTATTGGTATGACTTACTTTGTCATACAATATACTCATTTTCCTCCTCTTCCTGGATCTTCTAACACAGCCACGTGAAACCTGAAAGGGACTGAGTGGTTTCACTATTTCCCTAGCCCTCTTTCTATTACAGTTTTCAATTAGAAGTGTCTTTTAATTTAGATCAGCAAAGCTCTCCCAAAGTGACAGCTCGTCCTTCACACTGCATATCTATTCATTTTGGAAGTCAACACACCATTCAATAACCTGAGAACAGGCCTGATTGCTATGCTAATAGTATTCAAAAATATTTCGACACCAATTGAAACAAGTAAACTAGGACTAATTCATAAAGTGAATAATAAAAGGAGAAAGGGAAACATTCATACTTCTACTTCTCCTGCTGAAATTTTACATTGCAAGCTTTTTCTTTCTCAGAAAAATTACTATGTGGCACACACTCAAATTATATTTCACCTAATAGTATGGTATTCCTACCTGGAGCTGGTCTTGGAAGGGAAGGGAAGGGAAGGGAAGGGAAGGGAAGGGAAGGGAAGGGAAGGGAAGGGAAGGGAAGGGAAGGGAAGGGAAGGGAAGGGAAGGGAAGGGAAGGGAAGGGAAGGGAAGGGAAGGGAAGGGAAGGGAAGGGAAGGGAAGGGAAGATCAAAGTTATGTACTCTTTTTTCAGAGGGAGAGAGGAATATAAATTACATTCCCATATTTTGAAAGATCCACAAGATGTATTTCTATGCATTCAGTTCTAAATCAGACTTTCACAACTTCCAGTCAATTAAAGCTAAATTACATCACATACAACAATGAAGGAGATGTACCTTTATGTTTATATGTAATAATTACCATCAAGGAAAGGGAACAAGTGTCATACTACATAAAGGTCTCAGATTTATACCACATTGTCAAGGGCCATTCTGTTATACCCATACTTAACTGCTATCATGGAGAAACCAGATTTGCTGTTAAACAAGGAGGCTTTAAGCAGCTGAAGAGAAAACTTAATCTGATCATTTTAAAAGTTCCACTAATTGGCAAATTAATATGTGACATATAATATAGAATACATTCAGCTAGATTAAAATAAAAAATCATGCAGCAGTGCATATAAATATTTACACAATTTAGCATTTCCAAATAATATGACAGTATACTGGGCCAGATTCTCATCTAAGTTAAATGGAGCTACACCAATTTATACAAGCTGAAGATCTTGCATAATATCTACCTTTCCACTTCAATTGCTAATGAGTATGTTGTATCATTGTCACAAACAACAGCATTTCCAGCAAAAGAGTGTATCCAAGAGTGTACTCATGCAGGGAATGATCAGGGCTGATAATTTGGGCCACCCATATATCCCCTGACAGCCCAATGTTTGTTAGCTGACTTGAGTGTTCTATCCTTGGTTGTTTGGATGAATAATATTCTTTCACAGGAATACAAAGAATATAAGAATCAGATTTCACCTTGCAGGTGAAATCCAACCTCCAGTGGCATGCTCAGTAACCTTTGTGTCAGTGGGGCACAGTATAGATCTGAACATGCAGTTCACTCTTGTTTGTTATCTTGTACTTGCCCTTATGCTTTAACATAATGGGAATTAACCCCTTGAAGTTGATTGAAATGAATTAATCAATAAGTCCACTACTTAATGATCTAATTACTTATTAGCTACTAGGTAATTCATTATTCAAGAAAATACCTTTCAATATTTATCATATATAGAGTCGAGTGCTAGAGGATGATGTTCTATTTCCTAGCTGATGTAAATGTTTTCAACGTAACACTAAATTTAATTTTATAACTTCCTAAATTATCTATACCTACTTATCACTGTTCTATCTAAGTATCGGATTGTTGTTAGAAGCATAAAATCTTTCCTCACATCTATATGAATGAAGAATACCTAATAATCAATATAACTCTGGCACCAAAGAGACAACTCATGTCACTGCTGCTTAAAGTAATATTTTTCTGCAGTCACATATGAAAATAAAATGTCTAGAACCTGCATAGGAGCTTACATTATATGAGGCTTTCTTAATTGAAAAATATTTCCTATGCATTTAACTAAAATGACAACAATGACAAAAAGCAAAAAACCAAACCAAACCAAAAAAAAAAAAAAAAAAAGATAACAACACAAAACAGCACCATAGAATGAGTTTTACATAGGTACAAGAACAAAGCAAGGGAAAAAAAATCACATGCAGAAACAAACTGGAGAGGTTAATTATAAATATTAGATTATCATAATATCGTAGAATGCCCTGGGTTGAAAAGGACCATAATGATCATCTAGTTTCAACCCCCCTGCTATGTGCAGGGTTGCCAACCACCAGACCAGGCTGCCCAGAGCCACATCCAGGCTGGCCTTGAATGCCTCCAGGGATGGGACATCCACAACCTCCTTGGGCAACCTGTTCCACTGCGTCACTATCCTCTGAGTGATTACCACAGCCACAGAACCTACAGAACCACTTAATAGCACACTTAGTTTCAAAAGCATTGAGTTTACAGACACTAAGTTGAAAGTTGTTTTTAGAAGTTATCTGGGGCTAGCTAGAGCTACTCATCTGAAATTGCTTCAGCAAAGATTTTTGCTTCTGACTATCTATGTTATTTTGTACAAAGTATTTTACTGATTACATAAGTATTTGAATGAACAAACTTCCATCAGTTTTAAGTCTTTAGCTTCAGTAACTGATTGAATTGGTTTTCTACTGTAAACTCCTCAGGGCAGGAATCTTGTCTGCTGGGATGCCAGTAAAGACCATAACATAACTTTCTCTCTCCTCCCTCATCAGCTGTACTGAATGGAGCTCTGAGGATAACAGTCCTCAGTTTCTGTCTCAGTTGTTATTAAAAAATGGATTTACAGAAGCTGGAGTTCAAAGAGTGATATTTTCTTAGTTGTGTGGACTAAATTCAACTGTTATTCCGTAGTATTCACTGTTTTGCAGGATTTTATAATTACAAAAGATGTAATCACAAAAGTTTAGTTAAACAATGAAGTAGTCTCCCAGGAATTATATTTGGATTTGAAATTAAAGTTCAAAATTTCATCCTCACTTAATATTTGGTTACTTCATTGATTAAATTATTACTCAATTTTATTTTTTTCCTGAGCAGCTCTTGCCTTTATTTGAAGTCTCAGAATATAAAAGTTTTCCTGTTAATAATCTCCTAAAGCCTGTCTGTTACACTAAGTGCAATTTCAACATCATTGTTAACAGGTTTTTTTAGCTTTGTGAGTTATTGTACAACTCTGAGTTCCAGTACAATTTTTTTTAGCAATCCAAAAGAAAAGATATTCAGCTATAAACCACATAGACAATCATAAATGATCTATGAACGCTGAGATTTTCCAAACCTTTCAATTATGGAAACACCAGTAACTATGAAGGTCTATATTGATGGTTTTCCTGAAAAACATGATTTTTTAAACTCAGATTTACCCATTGCTTTTGTGCTGGTGAAGTACAGCACTTGCACCAACACAGATGTGTGGATAACAATGTGGTGATTCACTGTTCTCTTATGCTGAGACTCAAGGAAGAAGAAACACAATTAGATTGCAAGATTTCACTGGTATTACTGTAACTATATAAAAACAGGGGATTTATGCATAAGTCTTATATACCACTATAATTGGCAACTGGCATCTTAAACTGGTTTGTTGCAGATTTTTTTTGTGGATGTGGAAACATATGTGTATGGAGGTGTCTACATGAGGCTAATATCCTATACTCACGCTTAGCATGCTGAAAAAAGATGTGTCATTCAGAACCATGTCTTCTGCTTCTGCTGCAAGAAAGGATCCATGGTTTGAGGCCACCCAAAAGAAGATGAGTGTTCAGGATTGCTCTTTGTGTGTCTGTGCAAGTGTGTGCATGCACTCATGTGATACATGAAGTTACTGGTTATAATGCTACTGGATAATATTCACCCACTGACTACCATTTAGCATCAAAGTGGGGATGTATATGTCAAGTTGCCGTTGCATTTCAGATTGGATTTTGTCTCTGTGTCTTTAAAATTAAAATGTATTAGAATGGAAAATGAGAGTGAGAGCATTTGTAAAAGTTGGTCAGAATGTTGATAATTTTTATTCTAACTTGACATCAAAAGTCCAGATAAGATCCAAAATCCAATCCGGACTCTTTGTCTAAACATAAGGTTGAAGCACAGGCACCTGCAAGAAAGACAAATGATACTTTCTAAATAATGCTGGATGGTTTTTTTTAGGAGAAAAATAGAAAATCTTGCATTTTTTACAAACTAAAGATGGAGACCACACCTCACTGACGGAAGTTTTTGGTAGCTCTACACGGTGTGTGCATGTTCGTGCTTCCATTCCAGTATGCTTTATTCAATCCCTCGCCTCTGCCTGATTTGTTACTACTGGCGCATTTCCTTGTTTACCTTCCTTTTTCCCTGAGCTCTTGGAACTCTTTGAGGGCCCAAGGCTAACTGCTCCTTTCTAAGTTGCCTATTGTCAGCTGCATACCAAACTCCTTCTCCTACAAGCCCTACAGATCTCTTTCTGCCTTTGTTTCTAGCTGTAAGTCTACTTATCTCATTCCTCCAAGTCTCTTTCTCTTATGGCTTTCTTTCAGGCTGCTCTTTGCTTTAGGCCTCATTCTTGCACAGTGTGGTCTCTCTGCCTAATCAGCCGTGCTGCTTATTACATTCAGGAGCCCTTTGCTATCTGTTTGGGTTTTTATAAGGTCTCTTGTCACCATGGTATCTTAGCATTTTCTCACAAATGTGTCCACTTGGCATTTTTTGTATATTCATACATATGTATTCGCATACACATTTATTATAATAGTTGGTATAAACAAGCAAGGTATTTTTGCTTGGAATGTTCATTTTTGTAGATGTTCCTTGATTTCTTGTGATTGTGCAGATAAGCCTCTGCTATTCAACCATGCATTTTGAATCTTCATTAATGTCATTTCTTCATTTCTATTCTTGTCATCTATATTCAGCTGTCCTCAGCCAGGAGTTAAAAGAGAGTGAGCATTTTTGAATGGAAATATTATAAAAGCTATTAATTATAGCAGCAGGCAGAATGGCAGCATTATTAATAAAGGGACTCAAGAAAAATATTAAAAATAATTTTTGTTGCAAATTTTGGTCTTTGTTGTTTTGACAAAACACTCTACAGGAGTGCCACTTTACCTTGGATAATTGTTATTGCTTCTCATGTGGATTTACTTCTCCTGTACCCATCCCCTTGCCTCCCCCCATTGATTCCTCGCTTTTCACTCTGCAACCATGGCAACTGTTTGCCCTGACTGATGGTTGGACATTCGGGCAGTCTTGGAGATAGTATTAGGGCTGCTCCATTGAATCAACAGCTGAAGTCGAGGAGAGGGGGAAGTTTACATCTGTACATCCTTTCCTTCTCTGTGGATGTACATCTCTTTTGTAAAATTCCACTCTCCTGGGAAGAAGTGAGAAAACATCTTTCCTTCTCTTCCTCACTCTCCTCTCTCCCTTTCTCCAGCATGCAGACTGTTTGTCTTATGAAAATTCTTTTGTCTGTTACTAAATTTAGTTATACAACAAACACTGGTCAAAGACTTACTTCTTTGGTTCATGTCATTTCTAAGAGAAGATGAAAACCAATAGACAGTTTAAAACGATAATGTTTCTGAAAACATCAATATAACTTTTCACTGAAGGATCTTTAAACAATTTCTGTGCAATTAACTAAGTCTCACTACACTGCCCTGGAGCTGATGTTACTATACAGATGGAGAAACTAGAGAAGATTAAGTGACTTATACATTGTCATGTAAATCTGTGCCAGAGACAGTCACAGAACCCAACAATTTTCTTCAAAGTCATGTGACATTGTATTTACATTGGTAAATTTGGCATTATTCTGCAGAATTCTCATTCATGAAGTTCAGTTTAAGCTTTTACTGCTCTTTCACTAATTGTCGTCTCATTCAACATGGCACTTAAGCACATACTTGTCTTCAAGCATTGGAGTTGGACTAGCTAAAGAGACTTTTGTTCAAGTTATTCCACCAAAATATTTGGATTAAAGGATTTCATCTATTTTTCAGGGAAAAAAAAAAAAAGATTTTGTCAAAATACTCCCATGAAACACTGATTTTTGATATTTAATAGATTAGCATTCTCAAAGGAAAAAGCAAACAAATCTTTCAGAACATATAAACTGACACATTGATCTTTTTTCTCAGTGCCTGACAATCTACTCACTTATCTCTATTTTTCTTACTTTTGCCTTATAAAATAATGAGGGAAGAGTTCTGTTTTGTGCTAGCATCCAATCCACTGTCCAAAAGGCAACACTGTGTGTCTAATACTGTGTGTGAAGTAATCAGTCATTTTCCACATGCCAAATGCTAAGTCAGGGGAACTGAGGATGTTGAATATTTCTCAGGAAAAGTGTTCAGTGCTAAGCAGAATTAGAAATAAACCAACACTCAACGCTGTGCTTGTTTGACACATTGTACTATTTGAAGTTATCACCTAAGGTGCTTTGAATTTCATATTTGGTAAATTTTAGATGTACAGTAATACAGTTTGATACTTTTATACAACCTTCTAAATATTTATTAAAAATGAGTGCTCTTATTCAGCTGATTAATCATTGACTATGCTTTCCATTTAATTGTCTTTATTTTGCCACTGATATTTCTACATTGTTCAACTGACTAAAAGAAATTTTTTGAGATGCTAAGGCAATTCCAACCAGCATAGCAATACACATATTTAAATTTTAAATATATACATCTCCCTCTGAATATGTGTTTGAAAAGAGCAATAACACATAAAAATAAAACAATAGTTTCCTTTTCTTCTCACTGAATCATAAAAACTGTCACTGTGAATAGAATAAAAGAATAAGGGGAGCGAGGTCAGTATATGTCTGAATCAGCAACCCAGTCACAATTAAGGCTTCTATGCCACACTCCTCTCAGTGGTATTATGTGAGCAGACAAGAGGCAATAGTCGCCACTAAAACATAAGAAATTCCATCTGAACATAACAGAAGTCTTTTTACTGTGAGAGTGGTTGAATACTGGAACAGGATTTATGAGAGGCTGTGGAGTCTCCATCCTTGGAGATATTCAAAACCCATCTGCACAGAGATCTTGGGCAATCTACACTAGCTGACCTAGAATTGAGGAGGCAGTTAGACTAGATGATGTCCTGAAGCCCGCTCCAACCTCAACCATTCTTTTATTTCCTGACTTTTTCCTCTTGTGAGCTACTTCAGTAGAAGGTGAGGATACGTATTATCACTCAGAAAGCACTGCGGTGAACTCGCTGATCAATTTACTGGTGCACTATGTGAGCTGCAAGTGATTGTAAGACACATATGTTTAAGTTTCTTTTTCAAGTTCCATTTAAGAGCAAGGAAGGCCAGAGCACTTAATGTAGACAACTTGTCATGCATTTTTTGTGACCAGCATAACATGAAAATACCTAAAGGCAGCTTGTCCTGATGGCATGAGTGCATTTTTTACAATCCTGACAGGCTGACATCTTGATCCACTTCCTTCCAGTGCCTAGAGAACAGTAGTGCCATTCACTGCCAGAGCAGACTCATTCAAGGATACCCTTCTACTCTCCTTGTCTATCCAATCCTGGACAGGCTCCTTCTGCCTAAATAGACATCTTGTAATACCTGCTTAAAAACTGTTAAAATCCTCTTTACCACAACAACGTAATTCATAGCAAAGCCCTCTAGAAAACTCTGTGTGTCTCCTCAAGAAACAACAAGTAACGAGGCTAGTTTACCATACCTGCATCTCAGTTTCCTCTTGGTTTCAAAGATGAAAATATTAGATCCTACTTCTTAGAGTTTCTACCAATGGCAAAACCATAGCATACTTCTTTTGTTCTCCAACTCACGAATGAATAAGAAAAAGGTCGTTTTATCAGTTTTTACTCAATCCTTTGCAGCAGCCCAGGATTTTTTTACACACATGCTAGAAATTTCACTTCATTCTTGAAAATGCTTAGCATCCTTGTCAAAAAGAAGAATTTATTCTTTACTTAATGAAAGATTCATTGAAAAGGATTGGAAGGAATCTTGAGGAGTCAACCATTCCACCTGCTCCACCTGCTTCAGTATCAACTGAAATGGCATGATTTCTTACTAAAATTCACCTAACTTAACTATAAAAATTTTCAGTTGTGGAATTATTGCAGCATTCCCCCTCAAATTTATCTGATTTCTACATCTCTCCCATTTCTTTTCTTCTTTACATTAAAATAGTTTGTTCAGCATTTTGGTAGGTTTTGTTTTCTAAATTATTGTTCACCCTCCTGTAAGCATAATAAGTGCACTACAGTGTACTACATGACGTTATGATGGGGAGTACCAATAGCCCAAAATCATAAAACCATGACACACATCTAATTTTTAGTACTACCAAATAAATTAGAAAGGTTACTCACTACTGTTTAAATATATATTCTCAGTCAATGTTTACTTTTTTCACTGCACCATGACATTGATGATTCATACTCAGTTTGTGACCCACTATGTCTGCCAGCCTTGTTCTACTAACCTGAAACCTAGCCCACTGTGTCTTATCTGAGGTAAGATGTGATATCCACACAGTTCATTATACCTGAGAGCAGACTTACATATTTCTGTTTATTGAATTGTGTTCATTATTTTTCAAGATGATTTCTCCAGATCATTTTATGTTCTAATCCCATCTTCTGGCATGGTTGTTGTTCCACCCAGAGTAGTGTTTCCCATACCATACATTCAATAAGCAAAATACCGTGTAATTAATCTTCCAAATTAATAATGAAACTGTGGAATAGTACCAAATTGGTACATGCTTAGTAATTTTTTTTATCACTGTTGAGCATATCTGGTTTCAAAGAGTTTGGTCTAATATATTTATGAGGTAGTCACATGACAAAGCAGTGTAGAGTTTATTTAGGAGTGGTAATGCCTAATGCTTCCCTCTTGTCCATGAGGTCTAGTACACCACCTCATAGATGAAATGGTGGGACATGGTTTGTCTTTGAACCATGCTGGCTAAATGCCTTCTGGTTTTCTTTGATGTGCCTACAAATAATCTGTTTCATTGTCCCTCACAGAGAGGTGAGTAAAGATGTTTGGAGTAGAATTTCTTGGATCTCTTTTCACTTTGGTTTCATCCGCCTTGCATTTGCCCTTCAGTAGGCTTCTGAAATCTCACCTCTAAAAATAATCGAGAACTACTTTAGCCACATATATAGGAAGAATTTAATTTGAAAATGGCAGAAAGGGAATTTGAAAATGTTTGCCTTATCAAAATACTTCTCTAAACAGTTGTTTCTTATCCTAATCTGAGATCTTACAATGTTGCTCATAGAATCTTAGAATCTTAGAATCACAGAATCAAAGAATGGCTTGGGTTGGAAGGGACCCCAAGGATCATCAAGTTGATTTCATATAGTATTTATAGCGCAGACTGAAGCAAAAATGATGTAAGCATACAAGTCTCGTTTTTTCTATGTCTATCAAGTAGCAGAAATAATTCTCCTCACATTGCTTTTACTATAACTGTTTTCTTCTTACTTTTCATGCATGTTATGAATGGCATCTTGTTTTGTTCCTCAGGAACTCTAAATTTGTCCCAACAACTTCTGCTATTCTTTCATATATGTATGTAATGATATGGTCTCCTTCATGTTTTCTGGATCCTTCTTTTGGAATTTTTTGGTCACTAAACAGCTAATAGATTTGCAAAATTATTCTATTAGTGCATTTCCTACAGTTCCTTTGTATTAGCATGATTTTTACTCATTTCTGCACAGAAATTTCTTTACTTAAATCATTTCTTAATTCCCTTACTCTGTAATTCTTTCCTCCAGTAAGAATTCTGTGACACAATTGAGGCTGTATGTTTGAAATGCGCACTTTTTTTAGCCATGTATCTTCTTTCCTTAAAGACCTTGAACTCTTTCACTGTGTTATCACATTGCCTTCTGTTTCCACAATTGCAGATATTCTTCCTCTAACATAAACAATCAATTTCAGAACAACCTGTTCTCCAGATACTAGTTTTCCATAACTTGCATAAAAAATGTTATTTAAATTTTTTTTTTTTTTTTTTTGCATTTCTGAGCCACCGTAGAAACAGTACAGCTCTTAAGGCTGCTTTTAGTTTAGAAGGTCAAAAACTATGACTGTCAGTTTCTTCCTAGGAAAGTCCAACAGTCAACTACTCTTATTGTGCTGGTTCTTCAGGAATTTCGACACAGCCTGAATTGCTGAGGCAACGAATTTCTGAGTACTGGATGATGAAGATCATAATGAAGGTAGAAATGGCGTATGTCTATGGACTGTCATGAACACATGAAAAATTAGCAGATATAAACATCATACAAGTCTGGATATAAGTTGTTGGGTTTTGTGCTGATAATATGATCAAGCCGAGGCAGATCCTTATCAACAGTTTAGGTTAAATAAAACAATCAAATGGTGTTTCAGATACTTGTTGTAGTTGTAGTCTGCCTAACATCAATTTTTGCTCAGTGGATAACATTTTGTTTGCAGTGGCATTGAACAATTCAAAGCTTAGATTATCCTTGTCCCATACTCCCCAGTATATGGTGTGGGATCAGCTAAGATACCTTCAAACTCTTCTCCTTCAAGGCAGTAAATGAAGCTGATGTTTGTACTCCAATGTTCACATATTTTCTACTGGACTGTTTCTTAAGAGTTGTGCATAACATTTTTATTTCCCCTGAGTAATGGCATCTGCACCATTGTAGTTACATTACTACTTTGTTTAGGATTAAAGGCCCAAAGTACAGCCTATGGAATGAAGCACCAGTGTCCTCTGTTGTTTCTGGCAGATAAAGGATAGATTCTACTTATATATCCTTCTGTATCCTCAGGGTCTTCAGTTCAAGTATATATCTCTTTAGGAAGAGAAGATGAAATAACCAAACATGGCAGTCATTGTCAAACTTCTGCTACTGTTGAAGCAGCATGAACATTCAGACTTTCCTGTGGGTCATGATGATTGTTAAAGGACACCAATGTATTATTATTTTTTATAACTGAAAATGCTATTAAGATGTGGCAATCCTCTTAGCCACTCACTTATTTTTCATGGCCTCATCAATACAACCCCTCTGCCAAGCATCCAGGCAGGTCTTGAATGACTCCAGTGAGGAGGACTCCAGAACCTCTCTAGGTAGCCTGTTCCAGTGCTCTGTCATCCTTACTGTAAAGAAGTTCTTATGCACATTTGTGCAGAAGGCTGTTTCCCCTTGTCCTATTGCCACACATCGCTGAAAAGAGCCTGGCCCTATCTCTTTGCCTTCTGCACCTTAGATATTTACAGACATTAATAAGACCCCCTTCTTTTCTCAAGGCTGAACAGACCCAGGTCACCCAACCTTTCCTCACAAGAGAGGTTCTCCAGGCACCTTCATGCTTGTGGCCCTCCGATGGACTCTTTCCAGGATATCTTCAAAGTAAGAAGAGAATACAGCTCCTGACTGCCTTCAGTAATGGTGAGTATCTTGGAAAATCTCTTCTCAAATTAGCCAATTTCACAGCTGACTTTCAGTAGTGCAGAGAATTTATCCTGGGATGGTCTTGCTGATGCCACTATGAACAGTGATAGTACATTAAAAATGGGATGTCAGTGCAGGAAAATTAAATACATATATATATGTAGCGAGTCTGCACTGCATGGAGAGGCAGACTACTATTCTAAGTTAAAATATAATTTATATTCTTCTCCAGAATGCTCAGTTCTTTTCCAGGGTCTGATTTCTGCTCTCTGTTAATTCTTGATAATTTTATACCTCCTTGACAAGAAGTAGAATAGATATCACACTCCTATGTATTATGCATCTCAGCATTTTTATATTCAAATCCAGATACTGTGTTCTGATTTTCTACTTTCACTGTATAATTGGGTCATCAGGTTTTCTATTAAAAATGCTTAACAGAACACAACAATTAAACTCTAAATTTATTACCTTTTCCCTGAGTATGTTTATAATGTTCTTCTTTGCTATCTTGGGTGAAAATATTTCTTTAAATAAAAGATTAATTAAAAGAATAAGATATACTTTCTGTAGTAATTTGCTAAAACCATTTTTAAATGCCAGGAACGTCACAAAATGATTACAATTAATCCTGCTACATTTTGAGAAATATACTTTAATCCAAAATGGCTATATTTGTACTCTCCTTGGAAATTTGTACCTATATATTATTCTCAGAGTATTCAAGTTACTTCATCTAGCTTGGAGCTAATTGATGATGAAGTGGTGGTTTGTTATTTTAAATTTAAAAATTTGTCATAATACCCTTTTAGGATTTGAGTTATGTCAGATATTTTTGTTATGTTAATGGAATGACATATTAGTTGTGTCCAACTGTAAGCTGTAAGAGTCTATTATTCTCAGAAGGGGGAAATCCATTGTGAAACAGCTTTGAAATCTATTGACAGACTTTGTCCTTTCCTACAAGACAGATACGTGGACAACTTGGTAGGAGTCTGCCCTGGCCCTGATTGAGTGCCCCGGAGCTGTCCACGGGAAAGTGCTGGAAAAGGAAGAAACAGATGGTCCAGGTACACAATTATTTTAGCCTGAAATATCACATAATAAGCAGCCCATGTAAGGGCATCATTAAAGCAGATCTGATCTGGAAACTGTGACACCAAAGATACAAAACAATCTTCTACCAGTGAGGTTTCCCATCTCAAAAGAAAGGTGCTTTAGCAGATGACAAACAATAAGTAATACTGTATTGCACATGCACAAGCACACTTGCACACACATACGCACTAACAAAACAACCCAAGTCCGAGAAATCATGGCAAAATGCTAGAAAGAAACATATTGACTTTGGAAAACAGAGTATATTTCATATCATATTGTCTTAATTAATTTACAGATACTTCATTCTTAGGTACATACTTATTGCATGTGTTTACATATGTTTATATAGAGTAGATGTCTGTTTCCAGATGTGCACATGTGCTTGAGATAGTGAGGGGGAGACAGTATGTAATTATTTATTCTTGGCAAGATAATGAAAGAAATAAATGAGAGATACACAGTTTTAGCAAGACATAAAAATTGATTTTCAAATTTGTGGTAAAGTGATAGGACAATATTTTACAATCAAATTAAAAGACAGTCGCTCCATTGGCCCCAGAAGATTCCAAGAGATGATGGACATTTGCAGGCATTGTCTCAAAGCATGAATATTGTGACACTCTAGTTGAAGTCAAAAATACCATGCAGGACCTACTTTGTTAATGAGCTTTTCACATTATGTATGCAGTTATTGTTTTGTATTATATGCTATCTGAAATTATACAAAAATATTTTGTTGAAAAATATACCAGTGGTTTTATGTTTAACACCAGGATTACAAACTTGATCTCATGAATTATTCATTTTATTTGACTTAATGTAATCATTTTCCTCCCTACATTAAGCCCCTGTGAATAGTGTCCTATACAGCTACAGTTCTGAAGAATTTAATACTAGGGGGAAAAAACACCTGGCATTAACTGACAGTGAATTAGGCTCATTGTCACTTGGAGAAAAAGTACTTTGGCAATTTAATCTTTGATGTTCTGTATACACCAGTTTCAAAGAGCATTTATTAAGTATACAAAATGGTTCAACCTTGAAAACAGGAAATAAAGATAGGTGAATTTTAGTCAGTGACACTGAACCCATCTAGCTGTTGCAAACCCAGCTGTAATTGGAAAGCAGTTCTGGCTCTTACAATTGTTCAGTCAGAGAATTCTGATAAGCTTTCATAATTTACACAGATTAAACCTTTTCTAAGACTACAAACCACAGGACAGTGGTCCTGTGAAAAAGCAAGGTGCTTGGCACACCGTTCTTGCCAATTTACACACTAATTTCCTTTCTTGTTAATGTATGAACAGAGGTGATAAAATAAAAAAGATCTATCAGACCACAGAGTTTGCTGAAGGAGGCTAACTTCTAATGGCTTTACCTCAAAGCCTGCAGAACTGGTGTCAGAACTATGGAGAGTAGTTTTAATCAGAATCAGATCCACAGTCATTACAAGAGATTTTCTGGACCTCACAAAAAAGCTTGGTCCCTGCAGTAAAAGTAATGCTCATTTCACTTAAAAAGTGGCCCACTGGCAATATCTGCTATCTGGTGCCAAATCAAAACACAGGCTTAATTTATGCTGTTAATGAATGACTTCAATTTCCAGTAATATTAAGGCATCAAATAATCAAGTGAACTTCTTTTTAAATTATTTTTTTTTTTACCCTGATAAAAAGGGCTGAAATATGAATAAATTGTAAGAGAATCTCAAGGCTTTTTCAAAGCCTAATTGCTAGTACCTGATGACATATCCAAACACAAACATCCAAATAGCAGCAATAGAAAGTGGAACTGTGAGGGGAAGAAAGAGCGCTTCTGTGAAGCTCCTATGCTGTTTATACAAAAACTCTATCTTAACTTGGTGGTGCTCTCTTCCACATTTTGCCACATTATTATAATGCTCGAAAGGAGAAGGATGACAACTCATCCCCGTGTTTACTGTTTGCAAAGGTGCACTGCAGTGTTCACTTCAAAAAACTACAACAGTATTTTCAAATCGAAATGTTCCTCAGGCAGAAATATTAACTGCATATTTTGTTTTGCTTCCTTTTATCTGAGAAACCCATTCTCTACTGCTATGCAGCAGTCTGGGGAACACCAGTTAATCCATTGTGATTATTATGTACTTTTATTTATTAATCAGATTCATGATGCATTTTAACTACATTTCAATCAAAGTTGTGAGCTGGGCCAGAAGATGCAGTAGCCATGTGATTTTGTGACAGCAGCCTCTCTTTTATTCCAAAACCACTCTGACCTTCAGCAATAGTGTCATGTGCTTCTATAATGGTTCTCATTGCCTCTTTTTGCAAGCACCACAGCTCCCTAGAGACTATCTGCACAGGAAGATAACTTTAGGAGCTCCCTGTCTGCTCCCAAACTGACTTAAAAAAAAAAAAAAAAAAAGTTTTTAAAAAAGGAACATTTTTTCAAATCCAGATCTTTTTTTTTTTTTTTTTTTTAATTCAAGAGCAAAGAGCAACACAGCCTTTGCTTTAAGTTTCTCAGCAAAGCTACTGCCTAATTACTGCCTGCTGCGTATTGCAGTTAAATACAATCAGTTAGGAAGCCTTAAAGATACAATATCCTTTTTTCATGAACTGTCTGCTTGTCAATTCGAAGTCGCCCTCCTGCTTTAAATCAACCAACCACAGAGCAGTTATGAACAGCAACTGATTTTCCATGCAGTGCTGCAAAACAAAATCACACCGTATCCTATTTTTAATGGCCATAGTTTTTCAACTGCATAACAAGAGGTAGCTGGCACTGCTGAGCTAAACTATATAAAAAAATAGGTTCAAGTAGAAATAGTACAGAACCCTTGAAGAATACAAGTACAGACCCAATTACATATGCATTGTGATGCTCAAAGCCAATTACAGTCAAATAGCATTGAAGCATTTTTTCTCCTTCCATACCTGCATTTTAGACATGGGTTGCATTTACTTTTTTTTCTACAGGATGCAGTGAGGTAGATTTTAAGGCTCAAATGCTAAATACTATTTGTTAACCCAGTGTGTATTTATGCACAGAGAAACTGAATTAGCACAGGAGCACCATTCTTTATCAACCTTACACTGGTGTGGAAAAGGTGCAAGAATTTTATAATACTTCTTTAGGTATTTTACATTTGAACTTACACATACACATGTTAGGAATGTATGGATGCACACAGCACAGAGAAGCAACCATAAGACTACAATCTTCTAAAGACATGATAGAGCATGTATTTTCTAACAGGGCATTTTTTAACAGGCTTGAGACATTGGATGCTTGCTGGTCATTACACATTCTGATATGTTCTCTTCCATGCAATTAAGCTATAAACCTCCTGTTAGCTGGAAATTTTCTATTAACTTGAGAAGAATTTCAGATGTGGAGAAATGAAGAAATGTATTTAATTTGACAAACAAAATGCAAAACAATCTTTTCATTTTCCACACTTAAGTCAATGCCTATGATTTTCAGCTGTACTGTCGCACAGAATTTCTTGCTCCATTCTAGTAGTGTACAAAGAGCATGTCACAAGCACAAGAAAAAGTATTTAAAACCTTTTAGTATTTGTCATCTTAATTTAAGTGATCTTATTTACAAAGAAACACTTTTGTCCTTTTGACATGTTTCTGTTGTCTCAGCATTGCTACAGGGCAGAGTAATGTGTGTTTGCATACATAAAATAGGCACTATTTAGGTCATTATTTACATGTCTGTAACAGTGACTGGGGCAGAGAGACAGGAGGAAATGCAAAGAGGAAAAGAGGAATAGACATTCCACCATCAGAGAAAATGGAATAAACTTTGAATCAGTGGCTCCAGAAGCTACAAAAAGTCCTCTCTTGTTCATTCCGTCATTAAATCTGGTTTTCTTTATAACCTCAGTCTTGATTTTCTCAAAAGTGTAATGCTAGATTTAGAGGTAGTTACAGTACATTTGTTTCTCTTTAAATTACAGATACATACTCTAGGTCTTGCTTCCACAGCAGTGTAATCTTTTGCCAGGAAACTCCATTGTTCAAAACTTATTAAATATTCCATATAAAAATAAAAGCAAAAACTCATGTAAAAATGTCATATTTCTATTGATTTGCTGTACTCAAATATATATGCTTCAGTTAATTTAGCGTTAAGAACAGATTTACTAACATGAGATAAAAAAGTACGAGAAATCTAAAAGTTTGAGGGGGAGAAGTCATCACAAATAAATAAATATTTAAATCAATTGGCTGATTTTCAAAATTAAAATGCTGAATGGAAAATATCTAATGTATAATTTACTTACCACACAGAAGCTATTGACTGGAATATTTATGAATTAATACTAAGAGAAAATAAAATAAATTTGATAATTATTATTGGCATATAATCAGTCAGAAGAGTTAGCAATAATTTGCAAGCACATAACTAATACTATCATGCAGATAAATAAAGTTTTCTCCAAGAAAAAGCTTGAGAAATTAATGGTGTATCTTACATATTCTCAAAAATGCATTTACACAGCATACTATTAAAAAAGACTGGTAAGAAGGATTGTATAATGGACTTATAATCTAACATTTTGGTTCTGAACTAACTTTGACTGAAATATTTAGTGATTTTAGAAAACATGTTGAAGGACTGAAGTACAATATTAACATTGTCAATTTAAACACTGCTTTAAAAACACACATCCTTCCAAGCAAGAACAGCTTTCACAGTTTTTTAAAATTATCCTCTTCCACATTTTTATTTTTTTCTGTACTACTAGACTATAAAGGATGAGAGAAGACAAAAACAAGCAACCTCCACAAATATTTTTCCTGACTTTTTCCTAGGGTGATGTTATAGAAGTACAACCCAGGTGGTGGTACTTTAATACCATTTAGGATGACACTCTAAAGGAATACAGGACAGACACAATTTCCCAGCTAAACAGAGTAGATACCTGTCAGAGCATCAGGCAGAACAATGCAGCCAAAACACATTGATTAATCTGGCCTTCACTGTGCTCTATGTGATGTTAACTGATTTGTTTCAGAGACTAGAACATTTGTATGGAGGAAGAAAGAAAACCTAGGTGATGGTCCTGGTTTGGATCATGAGATTTTTTCTCTATTGGACACCACTTTGAAGAGCCTCTACCCATTTTCAGTTACATTCCTGAGCTCTGGATGCCATGAAGAAGAGCACTCTAATCCCATGTCTCAAAAGTAGAGGCAATTAGGCCAGTTTATCTACCAGAAAAAAATCTTAAAATATTCATTCATAGTCCTTTAAATTTCAAAGCCATTGTATCTAATAAAGCCTCCATACTTCTAAAGAAAAGCTGTACAGAATTGCCCTTCCCCATTCAGAGGTTACCTAAGGATGCAGGTAACCTATATGAGCATGACAGCTTGATAGAACAATCATTAATTCTCTTAATTGCAACCTCTGTTCCTCAAGTCAAGCCCATGAAGAAAATTATTTTGATTTATATAAAAGTGCTGAAGAAATCACATTATTTTATTTTGTCACGAGTCAAAAACAATGAAAGGCTGACATGAATGTTAAATGTTGCAAAAGACTCCGCTTTTAATTTTGACTTGTAAAATAATTATCAGATTTACATATGAAGTTGCACAATGTTACTTATCAAGGATGAGGAATAAAATTCAGAGAAATGAAACTTTATCTAATTTGAATTATTATTTAAAGTGAAAAATACAAGTCTCTTCTTGAACTGTGGAGGTATGTACAGGGACCATGCAATTGAGAAAGGTTTCAGCAGCACATGAAAGAAAACCTAATAAAACATTAGTGTGAAAAAACCTGATAAAAGAAATGGGGCCATAATATTTCCACAAAAAGCAGGAAATAAAACTGCATTCTTGGAAACTGTAAAAGAAACAAAAACAATTCCCTTACAAGCCATATTTCAAAGAGTTGAGAGGGGGGGAAAAAAAAGATTGCCAGGCTCTTTCCTTGCCTAAAATTTACTGTTCAGTCATGCAAGGTACTGAGCAAATTTTTCTCTATCTGTAAAAGCACTCAATCTGGAGCTTAACTTGAAGCATGAGAGATATACCACTGAAATCAATAAGAAACCAATGTTTAAGTGCTTAAAGGTAAGCATCTATTAATGTGAATTGCTGGGTAGAGTGCTAAGATCCTTGAAGAATAAAGCTTTTATGTTACAACTGGAAGAGTCTTTGTAAAGTACCATCCTGCAGTTATAAAAATAATAGCTTCTGAGATCAAAACAAATGAGTGCTTGCAAATCAGTTACCAGAGGTTTGTGCTCTTTCTTGGAAATGCTGTCTGGTGGGCCCATGGATAGACATCTCAAACAACTGCCACCAGTGATACCTTGGATGAGCCCTGAGCCCCTGGAATATAGTTCGGAAGTCGTTAACCTTCAACCACATAATTACACTTCTGTAATAAGAACCATGAGTCAAGTTTACTTTTGGAATTAGTAAAGACAGTAAAAGTCTAATAGCTGAGTTCAAAGATTCAGAACCTTTATGTCTCCTGATCTTTATTTACAGCAGGCCCTAGAAATGAGATTTAAGAGGTAGCTGCCCATTTCTTCACTGTATGATCAGGCTGGATCTTGATGGTCTGTTTACAACACTTCTACTCATCTACATATCGTATAACAAAAAATAAGTAGTATGGTGATGATAATTAGCTTTGACTGCAGGCAAACTCCGGAATAAATGGCTGTTCTCATAGTATTAAATAAATGAAGGGATTTGTGACCTTTATATATCCTACTAGGGTTATTTTTGCCTTCACAAACAGTCACAGCTATTAAGGGAATATTTCTCATTTGCTCATTTTTTTTCTTACTATGGGTGTTACTGTCACTATTTGATTTCATACATACCAGCATATTACTAGCCATATCAAAAAGGACAACCCATATTAAGATGAGTACTGCTACTGCCTTTATCTTAATGAGCTGCTTACAAGACAGATAAAGTTTAATCAAATAAATAAGAAGAAGTCATCAATTTCATAGTAGGGACTTCCTTAATTTTATTTTAAATAATAAATGGGATTTCTATTTGGATGCATTGAACAATTGTTGAATGCGTATACAGAAAAATACTTACTTTTCTTTAAGCAGGTAAAATTGGAACTTCATAAAACCCAAATGATTTTACTATCTGAAATTGATCAGTTCTTCAGAAGAATGCATTAAAATGCATTAATTGCACTTAAACTTAAGGGTCAAATTTGGTAATATTATGGAATTTATTTTTTTAATCAAGGAAGATAGAAACAGATGAATTGCTAACTTGGGTCAGAAAAAATGTCCATCTGTTATTATATGCTGTTTGGAAACATTACTCCAGAGGAAAATTTTAAAATCTTGCATCAGGCTCACAGAAGTTACTGCCTTATACCCTAAGTCTCATCCTATTTAATAACAGAGGTGAGATTGCTTTTATCTCAAAGCACAAAGTTGAACATTCATTACATCACATGCTTATAGCTAATTAGTCTGACACTGGACTGGACTATTCTACTTATAAATTCTGATTCCTTTCTTAATTTCAATTAGTACTTGATCTTTGTAACTTCTTGTGCCAATGGTTTTCATAGTATATGTGAAAAACTATTGTAACTTCCTCTAATTTTAGCCTTATTCAATGTTTCCTTTCTTATGCATTGGAACAGAGGCAGTGAATTCATGTCCTACTTCCTCCAATCATTTTATTTTTGTATACTTTCCCCATATCTCGCAGGCTTACATCTGCCAGCATCTTTGCTATAGGAAACTACAGGACTGAAAGTGCAACTTTTTCTGTAGCATTAGTTGATATTAACGCATATGAGAGCTTGTAAGATAAGCAGTGCAGGACATGTCTCTCTTCTTCCTGGCTTTATAGTTTCAGAACACCCTGTAACTCGCTTCCACTGAAAGAGCCATGGGTTTTTTACTACAAGGAAGCCTCAAACTGCTGTACTTTTCATTGCCAGAAACAAGAAGACAGGAAAGCTACATAGCACATGCAGAAAGAAAAATAAAACTACCAAAGCATTTAACTGTAGACTGAATTTATGCAGGTAATCAAAACTGATGTGGAAGTTCCAAGGCTGAAGATAACTCATAACGCATTTCACGCACGACTTAGTGTTTCATATAAATAAGTCTTTTCAACACAATAACTTTGTTGGTTCAGAAACAATAACGTTGGTGTCCTTTTTCTTGGTCACAAACTGACAGATTAGGATGGATATAAACCACAAAGGCTTACAGTGTAGCTAAATAATATTCACAGTTGTGATGAATCATCGCTTTCCCATTACTGACTCAAAGGCTGTTTTCTATGTAGGTCTCTCCGATAGTAATGCCTTCTATTTATTTCTTTCTGGTTGTTGTAGTTTCCCTAGAAATAAATAGAAGGCATTAGTTTTGGAGTGACCTACATACAACAAATACAAATAGCACAATAATACTATTTGATAGAGTAAATTCTAAGCTACAAAAAACCATTTTTCAACATAGGCACTGCCATTAGGATCTTTGCCATTAAGGTCTTTTCCAACCTGAGCAATTCTATTATTCTATGCGTTATCACCAGCGATGAACAGGAGCCTGCATGTCACCCTTGTAAAAATCTGTTCCACTGCATGTGACCCCCTGTTTCACAGTTGATATGATGGCATAATTGCTAGTAAAATGTTGTCCATGCAGTCCATCATTTATTGGCCTGAACAGATGGAAGTCAGAAGACACTAAATTCAGACTATATGGTATATGTGGTAGGACAGTCCAGCCAAGACTGGCAATATGCTTCACCCTCTTCAACTGAGTATGAGGTCTGGTGTTAGGGTGTTGCAAGAGAAAGGTTGCCTTCTTCTCTGGACCAAAGGTGGAAGTTGGAGCCATCAGCTTAGTCAGCATCGCAAGGTAACAGTCAGAGTTGACGGTTTGTCCGGATTCCAGGAAATCCAGAAGGATCACGTCTTTTCTGTGCCAAGAAAGAGTGCATATCACTTTAGCCACTTGAGGGCTGCGTCTTGAACTTTTTCTTCAATGGGGAATTCACATGTCACCATTCCATGAACCACTGTTTTGACTGTAGCTCATAGTGACACCATGTCTCATCACCAGTAATGATGCGATCCAGGAAATAGTCACCCTCAGCATTGTGCTGTTTCAATAGGTCCAGAAAAACTTGCATATGGCATTCTTTCTGTTCCTGTGTGAAAAATTGTGGGACCCCTCTCGAGGAACCTTTGTGATATTCCAAACTTGCCACCATTGTTTCTGATGCACTGAAGCTGACATTTTTACAACAACCTCAGGTCCCTCCAAAAGTAATGCCTCCCATTTATTTTCATAGAAACTACAACAGATACAAAGAACACAATAAATATTTAAAAGAGCAATTCCCAGATACACAACATTATTTTTTTATATAGTCACCACCATTACCTGATTTATGCAGATAAGCTGATTGAGATGCTTTTCATTTTGTGGCATGACAGCTGCGCATGGCCGTCCGGAATGTAGCCTGTCATTTGTGTTGTTGCTACTGTTCAAATTCACCACCCACCACCTCACTTTGCTCACATCCACTATTTGGTCTCCATAAATGTTCAGCAAGCACCGATGAATGTCAGTGCCATTTTTTCCTCATGGGGCATCTCAGTGACACAGCTTTGCTTCATACACACTTTCATGTCAGTCGCCATATTGTCAGACTGACCCTCTGCTGCCATCTGTCACACGGCAACAACATGGAACAGGATATTGGTGGGAAGGTTCAATCTCTACTGCCATACCACCAACATCCACCTTTGACATTGTGACCAACATCATGGAACAGAAGGCACTACTTTTAGAACAGCTCTCATATCATGAATTTTTAGGACAATAAACTGAGTATCTTATGAGTTCGATATTTAGTAATGATTTTCTATTGAAAGCAAAAATTGAATATGTTGTTTCAATACTATAGCTATAACATGGTGCTTTCAAAGAACAGTACTATTAGAAAAACATGAAATATAAATTCTTTGAATACCTTCAGATGAGAATATATGCAGGTGAATAATTTGTTGCTATACATGTGATTTTGTATGATAAAAAACAAAAATGTTAAAAAAAAAAAAAAAAAAAAGTATTTCCACTGCAGAAAAATGTGACATTTTCTGTAAGCACTGAAATTCGGAAAATGTTATATAGTTTCTGTATATGAGCCAAAAATGGAAAGCTCTTGCCAAAATCTTTCTGGTTTCTTTACTGGCACTGCAGCTCCAGCTCCAAGCCTAGAATTCACAGTGGCTACATGGCACTGAATTTTTGATGTGCTCATTTCAGACTGGCCCTATTTTGAGGATGTCTTTTGCACAACTTTTGAGATAAAACATATGCAGTTAAGCCCTTTTGGAAGACACATGCAGTGGTGGAGTGATCAGTTAACATTCGGTTTGTGGCTGCTTATGGTAATAATTCTGTATTAAGACTAAATTCTTGTTTAAATTCAGAGTTTCAGGCAGCATGCATACTCTGTCTCACTGAATGCTAAATGAAAGACTAATATAAAAAGAAATTACAGAGCTTCATAAATTTACTTGATTCTCATTCTATACTCTCATCCTACACTTCCTACAAAATCCCTCCTGGGGACTTTTGGATTTCTGTTTGGTTTAAATCATTTCTGTACACCATTTTGGAATTTTCTTTTGAAGTGAAAAAATCTTTAGGTTTTCATTTTAATGGTATTGGAGCTATCATTCTCTTATGCATCACTAAGTAAGAATATGACTTTTGATTGTGTATGCCAGGAGAAAGCAAACACAGAGATCATTAATTTAAATTTTAGTTTGGATCCTAAGATACATCCCCAGCTTATGATCTCAACTACTTAAGTGAAGTTCTTTTTCTGATAAAAATCATATTTCTTTTTCTTTCTAAGGCTGAATACTCCCAAAGCAACAGCTTGAACATCATGCTGAATGTGCACAGCTCTATTTATGAATCATCTTTATTATCCCTGCTAATGGGGTCAAGGTTGCCTTGGATTTTCTTATATTGTTTTAAATCCCTCCTATTCTCTGTTTCGACTCAGTGATGACAAACAGCCAGAGGCAGTAATTGGGTATTCAGCCCTTTCATCTGCCCTTCCTAACCTGCACATGCCACGGACAGCCTGAACTGCAAATTGCAGCCAAGTGGATGCAATGTGCAACAGCTCCCATTGTGAGAGACACGAAACTTCCCCAGAACCTCCCCAACAAACAAGGAATTTCTCTGTGAGCAGAGAGAAGTCTCCTGCAGCCTCTTCTATTCAGTGTTCTTTTTTTTCTGCTAAGATAATTTCTTCTTAAATAGAATTTGTAATTCCCATCTGCATCGAATATATTTCCTTTAGAAGTGACCTATTTATAATAATAATAATGCATTTCACTTACATATTGTTGTCCAGTAATGACATACAATGATATACTTTACGTTTTAACAGCACTGGTTCTTTTGCTTCCTGTCCAACAACTATCAAGACATGTCATTATATTAAACTATAAGATACACTCCTCTTTGATACACTTTTGTTTGATGTGACCAATTTTAGATAAACTGCATAAATTATCTGATCATCTATGCATTCAAGAATAATCTCCTGAAGCTTATGCTGTCTTACATTGAAGTGCAATACTTCCCAGGAAAAGTAAGATATATAAAATTAATGGCTTGACTCATTCCTGATTTAAAATATTTAGATTTTCTTCTAAAAATGATGAATTTTGAAAAGAGTTCTGAGAATTTCAGTGTCTGAAAATATGTAGGGGAAATTGGTTGTCACATTTTTTTTTTTTCTTTTCCTGAAAAGGCCAGAACGTGACATGATCCTAAAGATGTCTCTATCTTTGCTGGTAAGATATCTAAAATACCAATTACAGTATTATTTTAGTATGACCATGTTTTGTTTTTCTTTTCTTTCACAATCTACTTTTCTTATTCTGATAATTCTTGACAGGGGGAAGAAATGAAGCCGTTACTCCCAGCAGGGAAAAGAGGAAACAAGAAGATATTTAAAGGATATGGAGGGGGATTTTGAGAACTGCTAAGGTTCTTAGGACATACATTTTCAGAACACATAATATAAGCACAAGAGACTGCCAATAGTACCAAGATCAGTCACATGGAATGAGCTGTCATTCTTATTCTCTTTGTACCATAAGTTCAGAACAAATAAATAAATAAATAAAAATTTAAAAAAAGTAGATCTCTTCCTCATTTTGTTGAAGAGGTACATTTCATAAGAATTTGCTTTGTGTATTATTGAGCTAAATATATTATAAATTTGCTAATGAAACACTATGCAAATTAAAAAGATATGTCTTTGTTCATCATCTCACAGACATATTTTATCACTAGGCTTGCTCCTATCATTAATGACATGTTTTTACCTACCGCAGAATTTTTGATGTATAAACATTTATATATTTGCAGCAAAAAACCTGGAAAAGGACTTTTTTGGTAAAAAGATTTTAGAAAGAGAGCATAGGAAGGAAAAATTCAGTGAGACCTAAGGGAATGACATGAAGCTGTACTGTTTGATGTTGAATATTAGGAAATGGCTTTTTACCAAAAGAATGGTTGTGCACTGAAACAGGCTCCCCTGGGCATTGGTCATAGCACCAATTATGCCAGAGTTCAAGAAGTGTTTGGACAGTGGTCTCAGAAACATGGTTTAATTTTTGGATGAATACAGGAGTTGAACTCAATCCTTGTGGGCCACTTCTAACTCAGGGTATTCTATGATAAAATACAGCATACAAGAGTACCATTGGGAACTCAATCGGGATTCATGAGAAAAAAAAAAAAAGATGCAGAACATATTTGAACAAAAGAATAGTTAGGTTCCTTATATTATTATATACTCATACTTGTTCCTATAACAACAGAATTCTGTAAAAGTCATTTCAGAACCTTCTTATTCTTCTGCACTGGTGGAGAGGTTACAGAAAGGACTTTTTGTTTTAAAAGTGTCAAGAATTTCCCTGTCATTTACAAGCAAAAAATCCATTTGTGAAATCCCATGTTCCTTTTAAGTGGGAAATGTTTTTTGGGATCATCTTCTGAACTGAATAATTGTCTCTGGCATACCAGCAATACAGCTGTCCTGTAAGCATCATTACCCATTAAGACTTATGAATTCAGCTCTTGAGATTCTTTGGTCATCATGCACAGAAAAAAACAGGCTCTCATTTCTCAACCTTACCACTATATAGCACTTGTTCTCGGCTACAAGTACCATATTAGAAATGTCCGAAGGAGAAAAACTCTTGAATTGCCCTTTCCTAAAGGCATTTTTTTTTTGTGAAAATTGCCCCATGAAGGGAATTTGGAACCATTTATTCAAAATATACTTTCTGAAGCTCATTTTCCATAAACCAATCAGAGACTCCAAACCATGATATTCATATATTTCACAAGAACTTGTCATGGTTTTTTGATTTTCATTATCAGTATTCCACATCATAACATCACGTAGTGCACTGGGAGTTAATACTCCAGTTCCATGGATTGTTGATTGTTCCAGTATACCTTTCTCAGAAGAGAATAACTACATATCCCAGAAGACTTCATTGTTCCATTTCTGTTTTCTGTTTAAAGGGAAAGATAAAAATGTTTGGGAGTTACAAGACTTCCCCATCTTTCTGCTCATCTCTGCAGTGTGTGCTCCCTAGCTGTCTCGCCTTCAGAATTAGAGTAAGGCCTTTGGTTTTTGGACACTCTCTCTCTCATTTCATTTGATTTATTAGCCTCAGTTCCACTCATGTTGTATTACATTGTATTATCTTACATTTCTATATCATATTTAGTAATTTTTTTTTTTTTCCTTAGCTTGTAGTCGCTGTTCTGTTTTTAGGCCCATCTCCTTATCTTTTCTCCCTTCCTCATCTCCCAAGGCATGGGTCCATGTGTTCCTCCACCCCATTAGTCACAGAACCAGGCCAAACCAGGTCACAACCATTGTCAGAAATCTGAATAATTGACTCCATTCCCAGGTGTTTCTAGCGTGTTACACTAGGACATACTTCAAAGGCAGATTTCCTCCAGCAAAAGACACAATCAATGTCTTTCAAATTCGGCTTCCCATATATATTTCCTTTGCAGACTTGGATAAAAAAGACCCTATATTGGCCCATGGGAGAACTACTTAGAACCTTGTTTCTTGATCTCGTCATCATGAGGTTGAAGAATGACCTATGCCTAGAATGACAGAACTACTCCTTTAAATCTTTCTTACACTTTCAGGAATAAGGAACAAGCATTTATCTGACATCTATGTAACCAGACTCATTTTTTTTTAATCTGCATGCTCTGAAATAAGTTGCCAAATCACATGCTTCCTTCATGGAACCTGAAAAAAACTTGCTGAGTCTGAGTTGCAGTCAAACTTGCAGCTTTCCAACTTTGGAGGTGCAAAATGTGTTATCTTAAAGTTTTCCTTTATCCTATCCACATTATTCAGATAAGGCAGAATTTTTGCATTCTTAAGAAACACCTTTGAGGCCTATTTTGAAAATAAAAGTAAAGTTTATAAGTATCTATCTCTCAGAGTGAGATAACAAGGTGTCAAAACAGAATAAGCAATGGAATGTACGCTACTTTCCAGAGTAACACTCTAGTGTGACAGGATCATCTCTCAAATCTCAAAATGAAGATGAAGGTTGGAAGTTCATTCCAAAAGAGAATTGCAGTTTGGAGGCATTGGAAACAAAAGAAAGTGTTTAAAAAATTTTAATTACATTAGTAGCATACTCTTTGTGAGTGGAGTTTTTGAACACCAATCATTTCTTAACGCAGTTATGTCCCTGCTCCTTACTAAGAGATTAAAAGTCGATCATTGGAAGCATCTTGCTAGCATTCAGAAGTCACCAAGTGAATATGCCAGAGGTAATTTAAGTCCATTATACACTTATAGGCACTTATGGGGCATTGGGATAAAAATGATGAGCAAAAAGGAGATGAAGGAAGAAAATTACTTTGTTATCGCTTAGACCCAGTAGTCGATGCATGGATTCCCAAAATATCAAGAAGCTCTTAGAAACACTGTCTTCCTTGCACCCTTTTGATAGAGTTTTTACATCTTTAAAGTCAAGAAAAAAAAGAAATACCTGAATAAAATCACAAATTTGAAGAGGAAGAGGAGCTAAAGAGAAGCAAAAACATGCAGAAGATCCAGTTTGTGATTAAAAGCATTTCTTTGTCTAATAAGAACTTTTACACTATAATTTTCCTTTCCTCCAGAATGAGATATGGTGGGGAAAAAAAAGTCACAAACTCAGTTTTCCCAGTGACAAAGAATAAAAATTAAAACTTCTCATGCTCACTCCCTGTATTTTATCAGCCTTTGTCTTTTTCCAAGTGTATTTATGCTCTGGTTTTACCTCATCTCACAAAAAGCAACAACCTCAAAAATGAGTCAAGGACAGCTGCATTTTCCAAGAAAATACAGTTGCAGCCTAGAACACACATTTTAAGAAGACTCGCAATCCTTTACCTTGTGTTTTCGTAGCTAGAAAGACTCATAAGTTTATTTGTTCCTCTTTCCTCACTACCTTCAAGCTGTACTGACCATTGCAAGTTCATAAAAATAGAAGCAATACTCTACACATTACTCCACCTTGTCGCTGAATATAATTTCAGTCAGTCCAGAAGGTATTTTTCATGTTCTCTGAGGCAAATAGCTCCTTCTGATTCCATTGACAATATGGGAAGCAATTTCTCACAGAATAATTTGGAAGACCTTTTTGATTTACAAGCAAAGCCTTGTAATTTCTGTCACCATCCTTTGAGGGGGGGCAGAAATAACATTTTACAAACTACATGTAAAATAACATGGTTATTACTGCACTGTAGCAGATACAAAATACAGCTTTACATCATAGGTAAGACTTGATATGAATGATGACTTCATATTCAGCTTTCATCACAGGGCTCAGTCTGATTATTCCAGTTTTAATGGATGTTAAAGTATGCTCAACATCGATATGAATACTCTGAAAGCTCAAGAAGGTAAAGGGGTCCAGCAGTAGGTTTATAGTGCCAAAAAGTTGTAATATGGCAGAATTAGATTGGAGTTCAAAACCTAATTCTTCTGTTAGGTTTTGGTGCGTTCTTTATTTAGTAGAGCTTTAAAACAAATATTTATTTTGCTGTCTAAACAACTAAAAAGCTGTGAAACCTTTGCAAATTATGTACAGCCTGGGTTTATCAGCTGCCTATCCTTGCATTATCTATTTTAAGAGCCTAATTCGCTTCGAGTATTCTATGCGTTAGTAGAATGATGTATATTACATTTGTAATTAATTCTGAGCTGGCATAATAGTAAGTCTCTCCCTCAAAAAAAAAAAAAAAAAAAAAAAGAAAGAAAAAGAGTAATAATTACAAGATCTTAAAGGACATAAAGAACCTTGGCCACTTTTTTTAACTTCTCAACTAAAAATGCTGATATGATTTTGTCATACTATACTGAAATGGCAGTGAGAGGTTTGTGTTAATAAAAGAGATTATACAGATATAATATACCATATCTGTAATTTAAAAAGTAACTATTTATCAAACAGTACATTCTCATTTAATTCTATGTATGTACATAATTAATTTATACAGATTTTTACCTTAAAAAGAGAGTATTTTTTTAATAACTATTTTTTTTTTTTATTGAATGGATGCAAGGTTTTAAATTAAATTGCATTAAATGGTTTTGTATTTATTCTTCATTAAACTCTATTTTATTTATTGTCATCTTCCCAGCATGGTATCATCATGGTTGAAGAGGGCTGCTAATGCTATTTATATTATGCTGCACTGTCCTCTAATTGACCTTGTTTGTGCAACGGAATGGCTGCTTTTCTCAGGCTGCCAGCCCTTTATTGCTGCATTTTGACCATGCACTAGTGGCTCTTTGTGCTGCTGTTGAGTTCAAGAATCAATACTGCATTCCCCACAGCCAATAAAGGAGGCTGACAGCATGAATTAACTGAGTGTAGCCAGTTGCATGGAGGGCCATTGTCTTTAAGGAAAATCCGGACGATTACAAGCCTCCATTGCTTAGTGGAGATTTTAATGCAAAGCGCGAGGTTGCTGTAATTTAAGTTTGGCCTGCTGCTCTGACACACTCCCCTTTGCTCCCGCTTCATGGTGTCCAAGCTATTAATGGCTGCAAACCAAAACACACAGGGAGACAAAGGCAAATAGTCACAGTCGCACAGCAGCAGCAGTTCCTTCTGATTTAACAGCAATACTTCTTTTGCATTTACAAGAATTGACAGATCTTTTTTTTTTCTCTTCCCTGAGTATTCTCTGTTGAATTAATACATACAAAATATTCCAAATGAAAGAAAAAACAAACAAACAAACAAACAAAAAAGCCACAACATCAAACAACTAAATGTTATGCCCCAAATTGACCCCTAATGGAAGAATTCATGTGGGGCAAAATTGAAAATGTATACACTGACCAGGGCTCTCCCCTTCTAGTCTTACTGAATCATATAATAGGAGATTCTGTCCAGCCATAGATACTTCAGTAAAGTTGCAAAGAAATATTCAGAGAAAAATCACTCTAAGTAAATGTAAAGCTAACAGTAGGACTTCTGCTATTAAAAGCACAAACAAAATCACTTTCTATTTCTTTAAAAAAAAAAAAAGTAATGGATTTTATTCAAGTTCCTCTGATATTGAAAACTGTAGTTCCTTATGACAGGTAATATTGTTGATTCAAATGGATTCAAACTCAGTTATTCAAAAGGACAATGTATTATATACAAGCCATTTAACTCAAGCTTTTAACTTGTTTTCTCCATTGACAGTGGTAGGAGAGATTGTCTAGGGTGTAATCTTTTTAAAGTAATTCCTGTAAAGTTTTATCCATTTACCACTTTTATTAAAAAAAAAAAAAAAAAAAAAAAAAAAAAAAAAAAAGTTCTTGATTCTTACTGTCTGCTTACATTCATTTTAAATATCTCAGGTATTTACCTATGGTAATAAAATAAATAAATAAATAAATAAATAACCCGCTAAGATTAATTCTGACATAAATGATACTTCTAGCCTGTGGGTTATGGTAAATAGTGTAAGAGTTCTGAGAATCCTTTAAGCAGGTTCTACTACAACCAAGTGAAGTACTGCACCTACAGTGTAATTCACAAATGAGATCTTTTCATCACATAAAAATAGTATGTTGACTTTACATACAAGTGTCCTTCTTTTAGGTTTATCTAAGCACTCTGACAATTTAAATTTGGTCTTCTAAGATCCTAAAGACAGGTCTTCATTCCATTCCCCAGAAAAAGAAAATGAATTTCAGAGTAAATGAGGTACATGTCCAAGTGATAGGGACATTCAGAAAGTTCTTTTTCCTGAGTTGCAGACAGGCTTGGGAGTTGGCAATTGTACATGAGAGTCTTTGACCATATGACTCCTTTGTGTGAGACAAGTACAAAATGCTTCACAAGTGAGCCATTTATCTCTTCTGCCATTAGCCTTCTAAGAGTTAGACACCTAGTCTTCTTCTGTAGTCAATGTAAAGTAGGAAGCACTTCAAGAGGATGAATCACCCCATCCCAAAATAGCAGTTAGAGACAGAGGATGAACTGTGTCATGGAGTTTTTTTTTTCTCCACTGATAGTTAAGTGAGCCTGGATAATTAGCTAAGTTAACTTTTAGAAAGCTAAAATGAGATAAATCCTAGACTAGCCTTTTAACATACATTGTATTAAAGGGAATGGAACAGCTTGAGTAGGTATTTCTTTACAGTTCCTATTGTTCCGTCCACTGTAAAGGTGTATGAGCAGAACTACACACAGATAATCCACAGGTGTTGGGAGTTACACATGCATTTTTCCTTGCAAAATGAAGGTGTGTGCAAACATGAAGCAGACATACTTGTCAGTTAAAAAAAAGAGAAAGAAACTTATCACTACCCAGAAAAGAATGTTCTTCATGCTGGAGATGAGAACCAAGAGTTGGTTGTATGGTTCAGTAGATATAAATGAATGCCTGGAGTAATTTCCATAAATACTCATTTTTAAGGATCTTCTACTAACCACTCCTCAGCTCTTTCTTCTGTGAGCTTCACATCTTGCACTGACAGCAAAGGTGTGCCATAGCTCTTCCTATCTGAAATCACACATAAATTTACTTTCCCAGAGATCTTGCTTGACAGACTGCATTTTGCACAAGTTCACAGAATGGAGGCATAAATAATCCTAAAAAAATTCCTAATATGAAAAATTGAAATACAACAATCTTTGAACACAGTTTGTCCACAGTGTGAACATTTTATACAATGATTAGAAAGAATTAAAACAGAAAAAGGGCAAAAGTAATTTGGAGTGACCTGCATTGTAATCACTTTCCATTGTACTGCAAAATGATGGCACTGAATATCAAAGGATCTAAGGGAGAAAGGATAAAAGCATAGGAAGAAAGGATCAAGGATTACTGCATGTAAATAATAGCCAAATATATGCAAGGAAAAATACCAAGGTGATAATAAATACAATCTAGGCAGGCATACTGAATCCTGGTGAGGAATACAGCCTTGTATATAACACGGTCTTCACCCTGCTTCATCTGGTAGTAATGAAAATGATCTGACTGACATTAGAAGGAGCAGATTTGGACCACAAATGGGTTTTTAAATAGTACTGTCTCCATGACACCTAAATATTACTTAAGATGCACACTGCAAACTTTTAAACATGTTGAACTCTTAACCAAGCTCAACACTGAGATACCCAGATATATTCACATGGAGAACTCTTCAAAGTTTTTATAAATGATTTGGATATAGAACTTCAATGCATACTAAGTAAGTTTGCAGATGAGGCATGAGGAGCTGTAGATTCTACGCTGAAGTACCACTGCACCTTTGTGCAGGTTTGGGTGCCACAGTCAAAGAACATAAAACTATTAGAGAGCATCCAAAGGAGGGCTATGAAGATGGTGAAAGGTACAGAAAGCAAAACGCATGAGAAGCAGCTGAGGCTCCTTGGTTTGCTCAGCCCAGAGCAGAGGAGCTGAGGGGAGGACTGATGGTGGCTGCAGCTCCTCACAGGGAGTGGAGGGGCAACGCTGAGCTCTGCTCTCTGTGACAGCGACAGGGCCCGAGGGAACAGCGTGGAACTGTGTCAGGGGAGGGGAGCGGCGGGTGGCTGTGACTTTCTGATCTCTCCCTACCTTCAAGAACGACTGTTTATTTGTGTTACTGGAGGGCAGAATGTGGCAGCACAGCAGTTAAAAAATAACACCAGTCAGAAATGATCACAAGTTTACCCTATTCACTGCAAATTATTATTTTTCCACCTTGACTTATTAATAAACTTTAAAATGCATTTCAGACCTTGTAAAAATGTTGACAGCTAGGAAGTTTGGAATTATTTACAAGACCCAGTTTTCAGGTAGAAAACAAGGGCAGAGCACATCAAGCTTTCTTTTGAAAATAATTTATTATTTAGATTAAAAACAGCAAATGATATGGAAGAAAGGTAAACCTAATTTGCATTATTCAGTTCAAAAGAAATGTTGCTTTGATACGACTGTGTTATATTTACAGTACACCCATGTCCTCCTGGGAATGAATGTTTTTTAAAACTCTATTTTTTTCTTTTTGTTTCATTGCCTGCTTTATTCAACCAATCAGATTCGTAGTGGTGAAGCTATTCCAGTTGCACTTTATATATGAGAGCATTTGCTACTGAATTATGTTCTGCGATTGAGAAGGAAGGGTAAACATGGAATTAGGTAAAACAGAGGTTTTATAAATGCCAGTAGTCACCACTAAATTCTGTATATTTGTAACAAGACGTAGGCAGATCACTCTCTGCTTTTAGTGAGAACTCTAACAGGATTATGTTCAAATGCTTTACAGAATTCTACAGTAATTTTAGTTATGTTCATTTTAAAATCACAAGCAAATTGAAACCTATATTGTGCAGGAGTGTTAATTGTCCATTACTTCTTCAAATCCTTGAAGGTAATATGAGCTAATGAGACTAAAAAGATAACGTTTCTGTTATTTTATTAACCTCTTTACTTATTGGTTTTGCTTTGATATGGTAGACAAAGTGTAAATGTGCGAAATCAGCTCTTACCTCAGCTGCTCTGCAGTTTCAAAGAACACAAATAGGAAGTAATGACTACTACACAACCACAAAATTTTTGAATTAATTGCTGATGAAGTTTGTACCAAGTGTCTGTCCTTGTCTGTTCCCCAACATCTCTCACTGCTGTTGAGTTTTCTGAGACCTGAAGGGTGTGTGGTGGGCTTCTGGAACACTTGAGGTATACCCCTAAATAAGACACTGGGAAAAAACAAAGAAACGAACAACTAAGCAAAGCACAAACAAGCCAAGAAAATATTTTTGATGAAGCTTTTAGGTGTCTATCTTGGGAGTCCACCAACTGAATTTTGATATTTAGTTGTTTTGGATATCTATTTACGCTTTTAAATGATTATTATTATTTACAGAAATGCTGAGATCCTCTTCCAGTCAAAAGTTCAGTCTTCGCTGTGCCTATAGATATACAGATGAAAGACATTTCTTGTTTAACACCTTCTCTATCTAGGTAGATGGAAAACATGTTATGTAGATCAAATGGTCAAATTTCTTAAGTAATATATAGCCTATGTATGAACTTTACTCAATTCATTCACTATGGAAATGGAAATACAAGCTAGGCAGATGGTACGAGTAATACTTTTAGAACAGTTTTTAGGTATGGAAGGGAAGAATACTTTATCACATAAAAGCTGTACGGAACTTTGGGAGAACATGATGAACTGATTTAGAATTGGGAGAGTATATTAGAGTTAACACCTCTAATGAAAACTGCCACTTGAGCTTTAATCATCAAATGTTTCAATTTTAGGTCTCATCTAAAAGGCAGATCACATACAGAATAGTCTGAAACTCTTTAATTGCCTTGTATAACAATACACATTTTTAAGTAAGCGAATGCATTACAGCTTTGACTTTTGTTCTGATCATTTTGTGTTACAAATAGCAGCACACCCATCGTTCTTCTCATCCGTTAGCAATTTTAATGTTGGTGCATAGGATATTCAGCCTGCATAATTTCTTTTACTCCTAATAGGAAACGTCTGGTTATGTCTTTTTGCGCTGAGGAGAGAATAGAAGCAGTTGTCTTTTGAAAAGAATGCCTTTTCTCTTGGTACAAAAGGATTGGCGTTTGTGTCCTTAGCAAACTATGAAGCAGAAGGCATTTGAAAGAAATTATCTCAGTGTTCAGTGTCCACTTCTGACTTAGTTTATATTAAAAACTGTTCTGCACACAGTTCTTACATCAGTAGGAGCTGGTGTGATTGTATTTAATATCTGGAAAGCTGTTCCACGTTTCCAGCTGTATAACTGGATTTTGCACCATGTGTGGAAATAGTGTACCTGGTACTGCGTATTCTCTCAGAGATTTTGTGATCTACTCACAAAAGCAAGTGAAGAGGTAAGGAAATGCTCTCTGTTGTTTTTAAGGAGATGGAAACGCTAGCAACTGGACAGAAAAGCGCAAATGCCATTGCTGGTTTGTTGACTCATGCAATAGAGAGTTGCTACCCTTTTGCTGGTTGTTTCCCAGCAAATGCTAAATGGAGATATCACCACCTACTTCCCTGGGATGCTGTGAGGTTTAATTAATGGTGTTTTAAAGCACCACATGACTCTTGTTGCTAGCTGGAATTTGTCCACCACATACACTTGGTATTTTGGATCAGCCATGAGTCCATGGTATCCATATTCCTGATATTAAAGGAAACATTATTACAGAGAAGATTCCAGAAAAGTAACATATTTTGGGAGTCTGCCACAAAGTCTCATTGATTTGTAGAGGTATCTTGCGTCTTTCCACAGATTTGCAATCTCTTCTTCCTTACACTGCTTGTATTCATCTAAATAATGATAGGGAACATATGGCTTTATTTTTAAACACTGGAAGAAATTTGAGACAAGCAGCTCATAGGTTATAAATCACATACTATAGCCCGTTCCCAGGGACCAGTAACATCAGTAAGCCAAAGACTTCTTTTGGAGGAGTGGAGGGGGGCATGGCAACCATGGTCCTAACTGAATCCTATTACAAGGAGCTTTTCCAGAGATCATGCACAAGAACATATCTTACTGAGAAAGCAATATTAAAGGTATCAGAAGATTTCAAGGATATTTTTTAGGCCGGAAAATAAACAAGACCATTTTGTCTTGCAAGCCAAAAATATAAGGGCTGTTGTGACTTCCAGCCCAAATAGCTCAATTCAGATATAACTACAGAGAGAAAAAGGCAGAGCTAAATCTGGGACAATGTTTGGTTTATGAGGCTGAAGAGAGAGACTCCCCACTGCAAGAATGGAAAGCTTTACTTATGCTAATCAAAGCACATAAGCAATAATGACATAACATAGCAGAATGAATAAACCATTCAACTTCATAAACTATAATAGAAACTTTGGTTCTAAACTCTAATACAACCTTAATTTCTTTAAATAGTTTCCCATTGTAAAAGTAAAATGAAAGGTTCCATTGAAAGATTGGCTTTACAGTCAGCAAAAAGAATCTGTAGTCCAAAAAGCTTAACGTGTAGTGGCTTTTTCCATCATCCAGAAATTATTTTTACTTTTTAAAGACAGCTATTTCCCTTAAAGATATATATTCTGGTTTGGATTATATCATGCAGTTTTGATGTTATTTTTTTTCTCATGACAGTAAGTTGAATTCAGCAATCTTGTCTTTTTGTTAAGCATTTGTGGGCATCCCCCTTGAAATAAAATGTCCTGTGGTCATTCAGCTTCTGGGGTTTTGCATAATGCATTTTAAGCACTGAATAGGTTGGGCTGGGGAATTCTTTTGTGTCACCATTTTGTTACTGCCTGGTGAAAGCAGCAAAAAGACTATCAATATTTTATTGAATATAAGGACCCGTGCGGTTTTAGGCTGTGCAAGGCAATGAACCAGAGTCTCATCTCAGAAAGACTGGTGTGAATGCTGTCAAAACCAATGCAGCTCCTCCAAACGCAGGCAGTGAAATGGAGAGCAGAAAGCTATCTCAGACACTGCTTTTTTTTCTCCTTGAAGAGTGAGCAGTTTTCAAGCTTCCCTTATCCTGATGCTATCTGCCATGAGCACCTGGGGGAAAAAAAGAAAGGCAATTCCAAAATCAAGACAGGCCTCCGTAAGAATATTGTGAACAGAGTTCCCACCAGCTGCCAAAGTTGCAGAGCAATGGTAAAGTAACAGTAGTAAAAGCTACTGGATGAAAACAAACCAGTGAAAGATACTGACTGAATGCTTTCTGTACTGTTGCTTGGAGAAGAAAAAAAAAAAAAAAAAGTCAAATTTGCAGTTTATTTAAGGCAAAGAAAAAAATCAGATGAGATTAAATATTGATTTAGAACCTTTGCGCTTGTTATTCAGATCTGGAAATGTGAACCTTCCTTTCTTTGACCAGTTTAAGTTAGTAATTCAGGCTGTAATTCTGATTCCATGTGTGGTATTATTGCATTATATTCAACAACAAAGAACATGTAGGCTGTTTACTGTGCAGATACAATGCATAAAAATTGTCTGCCTTGAAAAGCTGGCGATTTACAGCTTCAGTCCCTATTCACATGCTTCATTTTATGGACTTGAGTCTGGAAAAAAAAGACATACCTGCCTCCATCTTTGACAGATAAGGGCCCAATTTTATGGATAATGAAAAGATGAGTGCTTAAGCAATGAAGACAGGAATTAAGAACGGGCCACGGCTCCAGCAGGAGGATGTTGCAACCACATTAGGCGCAGATCAAGAGTTTTGTAGAATTATGAACCATTCAAACACGTGACCAAGAATCTTTAGAAATCAACACATGCTGCACAGTCTCTGATTTTACATGTTACACCTGAATATCTGATTGCACATCTGGATCACAAAGAAGCAAGTAGAGTTTAAAGAGGAAATCATAAACAGGCAGGATTAAAATTATCTTTGACAGAAGAAAAGTATGTAACAGTGAGGCAGAACTGTAAATCATGCAACATGACCTAATTATTTTAAAGGAAATGCTATCAGCATTTTAAAAGCCTTTGGATACACAATTGTTAAATTTTAATGCTGCTGTTTGTTTATATTGAAATTATGGAAATTTGCATGAAATTTTCTGTCCTGTTTTATCCAGGTCTCCTCTGAAACGAGACTGTGACCTCAGTAGGGTTATTCAACATAAAAATTTTAAATAAAATAAATAAGTAATGCCCAGTCATAGCTCATTTGAAGGACATCAATCATACGCTTGTAAATTGTGGAATAAAGTTCAAGAACTACAGGGAAGAAAAAAAACAAACAAATGAACAACAACAACAACACAACACAAAAACACCTAAGACCTGGTAGCATTCAACATTTTATCTAAGTTTCTTTTATTCATTCCTAATATGAACACAACACGTTTTCTCAGTCTCTCACGTAGAAATTACTCTGCGTTTATTCACAAGTGCAACACTATTCAACAAGATAAACTTTTGAGTATCCCTCTAATCTAATGTCCTCTACATCACATTCTCTTGAGTGTTTACTCTGTGAGTTGCATTGCATTGCTTTCTTAGGCACCACTCTACAGAGATGTTCTTGAGAGTTTGGCAGCATTCAACTCACCTGACATCAATCAGGCACTTTTGCAAAGAGCCAACTCACTGGACACTTTCTGATTCCTCTCTGTACACTCTGCACAGACCTGCAGGCCCTCCCCCACTCTCTATAGGTGAGAATTTTCACTGTCTGCAGTGAAAGAGGCAGAACCTCAGAGTTATGCTATCTACTCTTACTGTAGTAACTGAGTAACTGAGAAGACCATATCTAACGCTCCATGGTGCTAAGACATACCAAGTATTGTTCATCGTCTCAGTGACAAGAACTGGATGGTCACGCTCTCTGAACCTAAGACAAAATGCCCTAGCCATGAATGGATACAGGTGACCCCTTGCTTCTCCTACTGCCCTGCCACCCACCAAGGTCAGCGAGAGACTTTTTTTTTCTGCAAATAGAGAGCAGATAATTTTGTGGTAAACAATATTGTGATTTTCACCTGATTTAGGTTAATCCAAACTCTTCAAATGAAATAGATCCCCTACCAACAAACGAATATCAATGGCATGAGCTGAATATTTACATCTTCATTGTAATGCATTCCCCTTTCTCCTTTTTGAGAAGAAGCAGGGAGAGCCATAGAGAAAGCAATGACATTCTAACCAGTGCCACTAACGTTATCAACTGAGGGATGGGCAACAACTTTTGAAGCAAAGCTTTGTCTTCTCTCTAAAGAGAAACAGATCTAAATTTGGCCAACTAATGCTGAAAAGAATGAAAGGGGAAAAAATGTGCATGCTGGCCCTCCAGTTTAAACCTTAAAATTAAATCCTTCACTGAAAATGACCTAATAGTTGATGTTAGCATTGAAATAACTGTCTACTTCCACAGTACCTTTTCTGTTATTTACCCTTAGGGCTGTATTTAACTAATAGGAGAGAGTCTCAGTACTCTTGACAATGACAGACAGCTCCCCATAGCTGTAGTCAAACTTGGCATAGGGACTGTCCATATATTCTGGCTCCAACATACAGGTCAGTTAGCATCAGCTTACAGATTTCTGAGCTTTAATTTATTTATTGAGGCCAAATAACTTCAGTGGGTTCTGCAGCTACTTAACAACTCTCAAATCAAGAAATTTTATTTAGTTACCTAAAAAAGAGAGTCAGTACCGAAGCTATAGGCATGGAAGGTTTTACATGTAGAGAGTGAAACTGGTGGCATTAATCTAGGCAGGCATTTTGCCTCTGGGTCCACAGGCTTTGCTAATCAAGCTTGGGACTGACTATAGCACTCCACAGTCATCTCTGTTTTGGACTTTCTTGATTTAACATCATCAGATTAGAGCTAATTTGAGCTGGCTGTGTGACGAAAGGGGCTTCAAAAGGCAACTAAGTTCAATATATGGTGCACCGAGACAGTGCCGCCTTCTATTTGCTGAATGCACTGTTCATGCCTGATGGGGCTTAGGGCAAGGAGAGTACTAAAAGTACGGTGCCTGCACAGTGTTGAACCAGTATCATTCTTGCTTTGCCAGTGAATCAGCTGATGTGGAGAAAGACGGTGGCCCACATTTCCCAAAGCATAGGCTACCTTTGGTGTTTGCAGCTCAGGCTGAACTGATGACTTTAGCACTTGGCTGCATGCAGAAACTGGTCCATCAAATCTCTGATGTTCACGCTTGTGCTCATGACTAATTCTGAGAGCAACTTGCTGAGGTTTATTCTGAAAATCAGTGGGAAGTAGATGCAGAATGCAAAATAAAGTCTCCAAATTGTTAGCCATTTTACCTGTTTTGCTCCCAAAACTTTTCAAATCTTAAAATCTGTGGTAAAACAATATTGCCTGTAAGACACTGTCTTTTTTTATGTTCACTGTTCTATATAGAAATGTAGATAGATCATTTTGGTATGTTTTAAGTGACCTTAAGTTTCATTCATCCTTTTGAAAGAAATTATATACACTCACGCATGCACACACATTCATCAAGCAGTTTAAAAGTCTTTACAAATAAAATCAGGAAAGAAGGTGCTTTCCTCTTTAAACATTTAGAAACAAGCTCATTTTTCTTCCCAATTACAGCAACTACAGAAAGGAGCAATAAGTCTCAGAAGATTTGTCAGAAATCCTCCAAGTCCATGACACCAGTTTCAAAGAAAACCACTGGTTCCCTTCAAAGTAGTAGTCTGCAGCTGCCTGATAAAAGGCCACAACCCAGTACAAGGTAATCATTAGGCAGACGTTATTATTATTTTGCTAATTAGTCAAAAATCATTGGATTTCCTGTGGCTTCCTCCTGCTGAGCAATCATTTGATCTTTCTTATGTTGACAAACATGCAAGTCACCAATTGTGCCTCATTTATCACTTGACAAGGACAATGTTTGCTTCTTCTTATGTGAAGAAGACTAAGGACAAGAAAACAGATGAGAAGATTCAGAATTTAGCTATCCTTCTTTTTTACTTTGACTGATACAGTGTCAAAACCTACCAAATGAACAGAATCTTCAGTGAGCTATAAAGCCAGTGCTAGATCCTGAGGGGAAGTGTTAATGTAGAATTCTTACTATGACCCTTACACAAAATAGCCTGGAAATATTTCTGCTTAAGTAAAATGTAGAGAACTCCATGTTCCAAAAAAGGACCCCACAGCATTTCCCTTGCCATGTTGGCAAACTGTCAAAATGTGGCTAAATTTAACTGTAAGTACTGAGGGGGAAAAAAAGAAAAAAAAAAGAAAAAAAATTACTTTGTATAATGAAAAAAACAAGATAAACTTGTAGAAGTCAAATCCCCAAATTTAGTTCGAAAGACATTCAAAAACTGGCAACCCAGCATAGGAAGCATTCCTTCAAAGAATGTCAAGAAATCTGGCAAAGCTGTGCATATCTGTGAATGTTTATTGATAGCTATTGTTAATGATGACTATGAAATTGTTTTGGTCTAGATATTTCTGTTTTGATAAGCTGCTCAGTCATTTTAAAAAAAATGAACAAACAAACAAAAAACCCCCACCACATATTCTACACAGTAAATTATTACACCAGATACCAAGGTTAACAGCAAGCATTATTTTGTTTCTAAGAGACTTGCAGTATGTGTTTCGAAATTCCTTCTTGTTTCTGACATACTGAAGCTCTTTTGCTTGGCAGTTTAGCATATCACAACATTATTTTTCTTAATTCATTTTATGAATTTATCAGTTCTCCCTGACAAATAAATAATGGGGAGCTGCTACAGGAAGAAAAGACTGACAGTAAATACGGGAATATGAAAAAGTATTTTAAAAGCTGCAAAAAATAATTTTCTGTATAGATCATTTGGAGAAAGACAGAGATAAGTATCTTGCTGAGATTCCATATGTGATTTTAAACAGGTGAGGTAAGCTGCAGAATTTGTGTGACATTGATACTGACGTCCGTGTCTTTAAGAGACCCTGAATATCAGTCTTTAATATCTTTATATTGAACTGTTTTCATTAGATGATAAAAATAAGTGAAAACAGGAGCAAGCAGGGGGGTGTGTGAAAAATGCTGTGTTCTACCTCTTCCATGGAAGAGTACAAATCTCACATAATTAAGGATTGTGCAAAAATGGATTTAAATGAACATTCACTGCTTACTCAAACCTATATTTTTCTAGGGAGGTAATAGTGATTGCTTGACTTCTATTTACATGCAGTTTGAATTGGCTTTCAAAAATACAGCTTGCGTGCTGAATGATCTCAGCTACTTTGTGAAATTACTTGATGTGTTCTTTTTATTGACGTTTAAAAATATAACAATATAACCATCTCCTTGCAGCCTGCTCTACCACTGCTAAGGATTCAGAAACAGATGCATCAGCTCTCATTTTAAAGAGACCTTACTTTTCCCTCTGTGTTAATAAATCAATCCAATACAGTAGCGTCGGCACTCATGTAACTGGGTCAGGCCAGGGCGCGTCCTCAGTTCACCTCAGGCAGGCTGATTGCTGATCACCAATGATTTGATTAGCTGTGCCGCAAAGAATGATGGGGTTCAATAGCTGCAAATGCAGCTGCCCACATCTGTACCACAGCGAAGCCATGAGGCCTGCCAGCCCTGCAACTCCCCTGGGCGCTGCGCAGCCTGTCAGGGCAGCCTGCCCATGGCTCCTCCATGAAGGCCCTGGTGCCTTCAGCCTGCAGTTTCTGCCAGATGAAAGGAGCTGGGACTGAAATCCTAAAAAAAACCGTAAATGCACTCTGATTTTAAGAACAAATACACAAGTCATTGCTAAACAAGACAGTTAGGAGCCCAGCTAGACAAACTGCAGATAAATTGCACTGAGCTCCGGTCTGCCCACCAGCCCATGCAGACTGTTCAGGGGGATGAGCACTTGCTGACTGTAAGGAATTTGACGTATAAAAGGGCATCCTTAACAGTTCTCAGCCATTAAACTCAAGGATGTAAGCATTTTGGCTTTTTTTTTTTCCTTCAAAATGCACTTCGTTGAAGAATACTTTAAACAAAAAAAAAAATAAAGAATGTTCATATAGCAGCTCTGGCATTTTCCCTTCTCAAGCGAGGCCTCACTTGCACAAATGTTGACAGCTACAGCTACCTTCCTGCTTCTCCACTGAGCATTTGTGAGAAAGAAGAACTGGATGAGACATGCAGACATGACACAGGAACATTAATCCAGAGGTTGCCTCAGTTTACACAGTCCATCTTCTGCACCTTCTGCACACTGGCTCCATGCACAGTGAGCCTTAGTGGCTCTGCTGGATAAATCACTTCAGGTCTTTGCTGGTACAGCTGTTGACTTTATTTTAGCACTGCATGGGGGAGCATATCTGTTCTCTTAAATTCTAAATTTGCTCAGATAAGTATTTATGTTGGAATGGTTTCCCGCCAGGAAACCTCTGCTAGGGCAAAGGAGATGTGTTTGGAGGTGGATCTGAACACCCAACAGTTGAGCAGTGCATGGCAGATGTTAAATGTCCAGTATGACATCAGAGACCAAAAAGTTCAAAATTGCTACAGTATAATAAATTTATTCAAAGGTTCAGTTAGGGAAATAGCGGTCTGCTTGTAGAAACTTTGCTAGCAAACTCTTGGTATAAATTATTCATTTCAAATTATTAGCTGAGGGGAAAGCACAGATAGAGATTGTTTGTTTAACAAAGAAAACGGAGAAAAGAAACTAAAAAGTATTACACTTAAAAATCACATAAATGAAAAGAAAAGATAAATAACTTTTCTGACCCTGATAAAATGAAAGTCCTATAGGCTGCGCCTTAACCATGAAATTATTTGGTTTTATTTTCCTTCTGGTAATACCACAATTTCATTGCTACAAGAATACTTAAACTGAGGCAGTGACAAAATGCTTCTATGTAAGGACTCTGATTTTGGAAAATATATGTGGTTTTCCCCTATCTTCTTGAATTGTTATGTATTTTACTTTAAATTCCACAATTCTCACTTTCATTTGAATTCTTGAACACTGGCAGTTTTTTACAGATTTCTTATATTTTCATACATAGAAATCTAGAAAGAAAATTTGGCAGCAGCAGCTTAGAAAGTGAAGTACAGTGGAACGCCACATTCCTAAAACAACATAATTACGCATCTTAAATATGGCTGAGTTTAAGAATGCCAAACGGACTTGAAGGCTCTGCTTCTATCTTGCCTACAGAAGAACAGAATTAATAGCTTGGATGAATGTAGTATAATCACAAAGGATAATCAGATAAATCTATAATGAAGTAAAATTCAGCGAAAGCAATGAAGGAATTGCAGTTGTTTGAAGAATATGAGAAATAATTTGAATTTATTTCCTTTTTTTTTTTTTTAAACTGCACCACCTGTAATGAAGTTTTTCTCTTAAAAAAAAAAAAAAAAAGCATGTTAAGCCTTGTCTTGCTCTATCTGTATTACAATAGCTATTTCATTGTCCTTCCCTAAGTATGTCACTGCAAACAAAAGAAAATCATCCACCTGGAGTACTACATCCAGTTCTGGGGTCCTTAACACGAGAAGGACAAGAAGTTATTGGAGCAGATCCAGAGAAGTGTGACAAAGATGATCAGAGGGCTGGAGGACCTCCCCTACGAGGACAGGCTAAGAGAGCCGGGGCTTTTCAGCTGGGAGAAGAGGGGGCTCCGAGGAGACATTATAGCAGCCTTCCAGTACTTGAAGGGGACCTACAGGAAAGCTGGGAAGGGACTTTTTATAAGGGCAGGTAGCAACAGAACAAGGGGAAATGGGTTAAAACTGGAAGAGGGTAGATTTAGACTAGATATTAGGAAGAAATTTTTTGCTGTAAGGGTGGTGAGACACTGGAACAGGTTGCACAGTGAGGTTGTGAATGCCCCTCCCTGGAAACATTCAAGTCCAGGCTGGATGGGGCTTTGAGCAACCTGGTCTGGAGGGAGGTGTCCCTGCCTATAGCAACTAGGAACTAGATGATCTTAAAGGTCCCTTCCAACCTAAACCATTCTGTGATTCTATGATAATATGAAAATGAAAGCAGTTGTTTCTCGTTCTTTATATTTTTCTAGTCATTTACAAATGTAATTAAAAATCCTAATGGGTCTCAGATAAGTCATATCTTTGGGTTTTTGTTTAAATGTTTTCTTGTTAAGAATTTTTTTTTTCTTTTCCTACAAATGGAGGAATGTTAACCTCTGTGGAATGAGAGTATGTAGGAACAAAGAACTAGAAATGACACCAGGGAACATAAATCCAATGTTATTAGCAAAAGACACTGTGAATTTTGCCAGTGTCTTGAATCTCTGCAATAATAATGGAGATTATTGAATAAAGTTCTCAGTTTCTAAAGGGTGAATTCTCACTCATTTTAAAAAGTGAATAAAACACATCACAGTGGTTTCTATTAATCTAAACAAGGAGAACATAATCCCTCTCAAACCAATTACCAAGTTTCAGTGAACAGTGATTAAGATGTACTAGTGAGTCTCCTAACCACATTTAGCATCACTACAACCTGCTGTGTGCTGAATCCAAAGCTAGCCAGTATCTAATACTTAAGAAAAAAGTAGAGAAACCCAGAAGCTTACTTATGCATTTGAGTCCTTTCTGGGTCCCAGATACATTCAGCTGAAGTCCTGAACCTTGGGATTACAGCAATCTCAGGTCCCTCCAAAAGTAATGCCTCCTATTTATTTCCATGGAAAGTACAACAGATACAAAGAACACAACAACACTATTTAATAGAGCAATTCCCAGATACAAAATGGTATTTTTTGACATAGCTACCACCATTACCTGACTCATACGGATAAGCTGATCAAGATGCTTTTCATTTTGTAGTATGACAGCTGTGCATGGCCATCAGGAATGTAGCCTGTCATTCATGTTGTTGTTACTACTGTAGAAACATGCCACCCATCACCTCACTGTGCTCACATTTACTGTTTGATCTCCATAAATGTTCAGCAGGAGTCAACGAATGTCAGTAGGTGCCATTTTTTCCCCATGGGGGAATTCAATGATACACCTTTCCTTCATATGCACTTCCATGTCAGATGCCATTTTGTCAGACTGCTCCTCTGGTGCCATCTGTCACACAGCAACAAAGCATAACAGAATGTTGGCAGGAATGTTCAGCCTTTACTGCTATACCACCAACATCCACCTCTGACTTCATGGGTCAACATAATAAAACAGATGGCAGTACTTTTGGATCAGCCCTCATATAATTAAGGTGAATCTGTCACCTTTTATTTTTGATACTCCAAAATATCAGAAAACAAAATACCACAAACTTTACTTGCTGTTAACATGAATTTGCCTTCATGGGTATGCATTTCCTTTATAAACTTTCTAAAATCTATTTTAAAGCGACTTATATTTCCCGTTTGGGGTATGCCTTAGAAGACCACTAGAATCCTTTTTTCCCTCCTTATCTAAAATTATTAATGTGTGTTCACATCTGTGTGAATTACATCTGCGATTCACATCTTTGAATCACACTCTTCAACTAGAAGTTTGTCTTTTTGGAAATATTAGGATTTAATATTATGCTAGTTAAAGAGAAAATATACACTGGAAAGCTATGAGTCTGTTATTAAAAGCAGACAGGCAGGCTTTCCAAGTCTACCAAGAGAATTGCACACCTGTTTTCTACCAAAAAGCTTTGGGATTTGAAAACTTTTTTTTATGCTCTGAAAATTTTATACCTTCTCTTCACCACCTCTCTGAGGAATCTTGTACACATGGAGAAGTGAAGAAGTAAGGTAAAATTTACAGATATGTCCACAAGGGGAAATGCTTTGGGAAAGAGACACAGCTACCTGTCATTTCTGGTCCTGCTTTTGAATTCTAGAAAAACTTGCTACATACTTTACTCTTTCTATGTCATGTAAATAGGTCATGAGCCTCCTGTGCCTGACTTTGGCAAAAACTGCAGACAGAGGTCAAGTAGTCTGAGCTTTGAGATTTTGCCCTGACTCATTAACTTGAAGGAGGTCATCTGGGTGTCAGATATGCTTAAAACTAATCCTAAATCCAGCAACTAATGGAGAAAGATGTCTCATCCTGGTGATTTTGGTTGTCTCTTATTTCCCATTGTATTAATCCTATGTAGCCATAATACGTCACACTAACAAAGCTTCTAAGGCTGTGCTGGAAGCACAGAAGGAGGAAGGCATATTTGTACAAGTTAATTCACATGGAGGTCACAACTTAACCAGGCAATTAGGAAGCAGCAGATACTTACATGATCTGCAAGTAGTTTATGAGCTACTAGTACCATCTCATCTTGTTGTTCCGATGGGAATTTCACAGGTTCTAGTTTGCAAATAGGTCTTTCTACAGGGCATTCACCTACACTACACATCAGCTCTGAGGCTGACCCAAATGAAAAGACCTTTACTGTGATACAGCACCGAATGTCCCATGTCAGTTATCTTAAAATAAGAAACTGGGTCATTCCTGCAGTCATATTCATTTGAGCAATTGTTATGCACTGAGGTAGTATCATTACAGGAATGGACTATATTCATGAGTGTTTGAAACTCTCACCCCAGGAGAGTAGGTGCAACCCTTAAACTTTTTCTCTTCTGCTCTCAGAGTCTCCGTTTTTGTAACACATACATATACTTAACTGTAAATCTCACCTTTCATGTGGTCTATTCAGATTTCCAATCAATTTAAACTGAGGTCTTGTTTAAGACACTATAAGAGGTTTAAACTCTGTTAGGAATGCCTCCTGTGAGTTCAGCTTGTATTACTTTGCCCACTAGGCTCATTACAAGAATCAAGCTGAAACCTATGGCTTTCTGAATTCACCTGAGAAGCTAAGAATGGAGCATAATAAAGAAAGGCAATGCTGTTCTCTTGATAGGCCCAAGTACAGCTCCATTAATGTCCTCAGGAACTATTGTATCTATAGATAGAAGGAAGAAGTTTCAAATGTAGTGCCTAAGATTCAGGTATCTATATCTCTGCCAGCTTTAAATACTACATTAAACATAGCTTTATGTGTTCTATGCCTAAATTTAGACACCCTAGTTTTAAAGATTAACTTTAAAGAGGACAATACATATTGAAGAGAAATAAAAATGCTGAGAGTCAAGACTTCATAAAAATACTTTTTAAAGCATTATGGAGTGCCATGAAAGTATTCCTTCTACCTACATATAACAAGGATAGGAATAGCATAATCAGAAACCAAGAGGGTGATTTTTATTTTCTTCTTAAGCCAATTTATCAAAGATATCTTCTTGATTTACATAATATCACGAATAGCACTTCCTGGGATATTCACACTACAGAATAGGACAACTAGCAAATGTCTCTGATTAAAATCACTACAAAACAGTATGAAGGTAGTAGTTTAGGATTCATCACAGCTTTGCACTTTATCTGCTCACTCTCACCTCTTTTGAGAGGAGGGAAGTGGCTACCAAATCAGAAAAATGGTACCTTACACTTTTTTATATAGCTGAAAATGCGTAGTAAATATTTAGTTAAATAGTCAATAATTAGACTCAGTTGTTTTAAATCAGCATAACCAGTGAAGTTAGATCACTCCACCAAAACTGACGAACTGGTTTTGAACTGATGCAAAGTCATTGCTTAAAAAATGCAAATGAGAAAGCTGTCCCATCATGTGGAGTCAATTCAGAGTATTTTGATTAGCATAAGCAGAGTAGACAGATATGTTGTGTGATATTTACTAGAGAACAAATTTAAATCAAACAAATCTAGTACACACCCATCCCTCCATCTGTGGATGTATGTCTGGGGAGGAGGGCTGAAAACTTTTTTTCATACATTTCTGCCTCATAAAAGGAAAGCATGAGCCAAATGCTGATTTTGTCCTTGTTCTCACATCTCTACTGACTTGATCAAACTCTTCTACAAAGTTTGCCAACAAAAAGCTGACATGCAAGACAAAACTTTAAGAAAACTAATGCCAAATAATCATCCAAATCATAAGAAAAAGTAAACTTGCCCAGCACATTATGCTCCTCCAGTATTGTAGAGAGCTTTAAACCCAAAAGCCAGGGCAACTAAACACTCATATTGTGCATAATATACTTTATATACCAGCAGGTAGCACAAATAATTTCTTCACTGCTGTTCAATAGCTAGTCATTGCTTCTCTTCTATATTCAGTTCTGTAACAGAACTTAAATGCTATGCTGCTGTCAGTTAATTGGCTATCTTTTCCTAGGCTGCCAAGGGGATGCTTACAAATGAAGCTATTGTCCCAGTAAGCAAGCATATCCTGGTGGGACAGTATGTGATCAATTTTTAAGGACATGGCTGCAGCATAAATCATGCTGTATTTTACATCAGACATTGTCAGGCCTGGATATGTTTCTTTTTCATCACTTTTAAGTTGAAAGCATTGGAAGAATAAAAACTGGACACTGTGTCAGAATGATGGGAGATCCAAGGTTTATCTTGCACTGTAAAACTGTAGATTGGTGGATAACATCAATCATAAATTAAAAGGAACTTAGATAAACTAATTTCTTTAAAATAAGTCTAAGGATATCCTTAACGTTGATAGAGTATTTCATTAAGCATGCTTGCCCTAAAAACCTGGATTTCCTTTAATTCTATTTCAAATAAGTTTTAAAAATTTCTCATCCACAGATAAAAGTTTTCCCATATTTTAGGTTAAGGAAAAGCTATGGCTTGACATACATGCATGGTTTAACTGATATTTTAGGTATTTGTCTTACACATGTGCTAACATATTCTCAAAGTATTGAATTATCCAGAAAGTTTTAAGTCTCACTTGAAAGTCAGCATTTCTTTTGAAGAATGTTGTTTCTAATCATGAAAGCAAGGCCATGGACAGGGTTGCCACCCACTGGATCAGGCAATCCAGGGTCCCATTCAACCTAGCCTTGAACACCTCCAGGAATGTGACATCCACAACTTCTCTGGGCAGCCTGTGCCAGTGCTTCACCACCTTCTAGTCACATTGGTGGCGCATGTCCAATTCAATATCTGCCAGTGTCCCAAGTTGTTTTTGACAACACCTTTTCTTAATACCATTAATGATCTCCTCTGCATTGGTGAGCACAAGGTCCAGCAATGCTTCACCCCTGATTGATTTGTCTAATGCCTGGACAAGGAAGTTATCCTCAATAGACTACCAAAGACTCCTGGATTTCTTGCAGGCTGCTGTGTTGCTTTCCCAGCAGACATTTCTGTGGTTGAAATCGCCCATCACAGGATGAGAGCCTGTCAGAGCTGTGCTATGTCTCTTGCAGCTGAAGCAAGAAGGCTTCATCCACAGGCTGTCCTCAGGCAGGCAGCCTGTAGTAGACTCTGACCACCAGATGTCCCTGATTGATCCAGTCCCTAATTTTAACCTTCAACCATGTCTTTTGCCCAAAATGTTTTTCTCTTAGGCTAGCTGTTATTACAGGCATAAACTAGTGCTGTGGTTCTTCTCTTATTGCTTTAGAAAACTAGATTTAAATATTTTCTTGTTAGTAAAATGATCAGCTTCAGAATCTACCCTTGTCCCTTGCAGATAGCCCCTTGCTAATTTTAGATAGTCTGAAGTTTACTTTCTCATCTAGAAGTACATGACATGAGACATGGAGGGTTTGTCCACTAGAGGTGATGAAAAACCATCAGTGGGTGTGTTAGGTAGCACGCAGCGTTTACCAGGAAGAGACTGATGCCTAAAACTGAAGGCTGGTGGACAAACTGCTACTGAAAATCATAGTGGAAGAGGTGAAAGCTCTTTTATGTAGGAAAGTTCACCATTACACAACAGAGGCAAGTCAAGCATCTGGAAGTCTTAGAACCAGATTGTAGGCACAGCACAACCTGAAACATACACACATTAAATTATCCCTGACAGATCTACTACTCTTTGGTTAAATCAGTAGTTGTATTTCTGAATTCTCATGAGAATATTGGAGAATTTCATAATGCAGCTATATTCTACATCTGCATTATAAAAGCCAAAATATTCTACAGTGGGTATTGAAATGTTTCATCAGTTCTTCTGGTTACTTTCCAAACCTCTTAACCACGTTCTCCAGAAATAACATTCAGCAAGCATCCGTAAGTGCCCCACAGTTTTATGGAGACCGTGGGTTATTCAAGCTTTTGGTTCAGGACAATTGTGATACAGACATATGTCCATTTGGTTAAGTATGAAATAAGAAAGAGGAGACAACTTATCTTTAATAATGAGCTTTCAGCATCAAATAGCAACATATGAACACTCCTACTGACATTTTAGTTCAACATCTCAAATATGACAGACCAAAGACATAATTTATTAACAGTTGGCAATCTGACACTGACTGGAGTCCAACTTTTATTGCAGTGTGCTCTGATTTTTTTTCTGTTATTCTTTCAGCTTATTTGGCTTGTTATAAGATCTTTGTCTTTTGCTGGTGCACTACTCCAACTCCAGGCTTATTTGCTGTGTATTAAATAAATTATATACACTGTTCAAACTATATTTAAGATGTTATTATAACAATAAAAGAGTTAGTAGACATAAGTAATCATAGGCAAAGCTTAATGTTTCTCTCTCAACTTCCTTTGTCTTGCAAAAATCCACTTTGTGTCAGACTTCCTGTTGTATCCATCAATATTTGGTTCTGTACCTTCAATTGCTCAAAACACTTGAATTAATTGTGGTGAATGTTACTCTTCAAACCTTTCTAGACATTTCACTTAGATTTTGTGCAACCTGTACATCTTTCAAGAATAACTGATAGCAGGATGTTACTATGATTTCTTTTCCCCCACTGAAATTAGCATTTAAGCAATATTTCAATCAGAATAGTAGGGCTGTTAAAGAGAACAGAGATGACACTGGTGAATCAGATAAGGATTACATTGAGGATTTTACTGTCTTAGACAAGCAACCTGTTATGGAGATTCAGAGCCTGGATAGCCTTCCCCATGACCCCTCAACATCTCCCTGTAGTTGTAGAAGGCTTAAAGGACTTCATTGTTTCTAAAGATTCTTCTTCAGAATAAAGGACATTTTCTTCATTTTCATGAGAAATCAAAGGGGTAGGAGTTAAAATAAAGCTCAAAACTAACCAGCAACAGAACACAAAAAGGATAACAATTCCTTTCTTCAGAAGCCAGATTTTTTTATTATTATTTTTTTTAACATCACAGAGTGGTGGAAATTAGACTCCTAAGTTCTGAATTTGCTTTGTCATAAACTTACTGGCCAAGCAGTTCTCAGAGATCCTTGTAGTGTCCTTATACATAGACAGTAAAGAGTAATAGCCAAGTGCAGTAGAGATAAACAGGAATCATAAATTCTTGATTTGCCAGTGTGATGGCATATAGCTCTTCCAGGTCGCTTTAAGCAAGGTCACCTTGATACAGCTTGCAAAAGTAAGTCGCATGTGGAAGACAGTTAGGTGATATGGAAGAACCAGCATGGCTTCACCAAGGGCAAATTCTGCTTGACCAACCTAGTGGCCATCTATGATGCTTTAACTGCATCAATGGACAAAGGAAGAACCACAGACGTCATCTATCTGCACTTCAGTAACGCCTTTTACATGGCACCCCACAACATCCTTCTCTCCAAATTGCAAAGATACGGATTTGATGGGTGGACTGTTCAGTGGATGAAGAACTGGCTGTAGGAAGACCAGAGAGTGGTGGTCAATGGCTCAATGTTTGGATGGAGATCAGTGAAAAGTGGTGTCTCCCATGGGTCAGTGCTGGGACTGATACTCTTTAAAATCTTCATCAATGGCATTGACTGTGGGGTTGAGTGTACCCTCAGCAAGTTTGTGGATGGCATCAAGTTGTGTGATGCAGCTGACATGCGAGAGGGACGGGATGCCATTCAGAGGGACCTAGACAGGCTTGGGCAGTTGGCCCAGGAGAATCTCATGAGGTTCAACAAATCCAAGTACAAGGTCTTGCACCTGGGTCAAGGCAACCTCTATTACCAGTACAAGCTGTGAGATGAAAGGATTGAACATGGCCCTACTGAAAAGGACCTGGGCGTACTGGTGGATGGGAAGTTGGACATGAGCCAGCAATGTGCTCTCTCACTCCAGAATTGCAACCGTACCCTGGCTAGCAGGTCAAGGGAGGTGATCCTGCCCTTCTGTTCTGTGCTGATGAGGCTTCACCTGGAATACTGTGTCAAGATGTGGAGTCATCTCAGTACAGGAGAGACATGGACCTGTTGGAGTACATCCAGAGGAGGGTCACAAAAATGATCCAAGGGATGAAACACCTCTCCTACAAGGATGGTCTGAAAGAGTTGAGTCTGTACAGCCTGGAGAAGAAAAGGCTCCAAGGTGACCTGATAGTGGCCTTTCAGTGTCTAAGGGGAAGCTACAGGAAAGAAGGGAAAAGACTTTTTAACGGGGTCTGTGTTGAAAGGAAAAGGGGAAATGGTTTCAAACTTTAAGAGTATAGATGTAGGTTGAATATAAGGAAAAAGTCTTTTACAAACATAGAATCATAGAATGGCTTGGGTTGGAAGGGACCTCAAGGATCATCTAGTTCCAAACCCCTGCCACAGGCAGGGCCACCAACCACCAGATCTGATACTAGACCAGGTTGCCCATCCCACCTATTCTTGAACACTTCCAGGGTTGGGGCATCCACCGTCTCTGGGCGGCCTGTTCCAGCACCTCACCACTCTCTCTGTGAAGAACTTCTTCCCTGACATCCGATCTAAACCTTCCCTCCTTGAGCTTAAAACCATTGCTGCTTGTCCTATCACTATCTACCTGAGTAAAAAGTAGATTTTCCTCCTTTTTATAATCCCCTTTTAAATACTGGAAGGCTGCAATGAGGTCTCCTCGCAGCCGTCTCTTTTCCAGACTGAACAGCTCCCTCCGCCTGCCTTCATGTGCTCCAGCCCTCCCTCTAATCATCTTTGTGGCCCTCCTCTGGACCTTATCCAACTGCTCCACATCTTTCCTGTGTTGGGGGTCCCAGACATGGATGCAGTACTCCAGATGAGGCCTCGCAAGGGCAGAGTAGAGAGGGACGATCACCTCCCTGTCCCTGCTGCCCACCTCTCTTCTGATGGAGCCCATTGGCCTTCTGAGCTGCAAGAGCACACTACTGGCTCAAGTTCCGTTTTTCAGCCACCAGGACTCCCAGGGTGGTGAGGCACTGCCACAAGTTGCCCAGAGATCCGGTAGATGTTCTGCCCATGGGGACTTTCAAGGCAAGGCTAGCCCAGGATCAGAGCAACCTGGTCTATCTGACGATGTCCCTTTTTCATTATAGGGGAGTTGGACTGCATGACCCTTAAAGGTCCCTTCCAACTCTAAGGATTATATGATTCTATGATTCTAAAGTTCGTGAAAAATATTTTTATCATATTTTTCTATACTGATAGGTGAAACAGCTTTGAACTAACAAGTTTAGTAAATATTATTTCATTTTACTTTGTTGCTGATCTTTTGTTGTTGGTTTTTTTTTCAATCACAGAGTTGTAGTTTGTCAACAGGAAGGGTGTAAGGCACATCACCACTGATGTGAAGTGAGATCAATACAAGAAAGTGGGTCAGGCCCATTAAATGTCTGAGGTTCAAATATCTATGCTTGAAATATCAAGGAGCACCACAAGAATGAATGAAATTGTGAACATATTAGTGAAAACACTGGTTTTATCAAATGGTGGCAAGATAACTGTACTCTTTTCACTGTTGCACTGTGCATGTTTAATTTGTTAACTTTTTTACTGGATGTGGTTTGTATTTTCCTTAAGAAACACTCACCAAAGTTGTGTGATGAGGTATCTCCATATGCAGACTCAGTACACAGTGAGGACCCTCTGTCAATCTGTTTACAAAGACATATATATTTAGAGCGAGAGAGAGAGAGAGAGAGAGATTTGGCAGGGAGAATAAAATGCTCAAATAAATCTATCCTAATCGTTTGCATAATGACCAAACTTGTGCACCCTAACACTATGTTTTCTATTAATGTACAAAGCAACAAGGGCACGCTTGGACTGACCATTCTTGGTAGCACATTGGTCTTTGTAATCTCTGTCGATGAAAAGCTCGAAGGTCATAAAAAATTCTCCTTAGTGATCTAGCACATCATTTAGTGTATTGTTCCCCCTGTGGGAATTATTGCTCTTTCTGCAATTCATTTCCCATCTTCAGAAGCTTCAGAACATATCTTTTTTAATGAAATATATTTTCCCCATCCTCCACCAAAAATATGATTGTCAAAAATACCCTTGAAGAGCAATTCATCAAATGTTACATTACTGAGAATATATCAGATTTAGAAAGCCATTATGGTAGGAGTTCCCATTGTGGTGATACAGTACAGAGTGAGTGATGTGAGTAAAAGTCTTCTGTTTCAGTATCCAGCAAAAATCAGTCATCAGTTCAGTGAAGTCATGCTCTGCCTAGCTCAGGCAGTACCATGGATGTACATATACCCAAGCCTCTGTGCTCAGCTGTCTATTCTGTTTTCACTATTTACACAGTGCATTTACATCAATGGCAGTTATGCACCCTCAGGAAGTAAGCCCTTCTAAAGTTTGAACAAATCATGAGACTGTTGGCAAAATTCCTGTCTGTGAGCTAAAAGGCAGATCTCTATTGCTTGTGGAAGAAACACAGGCTGTGCATTAAAAATCTGCACTGCAGATAAGAAAATCTACACTGTAGTGTAGATTCTTCTTCTGTAGAAGAAAAGCTGTCCCGATTAGTTCTATATATTGTTGGTCTAAAAACAAAAACCCACTATATACTTTCATTTGATAGAGGCCTTGGAATTGAGCTTTCCGTGTGAAGAGCACATAGTTCTAAAGGTCTGGACAAGTAAATATGCTTTCCAAGTAAGATTTTAACCATCATTACCTTTTAATGACCTATCATATAAAAACTATTGGATTTTAGATTTATCTCAAGTTTCATGTCAATATTGCAAATGAAGTTTGGTTTGAATGCACTGGAAGCATTTGCTTCTAACAGAGAAGTGGCATTCAGTGTATGTATGTGTATGTATATCTGTATGCATATATATATATGCACACGTATGTGTACGCACATAGAAGGATTTTGATTATTCCTTTCATATGCAAAGATTATTAAAGTGTTTCTCTCTGTTGCACTGTCTTTTGACAATCCAGTGTACACTTCCATATTTTCACAGTACAAATGCACTGCCATAAAGAACAGAGATCATTCACCTATCAGAGCTATTGAGAAGTGGAAAATATCTCAGCCATCCAGTCCATCTGCGAAATGATACAAGATTATTGCCTGTATCACTTTCTCTCTTTTTCTTTCTAAGTCTAGCTAAATGTCCTTCCACCACATTCTACAGGGTATTACACTCCATAATGTGCATCATTCAAGTTTCTCCATTACAGACAGAAGTTTCCCTTTAAGTCATCATCATTTCCTACTTTGTTCCTTTTTTATTCCTTATCCCTGCACCAGCTGCCATTTCTTTTTGGGTATCATTCACAAGTTTCTCAGATTCACTTTCAAGTCTTTTGTAGCCTGTGCCCTTGCCACCCTGTCATTTCTCATTCAGTACAAATAGATACACTGCTTCTTCAAATCAGCCCAAGGTGATGGTCCTTCATCACCAAATTATTACATTTTTCAGAGGTTTTCATGCTTTCTTTCTTTCCCGATTCTACCTTTTTCACTTCCTTGGAAAATGCTTCCCACAAATACCAGAAAATCCTCATAATTCTCCCCCCCCAGCTGTTTTTTTTTTCTTCAACAGCTTCCCTCCCTGCACCCTTTCTGCCTCTCCCCTCCTCCCCTCCCCCCCCCCCCCCCCCCCCCCCAAGAAAAAAGATTGCTGGGAGATGAGCTGCAGGTGACTGATATCATTGCCTGGTGTGTCAACTATTACAACTATTCTATGCCTCCATCTGTTTTTTTGCAACCTGTGGCCCCTGTTAGCCATTAAGCAACTTGGGGCAAGATCATTCTTTTTTTTTTGTTTTCCTGATCACTATGACAATGCAAATTAGAAATACTAATTATTAATAATCATTGTCCTCATATATTTGGACATCTATTTGTTAATTCAAGTCACACTTAGCATGCATTATATACAAGATAAAAAGCCTTATCACATTGATATTAGTGAGATAATTCTAATCATTCTGGATTGTAATTTTCATACCCAATATAATGAGGTAAAACCTTGTTAGTTAGCTCCTTTTTCTTCTGTCCATTCCTCTAGGCACTTTGAGGCAATTTGCCAATTACTTGTGGTTCCACATTAACATATAGCCAGTCTTTTAACCTAAGTGTCCCTTTGTTTAAATAGAGAAAATCGAGGAGATAAAATGTTATAAAGAAATTATCTGTAGTTTGTTGCAACAGGAAACCTTCTGTCCTCTCAACCTGAAAGGAAATCTAACAAGAGGCTCTAATGACCACATCACCGTGTCCCTCAAAGAAGCTGACCATTTTAGTGACAGACTTAAAGTGACTTTTTTGATAAGGGCAGAGAAAGTTTCATAGTAGAAACTCTAGCTGGATTAGAAGAGTAAATGTCCCTTGAGCTTCCCACAAATGCTTCAATTTATGTCCCATCATGCCAGTCAGCATTCAACTTTTAAGTTCATGGATAAAACAATCATCTTTCATTCCGATTAAATATAATTAAACTTATTCCATGAACAAAGATATCTGAACATGAGCAAGCCACATCCCAAACTCATTACTTACACAGGGAATTGTGTTTAAGCAGTGTGGAGTAACATGGAAGTTAGAACTGTGAGGTTATATGGGTAATTGAAACTGAGGGAAATCTGGAAACTTACAAATATTAAAATTAGCTACAGATACTAATGGCATGGCCTTGAATGGGAAGGCTTAAAAAAAAACATTGGGAAAGTTTTTGGGCAGAGTGATGGGAAAGAAGCTTTGAATCATGAGGAAATTATCTCTAGTTATTTCTCCACTGTTAAAGAAACCACTGCTTCACACATGGTACCATGTGCCATTGTCATAACATAAGTAGAATAACTGTGTCGGCATGAAGCTCTGTTTGGATGATGCAACTTCCCTGAGATAAACAAGATCACATTAAATAAGAGCTAAGTTATTTTTCTCCTCTCTTCCCAACCCCATCATATCACACACAGCACTGGTCAGCCCCTGAGGTTGTTGTGAGTGACAGTACTATTTCATATTACATTCTTTGACAATGCCTAGCACAATGTGGACCTCAGTTCTGAAGGAGGCTTCTACATACTACTTAAGGACAAATAAATCATAATACATGCAAATAGTCATGTAACGGTAGTTGAGGCACGTTGTTATGCTTTCTCCATCTTATAAGTTTTTACCGAACCATTTTCAGGTATTTATTTCTTCCTTGCCTTATAAATACTACCAGATGCCAGGAAATGCTGCTTAGGTCCTAGGATGGCAAGAGCATACCCTGTCTTTCTGCTCCTCTGCAGCCTGTGGTGAGGTGGCCTGTACTGCTTAACAGGAAGGGAAAAAGCTCTTTGGATACTTCCTTCCTTTTTGAATTTTAGACTGAATATTGCCTCATGCCCTCTTGTCTAAGGATGCAATATGTGGAGCCACTATATCATAGCTTCAATGTGACACGTTGTGAACCTTCTGGCTTCCAGTCCAGGAGCAAAATGGCATTGTGCATTCCCTCCATTTGGCCTCATTTTCATGTTCCCCCTTTGCACTCAGGCTGACAAGAGGAGCATAAGAAGCTTTTTCTCACTGTTGCATCTTGACCTTGACCTTACAGCTTTAGAAAAGGCGACTTGCATGTGCAGAGCAGCTATTGTCTGCAACCAAGTCCCCTTTTCTTTTGACATTAAAGGAGGAAAAGGCCACGTGATATAGCCCTTTCTCAGGCCCAGCATTTTCATTCTGTTTTCTCCTTTGCAAATATTTTTGCACTGACTTTTTTCTCAGGTCAGGCTTACAGCCTCATCCCTTTTTTTAATCCTCTCTGTTGTTCCTATCCCTCTCTCCTCTCCCTACACACACACGCACTCGTGCACACACGCGCACACACACAGAGGAAAATCTATATGTGTCAGACATTCAGCAAGGGAAAGACAAAGGCACTGAGTTAATTACCCATCATTTACTGCTGCTGAGAAGAACAGATGGTAGCAGGCGATATGTAAATGGCAAGGGGCAGTGAATTATTCGATTTTTTTAGATTAATCGCCGATGACAAAGGAAGTGATTACAAGCTGTGACATTTATACAAATGTATAAAGTACATAATGCTAAAAAAAAAGAGCTTAATATTATTATGAGGATGTCAGGCATGTGAACACCATTGTCATAATACAAAGCAACACATTTTGTGAGATCCAAGGATCTGCTCCTTTTTCATTTGCAAACTTTAGTAAGTCCTAGCCTCTAGAAATATATATTACCCAAAATGAATCCACGCCTGACAATCACAAAAAGAAGGTTTGGGTGCTTTTGCATATTTCCTGCAAAGCAGAAGAGTGCTTAGTCTGCTTGCTAGGGATGAAGCTGATGTCAAAAGAGTGTGTGGAACTGTAAGATAGAAAAAGGTGCTAATAAAATACACAGACAGGAAATAGAAAATAAAAGGAAAGGTGACGTTTAAGCTGACAGGCCCTTTGTGAGGACAGGAGGGGGAAAAGTGAGGTGGAGGTGAAGACAGGAGAGAAAACTGTTTGTTTACTGCTTGGCTCAAAAATAATTGGTTTAGAGACATCGAAGGTCAGAATGACATAATTTCCAGACCAGGCCTTGCTGATGTTACTCAAACAACAAACCTGCTCATCCTCAAGGTAGACTACTGTATTCTCTGCTGCATAAATAATTAATTGGTACATGAGGAAAACAGATGCTTTCTTTTGCAGATCATAGAAACCGCTCCATCATTAAAATGTCTTCAATTACCTAATTATTAAATCTATACTGTGCTAATAATACTGATGGAAGAAAAAGCTAGCAAGACGTAAATTTTGTTCCCTGTGAAGAATCACTATCTGCTGTATTTCTTCCTTCATATCCTGTGGTGATCTACTCTCTACAACATCAACATGGGAAACAGAGGGGAGAGTTTGGGGGTGAGCTTATTTATCCTCCTCGGAAATACTTCCCAATCAAACCAGGCAAAACATCACCAAAATTACTGAGCAACACTCTACGCGTATATATGCCTTGTTGATTACAGTGGGGTGAGGGAGGGACAGAATAACATTATATTTGTCAGCAGCACTGGGTAGTATGTTTAAATCTAGCAATCCATTCTGTATGAATATTGTTTCAGGAATAAAGTGCTGGCTGAACCAATCTGCCCTGAAGAAAGAGAAAGATGAAACACTGTTGAACACCAGTATTTCCAGTGTGGTGTTATTAGAAGCCAGACACTCAAGATAAGCACCATCAGCTGAGCTAGTGGTTTCTAAGGTGTTTTTCTATGTATTTCCTCTTCTACTAGTGATACCTGCATGAGATGCAATTAATGCAGTAATGTGGCTTCCAGTATATTCAGAGATGTATGTGCTAGCATACTTGTGCATTTGTCTTTCTCTAGATAAACATAGCATGGACCCCATGAAAACGTGTGTGCAGCTATTGAAAGAACAGAGCTGCATCCATTTTTTCCTAAGAGAACCAAACTGAGAGTCTCCCAGATCAGTTCACATTGTACATATCATCATGGCTATTTATGTTATCTACATATATCCATGGGAGGGGGGATTATGAGTTAAAGTTGTAACCTGGGGGTGGGGAAAGGCAGTCATTTCTCTCTTGCAAGGCTAGAAAGCAGAACAATATTCTCCCTTCCTGAAAATTAAAGAGAAGAACAATATCTTTCCTATAGAACAACAGTGAATGGGACAGGACTTCATAAAAATATCTAGGTAAGTGTTAATGGCCATATTTCTTAGTCCTCCCTAGAAAAGATGAAAAGGTTCCAGTATGAAAACCCTCACTCCCTCCTCCCCCAGCCCTTTTTTTTTTTTTTTTTTAAACAAAGGATGGATGATTTACGACACAGGCATAAGTATATACAGCTTTCTTGCACCTATAGATTCATATTTATGAGATTTTTAAAAGCGTCATAGGTAGACCATACATTACAGCAGTCTTTCCATTATTAACGTGTTAATGCATTCCAAAGGACAAAAAGCAACATCAAGAGGAAAAGATATGTTTTTATTTGGAGAAAATGGCTGAATCTGAATCCACGCCATATCTAGCCATCTATTTATGTACATTCCTGCAACATACCAAATTCATGAGGGAGAGGAAAATAAAAAATCTGTGCATTTCTACAGCCTTCCATTGCTTTGGAGATATTTATTTATGAAAACCACAGGTAGCCATTATTTATAGCCCTGATCTTTTTTGTTTTCCTTCCTTTTTTTTTTTTTTTTCCCTAAAACAAAGATGAAATTGGAATTGATTTTTTGTAGAGACATTTATACTGAAAACAGGATCATTTTATATTTTTCCCAAATTGAAGTCTTTATTCATTACTATGAAAAAATGTAAAAACAGCAAGCTAAAGTATTTTTGTTTGTAGTTCATATTTGTTTTCTAGGAAGACTGTCAAAGCAGCATTGCATAAAAATGGAATTTGAACTATACTTGCACAGTAAAATGAACTTCAATGCACTCTATTCATACACATGTTGAAATTATGCTCTGTGTGTATATTTTTCTTACAGATGTATGTACCCATACATATATGCACGTGTCATTTTTAAGCACACATTTATGCAGAGGTGAGTTTTTCTTGGTTAACTGTATAGTGTGTGTCTTAAGATGGGTGGTACACCTAAAAATCAGAGTCTTCCATTTAGAAGATATAGATGTATTTATATGAACATATGTATGCTGGTCATTGTGCATGTGTAAACATGTTTGTTAGTACTGTTTTCATTTTTTTCCCCTTCAGTGCAGTCCATATTAAAATAACTATGAATTTCATTTACTGTGCATTATAGAATATACACACTGCAGCGTAGCTAACCTGTGAAAGCATGAATATGCTATGAGAGTACCATCTTTCCAGGCACTGAGAAATGAATAACAAAAATTAAGAAGTCGAATAAGAGTGGCCTATTGTGGCAATGAAAGATGAGTCAGGACATCAAGGCATTGTTTAGTGTTAGAGGTCAGGCACTGATTAGCCGTCAACATTCCCCAAAATAGAGTAGGTTATGTTTTAGTTTATTGAATGGCCTGCTACAGCTGAATCAATAATATTTTCTACCCTCACTGAGTTACAATAAAAAGTCTGCCTGAGAAAGTAAATATTTTCCTTTTAGTCACTTTCACGTTTATTAACATGAATTCTTTTTTTGTAATTAGCATGTGCACTTATCTTTGTGTGTCATGCTTAGAAGCATGCATCATAAGAACTAACATGACCAAAAAAAAAAAAAAAAAGAAAGAAAGAAATGGTAAAGCATATGTTTTCTTTTTGGTAGGTTTTAAATATTGCATATAATTTAAAATTATCACTGCTAATATCCTCCTATTCCTAAAATAATTCACAGCATTATAAATTGTGCCTTTCCAAAAGGAAGTAAGTAATCAGCCAATATCAGCATTCAAAAATACCACAACAAAGCAACAACAAAACAGAGATAGTAACACTTAAATGATGTCCCTTTAAGCATATCTTTCAACTCACTTCGACTGACTCTACTTTTATATAGGTTATAGGATTTACTATAGCAACCTTCCTCCAGGAAAAAAAAAGTCCAATTCCCCTTCTTTGTGACTTAAATCAAACCAATAGAGCCCTCTATTGGTGAAATTTCAGATAGCTACGGCTATTCCATAAAATAAGGATGTAATACTTGCCGTCAAAGCATATGCCATCATGCCCCAGATGAAGTCAGTGGCTGAAATTCTTGGACTTACATAGCATTAACAAAGGGCCCTGAGAAAAACAGTCTGTCTTATTCCCAAGGTATGAAATTTCAGGGTAGTTTTTTTGTTTGTTTGTTTGTTTGTTGTTTTGTTTTGTTTTGTTTTAATGCAGCAGCCCTACACAAGTGGTTTATGAGTGGTTTATTATGAAATCTGAGCATAATATCACCATATAAATCTGTAACATCTGTAACAGAATGTTGTTCCCTTAAAAATCATTTCAGTTTCTGGACATGACACATAAATATTTCACCTGGCCCTGATAATAGATTTCTTCTTTGATAAGTATAGTATTTAGACTATACTTTCAGAAGCTATTTGGAGAATCATCCTCTGTTCAGTCCCACAAAGTAATTAAGGCCTTAGGTACATTATAATTAAGGAGCCTAAGGCCAGTCCACCTCAGCAACCTAAAAACATACTAGTTCATTCATTAATATAGGACAGAGTTTGCCAGGGGTGGAAGATCTTTGAGGAAATGCAAACGGCTAAAACCATTAAGTCTTTACAGAGTGAGAACTCTTTAAGGACTTCAGAGAATATCCCGCTTAAGAGAGCCAAAGCTAAAATACAAATATTCAGTCCTTATGATTTGGATGGGAGTTTATACCTCACAGCCTGGTTCCTGACAAAAGTGCTGCCCGCAGCCACATCGATCCAGATACCTAAGGTACCACTGACTTCATGGAATGCTTCATAGGCAAGGACAGGAAGAGACTTTGAAGGATGATAGGCTTTAATAGATGTCTATTTTTTTAATGAAGTAAGTGTCCATATTTTGGCTTTAACACAGAGGAGCTTCATGACTTCATTTATGTATTTACACAGATTTGCAAAGTCTAGCACTTTGTGATTATTAAGTGTAGGTACTCATCCCTTTGTTGTAAAGGAAAGGCTTTGGCTTTCCTTTCCAAAGTAAAATTACCAATTTATGTAGAAATTTTTAGTAATATAATACAATTTATATTTTGCACTTAGAGAACCAAAGCTAAACGAACAAACAACAAGAAGATTTAAGCTGCCACCAAAGTGATCTGTGAGTTCACGGCACAACAAGACTCATCCCCTAGTCACTGTAGATGGAAGTTGGTAGGAGCACAGATTTTTTTCCCAGAGCACTGAATGGTTTGGGGTTATATATACCAGGGACTAACCCCAGTACATCCATGAGACGTGATCAGATCCAGCATGTGAGTCAAAAAGCTCAGAGTCAAGGTCACAAGGGAAGTTTCCCAGCTGATGTAGTTCCTGAGCACAAAGTCTTTTACTTCCCACTGTTTTGCTGCCTACATGATCCCTGGCTCCCCATGCCAGTCCCACATGCTTTGGTCTTTTTCTCACTGATTCCAAGATTCTTCTGAAAGTCATCAATTTTTTCCAGCTATCCTAGAAGCTGGATGTGATCCATGGACATAGGTCCTGCATCTAAGCTGGGGTTGCAGAGGAACTATTAACCCACTCTGAAGCAGTCAACGCATCCATCTTTGTGCCTGCGTGGGTGGTTCCTTCCTCCTTGCATGTCATTCATGCATCCATGAGGACATTTGCTGTACATCTAAGGCCAAGCCACAGACACTCAAGTCATAGTCTTTCACTTGTTTTCTTCACATCTGTTACTTGTACTTTGCTTTCTGCAGGCAAGAGGGAAAAATGTTTGAAATATTTTGCTTCTATGTGTACAGGCAATATTCAACTGTTCAGAGGATGAAGAAACATCTTTCATTATTTCTCTTTCATTAATTTCATTGAATTGCAATTGTTAAAATAACCTGTGGATGCTCAATATAACAAAATGTACACCAAGCAATGCCTCTTTTCAAGTCGAATTAGAGCCGTTTGCCTAAAGGCTTCCAGTCACCTTTTTGTGTAACATGACAAACTATTTCTGGAAGGTGTGTGGGAGCCCATGAGGTCCATGAGAAAAAGTGACCCTGCCAAAACACAAGTCCTTCATTGAAAATTTTCTGCCCTGGTTCCCTAATAACTGATGAGCATGCTGGAATGTTTTGCATTCTGGATATCCCTGTATGGCCATGTGATTCAACAGGAATCACTAAAATCATATTGCACAAAGACAAGACCCTTGAATACTTCTGTCTCAGTATTAGGACATCTCTATAGGTATTAACATGAAAAAGCGCTGAGGGGAAATGCAGAAAAGGAAAAGGTCTTTGTGAACTGTAAATGAACCTGCTATAACAAATCAGTCAGCTCATTTGCTTATTAGGTCATGCAAGCATAGCTTCAGACCAAGCAGGTTTCTGTGCTTTTCCTTGTGTATGGGATCTCCATACACTACTCAGTAGCACAATGAATGAGGCCAAAATGGGAAAGAGAGAGCAGGAGCCTGACTGATGCACCTCACTGCATTTTTCCTCTGTCTTTTACATGTTGTTTATTGATTTACCTTTCTATATTTGCCAGAAAACACGATGGCCTTTAAACCAGTCTTGAAAAAATGGTTGAGGTGGGTTTTTTTTTTGTCGTTGTTGTTTTGTTTGTTTGTTTTATATCACAGACGTTTCTTATTTAATTAGGTAAAGAAGCTTAATTCTTTCACTCTCTTGAGCAGAAGTAATGACTTTCTGAAAATGATGTTACTCCATGACTGAACAGAAGAAAATGCCACAGTGTTAAAAACAGCTTGCCTCACACCCCAGAGCTCTTGATGCTATAAATAGCAGAGGCTGGCAGCCTACAGCTCACCACCTCCCACCACACTGACGCGGCGTAGTGCTAGCAAGGGATGTGATTGCTGCGTTCACCTGAGGAGTGAATATTCTGGTGTCTCGTCAGTGTGTACTGAGAAAGGGCTTCCAATTGGCTGATTTCTACCCTGTTAGGAAAATTACAGCTGTCCTTGTTAAATCTCTTCCTATCTTTTTTTTTTTTTTTTTTTTTTTTCCCCCAGAGCAGCACAGGTAACAAGTTTGGATGGATACAGTGTGGGTGTGATTGCTAAAGAAATGCAGTAACAATGACATCAAAGGGAACAGAGTTTCATACCACCAGTCTTACAGGGACAAAAAGAAAAAAAAAAAAAAAAAAAAAACAAAGGAAGAAAAATAAATTAACACAAGCACTTCATGTAAGACTTGCTTTGCACAAGAAAAATAATTCTAAAACATACTTGTGGGATGCAGGCTGACAGAGGAAGATGCTAACATTATTCTGAAATTGTTATCTGTGTGTTTAGTTGATAAAGCTAATTCATCCCATGGAAAGGGAGAAATGCGTTGCAGACTTTGCAGGGTTGTCTTCATCCCAGAATAAAGTGAAAAAAGAAAATGAAGCAGAAAAAAAAAAGACACTGCTTTCTCCCACTTCCCACTCTCCAAAAGAAAAAAATGAAGTGATGTGTAACAAAGAAAGATTAGATCAGGTCACCTGGATGAGATGTGTACTCAGACCTCACCCATCTGTGGGAGAAGGAAGGCCTACATGCTTCAGCAGCCGTGACCCTTTTGCTCAGGCATTACCAGCAGGGTGCTAAGAACTGAGGCAAGGACAGGGGCTGGCTGGGAAGAGGCATCGCTGCCCCCACAAGTTATGGGCAGAAATGCCTCCAGTACCCATACTGCCTTATGAGGCTGCCCTGACCCCTGCCATCCCTCCAGCTGTTTGCCATGAGCTGCAGCACTGCTCAGATGCCCTCTTCCACACTCAACCTGGTGGCAGGGCATGCCGGTGCCTTCTCTCCCAGCAGTACAGCCAGCCCCACAAGGATAAGTCACTTCCGTGTCAGCAAAATCCAGCAAGAGTCAAAGTGAGCACAGTGTACTGAAGAGTGAAGGAATGGAATGAGAAGCACTGGAGTAAAAGCTCTTTGCTACGTGCCAAGCAGAGGAAGCACTGGGGCTGCAGAGTCCCTGTCTGTGCCACCACAGCAGCAGCAATCTGGCTCAGCCCCTCTGCACCTCCCTCCAGCTCTCCCTGTCAGGGTCATGCTGCAAAATATGGCTGCTCAAAGAGAGGAGAGGGGCTGGCAGGAAGCCACAGCCGAATTCCCTGCAGACCTCGGGGCTTTGTAATTGCCTGCTGGTAGCTAGGGTCCTCCATGGTGTGCACGTTGCTTAAAGGTCAACGCACATTCTCCTTAAAATTTCAGGGCACATTTGTGCTCTGCTGCATGCTTTTCATTTCCCTCAGAAACTGGCACAGAGAAAGCAGAGCTGATTTCAGTCTGTAGGAGCAAAGCCTGCTCAAGAAATGCTTTATTATTCCTTTTTTCTCAGTCTAGATAATTTTCATTTCTAATCTTGCCTAACTTATGGGAACCTTCCAGTCAGCAAAGGTGAGAAGGTATCAAGTTGGCAATCTTTCCCTCTTGCTCTTACTGCTTTAGATTGAAATCAGCATTGCTTTAACACAGCCCTGCAGTTAATATTCTGCATTGAGGAACTGAGAAGGAAAGAGAAGGGCAACGACCAATTCACCTGCCAGCTTAATAGCCTATTTGGATAAAGCTGAAAGCAAACTGTGGTTTTGACTGTAAGCAGCAATGTCCTCCAAGCCAGAGATGTTATTACATACTTGTGATCAATATACATTACGAAGCAATGTCTTTTTTTTTTTTTTTTTTTTTTTGCTATAACCTCTGGGAGGTATATGTCTATAAAACACTAAAATAAGTCATAATATTGATAATTACTGGTTCTAAATTCCTTGCCTAACATGGTTACAATACAAATGTCATGAAGTCTAAAATTCAAAGTAGCACCAAGGCAAGATGTTCAGGAAAAGGACAAATGAAACACGATCACAAAGGATAGACTCAGACCAGAGCTTACAGCAAATGCAAACTGAAGTTACCTTGAAGCTTGGAAAGCGTACCTGCACGCATTCCCTGTCTACATGAAACTACTGCTTATCACTTTATGGCTTATAAAAGGTTTTGGACAAATGACTCTGGGCACTCTCACCTTCTAATGACCCATAGAAACTATTCATATTTAACCACTGACACACCCAGAGCTGTGAATAATTGCACTTATTCTGAGAAAATGGACATTTACAACAGCATTTTAGTGTTAAATAGTGTTTTGCTCACTGAAGACAAGAAAAAGACAACCTAGCAGAGACATCAATGATTTTTTGTATTACCTTTGATGACTCCACTATGAACAACATTCTTCTTTGCTGTATTTCTGTAAGCCTGTCATTTATTCTTGCTTCCAGCTCTCTCCCTCATAAAACACCTCACATTCCAGCATTCTTATGAGGAGCACACACTGTTTAACTGCTTTAGGTGTTTGTACAGCTCCCATTAGCAAGGTTTGACCAAAAGACGCTTAATTCATTGCCAGTTCCCAGAACTATCCAGTGCCAGTTCCTTTCTGACCCTAACTTTACTTCTCTCTTTGGCGCAAGTCTGTATTATGTCTATAGGCAGGACAGACGTGGAAGAAGGAAGAAATAGTAAGAAATAGTAAAAAAAGTAGGTAAAAGAATCTAGAGGATATTTGTAAAAATATGATTCTGTAAACTCTTTAGTCAAGTTTCTGGCAAATATATTGGATTCTTTTTCTTAAGAGAGCAGTGGGATAAATTAGAGCTATCAGTATGAGACCGCTTATATCACATTTCTATAACATCAATTTGACACTTGAAAAGTGATATTGGCCTTCCTTTATTTTATGCTATCAAGGAGACGTAAGTAAAGGCTGCAGTGCTTAAGCTTCCAGCTTTCTGTTTGGGAAGATACCAGCAAAAAGACAAATAGGGTTCAGTAAGACTGCAGATACAAGAGACTCAAGCACCCAGGTGAGCCATGCCATTCCATCTGCACTCTGCTCTGCGTGCCAGGCTGCTTGGCAGGAAAAGGGAATGGACAGGGCCCTGCTGTCCAAGTGTTGCAGAAGACATGAATCTTGTCAATTCTGAATTGGGTTCCCTGCCAGTTATCAAGCAAGCAGCCAGCAGACTTCTGCACACCACACAGCAATGTGCATAATAGTATTTCTGTGCCCCGCTGCCCTCCCCTGGATGGCACTTGTTAAGGCTTTTCTTTGGGTTCCTTTACTCTAGGTACTGCGGGGGCCATAACCAACTAACAAGGTTGACTGCATTTGTACTGGATGAAAAACAAAATGTTTTCTTACAGCATAGTTTAGAACAGCTTTAGTGTGTGACTCAAAAGGAAGTCTCTCTTCTTCTTTTTTTTTTATAGGAGCTCTAAGATGGCTTCACATGAGTTCAGGTTCTTTGTATTTTTGTTACTTAAAGGCACCAAACTCTAGTATCAATTGTTTTCTCAAAGGTTTAACCACTTATGAGCAATTTTATTACTGTATACTTTACTTTAGTCAGGACTGCAGTCATAATCAAAGCATAATCTTTTTGTCAATAGGAAAAACTCATCAAAGAAAGCCTTCACTACCACTAACTCAGTGAAAAACAATATATATATACATATACTTTCCTGGACGAAGTTCGTATTTTGCAGCTAGTAAAGACACATCATTTGCTTTACTCTTAGAATACTTCCTTTAAGCATCCATTCCCTTTTGTGTTTTCTTCTCTCCTGATTTTCTTCTATTCCTTCTGCTCTAGTTTTATTCTATTCTTTACCACATCCATAGCAATTTCTTCCAGAAAAGATATGAATCAATAACTAGAGCCTTTCAGAATGATAGGGAAATACATTTAAAGGAAAAAAGAAAGATAAAATATTTTAGATGTCATTTACAGATTATATTCAGCCAGTTTCATCAACTTGCAATCAATGATCCACAGGCATGAGACTTTTCACATAAATTTATCTTAATCGAGAGAAAAACAGAAAACCTGAACTGTAACACTTTTACAGTCTCCATAGAAGCCTGACTGGAGAAGCTACAAACAAGCATCTATCCTCTGGAGGTCTCCATAAAGGACCACAAAAAGCTTAGGTTTGCTTATACAGTTCTCCTCTCAGATGAATTTAGCTTGTCCCTGCTGATTTTCAGGGCTGCTGTTGAGATGGTTGGTGAGCAGGTAATTCAGGCCTTGGTAACCCCAGAGCCATTTCAGAAGGCTGTTCCATGGAAGCTCAGTAACAGTAGCTGCTGCTGATGCTTCCACCTCATGCCTTGTCCTTGCTGCCTCCACGTAGGATGCTGTGTCTACTTTTTACATGAAGCATCTTCTTCAAGGTCATTTATGAGAGTCACCAGACTGATGCAGAGGAGTTTACCAGGTTACTGTTCGTTAGCTGAGCAATTGTAATCAACATGGCCATGCTGTTAGCCCATCCCAGGTGTAAAGTGATGTGGCTTAATTTAAGCCTTTCAATTTAAAGTCAATTGAAAGAGATTAATGCTAAGTCATATTTTCTTGCAATTGGAACAGGTCTAGAATGGAAAATTACCATAGCTCAGTTGATAGTCAACAATTTAGTAAACCCTAGCACTTTCATTTTGTTCTCCACTCTACCTGGCCCAATGATTTCACACAGCAGCTACCTTCCACTGGACCAAACTGCAGATTCATTCAGCGATGGGAAAATATTTATAGAGAAAAACTGGTCTGCTAACGATTTACACACCTGCAGTTTGCTCCTACTCTGCTCCAGAATGGCACGATCTTTCAAAACCAAGACAAAATTCCAGCTTCTGACACCAAGGTCTTTCCTCATACCTACTTACCTCAAAGAAGACAGTTAAAACAGTGTCAGAAAGTGTTAAGTAAAGCAGAGTTCAGATACCACTCCCAATCCTGTCAAAAATGTATTTTGAGATTTCAAGCACTTTTTCTTTCTTTCCAGCATAACTGGTGACATGATTCAGTGGAGGAGCATGAACATTTCTGGAATAGATTCATTTGCTATCTTTTGGTTGGACTCTGAGGCTATGCTGTTATGATGCTGCAATGTGAACAATCATTTAATTCTCAGGCTTTTGTCCTGTACTTACATGGAACATCAAAGCAAGCTTAATGTCATTTTAAAGATCATAATCTAAACTAGAAGATTTAAAATGATGCCCAAGTCAACCTCATATTCCAAGAAGATAGAGAGAAAGTGTGATTTAATCAGCTGGCAGATTCTTAAAATATTTGTTGAGCACTTTTATTTTTCCTAATCAAATTTACCAGTAGCAGGGGAATTAAAGTAAAAGCTGTCTGCAGAGATGTATATCTTGTTTATCCACATTTTCATGAAAAAGGACACTGACAGCAGACTTCAAATATTTTGTAAATTCAAAAGAATATGGAAGAAATCAAAATGAAAAAGTCCCTACTGTCATTACCCTCTTACTTAGGCACCAGCATCATTGTACAGGCCAAATGGGCTCACTGGCACACAGCCATCGCTGAACTCCTCCCGAAGGAGAGGGCATCCTGACTCAGGAAGCAATTCAGAGAGGAAGTCAAGCTTGTTTATGCCTCTCTTGTCTTCCTCTGAGAGAAGCTGTGGTGCACCATTAAGGCCGTCAGCAGGGGATGGGCTGCATGCCTTCTTTTTACCAACAGCAGACAGATGTGGCTCTTTTGTTCAGCCACTTTCTGCAGGCTGTCATTTTTCCTGGGGAGCGTGACCATTTGCAGTAGCCTGACACAAAGGTCACACAAGGAAATAGAGCCGTGCATTTGAATTTTGTATTTAATTGGGTCTCATTAGGAACTGTAGAGATTTTTTTTTTGCCTTTTAAGTTTGGGCCAGTGAAATCATCCCAAGTGAAGTCAGATACACAAAGCCTGGGTTTGATGGTCAAGAACAGGCAGTGGGGAAGCCTTCAGCTCAACTGCAGTTAGAAAAATCATGCGCGGGTTTGGAAACACTGCTGCTTCTCAGCTCCTGGCAGCCCTTCTAGTCTTGGGATAAACACTCGAGGGATGAAACACAGACTTTTTAATGCATCTTTAAAATCCATAAGCTCATATTCAGTTACAGCAGCAGGCGGTCAAGATTGACAAGCATGTTTTTAAATAGGAAGCAAATGCAGGCTTCAAAGAGCCTGCAATATTTTTTAATTAATAAGGAATCACTAGGAGCCAATTAAATCATGGCCATTCCAAATAGAAAAGATAGCATTGCTCTTTTTCTTGTGCTGCAACACAGGAGATTCTTAAATTCGGCAATTCCTTGAAATAGAAGAGCTCTGAACCTTTTCAAATTACTTTTCTTTTCACAGTCATAATTAAGTGACAGTTAAGAAGTGAAGAAAACTTTTAATGTTTAAGTTTTAGTTATCAAAAAAAAAGTTTTTGTGGTTTTAAAGAGCTGGAGGTTCATATCAAAATAACTGGGAGCAGACAAATCTGTCCTGACTGTCCACACAAAACTAAAATATATTTCTGTTTGCTTTTGATAGCAGTTAAATATGTTCAGGTCCAATTCTTTGTGTTTTCACATGGAGTCAAGTTGTTAGGAAAAAAAATTTCCAACTTTGTAACTTTGTAGGAAATAGAAATCTTTAAGAAAATCAAATCTGTGTGTTGCTCAGTGAATGAAAGAACTGGACATTTAATGCAATGGCTCACCTACTCTACAGAGTTCAAAATACAGTGAATATAGAGTGTGGTAGACCCAAATCAATCAAGTGAAAACACTAACCAAAAGGAACCAAAAGATAAGAAATCTGCCATATTTTATTATTATTTATTTATTTTTGCAAAAGATTCTATTTATTATAATAATCTTTCCCCAAGGTGGCTTGTAGCTAAATCATAGCCCTACCAGGGGTATCTTCAGACTACTGATGTCTGAAGTAAACTTCTATACCTAACCCATCTCAAAAAGTCATCAGCAGGGACAGAAAGTTGTTACATTTTATTTAAATACATACAGTAAATGTCATAACTACCTTGCTCCTTGACTGCACAGAAAGACAGGGAATAATAGCTTTGGAGAACTTGTAGTCCAAGCTGATCCCAACCCCTTATAGCTTAAGAAAGGTCACTTCTGCATCTCCCTATGGACCTGTGTCTTCATTGCAAATGTTACTCAGTTCAATAATTCAAGCTTATTAAGACAATTAACTTCAAATCCTAATTACCTTTATTTTTTAAAGAGAGTGCTATGATTTTGACCTGTGTTTGAATATATCCATTTCTCCCTGTTGACCTCTATTGTTGCTAAATGTGCATAACCACAACAGTGTTGCCCAGCTTCTGATGTCTATATAATGTTCTATAAAATAGAAGCATTTCATTATTTCACCGTTGGAGGTCTTCTGAGAAAACCCAAAGATTCACATATTAAATGTAGCCAAGTAATGCCTCCTAATCCAAATACAGCATTTAATAAGTTGACGCAAACATCACTGCTCACCCCATAAGTTCTAGTTTGTCTGACTTCACTGTTACCCCAAGAGCTTCTATCTCCCCCACAGCTGCAGATCTTTACTCTGCTCCTAGGGTTAAGCTGGCAGCTAAGACATTGTTATTCTGTATTTGTCACAATCTGTCATAAAAGAATTGTTAAGTGTAGTAAATACTACAAGAATCGGGCTCTGTAAGGGCTCAGGGAGTTAACACTGCAAAATATGTTTTGCTCACTACACATAAATATGTAGTCTAGTTTATTGACATAAAATAACTCGATACCTTTCTCACACTGTGTTCAGAAGACAGGCAGTTTAGGAAAAAATCTGTGTAACTCCAGGTTGCATAGCTCTGCTCCAGTATATCAATATGCTTGAAACAGCAAGCTATTACACATTCTATCAGTTAAATCAGTTCCCCCACCCTCCCTAAGCAGAAGGGAGCCTTACCTGAATCCCTAAATAGAAGAGCTATCACTCATACTACTTTCTAATAAACAAATTCAGCCAGTTCATTTTAATTGCCTTACAGTCATCAGCTGTGCATCTCAATACTGAAGTTAGGCTTTTCTTCAACTCACGAGTTTTGCTTTGGGCCCACTCCAGTTATTCAAGGGAACAACTACAACAGACACTGCCTCCATCCTCTTCTTTCAGCCTGAGAGATTTGGAGCTACTGTTCTTTCCTCTACAATTTATTTCTTCATCCCAAGCATAACTTTTGCTTTCTCACAATATTCTTCCATGTTCTGCATTGTGAAAAGCAATGCCTTTTAAAATTCAGTTTTCACAAATATGGCAGAAATATCAGACTACTTTCCCAGGCTCTTGTTAACATACTCCAGGATTCACCACTCTTCCTGGTCAGCCAAAACCTGTGTTGCCAGGTTTGTGTTCTTCCCTGTAAATTAAGGAGCTTTCTTTTTAAAATGTGTCACAAGGGAGTTCTGCCTATCTTTCAGCATTTTTTTTTAAGTCATGAGCTATGTTGCACTAGCAGAAAGTGACTAGAGAGACTAAAACATTAGAAATCTAATCTACAACCTTGTGCAGTAGAAAGAGATTTACAAAAAATGAGGAGTTTAAGATTCCACGCTAATGTTGCTTTGTGCTCTCTCACAAAGCTGAGAAATCTGCTAGAGATGGCTGATGACTATTACAGGTCTGCTAATTTCAGGGGTCTTCAGTGAAGCTGCCCATAGCTTTAATTGCCTTCTTTATTTATCTAATTTTGTTACTTTATCCTCTTCATGTACATTAATAAGCAGCTTTGGCCTATGCTTTTTTATTTCACTAGTCTTCTTAATGAATTGGATGTACTACATGATTATAACTTTCTTTTCCTGTGTGTTAATCTTCTAGGACATAATGCATCATCATGTGTGTAGGCATGGTGGAAAGCTGACTCAAATGCTGTTTCCTTTCTATTTCTCATTTGTTTTCCCTCAGGAAGCTCCAGTAATTTCCCATTATTTCTTTTCTTCACTTAGATTCCTTCTTGTGAGGAAAAACACCAGTATCAAGGAGCAAGTACCTAGCAAACCAGCTATTTACTGCAAATGTCCCATTTCTTTGCTCTGTGAGTATGAGAGAAGCAGTAGAGAGAAAAGGGAACTATGCTAACTTGAGTAATTAATATTCACAATTATTGCCTTTAAAATAAAAAGTAGCAAAGGATGCTGACTGCAGAATTTGTTAGAAGATGGCTGCCAACCAGGCAGTGGAAGAAGTGCCTCTTACTCTCCTGGCTTCACACAGCCCCAAAAGTGAGGTAGGTAAGCTGTATGTCCTTCTCCCCTTTAGACCTTCACTTTTGGATCTGGCCTTTACTTTAATCATTAAAAATGGAAAGTTAGTCATTTTACTGCCTCCAAAATATAGAATCATAGAGTCTCCAAAGTTGGAAAAGACCTCCAAGATCATCCAGTCCAACTGTCCAGCTACCACAAATATTTCCCACTAAACCACGTCCCTCAATAAAACATCTAAACCTTTCTAGGACACCTCCAGGGATGATGACTACCACCTCCCTGGGCAGCACATTCCAGCACATGACCACTCTTGGAGAGGATTTTCTAATGTCCAACCTGAATCTCCCCTGGTGCAACTTGAGGCCATTCCCTCTAGTCTTATCTCTAGTTACATGGAAGAAGAGGCAGACCCACACCCCACCACAACCTCCCTTCAGGGAACTGTAGAGATCAATAAGGTCTCCCCTGAGCCTCCTCTTCTGCAGACTTAATAACCCTAGCTCCCTCATCTGCTCCTCATAAGGCTTGTGCTCCAGACCCCTCACCAGATTTGTTGCCCTTCTCCGAACGCACTCCAGGGCCTCAGTGTCTTTCTTGTAGTTAGGCGCTCAAAACTGAACAAAGTACTCAAGGTGTGGCTTCACCAGTGCTGAGTACAGAGGATGATCACTTCCTTGCTCCTGCTGACAACACTATTTCTGATAGATAGGAGTAGTAGTCTCTAACAGTTTCCACCTGAATTGTGGGGGGTTTATTCTGCTCCCTATCTGAGACTTCCAGGTCAGAGGGTAGAGCACTCTGAGGATAACTGGTCTGGCTTTTAAAGACAGATGTAGAAAAGGCATAGAGAACCTCAGTCTTTTCCTTATCCTCAGTGGTCACATTCCTATCCAGTAGAGGATGGAGATTCTCTTTAAAGTTCTTCATTCTCTTTCACCCTAACAGCCAAGTTGAGTTCAAGGTTGGCTTATGCCTATCTAATTTTATCCCCGCACATGCTAACAACTTCTTTGTACTCTCCCTGAGTTGCCTGTCCCTTCTTCCATAGGAGATAGATTCTCTTTTTCTCCTGGAGCCCAGGAAAACTCCATGTTCATCCACACCAGTCTTATTCCCCGCCAGCTCATCTCATGGCACAGGGCGATAGCCTGCTTCTGCACCTTTAAAACTTCTTTCCCGAGGAGCAAACAGCCCTCCTGGACCCATTTACCCTTCAGGAGTGAATCCCAAAGGACGCTCCTCACCAGTGTCCTGAACAGTTCAGTGCTCACCTTCCAGAAGTCCAAGGCAGCAGTTTTGCTGGGCCCCCTTGTGACTTCACCAAGAATCGAGAACTTTACTGTTTCGTGGTCACTCCTTCCAGGACAGCTCCCGACCTTCAGATCTCCCACGAGTCCTTCCCTGTTTGTGAACAGCAGGTCAAGCAGGGTACCTTCCTTGGTAGGGTCTCTTACCAGCTGCATCAAGAAGTTATCTTCCGTACACTGTAGAAACCTCCTAGACTGTTTCTTCTGCACTGTATTTATTTCCAGCATACATCAGGGAAGTTGAAATCCCCCATGAAGACAAGGGCTGGTGATTGCATAACTTCTGCCAGCTGCTCATAGAGCATCTGTCGCTTCATCCTGGTTATGTGATCTATAACAGACCCCCACCAGGATGTCTGCCTTGTTGGCCTTCCTCCTGATCCTTACCCATAGAGATTCAACTTTATCATTCTCAGCCCTAAGCTCAACAACATCAAAACTCTCTCCAGGCCACACCATCACCCTTCCTTCCTTGCCTATGCCTTCCGAAGAGCTTATAGCCATCCATTGCAGTACTCCAGTCATGGAAGCAATCCCACTATGTTTCCATAACAGCAACTAAGTCATAGTTTCCTTGCCACACAACAGCTTCCTGCCCCTCCTATTTTTTGTCCATGCTGTATGCATTGGTGTAGATGCACTTCAGCTGAGCCCCTTGCCTCACCCTCAATCCCATTACTGTTCCCCTAGGCTCATTTCTAGCTGGCCTGGTTTTATCCCCTTTCACCTTCATATTTAGTTTAAAACCCTTTCAATGAGTCCTGCCAGCTCCTGGGCTAGGATCCATTTCCCCCTTTGAGACAGGTAAGAATCATCAGCAGACATCAGGACAGGTACCGAGTAAACCACCCCATTGTCAATAAATAAATAAATAAATAAATAATCTTCTGATAGCATCGGACTCTCAGCCATGTATTTATGAGATGGGTTTTCCTGCTCCTCTCAGTATCCCTCCCTGCCACTGGAGGGATAGAGGAAAATACGACCTGTATGCTCTCTCCATCCACTAACTCTCCCAGACCCCTGAAGTTCTTTTAGATAATCCTCAGGCTTCTCTTAGGGACTTTGTTGCTGCCAGCCTGAATTGTCAATAAAGGATAATAATCAGAGAGGTGAATCAGACTAGGAAGTTTCCTAGAAATATCCCTGACCCAGGCCCCAGGGAGGCAGTGCACTTCCCTGTGGGTAGGGTCTGGCTGATATACAGGGCCTTCCATACCTCTCAGCAGGGAGTCACCTCTGACAATCATCTTTCTGTCCTTGGCGGAGGCAGTCTTGAGGTATAGAGTCAACCACCTTACTCCAGACAACCTTGCAGGGGGACCTCCCACCATGTCCTCCCTCACCTTTCCCTCAAGTTAAAGCGCCTCAAACCTGTTATGTAGGGACACCTGGAGAACCAGTGTAGGTCAGGATGGGGGTTGCCCACGACACCAAACTGGGACCTCTTTCCACTCCTCCTCTTCTCTCAAATCACCTCCCTCTACCCAATACTGACAGGGGAGGGAGCTCACCACTGTTTGGGGTGTATCACCCTTGTGTCTTTTCTGCAAGTTCAGCAGAGAATTACCCCACAAATCGATTTCCTGCTCACACTCTCTGATACTCCGTAATCTCTCCACCTCCTCCTTGAGCTTCACCACCATACTGAGCAGATTGTCCACCTGCTCACACCTCACACAGATGGAATCCATGCTGCCCTTCACCAGCAGCAGCACGCTCAGGAACTTGCTGCAGCTGGAGACTTGAATGGCCATACTTTTAGGTGGGCACTCTGTCTGAGTTGCCACATTCTTTCTTGCCAGAACTTTCTGACTAGTGGAGACCATGGCCCCCATGGTGTCAGAATGCCATTGCGACACAGAGAACAATGGCACCTAACAGCTGCTCCCTGACAGGGTTACCATTCAACCAGCCAAGGGCATCCCTGCTTCAGCACGGAATGCATCTGCTCCAGAGCTGAGTACCTTGCCAAAAAGGTAAGGTATCACTGAGATTTGAAAAGTTTGGGTAAAAAGACTTTAGGCATTCTTAGTGATAGCTCTTAGGTGTGTTTTTTGTTTTGTTTGTTTTGTTTTGTTTTGTTTTGTTTTGCCTAAGCTCCACAAACATTAAGATTTTCCATGTAAGAATTCCATGTCTTTCCACTGGGAAAGACAAAAGCAAATATTCTTTCTGACTCAATTTTTGTTCCTGGCCTGTAATAGGCTTGGCTGTATGAATTCTACAACAAACTGCTACTAAAGATTTCAATTCTGCACTGCTGATGAAGGAATGTTGCAGAAACTTCATTGCATTTTGCAACCAATAATTTTAATGCACAGTAAAATAAGGCAACCAATGCACTTTCCTACTGTTATTTTTCTATTACATTATTTTAATCTAATTCTTAGGAAAATCAAAGAAAAACCATGTATGATATAGAATATCTCCATTATAAGGCTTAGCAGTGAAGTAGTTAACCATGTTGATCTGTATGCTGCTATATTTAAGTTTCAGTGTTAACATCCCTCTGAAACAAATAGGTCTGATTATTCTTTTTAGAACCAATTTTTCATGTTCTGCAGACTGAGGTATTGTCTACATTAAGAACATTTGCACCATTATAACTGCCCTAATTTTAGTTACATCAATCCCACTCCCTGATGTAGATGAATTGTACCTAACCACATTATTTTATGTCTGTGCAGGTTGCTCATGTTAGGCATTTTCAACAAAGAACAACGGAGTTTCTTAGTGCAAAGTTTCCCAAATGGGGAAAAATATTACATGGCTTTTCATTCTACATTTCAAAGATTGCATTTTGAACAACAAAGAGTTAAAATGTTTTTGAAAGAAAGTAAAATAAATCAAAAATGAAAATTCTCTGCTTGACTGTGGCAGCCCCAGCCCAAACCTTTGAGGAGTGTTTCTGCTGCAAGGACCCTCTGTTTAATAGGTGTGGGCGTATGGTCAAAGGCTGAATATACCAACTTTCAGAGTAGCCTGCTGATATCTCCACAGGTACAAATGACTGCCCTTCACACCACCAGCATAGTGCAAAAGGGGGTTATGTTCCCCTGAGTAGGAACAGATATTTTCTGTTGGCACACTACCTAACTCAGGAGGGTCAGATACCACGATATAAATATTTAATCTTAATAACTAGGGAGGAAATATCAAGGGGATATGTTAACATGATGCTCTCCAAAGCTTATTACCTATAAGCAATATCTTTGCCTTTATTTTTTTTCAGTAGGTAGAAGAATAGAAGCCAGATTTTCTAAATGTAGAATCAAAAGTTGACTGAAGTCTGAATTTCTATGCCCAATGGGACTGCAGCTGAGAAGTCCAGATTTTCAGCTTAAGTTATAACACGTGGAGATTTTGCCAGTCTAAGGAGTTAGACAATAAGAACGGGCTGGCAGTGGGAGAAGTGGGGTTTCGCATCTCTCCCCACCCCTCCCCTCCCTGGAACACAACATATTTCTACCAGGAGTAAAAATAAATAAATCCCCAGTTGTCTTGCTGTGCCCAATTAGTATTCCGTCCACAAGCTGTCCCATCAGGGAAAAATGCCGCCCTCATACACGTGTTCAGGATAGCACTGATGGATCTGAGGGCCTCTCCAAACACAGTGACCATCTGCTAGGCAAAACATAGGGGTCTGACAAGCAGGAGCCATTCAGCCCTGTTGTTGGGCCACATTATTACATATTTGACAAGGGTAATGAGAGGCTGTCATTAACCTTACATGACAGTCTCCACAATGACACGCACTAAAGCAAGAACAAAGAGCAGAACTCAGTAAAAAGGCACCTACTTCTCATTTAACCCCGGAATTGTCAGACACCATTATTGCTAATGGAGGCTGGCGGTCCTGGGGTTAATTTCCATCTCTGTGCTCTGCTTGTTCTCTTTTTGAAATGTACTCTTCGTATGGTTAAGGAAGCAGTTTTATCAATGCTATTGGGAAGGCAATGCATTATTTATCATAACACACTGAGATGTAAGAACAGAGAGGGTCTCCTGGAGGAATGAACAAACAGACATATTTCATGAACCCTTCTGATGATCTGAAAAAAAAACATTTCTGAGCTCAGTCTCTGATATTTAAGGTTATCATTGCCTAAGTGTGACATTTCTCTCATCTGCACTTCCTGCCAGATTTCTGTCAAGCTTAAAATCACAAGACTGTTTTCCTAGTGACCTTGTCACAGTCACCTGGCTTTATACCCACAGGGAAATCCCATTGAGAAACTTAATCGGTCTCATGACTTTTACTTGAACAGCAGATGTAGGGTGAGACAGTACTTATAATTTCCGGAAATAAAAGGTCATCTGAATATAAAATCTCTGTCTCAGATGTGATGATATGGGTTACAGTCCTCTGCAAGTAGCGGAGATCTTGTAACAGAGCTGTGTGCCACATCAACGAGCTGAGGAGCGCATTTATTTCCATGGTGACCTCCAGGCTGAACCTAGGACGGGGGGCTCAGGGGATGAATGCAAGCACTTGTTCAGATGCTTTGGTATATTTGGAACAAATGATAGAAGTTGAAGTGAAGATTATGTCTCACTGCAGGAGACTCGGAGCTGGTACATCTGGGCGTGAGCTCGCAGGAGTCACAAGGTTTGGGAACAGCTCAAGCCAATGAGAAAATAGGACATCAGGTGGTGGGTAGCCGCAGAATGAGGATGCTGGGAGCTGTCGGGGGGAGGGGATGCCATCTCTGTGGAGAAGCTCTCTATAAATAGCATACAAAAAGCACTTTCTTTCTGCACAAAAAAGTGAGTGCAGCAGCACAAACGCATCCTTCCAGAGATGCGAGCTGAGAGGCTGGGAATGAGGCTGGGCAAAAGATTAATGCTTCTGTGGAGAAGGTGGAAGGTGAAAGTCACAATTACAGGACAAACTATTCCAGAAGTAATTCCAAGCAAGACTGCCTTTTCCTATTTCTCTTGGCAGTATATTAGCAGTCATCAGATGTTTACAGTCATGTTTGCTACTTGTAAAGGTAAAATACGTCATACAAGCACATTTCAGAGTGTGGATTTCTAGGCCAAATTTAACATGATGGCCTTTGCAGAGTCAGTTGCCAATACCACATGCCGTCTTCTTTGTTCTCTTGCTGGAGAGTGCCCTCTTCTCATGCTACCCACTTGTAAATAAGACTTGTTGCCGTTGAATCAAGCATCGTTTTTGTCTAGCTATCCAGAATTGGGTTTGCATCAACAGCTGCATTATCAAATCATTGTTTTACAAATACTCTTGAGGAACTACTGAATGGGAGGCAGAACACGTGAAACTGAGTTCTGCTTTGAAATGACAAAATTGTTAGTAAAGCAATTTTCCTTCTTTACCCAGCTTGGTTTCACACATGCTTCCTGCTAGAGCTATGAACATTCCATAAGTATTGTTCTTACTAATAACCATGGGTTTGATAGGGAAATGGAGGTTGGGGGCAGCTTCAGATGTAGCGATCACGAGATGGTGGAGTTCAAGATCTTGAGTGGAAGAAGCAAACAAAAAAGTAGGATTGCTACCCTGAACATTAGGAGAGCCAACTTTGACCTCTTCCAGGACCTACTTGGAGCTATCCTGTGGGCTAGGGTGTTAGAAGGTAAAGGGGCCTGTGAGAGATGGTCAGCATTTAAACAGCGTTTCTTCCAAGCTCAGGATTGGTGAGTCCCTCTGAGTAAGAAATCAGGGATGGGTGGCAGGAGACCTGTGTGTATGAGCAAGAAGCTCATGTATAAACTCAAAGGGAAGAAGAAGGTCCGTGAAATGTGAAAAAAGGGTCTGACCACTTGGGAAGAATATAGGAATGTTGTCAGGGCCTGCAGGGATATGATTAGGAAGGCTAAAGCCCACCTGAGATTGAATCTGGCAAAGGAGATAAAGAATAAAAATAAGAAAGGCTTCTTTAAGTATGCCATCAGTAAAAGGAAGACTAGGGAAAATATGGGTCCCCTACTAAATGAGGGGGGTGTTCTGGTAATGGGGGATGCTGAGAAGGTAGAGATACTAAAACACCTTCTTTGCTTCTGTCTTCACAGCAAAGACTCCCCCTCAGGAATCTTGGACCCTGAAGGTATGTGAGAGAGTCTGGGGAATGGAAGGCTTCCCTTTGGTGAGGGAGGAGATGCTCTGAGAGTGTCTGGGCATCATCAGTCTAAATAAATTCATGGGCCCCAATGGCACACATCCATGTATGTTGAGGGAGCTGGCAGAGGTGGCTGCTGAACTGCTCTCTATGATCTTTGAGAGGTCTTGGAGAATGGGAGAGATGCCTGGAGGATAGCTGATGTCACTCTGGTCCTCAGAAAGGGCAAGAAGGAGGATCCAGGGAACTACAGGCCAGTCAGCTTCACCTCTGTTCCTGGGAAGGATATGGAACAGCTTGTTCTGGATGCCATTTCCAGGCAATTGAAAGAGAAGAAAGTTATCAGGAGTAGTCAGCACAGGTTCACCAGGGGAAAGTCATGCTCAACCAACCTGGTAACCTTCTATGATGTCATCACTGGCTGGGTGGATGGGGGGAGAGCAGTGCATGTCATCTACCTTGATTTCAGTGAGGCATTTGATACTGTCTCCCACAGCATCCTTATAACAAAGCTGTGGAAGTGTGGGATAGATGAGTGGACGGTGAGGTGGGTTGAGAACTGGATGACTGGAAGAGCTCAGAGGGTTGTGATTGGCAACGCAGAGTCCAGTTGGAGGCCTGTATCTAGCAGTGTTCCCCAGGGGTTGGTACTGGGTCCAGTCTTGTTCAACATCTTCATCAATTACCTTGATGAGGTGATAATGTCCACCCTCAGCAAGTTTGCTAATGATATGAAGCTGGAGGGAACAGCTGACATGCTAAGAAGGCTGTGCTGCCATTCAGCAAGACCTGGACAGGCTGGAGAGTTGGGCAGAGAGGAACTAGATGAGGTTTAACAAAAGCAAGTGTAGAGTCTTGCACCCAGGGAGGAATAACCACATGCACCAGTACAAGAGAACAACCTGCTGGAGAGGATCTTTGCAGAGAGGGATCTGGGTGTCCTGGTGGACAACACGTTTGCCATGAGCCAGCAGTGTGCCCTGGTGGCCAAGAAGGCCAATGGCATCCTGGGGTGCATTAAAAAGATCTTGGCCAGCAGGCCAAGGGAGGTGATCTTCCCCTTCTATTCTGCCCTGGTGAGGCCTCACCTGGAGTACTGTGTCTAGTTCAGGGCTCCCTAGTACAAAAAAGACAGAGGTCTCCTGGAGAGAGTTAGTGGTGGGCTGCAAAGGTGATAAAGGGCCAGGAGCACCTCTCTTGTGAGGAAATGCTGAGTGACCTGGGTCTATTCAGCCTTGAGAAAAGAAGACTGAGGGGGGATCTTATTAACGTCTATAGATATGTAAGGTGTGGGAGGCAAAAGGATAAGGCCAGACTCTTTTCAGTGGTGCATAGCAATAGGACAAGGGGAAATGGCGACAAACTGAAACATGGGAAGTTCCACACAAATGTGCATAAGAACTTCATGATAAGGGTGACAGAGCACTGGAATAGGCTGCCCAGAGAGGTTGTGGAGTCTTCTTCTTTGGAGACATTCAAGACCCACCTGGATGCCTACCTGCACAACCTGGTCTAGAGGCTGGACTAGATGATTTCTAGAGGTCCCTTCCAGCCCTTACAATTCTGTGATTCTGTGATAAATAGCAGAAATATTAGGCTAACTCACTAGCCAGCTCTACTCCTACAGAAGAACTTTTCTCTCAGTGTAGGATTCCATTCATTAATTTCCCCAGTAAATGTTCATTTCGAACTAAGGATGACTGAAGCATTTGTGCTGCAGTACTGTCAATATATGGATTGTGTACAGCTCTCTGTCTTCCCATCTCTTTCCCTGCCCACAGCTCTTATCTACCTCCTTCTACTCCTTGTTGTTTTCTCTATCCTTAGTCTGAAAAATTATTGGCTTTAGCACAAGACAGAGTAATAGGAAAATCTAACTTCATCATTTGAATCTTAATAGATTGGTATGATCACTAATAATGGTTGTAAAATGATACGTTTCAGTACGCGGCGATGGCAGCCTTAACAAGTATGCTTGCTTCTTTCTAGCACTTACAACAATGAGAATGAAGCCAAATTACCCTTAGTTAGGATTTGCTAGGCTGTCTAAAGCTGGTAGAGATGCTTGACTCTGCTTGAGTCAGACTGTCCATATGCCTATCAACAATGGGAGATGGCAGCCATCTGAAAGACAGAAATTTCTTTCTAACTTTTCTGAATATTTTATGTGCTAGCCTTGCAGGATAAAATGATTTATGAATATAGAAGGATCACCACTCCTAAAGAAATCTTCAAATATAGTATATGCATGATATTCCAGTGACTTTTAATTCTGTGGAGAATTTGAAGAGTCTGTGTTATCAAGATCCCTCAGGACAACAAAAAAGATTTGATATGACTTTCCTTAAAGGGAATTTTAAAAGGGTTCTTTAACTCTAATTAGTGAATCTACTTGGGAATTCTCAGAAATAGTATTCTGTACTCAAAAAGAAAGAATACCTAATGGTTTTTCATACAAAACAAAGTTGATTTCCTCCTTTAATTGCACAATTCAGACTTAACTAAAGGACCAGATTTGATGATTCCGTATTAACATGCGATGAGTTCTCTCAGCACATCTGATCTTTAACCTTTTATGAATCGGACATCACATTTACCTGTAAGATGTTTACAATACAAATTCATACTTTTATTTATTTATGGTCACTATGTTTGTGAGGTTATATAAACCTATTATATTTTCATTTAATATTTCATTTATGTTTGGTAATTAAATACTCATACTGTTAATTGCTAGAACTGTTTTTTGTTTTCTTTTTTTCTGAAGCTGAGATTAGTGGCTGTTTTGCTCCAGTGTTATGTCAGAAATCCTATTTTCTATGTCTTTTTGAGAGGTATATATTCTGGTTAAGATTCTTGCTGTGTTATTATATTAAATAAAGATCATCACCGTGTAAATGATAACACTGTACTGTTCTGCAGTCTCTTAAACTATTGTAAAAGCAAAAATCAGCTTGATGTAGAGATAGTGAAATAATATACAGCACTGAATTCCTCAATGTATAAACAAATGAACAGAATACAATTCTGTTACATATTGCATAACTTTCATAAGTAGAAATTGATTTTATCACTTGCCCAAGTAATCTCTATATATCCAGTCTTGGTCTTTCATGAAGTATGCTGCATATGCAATAAATATGAAGAGTACAAGTGTGTCTTGCTGGCTTCAAAGAAAGGAAAAACAAGGTAAAAAGAAGGTAAAGGAGGAAGCAATTATCAATACAAACAGAAACTTCTGCCATCCCAGAAAAAAAGAAAAAAAGGATCTATATTCTTTGGAACATGAGACCATATAAAATGATTCATACATTTTAATCAGAAGGAGAGACTTCATTCTACATGCTTAACATATATTGGCAAGTTATGCAAGTATAATGTTCTGCCTTTAATTTAGCCTCAAACACTGCAATGTGAATCAGACTAAACTACATTTAATCAGATTTCTGATGAATTATGAATGGACCTACGAAGAGACTGGGACATTAAGCAACAGATGACACATAACTGCCCCAGATGCTTCACCTAGGGTAAAATCAAGTAACTGTATTACAACTTCCTAAAAGCTGGAAGACTTAACAACCTAGATTTGTTGATACTTTAGGAGAAGAGGATACTCCAGGGCAGAAGACCTCATTGTTAAGACAGAAATTACAGACTTGTAGAAAAGACATCAAAAATACATTTTTCATCTTTGGCAGATAAAACATAATCATAATCGGAATAACTAGATTCCAAATAAATTACTCAATGTGTATTTTATGCAAAACTAAAACAGGTCCAGTACAGGATTTTGTAGTTTTCCCTGTGATTATCAAAAATTCACCAAAGTGTAAGTCTTTAAAACTCTCACTTCTGTCTTCTGCTTTCTGTTTCAGTTTTGCATACTCCACACTATCCATCCAGCTAATTTTGTTATTTAACTGCCTGCATTCCAAATGAAGGAAATAAGAGGAGCAGGTAAATGCCTAATTTAGAGGTTCACTCTCTGAGGAAATAATGGACAGCACTGAATTAGACTTTATTTCCATATAAAACCATGAAAAATGGCATCCATTCTTAGCCAAGAATTTGAAGACAAGACAGGAAAGCAGCACAGGGATCCTGCTAAGCACTATTAAAAGATTAGTCAAATACTTCTGTCAGTGAAATCATATGCTTTTCACTATCAACGTGTAGGCAGCATTGTGGATTTTCAAAGTCACAGGTAAAATGATTGACTGACACAGAAAATTCTGACCTACCACTGTTGCGAAGAATGACTGCCGTGTGGAGAAAGTGATCTCACTGTCCCCCTGTCAGAGCATTATTTCATCAAAGTACAGTGCAAGCAGTTCAGAAGTTAAGCTGTATTTCTGTCATTTCTCTCACAGCTCACAAAGGACTATTAGCTTTTTGTAGCAAGTAGCTGCTGGCAACATTGCCACTGCGTCCAGTTTCTCAATCAACTTTGCTGGAGGGAAGACAGCCCTACACAAGACTTAAGTACACAAAGTAAGGCAAAATTTTGTTATAGTCCTATATGTAAAATTCCAAGTCTTACATACCATATATACAGATACTACAGAACTTCCTGAATTCAAGGTTGTGAAGACAGAAAAGCTCCAGCAATTGACTGGAGAGGAGCTCTTGCTATCACTTTTTGAATACCATTTGCCAGTAGTGGTCATTTGCTCTGGAGGATGAACTTACTGGAGACTTCTCTTCTGTACTGTATCACTGCTATTGTCCTGGTTCCCACAGAATATTCCAAAAGCAGCCCATCCTCCCACCCACTCTCCCTGTGTGTCATCACTGGTAGACTGCAGTGACTAGGAGAAGAGGTAACTGTTTTAAGTTGTGCCAGGAGAGGTTCAGGTTGGATATTTAGAAAATTTTCTTATCAGAAAGAGTGGTAATGCCTTAAAACTGGCTGCCCAGTGAAGAGGTAGGATCACACCCTGTGGAGGTGTTCAAGGAGTGTGTTGATATGGCACTGACAGACATAGGTTAGTGAGTTGGGTCTGATGATGACCTTAGTGGTCTTTTCCAACCTAAATAATTCTATGATTCTATGACTTATTTTCTTTCCTACACAGATATCTGTAACAATATGGTCCTTGTTCCAAACGCCCATCCATGTGATGTTTGGAACAGCTTTCACAGTTTCTCTCAGCATGGTCAAAGCCTACACTTACCATTCTGATGCTCACCACAGCTCCCCCTATCCATGCAGTCTTACCATGCAGCAGGTGGGGGCAACTTTCCATTTTGGTGGCATCTTAGTCAGTAGGGGCGGCTGATGACTCTCAACTCATTGCAGTGCTGAAGTCGAGAGTAACAAATAACCTCTAGTGAGGAGCTATGTTGCCAGCCAGGCAGCAGCCCATAAAGTTGTCAGTGCTTCCTACTCTGTGTCAGGAGCCCTGCTTGGTGCAGGAATAGCAGCAGCAGCACTAGCACACCTCAAACCCTCCCGCTTTAGCAAGAAAATCAACAACCTGCTCTACTGAACTCTGAGGACGTTTTATCAGAAACATTCTCCAATGTTGCCTGCTGGAGTCAATGTTTTAGAGCGCTGTGATCTTTTAGTTACCAAAAGGAATTGTCCCTGTTATAACTGGAGTATTCAGCTGGAAATTGTATCAGAAGAAGAAAAACACTCAAAAATCAGACATATAAAGGCTCAGTAAAATATTCTATGAATTTCTACATCATACATACAAACAACATGTGTTCAAATCATCAGAGGTCAGAACTGGGCTGCAGGCTCTTGCCCCAGGGTAATGCTGAACTAGATAGCTTATTCTGCCCTGCCTGAGTTTTTGTCCTTTCTATAAACAACAAAGTGCTCTAGGGAGTCATTCAGATGCCAGTAAGTGCTGGGACTTCCTAAGGCAAGCAAGCATAACTTTGTGCTTATGCTTCTGAAGCAGGTCACCGTCCTCTGAAACAGGTCTCTGGGCACAGAGGGTTCCCAGACTGTTCTGTGATGTCTGTAATTCATGAAATGAAGTAAAACATGTCACACCCTTTCTAAGAATCACTATCAAATTATTTCAGTGACTGAAGAGGAAGATTACAGAATCACACAAAATCACAGAATTGGAGCGGTTGGAACGGACCTCAAGATATCATCAAGTCCATTTCATCTGCTAAAGCCGGTTCCCATTCCTGCTTCTTTTTTCTAACTCTCATTCTGTCCCTAACATTTCCTTTCAGAGATCTCATTTATTCCCTGGACAACCTAACCTGCATTTTCATAAGTAAAGTAGCATTATTTTATTGATGCTACTTACGTATATTCCTATTCTGGGCCATCTCTTGAGAGATTCACAGAGCCAGTCTAAGTAGGGACGCATCCTAATAGTTGAGTAAATTTCTGGTTTTGTTTGTGAAGGACTTCTCTCCAACATGATTTAAATCTGGAAGAAAGAAATGTTAAACAAACCTATGTTGCATTTCCTGTCCAGTTACAAAGAGAAAGCAAACCCTGTGCATCCTGGAACACAGGTATGAGCTGTTAAAACTATTCTCTTAAATGCAACGCCTGTTTGCACTTTGAAACTGTGAGTTATCAGTAGTTCTGTTGCTTTGAACAAGAGAGCCAGTGTGCTACACCTGCACTGCCACTGTATACAGAAAGACTGTCACAATCAGGCAAATGAATACTGATTTCTTTTCCAAGTAAATTATGAGATCATAAAGGACCATCAGAATGTTCAGGAATATCTTTTGACCCAGGCTTCCTAAAACAGCCTTCTCAGTCCAAGTTTGATGATGACACAGGGCTGAGTGGTGCATTCGACACAATAGAAAAGAGAGACATCATCCAGAGGGACCTGGACATGCTCAAAAATTGTGCACATGAGAATCTAACAAGGTTTAATAAGGCCAAGTGCAAGGTGTTCCACTTGGGTTGAGGCAATCCCAGATGTTTCCTGCTTGACCAAACTAGTGACCTTTTATGATAGTGTCACTGCATCAATGGACAAGGGAAGAACCACTAATATCATCTCTCTGGACTTCAGTAAGGCCTTTGACACAGTACCCCACAACATCCTTCTCTCCAAATTGGAAAGATGTGGATTTGATGGGTGGATTGCTCAGTGGATGAAGAACTGGCTGTAGGTTTGAGACCAGAGAGTGGTGGTCAATGGCTCAATGTCTGGATGGAGATCAGTGATGAGTGGTGTCCTTCAGGGGTCAGTGCTGGGAACGATTCTCTTTAATATCTTCATCAATGACATTGACTGTGGGGTCAAGTGCACCCTCAGCAAGTTTGCTGATGATTCTATGTAGGATGCAGTTGATACACCTGAGGGACAGGATGCCATTCAGAGGGACCTAACGGGCTTGAACCGTGGGCCCAGATGAACATCATGAGGTTCAACAAATCCAAACGCAAGGTCTTGCACCTAGGTGGAGGCAACATCCACTACCAGTACAAGCTGAGGGATGAAAGGATTGAGCACAATCCTGCTGAAAAAGACCACAGGGTACTGGTGGATGGGAAGTTGGACATAAGCCAGCAATGTACCCTTACAGCCCAGTAAGCCAGCAATATCTGGGCTGCATCAAAAGAAGTGTGGCCCACAGGTTGAGGGAGGTGTTCCCACCCCCTACTCTGCTCTGGTGAAGCCTCACCTGGAGTACTGCATCCAGATGTGAAATCCTCAGTACAGAAGAAAGACAGACCTGCTGGAGCACGTTCAGAGGAGGGCCACACAAATGATCCAATGGATGGGACACCTCTCCTACGAGGACAGGCTGAGAGAGCTGGGGCTGTTCAGCCTGGACAAGAGAAGGTTCCGAGGTGACCTGGCAACAAGCTAAATTAACTAAACAAATTTGTGGCCCACACAGAAAGGTCCGTTACCTCCACTCCTTACCTTTTATTGTATGTTTGTATGTTTCTGCCAGTAAAGCACTGGGAAAAAAAAAAAAAAAGAAAAAAAAAAAAAGAAGGTGGTTGTAATCAGATCATTGGCTAAAACAACTGATCAATAACAACTGCATATGCTGCAAAGAGCCTTTAATGGCTCTTAATCCCCATTAGGCTGAGCTGGAGGAAGTTGGAGGGGAAACTGCATCACATTTCAACCATTTATAGCAGCATACTGGTACTTGAGCAGCTTTCAGGGAATGGGAGCACTTGTTTTGAGGTGCTCTGGGACAACCATCAGTAGGATAGGAAACTATTGCATCATTATCATCCAGGAAATGCTTTGGGGACCCTCCAGAGAATTGATTCCAAGGCTTATAATTTTTTAACAACAGTCTATGTTGGGTCAACCAGCAGAACAGAAGCATAAGAAGCTTTCTGCCACTGGCAACTAAACATGTTTTGGGACATATTTAACTCAGTTTATGAAATCAAAAAGGTCCAGTTTTAGTCATGTATGCCACTGTACTATCTTTACGAGCATCTCCTTCCAAACACGATGCATCTCCCTGACGTGTTTCAGTGAGGTCATGTGATGACAAAAGTTTCTATATGTACTTGCTTTGTTTCTGCAATAAACTGAATAAAATATGTACACCAATGTTACTGGTCGCTTGAGAATGTGTTCTTTTATCTCACATGTAACTCCTCTGCTTTGAAATGACTCTACATGCACATCTCTTCAGCCTGTATATTTTGTATAGCAAAGACAAAAGACCAAAATTCAAAATAAGAACCTATATAAAACATGTAGCACCCAATCCATAGATACTACATGTTATCACAGGGTTCAATACAAAATCTTAGTGAATTCAATATTAAGTTTGCCTAAGTTTATCTTATTCTTGCACTGTACTGACATTCAATAAATCTTATTTCACTGATTGGATCTAGAGCTTAACTAATGTCTGTCTCTCTTTAACAAGGGAATTGCACCAGCAAGTGGACTACAGGAATATCTGTGGGTCTTTTGATGGATTGAGGAAGTCTAGTGTTAAATGACTTAGTTTGTAGAATTTTGTGGGAACTTCAAAAGGAAAGTAGGAGGGCACTTTGAAGCAGCAGAATGATGTATTCTTGGCAAAAGCAGTTTGAGGCTGTATTAGAAACAGCTGCAACTTTCTTGGTGCAGTTGCTCTTCTGTCTTTGAACAACTCTGTCTTAGCTAAGAGTTAACAGTGCTGCAGGTATACAAAGTATTGCTTAAAAACAGTATTACTGAAAGAGCAGCCAACTTCCTTCTTCTCAGAGGCCTGAGTTTTGCTGATCTTCAATGCCTACAAGAGAGCAGGAATCAAAGAGGCAGCACTGCATCAGTCAGCTCAGCTGGCAATAAAGGCAGGAAAACACTGTTGATCAAGATTGCCTTAATTCACTATCATTTAGCCTCAAGAGGCTCTACCACTTTCTGGTGAATCAATTTTGCAGCTGGAAGGATACTTCCCCCTCACAGTTCTTATCAACTCAGCAATATAACAAGATACCTATCAACTTTGAGAGGAGAATACCTAGGATTTTTTAAGAATTTGTTCTTCTCCTTGTTTCTTCAATAGCTTATAGAAAGCCGCATAACAAAAAAAGATAATAGTTCTTTGCTTACTTCTAGGCCCAGAAATATTAATAGTTTCAGTCTTCAGTATTAAGGGATTAGCATCACCTCTTCACAAAACTTGGCCATTGTGTCACTTTTTTTTTCAGAGCAAATACACAAAGCATTTTCTTTTTAAAAATAGAACTCCAGACTCCAGGACACTATCCTGTTCTGCAGTTTTCAATGAAGAGTCCTATCAAAGCCATACGAACCCAAGGGAAATATTTTTAGTAGACAGTGGCTCTAACCAAGGTAATGGGCACCCAAAGTTTTCCTTCAATAAATAACTAGATTTCTTTGCATTCAGCACACAAATTGAGAAAGTGAGGTTCTCAGTTGTCTTAATGGTCATAGAGCAGTTTTTTGCAGTAGAACAGAATATGGAGTTCTGTTGAACTGAATAATTTTCCTAAGGCTTTTGTGTGTCATTTCAGTTTCTGAGGGTTAGATAACAATTGCAATAATATGAATAGATTACAGGAAAGTATCAGGCACTGGAACCAATGAGGTTATCCCATGGAGCTATTTTTGAGCTGCGTCTGTATCTGCCTCGTAAAGTCTTCTGCCTTTCTAAAACAATATGCAATTGGTATTCAAGACACATGCTTCTACTGGCAAACTAGAGTAAAGCATAGCAGCATTCTTGGAGAAAGCTGATTTTTAGTGTTTTTAGATTTTGCATCTTCAAAATGACATCTGCTTTGTGAAAGACTTAGAAATCTGAAAGGATGTTTGCAGAGGAGAATGAAATAGTATCTCTGATCCTTCTTTATTCTATCCCCTTCAAAATAAGCACTTGCACTTGCCTTCCTGCAAAAATGTGTACAATGCCATCTCACCTTCTGACAGTTTTTATATAACACTGTTTTGTATAAATATTATGAAACACTTATTTCCAAGTTGTATTTTCTATTAGACTAATCAAAATAGTTAAGCATTTTAATAAACATACCTGAATAAGAACACACATCTGTCAGAAAATACCATTGATCCATAGTATTATCTACAGTTTTACACAGCAATTGAATCTAGCTGATACAGTAATTCTGCCAAGACAAAACAGATTTGTCTTTTTAGATAAATTGCATATTCCTAATTATTTGAATTCCTCTGCTACTTATATATAAGGAACAAAATACCACCCACGTTTCCTTTTTATCTGACATCCTCTGATATGTGTGTGTATATAGATAATGACTGAATTTTTTTAATTATGTAAGAATGCATGAAGACAAGAATTTCAGTTTTCTCTACTCAACTTGAGCTCCTGAGGGTATGACATGATTCTGAAGGCTGGGCTGTTGGATACCTAGGGCCCCAAACAGGTTTGCACAGTGGAGGTGAGCTCCTTGCCACAGTTGCAAATCTACATGGCATCAGAGATGAAGACAGTGGTCCTCTGAACCTTATCCAAGTCCTCAGACCTACCTATGTGATATGGCCAGGGACATGGCACACAAGCCACATGGAAACATGGGCAGAGGCATGAGGAGCAACAGTGTGGAATTAAAGTTCATTTGCCAGCCTGGTATTTTGCCCATGGAGTTTTTCAGAGGCTTGGATCTCAGACACTGTGGAGACACTGTCAAGGTTTATCTGCTCTTCTACATGGCACCTATGGCACAACCAGGGGGATTCAAAGGTCTGGATCGTGGTAATTTTATGACTCTGAGGTGAGGAACAAGTTCATGGGTGTCCAGTGGTGCCTCCTTGATCTCACTGGTGAGGGCAAAAGGCTCAGGAAGGAGTGGATTAATTCTGCACATCCATAAGTGCATTGATGATAAGTTCTCAACACAGGTGATCAAGAAGTCACAAAGGGGGTGTGGTTTTCTGGATCTTAAACTCACAAACAAGGAAGAACTTGTTGGTGATGTGAAGGTCAGAGACAGACCTGGTTGTAGCTGTGGGATGGTGTGATTCAGGATTCTGAGAGGAGGGAACAAAACAAACATGGTCACAACTCCGTGCTTCAGGAGAGCAGATGTTGGCCTTCTCAGGACCATTCTACTTGAAACAACTTCATGGGATACAGCCCCACAGGAAAGAGGGATCCAGGAAGGGTTGCTGATATTTAAGAATTACCTCTTCCAAGTTCAGAAATGATATGCCTCAGTATTAGAAGACAAGAGTAGTCTACAGGAGTTCCAGGCCTCTGAGACAGGTGAGGACTATAGAGCAAGGAAGATTCCTTCTCTGTGGGGAAGGATCAGGTTAGGAAACATTTAAACAAACTGAACTTAGATAGGCCATAGGCCTTGGTGGAATCCACTCACAAATACAGAGGAAGTTGGTTGATATCACTGCAAGGTCAGTCTCATTGGGTTGTTTGGAAGGTCACTGTGATAGCGATTGGTTTCATGTGGACTGGAAGAAAGCCAGTGTCACCTCATCTTCAAAAAAAACAAGACAGAGCATCAAAAGAACTACAGAAAAGTAAGCCTCACTTTGATCCCTGCTGAAATGATGTCATAAAGAACTCCATAAATCATTTCTAAATATGTTAAGGATAAGAAGGCTACTGCCAGGTATCAGCATGGATTTATGAAAAGGAAAGTTCAACATGACAACTTTCTGTGAGATGTATGCCTTGGTGGATCATGGTAGAACAGTAGCTGGGATTTCTTTTGACTTTAGTAAGGCTTTCCACAGTGCCATAATATCCTCTTTGAATAACAGATGAAGTATGGACTAGATAAGTGAATGGAAAACTTGCTGAACCACAAGGTTTAGTGGGTTGTGATCAGTAAAGTCCAGCTGAAGTCCAGCAACTAATTGTGAACCACAAGGGATGATACAGGATTCAGTCTCATGACATCAGTGTTGACCTGTATGAAGAAAAATGATACAGAACTTGGATAAGTGGTTGGTTTGCCAGAGGGCTGTGCTGCCATGCAGAAGAACCTTGATAGGCTGAATAAATCATAGAATCATAGAATCATAGAATGGCCTGGGTTCAAAAGGACCACAATGATCATCTAGTTTCAACCCCCCTGCTATGTGCTGGGTTGTCAACCACTAGACCAGGCTGCCCAGAGCCACATCCAGCCTGGCCTCGAGTACCTCCAGGGATGGGGTATCCACAACCTCCTTGGGCAACCTGTTCCAGCATGTCACCACTCTCTGTGTGAAAAACTTCCTCCTAATATCTAACCTAAACCTACCATCTCAGTTTAAAACCATTCCCCCTTGTCCTATCACTATTCACCCTTGTAAACAGCCGAACGGACAGAAAAATTTATGAAATTAAACAAGAATAAGTGCTAAGTTCTGCATCTGGAAAGGAATGGTCTCAGGCACCTGTACACACTAAGGACCAACCATCTGCAAAGCAGATCTTTGAAAAAAGACCTCAGGGTCCTGGTGGACAGCAAACTGACCAAGAGCCAGCAAGGCAGCCATACAGGAAAGGCTGCCAACAGCATTGTGTGCTACAGTAGGCAGAACAATGCCAGCAGGTCAAAAGAGGTGATCATTCTCCTTTGCTCAGCAGTGGTGAGATACTCAACCAAGGTCTGGACTCATCAGCTCAAGAGAGATGTGGACATACTAGACAGAATCTAATGAAGGATCAAAAAGATGATTTAGGGACTGGAGTATCTGATATAAAAGGAGAGGTTGACAGAGCTAAGATTGTTGAGTGTGGAGGAAAGAAAGGTCAGAAGGGCAGATCTTGCATATAAATGCCTAAATATGTATAAATGCCTAATGAGGAGAGTAAAGACGGTGAAGACAAATTCTTCTTAGTAGTACCCAATGAAAAGCTAAGAAGCAATGGGCATGAAATGCAGCAAACTTTTATATTGCAGGAATGGTCGAACAGTGAAACAGGTTGCCCAGAGAGGTTGTGAAGTCTCCATCCTTGGACGCATCCTGAAGCCAGCCAGACAATATCCTAAGCAACCTGCTGACTCTGCTTTGAGCAGGAAGTTGGACTAGAAGGATCACATCTCATTCCACTTGGTGGGTTGCGAGTAAGATGAATCTTTGGAATCCCACTGAATGGGGCACCCTCCAGGGGTTGCCAGAGAAATGGAGTTGGACCATGAACCAGAGGAGCAATACAAGACAATTTACCATGTATTTGGTATAGATGTCATTTCCTTATCAACTACTTTATGGCAAATTTAGGCAATGGTACTTGGAAAAAGAGTAAAAGAAGATCAAGAAGAAAGAGGAGAAAGCAGTAGGGAAAGAGAGATTTAAAGGTAGAGATATCTCACCATTCCTGGATCCAGCGTTGTCTTGAGTCTGTGGTCTTGATCAATGGGTGGTGGGTTGACAAAGTTGAATGTGTTCACTGTTATACAGTCTAGTTAGTCCTAGATTGCCCTAAAGATGTCACCCTGCTTTGTTTTCTGGAGTTTTCCAATGAGAGTCTCTGTCGTGCATTCTATCCTCCCTTTTCTGTTGTCATCATTCATGAGGAGCCATGAAAGAATGTGAAGATAAACAGTTTGTCACTCTACCTTTGCAGAGTGATGTTCTATTGATCACACAGCTTCCAACTGAAATCATTGAGGCTCCATTCTTTCATATTCAGACAGTTCTTAAGGCTAGTTTCTTGAGTCAACAGGTTGCTTGTACAGTCAACAAGTTTGTTGGAAGGCTCAGACAGCCCCCACAGTTACCTTCCAACCTCCTTGATAGCATGATTTTATAATTTATAATTCATTTGTGAGAGGGGTCAGTAATAATTTTTTGGCTGTCTGTAATGAATTGTCACAAGAACTAGAGTGGTACCACACCTAAACCGATAGACCCAATTCTGGGCCCACACTCTGGCAATGGCTTGGGTCAAGGATTCCCCCTGCACCTTCGCCTTGTTTACTGCTGGAAGGGAGCCACACTACACCACTGCCAGGGCTCTGTGAAGAAAATTATCCTATGTGCATTAATTATCTCATTCTTCTTCAATATCTATAAGTTTTTAGGGGATCTTGGTTCTCTTCACCAGTCCAATATAATTACCTCAAGTCTCAGCTGGAGGGGCAGAAAGAGATGATCTCCTTGCAGTTCTAGTTCCTCCAGTAGACGAATCAACAAGGCTAGGACTCTAAAATGAGTTTAATACAGACAGGAGAGTACCAGACTGAAGTACATACAGCAACCAGAAATCTGACAAGCTGTTGTATTTTGTAGCAGATGCAGCTTTAACAGGGTATATGGCTCCATTCCTAGACATAATGAATTGCAAACTCACACTGGGAATGCTGTTTTTGTTCAGAAACTATCTCCTCAGTTAATAGACAATATGTGCACTGGATAAATGTGTGCTTCTGTTCCCATAATGCAATGAGAGATCACAGAAAGGAGCTGTCACACATTGCTGGACAGATACTGATTATTTTGGATGTTTATATCATTGCTGTCCCTTCCTCTTCTGAACAATATAGTTAAAAAGCTAATGCTCAGAGATCAAATTAAAGGATGGCTCTTCTATTTCAAGAAGTGCAGTACCAGGCTGTACTGTGTACTGTTTAAGGAGATGGATATTTTCTGCTTCCTGTTCAAGGCAGTGGGATGTACCCATACAGTCTTTACAAAAGGCTAGATATTAAGATATATATGTGCACAAATATGCATATACACTCTTGAACAGATCAGGTGCATCTCTTCTGTTTGCTCCAGCACGAAACGAGAAAGTGGAGGGAACAGGGACCTCAAATACTGGGACTTCCAGGATGGATTATATGGCATCAAGAGAATGTGTAGGTGGAAGATTACTCCTTCAAGACAACACAAAGACATGAACTGAAGAACAGGTACCAGACAGCTAGCTGGATAAGGCAAATTCACTAACTAAATAAGAACATGCTATTAGGGCAAATAAGCAGCACTCTCAGACAGATATCCAAGCATGTACATAATTCCTCTGTCAACTTCATCTTACAGCATTAACATATGAATGACAAGTCTCATGAACATCAAAGCCATTATGCTCAGAGTAGATTAAGTTTCTAATATGGAGCACAATGGAAAATGAAAGAAGGATTGCTATTCGAAACAATGCTGATGAGAACAGTACCTGAGACATTACGCATGTACTTACTGGAAGCACCATCAAAGAGGTACAAAAATACCAGAATAGCATATTAAGGAAATTTACTTCAGTTTGGGTATACAAGAAGCTCAGATGCTGAGCAGCAATGCCCACTGCACAGAAAGCTTGTCACCAGCTGCAGCCTCCATCTTAATGAATAGGAATATTGTTTGAGGCACTGGCAGTAAAGGCAGATGAGTGTGATCATAAACTTGTTTTCAGTGTTGCCATTAGTGTTCAGATATTGAATTTTTTATTAGCTTCTGCAAGCTAATAATGAGGAAAGACAGAATTAGTCTTGCAGTCTTTGACACAAGCTGACATACTTCTGTTGCCACAACAAACTGTAGAATTGTGTGCCATTCAAGGTGTTTCAAGGATCAAAGTGGGTGCAGATTTCTTGTTAGAAGAGCCTTTTAAAATCAGCGCCTTGAGAAAATTCTTCCTACTGTTGTCTTTACTTCAACTGTATTTCACATCTAACTCTACCATTTGGCACATTTGGGGTTCACTATTGGATTCTGAATCTTACTGAGTGGCCTACTCAGTTAAGATGAGGATGAAGGAAGAGGAAGAAACAAGAAGGTCTACATTTAAATTAGTGGTCTAAGGTTAACAAACAAACAATCAAAAAATAACTAAAACAAATTACCATCACCACTACTAAGGTGCTAAGTATCAGAGGTGAAGTCCTCAAAATCATGGAATGTCTCAAATACACCAATAGGTAACCTCCAACCTGCCCATACATGTATACATTTTGAGTGTATATTTAATAGTACGACATTACATTTCACACAGAGGGTGGTGACACACTGGAACAGGTTGCCCAAGGAGGTTGTGGATGCCCCATCCCTGGAAGCATTCAAGGCCAGGCTGGATGTGGCTCTGGGCAGCCTGGTCTAGTGGTTGGAGACCCTGCACATAGCAGCGGGGTTGAAACTCAATGATCATTGTGGTCCTTTTCAACCTGGGCCATTCTATGATTCTATGATTCTATGATTACATGGTAAATACAGAATATCATGTCTATTTTCAGTACTTTTGCCTCATACAGTTTACACAACATACCATGTCTTAAGGTTGAATCAAAATTAAGTGGACAATCATGCGTAGGACTCCTGTGTCCAGCTAATTGCTGAGAGAAGGACATATCAGGTGAACAAGAATGCAAATTCCCAGAACAGTCCTACTTCCTGATTAAGTCCATTGACTGTTGTCATGAGACTCAATTGTTTCTGTCTAGACACAGAGTTTCTCTGTGATACTGATCATATCATTTAAGCAAACTCTCTCTGTGATCACTGCTCTCTCATTCTGAGTGCTCAAAACGAACCAACAACTGAACCAACCAAACTCTCATAATTGCAAAAGTTTGATAAGAACTGTGGTCTGAACAAGTAAAAGGCAACAGAATGCCCAGAAATTCTAGGCTCTAGTCTTGAAAATTAGCTTCAAAAATGAGCTGATATAGGGCTGTTTTGGCTTTAATCTTAGTGCCTCTGCTTCCAGTTTGTAAAATGGAGATATCATTCTGTTACTTTGCTGGTGCATTGAATAAATATTTTTTTTAGTCTATACAAAGAAGACACAGTGATTAGAATCAGAGAAAAGACCCATGAAAAATGAATACATACCTAAAAGACAGTGATATATTTTAACTATGATACTTTCTGGCTATTGAGGCTAGCCATTCTTTTCAGGCAAAATTTTCTGGTATTTTTTTTTAGAGATCTGTATAAATTTGAAAATTTCTGAAGTTTCCATACAGACAGCTAGGAACAGGTAGTATCTAATCCTGTACTTGTATAAGGAATTGACTCTAAGCCATGTGAATCCAAATATATAAAAACATTCTAAATAATTCTGACAATTCCATGTTATATTATGTATCTTTTGCAGTAAATCTAGTTTCTAAATTGTCCAGGGTAAGGGGATATTCAGAGTAGGAATGCCTTAAGATTCTGCAATATCAGCTACAGAAAATCTGGCCTCAGTACTCTTCTCTTGTCTGTCATATCCTATATTATGAATAAATGCAAGTAACAGTAAAGGCATTTGAAAGTCTAAGTACAACTATTATATAGCTTGGGATACTGTGTTCTTGGGAACGCAAGGTAGCCAGATGATACAGCACTCATTGTTTTTGCTCTACTTGCTAGTCCCAGAAGTCAGGTCAAGTCTCAGGTGCCTTTTTTCCCAGTTTAAAATAGATTGCACTAATATTTATTCTAGATAGGAACTCTTCACTTTTGGGATCCTTGGCCACTTCTGTATTGTTTTCAGGGGAATAATTTGTTCTTATAAACACGAAGAGGGACTCAGGAGGAGATTGAATGGTCTGAAATGCATGCCTTCAGAAGACATGAAGACTTCTCCTTTTTGTACAACTACCTGTACTCAATCTGTCTGCAAAACTGCTGCATCATTGCCCTTTTAGTCAAAAGCAAGTGTATTTGAAAGTACATAGCTAAACTGCTCCATAAGGAAAAGTGGATTTTGGAAATGGTATAACAATAGCCCAGCAACAAGCTGAATACTAGCATGATGGGTATTGTCTCAACTCGTTAAGATCTAAGACATTATACAATAATGAATAATACCCCACACCTCACATGAGACCATTCAGTACACCTCTTCCTATGTTTGGTTCTCAGGTAACATCACGGCAACTAGTGAAATGTTTCAAAACTGTAATATAAACAAATAAATTGTAAACAAGACAGTTTTCTTTCTCCAACTCAAGTGTAACTCACCTCAAAAGGGTGAAAAATCTATTTCAGAATTTCTTATGGTCTTTGACATTAGGCCAAAATGTATTTGATTAAGAAAAAAAGTAATACAACAATGTTCTTGATTTGTGTTTTGTTTTTCTCTTCTGTGGACTCACATATATATTTACACCCAACTAGTCTCTTTACAGAGATTTTCACTTGATGTCCTGCTTCCTCTCCTGAAGCTGAGGCATATACAGTACCTGTTTCATTAGTGTCACCTGGCTTTTCATTAGACAAGGACAATGAGATTCTGCAGTGTTCAAGGAACAGACCAATAAAGATGTATTACTGTCACTTTATTCAATAAGAGCAGATGGATCATAATAGCATGTCTGATGCCAGTATGTTTGTACAGCCATTTTTTCTTATCAGACAGTTAATGAAATGGATTTCTATCATAGCATCTTTAAAATATAATACTCTCACAACTGCCTTCAAAGACTTATTTTGAACCAAATATGTTATCTATCAAAATCTTCATTAAAATGAGGTGCAAGCCTACAGGAAGAGACAGATTAAATCACTGAGGCATCTGGACCTCTTACTCCTCTAATGCTACCTCATTATATCGTAATCTGTTATTGCAGAAATTTAATTTTCTGATGCCATGGAATTGTTGAGGATCTTCCAGTTTCCAGCATTTTCACTCTACCTAATTGTAAACTTCAAGATCATTTGGTACTTGATACTCTTAGGTTCCAAGATTGAATAGGAAACCAATACACTGTAAATGGGGAAGCACTTAACAAGAAAACATGATGGTGTTGTATTGACTACAGTACTAGATAAGAGATAAATAAATAACATTTTCACCTGAGATGTCCTCAACTTCTCATTGACACATTTATTAAGTAAGTCTAGTCAAAGCAAACTGCTTTGTTGCTTCAGTACTGAGCAAAGAGGGAGACTGAATACACTAACTATGGTCATTTGCCTAATACCATCTCCGAGCAGTCACTGAGTCCATGGTTATGGTAACAGAAGTAGACCCTACCTTACCTATAAGCTTGACAGCTGGACTTTAAATTCCAGAAGACTGACATAAGAGGGAGAAACGAACAATTTCATTAAGATACATTCTAAGATGTCTTCTTCATGCACTTCATGCGTTGTTCACTGGGTCACTCTTTCCTCCCAAGGAAATATATCAGAGTAACAAATTGTTTTCATGGCACCCTGTTAATCCTTCAGCTGAGGGATGCTGGACTTCAGATTTTCCAGGAACACATGCACAAAGATGTATCATCTACCAGATTTTTATGGTGGAAAATCTCATCTCCACAGTGTGGTAATAATGCCTTGTTGGAAAAGTTTTATATGTTTTGGATAGCAATACTGAATAGTTCTTATTTGTGGGACACAAAAACAAAACACCTCCTAAAGCACACAGACCCAGACTCAAAGATCACTAACTGGGGTAAAACAATAAGGGGAATATATCCTAAATAAACAGAAAGTATTCCAACATTCCTGTCTTCCCACACCAACCACAAAATGCACTTACCACTCAAAACCAGTACTAGATCATTCTGGGTCAGTTTTTTCTGCTGTTCTGTAGTTTGAAAACAGTTTCTGTGAGATAAGAGTCTTAAAAAGAATTTCCCCTTCAGATTTAGGGCCAAAATAACTATAACTAAGCAATTTAAAAACAAACAAACAAAAAACAACAAAGCAGATATAAGCAAATGCTTTGAGATCTTAGACATCATAGGGTCTGGATTTTGGGTGGTTCTATGTGGAGCCAGGAATTGGACTTGATGATCTTTGTGGGTCCCTTCCAACTCAGAATATTCTGTGATTGTATCATTCTGTGAAGAGTGTATCCAAATTACACGCAACTTCATCATGTACCAATTTATTTATGCAAGTTGTTAAAGCTAAAATTTAAAATTTTAAGACAGCTGTGAGATAGCATCAATATTCATATGCAAAATTTGGATAAGGCATCATTTTCTAGTATACATCAGATTTTAATTCTTTAATGAGTGAATGAAAAGACTTGCAGTAATGTTCTAGATTACAAAAGAATTTACAATGCACTGGTGCCCACTTCATGGTCTGAATGCACAGAATAATCATGTGTTAAAGTAAAATCTCTTTTCTTAATTATCATAGAGCTGAATAACCTAATAATTATTCATTTCACCAAACATGTAAATAACACTTAAAACACGAATTCCATTTTTAATCAGTGAAAACTGCCATTTGTTGAAAAGGTTTTTTGAGTAATTACTTTGAATCCTCATTAGTAATGTGGATTTATAGGAAAATCAAAACTATATTAATTACACCATATTCTCATTATGTATTAATAGACTCAGAAACCAAACATTTTGTGCCTTGCAGAGTGAGGTGTAATATTTATATGCTGCTTCGCAACAGCAGCCAACACAGCACTTACCTCTAATGCACCTACTTTGAAGTATTGACTTGGTAGTCCTGAGAGACATGAGCTCAAATCCCAGCTGGGAGTGAAGGAACTTCACCGAGTCTCCAGACCAACATCTTGGGTTTTTTTTCTTCTCTTAAGGGACCAATTTATGTCAGTGGGTGCAGTTCTTGTTTTGAGACATCAGCTCCCAGATGCAACACGTGCGTCCCATAGTTATTTCATGGAAGCCTATAGAATTCTCTTTCCTTGCTGGGAGAGAGCTGAAAAGATGCAACATCTCAAGATCAATTATACATAGTCCTATAAACACAGGCATACACCACTCACTCATGCAGCTATGAGCTGGGGTAATATCTCATTCTCAGAGGCATGGTAATAGGAATGTTGCTTCTTGTGTTGCACACAGTGTATTTGCCTGACTGGAAAGCCTGGTCACTTTAGCAGCTGGTGGGTTCCAAGAGTTGAGTTAATGTTTTTAGGTATGAGTTCAGAGCAAAATGATTGGTTGTAGCTTCATTACAGAAGTTCTTGTCAGACACATGCTTAAGTCAGGTGTCAGACTTGTGACACTACTTGGCCAATGCTGGTTTCTTTAGCTTAACCGAGTTTATTACTTTTTCATCTGGCTGCACAGTCCGAATGATTTATTTTGAAGGGTGGTAAAGACAACCAGAGTTGCCAGCCAGATTCTGAAGATCATTAGTGTCAATATGAATCTTAACTATGCTGATCCATATTTTCAAGGACTGCTGTAGTCACCCCAGCCCCAGGACCTGCCCTTGAGAGTAGCATTCCTCAGAGGGACCTTTGAGGGAAGATGCTTTTCCTTGAGCACTCATTTGCCAACTGATCTGGGTAAACCCATGGAGCACACAATAACACTTCTCACTTGTGGTTTGCCACATCACCACCCCATCACACAAGGGAAAGGGCACCCACTGAACTACAGATTCCCCAGTTACATATTTTCCACGTCTGCAGGTGCTGTCAAATGCCTAGGTCAGTGTACCCTGTCAAGTCCCAAAGTGACAATGCTGGAATGGCTGAGAATTGTTCTGATGGACCTGATACCACTGGAAATCTGTGGTTCCACAGTGACCTTGAGTGTCCCATTAGCCCCATTAGTATGTGGTGCCCAGCAGGCCCCATGCAGTTGAGAATTTCAGCCCTCTCTCTTACAAAGTCCCAGCTCGACAGTGCAGTAGGGAATTATGCTCTTATAAAGAGAGTTAATTTCTCCCTCTCACAAAGGAAATGGCTGTTCTTCATTCCTGGTGGCTGCTCTTGGTCTGTTTTTAGCTTTTCTAAGTTCCTTTTCTTGACTTCACCATCTTCATAAGTGTTTGCAGCTCAAGCTGTGTCATCTGAATATGTCATTAGTCAGTGAATAGCCTAGAGAGGAACAGTCAGCTGGGGAGGATTTGGGGCTATATAATACTGATCTCTGCCCTCTGTAGATTATGAGCATTTTTCTAAGTGTCTCTAATTTTAATCTCCCAAGCTGTGGCTTGTACAAAAATATATTCAATAGCCTCCTCTCTAGTGTAATATCTTTATATTAAGGATTTTCTCTTTCACCTCAGGAAGTCAGCTTTGTGGCAGACCATCTCATTTAAAATGTAGTACAACAACAGTGGCATTTTTCTGAGGAAAATTGGAAGTACCACAGGTGATAGATTCAGCTTTTGCCTCTGTCTGCTTACAAGTGTTGTAGACAGAAAAAAATCATTTTGCAACACATTGCTGAAAGTTCAGATCTTTTCAGTTAGTGAAAGTAAGTAATTTACTTCTGCCTGTAAGTAATAATTATCTATATAGAAACCATAGTGATGGAGAAAGACAGCCCAGCAGGGTAAAAGGAGAATAAGAAGTCCTGGGATTTTCTGAAAGCATTCAAAGTGATCAGTAAGCAATCTGCCTCTGTCTCCTTCCTTCCACTGAACATATAGGATGGGCACATAATAGGGAAAATAAAATAAAATAAAATAAAATAAAATAAAATAAAATAAAATAGTAAAATAATGAAAGCAGGTATGTAAAAAGCAGAGCAAAGATGACTCTTTTGTGATTCGATGGTTAGAAATAGGATCCAGCTTGCAAGGAGCAGGAGAAGGATAAGAAGGCTGTGCTAGCGTGGGTTTAATCCCGATCTCAGAAGAGCCAGGGTGTTTCAGAGCTTCTCTGGAATTATGTAGGCAAAAAGTCTGATCCACATAACAGTGGATGTGGATGACTCAGAACACAGGTTCAGTGATACAGATCAGGTGTTCCTGCCTAGACCCTGACTGAACTTTATCCTTATTTGTTCCATTATGTGCCTCCCACCCCAGGCACCACAATGTGACCCGACCCTTCTATCAGCTTCCCTGTGGCTGCTGACCTACAGCTGTAGGCAGAGGAAGCCCTGGTGACCGCAGGACTGTTTTCCGTTCCCTGCTTTGTTGTGTGCTAGGACAGATTATCATTGCTCAACTCCAAAAAGCTCCATGGGTGGTTTCCAGAGAGCTTAATTTAAGTATATGGCCACCATATCCTTTCCTTTTTACCTTTATTCTCTGCATTATTTTGGTTATTCAGTCACATGCTCCTCCCAGGCAAGGCAGACTTTAGTTTCAGGAGGCTGGGAAAACAGCAGTGTAACAGTGCTTCTCCAGTGTATAGGCCATTTGATATAACTTCTAGTGCTTCCTCCCAAGTGCATTCTTCTTTTTCTTTTTTTTTTTTTTTTCATTCCTCATTGCACCCTGAGCAACTTTCCTTCAGGAGACATTCCTACATTTTAATGGATCTTTAAATTCGTCTTTATTTACCCATCCTTAGACTCAGTGCTTCCTGTTCAGGGCCTTAACCAAAATGTTTTTCACAGCACCAGGCCTTCCTCCCAAAATTGCTTCTGATCAGCAGTACAGCTTCATCTGCAGTCAGTGCCCTGAGCACTGTGCCTCCCCTATCAGCCGTTTCAGGCGGGAGGGAAAACATACCCTATCCGCCTATGATATCCTCTTTATTTCCTTGTTGCAGCCCTTTTCATTTCTCCCTGGCTGTTCTCTGACAGCTGCAGCCCAGGCTCCAATCTGCTGCAGGTGGCTCTTTTTGCCCTTCAGGCTTTCTTCACCATTGTGATGCATTAATGAAGTAGAGCTCCCTGTCAGACTTCATCAGCAGTCTTGTGAAGGCAGAATGAAATCACTTCTATTGACCCACTGGCATATTTATAGGCTCCTTCTTTTTTGCTGAGTATGGCAGTTATCACCTTTCCATCCCCATGTTGTGTTTATTCAGCAGAAAGCTAAATCACATCTGTGCACAAGTGGAACATTAATCAGTAAACGTAAGCCTCTCATAAAGACTGCTGAACCTATCTAATTACCAGAGCTGGGACAGCTCACAACACCTACCCCTCAGAGGGGTTCGCAACCCCATCAATCCACAGCCTTCCAAACAGAGCCCAGCAAGCTCAGAGACTTTTTTCAGCTTTCCTTTTACTACACTCTGCCCGGAATGCAACATTTTAAAGTTTTCCTGGGTTTATTCCCGGAACCCCCCTTTTATTCTGCAGCCACAACAAACCCACTGGGGAGCATCCCTTTTTTTGTTTGTTTTTTAAACTTTGTTCTATTTCTTCTTCTTATCTGATTAATGAAACAGTTTTAGTTGAAAGGGACCTACATAATATAGTATATATTTATGATAATAATTGCTTCCAACATAATCTGTTCCCATACACATCTGTATATGCCTAGCCATCTCAACAAATTTTCATCATGTTATCCAGCAGCTATGAAAATCAGTCACCCTTCTTGATCTTGGCATTGGATGTTATCATACTCGCAACTGTATGAGAGCTGCTCCAAAAGTAATGCCTCCTGTTTTATTATGATGGCCCATGATGTCATTGGTGGATGGCAAATCTTGGTATTGTGGAAGTAGGGGCTGACCCTTCCCACCAATACCAGTTTCACTTTGTTGCCATGCAACAGATGGCAGCAGAGGGGCAATCTGACAAAAAGTCATCTGACATGGAAGTGCGTTTGATGCAAAAATATGTCACTGAAATCCTCTATGCAGAAAGAAATTGCTCCCACTGATGCTCATGGGCACTTGCTGAACGTTTATGGGGACCAGGCAGTGGATGTCAGCACAGTGAGGCAATGGGTGGTGACTTCCAGCAGTAGTGACAGCAATGTGAAAGACAAGCCACGTTCCTTTATAGTCGTTTTTATATATATATATATATATATTTTTTTTTTTAATAGCAGATTTTTATGAGCATGGCATGCAGGCTTTTGTTTGTTGCTGGTGAAAATGCATAACTAATGGTGGTAACTATGTGAAAGAGGAGTTTTTTATAGCTGAGAATTTGCTCTATCAAATAGTGTTTTTGTGCTCTTTGTATCTGTTGTAATTTCCATGGAAACAAGTAGGAGGCATTATTTTCAGAGCAAGCTACATAATAAAATAGAGCATACTATTACATCAGTATGGTAGTGTTTTCAATAATTATGCATTAGTAGCAAAAGGTTTTGATAAACTTTGTGAAAAGCAGTTGACTCAAATCTATGATGAAATAAAAGGTGATGTTGGGCAAGATTGTATCATTTCCAAATCATATCATTCTATGATTCTATGATTTTATTTCTTAATGAAATTACAGATTTGCCCCCCCAGGCTACTTGTATGGATAGATATAATTTAGCTTCTGAAAAATTTCTGGCTTATTCTTCCTTTAGTCCAATGAAGTTAGTAGTTTTCTTTCTAAGTTTCACTTACATAGTTTATTTTCTGAAAGACTGCTCAGCTCCATCTAGAATACATCAGATGGATTAAAAACTGGTAAATCTATAAATCTTAACAGAGGGAGGCATCATCTTCTGGGGATATTTTTAGGCACTAATCTTTTAGTAGTCCCGTGCTATTTTTAACTGTCAGGAGGAAAAAATTGCAGGTAGATTTTACCAGTGAGATGACTTATATAATTTACATATGACAAATCAATTCTAGAGAGAAAATGGCTCATTTTAGCAACGTGTATTTTAATAAAATTTAATCTATGAATCAGGATTATACACTGTATTTATGAGAGAGAGAGGTAGTTCAGATTTGGGGTCGAGAATCGGTGTGATGCTATGTGGCAACTAAAGGAAGTAAATTTGGCCCTTGACTGAGTGATCAAGGGAACATCAAACAGAAACTAGATGTTCAAGCCACAGTGAAGTCATTAAAAAAAAAAACTCTAATTGGTAATGGCTTCTGAGTTCATCACATGAGAAAGTCGAAAGCGAGAGATCCAAGAATTAATTCAGTAACCAGAAAGCCTGATTACTATAGTAATTTAAAAAATTCCATTTAGTATATCCCAATATATTTCAGGAGGAAATGTGATCAATTAATTACTTAAATAGGATATAAATTTTAGATGTTAGTAAAATTGTTTAGCTAAGTGGACAAAAATAAAGCCACAGCCAGAGCTTGGTCACTTCTGCCAAGCAGATGCTTTGCTGGAATAAGATCTGAGATAATATTAAAAATAAAGGGAAACAACTATTGAGACAAGCTACTCAGGTTTGCATTGGTCTGAAACATATATAAACTAAGATAATAAAACCTCTAAAAATAGATGCATATTTCAATCAAAATTTGCTGTACTTGATAGATAAATAGTTCGTTACCATCTTAGAAGATTAAAATATGCAAGCAGGTAAACCCATGTCCTTTTTGGGTAACGTTTTCATATTCAAAAGAGATGTATCTTCATGTCCAATAATAGTCCTCATGCAAACTCTGAAAATGTTACTGACGACAAAATGGATAATTAATTTTTAGGGGCTTGACTAAGCTATTCAAGGAAACTATTAGACCCAGGAGGAGATGCCCTAGAAATTCATATTCACATCACTACAATACAGGTTAATAGGTATTAGTTGCAAAGATCATGTAAACCACACACAGGAATTCAAGAAATTCAAATCTAGGTTATTGAAATAACTGCTTATTGGACATGCAGCCTCCTTTAGCTTACCTGGCAGAGGTTTTAGGGAAACTGATGGGTTTAATTAGAGATCTATAAAATTCTGTTTAGTGACTTTTTTATCTATGTACTTAGGTGAACTTTTGGCACTTTCCATCTGAAGGAAGGCAGGAGCTCTAATCCTTATGAATTCTTTCTGATTAATGTGTTGATTTAATCATATAATCATTATTGGTGCCTTTTCTAGGCGACATCATTAAACTATTGTTGGAAAATAGCTGGTAACTACATCCCATCAAAACAAACAAGCAAATAATAATCACTGCTGGTAATTTAACAATGATAGATTCCTAGGTTTCCTCACCATTAACGTTTATTCAACAGGTTTAATGTTGTTTCTCCACAGGACCAAAGAGTGGACTTGGCCTTGAATGACACTATTTCAAGTGATTTTCAAGCTTCATCTCTGTTTGTAAAAAGCTTTTGGCATTTCCTTATAAAAGTAAGCTAGAAATCCCAGATAAGCCTTTATTTATGACATCTGAAATCTTTCAAATACAATAGCCTTGTAAGTATGAATTAACAAGACTTTATTAGCTTATTGTGAGGACTAAGGTTATTCCAAGAAAAGCCAAATGAAACTAGAGGATCTTCCTCCGGGATCTGAGTATTTAAAAGAAGCTCATCATGTATGTGGAATTGATTACACTGTTTTGAAACAAAATGAAAGAATCAGACAATGCATTTCTTTTTCTGATGGGAAAAGAACAGCAGTGCATAAGCAGCTTGAGATCTCAGCATCCGTGTTCTCTATGTATAAGATACTTTGTCTGTCTTCTCCCAACAGAGGGAGTCTATTCAGCCAGGGAAATGATACAGCCTGAGATTATTTACATTCCTTGTGCTGTCAGATAAGAGAAAGGAGATCATGTCTACATGGATGTGTGTAAATGCAATTATAGAACAAGAATCATGGACATCTCTTCATCATCATCTAATAGCAACGCAGTTACCACAAAGCCACCAAACATCAATTTAGCCCTCAAACAGTGAAGATGTCAGGGAAGCAGAGAAGGCTGATGCCATCTGAGTGAGGACTACTTCTGTTAGGAATGCTCAGCTCTCCAGTTACAGCACAGTTTTGATGTTTGAAGTAATACCTACTACATGCTTTCAGAAGAAGACCACCACAGAACTTCAAGACCAGGCATTATTTCTTGGTCTTACAATTCCAAGCAAACAAGACAAGGGAGAATGTGCACTTGTAAGCTTGGGTAACTTTTTGCCCTGTCACCTGCCATTCTTCAGCTTGCACTGGAAGCAATAAATTCAGATACTCAGTTCCCATCTAAACTCATGATTGGAGACAATTAGAGACTTGGAGTGTGTTTTCCATGTCCTCATTTAGCTATTTTATCTCCAGATTCTATGATTTAATATTATGTCAGAAACAGCACTCTTGGTGAGGGATCCATATCTCTCAAGATTAGACGGCTCATTTTATTTGGTCAGTTCTACCTTTAGAAAAACAAACATTCCTTTGACAGTACCCTATGGTTTCTTGAGATCAAATACTGGCTGTTCTTTGTCTTAAAAACAATCTCAAGTTTGTAATAATATTGACCTAAATGATCCCTACTTGGTTACACAGACAGTCTCTGAGTAATCCTTGCAGACTGCATGAATAAAGACTGCCACGATGAGTTTCATCACAACTGGAACTGAGAAATTTCACCCAAGAAAACATAGTGTTACCTTGGACCATTTTAGAATGGAAAAAGACTCTAGGAGTAGTCTGGGGAGCATATAAAACAGATTTAGTCTCTGGATACCCCTCACAAACTAATTCTGAAGCAAGTAACCTCAAAAAAGATAATCTATGCTGCAGAACACAAGAAGGTATGAGTAGAGACAACATTTCAGCTGAAGGCAACAATACTTAGGACTAGAGGGAATGGCTTCAAGCTGCGCCAGGGAAGATTCAGGCTAGACGTTAGGAAATACTACTTCTCTGAAAGGGTGGTCAGGCACTGGAATGGGCTGCCCAGAGAGGTGGTGGAGTCACCAACCCTGGTGGTGTTCAAAGAGCGTTTGGATGTTGTGTTAAGGGACATGGTTTAGCGGGAACCATTGGTGAAGGGCGAATGGTTGGACTGGATGATCCTGTGGGTCTTTTCCAACCTTAGCAATTCTATGATTCTATGATTCTACGTATGCCATGAAATGACCCAGGATAAAATAAGTATGCACAAGGAGGTTCTTGAAAAGTATTATCCTCTCTGTGAGATACTGGACTGTTGTATGCATTACCTTATAGAACAGTTTGTCTATGGTCAATGGGACAACCTCATCTCAGATTATCTAGAAAAAGAGTATTTTAGATCTTTCCAAGCCTTCAGTCATAACATTACTATTCTGGACTTACATATTGTTCATGACAGACTCTTCAAGTCTGATACCTTGACTGTTTTCCTTGATATCTTGCCTGTTATACATCTGCATGCAAATTCAGAATCCTACTGAGGTAGTGAGGGTTAATGCCATACCTTGCATTTTTGACTAAATGGTAGAAAGAGTAGGGATGGAAGGGATGGGAATAAGTAAGAGAGAAAAGGAGAATAACAAAAATCGACAAATGCTTTTCTCAGCATTATGTCAAACATGTTTACAGAACTGCACAATTAATAAAAAAATCTGCACTAGAGTCCCTAATTACTATTCTACACAGGGTGGAATACTTCTTCATTATCCCTTTTGGAATTGATTGTGTACATCAAACAGTCAAGATATAAATAAAATATGCCTGCATGCATAATACCCTCACATTAAAGCTGAAGGCAATTAACCTATGATTTTTCATTAATTAAATTAAAATAGCCCTCTGAAAATGTCTCAAATCAAAACAAGTTCTTTGCAGAGTTTTTTTCTTTCCATGATGCAAGGAGACTACTTGTAAAATTGTTGGTCCAATAAAATTACAGTAAACCTCCTTAATTTTATCAAAGGCTACCAATTTTCTTCTGTAACTACAGTGTTCTAAGTGCTAAGCTCAATTACAGTTTTGGCTTTATTATTCCACCTTTAAAATAATATTTAGAGATGCTTTTCCACTATTTAGTATATTGTTTATATTCCATTTATTACTAATTATGGTGATGTTCTCCACAGAAATACAGTAGGATCTGTTCAGAAACTTGGCCTCAAGTTGTACCAAGGGAGATTCAGGTTGTACATTAGGAAAAATTAGGCACTGGAACAGGCTGCCCAAGGAGGTGGTAGAGTTGCCATCTCTGGAGGTGTTCAAGAAATGCTTAGATGTTGCACTGAGGAACATGGGTTAGTGGGAAAATATTGGTGATAGGTGCACAGTTGGACTGGATGATCTTGGAGGTCTTTTCCAGCCCTAGTGAATCTGTGATTCTATGAAAAAAGATCTGACCCTAAGAGCAGGCCATATTTTTTGTCACAAACTTATATACATAACAACAAAGTTGGATAGTACAAGGGTTTAATAGAGCTTAATGGTTATCTCCAGTTAACGAAATTTATGCTGCATTACCAGCCAGAGTAAGAGTAAGTCTGCTTGCTACTCCATACACAAATATATTTCTTGTTAATCGTTCCATTCAGATAAATGGGACTGTTCTAAAGACACCTTCTGATGCTTATTTGCTTCGTCGACTGTAAGGATACACAATCATTAAACAGGAAAAATGTATTGGAGCTAAGAATACTCAGTGGAGCATCCAAAGAAATGTGGGAGGTGATCCTGCCCTTCTGCTCTGTGCTGGTGAGACCTTACCTGGAGTACTGCATCCAACTATGGAGTCCTCAGTACAGGAGAGACATGGACCTGCTGGTGCACAAACAGAGGAGGGACACAAAAAAGGTATAATGTGAAATTACTGCTTCTAAGATAAGATTGTCTGCTTTCCTTGGATTTACATAATAGCTACCCTTATGGCCAGTCAAGGTCTCAGATCTGGATGAAAAACATGAAAGTTTGGTTTTATTGGGGATTTTTTGTTTGTTTGTTTGCTTTTATATAGGTTTATTTTGAAACCTGAGGATTCAGAATTAAGATAGTTCTGGTTACTTACAAACCTTTGATAGTAAGAAGACAAAATAAACTACCTGTTTGTTGCCTCCAAGAAATAAACCTTCTCACTGTAGAAATTTGATTGTCACTCTTAGAAAAGGGAATTAAGGTTTTCAAGTACAGAAGACATGAAACAGCGGCAGTAGATTCTTCTCTATTGGTCACACATGCCAGAGTGATAGCAGGAGGACAAGGCTGTGCTCCATCTCCAAAGCGTTGCTGACAGCCCAGGGACCACATTCACAAAAGAGCACAGATCATTTACTGTGAGGCAAGGACATGTTTTTTCATGCTTTTAGCATCTAAAGAAAATCCAGCATGGATTTCAGAAGGTACAACCAAACAGCTGCAGTAAGTCTCATGGGAGTAGCAATGACAGAAAGAGAAGTACTTACTCAAAGAAGTATAGGAAGTTGAATATTGGAATGTGAATGGATAAGAACAGATATTTTGTCATCTCTATATTGTCAGACACCACAATTTGAAATCTCTTGACACAGGGAACAAAACTGCCTTGGTTCTTGTTCCTTTGCAGGGGTAATACTGACCTTACTCATGTGCTGTGAGAATAACTATATGGAAGATTGAATAGAATTTAATGCATATGACAATGAGTTATTAAATGAGACCAATAGATACATCTGTTGTGTCACATCTTCAGATCGGACAAGTTCAGAGCCTCTCCTCCATTTTGTTATGGATTATACAAGCCTCAAGACTTTGACTTTCTATTAAGGAGAATCCCAAACTTCTGATAACCACAGAGTCTTTTGCACTATTTTTCCTTTTTCCTCTTTGCTGTTGGAAAGTAATGCCCACCCATTGCTTTTTCTTGAGATCTCTGGTGTAATTCCATTCACACACTCATAGCTCAATAGTTCAGTTATACTAGCACATGCATTTTTGTTCAAATATTCATTGTGTGTTTGCCTGCTCTCCAGAAGGAATTAATTTTAGATATTTAAGGCCCCTGAATCTTGGTCAATCTAGAGAAACAAAGAGGTGAAATAAGTCAGGCATATCTTTTCTAAGAACAATACAGAAAATCATCACATTTTAACTTTTTGAGATTTGGCAATTTAACGGGAAATAACGATCATAAATTTCACAATGAACTGCAGTTTCACCTACCTATTTTACCTCAGATGGTCTAACTGATTAACAATCTAATTAAACTCAGAATAATTGTTCTTAACCTGTTTTTAGCTTTGAAGATAACCACTTCAATTTCAGTCCTGAAAGAGAGCTTATGGGCCTAAAAGCTTTTCTTGGTTTATTACAGATCCTATTTCTCCCACAAATCTTGCCTTGCATTTATTGCTGCTTATGAGCACAATTGGCATACGGTTGAATATTCAAAACTACTTCCTTTCCAGAGCAAAAAATAAATGCAAACTCTCATTCAGGTCACAGCAGAGGACATGGAAAATTAATTATACTACCCACATATCTAAAAAGAAACTATCTCATATTTATTTGTAAGCTCAAATTCCTGCACCTTTAAAAAAACAAAAACAGAAGACTCAGGTACTGCATTCCCAGACTAGTTATCAGATATTTTCGGTAATTAATTTAACTGAATCTCTTTCTACAAAACTACTACAAGCTATTCTTCCATATTCTTCATGAAAGACAGCTTCCAGCTCATAAACTGTCAGCCTACTTCCATTCATAACAGGTAAATTGAGTTCCTATCTTCAACCAAGTGTAGGTAACATCTAATGTTCTTTGTTTCTGCTCTTCAGTGTTACGTTGCCAGAGTAGAGCTATTGACCTGTTGCAGGTAGTTAGCTGATGCTTTTATACAGTAAATACTTGTGGTTTAACCCAACAGGCAGCTCAGCACCACTCTCTATGATGGCACAATGCATCTGTGGACAGCAAAAGAGCCACTGATGTCATCAGGGCGTCAGTAAGGCCTTTGACATGATTCCCCATAACATCCTTCTCTCTCTCTGATTTGTAAAGATACAGATTTGATGGATAGACTGTTCAAAGAACATAGAACTGGTTGCAAGATCATACCACAGCGTAGCTGTCAAAAGCTCAATGTCTGGATGGAGATCAGTGATGAGTTGTGTCCCTCAGAGGTCAAGTCCTTGGACTGATGTTCTTTAATATCTTCATAAATTACATTGACAGTGAGGTCAACTGCACCCTCAGCAACTTTGTGGATGACACCAAGTTATGTTGTGTGATTGACATGCTTGAGATATGGGGTGCCATCCAGAAAGACCTAGACAGGCTTGAGCAGTGGGCCCAGGTGAACATCATGAGGCTCAATAAATCCAAATGCAAGGTCTTGCACTGGGTTTACACCTGGATCATGACAACTTCCACTATCAGTACAAGCTGGGGGAGGAAAGGATTGAGTGTAGCCACTCCAAAAAAGACCTGGGAGTGCTGGTGGATGGCAAGTTGGATATGATCCTGCAATGTGCCCTCACAGCTCAGAAAGCCAACCATGTTCTGGAACCATGTCCTGGGCTGCATCCAAAGAAATGTGGGAGGTGATCCTGCCCTTTTGCTCTGTGCTGGTGAGACCTTACCTGGAGTACTGCATCCAACTGTGGAGTCCTCAGTACAGGAGAGACATGGACCTGTTGGTGCACAAACAGAGGAGGGACACAAATGTTCCAACGGATGAAACACATCTCCTATGAGAACAGACTGAGAGAGCTGGGGCTGTTCAACTTGGAGAAGGCTCTGGGGAGATCTGAGAGCAGCCATTCAGTGTCTCAATGGGGGCTGTAAGAAAGAAGGGGGCAGAATCTTTAGCAAGGTTTGTTGTGATATGACAAGGGGAAACAGTTTCAAGCAAAAAGAGAGAAGATTTAGGTTGGACATAAGGAAGAAGTTTTTTTACAATAAGAGTAGTGAGGCACTGGTACAGGCTGCCCGTAGAGGTGGTGGATGCCCAGTTCTTGGAGACGTATAAGGTCAGGTTGTTCAGGGCTCTGACCAACCTGATCTAGCAGTACGTGTCTCTGTTCATTGCAGTGGCGTTGGACTAGGTGACCTTCAAAGGTCTTCCCAATTCAAAATGTTCTGTGACACAGTTACAGACCAACCACCAACCAATGCTTGAGCATTTCCTGAGCAGTGACAACCCCATAGCCAATTCCCCCAGTTTTATAGTTTTGCATTATATCACATGGTATGGAATATCCTTTTGACCAGTTTAAGTTGGCTGTCCTGCTCCAGTCCCCTCCCAGCTCCTTGTGCACCCTCAGCCTCTCGCTGATAGGGCAGCATAAGAAACTGAAATTTCTTTGGATCTTTGCAGCCACTGCTTGGCAACAGCTGAAACATCTCTGTGCTATTGATACTGTTTTTCTCCTAAATCCAAAACATGGCTTCATACCAAACACTATGAAGAAAATTAATCCCATTCCAGAAAAAAACAGGACACTGGCAGTGCCCTTTATTTACTACAGAACAGTAAAACTGGTTCCATATCTCTATTCTTCAGTCAAAATGCATATATGGATAATAGCACATTGCATTAGAGATACTACTGGTTTTGAAAAATAAACAACAATAAAAACATGGAGACTGCAGGCTACTGTATATACTTTTACAGCCAGCTGGAGTCACTTCATAGGCTGAGATACATCCCCATACCTGTGCTATAAAAATCATTTTGCTTGGAAAATAACTGCAGTGAACAAAGGAATGGAATTCATTGCATTTCTGAGGGATGTGTGAGATTTTGTGATTCTAAGCTCTGGAAGTTATTTTTTTAACCTAGACAGGAAAAAATCAATTGTGGTCAGAATGGAAGAACACATATCTCCATCACATTTTTTCCTTAAATAAAAACAACATCAGTGACACAAATAAAATAAAGTATGCCACTTATATCCAGGACCTGGACTGGGTTAGCATTTCTCTTCCAAAGTTACCTGGAGTTTGTATGTAACTTCTTGTAACACTTTCTGCCTGCCATCTTTTTGTTGTTGTTGTTTTTAATTCTCTTCAACTACTGTTTTCCTAAAAGGTAATTAATCAAGAAATTGTATTTGAACCAAGTTTGTGACATGTACACCAGTGTCTTAGATACCATAGGTGCTAATAAAAGATAGTGTCACATGTTGAAATAGAAATTGAGATTTTTTTTCCTTTACTCCATGCATGTGAAGCATTTTATGGTTTTATGCAGCATTAACAAAAAATAACAAAAAATGTGATTTCTCCACTCTTCTCCCTACCTCTCCAAGAAAAAAGAACTTGTGAAAAGATACTGAAAAAAACCACGGTTGGCAAACTCAAGTCTTTCTGGCTGCAAAATACTCCCTCACCAAAGTCTCAGGAGATGTGCATAACTGCAAAAACTGAAATTGCCAACAGCTGTGGTGTCACAGGCAATCACATGGCTTCCTATGATTAGCACCTAAACAGACAAACAAAAGAGGAAAAACTGTTATCAAATTCAGAAGGAAGGAGAGTGGAAGCACTCTGCCTGATGTTTTGCCTTAACAGAGAACCATCACAGCCAGCTTCATCCAGAAAAGCTCTAGTGTACGAGACAGCCAGGATAAGCAGACACATCACATGTCAGGGCATTAGCCTGGGATTTTCTCTTTTATGTCATGCTTAGGATATTTCAGGATGAACAAAACATTTTAAGTTTAGGAGTCATGGATAGCTATGCTGGTTTTCAAACATTATTTTTGTCATTTTCATTGACTGAAAAGAAACAGGGATTGTAGACAAAGGATTCTGGTTGCACAGAACTTCCTCAGACAGGACTCTGAAGGTTTGCCATAAAACACTTACTGTCTTCTGCAAGGCCAAGAGGAGCCAGGAGAATACAACTTAGCCATGATTCATTTCACAGCAATGGGGGAAAGCAAGAACAGAAATATAGTAATATTTTTAAAAATTGCAAATGTCTGAAAAATCACATGAAACAATGTGCTGAAGTGTCATGAATGCATACCCGAGAGCTGCTCAGATCAGAAACTGACCACAGTGTCTGAGAGAGCTCTGCATAATTCCAGCTCAGTGGTGTATTACTGCTTGACTGAACCATCATTCTCGTACAACTTCCATTTGTAAGCACTGCACTATTTTACTAATAAAAAAAAAAAAGCAAACGAACAAATAATGGATTGTTGGGATTTCTTTGTGGTATCTGCTTTACCAAGATAAAGGGGAAAAAAAACCACAAAAAACAACCACATGAGTTACAGAAGTGTTCTAGTATAAATGACATGAATAAGAGTTCTTCTCATTCTCCTATTTGTCAAGAGATTAGAAAAGAAACAATCATTTAAATTAGTCTAAATTTCCTAAATAAAGAAAAAAAAATAGATATAATTCCAACAAACTATACATTTAGTGGATCTGTCACTTGAAATCACTGCACTACATACTTCTATAATTCAAGACAAACAGAAGATATAGGCTTACAAATTACAAATTCAACCCATGTAACGAAACAGATACAGCACAGTGTGTCTCTTCCCAAAATTAGGATTGTGATAGAATTCAAAACTGCTAAATAAGCTTAATTCTTGTCTCACATTCTAGGGATGAACCCACAGCCTGAGCTCTCTGAGTATTTATGAGCACTGACTTTTAAGACCCATGCAGCTTCCAGTCTATTCCAGCTCCTATTAGAGTACAGTCAGATAATGCTGAAGGTATTTACACTGATCTGGGAATGGTCCAACCTCCAAATTCCCGTGGGCTGTGTTGGGGAGTTTCAGGGTTTCAATCTTGTGCTCCAGACAGGCACAGGCAATAACTTTGTCTTCATATAATACCTGTTCCCTCTGCTCAGTGATGAAGAAGCACAAAGTCTTCCAAGGACTGGAGGGTTTCCTTTGAAGCTGAAAGGTCCTTGGGCAGGAATATTGCTCTGGCTCTATTTTCTAGCACATTTGATCTGGGGGTTGTCACTGGGTGAGAAAGAACACAAAACATGGGGGGTTTTGGGGAGCTTCTTTTAAGCTAAAATTTCAGAAAACATCATTTATCTGCAAAGGTGTATAGGGGGCCCTCCCCCTATTAAAAAGGACCTTGAGGGGTTCTCATTCACACTCCTTTGTAGTCTGCACAAGTTATATAGAGTTCATGCAAACTTCCTGTGTGAAGAGAAGAAAGGAATTACTCTCAGCAAGGGACTCCACAAAGTCACCAACAGCCAGCCAAGCAGAGTCAGGTGAGTAGAAATTCATATGTTTCAGGTTAACTGGAAGACAAAGGCTTCCAGAGACCAGAGTTCCCTCCAAGGTAGGGGAAAGAGAGGCAAAAACCAAAATGGTGCAGGAATGTGAACTATATGGATGGTGGATGCACGGTGGAAAGTTCAGAGGTGCAAAAATAGAGCTAAAAAGTAACTCAAGACCAAAGCCATAGGTATCATCCTTCTGTTGGCTTTGCTGTTCCTAAACTTGCTGGTAGTGCATGAGGAAGAGATGACGTGAAATCTTCTACAAGTGACAGGGAAAGCAAATGTTTAATGTGAAAAAGAGACTATCAATGGAGGGTGCAGAGAGAGGGTGGGAAGGGAAAAATGCTGCCACAAGATTACATTTGCAGCAGGACCACAAAAGGAAAGGAAAGGGCCAAGCTGCCAGCTTCAGTACTAAAAATAAAATGACTTTGCAGCAGTTAAGGTGCAGAGGTCTGGATGTGAGTACTATTTGTGACCACTTGTGATGGACAAGTTGCAGTTTAAAGATATTCTGCAGAAGAAATCTTTGAATGTAGCTATAAGGTTGGACAAGACAAACTTGGAGTCTGGTCCAACTCAGGACTATGAAATGGGAAGAACTACAGTATGTTCCACAGTAACAAGAGAAGGAAGGAGGGTACCTGTAATTTCACAGGATCGGTCTAGTTGTTCTTACAATTTTATGCATGAAAAATTCCTATTTTCTCCACAAAATGTTGGCACTTACTATGCAAATGGAAACCTGCCGACCTGCTGGCCAAAATTTCCTGTTACTGACAAAACAGAATTTCCCTGAGAACAAAATACCATTTTCTGACTGGATCTATAAATAATGTCTCCAGGATATTTCATGTAGGTGTTTCTACAGCAACAACTAAATGCAACATATGGCTTCTGGTCGTTCCTGTGTTGCAAATAGTAAATGCAACTGATATATGTCTAATTTTACAGTATTGCAAGTGTTAAGGCCGTTCAAGAGAAAAAAAACAAAAACAAAAACAAACAAAAAACCAACCAACCAAACAAACAAAAAAAACAACCAGTAACAAATGATATTAGAACTGAAGGCCCTGTCTGTTCATACACAAACAACCTTAGTTGAAGAATTCCCTCACCACAGAGGGAAAGTGTCACAAGGTCAGGCTTCAGGCAAGAACAGTCTATGAGTTGTAGATCTCTACTGCACTGCAGCTGAAGCTTATGCAGGGGAGCAATGACCAGCTTGTGCTGTAACAAGTGACAGTGACATATACAATGCTTTTGCAGAGTAAAATATCCAGATATCTCAAGATAGCATTTTAGATGTAAACAGGAAATAAACTGGTTTTATCCTGTGTTGAAAGTGCTTGGTTAATGAAATAAAAGGATTTCTCACTAACCTCTCAGACTCCATCCAAAAATTAAGAGTTCAGCAGGATAAAATCAATCAATGACACATGCACACTTCCTTAGCCCTGTTCCATTTAGTTCCTTATGACAAGGTCATACATAAGATGTCTAAATTTCTTGGACTCAGTTGACAATAATTACTTTACTCTTGGCTACTGTCCTTTCAAATTTGTCCCTAAGCTGACATGTTCTCTTCATCAAGCCTTTTATGACCCTCTGTGGAAATGCATGAAAGTATTTTCCAGGGATGGATATAATGCAGAAGCAAGAGTTAGTGTGTTAAGGTGCTAAATAACTGTAAGAAAAAAAAAAAAGAGAGAGAGAAAGGCCTAAGAATGTGTGCATTGAGTGCTGTGACATCAGGTCTAGTTCAGTCTGGAAAAGCAGATTTACAGGTGACAGGCAGATACAGTGACAGGCAAGGTGCATAGCCAAGGCCACGGTCCCTTCACGGCAGAATGCATATACTACAGGGAATTGAGAAGAAAGTATTGCTGCTTCTCTTTCCAGTGTTCACTTTACTACAAGGATAAGACTCATTCAAAACTGTCCATCTTGTCTTCTCTATCTTCTATATCTCTCAGTGTTCATTCTTCTGGGTGGAAAAGGAAACAACTCAGGGTTTTCATACTGTAAATAATTTTGAAAATATTTACAATATTTAAAGGTATTCTGTGACTCAACACATTGAATATACAAATCAATTTTTTCAGCTACAACTCTTCTTCCTACAGTTCTGTTTTGTTTTGTTTTTATTAAACTGACTTACCTCTCCTTCCGATGCATTTAGTTAAAACATTATGCTTTCCTGACAGATCTTCAGCAAGATGGGAAATTCAGAATGAAGCCCATGTAAAGCAGTCACTCATGTTTGAAAAGTACGCTCAACTAAGCAACAAACAGAGTTAAATTTCTACCAAATAGTTGGACATATTTAGCAGCTTCTTTTGTTTGAAAATAATTCACTGAAAGATTCAAAGCTTTGCAGATTTACTTGTCAATAAACATTAATCTGCAAATGGTTCATGGAAACATCTTGCAGCCTATAAGCAGCTCAGACTGTTTGTTGCTCCTGCTGCCTGCTCGATGTTAGCACCATCACTCACAGCCATGCTAGTCACCTGGCTGGGTTCCTGCTTGCTCACAGAATGACACTTTAAGAGCTTCCAAAGGCCACCTGATGTTTTAATTCAAACACTCTTGTTAACCCACATATCATATTTACTTCTCACAAACATCCTTCTGAATGCAGATCTACTCAGCAAATGTTGATGGAGGCAGAGGAGGCAGTTTTTGAAGCATTTGCCTAAGTCAAAAAATATAAGAGTCAACTAATTATTTTGTGTACCACAATTTCAATGCTTTCCAGACATATATCTGCAAGAAATCTATATGTAGAGAGAAGAAATTCCACAACATCTCCACATCAGGATCCTCTAAGAACATCACAAGGTGGACAGCCAAGAATTGAGATGTCCAGCCTCCTTAGGCATTTTTGTAAATTCTCATTCATTGTGGGTTTTTTTCCCTAACAAAGCCATAGTGCTTTTCCCTCAGACTTGTTCACTTGGCTTACAAGATTTTCATAACATAACATTTTGGGGTATCATCTTTCAGTTATAATTAAATTCAGATAACTTGTAATATGCTTTTTCCTTGGGGACAGCAAATTTACAGTAAAAAGAAAAAGTAAAAGAGAAGGAGAAAGAGGACTGTGCATATTAAATGACAGGGTGAACTCTCAAATTACCATAGATTTAACATTTACATTTTTCAAGGTCATGTGTCAAATACAAATGAAATAATGAACCTTTGTTACTCTGTGGTACCCTACGCCAGGCAGTTTATGCATCAGCATCAATACAATGGCTTTGATGAACTGCACTCCTGTGCCCTGCTGCTCTAACCTGGAAGTTAAAAAGCCAGCAATTAAGTTTCCAAAAAAGAGCAAGAAAACCAGGAAAAAATGTGTCTATGAGCTGCCACTATTCTTAATTGCAGAATTGTTACTTAGCACAAAACTAAATAAAATATGCAGAAGAAAGGTAAATGGACTGGAACAGGGATGTTAATGAAAAGGTTGAGTAGGCGGCAATGATAAGTTTCACATCAGACCCTTGAGACACGTCAGGAAAACAGCAAGGTGGGAGCATGGGAGAAAAAGAAAGTGCTGAAAGAATTGTATTTTACATTCCCATGATGGATCATACAGCAGAAACATGCATCAAAGCTAACTCTTTCAGAAGACATTCGGCTGCGTCAAAAAATTCTGCCCAACTTGGATGGTTTATTTTATTCTAGACTATGTCACTACAGTGCCCTCCAGAAAGGTAAATTATAGTTAAATATATGCTGCAAAGGAGGCTTGCATTATAATCCAGTTTAGGATGTTGTATTATTAGAGAACCATTTTCACTTGGTACATGCATCTTTTCCTTTTTTTCCTGCTCTTTTTAAGCATGGTATAAAAAAAAGCTGTAGGTAATTTTTCTGTTCCTTGTGGTTTACTGGGAAATACATGGTACTGGAAATGTAATGAGCGACTCTGGAGTTGCCCATGTTGCAGTCATATTGTGAAACCACTCATTTCAGGATATATTTTAAATTTTCAGCTATTTCACAAAATGGCTGTTTCATTCAGTCATTCTGCAAAATAGGAGTAAGTTTCACAACTAGAACAAAGTTACTGAAACTGGTAGGGCAACACCATGCCTGATGTCTTGTTACTTGAATTAACTTAAAAAGACAGCATGCAAGATTACTTTTATTCATTATTTATTACTAAAGCCAAATGGACTTCCACATTTATTTCAGAAATCTTCATGCAATATACCCCACTTGCCAGAACCACAAAGATATCTTCCTAACTGAGATGACCATGACATTAGCTACTATATCTGCCTTGCTTTTCAACGTATTCATCCACCTGATTTCACAGGTGACTGTGCTGTGTGGAAAATCTGCTCAGACGGGGCAATGGGATGGTATCCTAGAAGCCAAGGGCCAGTTAATTCATGGGTATCAGTGGCTGGAGAATTTTATGGGTCTGGATGAATCCTTTCTGTGACAGGTTTGAGATACGGGAACAGGTTTAAGATTAACTGTAACCAAAGTTCCAGTTTGGTCACCTACATCATTGTCATGAGGGCCAGTTCATCTCCTAGATATGTTTTTGCAGCAGAGTCAACAGAAATACTGCTGACCACTGAGAGCAAATTGTACATGCTTTGGAGGCAGTTAATGATCCCTGGTGGGAGAGAGCTTGAGATAAGCCCACATTTGGGAATGATACCCAACAGAGCTGTATGGGGTGAGCATTTTATTCCAGATTATTGGCTGGTATTTTTGAGAATGTGGCTAAATAAACCCCTACAGGTCAGTTCCATGAATTGTCTATCATACATGTTTGAACTATATGTTTAATATTACTTCTGGGAGAGCCCTAGTGTTGTGGATGTCTTGCTTTTCCATGCATCAAAATAAGCAGAGGTCACAGAGCCTCCAGTACTTGTGTGATTTTAGTTGTGAATCCAGTTCTATCATTCCACAGCACAACAGAGGCATCAGATAAGAGAAAACTACTGAAAAGCTGAAAGGCCACTTCTGGCATTCCCTCTGAGGTAACATCTCAGGAAACATAAAATTTGGGCAAGTAGTCTTGGTACACCGTTATCTCCTTGAGTCTAAGCTTGAATACCAGTGTGGTCAACTTGCCTTTTTCACAAATGAATGGATCAAGGTGTCTGTCTTTTTCTCAGGCACTAAAGACAGAAAGACTTTGTTATGTTTGTATATTTAGACAGTAAGCAATAAGCATGATCACAACCACCATGGACTGTAACGATATCTAAATGTCATCTCAACACTCACAGAGAATATGGGAGATGCTTCTTTAGTCCAACAATTCTTGATTAGAAACACTGTCACCGCAGTATAGAATTTCATACCTATGAGGAGTGGAGGAAATATAAAAGAATTAACTGGCAATTCCACAGCAAAGGAATAGGTAAATAATAATAACAGCAGGAAGCAAAAAAATAGTAATCTTTAAAACTTACCTGGCAGGCAGGTAGTACTCATATCTTGGCTTTGATTTGGGATGTTGGCTTGCATTTTAGAACTCAGCAGTAGTTTCACAGCATTAAGTGTCAGGTAGTTGGGAACTTCCTATACTTTTTGTAAAGTTCTTTTCTGAAGCTGCTTTCAAAATTCAGAGCCTTCTTCAGCAGTGACTGCAAAAAAGCAAAGGATCTTTCTCCAGCAACTCCTTTTTCACAATATGCCTGTTACTGAATGAAACAAACAGTCAAATAGTGTAGCAGAATATCCAGCACGTCAGTCATTTCATAAAATGCATGAAACTTTTAGTCATTTTGCCAAATGAGTGAGTGAAGGAGTCATTTTGAAAAATGACTGAAAATTTCAGTCATTTCATGAAATGACTGGTTTCGTGATACCTCTAACATATCATGTGCTAAAGGAAAGGGTTAGGGACAAATTTCAAAGCAGATAATGTTCTTCACACCCCCTCTTGTGGCTATACAAAATAATGCTGTAAAATACTGCGTTTTACTGTGATCTTTTGTTTAATGACTGCAGAGATCGTTCAAGAATGAAGTAAGGATATGTGGGAGATCTTGTTTTGCAGGAGATTATATTCTGATGCTTTGTATTCTTCCTTGAAAAACTCTGGCAGAGAAGTTAATTTACTCTCGTCAGTAACAGCACATGGTGTTTGATCTGGATGCCTCTGCAGAGATCTGGGACAAATAATTTGCTAAAAAAGGACTGTGACGATGGATTCACTAGCAATTTTGTGTCAGCTGTGATTATTTAGTATAAATGTATATGTCATATAGCTAAGTGTAATCCTCAGTTTGCTTTGAAAACCATTTGAAAACCAAAGTTTTCGAGTCTTCAAGTAGAGCTGAAACAAAATGAAAGTCCAGAGAATGCTTTTCTTAGCAAATGCCTAGCATAGAAGGAGCTTTAACAAATCATAGAATCACAGAATGATTTGGGTTGGAAGGGACCTTTAAGAACTCTTTTAACTCCCTGCTATAGGCAGGGACACCTCCCTCTAGACCAGGTTGCTCAAAGCCCCATCAGCCTGGTCTAGAGTGCTTCCAGGAAGGAGGCATCCACAAATTCACTGGGCAACCTGCTCCAGGGTCTCACCACTCTCACAGTAAGGAATTTCTTCCTAATATCTAGTCTAAATCTACCCTCTTCCAGTTTTAAACAATTTTCCCTCATCTTATCACTACATGCCCTTATAAAAAGTCCTTTCCCAGCTTTCCTGTAGGTCCCCTTCAAGTACTAGAAGGCTGCTATAAGGTCTCCTTGAAGCCTTCTCTTCACCAAGAGCCCCAGCTCTCTCAGCCTGTCCTCGTATGGGAGGTGCTCTAGCCCTCTGATCATCTTTGTGGCCCTCCTCTGGATCTGCTTCAGCAGCTCCATGTCCTTCTTGTGTTGGGGACCCCAGAACTGGATGCAGTACGCCAGGTGGGGTCTCATGAGAGCAGAGTAGAAGGACAGGATCACCTCCCTCAACCTGCTGGTCACACTTCTGTTGATATAATCCAGGATACAGTTAGATTTCTGGGCTAAAATCTCACATTGCCAATTCATGTTAAGCCTTTCATCAACCAGCACCCCCAAATCCTTCTCCCCAGGGTTGTTCTCAAGCCAAATGCTGATCAGTATCTATCCAAATCCTAGCAACTTTGACAAAAAAAAAAAAAAAAAAAAACTGGCTATAAGGTAAAGTTCATGTGTGTTCTAAGAAGAAACCAAATAATTGATCCACTGATAAGATCTGAATTTCACTAAAATGATGAGTTAACAGAGTAACATTGGGCCAATCATAAGAAGAGATCAGGATAAGGAGGGAGGTGGTCGTGATTTACTGTGAAAATTATTGCTTAATTTCAAAATACTTTAAAATTCTGAGGTAAATTACAGCAGAAATTTTGTTCACATCCATACATCTCTGGTACTATCTTCCCATAGAAGGAAATCAGCGACTTGAATTAATCTATCAAAGGCCTGCTTGCAAAAATTGTTTCATACCTCAAGTCCCTGTCAAAGGGATAATGCCAGAAGGAAAATGAAGTCCATCATAAATATGACTTGATTTGGATGATACTCAGAACAATATCAGCCCCAGCATTCTCTGAAGGTCTTCAGCACAGAAGACTTTGGACATCATCCAGCTCCATGGTAACTCATCTTGCCAACATTCTCCTCTTCTCAGATACCGCACAGCTCCTCTTTTTTTTTTTTTCTTTTATTTTGTTTCAGGGATTTCTTTTAAATAAAACTTTTATCTAATCTGAATGAACTACTTTCCTTTAGAATAACTGAAGCTACATTTTTCTGAGCAAAAGAAACATGATATTGAGAGTCAGTGGACATTCAGTTTTTAAAACAATGATCTGAGATAAAATGGTAGAAGATGCCCATTGTATTTTACGTTATTTTCTGGCATGCTGAATGACTACAGGGATCAGCTACAAAAATATTTCATATAGAGGAATCTGATCTAGTGCCAAAGCGTATGAATGTATATCATAATTTAATAAAGTTTTGTGTTAGTTTTAAACACCCTAAAAAGGAAATCATTTAAAAACATAACCTGAAAAACATTACTTTATAAACATAAAAAAAAGTTGGTTGTGATTTCCTTGGATTTATTTTCTGAATGTCCAAAAGTCTGACTGTTATTAAGTTCAATATATTTCATTTAAGGGATAGGGAAATAGTTCGCTAAGTCTGTGATATATTAATCTGTAAAAACTAAACTGAAATATTTTTCATATGAAAAATTAGAGGGACTTTTCAAGGAAACATTAAACTATTTCATTTTGGAAATGTAATAATAAAATTAGTTAGCTAATGTTATTTTTCATCCAAAATAAAATTGTCATACCCAACAAAATTCATACCATGAAAAGGAAGGCAGGATGAGTACAATGAGGGCAAATCAGGACTGGCCCGAAGATCCCCAGCAGGGTAGACCAAGTCAAATTCTTCAGTTTTCAGCAGCAAAATGACTTCTTCAGGCAATCTTCTCCCTAAAAGACCTAGAGCAAATGTTGGCTCAGGGAGGGACCAAGCACTGTACTGGAGATGTTCCTGGGTGGAGTGGCGTCACCTCCAACTCCCTGTCCTCAACCCTGGCACAATCCTCAAAGCCCCATGTAGCCCCTGATTTCCTCTGTGGCTGTGGGAAGTTTTGGCCTCACAACAGGTTGTGTGGAACCTTCAGGTGCTGACATGTCCCATGCCTTGACAGTAGCATATGTTTCGGGGTTTCCCAGTGATCCCCGCAAACATTCACAGAGGCTACTATAATCCTGAATAAATCATCACACAGCATTTAGTGTTTCCATCTCAGCAGTTTTAATTAAGCCAGCCAGTTCATACTACACATTTATCAACATTAAAACCAGCATTATTTGCTGAAGTGAATGTAGACATGCAGAGCAGTAAGGTATTAGTAATTACTCATAAAATGCACTGTCCATATATACTGCTACACTATTGATTTCCAATATTTAATATTCCACAGTGACCAGCACAGAGCTAGCTACACTAATGAAAATACAAGTATATTATTCTTCATCCCTCAGCCAACATTTGAGGCATTTATTTTTATTTAACTAATAGAAGATTGCTGAAGAAAAGCTCTATCCCTAATCCAGAAGTCTGGGAGAAGAGATACTACCTCTCTACTCTGCACTGGTGAGACCCCACCTGGACTACTGTGTCCAGATGTGGAGTCCTCAGTACAGGAGAGACAAAGACCTGTTGGAGTGCATCCACACAAATGATCCAAGGGATGGAACACCTCTCCTGTGAGGACAGGCTGAGAGCTGGGGCTGTTCAGCCTAGAGAAGAGAAGGCTCCGAGGTGACCTGATAATGGCCTTTCAATATATAAAGAGGGGCTATAGGAAGGAAGGAAGCAGAGTTTGTTGTGATAGGACACAAGGAAATTATTTCAAACTAAAAGAGGAGAGATTTAGTCTGAGCATAAGGAAAAAGTTTTTTTACCATAATGGTAGTGAAACACTGGAACAGAAGACACTCAAGGTCAGGCTGGCTGGGGCTCTAAGCAACCTGATGTAGCTGCAGGTGTCCCTCTTCATTGCAGGGGAGTTGAACTAGATGACCTCTAAGGGTCCCTTTGAAATCAAAAAATTCTGATTCTATGATTCTAATAAATTTTCAAAGTCTACAGTACTTCGCAGATATTTAAGGGAAAACAAACTTTCTAAACACTGTTTGTCTACTTTATTTAACTGTTACTTTTAAAACCTGCCGTATTTTGCAAGTATGTTATGTATTTGGGGGTTTTGCTCTATGAGTTTGCAAAGCTTGTTCTCTTGCAGTGCTGCTGTGCTCTCACAATGTCATCCACTTTCTTCTACAGAAGTGTAGTGGTTTGGCATTTCTTTAATTTTTCTGTTGCTCACACCATGAAAATGTTTTCTCTGGGTCAAATTCATTTTCTTTCTCAAGAGTATATAGTAGGCAGACTTCTAAATGACTTGACCTTTCTATGTGTGTGTTTCTTGAAATAGTTTCCTAGGAAAAGAAGTGTTTTGCAACGATTCTAGCTCAACATTCACCAAATCTCCCCTGTGTTCTTGTATTCAAGGTTTGCTATTATGTGATTGGACTTCAGGAAGGCTAAATTTAACAAGCACGTAATTTTGGTTGTTCTCACAGATGTTGGCTTTTCCTGGAAATTCTGCCACTGATTTCCATGCAAGCAGTTTCTGTTAAAAACTGACTGCATTTGAAAGCCTCCTTCAACTCAGATGCTTTCCAGGTGGTCTCTGTGCCCAGAAGGAGACATGCTGTAAGATCAAGTCCCCAAGTCCCGGTACCAATTGTTCACTTGATTCCAGACTCCAACAATGATCATATGTAAATACTTGACCAGAGAAACTATAATATGGAGTAGATTATAGACAGCAGGAAGGATGCAGTTTTTAAGATCCAAATGTGAATATGAGGTAAATTGTTGACTCACAAGAATGTACAATGCATACTTTTCTAAACCTTTCCATAGCAATTGAGAACAGCCAGTGGAGAGATATTTCATCAGAACAGATTGAGAAAGTTAAGTTTTCCAAACTTCATATCTTCTAGAAAGCACATAAAATTGACACTATTTGTCTGTCTCATCCACTTGCCAGGTAAGAGCAACTTGGCATTATTTCTATAACTTAGAAAAACATTCAGTCTACTCATCATTTCTATTTCTTTTCTTTTCAATTTTGTTTCTATCATGTACACTGCCTTAAGATGTGATATTTTAAGACCCATACTTCCTCTGAAAATAATGCTTCAAGGTGCAAAGCAGTTCTTGAAGATCAGTTCTGTTCAAAGCTCTGATGTTATTCCCAGTTGCACCACCTTTCTGTCCTGTCTGCCACACGTTCAGCAGAAGACAATACATAGTCTGCAAAACACTAGGAAATTAATCATCATGAATGAGGTTTGTCTACCCGTCTGAAAAATATCAAAGAGATCTTGGTTTGGCAAGAAGCAACCTTTCTCATCACAGAAGAGTTGAAGTTGTCTTAAGGGATCTATTTTAAACCCTATGTTTAAAATTTCCATTAAAATTAATGAGAATTACTTTGTTCTTACCTTTGACAGTTTGACAATCCAGTGTTTTTAGCATGAAAACAGTTGACTCTCAAGGAACAAGCCACCTCTCAGTGCTGCAAAATGAAGACCAGAGGTTTTACAGTCTTCACAGTCTTCCCTCCTGGCAAAGTTCAGGTGCTACTAGATGTGAGTCAATTAAAGCAATGTGAAAAAGCTGATGATATGGCTTCTTGGCTAAATTTCAAGTGAAAAAAAAAAAAAAAAAAAAAAGGTTGTTTTGGATTGCACAAAAAAAATGGTCAGGTTTGTTGCTTTCAGCAACAACGATGTTAGCCACCTGTGTTAGGCCTCTGCACACACTGATCAATAGCCTGATCAGGGCCAAATGACTGCAGACACACACCAATATGATGAGCAGCAAAATGGCATCTATTCACTACTAAACACAGCTTATATACATTTTTACCTACAAAACCGTGCTGTCATGTCCCACCCTGATTGGTTCACACCAGATAACATTATGCCTTATTTGGCCATTTCCACATTCTTTTCTCATCCTTCTTCTTCTCCTGTTTTCTCTGCATCAAGGTCAGCACGATAGCACTCTCTCTCTATGCTTAGGGAGAGGCCTGTCCCGTACATCCTGTAGCCCCGCAAGACGCCTACTACAACACAGGTTATTTGTGGGAAATGAAAAATATTGAAAAAAGGTGAAAATCTTTCCACAAATTCGTATTTTTTTTTTCTTTTTAAATTTCTCTGTATTTTTGGTCAAACAAATTCAACAAGCTTATAAAAAACTTATGAAGAGTTTTAGAAAACCTGCACTTAGATTTGCAGCAAACAAATCACTCAAGCAAAAGATTTTCATCACCTTTGGGAACAATACACATCATTTTTTCCACATAGCTTTCCTGAACTCTAGTAAGCCATTAGCCATATTTGCTGCTTCTTGCACTCAATTACCAAACACAGTGTGCTTGCCAGACCAGATTTTCCACATGAAAGTGTTCAACATACATTTATATTTTTTTCAAATTTTACCTTATTCCAACAACTGGGTTTATTTTATCCAAATAAGGGGCACCATCCATGATCATTTGGCTTAATGCCAAAAACTTGAAGGACCCAAGATCTTCATTTATCTTAGATGAGATGAGTAATTGTCTAGTCTGGGTATCCAAATTACAGCACTCAGGCTGTTTCTCAAGAGTGCTGGAACTCGGTTTCTTACTCTATTTTTAATTTCAAAACAATACCCATATTGTATAATTGTGCTGTCTTCTTCAGAGCAATCGCTTCAACAGTAGATGCACTCCAGCAATGACAGATACTTTAAAAAACAATAGGAAAGGTACTTTAATTAATTAATGCACTGGTAGAAGCAGTTTTGGATGCAGAACCTATGGGGGAAGATTATGAATGTTTTGTCTGAATGCTTCTTCTGTTTCCCAACAATTCTGTAAATATTTTAATAGTGCAGAAAAATGATGCATCCCTGATGAAAAGTTAAGAGACAGGCAATGGAAAAAAAAAAGTGATTTCAACCTTTGTACTACTTCCTCCCTAAAATAGGAGATGTAGCCTGGGGCCAGGCAACTTCAACCTTGTTAACAGAGCCATGAGCATCCTCCTAGGAATGACAAGAATTCATTGCAGGCACACCAGAGCCCTGTAATGGATTCAGCATTAGGCTTCAAATGCAAGAGTTGAACTCGCATGGGCCTGCAAAAGGCCTGGGTTGCAAAACAGGCAAGAACAAAAGCTCTGTGCACAAGCTCCTTTCCTGTTTTTTTTTTTTTGTTTGTTTGTTTTTTGTTTTTTTGCTGAAATGTTCCTTTTTTCAGGGCAACCACCCATTTCAGTATTCATTGGCTTCCTAATTCTATTTAAATGTGATAGATCATTCTGGGAAAGAATAAGATATATGACAAGGTTGAAAATACAGCTAGCAAAACGTGATAGCACATTGCTGCTCTCATTTTTTCTTTTCTTTTCTTTTTTTTTTTTTTTAAGCTTTCAATTTCCAATGCTGGGGAAAAAAACCTGATTTCCCTTCTACACTCTGCTTTGTTGAAATCCAGAGAGTAGGACCCCTGTGTATCTTTTTAGGATATCTGAGATTTCTGGAAGGCAACAGAATATTCTCTATTAACCTGCAGTATGTCAATGGCAAAAAGCCTTATTGTAGTTCTCCTCTTTTCATTTTCAATCTTCTCTTGCTGGAAGGGATAATCTCCTTAGTCTCTGCTGGATAGGATGGGATCTTGAGAGTTCCTGTATTACTTCTTGTCCTGCAGGTTACCATGCTCTTCCCACTGACATTGTGCTGTGTCCTGCTGATAGGGTTGCGGAACCCCCCCAAATCCCATTTTTCACCTGGTATGATACAGCACTAAGTTGTCCCATTTACACAAATCTGTCCTCCGGGATGTCTGAGGACAGCCCTCCTCCCAGCCTGGCTCTACCTGCAGCATTTTTTTTCCCTTCTTTTGCAAGAAACTTAGGGAATTTTCTCTGGGAGGCAAGTCACAAAGCATGGATACTGTCAATATGGGACTCCAAAATCCCTCCTTCTTTTCTCCTAGAGTATTAAAAGATGTGTGAGAGGCTTCTGGTCAGCTTCCTCTCAAGGTTACTTAAAGGCCTTTCCTTTTCAGATGGCAGCAACCAGCTATGAACCACAAGGCTGAGTAAAGTGAGGGCTGCACATTGGCTAAAGTGTTCCTGAAGCACCCCCTCAAACTCACCCAAAACACAGACAAAAAGTCTAGCACCAAATCCCACAGGTAAGCTGAGTTTAAATTAAGCAACAAGGATGTCAGATTCTGTTGGATCTGTACAAAGGCAAAAATACTGCATTTTGAGAGACATTGGAACGATAATACCAGGGGAAATCAGCGTGTAAGCTGTCTGACCTCTTTTTTTTTTTTTTTTTTTTCCTCCCTTACTATCTCTCCCCTCCATCCCCAAAGGAAGTTAAAGATGTTTTTATAATGTGGATGATAGAGACGGCTGATCTGCATAATGAAGCTGAAAACAGCCTGCTTGTGTTGAAGCTCCTCCCCTTCATGCTACATGCCAGAAGAGATTTGCTATGAAACAGAAAGGGAGCTGCAATGCAGCATTTTCCTCTGGAACTTTGCAGCTGTATTACAGTTCCAATCACACCACAAAAAGACTCGTGTTTACAGTATTTAAATCCAATTTGAATGGTAGCTGTTAAAAGTAGGCAGATGAATCACAACACGTCCACTTGCACTTTGGTGCTCACCCACCCTAAGGCTATTATGCTTGACTGAATTACTTCATGTTCTCTTACAATTAATTTTCCTATTGTTTTATGGCACTGCTTGCCTCTGATAACTGCAAGTCCTTAACACTCAGCTATTTAAAAATAAGATGCCTGGATGAAAAATCAGAGTCATAAGGAACTCAAAATATTTAAGAACAAAATCAGTACACAAGGACGATAAGGGCAGTTAATCTCAGAAGGAGGAGATACTTTGAAGGAAAGCTTTGTGTTAAAATCATTGTCGCTCATTTTCTACAGTGCTGTTTCTTAAGGATGATCACGATTCTTCTGCTTTCCAAACAGTACAATGTCATTAGAAGGTCGGTTGGGATGGCAGTATCTCTCCTCCAGAAGTCAAAGCTGGCAAGCGTTTGGTAACTCCCAGCCCAGGCAGTGAAGTAACTGTCTTTTTCTCCTTCAGTTCCATATTGCTTTAACATTATCCAAGCTCAGCAAGGCAGGATGTTATGAGGTCATTTCCAATATGCTATCCTGCATCCCAAGCCTCAGTGCAGTGTTCCAATTTAATGGTGAATGTGAATTCCAAATAACCTGGAAAAAGTTAATGCCTTGGTCCTGTTCCCCCTCCCAACCCCTCCACAGAGGTATTCGTTTAATGCACCAAATTTCCATTACAGCTTCAAAACATACTGCAGTCGCAAGTGAGAAGAATAACAGTGCTCTTAATTTAGATCCCCACAGAAATAGTCACCAAACCAGTCAGCATAATTATCAGACTCTGGTAAAGAAAAATCCTGGATGAAAAACAGATCAGTGACAAAGATAAAATTCAGCTGATGAAGAACTCTCACAGAGCACTGGGGAAAACTATCCTGATATTCTCTTGCCTTAGACGTATGACAGTAGTTCATGTAAAAGAATTATATTTGCACGAGGTTAGCAAACAGAAATCTCAAACTGGATTTTTTGCTCTATTTTTAAGAAACAGCCTCCTAAATTCTGGATTTGACCACTGATTTCAATAAAGTCAGGATATAAGTCTCACTGACAGCAGTGCAGCCATTTCTCCCTAATCCTCATGAATCCTTAACTTCCCAGGTGTCCACACTAACAAAACAAAAGAGTGGAAAACTGCACATCCATGTATCTCCTATAACATCGTGTATCAGTTGCATCTTCAAACACGATGGCTGCAAGCATGCTTTGCACCAAACATTCTCTATGCATTTAAAGCTAGAGCACACAGCATCACAGCAATTGCAAAAGGTGATGGCTATCACATGTTATAGGATCATTCCTCCCCTTCTTCATTCTCTTGTCATTTCACTAAGGAAGACAGTTTCATGGTGAATCCTTATTTGAATGATCATCCTCTGATTTCCTTTGTCTTCTGCTGTGATCAACTCAAGACAGATCAGTTCTTGATTCGAATGTATTAGAATCTTGTGAATGTAAAACTAAGCCACAGTGCAAATGGGGGTAGATTTCCCATTAGCGGTGTACATACATCCCAAAATAGCAGGCTCTTTCCCTTGAAGGACCTATACATTGCTGTATTGCTAATATTACACAGTAGTGGGTTATTTATGACCCAGTCAAATCCTCTTACTCTAGAGCGTGACAAACCCTACTGCTTTACCTGAACTGACCTCTGATGGAAGAAAATTAATCACTCCACTGTCATAAAGACTCTACAGATGTCCAGTTCATGGGATCTTTCTGGATATTTTATTCTTCTGCTGAGCTGAGTCTGTACTGTGTAATCCCTAACCTGCTGACAGCTGTGAAGCTTTAGCCAGGGAAAGACCACTCTTTTTGTGCCTCTGCCCTTCCCTAAGCATTTGTTCTCACCCAATGCTACAGATAGAATATTGGGCTGGAAAGATCCACAGCCCGACCTCTGTCTTGCAGTTATAATCACTGTTAAAATTCGTAGTACAGTCTTCATACCAGAAATCATGACTAATATACATTAGTCTATTAGTCTGGTCCATGCTGAGGAGAGAAGGCACAGCAAGCACCCTTCTGCCCCAATAGGCCCTTCCTCACTTTTCCCCTGCAAACACACCACCAACTCTCTTCCTTCAGTAACAGAGCTCATGGGAGCCCAGGAAACTTCCTTCAGCCCCTTAGGTGACACCACAGTTGGGGTAGAGAAGTTCCAGATGTGGAGAGACTCTTTGGGTTTGGAGCCAGATTGACCCAGCTGAATTAATACGATGCTGTTCAAATGCAGAGCAACTTTCATTATCACAACACTATTTGTTGTGTCAAACTATCCAACAAATGTTTTCTGCAACCCCTATTTCAGCCACCTGACTGTTTATGATCTCTGCCTATGAATACTGCTTTCAGCACACTGGGAATTCTCTTTTACTGTAGTCATTAGCATCTAAGTGTTAGTCTTGTAAACAAGGGTACATTGTTTATTCACACACACACAAAAAATGTTAGAGGGAAAACCCCATAGTACTCAATTACCTAAAAAACACATATTTGAAATTGCCTGTGAGCAATAGTATTAGCCAAGCAACTATTTAAAACCCAAATAAATGGCTCAGTTCATGAATCCTGGAATAAATATCAGCACTCCACACATTTACCACCTTGCATCATGCACTTCATTGTTCCACATGAAACAGCACCGATCCTTGGCTTCTACAGAGATATGCAGGGAAACATTACCACCTCTGAGATAACTGTAATGCCAGTGATGCATCATCATTTGTGGAAAATGAAAAATCATGTACAATAGTCCTTATGTTTCACCATGTTGGAACAAAATAAGATGTTTTGCTTTGCTAGTAGTGCAGCTGCCTTAACAGAAAATTCAACAACATGTGCATCAGTGAACTCTGATCCTGCTGGATACTGTATTTATAACACTGCACAGCACTGGTTTTCATTACAGAGTGATTCCATAGATCCAATGATGGACGGGGAGGGCAGTGGCAACCAACATAAAGAAACTTTCTTCTCCATCTGTTTCACTAACCTGGGACCTGTAAAGCACATGGAATAGTGAGAAATGCCAGAAAAGTATGGACACGTACAACCAAAATGTCATATTTCTTATTTAGCATGATCACAATACTAAAAACCAGCAGTGATTATTGCATGCTCAAATGCTAGTCCATCTTTATTCCTTTATGTTGTTGCAATTAAATTGTAGATTACTGTTTGATTTCCTTAAGTGGGACAGTATTTCATAGAAAATATATGTTCTTCTAATTCCCTGAACTCCTCTTTGAAACGTCACTGTTAATAAAACAGTATTAAATTAACCCTGCTGTAGTAATTACTAATTACTAAGCTGGAAATGGCAATCAGGGAAGATCTTTTTCCCCCTGTAAATGATAGCACCTACTTTCAATGTCTGCATTGTTGATTGCATTTAGGTTTTGGTAGGCTACACTTTGATCGAGAATGGGAAAGATAGAGAATGCAAGGGGAGAACAGCATGTTCTGATCAAACAGCAGACAAATTCAAATGTCTTTATTCTGTCCACAGAAAGTTCTGCCAGTGAAAATATAAAAAAGCAAAATTTAATCAAGCTGATATAATCTAATATAATACAGGTACCAAGTCCAGCTGTACGATTTAAGGAAGTGGCTTTCTCTTATTAAATGGTCAACTGCCTGGAAAAAGCCTGACAACTCTTTGACATGAAATAAGGGAAAGATGCTCATCTTTCTGACATATAAACAAATAACAATAACTAAACATAGGAAAATATTCTATAATGGCAAAACAGCGTCAATGGAACCCAGTGCTTTGACAAGACAATGATACTCTTCTGACAATTTGAGTTTCTTTGTTTCCCTATGCATTTCTAATGCTCAGCTAAATCAATTAAGGCACCACTATAAAAGCCTTAAAATTCTTTTCTTCATTAATCTGTATTAGGGCACAGATGTGCGAGACTTTTAACTCTGCATGAAGAAGAAATAAAGATATACCTTGTGCAGTACTGCTCCATCACATAGCTGGGAACAGCAAGTTCTTCTGCACCACCCAGGCCAAATAATAATAATAAAAATTCATGCTTCTAATCCTTCAACAGTCACAAATTTCAGGATGTAAAAATAACACACTTGAGATGCATTAAATGCTCATTAAAATTAATGAGAATGATGTGATTCTTGCAAAAAGTACAGCATTGTCTTGTGAAGGAACTGTTTAGTCTCACAAGTGAGCTGAGAGTGTTAAGAAGTCTGGTGGTACCAGATAAAACACATGACAAAGCCATATAGAAGGATTCATGTGGCCACCTGGAAGAGAAAAATCACATTTCTGTCAGCTCTGCTTTATCAGAGATTTTGTTACTGTTTCCACATGTACTGAGAGCAGTTTTCACAAACCCAGGGTTTGGGGATTTTATTTTTACTTTCCTCTTTCAAACAGGATCATCTCTCATTTATGTTTCATAGCCTGATTTTACCTCTTTGCCCTTGAAAGAGTGTATTCACTGCCAGGCAAATGATGAGAAGTAGAAAAAGAAAAACAAACCAAAAACAACAGCATGCTACAGTTCCCATGTTTGGATGTAGATACTGATAACGCTTAGAAATCGTATTTAAAACCTCCAGATCTAAGACCTGGTAATGACAAACACAGGTAAATCTTTTTTTTTTTTTTTTTTTTTTTTAAAGTGAAAAAAAAAAGATAATAATGTGTATTTGAAGACTCTCGGTGATATCTAAAAGCCATGAGGGAGAGTTGACTCAATATTGAAAATGCTGACTGCAGTCAGAGTTCTCTAAAATGTAGCCATGGGTTCATCTTCTTACCCCTCTGCTGCCTCTCCCAGCACTTGCCTCACCTCTACGGACTGGGCATTGGTGAAGGTAAGGACTGAGGATATTTCTCACTATGAGTTTGGAGGACTTACACAAATGGCTGCATTTCTAGCAAGGCTCAAGGTACTCAATAATATAAAAACTAATAATAAATGGACAAAGACTAATTCCATTCAAGCAAATCAGTGCGTACCACGGTGAGGATTTACCATAAAGAGTCGTCTGGTAGTAAAATATAAACCATGTCAGTATGAGAAAGAGTCTGAGTGCTTCCTGTAGATTCTGAATAGCAATAAAGCAGTATGGAAAAAGAATCAACTCCTGCTAAGCTGTGAGACAGTATGACCATTAAAAATTATTATACAAAATGTAAATGAACAATAATTAATAATAAAAAATAAGAAAAAATACAAAACAATACTAGAAATATAACATTAATACATTTTCTATTAAAATATTTAAGCATTACAGTGACACAGCCTTTATGTTTTACTTAAGGCAGGTCTGCATTAATTGCAAATTCTCAGACTAGGCTGTAGCCAGATTAATCCTCACTCTCCTCTGAGTCACTAAAGCATCGGTAGAGATTTACATCCTATAGTGATGCCCTGGGATAGTCCCACCATTTACCTCATGTCAAATTACCTGATAGCCAAGCAAGAAAGGATTGTCAGGCATGGGATCCTCAAAAGAAATGTGCAACATTGAATTGATCAAGCACAAAGGAACTTCAGTAACAATCATTCAAAACATCAGAAAGATGGAGAAAAAAATGAAAGGAAAAAAAAAGCAACAGCAAGTAAGGCTTGTTCATAGTCAAATGGAAAATTACTAGATCCAGCTTTTGTCTTGCTATGACACTAAGCTTGATATTAGATTTCAAAAGTTGAATAATCATTCATGTCCTGATTACAAGGTGTGAGATAAAAAAAAAATGAAAGGGAAAAATTCAAATATAAATAAAATAATAATTATTAAATTCCTTTTATGAAGAAAGAATTATATACAGTGTTTATTTTCAGTCTTCCCAAGATTTTTGTTCCCATTGTCTTGTATTCAGTTATCTTAACCAAAGGCAAGAACTCAGCTACCTTAAAATGCTGCAGTAGAACATGCCAGCCAACTTTGTGTAGGGAAACAGGTCACAGAATGCAACCCCAGCCCACTAAATCTGCTTAATGCACACACATTCCTTTTCCACTTTGAATCAGAACCAAGATTTTCAGGAGATGTGGAATGTTCTGCTTCAAAATAAATGTCCTTGTGTCAGTAGTGCCGAGCTCCTGTTGTTTCATGAAAGTCATGAAAGATATGACAGAAATGGCTTTGTAGGATCAGGGCCAAACTACCTATACGGATATAAAACACAAAATCACATTGTATAAAAAATGAAGACAGATGTATACAACTAAAAACCTTCTAATAGTAAAAAATATTCACTCTAAAATATGTTATTAGCACACAGCAATAAAAATTGCTCACTTTTTTTTCCAGAGGACTGCAAACTCCTGTGTACAACATCTGTAGTCTCACAGGGATTTAAGCATCACCACCATTAACAGTCCCAGTGCCTAGAAATTTTGGCCACAGCTCTACAAGTGGGATTGACAAAAGTCAGCAGTCAGAGCAGAGGATCACCTAATACAACAATACCGCTTGTCTGCTCAACGATCTCCCTCAATGGCTTTGCATACCCTTTTCCTTGAATCATCTGAATTGCTGACTTAACTATATGGCAAAACAGATGCTCTTGAAGAAGCGGGTGCTGATACTTAGCTGTGTTAAAACAGCACATGCAGTGGGTGACATTATTCTTAAAAGGCTATAAAGGATCCAGTCACTTATAGAAATTAAGTGGTGTAGCCTGGCTCCTGTTCAAGCACTGAATACAAGGAGCCTATGGCCTTGCATTTTATATCTGTCCTGCATAAGCAGTGGAGAAGCTCAGCAATGTTGGACTTGGTTCAGTAAAGTAATTAATATTTGCCTTTTTGGTGCCAATAGGAAAGAAATACCACAAACCCACCTCCGGTTCCAACATCTTCTTAGGGCTACAAATAAAATGAGACAGTTATCATTACCTAAGTGTTCCTATGGCATGCAGACTTCATTTCTGACATCACTGATTCTTTAATGTGCATTGCTTTCTTGTTAATAAAAAATGTCTCCTTTGTGAGTCTCACTATGAACATATTAGTACTACTGGGTAAATTCACACTGTGCAAATTCTCTCTCAATCACTGACTGAGAATGTATATCTCTTACCAGGTGGTCCATGGGAGGCAAATTGTCCTCAGTGAAGAAGGCATTTCAGTTCCCAAATGGGTCATAACTGCACAGGATGTGACCTGTAGGGAACCTGTGCATCATCTCCCTCTTAACAACAGGCTTTCCGACCATGATGTAATAGAGAGAACATACTTCTGCAGTGTTTCCTGGTGGTACCATTAAAAAGACAAATGGCAATAGCCATTTGGGATATGTATGCCTCTTCTTCTTTTCTCTGAATTGCTCTCCATAGGAGTTAGGCTACAAAATCTGCATCACGGGAGCAGGTGAACATGAAGGCAAGAAAGGCACAGTGTAAGTATATATTAATATATCCTACTGGTGCTGAGAAGCAAGTAACCATTTGATTTGCTGAGCACTGCCTATGGGGGATGCCTCTAGAGACCATTCCAGTGCTGCTGCACCAAATCTGGCATTTGCAAAATCAGAAGCAAGAAGTTATTCTCCTCCTGTCTTTCCTTCGCCACCCCTGGGGGGATTCACATGCAAATGAGAACAGGAGAGAGCAATTGCACAAGCTGAATACTCACTGCCTTTATATTTCACCTGTTGACACATGGTATGCAGAGTTTACTTAATTACCTTTCTTCATATGAGTACCTGTGTCTCTAAGAACTCCTAAACATAACAGCCTTGACTAGACTCTAATTTAAGGTGTGTGGCTGCCGTGTGGTAAGACATTCAGAAAAGGAAAAGGCTGCAGAAAGAGGGGAAAAAAGTGTGCTTCTTGTACTATTTCCTGGCTGTATTGGTATTATTAATAAGAATAATAATGGTAATCATCACACAGGATACATGTACAACTATTTATTTAATCTGAACAGTCTACTACAGTTTTCTAAAGCCTGCCAATATATAATTCAAAGAGCCAGTTCAATTACTGAAGTATTTTCTATTAAATTAAAAGGAATGTCCTTCTGAAAGAAATCATCTATTATGTATAACTAAAAGGCAAAGAAACATCTCACCATAATGTCTTTACAAAATCTTACAGCTGAACTGTTAGGCCATAAATGGAGACGCATTAATAGGTTCTTTCTGTAGCAAATTTGTTAAAGATAGCACAGTAACAGCAATAGTAGATGTTAAACTGTTTTAATGAAATCACAAATCCAAAGCATTTATGAAAAGAAAGTGTTAAATATGTAAGAGAAAGTTCACCTACAACTGAGCATCACCAAAATATCTGGTGTGGAATTGAAGTGCAGCTCATTGCTTTCCTCCCAAAAATTCTTACTGTGGCACGAGAGGAGAAGGTCTGATATTTATTGACTCATGCTATAATACAATACATATATAAAAGGCAACAATCGATATCTGCTTCACAGTGAGGAAGAGGAACTTCAGTCCTATTTTATAGGAAAAAGTAGAAATCTATATATCTTATCAGCACCAAAACCCTGATTCTAAAGGTTTTTGTCACTGATATTATCACTGATATTAACCTAAGTTTAGTATCCTCCTCAATAAAGAAGAAAGGTTAAAAGGGTTTATTAAAGCTGTTAATTTTCATTCATGGGAATAAATTGAACCAATTATTTGGAATTTGGCCAAATAAAATGACTCAACAAGGGTGGGAAAATCTGCCCCTAAGAATCTCCTCTTGGTCTAAACACTTCATCATCAAGCATTAAAACTTTGAAAGGAAAGCCTGAAAGAGTCCTCCAGGCTTTTTCCTGCTCATCTCTTATCCTACTACTTCTGCACGGCTTCTTACAGATACTTCCAAATCTCTCACAGACTTCCTATGATGAGTTGACCACAGATTTCAAGAAAGTTTTTCCCAGGCTAGGCTCTACTTATTTTCCTTGAGTCCTAATCGATGTCTCCCTCTCACATAGGAAAAGTCAATTGAAATCCAACTTCTCTTATAAATATATATATATACTTTTTTTTTTTTTTGATCAGAAGACAAATTAATCCCAAGTTATTCTAGACAGCCTATTTACTCTATATCAGCATAGATATTTCTAGAGAGCATTTTCCCTGTTCTTCTGCAAACTCTTTCCTGTAAGTTAATATCTTTTTCAAAAGACAAAAACTAAGACCACTTTCATCTTGTGAGACCACATTTAAAGAACATGATTTATACAACCCAACACATCTGCATTGGTTTGCAACAGCAGGTATTTTGTTGACTCATTCAATTTATAACTGCTGTATCCTGTGGACTCTTTTCTATAGAAGAACTTGTTCTTCATTTTGTGTTTATGTAGTTGATTATATGTACATCCCTAAAAATAGAAGTTTAAGAATTTAATCATATCTTAGTTTTTCCCCTAGCTCATTTCAGATTTTAATGCTCTCCTCCAGGATTTTTCCAGATCTTTGCACCTCGATGTCATCCATAGATTTAATAAACTTATTTTTCATTTCATTAGCCATACAAAGAATCAAAATATTCAGCAAGTTGAAACTCAGAACAGGAACAAAACAACTTACTGAGCCAAAGCAAAACAAAATGTTCTAACCTGACAACAAACTCAGCACAATTTTTCAGTGTTTATACATGCATTATAGTAACTTTGTCCAGAATTTGAGTTTGTCACTTACTTTTAAATATTATGCAAGTCAACAAAAGAAGCCTCACTGAAAACTAGGACTTAGAACATATTGTTTTCTCTTTCATCACAAATACATTAGATGGATTTGATGCACTTCGTTCCCAATAACCCTCTGTGATCCCAGCTTGCATTTCATTCATTTCTAGATACTTACAAATAACTGTTAGAATGGATTTTTCTTTTCTCTTGCTGTCCCAGGAATTGAAATTACACTGGTTTCTAAGTTCCTTCTTTCCCCCCTTTTAAAAATAAAAATCTTATTTGCCATTTTCAAACCTCCAAAAATATCAAATAATATTCATGGCATTTCAAATGAAGATTTTCACTTTTTTGGAATTGTTTCATAAACTTCAGACATTTTCAAAATGAGTGAGTCTAAGTCTATGCTATAGTGTACTTCCTTTATGTCTGAAAAGTGTTTCATATGGCCCTTTTGTTGTTGTTTTTTGCTGACTGTATTTGTAACCAGAGCATGGTCCTTTTAGGTGAGAACATACAGAAGTCCAGAATTTCAGACTCCATCACATTTGATATCTTTCCTTCTGTTTTGGACAGTGGACCAATTTTTTCTTTATTGTCTTCTTTCCAATAACATAAGATCATATCTTGTTATCTTTTACACTCCATATAACATGCATCTTGGTTCATATCTTGTAGTTTTGACTTTGTCCTTGCTGTCAAATCTAATTCTTTTATACTTATGTTTGGTAACTTGATCTGTTTTCCCTTTCTGAACAGGTTCTTCTTTTGCTCAAGGTCATATATAGGCACTTATGAGTTGGCTACATTTGATTTTTACTCTACTGCCTAGCCTCCCCCTGCACTGGGTAGTTTTCACCTGTGGCCTCTATGTAACTTCTTTATGAGGTCTACTGTCTCTCCTGAGCAATGTTTTCCTGAGACTTATTTTCTATAAACTCATTGGTTAGTTTCCAAGTTGGCAGTGTTCTCCTTGCCTTACCTCTGTGAGTTGCTTCAGGTTGTTTGTACAGGAGCGCATCATAAATCACCAAGAAATATTGACTTATGATTTTTTTAAGGCTTTGTTATAATGTTTTGCCAGTGATAAATGTTAGGTAGTTTGGATTTTTTTATTATTTTTGTTTGGTTGGTTGGTTGATTGTTGGGATTTTTTTTTTTATTGTTTTTATTTTTGTATGAAATATTACTGCTTTATTCACAGTTGAGAAAAAATAAGGTTCTCTTGCTATCGGAAATAAAAGTCTATTTTTTTTATTTCTTTTTTTTTTTTTTTTTGGCTATATCGAAACCAAATTTAATATATTCAACCAAAGTACTACAGAAGTGGTTCTGAGCAGGGAAATAGTGAAACGAGATTGTTCTGGTGGGCAGAACAAAGTATTCACTTTCTCTCACTTTCTTTGCCATCCTTTGTAGACTCCATGCACTACTATAAGGTTCAAGAACAGATACTGAGAGGCATAACAGCAGCTTTGAGCACAGCAAGGAAAACATCAGATGAACAGCCGCTGCTAAAAATGAACTCACACAATTAAATATATTCCTTAGACAACTGGGAAATACAGGAGAGCTCAGGTAGTCCGCGACAGTCTGTATCTGTAACAGACAGCAGCATCTACACAGCCAGAGAGCAAACACCTCCTACAAGCGCAGGTTTTTGGGTGCAGGCACACAGAAATCCACACAAGGAATTCTGCAGTTTTTCAAGGTCAGTTTCTGTGGCAAGGGCAAGAGATTTCTGCAGCAAGCGTTCGTCAATCCTGCGGCTGTAATAATGCGCTGCCATCTGCAGCCCTGCACCCCCGGAGTCCCTGTCGGCTGCCGAGCTGCCAGAGCCAGGGCTTTTCGTAATGCCATGGTCACACACATGTGCTGCCCAATTTGTTTAACTCTTTCTCAGCACTTTGCTAATGAAGCAGAGATGGAAAGTAAAAACCATGGAGCTCAAGAGGAAGTGTAAAGACAGATGCTGAAGCCAAGAGCAGATGTGAGCATGTGGGTCATTACCCAAGAAGGCAATCCATACACAGGCTCTCCTGACACATCACAACAGAAAGAGAGGAGAGAAAAACAGCAGTAGAAAAATATTTTGGACCCTCTTCCCAACTCTGGGAACAAAAAGGCATTTGGCTCCAGTCACATCTCCTTGCTTGCACATCTGAGCTCTCAAGCAGGCACATGCTGCCTCAGTTTTGGTCATGGTGTGATATGCCATCCTGAAGCCTGGAGGTGGAGAGGTGCAGACCCTGCAGAGCTTATGTGCAGCAGCATATAAGTTTTGCATTACCTCAGCCCACAGCTCATCTACTTCAAGCTCAAGGAAATTAAAGTGATCTTGCAGAGGGGTCAGGGCACAAAAGAAACATTCAAAGGCACAGCCAAGCTCAACCTGGGCAGGTGCAGAGGGGGATGTTGATGATGGGTGGGACATGTGTCAGCTAGGCATTTATGGAACTCAAAGAATTCATGCATCACTGGAATCAGCAGAGGGCACATTCTCAACACACCATCTAAATCCAACAAGCTTGTCCACTTGCTTAGGAGAAGTGCACTGCATTCTATAACTTTCACTGCAATTTCCAGTGCTTACTCACTAGCACTGGTCCAGCAACATTCAGAACAAAACCTTTTGCAGGGCTGGTGAAAACTCTCGGCTATGTTTCATGGGGAGAACAGAAAGACCTGTGGCATCATGTATCACAGAATCATAGAATTGCAGGGGTTGGAAAGGACTTCAAGAGATCATCGAGTCAAACCCCCATGCTAAAGCAGGTACCCTACAATATGTTGCACAGGTAGGTGTCAAAACAAGTCTTGAATATCTCCATAGAAGAAGACTTCACAACCTCTCTGGGCAACCTATTCCAGTGCTCTGTCATCCTTACTGTAAAGGAATTTCTTTCACATGTTAGTACAGAACATCCTATGTTCAAGTTTTACATCATTACTCCTTGTCCTGTTGCTACGCACCAGTGAAAAGAGCCTGGCCTTATCCATTTGCTTCCCACATCCCTTTAGATATTTATAAATTTTTATCAGATCCCCTCAGTCTTCTTTTCCCCAGGCTGAGCAGACCGGGTTACTCAGCCTTTCCTCATAAGGGAGACGCTCCAGGGCTTAATCATCTTTGTGGCCTTCCACTGGACTCCTTCTAAGAGATCTTTTTTGGACTGGAGAGCCCAGAACAAGACACAGTATTCTAAAAATGGCCTCACTAGGGCAGAGTAGAGGGAGAAGACAACCACCCTCAACCTGCTGTCCACACCACTTTTAATGCACCCCAGGATACCATTGGCCTTCTTGGCCAAGCTGTTGTCTACCAGGATCCTCAGGTTCTTCTCCTCAAAGCTCCTCTCCAGCACTTCTGGTAAGTACTTCTGCCTCCAAAGCACTTCTTTAGGTCTGGCTGAGGTTTTAGATGTGCCTAGGTATTTCATCTGCCCATTGGAAATTTCATTGCGTAGCCTGTTCATCTCAGCTTGGCAACTACATACAAAGTTTAACAGCATTACACCTCTCTCCATCCAGCCCAAGCAGCTCTTTATTACCAAACAGCCTGGTTTGTCATTGCTACCTTCTAATAATGGCTCTTATATACCACAAATCAAATGCCATTTAGGACAAAACTTTCATCATGTTCAGATTTGTTGGACAACAAGACAAACCTGAGCAAATGAACACCTTTTCATATGCCTCTAGACTTTCTTCAGCTACTGAATATTCTTTTCTTCTTCTTTCTTCTTTTTTTTTTCCCCTTCAACTCAATGACAGTTCCTGAAATAGCATATGCTGGTAGTAAATGCTCCTGAATTATCATACCAGCTATTGCAACTGATCAATTTAATTTTGAATGATATGTTAAAGTCATGATAGAAATACTAGGATCCCAAATGTAATTGAATTTCAATAGGATTTTGGCACTTAGCTCTTTTAGATATGTAGAATATTCCAGACCTTAAGACTAAATATTAAAGCTGTTGTTGTTTTTTTTTTAAAGAAGAGTTGCTACAAAAAAAAGTCTGAATTTATCCCCATTTCACCTCAGAAAGTTCACTCAAATTTACATTTTTTTCTCCACATCATTAAAAAATATTAAATTAAAAAAGAAAATCATGAAGAACTAGGGGATAAAATTATTGAATATGATTTCTTAAAAGTTTGTTTAGTAGAATATATAAGGCCATCAGTTTTCACATTTTTGATTAAAAGTTCTGACTCGCTAATGAAAAATTAACAGATAGCGAATTACAAATGAATTTAAAGTTGAGATTAAATATTTAATGATCATCATAGCATACCTTTCTGGGATTCTGGATGCTTCAGAGCTCTCCTTTTCCGTCGTGTCACCTGATGCAGATTTTTTTGGCACTTAAGAAAATTGAAAATAATTAATCTGTAATGGCATTGATGGAAAAAGCGTTCAAAATGTCAATAAAAGTGCTGCTTTAACAGTACTTCAAATATTCCACTTACACAACTTAAGAGACACATTATCTGCCAGACTACACACTTTTCCATTAGGATCTATGAAAATCTGCAGGTGTTTAATTACCTGCTCTCCTATTGTTCCCTGGCTGCAGCAGGAGTATTTTGAACACTACCATGGAACAATTAACGTGCAATTTAACATAATGGTTATGTAGATGAAATGAAAACTTTCCCTAGTTTCTATTTTGTATGAAAAGTTTCATACAAATAAAGTACATGTTGCCTTTTCACCCAGGAAGAATTGTTTACATCTCTGGCATAAAAAGAGTTAAGTATCACCATTGCAATCATCAATGTTTATGTTTATCAATTACATCATGATGTAATGTTTATCAATGTTTATCAATTACAGAATACTGTAAAGCATCTGGAAAAATACTGAGGAAAACTGCTGATGATTATGGTTTCAATTTTTTTTTTTTTTTTTTTGCCAAAATGAGGAGAAAGTTTGTTTAATTATGTCTTATTTCAGGAGATCATCTCAGTTTTCTGTTCTAGTTTCATCAGTATCAGAAGCACTCAGACAAGTCAGCTGGATGTGTTTTGCTACGGACATTTGCTATCTTAAGCCTAAAAAAAATGCAAAGAAAATCGTGAACTCTACTGTTTCAAGAACCCACAAGCTTGTTCAGCAGTTTCTCATTTTCCTGTGTTCACACCTAGCCCTTTAAGGCAGACCCACCAAAGACAAGCAGTATTTAGCTGGTTCATTTATGAACCATAATGAAGGTGTCTTTACATGGATACACAAGGGCCCAGAAGGGGATGCCTCCATGCCCTCATTAACTCCATCCTTTGGTTGATCTTTGGTACCATGCTTCATCCAGGATCAGCAATCCAGGTCCATTCTTGGCAGCAGGCGTCTGCACTCTTCCTTTCCTTACAAAGGAGGGCTCTCTTCTATTTCTAACGCACAGTCATGTCGGAAAGACTTCCCATCTTTTGTGGAGCAGCTCAGTGGTTAAATATCCTTCTCAAAGTTCAATGACGCTCATGAATGTATTAATTCTTCAAGTTTAGGTGTTAAATTCAGGGTGCCACCACCACAGTCAACATGGGCTGAGGCACCCTCTGTTCTGGCCACAGAAGCTGTCTTGCACTTTATAGGGTATGTCTTCCATAAAACAAAATAAATAGTGATGGGACTAGGGGAAGGGAGAGCAAGGATGACAACATGGAATAGCCTAAGGACACACACCTGTATCTCTCCAAGGGAAGGGGTTTTGTGTTTCACTCACTGTTCTTTTTTAAACATTTAATTATTCTGAAGGAAAATCATATCTAATCAGTGTAGTTTCTCTTGTGTCTGGCCCCAGTCCTCAGCACAGTGGTTTTGGACTGCACTGCACTACCGTGTTGCAAAGTGTTGGTCCCATTGCATCTTGAAATCCCAAGCTCAAGTATCTTACTGTTCTTATACACAACAAGATATCTCTTTGTCACACACATGGATCAGCATCACAGGCAAACAGATGAGTCCCTTTAGAATCTGTACCTTTTACAATCGTTTCAATAGAGCGATTCTTTGTGGAAAGAGCTTTTTGCTCTCAAAGGGACCCTGGAATATATTTTTACATTATTGTTGTCTCCTTAGATAAAGGGGCACAATTAAACTTTTCACTGTGCAGATATGTCTCTTGTATGGAAATTACCACCCAGCTCTTGGGATAGCTATGGCCTTTAGAGGCAGATTGTTCCCAAATCTATTGTGAATATGCAAGGTAGATGAGATTAACTGCTTTGCTAGCCTTGTAGGCTTTCTGATCCATGTACTTCTTCCCCTGCATAGAGAGCACAAGATGCCCTATCAACACCATTACAATCAGTAAGTGTTACTGAACTTATATAGAATCATTAAAGTTGGAAAAGACCTCTAAGATCATCTAGTCCAATATAGCTTTCTACATTACCATCTGAGAATTGTAAATGCCTTACCTGTGTTTTTTCAAGTTAGACTTAGGCATATTCTTTCTGTGCTCCAAACTAATCAAATAAAAACACTGGAAGCCATATATATATTTCTGTTAGCAAAGAATTGTCCCTAGATTAGTAATCCCTGTAAGAAACTGCAGAAGATGCTTCAGATATTCCACAATTTAGGCTATAACAATATTGTTATTAAATTCCTCAGCTTTGATGTAGCTCAATCTTTCTTATTTGAGGCTGAGTATCACTTTCAGTCCTGAAAAGCAAAAGTCCCAGGCTTCCCCATAATAACTTTAACTACACGTGATTACTGCATGAGGCAGTAGTGAAAACCTCACAGCAGGAATTTCCTTTCTTTTTATACCTGCTGCTGTTCACCACCAACTCTGACCAGCTGAAAAGACTTTATTTCATAGGAGGTTGCCAAATTTTGCTGGTATTGCTGAAGCTACTGGAACTGGCTTATGTAATTTTGATCTTTTCACAAAGCTAAAAATATGAAAAGGGAGGGTAAGGGAGGTGATGAGGGAATCGTGTCGAGAGCTTTAAATATATAGAATAGAACTGAAAGAGCAATACTTGTATTTAGTAACTGGGGGAACCTTTCGGAAAATGGGGGAGAAAGAGAGAGACAAAGATTTAAATCCAATTCTTTCTTTTCCTATTATGCAGGACTGCAGCATCAACAACCAGCAATTGAGAGAAGAGATACATCATTAAACTTATTTATAGCATTAACTACTTTGCATTCATCCACACAAGTGAAACTGTAAGAAGAAGAAAAAATTATATAGGGAGCGTGTGGTTCTTTCATTAGCTTGTCTGTAATGTTGGATTGGTCCATAAATTAATGTGTAAAGAGGACAGAAAAAAAAAAAAAAAAAGAATTCAAAGCTTTGCCATTGTAATTACAGCTCTTTAAATATCAAAAGACACAAAGAAAGATTCCTTTTGAAAAGAGTACCGATTCTCTTGGCAAGCCACTATTAAATACTTGCATAAATCTACAGTCTGTATCCTGCAAGTTGAGGTGACATTGCTATCATGGCTTACAGGTCTTTTCATGTGACTACTGGTGCATTTTGGGATTATCTATACATTTCATCAGGACACCTTGATGGGATAAGACACCTTCTTTCTCTCGAGGGTTAAGGGCAAGGAAGAAGCAACTGAAATAGTCAGCAAGAAAAAGGGCTTGATCAAAGGTCAGATCATTGACTTGGGCTGTTCCAGGTACAGACTATGAAGCATGGCAGCACTAAACTCTGGTAATAGCCCAGGCTATCCTCTGACTTGACACTTTCAATTAAAATTCAGGACACTGCTCATCAAATATTCAATGAGAGGACACAGGGCTTTTGCAAAACTCAGTGTCTTCTCCTCCCCTCTTCAAATGCCAAGCCAAGGAACCAGAAGCTTGCAGGACTATTTTCCTGAAGTTGGGAGACCTCTTCACATAGATGTTCTCAAACATGCAGTCAGAGAAGAACTGATGAGGTACCACCCCTCCTAACATGTAGGTATTTTTTAAAGGTAATCTAACTGCATGGAGGGAAATTCAGTGTCCTCTTGTTGGTCCCTCAATGGCAATGACTTGAGCAGCAGGATGGAAGAAGGTGAGGGCCACACTGGCCTTCACTGCTGAGACCCCAGGAGTGTGGGGCACACCACAGGGAGCTGCTTCCCATGGATCACTCTCAGATACTGAGAGTGAGCCAGTTGATTACTAGGTGCAGTAAATGTGTGAAGCCTTTACATGGCTTGGGCAGTATCTCTTTCAATGGTTGATATTTGAAGCAAATGGAATTTAAGGCTCAGTAGGAAGTAAAGAAACTTCTGGCACAGATACTCCAACCATCAACAAAATCCAGTTTTTTTTTTTGTTTTTTTTTTTTTTTTGTCTGCTAGCAACAAAGAAAAGGTTTAAAGAGGAGACCCTTGAGGTACTCTATATTGGCTGCTTCTAAGATTGACTTGACATCATAGTACAACCAATGTGAATTCTTCTTTGCAAGCTAATGAGCCAATTAATTATGAAAGGCAACAGGTTTTGGCCTAAAGCCAAATTACAATGGTGTCATTAGTCTCTGCTCTGTAACAAAGTGAAGAGCCCTGCCCAGATTACATTCTCTGAACTCTCCACTTCAATGAAATGGTACTGTAGGACTCCAAGTAGGTGCTGACATATACAACATCTTTATAGCAGGCACAGTGATAGTAACAATCACACCTTATATGTAAAGGCCATTTCATAATTAAATATTCAGAATTCCTTTTTTTTTTTTTTTTTTTTCTTTTTCACATGACTTCAAACCTGCAGATCTCCTCTGCTTACCTACCTGAAGACAAAGAAATCTCACCCAGGACAATGCACCAGGTTGAGGCTGGGGGCTGCCCACACTCCAGCAATGCTCCTACCCCTAACCCACCACAGCCTTCTCCTGCTCTCAGTACTGCCCTCATCCCTGGAAGTCCTTCCCTCTGATTCTGTGTGGATTATCCCTGCAAGGACTGATTGCCCACAGATTTAATTTCAAGGAACAGTAGTTTGAGAAAACTGTTGCTGAAGACCGTGTAAACAAAAAAATTTTGTTTCAGTGATGATACTTACTTTAAACTTAAATTAGAATATTATTCACAGTAAAAAGCAGATCTGTTCTGTTTACAATGTACATATGTAAACTAAACACAGAGAAAAAAAATCAATAAACTCTGAAGCCCAAACACAACTTAAAGCAAGATGTTGTTCCCCTAAAGATTTCGTCCAGTTTGGCTGCACCACTACCACAACGCTTTTAGGTCTACCTCCTGGATATCTTCATTTTCCATCCCATTTCATCCCCCAGCTCTGCTGTGCCACCTCCCAGAAACACTGGCTGAACTGCAGAGCTAGTTGGAGAAGATGCCATGAGCCTCCCAACCACCAATGCATGTGGCCATGGCCCACAGAGGCAAGCAAACAGGCTGCAGCGAGCCAAGGAAACTGCCTCATCTGTGAATTGCAAAGTCTGGGTTTAAATTTCATACAACATTATTATAAATCTTCATAGTTTAAGCCAGCAGGATCAATGGTTCATCTAATCTGATTTCTTTATAATAGGAAACAATGGCAATTCACCCTGTGACTTCTGTGTTGCTATTGCTACTTCTGATCAAGCATTATACAAACATATTAAGGGAACCAATAGAAAACACCTGAGATGTCTATTGATGCTAAATCTTTATTACTTCTGAGATCTCAAAGGGCTTAGGAAACATCACTAAATGCTGTTTCATACATATTCGTGAAATGGTAGCATTATAAATCCGGGTCAAACAACACTAAGCATTAAATTTATTGTGAAGTATGTAAGAGCAAAAAATACAAGAAAGCTCATAAGCATTTTTAAAAGGAACAAATAACTGTACCTGTGACGCTGTGACAGCACATCAGGTTTTTCACTGTTTTTTGTTGTTGTTTGGTTGGTTGGGTTGGGTTGGTTTTTATGGTTTTTATGTTTGGTTTTTTTTTTTTTTTTTTTTTTTTTTTTTTTTTTTTTTTTGCATTTTACTGGCATGCAAAACCATTTCACATCCAAGGAAAGATATAATTAATTTTTTCTTGATTTTTTTTTCTGAATAAATTTGGAGCAGCTGAGAGGATGGTTATTTCTAACCATCTTTAAAAATGGACTTATAATGTTGCCATCTGTTGGCATATGACAGATATAGCATCCTTCTATTCCAGGCAGAGTCACAAAGACACAGAGAATTAAAGGGACAGATGTGAAAAATGCATGCTCTCATTTGGTTTCAGTGTTCACATCTGTTCTCCTCAAAGATTTTCAATCCTATAAATCTGTCCACCGAAACTAGTACTCTGAAATGTTATGGCATTTCTGGTAATCATAAAAAGCATAATCTAGTAGAGTTTACTACATTCCAAAACATCACTGCATTCATAAAAAACTGGTTTCCATCAACTGGATACAAGTACATAGCAACATTATTTGCCTCTTTAACTCCCCTCTGCTTCACAAATCATGAGCAAAAACGCGGTGATTGATGCAAGTGAAACAAAATTACGAGCACACAATTTCAGCAGTTAACTGCAGATCCTTAATTTTTACACAACACACCTTGGAACAAAATTGGTATCCCTTTCCAATGGCCACAGGACACAGTCCTGTCCCTGTGAGGCTCATACAGAGGGCTACGCCTGTTCTGATGGTGTCCTGCCATTTCTTTCCATTGTAATGGTTGTCTTCTTTTCAAGAACATCTGTCTTCATTCGCAGTGTCACTCATTTTTTTCCACACTGCTTTTGACTGGCAGGCTATTGATGCTTTTTATTAAACTGTAAAGACTTTTCCTTTCTTCCTGCTCCTGTCCCAGCACCTCTACTCCCACAGCATATCTCTCTGTGGCCCCATAAGGCCCTGCCATGTTGGATGGCCTGAGTGCCATCACTTCTCACAGGTGAAGTAATCAAAAATCAGACTTCTTTTTTTTTCCACTCTTCCATTTTCTCCCTTCATTTTCTACCTGTAATCCCTCAGCTCCCTGAGGATTTGAACCTTGCATATCATTTTCATCCAACAAGAATTAAAAAGCCCATTTTTCCCCATTGTTCTGTCACTTGGATGCCAAGAATACCTGCAGATTTCTGAGGTGTGCACATGTACTTCTATGGGCAAATTTGTACCTCCCTTTCCTATACATCATTAAAACCTATGTAAATAAACAGAATATGAATGAGAAATATTCTTTGTTGGCTTTTTTTTTCTTTTTTCCTGCATGCACTGAGCCCATTTTCACCTTAAGTACAGCGTATCTCCTTTTTTGTAGTACACTGCACAAATTCTCTCAAAATGGCAGTGCCATCAAAAATTAAAAGGCATGGAACAAAGCAAACAATATTGGAGCCACATAATCATGCTGATAATTCACGTGAACAGTTTTCAGTATTTACAGAAAGCACTGACTGATACAGTTCGCTGGCCCCATGAGCACCATGTTAAATCATTAATGCGTGAGCAGTCTTTATTTGTATTGCAATAATATTCTGTATCTCCAGCCCAGAACCGTGATATGCTCCCTGCTATACAAACAACCACCAGATCATGATCTGCATTTGAGCATGATTTTTGTCTTTTAAGAACTGATTTCATCTTTGACAGCTCCTCATTTTTCTATTCATTTTCAATTATTTTGAAACAGAAAATGACCTGCAGGCTACCAAGTTGAAATCAGAATTCCTCCACACAGCTCCTGCATGCAACATTGAATTAAGCTGAAGACCTTAACTATCACACGTTTCAGAAAGGCCAGTAGCCTATATAAATTTCAAAATATGTGAGCAATTACATGCATGGCTTTAGTTCATAAAAGATACTTGGAAACAGGAATGTTCATTGCCTCTTTCTCCCCAGGAAAAGGAGTATGGAAATGTAATGGATAGATCTTTCCCCCCAAAGGTTCTGAATTTAAGACCAAAACACTTTTTTCATTGTTTTATTTTTTTTTCTTTTTGCACCAGCTGGTACTTACCTCTTCATTTCTAAACATGATGGAAGCTTAAAAACAACAGAAGTAACCATAGCTTCTTAAGTTTCAAATCCATGAGAAGCAAGCCAGAAGATAAAGAAAAGACAGTAAAATTGTAAAATTAGAGCTGTCACGTCTAATGTGGAGTCTTTCTGAAGTATTTTGTCTCATATCTAATTACATTTAGAAGCACATCATATTTATGTACTTACAGCATGTCAGTCTGAAAATGGAGGTTGTGTAGGATTTATTATAGATTAATGTTAATCCATAATATGTGGCATGAAATTTTTAAGCGCCTTTTCCTTGTAGACAAAATATTTTTTTCTTCTTTTTCAGGTGAAGGAAGGATATATCACCTATGTCATCTTCTACAGAAGGGAAAAAAATATATCTGTTATCACAGTCACCTCCTACTTGACTTCCTTGATGACACTGCTTCCTGTTTCTCTCTCTTATATCCAAATATTTCTGCAGTACCTAAAAACATTCTTCTTACAAAAATGTTGACATGATTCAGTCTTTGTCTCATCAACCCTCTGCCAAACTTCTGATCTCCTTATTTAAATGTCTTCCCTACTTTCTCTCACCTGTTGATTTATTATTTTCTTTTCTTGTATTCCTCCTCTATTATTGATTATAAATTCTAAAGTTGTTCTACATTTAGCCATTTCTCAGCTGTTTTCAGGTTTTCATCCATGCTGATAATTCTTTACAAGACCTTCCACTCGACATAATTACTTTTACTACTGCCGATCTTTCAAATTACTTCCCAAATGAGCTTTTTCCAAACTACCTCCAGGACACTAAGGAATACCTACTGAACAGCACATGTTGCTTATCTTCTTGCCTAGCTATGATACAGATTGATGTCATCTGTTAGCCAACTAACCCAAAAGCCTGCCCTACAATAGACTACAGACTAGTAGTTTTGAGGTTTACAAAATAGAAATTAAAGCCCCTCCAGTAGGTTTTTCAAGATTTTTGAGACCTGAGCCAAGGCTAGAGACAATCTCGCTCCTTTTCTCAATTGGCTAGTGAGCAAGCTCCTGCCATGGTCATGTTAAAGCTTAGTTGATGTCTCCCAGAGCTTTTGAGAAATGCTCAGTGTACTGCAAAAATAAGGTATTAAATAAAGAGATTCATCACTACATCAAACTTTAGCTGAATTATGAGGAAAGGCAGAGGCAACAACTGAACTTACGAGGCACCATTTTCTGTCAATGTATGTTATTCAATCTCGCATTTCACTTGTGTCAGAAACACAAGCAGAGAAATACCCAATTTTCTGAATCCTGAGAAGGCTCAATGGTAAGTAAGGTACTATGATGCTCAGAACTTCCAAAACTAAGACAATTCTGGACTTTTATTGAATGTGATTTTAGCATTTTTAACTAAGATCCAAAAATCCAAAAAATTTTAGTATGCAGCTATCTTCGGATTTGGAGAACGGTTGAGTAAAGGGGTTGAGTGTGGGGCTGAAATACTTTTTAGCATGTATATTTTGACAAGAACGACTCACCAGCACAGTGCATTGTGTAAACAGGCAACCCCAGTCCCTGGCTCCAATACAAAGAGTCAGGATCACATCACAGGACGTGAAAGTGAGACCTGTCACTAAGAGCTCATTATATCCTCCTCCAATAGTCATTCATGAAAAATGCAAAAATGCATCATTAGAAATGAAAATTTGTAGAAAGAAACGTAATTTCAAATCCCACACTTTTTTTTTTTTTTTTTTTTAACAGATTAGCTTACAACCCAGAAAGTTGTCACATGGCCGTTTACAAAAGTGAAAATGCTTGAAGATTCTCAATACTCCTCTGTCACTCAGGAAGAGCTTTGTAGAAAGTACTTCTTTTACTGGATTATCATCTACTTTCATTAACACCAAAGGTGGTATCATTTCACACACTAGAAAAAGTAACTGACAAAAAACATTCTTTCAAGAACATATCAATTAACCTAATGAAAAGTCCTAATGAAAAGAAAATCCTGAGATGAGTCAACTTGCACAGACCAAGCAGAAACATGCTCATAGTCCCCTTGCATTTTTAAAGAGACAGAATGCTCAGCAGCCTGAGAACAGTTGAGGCAAATCCCCCTTTTTTGAACCGTTGTGTTCAAACACTCCTACACCACTGCCATCTGCTGGCTAGCAGGAAACACAAATTTGTCTTAAAAAATAAAAAGAAAAATTAAAAAAAAAAAAATGTGGTGTTTAGTCATAATGTTATAAGGTTAGAAAAGGAAGTATGACTTGAAGTAGGGCATTTGCAAGGTCCAGGTCTGGAGCAAAGTACCTACCTTCACTGCACCACTAGAGATACGTCAGACTTGAAAGCACATCAGCTTCTGCCATTGGCATCACTGGCATTGACAAATATCATCGCTCCCTTCTAAAAAAGTATTCTTCTCACAAGAAAATCAAGTCTCTAATATTCTTTCAGGAAATGAAATGATAAAGCCCCAGATGAGCACTTGTGGGTGCTACAGGTGATATTCAAAAAACACTAAGCTCTTGGATAACATTTTCTTTTTCTTGTGAAGTTGTATGATCAAAAGAAGAAACAAAAAGAAAGACAAAGTGCAATGCAAGGTCAGTAGACCTCTACATTTTCTACTTCTTGTTAGTCAGTTTGAGTTTTCCACAAAATGTAAGGGAGTATCCTGTGACAGGCACAGCAATACAGAGACCTCAGGAAGCTTTCCTGGTAGCTTTAATACTGCCAAAGTGCTAGAAAATTTACACCAGATATTTACAGTGTAAATGCCTTATGATTTGCCCTGGCAAAAGTGTGGGTAGGCTGATCAGCACAAATTGGACCATGAGCAGTGAGCTTTCCTAAGAATTTCATTTCATTCCTGATTTCATTAGGATTAACTGAGGAGAGAGGCAAATATTTGGTTACAGGAACCCACCTACCAGCAACCATTCACCTGTCCCCTAACAACCACCGTCTATCACAGCTGTAGAACTAATAAAAGTTTTTCAGTAAAAGAAAAAAAAAAAAGCTTTTGGACAGGATATATTAAAAAAAAAAAAAAGTATTAGCAAAACTCTAAGATCAACTCTGAGGCCTTTTGAGGAAAGAATGTAGGTTTTGTGATTGAATGAGTTCCCAGGATTTTCAAAAGAATGAGATCATTCCTTGAGAAACAAACAATGCCTCCAAAATGTCCACCTATAAATGGATACACCTATATTACTCTATTATGACACCATCCACAATACTTGTTCATGGATCAGGACTCCTTTATGGCACTGTAGAAACCCATAGGGGGAGAAGGAAGGGGGAAAGAATACCCTTGCCTCACCATGAAAATTTCTGAGGAAACAGAAATAGTGCAATAAAGTCACAAGTGATAGAATTCATCCATTAGTGGGGCAGAATTAGTGGACATACTGGAAAGAGTCCAGCAGAGGGCCAACAGGATGATTCAGACTGGAGTGCCTCTTCTGTGAGGAGATACTGAGAGGCTGGGACTGCTCTGCCTGGATCTAATCATTGTCTGTAAATACCTGAAGAAATGGGCAAAGAGGATTTTTCAGTTGTGCCCAGTGCCTAGACAAGAGGCAAAGGGAACTGAAATACAGGAAGTACTCTATGAACATCAGGAGCACTTCCGTGCTGTGTGAGTGATGGAGCACTGGCATAAGTTGCCCAGAGACTGTGGAGTCTCTGCATTGGAGATCTTCAAAGGCTGCCAGGATGTGGGCCCAGGCACCCTGCTTTGGTGACCCTGCTTGAGCAGGGGTAAGACCAGACGGACCTATAGGTCCCTTCTAACCTCAGCCATTCTGTGATATCTTGCCATGAACAACAATCACTACTTATGGACAACAACCTTAAACTAGGCAGGTGTATAAAAGTCAGATGAATCTCAGCTCTCGGCAAACAAAGTAGAGGGAAACAAGATGCTACTGGTCAGCATCAGCCTTACTGATCACAGTCCCTAATAACTCTCTATAAGGACATAGAGAAGATGAAGTTTTTGAAAGAGTATGAAGATGAATTGGTAGCATGATCAATCCTGTTGACATTTATTTGAAAAATTAAAAGAGATAAACTGGCATCTTAGGATACTTTAGAAGAAGGTGGCATAGTCACAGTGAAATAAGGAAGGTGAGTAGGCTGGATAGAGTGTGTGAAATGGGAATTATATGTGGTGTGCTAAAGTGATAAAGTCTAAGCAATGGCCAGAAAAAAATCCCTTCAGTTGTGTCCTGCACATTTGAATGAGGTAGGATTGAAATTCTCATGGACAGATAGGTGTTATAATAACTGACACAGAAAATTAAGAAATGTTACCTATGTAGGTGGATTAAACAGATCATCTCTCTTGATAATAACAGAAAAAAAATCTTTAACCATTGGTTCTAGTGTGCAAGAGAACAAATGATGGTGTTCAAAAAATATACATTTATAGCCCTGAATGAAATAAGAAAGCAAGGTTACCTTGAGAGACAAAAATGAGGTATGAATGTGTGAATACATAACAGAAATGAAGGACTATATTTCCATACATGTATGCTTTTTATATCAATATGTATAAAATTAAATATACATTTCTCTTTATAAGGTGTACAGATATGGTCTATTTGGGGAACATCCGTTAATGGTTCAACGTTCATGAAAACTCATCACATCGGTAGAATTGGATAAGAAAAGCAAAAGTGATAATGATCTCAGAGAAGACAAAGTGAGGATTGGAGGCAAGAAGAACACAAGAATTTGGAGCAGGTGAGAAAAATCAGCATCAACAAATTGATTATCAGAGAGTGAGCAAGGAGATGTACCTTGAGCAGTGCTATGAAAGAAGCTGGGATGGTTGGAAAGGAAAACGAAGCAGGGAGGTAGAGGAGACAAGGGAGACTCTGCTAAAGAATACAAAAGGTAAATGGTCTTTTGAGGAAAGTTTGAAACAGGATTGTAGATTAAACTAAAAGCTAGGAGAGAGGAATCATGTAGCTAATGTAGAGCAGGTAGTTGATACTGAATTAAATCTGTAGTATTAATTCCCCTTTAAGTCAATATAAAGCATATCCATGACTTAGATTTTTGGCCTGTAATCTAGACAGTCTCAAGAGATCAAACCTTTTTGCCCAGGAGTCCAGCTTCCCATGATCAAAAATCAAAGCACGTGTGTTATTAAACATAACTAGATAAGTGGAGCATCATAGAGAAGTAAACAAGCAAAATGGCATTGAGCAGGGATCATGCAAATGAGGGAGGAAAAATACCAGCATTTCCTTTCAGCTTGGGTCTGGAGTCTATCCTGCATTTGAATTAAGTGTCAAGATCAAACATGAATGCGGTTAATTATTTAAACATACGATGCTTTGGGAGAAAGCCTTGTTTTTTGATAATTTGTGACTAACTTTTAATCTTTATTTTTTTTATTACAGTTTCTTTTGAATAATATTTTAAGCACTGCATCTTCTGAAGTTCCCATGAGCTCCAATTTAAGAGTGCCAAATAACATGCTTTGGAACTCAGAAATAATTTTCCATGTTCCAAATGTTATGAACTTGAAAAGGTTTTAATATTTTTTCTCTAATGTGCTGTTTCAAACTTGAGGGGCAGTTTTTGATGCAATGGAGAATATTTTGTTTCACTTGTCCCTTCTCTGTTCACCAGCCCCTAAGCCCAAGAGCAAAACAAGGACAAAATTACAGCCTGTGTTTTGAAAATGTAACAAATGCTACAATTGCTTATTTAGATTAAGCATATTTTTCCCCTAATTCCTTTACTAGTGTCAGAGCAAGTATGGATTTGTAATTGATTATTTATTTCTAACACTGTTCATTCAGGGGAATTAGCTCACTCTTCAAATCATGATGCATTGCTATTCCCATTCAGAAAGTGGCTAATCTAAGGCCTAAAACAATTGAGTGATAAGATGATGGCAAAGCTACTTATTATTATGCTGTCCATTGAACTATAAAACATGACATCCAATATAACGCAACTAACTGCATCTTTTCCACCCCACTTTTCAAAGAGTAGTGCTTTACCATTCTTGTAAAAGGTCCCTAGATCAAGAATTTAGGAAGCAGCTGTCCGGACTGTATACCATGAGAATTTCTTTTCAATGAAGTGGCATAAGATAACCAGTAATATGTTTGATAGCAATAATAAGTATAGTAATGACAAATAACATCAGATGCATAACAATCTTTTAAAGAGTAACTGGTTTATATCTTTTATTTGTAGGTACTCTGAGAAAGAAAACTAAATACTGAAGGCAAAAATTCCCATACTGTGTGACATAACAATTTCCTCTAGTTTAAATGAGAACCTTACTCCAACTCATTGTTTGTATAACTACAATGAGAACTTTTACTCTTTGTTTCTACATCTACGAATGATCATACAATTATTGAGTTTCAAAAAAAAAAAAAAAAAACACCCATGGAATTCTACGAAGACAGAATTAATCAAGTGAAAACAAACTTGACTAAAACCAACTATTTTAGTACCACTGAAGCTTTTAACAGCTCCTGGGAGTGGAAAACATGACCAACCTTCATGAAACTGCATCTGGAATTGAAGTAGTTCTTAGTTTTTGTTAATAATGATTCAAGTTGAAGGACATGAAAGATCATGTGGCCGAAGTGGGAACCTCTGAGAAATCTAGTAACAGTCAACAGCAACCTTTGATGCCAGTTGCCCAGGCAAGACCTCAGTCTGAGGAGCAATGCAAGTCTCCAGGCACCAGAACTGAACTCTGAGACTTACCTTTGTGTCTGAAATAGACAGCAAAAAACAGCTCAATATCTACAATAGGAAAGCACTGTTTCTGATCCACAGACTACTTCCATGAAAGACCAGACACCTCAGAGGACTAATACCTTCAGTGCTCAACACCAGTCAACATTAGTTCAAATAAAAAAGTAAATTGGGTTGATTGATTCTTTGGTTTTTTGCTTACAAGCAGCAATTGTCAAAGTTCTACAAACTTTCACTCTGACTATCTCGTGAGTGTACATCTACCCACTGGAATGAAAATGACAAGAAGTTGCTTATCTCTGGGCTCCAGTGGCAGAATACAGCCACGAAGGTCAGATATTACATTTGCAAGAAGTGACAGAGTTTCAGCATCAACTTCATAATTTTAGAAGCCATAACTGAAAGCTATCTAGACGTCTGAAAGGCAGTAAGGAAGGATGATTAAACATGGGAAGAGCAAGGTTATTGCAGTGCATAGTACTATGCTGTAGTCTATATTACTACACAACAGTTGGAACTTAACAAGGTCAACCTGTCACAAAAAAATATTTAAGAAAGTAATTACAATGGACAGACACGTCAGAGCACCCAAGCTTTCTTTTGATGCTCGGTCTAGGAATTAAGAATGGCATGATTAGTTTGCAGGAAAAAAAGAATAGATTACATCAACAAACTACTAAAGTCAAAGGAAAGGTTACTTCTCCTGTTATATACTGAAAATCTGTGTATAAATCCAAATGTTTGGAATAGTCTCCAGAATTCCTCATGGTTTGTTTCTCGTCATTTATGATTATCTAGAGGTTATATTTTTTCTCATTTTTCAGTGTAGAGAGTTTAAATTATTTGTAAGTCCTTAGAAATTCAGGTTGTTCGCTTTTTTTCATTTTCAGCTAAGGATATATTTCAAGTCAGTGATAAGAACCTATAGACAAATGATTGATGTAATTCTAAGACGAAAACGATAATATACTTGACCACCTAAACATAGAATTTTATTGAAAAAGAATGGGAGCAAGAATGAAAACAAACCATAAAGAAGTTCTGAAGGCTGTTTTACTTAAGAGAACTCTCATAGTGTAAATCTACATTAGCATAAGAAGTTTCAAGAAAAAAACTCACTTCCTGAAAATTTCACTGTATTACAACTACTTACAAATAAATCACAGATTCATAGAATGGCTTGGGATGGAAGAGGCCTCAGGGGTTGTCAAGTTCAAACCCCCCTGCCACAGGGGGAAACAAATATAATAAACAAAAGAATAAATAAAGGAATCAAGAAGATTACAAACATCTTTAACTTGTCCTGCAAAAGGTCCTGCCTACTGAAAATACATATTTCCTAAATGATAAATGCATAATACCTGAATTTAGCATAAGTAAAACATCAATAATATCACTGCAAGAATTAGATGGTGCATAACACAATTACCATACAGAATATATGGTAAAGAAATATTTAACAGTTTGCACTCAACTGTAGACTGATTTCAAAGATCTGGCAGAACTATACAGATTTCTGTGCACCAGGAAAACAAGCATGAATAATCTTCTTCAAGTGACTTCAAATGAAATACCTGCTTTCTGAAATTGGTATGCACTCAGCTGATAACTAAACAGGAGTCATTGTGAAGAATGTACTCTTTCTACTACTACTTAAAGCTAGAGAACAGGCATTCCATGATCACAGATTCCTGCTGCAAGGAAAAGGCACTAAGCATGGAAAACACTCTGAAGCAGACATCCTAATCTAGTTCTGGTCTACAGGAACAGAGATGCCTGGATTCTGGCATGAATGCTCCATGCCCACCTTGCTGCCTTGCTCTTTCTCTCTCCCACACACCGCATGTGCCGCACTGTTTGACTCAGGGAGCACGTGCCTCCACGTGGTTGTGGATTTCATGGACCGGCAGTTTTTGCTGCTCTTTCCAGTAGGTTACAAGAAGAATTGAGAAAAAAAATTTAACACCTTCCTCTTCTTACTCTTTTGCCATAGTCTGTATGTTAATACCGTCTAAAAACACAGGAACATTTTTTGCACATATCTATCTTGCTTTTGGAAACGTTTCTGCAAAGCCCACACAGCTCCAGGTGCTGTGCAAACATTTGGGATAGATTGACTGAAGTAAACACAGAACAGCAGAAAGAAATATTGATAGATGTAAAAATAACACCGACTAAAGATAACTCAGGTTTATGGTGCAGATTTTACTAAGCAATACTGTACATTCTAGTAGAGAGTGCATGCGTGTGATGAATTTACAACATTGCTCCACAAAGTTAATGCTCTCAGAATTTATTTAGAATGCTGTTCTGAAGCTGAGATTTCTGAAGCATCTCAATACTGACAGTGACACTATATAAAATGTACTGAAATATCATGGAATTTTTTCCTAGATTCCTATATTGAAGGGAAATCAACTTAAAATCTCCTTAAAAAAAAAAAAAAAAAAAAAAAAACTTTCCAATAGAAGCAAGCAAAACAAATCTCAATGGCTCCCTCTGCTGTCACGTCTCAGAAGTTTCAAGTTCTCCAGTCAGCAAGTATCTGGCATTTTCACACAACATTCTGCACACCAGCTCTAGAGAGACAAAGAGACCTTTATTTGAAAGCAACTTCCCCAACGTACAACTAAACAGCTGCTCCCCAAGGCTGGAACAGCAGCATCCCTTCAAGCCTGCATACCAGAATCAGGAAACAATGTTTATGAATAGTTTATCATCTTCATCATCAGCTCGGGAGTTGAGCTGGATTTAACTGCCGACAGAGAGACGGATTTTGTTTCTGGTGAAGCCAGACCTCTTTGCATGATTCAGTTGTACCAGAGAGTAACAGAAATATTTCAGAGCTATGGGAACAGCCCTAGAGGCAGAACAGAGAGCAGCCCACAGCCTTGCCAAGCAGCTCAGGGTGATGCATCAGCTTCCCCTACAGCGGTGCTGAGGGGTAATCTCCAAGCCACAGGTCCCTCATAAGAACCAGTTTCAGTTCCAAACATCTGCCCATTTTCTGCAACACTCAGACACAACCTGGAAGCGTAAGATGAAAATACTTGAGTATTTCCCTTTTTGACCATTTCTGAAAACCATCCCAGGCACATCACCGCTGAGGAGGGACTCATTCTCTTCATCCACAAGCAGAGCTCCCCTGACCTTGACAGCTCTGCAGGAATAGTCACTACTTAGGGACACATCCTGTTAATGCTTCCCCAAAGCATATTTGGTGCATGAGGTAAGTGGAATGGATGCAGTGAGTATTTCCGTTCTACAATTTGCCCCAATTGCTTCTGTCTCTCTATCACACAGAACCTGATACCTCCAAAACTGAGAGCTATATTTACCCCTCATATACTGCAGCATTTGATGGTCTCATGGTTCTAAATTAAGCAGCTTCTGTCATGCCCAAGAACAGCAATAGCTCTTCTCCATACACTCTCAGCATCTGCATTCTTGGTGCATTTGCCTAAATCATACTTAGAACCATGCACTTAAATAGCCAACAGGCATCTCACTTATCCAACGGTGAAACTGAGATTGCTGGACATTGCACCCACTGTCCTTTTTATTTGGTATGCATTTAAACTTATGGAAGGCAGTTCTTCTCTCTCTCCTCAAAGAGTGATAACATAGTTGCATTCTAATTTTGCCTTAAAATTATGCAGACTCATCTTTCCATCACCCTTTCCAGGAAACATGACAAAAATCATTGTGTCTCTATATTCTTCCCACACCCTTGGCATAGCAAAACTTCTCTATAGATTTCAACTCTTGTTTTGTTTTTACTTTTTCCCAGTACATTCTTACCATGGCAGAATAACCCACCTACAGGAACCAAGTCTAGTTTATTTTTCTAAGTAAATCTACACAAGCACTCCTATTGAGTACCAGCTACTTCTTATCAGGAAATGGCTGCGTCCTCTAGTTTTACTAGGCTAAATTCATGCATTAAATTCTACCTATTCAAATTTAGATAATATTTCTAACGTCCCAGAGGCAGAGCATCCTAATCTGCCAAGAAATAGCAGAATGAGCATTTGAAATACTTCAAGTGAAGGATGTCCAAATAATATCGATATATTTGCTCCATATTTAAAATAATGCATTCCGGTGATCACAAAAATGCCTTCAGTTTGTCTACAATCATGGTTCTTTGCAATCAAAGCCTACATCAAGAAAAATGAAGTTTGGTTTCACTTTACCTGGATTGTAATAAACCGATGAAGTCATTTGCTATTTACAGAGGTAGAGACTTTATAGAGGCATCAGCAGAAAAATCTAACTTAGAGCATTAAAGAAAGTTAAATTAAGATTCCTAGTATGCGCTCCATAGTGCTATTGAATACACAAATACAACACAGAGCAGTCCACGTTTACCATCTACGTACTGTTCAGATTGAATGTTCTGACATGCTTACAGGAAGTTGAATCTCTATTTCCTCCAGCTCAGTTTTTCAGCTACACACCTTCTGGCTTACAACCAGCAGGCTTTCCTGGTTGGTGGGGTTGGATGGACTAATTTTCATGGAAGAATTGCTGATATCAGTCACCTCCCCCCCCCCCGAATAAATAAATAAATACATTTGGCACACTTGTAACAGCCCTTGCAACATACTGGATGGTGCAAAGCAAGGGAGTAGTAGGAGTACAACCAGTAGATGCAAGCCCATCCTCTGTGCTGTTTTAGAAAGGAGCCTCCACCTTCAAGCTCTTGTATGTATTCTAAACTCTGCCTAAAGAGCTCTCATAATTATCCTGACTGGGGATCAAGTGAGTGTCAGAAAGAGTGAAACAATGGAAGTTTGTTAAACTTATCTTTAGAATATTCACATGCTTGATCGGTTTATCTCCTAACCCCTGTAAGGTCAAGAAGTCTCCTCATTACTGGCACACAACCAAGGCTTAGAACTGCCCTCATCCTTCTCTGGCAGCATGGAGACATGTATGGAGTCACAGCTAGGAGCAGCAAGCTTGTGTGCAACTGAGGCGCACGATGAAATCTGACCAAATGATCCCTTGTGATATCCCACGACCATGATCTCACAGGTCTGTTGGGTTTTTTCCCACATTATCCCTCACTCTTTCACAAGTAGTTAACTTGGGTAAAGATGTCTTCATATCAGCATTAGAATAATCTGAGCTCTGTGTAAATTCTGGTACAGCTGTCACTTGCAATTCAATCTGCCACAAAAAAAGAAGACTGAACGTTCAGGTTAAAATCTGCAGCGCAGAAGAGGTAACACCCAAGAGCATCTCAGCCCTTTTCTGGGAACAGAAGTTTCTGGAAGGAAAGCCTGGGCTCCTAAGAACCATTTCTTTATTACAGAAAGTATCTCCTCCAGCAGCTGAAGTTCAGCTAACAGCAAAGAACCTGACTTTCACCGGGGAGCAGATTGTCCTATGCTAATTTCCACATGCACTGACACGAGCACAGGGGAAGAAATGAATAGGAATGAACTCAAACCAGTAACTAACCCAGCATCAAGCACATCTTGTCTCTGTTCAGGGACAGGAGAACTTGATTCAGTGGGAGTGCAGCCCCCATCTAACTGCTAAATTTAGTTCTACTGGAGGTTGTTGGTGCATGTGTGTCCTCTGGAACACCAAACGCATTTAGAGCTGGAAACGTCAACCAAGTTTTCTCCAAAGGTAACTAATTGCTGGAATCATGATGGATTTTTCCTGGGGAAAGACAACATGGAAAATCTTTAGACTGTCCTTGTACAAATCTATTAATTGAAACTTTCTAAGCAAACTTCTGTCATGTACAGTATAGATTTAATTCTGAAAAGCAAACGCCATTTTTTTTCTATAAAGTAACAGTTAGTTTATCATCTTCATATTTTTTCTATTTGGCTAAAATTCTATTTAAGGGAGAAAATCCATGTTAAGCTCAGTGCTTAGAGAAAGTTCTCAATGGACTCTTTTGTTCTGATCTGTCAAATGAGTCATGGTTCTATTTCACATATATTAATACTAAGAAGTGAAGAAGATAGAATTTTCCTCCTTTTGCAGATTTTCTGAGTCTACTGAAGTTGCGCTGAACAATTTATGTAACTCACAAATCATAAAGTAACTGAAGTCACTGAAACAAAACACAGAAAAGGTCCTGATTTAGAAATTCCCAGCCAGTCAGAGGCCAGGAGAGCATACAAGAGGCACAGCTTAAACTGTCTTTATTCTTAAGATGTTTTTCAGGTGCACAGAATTACTTGTGGTCGGGGACATCAGATGAGTTGGATTTGTGGTCTAACTCACGTATTCATTCTTCTATGAGTCTTATATGAGTGGGAAGCTTTTCATTGTGAAATATCTGCAAAAATTCTGCCTATTTGTGCATCAAACTTCCAGACCTTACTAAAATTTAGGACAAAAGTATCTTTTCCTACTTTCTGGATATCAGCTCATGCAGTAGAATGGGTCAGTTCTGTTTACATACTGCATGCATTTACTTACAAGTTCATTTTTGAGCACAGTGTTATGAAGACTAAGACAAGTGTTTACACAACTTCGATTAAAAAAGAAGAAAAATGATCCGAGTTAAATTTAATCAGCATTTCTCGCACGCTATGTTTTGATTAATTTGTTAGTTAACGGAATAAAGACTCCAACATGATTGTTTAGGATCACACTATGGTAAGATTTTACGTGAACTGTATTGGGTGTTAACATTGGTAATACCACTGATCAGGGACCTGGGGCTAGACTTAAGTCAATATTTTGCTTAAAAAGAACATGGCCCCAGAACTTTCTGCAGAGTTGGAGCTTTCAACAGGGACTGGAAGAATTTCAAAATTGGATCCAAATCAGCCTATGAGCTTTGTGTTAGTGGCATGAGCTAGCTGACAGGGGGAGGCCAAAGCTCTGTTAACCTCTCCTGCAGAATTTCATATTTAGAGGTGCAACCTCCTTTGAGTCAGTACTCACTCTTGCATTTGAAAAGCTGCACAAAGCTCATTCTTCTTTGCATTTTGGTAGCAGATTAGTGGGTAAATTACTTACCAGCCCGGCTACCTCCCTTCTGACTTCCCTCCTCAGGCAGAAGAGGTTGAACATTAAGCTCTTACCTTTGTGCAGAGAGTTGCAGCCATCCCTCGAGCTGAGACCCATGCTTGCACTTCCTTCCTCCTACCTGCATGATGCAATCAATACCCATCACGCCACAGTTTCTCTCCTTCAGTTCAATAAATCTTAATACTGAAAAATCCCCACTTAACATCAACAAATTCATTTCAAAATCCTTTGGATCCATTTCCACACCCACAAATCCACGGGTCAAGCTATGCCTCCCCACTGTACCATTCTCAGTCCCTAATCGCTCTTTCACTGTCCTTCCCCAAGTGCCCATGCATCCTGCCACTACTAATTCCTATTTAACCCTTGTCCAGTGCCACAACAAAAACAGTAATACATTCTTCAACCATCTCCACTTCCTCAGTCTGTCTTAACTACAAGCTTTCAAGTCCAGCGACATCCATTTGTGAAATGTCTGGTGCAAGTGTCTCACCTCTGTGTAACCTTCAACTCTACTGTACAGAATGTGATTTACTGTAATAAGATCATGTTATCAGTTAAATGTAGGTGAGTTGATGCCTGCTAATGGTTGACTAAGTAGAAACATGACAATTACTGCATTACATTTGTGCATTTTAGCTGAAGATTTTTCTCTTAAAATACACAAGATATTGCACACCAATATTTGTGGAAATAAATACTTTAAGCACTAAATTCAGGATTGACTTGAGTGCCAAGATAGTAACAAATTTTTGCCAGCAGTATTCAAATTGCTTGATACCAGGATTAAGGAAAAAATAAATTAGCTGGTTTATTTAAATAGGTCTTACCACACTGAATGACTTAGAAGGACAGCACAATAAGCTGCTATTCTGTTCTATTCACCTCATCACACAATTATTCCAGTGCTGTCCCACGGCACTGTCAAATCAAATTTGGACTAAAATTGAATAAATACAGAATTTTCTGTAGCTCATTGCATTAGATGTGCAGAATATTCCCAAGCAGCTGAGAGCAAACAAAGCTCCCTTACATGAAAGTCTCCCACTTCTGCTCTATAACGGCCATTAGCAGACCACCTTTCCTAATGCAAGAATAACAGAACCCCAAAGGGAATAAATATTACAGTCAGCACTGATCTCCACACCAGGAACAGCACAAGAGGCAAGGCAGTAAGTCACAACCCTGAGGACAAATCTGACTTTGCCTGTAACACAGATTCAAAGTATTTCATTAAGATTAGAAGAGGTTCACTAATTCCTAATCTGTTACAGATAGGTTATTGTTCTTCCCTGTATGAATCACTTATTTTATGCATCATTTGAAAGACAAATACTCTGCAGCAGGCAAGGTCTCATTTTGGGTCTGCCTTGCCTTCTGAAAAGCACAAATCTAACAAATAGCAATTCATTCTGTCTGAGAGCTGACATAGCCAGAAGCTGCCTTTAAAGCCTCTTTAACCACACCCATCTTGACGAGACGGTGGCATTATTTTCCAGTCACTCAGACAGCAGCACCGCAGACTGATGCTTTTCTCTGTACATTGTTTTTATGTCCCCCAGACTTCCAAACTAATTCGTTCCAATTTCTGTATTACACAAAGTTTTTCCTTCAATGCTTGTAGGTTTGTTTTCTTTTTCAGGGGGATTTGAGGACGTAGAAGAGAGAAAAAGCTCAGAAATACCTTCCAGCTTTATGAAAGAAAAAAAAAAAGGAAACATTCTGAACTTCTCCTGACTGAGCAACAGTGTTTTATTCTTTGTAATCATTAGAATTGCGCATCAGAGTACAACTGGAGCATTTTTCCTCAACTTCCTTTAACCTCAGACATTTTTGGTGTGTTTGCTTCTTGCAGGTGGAACTATCACACAATTCCATCTGTTTCTAATTTGCTTGAAAGATTTCCCATTCTCTCTCCCACTTGCTGCAAACAAATAAACCAACAGCTCATTCTTCTACATGCCATAGGTATGGTTAGTGCAATGGTGAGGAAGGGGAGGAAAACATCAAAAGGTAGAATGTTGAGGTGTCCTTTCAAGTGAATTTTCTGTTGCAGAGACAGCAGGCAGGCTCGCTGAATGTGATTTATGTTGCAATCTCATTCTTAGATCTAAAGATATTAAGAGACAAACCCTATCACAGTTTAATAAAGCAGAAAAAGGTTTAAACAGACTTTTTTCAGGCCGCCCAATAAGTACTGAGTGCCATTGAGACAGATTTGAGATGGAAAGCCATCTAGAGCTTGGAAGAGAGACCAGTGATGAATGTGTTCAAAATACAGGTTTGTTTGGGAAACCTTCAGTATTTATTTATATATTAACTTACCACAGAAATTGCTTAATCATATTCCATTATTTTCTCATTTAATGAGTATGAGGCTAAAAAATGATGCAACTTATCAATATAACCTGCTCCAAAGACTAATTATTTATAGAAATACACTAGTACGTGGAAAGCAGTAATACTTGAATAGATGACCATACCAAAGTAAGCAAGAATAGAAACATCACGGAGCATGAAATCACGAGAGGAAGTCTAAAAAAACATCACAGAAAGATAGAACGGGGACAGGCCATGACCTATACAGAACAACATTAAATTTCAAAGCCTCAGTAAAAACACAAATTATTTAAAGAAAATGTAAAGTAGGGAACCTTATACTGGAGTTCCAACTCCAATACTAAATCCAAGAGCAAAATCATCATGTTGAGAGAAAAGTGGAAGTGCTTACGAGATAAATGGAAGAGACAACCAGACTGAATTAGGAGTTCAACTGGAATAAGGAATTCTATGTGTACTTACTATATTTTAATTCTTTGCTCAAAAAGTTTTTCCAGCGTGTGAGAAGACTGAAGCGTGAGTGAATAACGGACCCCACAGCACTATTTCACGTGTCTAACATTCTTCATCTTCAAGAGCCGTTCACTGCGGTACTGCAGCATTTCATCCGCTTCCCAGGACAAGTATTCCTGTCTCTATCTTTGACCTTTTAATTTGCTAAGAAATCATCAATACTCGCTAGAAACCCAAACGGCATACAGGATAATTATTTATTAACATTTAAAATAAGCATAATTTTCAGCAACTAAAAACTTCTCCAAATTGTTCTGCATATGGTATTGTTGAAATTGAAGAGGACGTTCAATACAACGGAAAGACCAAGCATAATATTAAAATATGAAGTTGAGTGGAATACAGCTCAAGTTAATAGCAATTAATTTACATTAACTTGAAGAATTTAAATACAATTTTACACATTTTCTGATGAAGCACCACACTCACAAGACCCAGTGAAGCATCTCATGAGAACTAAGCTGCAAACCAGTTAAGCAGTTGTAAAATAAGTTGGCAGCCTTTTATGTTTAAAAAATAAAGAATTTAGTAGCAACATTTTCTATAGGACTAGCTGAAGAGGAGTAGATTTCACATCCAACATATCCCAGTCGCACAACACAAACATCTGAATTTTAACCAATTTAAAAATTCTGTATACTTAGAAAAAGACCTCAGTCCTTCCGTCATTTACATAATTGTTACACTGAACTGATGTAAATACTGAAGATTCTTGGCTATTATTAAACAGCAGCTGCATTCGTTAATGTCTGCAAAATAATGTTTTGGATTTTTGCTTTGCTTTGTTTTTACAGTAGATATACAATTACAGTAAATAAATGAAAGACCCACAACCTCTTATCTTGCCATTTTGTTGAGATGTATGAGTTTAGCCCAAACTTAAGCTAAACCTCCCCTTATTATCTTGCTTAGCCTAGATATTTTTATTTCTGGACTAAGCATAAAACAAGGATTTCTGGTTTTAAACATCTGAGGTTGAGATGTTCGCAGAACAAGAAAGAAAAGATGCATCAATTCAGAGTGCAAGGTTAAAATATAATGTTTCATGTACGAGGACACAGACAGCTTGTTTATTTGAAAGCCCACAAGCTCAACTTAAAATACAATCATCGATGTAGAGTATTTTGTTTCATATTACATGAACATCCACTTCACTCTCAAGACGCACATCAACTCATGCAGGCAGATGAAATGTTATAGCCTGAGTGGATGAAATTAAAGACAAAAAAGAAAAGTTTCTCAAGTTTTATAAACTAATCTTACAGGCAAAGGAAGAAAATTCAGTATTAAGATGACAAGTGTAGATGCACAGAGGATATGCAAACCGTTTTATCAATTCCCACTGTTAACACATCAGTTATCACCACCCATAAAACTCAAAGGAACAACCAGAGCAGATCCTTACGTGGAAATAACTATATGGTCTTCAAAATTTGAATGAAATGATGCCTCTCTCCACCTTCCAAAAGAACATACCGTAGAGTTAGATTAAAAAGATTAGCCTTCACCATGTGGTAAACTGAATTTAGCAATTCCTGTGGCAAACAGACCAAAACAAAATAAACTCTGCTAGCAGATTTCTTTTGTCCAGAAAGGGAAGTCACTAAGTTGGGAACATTTTTGTGGATTTCAAAAAAAGCATCCATGGCCATGCTTCCCAAGGTAGCAGCAGACACTGGAGTCATCACAAAAGGAATGGGGAAATGGGAAGGAACGCTTACTTAGATGGAAGAAAGGAATTCATTGCCTCCTGAAGGTCTAAGAGCGAAATTCTGGAGGAAGATACTTGAAGACCAACCCATTTATGGTCTCTGCTTGTATTATGGCAGATGTTCCTTGTGCAATACAGAGGGAAACTGGAGGAGACATCCAACTCGTGTCTGACTTCTACTGTCAAACTTCTACACCTGGGGAAGGACTAGGTCAGATAAGAAGTGGTAACAAGCATTATGCATATAATGGAACGTTAACAAACAAATGTTACATGTGTTATTAGTAGTATTTGGCTTAGAGATCCCTGAACAATGAGTATATAATTAACATTTCAGGACTTTTATGGGAAGTTAAATACTGTCAAAAGCCTGGAATTGTTAGAAATTTAACTTCATGAACCAAAAGGCCAGTATTCACCATATTCAAATGCACTTTATTCAAGTATATAAAGTAGAATAGACAATATAGAACAGATGCTTTGATGAAAACACGTCAGCTGTACACTAATATTATAGTTTTAAATGAAGCCAAACTTTACTTAAGATTCCTATAACTCATGGAATAATTCTTTCCTCTCCCACAAACTACGGCTTACATGCCAGGCTGAAAATAGATTAAATGAGAACATGAAGAGGTTACTTTCACTGAAAGCTTCAAAAAAAAAAAGATCAAATTGTCAACTGTCATGCAAGGTTTTCATTTAAGTTAATGTATGCTAATTTATATAAAAACAAAAATGTAAACCAGCTTCTTTTGCAACTGAATAGAACTTCTCATATTCTCTCAATTTATCATTAAATTATATTGACCTCCACCTGTCAAAAGAATGAAGACATAGAAAATAGGACTGTAGTTCCATAATATAAAATGGCAGCAAAAATTAGTTCAAATGGCTTTGAAAACCACATGAAAGTCATTTCTTCATAGTTATTTATCCTTGAATACCTGGGATTCGAATACCTATTTAAAAATGAGTGCAGAAGAAAATTTAAAGATGCTCCACACAGGATTTTCACACTCTACTAGAATCACCTCAAATATTTAAATATCTTCTTGTGAAAGAACTAACAATAATTTCAGAAACTTAGCTGCAAAAGGGCCAAAACAAAGATAGCCACTATTTACGGAATTCTAAACCAGGTTACTTCAATGTTTTCAGTGAAATTGGCAGTTTCAAATAGGAAAAAGGAAGATGTGCTGACATCAAAAGAATTTGTTTAAAAGAACATGTTTCAGGTGTGGAAACACCTAGAAATGCATAGAAAGGAACTTAAAAAACAGAATTTTGACTAAGTAATGAAAAAATAACTAATATACTTCCTCCTAAACATCAAGTTTTTTTTGCACTTGACTAGAAAGCTCACCATGTTTGGTGGATTTGTCTGGGATGAAAATGATTTTGGCAAGGGGTTTTTGCACCTGAACTTTGCAGACAGTGCTTTGAAACTGTCAGAGAATCCAAGGAGAAAAAAGCAAGTGGATGTACAGAAAAAATGGTATTTGATAAATTAAGCCTAGAAAAACAAAAGACATGAAGCAGTGAATTTTGTCTAGCTGTAAATATCGAGGTTTTTCCCAATCCAAGTCTCTTAAAAATAAAGTAGCACCCATGTTTTGCTTAAGTCAGCAACCTGAGCATTCAATTGACAGGGTTTATTTCTTGTCAAACACCAAAGATGCTGATATTACAAAGACAAGACATACTCAAAGATTAGCAAAGCTCACACAACGTTGATTTGTCTCAATTTGTACAACAACGCAGGTCAAGTCTTTCAGCAACCCTTTCTCTATGCCTTCTCAGATGTGTTCAAAGTGGGAAAAGTACTCAAAAATGGAAAATACTAAGCATTTTCTACCCTCCTCCTGCACTAGAGGCGCAATAACATCTTATTTCACTGTAGGCTAACAAAATCTTACACTAAAACCAGCTTTTTGGGGGTTTTTTTTTGGGGGGAGGGCTGTCATCTTCTGCAGTTTTCGCAATACTACTGTATATATGGTTCATCAACTGGTGAGCACATAGTTACAATGCAGCAACGCACTGCTCCTGAAAGGACAAGCCTTCTTCCTTTCCCTCCCACCATCTCCCTCATAAACATTTAACCTGACTGTTCAGACAGTTCAAGAAATTTTCTGCTGGTTTAACTGGTTCAGTATGGACCGCGGGAAAACAAATGCTGACACAGAGGAGGTAGAATCAGGAACAGAAACGGGGTTCTACCAACTCCACTGTTAGGAAGCAGCCATTAATACAGCTTCACTGTATTGAGGAAAAAAAAAAGAGACCAAAAAAAGTATTTCTACATTTATTTGAGATATTAAGCACCATTCCTTTTCTTTCTGGAGGAAAATAGCTCGTGCATAAGGAAGCTGAAGGCTAGCAGTGTCATGTGTCCATTAACCAGTACAGCACTCCACAGCTGTATATTACAACGGTATATACTATTTTTACAGCACTTTATATGCACATAAAACTCCTTTTAATTTCAGCTGCACATACTAAACTCTCAGCAGTCTGCAAGTCGGTCACAACATGACTAATACCATCAGCAATTAAACTCTTCTATTTGTAGATCAACTAACAATCCTGGAACAGCATAAGAACTGTCACAGCTCTCTAAATGTAATCACCTCCTTCTGTCACAATCCCCTTCTCATTTTCCAAGCTTTCAAAGTCTGCAAAGTAACAAACTCATTTTATTCTAAACCTGATTCAATCCCAGAGCAATGCTCATGCTATAGAATAAAAGAGGCAAGGGGTAAAGCAGAAAATACTTTAAGTCTGCAAAAATATGAATACTGCAGCAGAAGCAAAATAAGGTTGCACATGCAATCAAATCCTGAATACCTGTCTAACAGTAGCTTTCTTTTAACTGGAAACATCTGTGCATTTTCCTGATATTTTTGCAACAAAGACGTAGAAGCATGCTGATCCCTTGAAGGATTATCAGAAGGACTACGTTCTTTGAATATTGATCTTTGCCACTTCAAATGATCAGTTACAGTTGGAATAACAGGCAGTAATCCATAGGTCAGCCAACAGAGGGAAACAAATACCTACAAAATTTGTTAGCAAGAAACAAAGACGGGGAAGCAGGGATTTTGGGGCTCAAGCCAATTTCATAAGGTTTAGGGCTTGAAAACTCTCCTAGTCTCCTCACGTAATAAGAGTTTAGCTTTTCCCTTCCTCACCTAATCTGCATTTAAGTGAGATTGCTGCTTCTTTCCAAAATATGAAAGCGGCTTCCCTTCCGAGTATGCAAAAAACAAGCAGTAAAAATTAAGATTCGTATCTGCTACTCCTCATTCTCAAATATTTAAAATAATGAGTAAGAAATAGCATGTATTGAATGTTTTGTATAAGCAAAACCAGAAGAGAGCTAGGGGCTTGAGAAGAGAGAAACTAAAATCCAGCAAAATAGCCTGTATTCAAAACAAAGTTATACCACTTTGATTGCCAGAATCTGTAAATGAAGGGCTCAAAACAATATAAACATCTGTGCTGGACATTAAGACGTGAAACATTCAAATAATACACCGTATTGCTATTTTAAGCTACAACATATCTGACTTCTACACTGTCCTTCTAAAAAGAGAAAGCTATCCATGGAGTTTGGTACAGGCTGTTCAGTATTTCGTACAGTCAATACACCTGCTTAACATTTTTCTAATATGCTCTTCCAGAAGATAAAATGTGTGTGGCTACATAAACTGAAACAAAAGATACAATTTGAGGAGTTAAAAGCTAGTAGAGCAGTAACCAGTTTAATATGTATCCTAAAATTCCTGGTGTTCTAACAAAAATCTTGATAAAATGGCTATGTCTTCTCCATGGATCAAAGAGGTTTTTTTTCCAATATTTTTTAACAGTAGACAGGGGAAAACACCTCAATGTTGGGAAAATGAAACAAAAAACTTTGAGAACAGTATATGCTTGCTAAACAAGAATTATGTTTATTTAGCTAGTGAATCACCTAGAGGAGTAAATTTTCACTTTCATGATAGCAATCTGTCAGGCTTGCAAACACCCAGAAATAGGAATTAAAGATTATTTTAAATGTAGTTATAAAGGTCATAAAAAGTCTGATTTAGACTGAGGTACATTTACTCAAAACTGAGATTCATTGAGTGGTAGCAAACAAACAGTTCCTCAGACAAATGCACTTTTTTCAGTATACATGTTACAGAAAAAAAATAAAGAAATGTGCATTAACTGGTGGTGTCCACCAAGCTGCATATTAATATTCTCTTACACCAAACAGTTTGAAACAAGGGAAATGTCATTCTAATATAATTTTATGTTACGCTTCATTTGGCTAAACTGCAGCTTAAAGTTGCTTTGCCATTTTAAAAGATTACTACAATAATTTTCACATGAACATTTAGACTTGAGTTTTACTCCAGGACTAAATATGGCATGATTTGCTTTTAATCTGTTGAATAGCTAAAATCTGACAATTAAAAAAAACTACAAAGAAAAAAAAATTAAGTTGAAGCAATGTGAATCTCACATCATTGAACCACTTCTAATGGTTAAATGTTAGTATTTAACAAATTCAAAGAGTTAATGAATCCTTGCATTCGTTCAGTCTCCTGTGCCTTAGCTAGGATGCATAAATACAAAAGACAGCAGATACTGGTAAAAGCTTCAGGACAGAAAGTGCTTGACGAAGGTACAGTTCTCAAGTGTGTTTGGTGAGAGAGTATAAGGGCAGATGCACTGATGAGAACCATTACAAGAAGAGTCAATTTCGTGTTAAAGTGTTCAAAGATGTCACCTTAAGCAGAAAAAAGCTTTAATAACGTCTTCTTAGACATATTAGGCATTTCCAGAGTCTACATCATTAGTGTTGTAATTCTAGCAGGATATCTCCATACAGTTATTGTTTGTTTCTATTCCTCTCCTGAAAGAAAGCAAAAACAAAGAGGAAAATCATGTTAATACATAAAGTTAAACATCATTTGCTTTCCTCTCATTGAAGCAGTAGCATTGTAAATTCTCTAAAAATCAAGCAACTAGCTTCCAAGGGCTTCTAACTTTATAACTTTACAACCATCTCTATGTACATTTTCTCTCTACAGTAGATACCAGATAAATGAAAAAACAAAGATGACGCTCCCAGATATCTTAATCAAAGACTACTGTAATAAATGCTTCAATGTGCTTAAGATCAAAAGGTAAAGGAACAAGTTGCACCAGTACTTCTTCTTCCATGCAAACACAGTGCTATGATGACAAGATAAAATGAAAAAGGCCAACTCTACAATATTTTTGTCTAGAAGTTACTTACAAAAAAAGTGTGGTAGGAATAGCTGGGAAAAAGACAAACAAAAACAAGATAACAAAAAGCAATGACAGAAACCACTCAAACGGAAGCCTCGCCTACGATCAGGCTGATATTCACCTCAAAGCCACCACAGAGGCGTAAGATGTTGCATTTAGTGTAAAATAAGATGTAATACGTCATATGTGTTAAAAAAGATAAACAATGTAAACATATGTATAGGGTTAAAGAATACACTACTCATTCCACTGGATCTCTAGCAGAGACTAATAATTTCCACTGTATTACAAGACTAACAGAGGAGTAACATTTTCAATGATTTATCATTTTCTTTAAGATAAACACACGATATTATGATCTCCAGGAAAAGAACAAACAGCAATTATTCTTTCTTGCCTTCATTATGTATCTTGCCAATTAGACTGCAGGAAGACACTACAGTTTGACTCTAGGAAACTAAGAAATTTTCTTCCATTAGAATTTTGTTTTTTTTTCCTTAATATGTATCACTGAGCAAGTTATGTAAATGTTTGATAATGCTTTCTGGAAGAGATTGCTCCCTGCCTCATTTAAAAGAAAACAGAACTCATTTCCAATGTTTTTATTATTGCATTACATAGGATGTTATAATTGGAACACAAACATAGCGAGGAAAACCAAAATAAACCAGGAGGCATTTGAACAATTCAAAACCACTATCTGATATCATGTTGAAACTTTATTATGCTAGAAACTACTTAGAGAAAGTGAAAATTAACATATAATCCCAAATAAATTCTCCCAAAAAGACATTATAATGAGAGTATACATAACATTGAGATAGTTCCTAGAGAACAGTTGATTATCTAGTCTTCCTCAAAGAAAGACTTCCGCTTCAAGAAAGGTTGCTTGAAGATGAATACCAAAAGTGTAAGGCTTGCAGAGCTCTTGGTCACAACAGTAATCTCACTGTCTCCATAGCTATACAACTTAGCTCGTTTCAATCTCTACAACAGAACTTCAGTATATTTAAGGAGCAACATTAGCATTATTCCACAATATTCTTCTTCCTAGTTCAGAGATGCATGGCCAATATTTGCACAGTGATTTTAAAATGAGATTGATGCTATCAGTCATTAAATTAATATATATTGGTATGTTAAGAGTATCTCTAGGCTAAAAACACATGATCACTGGGCCTCATGCCTGACTATGTACGTAAAGCATGCAAAAATAGCCTGCTTATGTACATCTTAGATTATTGCAGTACTATTAGCAGACTTAACTGCCAAGTGCTGAAAGCCACTACTGCCGTATTATAGCAGCCTATGAAACTGCTATGTTAAATAATGATGTATCAATATTTTTACAATTTAAAATACCATCTACACAAAAGTAGCATCATCAGTTTCCCTTCATTTGCAGGTAAACATTTAGTCAAGCTGACTACACAGCTTCTCTCTGCACTGCAACCTGCTGTCTCTTCCTTATATTCAGATGAGTAAAATTTTTTCCAAAACTCAGCATCCTACAGTAAAAAGCTTCACAGGTCAATCCACATTCCCTGCCAAAGGCCAGCACAGCCTGCTTCACTTCCCAATCTGCCACAGCAAGGTTACTCAGCTTTGGGTGGAGTTTATGAGCAGGAGTGGAAAGCAATCAAGTATTTGAATTAGAACTATGTGGGAATGGAACAGCTGGTTAGCAGTAACTGCTAGCAAGAGGCCATGTGGTGAGCCAGCTTCATGCATGCAAACAACTTTCTACACAAACTGACAAAAGCAAATCACGGTGAACCTAAAAAGGTTTGGGCATTACAAACATGCCTCAATCTAGATAGAGTAAAGGAAGATATGTAAGGAGCAGTACTGCAATACGTGTTGAATTGCTGACCTTGAAATTTCAATTCTGAGTTCAGTGCACTAATTGAAAGATCCTGTGCTAAAAAGGAATCACAATGCAATTTATCCTCAGATTTAACAAAATCTCTATGCCAACAAAATTTCAACCTTCAAAGCAATAAAAATATGTTCTGATCTGATTTGAAAGAAACTGCTGAGATGTATAACACTGTGTTCTGGAATTTCTTACCCAAAACAAGGGAAATGAAAAATGCTCATTTTTAGCAGCAAAATTTAAGTGGAAACCTAACAGAAAGAACTGCTACAGCCCTAAGATGCACTTTCCAACCCCCCAAGATCCTACAAACCTCTGCATGAGGGAAGGACTTTTGCTTATTTTATGATAGTTGGAGGTGCGAGCATTTCAAGGTGTGCATTTTTAAAGCTATTTGGGATTGCAAACTTGCACAAATTGCAGGTAGTTTCCCCACGTGTTCAACTCCAGCACGATCAGCTATACTTGCAAAAAAACTGCAGAACTTGCATATCATGCTGCAATCTTTAATACTTTCATGCTTGAAACTGCCTGCTTTGCCCCCTGTCAAGAGACAGCATTCTTACAGCAGTTTCAAAAGGGAACGTGCAGCATATTTTAGTTGCTTCAGTGCAGACTTCGATTTAATCTTCATGTTCATCTGCAACATAAGCAAACATGTCAGACTGCATTCTGCGAAGGGAAGTGCAGGCACACACCTCTGCCAACCCTACTGTGTGGGCTGGAACACCTGGCAGAGGTGGAACAGACAGCTGTAGAGGTAGTGAGAAAAAGCCACAGCAAAGCTCATGAAATCTTTTACTAATGGCTTCAGCCATAATCTGCCATTCATTGCACCCCAGTGTATCATTACAGTGGGACAGCATAAACACTGACCTTACTGCTCGAGACTTCTGAGAAAAGCAAAAAATGCTAGAAATAGTTTACCCCATTTATAGCAAGAATCTCATCAGCCGTACATTAGTGAAACTCTTGAAGTTGTGTGAAATACAGGTCCTTATCAACATCTCACTCAAATTCCAGAGAGGGTAAATCTGAAGATAGATTATCTCACAACCAGATAAAAATATTTAAAGACATCTAAGTAGTACTTCTAGTGATTCTGGGAATCAGTGAAGCAAAGATCAGATGGGAAGGATCTCTAGAAGCCTTACATGAACCCAGATATTCAAGTGCTCATATACCACCTCCTCCCAAACATTTGGTTCTTCTATTCCCTATTTCAACATGAGAAGTAAAACTCACAAATTAAAAATCAAAGACGTCAAATGAAATTTTACAACTCCAGAGCACTTCCTTTCCCAGTAAGCCATATGAGTTAATACACATGCAAGACCCTGCTGTTGTAGACCATTTGAGCTTCAGACAGCAAATAATGCTTTCAAGCATACAAATGCTGGGGAAGTCTGAAAAGCTGCAAAACCCAGAATTCTTATTTTCCGTATTAATTTTGATGGCATTTTACTTACTTTAACCTCAGAAAGATTCAGCAACAGCAAAACTGTAAATATTACAATGGTTGTGGTAAATTATATCTGAGCAGAGCATTCTTAGTGGAACAGACAGAACATTCTATATTTTGTTATACTTAAGAAAAAAATGAATTCACACCTGAATTTCCACAGCACACTAAATAACAAGGTATGAACATTCATAAGGCAGAGGTGGGGAAAGAAACTTAACTAATTTAAGGATACTCTGTAATGACAGATCACAAAGAAAGGCTCTGCAAAAAACAAACTTGAACTCCATGAGCCAGAAAAGCTCTTCCAGACTTGTTTTCCCAGGTGGATATTGTCAGTGATGGATTGGCCAATTCTAACTAGACGTAGCAAATGCTTCCCTTCAGTGCAATACACGTTGAAATATCAGATTTTAATTAGCTACAGTACAACCACTGGAGGAAGTTCATTAAAAAGTAAAAAAAAAAAGAAACTGTGTAATACTGACTTTTGAGGCCTCAGAACTGATATCTGATGTAAGTGCAGAAAGCAGATAGACGACAGATATCTGTTACTTCTATTCAGAAGTCCATAGGCAACAAAAACAAGACCTTACTTAACAACTCTACTTAGAGATCCAGAATAGCCTGAGAAGAGAAACGACATTCTCTGCAGAGTCTAGAAAATACTCTGGGGAAGAACTTCTCAGCCTTTCTTTAAGCCTCACCACTAATGCCCTTTGCATACATGTAGAAGAAATTACAATCTGCAACTCAAATTACTATTTCAATTTAAAATCTGACATGAAGAATCACGAACATAGTTTATCTCACTTTCTCATTATATTCCATATGAAAACGGAATTAACATACAAGTTTGCTTACATTCTCACAACTGAATACAACCCTAAGTAGAGAAGCACAACAGTAATCATAATTACGTCTCCTATTATGAACACTACCATGCACTTAAATGGAACCTGGCTCAAACAGTTAACCTAATTAAAAAAAACACCGTAATACATGATTTCAGATGATTTTGAAGGTTAAAACCAATCAGTTTTCATACTAAACCTCAACAATTTAGTTCAACTCAATTTGTAGAAACGGCCTTTCTAGATATTTAAGCTTCATATGGTTTTGACTGTTGGTTTGTTGGTTTTTCCATCAAAGCACCACTAACAACCTATGCTTGACTTTCTCTTAACTAGTCACCTCTGAAATGAATTAATGCAACAAAGCTGAAGTAGAGTCAAGTCATGCAGGTTGTGACTACCTTATGTAGACACCTTTCATCACACTTCCTGCAAACTGCAGGAAAAGCATAGCGTTCTATGCAATTTATTCTCAACAGATTCATCTGAGCAGGATGCAAAAGGCTACTCGTGAACAACCACAGATCTATTTTTTGCTCTGGAAGAAGCTTAGAATTGCTCCTTTGTCTTAAAAAAAAACCAAACAAGAACTTCAACACAGCATTCAGAAACACTGCAGCTATCACAGACCACACTCAATTCAAGTTCAAAGTTTTGTTTTAAGGAGCTACCTTCATATTTATGAACATTAAAGCATTACATTCCAAAAATGATTTGCCTCAGAGCATCCAGGCAAAACACTCAATGGATACTCCTAGCTTTTCCAATACGGGTCTGTATATTATGAGAGAAATTTGGTCATTCTACTCAGTAGAAAAGACTCTGAAGTCCTTAATCTGCAGGCAGGAATTTCAAATCAAGAAGAAAAGGTAACAAGATCCATTTAAGTCTCTTTCTAAACTAAGACTATCTGCGAGCTTAGTTGCATTCCAGCTCTTCCATTTAACACCTCAATACTGGACATCCCCTGCTGCAACACCTTTTTCCTTACAACAGAATGGCAGGCTACATCACTACTTAAATCCTTACATAGCCATTATGTATCAGTGATACCATCTTTTAATATCCCACCCTTTCTGTATCATCTTTATCTTGTCATAAACATTAAACACTAACTCTAAACATGAACAATTGCCTCAGCCAAATACACAGAAAACACGGGCATTTAAATTAATATGCCTGTAAGAAAACTTGCAGATCATTTCAGGTACTCCTAAATGACTCACAATGCTAAAGCATATTAAGGCATAGGAACTGCACATCATCACAGGATGAAAAAACTCTGGATCAATGTCTAAATTCATCCTGCCCCAAATAATTCTCTTCTCCCAAGACCAGGAGTACCATCATCTTATAAACATTAACAGTAAAACAATCTACTTCCTGACCAGTTATTTTCTTTCTTGCAACAGACACGACACCTGCAATACCACTCTAATAAAGAGAAAACTGCAGATATGCAACATGTTCAAGAAAAGTCTGAAATAATCTGATAATAATCTCAAAATCTGAAAAGTATAGAGCAAATGCATTTCTCACAAGATATTAGAAGATCTCCTTTATTTACTGTTTTGAATCTTTAGCACACAAAAAAAGAAGTACAACAGTACAACTATCAATTACCTACATTCAAAATGTTAGTCAACTACCTCTTTTCTTTGACTTGTGCAAGGATTATGTGTTTATACCAGAGCTTGACAGCTTGTTGAATGGGCTGGAGCAGGAGGAAAGAGATAACAGTTCACACTTTATGGATGTTTTCTCACTTCCCTCATTCCCCTACAAGATATTTTTTAGAAATATCTAATCAAGCATAAAGACAGCAATGTCCTAGAGTGGAAGAATATATTGTTTAACACGTTGTTTAACGCCATCATCTGATAAGACAGCTTATCAGAGAAACAGCAGCCACATCGGTATCACAACAAAGGAAAAAATATGAAATTACTCTGAGTCAGAAAGTTCTGGCTGTACGAGCGCTCCTATAACAAGGTATGCAGTGCAACAGAAAAACACTAACATGGCAAATATTTTCACCTGCCATTCAAGTTTCCTGTAAAGAAAAAAATTCCAAATGCAAATTAGATAAGCAGCTAAGATTACACTGAATTATTTCATCTTCTCCTACAGAAAATAATTATTTTTCAGGACTGTTATAATAAAACCATTTCATGCTGTTGTTACTATGCCAGCATTCTACAGTTATGAGGAACCATGACCTTCTGTCCACCATATGCTACAAGAAGTAGAATTCAGTACTAAGCAACACCAAAAGAGGTCCTCAAACAACAGATAACTACACTTTTAAGAAGTCACCCTATGGTGATAATGCTTGGAATATTCCAACAACTGTTTGTTAGTTTGCGGGTAGGCTATTTGTTTGTTTACTTGGCTGGTGGGGCTCTGTGTGCTTGGTTGTTCATTTTGCTTTTGTTGTTGTTTTGAATCAAAGTCAGGCTTCATTTTGACCTACATATTTACTGATGGCCAGGTGTATAAATACAACAGATTTTTTGCAACTTATTTTCCTACTTTACATATTCTTAAACAGCATATTTTAAGCTGTTACTTTTTTTTAATGCATCATATTGCTGCTGCTTTCTGTTGAAAGACAATCCAACACGTTTTTAAAGTCTTCAATCATGCACATTTACACCACAACCACAAAACAGTAATTCAAACTAAATGCAACTAATGCAATTTCAGATTTCAACCTACTATTGACAAAACTCATGAAAAAGGAGCCTGCTTGTTTCTTAGATGAAAAGATACAGAATCTCAGAATGCATTGGGTTGGAAGGGACCTCAAAGATCATCAAAAATCCAACCCCCCACCCACAGGCAGGACCACCAACCGCCACGCTTAATACTAGACCAGGCTGCCCTGGGCCCCATCCAACCTGGCCTTGAACACCTCCAGGGATGGGGCATCCACAACCTCTCTGGGCAGCCTGTTCCAGCACTTCACCACTGTGTTGGTAAAGAACTTAGCACCCAATACATTTAAAATAGGATACTAGAACCTCAGCAATAAGAAAAATGTGAGTGCTGCACAAGTTTGTTTCCAATCCTACTTTTACGTATCTGGCCCACAGCAGGGTCACATCAAGCAGTGACTGATAGAACAGTTCAAATATCTACACTTTGTAGCAATCTGTATCAAATGCAAAGTTAAGGAAGTCTCCTTCAGTGCACTTTTACAAGTACACTGCCATAAGTTCAACAAAACAATGACAAGTCATATTAGAAATTAATTATTGATTCCCCCTGAGTTAAGATTAATTTTTTACGACCAATTACTTTCAAATAAGTTAGCTGGGATGAACAGTTATAAAGCAAAATAGCATCTATAAATCAGATGTTGTTGCTTTGTTTAGATCGCTGGCTGTAGGAAAGTTTGCTACCACCTTTGCAACAACAAATGAGTAACCAAACCTGAAGGAACATGCAAGTGACTGCTGGCATCTGATGCATTTGTTTTATGAACTGCAAAAAAAAACTTATGACAGAAACACTGGAAATAACCACAGCTGCCACAGAAAACAGGCATTAACTCAATCTGCATGGAATACACAGTTCTACTGGCAGTAAGAAGTGTACTAATTTGTACACAGCTCCAGAAACTTAGATGACCCTAGGTAATAAAGGATTACTCAACTAACCATAAAATAGAGCTTACAATACTAATTACTGCATTTCTAAACCATGCCTGAATCATGAAGGAGTTAACAATTGAATGTTTACAGCTTAAGGATAAGTTGTTCCTATACTGCATCATAACAGAACAAGAAGAAATCTAGAGGTTTTTAAATCAACACTAGTTTTTAAGGGAATGAGTTTAATTTGGACTTCCTATATTCTAAGATAGGGTCCAGGGCAGCCTGATCTGGTGGGTAACAACCCTGCCCAATACAGGGAGTTGAAACTAGATGATATTTAAGGTCCCTTCCAACCCAATCCATGCTATGAATTCTATGAATTTGCTTCAGGCATATCTTGAATACATCTTCAAAAAGGAAATCTCACTCCTAGACACAGAATCATAGAATGCCTTGGGTTGGAAGGGACCCCAAGGAACATCAAGTTCCAATCCCCCTACCACAGGCAGGGTCATGATCCTCCAGATCAGGTACTAGACCAGGCTGCCCAGGGCCCCATCCAACCTCTTCTTGAACACCTCCAGGAACAGAGAGCACCCACAAGCTCTCCAGGCAGTCTGTTCCAGCACCTCAGCACTCTCTCTGTGAAGAACTTCCCCCCTGACATCTAAGATACGCAGCTCTAAACTCATTTTTTGTTGTTATTTGCCACAAAAACAAGTTGTAGGCCGTTGTAGAAGAATCAATGTCCATTGTGCAAGTACCATGACAAGTACATTTGCTTTCACTAGAACTGGGAAAAGCAGCTGTATTAATAGAGAAATGTAAAGTTCAGTACTTGAGTCATACAGATACTGTATGCATCACTGAAAATATTAAAGAGCAATATTCCCTTATTACATGAAATACACAATTGCAGTCACGCAGACAGAGATCTATTAAATGCTGAATTTAGTACAGTGATGTTTAAATTTAACATAAACAGAAACATTACTAAAATCCATCCTCACTCCCTTCCCCCCACTACATATCATGGATTTTACCTACTGTAGAGGGATACAAACCACAAAGAAAACAGTTGCTAGGACACGTCAGAATTATGACTCCTTTGGTTAAGTTCTTTCACAAAAGTATCTGCTATATTTATGAAGCCAACAATGTCTTCATGAAGTGTCTTAAACCATCAGAAATTAAGGCACTTCTGACACATGAAGGCTACAGAGAAACACTTAGTCTCGCCATTCTGAAACATTACTAAAAACCAGAAGTTGTACTAAAACCTGAAAACATCAAAATTTTCCCCTTACATAAAATATTAGACAAGATTTATGGTCCAATCTCCCATCATCAAGATGGCACAGAAGTAGCAATACTGATTTAGGACACCACTGTTTCTTAAAAATTCAAAAAAAAAAAAGAGTGCTCTGAAATCAATGCTTCCTACTTTATTACATTGGCCCATGGCATCAGAGGTGGATGCTGGCAGGATGGCAGTAGAGGTTGGACCTAACCTAACAGAGATAAGGAGGTAGTGGAGCAGGTGAAATTCTTATACAGTCAGAACGATAGCAGCTTCAAAGAAGAACAAATTCAGGACTTTATATCCCACAAGTCTCCTAATTAGCATAAGCCATAGACTTAAGGGTATTTTTATGCAGTAAGTGGTGTGATGGATGAAGAGAGAGCAAAATCCCACTGATGCAAATTCACACTTCTGAATGTCAACTAACTAGGTAAAGTAATTCCAGATCCTGAAGTAATTCTAACCGTGAGATAAATCCTGTATTTAATGTTACAGTAGCAAGTCTGGAAAAAAATATAGCAAAAGTAAATACTGAGGCTAATGGAGAATGGAATAGTTTTTAGCAGTGGGAGAGTTCACCTGACAAGCAAGAGCTGTAAAACAGTTTAAAGATAAAGTCTTTTTTCCTTCTCTGATTTTCTGAAATGCTGACCTCCAAAATTACAGTTTTCTCTACAGATTTATCACAGGTACACCTTTAATCCCCGAAACAAACTACATACATTTTTCAGTGCACTGTCAGAATTGCCGAAAATGTAATTCTGACACTGCGTAAGTCATCATTATATCACTCGTATGTTTCAGAAACCTACAAAAGACAAACTGAATCAAGTGGAAAAATCTACTCTTCACAGTAATCTTGTTGTTAAAGTTTATTAAAATAGATTTTTAATTTTTTTTGCTAACTTTATAATTTCACATCTCTTTCTTTAATGATACAGAAACTAACTGGGAGACTTCATTTATGGATAATGCACTCTATTTAACTTTTATTCACTTTAAAACACTCGGAAGTCAACTTATGCATGCCAATGTTAGCACTGTGGTTAAACGTGTAACTTGTTTTATTAACACAGGTTCAAGAAAATTAATCCTTTCATTAAGAACCAGTTATATCAAGTATATACACATTGGCAAAAAAGCACCACGTTCTGATTCAACACTCACACCAAGAAATTTCAGTTGTATGAAATAACAAGGTCACCAAGAATTCTAAAAACAGGACAGCTACTATAATACTGGTTTCTTACCCTACGCATGGCTTCCTCCTCTTCTTGACGCTTTTCATAATGTGCAAAGTCATCAAAGATTGAGGTGGTATGCTTGAAAGTAGCAATTATTTTAAGCACTTGCTTGGCTTTTTCTAGGGGTACTTCTTGAGTGTCCCTCGAATTGGTAACTGGTTTGTTGTCATTGTTTTCCAAGCGAATATGCCGCAGTTGGTTATTGGGAACGTCTTTGACAAAGATCCATTTGACATCAAACTTGCCCTTCCACTTATCCTGAGACCAGACGCCAGCATATGCATTGTAGTCCACAACAGACTTCATCTCAGCCACTCCACAAAAGTGTCCACTGCCATTCACACTGAAGAGTAAATAGAGCGGGCCTTTTCCATTCAAGGAACGGTAAGCAGCATCCAAGCGCTTATTACCATGTTCAGTACTACACCAGATAGAGTACTTAATGGAGCGATGAATATCGTCCTCTGAATAACTTTTGATTATAAACACACGTCCATTCTTCAGGTTCCAATCGAAGTCTTTGGGATTGTAGTTGTTTATGGCCTTTAGTTTCTCCAGCACTGGGTGCACTTCCACACCAGAAGGTGAGGAGCTGACGGATACAACACCTAAACCAAAGTTTTCACTACCAGCTCCATTGTTCTGGCTGAAGCCCACACCCCTATTACGAGGCGCTACCCAGCGGTTTTGCAACTGCTGCTGCTGTAACTGGTGAGGCTGGGCCTGCTGCTGAGGTCCTTGTTGCTGTTGTGGTTGCTGTGGCTGAGGCTGCTGTTGAGGCAGTTGGCTTTGCACCAGTGTTGGTGGTTGAATTAATGGCTGAGGCTGCTGGATTATAGTCTGAGGAGGCAGTACTGGTTGGGCTGGGGGAGCTTTTACCACTGACCCCTTGTCATCCCAAGTTCCAATATTCATGTTGTGTTTTATAGGTGGTGGTGGTACAGCAGGGCCCCCAATGCCCACGTTACCTTTAGGCTTGAGTTTCGGCTGAGGTTTAGCAGGCTTCCTTGCAATGGCAGCCCATGAGGTTGGTTTAGGTGCTGAACTGCTAACTGGGGGCACACTGTTGGCTGCAATACTTGTCATACCTGTACTGCTCAGAGCTGAACCTACAGTTTTTGTTACAGCAGCTGTCATATCTCCACCAATTTTCAGTCCAGTCATGCCTTGCTCAATGCTGCTAATCCCAGGCACCTTGCTCAGAGTATCACTGCCAAATCCAGCCTGTCCATCTGCTATGGCTCTCCCAAGAGAACTAGGTGGATAGCCATAGCTGCTGCTGTAAGCAGAGCTTTGCGTTGATTGTCCCTGAGATCCACTCGTCCCCCATGTAGAGAAGTCTGCATTCCCAGGAAAAAAATTAAATCCATGCTGCCCAAGAAACGGAGGGGTGTTTCCTAATGCCCCAGGTTGACTAAATACACCATCAGGTATGTAATGGTGTTCACCATTACTCATCTGTCCATAAGTTGTCAAGTATGGCATTGGAGGGTCACCTGCAGTTGACCATGCCGCTTCGCCTAAAGAGTATGGAAATCCAATGGATGGAGCATAATAACTAGGCATATATGGGTCTGACATTGGTGGATAGCTGTTACTCTGCAAGAGAATAAAACAAAAATCAGCAATATAGGCTATATGCTCAGGACAAAATATTTCTAATACAATCCAAAACACTGTTAACATTTATATGAATTAACTTTCAACTTCCCCCATTCCCTCGAAGGTAACAAAGATGAGTAAAAATACCTGTTGGAAGTAGCCATGTTTTCAGAAACCATTTTAAAAAGTAAGTCATAACTGTAGTTTCATTAACAGAGAAACAACTGCAATTAGGACTTCATTTTTTTTGTATTCTTGTTCCTTTTTTGTCAGATTTGTCTAATAGGAGACAACTACCAGAACATAATGTCAGAAAATGCAAGAATATCTTTGTTTTGTGAGGAACAATACTTAAACTAACATCCCCATTAAGAACATCTGTGGTCTAGCAGAACAAAGTTTGCTCACTAAATCCAAATTCCACTCCCAAGAGTCCTGAGAAATCACAACAGTTACGTCTTTAGATGATGAAGTTCCAAGACAGTTGAAGGACTACCCACCACACAACTTGTGATATTGTTTTGGAAAAAAAAAAACGCAGCACGTTATCATTCCTCAGATAATGACTACTTAATATTGTGTTATTTGCAGAAATGGGGAAGTAGGAAGAGTTCCCAAAAGTCTTTTAGTAATTTGTCCTTTCTTACCCTCTCAAGACCACAACTTACAAACTTAATGTATGTTAACTTCTGATTACAGAGACAATTCATAGCTCTGAAAATAAGTCATTAACATTCCAGTAGAAGCATTATACCACACTCCAGTAATATAAAGCTTCAATCTGTTACGCAATCAATTGTGAGATATTCATACTAACTTCAAAGGGAATCATGTCCATGCACTTAGTATTTTCTCAGAGCCAAGGAAACTATTGTTTTGAACTTCATCCAAAATACAATTCATTGCAAATTTAAGGTGTAGGATTTTATTTTGGTGTTTGGGTTTTTCTTTCATTTTTTCAACATTCTTCTAACTGGTTATTTTTGAAGTTGGAACACAATAGCAAGAGACATCAGAACATGCTTATTAACAGAATCTTGTCCAGAATTTAAGACAACTTTAACTGTTTCATGTTTTATATATAAAATACAGTAAGATACAAAACTGTATTTCAACAGCTATTAAGGCAAGTAACGCTAAGAAACATCATTCAAAAATGAACTAAGTCTGGAATTTCACTGAACTCTAAAGTTAACTTTGAGACACTCAGCAATGTACACTTACCTGATTTGTCTGACTACTTAGATATGGCTCAAAATCATCATCATTTACTGCATCCTTCTGATGAATCGAACCGTTCTGTACTGAAACTAAAAGTACATTTGTATTAGGTATAGTTTCTGGAAGACTAATGATGCACTTTCAAACTAGGTAACACTTAATCACCTATTCGTTGAAATACTTATGAGACAGAATACATTATTATTAAGCTTTACACTGACCAAATCAAAGAAAATATATCGTTAAGCCTCAGAATCAAATCTCAAAGAGGTCTGGAAAGACTGCAACCAAAGCAGACTATTCTTGATGGTGGAGTTCCCTTTCCTGGAGGAGGAATTTTCTAAACTACAGAGACAAAAAAACTACCTTATTTGCATGGGCAGTAAATCCAGTGTTTCCAGAAGTACCAGACTAAGTGCAAATGCGCAGACCAGTGAGATCACACATATTCAATAGGTTCAGTGAAATTTGCAATATATACCTTTCTCCTGATAGGATTAAAGTCAGCAACCCACCATACAACAAGAGAAGGGCTATTCTGGCTGTCTAATTTTCGAATTTCTACACACTTACTAGACTGCACTGAATTAGCAACACATCAAGTTTAGAGGGGACAATGCAAGACACAAGCAGAAGTTCAAGTCCCCAAGAGCAAGTTCACAATCCCATCCCAGCACACATGCCACTATACACTGGAATCTCTTCCGATCTGCTCTTCTTAGCTTTCTATTTATTAACTTTAATAAACCTGCCTCATTTAAGGCATTAATACCTACTTGGCATTTTCCAGTTGCTCAAATTACTTGAAGTATCTCTCAATTTTCCCCCTTCCCCAGGCTATTGTTCAAAGTCAAATTGCAGAATTTTCTACTAAACTCCACTGTTTCCAGAGTGCAAAGCAGAACAGTGACTGAAATAAGCAGGCAGTTTATGTGAAATTATACAACTGAAAGACAAAGAAGTCTTCTCAAAAACAACTGACTGCTTTTATGAATGCTTTTTTTTTTTGCTGCTGTTACCTATCAGTATGTTTGGTGAAAACAAGTTTTAGAGTAATCGATAAAGTCCTCTAAGAATCAATGACATCAGAAGTTACAGCAAAGCAGCAGATTTTCTCACAGCTGGAAAAACTCTGGTACAAATTGACACCTGTTTTTCTCTTTTAGTAAAAGTTTCTGAAAAGTATATACAGCTGTGTAACTAAACCTTCAGATGTTTTCGTATGTAGTCAATGGTTTAAGAGCATGTTTTGTTGCTTGGTTGTGTTCCTTTCCCTGCTAAAGTTAACAATGTAAACCAGACAGGTCACAATTTCTTCCATGTTTTATTTCAGTAACAAGCTGTCTTCAGGGAATTATACTAATTGGAAAAATAGCAAACACATATAAACATATGGAAAAAAAAACCTGGAAAAATGTATTACTTTCAGACAGCAGTAACAAGAGATGGAAAATCATAATTTAATAAAGAACAATAGAAGATTTGTTCAAAGCAACTACCTGAGAAGGAGGGAAGCAACTTTCACTTTATGTATCATCCTGGGGTTTTAGAAGTAAGATCACTTGACTGTTGTTATACACTGACAAAATGTTTGTATACCAGCTACAGACAGTATGACTAACAATGATGAACACAATGTGTACTAAAACATGATATAAAAATATTTCTAAATTAATTAACAATTTAAGATAATATTAGTTTTCGTTTGTTTTTCCATAAATAAGGAGTTTCAGCTGTGGTCATTACCATCCTGAACTTAAACACAATGGGAACAAATGGATAATCTGGAACTCTATCTTCCTTTTTACACTTGGCCCAGTAACACAAGGGAATGATCCTCAAGGTTTCTTCTCCACACCATGCCATATCCATTGCTTAGTCTTAACCAAAGACTACAAACAGCACAATTTCTAAATACAGTTTTGTTATAACAAAAGAAAAAAAGGAGGGACACGAGTTTCTTAAAAGCATACAGCCACACATAAAGCAATATACAAACTACACGCCAAGATTAGAATCCTATCAAAATTAATCTCTTCATACTGACAGCTGATCTTCATAAAACAAACCATGTTTATTGTTTCAGAGGCATCTAAAGGTCTCTCTTAAGAGAGTTATTTTGGTCAGCCATAACTAACAGAATATTCTTATAAACCTATTTTCTTTCTTGTTTATTCTATACTGAGATCTTAAGTCAACAACACAAAATAGTTCTGTGCTGCCATCTCTACTACTGCATGTATAGACTTTTCAGTGAAACAGCATCACTACAACTGTTTCTTTAGCTTTTCACTCCAACTTTACATAAGGTGTTTGTAATGAAGAATGCAGCCCACACATGTATTTAACAAGAGAAAACAGATTAAGATGCATGCCTCATACCCGAAAACTCATATTAAGTGTTCTGAGCAGGGCAGTGATGAAGTATACTACCAGAAACTAACCTAGAGTTACTAAAAGCATCTCTATCAATCCAACCCTGAAAATACTGCATACTTCCATGTAAAAATACAGTGTATTTAGATACCAGGAAGAAACAACTCATCAAATAAAGGAATTTAAAGCTTATGTTCCTTCAACTGCTGCTATCCTTTGAATAACCACTAGGAAATTGCACAAATAATAGCCAAAGGTATTAAGAATAAATTCCTCCTTAGAAGTTGTCACTACAGCCAGATTAATGTGGTACGTAATAAGTACTAAATGCAACCTGTAGTGTTCCATTCTTGTTTTAAACCTAATCTTATATTTAAACCTCCTACAAAAGTAAAAATATATATACAGGTAAACACAAGTCAGCACTTTCCTTTCATAGGTGCGATACGCTGGCACAAAATAAAGCAAGGGGAAAAAGGGAGCTTGGGGAATGTCAGGTCCTCATCATCCCCACTGTAAGACATCATTTGATTAATATCAGTTTTGATGTCTTATGTCAACAGTACAGTATTTGACAAACAGAATAAGAAGACTGTCAAGATAAGATCATTTACTGGTTCAAGTCTCTGAAATACTGGAGTTAATGTCCAACAGACTGATATACTGTTCTATATCCCAGATGTATAATTCCACACTTCCTGGTCAAATGAAAAGTACATGGCACCAACTTTTAACTAACTAGAACAAAGCATCAAGAACATTTTACTAGAAAATACAAGCAACTTACTTCTTAATATCACTTGAAGGCTTAGTATTTTTATTTCAACATGAAAAATACCTTATTTACATACCCAACCTCATCCTTCTCAACATCACCATTCCTATGCATATGCACAGAACTTACTTCAGATTAATCTGCTGACTCAGCAACATATGTTCCCTCAAAGTCCCTTTAAGCTGAGACCGTATCATGACACTGAAAAAGATTACTGTCTAGTAACATTTGGACAGTAACAATTGCTGACACTGACTTAATATATCCTCTTGAACAAACCTCTGATTTAACAGCAACTACCTGAGCCAATCCTGTGCTATCATCTTCAATCTCCAAGCCCTTTAATCTAACACCAAATTAAATTAGTTTTGTAAATTATATGCCATACTTTATACTTCAGTAGAATTGAGCTGATTATTGGGTTTGTTTCACTCCAGTTTTCATTGACATCATATTCTCACCAGGAGACTTGTACATTATTTAACAGGATGCAATCCACTAAAATCCAAGTTCAGAAATGCAAAAACCTCCTTATTTAGACAAGTTGAAACTGTGTTTTGATTTACACATTCTGCAGCATTTACAAATTATAGCACACAAAAATACGTTGACTTGTGCATTTTGATTATTAATGAAACTGCAGGACAGTATCTCAAATGTGATACTCAATACTTTACACCCAATTCATATATTGGACATATAGTTCAAAAACTACTTCTATGATTCTCTAATAGCTCTAACTTCTTCAAATTATTATGTCTGTATTTCTAGAGAACAGAAAGCCACAAACTACTCGCTAAAATGAAACTGTCCTCTCATTTAAGAGAAATATGAAGGGCAGAAACAAGTGTTTCAAAGAAAAATCATAAAAAGTTCCAGAAGTGTTAAAATATGAGAGAACAAGTACTCAGGAAAAAATGACTAAACTGAAAGGGTCTAAGGAGGCAGACAGGTTTACTTTTTCACTGAATGCACATTGAAATTAGAAGGGAACAAGCTAGATTCAACAAGATTCAGGAAGCACACACCAACATGAGCAGTACATATAGAAGTAAATAATCTGCACACAGACAGAACAAGAGAATAAGTGTAGATAACATTAAATGACACATCACAGAGAACAATTAGATTAGTTCAGATAACAAACAGCAGGGTCAAAAAGTACATAGGTTCCACAAAAACGTTTTTAATCTGCATGCAGAAATAACCACACTGAATGCATCACACAGGTAGCTGTTTGCATACTATCCTACTGTTCAGCTTATTGAGCAGATAAGAAATTCATTGGCACAAGCATGCTGACTACTCAAATAGAGAACCCAAATAAATTATGGAGTTGGGCTTCTTTTGTTTTATTTGTTTGTTTTTTAATATCAAAGATAAACTCTAGACCAGAACTAAACTGCAGGACATAATCTGATATGCTGATATGCTGCATAGGACAGACTGGCCATTTTAGAGTGAAGAAAAGTAGTTGGTCGTTTCTGTGGGAGGGAATAAACCCTAATTTAAGCACAAAGATGTTTAAACAAGATGAAAAAAGTAAAAAAAAAACAAAAGGTTTAGGAAGACTACAAAAATATCCTCTACAGACAGAGCCAAGATATTTTCTGAAAATAAGGAGGGTGATGTGTTCTGCTCACAGATATGAGTAACTAAGTAGTCACATGGCTCATATTTCTCAAGCTAAGAAAGCTGCTCAGAAGACTCCTCCTGATGATACTAGTACACTGATTCCATTCACTGTACAGAAAAGTCCAAGGTATACTGTTAAAGAGATCATACAAATATATCAAACAACATCAGCTAAAAAAAACCAGCTAAGTTATCTTATTACTTCTGACATCTCAAAAATTAAAACTTAAATTGACATACTATTGTACCATAGTAAAAATGCCGGGAAGTAATATTTGGTACACAATTTCCTGTTGTCTTCATCTGAAATAAGACATCCTACAGAAGCATTCCCTTCCCTTAATTGTCTCAGAACACATTAAGCTCCACAAACAAGATCAGACATTTACACAAAATTACAGTGAATCGACTTACCTTTATTTCCCTGTCCTTTAGGTCTCTGTACATAGGAAAGTAGAGAAAAAGCAGAACAGAAAATTTCAGTTAGAATCTTCTTGATGTTTTTGTCAAGATCATTTCAGTTTACCAGCTCTTTTCAATTTAAACCTCAATTCAAGCTATTATAAAAACATCCTGAAGTACAAATCCGAGTGAAGAGTTTTAAAATTGAAAGAATTTCACTGAAAATCATTAAAATATCCTACAGTCTTTTAAAACATCCAAAGCTTAACTAGCAACAGAAATCTAAACAAATGAATTTTGATTGCCCCTCCTTGAGATACATAAGCAATAAACACGGCATAGCCTAAAAGAACAAAGAAAGTTAGCTTAAGATTACTACCAGTGCTAGAGCTTCATTATCATGTCATCGTTTAAATTGACTGATGGGTACTTATCAGGGAAAAACCTATAATGCCTCGCCTTTTGAATGTACAAAAGAATATACGGTAATATTGCAAGCTGAACTACAAGCTACTCATTCCTTGTTCAGTCACTTACACTGAGAAAATGATACCATGTCTATGCTTTCACACAAGGAAATAATACCTCAAGGAGAATTTTTTTTTTTTTTTAGGATTAGTCATTACAAAACACTGTTAATCTGCCATGCACTAAGAACCACTGTAAAAGAACAAGTTACGGTAACCTTAATTCCTCTATAACAAAATAAAACAGCTTAAAAAGAAATAAGCAACTCCCAATCCATCAGAATCTAATTCATCTCCTCATGCATGCACAACTAATCGTGAGCAGATTCCCTGGCTCCACTACTCTCCAGCAATTCTTACTCCTGAAAAATTCAGTATTTACTGGTTTGAAAGTTTAGGCTAGGTTAGAGAAAACCACCTCCATCTTATCTTGCTTGCATACACATCTGTCTCAGTTAGGTCTCTGTTTAACACCTCTCCATCTAAAGCTGTGCTGGTTAGTCACCTCTCTCTCCCAAAACCAGAAAAAAACCTCCTTAAGAAACCCCACCATCTCATCTGTTGGGATACAACTCATCCAGTCATGCAGAGAGCAACAAGAGAAATGAATCTAAAAAAAAGTTGAGAAGCAGCAGCCCCCGAGGAAGGCTAGAGAGCAACGAAAGCCAAGAGACCACTGAGCTAGAAATAAGTGCACAAAAGGAAACCGGAGAGCATGCAACAGAGACAAAAGGCACAAAACACTGAAGGCACAGAGAAAATAAAAGGGGGGAAGGAGGCTCCGAGGAGAAAACTTTGGAGGAGAGGCAGAGGCCCAAGGAGGAAGCGAGGACCAAGGCAGAAAAGCGCCCGCCAAGAGAGGAAGAGCAGCAGAGGCCTGGCAAAGGCTGAGAAAACCTCGAAGCCCTGCGAGCAATCGGAGAACAGCTGGAAGAAGCGGAGGTCGCGGGGAAGGAGGCCCGAAAGAAAAAAAAAACGTGGGTGAGGAAAGAAAGGCAAAAAGAAAGGCGGCGATAACCAGAGGTCGGAAAAACCAGGGAGAGCCGAGAGAAGCGCTCCGGGAGCGGCGAGAGGAAACGGGCGCCCACGGGGCCTGGTGAGGGCTCGCTCGCGGCGAGGGCAGACGCAGAGCCGCCAGGCCGGGCTGGGCCCCGCAGCGGGGAGGCGGAGCGGAGCTGGCGCGGCCCGGCGGTTATAAATAGGGGCTGCCGGGGCCGGGCAGGGGCCGCCATCGCGGGCGCCGATCGCCCGCCGCTCCCCATGGCGGCAGGGAGGGAGGGACGGAGCGGAGGCCGCCGGGCCGCCGCCCTCCAAGCGCCGGCCCCGGGGAGAGGGGATAACGGTGTGCGGGCGGCCGGTACCTGGTCGACGCTGGTGGCTGACATTCTTCACGGGGAGCCGCGATCCCCTCGCTCCGCCTAGGCCTCGAGTGATTCCGCACGCCGGGGCCGCTCTCGCCCGCCCGCCCGCCGCGCCGCTCGCCTCCGCCTCCTCCTCCCCGCCGCCGCCTGATTGTCGCCGCCGCCTGGGTTCGCCGCCGCCGCCGCCGATCGGACTGCCGCTGGAAGGAGCCGGCCGGCCGCACGCAGCGCCGCTTCCCCCCCCTGCTCCGGGCTCCGCTTCCCCACAATGGCGGACGAGCTCCGGCTCCCACTTCCGCTCCGCGGCGCCCTGACCTTCCGCTCCCCCTCCGCCGGCGTCGCCGCTGACCTTTCCCTTCCCGTCCCCGCCTCCATGTCACGTGGGGGTGAAAATGGGCCCGCGCGCGCCCGCTGCCAGCGACTCAAATGGCGCGGGGGCGGGGCGAGCGCGGCGCGGGGCGGGAGCGCGCATGCGCACCACGCGGCTCAGGCGGAAGGGCCCGGCGCCGTTCCCCCCACGCTCCGTCGGTCTCCTAGCGCGCACGCTCCGCAGGGACAACTGAGGAATGCTCGGGGAGGGAGGCGATGAGCGTTAGCCTGCCACGCTCCACTACGCGTGTGCGGCGCGCTGAAGTGGGGCGCCGGCTGGGCAGTGCGCATGCGCGCGGGTAGCTGTGGCGTTGGGGCCGAGGTTGTTTGGGCTGTGGTGGCGGAGCGGTTGCGTCCGTGCTGCGCTCGCTCCACGTGGGGCTGCGGAGGCCGTTAGCGCCCTTCTGACGGGCGGGCCCTCGGCTGCGGGCGGCAGCGGGCCTTCGGCCGCCAAGGGGCCTTCAGCCGCCAAAGGGGCTTCAGCTGCGCCGTGTTCTGTGGAGGGCTGCGGTGATCCCTGCAGCAGGGCCGTCGTGCTGCTGCGGAGATCAGTGCTTTGATAGAACGGAGCGCGAGAACGGCTGAAGTGGTTTCTCACGTTGGTGTGTCCGTGCGTTGTTATGTGTGCAGCTGCTTTCACCTTCGTCGTTAATAAATGGCACAGGGCAAAATCGGTGTAATAAACACAAGTTCAGCAAGTGTACGGGGTTCCAACAGCACGCAGCATTCAATAAAAGACAACGATGGGAGAAGTGCGTGTACTTGAACCTGAGAAACAACAACATATATATGCTGGTTAGGCTTCTGAAGAGAGAATGCCTCATACGCTGTGCTGTGTGGTGTAAGCGTGAATGGTCTGGGTGGGCAAGGAAGGAGTTGCATCATTGCAGCCGTTCAGTCTGAGTCCCCTTTCCTGCCCTGTATGTGTTTTTTTTCTTTACTAAGAAATGTATGTTTTGTATATATGTTTTTGGCCATTACTCAAAACTGATCCTGGGAAATAACTGAGCTGGGATATTTTTGCCAAAAAGTGAATGTTGTACTGGAAGTTACAAAAAACTGGAGTCCAGTGGGAATCAGTAAGGATGATGAAAGATCCAAGTAATAGGCACTGAAAGGAAACATAGCAAGAAATGGCCTTAGCTGGACTATAAAAAGAGAAGAATGAGGATTGATGTGAAGACAGTCATGGAGTATTTTTATGTATGAAAAAAACAAATTATCTGCATTTGTTGAAATATCACAAAACACAATGGATTTAAACTGCAGTTTTGAGGTTGATCTTCTCTTATGACACCTTAAAACGCTGTCAAAGCAAATAAGACTGTGCCGCTGCCTCTGTAGTGCTGCAATTACTAAGCAGGTGGGACCCTTGCATTCAGTCTTTAAGGTCATGTTCATCCCTTGCTTTCCTACTCCATTGGTTGCTGTGGCACGAATGGTTTACATACAGAAAAGAAAGATTCAGTGCAGGAGAAGTAGAAGTAAGCATAGAGCATGGGCACTTAGGTGGAAATAGCATCAGTTCTCAGAATTTTATTCTGAGACTTAGGAAGTTATTTTTTTAACCTTCTGTCTTTGGAATCATAAAATGACATTAAAATGCCCATTTAAGAAATGATTTTAGCCCTCCCGATAGGCAAAGTTTTGCAAGTAAATAGCCAAGAATTTGGAAACAGGTGTCAGGGAAAGGAGAGCTCAGATTTATTATTTCCAAGCATCTCATTGCTTTTGGCCTTGGCATTAGTTTTTTGAAGCTGACGGAGGTTGAATATTCAGAGTTTTAAACATTGTTCCCCTCAGACAACTAATGTGTTGCCTTTGAGGAAGTACTGGCCCCCAGTGACTCAATACCATCTATTCAGCTGAATTTGCAATGTAATCATGGAATAAATAAAACCAGCAGTAATTTAGAATTCAATTTGCAGTGGTCGCTACGATTTGTGTGACAAAAATCCAACACGCTGCAACCATTTTCATTTTTTAGTAAGATATTAATATCTGTACTGGGAAGTGATTCTGCGTTGTTCCTCCTTGTCTGTACTGTTAGGAATGTGGTGGAGTGAAAACTGTCCTTAAAGAGAGTACAAGTTCAGCAGGATTCCAGTCTGCATTGCAAGCTTTACAGAGTCTCAGCCTCAAACGAACCTTTTTGATGGGGAATAATGCACCACTCCGAGGACTTGCTGGAATGCTCTGTGGCAATTAGTTCTGTAATACTATAGTTTAAGTTCCTGCATTATGAGCCTCTAGAGACTTTGGAGGTATATATGGTTCATTTTTCAAAATGCTTTTAGGCCCTTTTTTTTCAATCCCTAATTCTCCATTTTCTAATAATTATCTGTGGGAAAATTGCTTGTGATCTTAACAGTAATAGTTTGATTCCACAACCCTTTGCCATCAGATTACTGTATAGGAGATTTGCACGGGTACAATTGCAAGGGTAATGATTTGCAGAGTTGTTGCAGATGGAGCTGTGTCTAAACCACTGTACTGGCAATTCCCTCACTGGACTTGATCTGATGGGGAGTGCCAACCAACAGCAGCATTCACTTCAGGACAGGATTCCAATTCCTCATGGTTATTTGAGGCACATACTGAATGGATGTGTTCTTACAGCTGTGAAAAGGTCTTGTGACCCTTCTAGACTACCATGGAGCTCAGGGAAAGATCAATGCCCATCGTTTAACCATGGAATTATTAGGTTGGTATCAAAGTCTTCCCTGTTGCATTCAACAAGACTTTTTGGATTTTTCCATTCTGCTTTCAGAGTAGTGATTGTGCCAACTTAATAGCAAACTTAAAGGGTAAAAGGATGGCTGAGTTTAGCCTTTTGAGAAACATTTTTCTCTTCAGTTTTACTGGACAAGACCAGAAGAAGAACGTATGTATTTTAAAAACTAGGGAAAGCAATATGGCAATACCTTCTTCAAAATCAGATAAGACACAAGTTCTTAAGTTCTTAGAAAATGTACTAAGGATTCTTTTCTTAGCACATAAAGACCAAGTCCAAATAACCATTATTTTCTCAAACATCTCAGAGGCTCTCACTGGACTGTAAAACATGTGCAGTATGAAGTCTTGGCTACAGATAGAAAGTGACCCTGAGAGTCTTACAAACTAATAACAGCCAACTGACAAACTGTAAATAACATGGTGCCCGTGTTTTTCGGTATAGTCCAATAGCTCAAAAAGATTGCAGAACTGCTTGTTACAGAAGTAGAAAATGTACGCTACCAATGGTTTTCTGTTTCTCCTGCCTAAAATTATATTAAAAAATAATCTGTGAATTATGATCTAGTATTGGTGAAACACTAACTAAGGAATAGGTTGAAGTAGGTGGACTCCGGCTGTTCCCACCAACCACAGTTACTGTAATTCAATGTGATTGAGAGGGTCTGTGGGTGGTTCATGAAGCTCAGGTGGGTCACTGCTGAGGAACATGCCTTCAAAGTGTCTCAGTTATCAGCACACCTCCAGGTGTGCCTTGGTGTTGCACCTCTTCTCCCTGCTCTCTGGTCCAGAGGCTGTTCAACTTCAGCAATCATGAGGGACTGTCACGCTGCAAGAGCCCATAGCACTGCTATGAGTGAGTGGAAAGCAATGCTCGACTGCAAATAACTAAACAATTCCTCTGCATGTGTGAGATTTGATAGTTCTGAGCTATTAAAAATAGGAGTATATTTATTGTGTATCATTTAGGCAGTGGTAATTAAGCAACTACATACTCTGCATCCTGTGTGAAATACAATCCTATGCTGAAGGCCAGGGCAGGTCCCAGATTCCAGCAAGCATTCTTTTACAGGGTTTGAATAGCTTGAGTGCTACGTTATCATCTATGGGATGGTGAATTTCAACATACGGAGCAGGCATTCTGGAAAATATGCTCACCATAAAAGAGTAATAATGTTGTACAATATGTTAACTGTTGTCAGTGCATTTCCTTTTCTTGAGAATGAGGAAATACAGGCTTGTTCTTATGAAAGAGTTCAAAGGAAAAGATTGTATGAAAGGACTGCAAATACTCATAGTACTTATCAAACTGTAATTGATGAATAATGAAATAGAATTTAGTGGCTAATTGGTGGTAACACTGTGACAGTTACACAGCTAAATCTGTGTATGCAGTTTTAAATTCTAGTGCAGTTTTTTGTTCCACTTTGGAACAGCAATTTTACCTCCTAGCTTTGATTTTATTTTCTTTGTTATCCAACACATCAGTCTTGATAGGCTCCATTATCTGGAACCATGAGGTAAGACAGAAGCTTTCCACACCGACAAGCTTTTTTCCAGGTATACACTAATGCAAAGCATTGATATATTTGATAACAATGCGTGCTAGCTGTTTGGCTTAAGTGATTGTGTAAATAATGTATCAGAGTAGGCTGGGTCAATGACAATAATTAATTGCTGACAGATCTTCTCTTATTAGTTCTTAAGAAACGCAGTCTTCTTTTCTAATTATTTAAAAATATATATACAAACCACCTCTGTTTCTTAAATTCCCTGAGATCCTCTTTGTCCATTAGTTTTAAATCTAAATCTGCTTGCATTTGAACTGAAATGAATGTCTTCTCTTGCTCTTTTCTCCTAATCACACAGAGCAATCACTCTTGGTGCATAATGTTGTTCTGCATGTTTAAAATTTGGCTATGCCAGCAGCATCACTGTAACCCAAACAGAAGGGTAACAACTGGGGTAGAAAAGACAACCAATAGCCACGGTGTATATAGCAGCAGTTCTTAGGGTTCTCATGGCGCACATCACTTTGCTTTCAAGACCGTTCCTCTACCACTTCATCAGCAAACTATGTAATAACTAAGAAAATCCACAGCTGGCTCATTTAGGACAAACTGGCAAACAAAACCAGAAATTCATGCAGCAACCCTCTCAGAATGCACTGTATGCTCATATCCCATCCCCACCAAGTTATTTTATATGCCGGCTGAGTGAAAGCATAGCACTACTATATAGACAGCTCAGATATCTTACTGTTTTCCCAGTATTTTTAGGTTACCTGCAGTAAAAAAAAAAGCTTCTCTAGTTCCATTTAGCTTCTGACATTTGTACTCAAGGACTCTGCTTACATTTTCATTCCTATCTCAACAGTTGGCTTTAAGGAGCTGGAGGTAAGCACCAACAAACACTGTTTTAGGTACTAAGCTTTACATGGAAATCTGCTTGCCTGAGAATTGCACCAAAATGCTATTCTTTATCATTTCTCAGTTGTTTAAGAAAAATTCTAATGAACTAGATTCCGTAATTATTTCAAAGACAAACAGTGTGATTCATACTCCTTACATTAGATTGAAGACTGTTTTTATAGTTAAATCGAAGTTTACTGTATCAAAGAGACCTGATATGTATTTGCTGAAACCCGTTCTGTAAATTTACTCTGACACTTGCTTTCAAAAAATGATTAAACAGATTATGGAAAGGACAGACGATTTTAATACTTCATTAATATTTTTCTCTTCAGCATGTTGGAAAATACCTTTCTTAAGTCATGCTCTGAAACAGCATTTTGATTCCTGCGCTTTCGCTCTGTCATTAGATAAATGAATATTCTTACTGCTTGCCTCTTGTCGTGTCAGAAAGTCAAAAAGTATCTTTTTTCTTTTGTTTTGTTTTCCTTGGAAAATTTACTAATTATTTTCAGAAACGTGGGAAGTTCATGACTTTCTTCTCCCCCTTCCCCCCCCCTAAGTTTCTATGTTTTCCATTCTTATCCCATATCCATTCGAACTGCAAGTTTGCTGTTTGGCGTGATGATGGCTTTGGCTATATTCCTTGCCCTCATGCCACATCCAGTTCTATTAAGCTGATTTCTAAGCTTGGAAAATTGGGATCACTTTTATAACCTTACTATACTTTATAAAATGCTACTGTCAGTGATTCTTCCACGTTTTCCTTGTGTCCTGATTCAGGCCGAGATAGAGTTAATTTTCATCCTAGTAGATGGAATGGTACTGTGTTTTGAAGTTAGGATGAGGGTAATTTTGATAACAGCAATGTTTTAGTTGCTGCTGATCAGTGCTTGCACTGAGTCACTCTTCTGCATCTCACACTGCCCTGCCAGCGAGGAGCCGAGAGTGCAAAAGGAGGTGGGAAGGGGCGCAGCCAGGACAGCTGACCCAAACTGGCCAAAGGGATATCTCATACCATCTGGTGTCATGTGGAACAATTAAACAGAGGGGCCTGGCTGATGGAGCAGGTGTTGCTCAGAGACTGGCTCAGCATCAGTCAACATGTAGTGAGCAATTGCATTGTGCGTCAGTTGTTGTGTATATTCTACTTTTATTCTAATTTGTTATTATTATTAATTATCCATTTCGGTCCTATTAAACTGTCCTTATGTCAACTCACATATTTTACCATTTTTCCAGTTCCCTCCCCCATCCCACTGGAGGTGGGGGAGTGAGCGAGTGGCTGTGCAGTTTTTAGCTGCCTGATAGATTAAATCACATCACCTAGATATTTTTTGCTACAAAGTTTGTCAGTGGTTAGGCAGACAGTCAAGCAGTATAATGTTGCATGGGATGTTAGCTGCTAACCAGATTAAAAGGAACTGGAAGGATTTCTCCAATGCTAGCTCCAAGTTAGCTTGCTCTGTCAGATCCTTAGGAAGTTAGAGTAATTCCTTTCCCCAAACCCAATACTGATGTCTAGACCTTGCTATCTACACAGTTATCTATACAATCTATGCAAGATGAGTCTTCTGTTAATACATTTAAACCACTTATATAGACCTGTGTTGTTAAAATTAATCGAGTGTTTCATATGTACAACACTTACTGAAGTCTCTATTGAGTTCACTAAAATATACTGAAATTTAAAAGCAGTATGGTATGCTTTCTATCACAGCCACCATATTTTTCAGGCCAAAATGTGTATTTTTGTATCATTTCTGCACTTTTTTTTCCCAATAAATTTAGCAAAACCCACCAAGTAAGGGTTCAGTAGTGCAATAAGTGAAGAATTGTATTCCTGAAAGATGTTTACATTGAACTTATCTCTAATAATGTACATGTATATATTTGCATCTGTATCATGTTCCTCTGCTATCTAAAGTTATACCCTAATTTTATTTGTATCGCTGTATATAATCAATTTATGCATAATTATGTAGAGTATATTGTCATCTTTGTTTTTCTAAGAAACATTTTATGGTCCAGAATCACCTTTTTATGATCAAACTGTTTTTGCATTGAACTGTGGTAAATTTCTTCATCCTTGTGTGACTTAAGGGATGTATCTCCTTAAAAACATCTTCCTTCTCGGACACTGAGGTCTTGCCAGTATATCCTGATCTAGATGCAAGCTATCTTCTCAGTCCTTGAAAGCACAGTTCCTACTGAAGAGAAGAGCTGCTTTATTTCTACACATACTTCGGGTGCTGTGACCTCTCACTGAACAAAACAAGAAAAGATGTACATTCATTCTGTCTGAGTAATGCGAGAGGTCAAATTCAACACCACTATCAGTGTACAATGGAGTTGCATCCGTGGACATCAGGCTACATTTGCCCATCAAAAATACAGAAGCTGCAGAAGACAGATTTGTGATTCATATTTTCTATTAGTTCTGCACTGCTAAACAGTCACTACAATGTACCATTGCAGGCAAAAAAAAATGTAGCCACCCACCCTTTAATCAGGGTGATGATAAAAAGAATGAATCACCAAGGGCTAATAGAACTTGGTTAGTTTCTCTGTTTGTTTATTTCATTGACCAAAATATGTGGGAGAAGCAGATCTATGAATCATAACATTTCATATCTTGTAGTTGCGTGGCTTTAAAACATTCAAAGTGAATCAGGAGAAGGGGAAAGTTTTACTTTCTTCTAAATAAATAAGCATTACACCTATATTGTCAGCACAGCTGCACAGCATCTCCAGTATGAATGTAGTCATGTAAGTTAATCTACAACACAAATCAAAGCAAAGAACTTTTTATTTTGAATTTAGACTAATAGAATAAATGAATATCAAATAAACCTGACCAAATTCATTGGCTATGGTGCAATCCATTTTTATTTTAATAGCCTCATCAAAGAGAGACATAAAATCTTTCCTGCATCCTTGTATTACACTCCAGACACAAAAGCTGTCCAGATTTCTGAGGCTTTTCATTAACCTGCATAATCACATCTGATCAGCTGCTGGATCAACACCACTAGTTCCAGTCCACTCAAAATTGGCTCTGGGGGGGAAAACTCAGGATTATTTTTTATCTCAGCCTTGGTTTCTGCCCTCAGTTCTAGCCACACTTTTCTGATCAGTAAAAAAAACATTAGGAGTGCTTCCATTCTTTGGTTAGTTATTCTTCATTATTAAAATCATGACATCTCAATCATTCTCTCTCACTTGCTTTTTTCAGAGCTGTTGTGAGTTGCTTTCAGCAATGGCTATCAGATAGCAACATTTAAAGGGTAAACTGAGATCTGCCATTCCTGCTTATAAAAAAATAAATAATTTTCTAATAGTTACTTATTTTTTTTTTAATAGATCCACTAGGTGGTGCTTGAAATAAGCTACCCTGGTGTGACTCATTCAGCCTTGCTGAGCATGTCTCAAAAATTCGGTAGCAAGAGGAAATTAGTGTGGCTGTGAAATATTAAGCTTTAATTCATTAGTCTAAGCTCCAACAGGGGTATTACTGGCAAGAGGATAAAGGTTTCTCTCCAATTGCCTGGGTTCCTCCTTTTCCAGAACCAAGTTTTCTATATCATAAGTAGTGCTAGATTTTCACCACTGTGGAGATGTAATGCTCTCAATTATAAACCTCAGTGCTTTTCATCCTCCAGTACTCACAGAATTATAATTCATTACTATTTTTGTAGATGATATTCCATTAATATTTTTGGCTTTTAAATAAGTTTGCTCCATTCAAAATGATTTGAGTAAGTTGTTCATTAAATGCATTAAATAAAAATGAAGGCTGGTATTACCAGACTGCTTCATCCGTTTAACTTCCAATCAGAGGTGCAGGAAGGCTCTTGCAGTGTTACTGTGCATGGCCAGGGGAAGGAGCAGGAAGACACTTAATGGTGGTTTATGCAGATATGAATTGAAGACTGTGCCAAATTCCTTGCGAAGACCAAGGCTTGTTTTCTCTCAGATAATTATTTACCCATTTGCTACACAATTGCTCTTCCTAATGCAAGCCAACTTCTTCAGAGCTCTGAAAAAATCACTTCACTGCAGAGGTCTCTATATGCCCATATGTACTGTTCAGTTGCCCAATAATTCCCCTACCACTCAGTCTGTCAGTAAAAGCTTCTGGCATAATTATTTGTTCCTGACGTTGCTCTTCTATCAGAGGGTTTTAGCTGTGTCAAACATCTGCCAAGCACCCCTCAGGAGCTCTAGAACTCCTGCCAGGAGAAGCTGTCAACAGCTTTGGCCCTTGGGCCACTCCAGTTTCCTCTCCCTCTGCCCAAAGGAAACTGGAGGTGAGATGCTGGCACTTCAAGTTTTCACCTGAATGTGATTTTGAGGGAAGTGCCTCTCAAAGGGCATTTCTCATGTTTGGGATGGGGGAGCTGGGGAGCTGAAGTGGGGAAATCCAGGGAAAATTGAAGGTAACACTGCGGAGGAATCAGAGGTGTTGTGTGAGCAGTTGTAGAGAATTAGCATGAAGGAAGTTGGGAGTCACCACAGTGGAACAATCTGAGAGGCACAGGACAAAAATGTTCAACGTCAACATTGAGACATAATATGAAGGAAAAGCATATAAGAATTGACAGTGGAATAGCCTCTAGGTAATCCATAATAAAATGCCCTCCAGGGACCTCAAACAAATCCAGAGAATTCAGATGTTGTTATTGATAATTCACTGCGGCCAAATGCGATGTGACATTTAGATGTAATGGAAAGTCTGCTTTGCTCATGGCCAAAGCACAGAGGTTCTTTTCTCCAGGTTTGGAAGCAAAGTGAGATATGCAAATGAGGGAGAAGTACATGAGAAGCTAATCCTTCACTTGCAGAATGCCTACATCTAGTTGGATATATTCATGCTTGATATATAGTCTGTGAAGAATCAGCATAACAATATTGATCTCACAGAAGAAAAAATAAAGGATTTGAGTCATTGGAAAGACAGAGAAGAAATTAATTAGAAATTCAGAGAGCATTTTTTGCAAAAATTGAAGAACAGATCCTGAAAAAAGAGGCTTCATTATTATCTGGAATGCATTTTGGAATATTGTCAATTTCAGTAATATGAAATATGCAAATTAGAAGATGTTAGTGCAATCCTCAACTAGTATGAAAGTAATAGTTTAAAGTCTTCTTCCTTTTATTCTCTTTTTTATTGTAGTTCTGGCAAGGAGACAAATTTTATGTGTATATTACATTTTTCTTCAGTCTGTTGTTGCTGCTTAGTATCACTTTTAGTTTTATATCTGAGTATCTTCATTTTTCAATATGCATATTGCCAAAATCTTTCTTTAAGCCAGAAGTGCCATTTGGATTGATTAAGTGATTTTGCCACTTAAGTATCATAATTATTGTTTGTGTTGTGTGGGATTTTATTGTTTATGTATTTATTCAGTTAATTTTTTATGACCTAATTCTTCTCTTCATATTCTGATTCAATGTCATGGCTGAAGAGAAGGTTGAAAATATATGTTCAGATTGTATCAGTGGCAGAATCACCAGAATCACCACTAGAAGATGTGAGTGTGCTACATAGGCAGGGCCATGAACTGCAGGCGGTTGTTTCAGCAGGCAGCCAGAAGAGAAGCCCTTGGTCCTGTGAGTCCTAAAAGAGGGAGAGAAGGAGGAGGGAGAATAGGAGGGAAGGAGGGAACTGCTGTCCGTGGCAGGCTTAGCAGAGAGCATCTTGAAATCCACACTCAGAAGGGAAGGTCTCTGACCTCTGTGCTTTAACACTGCACACACTGTTATCAGAAGTAATATAATTTGAGGAGAGAATACAAATTCAAGAACTGAGGAAGTACTGAATAGGTCTTGTTTGCCGTGGTAGGACGTCAGTGAAGACACAGGAAAGAGGTTAGTTTCTATTTCACTGACACAGAGTTATGTAATTTTTCATGTGTTTAAACAAGTGGTTTAGTTAGTTTGTCAGAACTGCTTGTAAAAGGAAAACTAGGAGCAATATATCTTTCAAGATTAAAAGGAGAAAATGTAACTTTGTTATTATTTAATGCCAAGGCAGAAAAAAAGATTGATGTTTTCTTCAGTAAGTTTGTAAATTTTCTAGTACACGCTAACTAGAATAACATTTAGGTTAAATAAGGATTATTTTCCCTGCCATGTTCTGAATTGCTATTAACTTATGGCCAAACCCATTCCTGGTGTAGCTTCATGCAATTGAATAACACTACAGTTTTAGAAGCGTTTTCTGGGGCAATCTGTAAGGCAGATATTGGAAAGCTTACAGAGAAGTCAGGCTGAGGACAGAATCGCAGATGCGTAACTTGATTAAAAGCCAGAGCAACACAGCCTTTGTGAAGGGGAAGAAAAGTGCTCTGGCTAGTGAGACAGCACGCCAAGATCTTCTTAAAGCAGAGAAGATTTTGCACAGGCTCTCTCACGTAATGAAGATGATTGAAGATGGTAAATAACCATGGGTTTTGCTATGAATTAAACATCAGTATATGAGGAAAAAAACCAACAAAACAAGAAGCTGAAGTGAATGGCTGTTTCTCAAAACAGCAGGGGGTTGATGTCAGGCCATCCCAGGGATCTGCACTAAGACCACATTATTTTTCTTAGGAAGCAAATCCTTTTACACACTTGTTCTAAAAATAGGCTGATATGAGATGGAAATAACTCTGTTTGAACTCAAGGATGAGATACCCCTTTGCAACAAGATAGAGTTGACTAATAACTATTCTGAGATAGAGTACAGTATGTGCCTGTTTTGTGGTTGTATTGACTACTCATATGTATATCAAATGCCATTTATTTCCATGCAATTGCTCACACTCTTTTAGGATTGCCACTTCTCCCTTCCAAAACATTTCTCACTGGCAAGTGAAACAGAAATACTGTTCCTGGCTTATCTCGTGGATGATTAGCCAGCAATCTCCCCCTCCCGCCCAGCCATTCTCTGCCTCCTCTTCAGTGGACAATATCACTTCTCTGCTTATCATTGTGGCTACACCTGAACATCTGTCAGGCTCCTCTCTCTGTCTTCATCCCTAGGTCATGCCTCTTTTTCACTACTTCTCTTTGCATATTGTGTCTAGGATAGAATTTTTTGTCTGTTCACAAAGCTGGCGTTCTCATTCATAGGATGGTAGGAGGTACCTCCTCTTTTCTTCTATGCTCATGCCTTTCATTTAATTTCACTGACATCACAGCAAGTTCCCCTGCCTGGACAGCAGCAAGGAATTTGCAGGGAAAGGCTGTTTCAGTGCCTAGGAATAATTCTATCCTCTGGCTACCTTCATGCCCAAAAGGAAAGGAAAATGTTGACAGTAGATAGAAGTGGGTCTATTATGTTGCTGTAATGGCACCACTATAAAGACTTTGAATACGGTCGAGACTGAAGAAATATGTAAAGAATATCAAGAATAAAAATACATAATTTATTTATTAAATTTATTGAGTCAGTGAATATCTAGCAAATGCCAACCTGGATTAAAGTTTATATGTCATTCAAGAACTCAAATATTTTTTTACTTGGCAGGCAAGAGTCTGTGTAAACAGGACTTCCCTGAAGGTAGCAAGAAAAGATTATGCAATGTGGTTATTTATTAGCTTTGGTTTTACTGTCTGGAAGATGGGTAAATAATGCCCTAATGCTTGGAAATTAAATGAGTTAAACTGTACTGCTTAGTCTCTGTTCAACTTCTTTATAAGTTCCCAGGAATAGGCTTCTTGATAAACTTTATAGTTTTCAGGAGTGCTTTGTTCTCTTTCAGTACTTTGTGCCAGTTTAAGCATTTTGAATATTCATTTACATTTTACAGTATAACTGCTCAGAACATTTTTTTTTCTGCAGAAGTTACTCCTATTTGAACTCAAAGTTTTCAGAGATGTGCCAATCTACTTTCACAGAAATGTACCAATTTGGACTTAGTTTGTTCCTGAAATGTACAGTGTTGACTGTCTAGTCACTGCAAGTGTGATGTCTAAATATACATCTGACATTTTAAATTCAAACACAAATATTTTGACACAGTAAGCTCTCATAGGTTTTGCCTTTTTTTTTTTTTTTTTCCTTCAGCATAATATTAAAGCAAATTTTGTTATCTTGGAATGGAATAACTGGATGGTTGTCCTCTGGAGGGATTTATTTATATCTGCACTCTAAATTAGTTATTTAAAAAACATACAAGAACAGTTTGTTCTCAGTTTAAAAAATAACAATTTAAAGCAAATTAGTATTCATTTAAAAAAGCAATTTAACTGGAAAAAAAAAAGTACTGAGGGTGAGATTCTGGACTCACTGATCATATCTACTTGCCATCTGAATACGAGAAATTAATTTGTGTAGTGGCGTATATCAGTCTCGTATATCTGGCATCAGACCTACACTCCTAGTCACTCTACCCACTTTCCTCTGCAACCCTTTTTGCAACACAGTTATCAGTCAAAGTTTGCTCACAGGTTCTGACATTGTCAGTACAGCTTACCTAACAAGACTTATGGCTCTTTGCTGCTGACCTCACATGTAGAAGTAAATGAAATTTTGCCTTTACTGTGCTTGCAGCATTTCACTGGTCACCTTCTCTAAAGTCACAGTGAAAGTAATGCCTCCTATTTATTTCCAAGGAAACTACAACAGAATCAAAAAGCACAATAGCACTATTTGATATAGCAAATTCTGAGCTACAAAACATTATTTTTTAACTTAGTAACCACCATTAGCTGCACATTTTTTACAAGTGATGAACAAAAGCTTGCACCAATGGAGGTGATTCACTATTTCACAGCTGCTATAATGGCATTATTGCTGTGAAAATGTTGCCCATACAGTCCATTTTTCATTGGCCCAAAAAGATAGAAGTCAGAAGGCATCAAATCCAGACTGTTTGGTGGGCATAAAAGACAGTCAAGACTGCCAGTGTGCTTCATGGTCTTCAAACTGCTATTGGGCTTGTTGTTGTCGTGTTGCAAGAGAGAGGCTGTCTTCTTCTCTGGCCTTGTTCATGCAGATAAGCTAATCAAGATGCTCTTCATTTCATAGTGTGACAGCTGTTCATGGCTGTTTGGAACGTGGCTTGTCTTTCACATTGCTGTAGCCACTCTGAAACACACCACCCACCACCTCACTGTGCTCACTTCCACTTTTTGGTCTCCATAGACATTTACCAAGTGTCGATGAATGTCAGTGGGTGCCATTTTTTCTGCATGGAGGAATTCGATGATACACCTTCACTTCGTATGCATTTCCATGTCAGATGCCATTTTATCAGACTGCCCCTCTGCTGCCATCTGTCACATGGCAACAAAATGTAATGGGAAGACTCAATCTCTACTGCCATACTACCAACAACTACCTCTGATGTTGTGGGTCAATATAATAAAATAGGAGACATTACTTTTGGAGCAGCCTCCATGTATTTTAACTGGCCATAGAAAATGGGACATCCCTTACCAAGCATGTATTATGATTTGATTGGATCATAGTAAAAACTTGTAGGAATATTGCCTCAATGTTAAATATTTTGCTGTAATCTGAAGCCTTGTTTTCTGGAAGTTATTTTAACACTGAATGTGAATGAAGAGATCTGATGTTTTAACTTTACTTTTTCAAGGTTTTCAGGTGCTATTCTTGGTTTTATGTAAGCTTTATAAAATGATAGATTCCTAAAACAGTGCTAAAACTCCAATTGTCTACCATTTTAAATACAGCAAGTGAGACTAAGACTACTCAAATGATATAGCAAATCGTATTCTTGTCATTTATGATAGGACTTTGAAGTATCTTAGGTATCTAATTGTCATTTTATCCTGGTTAAGATGATGTACATAAATGAATTTTCCACCCTGGGCTCTATGAACTTTTGAACCCACCCACCAGCACGATTCACAATTTTGCACATAAATAAGTGCACTTTATGTGACCATGTTGCCCACCTATCTGTCAGACTCTAATCTCTCTCCTGATCACAACCTGACAGCTAACAATGACTACATTCAACAAGAAGCCCCAAAGATATTAAGCTCTTCCAAATCATAAGAACTAGTAAAGTAACAGATTCCATTCTCTCTCCCTCAGAGAAGCATGAGCTCAGCTCTCCTCAGTCTTCTCTTGTCTGCTTAGGTGGATCAATCATCTCCATGCAGTTCAAAACCTGCAAAGTTCTGCACTGTTCTGGATGGTTCAAACTTGAATCACAGTTGCAGGGAAACCAGGTTTTGTAACTTTCAGCTGTCTAAAACAAGTCATTTACTGAACAGTAGGTTCCCAATACAGCTTCTGAAAAAACACTCTTGGAAAACATAAATTTCCTCTGACAATAACATCAACAGAAATTTTAAAACATTGTTGCTCTACAATTTTGCTATCCTGCAAAGAGAAATAAATTGATCAATAAATAAAGGACATGGCCCCTGTACTGAAGAATTGCCCAGCTGACCTTGGTGGCTACTCTGTACAAGGCTCTCCAATCCAGACTGGAGACATGCCACAAGCAGGGGATGGAAAGTAGTCTTATCTTAGTTCACGAGTAACATTTCTTATCCTCCAAGTTTACTTCATCTCAATCCCACATGCCCAGCCATCAGGACCAGTACTGTGCTAGGAGGAAGCAGTGTACTCCAACCCACAGGTCCTGGATCTAACAACTTCTCAAGCTCTTTTGTAAATAATTTATTAATGCCTGGGCCCAATAGGCTTTATGCCAATAGGGAAGTGAGTATGTTCAATAAAAGTACACTGTGAAACCCGGTGGAGATAACTGACCTCCAGCTGGAAACTGAGAATCTGATGTTAAAATGAAATAAGGTTGTCAACTTCTCATCTTAAACAGCTGAAACAAAACCAACTGGAGGCAGCATCGAGAAGTTTTTAATCCAGTGTTGTAAGAAGGAAAATTAGAGTAAAGGAGTAGCTGCATTTCTTACTGACTCCAAAGTTTATTTATAAAGTGTGTTTATAGAGAGTTTTAAATGGTACCTATCTAATACCTATCTATAATCAACCATTTTCTGGAAAAGTCACAGCTTCTATTGATGGCTGATTTTTACAAAAATATCCACATCATGATAAGGTAAATCCTATGTGAAGAAAATTATTTTTATTCATTTAGAGTGAGGCAGTAACCCACCTCATCTCACAAGCCTTGTTAGCAGTAGGGATGAAGCCTACTTGTTGCATGAGTATTTAGTTCTAAAGAGATGTGAAGGCTTCAGCTACTGGGTTAGTCAAGGTATAACATAAACAAGGCATAGATTCCCCATAGTGGACTGTTAAAGTGTCCTGATCCTTTGGCAGTCCGGAGCTTGTCTAGGAGAGAAGATGCCCATTGTTTCAAATAGGGTGGTGGTTTGGTAACTTCTGTTTGGCCTGGTGTACCCTAGAACTGCTTGTTAAAATAGAATCATCAAATCATTAAGGATGGAAAAGACCTTTAAGATCATCTAGCCCAACTGTCAGCCCATCCCCACCATGCCCACTAACCATGTCCCCCAGTGACACATCTTCATGGTTTCTGAGCACCTCCAGGGACGGTAATTGCACCAATTCTCTGGGCAGCCTGTTCCAAAATTGTCTGGTAATGGAATTGATGAACACCACAATTAAAAAATAATAATAAAAATCCAGGTTTCACAAGAGAAAACTCTTAAAATACATTTTTTTTCTTCAAAAAGGAAAAAGAAAAGCTAGAAATTGCAGTACTGAATTTTCTGTATTGTAAGTGACATTTTTATTGTAAGAATTAGTCTGTACAAGAATATTCTTGTATAAGATTTCAACGCCATCAGTTAGTGCATATCTCAATGTTTTCTTATAATAACCAAGAAAAAATGTTTAATTTATATTCTCAACATTTCAGCATTTTCTCTAGTGTTAAATTACTATCTGTGCTTTCTTTCTTTTTATTCAGAGACAAAAATCTTTGTGAGAGGTACACTTTTCTCTCTATGTAGAATTTAGAGTTTTAATTCAAAAGCAAACTTAATTACTACATACATTACAGTATTTTCAATGTGTTAAATTATATTCTAAAATTTTCTTTTTCCGAAAATAACGTTTTGTCAGCAATTGCTGAAAATGTTTTATTTTTTTCTCAAAATGTCCCCTTTTTGAAAGACAAAGATAACATTTTTTTGTCCCTTTGAAATTTTCATAGTGCCTGCAAGCTTCCTCAACTACTGTAGCAACGTACATCACAACCGCCAAATTTATTCACTGATGAGAAAACTGCTCTGCAGTCCCTCCTTCTGAATACTTCTGTATGTATACAGTTCTTGGAGCTTGATCCTGAGCCAGAGTTCCTCTGATTGCTCTGTTACCAAGACAGGTTCATCTTACTACACACTGAGACACAAATAATCTTAATGAAAGATGTGTACTAGAGCTAAGGAACAGTGTGTTCTCACAGTATTGTTTTACAGCATTTAAGGCACTTTTTTTGGACACAAGCATTTGGAGGCGGATGGAGGGAATCTATCCTGGAATTCTTATAGTCCTGGCCAATGTTCTAACCATCAAGTGGGCATTAACAAGGAACAAATTATTCCCTTCTCCTCCAGTAGCTATGTTTTAGTGACAGAAATTGGAGCAGGCTTTGAGATGGGCAATCCTTCAGAGCTTGGAGTCAGGAGCCCAACTCCCTGATAAAAAACTCTGTTTTCAAGAACCCAGCTCTTCTCAGGCAAAAATCTGCTAAGTCAGGGCAGCGGATGCTGCCTCTGTGCCAAGACTTGTATTTATTACCTTGTGTATCCTGCTGCATACCACAAACAGGATCAAAAAGTCAACAGAACTTACTTAGGAGTTGCAAGAGTTGCAGGTACAAGGAAGCAGAGAACCACACCTTGAAACAACATACTTTTAGTGAGTATTTGCCAGTAAAGGCAAAAGAAATTAGAACTTGCTACAGCAAATCATGACCCATAAAGGGCTGCTGAAGGCAGTAACTATATGCCCATAATGGATGTGGGGAGAATTTCAAGGCATATGGAAGCACAAATACTGTATTGATTCTGCTTGCTGATTTTGCTCTCAGCTTTTCAATGACTGTCAGCTCCAGAAACCTGAGTTTGCATCTTTATGACTTCTACGTTTATACAATGGAAATATTGACAAGCTGCAAAAGCACCAAAAAAATCATGAGCATAGGTCCCAGGCAGGGACACTGCAGCCAGCCAGACTAAACACAGAATCACAGACAGAGGTTGTGAAATGCACAGAGCAGGGAATAATGAGAAATTTGCTGAAGAGCTGCTCTGTTTACCAGTTTTTTTGTTTGTTTGTTTTGTTTTTGTTTTTTTGGCTCTTCCCTACCAGCCATTTACTGAAGTTCTGCAGTGAAAATACACTGAAATTAGCCAGGCAAACTTCAACCAAAAATGAAGGATAGGCAGAAAACAGTGAAAAGTGAAAAATTAAAGCCTGAATTCTTTAACTGAATATGCAGCTGATGGGCAAATCTTTTCCAACAATTACAGGCACAGATTTATGTGGAAGAAGGGAAGAGACAGCAGAGTGAAGGGAACCTACATAGCTTTCTTCCATTTATTTAAGGACACATAATGTGATACATTCTCCCAACCATGTGACACAACTAGCCGTAGCCCTTCTTGCTTCCTCAACACATGTAGACTCTGAAGGGATGCCAATAAATCTGGCAGTATATAAACCATCACTTCTGCAACATGGTTCAGTGCAGGTGATTCATACTCTTGCTAGAGCAAGGCAGCAGGATCAAAGTGCCTCCCCATCAGTGCTCAGCCCTTGAGTTACCTTGCCAGTTCCTCATTGTCAGTGTTTTTCATCATCTCTTTCACACACCAAGAATTACAGTGTCTTACAGAGCAGAATTATGAAACTTGACTGGGTTGTGCTTATACTGTATATTTTTCCCTCTTTTTTTTTTCTTCTGACCCCTACCAACCCTGCTATATCGAGTATATTACAGATTTAAGACCTATGACAATAATAAGAATTTTGCCAAAGTTTTGAGCAGTGCTGACAGGAGTGTGCAAACAACAACAAAGATGAATCATGGAGAAATTTAGGCAAAAATCAGAGAATTGCTGCAGCATCCAGAGCTGTTAAACCTTGGATTTAAATTGCACTGAGAGGCTAACACCCTCTGCAGTACTGTCCCTTGCTGCAGCATTCCTACTGCATCAATTCAGAAAAGGATGACATCTATTCCACTTGTTTTTTGTTTTTGTTTTTGTTTCTGTACAAAACTGTCAGCCTTCAGATAAAGTAATGATTCATCAATTCCATTTTGCTTAGCTCGAAAGATTTCTTTCTTCCGTCTTTAGTGAAAAAGTAATACTCCAAAGTATTGTCAGTGAACAGACTCGTGACAAACTGGTGGTCCCACTGATCTGACCGTGGATTTCACTGGAAGCTTGTATTTGTCCAGTAGCTTGCTTGTACATCACTGCTTTGTTTTTACCTGAACATGATAAATACTTGAGTGATAAATAATATTTTTCCATGTGATCGCAGAATCATAGAATGTTTTGGGTTTGAAGGGACCTCAAGGATCAAGCTCCAACCCCCCTGTCGCATGCAGGGCCACCAACCTCCATATCTAATACTAGACCAGGCTGCCCAGGGCCCCAGCCAACCTGGCCTTGAACACCTCCAGGGACGAGGCACCCACAACCTCTCTGGGCAGCCTGTTCCAGCATCTCACAACTCTCTCTATAAAGTACTTCCCCCTGATATCCAACCTAAATCTTCCCTCCCTCAACTTAAAACCATTTCTCCTTGTCTGCCTTATCTACCCTTGTAAAGAGTTGACTCCCCTCCTGTTTGTAGGCTTTTTTAGGTACTGGAAGGCTGCAATGAGGTCACCCCACAGCCTTTTCTTATTGCAATATGCAATGTTATGTCTGTTTAGCTAATAAATGGTAAAATAATTCTTCTCAAACTACCTGCTATCCACACTGACTGAAATTAAACGTTCAGCGTCTCTGAAAGTTCAATTTTTAATCTCAGTCCTACTGAAATTGTGTATTAATGCTTGTTCAAACGTGTCTGTGGAAGACAAGGCCCTCCTATTTATCCATATTGTTCACCAAAAGAAAATATAACTGCTATTATAGGGCTGAGAGTAAAAAAAAAAAAAAAAAAAAAAAAAGTTTGAATTTTTTTACAGTGTCATGTAAAAAAACCACAAAGGAGCATGGACTCATGCATCTTAAGGAAAAGACCTCAGTGCTGATCTTTCTTCTCTCATTTGCTTCAGGAGTTTTGCTATAGATTACTGCAGAGTCTCACATCTCCTGGCCCCTGACAACCCTGAACTTTAGGCAGGACCACTATCAGGGTTCCCCTGCATTGAGTACTACACAAATATACAACTGATTCCTTTCCATAGCTTCAGGATTTCACACACAGGCAGTATGTTCTCAGGCTGGAATCCTTGTAACCTGTGCCCTGTTCTCAGTTTACTTAAGCAAAGGGCTTTAAAAAAAAAAACAACATAGATTTACTGATATATTTAAAATCTTAGAAACATCCCTTCTGTTAACAGTATGAAATTTGCATTAATACATGCTTTCTTATATACAGTGAAAGGGAAGGGGGATTTTTGAGATGCAAGTAAGAATCTGATCTTGGTGTAATTCAGAAAAATAACTGACACGGAGCAATACACAGGACATAAAATATCTATTAAGTCTTATCTCCCTTGAACTTTAGTAGATTTTGAGGTAGTGATTTGCCCAATTTAAAAAGAATAAATAAAAAATAGATTTCTAAAAGACATGGTAAAGACAAGGAAAGGGATTTTTGAGTCATAGATCACATCTATAAAATCTCTGGAACAACCTAAAGTCTGCCTGCAGCACTACTGTGTGCCCCAAGTCTTCATTTCTGGGCCAAGTGCTCATGGTGGGAGCACACCCAAAGCTGCACTGTCCACTTTCCAAGTAAGCTCGTGGGGTCTTTGGTACAACTGGATGGGAATCTGTGTGACGTGCTGCAAGTCTTCACATGGGAGGACAGCTAAAGAAAAATCAGTTTAAGCAGACACAGGTGAAATCTTTAAACTCCAGAAAAATGATGTTTCTGACATCTTCTATACAGATATCTAAAACATCTATCTGCGTTGTTTGTGTGCTTTACAGTCTGTTTAAGACAGCTGGCTACACAACACTTGAGCATTTGCCACAGAACACCTGTTAAAGCTACAGTGCAGGCTTTATATGAATTTAAGTTTTCTTCTGAATGAGTACAAATTCCAGCTATCTTCGGAAAGCCTGCTTGTGGCTGGAATATACCAAATTCCAGCCTCTAAGAGATACTGATACAGCTTCAAGTCTTTGTAATCATCAGTCCAAGGACACAAACAAGGTAATGTTTACAAACAGACACATTTAATTTACTAAGAGCTTTCAAGCACTTGAGCTCGTTTTCAGATGTAATTAAACAAAACAAAAACAACCTACAAACCTCCTCTTGCAACAGGTCTTAATTAGACCTGTTTGAACAGGTGAAGGGTCAAGTATTCAACATGTGATGATATATCTTCACTGTCAGAGGCAGGAGCTGTAATTAGTGCTACAGACTCACATTCATTCATGGGATTTAATAGAAACATTAAATAGAAATCACTCAACCTGGTGCTAAAACAAATGTTGGTCAAACACAGACCCAACACTGCAATCTGAACTGTGTAAAAAAAGCTAGTTAAAAGTTATGAGTTGCTCAACTGAAAGGTGTAGTAAGAGGTATCTGTATTTTCTCACCTTTCATGTTTTATGGGCCAAACTCTAAGTTGTAAGAATCATAGAATCATCAAAGTTGGAAAAGACCACTGAGATTTAACCATCAACCCATCACCACCATGCCTATTAAAGCATGTCCTTCTGTGTCACATCTGAACACTGAGATGACAAAAATAAGCACTCCAAAATTAGGAGAAGGCATTTAAGAACAATGTATGGTCTCTTCTCATTCTTTGTTTCTTCTTATATTCCCAGCTTGCTTTTCCCTCTTGATTTTGGGTAGCTCCATACTTCCTGGCGCCTTTTTCTTTCTTGCCATTCTCCTGCTCACCTCCACTCAGCCTTGAGTTCCATTTCTGAGCTTGTACCATTTGCTGCAACACTTTTTCCCTGGAAGCTCATTTCCTGTTCAGTCCCCTTGAGTTCCGGCTGTACCCTCTTTTTGGAAAGACAATTCATGGTCCTCTTTACCCACCTGAATTTTGTTAGGTAGCTTTGTATGCATTCAGAAAACTGAGGGGAATGCCTGCAGACATTTCAGCAGTATGGAACAGCCCAAACTGGTATGATCAAAAAGTAAGCAAATATGAAGTGTATCTGCACACAGTCAGAGAAGAGGAAGATAATCCAGAACAAAGTTTCGTAAGCCTCTTAATAGGCTTCATGAATGGTATGCTAAATGAGTGAGTCTTTTAGCCGAAGTAGGGCAAGAGATCTCAAAGGAAGCTTAATCAAAGGAAATGGCTATAATAAAAATACCATTAGGAGCAGTGAACTCTTCACCTTCATTAACTGGAGCTCACTGCTGGGCAGCAAAGTTGAATGAACTTCCTCATGCAGACTGAATATATTTCCATCACTGGGCTGCACCTTGAGCACTGTGTTCAGTTTTGGGCCCCTCGCTACAAGGAAGACATTGAGGCCCTGGAGCATGTATGGAGAAGGGCAACAAATCTGCAAAGGTTCTGGAGCACAAGTCTTATGGGGAGTGGCTGAGGTAGCTGGGGCTGTTGAGCCTTCAGGAGGATCAGGGGAGACCTTATCACCCTCTACAACTGCCTGAAAGGAGGTTGTGATGAGGTGGGTGTCAGTCTCCCAGGTAAAATTAGAGGGAATGGCCTCAAGTTGCACCAGAGGATGTTCAGGTTGGACCTTAGGAAAAAATTTCTTCTCAGAAAGAGTGGTGAAGCATTGGAACAGTCTGCCCAAAGAGGCGGTGGAATCACCATCCCTGGGGGTGTTCAAGAGATGTGTAAATGTGGCACTGAGGGACATGGTTAGCGGAGATGATGGTGGTGATGGGTCAAAGGTTGGACTAGATAATCTTAACGGTCTTTTCCAACCTTGATGATTCTATGATTCCTGCTAGTGATAGGGTGCTCCGAGATCTTATTTTTCCCTCAGTGGCAGCATCAGGCGGGTGGTGCAGGCACTCAGCACCGGGGGACGCCCCCCGAGGGTGGTATCCCATGTCACCCCTCTGCCCCCTTGGGGACAGCGATGGGCAGAGATCCTCTGATGGGGCTACAAGCAATAAAGTAAAAGAAATACAAAACAACAGGAGATGAGTTGAAGACTAAAAAAATCTAAACGCTGGTGAAGTTCATAAAAGTTTAAATAAATAAATAAATAAAAGATTAACCTAATACGTGACGAGGCCAGCCGGACCAGCCAGGACGGCCCGTTTGCCTCCCGCCCCCGCCCAGGAGGGTGCGGAGGGGTTAAGCCCCGCCGGGGGCGGAGGCAGCCGGGCAGGGCTGGGTTTTGCTGTTCGGTGCCTCTTGATGGGGCCGGGGGCAGGCATGGCGCAGCGGCTGAACGAGCTGCCCGATCACTCGGCGCGGGTGCGCGGGGCCGTAGCCGAGCTGCGGCGGCGGGCGGAGGCTGAGCCCGGGCAGCGCTGGCCGCAGCCGCTTAGCGACGCCTTCCTGGTGAGGTTCCTGCGAGCCCGAGACTTCAACCTGGATCTGGCCTGGAGGGTAAGGGGAAGCGGGAGCCCTCAGGACACCGGGATGCTTGTTTCAGCTGCCAAGCCCCTGGGTGGGCTCGGAAACAGAGATGTGGGTGGGCAGTGCTGCTTCTAGGGGTGTTGAGAGCCCGCAGTGGGCATTTGAGTGAGTGAAACATACTTCCAGGTGGGTCAGGCAGGGCATATAGGTTATAGTGCGCTGTTCATCATGCACACCTGCAGAGCAAGGCCGCGGAGATGTGCAGTGTGGCTGCTAGCTTGGTGTGATCCCACTGGCAAGGGTTCTGGTACCTGCGGTGAGATCACAGCTTAGCTAACAGCATCCTTCCAAGGGCATCCTTACCTTGCTTTTCCTGCTCAGGCTGTTAGTAACTCGTATGTCTCTTAGTTTTGGTACAGGTTTCTGCCTGTGAAATTTCTCTTTCTCTTATGCTTTGGTAATTTACCAGGCTTTGGCGAGTTTTGTTCCATTCCTGTTTGTTGTATGGCTCGTTGCCATAAGGACACTGCGTGCCTGTTTTCAGCAGTCAAAAGTACAGATTGTTATCATTTCTTTTTTACAGAAAGATTGATAACCACTAATTCATCTCAACAGAAAGTATTTCCAAATCTTTTTAGGGCAAAAGCTGGTGCCAGTTGGAAGCTGTGTTTTAATGGAACTTGATGCTGTTGACATAACATTGCCCAACAGAGCTCACCTTTTATTTTCTGCTTCTGTATGCTCCCGATCTTCCAAGTTCAGCATTGTGTGTCAGTATAACTGAAAACTGTTCGCATTTAAATATATTGCATGATCAGAGTGGTAAAAAAGAATGATGCTCTTAATAGTAATTAGCTTTAATTGTATCTTATGTTCTTTTCATTTGACTCATGAGGTTTGTGTGACAGCTTTAAATCTCAGCAGAAGAACGAGCAAGTCAAGACACATTCCTTTGGCTATTCATGCATCTTACTGTTGCTCTAAGTTCATGACATGACTTATATCAGATGTGTATTAGCAATTGTAGGACTGTGCCTTTCTTTTTTTCTTTTTTTTTTTTTTTTCCCAGCAAAACCTTCCCCTCTTTTTCGCTCCTGTATTGCTAGGTTCCAAAAAGTAGAGTTTAATGAAGATGATACACTCTCCAGCTTGTGTTGCAGTACTGGAAATTGATAATCCTGTAGACATGGCACTGGCACTCAAGAGACTGGCACATAGTTTTCTGCACTTTCTTGTGATTAGTTGTTAGATGTGCTGTAGGTTGGACTATGCGGAGTGGGAGGAGGGTCAAGTTGGATGTTAGGAAAAGATTCTTCACCAGTGTGTGGTCAGGGCCTTGAACAGTCTCCTCAGGGCAGTGGTCTTAGCATCAAACCAACGCAGTTCAAGGAGTGTTTGGACAGAGGTCTTAGACATAGGGTTTGATTTTGTGTGGTCCGTTGTGGATTGAGGAATTGGTCTCTATGATCTTTGTGGGTCCCCTCTGTGATTCTGTGACAAGTCTTTAAGAGTGTGGTATCTAAGCCAGATTTAGAGATGGAGTCTATGGAGTAGTAGATTTTTATTTTTATTTTTTATACTCTTTGTGAGAATCAGCTCTCTAGGGCTGGGGCCCAACTGTGGAAGAATCAAGGCATTTTAGGATCTCTGTGGGATTTCTGGGTCTCTACTGATTGCTAACTCTAAAATTCGTGTTTGGATACTTACGTGTTCTAAGAGTTTTTAGTGTTTAAGAAAATCACATGTTGAATCTTTCCACCTCAAATTTCTTTTTCCATGTGTACTTAATGTTCCACATCCCAGCTGACATTGATTTCTAGCTCTTTGGAAACAGCATGTGAAGAAGACAAAAAATTAATAAATAAAGGAATGTGTTTATCTGCAATCAGTGTATTCTAGAAAAGCCCAAGAGGATTATTGTGCAAAAGTCAGGGGTGATTGAAAGAAAGAGATTCATTGAACCCAAATAAGACCTCATGTGATGAGGTTACATTTTTGCATCATCCTAGACAGTGCCCTCCTGTCATCTGTCTAGACGGTGGGTGACCCTCCCTGCCTGGATAGATATCCTCTCTCAGCTCAGAGTTCAGGCTGGCACAACTTAATTTTCCCCACCAGGAAAACAGCACTACTGCATGGTACTTGTAAAACAGGTAAGGGATGATCAGAGCCTGTGGCTCACCAGTGCCTGCGACCAAAAGAATGGAAGCTTTTCTCTACCATTCTTCTTACTATGGGCTTCCACTTACCCTTAAATATGAATTATGAGTTTGGTTACCAACCAAACTGTTTTGTGATGCATGCCAGGTTAATATGTAACTCGTATATCTGATTATTGGCCTCTGAGGAGTTCGTTTATCAACATTTGGAAATCTTCCAGAAAATAATCAGATGGTGATTCCATTTCTGAATCACTTAGTGGAACAGAAATCTTTGACATCTTTCTGCTAGCAGTTCCAAACTTACTTTAAAGTACTAAACTATTTCTGTATGTCATCCTAGAAAAAAAATCCACCACTGAAATAGCTAGTTGGAGCTGAAGAACTCAAAGAACTGGAACTGTGTATGTTTTGAAGTCAATGATATATTTAAGTAAGCTCAGCAGCAGACTGTTCTTGAAATAGAAGAATGTTGTTTTCCTGCATTTTGAATCACAGGAAAGATTTGGCCAAATTCCTTACCTTTGAAAGTGGCTGGAGAGGAATGCATGAGCCCTAATCACTGAAGTACAGACTCCCGGAAGAAGAGGTGAAATTAAGCAAATATTTTCTACTATAGGATTTCAAATGCATGAATGTTATCAGTGAGAATGTGTGGAATCATAGAATTGCTCAGGTTGGAAAAGATCTTCAAGGTCATGGAGTCCAACCATAACCTAACCATCCTACCCTAACTAACAACCCTCTGCTAAATTATGTCCCTGAGCACCACATCCAAGTGGTTTTTAAACACATCTGGAGCCTAATCCAGTGCTTAACAACCCTTTCTGTAAAGAAGTGTTTCCTGATGTCCAACCTAAACTTACCCTGGCACAACTTAAGGCCATTTCTCCTTCGCCTCTCACCTGTCACCAGTGAGAAGAGACCAACCCCGCCCTCGCTGTAAGCACCTTCCTTCATGAAATTCTGTCAGAGATTTGTCTCCAGGAGTGTGCAGAAGGTCCTTTGACATGGGCTAACAACAGCTATGAAATAATACATGAAGCCTTGATTATGCCAGTATGACATACATCTGTTGAAACTTGTGGGCAGGGCTTACATCCTGCACAAAAACACCACTGAGGAGGAGCGGTGTTGTATTGTTGCAGCCTCTTTCACTTGTGCCTTTGTAATCCCTGTGAGAGATAAAAGCACGGATCAGATGTTAATGCTGCAAAAGATTTAAACTGAGAAGCAGGGCTGTGGGTCACCATTAATTGAGTTAAAGCAATGATTTTAGTCCTTTTTACTGTGCCAGCTGTGTGCATATGGTTGACTTTCTTGCTGTGATCAAAAGCACAGACACTTGGATTTAGTAGTGATATGTGAAAAGTGGAGAACTAGCAGCCCCTCCATACATATTTTTGCTTAGTGCATTTTATTATTGCCTTGCATTACATCCTGCAGCTCTTGGATGAGGCTGATTCTCAGTGAGCTTGGGATACTGTCTTGTACTTGAAATGGATTACACTAGAGGGAGAAAAATGAACACTTTTAAATTCGGTAAAAATGCAACACTGAAACACCAGCATCAAGGTATGTGTATGTGTGTATATGCATTTGTATACTTCTATCCTAAAGTTTGAACTGCTGGTTTCTCCTTCAAAAATTGTAATTAAAAACATTTTTCCCTAAACAGTGTGTGCTGGTACAGCTGCTGGCACAGTTGAAACTCAGTTTTGTCTTGCACCTTTGTTAATATGGATGGTTATCAATCAGGAAAAACAATTGGTTTTCATATACACCTACATTGGTTTCTATAACAAAAATTGATTTCTAGTTCTTTTAATTCCAAGTGCTAAGTTCTCTATCCTTTGTTTGGTATCCCATGTAATGCGGATTAATCAGTAACATTGGTATCTCTGACGTTAAGAAGTCTGGAACTATCCCCAGAAGACCTCGGGAGAAATCTCTTGATGCTTAACTCCAGACAGTGGAGTTTTTCATCCAGCTTTGCCCATTATCAAGTTATCTTGCATCTGTTTTCAGATGCTCAACAGATTTTTAAATAAGTTATTCAGTTTATATACACAGATAATTATATAGAGATGTTTTTTCTTGTAAATGCATGAGTCATTCTGATTGTAATGAATGCTCCCTTTTCTCCTGATTATATTACGTTTATTTATCTTCTGCACTCAGGCTGATTATTATGAATAAAACTTACACTTTTCTTTGCTATCTTAAAAAAAAAAAAAAAAAACAAAAAACACATTTTCCTATGTTTTATATATTCCATATGAATTCCTGTCTTTAAGCAATGTTAATCTTGGAATTTTCAAAATAAAGTAAAACTGTAAAATCCCCTGCTAATATTTGCATTCAGTTATGTTTAAGAATTACTCATGTAAGTGGCTCTGTATGACCTGAGAATGTCCAGTGGCTGAGAAAGTGGTTGTTCGCTTGTTTCCACATTAGCTGTGGATGCTATGGAAAGTTATCTGATGCTGACCTTTACTTCAGAACTAAATCATCATTTCAGGTAATTAGATCGGATAGTTTCTGACATCAGAACTATTCACTTGAGCACTTTGTGGCTTTCTGGAAAAGGGAAAAATGTTTGGAGCTTAGCTGTGTCTATGTAAAAACAAGTACCATGCCATAGAGGGTGTCCTAAGTGTTCTAACTGTGTGTTTATTCAATCGTGGACAGTCAGTAGATAAAATTTTTGTAAGTATCCTTAGTGCATCACAATTAATGAACACTATTCTCTTTCTTCTCAGATCCAGAAACTGAGGGTCTGATGTTTCTGTCTAGGGAAGTGTTAATGTTCATGAAAAGAAGAAACTAACTGAAAGCTGGGATTATTCAAGGGATTGAATGAACCTATATTTATTCTTATCTTGATTTTTGGCGGGCAGATTTTCAAAGAACTGCTTAAAATATTTATGTGATTGTTAAGTAGGCTCATTATGATGGGGTACACCTGATGTTAGAAGGGACAAAGTATGAAGCAGCAGATTTTGGGATAGTACTCTTGTGGTTGTTTGTGTTTTTTGCTGCTGTTTAAGTATCTATGTTGGAAAGATGAAGGAAAACAGCAGTATGTAAACAGTGCTGTCTGGTTGGCACAGCGTTTGGGATTGTTCCACAGTGCCCTTTGTAAGGAGTCAAATTCCAGCAGAGTGAGGTAACTGTAGTACCTCTTCTGGCCTATCTTTGCAATCAGTGAATTTCTATTCCACAGATTAACTTGGTTTCCTTCACTTCCTTCTCTGTTTGTTTACGTTAGCTCAATTTTATGAGGTCAGAAGACTTCTAGTAAAATACATTAGCAGTTAAGTGTTTCTGTTCACAGTATACAGTCTAGAGTAAGGCTTTTATCAGCTGGCTTATTTCCAAGTCAGTTGGGATTCTGGTATGGCAGATGGACTGTCCCAGTTTTGTACCTATAAGTACATACTTACAGGCAATGTTTCCAGAAATGATACAGTTAATAGATGATGCACTGATCAGCAATTTGTAAGTGAATTATTTTAACAAACAATAATTTGGCAGTTTTGTCTAAGAATAGTCTTAAGCTGAGGAAAAATTGTATGTCTGTGTGAAACAATATAAGAAACTTGAAAGTTAAGGGAAGAGTTAGAAATTACTATTAATGTTAATTGTGTAACATAAACAAGCTATGAGGCATGTGATGGTGAATCTTAGGTTTCGCATTACCAACATAGCTGATACTGTGATGTTACAAGGGATGAATTAAATATCCATTGAGGTTCCTTCCAGCCATTCTTTCTGTGAAGATGATGATGATGATGATCCTTGCATAGATATAAGAAGTTTGGGGCTTTTATTAAAGGTTATGTTTTATTAATAGGAGCTGACATTTCTTTTAATTCTAGTGCTTCTGTTATGGAATATGGTATAATTTAGAAATAAATATGAATTAACGGAAACAAAGGAGAGTTGATGTTTTCATTACTGTGAGCATATTTAATTTGTGAAACTATACTGAGGATCAGATCGGTTTTGCTGTTGGGTGTAACAGTTTGAAAGAGTAGCCTGTCTATTCTACCCTTAAACCTATGTATGATTTTCTTTTCCTGTGATACAAGATACTGAAAAATTCTGATTGACATAGCTCCTTTGAAAATGATAGGCATCCAAACTGTAGTTTTCTAGGGCATTTTAATAGAAAATTTAAATTTAGATAGCTGGAGCTATCTTTCTGACCTCCAAACTCAGTGCTGGACAACTTAGCACAAGTCATGGAGCAGAGGCAGATCACAGCTGGTGAATAGAAGACAATCTTGCATAGCTTCCTACTCACCTATTCAGAATGTCATAAATAACTTCAGTTGCAGATCATTGCTACTCCTTTTCTCTAACACCAATTAACTTTTTTTATTTTAAAAGAGAAACTGTAATTAGACTTTGAAACTACCATGTCACCAATTTAATTTTTAATGATCCATCTCTACCTACAATAATATCTCACAATATTATCTGTAATTCTGCTAGCTAGGTGTTTCCTCAGAAAGAAACTCTTTTAATTGACTGTTCCTTAAGAGTTAGACCATTCCATTTCAACACAGAGCCCTCCCCATCTTTCACTAGCACTAGCATATGTTGCTAGGAACAAGGGCAATTATGTTCCTGACAATGGACAGGATCTCTCTTTTAGTAAAACAGGTTTACATCATTTCCTTTCTGAGGGAGGAAAATTGTCTAATAGATAATGGGAGTGAAGGATCCACTACACTGTTGTATTTTGCCTTATCTAAGGGACTTTGAAAATGTGCTTCAGATGTGCTGATGACCATATGTATGTCAAATGGTAAAATGGAACTATTAATAACTGTATGTATGAAGCTGGCACATCTTTTCTAAGTTCAACAAAACTTGAATGAATCCGGTGAGTTATCAAACTGAATAATCCTAAATGTAACCTGAGAACTCTATTATTGTGCTATTAATGCTTTTAAAGTTGAAACTGCTGGTGATTTCTACATAGCCCAACTTTCTTTCTTGACACAAAGTAATATCTGTATTCCGTTAATGAGTTAACGATTCTAAATCATAACAACTCACTAATTTGATCAAGTATAGCAGCCTTTTGCTTTTCTGCTTTGAGTACACAATGAATTGACAGCTAATTTAATGAATTAAACCTCTGTCTGTGACCACATATTGAAAATATGGCTTTATCTGTGCTTTTTTATGTAATACTTGATGGATATCCGATATCTGGATATTTTCCAGTTACTGAAGAATTACCAGAAGTGGAGAATTGAATGCCCAGAAATAAGTGCAGATTTGCAGCCATCTTCTGTCCTTGGTCTATTGCATGCTGGCTACCATGGAGTCCTGAGGTCAAGAGATCCATCTGGAAGCAAAGTTCTAATATACAGAATTGGTGAGTGACAACATTTCTTGGACCCATTTCATACCTGGCTCTTGTACTAATTCTTTTGTGTTTATTTTTTGTTTGTTTATAAATTATCACAATTTCAGCAGCAAAATAGAAATATCTAATGGGTGTAACACCAGGAGTTGATGAAATGGAAGGTAATATGAGAATCTCTTAACTAGAAAGGTAGTAATTATTCTTCCCTGTTACAAATACTTTTAGGTTAACAAAAAGACGTGTTTGTTGAGCAGTAATAGTTATATCATTTGATTTGTAACTACTATGGCTAAAGTTGTGCATTTGTTTATGGAGATTTTCTGTTAAGTAGAACTCTTGTTTGCATCGAAAAACTACTAAGGTTGAAAGCCTAAAACTGAGAAGAATGTGTAATTATTTGGTCTCAAGTTTCCAAACAGTAGTTTTTGTTTCCATGGGAATTCTAAAATCTGTGTTCTGAGTGTGGTGGAGATGCAGTACAGAGGGGAAAGAAAGAATGGAAAAAAGATGTACACCTTGTCATGTACCAACATTTAGCTTAGATGCAAATGAGTTCACTGAGTCTTTACTATTTACATATAACCGAAGAACCCTTTATAAATTATGCCCTGAAGATCTTCAGTTTGTTTTGATGCATTCCCTAAAGTCTTAATAATAATAAATCAAATGTTGCCTTATTTCTTTGCAGTTGTTTTGGACAGAGAAATGATTTTTACCAGCTTTCAAATAATTGTTTTAATATTGGCTGGTCTAGTATAGTGAAGTGTTCTTCTTTGTAAAGCTGTGCTCTCCAAAGATTGTGCCCAGTGTGAAGGCTCATTCCATGCAGTTCTTTGCTCAGGTCTCAAAAAAGCAAATGGAATTCACTGAGGCTTGACAGTATTACTGTACTGAAGTAAAATTATGTGGATTGATGATCTGTTGTTTCCTTCTGGAGTTTCTGAAACTCATAGCCAATGATTAGCCACTTTGAGCTACACCATGCTTCCCTTTGGTTTCTGCTAATGGGACTGTTATTGTCTTAAGCTGTTGTGGCAAAACCTTTTACTAGAGGCTACAGTTGTAGGTGCAACATACTCCTTTCTTGTACCGTTTACAAAATTAGTGTGAAAGATGAGTGACAGAGCAAGAACAGAAGAGAATTTCTGCGCTGGGAAATCTGTTTATTTTAGAATCTTTGATACTGAATGTTTACTTCTTCCTGAGAAGCACATGAGATGCAGTAGGAAGTGAAAGTACAGATGTATGTTGTATGCTTGTGGTAATGCAATGCAATGTATTTACTCCTCAGGACAATGGGATCCCGCGTTATTTACGGCATATGATGTGTTTCGTGTGAGTCTGATCACATCTGAGCTCATTGTGAAGGAGATTGAGACTCAGAGGAATGGAGTCAAGGCTATCTTTGATCTTCAAGGGTGGCGATTTGCTCATGCATTTCAAATCAGTCCAGCAGTGGCCAAGAAAATTGCTGCTGTGCTCACAGTAAGTAAAACATACTGCCTTATGCTGCTTCACTGCTATAACTCCCTATTTTTTTTCCATCTTAAGTTATGGTAGTTTTTCCTTCTGTAGACCTTTTTAGAGATCATGTAGTTTGAAAGAACAAAATAGCATATCCACAAAAAGTTAGATAACTCGGGCATATGCTGTACTCAGTTTGACTTAAAGTATGTTCTTGTATAGCAGCAAATGCCCTTTAACCTCTGATGTCTTATTAAAATTCCACTGACCTGTTATGATACAAGAATTTCTTAAACAGATAAAGCCTACTTCTGTAGGGACCTGTTCAAAACTTTTTTTATTTCCTTGAGACTTAGCACATCCTATTTTTCATCTGAAGTGCAGTTCAGACCAAGTGAGTACTACTTGTTGGCAAGTATGGATGATACTACAAGAGCATCCATCTGTTCCCAACAGCATGTGGCATTTGTTTTGCTTGTGTTTCCCAATAACAAGTTATTTTGTTCAACTCGTTGTTACCTCACCTCATTTTCACAGAACTTGTAGAAACCTTACTGTCTCTAAGATTTTTTCCTTTCTGTCAAATTCAGTTGAATTTTGCCACTGGATTTGAATAAAAAGAGAAGAAAAAGGCAGAGAATTGGCAGGCAAGCTACACTGTTGTCATATAATCCTACTTTCCTTCAGAAGTTAAGCTGAAAATCAGTAATGATAAAACTGTTAACCCACGATGTAGAAATGGGCTAGGGAGATAATCTCTCACTCTGGTTTGGCAAGGTTTATATCTGGCAGTAATTCAGAGCTTAATCAGTGAGGTAATAGCATCAGAATTTCACCGGCTCTTCCTTCTTGATCTCTGCCGTAGAACTTCAAGGAAACCAGTGAGTATTACAGGTTTTTTTTTAGTTGTTGTTTTTTCACCTAGAATAAGAAAAATATCGATGTTTATATGATCCTGGGCCAATTCCATGAGAACAGCAGTTGAGAGAGTGTTTCTGCTGATTTCTGAGGTAGTAAGCAAGTTGTTAGTAATTTTATAACTTTGAAATTGAGAGCAGAAAGGATACAGAATAGGATTTGCAATTAAACCTGAAGGTTTCAATCCATTGCCTCAAATGAAGATATCCTTTGAATAGAATGATTCTTATTACAGGTTTGTTGTATGTTTTTTGAGCTTCTAAATGTTTCTTATAGAAATTGAAAAAAGACAGAAAGGAGATTGCATTTCCAGTGTTGTTTTCTTAGAAGAGGAATAACCTCTATTGATTTTTCTCTTTCTTTCTTTCTTTTTTGGATTCTTTTCATCATTCTAGGTGGGTTTGTATATTTCATCCAGAGGTTGCTTTTAGTGTTGATCAATATGCTTATAAGTAAAAATTTAGGAACTTTGGTTTATACCCTATGTTATTCTTGTGAAATGTGTCTTTCTTGCAAATAGCTATCTTGTGTGGAGAAATGCATTAATAGAAAGGAAATAAATCTAATACAGAATAGAAAGTATAGTAACATCAGTAGGTGACATCATCTTGAATATCAGTTACATTGAGGCAAAACCAAATTCTTTGGTGAGGAAGAAAATAGTAGGCTTTAAACAAATGATAATAACATGCAGTAAACCTAAAATCTGACAGATTTAAGGTCTTCATGCAATAAAATCTGATAGGATTTGCACTTAAGAAAAGCGTATGGGTTTTTTTCTTATCCATAGAAGAGTGTATGATATAGCCATTTTTATAAGCACCAGTTGCAGCATAGTAGTATCGGGTGGGATTTTGCATGATACTGTCTTTGTGCACTGTCATATTTCCTTTCAGGTTGAGAAGTTGTGGGACTTCTATATGAATCTTGAACCCAACTAGTAGTATTTCAAATTACAAAGGCATATAGGAGATATAACTTTTATTATAGGGGATGTCCCTGCCTATAACAGGGGGATTGGAACTAGATGATCTTCAAGGTCTGAACTTCAGGCTTGGGCAAATTCACTAATTTCAAGACTCCTCTCTGAATTATAAATATAATTTATTTAACTAATAAACCACTGAATTTGCTGTTTTTATATCTATATTTTCTTCTCTGGGCTGTGGGAGTTGCCAGTGAAAACATACGGCTAGACAGGTTTTTGGTAATGGAGCAACAGGATCTTTGCTATGAAGAACTGTTCCTCAGAAGAAAAACTGAGACAAAGCTTTGTCTATACTATTTATGTGCAATTTGTTGTTGTTGTTCTTATAATTGGCCTTTCCTTGTTATTTTTTTTTTCCCTTCTAGTGAGAGGAACAAAATGTGTTTCCTAATCAGTGTAAACTAAGAGTACTCCACAGTGCAAGAATTAGCAAGGCCAGGAGGAATACCTGTGGACTAGATAGTTTCAGACTTGTCCTTCACAAGAGAATCTTTTCAATAATTCACTTTTCTCATGCTGTTTTTCATGTTTCTTGACAGGATTCCTTTCCACTAAAAGTTCGAGGTATCCACTTGATTAATGAGCCTTTATTCTTCCACCCGGTCTTCGCTCTAATTAAGCCTTTTCTCACTGAAAAAATAAAGCAACGGGTGAGTGCACACAAACATTTATTTCTACCACAAAACCCCTACACAGCAATCTGTTACGCTTCCCTTAGGATCTGAACTTTGAAGAGGATAAATCATTGTTTTAGTACTATAGTGGCCTCTGTTATCTATCTGTAAAACATCTGCAGTTATCAATAATGTAACAGTTGCTGTTGTCACTACTCTAAAGATTAAGAAATACACTAACAGGGGGGTTAAATAACTTGCTTAAGATCACACAGCAGAATTAGCAAGAAATAGGTCCCAGATCTCCAGGCACTCTGTCTACAGATTACAGTGAGAAATTGTCAGCAAATGGTGTTAATAATCAGAAAATTCTTGTCAACTGTTAATAAGAAACATATAAAAGTTTTTGACCAATAGTAATGAAGAAGGCTTCAAGTTAGCTCTAATAAAGCAGGAAAATAGCAACCAAAGCTACACCATTAAAAAGTTAAACTGGAGGAGAGCAGTCCAGGATCTAATTTAATTAGAACTGATTTATGTGGACTGCAGTGTAAGTCAGAGGTATAGATTCTTCTGAATATCCTCCTTGGCACCTGTTTGAACCTACGTGCCTTGTACGTAATGTTGTCTTCAAATGTGTGTAGCAGGACCAGATAGTAATGGCCAGGTGCTGAGCAATTTTTTTTCCTTAAAATGACTGAAAAGCAACTACATGATGTGTCAGGACAAGACCAAGCCCCAGCCCTTCTGGTACAGATCATTTTAGTTATATAGGTGTAGTGAGTTTTGGACTTGAACTGTACTTTCTTCCTCACTGAAGCAGCTCACTGTGAACACTTGTTTAGTGGAACCAATCTGGATAAGTGCTTGTATTACATTTTATTTGCTGTCTGTTTTTACTCAAGAGTCTAGCATTCATACTGAAGTACATGCTCTTCATATTTTGTTTTAGGTGTATATGCATGGAAGTAACTACATGCAGAGTCTGACTGAACACTTTCCAGTCAGCATTCTCCCACAGGAATATGGGGGGCAAGGAGTCTCCTTTGAAGAGCTGGCCAAGGAATGGACTGACTTCATAATGGCATCTGCAGATTATCTCCAGAGCATTTCTCTGGTTGCCCATGAGTAACCTTATGAGAGTATTATATCAATTCCTGAAGACTGGAAGTGGAAATGAGTTCGATATGAAATCTTTCTTGTAAACTTGAAATCATAGTAAATGAAAGCAGAATGTCTTTGCAGAGCAGAATTACATTGACTGCACTTTTATACTAACTGGAGTATATCAATATGTATGTCTGAGGAGACTAACGATTTCTACATGTTTGCAACTGGTAAAGTTGCATGCCAGTAGTTGTACATTGTATATCAGATATTGATATTGCTCCTGTTAAGTCTCGGAAGACAACTCTTCTATATTAATGCAGTCCAGAACCTTATGCTTAGTTCTTCTATCTTGGCTTGTTAAGATGATAGGATACAAAGCCAAGTAATTAAAGTAGAACAGAATATAGATGGAGTAGACTAGATGCAGAAGTATGAATACAGGCCTAATTTACGAGTAGGGGGCTGCTTTTCAAATTGATTCTCAGGGAAATGGCTGTTTTGTTATTTTGTGCTGCTAAGATTACACAGTCAAATTATGAATTAGTCATCAATACTGAAACATCTGTTATCTTTGTGCTGCTTATGCAGCTTCCCTTTTTGTGCTAATTGAAACAGTAATCCGGTAGTTTCATGGGGAAGACGAGGAAAATGCCATATACATATTCTTCAAAGGAGAGTGTGAATCAGGAGGAACTGATAAGAGAGTAAGAAAAAAGATATCGAATTTTGATTTTCTTTCTTTAAAGAGATGTCGTCTGTGGATAAGCTATAAGCAACTCAGTAATGTGAACACTTTTAATTCCTGTTGCAGATTGCCACTGAGATCAGTAGCTCTTCTCTGGCTGCAGTATCTGTCTTGCAGGGTGAAGTGTAGGATCTATGAAGTGATCTTCATAGATCAGAAACTTAGAAATAACTGCTGTGTGGTTTAAGGGTGCTTTGGACCTTAGCCTAGGAGATGCCTAGGAGATTCTTATTTTCAGAAAAGTGATTGACAACTTGCCAGCCTATGTAGTGTGTGTTGGACACTGGAAGAATTTGTTATTAATTTCTGTTGAGTCCTCTTTTGTATTTCTGTAATGAAAAATATCTGTCTGTACTTACAGAAAATAGATTTTTAAAGGGACATGATTCATGTATAAATGCTGTATGTGTATGAACTGCTGCGTGTGTTACACAGCAGTATCATCCTACATTCCCCAAGATTTAATAATCTAAAATGGTAATATATTTTTCACTGTATTTGTTCTTTTGTGTGGGTTTTTTTTGTTGTTGTTAAAATTTCTGTTAATACACCAACTGCTGGAGTTTGTATACTCAGTTTTTATCAGTTTTATAACAAGCCAGGGAGTGTTCACATAAGTATTAAACATTTAGCATTCCATATCAATGTTCACCATAACAATGTATTTCTCAGGTAGCTGGAAATGCTAACTTCTGTTATCTTAAATTATGTAGGACTTTGGGATGTTGTATTAATATATGTTTAGGGGAGAGAAAAGAGAATATCCTATGAAATCAGAAGCATCTTATTTTACTTTATCACTATACTTCATTATTGCAAAAGCCAGCAGACGCTATTTTATATTAGCATGTGCAACATCTGTGAAAGGCCTACACAGTATGTGTTGGTCATAGTTTCCTTTGCTGCCTAAGGTCAATGTCAGATAGAAAATTCCTTCGGAACTGACAACGATTTTCCTTCTTCAGTTCTCTCATTTCCTCAAGTGCATTTTCATTCTTTCCTTTCAGGATATCTTTGATGCAGAGCCTAAATTCAAATAAATATTTTTAATATATTCATATATTTCATATCCTTATTTTTATCTGATTGAACTATTTTGTGATATGAAAAAGCTCTTTAAATAGTTCAGTTGAGGTGATTATTTTTTTAATAAGAAAATAAGTAGTCGGTCATTTGGCTGTTCTTCAGGTATATAATTCAAGTTCCAAGTCATTCATGAGACACAGAACTGAAGCTATTGCACTAACATTATGCTCTCTGTTTTAATCCTTGAATGTACACCATGTAAAAGAACGAACCATATTTCTGTGAACACGTTCCTGTGAAACCAATCTCTTACTGTTGCTGTTTTATCTAACAGAAAGAAATCAGATTCCTTCATTTGATTGTGTATGTAGAGAAAGAATCTGTGGCTTTTATCTTCATTTGCACTATACTATCTCTATGAAGTCCTAAATATGTTCAAAAATATCCTGAACCTATTATTAAATGGTAACATGAATATGCAATGCAATAGAGCACTGAGTACAGATGTTTTTTCATGAACTGTTAATTATTTTTAATGTTTACATGTTAGAACTTAAACTCTGGCCGAGGAACAACTGTCACTAACGTAACACTGACATAAAATAATCAGCATGTTTCCATAATAAAAGGGAAAGAGTGATGTGTGGAGGTAGGTCAGCTGCAAAGTAAATAAACAAAAAATTGTGCGTGCCTTATTCTTCTGTAATGTGACCAGGAGTGCCTTTAAAAAATAAACTTGCTATTAAATGCTGCTACTGCCTATAAGCATGATTTAATGCACATTTTTAATTTTTTTTTACATGTTAACATAATTTTATTAATAAACCTTTTCTAGTTCAACCAGACACCTGTTTTGAAGAGTTTTAGTTACTTTTCAGTGACACAGGAATTACTTTCACTAAGTGTTACCGGTTTTTGACTCCTGCTGGTGATACCGTACTATCATAGGAAGACTTGGGTTGGAAGGGCTCTTACAGACTATATAGTTCTGACCTCTCACTAGGGGTAGCAGGGTTGCCACCACCAGCTCAAGCTGCTTAGGGCCCATCCAACCTGGCCTTTAACACCTGCAGGGATGGGACATCCACAAATCAGAATGGCCTGTGCCAGTGCCTCACTGCCCTCTGTAAAAAATTTTCCCCAGACATCAATCGAAATATTCCCTCTTTTAGTTTAAATCTGTTTCCCCTTGTCCTATCACTGTCAAACCATGTAAAAAGTCAGTCTCCCTCCTGCTTATACGCTCCCTTTAAGTACTGGAAGGCTGCAATGATGTCTTTCTTGCAGCTGCCTATTCTCCAGGCTGAACAAGCCCAGCTCCCTCAGCCTGTTGTAGGAGAGGTGCTCCAGCCCTCTGCTCGCCTTTGTGACCCTTCTCTGGGCCCACTTCAACATTTCCATGTTTTTCCTGTGTTGGGGGCCCCAGGTCTGGACGCAAAACTTCCCGTAGGCAGAACAGAGGGGACAATCTCCTCCCTCTCCCTGCTGGGCAGCCCTCTAATAGCGAAGCCATGGGTACTGTTGGCCTTCCGGGCTGTAAACGCATACTGCTCTTGCTAAGCCACAGCGGCCGCGAGAAGCGGTTGACAGCTCAGCCCTCAGCGCTAAGGCCGCTGGGAAGCAGAAGGGCGGCGGGAGGATGCTGCCCGCCCTGCCCTGCCCTGCTCTGCCCTGCCAGGCCCTCCGCGGGCGCACGGCCGCCTCCTCCCTCTCAGCGTGAGGAGAGCGGCGACAAAAGCGCCCGGTGCCTCCAGTGCCCCACGGCCGGCGGCGGGGCCGGGAGGACTCCATTTCCCAGCGTGCCTCGCGGCCGGTCGCGGAACTGTGTTCAGAGCGGCAGTGGTCGAGCCGCTATGGGGCACGTAGCGGGGCTCGCTGCGCTCCCGGCCTCCGCCGTCCTCCTACTCCTGCTCCGCTGCGCCACCGCCGCCTCGCTCGCCCCGCGCGGCTGCGAGCCGGGGCCCAACGAGAGACCCATCGTCGGTAAGGGGCGGCAGGGGTGGGGGGCGGCCGTGTGACATCTGCGTGTTGGTCCTCCGCACGCAGCTACTAAAACCGAAACCCTGCGGGCTTCTGCGGTGTGAAAGTCGCAGAGTGCTGGTCAGACTGTGCGAGCTCTGACTGGTGAAGTCTTTGTTGCTGAGACCCGTCTGCCGTACATACTTGAGCGGAGTCTAATTTTTCTTTCTGTGCCCGACAGCTGCATGCAGCATTTCTTATCGTGCTGATTTTCTCCCTCTTGGACCTCTCAGGGATACTGTCACAGGAGTGTCACTTTGATGAGTTCCACAAATTCGGAAGTTCGTACATTGCGGCTTCGTATGTGAAGTTCTTGGAGTCTGCTGGTGCCCGCATCGTGCCAATAAGGTGGGTTTTTATATCCCTTGAAGTGGGTAGCAGTTAACATAAGGCTATTGGAGGCACAGGCAGCAGTGGTGCTGATTTTCTGAGTGTTTACGGCCCATCAACAGCTATTCAAAGATGCTCACAGTGTGTGAGCTGTTTTAACCAATTTCTTTTTTTCTTTCTTTTTTAATTTGAAAAATTACCCTCCCTACTTGGTGGTTTTTTGAAGTTAGTTATGTTCAGTCTAATTTGTGTTGCCAAACAAGCACGCGCATCTGGAGAGATGCTATCTTTTGTCACATCCTGTCATCCTAGAATTGAAGTAATGGAGAAAGGCTGTCCTTGAAGAAATCCAAGTCCAGTTTTGCTCAAAGTGTGGGCCACTAACACCCTACTGTGTAATATTTTGGTTCCTGAGTTAAAAGTAATAGAGTAAGTAGAAGAACTGAATGTGCTTCGTAGCCAGCAGTTGGCTCTAGAGTAGTAAATGCGCTGCTGTTAGATGTTAAAGTGAGAATCATACAAATGACACTAATGGAGTGTCAAAAAAATCATAATGGGATGTACCCACACAGACTGGTAAAGGCAATGGGGAGGTGCCTGAATTTTAATCTAGTGTTCCTCATGTAGCTAGTGGAGCTTTCAGAATGGTTGCTGACCAGAAGTTTTGCCATCCACATTGAATGGATGCTTCCAATTTTTTAAGCTTAGTTGGATACTGCAAAGCTGGACACTGAATATACCCACTCTACACATTTTGCATGAATGTAGAGCCATCGTACTGTTTCCCTGATGTTTACTGATCTTTCCGCCTGTCAGTCTTTTCTGAAGAATGGGTGTGACCAACTGTTTGCAGTTCTGCGCATCTTGGGATCAATCAGAAACCGGAGTTGCCAGTTTGCAGGAAATAATAGCCACACCATTTATGTAAATGTTAAATTTAATGATCGGTTGCAAAGGGGTCTCAGAGTATCTAATCCTGAACCATACCTGACAAGTACCTGTTTCATTTGCACTTGGACTATTTTATTCTGAATGTTTAAGCCATACTTTTTGTATTTTTTCTACACTTCTTCTTTCAGTTCAATAACTATGATATTTTTATGGTTAAATACGTATATAGTATGTGTTTTGTAACTATTTTCTTGGTATTTCAGATTAAATCTTTCAGATGAAGAGTATGATAGAATATTCCACTCTATTAATGGGTAAGTTTTAAGCATTGTTTTTCTGTTGAAATACTGATAATTCTTATTTTGCCATCTGCTATTTTCTCAGGGATGTTGTCTTTCTGCTCTCTTGAAAGCTTGTGCTGAATAATATATGCAGACATATAAATCTGAATGTTCTAAGACAGAGCGCTGTTTCATCCCATGCAGATCTGCTCTATTTTCTTCCATTTGGAGCATATAAGATTGTCTGCAACACTGTCAGGACTCATATTAGCATTCTCCAGTGCAGGTAGTCAGAAGTGGAGTGACAGAGGTTAACAATTGGTTTATTCTTTACAAGTGAAGTAGGTCACTTCCTTTTTTTCTCATTCTCCTTTGAGTGATCACCTTGATTTTGAAATGTAATACCTCTTGCTGGGTGTGTCATCACTCAGCCTTCTCTGCTCCAACCCTATCTTCTCTCTTCTTCCATCCTCTTTTAATACTCTCCGTAGTTCCTCCGTCATTAAGGCTTCTGATTTCCATTCTCTTCTACCCTTTTCTCTTTGGCCTCTTTCTTTCTTGAATGATCCATCTTGCCTGCCATGATTCTGAGGCTTAGGTCTCTGTTAGGCAAACATATTCCAAATTGTCATGTCAGCTGACCTTTGGTAATCGTCCCGTCCACGTTTTCCACATGTGATCTAGCTTAACACACTTTTAAACTGTGATCTAAGGAAAATCAAAACCTTTTATGTTTATGCTAAAATCACATTTTAGAAGAGTTATATCAACTGGTGCTACACTTCAGTGGGTTTTCTGTGTGTGAACCCATAGCACGTGATTGGTCTACCTGTAGTCATGAGATGAACGTCTTAAACCATTAATATTTTCATAAATCTTATGCATATAACAATATTAATCACCATGACTAAAACTTGCATGTTTAGACCAGTGGCTTTCTGGGGAGAGCTGTATCATCTTGTGCCCCACAGCATTCTCTACACATTAAGATGTGGGTCTTCAGAGTGTTCTAGAAAAAGGAAGTGTAAGGCAACCATGCTTTCTTCCCTGTGTCTTTTTGTGCTGGAGACCAAATGAGTAATTTGATCACGTTTTCATGCCTGTCACCCTTTCTTTACATACCAGAAGGACTGTAAACAATGGAATCTCCTTTCTACCCCCCAGTCTTGGCAAGGCTTATTGGAGTATTAGGCAAATAGATCTTGTTGTCTTATCCTTCTGTCTTTTCTGAGGTTGACAGTTGGGTTTGTGCTATGTAGGTGGGTAAGAATGATCTATATTTCCTCTCATTACATTCCACCTTCAGCTCGTGGCTTCCGTAATACAGTTGTGTATAAGTAACAAATGGGATCTGCTGGGGGAAGGACTCTCTATACTGTGGGAACTTCGTATAAGAAAGAAACAGATTGATCCTTCATGTTGTGAGACCTTAGTTTGAGGTTCTTCGCAGTTGGAAAGTCTTTATTGTTAAATGTCTTCATCTTAAGGCCGTGAAAGTTTCAATAGCAGAAGTAGAATTTTATGAATATAGCTTTGTATTTCTGAGACAGACTTTTGAAATTCATGGTGAACATCATCAGCTCTAATCAGTGAGAGATTGTAGAATACAGGTAGCTGCATTTCAGCTTGCGTATCACAATAACAAGCCATTATCATTGTTGCTTAATGAGTTACTTCCATCCTGCACTAGCAGAAATGTCAGTTCTTTTTTTCTGATTAATGTTGGCCAGTTTATGATGGTTTGAACAGAAGGAACAGATGAAATGAATTTCCCACCTCTTCCATATGAGGATCACCGTATTTGTCTAAACAAATCACTGTAGAAGTCTATAATTTGTCCTGTTTTGAGAATATCTTCAGCTGTATTCATTTTCTAAATTAAAGAATAATTTGATTTATGTTTTGAATACTACTCTACTTTTCCACTAAATATTTGATGGCTTTTGTAGGATCCTGTGCATTGCTGACCTTGAAGTAAACCCAGTCCCAAGAGTTTAAGGGCATACACACTCACTTTGTAGATTCTTGGGATCATATGAAATGTATCACTGAGATACTAACAAGTAGCTAGAACAAGTTACAAGTTACTGTTTCCAGAGCACAGAGATGTTGAGGTGGTTCAGCTGTTTTTGTGAAAACTCGGAGGCTGATGGAAGGTAGCTCTAGTAAATCCAGTTGAGTTCCCACTACGGTGGGTTAGAGAGATCACTTGGTTCTTTCAGTTTTGTGGATACCATTCCAGTTTTAACTAGAAGAGATTTCATTTGACTTATAAAAGTACTTGATTGCACATATCATCATTTGCACCTATGAAACCTGCTAGACTGTATGAAGTCTTTTGCTTTTGTGGTTTTTGTAGTTGGGAAGGCACACAGAGAGTAGCTACAGTTGTTGTTTTTTTCTTTTTTAATTTATTTTTATGGAGGAAAAAGATTGCACACTATTTGTTTTTGAAATAGGCTCTGAGATTACTCTGTCTTATTTAGCTAAATTAGATTCTCTGTGACCAAAGATTACAGCCAAATATACTTTTTCACATTTCAATGGGAACTTTTTGATCTGTATTATCTTCCATAAGAAGGGGTACAATTTCATAGAATCATAGAATGACCTGGGTTGAAAAGGACCACAATGATCATCGAGTTTCAACCCCCCTGCTATGTGCAGGGTCACCAACCACCAAACCAGGCTGCCCAGAGCCACATCCAGCCTGGCCTTGAATGCCTCCAGGGATGGGGCATCCACAACCTCCTTGGGCAACCTGTTACAGTGTGTCATCACCCTCTGCATGAAAAAACTTTCTCCTAATATCTAACCTAAACCTCCCCTGTCTCAGTTTAAAACCATTCCCCCTTGTCCTATCACTATCTACCCTTGTAAACAGCCATTCCCCCTCCTGTTTATACTCTCCCTTCAAATATTGGAAGACCACAATGAGGTCTCCTGGGAGCCTTCTCTTCTCCAAGCTAAACAATCCCAGTTCCCTCAACCTTTCTTCATAAAATTGTCTGTACTTAAATGGAACAGGATGAATTGAGAATAGGCCAGGATTTTAAAGTCATAGAAAGAGGCAGCTTGGAGCGAAGGTAGGGTTTGATGGAGTCATTGCAGACAACTCTTTTGTATAGTAGCGGAAGCATCTCTGTTTCGTGTATTCTTTTTCTTCACCTCTCTCTTTCTCTATGCTATTTTTGATCATGACTTTTTGCTAATAACCATTTATTAGTATAAGAACACGAAATTTTAGAATGTGATTCAGTAAAAGACTAGGATAATGCAAATGAATAAGACTAATGTAACTACATATGTGATAGCTGTCTAAACTCACATAATTAATGGAGAGCTCATCAGTACAATAAGCCTACCAGGCTAGTCAGCCTCCCAGCAAGTTAAATGTCTTTTCTAGAAAATGTATTTGAATTGCCATTGACTTTTCTGTCTAGATCCCTCCTGTTCCTGGTGGAACCTTAGATACTCATTTCTAGATTTTAGAAATCTATATGTCCTAATCGAGACCCTTAAAGCCACTGTCAGACCTTTCTCTCTTTATGCTGGCCAGGTTTGAATTAGATCACCATTATTCACTATTGCTAATCATATTCTTGGATGTTGCCTTTCAGGGTACTTTTTCCAGGAGGTGGTGTGGATCTTAAGACTTCAGAATATTCCAGGGTTGCTAAGATATTTTACCGCAAGGCATTAGAGGTAATTACTAAGGAACAGTCTGTTCTTGTTGTCACTGTTCAAAGATCAAAATGACAAAGAGGCTTGTATTCTCAGTTTCTCACTGGCATCCAGCGTGTTAACCGTAAGCCTGACAATAAGTATCTCATTGCTAGCTTCTGCTTAAAAACTCATTTCAAAGCTTAAGATTCAGACACCCGACACCCTCTCATGTTATATGTGGTGCCATTGTCTTAAATTCCAGTTATTTATTCATTGTACCCAGGGGCTTCATTGCTGTTCTGAACCTGCAATAAAGTAACAATAAAGCTATCCAAAAGCACAAAGTACCCAGTGACATTAAATGCTGAATAAAGATCCACCTAAATGTAATTATTAGTAAAAGTCTTATAAATAAGGCTTATAAATAAGACTCAGAAGGGATTCTAGAGATGCTCTCAAACAATCCAGTCTACAATTGTGAAATGCTAAAGCTCCTCCTAACATATATTTTACAGTCAATGAAGCACCCTTATTCTCATATGTAAGTAGATTTAAATACATCTTTGAAGGTGCATATGAAATGTCTACTTTAGTATGTTACCTCATTTTACTGGTTTCCAGTGGCTTGGTAGCTGTAAATAGAGCAGATTTTTGAAGTTAACACTAATTTAACTTATAACATGACAAAAAGCGCATGAAGGTGGTATTAATTACTTTTTATTGCTAATCATTAGCTTTTTTTAGGAAAAGATTGCATGTGTGGGAAAGCTATTTCTTCCAAGGAACATCGAGAAGGTTCTGAATCCTTATAGAAAATTGAATTCTCTCTGAGCATTTTTTTTCTAGATAAGAAACATATTTTGAAGTAAAACTATACTGTCTTGTAAGTGCATTGTTGAAAGGAATGGAGATTAATTGAACTTTATACTCAACTCATATTAGTAGGGCTTAAACTGTTTCCACAGTAGGAGGCATTCATTGGCAGTGAGGAATTCCTCTCTACGCTTGTCAACAGACAAGGAAAGCACAGGCATCCACAGAACCAGTCAGCTGCAGCTCAGTGCACCAGTTTCCTACTGCTCAGTCCCTGTGATATTAATGTTGCTATTCTATCATCTGTCTCTTGTCTTTATTCATAGTGATTACTCATCTGTCACCTTCAACCAGAGTCTTACAATTTTATTAAACTAATAATGTCACTTTTCTCTACAAAACTTCTCATGGTGTAAAGTGCAGCTTGGGGCGGTGGTTTCTTGTGATTTCCTGTTAGTGTTTGCAGGACTGTTACGAAATTCTATTGAAGTTTCACAACAAAGTGTGTATGTCATAATTTTATGACCAAGGAGGGCAGACTTACTGGTTGATATGTGTACTTAATGTGACTAAAAGACAGAAAATAATTTTCACTTCTTCATAAGTAATGCTTACTCATTTTTTTTTCCCTGTGCTATTATTGATGATTGTGTATTTTAATTTTCATCTTTTAAGACTTGATTAGCAGTTTTACAAATGTAAGGTGAGCTACCATAATTGACGATACACTCGGAGGTATGTAATAGGCTGAATGTTATGAGGTTTTTAATATAGGCTTATCATCCAGGCTGATGTTAGCTTTTTTTTTTTTTGCTTTTTTTTTTTTTTAACGTTTTTAAAGACAGATTAAGGTATTTGACGTGGTTATTTCAATTGCTGAACTGTTACAACTGTTTGGTAGAGTTTGTACTGCTGTAGTAGTTTTGTTTCTCACCTACAGAAGTGAAAGTGAAAAGATTAGGAAGTTCTGTTCGTTTTTCTTTCTGTAAATCTTCAGTACTTTATTTTGTTGTTGTTTATTTTGAAGGCTAATGATAAAGGAGATTATTTCCCAGTATGGGGAACATGTCTTGGACACGAGTTGCTGACATATCTCACAAGTGGTGAAATTTTACTTGTTAATACCAAGACAAATGGTTTTTCACTCCCTTTGAACTTTACATCAGGTGAGAAATCCCACTACATCTCATTTCTGAGTTTTGCTGAGAGGTATTATAATTTTGGCTCTGAAAAGTACACAAGGCTGAATGTTTGGGGGGTTTCTGATGATTAAGTACTTTCTTATTATGTTATCCAAACTTCTATAAAGTCTGTGCAACTCTGGATTTATTTCACTAATTTTCTGATTCCATGCAGTACATTCTTAGATTGTAAAGTTTTACCACAGAAACCTGAAAGTTTGTTTTAAAGTAGTGTTTTATTAAATGTGCTTCCTATTCATTAATAGATGGCTTGTTAGCAGCTTGGGTAATGGGCATTATCTGTTTTTTCCTTTCCTTCCTGACAGCTGCAAAACGCAGTAGATTATTCAAGAACCTTCCCAATGATTTGTTACATGCCTTTGCTAATGAGCCGTTGACATCAAACTTTCACGTGTGGAGCATCTCCATGGAGGTATTTGATCGTTTTACCTCACAAACACAAATGCATTCTGTCTGTCTAAACCAGAAATAAAGAAACAGATTACACATCTTTATTTTCTTTCCTTCTTACTGCAGAATTTCACAAAGAATGAAAAGCTTTATAATTTCTATAATATTCTGACCACTAACATTGACAATGAAGTGGAATTTATATCTACCATGGAAGGTAGGAAAATGAATTTCCTTTCTAAAAGATGACTGTAACAGAGTATTTATTTGGCAGTTTTGGAGGTGTGGTGGCATTTATGTTGATTTGCAGTGCAAGCTTACTGTTAGAATAACAGGTTGAGTGCTGGCTCTGGCTGTGCTCTGGCTGTGATGGACATACTGTTTGCAGAGAAAGTTTTTCTTTTGAGTACATATTTTTGAGCTTAACTACTTCTTTCACTTGCTATTCCCCTTCCAGATGTGCTATGACACTTCAGCACTGGAATATTCCAATACTGTGGTACGAAGTGTATAGCACTCGTCTTATAATCGCCTAACCCCTAGCGTACCTCTGTTGCACCTTGCTTGTTGTCTGTCTGCTTATGCATGCCTTCCTGTGATGCTTTATTACTCGTTTAAGTACAGGGAGAACAATTCACAATGTTGAAATAACAGCATTGTCTCTCATTGCTTTGACACCAACAATGGTAATTGTTCTCCAAAATCCTTTTGCTTTCCCTACCCCATGTTACATACATTTTCTACCAGGCTTGCTCATCTGAAAAAAACATATTAGATCATTAGAGAGGGGTTTATTTTGATTAGCGTACAACTAGCAGCTCTACAGTAAGGCCCAGCTGTCAGCCTATGGGATTCTTCTGTATGGCATGCAGGCAGTCCTCCAGAAGAAGAGGAGAATAGCAGTTTGATCAGAAGACCTAATCAGGCTAATGATAACATGTCCTGTGCCTGCAAGCAGTTTATCACAGAGCAGTTATCACCTGCTGTGGCTCTGTTTTTTATGCAAGACTTAAGGACTGGCTTCCTCCTGGCATGGACCAAATGGGAGCTGCCTCTGGTTTGACTGGGCCTTCAAGGAGATCCTGATACTTGGATCTGTTTCAGCTTGTTCCTTAAGCTTTTGTGAAGCTGTTGATAAGTGAGGTTTTTTTGTAGCTTGTTCTTTGACAGTGTTTTGCAGGAAGACTGAACACATCACTCTTAAGGTGTAGATCTTGCTTATCTCCTTTGATGGAAAATGTGTTTGTTGCAGCATACAAATACCCAATTTATGGTGTCCAGTGGCATCCAGAAAAAAATTCTTTTGAATGGAAGAACTCATCAGGCATTCCACATTCCTCATCAGCTATAAGAGCTGCACATTACATAGCTGACTTCTTCATTAATGAAGGTAAGTCTATTGTTTGTAAATGTGAGTCAAGTACGTCTTACTGCTTCCTGAAAAGCTTACTCTGCAACCTTTATAGGCTTATAACCAGTAAGGGATACTAGAAATAGAATGGCTTTGTAAAAGTGGCATCAAAAGGCTGGCCGTTCTAGCAGAAGTAGACCAAATCTTTTCAGTAGTCTGGGCCAAAAGTCTTGTCTGTACAGTGATTTTCTTCCGTTTTGAATGATCTCTGTAATGTCATATCTTCCCTTGCACAAAGACTTCAATATGAAAAAAATGATCCATTCATAATTCTAGACACTTCGTCAGTTCTAAACTGAGTTACCATTGTAGTCTGTTCTCTATAATTAAGTACTCTAGAAATACAGGAGTACTTTAAGTGATCAAACTTGATTATACGTTTATCAATGCTTCCTACACCATCCTGCTGAAATACTGGTTTCAGGCTATTCATAAAGATGTCTCAATTGATTGATTGGGAATATAAAAAACATAATCAATAACTGAACTGTATTTGGACTCTAGGTTTGACTTCTTGGCGTTCGGAACAGGTTGTCCAGTATGGTTGTAGATGCCCCCACCCTGGAAGCATTCAAGGCCAGGCTGGATGGGGCTTTGAGCAACCTGGTCTAGAGGGAGGTATCCCTGCCTACAGCAGGGGGGTGGAACTAGATGATCTGAAAGGTCTCTTCAAACCCAAACCATTCTATGATTATTATGAAAAGAGTGACCAAATTGGAGAAAGGGACAGTGATTTAAAAAAGGCAAAATGTATGCTGACATGGTCAATGAGTGTGTAGAAATAAAAGTCAAATTTAAACTTACAAGTTTAAGGCTATTTCCTTGCATGCTGTAGTCTTACACTGCTTTCCATAAAGGTAGAAAAATAACATAAAATCCCTTGACAGTGTCCATAAGCTTCACGTATATTATCAATTTTAATAAGATTCTTATGGGATAAAAAAGGAAAGGTATAAAATACATCCATTTAATTGTTCTTGTAGTGCAATAGGAGAACACAGTATATTTTGTAAGCAGAAGTAAAGTTACTCTGGCTATTACCCAAGCAAATGTGGCAGCTCTTCTGGTAACTCTTCTTCATGTTGAGATACAGTGCATATGAGTTTGTGTACATACATGGACATACGGTGAAAAATGTAAACTCTTTTCAACTGACAAAAATTAAAACATAGATAAGTGTATAATTTAGCCATTCTTTTAATATCATTTTCATATCCATCTGTAACTAATTTTAACGTATGCAGAGTTGCCAACATGACAAACTAGAGTAGGATTTCAGTTTTTATTGTCCTTACAAACAAAGACTGTGTTTGCATTGCATCTTTCAGTAGGCTGATTCTCTGATGCATTTCTTCCAGAATTATTAGTATTGCTATTTCTGATAGATTTTCCCAATAGTTCATGAATATATCTTCTTCTGTAACCTGGATTTTAAATTAACAATTGAATTTCTTCCCCCTCAGTAATAAAATACTGCTGTAAACAATTTTCTCAATCTGTATCTTAATGATTCTTCTTATATTAATTGCTGTAATTTTGTTTGCTGTTATGCAACACAGAATAACTTTGCAAACAAAGATACTGTTGGCTGATAGCAGTGAAGTGATCTGTACTTCTGAAATGTTTTACAGCCCGAAAGAGCCTGCACCGTTTCCCCAGTGAAGGTGAAGAAACAAAAGAATTGATTTATAATTATACTCCAACTTACACAGGAACGTTTTCTTCATTCCAGCAAGTCTATTTTTTTGATTGAGTATCTCGTCAGAGGTGTGGCATTGCTATTGGTAAATAGAATTATTTGCCTGCATTGCATAATTAAGCTGATATAATGCAGTGCACGTGACAGAAAGACAGAATAATTATCTTATTTTACAATAACTTATCCTGTGTTTCTTCTGTACTATTGGACCACTAATCTAAAATTTTACATTCTAGATCATAATAATTGTCTTGGGTTATGCTTTATTGCTACAGAAAAATACATTTTTCTTTTGGGAAAGGTTACTGATTTTACCTATGAATTTGAACATTTTCAGGTTTAGTACAAGGAAAAGCATTGTATTCTTATTTCACAATACGGAGATTACCTCTGTACAATGTTGTGTACTGTGATAGCACTAGAGCTTTAGGTATGTTGTATAGTAAAATCCTATCCTTTTAAATGATTTAACAAATGAGACCTTGGATCTTGGACTTGTAAATTTGTCTTGTACTTGTAACCAAGTTCTTGAAAAGGATTATTTTGTTACTTGAAAAATTGTTCAAAATCATAACTAAACATGATAGCAAAGAGACACAGAAAGGATGTGTTATACCCGATTTCTGAAACTTTATGTTGTACATTCAGTGTTGTTCAGAGAGCTTATACCTCGCGAGGTCTATGTAAATGTGAAGATGCACTGTAAATTAGGTGTTGCAAATATCAGGTAAAATAAGTGTGAAGAGCATAGTTATGTTCTGTTTCCACTTTCCATTCTTTTGGAATTCCATTTTATATGCATTCGAAGAGGCTGTTTGAGAGTAGCTGGAATCAGCAGACAGACAGGAGACGCACACAAAGAAACAGAGGTCTGTAAAAGAATGTAAACCTAACTTTTGCTTTATACACACTCTAACTTCCTCTGTAGTTACTGAGTAGAATTCTCATTGTAGTTAAAGGTAGTTTTCCATTAATTGAGTGGAGACAGTAGTCTGCTTGTGTTTTGCTGGATAGTTAATACAGCTGGAATTAAAAAGAAGTGAATCTTAGAAAACTTAAAAAAAAACTTCGATGTTGACATAGTTTTGCATTTGGTTCTATTAGTGAAAATTTTATGTTGTGTTCAAAAACTAAGATGAGACAATCAACTATAATTCTACTTTCTTGCACAGTTTCCAAACCATGTTAACATCAGTGAGGACTTGGAGTTTATGGAAAAAAAAAAAAACAGGTTCATACCTCAGCTCTGTTTTGTAGTACCTTAAACTCTCCAGTACCTCACTCCAGAAGTATTGCCTCCTATTTATTTACATGGAAATGACAATAGGTAGATACAAAGAGCAGAACAACGCTGCTTAATAGAGCAAACTCTCAGCTATGAAATCCTATTTTTTCAACACAGTCACAGTCATTCGCTGATTTGCGCAGATGAGCCGATTGAGGTGCTCTTCACTTTGTGATGTGACAGCTGCGCATGGCCGTCTGGAACATGGTTGGTCTTTCATATCGCTGTAACCACTGCTGAAATGCACCCACTGCCTCACTGTGCATTCAGTGTTTGGTCTGCATAAACTTTTGGCAAGAATCAGTAAATGTCTACGGGTGCAATGTTTTCAGGGATTCAATTCCACCCGTTTTCTTCATACTTGCATGTCAGACACCATTTTGTCAGACTGCCCCTCTGCTGCCATGTGTCACACAGCAACGAAATATATGGGAATATTGGCAGGAAGGCTTAGCTGCTTCGGCCATACCACCAACATCTGCCTTTGATGTGGAGCCACGTAATAAAATAGGTGGAATTACGTTCAGAGCAACCATATCTGTATAAAGCTGGTATGTTTCTCAGGGTTTTTAATTAAAGGACTCTCTAGCTTGTTCTTTTTGACGAAACAGCTGCATAAGATAGAGAATGTGAAAAGCATTAATTAAAATAATACAAGGAAACATTAACTGTGACTACTATATGAACACTGCTTTGTAATCACAAGCTTAGACATGTTATAGTGCAGATTATTTCTACATTTGCCAAATTCAGTAAATTGAACTTTTTTTTATGTGAATAACTTTATTATATTAACTGTATTTTTTGGTTCCTGGGTAGATCCAGTGTAAAAAGACAATCTTGCTCTACAGTTGCATATAGATGTGGCAGCTGAGATGAGATACTTACAAACAGACTCTAGCCATCTGTTTCTTGTTCAGACTGAGTTCCTTAGAATAACTCTAAGGATTTGCCTGAGTAAGAAGGGCAGGATTTAGCCTTAAAAACAGGGACCAACTTGGCAAGTGAAATGTCTGCCAACTGCTTTAGGAGTAATTAGTTCCTAAGTGTGCAACTTCAAGGAGTATTGTGTGTAATATGGTAAGAGAGCAGTGTATTTACTATGAACTTGTGTCTTTCCTTTGCATCCTTTATCTTGTAAGGTCTCTCTTGGTGCTATCAGTGATTGTTTTTTCTATGATAATCTAAATAAAGTTTATTCAAGTAGATGTGCATTTGTGTTCTCTTTTATGTACCAAGGATAAGGTATTAATGTTAATTGACTTTTTCCCCTCCGTGTTTATTATCAAAGCAACAAATCTTTATGATTCTCCGTTTCTGAATGTTCTGTGATAGTCACAAGTCAGGACTCTGCTCTAACCTGTGTCCACTTGGCATGGTCTTGGGAACCGTTTCTCTGTTGGTATGTTGAATGTGAGGAAGCTGTCTGTGGTAAGTTAGTTCAAGAAAGTATGCAGCCATCAATCTCTGTCTCCTTCTGCCACTTGGAACTATAATTAGAGTACACAGAATGAGAACGTTTACCTCTGTATATACTGAACTTCTGAAGTCACTTCATTTCTGCAAAACTGCTGCTCATATGCTGTATATTACCTACATACATTCACAAAGCTGCTAGGTGTGATGGCTAACTTTCAGTCCAAAAGCTTACTCTTTTGCTCACTGGTGACTGGATGATAATCAGACTGGAGGCAAATGAGGGAATGCTGAAACAGTTGGGTGAGCTATGGTTTTTGAGTGGAAAATGCAAGTAATGGAACAATGTTGAAGGTTAGTTTTCATGGGAAGTAGGTAAGGCAGTTATTCATACCATCCAAGGTAGAGCTGAGTGTTTCTGATGTAGATCATTGCCTAACAATAAAGAAAGGAAAAGAGCTGCCCCACCAGGGAAGCTGACAGAAAAGCTGACAGGATGGTGACTTCCTTTAGAGGAAAATGAGTAAGGAAAGCAAAACAAGCTTGGTGACAACAGCAAGGGTCAGCCTCAATCTGGAGGCTGCTAGACAGGTCTGTAGTGACCAGTTATGTTCAAGTTCAAGCCAGCAAGTCACATCAGCAAGTCAGCGTCAAGACAAGTGAGTTCTGTGGCAAATCCCAGGCATACCTACAGCGTAGCTCCGACAGGGCCTAGGGCCTGAGATAAGAAACACTTAAATGCAGCTGCTGAGCCAAGGCACAGAAACTTTCCACGAGACTGCTAATGATACTTCTTGCAGAGACTTTCTGCAGCACGTTCATCCCAGAAACACAATGTCAGAGCTGGCCTTGCATGGACAACCCAACCACTGTGAGGGTGAGAGGGGGTTACAGAGCTGGAGGGTGCTCTCACAGCCCTGAAACTCCAGAGAGATAAACAAAGCAGCTGCTGTCTCTGGAATTCAGTTAAATGAGAGTTCTGTTTATTCCTTAGAATACCTTGTCCAGTCAAAAATAGAGGTGTAGGAACCCAGAATTTTCTGCTGCCCACCCAACAGAAGGGTTAAAATTGTCCTTAAGACCTTTCAGTAGACCCTGTTTTCTGCTCTCAGTGATTTACAACATAGTTTTTCATTTTTCAGAAACTAACTGGTAGTTTTCAAGATTAATGCTTGAGAGAGAAGAAAAGGAATCTGTGGCCATATTCTCATCTTATTCAGAGCATGGCTTGTGAGCCTAATCATTGTGCTTACTGCAGTGTAGGGGAAAACCAGTGATGAGCAAAGTGACTGTGTGTGTCTTTCAAAAGGAAGTTTGAAATGGTTTTCGATGTAGTATTCCACTTCTACCACGAGATGGCCCACATAAACCAGTAGTTCGCTTGCCATTTCTTGATCAGGCATGATGGTGTACGGAAAGCTGTGTTAAAAATGCATAAAAATGCAACCAAAATAAACAAAATCCACAAACCACCATTTCTGATCTGGCTGGCTGTGCGAAATTCCCCAGCAAGACCATGAATTGAAAGCTGAGAGGAGCTGTCTGTGACCCTATTCCCACTTCAGTGCTGACTTGCTGGGTTTTGGGCTAATTTTTAACTTCTCAATTCATAGAATCATAGGATGACCTGGGTTGAAAAGGACCACAATGATCATCGAGTTTCAACCCCCCTGCTATGTGCAGGGTCACCAACCACCAAACCAGGCTGCCCAGAGTCACATCCAGCCTGGCCTTGAATGCCTCCAGGGATGGGGCATCCACAACCTCCTTGGGCAACCTGTTCCAGCGTGTCACCACCCTCTGAGTGAAAAGCTTCCTCCTAATATCTAAGCTAAACCTCCCCTGTCTCAGTTTAAAACCATCCCCCTTATCCTATCGCTATCCACCCTTGTAAACAGCCATTCCCCCTCCTGTATATATGCTCCCTTCAAGTACTGGAAGGCCACAATGAAGTCTCCCCAGAGCCTTCTCTTCTCCAAACTAAACAATCCCAGTTCCCTCAACCTTTCCTCATAGGAGAGGTGCTCCAGCCCTCTGATCATCTTTGTGGCCCTCCTCTGGACCCGCTCCAAGAGCTCCACGTCCTTCTTGTGCTGGGGGCCCCAGGCCTGGACCCAGCGCTCCAGATGAAGCCTCACAAGAGCTGAGTAGAGAGGGAATACAGCCTAGTAGAGGGGGACAGTTCATCCTTAGTGCAGCCTTATTCATTGCCACAAATGCCACTCAGCAGAAAGATTTTGAAAGCTAGATTGTACTGTGTTTCTGTGCAGTTTTTCATTAAAAATAATAGCCTACTGAAGATGTTTTTTTTTTTTCTTTCTTTGAACAGTGAGAAAAGTATGGGGACATTTTGAAAAAGCAAGCAAAATGGACATGAATGGGTTCCTACTTGTTTGTTATCCCTACATTACCATTTTATGAAGTGAGTCCTGGGGAGAGAGAAACAATGTGTAATTACACAGCTGAAACGACATACAATTGCATACTTGAGAATGTTTGTGTTTGAGGTGGGAGGATATACACAAAAAGTTCTCACAGTTGCTTTCATCATGGCAATTTGTTTAAATATATCTGTGGGTTTTTTTTTTCCTTCTGTGGATTTTACTTACATGTATCTACTGGTGGTGCTATCAGAGAAGCAATGTGACTTGGCTAGCTTTCAAATCCCATTAAGGTTTCTAAACGTCTGTTCAGATTATTTTGGTTTGAGTGCTTACATGAAGACAGATTGACAGATACTGTGCAGTGATTGATTATCTTCCCCTGTTAGCCTTATGTCTTTCCGCAGGGCAGGTCTTTTTCGCACAACAGTTCTTATTTATAGGACAAATAGTGAAGAATATCCTACCCAGGGCCATCTGTTGATCAGGATACTACTCTAGGTTTCATCACTTCCTCATAATGTTTACAACAGTTTCATAATAGAGACAGTATGTTTTAAGAGCCAGCTTTCCCTGTAAGTTCTTATATAACCAAAAATTTCAAAGAACCTTTCACCCAAGAAGTCCAGGCTGTATGAAAAAAAAAATCTGTCACTACTTCAAAGAGCTCTTGAACAAGGCATTTGTTCCAACCTTGAGCTAAAGAACTCACATTCCTTCTTTGTGATGCTCAGACAAACAGTGAAACAAACATCCCTTGCAAGTGAGCGCTCTGTAAATGAGAAAAGTTAACAAAACACCAGGCTGAAATGAGTAAGTTCTAGGAATTGTATCTTTTGATCATCAAAATAATTGGACTAAGTACTATTAACCTGTGAATAAGTACCTCCCAATAACAATAGAAGCTTCTTTTGATTATGTATGCTGTAAGGTATTTCATGGTGTTTTTGACATTGCAGTAGTCCAAAAGCTGATTTTACATGTGTATAATTTCTTATAATTTTCCTGAAGACACTGACAATGAGAGAAAGCCTAAAATGATAATATTCTAGCTAGGAGCACATTAGGAAATTAGTTTCTCCCTATGGCTTTCCTGGGGCACAACAATAAACAGGTTGTAATCACCTTCCTCAACCCTAGAATTTAACTTCTGACTGTGAAATTTCAACTTTACATATCTGTGTTTCACAGGGATTCACTCAGCAGTTTTGGCACTGAGCTAACCCCTAAGGATCTACTTTTTCAAAAGACACTGAGACTTCTTCAGAACAGAAATATTACAGAAGAGACACAAGGTGCATTTAATAGTTTACAGACAATTTCTGAGATTTTCCAAAGAGTCCCTGGTAGAATCACAGAACTGTAAGTTCTGTGTTCCAGTCTGCACCCATTGCCCCTTGTCCTGTCACTGGGCACCACTGAAAGGAGCCAGATCCCATCCACTTGACTCCTACCCTTCAGATACTTCTAAGCATTGATGAGATCCCCTCTCAGTCTTCTCCAGGCTGACCAGTCCCAGCTCTCTCAGCCTTTTCACACAAGAAGGATGCTCCAGGCACCCCATCATCTTTGTAGCCCTCTCTGGCTCTCTCTAGAATCTCCCTGTCTTCCTTGAACTGGGGAGCTCAGAACTGGACACAGTACTCCAGATGTGGCCTCACCGGGGCAGAGTAGAGGGGGAATATCATCTCCCTCTACCTGCTGGCCACGCTCTTTTTAATACATCCTAGGATATCACTGATTTCTTGGACACAAGGACACACTGCTGGCTCATGGCCAACCTGTTGTCTACAAGGATACACAGGCCTTTCTTTTCACAGTGGAGAACGTACTCCAAACAGTTTAGCCAGGCTCATTTTGGCCTTCAAGACTTCATTGCATTCACACCTTTACTTGGAACCACCTGTAGCCTCCCAAACAAATCTAACTACAATATTTTGTACTCACAGGGGAAAAGGGAGTAATCTGAAGAACCTCTTTGTCTGCTTTGTTTTAAAATAAGGAATTTGCACTCATTCATACTCATACAATTTCAGCCTTATCTATTGATGCACTTGCCCTCTTTTCATTGTGTTTGCAAGGCTTCCCTAAGAAACACACTCAGAATCAGCAGTTTCTTCTTCATTCTCCACATCCAGGGGCTCTGAGACAAGTGAAATGAATGAATCAGACTGATTACCAATTGTTTTAGCTGAAAAAGAAGTAAAACTTGCACTGTGGGTGTACTGTGGCTTTTAGGCACACCTTAGGGCAGCAAGTGGGGAATAATTATGGCACAAATGAAAATATATATTTATACACTGATTTAACTTGGAAAAAGAAAAAAGCTGAATTTTATTGCATAGGAGTGAGAAATAGTAAATCAACTAATGACACCTGTTTGAACAGCAGGTCTTACTGGGAGTCCCCAAATGTCTGGACTGAAGGCAGTCCAGGCTGGTTCATAAACCACGCTTTTAGCAACTGCCCTTGCAAAGGCTCAGTGCAGATGGTGATGGTTACATGAGGGGCCCCTCCTTGCCTTGCCAGGTGTTCAGTACACATCAGCTGTATGATCAAAATCCTGGACTGACTTGTGCCCAAATCCAGTGATGCTTTATTCTGCCATTTGTTTGCCCATGTCAGTCTGACCACAGGATTACATAGGTGAAAAATACAAATGACAAGTCACGTGGCACATTGAGTTTGACAAGTTTCACAAATCACATCTGATCTGTTACAACTCACTCAAACAACTTACTTATGAAGAGTTTCACCTTCCAGAATGCAAAGAAAGCCCAACAGTCTCATTTTTGACAGTGCCAGGCCAGTGAGTGCAGATGGATGCACAAAACATGCCATATATTTATGTCATTCATTATGAATGATGTGAAGGGTTTAATGTGATATTCAGAAAGGTCATGAAGTTTCAGATAATGTTCTGTCTCCCTTAGTTTTCCATGGGAGAGAAATCTAATACCTATGCAGCACAATGAAAAGATTTATAGTCAGAAATATTATTTTGTTGTCCAAATATATGCGATTTTTTTTTCTCTGCTGCTGGTTGGACTTTCACAGGGTAGCGGTGCTTAGTAACCTGAGGCATTTAGCACCCTCCTACTCTCTATTTCAGTTTTCTGTCTTTCCCATGATCCATGAAGAAGTGAACAGCCAGATTTGCAGGCATGGCAACCTCCCCATCCTCCCCTGCGTGGATTTCCCACCAAGAGCAGCCAAGCTTCTCTACCGCTGCCCTATGGCTGTTCGGCTGAAAAAGGATGGAGGTGGTCACAATAAACTTCTTGGGCACTTTTCTGGAGCTGAGTACTCATCCCTGCAGTGACTTTGATAACAAAGCTTGCAGAAATTTTGTGTTCCCAATAAACCTGCTTTCTGCTATGCATGTCACAAAGTAGACCTCTCCTGGCACCAGTTGCCCCCAGGTTGAAGAGGGAGAGAGTTTTTATACAGTGCCATTACTATGAGGAAAAAAAAAAAAAAAGAACTTTATGGTTATATTCAGCACTTAGTTAAAAGATGGATGACCCCAGATGGTAAATGAAGGGATAAATGGTCATTTTTCTTATGGACTGTGCTGCAGCCTTTAAATCAGCACTGAACATCATTTTTATTCTTCTAACACAGCTTCCTGCTAAGCTTGCCATGAATTCATTGCATGTTTTTAAACTGTAGTACTGAAGAATATAATCCAAACAGATGGATGATTAATTACATGAGAAGTAATTAAAAAGAAACATGATCTCATACTTTAATGAGTAGCAGGATTTTTGGTAGTTGTCTTGTTCTCTGTGTCCTGTAGAACTTACCAATAAATTATAATCCAGATACCAATACTTCAAACCAGTCAAGAAAAACTAAAGAGCTTCATTTATGCAATCTGAAATTAGTTTGGAGTACTAAAAAATTGAGACAATTAAAATCTGGGACGTCTCAGCTGCCTGATTAAACATGCAACAAGATGTGTGACTGACACTCCTCTCCAATCTTCATTTATTTGTTAAATATTAAAAAACTCCTCAGATGAATATAAGCCATCTGCTGTTCTCACATTTACTGAGCCTTGCTATAATACGTGTCTGCAAAGCATTCTCATTTGATGCCATTAACTATGAAAATTTGCTCATGAATTTTTCCAGTAGAAAAACCTCATGCTTTCTAGACACTTCTGATTATGGCCCAATCTTCTTTTCTCTTCTGTCTTCAACAGCTCTATTTTGATCATTATAGTTAAGCTGTAGACTGCTTTGGTACTAAATAACCCTGACTGAGGCTCTGCAACCAGGCTGGGTCTTTCTTATTGATATTATTTCCTCAGTGCATTGCAGATATCTCCACCTGGAGATGGGGCACTTGCTCAGCCAATGGACTACGGATCCAAACTTGCTGGATGCTGAATGTCATTGTCCAGCATTGACAGAGTAAATGCAAGAGTGTGAAGGCATATGGAGAGTCTGAGAAGAAATATACAACCTTGTCTGCTGACTTGCAATCTAGGCAGCCCAGGGAAGGCTTCACCTCAGCAAGCTTCCAAGATGCTCACTCTAACTGCATGCTCTACCTCTGTCATCACACTCCCCAGTACCATGTCTTAGAACAGCCCATTTCCCTCCCATAAGGACAAACAGAGCCAAAAAGCTCTTCCCAGGCAAAATTACAGTTGTAAGCAGATATGGGAGTATGACCAGCCTGGGCTGGCTTTGGCCAGACCTGCCACATGACTGGTGATGAGCTGCCTCTCTTCCCCTGCTGGTACTGTATTTTTCTTCCTGCTATGCCCTCTACCAGCTGGAAGCCATTGCACAGTAACAAGCATGCTGGGATTTGCTAAGGCAACTGCTGTAATACAGCAAACATATGAGAAGGAATACATCAGTGCTATAAAAGAAACTAGCCCTTAGGTCCTCGATGCGAGCAGAAGCAAGACATGGCAGTTGCAGTCAGTTAACATTGTGAGTTACTTCAGAAATTTGACTTACTGGTTGACTTTTATTGTCAGTTCAAACAAATACCTGCAGACTTTAGTCACTGGACTGCAAAATCTGAAGGATGTAGATCTTTGCTGATGATTTCTTCTCAGCCTGACAAATCAGGACAGGATATAACCCCCTTACTCTGTAGGCAACTTCCATTTGACCATCAGTGCTGATAATTCTACCAGCAAAACACTGTGAGAAAGCCAAACCCACGCCCCTATACTACCTACTGAAGGGAACAAATTCCATGGCCTCTCCAAGCCCCCTGCAAGAAAAAAAGGAGGGAAGTACCACTCTGGCAGGCAAGGCAGTATTTCACTGTGCCAGGCCTCATCACACAGTTGAAATCAGAAGAATTCCTTTATCAGAAGGAAGGTGGTAGCTGATCATCTGCACGCAGCCTGCAAGTATGGCCCCAATGGGGCCCTCCCTCAGTCAGCACTCTCACCTGCACCAGAGGGACATCTCTGCTGCTGAACAGCACAGATTTCACAACCCTCAGGTGAAAGGTGAGAGTGAAATTTGCAGCTTCTCAGCTGTGAAGCATGCAGCCAATTATCAGCTCAATCCTGGTATGACTTGAGCTGCTCTTTACATTCACCAGCATTTCCCATCCACACTGCAGGAATGGCCAAAAACTGATGTGAGGTGGAGTGAGCTAGACTGCTATTGAGTGAGCTACATCTGAAGAGGTGAAAGAGTGGATGGGCAGCTATAGAAGCTGCTGGATGGAAAAGAACATCTATAGCAACTATCCAAGTGTCTCACTGGGTCCAAGCGTATCTCATGAACTCATATTTTCCCTGTATTTTTCCCTTTTGGCCCATGAGCCTTGTACACCTCTCCCTCCTCGTTATGCTATGCAGGGACAGAGCAGAGGAGTGCAGTGATGTTAACATGGTGTGTTATTGGTCACACAGCAGTCTCACTCTTTGGGTCCCAGTATTTGCATGTAACACAGAACCACAGCCCGCTGCCAATGAGGAGGAGTCAAGAAGAAAACATAAGTTCAATGTATTTCACTTTATCTTCTGTCTCTTTGCTCCCAATGGCCCTTTAGTTTCCTATGCAGCAGAGAATGAGAAGAAGGTAGAATGTCAAATAATAGAAGTCACACCTTATCCACTTAATGTACAGAATGCAGACATGAAAACAAGAGGACTGTGATGCAGAGCGCTGAGTGTAGTGTACTGAAGGAACAGGCTACTGTCACTTCAGCAAGCACTAACTCAGCTATTTCTATGGCTGCGATCACTGGTAATCATCTTTATTACTGTCAGTGGGGCCAGTTGCAAAGACCGAGAGCTGTCTGCAGGGTCGCTGAAATAAGTGCATGCTATGAAGCATAAAGCATGCCGTGTCTGAGGTGTATGTGCCTAGCGATGCTGGATTTAAGATTTACTGTATTAACAGCCTGTGTATTCACACCAAATAGCCTTAACCTGATAGCCTGATCAAAGCTATCACTCACTACAAGTGATAGCTCATATTCCCCAAAAGATTATGAGATTGTTAGAAATATGGATCATGAGTCCTCAGATCACGATCGAAATTGTGCCCAACAAGTGTAATTTCTGAATAGGGAGGAAGGACACATCCAAGAGTAGTGGCTGAAACCCTACACAAAGGGTCCCCATCAAAAAACAAGAGAACAATGAGTCTTGGTGAGGGCAGTAGGACCTCATGGTGTGTTAACAGCAACTTGGATTATTGTGGATCAGTTACTTTTTGAATGAATACCAAAGTGAAGGCAACATCAGAAGACTTTCAGATTTCCTAGTTACATTTTCCTGCTTGTTTTTTTCAGTGTTCAGTAGCACTTACAAAGAATATCACTTTTCTCTTTGTGTCTCTTAATGCATTCCTCTGAAGTGTTTTCATTGTTGTTGTTTTTCACTTCTCTCTTTTCCCTTGCAGGAAAAGGAGACATAAGATAAAGCCCAGTACTGTAAATGACAACATGTTATTCTTAGTTCCCGAATTTAGGTATGCTTGACTAATTTATCCAGATGAAAATGAAAAAGAAAACCCCGTGCCCCACAGTAATATGCTTTCATGTGTAGCTCTTGATAACTAAAGTCCTTCAATCTGTCTGTAAAGAACGATCATTAAAGTTGTGTGCAAAGAAAGTGGCACAATCTTTTATATACAATACTCATATTTAATAAAGGACAAATGCCTTCCCCTTTTATATAAAGGCGGTCAACATCACTATCAGACTGCAGACCCTCATAACACACCTTGAAACATAGGCATCCAAAACCTAAATATAAGTTAAAAATCCCTCTCTCTCCATTAGTTTCCTGCTAGTACTTTTTCTTCTGTTGGGTTCTGCTCCTTGCACAGCCCTCAAAGTTAGTATTTTGGTGACTGACATCTTTATTCTAAATTGCTTCCGCCCACTGAATATGAAGGGAAGAACTCTAATGTATTCTTCTCTGATGTACTCTTCGGAATTCATGTAAAGGGAAGAAAAAGTGTTCAAGAAAAGGCAAGGGAGACCTTATGGCCTGTGAGCCTTCCACCCACACTGAGCTGAAGTGTAGCCAAAATTCAACACCTGTTGTCACATACAAAGACTTTCCCTGTGTCATGTCCATTCTGGCTGAAAGGACAGGAGCCCTGGCAATGTTGTGAGCCTTCTGCTCCTGCCATGCGATCTGGTCGTGAGACTTGTGCATGCCCTATGCACAGAAGCTTTGCAACATGGCGGTGATACCACAGCCATGCCTGCCCCTATGAGCACTTAGTTGACATACCACCTATTCAGCCAGTTGTGAATATTTTTCTGTTCGAATGCCCCAGCACAGCTAATCCACAGGCTCCTAAAACATGGGTGTATCTATCCATACTGATTCCTGGCAATAGTCTCTGGCCTGTGCCTTCTCCTAGTCCAGGCCAGTCTCTGACTGGAGTACCAGCTGGCTGGCTCACAACCTTGTCAAGGGGTCAGTGTCAGTTACACAACAGTGTTGGTTTGACCAACACTGTTGCTTGAGGCCCAAAGTTCTACCTGAGTTTATCCTACATGAGGTAATACAAGGTCAAGGCAGCTGCTATGTCTTTATACATAAACATAACAATGGGTAGACCTCAGGCGTTCCCTTATCAGATTGGATTCAGAGAAGTGGAAGCAAAGGGAGGAGGCAGATGCCTGCACAGGTTTGCTATGTAAACAAGGTTCAGGCTTGAACCTTTGCTCATTGCAATTGCATAGCAATTCCCACCTGGAGTCAGTGGAAACTGAATCTCAGAAGGTGACCTGGAAGCTACTGGTATAGCTGTTAAACAAACATGTTTTGTACTCAGTGGCTCCACTACATTAAATAAGTCAAATATGAATAAAACATTGTTTCTGTGGACAAGTGCTACATAACTATTGCTATTGCTGTTTAGTAGAGGAATGTTGTAACAGGAGTTTAAACATGACAGTCCAAGTCTCAGAGCAGGACTCCATGTCACAGCCACAAGTATAGTTTGAGCCATTAGGCTGAGGCCTCACTAGCTGGCAGTGTTCTTCAGAAAAACCCAGAGCATCCTCTGTTTCCTTGACATTTCTGTTGCAAACACAGCACTCTTGCTGAGCAACTTCCTAGCACAAAGAGAGAAGGGCTGCATTTTCTTCTTTGTTTCCTGGTAAAGCTTGGACCTGAATTAACATTTGCATTAAACTACAGTAAGTAGACACATCCACTGAGGAAGCTGAGTCTTCATTCTTCTACAAGAGGACAAAGACATATCTACACACCGTTATTTACTAATGTGTTGGTCCAAGCAAGTTTTCATCAGTCATTCTGAAGATCACTATAAAGGAGGTGAGTGTTATCAGAAGATAGCTGCTGGGTGGATATTTCAGCCAGTGCCAGGAAGTTATCTATATGCAATTTTGGAAGCAGAAACTCTTGTTTATTAAGGATTCCTCACATCCAACATTCTGACTAATTGTATGCATAATTATCCATCATACAGAACACAGAGTTGTAACAGTTCTACTGGATGGAAAGAAAGAATCTCAAAGGCAGGGAGCAATTATTGAAATGTGTTACCCATAGACAGACGAATTTATCCCAGAAACTGGAAGTAGGGGAAGAGACTTTTCTATTTCCCTCTCAAATTGTGACTTCGATATCACAATTTCTCTTTGTTTGAACAATCCCCAGAAAGAGCATTAAGGGCAGTTAGATGTTTTTGCATTGCAAATATAAAAACTGGCATAGTTGCCCTTCTGTATTTTGTTTACCAGTAACTATTAACAGCTTTTTTTTTTTTTTTTTTTTTTTTTTTTCCCTGATCATGCTAACATTTCAATTTATCCAAATAGTAAGTAATCTTTTGGGAATATAAAATTTGGCAAGCCAGAAAAAGGAAGACAATCTATAAATGCATCGGTAATTTTGTACAGCTGATTGCTGCTCCAACAAGTGCATTCACTGCAAAAAGGAGAAAGAACCCATCCGCAGGCTTTGTAGACATAAAAAAAACCTGATACTTTTTCATTCTCTCTGGATCGAATTGCATCGAAAGCAAGGCACACACCCTTTTGCAAACAGCTGACAACAAAAGCTGAATTTCAAAGTGCGAAAGGTTCCTCACCTCCACATTCACTTTTGCAACGTTAACCTAAAAGTCCTTTTTTAAAAAAGAGATAAAACCGAGTAAGGTTTCTCTATCCTTTGTCGTAATTGAAAAAGGAGGAATTGTTTTCAGCTATGCATAGTCATTTCTCATGTATCCTGGGCTGGGTTTTTACTTAACTAGGTCATAGAAAAGAGATTTACGTTTTTGACACCTCATTTCCAGTTATCAAGGAGGAACATGCATGCTTGACTAATAAGTGTTTTCATTTAAATATGCCTTTGGTCTATTTAGATTTCCTCAGGTATTCAGGAGTTGACCATTCTCTGAACCATCTGAAGCCAAGTATGCTTTATTGGAAGATCATAAAGAAAAAAGGAAGGATTTGGAAGCACATTTGTTTCATGTTTCTCAGGCTTGTTCCTGTATGGGTCTGGAATACCCAAATGAAGAGCTTGATTACCATGTCAGATGACTGGGCTTCCAAATGTCAAAGTTTCTCACAAAAGTCCATAAACTTAAGTGAAATTAATCTATTTCTACACATCCCTGAGTCCGACTAATGGCTTTTAACAAACAAATGATTTCAGTGTAGCCGACAGGCTGGGCATGATCTAACGGACTGTATGCTGCAGGCCCATCAATTCTGGCTTCAATTTATATTTCAATGTGTAATTTGTCCAAGTGTAAAAATATAATACAATTGTAAGTGGTGTATTATGAATTTCTGAACAAAGTGTAAATCACACTCTCCTGAGCTTTTGGGCTTTTTTTTGAGGAAATGCTTTTAGGTCACTCTGAAATCCATGCCTGACAATTAGGTGTATATTACCCATAACCAGGACTGGAATTTTGTGTTAGTTATCTAACTGTAAGTGAATAATGAATGATATGTAAGTGAATAATGAATAATATTGCCTGTTACTGGAGTGACAGAAGCAAAGAAATGATACTTTCTGGAGGTGATAACTGTGTGTTTCCAGCTAACCTACCAAAAGCAGGCAAACATGGGAATGTTGTTTCACAGAAGTTGTATTTGGGGCACTAACAAGTCAGATTTGGGTTAAATGTTATGTTAGCAATATATTTGCAATAAAACAGCATATTCAACCATTAAAAAGAGGTGTGTTTTATGGTGTTTTGTTCTTACATATAATATACAATTCAACAATTGCATATTAGCACTTTGCATTGATTGGTCCCAATGGGGCTAGTGACAATTCAGTAATAAAGTAGATGCACTATTATTTTTCCTCTGCTGCTGCATTTTTGAAATCCCAATCTTGAGCATGGTATTTCTACCACTAACCATGAGGTGGCATGATGTGCACAGCAGAAGAACAGTTAAATCATAACTTTTAATACTCCTTTGAATCCATAGTCCTTGGCATATTAAATTTTAATGACCGTAAAACCAGTCAGGGTTTTTGAAACCCTGTGGTATGATAAAAGCAATGGTAAAGGTACCTGTTTGTGTGCATATGTGCTGTGGGGATTTTCATTCTAGCAAATAGTCCTGGTGATGTTAAAAAAAATAACAATTATTTTCCTCTTCTTTTTTCCTACTTCAGCTACCTAGTTTGCTTTTAGCAAGTTCCCTTTTGTAAGACTGATTAATTTCTTTTCCCAGATCTCTCTTCCTTCACAGGTCTCTCTCTATTTTTGATTTTCCCTTCAGATTCTTGCAATAAGAAATAGATTTGGTAGGTTAAGAATTGTCAGAGGTTTAATTTCTTACTGACTGGACAGAGTCATGGGAATGTCTTTTAAATCTGATACTTTTCACACATTTGTTAATCATGCTTCTGAGTCAAATACTTCCCCAACACATGGCGCTCTTAACAAGATGAAATTTAAATTAGGATGATAACATCTTTATAAGAGCACATAAAGATAATATATTCATCTGTCATAAAACCCTGGCGCAACTTGAGGCCGTTTCCCTTCGTCCTGTCACCTGTCACCAGTGAGAAGAGAGCACACAAAGGCTTTTGGCAGATTTGGGAAACTCCTGGCAAACCACAAATCAACAAATGGACTACATGCCAAGGTCTTTCATCCCCAACTTACACAGTCTATCTGTCTCATTTTCATCACTGAAGCATCTTATGGTACCAGTGGAGGATACTTAACATAGTCAAATAACAAGGGTCCCCTTCCCAACCCACAGAGTGAGGAGGGGAAGTGTGGAAGAGTTGGGGCCAGAACAAAGGTGTGACATAATTCTCTATTAGGGGAAGCGGGAGAAGTATGATTAGTGAGGGGAGGCAAACCAGGAACTGCAGGTGGTGTGCCCTGACCCCTTGTGCCCAATGAGAACAGTGGCACCATTCAGAGAGCACCAGAAAAGATGATTATAACGAGGCAGGTCTGAGGCAGAGCCAGGAGCTAGTGTTAGTGATTCAGATCACAGAATCACAGAATGGCTGCTGTTGGAAGAGACCTGGCACAACTCCTGCCCAAACAGGGACAGCAGAACAGGGTGCCCAGTCCCACATACAGGAGGCTCTTGAAGATCTCCAAGGAGGAGACTACACAGCCTCTGGGCAGCCTGTGCCAGAGCTCCATCAACCGCACAACACAGAAGTGCTGCCTGGTGTTCAGAAAGTACCTCCTGTGTTGCAGTTTGTGCCCATTGCTCCTTCTCCTGACACTGGGCACCACTGAGTAAAGACTGACTCTGTCCTCTTTGCACCCTCCCCTCAGGTACTTACAGACACTGATGAGATCCCCTTCAGCCTGCTCTACTACAGGCCAAGCAGTTCCAGTTCTCTCAGCCTTTTCTCACAGGAGAGATGCTCCTGTCCCTTCATTATCTTCATGGCCCTTCACTGGACTCTCTCAAATAGCTCTATGTCTCCCATACTGGGGAGCCCAGGGCTGGACTCAGCACTCCATGAAGCAGTCAGGGTCAGACAGGTCCCGGGCCAGGGACAAGCACAGCACAGCTCAGGGCCTGGGTTTATATTCAGTTAAATGTAGCTCCCAGCAAAGAAAGGGAAGACTTCTGTGGAGCTCCCAGGGCTGTTTCCCAGCAGGCTGGTGCGTGCCATATAGACTAGGGCTGCGCCATATAGCCTAGGGCTGAGATCTGGCTGTGGCTGCCAGGACCAATTGCTCCTCCCTAAGCTCTGGATTCCTGCGGGCTCCCTCTAAAGCTGCTAGCCAGGATGAATCCTAGGTGTGGGCAGGCAATGGTGTCTGAAGGAGTAATTTTGGTCTCTCAGAGGAACGCCCCCTACAGCAGGGTAGATACAACTGCTTATCAAAGCTTTAGATCAAACAGGCTTATTTTAATTGTACAGCCTTCATAAACCAAAACACAAGTGTGAATTTGTATGTGTAAGAGTGGCATAGAAGTATTGGTTGTCACACACCTCAGAATCCCTCTGCAACCTTTAAGCCAGACAGCTTTACTTGCTAAGAAGAAACAGCATACTGATGTGTGGATTATGAATATCAGGCCAAGGTTGTTTAAACAAAGTTGTTGGCTTTCATCTGCCCCAGCACTTGGGTCTTTACACCTGCTTGCTGATCTTTTTATGGCTACACAGATAAAGAGGGATAAATACATGCTAGTGACATTTTATTGAACAGTATGGACCAATGCAGGGAGCAGATTTGTTTGCTCACATGTAGTACTGTTCTCATTCCAATTATGTGATTGGAAATGCTGTAATCCTTCCTTGAATATGATGCTCTACTAATTGGGCAGATACACAGTACTGTGGAAAAAAAGAAAATTTAGATTATTCTTGGAGTCATGTTCAGTCAACTTATAATTCAACCTCAGTGAGTCTGCTTGGCATGGACTCACCTGAATATTTTGATAACGCTTGCATAAGGCTGGTGTGAAATAAATAGGAAAAAGCAGAAAGTTTAAAGCCGTGATATTAGGTTCCAAGGGAATAAGCCAAACAAGGAGAATGCTTTTTGCTTTCCCAGTATTGTTTATGCATGGATGCCATTCAGTGAGACTATCATCAGAGTCTGCTGCTGGTTTTGAAAGGCAATAGACCGTGCCATAGCAGCTATGCCACAATGCTATCACGTACGAGGCTGTATAGCATGGATGATGAGCAGGCACTCATGGAGAGATGGGAATAAATCCAGATGCTTAATTTGTTAAAAATCAAAGAAAAACATTTGAATTATGACTTGTATGAAAGAAATTGAAATTATGGCAAGAAACCATAATTTCTTAGCTATTACCTATCAACCTGGGGGAAAAAAAGTACATCTTACACATAGATGCTGAAAAACAAACAGTACAAGCTACATTTCTGTCCTTAGCTGCTAAGGAAATATTTAGAGGCCTGGAAAGCCTTGTGACACATTACACTGAAGCAGAAGGCTACTGGGATACAAAGGTGATCATGGATGCTCTGGTTTGCTGCAAGCAGGTCACCAGAATATAATACAAGCACAATTCTAAGGGGCAAATCCTGCAGCAGTGAACTTGATAGGAAATGGCACAGACCTGAATCCATTGCCTGTCCATAAAATTTGTGATCTTCTTTTGGTGTAAATTAACTGAACTAATCTTTCAGGCTTATTCCCAGCTACGCTTTAGAGATAGTTGGCTTCCTGAATAGAAAGGACAAAGAACACTTCTTCACAGCTGTATGGATGAGGGCAACCTCCATCCTATGCAGCGGTACCCCACTATTCCTCAAATGGTACCTCAGGATACAGTGCAGCCACTCTGATGTAAAAACCACTGGCCAGAAATGACAGGGCACCATCACCATTTCAGGCACTAAAGAACCAGATTCTAACAAGATATTCAGCACAGTAGGTAAGAGCTGAATTTATTTGAGAGAAAAAAAAGAAAGAAAGAAAGAAAAAGCCCCCAAAACAGCTTGCAGATGTGGAAGTTTTGGATGGAAGGAACATTTTACCAATTTGAAAAGAAACCTCTTCAGTGTACAAAAGAGCTTCTAAGTTGTAATTTGTTATAATTAAACTAGATGAGACTGATTCTACAAGGAGGCAGGCCAATTAGTTTGGGATGTCAATTTTTGTTTGCCGCTGTCAAAGGCTGTTAAGGGAACTTGATAGATTGCTGGGCTGGCTTTTTTAAAATCAGATAATCCCCACACGAAAGGCAGGCAGACAGCTGGGTGCGCAGAGCAGTTGCCAGTATGAAAAATGCCACACCAGCCATGCGGGGCGTGGAGGCAGTGGAGGTTCTGCTATGCTCGAGTTGACAACTGGATGGAGAGAGGAAACCGAAGACTCATACATAGAGCAGATCCCTGCATGGCAGCTGCAAAGAACAAAGAAAGCTTGCACTAAAAACTGTTTAAAAGAAAAAAATGCCCCCAGTAGTTTTGGGAAAATCTGCCATTCCAGGGGAAGGGCTAAATCCTTTTGTGTGGCCCAAATGCATTGTGCCAGGGTTTTAGTAATGAAAAGTTATTTTTGTGACATGCTAGCAAAGTCCCATACTAAACTCTAATATTTTAATAATATAAATACCATCTTCTTAATAAAATTTGCTGCACTACCGAAAGAAAGCAGATGTTAAATAAATCCAGGTAAAATTCCTGTGATTTTAACTGATACAGCTCTACTGAGAATCATCTAGAATAGTTAGTATCATATTCTAACACTATAAGGACCCTTTATCAAATACAGGCAATAAACTGTTCTATTTTAGAGAGCAACTTGAGATCATGATTGATCTTCAAAAGATGTAACAGTTTCAGGGTTTTTTTGAGTCAAAAATCTCTATGGATAGGAAAAAGTGGTGGACAACAGCCCAACCACGCTGTCTCTAGCAACACCAGCAATTTTAATATATCATCACTCTGTCATATAATCACAGAATCACAATCTGGCTTGTGCTGGAAGGGATATCAAAAATCAACCAGTTCCATCCCCCTGCAGTGGTCAAGGTTGCCAGAGACTGGATCATGTTTCCCATGGTCCATCCAACCCAGCCTTGAGCACCTCGGGGGATGGGGCATCCACAACCTCTCTGGGCAACTTCTTCCAGAACTTCACCTTCCTCTGAATAAAGAATTTCAGCCTAACTTCTATGTTAAATTTCCCCTCTTTTAGATTAAAGCCGTTCGTCCTTGTCCTATCATTATCACATCATGTAAAAAGTCAGTCTCCCTCCCATTTATAAGCTCTCTTCACATAATGGAAGGCCACAATGAGGTCTCACTGCAGCCTTCTCTTCTCCAAGTTGAACAAGCCCAGCTCCCTCTGCCTTTCTTGAAAGGAGAGGTGCTCCAGCCCTCTGATAATCTTTGTGGCCCTCCTCTGGACCCGTTACAAGTGCTCTGTATCTTTCTGGTGTTGCAGCGGTCCTAGGCCTGGACACAGTACTCCAGATAGGGCATCACAAGGGCAGAGGAGAGAGGATCAACCACATACCTCACCTTTCTGGCCACCCCTCTTGATGCAGCCCAGGATACAGTTGGCATTCTTGGCTTACCAGTCATGAAAGAACCCGTTCACAAACATTTCTTCATACATTTCCCATTTTCAGGTCCTAAAAACATCAGCTGCTTTTTAAAAACTCTGTCGGTACCCGGCTCAATCCTTACTGAATATGTAGCACCATCTTTTTGCAGTCACGTGTTCAGTTTCTTTATCAGAAAAAGTACCATTGCAAATCTAATTATCCGTAAACTTGAATTAGCCAGAGACTTGCAGGAGGGAAAGAGATCTAAAAGGCTGAAGGACAAATCTTCCAGCTGTTATAAATTGTTATAGTGTGGTACACAAATTCCACCAAGGGACAGCTTATACCAACCGATGATCTGCTCTGAAATTTTAGGGGCAAACTCTCTTTTGCAGTAAAAATGCAGTCATTTCTTAAATTGCATGTTACAGTTAAATTTAACAAAACTATCCAAGCTTATTTAGAAAGTCAGCACTTATTTCTTATGTTGCTGGCTGATCTAGGGGTCACCTAACACCTTACTGAAAGCATGTTTTAGAAAAGCATTATTTCTCAAGACTTCCAAAATGTTAGCCAGTATGTATACTGCATTGGATGACACAGCAATTAACACTCAAATCCATTTATTATTCTTGAGATTTTTTCCCCCAACACTTACAGATGTCTAGGTACTATTTTTTTGTGTCTCAATTTAGAAAAGACAGACAGTTTTCCTTGGCATTGCAGTGTCCATTTTTGCTTGTTCTAATGAAGACAAATTCCACTCAATTAGGGTTGTTCTGTTCATTAAGTGAGACAGATGGGAAACTTGCTGTATTGGTAAGGATTCCAAGATGTTAAGTTTACTTGTAATATGCTAGTTAGCATTCTCCAGCTAAAAAGTGATCAATGTATCAGATAGATAGAAGAGCAGTCAGGTTCTGTCTTTGCAGAATATTTGTGGTGTGCCCATGGTTCTTCATCAATAAGCTGAAAATCTGAAGGTTCCACAGAGAGGCAAGAAAGAGGTATATCCAGACAAACTTGTTAAACATGATCCAGCAGGTATGTCTGTCTTGGTAGAAAATTAAATATATGCTTCCAAAGCTCTGCCAGAATAGGGTGCGTTCTGTTCTGAAAGAGAATGTGTGCAAATTACGGGGATGTAGTGCTCCTTCCCTTTTCCTCTCTGGTCCTCATGGTAGAACTGGATCCAGTCAGAAGCCTCTTATCTACCAGCCCATAATAATTAATGCCATGAAGTTAATGCTGAAATGCAAAGCCCACATGTGAACTTTATTGATCATTGGAATCAGTACTAGATGCCCACACTGAACTCTCTGAAATGGAGAAAGGTGAAACATGGCAGCTCCTGAAAGCCATTTGGCTCTGAACAGCGCTCAGATTTGCCAGTCTTCAAAATTCTGGAGCCATCTCAAACTCAGAAGGCTGCAGGCACTGGCTGAATAGACATTGTCATTGTTTCAGGTATCATACAAAGAAATGAAATAATCTTTCGTGCTAAGCAAAAGTAAAATTTTACACAAGTAGATAAAAATGTTTTTTGCCTTATTAGAATACTGCAACTACAAAGAAATTCACGTTGTATCTTCTTCATGAAGCCTCAAAACCGATATTATTTATATTGGCTTTGTGACAGACACTTTTTTTTTCATGTAGATGAAGTCTTCAAGATAGGACAAACCTGGTAATTTGCAATATTCTAGAAAACATGAGAAAATAGCATATGAGAAACATTCAAATACATGATGACAGATGGCATTATTTTCATGTACAGCATTCCTGGTTTTGGCACAGTCTGACCTTACACAGAAATACTCACTGTTTGAGGTATATTGAGCCCTAACAATACTAAGAAAGTTCTATTCAGTTGTTTCTGTTGACTTTGTCTTAACACGTCATAGTGGAAGGGAAGGTTAATCCATGTTCAGCTGATGTTTTCTCCACAGATGGTGAGGCCTTTGGTTGAACTAACTGGGAAACAGATGGATGAACCACAAAAGCCTTTCTACCTAAAAATGATAGACTGTATTAACAATCTCATTAGGTTCATATCACTAATTAACACAAAAAGACTTTCTAAGGGAAAGAATCAAAGCAAGTCTTCATCTATATCACATCTGCTCAGACTGGAAAAGACGGGATAGACAAGCTTCAAGAGAAGACTGCAAACTGAGAATCTGAAAGCTGCTGGAACGCAATTTACTAGCTGGAGACTATTAGGGAAATTTGTGAAGGAACTTAGTGGACCGTAGTTCAGCTTTGAGTGGAGAGATAGAGATACGCATATCAGAAGGAATGTTTTTCATGACAATCCCATCAAAGAAATCACAAAATCAGAAACCACAAAAATGAAAATGGCCCCCAAGCCCTGATGAAATTTATGCAGATGCTGAGGCACATTATGTGGAGATGTAACTCTGGTGTGTAAAACTGTGCACAGTATTTTAAACAGTAATCAAGAAAAAAGAAACACAGAGTTCTGATAAAAAGACTGCCAGCTCCCCAAAGAAAGTAGCTTTTGTGTATCACTTTATGCTAGTGGTGACAGAATAGAAAACAAAATACGACAGTTACATACATGTTTTTTGTCTAGAAGTATTTACATACAACTTTACAAATTTTTGTACACATATTCAGATTTGCTTGTTTACTTTTAAATAATGAGCAGAATTATTTCCCAGAGACTTCTAAGGCTGAAGGTGGTGCCTTATACTGTACATTCATGCTTGGCTTCTTCCTGGGAGAAGGGAGGAAAAGAGTTTAAAAGTGTGCAAATCACAGACACCTAAAGAACCCTGGAATTAAGGGTTTCTAGTGACTGACATCCACAGATTGTGTGGTCACTCTATTTCTCTTTGAATCAGAGACAGCTATTGTTGATGGGCTCAGAACAAAAGAGATTAGGGAGGGAGAAGGAGCCATATATGAATTGCAATAATTAGATGAGTACGTTAGTACTAGAACATCTGGTCAAGCAGAGTCATAGATATATTCCTACTGCATACAGCAGTTCAAAGAAACCAAGGAGTGGACACTGAGAATTTCAAAACACAGCATGGAAATGAGCTCCTTTGCACCATTAGGATTTAACTCCTGCTGTATTTTTTGGATTCCAAATCATTGTTTATTGACACGATTTTTACCAGGCACAGTATGATTCTATCAGTTAAAAAATACTGACTTCCTTGAGAGAGATGCACTCTTCTCATAGTTTTCACAGGTTTTGTTTTCATGCCTTAACATTAAATGTTGTAAAAATATTAAAATTAAAAAAGAAAAAATTTACAATTTACAAGTGTCCATATAAGTAAATCATTCAAAAATTCAAGATCATCTACAAGGTTCTACCAAATAACAACGCTGATAATGACACTGAGCCTGTGGGAAGAACAATCCACGCGCCGTGATAAACGGACAATGCGTTTCTTCCAGAACGATGAGTTACAAGGTTGGTCTTTTCTTTTAACATCTGTTTCTTCAGCTACAACAGCAGAAGTCTTGAGTGAACGTTCATTACTTAGTTCGACCTAAAAAAACAGAACATACAAATTATTTACAAATGAAAACCTGTTCTATGCCTCTTCTAATTTTTGAGGTGTAAATTCACAACAGCTGACAGGTTGACAGGGTCAACTAATGAACCAAAAAGTCCAGTCATTTAACTTCCTCAGCTGTAAGACACACATATTAAGTCAAAAATGAGTAGCTGGATACAAAGTGGTAGCTTTGCATTATGCATACCAGAAAAGCAAAAAACGTGGGGAACAATGTTGCTGGTGATGAAAAATGCCAGAAGTCCATATAATAATGATAGACTCTTCTCAGTATAATGTATTTTAGCAGCATAAGATATATGTTCACTAGGTTATGTCCAGACAAGGTTGCCTACAACTAGAATAGCACTGGATCAGACCTACTCACACAAGCAGAAATGATGCTCATGCAAAGTGTAACTTTGGAAACTCACTAATAATGATTAAATAAAAGGGAAAAAAAAAAAAAAGTGAAAGCCAAAATGCAGTATTTTTAACTTCTTCAAAACACTATGGTAATAATGAAGAAACTGAAACAAAATTAAAATGCAATGTTCTGTTTTTTTTTTTTCTTGTTCATATGCTTCTCTATTTTCCATCTAGCAGTACATAGAAAAAAACTTTAATTAGTGTCAAGTGACCTGGCTGTTGATACCGTGTTTTAAACAAACAAAACTGAAGACAAAACAATCTTCTTTACAGCTTATGTGTCACGTGTCTCAAAAAGAACACAACAATTTTTCCCACTCCCTTTGTTATCCTGTCTGCCTTCCACCTATTTTAATTGAAACTGCGTGGTTAAGGGAAAAGATTCTGCTTCTGTTTGTCCCATATGTGGGAAATGGGAAGATGCTATTTATTTTCCAGTACTGCAAGCTCATCAACATCCCCCAGATCCTTTGAGCTACTTAACCTAAATCTGCCATCAAAGAACAAATTCTCATATTCTGTGACTTCTGTACAAAAATGAACAGCTTTTGAAGGAATGTATACATAAATCTTTACTCAAAATATTTTTTCTCTCCATTAATTACAGTAATTTTGCTCATGTACTGCTTTATATCTAACCTCACATCAGCTTTAAAATTAAAGAGATTAAAATTTTTATTGGAGATGTGTAAATAATGTATCTGTCGCTTTCTTCTTCATAGATACCAATTACTCTTTTCAGTCTCAAACATCTTCTTAAGAATGGTCAAAACTCCTTTCTGCTGGCACTTATCCCAAAGAAAATGGATTAAAATCAGCATCTAATGAAATATCATGTAAATGCAGATTCCAACATATTGATAAACCTAATGCTGCTTCAAACAGCTTGTTATTTTATTTTGTCTTAATCTCTCAATGTGATATTTCTTACTGCTGTAACATGCACTGTTACACTGAGATAAGGCTTTTCTCATTTTGGGGCATTCATAATCCTACAATATTTATCCACTCGATTTTACAAAATTTTATCCATGTTTATTCCTATAAACTGAAAGCTACAGCATGAGTAAAATGTATTTTAAAAGCATGCAAATATTAGTACAGTCTCAAGCAAAGTTCAAGTGGCCACTCAAAACACTTTGTTAGCAATTGCCCTCTTTAAATTGACTCCCAGTACTTGTACATATGTATACACCGGGCAAAAACTTCACTCTCTTTTAATTGTCCTGATTGGTAAATAAATATATTAAGTTGTTAAATCAAGTTCAGTCATTTATCTGCAATCATTTGGTGGTACTCTTAAGAAGCTTGAAAGAACCATGGAAAGATAGATGCCATCAAGGTAACAACTTACATACACTGAATAATTTCCAAATGAGTATCTTCTATTTTACCAATAATACAATGAAATATCATCTATTTGAAGCAAGTGGGTCTTCTTCTAAAGTGTACATACTGATAACATCTCCCTGTACTTTAATGTACTTCAACTAAAATGTAAATACACGTGTCCAAAATTAACATCAGATAGCAGAGAGTATTTTGAAGGACATGCCTATGAAAACTGTGATTTGCATGGTGGGAGCAAATAACTGACAAAAAAGAGATAATGAAGTTGCCATGAAACTCTATAGATTTTAAGCTGACGTAGTTTTTCTGCAAACATTTTTCTTTCAGTTGCTGGCCAAATGTAGAAGCTTCTGTTTTTCCATAAGTGGGTTAATCTCATTAAGATTTATGAAGCATCAGCCAAAAATCAGCTCTCTTCTTGATAAAAAGTCAGCAGGGAAACAATGCCATCCTTCACTTGAGCCTCTCATTGTGTTAAGCCAAGGCAAAACATGGCAGACATCGTGCTATCTCTTAATCCTCTCCTTAGCGGATATGTCATCAATGACATAGTGACCTTACTAGCATGTTTTATATGGGTTAATTTTTAATTAAGTTCTAATTGAAGTATAATTAAATTATTAGTAACCTCATGCCAAAATTATGTCAGGAGAAGGTTAGCTTTCAGTCCAGTTAGAAGGATTAATGTGGTCCACAGGACCAGAACCTTACCTACAGGCTTTACAGGCTTTAACTCAACATGCTCCTGGGGGGGCTGTCGGTAGGAGTATGTGTCAAGTCCGCCTATAAAATCAACTGAAAACACAACAGTGCCAGAAATGAACAAATGGAAATGAAAATACGTTAACTGAAAAATAAGCATGGAAAAATTATTAAAAAAAAAAAAAAAAAGTAAGCACATGCACAGGTTTGCAATTCCAGAAGTAGGTAAAAAATACTGTGGATTCCAGAAGGATCTGTGCTCCGTAGTCTTTGAGATCCACATAGCACAGTGCCTGACCAGACAAGGAAACATCTAGCTTATCAGACATGCATGCTCCTGTCAGCATGCATGCTAATTCGCAGCTCTGCTGTGGGGTAATGTGGCTTCTTGGTTTTAGGGCAATCTCGGCATATACTTCATAATTCAGATTCTACTACCTTTGAAGTGTTTAGAAATGTAGCCAGTGAAAACAGTTTAGCTCATGAACTTAACTTCTTCTCGACTTTTCAAACCAAAGGACTAGCAGGAATGTAAGGGAACAATAAAAATCAGTTGAGAATAAACAGGTGGCAGCTGGATGCAGAAAAGCAGCAGAATCTTCCCTGGATGAATGTCTGGGAGCAATGAGTCTTTTCGGAATCCTCCCAGTTTATCTCAAGATTTCTGTTAGAAATGATGCGGGGATATCTGCTCTTGAGATGTTTTTAATTCCTATTATGGTCATAATGATTTTAAAATAATGACATTTTAGTCTAAGTCTTGTACCTTGCTATTTTTGTTAAGATTTCTGACAGCTTCCAGAAGCCACACTTTCAAGCTACCCCAGAAATCTAAAATCAAGTTCTGGAAGAAGATTATTTTTATTGATTTAGAACGGCTTCTGACAGAAACAATGTAGACCTGGCAAATTCACAGTACATTAGGATTCTTTGGTCACAGGGACGGCAACTGCCTTTACTTGTTTATACACCGCCACATATATAGAAGTCCTGTGTAGCTCCTCATTGTGCTCATCACTGTATGAGCACCTAATTAGTAGCCTCTTCCCGAGAATTATATGCAGAAGGCAGACAGAAAAAGAAAACTCATCCAGAGCGGACAGAGAAATGAGGCTTAGAGACAGAAGGACTAATGGAATACCCTCAAAAATCTGTGAAAATGCTCCTGTTGATTTTAATCGCCTCTCCTCTTGAGTCTAGGAGAGGAAAAGCTTAGCTGAAAACTTAATTTGATGCACTTCAGTCATGCAGTATCAACTTGGCTGCAAGAGTATTTTCTTAAAACTGCCTGAGCAGGACATAATGCTGAGCAGCCAGCCCAGTTGGGTGTCAGCACAGGCTGGGTCAGCCTAGGTGAGTGGCATCCCTCCCTTCAACTGCATTTCTTACTTGTTGCAACCCTCCTTCAGAACGACGTAACAAAATAATCGCCAAAAAAGACTTAAGCACTAATGGGACCAAGAGATACGTTTGCAGATATATTCTTGTAAAAGCTGATTTATAAAATATCTATGAGTATAACATAAACCATAGCTAATTCTTCATTTTTGGAAAAAATCATACCTCCAGAGTAACAGAATCTGGGTTTTTTTTTGTGTGTGTGTTTGTTTTTTTTTAATATTCTTTAGTTTCCCCAGCTCTCTACTGAGAATTATCTTTTTTTTTTTTTCTAAGAAAGTGATAGAAGGAGTTGGCAAGAATGTTTTTGAAATAATTCAGCACTTCAGAATCACATATCACTCCTCTCAGCGGTCACCAGAATAATCCACAACTCAGGGAGAGAATTTAAAGCAACTGGTTCTTCTACCACAGATCTTCTGGAGAAAGAAATGAAGTCAGAATGTATTTATGATTGGAAACATAGATGTGTCTTTGACAAAGAAAACATTTAATAGCACCATCAAAAAAGTTTTGAGATAAGATGTTCAAATCTGCTTAGTTGAGACTTTCTCTTTTGCAATCCAATACATGTTATACAGTAGTAAAGTTGAAGTTTGACTTGAAATTCAAGTGAAGATAATTCTCAAGGCAAGAGCTGCTCTGTCACACAAGAGAACGGAATGTGACATTTTCCATTATGCACTCTATTTTATGGCTGATAGCTCCTTAATATGAAGATTCATCACCAGTTATTTGAATTGTATGCTACTTTTCATTTTAAGAATTCGGACAGATTTTACCAGATATTTCCAGCATTTATGTCTAGCAGACTCCTAGAACTAAGGCCACAAAAGAATATTAAATAAAACTTCATGTTGACTGAATTTTTAGGATGCACACATCTCTCCTTTTAATCGGACAAAAGTTAGCAGCAATGTTTGCATATGTTTCCCAAGGGGAAAACATTGCTTTAAGGATGATATTGAATAATTGATTTTGTTCTTTTCTGACTACTGGATTATGGATAATACACGCTGTATAGTCATAGGATTACAGCAATTAACTTCAGAAAGCTGCCTGGAAGTAAGTTCAATGAAAAAACATCTTTTTTTTTTTCCCACACAGTTCTGTAATTCTATGCCTTTATTTATTTATTTATTAAAAGACCAACATGCTATCAGCAGGGATATTCAGTCACTAAGCATGAAACACCCATAGAATCCAGTCATTAACTACAGTCATGCAGAGAGAAACTTAAAATCCTGAGGGGAGGATTTTTTAGCACCCCACAGATAATAGCAGGTTACAGCAAAAACCAGTTATTTTATCAGCAGCTGGCTGCATAACATGATCCGTATTCCCAGAGAATTTTTCTCTCCTTGTGTCACCTCAGCTTGCAGTTGTGCTGGATGCTTCATGGCCAGTATGAAATGTTTTTTTAGAGTTCACTACCTGCTGGGCTTGGAAGTGCAAATCTGTAATGGCTGCCCACCACGGGTAGTCCATTAAAATGGTGTTAATTCACTCGTGGGCCATATCAGAGGAGGAGCAGTTGTCATAATCTGCCTGAGTGAGAAAAGTGCAACACGCTGCTAGCTGAAGAAGGTGTATCCACTGTCATCAATAACTTTGAGGGCTATTCTTTTGTAGACAGATGACATTTAGGTACGCTTTACTATTAATGCAGAGCATTCATCCATATGCCACTTGAAATTTCCTTTCTTTTTGAAGGTAACGGAGAAGAATTAGAGATCTGAAAACTTCCTTCCCAACCTCTCATCTGGAATTCAGCTTCTCTGGCAATATTCCTCTGACCTTCTTGCAGACCCTGTGCAAACAGCTGGCAGAGCTTGTGAGCCCACAGTTATATTACTGATTTCTCCTTTCAAAGCTGTTACATTCTCAGTGTGTCGGGGGGGAGGTGCAGAGTATGAGTAGAGCAGTGATGTAATACAATGCCTAACAAATCCTGCAATCTCTTGTCCTAGAACAGCTTAGATCCTCTTGATGTTTGCCTGTCCTTTTTATAAATCAGGGTAAGCCTTCAAAATGATGGCTAGAATTGATGGCACCTCCAGCTATCCCCTGTCCAGGACAGGGGAATGCTAGAAGCTGCTTACTTGGGTCTTTTTATGTACAGAAGATTATCTTAATCAATGGGTCTCCAAATACTATTTTGCACTGCATTTTTCCCACTGTGCTAAGATTTTTTGAATGGCAATATAGTAATGTAACCATGGTCATTAAGGAAATTAACAGAAGTAATCAGTTAAAGTATGTGATGGACAGTAAGACAAGGAGCCAAAGTCAACAAAAAAGAGGAAGCAAAAATGGGGAACTGTCAGGGCTAGATGCATGAAGTTCAAACTTACTTTGGACTTTCCAATATTTGCACTTGTAGCTTTATATAAACTTTCCAGATAAACATTTAATGTTTTTTTTTTTTTCTCCCACATAACTAGCAAGAGGACTAGAGGGAACAGCCTCTAGTTGCACCAGGGGAAGTTCAGGTTGGATATGAGGAAGAAATTCTTCTCCAAAAGAGTGGTCAGGTGCTGGAATGGGCTACTCAGGGGGGTGGTGGTGTCACCATCCCCGGAGGTGTTCAACAATCGTTTAGATGTTGTACTAAGAGACATCGTTTAGTGGGAAAATATTGGTGATAGGTGGATTGGATGATGTTGGAGGTCTTTTCCAACCTTGGTGATTCTGTGATTCTTCCTAAGGTCAACTTTTCCAGTTGTCTTCCAGAATCAAGAAACACACTTCTCTTATATCCTTTTCTGAACTAGTCAGATTGTTCCAGCTATCTGGTGCCAGTACTATCAGACTTCACACAAAGTCTGAGTAGCTGAGCTGCTCTAGTCATGTAGCAGTACAGCCACATGTTCTATTGCAGGATGCCAGGAACGGGTTCTTACTGACGTAGAGGACTAAGGGAGGGAAAATGTATTCCTGGGGATGGAGAACTCTCGCACCCTAAGGAAAGCTTCCTTAATGATCTGCCAGCTCTACTATGCTCCCTTGTCCTTGAGGACAGATTCCCAGGAGGATTTGTTGGCTAACTCCCTGAAGAGTTGGAATGCTTCCTGAGTTTACTCTTTGCCTGTCTGATACCCCTTAGGAGTTAGAACTCCACCACTGCCTGGTAACTACAGCCTATGCAGCCTACAATCCTGATGTCACTAATCAGTTAACTCTCATTGGTGATCAACAAATCCAGCACTGCAACCCCCCTGGTGGGGCTGTCTAGTACCTGGCTGAGAAAGTTATCCTTGATACACTCTAGAAGCCTCTTGGATCACCTACTCCTTGCTGTGCTACTTTTCCAGCAGATGTCAGGGTTGCTGAAGTCCCTCTGCAGGACAAGAGTCTGTGATCATCATGTCTTTTGTAGCTGGAGGAAGAAGGCTTCATCAACAGGCTCTGCTTGATCAGGCTGCTTGTAGTGGAACCCAATCACAAGGCTCCCTTTGTTGTCCCAGCCTCTAACTCTCACCCATAGGCTTTTGACTCACTCATGATCATTCTTCAGGGACAGCTCTCCACATTCTAGCAATTCAGCCCTAGCACTCCAGCACATCTAGCAATTAAGTATGCATAGTACTGAAACAAAAACAATGCCAATAATTTTTCACAATTCATACCCAGCCAGTTCACAAAAATGGCAGATCAAGTAGTCAAGAATAAAAACTGTTGTACAGAAGGCTGCACACATCTTCAGTCCCTTCTCCAATCACATGATCACATAAATGTTTCTAAAATGGCTTCAGAAGAGACAGAAGTCAGAATCTGGTTTCTGATCTTTTTCTGTTCTATGATTCAAGGATATATGCGATGCATTAGTATGCCGTTATATTACTGCCTAGTTTGATGCCATAAATGACACAGTTATTCAAAAAATATTTAACACATATGCTAGGACCAATTGGAATTGATCTATTCAACTTACAGTTCATTGTCAATTCACAAGTTAGGTGCAATTTGCTTCAGGTATATTTATCAGTGTGATCGAATTATTTATTTTGAAGACAATACGTAAAACTCTATCTGTGTGCAGCACAGCATGGGACAGAAGCGAGAGGCATCAGTAGATGCTAGTAGCCAGCTTCTCAAGCCAAGGCTGCAGAAGGGGGAATCAATCAGCCAGGCCTGGGAAGCAATGGAGAGCAGACACAGCTAAGGACCAGGGGGGCTGAGATGAATTCCCTGCATTTTAAGAATCCAGAGACTTTACTGGGACTCAGGAGGGAATTATGGTTCTCCAGCCACATGGACACAGACAACAAGAGAGGAAATGTTATAAACCACTCATTTCTACTATGAGCAAACTTTTGAGTTTGCTATTTAAGAAGTGTGCTAGCTTACAATCTAACACGTTCTGCCTTTTTAAAGTTTAGTGTTGTGGTTTTCTTTGGGAGCTCTTGATAAATGAGTCTCTACAAAACTAAAGCTCTGGCTGACTATAGCTCTGTCACATTTCACTCATGTTGCAGTTTCTCTTGTCTTTTTTTATTGCCTCATTTTCAAATCTTTAAAATCTGCTCAACATCTCTTCCTGTTAACATCTCTTGTAATCACTCAGGAAAGTCTCCTTCCCTGACCCTTTCTTTTTACTAGCTGACTTTGGGCCAAGTATAGACTATCATCTTTAATTTGACAGACATGACATTTCTAACTTGACAAACATGATAAAATATTTACTACTGGTAGTCTGAGAGCTCAAGTATAAGCATTTGCAGAAGAGTACTGATCTGGTGATATCTTCCATACTATAGTACCAAGCACACTGATGATGTGTAACATAGGTTTCCATTTCAGATGAGGCAATATCCATTTCCTTTGCCTCTACTGACCATCTCTCTGAGGCTCTGCATAGAAATCCTACTTCACCACATGCCATTTGCCTCTTGCTGTGGAGCACTGTATGCATAGCCTCCTCTGAAAATCCTGCTCACAGCTACATGATGCTTAGTGATGGTCTGCCTCAGTCCTTGAGAAGATAGATCCCAACGCTTTCTACCACACACTTTCCATAGTCTCAGCATCTGTAAACTTTAAGCTATATATTTTTTTCTTCTGCTAAGCAGACAGCGCTGCCTCCAGCACTTGCTGGAACCTTTCCCTTTGACTAGCCAGCAGATAAGCTTGTGGCCCTACTGTGCCTTCTTTGAATTCAAGTTTACAGATCAGAAATAGAACTGGATAAACTCCTGTGATCTCCAGATTATCAAACCTCTCTTTTCAATCTTTTATCTCTCTGGATGAGCGCAAACCAGCGAGCTCTGATCTTCCTTTCTTCTTGCCCTTATTTTTTTCAGATGGAGAAGCTGGCAAAATAACCCTTCTGTTGATTTGTGTCAATTCTCCAGTTCCTCTGAACACATTATTGAGTCTTTCTATGATGGTCTCAGTTTTCCGTAGAATGTAAGATTTTTCTGTTTCACAGCTGCTGTAGATGCACCTGCTAAGTCTGCTATTTAATCGCACCCAACTGTAACAGTGAGGACTAGTTTGTAAGTGCTTCTCTGAGAATGGGGAAACACTGTACCTCACGCTTTTGTCCAGCTCTTCAAGTTATCTTGCTGATCTCTTAATATTTATTTTATCATTACCAATGGTCTCACTAACTAAGTTCTTCATTCTCAAATTAGGTCTTAGAAAATCCCAAACACCATATGACTACATTCTCAGCTATGAAAAAAGAACAAAGAATTTAGAGCATTAAAAAGCTGGAGCTTATATTGGCCAGTGGTCTTATGTATAATGAAGAAGAAAAAAATGAATATTCTGTGTGTCAGGAAACATATAGCTAAGAAAATGGTTTTCTCATTGCTAGAAAGTTGGTGTTATTTCACATTAGGAGAAAGATGAATGTGTAAAAGGGGAATGAAGTATGTAGCAAGATTAGCACTCATTTTGAAGCCACTAGTGTATTAATCTGTTAAGGATAAAGAAAGACAATGCTATATTGACTTCATCAATAAAAAAATCTCTCACCGAAGAAAGACGAATTAAAAAATACATTTTTATGAAAACTTTTTAAGTCTTGAAATATGGTCCTATAAAATAGCACATTGTCCTGATTAACTGTGATGATTAAGAAGGAAAAGAAAATGTAGAGAAATCAATGCCAAGGAATAAAAGTCATCATATAAATGATGGAAGTAACACAGCATTATTTAGTTTTGCTGCACCTAAATTGTAATACTGAGAAAAACACAGATGCACTGAGATGAAATTTCAGCTAACAAAACCAACTGCATTGAAACAGTCAATATTGACTGGTTTGATTGGTGACTATTGACAATATTCAGGACAAAACTGTGTAAAATGAAGTTTGAAGTTTGAATCTGGCTAGGTCCTAGATTACAGAGGACAAGAGAAAGTCTGGAGAAAGTTATGAGAAAGAGCTAATAAAGCACATGAGAAACACATAGTAAATACAATAATACAGTTGACAGAAGGTTCAAAATGAGACAGCAGTGGGCTCTAGCAAACGAGCAAACTACTTTTTGGGGTGCATTAAACACAGCATAGCCAGTTGGCCAAAAGAGGTGATTTTCTCACTATACTTAGTGTTGGTTCAGCCTCACCTTGAATATTGTCTGCACTTCTGGGCTCCATAATATAAAAAGGACATTAAGATACTTGAATGCATCTAGAGGAAGGCAACAAAGCTGGTGAAAGGACTGAAGGCATGTCCTGTGAGGAGAGGCTGAGGGCAACTGGGTTGTCCAGTCTGGAGAAAAGAAGGCTAAGGGGTGGCCTCAGTGCTCTCTACAACTTCCTTAAGGAAGAAGTGGAGTGCAGGGGGAGGTACACATCTCTTCTCCCTGAGATCCAATGACAGGAATGGCAAAAAGCTGTGCCAGGGCAGCTTCAGACTGGGCATTAGGAAAAAAAATATTTATGTTAAGAGTGGTTAAACACCAAAACAAGCTTTCTGGAGAGGTAACCAATGCCCAACACCTGTCAGCACTGAAGAAACATTTGGATAATTCCGTCAATAATCTACTTTAATTTTGGTTAGCCCTGAAAAGGCTTATATTTCTGAAGGGGTCAGGCAGTTGGACCCCACAGCATTTGTAGGTCCTTTCCAACTGTTCTGTTCTGTTCTATTCTATTCTTTGAAAATAAGTTTTCCAGCAAGAGGTGATATATTTAATTTGGCCGACTAGCCCAGCAGGAAAACTGTACTGGCTATATTGACAGACTTAGTGAGACAACACCTCTTGCTATAAATGTTGCTTCTCTTATATCTTCAAATCATTCGGGCTATTTAAATGCTACAACAACAGAATCTGAGAAGTACACAATATAGACAGCAAATTCAGGTTTACAGATAGGAGGAATTTAAAAAGATAATTTTATGAAGGGTTGAAAACATGATGACATCAGATACACAGTATAGAGAACTAGATAATAAATTACAGTAAAAAATCAACAGGATAAATGAAAGTGATTAGCAAAAAAACAAAAAAAACCAACAAAAAAAATTTTTATATCTTCTTTCTTTTTGTTTGACTGTTCTTCTAAAAAATCCTTGTGATACTTTGGGTTTTTTTTTTTTTTCTAGCTTTGATTTTATCAGTAAACAACATTGTCAACCCTTCCATTTCCAAACAGAATATTGACAATTTTGCTTTGTTACACATTCTGGTTTCCTTTAGGCTATGATATTCAGACATGAGATTTAAAAAAAAAGGCTAAACTATTGATGGTTATTATTTATTTGATTTATTTGATTTTATCATACCTTGGAATATTATATTACCAAATAAAATTATCTTCCAAAATTACCTATGACATGAAACTCTTAGCTTGATTCAATGTACTTTTCTGAGTGGTGATATTATCAAGATAATTTATGATAATTTACCAAGATAATCTATGCCCATTTCACTGCTGGTGTGGATCCTCATTAAATTTGTACCCGTTTTGGCTTGGTAAGCCCTCTCCACAACATGAGCCCACCTTGGTCCAGACTTATGTGTCTCACATCAAAAGCAGCACTGAAATGTCGCAATAAAGAGCCCTTAGTTTTATAGTGGTAACTGGGCTGAGGGAAATTATCACTCAAACAACAAAAACATTGACATGGATCTTATGTAAGCTAAGGCCCGGAAATGGGAAGAACCCAGTTACATGTAATGAGACTTGGGGAAGATGGTATTTATACTGAAGAGTGGGAGTCTGAAAAGTTTCCTTTCAAGCTGCACAAATTAAAGCAGACGCAAAACTGTTACCATTTAGAAATGAAAAAGTAAGGAGGTTGGAAATAGAAGTGGAAAATAGATTTGAAAAGAGATTTAATTTTAATGGAGTAGCTGGATGAAAGCTAGGGACAGAAACAGACACTACTTAGACCTGTATGTGATGTCAAGTGGAAAGCTCAGGAGACAGACGCTGGATGCTGGAGTAAGATTGATCTAACAATAGATGCAATTTAAGTGAAAAGGCTAAGGTGTTAGCAATGGGGGGGATGAGATGGCATCAATTTAAAAGCAGATTTAATTTAAACAGAAAGGCCAAGAAGGTAGAAGGTGGAGACTAAAACGAAATCAATATTAAATTAGCTAAGTAGAAGCTTGAATCAAATCAGCTAGTTTAACAGAAGGGCATGCAGTGAGTATTTGGAAGTAGGTGAGAAATGCCTGGACCTAAGAAATGTCAATGAGCTGCCAATGGGAAATACATTCCCCCTAAATTAGAATCATGTTTCCATTTTAGTAACAATATTATTTATTACAGTAGTAAACCAAGGAATCTTAAAGAAAGGTGTGATCATCTCCAGTTTAAGGAAAATTACAAAATTATAATTATATTCCTATTTTAAGTGAATAGTCTTTTATGTATATATTAATATGTATAAATGGGGTATGGAAAATACTAGTCAGAATCAACAGCAGAAATGATTGATATGAATTACAACTGCTAAACCGGAATTTATGAGCTAGTAATGAACTAGTCTTTAGGAATCTTCCTTTCCAGTTATCAACTTAAGGCAAAGGGGAATTTATATATACCTGTTTGACACAAAATATGTATATTTATATATATACAATTAAATATACATGTACACATCCATGTATATATGTATACATATGTCTACGTATGTATTTTTCCACAGAGGTCAAAATTGGCCAATGTATGCTATGATACTGTTCTGATACATTTCTCTGTTCAGACAAATATATTAATGCTTTCTGCAAATACTAAATAAAAAATATTTTGCATTCCATGCAGATATTTCTAAATGTTTTAAATGAAATTGCATTTAAACCATTAGATATTTTCTGCTGTTCTCATCTATAAATATTCCAGGAATATCCAATTAAAATTCTTTGTGATAAAATGTCTGAGATGATACTTTTTTTACTGAATTTCAGGAAAAAACTTCATCTTGTGTTTATAGGAGGAACTGTGGAAAGGCAATGGAGGACTCTTAGAATGCATGATTTACTCTTTTCCTTTAATGAAAAATAAATAAGCAGTTGGCTAGCATGAAAATAGCATCTTGACTATCATACATATGCCAGGAAAGATAGCTTGGATTTAATACAAAATTAAACATGGTATAGATAGAGGAAATCAGAGGCAGTAAAAAAACAAATTCTTTACTGAAGATATTTTGCCCAAGTTGTATGGAAACTCAAGGACAATTTCTTCAAGTTCTTTGCGTCAGACCTTATAGTAAACTAAGCTCTATCAATGAAAAATTGTGCTAGTTTACATGTCTTCTAGATGATGCTACTGTCTCATGCTTCATCTACACCATACTTGGATATATGTTACATGTTGCATTCCACATTAAATTTACAGTACTTTCAGGTAGATAGCTTCTGCTGCTGCTAGAAATATTCCAGGATCAAGACTTTCCTTTTTATATATTGTGCATTATCTATTATTTGAAGACAATCTCTCAGCTAGAATGAGGTATTCTGTAACAGACCATGGATATTACAACTGGAGACAAAGACAGTTTTGTACACTTTGCTAGGACAATGAAAATAGAATGGGTATTTTTTTCTAAGTTGTTTTTCTGAAATGGATTATTCATCTATGATTTTAAAGCAGAATAAAGAAGAGGGGATCATTCTTCAGCTGCATTATTTTATGACTGACTTAACTAAGATCAAGATGTCTTCTGCATTCTATTAATACAATGGTATTAATACAATAGTGTATATATATAATTGTATATATAATAGTGTTTATATTGTTTAACAGCTTTATTTTATAGTACCTTTGTTTTTTGAGCTATATATATGCAATTGTTTCAATAGGAACAAGAACAAATTCTTGTTCAGACAATTGTATAATAAAATAATATATTAAAAAAAAAAGAAAGAAAAATGAAATATGTAAATGTGAAATGTAGTGTTAATTTAAAAAGTATAATGACCCATAGGTATTTGCTACTTCATTATATACATCAGAATTCATTCTGTCAGTGTAGTGTAGGAGTGAGAATGCATTTTCACTTAATTCACACATTAAGGGTAATGATAGGTTGGAGGACTGTAACACCATGCAGTGTTGTTAGAATAATAGGTTTATCCTTTATATTTACAGTACGGAAGAAAGCTGAGTCTGATGTAAGTAGAAGAGCAAATAAGTGAGCCTGCATCTAGTCAGTAAACTCCCAATGGAACAGATCTCTTCAGTCTATGGAAGCTGACATTTGACTCCACTAAATGTTTGATGGGATTGGCCTGGGTTGGACTGAGGGAGCCTCCTGGATACTACTGGTGCTATTTCCGATTGTACTTCAACCTCTTTTCTGCTTCACAATGGACATCTGCATGGCAATGACTGCAGCTGTTTCACCAACACAGATATCTCAGAATTGTGGGGTTTTGGGTTACTCTTCCGGATGAACAGAAAGATGCAAATTTATTTTCAGGCCTTGCAAAAATACTGACGGTCACTATCATTTTGTAGAAATATCAAAGCCAGTCTGGTAGCCATACTGTTGTTTGAGTGCTGGGCAGCAAAACTTATGATCATTTAAAAAACTCTATGTCAAGCATATTCATTTGCTGGTCAGTAACAGTACATTTTGTTTTGATATCTGAAGTCATTATGACCTGAAGCTGAGCACAGTAAGTGATAAAGCTCAGTGATGATCTTTGCTTCTGGCTACTGTTTGGAAAGTTTCATAAGTCCTTGTTTTCAGTAAGAAAATTCAGGACAGTCAATGTTCTGGGTATGTTTGATTCTAACAAGGCCCTTTAGTTTGGAGAAGTATCCTCTATCCTGGTCGTCTTTCATATTACATGTTTTATTATAGAAATAATCTATTCTATGAGGTAAACAGATTCAAGTATACGGGAAACTGCAATTGACATAAAGATATTAGTCGTGTGTTCCCAACTACTACCTAGTTATGAAATGTGGACTTATAAATAAAGGTAATCATACAGACGTATGAGTCTGTTGCTACTAATAGTCGTGGTGGTTTTTCATTCCTTTTGCAAAACATAAATTATTTATAAGAAAGGTATCACTGTTGGACATACTGTGTAGCTACAGAAATTAAATCTGAAGAAAAAAAATTCTCTCTCATTAGATTACTGACAACAGATGCTCAATGGTATGTATAAATACAATGCCATATGTCAGATAAGGCAATATGGTAGTTTTTCAGTGTTGGTAATAATATATTTTGGTTTACTTAATATTTATGTAATGACACCATATGGAGGTTCCTACAGATACCACAGTATGAATAAAATTCCTTTTTAAAACAGGATTCATCTTCATGTTCTGAAAATACAGCTGAACTCTGAATTCAGCCAGTGTTGAGAGAGACAAAACATTGTTTATTTAATTTTGTTCTTGTGATTTCATTTGTTGGATAAAACTTTCCAATATGATGAATGGAAGCCCCTTCCCCTTCCTTTTTCTTTTTTTCTTTTTTAATTTTCACTCATTTATAACAGAGAGATTGAGCTTCCTTGGACTGACCTTTTGATGTTTCAGTCTTACTTTTGTAATAAATGCTGAAATGACAGTTGTAGGTTTTTGATAAATCTTCTCCTCTGCTTTTACATCTTTTTTCTTACACATTTTATGTACAACTCAGCTTCCACTTCACAAATAACATACAGTACAGAACTATCCCTTTAGAGAAGTGTTGATGGCATGCTTATGAAATAGTGCTATTATTTCTCAAAGGAAGTCCAGAAAGTATTTATAAATTTAATAATTTTTTAACAACGTATTTTGCCGAGTCTCCAAACTTCACTTTATTAAACCCATTCTGTAACTCTGACAGGACAGTAACAAGCTTTGAGTTCATTTTTAGTAGAAAATGATTCACAAACAGGATAGTGACAGGCTTTTATGATTACGGATTTCACTTATTCTGTTCCTTCAAAGGGGCTTATATAGATTGATAGACCTACAAAGATAGAAATGAAAAAATGAAAGGAAGAGATATAAATAGACTTTTTCATTAGGATGAATGATGGAAGGTATTAACTCCACTACAGCACTGTGACTTTTACATGTCTTTTTTTCATTCCTTTTGACCTGCTATCATCTTCCTTCTAAGTAAAAGTTAACCACAGTCTGAAATGTAGGTAAGGTGAGCAATAGCTGGAAATAAATGTTTCCTCAAGCATTATTACTGTTCAGAAAAGCGTCCATCAGCCAAAATGTCAGCCTCAAAATCCATTTAAGGACTGCACAGAGGCTAAACAGGCAGCTATTATTAATTTTTAAGTCTGCCTGACAGGTTTCAGATCAAGAACTGGGGTTAACTTGATGCACTGAGTACTGTGGAATGTAATTAGGAAGGCTTTGACTCTCAGAGGGCTGAGGATTTATTCCATGCAAACTACTGCAAAAATATGAAAGAATGACTGCATTTACCTAAGAAAAGAACTTGATGCATCATATTAAAATTAATAAAATTGCTTTTTCATTGCAGCTTCTTTGACTTTTATCCCAGTGTAATCACTTTATACTTTTAACTCAACTATTTTCAGGCACCACTGCACGTCTCTTTTACATAATTTTTTGTTCGTTATGCTGCAAGTTTCCAGAAAAAGTCCTGCTATTCTCAGCTAATTACCAAACCAAATCATTTTCCCACTGTGGCTTACATAGATGTTTCTCCATTTAAAACATATCTGTGGAATTGATACAAATGAGTTAACATTTGTCCTTAATATATTTATCTATAAAAATGGAGGACTCTAAAACACAAATGGGCATTAAGAAACAAATTAGCCTCAGCTGAGATACTAAAAGGCTATTTAGCTGCTTTTGATTGGATTCAGGATCTTAGGAAAAATAAATAAATAAAAAAACAACCACAGCAAAATAGAAATTATTTTACTCCACTTGTTGTAGATGTGCCAGTTCTGTATCTCCACTCCACTTCCAACACACTGCTCTTACCCCCTCCCCTTGATGATCCTCCACTAAATAAAACAAATTTATTTGCACAAGAGTCTGGAAGGTGATAAAGATACAAGTGAAAATAGTAAATTGGCACAATGCTAATGAAGGATGTAGAGCTGAATTATACCACATGTTCCAATATTAGTAGAATGATTTTTAGTTGTACCTAACAAAACACCAAATTGCAATTGGTAGTTCTGGAATACAAGCAGAAATTAAATGCAGATGTCTGGTTTCCTTATGGAGAATGGGCACTGTGTAGATTTTAAGTACTGGATCATGATAGCACTTGATGTGTTTTGTTTTTTTAATTAATGATGTCAACTGTTATTCTCAGTGATTTAAATTTCTCTTGGTAACAAATAGCATGAAACTCTCAAAAGACAATGGCTGGCAGTCAGAGTGGACTGGGTCATGGATGTCAAAGACAGACATTGCCCTGACACTTCTAGCATATTTTCAAGTAAATAAAGCCATTAACTTGACAATAACCCTCTTTTAAGGCCCTGAATGTAAACTGCTTATACTCTTTAGCAAGTGACTATGTTTTCCAACAATATGTTATATTCTTTGATGTGGGTTTTGTATTACTTTAATGCATACCTCAAACACTGATGTGTGAAGCACAAAATGAAGGGCCAAACAAACAAACAAACAAAATGAAATAATTTAAAATACTTCTGTAAAATGTAAAGAGTCTGTCTTCTCAGGTACAGATATATTTATGTGTTTATGTGTGTGTGAATGTACACACACCATTATTTTTTAGAGTTACTGTAGTTTCTCTTGCTTATCAACCTGCCAGCCATCCCAGTCATTTAATGAAGTCTCACACTTACAGGAATTTTCTTAGCAATTGTCTCACAAAGAACGTTTCCAGACATCAATATGAAGCCCTGCATAATGACATGACTCATCACAGCTGTACGATAAGGACAATTATCTCTTGATTTCTTTATTGTCTTTGATCCACTCTCAAGTTATATGTATGACTTGCTGCCACACTATCCTTCACATTTATCCTGTGCTACCAGTTACTAATCAGCAATTTCTGTCTTTCAAAGGGATATTGTCTGGGCTCTTCCTTCTCCTTAAGTCCTAACATTTTATGTTGTTCTTCTCCAAGTTCTTATTTACTGTTCCTCATTTACTGTACCAGTCTTTGTCTAGGTTACTTAGCCTTTTTCACAGTGTACTATGTATACAGCATATTTAGGATTTCTTCCTACTCAGTATTATCTGAAAATTTCCTTGATATATTTTCCTCCCATTAAAAACCTAAATGGAAGCATTAGTAGATTTGATACTAATACCTGTTGCATTACGATGGATAACTGAAAAGAGTACTGTTTGTAACAATGAAAAAAAACTTGTTTCTTCACACTGTTTTCAATCAAAAATTCTGCCTCCCCATCATGGTCATGAATTACTCAAATTATATTTTCAATAAGATTTTTAAAATGTTAGCAAATACAGTCTTGAGTTCTGAACTTTTTTTCCTACTGTATTTATATCACTCACAGGTGCTATTCTGTGCAGAAACAAAACAACAAGTTAAGATTTATGAATAAAATTGTATGAATAAATATTTACTTGTATATTATTTATTCTACAGCTATAATGTGATGTTTTTCTTGGCATTTGTTCAATATTTTGCTAGAGGTAGATGTACTGCTTAACTCCTTATATGTGAGAAGTGACTGAAATGGAAACATCTTCTGTATTTCAAACAGACTTGTTTTCAGTTTGCTTCTCTTCGCTCATCCAATATAATTCCAGTCTCACTACTGGTTTTAACAACGCGTATGATAGTCATGTAGGTAATGGTGAGTTAGGCAGTTCTCACAATCTGTTTTCTCATAGCTTCCCACCACAGCACTCAACATATTCACATTTTTCCAATGACCATTCAGTGACTTTAAATACATGCTTTTTGAATGATGTTCACATTTTTAAACTTTTTGAACAAAACAGGTATATATATCAGTGTTTTCTTGATAAAAGTAGGTTAAGAACATGGGGTCAGCATTTCAGATGCATGATCTAGTTACTTTTAAGAGATGAATTTATCTAATTGTTAATGAGAGTCTACAGTACATTGTAAATGGCTTGATATGTCATCTGCATTAACTTTACTGCTGTTAAAACTGTTCTTACGAAAAACAGACTAAGTATCTTCAGGAGCCTTGATTCTTGTTTAGATGTACATATAAAAAACAAAGTGTATGTGTAACATGAGTGACAAGCTTTTCAGCACTATACCTGGCTCATGTAAAGTGGTTCGCAGATCCCTACAAACAAATTCAAAAAGTACAATCCATACATTTGTAGTACCTAAGTAAATATGTGTTTGAGTACTATTGGTTGTGTACATGAATGTCAGATTCTGACATTTTTTCAATCTTTGTTCTTCCTGGTAGTTAATGCAAGACCAAGTCTCACCCCAGGTAGTGTGGCTCCAGAGATGAATAGGTGAGTATCAGTACTTACAGCTGTCCTCTTCCTCCATGAAAATACTGATCACGTAACAGGCATACACAAATCCAATCAGCTGCATGAAAGAAGAGGAAAAGTAATCATGAGAACACAGTGAACACTTAATAAGCTTTTATTACAATACCATATAAGTACACCTATCACAGCTATATTTAGAAAAAAATTCCTCCTATTTCCTGAATTTATATGTAAATTTCAGTGCAAGTGGTCACATACAGCTAAATTAAAGATACTTTCTCTCTTTCCTCATGCTGCGTTATATTTTAAAATCATTTCCTGTTTTCCTGCCTCACTGAGATCAGCACTGATGAATGCTACTCCGAAATGCTAGGTCTGAACATTGTATTAGAAAGTACTTAGATCTTGATTTTAGGTTACTGTTTTTTTTTTGAAGATACTCAAAACCGGTCTGGATGCCTACCTGTGTGACCTCCTGTAGGAAGCCTGCTTTGGTAGCAGGTTTGGACCTGATGATCTCTAGAGTCTTCCAACCCCTGCGATTCTGTAATTCTTTTTTTGCTAAATATATGTGTGTGTAGATGGTCCCCTATTTTACATATTTACCTGTTTACATATTTACCTAATTTACATATTAAATTGAAAAAATATTTACTGACTGCTATGGAATTATGTTATAGTAAAGTTATTACAGAATCCATGAGAGATGTCACTTTGTCTTGCAGAAAGTGACCCAGTGAACTGCTTGGCAAAAGTTTAATTTGATATGCTAAATGTCATGATGTTGTTAAATAGGAAAGTTGAGATATGATTCATCAGCATCAAGAAACACTTTGTCAGAAGGGCCTATCTTTAAATCACATTCACTAGGCAAGAAAAGAGCAGACTCATTTCCCCAAAGGACAACAACAGCAAAATCACGCCATTGCTTTAATAGCATATCCCACAAAAACATTTTCCTCAGACAAGGTCTGTGTCACTTGTGCCACCGAGAGAAAGGGATTAAAATTTTCAGGACAGAGAACAGAAATTCTGCTTATTTGCTTTTCATATAGACAAAATCTTCTCTTACGACCATCACCAAAAAGAAAATTCCACTGGGAAAGGAAATCTATTAAACTGCACTGTCCAGACATGCCCATGCTTGAGAAAAAACTGTTTGTGCAGCTGTACACAATTTGTGCTATCTGAAAGCCTTGAGGAGACTGTTCATGAGAGATTTCTAAAATAACCCAGAGATTAGTTTTCAAAAAACCCTTTTTTCATCTGTTCAATAAAAAAAAAAAAAAAAAAACAACAAAAAAAAACTAATTAAAATAGTTCTTTTAAGGTTGTCATGGATCAAGCGTTTGAGAAAGAGGTAATTTAATAGTATCCAGACAGGTATAAGCTCCTTCAGCGGCACAGAAATCACTCCAACCTGCTTTCTCATTGGGCTACACCAAGAGCTTTACAAGCAGCTCCAAGAGTCTCTGCAGACAAAAAGCTTGTCCACACAAGGGAATTCAGGGAAGTTAAGATGAATTAACTAAAGCTGTGAAATCAATGCACAGAAGATAAAGTACATTAAATCCCTGTGTGGCCTTTCCCATTCAGAAATAAAGTGGCCTCAGCTCACTGCAGCTTAATCCTCCTCCAAGGGATTAATCCTCCCAGTGGAGAATTAAACTGCAGTGCACCCAGGCTGAGTTCCCTGTGAATGAGAGCTGCCACAGTGTTGCGGCCCAGTCCTGCCAGAGCCTCCTGCCTAGGCCTTTCACCTCGCTGGGGGTTTTGGGAAAGGAACTAGTGGGTTTAATCCAGCTTTCTTCTGGTCTTGAGCCGGCTCCAGCACTGGCAGCATCCTTGGCTTTTTTTTTTTTGTTTGTTTCTCTGTGTGTGTGTGTGTGTGGAGTCATATTTATTAGGGAAAAGTTGCCACCTTCACCTTTATCAGGTGGACACTGGGTGGAGGAGTCTTTCATGCATGCAAACTGAAGCAACGTTACATAAAGGATTCCAATGGATTGAAAAAAAAACAATCATACTTGAGGTATATTGCTTATGCTAGCTGAACATTACACATAGATTAAACTGATATTGCATCAAGAAATATACAAATACCAGAAAATAGGTGGCTTTTCGTGAGGTAATATCATCCATTTATTTACACTATTTCCATTCACTACTGACAGTGTGTAATTTGACCTTGTGAGTCACTTGGGTTTGTTTCTTCTCCCTAAGTATGGGACTGAAATATTTGGAAGCAGGCATGACAGTTCAGCCCACAATCTTTGTAGGTTAAATGTTTTTGAGGGCAGCTCAGCTACTTCCTTAACATTTGTCATTGCTTTACTTCTTGATTTTTTTTTTTTTTTTCTACTCAAAGTCAGAGGGAATGCTAGCCCCACCTCCCATCCTCCCGGCATAGAAAGAGATTTCTATTCTCATATACAATAATCTACTTGACCAAAAGGGGAAAGCAACAAGCAAGCAAACAAAAGGAGGGAAAAATAAGAGGTCTGCTCTCCAAAAAGTGTGGGGTTTGGTAAACCTGATTGCTTTAACAGCCATAACAGCTTACGTCTTCCTCTTTCAGTATATCTCCTTAAAGTAAACCTTTTCCCACTGATGTTACTGCTTGGAAAGCTGTTGTAATGTCTTCGCCATATCTGTTATAAAATCAGTAGCCTTTCACTGCTTATCAGTGTTTCTTTGTATTTCTTTTAACTATTAGATAAATGTTCCTTAATTAGACAGAAATCAAAGCTACTTGTCATGTTTATCCTGCATACTTGTTTAAAACATACATTAAAAATGTACTTACCCCCTCAGTTAATTTTGGAGAAAAAAAAAAAAATCAGGTCTTTAATCACACTGGAAAATATTGTAATCCACCATATACCAAGAACTACTTTCTGTAATTAAATGGGAGAACACACTCACCTCTGAAAGAACATGGCAACAAAGAGGAAAAATAGCCCTTTGACAACAGTTGCCCAGTATACATGCTCTGTGGTGGACAGCGATATTTGGCTTGTAACCAGCATACTTGTAATTATAATTGGTAACTGATATCTACACTACAATTAACAAGAAGTGATGAAGTGGGAACAAATTAGACCTGTACTGAGATCCTTAAACTGAGCTACAGTCACCACAGTGGAATATTTTTATAAATGTATTAATTAAAATCTCTTCTTTTGCTTTATTGATGGACACATGAATAAAATATTTATTCCAACAAATTACTTTTACTATCTTGATTAACCCAGCTGCTGTTTAATTAATAATGTTATGCTCATGTGAACCCATCCAGCCATCATGTTAATTGCCAATTTGCAGTGAGTTGACTGATATGTATTGCCTGGTTTGTTGGTATTGGAAATGCAGGCTATTGGCCTGGCACCAAGTGATAGGCATAAATGTGTGTCCCCTGATAACTAAAGAAGCCATGATGCAAATGACCTGGAAGATATTTAATTTGCTCATTTTGGATTTCAGTAATCTTTCAAAGGGAATGATAAAGTAGTTAGAGCAGGATGTCCAAAATATCAAATGTTGTTAGTAATTAGAGAAATGGGAACCTAGAGCTTGACACAGAGAGCAATTTAGATGCCAAGTGGTCTTGACAATGTTTTTTAAAGACATGGGAACCTTTTGGGATCCTTGCACTGACTGCTTTGCTCGCAGAGCCCAGACTAGTGAACTGTTTCAGAAGTCATTTGTCCATGTCATTCGGCAGAAAATGAAGTGGAAGAGGCTAGTATCCTCTGCTTTCACTCAGCCGCACTGTTCTTAGAGCACAAATCCTGCTCTGGTGAGAATAAATAATACATAAAATAATCAAAAAGTAGAAAGTATACAAAAATACTCAGATATTTGTCACAGCAGGTACTGAGACCCCCAGTAGTATCTAGTCCATCTTTCAGAAAAATCAAATAACTCTCAGAAGAGTCAGACATTGGCCATGATTGGAATCACAGAATGGCTTGAGTCAGAAGGGAGTTTATAGATCATCCAACCCCTCTGCTTTGGGCAGGGCTGCCACCCACTGGATCAGGCTGCCCAGGTGCCCCATTCAGCCTGACCTTGAATACCTCCAGGGATGGGGCATCCACAACCACTCTGGGCAGCCTGTGCTAGTGCCTCAGCACCCTTTGAGAGTAAAATTTCCTCTAAACATCTAACTTAAATCTCTCTTCTTTTAGTTTAAAACCACTCCCCTTTGTCAATCACTATGTACAGAGTCAGTCTCTTTGTTTATAAGCTCCCTTTAGGTACAAGCCACAATGAGGTGGCCTTCTCTCCAGGCTGAATGCCCAGCTCCCTCAGCCTTTCTTCAAAGGAGAGGTGCTCCAGCCCTCTGATTATCTTTGTGGCACTCCTCTGGTTTTGCTCCAACTGGTGATCTGTCTGGTGTCGGGGGGGCTCCAGGCCTGGACTTTTCATATATAATATATATTCTCCCAAGAGCCTCAGATAAAAATGAAATACTAGCCTCTGTTATTTTTTTCCCTCTAAAAGACATAAATGTTGTAGTCTAACTAAACTCTCTAAGCTCATGATATGGACATCTGCATGAAATATAAATGCCTAAATTAATAGAAGTGAAATTAGATTATATAATTGCCCATCATTAAGCTGTAAGAAACTACGAAAACATGCAAGACATTTAAAAAAACCTAATCATTTGAGCAAATACATGCTGTGCTATAATTGCTTTATAAATGAATATTACTATAGCATATCCTATTAAAGAGAAGAACCAAATTGAGTGTAAAATGTATATTTACTTGCAAATTAATGTATTTTAATAGTTACCAGTTAACGTGGATTAACTTTTCTTTAGGAAAACAAGGACAAATACAAAATTAAAAGTGTTTATTTAAATCAAGGTTATTGTTTTCAGAGTGAAATATTTTTTATTAAAATTGATGGTTTCAGAAATTTTTATTTAAATCATTCTACTTGGCTTTGTCATCATCAGCTGTGGCCTTACAATCCATTTTCACATTATGTGATTACTTTCCTATCTCCTGCACATATTGCAGTTCATCTAGACCAGAACTGTATACTGAGGATTTAAGATTACATGAAGCATTGCCCTAGGCAATCAGGTTGTTCTTCAAAATCAGGTGTACAATAGGACACTTATCACTACTAAGCTACTACACAGTGTTTAATAGAGTTCTCATTACAGTAACATAGGATCAGCCAAATAAACTAAGTCGGCATTCTGTAGGCCATTGGAGGATGCGCGTAACAGAGAGGTAAACTAGATTTGTAAGATTCTTCCAGTCAAAAAGATATGACAACTCCGCTTCAAGCTTGATGTTCAGAATACACTGCAGTATATGGTAGCACAACCTTGTGAAGTACATTATACTAAGTATTTTTTTTTTCTTTCAACTTAAAATCAATTGGATTTGACTAAAATAAAATTCAGGTGTTAGGAAGATTATCTACCAATTTCAATTACATAACCTAGAGCCAGTCTGGTCCAGCTGTTCCATTTATAGTACTAGTTAAGAGCTCTCCCAGAGGCTACAACTCAGGCCTTAAAATGAATTAAAGACTCTAAAAATTGGTGACAAGAGCTGATGAGTACTTTTGCATTATATTGATAGGGGAGAAACAAGTGAATAAATTTGCTAAATTAAATGTATCTTCTTAAAATGTATGTAAAGTTTGCTGTTGGCTAATACTACACAAGGTAACTCCCCTCAAATGCTATCTACCTAGCAGAGCTGCTAGAGAGCAGCATTCTGGAAAAGATTGTACCCCCTAGCTACCATGCATTCTGAAGTCTTGCACGCTATCTGCTGTTCTCAAAACTTGGTAACAACATTGTAACCTCCATTTTAAGTTAAAAATTCTATTTGACTATCCTGCCGAGTCAATATCAGGCGCATTTTTACCTGCAATTTCTCCATCAGCTTAAACATAAAACTACCTCTATTGCCCAGCTGCTGAAAAGACATCACCAGTTAAGAGGGAGTAGAGTTCTGTTGCCAAGGTCTCAGCTTGGCTAGGGTTGAAAACAAGGAAACTAGAAAAACAAGTAAGAACATTACTATTCCTTCTATCTCTCTCCCTCAAATGTTTAGTTTACTTAGGGTTTATTCTCTCTCTTTTCTTTAGAAAAAATGACGGTGTTATTACAAGGAAAAGCTGGAGGATTTGGATTAGACTGCAGGTGAGGCTAGGGAACCTTTATTCTTGACACACAAGAGAGAAACAAGTCTCTGGCACTAATCCTGTTGATCTGGTTATCCATTATTTAATAGGTGAGTTTAAGATTTTCAATGAAATGAAAGTCTCAGTATGGAAAAATACTAAACAAAATATTTAAACACAGTACTTAAAAATAATTATGACTGGCTAGAATACACTATTTTATCTTGCAAGATATTAATCACTTGTTAATTATTTGACTGAATAAATTGGAGGTCAACAGTTTAAAATAGAGGCAATTTTAAACCTTGAACAAGATGATGGAAAGGAAAGGAGATGAAGATGGAAAGAAAGAAGGATAGAACAGAGATCTACATCTGAACAGACTCTTAGAAAACTACCAGAAAAGAGTTGGATAAGCAAGATTTATTTTTCCTCCAGATCTTAAGGGAAATAAATATTTTGTTCAGAATGGGATGAAATCTCTTATACTTAAGATACCTGGCAATTAATTCAGTCTTCAGCTAACTGACTTTCTGTCGAGGGAAGGTTGTTTTTCCTAGATAAGCAGGACATTGAGCCTCAATATTCCACAAGATGCAAGGAGGCACACTGCACTCCAGTAGGGTTAATAATGTGGGGAATCATAAAAAAAAGGTCAATGTGATTATTACAAAGTTAGTCAGCAGCTGATTTCTGTAAAAAATTTCTTGATCAAATAAAGGACCAAGCCTACTCAGCATATAACCTTCTGGCCAAATAGCAACTCCTGGTGGAACCCCTTGACCACCAAAGACCCCTTGCAAGAATCCCATATTAATACAGCGCATGCGTAACACTAGATTTTAGTATGTATAGCAGTTTTTGGAATAGGCATACACTTAACACAAATGGTGTGAATATTCACGTTTTCACATGAAAGAGATCCCCATGCACCCAGCACTGCAATAAAGGTTGTCTTTTTAAGCTGTCATTTCAGTTGGCAAGTTTCATTCCTGGATTTCAGTGACACTTAGGTTAATACCTAATCAGCTCTTCAGCTGAATAACAGGATGCGAGAAAACACTTTACATATGATTTTACAAGAAGGAGACAGAAAGCTGGCTTCTCTTTATTTCTTTATTTCTGTAAATCTGGCTTTGTGTTATTTCTATATTCTTATAATAAGTTTGTTCTCTCTCTTTTTTTTTCTTTTGTTTTGCTTTTGCTTTAGCTTGCTAGTGTCAAGAATAATTCCAGAGCTATTTACAGATGACACAGCATTTCATATCTTTCCACTAGGCACACTTTAATTCAGGTTTGATGGTGTCTTGTAACCCAAAGTGATTCTTTGAGGTATCCATAAGGTTTCATCTCCCTTGAGCTTTGGAAGCTGGTAATGAAATTGTGCATGTAGGAGGTACCAAAGTAAACTGCTTTGAGAAGAGTAAAGTACTGAAAATCTAGTCCATCCTTTATGTTAATACTCTTTTTAAAATTCTTCTCCTGCTTATACTGCAGAAATTAAGAAAGAAATGATTTGCCGATAAAATACCAAAATATATTTTTTGCCTTTGTTGTTAGATCAAAAGGCACATAAGGGGAGTATTATTTCTACCAATTTGTGGCAACAGGCACAAAGAATACAAACTGTGTTATGTATTATGTTATGTAAATAAAAATGAGAAGTTCAAGATTTCAGTGAAGTCACAGTGAGTGTAAGAATAGAATTATCGCACCCTGATCCTCACAGTTCTCTAACTCCTTTATAGATACATCTTAAGTGCCTAGGTAGAAGTAGATAATGATGAACATCTTATTTTAGTAATGTTAATGTGTAAACATAGCTTGAAAATTCTAAGAAAAAATTTAAGGCTTTCACTAACAACAATTATCAGAGGACGCTTCAGGAAAAATAAAACAATAAAAAACAACCCACAGATGAAACCTAAGCCATCACATTAACTCATTTTAGGACATGTTCTATGATCTAATGAACTGTAAAGTAAGTTTTAATTTCTAGCCATACTAGACTGCCCACGTTAGCCCCCTACTGAACACTCAAAGGAGACATTCAGAAGTAGTAGACACAGAAATATACCTCAGAAGCAATCTCCAGAATCTGAAAAACATGCATCTGCTTAGACCCAGAACTAACTGAATCACAGAAGAAAAATAGGCTTGAATCCCCTTAACAAAGAGCTGTTTAAAATTTGCAGTGCAGAAATTCATATAAGGCATCATCGATGAATACAGATGTCTGAAAACTTTTCTTATAATCTAGTTTGCAGAGGGAGCTGATAAAGTAACATATACGATTTCTCTCTGTGGATCTCAATTCCAATTTTTTTTTTTTTAATATATTACATAGTTCAATTTTCTTTTTCCATAAGGATTTTGTTCAATATAGACAAGGAAAATCACAAACAATTACTAGTTTTGATATTTTTTTCTTCACAGTGTAAATATATACATGAAATTCTTAAAATCCTATCTTCTTTAGAGGACCACAGATGATAAGTCAGTTTGCTGGGTTTTTTTGTTTGTTTGATTTTGCAAAGAAGTTCACCTGCATTGTTAAGGAGAAAAGGAAAGAAAGGACAAAGCAGGCAAGGATATAATTAATGTTGATTCTTGAAGATGAAAAATGAAAAGAATCATTTCTATGTCCTCCAGAGACTTTGATATTGTTTAGCCTTCTTCTATTGTGTGTATGTGTGTTCGCTGAAATGCTAGCAATGGACAGTAGTTTAACAAAACTGGTGAAGCTGAGGAATGCCATCCTGATCATCATTCTCTTCTTCCTAGTCAGTTTCCATCCACTATCATATTTAGCAAATCATTTATCACATGTATGCTTTCACTTGTACTTGAATCTTCCATATTCAAACCAAAGAATAAATTGCTCTATTTTGAGACACAATTTGACCTGTTCTTGCTCTTTGGAAGAAACAGTACTATCATCAGAAATATGTTTGGATTTATGTGTTTGGCAGTTAACAGCAGCATCTTCCTTCAGCTCTAACACCTGAATTTGTGCAATATTTGCAGTAAGGGTTCTTCTGAAAAACCCTTTTATGGTAGTTTATTTTCTTTCACGTCTACCTTTCCCTCTGTATTCTTACTATTGATGATACTGTTTAATTCCTTCAAGGCTCTATCTGAATGCACAGATGGAGGTACACAAACACAAACATACACACCCCTTTAATGCTTTGTGAAGTGACTTGCTATGATATGTGAGAAACAAGACTACCATAAAAGCAGCAATGTTATCATTTTGCTCAGGTATTCCCAGTAAAACTGTGTATTAAAACGTTTTTGTGCTGGATTCCCACTGGGCAGAAAAGCAATCAAGAATTGCAATGAAGCTTTGCTTTTTATCAGTACCTAATGAATTTCAGAAGCGGCTTCTCCAGTTATCCCTGACCTGGTGTGATCGCTCTTACCATCTCTTTCTGACAATTCAGTTGTTTGCAGTATATGGCCCCTGTATGGGAGTTGTGGCTCTTACCAACAGCTCTCCCTGTATCCCACTACTCTCTTTACTATTATCTGGGTCTGATTGTGGAGCTCAAAGCCCAGGAGGAAACCCCAAATAAGCATTTGTTTTCCAAGGAGCAAGCTCAGCCTGTAATCAGGCAGTTTGCGAAGAGAAAAGAAACAGTGGGGCCATTCTAGGAAGGTCTTTGTCTTCACACAAAACCAGCAAAAACATCCAGACTAAAGCTGAATTACACAGCCTGAAGTAGAAGAAATCAAGCAGAGAAATGTAAGCCCAGTTCTCCCTGTATCCAGAGCTTGGAAAGATCATTTCCCAGGAGCTCCCCATCTACAGATAAGGAACACCAGGATCTTAACAGAATGCCCTCAACTCATGGAGGAAACCTTAACTTAAAAGGGGGAGGCTGAAGTCATCTCCCTATCTCAGTCCTATGCATATAAAGTATACATGAATAACTGGATAACAGGATAAGAAACTCAGCTGAATTTTTGACAACACAAAATGAAAGTTGACTGCAAAATGTTGGAGATGGATCTTATGGTATTGAGAAACCTAGTGATAAATTATAATTAAAGTTTAATAAGACCTCACTGGAAGGCTTAAGGACCTTCCCTATGGGGACAGGCTGAGAGAGCTGGGGCTCTTCAGCCTAGAGAAGAGAAGACTCTGAGACCTTAGAGCTGCCTTCCAGTACCTGAAGGGGCCTACAGGACAGGACGAGGGGAAATGGTTTTAAACTGCAAGAGGGTAGATTTAGACTAGATATTAAGAAGAAATTCTTTTCTGGGAGGGTGGTGAGATACTGGAACAGGTTGCCCAGAGCGGTTGTGAATGCCCCCTCCCTGGAAGCATTCAAGGCCAGGCAGGACGAGGCTGTGAGCAACGTGGTCTAGAGGGAGGTGTCCCTGCCTATAGCAGGGCGTTGGAACTAGATGATCTTAAAGGCCCCTTCCAACCCAAACCATTCTATGATTTTTTGATTCAATATCAGTAAACACACATAGTGAAAAAACAAACAAACAAACAAACAATAAATGCATGAATGCTCTAAATTTTTTATTACTTCATAGAAAATTTGCAAATAGTTCATTGTAAACATCAGATCAGTGTTCAGTGGCAATCAGAAGGGAGAAACAAACTGTAGGAGAGCAATAGTAAAAAAAGTAGAATATATTACTGCGCCACTGTGTAAATCCCTTGTGTCCCGCACCTTCAGTGCTACACATAGCTCTTCTTTCTCCTCATCTCAGAAAGAAAGTAATTGAATCAGAAAAAGTACATAGAATAGCGTGAGAGATAATCGAAGATGTACGTGGCTTTAGAATAAGGAGAGATTAAACAAAATCCTCCTTGAAATGGAGACAACTGACGAAAGAGTTAAAAACAATAAAACTAATATGAATATCTTGGAAAAGATGAATACAAAATAATTAATCTCACTTGTCATTACATAAGAAAAATAGAAAATTAAAACAAATTATCAGATCATAGACAAAGAGGTGTGCTTTTCATCACAAACCTAAGGAAGGATACTTTCCGCACAAATCATAATTAAACTGTAAATTGTATGTCTCTTCCAGAGAATGGTAGAGAGATGAGATGTGTACGCTGTTTAAAAGCTGATTAGGTACTTTCAGGGAAAAAAAAAATGTTCGTCAAAGGCTGTGAAAAACATGATTGCAGTTACAACACACTTGTTCCAGGAAGTCCCAGGTGGTATTTCCAGGAGTTTTTAAGCGCTCGTGTTTGCTGCATTAAACTTGCCAATTTCTTATTACTTATACTTGCTAAATTAATCAGTGAATAGCTGGAAAGAAGTATAGAAGTCTAACTTACACAAAGGGAAAAACATTAAAATGTTAGCTCTAGGCTTGATGTATGCATTGTAACTTCTACCCACTATGTGATGAATGGAAATGTATTAAATGAGTTTTGGTTGCTTTCAGGTTTCAAACTCATACAAAATGATCCAATTAGGTATGTTAGTCATTACAGATGAGAGGGAAGACATTAGATTTTAATATATAAATCAGTGAGAATAGATATGAACTATATTTAGCTCTCATGTTAGACTTCAACGATTACTTTCAGAGGGTCATAATCCAGGTTTTATCTGTAACTTCTTACATTACATAGAATCTGGATTTATGATTTGCGCAAGGGCAAATACATTTTTTGCTCTTTAATTATGAATATATTGCATATAATGAAATATGTTAGGGGGAAGTTCTTTACCAGGAGAGTGGTGAGGTGCTGGAATGGGCTGCCCAGAGAGGTTGTAGATGCCCTGTCCCTGGAGGTGTTCAAGGCCAGGTTGGATGGGGCCCTGGGCAACCTGGTCTAGTAAATGGAGAGGTTGGTGGCCCTGCCTGGCAGGGGGGTTGGAGATTCATGATCCTTGAGGTCTCTTCCAACCCAGGCCATTCTGTGATTCTGTGATTCTGTGATTTGGTTCTAAATTTCTTAAAATGTCACAAAGACACAAAAACATGCAAACCTTTGTTGGTTTAAAATCATTAATAATTATGAATTGAAACAACTACCTGGAAAAAACAAAAAACAAACAAACAAACAAACAGCAAATTTCTTAAATCAAAGACAGGATGTGTACATTAATATTTACAATTCCATCATGCCATTTAGCTTACCCCTAAAACATCCATCTTCCAAGTACTACCATATCTATGACCTCCTTATTTTTGTCTTTTTTTTTTTTTTAAATTAATCCATCAAACTATCCAGGGTCAACTTAGCAGATATGCTGAAATTAAAAGCTGTACACGGAAGCTGCTCTCCCCTGTCACCAAAGCCCAACTGGTCTGTGAGAGGACTGAGCTGCATTCATAATCCAGAATAGTTACTTACTGGTCCTGAAAATCGGCCTGAAAAGAACACCCAAAGTGAAGAAGACTTAGAAGAAAGTTTCCCTTTTGCTATAACTCCTATATTCATATAGACTAGCCCACAAAATTCAATGTCTCTTTCTCCATATAGGCTATCCAGAAAAAAAGTGACCCGAGAATTTAGATAAAGAAGCTTGGTAAGTCTCTTAAAACTAGAAAGGAAAAGAAACTTACTCATTAAGGTAATCTTCTATTTTCTCTTCAGAGAGATTTGCAATTGTGTAATTCAAGCTTCAGCAGAACTCAATATTTCTTAGTTTTTCTCTATATTTTCTTATGCAGATTATTCTTACTTTATATATGTTTCTGGAAACACAATTTCAAAAGTCCCCCAGCATTAAAAATCAAAGTCTTCCGACCTACTTATTGTAATACAAATCCAAATACATTGAATATTTAGAGTTAAAAATAATTACTAACCAAAATGTGCTATTTTGTAGAATTTGACTATTAATTATTAAAAGGGAAAGATTCTATTCTTTTCATGAAGAAAGAAACAGAATAATAAATCATTAATATTAGGTATCAATGAGGTTTGAGAGAGAAATAGTAAAACAGAATCACCATGACAGAACCAAGGGAAATCTCTGTATTGGGAAATAACCAATAGCTACAGAGCAATTGTCAAAGAGAAAAGTTTTACCTAAAAACTACAACCTGTGTTTCCCTATGTCTTTTGCAAGCTTAATGCTGAAATTTAGTTATCACTGCCATGGTCTTAAGGATGAATCAAAGTATATTCTTTAAGAAATACTTCTGATTGCTCTGAAAGTAATGCTACATATTTATTTCTGGTAACTGTAGCAGTTACAAAGAACACAATGACACTATTTGATAGAATAAATTCTCAGTTACAAAACACTATTTTTCAGCCTAGTCACCATCACTTGCCAACTTGCTGAAATGTACCATCCACCACCTCAATGTGCTCACATCCACTGTTTGGTCTCTACAAACATTCAGCAAGCGTTGATGAATGTCAGAGGGTGCCATTTTTTCTGCATGTAGGAATGCAGAATGATTCACTGACTCAGTCTTAATTGTTGCCTTGATTTGTTCATATATCCCAACCTTTCCATTAGCTGAATGGGAGTAAATTATCTTTATAATTTGCTTGCTTACATTTCTATTTGATTGCTAAATATTTTAACAAATTCAAAAATATTGATAATAAGAAAACTTTAAAATCTCAGTGATCTTGCTAATTTTCATGCAGGAAGTCCTGTGAAAGCGATTAAATTTCCTGTTGACATTATAACAAAAGAAGTTAATTGAAGTTGGTAACATTGATAATAAATAGCATTGAACAGAAAGAAAAATTGCATTAGAGAAACTGTAAAGTATTGGAGATGATGATCTTAAGGGGAGAACAGTGAAACAAAGTCAGTAAACTTCTGGGAATCAGATTTCGGTTACTTAAGATGGCAAGCAGCTTTTAGGAACAAACAGGTCTTTCTGAAAAAAAATTGCTCAGGAAAGCAGTCAGACTGACTGGAAGAACAAACACTGAAAAAGTATGAAGTTTTTGAAGCAGAAACACAAAAAGTATTGGCTTGGTAATGATCTCTTGGATGACCTGCACACAGATTACTGGAGACAAATATAAAATAAAAATAAATGTATAGTAATAAACACAGAAAGGTCAAGACACAAGAAACAAATAAAAAGAAAGTAAAGCATAATAAAAAATACACAGTGGCATATTACTAACAAAGGGTAAGCTCAAGCTCTGGGCTATTGCAACTCTGATGTGACCATGAGGCCACAGGTACATGTGGCAGCAGTAATTATTTCCAGCATGGGCAGCTCATTCATCAGGTAGCTCTCCAGCCCATTTCAGCTACACAAACAGCTCTTCCAGCTGACCAGAGGCATGAGTTTGGACAGGCATGAATAAGGTTTGGCTGTGTTAAATGGTGCTGCCATCAGATAATTAATACATAACTATGGTCATAGGATGTCTGGAAATCCCAATGTGTTTTCATTCTCATCTTCAGAGGAAAGATTAAATGTAGTCAGCAAAATAATGGCACCGACACTCAGTGACTCAGCTAAGAATAATGAAAGATTATTCTATAGATTATTTAGATAAATTGGAAATCTGAAGAAATTCATACATAATAGCCTTGGTGAATTCACCTGAAAACATGTAAGGATCTGGGTAAAGCAATCTTAAAGATGCTAGTACACAACTTGTAAGAATTTGATTAAAACAGGAGAGGCTGAAGAAGATCAGAAAGCCAAAGGTTGTCCCTATTTATTTTCAGACAAAGGCAAGAAAAAAGAAGGGAAGGATGACCAGAAAATTATGTTCCTAACTTCATTTGCCATAAAACTATTGAAACGAGAAATCAAGTTAGTAATGGAGCAATAAACATTCTACTAAGTAATAAGCAACATGGATTTCTCAGGAACTGAATCATGTTAAATCAAGTCTGTTCTTCTTTAGAAGAGAAAAAGGCTTTCTAGTTAGGGAAGAAGCAACAGGTGTGATATATCTTGATTTTAGAAAGCATTTTGAAAGTGCTTGACGTTCTTACAAGGAAATAATGGAAATATTGCTACATAGACAGAAAAACATGTTGAAAATTGTACTCATAAATATCTACCCATTATTCTCTATCAAATTAAGAGTTGGTAACCAATGGGGCTCTGTAGAACTTTATATATATCCAGTACTATCCAGTACTTTTATAGTCAGTTTGTTATCTGAACAGAAATTATGACTTTTATGCTTCTAGCTAGAAGCAAGACAGCAGGGATTGGAAGATACAGAGAGTAGGGTCTGCATGAACCATGCAGGACATGATTAGTATTAAAATAATCTGAACAGACTGACAAAGGTCTGGAAAAAAGTATGATGCAATTCAGTGAGGCCAGGTGAAAATTATCGTACTTAAGAAGGACTAATTAAGTGCTCAAAGTCAGAACAGCAAAGGTACATAGCAGTTCTACACAGTAAAAGATCACAGATCCAGCTATAACTTGATAATTTCATATTGTTGTGAAAATAATCAGATCATAGAATCATAGAATCATAGAATGGCTTGGGTTGGAAGGAACCTCAAGGACCATCAAGCTCCAACCTCCCTGCCACATGCAGGGTCACCAATCTCCATATCTAATACTAGATGACAAGATCGGATGCAAAACTGGATTTCAAAATGAATCAGCAGTGCCCTACAACATATTACCAATAAGCATCAGCTCACAGAATATGTATACAATTTTGGAGACTTCTCTTCAGTATAGATGTGAATGAATTAGAAAAAGCCCAAATGAGAATTATAAGGATGATCAAACACCTTGAAAACATGACCTTTCAGGAAAGCTAAATTACACTCTCCTTTAAAACTTCTGGAGCAGGAAGAATGTAGAGTATATGGTTAACTCACATTGCTCACATAGAGATTAAGTGCAAAGGGCTTCTTCAGACTGCTGCCATCTAAAATACTTATCAAACTATTTTATTCTAGAAGTAATAATTTACTGTCAGAGGATAAAAATCTTAACAGATTTTCAAATACAATTACAACATGGAACAACTACTAACATCAAAGAACTCAAGGATTTTCTCATCAGTATTTTAAGGCAGTATGACAGATTATTTTGAATGTGTCAGTAATGATTCGTACTTCTTGTTGAATCTCCATTGCAAGGGGAAAAACTTAAGAGAGCCAAACTGTCTTTTTTCAGACCAATAAATGAAAAACATCATTAAAGTTGTTATGAAGCTAGACAGGACATAACTTTGTCTGACAGACAAATATAGTTATAATATACTCTTATAACAAGAGCTGATGAAATGCAAAGCAGAATCTGATCCCTTCAGGTTATGTACTGGCTACTATGTTGGAAAGATTCAATTGTTATGAAAAAAAAAAAAAAAGTGCCACATGGGAAATCTACTGAAAGCTGAAAACTGTAACAAGGCAGGAGTATTCACTGATATTGAAGAGAGACTATGCAAGACCAGGTATCTTCCTGACAGAATCATTACCACAAATAGTAAACATGATTAATTATTATACATTTGTATAACTAATGAAAATATTTTGTAGCTGCAAATTTCAACACAAATTCCTGGAATTTATATCTATCTCACATTTCTAAGATAGATCAAGAGGTTACATTGACAAAATCTATCCTGTTTTAGGTTTTCATATCTAAACCTGTAATTATGATAGTAAATAGTAATAAACACAACTTTTTCACTACAATTTCTTCACTTCTCTATTTTCTCTCTTCAGTTCAGCTTATTTCTGTCTGTTTTATACATACATTATTCTTTATCTGCATTACAGAAAGTGAATAATCTGGCTGCAGGAGTTTTCTCTGTCTCGATGTCTGTACAGACAACAGAAAACAGGCAAATTGTATATTTATTTTACTCTTAGTTGCAGTGCAACGTATATCTCAATTATTTTCTAAAATTATTTACTTCACTTGAAATTTACTAAGATGAGTTTTCCAGAAGAAAATGAATATTAAGCAAAGGTACATAAAATTACTCTCTAATATAGAAGAATTCCTAATTGTAGAAGATAATTTGAAGAAAGTCTTAGTGTGTGTGAAATGTCATTTTTGGTACTGATTTACAGTCAGAAAGAGAAAAATGCTTTTGAAATATAGGCATAAAAACTCTTACATACATTTCTATATTTTAAATATCCTATTAGTATAATATATTCTTTGTCTAGATAAAATGCTTTACCGACTCAGTTTCACATATTTATAATATCTACATTTTTAAAGTAATGGGATAGCAAGAATAAAGATTCCAGTTGCTGCAGTGCATAAGATTATTTTATCTTGTAGGTAAATGACTGAAGTTTTGTCTTCTGCTCATTTAGCTAGTGTGACTGATTAATAAAATGCAATAAGCATTGATAAAGAGCATGTCTTATCTTGCTTCTTAAAGTTTTTGTTATGTGCATGAAAAAATTCACAGAAAGAAATGTATGAGGAAAGGAGGAGAGAGATTAAAGGTGGACTAGAAGTTGTGTTGGAGAGGTCTGGCTGAACCAGGACAACGTCCTTCCTTGTGAGAGTATTTTCTTATTCCTTGTTTGCAGTAGGGCAGCTGACTCCACAAAGGCTATTGGAATAGCTGTGCATAATCTGCAGCTTAGTGAGGATTTCAAACTAACTGCTTTTTCTAATACTATTTATTTGCTTATTTTCCCCTTCAAAGGAGGATCTACTGGAAAGTTACTTACTTATATTGCATAAAGATTGCATGCTTTGGATACTATATTGAGTGTCTCCAGTTGCAGAGCTCTGTCATGCTGGCTTTCATGAAGCTGATGTGATGTCAGAGCAGCAAATCAAGATCAAGAAAAGAAAGAACTCAGCTTTTAAGATTTATATATTTATACTCTTCCTGCAGTCAAAGCTCAGATAAGTTCAAAGGAAAACACTTATGGGAAGTAATTTCCGTAGATGATCCAGCACTTCCAGCAGATCATGTTGGCAGACCTTAGGAGAAACACTGCTGAAACTGCTTGAACCTTTAGAGGAGAACAACTCAATTTCATCCAAATCCAATCAGATTGTCCTAGTAACTGAGTCATTAACTGGAGAATATGTGGTTGCAGAAACTGTTTCAATGTTGTACAATAGATTTTTTTCTATTCCTAAAGCACTGTGTAGAGGATTTACAAGGACCTAAAATAACCTCTTTGAACTGTCATTCTTTTAGCATATTTTAAGCCTGCACTCAGAAAAATATGGCACACTGTTCTATAAAGCAAATATTCAATCCTGCCAAGGTAAATTTTCAAAACCTTAAAAAAAAGTGGACTAGGTACTGTGGTTGAGGAGTTGAGAGAGAATTAATTTCTCCAGTGAATAAAAGTTGATACTGAGACAGCATTTATTGGATTATAAATATGGTAGCATTCAAACATGAGTTTATTGAAACATTATTTCAATGCAGTTTAAGATCAAATGATTCCAGATGGTTAACCTGGAATCCCCACAGCTAGTCTTGTCAGAAATACTGAAGGTTTAATCAGACTTTTAATACACTGATGGGCTTTGAACAGTTTGGATGTTCTGAAAAAAAAAAAAAATAAAATCCTTGGGAACAATCATGAAGAGATTGATGAAGATATCTGAACAGTAGGCAGCAGCAGTTATGAACATCAAAAGAATGTTTGAGCGCACTGAATTCAAGAAGGTAACAGCATGTTAAAGTAACTGCAGCCAAGAATAATGTACTTTCAACAGAAGAAGCTGTGCTTTTGGTTTTCCCCATTTTTTTGAAGAAACCTAGCTGAGACTTAAAATCTTGCAGGGAAAGTCAAACCTACGTTATTAGTAAATATTTACCTAACACCTTTGTGTTACAGACAAAGACTGCACTGATCTTTATCTCTAACTTAATATAGATACAACCTCCCTCAAATACCTCAGGGGTGAGTGAACCCTCATCAAGTTTATGAATAATACCAAACGGAGTGGTGCAGTTGATCAAATAGAAGGATGGGATGCCATCCAGAGGGCCCCACATGGACCTAATGAAGTTCAACAAGGCCAAGTGCAAGGTATCGCACCTGCGCTGTGGCAACCTCAAACATCAGTACAAACTGGAAGATGAATAAATTGAGAGGTTCTGTGGAGGAGGACTTAGGGATGTTGGTGGAAGAAAAATTGACATGAGCCATCAGTGCACACTTGCAGCCCAGAAATGTGACCAGCAGGTCAGGGAGGTGATTCTCCCCCTCTGTTCTGCCCTCATGAGGCCCCATCTAGAGTGCTGTGTTCAGCTCTGAAGAAGGACATGGTTGTGTTGGAGTGGGTCCAGAGGAGACCATGAGGATGATCAGGGGGCTGGAGCACCTCTCCTATGAAGACAAGCTGAGAGATATGGGTTTAGATCTCTGGGGAGATCTTGTTGAAGTCTTTCAGTACCAAAAGGGTCTCAAAAGAAAGGTAGAGTAGGTAGGTTTTTTTCAAAGACATGTAGTGATAGGACAAGGGGTAATGACTTTAACCTAAAAGAGGGTAGATTTAGATTAGACATAAAGAAATTCTTCATGACAGGAACGGTGAAGCACCGGAGCAGGTTGCCCAGAGACTCTCTAGATGCCCCATCCCTGGAAGCGTTATAGACCAGGTTGGACTGTGCATTGAGCAAACTGATGTAGTGAGTGGCAACCCTGCCCATGGTAGGGGAGCGTAACTAGAAGATCTTTAGGGTCCATTTCAATCCAAACCATTTTATGATTCTATGATTCTATGTAATGTTGCTAATCAACCGTCATATAACATACTGATGTTTCTATTTAATATTTACAGCAAAAGAGATCAATTTATGTTCACCACCTCCACCTCCACCTGCCCCCACTACCAATCCTCCCAGTGTCACACAGAACAAGAATAAGGACCAAAGCCTATCATACAGATTTTCATCAAATAAAAGAAGATAACAAAAATAGCAAATAACTCAGACATGATCTCATTTTTGTAAGGAAGTACAATATGTTAAAATGTATCAAGTCAAATAGTGAGAATTCATGGAAATATTTTACAGCTTGTGCAATTAAGGCCCAAAGAGACAAGAGGAAGTACATATTTAAGAAGAGAAACCAAAATCCTTACCACATGTCACACACAGCTGGTACCTAAAATCTCTGGTTAATAGGACAGACAAAATCCCAGGTACAAATTGAGTTTCTGACCCATCTTTATCTCTGTTTCCTGTCTACAGAATACTGCTTATAATGCTTCATAAAGAATTTTTTTCCAGAGCAAGGCAGAAAACAATCAAATCTCATGCAGTAAGTGCACTTCAAGTGGTGTTTCTGAGGCATCAAGTACAGTGAGTAAGAAGCCAATATGACTGAAGCTGGCTCCCAGATTATGCTGTCCAGAAGAGCTGGTCTGAAAACTAATTATACCCAGAGCATCTTAACAGCATTTCTGTGGATTTCTGGAGACCTCTCTGAGGCTACTTCACAACCCACCTACCCCTTGCTCCACAGAGAAAAATCTACAGGGTGTGGGGGTTTGAGCCACTGAGAGAATGTACTGCTCCACAGGAAAGGTGGGGGAATAAGGATGTGTCGTATAGGTAATATTGGCCTGATTAACTGGATGAATGTATCGAAGTCCCTAATAACTGTGGATGGGTGCTACAGCCTGACAGAACCTCTCCAGCCCACAGCTAATTGCCTCTGCTGTAGGTCTCCCCAGCCTTACAGTGTGATTAATAACAGACTCTCTCATTACTAGAGATTATATCTTCCATGTCAGGTCATTGCCTATTTTTCCCATAGGTAAAGCTCATTCTGAGCAAAATGAGGGATCCCATGTTATGACAATTATTATCTCAATTAGTAACATTATTAATGTGCTCTAGCAAAAGAACAACCTCACTTTACTGCATTAACAGGTGAAAATGTTCAATTCTTAATTAACTTTATAGGACAGAAAATTATTAGAATATATCTAGAAAGGTCAAATTAAAGGGTAAGAGAAGAACAGAACTATACTGTAATAAATCCTGTAGCCAGGGAAGCCATTTCAAGTTATGGGGCCCTTTGAAAAGGAATAGAAAAGCAAAAAGCCAAAGAACTCTTCACATGGTGTCAATTTCTGAAGGGGTATGGTATGTTCTTCTAAGAAGTCAATACTGCACTTGTAGATCAAATTGCTGCACAAATGCCAATATGCAATGCACTGTTTACTGCCTCCGCATTTAGAAACCCTAAATTGTAGTTCAGGGTAAATGAAAAAGCCCCCTTGAGCTGTTTCTTCAGTAATCACCCAGCCATGCAGCAGGAACTCTCCTTCCTCTTCAGCCCCATTTCCTTCTCTTATTTCTCTGGTTTCCTCCTTCCTTACTCAACAGAAGATGATCTGAGAGGGATTCACAGTAGAGTGGAGAAGAATGCCAAAATAACTATTTTTAAACAGCACTTGCTGGTTGAATGCTGCTGAATCTTCAAAACTCATTACAAGGAAAATCTAGGCTCTCCTTTGAAATTCCCAGGATTCCCATGACCCTTTTCTTTTCAGCTTAGTCACTGTGATTTTAAGTACTCCTCTTCCTGTTCAGTATGTTTTTCTAAGGATTATCTCTTACAGTGTTTACTGAATTAGTGATTAGGTTTTCAGAATACCACTAAATAATGTGTTTGTGTGGAGGGATTACTTTCTGTCTTTGAAGACTGGAGCTAGTTTCCCATAATAAAGCCTTTTTTTTTTTTCACAGTTACAGTCCTCAGAGTTCCACAGCAACAGAACTAAACAGTATGACATTTCACAGGCAAACAGAGCCATGGAAATCCAGTACAAAGTGTTCAAGATCCATGTATGGGGTGACAACAGGCCAAACAGTTTGAGGAGGTCTCTGGGCCCTTTTCCAAATTATTTTGTATTGGTGTATTTCAAAATGGATTTAGATGGGGAATTTATCTTTGTCTAGAGTTTTTGGCAGGAAACGTCAAATACTTAGAAATGGAAGGTAGGCTGAGCAAATAATTATTTATATATTTAAGAGGATTTACGTGTATTTTATAGAGTCTAAAATCCATGTAATAAACATTGCCTCCTCTGCTGAGAAATTTCTGAGGGCAATGTGGTGCCAAACCTTGTTTTCAAAGTTCATGTGGCCTCAGCAAACAGGGCCATGATAGCAAGACTGACAGCCAAGAAGCATGTACAAAAGGGAAAGAAAGGACTTTTGGGTATGGGAATAATCCAGAAAAGTCTGTGAGACAGCAGAATTAGTGTGAATACTAGTATAAATCCACTAGTGACTGCCATGCTTCCAACAGCAGCAAGACATACTGAGCAAAGAGCTTCTCTCCCCTCCATTATTACCTATGATGGAAGGAAATGGTACCTGAATTAAGAGACTGGTTGATGTGCTATTTTCTTTTAATTAGCTGCTGTTTTTAATCAATCTAATCCTCAGTTATTACTCAGCATTTTTCATTTTAAATGACACTTGGGGATGTATTTTGTATATGTGGTAAAATCTGTATGCAAAGGAAGAAAGACATTCTTATTTAAATCAATGGGAGTTCTTTGATTTAACACAAAAGTACCAGGATTGCATCCACAGTTGTAACTTCACAGAATCATAAAATCACAGAATTGTTTGAATTGGAAGGGCCCCTTAAAGGTCATCTAGTCCCACTCTCTTGCAACAAACAGAGACACCTACAGCTAGATGGAGTTCCTCGGTGCCTGGTCCAGCCTGTCCTTAGATGTCTCCAGGAACAGGGCTCCCACCATCTCACTGGGCAATCTTCTAAAAATTATTTCCGATCCCACCAGTAATTCTCCCATCAAATCCATAATATGTTTATTGAAAATATAGAACTATTTTCTCTCCCATTTCTTTTCATATTCATTACTACTGTGTTGACAAGTTAACCTACAGGATTAACAAACCTTTACCGTGAAGAGGGAACACAGAACTTCTGAAGTTCCTCTGTGAAGAGTATATTATTTTTAACACTCTTTAACTTATCTGTGTTTTCCTTACAAATAAATTACCTAATATCTCAAATTCTCTTCAGCCTAGAGATTTTTTTCTCCCTTTCTCGCTCTTTATTTATTAAAATATGGATCAGGATTGCATTTACCTATGAGGTTTTCTCATCATGCTTCTGAGTGCATGTGAAATTTTTCCTTGAAATAAATGATTGTGCTCTTTTCCAAAACATATTCCGATAATGAAAATGCTTTCATAAGTCTTATCTTTATAGATTTGATTTACAGTCTATTTGCAAGTAGAAGGAAACAGCCACATTTACATCAAAGTTCCATGGATCAAGCATTATTTGTCCTCCATCAGTACAGTTCTCTAACTGAATGTTTTAGAATGCACTTAAGATATGCTACTTATTATGACTGGCTTTAATACAGTAGGTTTATGTTTATACTTAAGCTTTACTAACTCACGTTGTATATGCTTAGGACAAACATTATACATCTCCGCAAGGTAGCAGTCTTTGCTTCTAGTTTTATGTACTAGATGTAAAAATATACAAGTGGTTTGGATTTTTTTTTGTCAGTGAAGAAGCAGAAGACAGCTGCTCAGTTTTACTGCACTTGTCTCCACTAATATCCTCATTTGTTCTTATGAAATGAATCATTTTCTTCTTTCCAGTTGGAATCGGTGGTCAAATGAAAATGTGAATGGCACATAACGAAGTAAATAAAGCAGGATATGAGGTGAAATTTGGTTGGGTAGTGCAGAGGTCTAGGCTATAAGAAAAATAATAGAGCTCTAAAAGTGCCATATGGTGACTAAAAGGCTCAATTTGTTTCACAAGCGCTGCATTACACTAGATAAAAGACCTTTCATATGAGCTTCTTTATATCTCATTTTTTGCAAATCGACCCTTCTTTATTCCTTCATTCATTTACATATTTTTCTGTTGTTAATAGCAAATGTAAGAAAGCTGAAAAGTGCCTAAGTTCCATGAGAAATCAGATCTATTCTTCACAGGTTGCAACTGTATGAATAGCCTTAAAGTTAGAAAGTTAATCTATTGCACTTTTGTCTGAGACAAACATAATAAGATACACTCTATGGATAGAGATACGAATTATTTATAAAATCAGATTTCCCTGGCATGTAACAGACAATTATATTAATCAGCTAGAGTATGGAATAAGACATTTGCATCTCTCATTGTTCAGTTGACATAGTATCAGTGTATTGTATACATACCAAAATATATATGCTTTCATATATATTTATTTCAGTAAATATATATTTCAAAATAAGGCAAAGAGTTTTAAGAAAGGAAATTAATATCTGGCTGCAAAGAAAAATTACATTGGGATTCTAATCACATAGACCCTTAACAGGGCAAAAACAATGAACTTTTTATCTAAGCAATTCAGCTATATGGGTTTTCATTTCTGTACAAGTAATAAAAGGATATATAAAGCCAACATTTGATATAGAGGGCTTGGTTTTTAATCTTGCTTGAACTAGTGTAAATCAAAGTTTGCTCAGCTAACAGTAGTGGAAACATGGCAATATAAAATCAGTGTGAAATGAGAAATAAGCCTCAAATCTCCTTTTGGCATAAGTTTTTTTCTTTCAAGATGTAGTATTATGTGCTGTTCTCTCAGTACCAAAGACAGCATCTTTGCCAAAGGCATAAAATGTATTACTAGGCATACAATAAAAGAACTCATATTAATGCAGAATGGTACTTTAGAGTAAGGACTGGTTTTCTATGTTGTCCTGAAAGACACAGTAAAGGATAATTGCTATTTTCATTAACTATCTCACTTACAGAGTTACTTGCCATGTCTTAGAAAGCCAGCAGCTTGGACCAATTCCGAAGAAATACAGACAGCTGTCTCTTTGATATCCTGATAGCCAGAAGGAATATTCAGTCACTTCTGATAGACATTCAGTATCTTTTAATTGAATGCTAGCACTTCCTTATACAACCAAACAAAAATCTTTGAAGTATACAGAACAGAAATGGAAACTGGCCAGGAGGATGTTTTGAGACTGAAATACTCCACTGCAGTCAAGTGGAGTAGATATCTATGGCTGTGAAACTGTCACAGTAAACTGAACTTCTCACTTCCAATTCTTTCTTTAAAAAGAAAACAAACAAAAAAAATCAACAGCACCAACAAGAACTAAACTCAAAGATACCATTATATTTTACATTCCACTGAGTATTTATTTTATTATTTCCATGATCAGTTAGGTTTACAAGAAATGCAAAGCAGTTACAACCAACAGTTAAAAAGACTGCAATTAATGACAGAGGTAGGAGTAGAGTGTACTGCATTTTGGAGTATCCATTGTTCTTGAAGAAAAGGGAAGCAGTTACTGGATAGATATTTAGCAATGAAAGCTTTCCAAAGAAAAATGGAAAGTGGAAATGAAAGAGAAGGCAAGCAAAAAGGCAAGTAGATTGTCTCTTTGCTTCCCTTCAACCTCTCTCCTTGAAGTTAATTTATTTAAAAAACAAAACAACATAAGCAAAACCTGAATATGGTGCTCCAGAAATATGCCCACTGGAGGGTCAAAGTGTGTTGTCATGGCCTTGGGAGTATGAGCTTCCCTACAACATAAATAAACGAGTGCATAAACAACGTATTTTTCATGAGAGAGAAGACGGACACAAGCATTTAATGGAAGGCTAACATTTTAAGAAGACATGATCAAGAAGATCGTGTTTTATAGTGAGGGTGCTATATGAGAAAAATAGAACATATAAAGAAAAATAGAACTTATAAAGTTTTTGCCGCAAGAATGCCATTTTAAATGTTTTAATACATGCGTATTGATTCCTATGGCTCACTATCATCATATGTACCTGATTTCCAGAAAGATTAAAATGTTACCATTAGCCATTGTGTCTGAATGTCATAAAAAGATTATTTCCTGCCATACGATTTCAAAAAATGAAAGCCTTGTAGAATACTCATTCTTTTGATAAATTCAGGCCAGTATTTTCAGTCAATGATTAACAAGGAAAACATTTGTCTAGGAGTTTTTTAAATGTCACTGCTTAAATTCAACCATGTTTGCTGCCTTGTGCTGGCAACGTGCACTCAGTTTCCATTAGTGAACTATGCCACACAAAATTGGAATTCCTGATTTTTAATTCTTAATTAAATTATAGCTCGCTTTGAAGTGAAACCACAAACAGTGATGTAAGCATGAACACACTGCAATTCAGAGCTTGCCCTCCCTGTGGCCTCCATGTACCCGTGTTTGGACTGAGCATATGGCAGTGTAGAAAGAACTGTATTTTCACGATTTTCTGTGTCAGCTATCAAAGCTGCATCATCACCTTATATTGTAATTTCCTGCGATTACTTTGCAGATGTCTAAGCATGAGAATGTAGTACCCTCACACAACAGAAAGCTGATACAAAGTTCCTGATATCAGTAAGAGGCATAGCATGTTACACTTAACTATTCTGGCAAGCAGAAAGGAGGAGCTGCTAGGCAGCCATTGAATGTATTCAAGTATTCATTCAAAATCTCAACTTTATACACCCTCTTCTCTTTCTTCTTGTTTTTCTTTTCTTCTTTTTATTTTTTTTTTATTTTTTATTTTTCCGATCAGACAACTTTAGAGTGTAATTATCTTGATATATGTGGGGAGCAAGGCTGAGCAGATACAATTAATGCTTGCAACTCTTTTTTTCATCTGCTGTAAGTGCGCTTCATCATCCTTCACTCCCTCATGGTGTCATTTAATTCTAGTTTAAACACCTCCTGTGTTTATTTCTTCATCTATGATTGCCAGGCCATTTCTCATAGTCACGGTCCGCAATATGATAATGATTTTGCGATTTCTGGCATCTGTTCCACATTTGTTTTTCTTCAAGTTTCCTTTATGAATGCATTTCTTCTGATGTTACTACCTAGCATGAACAAAATATTTTAGCTAAAGAGAGCTAAAGATATGATTCATCCAAATTAAGTTTAGAAGATTTTTCTGTCAGCTCCTAGTCCTCTTAATGTATACGCTTAATGCATGTGGTTCACCCTGCCTCTGGATTTTGCTTTTGTTGTGCTAAAATACATTTGTATTGATTAACCACATTTGAATTAAATAAGCAAATCCTGACTTGAAAAGAAAATCAATTATGTGTTTAATTTTCAGTGTGTTGTCTTATACGTAGGGAAAATTTATCTCAAATTAAACATGAACACGAAACAACACAGAAATAAAGACTGATTTTTCAAAATCATGTCATTTAAATATATATATAATGAAAATGAGCTGGTTTTGTTTTACAGCTACTATGTCATTAATGAAGGAAAGAAAAGGGATTCAAAAGTACCCACTGAAAAAGACAAAATGACTTCCATTCCTTCTGCATCCTCATTCACTAGTTATGATGTTTTAGCTCATTTTGCAGCTGTCATATGGACAGCTCAGGAATCCATTACTCATGGTTTTAGCAAGAGTCTCAACTGTCAATTTTTATCAAGGGCTTTTAGAAGGTGCAAGTAATTTACATCATTGGATATGGATTGGCATTATCTTTCAGTCTGGCTAAACAAAATAACCTGAACTCTAACTAGGCATTTCTAACGAGAGTATGTCATTTGAGAATCCTAATAAACTCATTCACTGTGGATTTTCCATCTGAAAATGTACCAGAAAAATGAAAGCATGTGAGAAAAAAAGGTAAAAACAAGCAAGCAAACAAACAAACAACAACAAACAACAAAAAACAAGCACTCATCATGTACATATTTCAGGACCAAGGTCTGGTCTAAACCTCCTTTGCATATTGGTAAACTTAACCAGATGCAATTTATGCTTTGTGTTTCTAACCATCATTTTGCATGGGGTTTTTTTTTTTTTTTTTGGATTTGTTTGTTTTTCCTGATAATTTATGTTGGTAGATCTCTGAGTATTTTTAAGGATTATCTGCATGAGCAAAATTCTAGGATTCTTCAGCCTGTCAACATCATCTCATATCTCCAATTTTTTTCAGAGATGTCAATGAAGCCTGAACTTGTTCATGCCTAACACATACCCCAAGTGATGCCCAAAATTGTATTCTTTATTTCTTTTCTGCACTCATGGATTACTTAACTCCCACAGCAGCTCTGGGGGATACATTTCCTGTCTGAATGTCCAAAATGCAGTTGCCACGGGGGTGTATTGCTAACGAGATGAGGGCATTTTTCAGAGTCACGTGCTGATATAACACTTTTCACTGGATATTAATCCAGTTGCCTTATATTCCTTAGGGCAAAGACATAGAAGATGAGAGGAATGGTGACTCTCCCAACATACATTTTGGAGAATCAAGAAGTATCTGGCTTATTATTCTACTACAACTCAGGACAAAAATAGAGAGGCAGTCAAAACAACCCAAACCAAGCTAAACCAAAAACCGCCATAGATACTGGCTACATACATGCAATACAATAAAATGAATACTGCATTACTCCTCTTTAGTAGGAACTCTAAACATCAAAGTTCATTGTTTCACACCACTTTTTAACCCTATCCTTCTCAAACAGACCTTGCATACCCTACTGCTGTAGTCCTACTATTCTCTATGGGTTGGTGATATGGTGAAACTTTCTGATGACTTTCAAAGATTAGAACTTTTTGATTGTTTGTTTGTTTGTTTGTTGTAATGTACCAGTCCCATAAGGCTTTCTGTTTTATTTTCTCTAGAATATGTTCTCTTCATATTCTCTGCTCTGCCGTCAGCTGCTCATCTCCTATAGTCCCTTAAATTCCGTCCATGCCCACAGGTCTCAGACACATCTCTTTGTCTGTGGTGTAACTCCCAGCTCATGTTCCATTACACCTCTTTCTCTTTTCAAGATACTTCCCAATTCTTCAAAAAGCAAAACTGCTGCACCACTACTTCAGAAGCTTCTTCCATTCTTTTTTTGTCAGTTACCATATTATCTCAGTTGCTTTGATACAAAATATTAAAGTTGATTTTGATTAGTTTCTCTCTCCTTCCTTTTATGTTTGTATCAGTAGTCTAGCATACAAACTAATCTTCTTACTCCTCCTTTTATAACTGTTCTAAATTCCTCTGTTCTCCACTGTTATCTAAATCCACGATAAGGCTCTATTTCTCTTTTTTCTTTCTGTTTTATCAGATCAACAAATCATCCTCTCTTTTAGGCTTCCTGAACTTCTTTGCTTTCAAAGCTGAACTTATAGCTATTTATAACAACAGAACTGGATGCCAGTATCTGGAAGGGCAAAGCATGCTCAGATCAAATTGAAATAAGCAACCTAACACAGGACTTGCACTAGAACGAAACAAGACTATGTTCATTAAACATGCATGTTAATTCTTTAAGGAATGTTTCCTACAGCAGTTTAACACAGGCTAAACCTGTTATTGCTAGCTAGAACTTCTTAAGAAAATATTAATGAAATCTTGGAGTCATCTTATGATGAATAGAGACTAGTAGGTCCTTCAGCTCTCTGTGAAGAGAAAATGTCTTTTAGTGGTAAAACCTTGATTCTCTCCTGTTCAGAGGGAGCTCTCATGTACGCAGTTAAAGAAATGGGATGTGCTCCCCTTCTCTTTATGCTGTTGGCAGTATCTGTGCAGACTTCATCCTTGTGAGACTGTTAGCATTACACCATTTAAGATTAATTGAGCAGAGTTATGAATTAAATTAATATAATTTCATTAATATTTGAACAGTATGTTACAAACTGTCTGGAAGATTATTTATAGCTGTTTGTACATCACAACATCATAAATGCTTATTGCCTAAGTGAAAAACTTCTATTTAAAATACACTTGATGTTGTGAATTAAAATACACACTACAGGGTGAAAGCATGCAACAAACACATTAATTATTAAAATAGATTTGTATGTGCATTAGCTAATTATTTTACTTATGTTTTCCAACTAGCAGAAGAATGAATCCATATAGTGTGACATAATTCTATAAATTAGTCACACCATAATAAGTAAATTGACCTTGCTTCACCCATCTAAACAGCCTTAAGAAGGGAAAAGAAAAAAGAAAAAAGAAAAAAAAAAGAAAAAAAAAGGGTATTTTTTGCATGCTCAGAAGTTCAATTATTCAAGCCCCAAGCCCTACACTGAAGTCATAATTTTACATTTACTCTGCTGATCCAAACATGGGCAACCTGCAGAGAATTCCCCAGAGCAGCAACCACCTAGTCCATTTGGTGAAATGATTCACACTTTATCCATCAGATAATCTACACAGCTTTACTGTTGATGTAGAAAAACCGATATGTAATTTCCCAAATAAGCACATTATGTTAAATAAGAAATGTCAGGAAAAGAGGAAACAGGATAACAAGGTGTAAGGTAACAATATGCTCAGGTACAGAAGTCTTGAGAATCAAGAGGTGAAAAAAGCAGGTCATCATATTCAGAAAATAATAATCTTAAATATAACCTTTCTGATGAAGGTAATAATGCTGGAATAGACCATAGAGAGAAACAGGGTAGCAAACTGGATATGAATCTCTACTGGGAAATGAAGGAAGCCAGTATGATTTCAAGCCGGATATGTAGAAAGAGCGTGTGCCAGAATATCCAAACTTCCCTTCTACACAGCACTGATAAAGCCAATTCTATAGAGTTTTCTATCTCACTATAAGAAATTTTGAGAAAAATGATTAAATATATGCATGTGATAAATAGAATTCTCATGCATGAAAATATGAAAATAATTTAAAAAACAAACAAACAAACAAGCAAACAAATGAACAAAAAAACACAACCAAGACAATTCAACACCCTAAAAAAGGAATCTAACAATGGACTCTTGAATTACAGTTTACACCTTCACGTATGACTTACTTAAATTGTACTTGCTTTTCATGACAAGAATTTCTGCTTTACTTTGAAGTAGATTTATTTAATTATGAAAAACAAACTTTTTAGTGCAGATTTAAATATGACAGATTAATGCACCATACGTCCCCTTTCTTTAATTTTCTGCTATGTGATTTTAAATAGTTTAATGCTTTTTTAGTATATATGTATTTTTTCTGTAATGCAATTATCCAAATTGGCATTTGAAAAAGAAGTCACCAAAATTAACATAAAAAACCTCCAATAACCTTTAAGTTATTCCTCATGTAAATAACAGATATTCATCACTTAAAAAGACAAATTTGAAAATAAAATTGCACAAACATTTTTACCATTAAAGATTTGTCTCTATTTTATAACCAAATCTACTTGCAAATTAAAGGTCATAATCATCTGTTAAAACTTAGTTCAGCCAAAAAAGGGAGCAAGAATCTGCCAACAATGCCAGATTATGCCCTCAATCAAAACAAGTAATTGAAGTGTGATTACATACTGCTGTAGCAAAGAAGTTTGAACTGATTTTAGAAAACTGATAATCTCACCTTGTCACAACCGTAGAATTCCTAAGTATTGTATACATCTATTTACAAATACATATATCTGCAATATACACATCTATATATTTTGTATGTATTTTATAACTACAATTTTAATACATATATATTGTCCTTCAAATGGCTATGACCTGCATAATTCCACTTCAAAAAATAAAGCACAGACAAAAGGAAATAGTAGAATGACTGCAAAGATTCATGTTAATCACTGGGAGTAATATAAAGTTTTTTCTTTGAATGCTTTGTGAGCCCACATCAGTTGGCCTATGGAACTAACTGCATTAAACAGTGAAATAGAGATTGAGAAATGGTGGTAGCTGATAATGCCTGCAAAAACATGCCTGTAAATATTTGCTTTTCTAAGGACAATGCTTATGAATGCATAGTTCCAATGAAATTAGCTTTCTAGTAAAATATTTATTAGTTGTTTAAATAGCTTCTTCAAAGCTGAATATATATGTCAACTTGCAAGGTATATATCACATGCAGGTTTTACAGTCCTACGGGGATTCTGAACTCAACACAGCTAAGATAAAGGTCTGCAAGGTGCATTATAACCCCTATTTCTTTTTCTGCTTGTAAAACCATTTTGTGTTGAGGTAATAAGGCAGAAAAGGCAGAAATGTAAGAAAAGTGTCTGTCTGCATGTGAATCATATCATGGAGTTATCACTGAAGATAACTCCAATATAATGAGATTAGTTCAAATTGGGATCATTTCCCAGCCTCCTTTCAACCTGAAGGTCTCCCTCAGATGCTAGTCCCACAGATCCATTTGAAGCACGTGGATGCTCACTGAGACTTTTTTATGATGCCTATTAAAACACAGAAGGTGGTCTCCACTGAAACCTGCACTGCATTCATCAGCATGGTGTTGAAATTGTCAGTTTGATTGCAAAAGCAGAGGCAGAGAAGCTCTTCAGTGTCATCTGAATGAAACTGATTTTAACTACCTGCTACAGTGCCTTGTTTCAACAAACAGCATCAGAGGCTCTGCAAGCTGTGCCTACACTTTCATCTTTCTTTCAGTAATAGAAACATAAGAGGAAACATAACCCCCATTTTCAAGTAGGGAAAAAAAAAAAAGAACCAGGGAATTACAAGCCAATCAGTCCCACCTCTGTGCCTGGCAAGATCATGGAGTAGATCCTCCTGAAGGCCCTTCTAAGGCACAAGGAGAATAAAGATGAGGTCATTGGTGGTAACCAACACGGCTTCACTGAGAGTAAGTCACAAATGTGGTGGCCTTTTATGATAAAGTTACAGCCTCAGTGGATAAAGGAAGAGCAAGTGACATCATATACCTGGACTTGTGCAAAGTGTTTGACACTGTCCTGCATGACATCCTGGTTGCCAAATTGGAGAAAAATGGATTTGATGGATGTACCACCTGTTGGATGAGGAACTGGCTGGATGGTCACACTCAGAGAGTTGCAGGCAATGCTCAGTTTCCAAGTGGAGACCAATGAAGAGAGGCATTCCTCAGGAATTGGTGCTAGGACTGGTGTTATTTAACATCTTTGTAGGCAACATGGACAGTGGGATCAAGTGCACTCTCAGTAAGTATGCAGATGACACCAAGCTGAGTGGTGCAGTTGACATGCTAGAGGGAAGAGATCCTAACCAGAGGGAATGGGACAGGCTTGGGAGGTCCAGTTCTGGGGCCCCCAACACAAGAAGGGCATGGAGCTGTTAGAGCAGATCCAGAGGAGGACCACGAAGATGATCAGAGGGCTGAACCACCTCCCCTATGAGGTCAGGCTGGGAGAGCTGGGGCTCTTCAGCCTAGAGAAGAGAAGGCTCCAATGAGACTGTATAGCAGCCTTCCATTACCTGAAGAGGCCTACAGGAAAACCGGGGAGGGACTTTTATGTATATAGTTATTATTTATAAGTATGTAGTGACAGGATGAGGGGAAAGTTTTAAACTGGAAGAGGGTAGATTTAGACTAGATATTAAGAAGAAATTCTTTTCTGGGAGGGTGGTGAGACACTGGAACAGGTTGCGCAGTAAGGTTGTGGATGCCCCCTCCTTGGAGGCATTCAAGGCCAGGCTGGATGGGGCTTTGAGCAACCTGGTCTAGAGGGAGGTGTCCCTGCCTATAGCAGAGGGTTGGAACTACACGATCTTAAAGGACCCTTCCAACCCAAACCATTCTATGAGTCTGTGATTCTATAATTCTATGGTTTTTTGATTCTATGATTTTTTGATTCTATGACTCAGGACTGCAGTTAACTGACGGAAGCTGGGGACTTCTTGGCTTGAAGACCCCCAGCAGAGAAAACGGGCAATGAAATTAGCACAAATTCATCACCCATGGCTGCTTTATGGTGCTCCATCCGTGACATCAGGTTTTGTTTTCAGAAATGGGCAGCGTGACTTGACTCCTTTACGTTGCCCACCACTCTCTCTGCTGTTGCTTTATGAGGCTGCAGGAAGCTGCAAGCTTTCAGAGAGTCTGAAAATGGCTCTCAGCTTTTTTTATCACTGAATCTTTCTCTCAAGCACTTGTGCTCAAAGGGACATCAATTACTCCAAAGGGGAAACTGATAGCTTGTATGAAATATAACTGGAGCCCAGTGCCTTTAATTCACATCCTATCTGACTCAGAGAAGAGTGATCCATGATTGACAGGGTGAGTACTATAACACACAAGGTGACAACAGTATGGCAGCACTGAGCAGAAAGAGGTCATCAGGCCATAACAGTTAATAACAAAGGAATGGCTGCACAGCCCAGCACTCGGGATCTGTGACAATGCAGTCTTGTGGAAGCCAAAGTTCCCAAGGACAATACCCATGGTGAGAACGAATCACCTTTCCTTGCATTTGGTAACGTTCCTGTTGCACAGTTTTTTGTCTGAGTTTGATGAGCTTTCCTCTGATGTGAGGCACTGCTCAGGTGGCAAAATATGGCCTTTTAACAGAGCAGTCAAGTCTGGGACTAGCTCAGTAAGAATATTCCTGCTTCTCATCCTCAGTGTAATTTCAGGCTACATTAGGCTGCCACATAATACATGTTGCACAAATATTTACTAAGGATAGACAAATCCAGTAGTACTAATGTATCTGTTCTGGTTTGTGACTGCTTTTCCCACCGTGATCTTCCTAAGAGAGAATCTAGACTGTCTATATATTTCGTTTACAGAAAAAGTAATTGAAAAATCATCTTGCCTCTGGCTGCTATGCAGAATATAAGAAAATGCCATTTTTTTCTGAGACTACTAGACAACTCTCTCTTCATACTAAAAAGTCTCTAAATGCAGAATCTGACTTTTAGCAGTTCCCTCAGAAGCAAAATAACATATGCAAGGCAAGAAAACGTCTGTTATCAGATCAAGGTTCAGATGTGAATGAGGAATCATATACCTGTAACCTTGTTTATTCTTAACAGCTTCATCAGTTGGTCTGAACTGTGTTTCGTATGTTTTGCACAGTCTTTGTAGGTACCTCACCAATGCTGGCAGAGAGACATGATCAAAACTTAGGCTAGTAAGACAGATGAGGGACAGACATAGGGAGGCTCTGTGGTCACACGTTGAGAACAGAAGTAACCCCTTATAAATGAGGCTCAATGCTTAAATAATTTATTAAAATATCGTGAGTGAAATTTTTAAATGGCATATTTGGGAATTTAGTCCAAGTATTAGGTATGATGACATCAGCAGATAAATTTTATATTAGGCACCATAGAATCATAGAATCATTACAGTTGGAAAAGATCTCTAAGATCATCTGGTCCAACTGTCCACTTACTACCATTTTTACCCACCGTGTTCTCTTTTGGGCACTGTACTTCAGGTAAAATTGAAGAGAATCCAGAGAACAATGACAGTGATTGTGAGCTTGGGGAAAATGGTCTAACATCACAACTGGAAGAATTAGTACAGTCTAAAGAAGGCTAAAATAAACAGCAGAATGTTTTACAACAATTTTTGAGTATGTGAAAAAGATCTGAAGATAAACATAATCAATTTTAATGTGTTTTCAGCCAGAAAGATGTGAAAACTAATGCTAGTTTTTAGCAAAGAAAATTTTGGTTGGAAAACTTTCTAGTTATGAGTATGAGAAACTGCTGGCATGGTCAGACATTGCAGAATAGATTCTGCAAAGATCCATAAAAGATGATAAAGATCATTTGATAATCCCTCAGTGCATAAACTGAGATCTGCTGACTTCTTAAGATACTTTGGAACTCTTAGGGTGTTCTTTTATGTTTTAATATACAAATAATGCATACATTAATCTAAGCATGACAGCAATCAGAATTTTTTAGTAAGCAGATTAAGACTGAACCACATTAATAAAGCTAGAAAAAGGATAAACTAAGAGCAGGCTTTTTTTTTTTTTCCAAGGTCATATTTCCAGGTCAGTTGTTTTCTTGTCTGTTATCTCCAGCAGCATTGTCTGCATTAAATTGGTCATGTAAACTGTTATTTTATAGGAAGAGGATACAAAAAGGTCAGTGTCTAATCATTGCTTTGTCTTAGATGTTGGGTAAATAAAAGCTATGTGTATATGTATTTCAACACTGTGAGGAAATAGGTAAGGCAGGCATGCCCAACTTGTGGCTCATCAGCCATTTGCGGCCTGGTACAGCTTTCAGTGCAGCCACCCCTTGCTCTGCACCATCATGTTGGTGGCTCTGTCCTACTGTGTGGCCTGGCCTGGCCCCTCAGCACCAACTGAACATCAGTGTGCTATGAACTCCATCCAGACTGAAACGAGGGCATGGGGAGGGTGCACTGCAGTGCCAGCTCAAACTATGGCAAATAAGCTTATGCATTTTGATACATTGGCTAAACACAGTCCTGTGAACAGTAAAACACAGGCAGCTGTAGGTTTCAAGATTGCTGAAAAAAATCATCCAAGTGTGGCACGCAGGCTCCTGTTCACTGCTGGTAAAAAAGCACAGCTAATGTTCGTGACTATGTGGAAAAATAATATTTTGTAGCTGAGAATTTGCTGAATCAGTGTTATTGTGCTTTTTATATCTATTGTAATTTTCAAGGAAATAAATAGGAGGTATTACTTTTGGAGTGACCTATGTATATGCAGCCCAAGACAATCCCTCTTCACTCAGTGTGACCCAGGCAAGCCAAAAGATTGGACATCCATGAGCTAAGGTATGCTTTATGGGCTCTGGGTGTAAAGGAACATCTTTAGATAAGGCATGCGCCAATATTTACCTATGCGTCTACACGCACTAGTGATAGGAGGGTTGGTATAGGTTGTGAAAAGGCTCGAAGCAGGTCTCAAAGTTGTTATTTCTTTGAAGCTGTCTTTCCAAAAGGCAATCAATAGCTCTTTGCAGAAAAGCAACAGAAAAAATTAAGCAATGATAGTTGCTGTTGTTTACTCAAGAGCTAGTACAGAAGAGGAAGGTAGAAAGAAACACTGGCAGCAGGAATAGGAGAGCTGCATGGCAATGCCTGGCTGTGTGGGCTCTGTGTTGGATGCAGAGAGAGTACTGGGCATGAGCAGGGCTTATTTTGATATCTGAAACCAATACACAGAGCACTTCAGTCTACACACACCCCAAAAAAGTCTTTATGCAATCACAAAATGGACAACTTTTTAATATTTCACATCAGCTGAAAGACCTTAAAAGCAGCTACAAAACACACATTTTGTTACTTTTTCTTTTCTGTGTTGCCATGAAAAATGCTTTCTTTTCCCTGAGTGTTATGCTTGTCAGCCCCTGAAGTGCTCTTGCTTTGGGCATCCAGACAAGAGAGGACCAAAGCAATAAGCAGTACATAGGGCTGAGAGAGCATGTACTAAGCAATGGTTGTAATTGTATACTAGGGAGGGAGAAGAGCTCTGAATTTGTACATTCCACTTTAAGTAGCATCTAGTGGAAGGGTAAGAGAAAAGAGACTGGAAGCACAAGAGAAGAGAAGAATTAGAATGGTGGTAATGACATCATGCTCACAAATCAAGTCTTTAAGTGTTTCTTACAATCACATTAATATCACACTGTGCTGATTACTCCTCTCATCTCTAGGTCTCCGACAAATGTGTGATAGCTCCTCGCAGAAGTTTTAGACTGTATGAAGTCTCCCAAAGGCCATATTATTTTGCTAGTATTACTACAACCTGCCACAAGATTTTCTGCTTTATTATGTTGCTTTCTGTCCTAGCTTTTTTATTCTGCTTGCAGACCTGAAAGTCAATCTTGGTAAGTGACTGTTAATCACTCAGAAGGACCTGCACTTATCTTCTCTCTAGGGAGGGCTGGTACTGGCTGATGCTGATATACAACCACCCAGAAGTATCTGCACACTTGAAAAGCTTCAGCAGCAGTAGGTGACACATGGCCACATTTCAGCAAGAGGAGACACTGGGTTGGAGTGGAGTCAGAGAACTAGCGGCATGCACAAGATATTGGTCAGCCAGGTGCTGAGGGATGCCTGTGAGAGGTCATGGTCATTGGACACCACTTCCTGAGGAGGAGGCACCCAGACTTTCTGACAACTAGGGCAAACCAGCAGTTTCCAGAGGAAAATGCAGTGATGCACATGAAGATGATGCACTGTACATAAGTAGAAAAATGACTTGCAAATGAAAAAGATAACAATGACAATCAGTCCATAAGAAATATGAAGCTCAGACACGCCCTCATCCTACAAGAATGGCTATTTACTCCTTAAGACAGTTAAGGCTTCCAGCACTTCATTTTAACAGTCCTCTTTTCTGATACAATCATGTTAGTATAACTACAGAACAGGACGTAAAACATGTGGCTGAATGACCCACTGCCAGCTGATAATTATTTATAGTTTATACTATTAGGAAATTGTGCAGGCAACCAATTGCCTAAAATTTACTTATGTAGAATACTTTTCCATAACAAAGTCTCAAAAATCATAGTTTATTCCTGTAAGATTCATGAATCTTATGGGGATGCTTATTCAGGAAATATTTATTTGTAATTATTTGCCTCTGTTAATATACTCTCAGTTTTAAGAGACTTAACCAAGCTAATCACACAATCACATATTAATAATGAGGGGAAAGAAAGAAACAGACAATTTTATTCTTTAGCTGAGTATCATTGTCCTCTCTCTTTGTGATGTGCCTCTTAATGAAATACCATGAGGGATTTTTACCATGTCTGCATTCCTTTGATATCTTGTACTTGTCTGGTCTCAAAATCTTTGGCATTGTATTGAGTATCTGCTCAGCTGAAACCATGCCAATGACAGAAGGGTATTTTTTTACTGCTTCCTTAGATTGATGCTTTCTTTGAAGGCTCCCTGCTCATTTAAATCTTTGTCTGGTACTTAAAAAGCAGCAGTACTTGCCCATGTGACAGGCATCGGTGTTCTGTCTGCTTGGTCTCATGTGCCTCGCTTTGGCTTGTTGTAAATCGTAATTTACAGACAAGATGCTACTAAAGCCTGAGTGAATGGATGTTCTGAGAAACACAAAATGCTAATTACTAAATGATGGCCAGATGCAATGTGTTCCTGCTTGTTTGGGATTGTTACTTCTAAAATAAATTTTTTTCTTAGTGCTGATGATAGCTTTTTATTTTTGCCACTAAATTATCCTGAATAAATTCTGGGAAATTTCTGAATGCCTTTGAGACAAAACATCTTGTGTTTGTGTGACAGTAGCCTAATGTCAGTTAAAGAAATTGGTGATACCTGTTAAACAGACTACTTATTTTCAGACATATCACTGGATAAAATCTAAGCACAGCTTTCAAGCAATTGTTTTCCAAATAAAAGACGAGAGGAAACAGTGGGAATGACAATTTCATGGTACTGTGTAGTGTGGTACATACAAGGAGTCTGACCTTTGCTGTACGGAGTACTCTTTTTCCTGGACTGCCTTGTTTTACTCATCTTCAAATGATGATGTTTCCATTTGCTAAACATCAGCATTATGCTAGATGGACAAGTACAAACAGAATTACTCAGCCAATACATTTATATCAAAGAGTTTGATCTAGGAAATGCTCAGCACTTTTGAAGACCGTCACCATTTCTTTCAGGATCAGAGAGACAAAAGTTACCAAAGACACTATAAAGGAAAAAGAAGTAGTTATGAAGACTTCATAATTTGCCCTAGATTTTACAGTACAAATTAACTGAGTAGAAACTAGCAATTTTTTTGAGTCTTTACATCCCCTTTTTTTTTCCCAAAAAAGAGTAAATAGCAATTAGTCCTAATATGTGCAGGCATGTAGTAATTCAGTGTCAATTACTCTCTACATATATGAGTAGAACAACAAAGTTAAAAGAATTGGGGTATTCCAAAATTGGTGCTTAATTAGTAATGCTCTTTCACTTATATTCAGACACACTGGTTGCAGATAACCCAGAAATGTCAAGCAAGATTATGCATGAATGATTGTATAGGTACTGATATAGAAAGATGTTTAACAATAATAGTGAGGGATGGAGCAGAGTGTATACAAGAAATAGAACATCTGTGCTTTCATAAAGGATGTGAATGTGCTACTTAGAACTAGCTCTGAAAAGAATGCCTAACATTAGAAGAGAAGGATTTCTCTTTTTTTTTTATTTTTGGTAACTTGCTTTCTTCATACTTGGCTTCTTAACTCTTCTCTATGGGTTCTTGCTTACTTTGCCTCTCCACATGTCATCAGCAAGAGCATGAGATTAAAGATGATGCATTTTGGCCACTCCTGGAGGAGGTGCTTTAAGTGAAATATTTACTGGCCTTTGCAGCTCACCTATGGGAGCAGTGCAAGACAGCACTGAGGCTGGAAACTGCTCTGCATTAACAGAACTGCCAGAGAACAGATCTGACACATTTAAAAGACACTACTGAAAGAGAACTCTACCAAATATCTGTGCAGCCAGAGAACAAAATTATTTAACATGAGAACATTCCTCTTCATCTTTTTCCCTGCAGACTTCAAACTCCCATTCCACAGCAGGGATCTCCTCAGTAACAATATAAGATTTCGCTTTTTAAATTGGTAGGGTGGAGCTTTTTCTCTTGGTCTCTTTCTCAGAAAAGGTTGGATAGTAGAACTAAGTTAGTTTCAGTCATTCTCATACTATGGACAATTTTAGGCAGAATGCTTTATGTGTGGTAGAATTACCCACTAGCGGAAGTGTTTTATCAAGCTAGGCAACCATGAGGGCTGTATCTACATCAGCAAGCAGTGCAGACCACCACGTACTGAACAGCAAAACAGATGGACCTGAGAACCTTACAAGTTCTTCTGTTTTGGTTTGGTTTTAACTTTTGAACTCGCCCTGGTCTGACCCCATAAGATGAATGCCTGCTTGGGGCTCTCATGCCTGAGGTGTCCTACAGCAGCTTATCTTCCAGTTCTGTTTCATGCAGAAGATCTTTGCTTGATGTGAAGCACAGCACTGCAAGTTTTATCCAGCTCTCATCAGAAAGATAACACAAATATAAGTGCATGTGAGCTGTACTAAGGATAACATTGCAAGAACTCTAGCAAGGGTATCAACAAAAGTTAGCCTGCCTCCCATGGGCTCCGTACACCTTAAACTTACATTTGCTTGCATAAGGACTCCCTTCACATCTGTGAAGCTCAGAAACAGTTTCTGCTTTCAACAGAATTCAATTCACGGTTCAGCAGAATTGTGAGTTAATGATGCTTGCCTATGCTCACTGCTCAGTGTGGAATATACACGTGAGCATGACTGCTCGCTAACAGAGAAATGTCAAAATAGGAACATCCAGGACTTAATTCTCATTTTAGAAGAACTGATAAAATAATAATAAAAAAAAAAAGTCCTAAAGTGGATAAGTAAGAGAAAAGTGGGAACTGAGCAAAGCTTTTGCTCTACAGAGTCGATTGCAGTTTATTCTGACTGAAAGTGAATGATAGAAGATATAGAGGAGGAAAGTATAGAAATTACTCTCAGCTGAAAGATATTAATAATAAATTCAGATGGAATGAATATGAATATTAGACTTGACTTGTTCGTGTGATGCTATCAGAAATGAAATTAGATACTCATTTTAGGGAAGGGGTAGCTTTGCAGACTGTAAGATTCATTGAGGTGGCAGTAGCATTCTTAAAGCCACTGTATCTGCAAAAACCCAGTCAATAAAATCTAATATGTTTCTTCCTTTTTGTTTCCATTCCTTTCTATTGGGATTATTGCTTAGTATGAACTATGTATTTAAACATTACTAATTCACGCAGCCCAGCTGATACTGCCTCAGGCCAAAGTGCAAAGCAGCTCCTACCTTATATCCTCTCCAACTCCAACGTATGCTGTCTGCAGTAGCTTTGAGAGTTAGGCAGTTATAGGCAAATTCCTCTTGAATGATACCCCAAAATATTGTCTGTGAGTATTAATCTAGAGAGTATGCATGTGTAATGTAGAGCCGTAATGTCAAATGCCAAAGTGGTAACCAAAACATTAAGTTTTACTTTGAACTAACATGGTGCCCATTTTAAGATCCCTACATGTGGGAAGAAAGAGTAAACCTTCTGCAGTTTACCCATAAATATTTATAGGATTATTCAATCCGTTGTATAGCGAATAACCAAATGAATTCTGATGTAAACCAGCTCAGCTTCTCTGTTTATATAGTGTATCTGACAGAGTGTAATTAGAAAACACTTTTTTTTTTTTTTTTAATTTCTTCTCCAGCTCCTTGAAGCACCTACACTTTGATCTTGGCAAAATAGAACTGGAATTGTTTAGGGACCTGGCATCTTACAGATTAGAAGTACATGCATTCTTAAAAAAAAAAAAACAAATTATACACTATGCAGTTTATATTCACACAAACATATTTTGTAAGAACAAATGAATATATTATATACTTCATCCCATATTTTTGATCCTGGTAGGAAATTCTACCACTGAGTAGAGCAAGTCCAGAAGAAGAACGTAATTCTACAGAATTAAGAAAGGAATACTGTTTTTGTTAATTTTATTTTTTTTATTTTTTTAACTAAAAAGGAACCAGGCATAGGATGTGAATTTTTACTTAGTCTATTTGTGACTGGGGTAACTGTCAAGGTCTACTATTTCTGAAAAGCATAAACATTCAGATTCAGCCGTCTTTTTGTATATACTCTAGTTGTTCACCAATATTCAGTTCCTTTTCTGTTAAAAGTTCTTTTTTCTGTATATCAGAAAATCATAATCTGAGCCATAGACTGAAACGCTGATTTCAGCAGCAAATTGGAAACAGAAAACTAAGAGATGAAAGGAGTGGGAAAGTCAGTCTATACTGTGCAGATGTACTTTCATTCTCAAGAGCCTCTGTTTCCTCAAATGAAAGGAATTCTGTCTCAAAAAAGGGTTTAATTCACCATGGAAATGTGCAAAACTTATTCAAGGCAAAGTCTTTACATATGCTATAGGCACAGATGATGTTCCATGTAAAGCATCACTTTTATCTTTATTGTTTTGAATATGTTGGATCGTAAGAATGGATTCACTCCAACTGCCACTTCAAAGCTGCACAGATAATCCCACATCCCTCTTGCTTTGTTTGCATTTTTAATTTTCCTCCAGTAAAAACAGAATCAAAGACATTTATTCTCTGAAAAATGTCTGTACAACCTCCCTCAGAAGTCCAGCTTGTCTGCAGCAGAGTAAGTTACAAAGTTCTTAACTCATTTGAGGATATTTTTCTTTACTTCACGTTTTACTTATTTTACGTGATAGAGCACTTCAATTTCTCGCTGGACGGAAGTCACCAGTCTACACCATACTCAAAAATTCTTCTTCTGTACATCATGGAGCCCCTAATCGGTGCAGCAGGTGCTGGTGATGAAACAGGAGAAGCAAGGTGAATCAAATTGTTTCTGATGCACGTGACAGTCACTGAACCTGCAGTGCAGGTGTCAATAAAAGCTAGGTAGATTTCAAACCAAAGAACATTTTTGCCCTTTCTGGCCCCTGAGCCTTAAAGGCTTGAGTGCAGGCATCCTATCCCCAGGTTCTTTGTCATCCAGCTGCGGTCTCCATGGGCCAGTGTGGTGGCTTGCTCAAAGGAGAGAAACAACCGCAACTGTAAAATTCTTTCATTTATCTGTGACGAGTACCCAGGTGACAGCAGACAGCGAGCAGAGTAGGTCTGGTGTCTCTTAATCTAACAGCTCAGGCCATTCTCTTTGAACTGATCTCTGTCGATGCTCCAGAAGGGATCCCAAAATATACAGTCCTCATCTTTACATCTACCACTGAAAGTTTTGTGTCCCAGGAAAAGGATGGGAATATTGACACGAAAGAGAAACAGTTGGTTCAGAAGGGGATACTGATCAAGAATTTTTCAACGTCATACTTGTTCAAATAACTCCAAGCACAATGATAAATGCAAGTTAAGGAGCTTTAAGTGAGTAAAGTCTTTTTCTAGAAGACATTATTTCTTCAGATAGTTTGATAATGGAGTGGCTGGTAGTTTGAAATAAATGTAATCATACTGTTATCCCTGTGGTCCTTCATGAAATCTGGCAGCCTATATAGCAAATCTGGGGATGCATCTGTAGCCTTAGATGTTCTTCATTTTGCACGGGAAGGGGATTTTCAGAGGACACTGACAAAGGTATTGAAGTAAATTACATCAGTTTGTTTTTTAAATATATAATTATTTGTAGCAAACTAATCTTCCATATTCAAAATTTTTAGTGTTTCTTTCTAAAATAAGCTAGGTGAAATAGTCTGGTCTAGCTGATATTACTAGCAAAGCCTAAGTCAGAGTCCTTTCAGACAAAAGAACATAAAAATACAGTTTATCTTTCTAGTAGGAATGATTTCATGTGAGGCTGCTTCTGGGAAAACCCTAGCATGGCATGGCTTCCTATCATTTATTCCCAGTTACATGCACCATAACAAAATACACAGAAAATTGATTTAGCTTCAGTGACATTGGCAATGAGGTAACAGATGCTCTCATACATAGTCCATCCAGATATCCAAGGTAAAGAAAATAAAAAAGTAATGCTGAGAAGTAAAGGAAACATGAGGCTTGTTCAGTCGTGTTCTAGACTCAAAACAGTTGTTTCTCTATAAACTTATTTAGGGAAGGCATCTTCATGCAATATGGTTGGTATGTCATGGTATTTCACCATGAAAAAATGGTGAAATTAGTGGCTCATTATTGTTTGCCTGAGTAAAAAAAAATCAGTATTGAGGTAGTGGGATCAAATTTGTAAGAAAAGCCTACAGGTGATAGAGAGGGTACTTCAAATACCTACTATGTGCAATTTCACTCTTGAAAACTCACTCTAGAAATCAGTGTTTTACTTGAATGAAGACTCCATCTACCCTGATATAAGTGTTCACAATGTAGCTGTAATTTTCTACGTTGATTTTTGTATTTAAAACTTTTTTATTTTGTATAAAATCATGTGTATTAATATCAGGTGCATTTTAAGATAACCAAAGGATAAAAATAAACTAACTACAAGTAAAGAAGGAAATGATAGTGTTCTTTTAAGCGGCTGTTTTTTACACAGTGATTTTTAATTCAGTGATCATCAATTAAACTACGTAGCAGGAATTTACATGGAAGTTAAAAGAAAAGTAAGCTAGAATGCTTCTGCATTACTAGAAATGATTTCTTGAAAAATCTTTATGTGTGTCATAAGTTCAGACAGAGGATTAGCACCACACAGTTGCTGGCTCACTCCCCCTTCGTTCCCAGTGGGATGGGGAAAAAGTGAAAAATAAAAAACAAAGTAGAACTCACAAATTGAGATAGAACTACTTACTAAGATAAAGAAAAGGAAAACAGTTATGGATATATATATATGGATATAATATATATAAAGTTATGTAACAAGTGATGTACAAGCAATTGCTCACCACTCATTGACCAGCTAGCTCACTGAGCAATAGAAGAGAGCATGATGAAGTCCCAACCCCTTCAAAACTCCTTCCACTTGATGGCATGTATACCTTTGGCCAGTTTAAGTTAGCTGTCCTAACTCTGTTCCTTTAACCCTTTGCTGTGAATGGCCTTGGCTCACAACAACACTGTTTAGCAGCAACTATAAACATCAGTGTGGTATCAATATTGTTTTTCTCCTAGAACCAAAACATAACATCATACCAGACACTCTGAAAAAAACAATTCCATCCCAGCTGAAACTAAGATGGTCTTTCACAACACATTTATTAAATTATCATTTTGATTCAGACTAATATCAAAATTGTGGAAAAACACCATTATTCATAATTTCTGTTTTTTCCATGTGGCAATTGTTTCAGCTGAAGCTTTCTGCATATTCTCCAAGGGCAAGAAGAAATGAATTTGCTTTTCAGGCTTCTACTTTAAGGTGATTTTGTTCTCTCAGAATTGTTACTGACATGTGAAGAAAACTTACAAGCTGAAAGTAATTCACATCAGTCTCCCTTTCAAGACCACTAGCAATCTTACCTGTTCAAATCATAATCAAACCACAACAAAGAAATTATTCAAGCATCAGTTTCACTCTGTCTCTGCCTATTATGAACCTTCAGAGAACACAAAAATCCTTATACAAACCTATTCCTAGCCATAACCTAAAATACCATCCTTCTCACTTCTGTTTGTCCATTTTCATTCCATGACCTGAAACTCATTTCTTTTGCTTTATAAAAGCGCAATAAAATAGCTTTTTCTCTTAGACAAGCCTGACAATCACTGGAAAAAAAAAAAATAAATAAATAGAAGTTAAAAAAAAAAGAAGACAAATTCATCATGCACCTCTACCTTCACTACTACCGTGATATAGTAAGGCATCACTTCTTAGGCACTCATAAACCTGTCCTTAACTGTACCCATGTTGTATTGCCATTGTTATCTAGATACAACAATCTACTACCAATGTGAATGACTCTGGTGGGTTATAACCCCTCCGTCCTTCACTTCCTTCCTCTTGTGAATCACAGTGTTGCAGCACCATCTTCTCTGAAGGGCACCGAAGGAGCAAAAGAACAAGTCTCGCGGCACCACTAAGTTTTACAACAGTTTCTGCAGTACTAGAGCATGAACAAAGAACAGATATACAGATATATTATGGAATCTCCCTAAATCAAAACACATTTTTCCAGAACACCTTGTCTTTCTGTGAGTAGTTCCGAGTGGAGCACATATGCACATTGACCTTTTTCCTCAGTGAAAGCCAAATCATGCCCTCAAACCTCGCAGAGTCTGACACAGCTTGTTTAGTGAAATCCCAGCTCTGCGTTCCCACATTTCCTTAGGACAGTGTTAGTGCAGCACTTAGACAGTGTTGCAAATCATCTGGGACTGTAGTCAAGAGGGAAAAATAGAAATATTTCTGCAGTCAGGTCACGTTCAGATGGCAAATTTTGATGTCAGAGCTTGGCTGCAAATTCAGTACATGATTAAAAGAAAAATGTCCCATTGGTGAACAGCTCACACAGATATGATTTTTAATCAGTGAATATTTTTCCCAATATAAGAAAGACCAGTCACATGGTTAGCAACGTTGTAAGCAGAAGGAATCATTCTAATGACTACTAGTGAGCACAAATCTATTGTTAGTATCAGCAAGACTGCAGTGCGAGGCTTGCTGCTGGTGTGCCTGCCTTCTTTATAGCAAACATGTACACTTGGGCTAAGAAATCAGTCCACCTTGGTAAAATATCTACTCATTATTTAAAAGTGTGTTTGCATCTAAAAATCAATTAGAAAAAGCAAAACCTATTCAGCCATGTGAGCACTTCATCTAGAGAAGGAGCTCATTTCCTTGAGTGACTTATCAGCTTTACAAATGGAGTGGACGTGATACAGCATGCTGCTGGGGGACACAGCAGGGCTGTCTGTATTGTACTGCAGTTCAGCAGAAGGGTACTAATACAGTTCCATCTTCCAGAGAAGCCACCATGCCCTGATTGCCACAGAGGTTCCTGAAAGTTTGGTGGTATCTGGAGAGGTATGAAGAGGAACATCTTTGGAGCGCTGTGCTACTGCTTAAGCAGGAATTTCCAGGATCTTTGGTATCTCAGTAGCCCATCAAACAGCTAACAGAACATATAATCAATAGAGCATTCCTAAAGTCCAAAGAAAATATTGCTTGATATTTATCTAATTGAAGAATGTTGGATTTCTTCATTCCCTGAAAAACAACAAAATTGCTAATCTTTTTTCCAGCACAGATAGTTCTTTCTCTTGTAACTCCCAAATCCCCAGTGTAACATGATTTCAGCATCCTGATTGATGTCTTTACCTCTTCCACTACCTCTGTGTGTCTGCTGGGATGCTGTGTTGTATTGGAACCAGCAGCTACTGGGCTTACTGTTCACTGGGCCACTGCAACTCCCAGTTCAGTGTCAGTTCATGTTAATTTGAAAAACCCTGGAGATAGATCTGAATAAAAATATCTGACAGAATTATCGTGACTAAGATGCAGATGTATAGTTTATTATACTGATTGTGTCATAGAGAGGTAATTTCAAGCAAAAGTTGAAGGTAAAAGAACTTGTTATTTTCCAAATCTTCCATTTCTCTCTCATGTTTCTGTGCTACTTTTATCAAAATATTCATGAAATTCTAAAACTTAAAATTAACGGTGGGCATTCATTTTACTTAAAATATTTTTTCTTGTAAATGAAAACATTTCATAATATTTTCACAATTTCATTGATTTTTTCATATAAGATGCTGGAAAAATGCCCTAGTAATTTTCATGTAAACAGAAAACAGATCTATATCAAGTCCTGCAATATGTCTAGAACAATTTAGTTCTCATATTGATTAGCTGACAAGGTGAAGACACTGCCATATTGCTAGTGCTTAAACTGCTTTCCCCTATCCCCTCACCTTTAACCAGCTCCACTTCAGGTATTGTATAATCCTTTCGCAAATCCACATCATAACAGTTAATGAATAAATGGGCATGTAAATAACTATGTTATCAGTGATTCCAGTTCCTTTTAAACGAGCTGCTAGAAAAAGCAGGATCACCCACTAAGGAAAGATCAGATGGGAAAAAGCCATAGACTTTTCTTGCTTTTGTCTCAGGCAGTTACTTTATTTATTCAGACTGGTAATTAGGCACACATACTTGCGTATTTTCCCAACCTATTCACTGTCAAGCACAATGCGGTCGAACTAAAACTAACAATAAAGGACAAAGTAATTTTCAGAACATAGGTGCAGATACAGTCACTTACTAACCTTGTTTCTCTTGAACGTATGTCTTTCAACACTGATAACTTGATATCGGCAAAGGAGAAACAGGCTCTATGCAGCCCCGATCTAATTCTATAAACACGGAAGAATTTGCACAAGGCAGAGATAGCAATAAATGTATGAGACAGCTACTACAAAGCCACAGGTTGGCATAAGCTATCTTCTCTGCAGTCTGTTCCAGAGCCTGAAAGCTCCTCTAAAACTGCCCAGGCTGAGTAAGTTCTTCTGACTTTTAATAATCAGGTTATCACTCTAAATTTACTAATGAATCTTGGAGAAAACAGTTCTTCCTGGTTATTATTATTAGGCATTTCTTTCATGCCTCCTGTCATGCCTGGAATAGCGATGAAAAACCATGAAACCACGACACCCCCTTTCGGAAAAAAGTTGAAGTTGAGCTCTGCAGACAGCACAAAGATAATTTTCCATGCCACTTGTGCAATTCTTTGTTTGCAAACTATTTGCTATTTGAAAGTTACAAGCAAACATTCAAGGAGAGATGTAATACCCTTAGGACTACTATATTTTACTCATGCACCGTTCCTGTAGCCCTTAACAGTAAATTGCCTCATGTTTTTATATCACATGCTGATGTTGACTGGCTTTCTTAATCAATCACATGTCACTTGGGGAAATGGAAAGAGAGTAAGGAACCTGGCTGAGCACTGATGTCAGCCCCTCCAGGGCTATTCTTTGGAGAACAACGTACATGATGTGTTCCCTAGCATCCTTTTCTGTCCAATTATAAAAATAACACGGCCATAACTAATGGGAAAAAGTGGACTGCTGCAGTACCTTGGAGGCACCCCATCACATACTGATATAATTAGCCCTTTTGTTACATCTAAATGAATAAGATGCAAGCCGTAGCTCTGACTGCCAGAAGGGAGGAGCAAAAGCTCCTTTACAACCTCTTTCAGAACAACTCCTGGAGCTTTTACAATGGCACGGAGAAGGCAGTTCTTAACACTGGAGATACAGGAAGAGCCATCCGAATTAATCTAAAAAGGATTGAGACTTATGGCTCAGTAGTAAAAGCTTGGTCAATGATCTGAACATCATTAAGTAACTCTGGCAATGCTTCTGCACTTACCCTCTCTATAGCTCAATACTCACAATGTTTCTCTTGATTAATTATTTACACAAGAATCATAAATTCCATTTTAATGTCTATTGTGCTAAATAAGGTTGTTAATTAAACTGCATTTTTCTCTGATGAAAAAAAGTATTTAAATTTAACAAATGTCGTAATTCATTGCAGTATTACATAATTAACATTTGGCAGATTCTATGGAGATGGGAGGGTAGAAATAATTCCCAAAGTGAGTGAATCCCATGGGGATGCTATGAGACAATGGCTGGTGACAGATATACAGAAATAATGTAATCAAATCACATTATTTTTCATTTCTCCATAAAAGTGACATTGCATGTTCTGGGCATATACATTTAGGACAACAGATAATTATGACAAAAATAAGAGAAAATGAATCCCTCAAAAATAAGAGGAACAAACTAATTTTATGGCAGGGATGATAGCATTATGAACAATCATAATAAAAATAAAAATAAAATATATTTTTAATATATAATTTCAAATATGTATAGCATATTTTAGTTTTTTTTTCTGGCATAACATACAGAGGTTGCAGTTTTTCTACCAGCACTGAACACGTTACCAAACACTCAGACATTGTATTGAAACCTGCTTTATAAGTCCATTGCTTAGAAAAAGCACAATATTTATAAGTTCAAAAATTGAAAAGTGCACTAGGGAGAGCTATTTTCATGACACATACTTATTGTCTAATCCAAATCCTGGGAGACAGTGTCCAGTTAAATGTGGTTTTATTATCTCTTGCATGCAGAATAATCATTAGATATATCCAGGCATGAAGTCCTCCACCTCCAACTGCTATAGAGGAGTGCAAGCTGCATCCACACTGCTGTACACACAGTAGATGTTTTCCCGTACCAGACCGATTGCATGCATCAGCCCAAGTAAACCATTACTGTATGAAGACCTACTTCAAGCTCTTTAATAGTTTTAGCCCCAGTGAGCTCTAGAGTAAAGAATTTTAGACTAAAACAGCCCCACTGCTTTTGATACCATCTTCACTCCACTATTTATGCAAAAAACAGACCCTTCTTGGGGGCTGGAATGAGGCCAAGTATAAATGAAATCAGTTCCTAGAATAAATTAAAAACCATCTCTCTCAATCTTTGGCTTCACATGCAAAGCTCAAAGTATTTTCAGCCTTTTTTTGTAGCTGTACATCGAGAAAGTATACATCAGATGAAATGTGTTGAAAGGTGAAACAGCACAGAAATGCAATCCTTATCCACACAAAGCCCCACCTCCATCCTCAGTTCTTCAATTGGAGAGAGGCCAGCAGAACTACTGACACAAGAGTGACATACGTAGCTTAACACGGGACAGGAGGTGCTCACACAGTACCACATGAGGATGATGGAAGAGCTTAACAAAATAGAATGCTTCTGAAGACCACTGGTTTTAGCTATCCACCAATACAGATATTAGTAAGGATTTCAATGAATGAGATCATCCCAGTATTGACTGTCTGACATTGTGTGTTGTCATAAAACATCTCTGTAATTGCTAGATGTCACGTCATCCTACTCAATCATGTCAAAAACGTTGATCACTAGCTTCTATGCCTGAGATTAAAAAAGGTAAAATATTGGTATAAACCAAAGATTTATATACTCCTTTAACTAAACAGACCCTTTAACTACTTGCCAGATCCTTCCTAGGTCTGCTTTGAGGAATGAATTGCAGCTGGAGAATTGCCCACCATGGCTACATCAATAGAAGGAAATTCCTGTATGCCTGAGAGTGTTCCTGGCACTGGCACGCAATCATCCATGCTGCCACATGGCTTGAGTTCAGCCTGTTCCAGACAACATTCTCCCAAACTGTTCCCAGCACAGTTTTAGTTGGAAAAACAATCCCAGTATTATTCCTGCTGAGTCTCTTAAAGGCACTAGTGTATTTTGGAGACTGAGACCAACAGCATAGACATGTGTTGCCCTGAGCCAGTTGGCCTCAGCACCCAGTTTCCTTGGCATGCTTCAGTGATGTGTATAGGTGCAGTCTGTCCACCTTTCTGAAGAATTGCTCACTTATCCAGTGGTCACAGAATCCAACTCCCAGTTTGGCTACTTTTGAGTAGGTTTGATTGTTCTAAGAGATGTTAGATTATAACTTCACTACATACAGTAATTCTGCAGAAAGGACGTAATTTTTCTGGCTGTATTGTCGTTGTACTGCTAGCAATTAATTTATCCCCTGTTGATTACTGCTTGGCTTTACCTTAGGCCAGTGTGTTCACTGCCTTCAGCACCACTATGGATATACTTCATTTCTCTTTATCTCACTAAATCACATCTTTGATTGACTCTGTAGTGCACTGAAAATGAGGTAACTCTCCAGGAGTGTCTTCTGTTTGGTTGTTTGGTTTGTGGTTCGATTTGGTGATCGCTCCTCATGTATAGGTCCTGTTGTCACCTAGGACCTATACTAATCGATACTGACAAGAGTACCAGATGGTCCTCTGCTAAGTAAAGCAGTGCTTTTCTTCAATATATCCTGTATTTGGTCAGCAATAACATGCCAAACAGCTTGAATGCTTTGAGTGTTTTGGTGGGTTTCGTTGTTTGCTTGTTTGTTTTTTCTTTTACATCTTTTGTTCCCATCAGTGTTCTAGATTCTAGGAGTGGCTCTACCATACAGTGAAGAGTAGTGTCATTGGACCTCAGTGGAAAGTTAAGCTCACCTTGTGCAATGCAGTGACATGAAAAGGTTATAACTTGTGTCCCCTGAAGCACTCTAGTGTCAGCTTTTCACTCTGCTAAAATTAATTTGTTTTGCTTTTACAGTACTGATGAAAATATACTCCTGCTAATTCCAGAACTACCCCATTGAATCTTGACTTGGATGTTTCTGCTTCACAGTGCAGCTGTGGACAAACTTACTGTGATATAAGCTTCAGGATCTACTATAAAACTCTCTCTAAAGGCCCCTCTCAAAACTACTACTCTGCCATGATTTTGACTGGAATATGCATTTATTCTCAAAAACTTTAGGTTTCAGTAAAGAAACCTGCATTTTAAATTTAACGGTACTGTGCTGATATTAATAACAAGATGATTTACTACGCATAAAATAAATGTAAATTTTAAACACACAATTTAAATATACTTATTTTTAATTGCATCTCACTCTCCCATATTTCCCTTGATTTTTCCCCAGTCTAAAGAAATGCTTAAACCTTCAATACTCAGTTCATTTCAATAGTCATGTAAAATAAGGAATGAGACACAAAACTACTGTTTCACTGGTAAAATATATTTTCTCTGGAAACAACTATAGAGCAAATACAGAAGAAGCAGAAGAGTGATAGAATTAAATAAATGATTATGTAGTCTATTCTTCAAACTTGAGTCTAATATAGTTACAGCTGGAGAACTCTTGGCATATAAAAATATTTTATACCAGTTTAAAAAGAAAATTAAGATTTCAATAAAAAGTCACATTTCAGAAATGGAGAACTGCAATGAATTAAATACATGGACAGGTATCCAATGTTTGCTCCTAGAGGGATTCCTTCTTACTGAGGCTCTGACTCCCTATCAAATGGAATTGCTTACTTTCCCAGTCATTTGGACAAGGGTTAGCATGATAAAATGGTTTGTTATGCCAATAAAATTTTTGTTACATTATAAAATGGTTTGTTATGCTACTTCTGCTGCATAAAAATGTTATGGAAATCAAGTGGCTTGCAAGGTTTAAAAAGGAATGTTCTACTTTTGGGACTAGATACAATGAGAAGAAAAATAAGAAGGGCTACATAGCCAGCCTTCCAGCAACTCTTCAGTACTGTAAAAGGACATTTTAACTAACAGCTGAAATTAGTATCCCAATTAGGGAAACAGTTATGCATCTGAAATGAATGGAAACCTTCTTGGGTCAACAGAAAATTAGAGGAAAATGAAGCAAGCCTGATAATCTAGGTGGTGACTTCTGTCCCGTGTGACAGTAAATTAAACAAGGCTAAAATACAACTCAGAATGGAAATTGAAGTACTAACTCCTATGCTAATCACAGTGTCTCACAGATGGGATAAGCAAGATAATAAGACTGGAGGAAAACCCTACTTTACATATTTTAACATTGTGTGTATCAGTCAAAAGCAATATCTAAACCTGGCAACTATTTAATTCCCAGTCAAGCCTCCTAAGTCCCTTTCACATTTTGAACTTGCAATGTATTGTGTACAGAATTTGTTTATGAATGTTCCAGGCAATCATTCACTACATGAGAAATGGACATCTTACGCTTTATGTAATGCTGCACAAATTATTACACCATTTTTGTATTTTTCTATATTAGCATTTCATTATGGCTCAACTTTTTGTGCGTTGTGCTCCTAAGATTTCATTCTTGAATGTCCAGCCTGCCTGGACTCTGTTGCCTTTCAGAATCACCTCTCAAAGGATTCTATGATCCTGTTCTCTGAATAGTCTGAAGCCTGCCCCCTGGAAATCCAAGCTAGCAGTTCTGCTAACTGCTATCCTTTTCTCAGTTAAAATTAAAAAACAAAAACGCTATCATTTCATGATTGCTCTGACAAGACAGCCTCCAGTCATCACATCACCCATAACAGCTTCTCTGTTTGAAGACAATAGGACAAGTGTGGCATCTTCCCTAACAGGTTGTCTCACCATCTGTCTCAGGAAGTTATCTTCCACACACTGCAGGAATCTCCAACACAGTTTATTCTTTGCTGTAGTGTATTTCCAGCAGACATCTGGAAAGTTGAAGGTCCCAATGAGACAAAGGGCTAGTGACCATGAGACTTCCAGCTGCTTATAGAACATATCATTTGCTGATCCATCCTGATTAGGTGTTCTATAGCAGATTCCCATAATAATATCCACCTTCTTGCCCTTCCCTTGACTCAATGCTTTTATCACTATTACCCAGATCCATGCAGCCAAAGCGTTCTTTACCATACAGGGCTAGCTCAACTACTCTACTTCTCTGCCTGTTCTCTACTGAAGAACCTGTAACCATCTGTCACAACACTCAGGCATGTGAGTTGTCCCATCATTTCATTTAAATGAATGAATGACTTATTCCATTCAAAATACGTAATTACCTTGAAAAATAAAATCTGAGAACAATTTCAAACTAATAAATTAGACCTGCCCTAACAATCTCTCTTTCGCTTCCCTGCACTGCCCACAGCCCACAGGTACCTAGTGGCTCCTGGTACAGCTCAACAGCTGTGTGATAGATAGCAGACTTCCTCTAATGACTTTTATTACCTGTAGTTTTGACTGGCATTGCCACTACAAAAAGTGGACTATAAAAGCAGAGCATTCTGATAACCCAGAATCTCAGGAAAGAACAGGTAACATGGTTAAATATAAATGAGTACTCACATTCCTAATATTTCTCCGACCTTTTTGAAGTGTCACATTTATATCCCACTTTGAGAGAACCTAATCTGTGTATCTTGTAAAATATATTTACATTCAGGACTGAATAAATACCATCAGCAATTGTGAACTTTGGAAAGGTTCAGCAAAGGTTCAGCAAACTAATTTTGGACAAGTCTGCTCTCCTTTTCCATACATCTGAATGAATGAGATCTGAGAACTTAAGACAGTTTTCACCTCTCCCAGCGAAGGCCAAAAAAAAGAATTATCCCAATTTGTCACCTACACAGAGCCTTAGAAAACAGAAGCAAAGAGAATAACGGTGTACATTTTAATAATGTGACTACCATTCTCTAAGTCAAACTACAATACAATTCCAAATGTGTGCTGCTATTCATCAACCACTACATTACTCTGTCAAGAAAGAGAAACACAAAAACTGAACTCTGAATGCAAAAAGATTGCTGGAATCTGAGTACAAGAGGAAACTGGGACTTACGGAGAGGAGTATTTGGATAGCGCTGTGAATGACCTCTAGGTACTGGAAATCAATTATGCAGCCCGTCACAGAGACATAGGAGTAATCATCTAGGATGCCAGGAGCAGAAGGACGCACCACCCTTCGTATGCAGCCAGGCCCATGCTCCCGCCACCAGGAGCGGTGCATTGAGATGTTAAAGGTCATGAGATCAGTTTCCTAGGAGACAGGGAGGGAAAAGCATGAAATCCTCTAATTCAGTATTATTTAAGGTGAAGAAATGGAAATAAAAAGTGGTTTCAATTATGAAAAGGAAAACAACGTAACTTACCTTCACCTTCACTCACATAATTTTAACATGAAAGTAGATCATTAAGAGGGAGAGAGGAAATTGCAAATGTTTACCATTGGAGCTCCTGTCCAGCAGAAGAACCATCATACCAAGTACAGTACAAAACACAGTGTCTATGTCTCCATGGACTTCACTGCTTAAAAAGCAGATTTACTGTCATTTAATTAAAATGTGAATCAAGAATTAATTCTTTGAACAGGAAGCAGAGAAAGTCTTACTCCATGGTTCTAGAAGCGATCTAAAATAAGCTTCCCCCATATTTACTTAAATTAATAGCCATAGAAAAATCAGGTATCATTTTAAATTTGGCCAAGCAGATTGTTCCAGCTACCAAAGATTCAAATAATAAACTCTCTGCAGTCAAGGTATCTGAGACTGGTAAGGAGCATCTCAAATCAACTTGAGGTAATCCACATTGCTTTGTGGACAATTTTACATTCGAAAGCATCTCTTTGGAGTTTGCCTTCAAAGGAGAGGACTCAGGACTGTTTATTGGCTGAAGACTTGGCTTGGGAGCAAACAAAACCATCTTGATAGAGGAGACTGGGAGATGATACCACTGTATCCTGGAAAGGCAAGATATAGCCTGGCATCTCCCTTCTTGAAGTTAACTAGAACCCATTTTAATGCCAAAACCAACTTCCACACTGGCAATTAATGTGAAATAAGTCATGTTAATACTTTAGATAATTCAGATTTAGGTTTCCCTGTTTCCCCATATCAGTAAATTTCAAGGTAGTTGTAATAATACATACAACGTTGTTTGCCATAGGCCCACAGATTTCCTTATTCTCATATGTGCCAATTTGTGAACACTGCATGTACACCAACACTGATTCACTTGTATCTCACTCTGAAAATCTGTCCTGTAAGTTTACCTGTGGCAGTCTCACACTGACAAAATGTACATTTGGTGTAAATTCTAGGTTCTACCTCTGTTAATTGCCTTTATTCTGGTCACAACTGAAAAGTAACAGGTGAATTACATCTTGCCAATCTCTGTAGCTGATAGTTAGAGGTAACAAATCAGCTAGTGTTTTTACTCTCCATAACTTCTTTACCCTTAAAATGAAGATTTGTAGGATCAATCATTCACAGTTGATGAAGCATTTGTCTTTTGACATTGTGCTCCATTCCTTGATACCAGTTTAGGACTGGGATTTTCAGCTGCATGATGAAAATGATTTACAAAATATGAAGTTGACAGATAATTCAGTGTAATGAAAATGTAATTACAAATACGGTTGTAGGAAATAGCAGAGGCTTTCTCTGTACAACAATGCCAGAGATTGCACAGCATAAGCAAGTGCTTTTAGCAATTGTCAAGTGTAGAAAATGCCATTTATCAAGCAGCATGCACACACTCATCTATTTTGGTAACTTTGTTGAGTGCAGAAGTGGATTTTCAGTGTGGGTTAGTTTGTTTCAAATGCTGCAAGTTAACATTTCTTTATTGCAACTGTGGGAATAAATTGCAAACTCTGTATGTCTAGTGTTCTCACAGCTTGCTTTGCCCTCAAGGTTTGGTGTTCCCCCCCCCCCCCCCCCCCCCCATTGCTTCTTTGTGTTTTGTTTTGGCTTTTAAGTTTTATTAGCTATGGCCTGTGCTCATGCTTGTGCTTAGCTCACGGTCAGTGGCAAAGCAAATCAGTAGACTTAAACAGGGAAACAGCTCTGCTACTACACCTTGCCAACACCTTCAAAACACAGTACTTTGGCATATAGTTGCATTTGGCAATTTTAGGTAAAATCTTCTGTTTCCGAAATACTGCTATGTTTGGTTGCTGAGAAGATCTTTAAAAAATTGTTTAAATTTATGGTCATACTTAGAGATATCTCCCAGAGTTTGCTGACCATTATCTGAGCTCATTTACTAAGGAAACAGTGAAAATGAGGCGCATCTGCAGACTCTTTCACATTTCAAAGCTGCTTGTGCTTCAGTGAGAAGAGGAAACAGCACTAATATAGCAAAAATTATTTATCTGATTAAAAAGAGATGTCATCACAGCACTTGCAGCTGCTGTTATTATCATTATTCAGAAATTATGAAATGCTCTTATGGCCCTTTTCCGTAATTACTTTTCACTGTGTGCATTATGTCTCGAGTCTTCAAACCAAGTGAAAGGAGATAATGAAGGCCCAGCAAAGACCAGTTCCAGAAATGCAAACAAAACCACCTGGTACATGAGCTTGACCTTTAACATATCACTTCACAAAATGGCAGCCATGAGCTTTTTGAGCTGATAAATGTTAAGCTGCCAATCAATAAATGAAAATAAATCACACTTATTTCATTTTTTTTTTGGAGATTTTTAATCTGTAAAGCGAGTTGAGTAAGCAAGGCTTTGAAAAAGTAGCCTGTATCTTTATTCTTCTCTACAGAAGCATATAAAATTGAAAGACTCTACAATTGATTGTAAATGTTTGAAATATCAGCATATTTCTAAGACTGCTTCAGTATCTGGGAATTCAGTATTTGGAAGCTTCGGATGGTGGAAAAGCTGCTGCTCAAGTGGATTATTCTCAGTCGTATGTTTAATAAAAGTTAAGAATTCTTAAGAAAGTACAAGCAAATTCTTGAATTCTTTTTCAGTGGATAATGTGCTGCTTTCCAATGTTAGAGGCAATCACGAAGCAAATACCTATAACATGCTTATATTATATCCTTTGCTAAAGTTTAAGCTGTTTATTTCTCGTAAGTTTGATAGTGATATGTTTGATTTCTGATAATGTTAAATAGTCAGAGGCTCTGCACAAGAGTCATGCTGTCTTGATGAATCAATTGGGATTCATTTAATAATTGAAATTTGAATCGTGGAATGAGAATTGCTGTCTTCTGAGCTACGGATACATGACATACCTTAACCTTGATTCCTTACATCAGCAGGTAAACCAAACTGCCTCACTTAGTAAACCTGTGAGATGCCATAAGCTAAGAGCGGTTTCAACGTAGATAATAGGACTTACAGAAGCAATATTAAGAAGGGAATCACTATTCTCCCACACCTCCCTTTTCAGTCAGCAGTGAAAAAATACTCCAGTATGTGGTGAAAACCTTTAACTTGCATACAGGACCAGCACAATAATCAAACTTCTGCTCATGTAGAGTCTCACTTAACTGCTTAAGGCTTTTTAAGCTTTTAAACTATGTATAGGATTTGTGTTGGCTGTCAACCCAAGGATTAATTTTAATCATTACTGGAAATCACTGGTAGAGCAGGTGCTTTCTTGTAGGTGAGATTAATCCCTTTAAGTCCCAATAACTTTTTTTTTTTTTAAGTGTTTGGAGATAATGTCTAATTTCATTTTATCTACTTAAACTCTACATTTGATTTTGAGTAGAGATTTGCTATACTTGGATACTGAATCTAGATAAATCTTAATAACAGATGGCATGGCTTAGTTTAAAAGTAATAATTAGAATATTTATTTTGTATTTACCTTATGTACAGTGCTTACAAGAAACAAAAAATGAGAATTTAAGGTTATTTAATAAAAATCACCAGACGCAAAGTAAGAAAATACACTCCATTCCATTTCCTAGGACAAAAAAAAAAAAAAGTTATGCTGACTGGCTACCCAGTTTCTGCTTTTATGGACATGGAAAACAGATTTACATCAAAATCTGATCAATAGCTAATAAAAGGCAATGCACAGTGCTAGGAGAAGAACAGCACATTTTCTTGCAAGTCTCTGCTTCCAGTTAAGTTTGTAGTTAAGATGCAGCGATGTTGGCATGGACAATGGACACACACATTCCATAGTAACTAATTTCAAGGAGACATGAATCCCCATAAGATGCAAATGATGTCTTCCAGTATTAACAAGAACTGCTCAAACTGTAGAAGAATTCTGGTTAATAGCTGATGCTCATTCTCTAAAGATGCCCTACTGGCAGCATAACAATAATTTCCTAACTTTTCTTTTTTTCCCCTCTCTTCCTGAAACCACTGTTTCTGGTCATGGCCTGCTCTATGTGTGATCAGTTATGCTCCACCTTTCCTCGCTATGCTGAACAGATTGGTTTTGAAGACCTGGGCAGACAACTCTGAAGAAGTCCCTTGCTAAATAGGGAACTTTCCATCACTAGATTCCACATTTTCTTGATTGGGATTTTGAATGTAACAGTAACAAGAACATGTGAAAGAAGGCTTGAAAAAGTCTTTGTACACAAAATGTGTAAACAGGATCCAATTATGGATCATAAAAATTTTCTGTCTAAAAAATTCATAAAAGTATGAACATTTGAAAAAACAAACAGTTTATATGTAAAGCAATTTTCAGTCTCAGCAAAACCATTTTGACTTCCTATTACATTTATCTTTGCTGTTTTCAAACAAAAGTGCTCAGATCCCTAGGGAATTCTGCATAGTTTTAAATATAAAAAAAAAATTATAATTTGCCACCAACATACCTTCCCTCATAAACAAACTGCTATAAAACTATTTTCCACACTGTTTTACAATACATTATTTTTGATACTTAAAGCAGAAGGATTCAGCCTGAGCACCATTCCAGTCTCTAAGCATTCTACAAACACACTACTTGATCAAGAAAGTACATATCTACTAAGAAGACTCTTGAAATGTTAATGGAGACTGGATTTCTACTCTTAAAATAGAGTAAGATGGCTTTTTTGGTGCTAAAACTGCTTGGTTTTACATAGTTTCCCATCATTCACATTGTGGATGTCCTGATGCAAGAAACTGTGCAAAACCAATCCTTACACGAGGTGGTACTTCTAAGGTTCTAGGAAATATATGCAAATAGCAGATACAATCCGTGCCAAAAGCCCACGTAATTCAATATGTGGAACAGAAGCAATCTAGCCTCAAACCAAAGCAGGATTCATTTTCATTATTATCCAAATAATTTTATTTTGCATGCAGTGGTTGTGAAAAAATAGCATGGGGATAAAGGCATGATTTAGAATGAAATGTTGCAATAACAGCACAGTTAATTTTAATATTTTCCTTTATTTCTTGTTGGCTCTTCATTCTCCCTGTCCATTCTGAGCCGAGGTATACAACAACTTCCCTGCTAGAGGACAAGGTGAATTCTTTGCAGGAAGTAAGCACATAACACAGTGAGTCCTAAATTTAAGGGAATGTATGAGAGTCCAAAGACATTAAAACACACATAAAAAGACTTCTGAAAGCTCTCTTGAATGTTAAGATTTCCAACAAGAAAAATAACTTCCTTTTCTGATACTAACAAGAATGTTCCTCCCTGCATCCAGGAGCACTTTTAAAGATTAATAGACCAGTTTAGGTAACTGCTGTTCTGTTCTCTGCTTTGCTTGCTTGAAGCAATGCAATTGCTCATGATACTGCCAGCTCCTGTTGTTTTATGGCAAGTCTGGTTACATTCAGCGTTTTTGTCAATGCCTCCATTCTCAGAGACATGAGATTACAATAAGGATTTCAGTTTGTTATAAGAGAGCGAGCTGAAGAATAGAAACTACAGAAATCACAAGCCCTACTGCTAGGCACTTACAGTCTGTGCTGTAAGTGGTATTACTTGATGCTTTTTTTAAAGCTTAGCTTTTGGGAGCTGGCTGTGAAGCATCTGGAACACCAGTTCAGATCATGGTTATTTAGGGCGCTATGTCACCAATTGTGCAAGATAGTCACCTAGAGATCTTGGATGCTCATGAATCCGTCAGGGCATAGAAGATGATCAACTATTTTTTTAACTGCCCAATTAAAGAGTTAAAAATTCACATGCACCCTAGAAAGTTGGGTACTCCTTATGATTTCTAATTTTATTGATCAACACACCACACGGTTTATTGGTACTTCTGTTAGGAAATTTGAATACATGACTAGATCTTGAATGTTAAGAAAGGACAGGACATCTATAAAAAATAAAAATTGAATTTTAAAATTTGTAGTTATTCTTACAATTCTGAGCAGTTGAAAACACTGCTAGCATCTGTACAGGAGTGGATTCTACCTTAGAGAAACCCAATTTTTATTTTTGAATGTGTGCAAAAGACAACCAGAAGGGCCTACTGATTCATTCCATCTTTTGAATGTACTCCTATATAGCTTATCGAATAGAACTGTCTGCCACTAATAGATTGCCAAGAAGCAAGTATCTGTGCTGCTCAAACCCTCCTGATGGTTCAGAATATAAAATAAGAGAAGAAGCAGTGAGCAGCAGAAGTGTATTGAACTACCAGGGGACAGCTTTCATCTTATTTTTATTTAAGTGAAGCACAAGATGAAACATTTTTCTGCTCTTGAAAGCACACATCCTGATGGCACTTTTTAAAAAATATATATTTTTCATGCCTGTGATATTAAGTCACCATATTTTTAAGTCTTCCATTTTTTTGTGGTGCAGTTTCCTAATGATCTTGGCTTTAGCAGAGCAATGCTTTAACCACAGGCCTTGCTTATATTCTGCTGGATCAATGAATGCCTCTTAAGTGAGTATATTACTCATATTAAAAAAAATAATAAAATAAAAAAAATCAAGAGAGTCCCTTTAGAAAACTTAAGTTTAGATGATGAAATTTAAAATCCTCCCTCTCCTGGAAGAGGAAGTGAAGCAGTGACAGTAGAAAGATTTTATTCTAGGAGAGCTCAGTTAATACAATATATTTAATTTCAAATTGCCTGTAAGCACTGATCCATATACTAGGTCCCTTAAAACATTTTATGTATATAATTATACTTTCTATTTTATATATATATATACACACACACTAAGCGTGCATTTGCATAAACAGATAAAAGAAGTATACATATATTTATTACTACCTGCACAAGTTAATGACTCAGCAGTGTTTTCCTGAGAACACCTGTCAACTGTGGTCAAAGCAGACAGCATTTACAATCTCTTTTAGCAATGCATTGTACCCTGGCTGTAATCAAATGAATCTAATCTGCTACGTAACCCACCTCCAAATCTCAGTAACCCTCATTCACACAAAACAGAATTCTCATTTGTCCTCTCCAATTACTTTCCAATTTTCAGAAGATTATCTCAGGAACAAGGATCCCTTTCTCCATGACATGTTTTCTCTGTAGCCAGTTTACACTCATAATCAAACTTCCAAGTTTTTTTCCATGAGATTAATTACCAAGATCTAAGGATATCCGGTATCTTCTGGATACTCTCATGCGTTACACCAAAGGAAATCAGGGAAGTGCTGTGCCTACTCGTTTTTTCACAGGGAAGAAGTTTCTCACAAAAGTTCTAATCAATTGCATTTAATATGATGCCCCAAAGTATATTTTTAATCCAAGAGGAAAAGACACAATGCTCTGTTATGAACTTCAAGTCTAAGCAAATTACTTAATGGTCCTGTAAGAAGATATTATATGAATTGGGTCACTTTAATGGATGAATTAAAACAGAGAAGCCTAATGACCCATTCATTCTTTAACATCACTGATTTGTCTGCAATCTATCATTTAATTTTTAATATAGGCTGCCTCAATAAATAAAAGTAAAATGAGACTACTGTAAAGATGTAAGAGAATATCAATGTTTGAAACAATAGTTACATTTCACTGCCAATTTTGAATTTGAAGAAAAATAAGCTACTTCCACAGAGATTGAGAGAGCTGTAAATGACAGAAAGACATAGGTTTAAAAAAAAAAACAAGTATTATCAATACTTCTTTATATACTTACTGAAATAACTAAATCAAGAATACTACATAAAGGGCTGCCCAATATATATACAAATATTTTTCAGTTTTTCTAAAAACTGCCTTAACATTGAAGTCATTTCTGCAAGGTGCTGAGTATCTACAAGTTCTAATACACTTCAGAGATCATTAATCTTCACTAAAAACAATAATTATTGCTATCGGTAGTATATTCATTGTATTTTTAAAGCCACTTAAAAAGCACTAATGTGAAGATGTCAATGTGATTCCAGTTGCAGCTGAATGTCTGAGCAGTCTACAAACCCACTGAGCTGATTCAAAAAGCCTGCATGCAAGTTACTTAATTTTAACAAGCATCCCATTGACCCTAGAGAGCTACATATATTTGCTAGATTAGTGCCAGAAAGGAAGAAGGAATCAGAAAGATTCAGAAAGAGGAGGAAGGAAAAAAAAAAAGAGCAAATGATTATATTCCTACTAGTCTAATTGCACATTTTGGTGATAGTACAGAATTTCTTAGTACCTGCTATACAGAATTCTGCAGCTCAGTTACCCATAGACAGGATACTGCCGGTACAACTCAAAGTCCACTCAAGAATTTGTTTTGTGTGTGGTCTTTACAGGTTCTTTCAAGAAAATGAGAATGCCTGCTTACTTGCACCTAATAAGTTCATTGATACACGTGGACCAAGTACCACTTCGAGTGTAAATATACTGAATTCTGACAGAGACCAACCAAACTTCTGGAAATCCTGAACAAATGAACAGAACTCTAGCAGACAAATGATGCAGAATTGGAGATATCAATCACTTATTCATTATTACTCTATTTTTGTTATTTAGACCATTTTGTCTACTTTGATCTGTACAGGAAACAGATGCAAAAGTTAGTGAATAACATCTGGAGATGCATTTGTCTACTGAAATCAACATATGTTCCTGTATTGATTCCACCAGAGTTAAAGTTACACTCCAACTGCAATACTTTTGATTCTCTCTCTGCTTCGACTTCCATGTTCTATGTGGAAACTTGTCCTGTCCTCTAGACCCTCCTCGAACTCAACTCAGGCATTATGCTGGATTGCTACTACTATCACAGTTATCTTTAATCCTTCAAAACTTATGAAGGATCAGATGGTTTACTAAATACAAGAATAAATGAAAACAATAATCTACTGCAATTCACAGTATTTAAAAATATTTTTCTCTGAAAAAAAAACCAAAACTTATTTTTCACTACTGTAAAATATGTGGAAGAAAATACAGTCACAGGAATTGCTCATTCAGAAGGTAGCACGAGACTGTACCACCATGGAACTGTACCCCCTTTTATACAATGTGCATACTCATATTTTAAAAATCTTATACATTATATAAACAATAAGATATTATTAGAGTGCTAGAGAAACATAATTTAAAACTAATGTTGTGCTCCAGGGGGAGAAATATTCTCTAGAAGATCTCTATTGTTTACCACCAAGGCTTTGACTTCCAGATAAAATGGGCAATGGAATGCATTGGCGCACCTTCATTAAAGCCAATGTAGCAACAAACATTTAGATTACTAAAGAATTCAGCCTTGGAGATACTGTCGTCAAGGGAGAAGAGATATTAGACATTAGATTCTAGTTTGGAAAAGCCAATAATAGAATAAGAAACATCAAGTGCTCTGAATAATGACAGCACCCCTTGGGTAATTAGAATTTCTGGGACAGCAACATTCTAGGTATTAATGCCATTGGCATTTATAGCAAGAGAGTAATTATTAGAAGTTTAAAAGTCTCCTGTGACTGAGGTTTACTGTTAACTTACAATCAAATAACTTGTTTCATCATATTTTATTCATGTCTATTGCTGTGACTAATTCCAGGCACCTGACTGGAAAGTTATAGACTGATACTAATATTAACTTGTTAGTATTTAATTACCACCATGTTCAGAGAGGTCTGTTCTCCAATATATGTATACATTGCTTTGAAGGATGGTTTTAGAGAACTATTTTCACTGACCTTTACACATAAAGATTAGTTGCCATTATGAAATTTAAGATACCATAAATATTTCTCCGATTTCAATTCTTGATTTTGTGAAGTGCATAAAACATTAAAGCTACACTAATACCCCATTGAGATTGTTGATTAGTCAGTTCAAGGTCACTGCAAGTATGCTTATTATGAACTGCTAAGGTTCAGGTTTCACCTGCAGGCAGGCTGTCTACAAAGAGGGAAAAAGTAGCTCCAGACCATCTCTGGTTCTGCAAAACCTTACAACAGCCTAATCCAGAGCAGGACTTTTGTTGCCCCCTATTCCACCAGTAAAAATAGCCCTTCTCACTGGACTCCACTATAGGTAGCTCTGGAGTAACGGAAGGCAATGACAATACCTTCTATTAGAACAGGAGCACACTTATAAAGGTATCTATTAAGATTTAGTTTAGAAAGTAATATAGAAGAAGATAGCTCACCCTTTTTAAAAGCTGGTGATGTCTTAAAAAGAGTGCAGTCTTTGGAGAGAGATATTGCTCCCTTGGCTGAAAACTCTTAAATGAGGGTAAGGAGGGTTGTAGCCTTTAGGTTGCTCAAGTGCATTGCTTGCACCTGAGCTCCCTGGCTTAGCCACACCTTCTCACCTGGTGCTCAACCCCTGCTTCAGGTCGTGACCTGGCAATTCCCATACAGTAATGCACTACTCAAGGATTGTTTTGTACACTCTTAGTGATGCAAACAGGTGATAAAGGTTTATGACAAAACAGTCTCTAACTTTGAAGGAAACCCTCAAAAACTTATTTAAAACAAGATTATTGCATTGTCTTTAAAAGATCTTCCCAACAATGAGTGGTGCCCATCTCGTACTGTCTCTTTGCCCTCCAGTTCTCCAGATATCTCTGAAAGTGGGACCAGATAGACACCATCTATAACAGTATGATAGTCAGTAGGATGTCGTCACAGACAAAATGCTGGAAGCAATGTCATCATTAACACCCTACTCTTTAGTTTAGGCATGATTTTTTTCCTGAAGCACAAGATAACATAGAGTAGATTAGCAGTACCAGTCAGGCAAGGAGATACCATCAGTACAAGTAGCAATCAGGTGTATTACTCCCACTGCATCATTTCTCGGATGTCAGAGGAGAAACATATTTTACTGTTCCAAAATGTGGCTTGTTTACCCATAGTCAAATGGTGCAGTCACAATGAAAGAGCTCTTAATCCTCAGAAAATGGCTACAGATCGTTAAGGAATAATTTCAGTGAACTAGAAAACAGTGTTTGCCTCAGTGCTGCTCTGCAAGTGGTTTATGCTCTCAGTCCATCATCCAGTGCAATCTTCAGTGCTGCTAGTAGTGACAGTCTGAGAAAGGAAAATAGTTAAATAGCACATAAATGTTGAGAACTTTATTTTGTAATGATTTCTCTGGAAGATTTCCCAGATTACATATCTGCCCAGACATAATAGTCTGTACATCAGAAAACAAGTCTCACTGGAGATGCAGTGAGAACAGCTACATTTAGTCACAGTGGGTAGGCTGCTTTCCCTCCCTTCTTCTGACATACTGTGTCTGTTACTTCAACTTTCAAAGAATTCAGCCAGTTACTAAGGCCATGGGTTGATCACCTTCCAATTCCCAATATGTCAATTGCATCATCACAAATAGGAAAGGTTGAAGAAAAAGAATTGTGTGACAGACAGATCTCCTGTGTAGTCAAGATAGGGTTTTTTGTTACCTCATTTTGGTATTTTTAATTACTTCCTATGTTTCTATCCTCAGTTGTAGTATGGAAGTTCTATTGAAGGTCATGACACCACTGTTACAGTTCCAGGAATTAATACTTTTACTCTTTTTTTTCTTTTTTTTTAATGTAGTACAAATATCAGAATCAATTTTCCATATCTAATGTTTAATTTCTTATTGAATTTAATTTTTAGAATATATCCATTTATATTTCTCCTGGTTTCAGCTGGTACAGAGTTGATTTTTTCATAGTGTCTGGTACGATGCTATGTTTTTGCTATAGGAGAAAAACAACGTTGATACTACACTGATGTTGCTGAGGCCATTCCAGTTTTTCCAGCTTCTCTGTCAGTAAGTGGTCTGGGAGGCACAAGGAGCTGGGCGAGGACAGAACCAGGACAGCTGTCCTAAACTGGCCAAAGTGATATTCCATACCATGTAACACCATGTGAAAAACTATAAAACTGAGGGAGTTGGCCAGGGGAGGAGCTGCTGCTCAGGGCATCAGTCAGCAGGTGGTGAGCAACTGTTCTGTGTATTGCTTATTTTGTAAATATATGTGTATATATATATATAAATATTATAATTACCATTCTCTCTCCCTTTTCTGTATTAGTAAATAGTGTTGTTTTTTTTCTTTTCCTCAACCTACATGTTCTACCTTTTTTTTTTCCTTACTGGGAGTATAAAGAGTGAGTGAATGGCTGTGTGGTGCTGAACTTTTTGCCAGGTTAAGCATTGACAATTTTGTACAAGGTTTATGGACACATAACATTAAAAAAAATGTTGAAGAAATCATCACATGCTTTCATCAAAGATATCATGTTTGTTCACAGAGCTTGCAGTCATTGTAGAGGACATCATATCCTGGTTTTTTTTTACTTCTGACAAAACAGAAGATTTTTTACTTCTGACAAAACAAAAAGATGGCAACCTGGTGTTTTTCTCCAAGATGCCCAATAGTAAAATGATACATACTACACAGATAGAATAGCAATTATTTGTGCTGTATTCTTATGTTAAACTGCATACATTTGAAAATAGTGCAATACAGCCACACTTGCAGTCCACTCTTTTTAGACATAAGGTAAAACTTTTTTCTCTCAGAGAGTGGTCAGGCACTGGAATGGACTGCTCAGGCAGGTGGTGGAGTCGCCATCCTTGGCAGTGTTCAAGAGGCATCTGGATGAGGAGCTACGAGATATGGTTTAGTAGCTTTTGGTAGTAATGTTAATGGGAGGGCGGTTGGACCAGATGATCTTGTAGGTCCTTTCCAACCTTGTGATTCTATGATTCTATGATTCACTCTTTCCTCCAAAACAATCCTATGTCTTTGCCTTGTGAGGAGAATAACAGAAAGAAAATCCTCATTATAAAGGAAAAAATGACAGAACTGCTTAAGGAACTTGTGTTTGTTTTTATGACTTGGAATAGATTTAAGAAACAAAAAGCATGATTATTTCACAAAGAATTTTTGTGTTTTGTAGAGGACCATTTACAATATTAGAAGAAAAAAGAGATAATTATGTACTAGTTAGTGTACTGTGTCATCTGTTTTTGCAGTCTAATTAAGAACAGTAACTGAACAACCACAACACACAAAGTGAGAATGTCCTCTGTTTTCTCTCTATGGCTTAGGGGCACTATCCCCATGGGACAGCCCTTCCAGTCCTTTCCCCTCCCTGGCCCTTTCTCCAAAAAAACCCTCTGTATGGAAGCCCCAACACTTCCATTCAAAACCTTAGAAATACTGCTAAAAATGAAACTGTGCAGACCCATTTTCATTTCATGGCTATTAATCTTATGGAGAACATAACTTAGATGTATGTGATGTAATTTCATTTGTTCTGCAGTCCCATTAATGCACCTATGCATACGTTCCCCAAGGAGCAGAGTACATCTCTGGACAATCATGAGCTCAGGTGTGCTGAGGTTATTCAAAAGAGTCAAAGTACAGTCAAAGCCTCTTAATTCATGTATTTTTTGTACCTGAAAAATCTCCAATATGTAAACAGAGTATATGACTTAATATCTTATAACTGAGGGCTTTCTTTTGTGTTTGTTCTGTGGCCCCTGTAACTTAACTATTTTTCATAGGTTTGACTATAATTTAATTAAAGTCTTACAGCAAACTTTTGACCACACTGACTCTATAAATGAAAATAAAATCCATCTTTGATAGATAAAAGAAAAAAAAGCCCAAACATTTAAAACCAAAGAAGAGAAAAGACAGCACTCGTTCAAAAGCCAAGAAAGTGAAAAAAATGACATCTTTAACACACTTACTTGATGGAAAACTAACCGCTGATGATATAGACTGGGACTAAAAGACTGTTATTTTTTAACCACTGAAGATTAGATTATGATAGCATTCAGAAGGAAAAGAGTTTCTGGTTATTAAAGCTGTTTCACGTAGTTCAGAGGGCTTTAAAGATAATGAAACTTAATAGAATAGAAAGTGCTTTTCAAGTCAGTGACCTGAGAATAAGGTGTACACTGTTCGTAACATGACTTGTCACAAAAATAGTCATCTAGTGTAATAACTGAGCCTTCTCCAATTAGAAGGTCTCCCCAGAGTACCAAAAAAGTGACAACAAGCGATATCTAGCGTTACTCTTTAACAGTCCCACTCTGACTGTAACTTTGACTCTCCAATTACTATATATCAAAAAGACATTTTCAAGGATCCTAATTAATATTTAAATAGAAGGATAAGCTGATACAGTTTTACAGTAGTGCCCCTTGATAATAATCTTTTTCTTTAAATAAAGAAAATAGAGGGAGATTTTCACGGATGGTAACGGTTTCTGAGTCAGAAACTCTCTCTGAGGAGAATGGCAGTGAAAGGATCTTAGGCATCATAGAGACGAGAGATAAAAAGAAAGCTTTATCTCTCTTTATCAGTTAATTAGTTAAAGCTTATGTTTAATTTTACCAATTCTTACTACTCATTACATGAATCTAATTTACAGAGACATGCAGGCCATTTAAGCATTAATCTGAAGCATTTCAATGGCACACACTAAGAACGCTTTTCAGAGTATCAAAAGGAAACTGAGGATTAGACTCTCAGGAGAACAGATCAATCTCACTTATCTTCAGTAGGTCTAAAAAAGTCTAAAAATTAAGTACCTAATTTTACTCAGTTTTCTATCCCTCTTGGAAAGAGAGATGTAGCTCTAAAGGGCAGTTGTTCCTGCAATAGGTATTTAAAAGATGTAAGATGCCTCTGGAGGATGTCTTCTGCTGAAGATGGAAGGAGACCCCATAAACAACCTAGATTAGCTGAATATGATTAATCTTCAAAAACACTTTGAAATGTAAATCAAGACTTTAAATCTAGCAGACAAGATCTGTGCTAGATTCATTTATTGAATAAATGGTTATTTTTTTTTTCATCACTTAGAGCTACTGATGAGGATAATTCATTTATATGTAGAAGTTGCTTTCAAATACTGGAAGACAGTGTGTACTCAAGTGACTACTTCATATTTCTGAAGTGAAAAATTAAAATAGACATTTTAAAGGCATGAAACAGATAGGTTTTCTTTAAATGCAGTAATCATATTAACAATTATTAGTTATAGAATTTTCCTTTGATAAAATGCTCAATTCCAGACTGACATTTCTATCCTTTTATTTCAATGTCGGAAACCTAATCCAATTTCCAGCTACAAATAACACTGTTCTGAGCCCTTCATTTTTTGAAATATGTTGACAAATATGTGATAAAGTAGAAGAGAAATAAAGTGATGAAGGAACAGAAAAGGCTGAGATATGAGGAAAATTTAACAGGATGAATTGTCTTCCACTTTGGTAGACGTTAAGTACAGGGAAGATATCACAACCATCTGTAAGTATGCTGAAATGTGTAAAACAGCATCCAGCCGAACTTCACTGGTTGAAGTGCTGCTCCTGCCTGGTCTTCCAGAGGAGCAAGAAAATGCTCCCAAGAATGGGTCTTTCCAAGGAGCTGACTTGGGCAAGGCCATTGTAGGCAGTCCAGCAGAAAAGCAGGAACTATCCTACAGTCTGTATGAATAGTTCAGAGTTTTGGGTACCAGGTATCCAAGCCAGGACAATATGCTCAAGTTCATCAAATGGATTTGAAAAACTTACAAGAATGTAGTGAAATAATTAAAAGAAAGCGAATGGATGTTTGGGATAACCCAACCCCATTGCTCTAAACAATAACCACTGAAGATTGGGTTAGTTTGTTTTCACAAAAGTCAAACAAGGACATAAACATGGAAATGCCATATTTTTCAAGCCTTCTTTCTAAGTGAAGCTTTATAATCCACCTTCACGTGAAAGGGTAAATAAGGTTTATAGGCCTTAAAATGCATGGCAGTAACCTCCTTCTGTGTGGATTGCCAAAAAATATCCATTTTGCAGTTTAGAGCAGATCCAACACTAAAACACCTGACACTGGCTGCTCCATTCCTATTTTGTCTAACTTGATCTCTGTTACCTTGCCTATATGCTTTACTTCTCCTGCTGCATCAGACATTTTTTATCCCACAATCTCTGAAATCCACAGAAAGAATTTCTCAGAAGGGCTTCCTCATTTCTTGTATGCATTTATATTCACACCACACTTAGAAAAAAAACAACGTATTTTTGTGCACTTAAAATATATCAGTACCTACAAAATATCTGTTTCATAATTATTTCCTCCCTCTCCAATTAAAAAAAAACAAATGGATATCTTAAAAGTAGTTTGCACTTCTAAGGTAAAGACAAGAATAATCAGTGTATCATTAGAATGACTCGGCATTTTGTAGCAAGTAGCTTATACTGCATTTATCAAACTGAAAAGATCAGGGTGCATAATCCTTTCTGCTCCTTACATTACGATGAACTTGATTTAGCCCTAAACTTTTCTTCTGTGTAACACCTTTACACACCTATAATACACACAGGTTTTAAAACAAATCTGCAAAGATACTGTACAACAATTTTCTCCAGAAAAACACACTGCTTTAAATCTCTTCCTACACTTCCTGCAATTTTTTTTTTTTTTTTTTTTTTTGCTTCCAGGCACAGAAATCATTCCATTAATCTCCTTAAATGTTAAAAAATTGAAGTCTCCATCAGACAATATTTGTGAGTGAGTATATTACAGTAGCTACAGTCACTTTTGCAAGCACATTGGCTAAATTCTGCACTTAATACCAGTAATAGAATAGTGTTAAATATGAAAGTCCAAGCTCAGATAATCCTCAACAATTATTTTAGGGAACAGAGTGCAGTGGATAATGCTAAGGAATATTAATGACAATACACTTCATGTTCAAAGAGAACTTTGACTTCAAAGTATTCCATGATGGAGTGACAGCACTGGTGGACAAAGAGAAGACAACGGATGTCATCTACCTGGAGTTCCGCAAGGCCTTTGTCATGGTCCCTCACCTTATCTCTAAATTGGAGAGACATGGATTTGAGGGGTGGACTATTCGGTGAATAAGGAATTGGTTGGAAGGTCACAGCCAGAGGGTTATGATCAATGGTTCTATGTCCAGGTGGAGGCTGGTGATGAATGGTGTCCCACTGGGGTCTGTCTTGAGACTTCTTTATCAATGATATAGATGATGGGATTGAGTGCACCCTCAGCAAGTCTGCTGATGACACTGAGCTGAGTGGTGCTGATGATAGGGCAGAAGGAAGGGATGCTATCCAGACATACCTTGGTAAACTCAAAAGGCGGGCCCATGTGAACCTAAAGAGGTTCAACAAAGCAAAGTGCAAGTTCCAACTCCCCTGTCACAGGCAGAATTGCCAACCACTATTTCAAGTACTAGATAAGGTTGCCCAAGGCCCCGTCCAACCTAGCCTTGAACACCTCCAGGGAACATCCTGGATGTCCCCTGAAGGGACATCCATAACCTCTCTGGGCAGCCTGTTCCAGCACTTCACCACCCTCTCAGTGAAAAACCTTACCCAGACATCTAATCCCCTCCCTTAGTTTAAAATCCTTTCCCTTTTCCTTATCACTATCTACCCATGTAAAATGCTGAGCTCACTCCTGTTTATAAACTCTCTTTGAATATTGGAAGGCCTAAATGAGGTCTCCTTGCAGCCTTCTTTTCTGCAGACTGAACAAGCCCAGTTCCTTCAGCTTGTCTTAATAGGAGAGGTGCTCCAGCACTCTGATAAATGTTAAAAGACAATAATTATGCTAAGGTAACTGCATTATTTTTTCAAAGATCCAAGTTTCAAGAACAGCTCAGAAAAAAAGTTCTCATGTATATCTGAAGGGAAAGATATGATGTAGGGTTATGTTTAGTCTATTGAATTCAACTCATGGGTATAAAATTGAAATGCAGTAACTATGAAACTGCTGAGATTAAATGACATATAGACAGAGTAGTAGTGTATTTGATTTCTCTACCACACTGGAGCTGAAAATGCAGAATAAGATGTGGTGGTTTCCTCCTAGAATTTATTTTAAAAGATCAAAATCCTAACAGCGTTTCCAAATTAATTATTCAATATAAATAATCATAGTATTTGTTTCTCATAATAGTAGGCATATTGTGCACTCTGCTCTGATATGTACTGCATTCTCTGCTCTGCTGTCTTTTCCTGTCAGCATTGTGTGTTCACTTCATGTTTTGCTTGATAAAGAGGCACTAATCAACTCAGCATCCCTATGAAAAATAAATCCTTCAACGAGTTCATGGAGAAAATAGAAAAATAATATGTTGTGCTCTGCTCTTACATAGTACATTTTTCTTGACTGATTCTAGGGGAAGCAAAAACAAAATAAGAACTCTTCCCTGAGAAAGACAGAGTGGGGCTTTTTCATTATTATACTGTTATAAAAATATTGTCATCATTATTACTTATATGTATATAATTGTTATACTATTGTTATATATATCTGAAATTGATCAACTAGCTATATTTAAAAAACAAATAGCACTACACTCAGGAGAACCTGCCCTCTGTTGCCTGACGTCACATTTAACTTTGTACAAAATCCATAAATAACACTTTCTGGTGGTATGTATGTAAACAGAAGGACAATTGTTGGCTAACTGGAAAATAAAACAGCTACTTCTTTTTAATGAATGATTTCATACAACTTTTGCTGTGTCAACAGAAATTTTCAAGTAACGAAAAAGCAACTTTGAAGTCAAACTCCAGCTGACATGTCTTTTATCTCCATGTAAATAATGGTATTTCTTCTCCCTTCCAGGTGACAAAGGACTGCAAGTGCACATTACCTGTGAAGGACTGCAAACAGATTTACAATCTTAGATCTGTAAACATAAAATGATGGAGAGTACCATCTTCAAGCAATCAAGTGTACTAACCAGTTACCAGAAGCATCTTTATATAATCAACATTGGTGAGATGACATTTATATAATTTAACTTTCTACATGGCTATTAAAGTAAGTAGCTAAAGAGCTAAGTTTCAGAGAGATTATGTTTTCAATATAAAAAGCTTGGAGGAATTTTCCTTACTTGTTTTATTTTTCAAGGAGTATATAAACATGAAACAAAATCATTATTAATTCCATGGGAGATACTTTATATATCCTGAGCAATTAACTATTTCTACAGAACATTTGTCAGCCACTTTTGAAGTAATCCAGTTGTTTAGTGACTAATTATCATCCAACCTGCAGTTTTTAGATCTTGTGAAAATAGTGACTTTTAGAATGCGAGGAAAAAAAAGAAAAGAGATAATTATGTACTAGTTGGGGTACTGTGTCATCTGTTTTTGCAGTCTAATTAAGATGTTACATTATGATATAGAAAAATACAATCTGACAGGCAGTGAGGTAGCATAATTAGGACACCATCTCAGTCGTGATGTTAGATGTAAGGCCAAAGAGAGAATCATTTCACCTCCCACAAAGAGCAAGTGAGTGCACTCCCACAGTGCTATTGCTAGCATGATATAGTGTTTATGCACAATGAGGAAAAGCAGATTCAGTCGCTATTGCCAAGGCTCCGGCCTGCAGTAGGAGTACAAACACCTAAAAATACTGTCACAGAGCAACATGTCACGTGCTTGATAAAACATGGGAATACATGGGAACGGAATGCGAAGTTCTTTTTGAGCAACTGAATGATGTTTTAGTTTCTTGCTAACCAAATTTTACCATGATTGTTTTTACAAGTAAATAACTGCTTGATGTTCTAAGACATTACAGTGTTTGGCTGACAGCTGAAGAAGGCATGGTTTTAAGTCATTCAGATCCCCTTCCTATGTCTCTGATGTTCCTTCCAAACTGGAAAAGCAGCCATAACCACTGCACTGAAATAATTAAAAATCTCCCAAACTTCCTGAATTATAGATACTGGAATTGTCAAAAATATATTAAATGAAAGTTTCTCTCAGTGAGTGAAGTTACTTTAGCAATTTTAGTTGCAGAAACTCCTACTACATTCATGATTATAATGCCTACATCCCACATGACAACGATCACAAAAGAGAGCTTCCTGAACTGCTTTACCCTCTACTTTACTTCCAACAGAACCCAAAAGGAGTCACAAGAACTATGGAGACTTCTGGGAAAAATATTTGTCCCTGGTTTTGTACCAGCAAAGAAGGGATCGAAGTGATGTCCCTGGCATGCCTGCATCTCTAAAACATAACTGAGATCTCAGCCCCAGTCTAAGGGACTCCATGTGGGGACAAGGAATTATAAGGCTAAGAGCAATCTGTTTTATTTTGTTGCATATATTACAGTTCTCCAGCTGGAACCCTGGCAGGTTGACAGTGTAAACCCCAGTTGGGAAAGATTTGGGGCACCTGAGCTTTGTGTCATTTATGTACATTTGTACCTGCTAAATGTCATGGTCATACTTGTCCCCATGACTCTGACCCTGGCTGCAGCAAGGGAGAAGGTTATTTTCACCTCCCTCCTGTAGCCACTCAGGTTTGCTAATGAAGCTGACAAATCTGACATTATTTCTTTACTGCCTTCAGAAGCTGTAGCTCTCAGCACTGCTCTCCTTTGACAGGAGCAGGAAAGCCATTCCTACTCCTACCAGAAGAACGGAGGCAACTAATTCTGCAGTATTACAAAGGCTTCTTTCCATGGTTTTCCTGCATGTCCTAAGTCTCTGAGTGCACTATAAAAGATGGAGTAGCAGACAGACGTCACTAACATTTGGTGCTGAGTGTGCAAAAGTGTATTTTTAATAGTGCTAATCTGAAGAGCTAAAGCTCATCTACAGGTAGAGCCACGTAGGAAAGAGGAGGAAGGAGAAAAGTTAACTGTGGAGTGGAGGGACAGCAGTGCCTACCTCTATTCTCCTCCCTTGAGTTCTGACTGCAGAGCAACAGAATCAAACTAGAACTGGAGAGAAATAAATGAAGATGAGTACTGGGAGAGAGGAAGGTGCACCCAGTGGAAATAGCTCCCTTATTTCTCATGCTCACACTGATGAAAACCATTCCTCTTGATGCTACATCAGCATTGACAACCACGTCCTGCCAAATGCAGTTACTTTTCTGTGTTTTGCTGAATAAAATAAAAAGAAAATAATAATTCCACATAGAAGTGAAAGGAAAACAAAGGAATATACAAGCTTAGTGTTTAAAAATAGAGACTAACTAGACTAACCACATAGAAAATGGTAAAAAATAATTATTTAAAGGGAATGTGTTAAATAACCTAGAAAGTGAGGGGGTGATACAAAGGGTGGAAAACAAGAAGTATATATACACAATAAAATCTATTATTTTGTGCAAATTCAAAGTTAAATCTCAGTCCTACAAAAAGTATGAATGTTTCTCTGTGTGCTTACCTAGCTCAAGCAGGCAAGAAGATGACAGCCACCTACAGATTTTGAAAAGGTTTACACTCTAATAGAGCAAGTAAGAGAAGTAAAATGCTTCTTGTAGAATGCCATTCAGATTCTTAAAGAAAACAGAAAACTTCTGCTGCTTATTTAAAAAATAATAATAAAAAAAAATTTGCTCTGTAGACGGTTCCTTGTCAAATGTTAAAAGGACTTAACTAGCTTTTGGTAATGGACTTTTTCACTCCCTGTGTAATTTTCATGACTCCACTATCCTGCAATTTTGGGTACACTGTCTACACTCAGAAAACAAGAAAAAAAAATTTGCATATAGATATATCACTGGCATACTGAAATTGGCTATTGAAGGAACCTACTTCATCTGCATGCACATATCTACATGCATATGGTGATTTTATGCTGGTGGCCAAGTAGACAATCATTTACAGATTAAATGTCTTGGACTTTTTCATTGTAAACTTGAAATTTTTGATTTTTTTTTTCATAACTCTGTGGTCAAGAACCACATCACTTCCAGAGAATAAAAAATGACAGAAAGGCACATGAGAAAATTATTTAAAGCAAGGCACCTAGAGTAAAGGCAGAGAGAATACTGTGACTTTCTTGGCCAAGTTGCTGCTTAAATCTACCCCCCCACACACACACAAAATAATAATAATAAAAATAAAAGAGATCATTAGCAATAGATGAAAAATGAAATTTATTTCATTTTTTTCTGGCAATATTGAACCTTCAGAGGTCATGGGAGAAAATCCATTAAAATTATATTAGTAGTAGTAGTAATAATAATAATAATAACAACAGCAATAACAACAATAACAACATCATTCTTTTAGAAATCATATTGGAAATTTTGTAGCTATGTTGTTGGGTTCAGTGCAGGCTAACAGAAATAATCATTTAAAGAAAAGAGGCTGCAAATGCATTGTGTTCCACAAGGAGTTAGCAGCACCACAGAGTAATCTGTGACTGCCACAACAGTGACTTCAGTGGGTTTTGGAAACCCAAGTCTTGTCTCTTATTCAGTGAACAGAAATGAAATGGATCCAAGGGAAACAAGATTTTCTCTGAAACTAGGAGTTTCAAAAGTAATAAACTACAATTTCAGATAAAATAATGTATTTATTGTATATTTGGAAGACTAATACTTATATTGTTTCTTCCAGACTTTGTGTTGGCTGCACATTATTTAATGTAGAGGTGGTTTAAAACTCTGCTTGTATACTGTCATTAACTACAGATGAACATGCATTCATCTCTAGACAATTTTACAATACAGAACACATATCTATGATCATATGGATAACTCAGCAAATGGCTCATCACATACAGGCAACCCGGGGACAACAGATCTTTTTTTGTTGTTGTTATTGCTTATATCCATATAAATATGGAATTTTAGATAGCAAACCTGCCTCCACTACCTGTTTTCAGAAGGAAGAATAACTTCATGAAAAACATCCTTACCACAGGACATTTTAGAAAAATCAGTTGTGCATAAAATTGCTATTGATTAAGGCAGTTTGCATTATATTTACTTATAAGCTGATGGTCAAATCATAAAGTAAACAAAAGAACAAGGGCAAGGAGAGAATAACTCAGTATTTGTTACACTTCAAGTGTGTAGGGATTCTGGTTAAATAATGTCTTGGCACCAGTGTATTGCTCTGAACAGCTGCTGACACATTTCATGGGAATCAGAAAAGGTGTATGGTAGTGCTGGAACGAGAAGTCCCATGGAACATGTTAAAAATAGATGCTAAGGAATTACATCACCTTCCTCCTTATCCAGTATGGATCAGGAGGCTGAAAACATTCGTTTCTGTTCCATTTCTCATGAAGTAAGAAGGCATTCTTTCTACTATTCTATAGCTATACAGTACCATTACATAGAAGATTAACAGGACAGCAAAGGTGATGAAAACTACAGTCACAGTATTAATAGATGTTTATGTAGATTCTGGCACAAAAAGCAGCTCTTGCCTGGTAAAATGCACTTTCTGGAACACATCAAGAGTAGAAGGAACCCTCAGCCAAAAAAATGATCACAGTAATAAATTTTGTGAATCAAATTAATTTTTAGAAACAAATGAAATTCAATAGTGCAAAGGTCTTTCATTTCAGTAATGAAAAAATACTTATGCTATAAAGTGACCATTTGGAAACTGATGAGCTTAAGCAGAAATGGATGTGCTAGCACATCACCTTTTGGAATTACCCTTCTATTAGTATTAGTTAGGAGTATAATTAGGATTAGTCCAAATCTAGGATGTAGTGTAGATAAGCTGGCAGTTCCCTGGAATAGGTTTAAGCTATGCGTGCTCAGAACCTCTGAAAATCACATCCTTTCCTTGGTGTCTTCCTCAAACAGCCCATCTATTAGAAATTAATTTTATCTTTACCATCAATAAAATTAGGCTGTTACTACTAGGTGACACATCTTTGAAGTTTTGTGAATTATACATATCTCAGGTTGCAACGATTATCAAATTAGTGGAAAGAAGCTGATTATTAACTTCTATCTCCATTTAAATTTACACTTAATGATTTTAAATGCTTGTTTTTTGTTTTTTTTTTCTTTTTCTACACAAAAAATTATAAGTAATTCTGGATATAGGTAGATGGACAGTACAAATCCACTGGAAGCAATGGGCTCCAAAAGGAAATATACAGAGATATCTAAGCTCTTCATTAGAGAAGACTTGTGACATTTCAAATACAGTTAAAATATTTCATTCAGAAGAGTTATGGAATGTGCAGTTGCAACTTCTTCTGAATACATAAACAAGAAAAGACTGAGGCAACTTACATAAACATAAAGCACCTAGTATTATAATTTGAAATGCCAACGTGATATGATTTAGAAGGAATTAGAGGAGAATCCATAAAATGGAAAGTGTTATTGTTTGGTCCTTTCATAACACAACTTTTCTCCTTCCATTAAAGTACTCAGAATCTCTAGACTTGGATTCTAAGTTCCATCCAATAAATAGGTGCTACTGCCATGGATTCATCTTAGATCTGTGTTTAGGTTAGAAGGGCACCATTCAATTTGAGTGAAAACCTCTGAGGGCAGAATCTTTGTGAAATCATCCATCTGATATATTTAGCCTGTACAGGAGTGAAAAGTACCTCTTAAATTACTGTCAAATCTATAAAGGTTCCTCCCTATATTCTCCTTTACTAGCTTGAGAGGGGAAGGCAGCTATCACTTCCCACAGTACAGCTGTTAGTAAGTGTAATGCACTGGCCCAACAGCTAAATATCCAACTCATCAGGATTAAAACAGTTATATTCATCACTACACAGCTACATCTATACAGATGTACCAACCAAATGGATACAAAACAATGGTTGCTCTAAGCAGTCAAATGAAAAAGACAGTGAGAGCATAACATAAAGTCTCTGGACACTATAGCATTTCTTGGAAATCTTTCTCACTCTGCTTCTAGATAATTTGTTTTCTATTCTTGCAATGTCTATTTCTACAGTAGGGACATTAGATTGAACATTGCATTGCAGTGCATACTAAAACTTTACCACCTGAGCATTACAATAAAGAAATAGGGTTAAGCAGGACTGAGAGCAAAGTAAATGAATACAGCAACGAAACCTCGGTCTCCAGTTCAACAGCTGGATACAGAGGCTTGCATAAAGAATGCATAATTTATTTTTGTTCAGAAGATGAACTAGGAAAAATGCATGTCAGGCCAATCCCATATCATATTTTTTCCTACAGTATCTTAACTTAAATGAAGATTAAAAATGTAGCTTAAATTATTGTAAGAAAGAAAGAACATACTCCTCTATTAAGTCTACCAAGTCTCAGGTATAGCAGGATGGAGCATTTTCATTTTATCCTGAGAAAGAACCATTTCACAGAAGACATTGGGAAGTTTCATAAAACAAGTTACAAAGCCTGACAAGAAGTTGGTAGATGAGAAGCTGGACATGAGCCAGCAGTGTGCGCTTCCATCCCGGAAGGCCAACTCTGTTCTTGGCTGCACTAAAAGAGGAGTGGCCAGCAAGTTGAGGGAGGTGATTGTCCCCCTCTACTCGGCTCTTGTGAGGCCCCATCTGGAGTACTGTGTCCAAGCCTGGGGCCCCCAGCACAAGAAGGATGTGGAACTCTGAGAATGGGTCCAGAGAAGGGCCACTAAGATGATCAGAAGACTGGAACACTTCTGTGAGGAAAGGTTGAGGGAACTGGGGTTGTTTAGCTTGGAGAAGAGAAGGCTCTGGGGAGACCTCATTGTGGCCTTCCAGTACTTGAAGGGAGCATATAAACAGGAAGGGGAACAGCTGTTTATGAGGGTGAATAGTGATAGGACAAGGGGAAATGGCTTTAAAATAAGATGGGGGAAGTTTAGCTTAGATATTAGAAGGAAGTTTTTCACTCTGAGGGTGGTGACACACTGGAACAGGTTGCCCAAGGAGGCTGTGGATGCCCCATCCCTGGAGGTATTCAGGGCCAGGCTGGATGTGGCTCTGGGCAGCCTGGTCTGGTGGTTGGTGACCTTGCACATAGCAGGGAGGTTGAAACTCGATGATCATTATGGTCCTTTTCAACCCAGGCCATTGTATGGTTCTATGAAAGCTGATGTAACTTTGTACTCATGGGTATTCAGAAGCACAAAAAGGCAACTTGTAAAGTTGTTATCTGAGGTCAGCTATGGCCTTCAAGTACATAAGTGATACTAAATGGTAACTGCGTGCTTTTAATGGATTTTATTTAAACGTATAAGCAATAAAATGCAAATGTTAATATGTATAAATAAACATATTTATTATAATACCACTGTTCATTAAAATGTAACAAAAAGATTAATCTATAGATTAATCAGGGCTCATACTCTATCAGTGTACTCTCTGGTTCAGATCAGAGGTTAACACAGCTCACAAATGAGGAAAACATGAAGAAGGGGGAAGGCTAACATCTGCAGATTCCATTTCACACTAAGATTAAAGGTGCAACTACAGCACTGTGCCCTGTAGTTCACAGTACTCAGGGATGAATAACCATGGCAATATTCACTCAGTTTCAGCAAGACAATCAGTAGAAGTGCCCAAGGAGCCAACACCATTCCTTTTTCCAGTTTAAGGATATAAAGCTACCCAGCAGTTATACATTATAACCTTTTCCTTGCATGTCCCTGCAATCAGAAACCACCAGCTGTTTTTCTAACAAAAGATTCTTCAGCCTAATTCAATGAGAGACTGATTTTGTGTGTGTATGTGAACTGTTGAGTCATAGCCTGAACCACTGATTGATCACCTGGCGAAAGGACCCAGTCAGCCCTTGGAGCACAGGTGAAGGCAATTCAGCTGTGTGATCAGAAGGGGTTGAGCTTGGCTGCACCTCTCCTAGGCCTCATTTGAGGCCTGACTGCTGATATGCCTGGGCAAAGATCTCTTTCTGGACATTGCTCCTTTGTGGAGTTTTCACCTGCAAGCCTATATCCTCAGATATGGGTGAGCGCTCTTCTTGTTTGTCTCTTTTGCCATTCTGATCTTTCCAACTGTAACAGTGCAAGCATATGCTTCCACAAATAATAAATTATATTAAAGTATCTTTTCACTAAAAGAGAGTAAATATAAATAGATTGTGTTTGTTTTGCTGTTCTTTGCTGTACAATTTGATTAACGAGTACTTTTTTTTCTCCAATCAGGTTTGACAAACTTGAAGCCTTCCTTAAGGGCTGCAGATTACTCAGTTTAATCCCATAAATTATTCACAGTTTACACCTCTTCTTCTTCCAGGCATCCTCTTCAGAAGGTTTATAATTTTCAGTCTCGACACTGACACATGCAGAATGAGAACTGCCTGCCTTCAGCATGCACTTTGCTCTGCTCCAGTGAATATTTTTAAAGTTTAAAGCTCAGTTAGATCAACTTGAGAATTTTGGAAATCAGTGCTGAACTGCTCTTCTTATGGCAGCAATCATTAAGTTTGTTCATGTACAGTATAAGTATGTTCCAGGATTATTTACTCAGAAACACTTTGCCACACTGGACGGGAATAATCATGGAGAGAAGTAACACAACACTGTTGTCTTGCTTTCAGAAAGTTAGTTCTTACATTCTTTCAGAGAGATGTAAAGCAATGTTTGTGAGGGAAATCTTGTTCTCAAAATTGAGGGGCAATAAATAGCTGCAGCAAAGGTAGGTCTGATGGAGACACAAGAAGAACTGGATGTGATAGAGTCCTGATGACCACATATTCATCAAGAGAGATGTATATCTGTGCTGCTGCCTTCATCATCTCTCATTCCCCACTCCATATCTGTCGTGGTTTTATGATTTTTGTTTATCAGTATTCCACATCACAACATCATGCAGTGTACTGGGAGTTAAACTGCAAATGCTTTATTTCCGGGTACCTGTCCGGAAGAGAAGAAGAACTATGGTCCCCAAGAGCCTTTTCAAGTACTGTTATCATTCCTGCTCAAGGGAACAGATATAAGGGCGCAGGTCATCTGACTCAGCCCTCTTCTCGTCTTGCCATGTTCCCTGACAGATTGGCTCGCTACTGCTGTGCCCAACTGCACGCAAGGCTTCAGTATTAGCATAAGGGCTTTGGCTCCCAGGCAATCTTTCTCTCAATTATTTTTGATTTATATTGTATTATAGTGTGTTATCTTACACTCTGATACTATATTTAGTAAATTAGTTTGTTTCTCCTCAGATCGTTGCCGCTGTTTTTAATTATTTTGGGGTCCTCTGTTTCCCTTTCTGGAGGCGTGGATTTTGTGAAATCCCTCCGCCCCACTAGTCACGGAACCGGGCCGGACCAGCCCTTAAACCGTTGACAATATCCTTATATCCTCAGTGTGGTTCAGTTAACACTTGATATTGGAAATGTACTTGATAAAAAAAAATGATGTCTGTTTAAAAAATGCATCTTAAATACATTTCTCTTACTGACAAGTACTTTGTTGTTCTCCATACTGCTTAAAACATCATGATCTTTACAGAAAGGACATGGGAGATTAGCAGAACAGCTGTAACTTTTCCCTTATGGTTTCTAACCTAAGATTTAAGATCTTATTGGAATAAAGTTTCTTCTTGGATCTGCGTGCTTTATTTCCTCATTTAAAGAAAGAGTAAAAGGGTAAAGAAGGATCTCTAGTCTGTTCTGGTCCTGAAAGACAGCAAGTATTTCCCAATACTTCTCTATTTTCTCCCTGAAGTATGCTCATGATACTGATCAAAGTTTTTGAAAGGTCCATTAGGAATGGAGCAGGTGACTGCAAGTAAGGAAAATACTTTTTTTAAGTTCCTTTGCAAATTATGAAGAAAGCATACTTCTCGTGCTCACAGACCTCTATTTCCCTCTTCAAGCTTTTTCCTTTATCCCTCAAGCCCATCTGTCTTCTCTCTCCCTGGTTTTCTATTTTATTAGTACTGTTCCCTGATCACCAAATCATGATTTTCTTCCTTCCCTGCATTACTCGCCACTCAGCATCAGCCTTATCCCATTTCTGCCCAATGTATGAAGTCCAGCTTTCTTTCTTAACGATCCTTCAGTCCAGCCCTGCCTTTCCCCAGAGTTTTGCCACCACACACCAGCCATCCCTCCGCTTTCACTTCCCAAGTTTTCCACCCAATCCCTGCTGCATAATTCACCATTTCCCATGATTATTATTATTTTTTTTTTTTAGTATCCTTCAGCACATAGATTATCATGAAATAGGCTCTGTAACCCATTCGAATATTTTGTCCCTAAATGCCCTTATTTGTCTTCTCTTACATTGCTCAAGTGCACAAAGGAAGGAAAGACAAGAACTCTGGGAGCTCAGTCCTTGTATTCAGCAGTGAAGGACAGGGCCAGCTACAAAAGCTCTGAAGTAAGAACAGCTACTATAGCAGAATCTTTCACACAAATAACTATCTCATTCACACAAACTCTACAAAGTGACAGATTAGCTTTTCTGGAGGGACGTCATCTCTGTTACTTTTGTTTTGAAGGAAAAAACACATTGGAATAGTAAAAGAAGTATGTCTGACACAGAGGTAGCCATTTTCTTGATATTTTTCACAAGCCCCTGTTAAATTTTATTTATTTTTTTTCCCCAAGGAATTCAAGAAATAGAAAGGTTTCCAAAAATACATTTAAACAATTTATTTTTTGAATCAGTATTTGTGTCTGAATTGTCTCATTGGAACCTGGGAAGTTCCAATGGTCATTCAAATTAAGATAATTCAGACACCAGGTTTGGAAATGATCACCATAAATAGCAAAAAAGAAAATTGTCACTTATATCTACAATGTCTGTGAACAGTAGACAAAAGGCTCAAATATAATAAATTCACTTTTAATGGGACTAATCAGTTGCTTTCCCAGGCTGGACAAGAATGATCAACATCTCGGAACCAATTATCATTAACAGATTTCCACGCTGTCACATAACTGATATTTTCAGTCATTTAAAAAGCCTTAGCCAAATGTTAACTTATGTGTTAGGCTCTTGCTGCCTTGAATAGACATTTACCACTCAGACCTCATGGAGAGACAAGGAGGTTTTTCACACATTATAATCACTTGGTAAAAGCACATAGTCTTCTGCTTGGGTGCACCTAAGCATAAAAATTTTCACTTATTCAAGCAGAAAGATTCTACCTCTATGAGATCAAATGTACTGTTAAATCTTGATCAGAAAGTACTAAGCATTGAGTAAATTGAGTGTGATGGCTCTTGGAGGGCACTATTCCTCATTTTGTCCAGCAGACCATACCACAATATCCCTTTCATGTGGTGAAGCTGTTCATGACTGCAAGGAAAAATCTGTACTGCAGTGCATCATTAAGTCAAATTAACCCAATCATCCACCTGTTAAGTGAACAAAATGAAGAAAAACCTCATTCTCAGCAAGTTCCTTTGCATAGAATCAGCAGGGAATGGCTACATCATGCCAAGAGTTCCTTAATCTCATTAGTTAACTCTCATTTCTTTTACAGCCAGTAATGTACTTTGCTTCTAATGTTTCAGCAGATTCATTATGGTCAAACAGTAATTTCTTGTCAAAATTAATTGTAACAGGAAAAATTATACTTCCTTTGAATGTTTGTGTCTGTTTTCATGGGAAGTGGGATGTGTTTCTTTATTAAAAAAGAGAAAAAAGAGAGAGAAAGAGAGACTTGTTGCTTTCAGTGTACTTGTGTTAGGACTCCAGCCTGCTTGAGCTTTCTCCTGAAACTACTGTTTTATATATTTTTAACCTCCTTTTCACAACTAGTGACAGTATTCACCTGGAACTTACGTCATCACAGACTGAAGACTAACTTCATAGAACCATAGAATGGCCTGGGTTGAAAAGGACCATAATGACCATTGAGTTTCAACCCCCCTCCTATGTGCAGGGTCACCAACCACCAGACCAGGCTGCCCAGAGCCACATCCAGCCTGGCCCTGAATGTCTCCAGGGATGGGGCATTCACAGCCTCCTTGGGCAACCTGTTCCAGTGTGTCACCACCCTCTGTGTGAAAAACTTCTTCCTAATATCCTCCCTAAACCTTCCCTGTCCCAGTTTAAAACCATTCCCCCTTGTCCTGTCACTGTTCACCCTCATAAACAGCCGTTCCCCTTCTTGTTTATATGCTCCCTTCAAGTACTGGAAGGCCTGGAAGGCCACAATGAGGTCTCCCAGGAGCCCTCTCTTCTCCAAACTAAACAAGCCATGAACACAAAAGAACTAACATGACATTCTTTTTCTTGTGAAACTGCATAGCAACTGAAAATCAAAGAAAAGCATGTGAAATCGCATCATGACCCTTATTAGAAAATGAATTACCCTGTATGAAAATGGAAGCATAGCGCTGCTTGAAGCATCCCATTTATAAGTTCTGCATTTTTGCTTATCTGTTTTATTTATTGTTAATATGTGTTATTATTCATATAAGCTTACTACCTTTCTTCTTTTGGTAATTTAATGTATCAATAAAATGCAGTTTTCTCATCTGATGGAAAAGTTTTTTGTTTTTTTTTTAAAGCAATGTCTCATTTAAGAGCTGAGGAGGTAGGAGAAGTCATGATATATTGACTGATGCAGAAAAAGTTATAACCTATTTTCCTATTACTGCTTACACTAAATTAAGTCACCAAACTAAATTAAATGCTATGTGGATTTACATAAATAAGTGAGGCTTCTTGTTCATAACAGCAAAGTGGACAATCTTTTTAAAATACAAATTGGAAAAGTAAAAGGAAATTGGGAATTCATGCACTTGATATGACTTCCATTGCATCTGGCAGGTGAAGATTGTACATAGAAAATTGGAAAAGCAGTGGAAGAAATGTGTTTATCTTGCTTATTACAAAAAAGAATGAAGAGAAAGGCTTTTGGATGAACAAAAATGTAGAAACATAGAGGATTATAGCAGAATATCAAATCATTTCTTACAAGACTATTTCTTGTGATCCTATTATTAAGACTTGGTTTTGGTTCTGTGAGCACATGTACACCTATCAATAACAGTATTAGTAAAATATGGTGAGAAAAACAGTAATATAAACTATGTACTAAGGTTCCTATTTCAAATTACTTCCCTCACCCTGGTCAGGATTTTCTAACTGTTATTCATATAATAAATTTTGAATTTAAAATGTGGAACAACGCAAGCATACAGAAAATCCTGATACTGTGTAGTTTATAACTATTGAGGACATAATGGTAAAAAACTATAATTAGCACAGCTAACAGAAAGAGAAGAAATGTGTGAACAATAAACATTTTATTGCTCGACTCCCTGACATACAAAAAGCCTTCAGTCTAACTGTCAGAGAGTATAAAACCATTGATATAATAAAGTAGGAAAAGAAATTTAAATGTAAGAAATAATTAATGCAAGAGTCTACTTCTTTAAGGGAAACACCAGAGTGCTAAAAATCCTATATATTTCCAACTTTTATAATTGTAGTAGGTAACAGATGTAAGCTTGCCTTTTACGGATTCACAGTCCTCAGGATGCGCATTAAATTTACAGTGGGAAAGGCTTTTGTGATCAATGCTGAGGAAGTACAAGATCTACTGACAAAGAAGCAAGGTTCTTGGCCCAAGGTGAACTGCTGTTCAGTAGTACAAAAAGAGGGACAAGAACAACACAAAATCATCATCCTTAATTGGCTGGCAGTCATCAGGCAGAAAAAAACCCAACAAAATACTATTAATCCCTGAAAACAAAACAAAACAACCAAACAACCAAACAAAAAGCTACCCCCCCCCCCCCCCCCCCCCCCAAATAGCATCTGCTTTGAAAGTAGCACAATAGTAGCATTTGATACAACTGAGGCCATCACCTATAGGCCTGACCCTGACCCTTCTGCAGAGAAAGAATGTACAGGGAAAGCATTATGGGGGCTGTGAAAACCTGTTTCAAGCAATGCCATAACTCTCATACAATATAAATGATCTCTTTTATCCTCAAGATATGTGTTATGGACCAGTGAGGTATGTGAGCCTCCAAGGACCCTGTGATGTTAGCTACAGACAAACACCATGCATACTTGTCTACTTGTCCTCTATTGAACACGCTGCAAGGCTGCTTGGGAACCACATTTAGATGTCTCATCTGAATGAAATTGGCATTCAAGGCCAGGCTGGATGAGGTTTTGAGCAACCTGGTCTAGTGGGAGGTGTCCCTGCCTATACCAGGGGGATAGAACTAGATGATCTTAAAGGTCCCTCCCAACCCAAACTGTTCCATGATCCGACTCAAACTGAAACCCCACAAACAATATTTTGTCTGCATCATTTTTTTTTTTCCCAAAAGCCAAAAGGTTCATCTTCTCCCTCTGCTATTGTACGTATTTACCTAAGTACTGAGAGACAACATAGGTTGATTTCTAAAATCAAAAACACTTAAAGACTCTTCCATATAAAAACAAGCCATCCATCTCTAAGTTTTCCTAATGATCAAATAAAGCTCCTGACGTGATACTCCAGTCCTTTTCAGCAGAACATCAAAATGAGGGATATCCTGAGAAAAAAAATGCTCTTTGAAGAAAGTGATTCCTTTACAGCAATCCCCACTAGACATTCAGTCCCCATTTACTCATTTGAAACACCAGGATCCTTGCAAGCTGCCTCTGAATCTCAAGCAGGCAATGCTCTCAAATATCTAAATACAAACTGGGAAGAAGATTTCATGCAATATAATTAGATGGAGAGCAGAAAAAAAAATCTTGCACGCATCAGTCTTGTCATACTTGATTGGTACTAGCAAAAAATAATAATATGAATGATAGAAGTACTATCAGACAGCAAATACATTAGTTCCTCTTCTGGATATCTCAGGTTACTTTGAACCTCCCTCCCTTTACTTCTTTGACCCTCCCTCCCTTTACTTCTTTGACCCTGACCTCTGTGATATTATTTGAAGTTCTCCAGAGTTAGATGTGATGCACGCTTCGAAATGTTAAACCGAGGATAAGCTTAAAAGCTTTAAGCTCAAAGAAGAAGAAAAGAAAAAGAAAAAGAAAAAGAAAAAGAAAAAGAAAAAGAAAAAGAAAAAGAAAAAGAAAAAGAAAAAGAAAAAGAAAAAGAAAAAGAAAAAGAAAAAGAAACACACACACACAAAAAAACAAACTCTCTCTAAAGTGAAATACCAAAACTTTAATAGGAGTTGGATCATTCAGGAAAGCTGACAGCTCTACCAGCGGGGGAAAAAAAAAAAAAAAATACTGAAATGCTTTAATTTTCACAATTTTCCCTAAACATATTCTCTTTCTTGTTCATCCATCCTTCTGTCTCTAGACACTAAAAGCTATAAGGAAGCAAAATGACTTTATTATCCAAGCTATTTCTCTTCCATCCAGATGTGGAAAAGGGAAAAGAAGAGATCTTTCTGTTCATTACTCAAGTAATACCATGAGCTGCTGAGACGCTATGTGTTTTTATACCATGTTAGAATCTAAACAGATTCTAACTATTTGAATCACCCTCCTGATGAGTAACAAGAACTGTGTTCTATAAAATTCGTACTACTGTAGGTGAGGATGTTAATCATAACATGATATACGTTTAGAAAATTATACCATTTCAGCTGATAATTAGGATAGAAGCTGGCAGCTAGGGCCCAGTATGAGGCTGAGTAATGCTGTATAATGCTGGATAACGCTTAATTCTGGCAAGCAAAGGACACAAAGATCTGTAGCTCAGACGAAGCCAGGCTTGCAAACGGCCATATATATGCTATCCACTCCAAAAGGTCAATGTGAGGTAGAGCTACTTCAAACGCGACAAGGAGACACAGGAAATATTCAGGCAGAAAACATGTACGTATGTGTGTATCTGTGCACCTGAAATATGGAGCTGTGCTTTGAAGTTAATTATGTAATGTCCTGAAATATACACCTAACAAAAAGATTTGTGAGACTGCCATAAGCCTTCAGCTCTAACAAAGACAGGCAGGAGACATTTCCTACTCTGCTCCTGATTTTCTGTATCTTTTCAAAACCTTTTATTCCCAGCTTCACAATCACCTCAGCTGTGGAATGGATGCCACCAAAAAATAAAAATAAAAATAAAAATTTAGAATAGCTTAAACATCCGCTTAGGTTGGATAGAACTTATTGAAAATATCTGTAACATTGAATATTGAAAATTCCATGCTTGTGATGGTTCATTCAACTAAAATACAGACTCAAAGTACAGGATCACCATGAAAATAAGAAGACAATATTTCATAAAACCTGAAAAAACATAGCATTCTGCTCGCATCAGTAAAAGCAATGAAAATCATAGTGGATTATATAGACAATTCAATGAAAAGGGGAGACAATCTTAAAAATTTCATTTTAATAATTTTACTCCTATGAGTAATTTTTGCAACTGTCTTCTTTTTAAAAAAGGCGCAGTCTCTTTTGTCATGCAAATGTGAATGCAAGTGTGAAAAAAAATTAAACTACAGGTTACACAAAGAAGAAAGAAACATATCAAAGTTGCTCTGAAAAGCCAGCTTCTCCCCTGGGAAATTAACCTTGCAAATGTATTCCCTTTCTTTTTTTCTATTCTTTTTTTTTCTTTTCTTTCTTTTCCAGGTGCTGGTGGGAAATCAGGGAAGGTATTCAAATGTAGGTTAATTTAAAAATATATGTCTGATTGGATACTGTGTTTATTATGAGCTTCTGCTGCCTATAATACAAAGGCTCAATAAAGACAATGAGCTGACGGGATAAACTCTTCTGATAGAAGCCTTTTCTTTCCATAGAGAGCCAAGATTATTAATTTAGGATAAAGACCTCGTACAACCAATTCCATCTAGTAGCTGAGCTAAGAGAAATCTTTGTTTTCAAACACTCCTCATAAGTGATGAATAAACAAACACGCATGCACACAAATAATTGCCAACTTGCTGTGGACATATATTGAGCATCCAATATTTGAATCTATATAATCTGAAAACTCGCTACTCAATAATTCTGGCACCAAGTTATTACAAGCACTGGTGACTATACAAAAAGATTACTTGCTTTCTTCATTAAGAATATCTGGTACTCAAACAGTATAAGAGACAGGGATGCAGGCTATCAACAATTCCAATTTAAATCATCCTGAAGGAAGTGAGAGCACATGAAACAATTCAGAGAAGGCACATTTTTCTCTTTCAGACACTTAAGTTGTGATCACAGTCTGTACCTCCCGTCTTGCTGGAATCCAATCTGGGAATGAAAGGTGTGTGTGCAAGTACTTTAGTTTCTTCCACAGCAGCAGGAGTTTGCTGGAGCACTGTCAAATTCTTACCTGTGAGATCAGTTCTCACAAATTGGGTGTACCTGGTCTGTGTGGTGACCACACCTGGAATTTTCTTCTGTCAAATATACAAAGTCTTTTACCACCTGTTCTGGTGAGTGACCAAGTACAGCACTTACACTGGTGCCCTCAGCATCCTGTCAGAGCTTGAGTTAATACATTTACAAGGCAGTGGGTTTACTCAATGTATTACCATAGTCGTTATACAGCAGAGGGTGGCAGAGGTGACATTCAACATACTGAAAGCATTTCCAAAGCAAAAGTCCCCAACATTCTCTATTAAAGTAAAGAATGAGAGCACCAGCTTACTCAACAGCAGCTGTTCTTCCTTTCTACCATGTATTCCAACAACCATCTCCATCTAAGAAACAGCTTTTCTATCCATCCAAACCAGAAGACCCTAGAATCAACTTTGTCAATTGACTTTCCTTTCAGGAAGGATCAGCCTTCTGCACTTGAGACATTTGAACTCATTGCCATACCCAGGCAGAGCTGAGTTGAGCAGGAAAAGGAAGCGGTGGCAGTCACTAGTTATTTCATGGAACCACAGAATCATTAAGATTGGAAAAGACCTCTAAGATCATCTTGTTCAACTGTTAACTCATTACCACCATGCCCTCCAAATCATATCCCTCAGTGCCACATCTACATGGTTCCTGAACACCTTCCACCATCTGGGCACCCTGGGCAGCCTGTTCCAATACCACTCTTTCTGAGATGAGATTTTTCCTAATATCCAACCTGAACCTTTCCTGGTGCAACTTAAGGTCATTATCTCTTGTTCTATCACTGTTACCTGGGAGAAGAGGCCAACTCCCACCTCTCTACAACTTCCTTTCATGCAGTTGTAGAATGATAAGGGCTGAGCCTCCTCTTCTCCAGACTGAACAATCCCAGTTCCCTCAGTTGCTTCTCATGAAAATTGTGTTGCAGACCCCTCACTAGCTTTGTTGCCCTTCTCTGGACATGCTCCAGGGCCTCAATATTTTCCTTGTAGTGAGGGGCCCAAAACTAAACACAGTACTCAATGTGTGGCCTCACCAGTGCCGAGTACAGAAGGACAATCACATCCCTGGTCCTACTGGCTGCACTATTTCTGATTCAAGCCAGGATACTGTTGGCATTCTTAGCCACCTGAGCACAATACCGGCTCATATTCAGTGCTCATTTCATTAGATAATTCCCTATGGCATGATGATCTGCAGCAGAGAGGATGCTAGCTCTGCCAGAGACTTCTTGTCACAGCCACCACTGACGTCCTCCTTGGTGCTGGAAGAGATGCAGCCCTCAGCACCCTTCCACTATTTTTACTCAAGTAACAGACTGCATTAAAATATCCATTCAGTTCCCAAATCTCTCCATTTCTGCCAAAACACATAAGTCAGGCTGGTGTAATCAAAAGTCGTCTTCTGAGACTGTACACTTTATTTCCAGTACTAAATAGACTGAATTTATTTCTTTTAATTATATTTATATTATTAGCTTTTATATTAGAAGATGTCTAAACTGATTTACCCCGAGAATGGAATTATGAAAGTGATATTTATAACTTTACTTCTGTTTTCATCAACCTTTATTACTCTGACATGCTCTATATATTAATGTTCTTTAAACATTTGTTTTCATGATGTTTATTCCTGCAGCAAGTTGTTTTTCTATTAATGTCCTTGTCTGTTTATGCAGTTATGAGATTTGCTTAATGTGCTGTTTGCTTGGGTACGAGAGTAGGTTAATGGAGGAGAAATATCTTCGCTTTCCATTCAGGAAAAGGTGTTACTATGCAGTGTTTTTCCTCCTGAGCAGTATCTGTGATATTTCCCTACCAATTTAGATTCTCTGATCTTCAGTTCTGCAGTAGATTTTAAGTAAAATTAACTAGAGAACCCTAGGAAAAAAACCAATACACTACTTGAATATACAATTAACATTTTTTCCATATAATTGCCATTAGTACTTGCAAAATTGCCATTCTTTCTTCCACAAAATCCATTGTTTACCTCTCCTAAGTGTAATAAAACTGGTTCATAGGGATTGTATGTATTCAGCCATACTATATGAGATCTAGAAAAATATGAATGTAAATACAAGTGCCACATGTCTTAAATGCTGATTTTTGAGCAGCCATTCCTCCCAGATCTTTTTTACAAAGTAGTCGTCACTGCAGCTTCCATATAGCTTCTGCCAGCAGAACTTGCAAAATTGCTTAGGTATCTGAGTTTAAGTGAGTATTTTCTTTCTTCTTATTATTCTATACGTAGAGTTTATGGTGTATTCTTCTATACATCTATACATGATTATATCTGTACATTTTTATATATAGATAGAAGTACATAATTATCCAAACATGTATACATATGTGTTTGCTTACAGAAGACAAAATACAGTACTATTAGGCATAAAACTCAAACACTATGGTGAAGATTTAAGAAAAGTGCAGGGGCACTGAAGATAACAGTATTTGTTGAAAAGCAAGTACTTTAGTGGCTGTTACATGCATAGAGGCCTATGATGTATATCTATATATAATATAGATATATTAAATTATATAATATATAATATATATATTATATATCTATATATATATAATGTATAAAGGTAGGACTGAGAATGTGAACATAGAATTACAGTCACTGCCTCCTTTCTTTCTCTTAAGGGTTTATGAGTTACTATTGTTATCTTTTTTATTACATTATTTATGGCCTTCTGGCAGTCCTGTAGCATATGCTAATCTACACCTGAATTCCTTCCATTTAACATTACTTTTATTTTGATCATTACGTTAAAAGGTTATAATTACCTATTACAGATAATACAATTCCTAGAATCCTAGATGCTTAGAAAACATCATAAATTAACAAGAGACAAAAAATCATGGGTTTTATATCTCGCTTTTGGGCTTTAAAATTAAAAAAAGAAATAGTAGCATATACATAGTGCACTCATCTCTATGCAGATGAATAGCTTGTGTTTTAATAGGTAGTTTACATAAAAATTACTTGGTGTCTGGGAACACTAAAGATATTCTAGAGGGAAGACAGTCAGGCTTACTTTAATATATTGGTTTAGTACACTCCAGCAGCACTTTTACAGCGCGTGTTCAAGTAGGGAGGAAAGATTGGGTAATTCTTAATTGTTCAGACCTAGTTTTAATGTAAACTGACTGTGCTCATCCGTGCTTCATGACGCTAAGGCCTCTTACTATGGCAGAACTATGTGCAATAATTACTACTTCTGGCAGAGCTGGAGGAGTAGAGCAATATACTAGATACAATTCAATGACCTTGAGGTTACACTGTCTGTATTCTCATATATAAAACTATAAATGCCAGGAGGAATAAGTGCTCTTCTTGAAAAAGAAATGACTGCTGCCAACAGTGTATCTCAGTAACAAGTACAGCTGAACTGGCAAAGTTCAGACTGTGCTTGCAAAAGTAGACAGGGAAAAGCAGCAATCTGTACTATCATACAAATGATTGTAAGTGTACGCTGTTTGCCTCAGTATAGAGTGGAAATATTTACTCAGTGCATCAGCAGTAAGGACAATCCTCAAACAAGACTTTTGGTGGCAGTTCTCAGATTAAGGACTGCACAAGCATGTTGCCTTGGAAACCCTCTGGTGTACCTCATGAGCAAACAGATTAAAACAATGAAACCAAGTCCCAGATGGAGAACAACGTACAATGCTTGCTGCAGTACATTAGTGGTCTTACTGGTTAGTGGCCAGCATAATGTCGGGACCACTATTTTAGTATAAATGCTCCTCAGGAAAAATACTTGTCATCTTTCTTACTTTCCATGTTTTCAGTGCATCTCCTTGCAGATGTCATCATTTATGAAGGCATTCAAGAATATGCTAGATTTAACAAGGCTAACTCAAAACTGAGGCCTGCCTAAAAGTGCATGTATGAAAGATGGCCTATACAGTGAGAAATAATATCTTCCCTTATATATTTTCTAACTTACAGCTTAACAAACAATATTTATATTGCCTTTTCTGAGACTGTCAGATTCATCCCAGTTTGCAATTGAAGTGACCCAAGACATTAAATGTTTGGATTTGTTCCTCTGGAGAGAAACATGTGAGCACCAGCTGTAGACTAAATATTTGCCATACAGGAGCTAGCAAAATAACCATTTACACATACATTCCCAAATTTTGTCCTCCATTCACAAACAATTCATAAGGTAGATGAGGGCACTAAAGGTGCAGAAAAAAAAATATATCTGTTTGGATTTCTTCCTAATTTCTCATCAGAGTCTCAAAATGAATGTGTACAGTAAAGACTTACAAAGACAGATGCTAGTGATTCACATAAAGCTCACTATAAAACCTGCTTAAGGGAGATGAAAACAGCATAGGAATTTGGGTTTTGCATTCAATCTTTTTTTTTGTTCCTTTAAATGAGTACTTTAATGTTCACTGAATAAGCTCTCTAGCAGTTGAACTAAAGAAACAGTAGAATAGATTTTCTTGAAAAAATTCATCTTAATGTATAAAAATAGAATATTGTAATGCAAATGTTGATACTTTATTTCAGGTAGAAATAATAAATTAAGGTACAATTGTAATCCAGCTGTGAGTATCTGCTGAATGTTTGTGGTATACTCTTTAGTACCTTGGTATCATTCACCAACTTAAAGGAATAAAAAAAAAGGCTACAATTTTGGCAACTTTACTTCAAGAATTTGAGTCATGAATTATAAGCAGTCCAGCTGCTTCTCCTTTTTAGTATTTCACTGGAACTAGAAATGAAGACAATTTTAACTGATACAATTGACCTTATCTGTAAGACAGATAAGAAAACTACATACTACATTTTTGCAGCTTAGAGGATTTATATTATTATCATTACGTACAGATTATTAAATCCTGGCAGATGGATCACTTCTCTGAGAGACTGCCACCTTCAGTACTGTTAGGTACCAAATATCTGATTCGCAAGGTCTGGTTACTTACTGGTCAGCTGCAGTACCTTGTCACCCAAAATGGACAGCATTTGATATTTTAGAAAATTAAAGATACACAAATACACCTGTCTCATTGCTTCACAGAGCACATGCTTGAAATTCCTAGGGCTTACATACGAATAGGTGATCACGCATGGATGGCTACTTCAGTTTATAAAGATAATATGTGATCTTAAGAAAGACATCTAAGGATATCTTTCCAGCTTGATTTGGAACTTGTATTAAACAACAACAACAAAAGTAAAAGATGAATGTTTCCTGAAAGAAGAGAATCCCATAGCAGTAGGAAGTTCCCACATCACAGGCACCATATTTGCTTCCAGAGGATGAAAGTGCAAATACCATCACAAATTGAGAAAAGAAAAGCATAACAGAGGAATTCACATCCCAAAGTGAATTATGAGGAGGGGTTGACTGAACACAGCCATGGACATATGCAGAAGCTGCAGCTTCCATTATGCAACTATCTGCCTAATTGAGAGAGCATCCAGCCTACATCAGGTGAATTGATGCATTTTACAGCTACTTATCCCAGTAAAAAAAAAAAAAATAGTTTGACAATTTGTAAGGAATAAGGTGCTATTAATGTAAGTTTGAAATCTGCTAATGGTGTGAAATTTGTTTTAGAAGCATAAGGAAAGACAGAATTGTTGCCAGGCTACCTATTTCAAATATTGGAAGTAACAAAGCAGACGTGAGTCTTTTATTGGGAGATTTCTTTAAGCAAATAAGCACTTGGAGCTGCTTGCTTTGTTTCTTTTTTTGGTTTAAATCAAAACATAGTGTGAAGACTCTTCTTGAGTTCAACAATATGCTCATGGAACAGAAATAAAACATCAATTTATTGGACTGAAAAGCCCCCCACATTATTAAGGCATACACTGTTTCTCAAAACCGTAGCTTTGTACTGAGCTGCTATGAGATCTGCTGTTCTGTGTTGGCCAAAAAGAGATACAGTTATAAGAAAAGCCAATTTACAGAAGACAGTGAGTTATTCTCATTTCTATTTGAATTTACCTCTGAATATCCCTGCAAGGCTAAAGAGATGTAAAGTATCATAAAGAAAGCAAGCATCTGAAGAACTACATATTGCTACAAACTACTGCATATTATACAAGCATTGCTTTATCTAACCTCAAGCTCCATAAAACAGTAATTGTTTTTCTTTAAGAGCATGCTGGTAAAAAACATGTCTTTCACTCATTTCCTCAGTTTTAAGGAGCTGTCAAAAGAAACGCCTGAAAAGGTGACATTCCTTTATTTTCTCATGCCTTCAGCTATTGAGTTCTATCCACACGGTTCAACTCATTGTCCATACTCTGGGAACATCAAGGAGGCAGCAACAGGAAAAATATCATTTTACATAAGATGCCAAATCTGCATTTCCTTTAAATAGCATTCCTGTTTACCTTCCAAAATCATAATGAATAAAAGAGGTGCTAATTGATGGAAAGATGAATATAACACGAAAAGAGGAGTATTTCAGAAAAATAAAAAGACAATTATACTAGAGTGACCTGGCTTGGCTTCTCAGCTTGATTTTTTGGGGTGATGGCTACTAATGAATCTGTCAACCTAAAGAGGCAAAATTTTTAGATGAAAACTCTTAAAGAAGTTGGTAGGAGATTAAGATCATGCTCATTCAAGAGCTTAAAGTAGTCAGTTTTCACTTCTTTGCAAAATTAACTGAAAACTCAATTCTCTAGCTTTGATAATTTTGAATGCACAAGACCACAATATACCAATTCATCTGCAAATACAAGAGCAATCAAAATTCTAATCAAGAGATTGGAGACTGGTAAAGAAGCAATAAAAATTTAGGTTTAATAAACCATGAATCATTGACATAAGTTTGGATATGAAAATTAGACATTTCTAATATTAAAAAATATGAATACTACTCTAATTCTGTTACCAAAAAGAATACTACAAGTTAATCTTTATACAGTTCAGAGGATGAGGGACAAAGTCGGTGCTTCATTAACTACTCACAGAGATTTTGCTACTTTTACCTTGATTTCTGTCTCACTGTAAAAAATAAAAAGGTTGTTTTTCTGAGTTAATACTCAAATGAAGGCATTGACAAGCAATTCTACAATTCAAGGATTAAGCAGCACAGCTTGCCAATGGTCTTCTAATGTCTCTCCCTAGAAGCATGCACACCTAAGTTAATGACCCTATTATTCCATTACTACCAACCGGAAACTTCCTCTACTGCAGCTTCAGTAGTCTCACTGGCATTGATCATCTGTTCATCTGAAACACCTGTACTGGATCAGCTTGGCCAGCAGCTCTCCTAATAGACTTGCAGCAAAGGCATCTGTACCTGGGTGGTTTCATATGGACTTCAGGGATGACAGGAATGTTTGTATACATTTAAGTTTAGTGCTGAGTTACAGACCATTGGAGCTTTGAGCTATCTGTAGTGTAAACAATGACTGGTCTATGTCCTTTCCCTGATATGATTTTTTGTCATTGTTTCATGTAGACAGACCTCTGCTGCCAAGGCAAAATTAAACACCACCCATCACCTCCCAGAAGCCTTGGAATCAAGCACTCATAACACACCTTCTAGAGAACTAGAATCTCTTCCCTACTTTTTCTTCCAGAAATCTGTTAAAAATGAACTCCCCTATAATCATCTACCATGACTTTATCAGGTCTTGTAACGTTGATCTCGATAACATGCTAAGCTACCACTGAAGCAAAATAACAATTACTTAAGTACCATACTTTGCTCCAAATGCAAGAGTTTAGTCTTTCTTATTGTGCAGGACATTTTGAAAATACACTAAAGATCTAAAGCATATGAAGGCAAAAAAAAAAATCATTTTTTATTTTGAAATCTCATTATATTTCTGGCCTTGATTCATTATTTTTGATCATCTGGGTTAATATCACCTGACCTTACAAATAATACTGAGACAGCAGTGAACTCAATTATTTTGAAAGATTTGCAAAAAATATTTCAAATAAGTTACTAGTCTTTAAAAATGCCTGAGTCCTTCACAATACAAAATGACAGCAGAACTGCCAGACTCCACTTCAAGGATGGATATATTTACAGCGATTTCACATTTCACAACCACAGGGTGGAACTACTCAAGAATTATCTGACAAAATGATTCAGACAAAAGCTATTACTTCTAGAAATGTATTCATTTGAGTGACACAGTTTTCTATAAAGAACTGTTACCGTTTTCTGACCTTTTGCATCATAATGGTTATGTTGTGTGAGCTTTCGAAATTTCTGCCTACTGGGCAGCACCTCTACACAATGTGGAATGATCCCTAGATGAAGGAACCCGAGTATTTCAAATTTTTGAGCAATTTTAAAAAGCTTTAGGGTGAGATAAACCAGGCCTTTGAAACTCACAGAAGCCCAGAAGGGTCCTGGGTATCCCATGAGGAGCCAGGAATATCATGACTTTTGTGTTGTCTGTTATCAGTGGATTGCTATGACTTCTCCATATTTCCCAGAAAGCACCCACCTTCCTGGGATTAGCATCTCCCTGAACCAGGACTATTGGGGAATCTGCAGTATTCACTGTACCCAGTCCTGGGATACAGTACTTTTGGAAAAACACAGAAAACATAAACCTGAAAACTCTTTTCAAATATGTTTTATTTTCAGAATGTCTTTTTGGTATGTTCTCATTTCTGTTCTGAAACAAAAGCAAAATACCCACATTTCTTCTTGTGTGAAATCTCCAATTCCAATAGCTCATTTTCAATAGCACTTCTCAGGTTCTGCACCATTCCACTCAAGAGCCACTGCAGAAATAGGCAATATTTTTATATACTCAATATGAGATGTGGTACCAATTTTGACTTAGTTCATTAGAATCATAGAATCCTTATAGTTGGAAGGGACCTTTTAAGGTCATCTAATGTAACTCCCCTGCAATGAACAGAGACATCTACAGCCAGATCAGGCTGCCCATGGCCTGATCCAGCCTTACCCTGAAAGTCTCCAGGGATGGGGCATCAACCACATCTCTGGGCAACCTGTGCCAGTGCCTCACCACCTTCACTGTAAAAGACTTCCTCCTTATATCTAACCTAAATCTACCTTCTTTGAGCTTGAAGCCATTTCTGCTTGTTCTATCACCACAGACCTTGCTAAAGAGTCTGTCCCCTTCGTTTCTGTAGCTGAATGTTGAATGGCTGCAATCAGGTCACCTCAGAGCTTTCTCTTCTGCAGGCTGAACAGCCCCAGCTCTCTCAGCCTGTCCTCATAGGAGAGGTGTTCCATCCCTTGCATCATTTGTGTGGCCTTCCTCTGGATGAGGTCCAACAGGTCTATGTCTCTGCTGTACTGAGGACTCCACATCTGGACGCAGTACTCCAGGTGAGGCTTCGCCAGCAAAGAGTAGAGGGGAAGGATCACCTCCTTCGACCTGCTGGCTGCACTTCATTTGATACAGCCCAGGATATGGTTGGTTTTCTGGGCTGTGAGGGCACATTGCTGGCTCATGTCCAGCTTGCCATCCACCAGTATCCCCAGGTCTTTTTCGGCACGGCTGTGCTCTATCCTTTCATCCCTCAGCTTGTACTGGTAGTGGATGTTGCCCTTACCCAGGTGCAAGATCCTGCACTTGGATTTGTTGATCCTCATGAGGTTCACCTAGGTTGACTGCTCAAGCCTGTCTAGGTCCCTCTGGATGGCATCCCGTCCCTCTGGTGTGTTGACTGCACCCTACAGCTTGGTGTCATCTGCAAACTTGCTGAGGGTGCACTCGACCCCACTGTCAATATAATTGATGAAGATATTAAAGAGTATCAGTCCCAGCACTGACCCCTGAGGGACACCACTCATCACTGATCTCCATCCATACATTGAGCCATTGACCACCACTCTCTGGACTCGATCCTGCAGTCAGTTCTTTGTCTGTTGAACAGTCCACCCATCAAGTCCTTATCTTTCCAATTTAGAGAGAAAGATGTTGTGGGGTACTGTGTCAAAGACCTTACTGAAGTCCAGATCACAGAATCACAAAATCACAGAATTGTAGGGGCTGAAAGGGACCTCTAGAGATCATCAAGTCCAGTCCTCTGCAAAGTAGCCCCCCTACAGCAGGCAACACTAGTAGGTTTCCATGCAGGTCTTGAATATCTCCAGAGGAGAACCCACAGCCTCCCTGGGCAGCCTGTTCCAGTGCTCCGTCACCCTTACTGTGAAGAAGTTCCTTCGCATACTGATGTGGAACTTCCTACGCTCCAGTTTATGGTTATTTCCCCTTGTCCTGTTCCCACAGACTGCTGAAAAGAGGTTGGCCATGTCTCTTTGACTCTCACACTTAAGATACCTATAAACATGAATCAGAACCCCTCTGAGTCTTTTTTTTCTCAAGGCTGAACAGACCCAGTTTGCTCAGCCTCTCCTCATAGCAGAGACACTCCAGGCCCTTTATCATCTTTGTGGCCCACTGCTGGACTCTCTCCAGGAGATCCCTGGCTTTTTTGTACCAGGGAGCACAGAACTGAATACAGTACTCCAGGTGAGGCTTGACCAGGGCACATTAGAGAGGGAGGATCACCTCCCTTGACCTGCTGGCTGTGCTCCTTTTAATGCATCCCAGGATTCCCTTGGCCATCTTGACCACCAGGGCACACTGCTGGCTCATGGCCAACCAGTCATCCAACAAGATTCCTAGGTCCTTCTACATAGATCTCCTCTCCAGCAGGTCATGCCCCAACCTGTACTGATACTTGTGGTTATTCCTGCCCAGGTGCATGACTCTACTCTTGCTTTTGTTAAACCTCATCTGGTTTATTGAGTGATGACATCAGTGGCTCTTCCCTTATCTATCAATGCAGTGACACCATCATAAAAGGTCACTAGGTTGGTCAAGAAGGATTTGCCCTTGGTGAAGTCATGCTGGTTCCCCCTTATCACCTCCCAGTCTTCTATGTGCCTTAGCACAGCTTCCAGGAGGATCTGCTCCATGATCTTTCCCAGCACAGAGGTGAAACTGACAGGTCAGTAATTCCCAGGGTAATCTTTTTTACCTTTCTTAAAGATGGGTGTGATGTTGCCTTTTTTCCAATCACCTTGGACTACACTGATTGCCAAGACTTTTCAAATATCATTGAGGGTGGCTTGGCAACTATATCAGCCAATTCCCTCAGGACTCTGAGATGCATCTCATGGGGACCCAGAGACTTGTAGATGTTCAGGTTCCTGAAGTGGTCATGAACTGGGAGAGCCCAATCCCCTCCTACCAAACCAAACATTTGAGGGCTGTGTGGCAAGCAGTTATCAGTGAAGACCAAGGCAAAAATAGGTTAAGTACCTCAGCCTTCACCTTGTCAATTGTTACCAGCTTATCTGTATCATTCACTAGGGGGGGCACTTTTCCTTTTCTGGTTGAGGTACATGTGTAAGACTTCCTTGTTCTTGGCACCCGTTGCCAAGTTTAGTTCAGTATGGGCCTTGGGTTTTCTGACACAGCCTAGCAGCTTCCTTATATTCTTCCCACAGTACCTGTCCCTTTTTCCACTGCCTATGTTTTTCCTACTTGCTCTCCAGTTTGACCAGTAGGTCCCAGTTCAGCCATGCCTCTCTTTCCTGACTTGCTATACGTAGGCATACAGAGCTCTTGTGCGCGGAAAAAAGCTTCCTTAAAGATCTGCTAGTTCTGCCCTGCACCCTTACTCATGAGGACAATTTCCCAGCCTTTAAAACGACACCGTGACAATGAGACCGACCAACCGGTTGGTGCTATCCCTCTCACTGGTTCCTCTGGCTGCCTGCAATGGGGGTCGTCAGCAAGGAGAAGCACCTGACCATGCTCAGTCGTGCACAGAGTGTCTCAGGCTTCACCCTGAGTCATTTAACAAGGTCAGAGTGGTGCTACTGAGAAGGGAAGAAACATTTGGTGTATATAAACAGCACCGTTAATCAAGAGACAGACTTTCCCTGGCTCTTGTCCAGATGCACAGGGCTATAAAAAGCTTATGAGGGGTTTTGCTTTATTATGCACCCTCTGGGCAAAGACAAGATTTGGGGAATGCAACAACTGCTTCTTCTATCAACCCCTGAAGTGAAAATTTCCCCAGAGGCATCCTGGAAATGAAAACCACAATTCCATCATCAGCCCAGACTCATGCTGGAGTTTTGGCCAGCTGAAAGGAGCAGGCATGTTCTTATCTCTTATGGGCAGAATCACTGAGAATTAATGCCTACAAACACACACTTCCTTATGTACGGTTTAGTTATGAAATGCTTTGAAGATGTGTAACTAATCATCAAAACAGTCAGGACCTCATTTCTTCCCCATTCCCTTAAAAAAAATCAATAGAATAGAATTGTGCTCTGAAACTAATTGTCTCATTAAATGCCAGTGTAAATATCCATGCTTTTCCCATTTCAAAAGTAATTCCAAATCAATTCTAGCATCAACAATAATACCCACATACACAGCGCTCCAAGCAGATACAGCTCATAGTGTATCTGCTAATTTTGCTACAACTTCCATAATAATAATTCATCTAATCACTGGCTGAGCAGAGGTGAGCCTATTATAAAATTAAACATTGACAAACTAAAGGGATGCAGAAAACAAACCACTTTATCTGATGGTCATTAATGTTACAACTTTGCTATTTTTATTCAAGAGCTCATTTAAGAAATGCTCAGGACAATTCTGAACGATAAGACAGTACTAATTGAAATTTTACAAGCTGCATAAGTGGACATGGGAATGCCCAAAATAAAGACTTGTCATGAATTTTCCGAATTCTATCTGAAAATCTGTACTCCTATAACTTCCGCAAAAATACCTCTCGGCTAGTTGAGGAATTCTGTAAGGAGTTCGGGATCTGACAGAAAGCTATTTTTATGACAGAGTTACTTAGTGTGGCTTCAATTTTGCAATGCAAGAGTAAAGATTGTTATGTTTTTATTATTATTATTATTTCTTTGTCTGTGGCTCAGAAAACAGGTTTCTGGTTCCCTTGATAATGAATTCTACTGCCAACAGTCACTTCCCATTCTTTGACGAAGGAGTCTGCAGAATGAGATTCTTTACCAGCCCCATCTGACAAAATGCATGTAAGAAAGAATGACACAAAGTTCCCATTTTCAAGTGAACTACAGAAATAGAACAGCTGCCAAAGAGATCTTTAAATCACTAAACATGCACATACATGTATACACAAACAAAGCAGTTCAGAGAAATTCTTACAGCACACTGTGACATAATCTTCTCTATCATCAACACCTACTATTGTTTATTCACAGATTTTCAAGATAGAGATGAAAGGATTGCTCTTATGACATTATCTCTAGACGATTAAATTTAAGGTAGCAAAACAGTGATAAAAGTAAATCTTTGAGAAATGCTGCAGTTTTTAATTCATGATGTTATATCATTCTGAGAAATCAGGTCTCTTTCTGAATGCTAAGTCTGTCTACTTAGGAGTCAAACATCCATTCCTGTGCATGTAAATTATACCTACACGACAGAGTTCCAGTGGATAGCTTTATTGTTATTATTAACTGCACTGGAACTGTCTGATCTTTTCATTGTAACTTGGTAGTTACTGTATTAAGTACAACTTTCAAAATTTGATTGCCAAGAGCTAATGCTCTAGTGCAGTAATTTTCTAGATAAAAGAAGATGTTGTCAGTCAATGTAAACTACATAGGACCTCATTACTGAGTACAGGCATTCCAATTAATCTTAAATACACCCAGTGCCAAGAGAGTAATTAGCAACGATAAATTGCTGTGATTTTAAAAATAACAATCGCTCCTACAAATCTCATTACTGATTCATAAGCCCCCAAAATATGAAAGTTACTTGCTGTATTATTTGCTGGTGCTGTTTTTAAAGACACTAGTTCTGATTTTTACTGGTAAAAAAACTAATTTACAGTATCAGTCATTTCATCAAACTCCTTCATGGAAGTCCAAAGAAAACATGTGAATTTTGGTGAAGTCAAGCACTCATAAGTTATTAAGGACAAAGACCTACAATTGCTTATACAAACTCTTTGGGCATTCACACTTTGATAAAACCTTTAAGCCATAGACATGTGGTTTTAGTTCCCTTAGGAATTTATAGTATTTCCTTAATTACTGACTTGCTTTTTATATCTGTTATTTAGTGCACAATCCTAAATCTTAGTTGCAATCTACTTACTTGTACTGGATATTGCTTTGTAGGCAACACCCTCCTTGGGCAATGAAAAACTTCTATGGAAGTGAAGAGGTTTTACTTTGTAAAGGAGCAAAGGCAGCTCCGAGTGATTAAGACCAACACTCCTTGTGGTATCTGACATTCCCTACTTTTAAAAATATCAGCAAAAATTAATATTTCATCTGTACAGGAGAAATCCTGAATTAACCTCCTCTGTGAGTGTTTAGCATTTCTGCTACTCTTCTTCTAACCAGCAAATTTGAATGCAAGGAATGTGCAGCTAATGGTTATTATGATGCTCATATTGGGAAATAACTCATGCTATACTGTCAGCTAAGGGGTTAAGAGAGACACCTCATCTATGTGGGTGCAGCTAATGGATTATCCAGTGACAGGAAAGGGGCTGCAAGGGAGGTGGAAAGATATGGTTGCCAAAGAGACAGACATTACCTGGAAGGAGCCCGTCACTTACGGACCGACAGAGATGTTAAAGAGCAGTGAGATGAAGGGTAGGTGTACTATCACAACCCCCCACCTCCCAGACCATCTACATAGCCCTGTGTTGAGCCACCACAAAGCTTACTGAGGCAGCAGAAGACTACAGTAAAATGGTAATTCTCTGACTGACAACGCAAGCTGAGGTATATAAACCGCAGAACTGGTCAATGGTAAAGGAGGTGCAGAGTAGCAGCTGAGAGGAGCTGGGCAGCACTGGGGCACTTGGTGGCCAAAATCAGTAGTAAGAAGTGGTGCTGGGGAATGCCTTTGCTTAGGTGGAGGGTTTTTTGTTACTGTTTGATTTTGTTTTTGACAAATTGTAGTTACTAGGGTCAAAGGTTATGATCATTTGTTTCATGCTATTTTAAGGCAAAGATGCAAGCAATCTGTCATAGTCTGACTCACAAGCGGCTCTTGGCATTCAGTTGTCACCTTACTAAGTCATGCTTGTTTGCAAAAGCAAGGTCTGATGCCACATTCATACTGATCTCTTTTGAGTAGAAACACTTCAGTACTTGGGCTAAGAAGAGCTTTTACATAATACCTGGTGGCTTCAGGCAGTAGACCTTATTGCACAGAATCCTGTATCATTTCTCCCTGCTCATTCACAGTTGAAATTGTAGCAACTAGGCTCTTATAATTTTGTGAGAACTAGGCTGAGGAGAAACTGAAGAACTTACTTCATGCAATTGCTGTGGGACAAACCAGCACGCAAACCAAGAAATTGATCTTAAGCTTTAATCAAAAGAAATGAGAAAAGGCTTCATACAGATATATCTACACCACTGGGAGAAGACAATCCTATAATTTCAGATTGCTGTAAGAGAAGTCTTCCAGGCCCCAGCTAGTTTTGTTTCTTTTTTTTTTTTCCTCCTCCTGAGAGCACTTCAAGCCTAGCAAATAAAAGCTTAAAACCACAGATGGACACATTTCTCCATGATACAGAAGAATTTGCATAACAGAGTCTGCTGAAAGCTTAGATGCTGCAAAGTACATCTACAGAAGACATCCTCATAAACATGGTAATTAATACTTTTCCCTTACTCCAAATCACTGAAGAGGCAAGGACAACGAAAGTCCCACAGATACAACTTAGAAAGTTTATTAATCAGAATGCAGGAAAGCCAAACTATAATATCTGATTAGCTAGAGGATCACAGGATGCTTCGTGTTGGAAGGACTTTAAAGGATCTCTAATCCGACCTCTTGCTCCTGGAAGGGTCAGCCCAAGTTGCTGATCTTCCAGGATCAGACCAAGTTGCACAGGGCTTTATACTGCTAGGTCCTGAAAGAATCTGAAAAACTTTAAAACATTCTCATAGTCTTCTATGTGTGTGAGCTCAAACTGAGACTCGGTAGAGAGCATTTGAGAGAAAAATCTCAAACTCCAACACTGAAGTGAATATTCTGTTTGACAGCTGCCTTCCATGATAGCAGAGATAGGGAATGGAAGGTAGAATAGGGAAAACAATTTCTCCAGAGGAAGAGGCAAAATGTTTTTACACAGATTTAGGCAGCTACAGTATTTGATTTGGTAGCTTTCAGTTGAAAAGCTTCAGAAAACCAAGATGAAATTCACAGAAATCTTTCTTTAGGAGCTAAATTTTTAATGCTTATAAAACTTGTAGAAAAATATAACAACATTGAATTCCCTTCCCAGGAAGTCTGTAACAAGAGCTGCTTGGTAAGCTTGGTATTATAGAGTACAGGCTGCATTCATCATCATTAATACATCTGTGCAGCTACCAGATTAAGTGGAAAATGCCTAACCACAATAACAAAAAATTGTCAGAAATCCACTAATGTCTAATAATACATTTACTTCCATGCTGGTTTACAGTAAATGGTTCAGTGGAATGCTGACATTCAAGAAAAGTGAGCAGAGTCATCTTGATACTTAATAATTTGGTGACGACAAAACTGTTAAACACAGAAACATTTCTTGACAGCTAATGAACCGATTTAGCAGAAGCTGAAGGACTTCTTAGAATATGTGCTTTTTCTGGGAACTTGCTCTAGATAAACACAGACTGTAGTGCACAATCTACTTCTGTTTATCTCTTTGTGTGGATATTGGCATGTTTTAAGTGAACTGAAGAAATTCACATATTTTATGCGTCCAGGATTTCTACAGTGCGTGTAAAGATACGGTAGCTACCATAACTAAGACCCTAATCTCTTTTGCAGACTTCCCAGGACAGGTAAGCTCTTAAGACAAGCTTAAATGTAAAACCTACACTAGCATAACAACAATTAATGATGTGACTTTTTAATGTCATCCTTCGTGCTGAAAAAAAAAACCCCTCAGAAATAATCAATTAGAAATAAAAGGTTCTTTTGCTGGAACACATTCTTCCGTCTTGTATGATATGATACACCTGTCTTGAGGAAAGAGGGCAGGCCCTCACCACGTGTGAATGGTCAGCACTCAGCCAGACGGCCTCAGAACACCGGAGATGAAAGTATATGGTGTACCCATCTGCAGTGCTTGGAACTGCTGTGTGAGCCACTCTAACACAACAGAAAGACTTTGTCTGTATACATTCACTTGTGTCAGTATAAATTATATGCCAGCCTTATCCAACACATCAAGCTTGACCACAGAACATGAGAAATATGGGACAGGGAACTCCTGCACTGGGTTTCCTACAGATTTTACTCTTCTAGTACAGGTATTTCTGTTCTTCACACCCAGAGTCTAAGGAAGATATAGCTTCTGACTCCTAGCTACTCAATACAAACAAACCATATAGCACTGTGCTGTGGCATCGCTCATCATCTTTTAAAAATGAAAATGACATGATAATAAATTGTAATAAATATTCACTTCAAGTGGGAAGTAAAGACACTTTAGTCAGGAGCTGACAAAGTATGAAAGACTGTTGTCATTGTAAAGATACAGATGACATCTAGTCATATTGGACAGATATGCACACAGTACATCAACTTGAACAAATGTACTGTTTGCTGGGTAAAAACAGGCTGGATGGCTGGGCCCAAAAGGTCACCTGGAACATGATGGAGATGAAAAATGTAATCCCTTGTTCAAAAATGTTATGGTTTTAAGAATTAAAAAAAAAAAAAGAATAGATTCTTACTAGCATTTGGTTTCGCTTTAAAGCATTCTTTGAATTTCCTGTGGATAAATAAAGGCGAGTAGAAATGAGAATCTTTTCCCATTTAGAACAATGTTTTTGTTAGGTCACTTAACATGATTATGTAAAAGTCAGGGTAACACTTTTTTTAATATCAAAATAAGAACTTATTTCATAGCACCTAAATTTTAGCTTAGGCCAAAAGAAAATGCCTTCATGTGAGATGTAGGTAAACTCTTCTTCTCTATGTGTACATGAGTAATTATACCTTCTGCACCTTCTTACATTGACCTCCTAGGGGAGGTCCAAAACATATCATAACATTTTATGCTGTGAAAATGCATTTTCTGATCTTAACAATACAGACAGATCACTTACTCTAATAAATCCAGTCATTTTTTATAATCTATTTGATATAATTCATATCAACAAAGATGTGCTGAAATACAACAATACTCATTTTAGTGACCTAAATTATGTCAATATTAAGTCACATAACCTTTCATTATCTCAATGTGTAAACTGCAACTATTTTGTACAGGACACAGAAGGAGACATACAACATATGCAACATTCACTGGAACAGGTTGCCCAAGGAGGTTGTGGATGCCCCCATCTCTGGAGGCATTCAAGGCCAGGCCAAGCTGGATGTGGCTCTGGGCAGCCTGGTCGAGTGGTTGGGGACCCTGCCCATGGCAGGGGGGTTGAAACTAGATGATCACTGTGGTCCTTTTCAACCCAGGCCATTCTATGATTCTATGGTATGGAATGTCATTTGACGAGGAAAAAAAAAAAACCCACACTGGGCAACAGAACGTTTACCTTTTAGCATGAGGTTGCAACCTACTTAAGAATACCATTGAAGACACAACTCAAACGGAAAGTTAATTTACACCAAATGAAACATTTCCATCACAAAGCATCTCATCAAAATGTCTATCTAACACTTACAGCATTGTCCATCTTCTTGTTTTATGACTATCTTAATTATTTAATTTTTACTTTTAAACTGTGTAAGAAAACCTCTTTTCAGTGTTACACTGGCTTTGATGGGGATATAATTCCCCCCCCCACTGTTGCTGTGTTTTGGATTTAAAATAATGTTGTTAACACATCCACCTTTTAATTATTGCAGAGCTACGCTTGCACTGAGTCGAGGACTTTTTCAGCTTCTTATGCTTCCCTGCTAATGAACAGCCTGGGAGCGCACAAGGAGTTGAGAGGGAATAAAATCAGAACAGTTTATTCAAATTGGCGAGAGATTTGATGCTGTGATGTCATGCTGAACAATAAAACTGAGGGAGCTGGCAGGTGCTACTTGGGTTGACTGGGCAGGTGGTGAGCAATTGCACTGTGCATTACTTGTTTTGTTCATACTTTTTAAATTTTTATTAAACTGTTCTTGTCTCAACCAATGAACTTTCATACTGTTACAATTCTTGACATCCTCCTTTACCCCTGTGGGCTGGAGAGTTAGTAAGTGGTTTGCACAATCACTGACCAAGCCAAGGAAAATTTCCAGATATTTAAAGATGTTCTACATAAAGAAAACCCCCTGCCCTGATATAAGACATATTAATGCAACTGTAAAAAGCAGCCGGTTAAAGACATCCAAAGATAAATTAAGATTTTAATGTCAGGGTCTATTTTTTTTTCTCTGAAATCTAATGCTACAAGTGTTAGAGTGAAAGTGTGTTTATTCCCCACTTCCACACTAATATTTCAAATACAGACAACCTTGCAAAAAGTAGAATGAGCATAATTTTAAGGACATTGCCAATAACTTCACTGGGGAAGAAAATAAGATATCAAAACCTTATAGCTAAAGACTACTCTAATTAACAGGCCAATTTCATTACCACAAGTTTTCAAATCTGTAATATTAATTAAGAAACTAAAGGAGACAAATGGCTTGCAAAGAGACCTATCTGCCTTCTGGCCTACAAATGAGCACTCACAATCTCTGTAATCAATACCAGGAAAGTAGCTGGAATTAATGCCCAGCCTCACAGTGTTATGCACCAGCTCCACATTTTCCCCTTAATTTACTTGACCTTTCAAGTTCTGATGTATGTTGTGGTTCTCAAAAGGCTGACACCTTCTCTTACTTTAGTCATTGACCCCCAGAAACAGCCTAAATGTCAGCCTAAGATCCCTCGAAGGCTGGGGAAAAAAAATAAACAAAACTTTACAAGTTCTCAGATACAAATATAGAAAATTACAATTATTTTTCACAATATTCCAGATGTATCGTTAGTAGCGAAGCTGCTCAGTCTTACCCTAGGGAAGCCCTTATATGTCATATATGCCACTTCCTAATGTACTGCCAGCAAGCTTAAAAAACAATTCAAAATGAGATTTGTGAATCAGGAAAGTAAGAGTTCTTTGAGATTTTGTTAGAGAAAAGAGATATTAGAACTTCTGGTAAGGGTGATGGAGCACTGAAGCAGGCTGCCCAGAGAGGTTGTAGAGTCTCCGTCTATGGAGATGTTCAAGACCCATCTGGACACCTACCTGTGCAACCTGCTGTAGGGAGCCTATTTTGGCAGGTGGGTTGGACTACATAATTTCTAGAGGTCCCTTCCAGCCCCTACAATTTTGTGATTCTCTTCACCAAGATAAAGGCATCTACATATGTTCAGACAACTGAAAATGTAAGAACAGGAAACAACCATTTCCTTTCTCTCTCTCTCCAGTGGCAAAAAAAAAAAAGGAGCTGTTCTCCAAGTTAGACATCTTTATTGGGCCTGCCTGTATACTCAGTTCCCTATAGAGATGTAGGTCTACCACAAAACAGTTTATTATAAAAAGACTAAAATAAGAGCAGTCTCAAACAAGAAAATAATGCACAGATTCTTTGAATAAAGTCAACCCAAAAGGCACAGAGGATGAGCAAAGCAGTTTGAGTAAAATAAGCAAAGTTCTAGAATTAAGTGAACTTTCTTCAACTTTTAATTACTAGAAACAAGGATAAAAATTTCCCTATCAGCAAAATAAACACCTTGAGATTTGCAATAAAGTTTTTAGAACCAATAAACTTTTCTGAATGGACACTATGAGTAAACTAACAGCTTCTTACTCTAAATTAATCGTATCCTCAAAGGCTCAGTTACATACTATTTATGCAATAAAGTTCACATTTCAAGTAAGCTTTCCCTCTACACTTCATATTACTAAGTAACATTTGTGAAACTAACTTTAAGGTTTCATTTTCTGTTTCTTATTTTTATTAAGAGTAAGCATTAAAAGTTTGCATACAAAAATAGGCACCAACTCTTCCAAAAACTGTTTTATCATTATTGTAAAATCCATAATTAGTGAATTACTCAAGAATGCTTGCTCAAGAGAAAAAAAGAAACAAAAACACAACCTTCCCTTCTCCTCAATCCCCTAAAAACCCAAAAGAAAATAATAAAAAAAAACATGAAGATATGACTTGTGATAGCAAATGGTCATAAATTGCATGAGTTAGAACAGGCTCTAAAGAACAGTAACTTCAGTTAGGAATTCTACTTACTCATCTCACACCTTTTCTTGAGCTTTCTCTCCTCTCCACTATCTAAAATAAGGCTTGACACTTACATAGCAAATGCTAATATTATTTGTCTAAATTTGCTACTAATTAGATTCAGATAAAAGAATTATATGACAAATGCAATAAGCAATTAATCATTTGTCAAATAATTAATCATTTGTCCAGTGAGTTTATAGCACTGTCTCTCTCTGCAGGCATATCATATCCAAAGTGTACTGTGTATAAAGACCACTGATAGGATAGAATCAACAATGAAGCTTTTGATCATGAGAATACACTAAATACAAACTACATATTCCTTCATCCAACCTCACATGGAGTTTACACAACCACTACGCCCTGCTTTTCACTTGCAAGAAAAACAACAACAAATGATGTTCTATCAATTTTCGGAGCATTTCCATCTGTGTTTTCACAGCTGAACCCTGAGTTCACACAACATACCAAACTGGTTCATCGAAACATATTCCATAAATTCATTGCAAGCTACCTTGGTTACTTTCCTGTACATCTTCCTGCAATCCTAAACAAGTGAAATGAAGAAAGTGCTTCCATCTTTTTCTGTATTTTTTTCCTTTATCTTCATTGTTCATCACAAAGCATTTTCCCCTAGTGAATTAACCCTAGAGGACTCACGCCACTCAGAAAAATTTGATAAGTAGATATCAAAAGCAGCTTACATTTTCCAATATAAAAATTATTGATAAAAAGATGACACTAGGAGCACACATAGATTAAGGAAAGATGTTGCCTGAAAAACTCAAACAGTAATCCAGATAGCAGAAAGCAGTTTTTATAAAGCTGAGTTTAGTATGAAGTCACTTGTTCCATTACTGTTCTTCTTTAAAAAGCAGATAAGATTCTCCTTGCATTCACAAAAAAAAAAAAAAACCATGAAGATAAAACAATGCCAGAGCCAGAAACTGACAACAACAAATTACAAATTACATATTTCAGAACATTTAAAGAACATGACTTAGATGTACTGTTGATAGAAAATATGAGATATTACTTAGTTTCTTAATTACATGCAATAATCCAAGGATCTAACAAGTCACTTATCAAAATAATATCAAAACAATCTTGATGGATGAAGTTTAGTGATAACTTTTCATTTAACATGATAATGAAACTAACAGATCTAAGGTTAACTGTAGGATTACTTTTCCATACATAACATTCTGGAGTTGGGAGTTCTAAATTACTTTAAAAGCATTTTAAACATATACTAAAAGTTGATAGCAACATCCTCAGATCAAAACCAGAGACAGTGAATGCATAAACTGAGTAACACAAAAGAATCTACAACTGCATTATTAAGATATGCTTAGTTACACTGCAATAATCAGTATAATCATCAATACATCATTGTTTTTTACATCAAGTCTTTAAAGAAAGGCTGATTTAAAAACTTTTTAAAAATCAAATACTTACATTTGAGACATGGAAATATGTATTACAGCAATTTTAGATTGCTTCTTGTTCTTTGGAAGCATTAACTGGTACTCTTGCCTGTTAGACATCACATAGCCAAGTAAAAGATAAGACACAGCATATGATCAGATGGAGACTAACAGGAAATAATTCACAGATAGTTATTTAGAGGGTCTGCATTTGTGCAGTATCAGAGAGAGACAAAGTAAATGCGCTCAGAAATGAGAGCAAAGTATTTAATACAAATTCTAAAATGTTCACAAAAATGAATTTGGTAGTCTACTTTGCTTAAACACAATATTAGAAATAAAACTAGTTTGCAGAAGTTCAGAAGAGCTAGAAATCAGTACTTGCTACTTCTCATATTCTCTTCTCCAAAAAGAAATGAGAGAAGGAACTGTGTTTCTTTGACATATCTCAAAGTTTCTTCTGCATATTTAACCTGTTACCAGGGCAGATCATAGAACTTCATCAGTAGCATACAATCCATTTCTTCTATGCATCATGTCTGGCTGACACAATAATTACTACTGCTGACCCAATTTAAAGCTGCTCTTCACACTTCAGAAAAATCAAAAGGTGAGGAAAGATTTCACAGTTCACTTGGAATTCGCTTGTGAAATATTGATCTTACTTTTGAAATAACTCATGTAATACCAGGCTAATGGGCCAGTGTTCATCTGTATTCACTGATCACTTCACTGTTAACTTCTGTGATGAACATCTAACATTTTCTAGTTTTGTCTGTGGAAGTTGAAAAGGGAAAGAAAACTGGACTTTTATTAAGGAACTGTCAAAGCTTCACTCTTAGAGGAAAAGTGAGTGAGAGTTAGCATTAATAAATAACATCAAAAATGAAAGCACATATTAATTCAGAGCAGGCTGATTTGAAACAAGAAATGATTTCAAGAAAGCTACGGACAGTTTACTTTTTCCTTGCTTATTTTAGGGCTTATCCACAATGCAGCACTACTGAACTCCCTGGGAGACTGTATAACTCATATTACCTCACTGAGGGAGGGCTAAATTCACATACTTAAGTTTGAGACAGGAGATTTCACAGCAGCAGCACTGTGCATTCTCTACCACTACGCACTGACAGACAGAATCCTGCGTGAGAAGACCAACCAACACTCCATTACAGGAAAGAGAACTATGTGGGCCATGAGCCTACCTTACAGAAACTAAAAAGACAAGTTTCATTAAAGCAAGTTGATAGATGTGTCTTTCTGTTCATATACGTATATATACATATATATTTGAAACTTTTTTCTTTTACTATTTGTCTCCAATATTCCAGGCATAGGAACTGAACTATAAGTCAAAGATGCATAGTAAAAATGTCACAGTAAGACATTTTTGCTACAAGGTTGTGTCTTGTAAATAAATCTGAGATTTCCTTCTAGATTTCTAGGAGAACAGTGACTAAAATATTGGCTGGGAGTAATTATGTCCCCAGATGCTAACTGCCATTTTTCAACACCCTGTGTAGTCCAGTACAAAGGAATAAGCCAGGTCCCCTCTGAAACTATACTTTTATTTACTGGAGGATAATTCAGCTCATTCTGTCTCCCCCCCCCCCCCCCCCCATCTTTTGCTAGATATTCCTAAGAACGTCCTTGTAATGCACAGAATAGCGGATATAGGGTATTTCATTACAGTCTTATAGAATTAGTGTTGCCTTCCTGTAAAATTGTTCAAGTGTAAGAAGAAAAAGAATCAATTTCTTTCTTGTCCTTCGCTGTATTTTCCTGCCTCTATTTTATTTAACCAAATACTTGTTAAACCTGGCATGAATGAAGGCGATACAGGAACCCCAGGCTGATATCTAACCTATGGGTACTAACATTAATACAGTGAATACTAAACATTCAATTCACTATTATATTATATATAGTTATAGTAGCAATATCCATTCACTGTATAGAAACAAACTTCAATCCCCTGAGAGAAGCTAAAATGTTATCTGAGGTGATGGCTGGCTGAAACTTTTCACTGCTTTGGCTGGAGTAATAGGAATGGTAACCTCTCAGGCATCACCTAGATTACCAATAACCAAATCACACCTTAGCAGTTTTACAAAGGTTGCCAGGCATTTTCATTGCTGCTTGTTACATGCCTGTACAAGTGCCCATCTGCCCTTGGGAAGCCCTGGCTTGCACAGCTCAATAGGACTTTCTCTAGCTCTTCTCTTCCAGTGCCCTCTTACACACAGTTCAAACCCCAGTCTTCTGCTTCATTTCTTTTTATATATGAGAATACCTCACTGTTTTCCAAACAAAGTCTCAAACACCTAAGTTACAGTGCACCTCTTCACAGTGGTCTTTCAAGATATCCTCCAGTGTTTAAGATCATTTTTGATTTTATTGGTTTCCTGTCTTTGAATCTTACTGTTCAAATGACTTTCCAGGTAAGCAGCACTGAATGAAATTCCTCTTTGAGCTTATGTGCCAAGATAGAAGAATCTAGTGTATTGATGGCATAATGGATAAAGAGTCTCCTGTCAATATTTTTAATGCCCAATTTCACTCACTTGGACAAGATGTGCTCAGTATTCCAGGCATTATGATTTTAGATTGACTGCGTTTCTTGCTCTCCTCAGAGAGATTGAAAGCAAAGTTCACTCAAGTTTTTAATGCAAAAATCTTCTATACAAAACAGTGATACCATATCCCTGGATTTGATTACCTCATAACAAATAAGGAAGTTTCAGATGGGAACTTACAGTGAAAAAATTTGGAAGAGATTTTTCTTAGGACTGTACAGCTGTTGCTGTTAAACCCAGTAGCTGCCAAACACCACTTATTCCTCATCCCCGCCCCCCCCCCCCCTTCCCCAGTGGGATAGCAGAGAATCAGAAAAACAAAGTAGAACTTATATGTTGAGATAGAAACTATTTACTAGGACAGAAAAGGAAAAGAGAAATAACAGTGATTATAATATACTATAAATATATATTATTAGGAAGTAATTCTTTACAGTGAGGGTGGATGCCCTCACCCTAGAAGTATTCAAGACCAGGCTGAATGGGGCTCTGAGCAACCTGGTCTAGTGGGAGATGTTCCAACCTGCCTGCTATAGGCAGGGACTAGATGAAAAAGGTCCGTTCCACCCCAAACCATTCTATGATTCTCTATATATAGCCACAAAACAAGGGATGCACAAAGCAAGTGCTCAACACCTGCTAGCCCATGCCCAGCCAGTCTCCAACCAGCAGCTGCCCCCAGCCAACTCCTCACCCTTTTATAGTTTTTCCATTTGATGTCATATAGTATGGAATAGCCCTTTGGTCTCCTTAGGTCAGCTATTCTGCTTTTGTCTCCTCCCAGCTCCTTGTGGACATCAGCCTCATTTCTGGTAGGACAGTAACAACAAGGTGAAGAACTGAAGTGCCCTTGGCTCAACAACAACTAAAGCATTGCTGTGTTATCAACTTCTCCTAGAGCCAAAGACTCATACCATACATTGTGGAGAAAAATCAACTCTGTCTCTGCTGAAACCAGGACAAGAACTTGCTTTGCAACTACTTGAAAGTCAGGTAATCTGAGCAGATGCTACTGCATGTGAAAAATACACTTTGGAGAACGCATACTAATTTCTAAAGATCATTAGAGAAAGATAAAGAAGACAATCAATGTTGTCACTTACACCAGATATGCTGGTATAAGTGTTGAGGAGGTTTTCAGTGATGAAACATCTCTTAGGTCAAGAACTGCAAATCAACATATCACAGAAGGGAAACAAGTTGGCTGTAAGACTTAGTTTAGTGGGTAATTAAACTAACGGTGGATATCCTCCTTTCCAGCTCTGCATGATATCCTGACATGAACAGATCACTTTCAGAAACAACTCTGATAAAGAGATCAGACAAAGTGATGAAGCAGATGCACACTGCTGCATTGCCTACCACCCACAGCACTTAAAAATAGGGATGTCTGACATACCTCAAAATAAGAAGGTACTTCGGAAATACATTACTGTGCTTATGAGATGTAAAACATCAGCACAAAACCATACAGCACCGCAGTACATGATCTTTTTAGACATTCATGTACAATTTCCCTTAAACCCTTAATTTGCTTGCATACGTTTTTCAGTTGTAGGAGGTCTACATTACCAAGCAGAAATGGAGCTCAACCTTCATTGCGAGGAGTCTGTCACTAAACTTTATAACCTCATCCTAAACTCTGTCCGCCAGTTAACAGTTTCTCAGAATGACAGTTTAAATCAAGAAAATGTCACATGTGTACAGTAACAGGTCTAATCTTTTCCGTAAATTGCTGCCTGTGGTTTTCAGAAACACATTAAATTGCTGGCGATTTACAATGAGTATCACTGCAAGGATAACTTGACTTCTGCACATTTCACAAACTAGTCTTAAATTATTCACACATATCATTCAGTGGTAGGGCAATTTTGAGAGTCATTGATTTTAGCAACTTGTAGTATGCCTCTTTGCTGGGTAAATATAAATCTTACACTTGACTCCTGCTTCTCAAATGTAAGACAAAGTCTAACCAGGTACCAAAAATCTATAACACATTTTAGGTCCCACGTATCAAGCCTAAGTGACCAATTTTTTCAGACAGCAAATAACTATAAACAATATTTTTGGTTGTTTTCAATTACCTCTGGGCTACTAGCATTTCATTGTGGTAATTCAGAACACCACAGCATCCATATTCCTTTAAAAAAAAAAAGTAGAGAAACCAAGGGAGGAACATATAAACTGTACACATTATGATTGTCTTTCATGAGAAAAGTATCTAAGCAATGGCTGTTCAGAAATCATGGGATGAAAGATTCATAGAGGACAGCCACATAGCTCATTGTGAACAGCTGAGTTAGTGGACAGTGCTTTATGGGGAAAAAGACACCACAGCAAAATTTATTTTACCCTGATATTTGGATGTGGTTGGACTGCACATTCCATTCAGAATGGGAAAAGGTATGATCTATTTTTGGAATATTAACAGAATTTCATGAAAATGAAGTATTCGCAAAACAAGATTGTTTTCCTCCTAAAAAACAGCATTTACCTTGAGTCTGTACATGAGGAGCAGAAAAGTATACTATTTTTTGTTTTCAGCTTTATATGTAGTTATATAATAACTTCTCTTTATCAGAGCATAACTCGTAAGCTTCTGTGTTTCTTTTCCTCCACAGTACAACCTGAATTAAATACTAACTTGAGGACAAAATCTATTAATGCAAGTGGATTTACAAGCAAAAGGGAGTGATAAGTTTGTTAGAAAGGCAGAACACAATCTTGCCAATCATTAAATCACTCTTATTTCATGCACAAACTTACTTTAAATTTGGCAAAACACTAAATACAAGAACACAGGACCTAAAATACAGACACTAAATTAAAGGATAAGCAGTGTGAGAAAGATTATTTATTACAATATTCAGTCTCGGTGAAGCAATCACAGAATTCACAGAACCATGGAATGGCTTAGGTTGGAAGAGACCCCAAGGATCATCAAGTTCCAACCTCCCCAGCATGGCAAGGCCACCAACCTCCAGATCTGGTACAAGACAAGATAGGACCCTATCCAACCCGGTCTTGAACACCTCCAAGGATGGGGCATCCACAGTCTCTCTAGGCAGCCTGTTCCAGCACCTCACCATTCTCTCTGTGAAGAACTTCCTCCGAAATCTAATCTAAACCTTTCCTCTTTGAGCTTAAAACTATTTCCCCTTGTCCTATCACTACCTACCTGAGTAAAAAGTTGATCCCCCTCCTTTTTATAATCCACTCTTAAACACTGGAAACTATATGGGTTGGAAGGGACTTCAAGAGATCAAACCCAATCCTCTAGAAACTCACATTCCCTACAGCAGGTCAAAGAGGACACACAGGAACGTGTCCAGAGAGGTCTTGAATACCTCCAGAAGAAGAGACTCCACAACCTCTATAGACAGCCTGTTCCAGGGCTATGATGTAACAAATTGTAATGAATGACTCTTTGCAGTATGAATTGCAGAGCATAAAGACATATTGTGCAGCGTTTTACAAGAAACATAATGCTTTCTGTCTCTGACTACTCTTAGGGCCTTAAGAATGACTTAAATTCTTTTATTTTATAAAGTTATGCAGTTTCTTTAAGAACACTGAATATTTCAGAAATACTCTGAAATACACAGCTAAAATGGTTTAAAAAAAAATAAAACCATTAACACAAATTTCATGCTAATACTCATGCTTCCCTGACTTTTGACTCCAGTTCACCCCCCATATTTCTCTCACTTAATGTAACTCAATGGAAGAATTAATAAAGCACAAGCACAACAGAAGAGGTGCCACAGTAATGTATACAAGATCAATACAAGTAAATGCAACCTAGATTACTTGAAAATGCTGTTAACTGATACTACCACAAGCATATTGTTATGTTATGAACATTAAAACATAATAATTTGATAGATATAAACATTTACCTAGTATGCCACTACATATTATATTACATCATTGCATTTCAACTTTATTGCACGAATAAAGAACTTCTTACCTAAGGAATACTCTGGTTTTTTTTCCAGATGTTATATTAAAGCCTTCTCCCCTTCCTAAACTTCAATACATGAGAAGTGGAAAGGTCTATGGATTGCTTCTTATTTTAATGCTGACTTAGCAAACTACTTAAATGCACAGTAAGCATTTCTAAGCATTTGAGTAATTTTATTGAGTTTAATGAGATTAGTCATGCATTTAGATAGTTGTGTTCTGCTAAATTGAAGCTGTGGAAGAAAGCATATAAGTAATTGGACCACACCACAATATAGGACAATAATTACTAATTTCTACCCACTGCTGCAGTGCTTTCAGTTTTAGCAACCTTTTGGGTGTGCTAATCTAATTGCCTATCTGAAGCAGATGGGGAGGGTGGGCACATTAACAACACAGGGAAGACCTCTCAGCAAGGGAAAAAGTATTTTGCTACACTGTTCTGCAAGAAAGAAAGGATCTCCCCTACTGTTCAGTACATTGGAGAAGGGCTGAAGAGACCCTAGGTGACTACTGCCTGGAGTTTCAGGGATTGATAAGTCTATGGGTATCCTGGTTCAGAGCTGGGTGGTTTGGGTGAAGAGAAGCTGGGAAGAAATACCAAAGGAACTCCTGCTCCACTGTAGCCTTTCTTCCAGTTTGGCATAAACTGAAGACAGTAATTATCAATAAAATGTTACACAGCACCTGTAACAGTGATTCTCTCAGAGACAGAGCTAAATAAGTCCTGTTTATTAAATGGAGCTGCCTATTTTGCAGGTCTGAGGTCTGCAAGCACAGTCTGAGTAAAAATAGAGAAAAGATTTAAGTCCATATAAATTAGAGGATATATAATGGAGAAAGTTTAATGGGGAAGAAAGATATGTCAGGTAAAAAAAAAAATCTATGATGGTAGGGTTAAAGACTCTAAGCAGCAGCTCATTAAGATTAAATTCAGAACAACAGAAATTATAAAGGTGATATATACCTACAAGAAAACTACAAACTTCAAGAGACAGAAAAGGCAGACATCTTTAACTATGGATTAACTTTACTTAATGAAGAACAGAAAGAAAAGTACTTTCTAAGTTATTAGTAGGTGGTTTAGATTGGTTGTATAAATTTATAAATCATTAAGTCTTCATCTCTGGACTTGCAGCCATGCAAATGCATTGGTTGTCAAGATAAATGAGTGTAGAGAAATTAGTTCTCATGTGTTTCTAAAAATAAGACTGAAATTTTGAAGCTTTTGTAAGGTTCCAAACGTATACATGCGTCAGTTCAAAGACAGCCTAGCAGTCTCAAAGAAATTGAGGAAAGAATGACAAAAACAAGCGTTTGAGAACTAGTAAGTGTCAGTCAGCCAGATTTCAGAAGATATTACAAGCAATGAAATCAAGTTTATTTAACAAGTTCAAGAATTTAAAATTTGAGTTGATAGAGCCAGCTGCAAGAAAATTATTTATTCAGACCTCTAATAGGCACTCACAAAACAATCTTACTGGAAAAAAATGGAATGGAAGTACATTTTTAATGGATTAAAAAATAAATAGATTGAAGTCTGGCTAACTAACATAGCTGTCAATGGAAAAAAAAATCACAGTTGAAGAATCTTTTTAGCAGGTCTCCCCTGGCACTGAAGTAAGGCCTGGTTTTATTCAACATTTTCTTTAGTGGTCTTGAAGTAAACATAACAATCACTGCTTATAGTGGATGTATTTGCAGATGACACAGAGGAAGGAGAGTAGATAGTGAAGAGACAGGCAGCTGTACTGGACCATCTGGATTACTTGGTAAACTGGGAATCAGCAAAACAAAACCTGTTACAGGCAAAAGCAAAGTGATATAGCTAGAAAGCAGCTATATGGGAATGCTAGTTGTGCAACAGAATTGAAAACTGAATCCCAGAGAATAAACCATTTGGAAAAAGTTAATATGATCCTTACTTAAGCAAGGTGCCACGTTACAATTGTAAAATGTGATCTTAGGATTTCTCAGTTCATACGTGAGAAAGATACTGCTGCCAAAGCTAAGAGTCTTTGAACACTTCAAAGTTCCCTAGAATCACAGAATATCTCAAGTTGAAGGTACTCACCAGGACCATTAAATCTAACTTCTGGCTCCACACAGCACCATGCAGTATTCAAATCCTGTGCCTGAGAGCATTGTCCAAACACTTCAATTCCAGAAAGCTCAGTGCTGTGACCTTAAGAACCTGTTCCACTGCCTGACCACCTTCTGGTGTAGACTCTTTCCCTAATACCTAAATTGAGCCTTCACTGACACAGCTTTATGCTGTTCCCGCAAGTCCTAAAGAATACTCTAGAACTATTTAGTTATTTTTAATATTAAAATTAGGTAAAAAAGAAAAAAGAAAAAGGAAATCAGAATCCCAAGCATATTTTAAGGTGCAGTCATTTTCACAAATATTAATGTATTGCAGTGATGCAAAAAGTTTCCAAAGAAAATGATAGCACATGATTTTTTTTTTTAAATAGGAAATTACTGTTTAAATCTGATTTTTTTAAAAGATATTTTTTAAATATCAGATAAGCTGATTCATAGGAGTCAATAAGTACATACAAGCTAAGCCTAATATAGCTAAAAATATCAATATGAAAGAATTCAAGAGTAATTACTAAGAGACTTATATCACTAGCTTTCACAAAATAATTATTTCCATTGACTATGTTAACGTGGGGGGTATTCACCACATCTACAACCATACAATATAACAATAAAAAAAACCACTATTCCATGGGGGGAAAAAATAGACAAAAGGATGCAGGATGCCTTGAAGCAAAATACTGCTGCAATTCAAAGTAGGCATAGAATATACAAAAATAGTCCCAAAACAGCATGAGTAACTCTGAAACTAAACAATGTACAAATGTATATGAGACAAAGATCCAACAACAACAACAACAAAAAAAAGAATCACAACTTTGCTACAGCTGGATACATACATCGTTTTTTTCCCCTCACTGAATACAGTCTTTTATCCAACAGCCCATATTTGAAGTGGAGAAAGAAAGATACGTTTGTGAATGGCTCAGGAAGAGGTAAAAACCATTAATCTAGTCAGGATGAGATGTCTCAGAAGGAAAAAAAAAAAAAAAATCATCTGCCCTGTCAATATAGGCCACGAGATTTGGCCAGCAGTGCATCACTTTGCTCAACCTAAGGAAAATTATTGAATGGAGTAAGAACATAGATGAGAAGTGAAAATATCATCTATAATTCCCAGAAAATAAAGGTAAAATGAATCAATTGCGTTATACCTGCAGCAAGAAAGTAATCTGGGTCTTAGAAATAACACCTATGCTCCTCACAGAACAATAAACAGAAGGTTCAGCAGGTAACCTAGAAGTTCAGTCTCAGTACAAAAGATGTCCCAACCTTCAAACAACTTTGAGAAAACAAACAAAAACCCCAAAGAAACTGTTCAGCAAAACCTCCCAAATCAAACTTGAATCTCAGGATCTCCAAAGTGTGGGGAAATAAAATAAAGATTAAAAAAAAAAAAAGCTGTTTCCAAGCACGCAGAGAAAAAAAAAAAAAAACAACAGCCATGGAACAGCAGAAGCCTGACCATTGTCAGATATAATATATTCTCACCTGCAAAGGAAAAGTTCTTCCAAAACATCTGAGAAGGTCTTCTACATGCTCTCTAAAGAAACATGCAGAGAGCTACTTTAAGTATACAATGCTACTATAACAAAGACAATCAAATTATTCATAAGTAGTGTTTGCCCTTGGAAGGAAGCCTCAGGCAAGCACCATTTCCAGCACTGTGACTTCTCCAAAGCTTCTGTCTTCCCCATTTGAAGGAATATGTCAAAAAAGACTCAGCGTTATTCCTAGTGTAGGAAAGCCACTGACAATAAACCTCATAGCAAAGCAAAGGGCAGGAGGTCAGCCAAATCCCCACTGGGATTATCTCACTCTTTCCTCATTAATCCAAGCTGAAGAACTCAAAGGAATGCTGACACTCATGAATAATAAACTCAGTCACATCAACATGTCTCAAGAATTTCCCTGAAGGACAGCCAGAAAAGTAAGAGAAAAGCCAGAAAGGTGATTCTACAACAGAAAGGGAACATAATCTAGACAACCAACAGTTCCTTCTTATGGAGACTAAATGTATTATTATAGAGAAATCAAATGTAGGAGATAAACCAAGTATTTAACTGCAGAGATTAAGAGACTACTTTCAGTGATTTACCTGATCCAAAGCCACCTTTTAATTAACACAGGTTAACTCAATATAAATGCCCAGCAATCCACAATAGAAAGGACTGCCACAAACATATATGAAATAGATTTGAGGCTTATCCAATGTATAATTTTGAGCTAACCATTTTTTTCTGATTGCTGAGGCCTTCAACAGAAGTGAATATTAGGATAGGGACACTACTAAGAACCACTTAATGGCAGCTAAGGAAAAGCCACACTTTTTTGCATTTTTTTGAAAAACCTTGTGAAAGCCAGGTCCTGGGAGGTCCACCAGGATTAACCTTACATTCAAAAAGCCCAAAAAGGAAAAATGTCTACACCTGACCCATAGAGTAAAGTCATTTTAGGCAGCTGTTAATTCAGAAAGTTCAAGAATATCCATATCTAGTGCTGAGAGCCTAGAAAATCCTGAAGAACCATGAAATCTCTGACCTGATATACAGACTCTGAGTAATTAATAAAAATCAACTTGGTTGTTTCTTGTATTTCTTCTCCAGGTCAAAGGTAGGCCCATGTTAACATGTCTATCTAACCAATACCCTGAACTTTCACGATTATGAAGTCTTGTAAGATGCATGAGAGTTTTAAGTATGCTAAATCCAATTAAGTATGGGAAGAACATATTCCAATTTTGCTGTCCTCTGTACTTCCATCAAGGTCTTAGACTGCCTTATGCATAAATTATTACAGGAGACTTACATAAAACTACATTCTCCTCCTAGCAAGCATTGTCTTCAAATGGAAAAAGACTTATGAATCAGTGCAGAACTCCCTACAAAAAAAAAAAATAATAATCTTAAAGCTATCAACTGAATACAAATGTTTATTAGATGACAGGTTAGATTATAGGCTTCCTTATAAAAGAACTCCTTACTTGACCAACATAAGAAATGATACTTAGAAGTTACTTTACAACTATAAAATAGTGCATAGAAAATATCAGTAAAAATAAATTTGCCCTCAGCAGGTAATAAATATATTAGTGCTAGCACTGGCTCTAAGTACATTACTATACAGAAGCATCAAAATCTATACAGATCAGTCAGTCACATCAGTCATTAGAAGTTGCTGGACAGTCAGCAAACATGATCAAGCCAGTGTCTAATATAAAATATGATTAATGAAATAATGAAAGTATTTAATAGATTTTTGTTAGAATAGCATCACACCTGAGAAATAAAGATTTAAATGAAAGTTCCAGCAATTGTGCCTTTCCATACACTAACAGCATAGTAAACAACCCTGATATCCTCAATAAGTACATAAAATAATATCCTGAGCAATCAAACCTAGGTTTACTCTTACATGCAGATAGAGTTACTGCACCACCTCCCAAGCAAGCCATAACTCATAAGTTTCCCTTCTTCTTTCCACAAAGAAGAAAGTCAATGTAATAGGATAGAGAATATGAATTGACTATCCCCTGCAGCAAGTACTCAGCACCACCAGCATCCTTCTGGGTGAACTGGAGCAGAGGCAGTGAAAAATGAGTTGGCAGACAGACACTTATAGAAGAATCACAGCATTTGCTAAATATACAGGATACCAGAAGTCAAAGTCCTGATCTTAAAAAGAAAAAGGTAAATACAGAATGAAATATGAAAGGATTTCAGTGCTGTAGAAAATTCACAGGTAAGCACCGAAGAGCAGGAAAAAACATATACACACACACTTCATTATCCAGATAAGAGTAAGACTAAATCACTTGACTGAACTATCATATAACACGACTGATCATTCACAATTCAGAAAAGCATGTTAGTATAACAGACTAAAATGAACAGTGAAAATGAGTTGCATAGTAATCTTTCAGATGCATGAGGTTAAAGCCAATTACTAGATGATCCCTCCTGCACTCTGACTTCTTATTCCTAGCTTCTTGTTCTACATATAAATACTCAACTCCATTTCAGATTTTGTTAGAGCACACTTATACTATAGGTATTCAGAAATTTAATCTCTTTGCATTAGAAGTCATCACAGAATGACTTCCTGCACCACAGGACTGGTTCCAGGCTATGACAACATCCTTATTTCTTTTCCATATCCAAATGTTCTTTGGAGTGATTCTGCAAGCTACTCACCTTTGCTCTCTGAGACAATACACATTTTAACACTTCCTACAAATGCCACTGACCAGTTTTCAGAAAAAAAGGTAGTAGTAACAATTCAGTTACAACAAAGGAACACCTTATCCCCTTTCTCTAGATCCGGTATCACAAGAAACTCCCAAAAGGAAGCAAACTCCAAGTAGTGATGCTTTCCCTCTGGCTGCCAACCCTTAAATGAGGTTAGCGAGGGGCAGACCCTAGGTCCACTCCTTCCAGTCACACAGGTGAATTGTTTGCACCTGTGCTCCCAGGGCTGCCCTCACCCCTTCACCAGGTGCTCAATCACTGGTTCAGGCCACGACCTAACCATTCCCATAAAATCAGAAAACTTTTTAACTTCAAGATCCTAGAAGTATCTGACAGTCTAAGCTAGTGAACCCAAACAAATGTGAATGTAATGTTTATATTAATAAGTTTATTTTTTGTAGCAGTTATCTACCAATAGATATCACATCTGTTATTCCAAAAGCCAATCAACTATGGATTTAAATGGCTTATCATTAAAGAAAAAACAAAACCCAAAACAACACAGATACTATCTCAGTTAGTTAAATCCATGAAGAATGGTGGCCTCTTCAAATATTAGCCTTAGAGTTTAGCATCAAGGTGTGAAAAAAAAAGAACATTAATTTCATTTAAAAAACATATTTTAATGAATCACTGTAAATGTCACCTGAAAGGATATGAAATTCAATTTCTGCACCATCTGGAACAAACTCCTGATTAAGTTTTCCTGCAATGTGATCATATCACCTAAACAAACTAATTAACATCAGAATTAAACATTTTGCAGTTTCTGTGGCATTTATCTGTGTCCCATTTGTTCCACATATATTTTTGCAGATTGACCTTATGCTTCAGTAATGCCATCAAGCTAGATGTGTGATAATTGTCCTTCTTAGAATGAGCATGTATTTCATTAAAACTTAACACAGTAAACTGAAACAGACTGAAAAAAAAAAAAAAAAAAGGCTTTGGTTATGTGAAATCTGGAACATGAAAAGTCATCCACAAAGTCTCTTCAACTAAAACACAAGTCTTTGAGGCGAGCTGACTGTTCAAAATTTTGATTTGGAAGAACATGTACTTCCTTCAATACTAGAATACCAACAGACTAAAATGTTTCTGTTAATTTGGCTTTTATTTTTTATTTATTTATTTATTTATTTATTTTGAGTACACATTAGGTTACCTGAAGCAGTTTACAAGTATCATTCCTTTAGTTTTATATTAAACTTAACAGCATAGATGTGCAGATACTCTTTTATTTTTTTGGGCGAGAATTATATATAGTTAATAGAAAGTAATGCACTTTTCTGTACTGTCACGATTATGAATTGACAGTTCATGGCTGATAGTATTCCAATCTTAATGAAAACACTCATTGTCTTCTGAACTATATGCACCAGCAGAAACTGCATGTGGTACTGAGGTCATTCTAAAGAACACCAGAACATACTGTTTATAAATATTGTTGAAAGGCACAGCACCAACATATTGAATTTATGATTAACAGTACCTAACATCAGCCAAGACGAAAGCTATTATTTTGAAGGTCTGCAGTTTTGTTGTTTCTGTTCAACATTACACTGCATAAAATTGCAGTAAATTCGATTCCAGGTTTACTGCCAAAGTAATTAAAAATTCAAAAGTTTGCTGTTAGAACAGAACATTACAGAAAAATATTAAATACAACTGAACCTGGATGTTATTTCTCTTTATTGTGAGAAAGCAGGAGGATGGGAGGAGCAATGAAGACGACTTCATTGAACTTTAGAACTTTACATTTTAGCAAATACATTTTAGTGGAATCTTTACTGTAGGAAAGGGCAAAATAATTATAATAATTTAAAAGAAAAAGCTAAGTGTTACTACAGAATGCTTATTTGCTGTTGTTACTTCTGAGAGCTAGTTCAAAGAAAGAGTGAAGACTGAACTGAAGTGGATCGCATGAGTCAAGCATGGTAACTTTTATTGGGCTTGGTTTTCTTTTCCTTCATATTAGTTTTTATCTACTTACTTAAATGGCGTTCAATTAGCATTTCTAATTTCCCCATATCAGAGAAGATTCTGGAACATAATTTTAAAAACAAATATTCTATAAACCCTAGAGGATTTAAAAGGAAAGGAGGAAGAAGCAAGAAGGACTAAATTTTAAGGAAATGAAACTTTCATCAGGTTTAATTTCTGCAAAATGAGTTTTATTAGAGTACACACTAAGAAGAGATTGTAATTAACTAACGACCATTAAACTAGTCATCTGCAATGTCTAGAAATTGCAGATTGCCTACAGCTACATTCATCCACTGCTTTAGTGTGTTCCATTACTGCGCATACCACCACTTGTAGCAAGTGATGACATCACCTGTAACATACAGGACATATAGAAAAAAATGGACATATAGAAACTTTGTCGGCTAAGAGAATAATGAGAATACTGGATATGTAGTCTCTCCAGGTCTAAGAGAGGTAGTGATCAAAAGCAGTTAATATAAGTCAGAGGTGTGTGGGAAGAAATTTTCAGTTTAGTTGGGTGTGACAGTATGTACCACATCCAACAAGGAAGACATATACTCTTACCGCTATCACATTTTTTTTGGTGAAGAATGTTTTACTGTGAATGGCAATGACTTGTGTTCAATTAATAATCAACAGAACATAAAGAAAATTAGTCTTGTGTGTTTCATATGCCTAGTCTCGGTCAGGACTGAAGAGCAACAACAGCTCTGCTTCCCACTTGGTGTCACATAGCTGAAAACTAAAATCCCATCGTGCATGCTCAAGAACTGCTATCAGCCACCTTGCAGCTTCCATTGGGCTTCCTCATTTTCTGCGTCCACACGCACTTGCTCTGAAGGGAAAAACCAGAGCCACCTCAAGTTGCTCAATTGGCAGTCATTCCAGCCAAAGTTAAAATGACAGCCCTATCAGCTGATTAAAAATGAGGTTTTACACTTTCAACTTCTACTCATTTTTTCATATTTAGCACTCCACTGAAAAAATTACCATGGACATTAACTTGGAATTTTAGCTTAACAGAGGCTAAATCGTAAAGATTAAAAATAGCTGTGCAGAAGAGTTCTCTAGATCGTCCCTGATCAATATTCCTTTATTTCATATCTAGTGATGGAGCTTTGTAACAGAGCTAGATCCAATTCAGTTTATTTATTACTAGAAGGCTTTTCTTAAAATTTCAAGCAAGTCTTCTTCTACATATTTAGCAAATTATTTCTTGACTCTCTTCCCATTAGGTATGAAAACAACTGATCCACCCCATAAGAACTGTTTACAATTGAGTAGATGTTTTCGGCTTTAGATTCAGTCTTTTCTTAGACTCAGGAATTCTACTCTACTTTCCACCCTCCCCACTAATTTTCCATACAGATTTTACTTTCATTTATTTTTTTCTAAAATTTAGCACTTACTTTTGCTGTTCTATAGATGCTGCCAACTTTGTTCACATACTTCTTGGAACAGGGTATACCATAGAGCTAATAATGATGCTAATTAAGCCAAAATAATTGCTTTAATTTTCTCACATTGCACACATTAGTATGAGAACCACTATGTTTGATATTGTTCGCCTAAATTCAAGCAGTGCTTCTGTTTTCATTCCACAGTAACAACAAAACAACAACAACACATGAAAAAGCTCAAAACAAACAAACAAAAAAACTGCAAGCCCCCAGTATACCTTTGGATCTTTATTAACTACAAAATGTCATTAGTTTTGTGCTTATCTTGCTCAATTTGAGATGATATGATTGTACAATAATTAATGATTGACAGACATGCACCAAAGGGGGTCAACTGGATTCCAGAAGTATGCAGAATAAAGTCCACATGGCTAGCCCTCATTCTGTTGCATAATATTTTGTTTAGAAAAGAGTATTAAGATTTTATTCCCACAGCATCTGTAGCAAGTAATTTGTTAGTCCATTTTTTCTTCAGATGGGATAAATAATTAATTTTAACAGTTAAAATTCTATCCACTAAATAAAGAGCTATATGAAAATTTAGTTGATACTTCTGTCTCTAGTTAAAGTTCTAGTATAAAGACACATTGATAACAGTAAATTTTACTAGAAAAATATGTGAAAAAGAACTTTTTACTATTTCAACAATGCAAAATTTCCTTTGAATACAGTGGAAAGCATAATGAGGCTAGTGCCACAGACATTAGAAGTCACATTCACCTAAATTCAACATCAAAAATGAAGGAACAGATAATAAATGAAAGCTGTTTTGGAAGCAGTTTCCTACTGAATATATGTCTGTGTCATGCTAATCCTTGATCAAAAGCAGCAACAGACATAGCTGACAGACAGTTCAACCTTGAAATCTAAGCATAAAGTAATCTAGAAAGAGGCAAAGTTTATACTCAAGAAGCATACTATAGAAATACAAACAAAAACATCATAGAATAATAATCCACATTTCCCAACTGCCTAGGTAACATATAGAAAACAACAGGAAAGGAATGTAGGAACAACTGAAGTGCTGCCATACATTTATTGGATAAAGGGCAATAATATGGGCAAGTAAACTTCACGGTAATAAGTAATGAAACAAACAGTAAAAAATTGATCCCTAAAAAAGTATTAGTTGGCAGAGTGAATGATAAATACAAGTAAACACAATGGTTTTCATACTTTTCTGAAATAGTGGTATTTCAGTGGTATTTTCTGAAATAGTGAAATAGAAGTCTCCTTTGTAAAGTAAAAAGCACATTAAAGAATATATTGCTAGGAATGGAAAGCTGGTGCGTACATGTTAGAAGTTCTTGCCCATGTTTAAGAAAAATATATAAAACTTCAAAATGACAGCTTCAAGCATCATACCAGGTGAGATTCAATTAAAGCTCATTTTCAAATATACTGTAGGGAATGGTTTTTTTTTTTTTTTTGCCTCTTAATCCTTGAGAATGTTGTTGATGTATATATGTCTAATGCTGTCCATATTCTTGAATGTGATAATTAAAACATTTTCATTTTGAGATGTAGAATAACATCCACAGAACTAATGAGCTCAATGGCTAAAAGGTGTGTGGATGTAGCCATCTGTCATCCTGCAGTGGAGGTTTAAAAGGTCATGTTACAACAGCAGATTTGTTTCTTCCACACAGAGCGGTTAATGCTAAAAATTATGCTTTCAATTTCATGAAAGTAGTACATGGAAAATATAGGCAATTTTCATTTTTCATGTGGGCATTTTTTAATTGCTGCGGTGCTGGTAGGATTGCACTGCTGAAATCAGAAATTAAAAAAACAGAATTAAAAACCTAAAGTAACACAAACAAAAATTAGTAATAAACATATTTTATTTCTGATCAAACACTATTTCTTTAGCCTTTGAAAAAAAAAAATAGCATTTTATTTGCAGCTCTGTAACAGAAGTGAAAAAGGACCTTGATCTTAAGCTGTCTACACAGTACTTAAAGATGAGCCCTTTATTCATTAGTCTTGTGCTCAAAATAGCCCACCTGGAGGAGAGCCAGGCTTATTTCATTTTTAAACCTGAAAAGACTTGAATCCTTTTCATTCATTTCCCAGGAAATTGCTCTAATTACTATACTGTAGTTATTGTTGGGCAGGCTGCTGTCGGTCGCTTCTGTGCAAATGTTCCTTTCTATATAAAACAACATATTAGTTGGAGCAAGAACCAAGACTTAAGTAAATTCCTTGACCATAAGCTTATAGCCCTAGACCATATATGTTTCTAGTATATATAGACTCCCTGTACCCATCCCCACCAGCTTCCTACCCTCTGGTTTACCAGACTCTTAGAACTAGAAACTTTGGTGGGAATTTGGGCCAAAATATTTGGGTATATGTGAAATTTCATTTCTGACAAAGGATTTCAGAATATGAAATCAGTTTTCAAATATATATATATATGTATATATATAGTCTATAGTGATGCCTTTTCTAAAGCATCATCTTTCAAAAAATGATGACCAACTTACATACGTGGTGTTTGACACTGGGAAAGTAGGCAACAGAAGTTTTTATCATTCCTTCTCAAGAACAGATTAAAGATCTTGATGTACTAGATCCATAAACATTAAACTAAAATCAAGTTGTACCTCAGGAAAACAAAACAAACACAAAACAAACAAACAAACAAAAACTCACAAAAAGACCAAAAAACAAGAAAACAAACAAACAACACAAAAAAATACAAAAACAAAAAAACCCACAAAACCACAGAAGAACACACGCACAAAAAAAGAAAGGAAACAAAACAACTAAAAAAAACACCAAACAAGCAAAAATCAGTTTACTTAGAAAATCTGAATGCTGTGCATTAAAATTGAAAGAAAAATTTTACCTTCAAACCCTCTCAGCAAAAAAGAGGCCTAAATTACCTAAGTCTTTCTTAATCAAATCTTCTATTACCTTGAAAGGATTTTTTTGACAGAATTCAAAAAGCATATTCAAGAGATCTTCCTTTCAGCAGCAAGAATAAGATCTGAGCTAAACTTCAGCTATGGTGGGGTTTCTACTAGGACATTCAAAAAGTCTACCTTGTCCACTATATGCATACTCCACAGAACATTTAACTATCATTATTATCTATTATTACACCAGGTAATATTTTATAACAGCATTCATGATTGAAGATCTAGTGGTTTCACAGAATTCCAATGAACAGCTAACTCTAATTCTTGTAAGAGCAAATAGACATGGCACTTCCTAAAAAGACAAAAATAAAATAAAAATCAGTCACCTGCTAGACAGCATTTTAATTTTCCCTGATAGCATATTAACAAAGGTGAAAAATTACAAACAATTTGCATTAATTTTAGAAATAAAACCTTCTAAAATGGAAAAAGAAAAGAAAAGGAAAAGGAAAAAGAGCAACACCATGTAAAGAGTTGAATACTCTCAGCTGAGATGTCAACACTGAGAAAATAGCTTTCTTTGAAAAGCCTCTGATGGTGGTACTAACCTCTCTCACAGCATATTTTTATCACTCCTGACAACACCAGAAAATATTCATGGAGAATAATGATGAATGTTAGGCTAGCACGTTAAGTAAAATATGGGCCCCAATTAAGTTAGTGTCAAATATCAATCAATCTGTGAATAGCTAGGATTTTACCTCTATGTGCTGATAATCATATCATCTAACTTTCTGAAACAGTGCTGGAAGGAATCAAAATTTCACATCAATAACAAAATTATTGATTCTATTATTATTATCTTGGTTCTGATAGCAGTGCCTTTGATGCAATTTGTACAGAAGCAGTTAACTTCCACAAGGATAACGTCATATGTATCATCTTGTTGAGAAACTACTTTTCAACTGTTATAATTACAAACCAATTGATGAAAATTCTACCAGAATTCTGAGATCAGTCAACTTAAATAATAATGCTGCTTAAGTGATATTTGTACTACCATGTCTCTGCATTGTAATTTGTCGTAAATGTTAATTAAAAAGATCAAAAAGTGATGTAGGGTAGTGAAACTGGAAGATACAGTTTTTCAATTTATACCTGTTGTTTTATAATGTTCTTAGCAGTAAGGACACAATAAAAATCCATTGCATTCAATGGAAAGTTAACTTTGATTTTCAAAAACTCAGAGTCACATTACAAGTTTTAATTCACTTCCTAGTTACTTAGATAAACATACTGGTAATCCTTAAAAAATACAGTAGTCATTATGATAATACATTATGACATCACCAAACTAATTGAAAAATGCAAACTATTTATAAACCAGAATGAACAATTACTTTATAGACATTCACCACTTCTGTTTATTGCATTACTGTTTATCTAGTAGATTTTTAAGTCAAAACATGTGAATACAATTATTTACTTTACTCTATGAAGTGTACTCATTTTCTTATCAAGCATGTGACTTCTGATGAAGTAGATCATATTCAGAGAATAAATAAGCTGTTTTAGATTTTCATTATGTAATTTTATCACCAAAGGAAGTTATTGTGTAAATCTTTAATTTTAATGGAATTTTTACTGATCAAATAACATTTTATTTCTTAATAACTGGTTTCACTAGTTTTTTTTGTTTGTTTGTTGTCAAACAAAATCTGAGTTTTAATGAATGAACACAAAAAATACCATAGCTCTCAAACATTGCCACCTGAAATGAGTTCAGAATTTTCTAAAAGCACTGTGTTAATCAACAGTAGCATAATCAATACTGTTAAACCTACTATTAGTATCATGGACATTTATTCTGCTAATAATCCCAGTATCTACTTGTCCTTCTGGCATAGTGTACCTGAAATCATTTAAATATGGAAGTAGTAAACAAAGATCAATATAATCTATGCGTAACAATCTGATAAAAATCTACAAATATTGTATGGAACTCAATGCAGATACAATGCTAAATATTACCTATGCTAACATAAGTGCTATATTTTATGAGTGCAACACGTCTTGATAATTCCAGCACATACTTCTGCTCGAATCAGAGGTTTGAATAAGAAATCAATGAACTAGAGCATTAAGTGCCATGTGAAGGAAAGTTTTATTCAGATGTGAAAAAAGTCATCCTTTGTCCTTTCTTCTTTTTTTTATAAAGAATTAATGTTCTCACTGTGAGAGCAATTTCCTCAACAAGTTATTACATTAACCTTCTTAGTAATTTTCTTTAGTGGCTTTCAAAGCAGCCTCAGAAATTCCAATATATTTTTATATACAGTTAAAAATTCATCCAAGATGGAATTGTCTGTTTTCCAACAGCCAAAAAGAACCTTAGATTTTCTATGGAACAACATATTTTTTTCAGATGTTACTTCAGGAGGCAACTGTAATTCTGATACAATGCACTTATGTACTTCCAAACCATGGCTGTTTACTATCATAGACAACTTCAAATACTGCAGTTTTTATTGGAGTGCAGCTTCAACGATCTGATTGTAGGTTCAAAGAGCAACATTCTTCCTCTGTGGTTCCAGCCTTCCAAAATCTAAGAGTTCTGTTGTTAACACACCCTCCCGTACACCTGAAAATGGTAAGTGACCTACCTTAGAGAGTCCGCCTACTTCCAAATAGAAGCAGATAATGAAAACGTTCCAGGTGACCCACAGGGCAGTCCACACCGTGTACTAAATACAAAGCCAGAAGAAAGCAAAAAGACAGAAAAATAAAATGTGAAGATGAAAGGACTTTATACTGAGCTGATCAATAATTTTAAAAAAACAAAAAACAAACAAACAAAAAACCTGATATCAATAAGCATTGTTCTTCTGGGAGCAGTCAAGTGCAGACAGCTCTGAAAAGGAGTTCTCCCCACGTAAGTCTCATAAGAATCACAGGAAATTACAAATCCGATATTCTTTGTTGCTCTAAACGCATACTAATAAAACAGATTTATTCTTTATGGTTTTACACTATCCTACTGGTACCAATTAAATAAGAAATGCTGACTTTTGGAACAATGGTGAGTAAATCATGCTTTAGTTTAAGAGATATTTCAGAATAGTATAATAATTTAAATGGACCAAAATCTACAAACTATCATGAAGAAATACGTAAGAAAAAAGAAAACACCAAACAAAACAGAAGATCTACTGATCTGACTTTCAGATTTTGATAGAAAATGAAAGTGTTAAAGGTTAGTCTGCTTTTTTAGTAGTCTTTAAGTATAATTTAATTAGATTATTATTTTAGCTGCCTGTGCCTGACTCGTTGGTTTTCCAGCCCTTGTGGCTGTGAACATGATCCTACAATGCACCTTTACCAGATGGATGTACCCAAATCTTTTCTAGGTTCTCTCCAGCTTTTAACCATAGTGCAAGAGTAACATACACTACCCACAGCATGAATGGGAAAGTGATTTGTCTGCCTTAAATCATCTTTTACATGTGAATTGTCAGCATAATTGACTGTCTCTGTTTCCTTATGGATAAACTGTTTACCTATATATGACAGTAAAACTGTGCACAATTAACAATCCAAACAGCACAGCACAGAAGCATTCACATCTGACTAGCTAAGTGCATACTCAGTCACACTGGGGCTACACTCACATAAAATCATAATGAGCAGTGGCACAGTCACTTAAAATTTATGTGCTTATAACCTTCGCAATGGAGAACTGCTGCTAAGTGGCTTTGCAAATCTAATTAGCTGTAACCAGGTGAGGATAATTTACTACTGTTTTCCTTCAATGTACTCAGAAATATTTAACACCCTAATGTGCACTGTGCCAGATTCCATTTCAATTCCATAGGTGTTGTCAACTTGGCTTTGTCAGGCAGGTGTCAATTATGTGCCTCTCTTTACGGTGTGCAGTGAAAAGCTCAACTGAAGAGGGCTGAAGTTTTCCACACTTTGACTATCCTTACATGAGTATGGTGGTTTCTGAACACAGAACAGGTTAGCTGTGTAATTCAATTTTTTAGGAGGTATTTAGGATGTTTGGAGATGTCTGTGGCATAAGAAGGAGATCATTAATTAACAAAATGAGGGTAACACTGCTCTCTAGCTCACAGGGACAGGCAGGGTGGCAACTAAAGGTTATAAAACAGACAGAGCTTCTGTGGGCTGTGAGCAGTATAAGATCTGTACTGTTCATAAGATCCACTTAGAAGAGGATATCCCATTTTATCCTATTTGCTGACTTTGTAACAACTCATCATAAGCTCTGGATTTGGTGTCCTAAGAACATCAGGTGCAGAGTGCTCAAAATTAATGAATGCTTAACACAAACCCAGCTGTTGGGATTTCAGTTTTATTTCAGGCACAACTGCTCATAAAAAGGAGATTTCTCAATATTCAGGAGAATTCCATCTTTTTAAGAAATATATATATTTTTTTCTTCCACAAATGAAATTTATCATCACATTAACAATAGGAAACACACTTGATCTGCCAGGTCAAGACAAATCTGTTTAGGGTCTCTGGACCATGCAGATAATATCTATCTGAATGTGCTATCCCAGGCTAAGCTATTCTGTTTTACTACTCTGTTCTACTTATGTTCTACTTATGTATCTACTTATGTTCTACTGTGATAATTACTGAAGGAGAAGTGCAAGGGCAAAGCAGATGTGCACATCAAAATGCAGATATTGTGCAAGGCAGAGGCTCCTCCCACACACTCTCAATGGCAGGAATTGTAAATGTAGGCTCTGTTTTGCTTAAGAACATAATAATTACATATTCAGTAACTAGTTCTACATCATTTCTAAAGTAAAAAAGGTGTCCTTCATATTTGAAAACACAGCTTTTTGATTTTGCAAGTAGCATAATTTTTCCTTATATAGCATCATAGGTGCTTAAGGGAGACTGCACAAACTGAAAAGTTTTAAGAAACAGAAGTAAGAAAATAAAATTAGGAACTGTCAGAATTCTGGTTATACATGCCACCTTAGTTTTTCTTTGTGGCAATAAAATGCAAACATCAATTAAATCATTAGAAACATATTTTTATTTTAAAGGATCCTACCTTACTCAATCACTGAATAACTAACTCAGTACTCCATCTCTCTTTGTCACTCAGACCCTGCTCTGAAGACAGAATATTAATATCCTCATGAGGTTTTCTAAGATGCTCTCCGCTGTAATGTGAGAACTGTACAAGCATTAACTAATTTATTTTATGTTATAAGAGAATGATACAGCTCCCAGAATGCCAGTGATGTTCTGATACATGCGGAGATTACACTCAAGTGTTCATACATTAAAGGCATCCCAGGTAAGATGTTTTGAGATTTGTTTATTTTCAGAACAGTCGGAATTACACAGCACTTTGTAAGCTCAGTGTTCAGCAGCCAGTGGCCTAGTACTCAGCATGTGTGCAAATCAGAACACGAGATCTCCAATCAAGAATCCAGAACACAACGAGAAAACAAAGCATGAGAGAAGTGTGGTTTAAGCGATTTGCTTTGTGTAAAAAAGGTTTTGCTGGTTGAGAGCAGAGATTAGGATTCAACTAGCCAGAGCAGCCTGCACAGCAAAAACAGCTTTTATTTCTGCAGCCACATGCTTCATTCTTCCTGAACTGACCTGCCATTCAACCTCTCCCACCCCATGTTCTGAACACAACCCTAATGGTCCTGCCACATCTGCACACGCTTATACCCCTCACATCCAGGCATTCTTGCACCAGTCCTTTGGTTAGCCCCACTCAGTTCATCCCTGGCTCATCTGATCTTCTCAGCTTCAGCTTCAAAACCCTCTTTATCTGGCATGAAGAAAGAATTTTCCACACAGGATGAAGAAATGGGAAGAGCTGTGTTGTTGTTTTGTGTGTGTGTGTTTATTTTATTGTCATTTTTATTGTTATTTTTATTTTTATTTATAGCCCACGTCATGCACTACCTAAAAATCATCTGGACACTATTGCCTAACAGATGCTTTCTGCTGACAAGGTCCCAGAACATTGGTGGTAATTTCTGCTGATTTATTCCTTGGACACAACGTATGCTTTCTTGTTTTTGTCCTTTTGCACTATGGATTACATACTGTATGGGTTGAGGAAATATTTGGGGGCCTATAAGTTATAAGGAGAGAATATTCCCTAAACATTAAAGGTTGTACTTCTGTTGTCCCAAGAGGTTCCTTTCAAATCCCCTTTCCTAATGCCAGGCTGTATAACAGTGGTACTTTTATACCTCTTTTAGCTCTACAAGTCACTCAGTGAGAACTATTGGTGATAGGTGGATGGTAAGACTGAATGTTCTTGTAAGTCTTTTCCAACCTTGGTGACTCTATGATTTCATACTGAAAGTGTTGCAGAGATACTTTTCATCCACCAGTGAAACATAACTGCTTCAAGAGTTAAACATTTGCTGTTGGATGGACACAACACCACAGAGAAAAAGGGAAAGATATGAAGGATGGCTTGTAAAATTGAAAAGAGAGAAAGGGGAAATTTTTAAGTCAGAACATTGCAAGCATTGTGGGGTAATTTTAGCTTTGGTGTACGAAGGATCTCAAGTGTGCATTTAATCTAAAATGCAGCACCTCCTCTGACGTAGTTCATTGGCATTAGGAAAAATGTATGTTGGCCCGGGGATGTGCCAAAGGAAAGGCAGCAACTACTGAGTCATCAGATCTTCTTCCTGTAATAGCTGTCTGTGCCTCAGGTGCAACAGGACTCACAGAGCCCTACTTAGTCATATTTGGGGAATATGACAAGGAAAGGGATACAAATCAACAGGGTGGAGCAGTAATAACTCAGGACTTAAAGGAATGGTATTCAAGGAGCAATTTTGGATAATTAAATATTTCACACATATTGTGATACTGCACAGTATATACCTGAATAATGTGTAAAGCAGGTAAAACAGTTCCATATACTGTCCAGTCATTTTTCTCATTTGAAGAAAATGCCTTCTGGCTTTTCGGGTGTACACATTGCCTACATATCATATCATTTAGTGGAATAAATCAAGGCGAATAAAGCAGAGACTTCCACTTCACATTTCCCCTATTTGAGTATATTATTGCCATCTCTCACTGTTCATTAATACATTCAGCTTTGGGCCAGGGTGGTGTAATTTTAGCTATATGACTCATTGTTCAGAAAGCTTTTGAAGTTCCATATCAGAATTAAAAAGAGGGGGAAAAAAACAACTTTAACAAGTATCTTGTCATCATTTTTTATCAATTTTAACAGCCTGAAAATCTTGCTGGTTATAGCAAGTTCTATCAAGAGAGGAAAAGTATGTATAGGGAAAAGGACCACAGTGAAACGCTGGAGCTGTGTGACTGGTGTATTACACTGCAGTTAGAACTCAGATGTAGCTTTTTTTCCTTCTTTGCAAATGTTTTGTAAGTTCAGAATGAGCTCATATGGGAATATTAAGAATTAGCTCAGCGCTATTTTATCTCCTGGGAACTTTTCACTGATGTAACTTAGCTACAAAATATCCAAATATTGAAAATAACACACCTGCTTAATGACAGGACAAATTGTTCACGACAATTCATCTAAATTACAAAATAATAATAAAAAACCTGAGTAATAATAATTATATTTAAACTAATTAGAACATTTGGGGTTAGTGCTATTTTTTTCTCTCTTTGTGTTTCCCAAGCTTCTCTGAGAACTCAGAATTTTACAAATGAGCAAGTGAAATTCCAGATTTATTTCAGAACCACTATCCTTATAGTCCTGTATGTGAAATTCTGGGGAATAAGAATGTGAAACACTACTTTTTCTACTTGGAATGACAATAGTATTTGTCAGCAATGCTTAAAGAGTCAGCCATTATGTTGTAGCTCTGCCCAAATTTTATATCATTCAAGCTAAGAAACAAAAGTAATTTCTTTATTCAGACTTTTACTTCAAAATGGCTATACTTACACTGATGTCAAATAAATTTCTACAGCTTATGTAGTCATTAAATGTCAGTGTTAAACTAGCTAGCTTTGCTTTAATGATAGTGGGAGAGTTAGAAGCATCCAACTGCTCCTGTGTTTATTCAGCTTTTACTGCAGTCCTCATGGAGACCGATGACTCTGAATATCTGCACCAACAACAGCCTGCTCAGTTGTGACTGAAGAACTGTGGTCTGTCCCCAGAGCTCCTCAGCTTAAGTCAAGGTCTCTACCAGAGTGTGACAGAATATCATAGGGATAGTTTACCCACACATGCATCAAATCAATTTTCTGTAGCCAGTTTACAGAAGTAAACTTTTCTGAAACTCAAAGAAGCAAACTCTCACTCTAGTTTGGGACATCAACCATGAACATACTCAGGGTCTTAGATGTGGCTGAAAATGCAGATATCGTCTTGGAAGCCCATGAAGCTTCTCAGTGAATTTGGAGCCCAATTCACTTCTCAGCCTGGGTAGGAATCACTCTGCATGCCATGCTTAATGCATTCTGAAATTCAGGACCCCACTGAAGATTTGAATCAAGCAGACCTTACATTTGAAGCCAGTGGTAAAGGCCTAATGCTGTAACAGGTGGAATGCAGTTTCATAGGATTTCAGAAGTAGGAGGGAGGCGGTATGAGTTCTTCCCTGGGAAAGATGCTTCATACTCCTTTTTGCTTTGGAACTAACACTTGCAGGGCTTTTTGCTGTCCATACTGTGGATTCCTGCTGTGCTGTTGCTGCTGGCAAAGCCCTGCTGTAGTTGACTAAGCCCTAGAAAGCACAGCTTCTGGAGAATGTATTATTGGAAGATCCTCAGGCTATAGCTCAATGAGCAATTTAAGCTGGCATAAGCCTGTGTTGATGCAAAAGAAATCAGTGCTCTTGTTCTCTTCCACTGGCTACTTGCCCGCATTTTCTCTCCCCCATCTCCTCCCTTCTTCTGGAGCACACCTTATTGTGAGACAAGGCAAAGAGCTAACCTGTGCTTAAATTAATAAATGGCTGTTTTTTAGATGGATCTGTGCTGATTTGATAGTTTATCAAGTGTCTGAACTAACACTTGTACTGGTGCAAAGGATAGACCAGCACATGGACTGAAAGTAGCAACTGAGCAAAAGGAGAATTATATATTATAATAATAAACAATATATGGTCGTTATAATATATCTCTCTATATTGTTGTGTTAATATATTATATAATTATACTTTATTGAGTACAATATATATTATGTCTATTATTATGTAGCCTAAAGCCTTCATTTACATTGGAAAAATGCAGAAGCAGTCAGCATCTGTTGTGCTTCATTCTGACAGCAAAAGCAGAGCTTCCACGACTGAAAAGCAGAGCTGAACCTGAAGGGCAAGACATGTGTATTGTTGCACTTTACACACCAATCTCTTATGTAATTTTACAGATGCTTACCCTCACTTGCTTCCTTTGCCTTACATACAAATTGGAGAACATGAAGCAGAAAGGTCACCAGTACTTGTGTATACATACACTGCTGCCCAGTTCTCCAATGACAGGTATTAGATAACAGTGCTATTAAATATATCAATCCATTTTCATTTTTTTATAGTCTGCTTATGAAGCTTAGGGAATGCAAAGAACCTCAGCATACGTTGTGTGTACTTTTTGTTCACTTTTTCTTTTAAGACATGACATGACAAGAATTACAGGATTTCAGGCTTGACTAGAAGAGATGAAGCTTTTTAAGTATTAGTTTAAGGAGCCTTCTCTAGCAGACATTTATTTCACTCTTTTGTGAGGAAAAAAAAGAAGCAAACAACTTGAGCCTCTTAAAATCCATTACTGGAAACACAACTGAAATATTCCAGATGCAGGCACCATCGGCTAGAGAAGTAATAATCAAAAACCTGAATCATCCATTCAGGAGAAACTTGTAGGGAAGTGAGAGGGATATTTCTGACGGCTGCTTCCTTCAAAACTTTGAAAAGTATTTTTATTCCTGGTTATGTTGTGAACACAGGAAGATATATAGAAGGCTTCAAGTTACAAGCATCAGAGAAAATTCACACCTATTTGGGGTGAAGGTGGTGAATGCAGGGCTTGGCAAAGTTACATGTAAGTAAGAGAAGATTTCTTTGTAGACCATGGGTCACAGGACTAAAGAAATGTCTTTAATGTTTGCTTCTGCCTATTTAAGAGGAAGGTGTGTCTAAATATGACTATCTAGAACTTAATTGTAGATGTTTCCATACTTAACCAGGTATCTACTTCTGTAAATAGACTTACTAAGAACTTGTATCACTGTCATACATCAGCAGTGTTCTCTCTAGGATATTCTTAGAGCTCCCAAAATTTCAGAAATGCCACTAGTCCTCAATTTGCAAAAAAAAACAAACATTGAGACATTCAAAGTTTCTACAGAAATAACATTTGGGGTTTTCATATCAAGAAAATTATGTTTTGTAATGGGACAAGATTTAAAAGCAATTGCAAAAAATAAGAGAGAATAAATGAGACTTACCACAACTATATATCGAGGCCTAAACTGGATGGTTCCAAATAAACCCAAAATGACCACTATTATTTGTAGGAAATTGCCAAGGATAGGAGCCCATTGGAAACCAAGGAAGTCAAAGATCTGTCTCTCTAATGCTGCCAGCTGAAAGAAAACACAAAAAGAGAACATCTGCTTTTTAATTCTGTGTGAGAGAGAACATATTTCAGTTTTTGTTTGTTATTTGTACCACGCTTAATCAAACTGAAGTATAGTAGAATTCTGTATTTCCTGCATGCAGCCCTTGTCAAGTGTTGTCAATATGCTGCTATCTTTCTGAAGATAGCTACCAGTCAACATACTGATCTCCTAATAAAAAAGCTCTTGGGAAAAATACGCATATAAAACTTTAAGGAACTAGTTATAAGACCTCCATGTAAAACTAGCTCTAAAAACCAATCACAGAGAAGTTTTATTTTCTCCTCATATGCTGGAAAATACAAGGCTTAACAATATTCATTTAAATGCAAAACTTGTTTTACACAGAGGCTCACGTAAACTGAGCAAAGTCACGTGAATCTTACTATTGTTCCTCAATTGACATCATGATCTTTTCTTCCCTACATCCTTGTTTTCATGTATTTAGGCCCAACTCGACTTTACTACAAATTCCTCAGTCCCTCTCTTAAAGGAAAGAGATTTGGGCCAAAAAGGACCAGGATACAGGCTTGGAGAAAAAAAGGCTATGGAAATCCTTGGAATAAGCTGCTCCAGTGCCAGATGATCTACCTGCATGCTGCCAAAAGCTGCTAAGCCGTTGCAGGCAATTGCAATTCAGAAAGATGCAGTGGCAGCCCATCAGCTCTCTTATTGTATTCTGGGAGAGGACTTTTAGGGGCGTAAAAGTGGAGGAAGCTAAGAAGCAACAACCATCACTCCTACATCAGTATGTGGTTTTCACGTATTTCTGCACTTCTGAAAACCTAGTAAAAATAATAAATAAAGCAGCAAAACAGAATTCTCTTCTTGCTCAGCTCCTGCAACAATTTATGAACATCTCTGTAGTAATGTCAGCTTTATGATTCCTCTGCAAACCCATTCTCTACTCATTCTTGACAATCCAGCCTATTGCTCTAAAGATACAAAAAATCAGCTTTCCTGGCAGCACACTTACTGAAGTTTAAACTTGGTTCAATATTTTTCCAATCATACTGAGACCTTTTTTGAGCAGCCAAACAGAACTCAACTGAGCAACAACTGACTTTCTGTGCTTGTCAGAATTTATTATGCATCTACTTGATTTTACTAATTTCGCTACATTGTTAAAAACCCAAAATTTTACTGAAATATGCACTTATAATATTTCTAACTGAGACAGAAGGAGTAAGGATGGCCCTATGAATACCAATCAAAGTATTATCATACGTGGGCATCTGACATAAAACATTACAATTTTCACATAATAGCCATATTCAGTCCTACAAGATGGAGCTATGTGTACTTGAGAGCAGAATTGGTCCTTTCAGTACAAAAATCATCCCATATGTAAGCCATGAAAAAGGACTGTATGCTGAGGTTAATAAACATGACAAATGTAAACAACTAAAACAAACAAAGGCTGAACCATAAACCTGGTGTTTATCAATCAGTGAATTTACTCTGACTTTTATCAGCTAACCATCTGGTACAGTATATAGATATATGAAAAAGTATCATGCAGCAGGCAATATTTAAACGTTATCCTCTTGAACGTGTGTGACACTCATCTTTCTCGTGCTGTAGGTAAGAGAAAACTACAGAAGGAACACTACTACATGTGAGGAAGCTGTTGGCTCAGGTGGCATTAGCTATCTACCTTGCTACCACTCTGCCCTCTCTTCTATTAACTCATTGACCTGTACCACATCAATCAAAATTATTTTTTTTCTCCCTTAGGTATGGAAAATAACTACAGAAGTTAATGGATGAATCCAGAAAATGACATATTTGCATGGACCTCTCAAATGGAATTTCAGTGTATAAAATCCTAGGGGTGAATTTTTCACTTACATGGAAGTATATGGGCTTCCTAACCAGAACACAATGGTAACCATGGTGTTACTCTCACCATGTCTTCCCTTTGCAGTAGATTCAGGGGCATCACAATAAGGTCCTGTTTGGGACTTTGCTTTTGAAACCTCAGAATCACTTGCTCATTCTAATGCAATTCAAATGCCCTCACTTCAACAATACCTTTGCCTGTAGCTTTTCTAAACCACAGGACACATCACAAGATGTAGTAGAAGGGTGCTTTAAATCTCATGTGAGATGATTACAGAGAGTTTCAAAAACTCTCTGCCTCTTTGGCACATGGTATTAGTAACAACATATCAAGACTTTTGTCCTATATCACAAAGGAATCTCACAGAGGACATGACATTCATAATCAGCACCAAATAATGTTATATTCCCACACTGCAAGGGGAGATCTTTTAGGATTAGGGAAGCACACAATTCATTCACTGATCACCATTTTTCAGAGATAATATATCTTGCTCCTGGCATACTGACATTACCAAATGAGAAGAGGATGGGGATGCCAAATCAGACTCAAACCTTCTCATCAACCAACCTTGTGCTGATATTGATTGAAACTTGTGTAGCAAAGCCTATGTTTTCACCCACACCGATACATGGAGCATGCCCTGTAACGGTCCCAAGATAAAAAGCAGCTAGCTTAGGATTGTCCCCTGCCTCCGGAGTCCTTGTCTCTGAGACAGGGCAGCTGTGCAAACTATACATATCTACCTACTCAAAAGAGTCTGTTGGCTATGGGTGCACTGTTGGTCCTAATGAGCTTAGTAAACGTAAGAGAGAACTCAGCTTGCTAGCATCCACAATGGCATGCCACTGTCTGGCTTCTTCCTCAGGCACAGGTGAAATTGCTGGTATAGTGAGCATATGGCTCAGCTGGAGTGGGGACTGAGAAAAGTCATTACCCACAGACGGCTCACTGCAAGAGATGGATGCTGTGCTCTCTTAGACATTTTATGTGGTGCTGAAACACGTAGAGCAGTGTGAAAGACAAAAGCCTGCAGCACAGATAGAAATAAAGTTATTTAATATATGTCCCTTAATGCAGTCCTTGGGAGCAATCTTTCAGAGACTAGTTGATCAGTGCCTTGAATGCCTGAAAGACATAGTACTGCAATGGCAACAAACACATCCACCATGTTTTGCAAATGGAACCGTGTTAACAAGCTTGCTACTCAGCTCATGCCTAAACTGGATCAGAAACACAGTTTGCCTTTAGATGTACCTCCACAGGATCTGCCAAGCAAGCTCTGAGGTACACCTGGCAGATCTGGATTTCCTCAAAACAGGGTAGTGGCCAGTAGCATCTCCCAGATGGAGATGTACAGATGTGTGTATGCATCATACGTATACACATGCATACAAAAAACAATTAGCCTTTTTGTTGACTATCGTGATAAAGGCATCCACCACAAACAGAGAAATAAATTGCAGTTTACTTTTCTGACACCTACCAAGATATTCATCCATTTCTCCCCTCCTACCATGTAGGATGATCATCCCTGCCAAAAGGGAGAGCTTCTTTCTGAAGCTGTGTTACAAGCAAAAAAAAAAAAAAAAAAAAAAGGAAAAAGAAAAGAAAAGAAAAAAAATTAAAAATAGCATTTACTAAGTCCAGAAGAGAGCAGAAGCAGAAATACAGCCAACTACTTAGAGCACTTATCTGGCACTGGGAGACTTGCTTGTATTTCTTGCCTGCAGGGCTCTTTATTTTTATACATAATGACAGCAGGTAAAACAGGAGTCCTGGGAGCAGAATGCCAAGTATACAGCAACAGTCCTTCCCCACTAACAAGTGCTTTTGCCATTGGGCTGTGAAGTAAGTCTTGCCTGTGCAGCTAGGTCACAGTTCCTTTGCTCTTGTTGTCAATATGGGGTAATTTTTCTCATCCTGACAGCCCACAGAATATATTAACTGGGAAAAAAAATCTAAAGAAAAGACAGAAATAGAGGTATGTACATCCTGCTCAAATTTCCACTCTATGCTAAGTTACAAAAATCTTCTTGGATTCAGTATGGATAGAAGTTGAAAAAATAATGCTAATAATTCAGGATTATGGCAGGAGAAATACATTTTTGTTCTGGTTTCTTTATACCACTAAATAGAGATAGCATATATGTGCTGCTGTTCTTATTAGTACTGTTTCACCCAAAACAATACCCAAGCAGAGGTGAAGAGCACAAACTTCTTAGCTCTGTGTAAATGACAAAGAGCAGATCTTATCCTAGTCTACAATTTAGGTAATTTACTGCAAAAAAATCAACAGTATAGAGGGAGGGGAACAGGTGCACAATTTCAAGCTATTTTTGCACAGATATGAGAAGTCAGTACTCTGCATGGATCCAGAATCTCAGTAGCAATAAGTGGCTGCTAGACCAACCTCTGCCATGTGACAGTCGGAAAGGAGCTGACACTGTGACAGATGTTTCCAAGTAAGAACATGAAGCTTTGGGCATGTGATTGCTTTGAGATGTTTTACCAAAAACATTCTGCTAATAAAGACTCTGTGTTTCTCAAAGAGAAACTTTCTCAACAGAAATTCTGTTTTCATCACCATTTTCAGGTTTTCATGAAAAAGAAAAGATGAAACGGATAAATCTTGAAGGCAAGACAGAGGTTTCTATAATAACTTGGCTCAACTTCTCCCATGGAAGATAGCTAAAAACTTCACAGGGCAAAGAAGCTGAAGGCTGACAAAATGGGTATGCTCAATGTGGGAGTTTTCTGGTCACAGAAAGAGATGAAGAAGTCACATCACTTTTTAAACAGGTACTTGTTTCAACTGGCACCAGTGATATCTAAGACAACAAAGTGCAGGAGTTTCCATCAGAAGCTGTAATAATTAAGAACAAAAGTGGAAAGAAACTCCAGACCTTTCCTGCAAACAAAAGAGGGTTTCAGTTTTAGTAAATTAAAAATTGTTTTAAATGAAACTTATATACTGTTGTATAAGAAATGTTCATGAGAACTTTTAAAAATCCGAAGTTGATGGGAAATAACATCTTCTTATCATAACAACAGGAAAAGCAAATGTAATATTTCATATTCTCCTTCTGCCAAGGGAGTGCTTTGTTATTTAGCCACCATCAGAACTGACAGTCTTGTGATGTGAAGTGCACAACTCAGGAAACCAGCACTAGCAGTAAAATGCTCCAGTGGGACTCTGCCAGATCACTTAATGAAGAAGTGATGCACGTTTCCTGTCCTTTTACCTCTTTCTTTTGCTATCTCTATTAAACATTCCCTCTTTCTTTAATAAAAGGAGAACGTAATAAACTATAAGATTGGGCTGCGTTAAAGACTTCTGGGCTGAGCTTTTTCTGGCCATGTCCAAGCCCTCTAGTGTTAAGACCAGGAAGAGGTCAAGTGAGTTAACCATTTAGAACTCCTCCACCTGGGAAACACGTTTAGGACACCTTCAACAGACAAAATATGACAGCTGTAGCCTCGGTGCTTCTCTGATGAAGTAGCAACAAACATGAGATAGCAATCAGCAATACTGCACAGCATCTACAGAAAGGAATCACCAAGATATTCCTGTTCAATAGACAGATTTAAAAACATTTTTGAGATCATGCTCCAACAAATACCCCCTATGGAGTAAAATCCTCTTCTAAATGCTCAGGTCCTATTATACCTCAGAGTACATATCAGCAGCTGTCTGAATGACAAGTTACAAAGTCAACTTTTCAAAATGAGTCTAAAAACTCAATTTTCTCTTCTGTCAGAAAACTCATGGATAACACTCAGTTTTATATTTCAGTAGAAAAGCTTTTGTATAAAAGACACATTAGTTTGAGATGAATAAATAGATACATCCATACAAATAGATACATAATGGAAAAGAATCAATGGATCAAGAAAAACATGTTCAATATATAACAGATAATTTTAGACAAGAAAAGTCTTAAAAATGGCTTACTATAAATGTAGAAATATCAAATGGCTTCATATAAAAGTAAAAGGTTAATGATATAAAGAAAAATCTGCAAACTTGATACCCTATAAAATCCTGAGTTTACAAATTTGAGAAAGCTTAATAAACTCTGCATTTGAAGTTAAAAATTTCCTTCAGTATGTCATGCAAAATAATCACTAGAAATACTAACCAGAAAATTATAAATTCCATACCCAAAAAGCTTGTATTCAAGAAATTTAAGAGTAGTCATAAAATAAATAAGTACAGAGACATAGCCATAGTTTCAAAACCTTTTCCAAAATAAATAAATAAATAAATAACAATTATAAGAACTAGGACAAACGCCCACCCAAATTAATATGACTTCCACTTTCAAAAATCAAAACAGCATACAAAAAAAAAAAAAAAAAAAAAAGGTAAATCAAAAAACATAGCCCAGATCATTTGTATTCTAAGTTCAAGTCAGGAATTATCTAAGCCATTTGAATTATGCATGTAAGACTCAGTGCTGGCTGATGCTGCTAATAATTATCACAGGAGAAGTGCCAGGGCACAGCTCGTCATACATACTAACTACTGGTTTTAAGGATAAAGATGTTTTTTTCCAAAACTCTTTGCTTCATCTTATCACTATAAATTTAATCTGTGGCTTTAGAAAGAAAGACTTTCCATGCCCCGAGTAATCTCTGAGGACTGTTGCTCCTTTTACAATTACCACTAGTTTCCACAGCCAATGCAGCATACTGAATTACAGACACAGAATGGCTGAATTTGGAAAGGCTCTCTGGGTCCATCTGGCTCAACTCCCACTCCATCAGGGACACCAGGGCAGGGTGCCCAGGCCCATGTCCAGGCAGCCTTGGAAGATCTCCAAGGAGGAATCTCCACAGCCTCTGGGCAGCCTGTGCTACTGCTCCCTCTCCTGCACAGCAAAGAAGTGCTGCCTGGTGTTCAGAGGGACATTCCTGTATTCCAGTTCAGTTCAGTCTGGGAGATTAACTGTTAAAACTGAACTGATTCTCAGACCTACTCCAGTAAGCTCTACCTGCAGCATGAACGCAACAAAGAGGACGATGTTGAGGTAGGAGTGGAGAGAAGCACTGGGAGCTGCTTACACAACCTTGCAGCCTGGATACTCACCTGGAATACCAAAAACCTCAGATCAAGTCCATTCTTGGCACCAGTCTGATTTATCCTAAACCAAACACTCTTAAGAGTCAAAAGTCCTTTTTTTTTTTTTTTTTTTTTTTTTTTTTTTTTTTTTTTTTCTTCTTCTTGACACGTTCCATGTTCCACTGGGAACACATTTTCGTAGCACCTTGGGGCAAATACACAATGTTCACAATGTACTTCTACAATAATTTGGAGAATAAACACTTTCTAATTTAAGAGGAATAAATCCCTTTAGGGATTTAGGAAGGTAGGAAGTCATATTTAGATAGGAAGATGCTACCAAGCTATTCTGGATAAAACCCCAGTGCTAGAGAGTAGAATACCGACTTACCAGCTAATAAAATGCAAAATTTCTAACAGAGAACTAACAGGTGATGCAAGAAGTAGGATAAAAAAGTAAAAATGGTGTCAAAGACTGACAGGTAAATCATAAAATGCTGTCATACAGACCTTATACTCTCGCTTAGAATTTTACTGACGTTCTTGACTTCAGTAAGAAGGAACATAAGATTTAACATGAGAGAAATGTCAGGTTTGTAACAAAGGGCAGGAGGTTTAAATTTGAAGTAGAAGGGTGGTGTCTGAAGTAAATTATGTAGGAAGTTACTGCCCCCCGGCTAAAGGTTATGGCCTCCTTATTGTTGACTTAACACCTTTAAACAGAGGCTTCATTACCAAAGATGAGTATAGCCTATGTTGCAATGAAATATTAAAATTTGACTTAAATCACTTCTCTATAGTTTTAGTAACAAGTCAAAGCAACTATCTGACCACAGAGGAGTTTCCCATAAAATTTTTAATGATCTCAGTTCACTTGTCTAGGCGAAATACTAGCTTAGTATTAGAGGCAATTTTAAGGTGGTAATCCTTCAGTAAGTACATACGTTAGATTATAAGTCATGAAAGTTATTGGATTACAAGGAAGGTTCTGAGCAAATCACTGGTGTTTACAGTAAGTTGATTTTCATGAAGCAAAAGAGAAACTGCTAGCTTTCTGACAAGTAGTCGAAGGAAAAACAAGTCTGATGATCTAATATCAAAAATACCTTTGGAGTGTTGGTCAGATAGGTAATTGGCTGTCACTTAGGTAGCTGTAAGAGTGGATAAAATATAATGAAAAAGAAATATATGGCATTGCTGCTGGAAGAGCTTAATAAAAGAGGAGTAGTAAAGGTTAGTGAAGGCCAAAGCAAAGAAACAATGAAAAAAAGAGGCAAGTATGACATAAGTCCTCATTTTGAAGAGATTCTGTGTTGCCTTTCAAAAGTGAAAATTATTCATCACCTGTTCTACTCTTATGGATCATACAGAAAATTTTCAGAACTAGGTGATGGTCTTTCCACCATTCTAGTCAGTGTTTTAGTGAAGAGGAGGATGACAGTGATAGCAAATAGTATTACAGCAAAAACAAACAAACAAAAAAAAAAAAACAACAAAAAAACCCACAAACATATTTGTGTAAAATAATTCAAAATATTTTTGCAGAAAAAAAAGAAGTGTCAGTCATCAACACTCCACCAGTGATTCTTTCAAAACTGCCTAAGGAAAAAGACAGGTAAGTGGTTAGCAGGATATGCTCACTTATTTTTGAAAGCCAACATACTGTACTGTCTCAGAACCAGCCACTGCTAAATGACTAGCAAACTACCACTCTCCTCTGAGAATTCAGTCCATGGCATAAAAAGGAGAAATAGTAAATGGCATGTCTTAGAAATCTGTATTAGTATATTTAAGATACTGAAAAGGTTCTTTTCCTTACCTCATTTTTGCCACATCTTAACAAATGTTGTTATTATTTTTTAATAACAGCTTAACATTATGAGTCAGGCATATAACCAAAGGTAATTCCTAAAGGAAAAAAATCACCAAATTCCACCCAAGCTTCCAGTTTTGGCTCAGAAAAAAACTTCAGCAGGACCTGGCTCAGAAAGACAACAGTAAATCATTCAAGAGCCTCATCAAAATAGGGAAAAATAGTCTGACATTATGTTTTTTGCAGGGTCACCTGACTGAAGTGATATAAAAGCTACTATCAAGTAGTCCCACTTCGCAGAGCACAATGTGTGGCAGTATGATATAGTCGCGGCTGACGGCTGCATCTAAACCAAACAGACATTTAAAAAATGCAGTTACAGTCAATGAGTAGTCAAGATAGAGAAGAAGCCAACTATTGTTGTAAAACCCTGTAGCGCTAGCTCGTTACAGAACAGTGATCTAAGATTGAATTTCAACCCTCCAATGAAGCCATAACTGATCCCAAAACACCATAGTCAAGCTCCTTGGCTGAATGACCTATACAATCTTACTAAAAGCTGGAATGAATGTGCTTATTATGGCATTTAAGACTCCCTTGGCTGTTCAATTTAAATGCCAGCACATATATAGCAAAAGACAGTATAAGAGATAGTTACAGGTTAAAGATCCTCTCGGATTTCTATCATCTTGTGATCGATGAAGCTTAAATCAAAAGATACCAGAAAAATGAGTAAAGCAAATTGAAATATGCTTTCTTTTTAATTTTGTCAAGCTACATAGGCAAAAAGTTTAATCCAAAATAATACATTTATTTATTACATCAAATTCTTAAATCCTAACTTATCATAATTATAGTGGTTTGAAGGTTTTTTGATTTTTTTTTGTTTTTTGTTTGTTTGTTTGTTCATTTAATTGCACATTCAAGCCAGTCCAATAAATCTCTGTAGATTAGCAGGCTTTCTTACTTGCTGCTTATGAAATTGTTAATTAAAACAGTTACTAATGAAACAACAGCAAGAAAATATATTTATTGTTACTTTGAATCTTTGAGGCATAGAGTAGGTAACCAATGATAAATGGCACAGTGATGTCAACAGTCCTAGATGAATCCTAGATTCTCATAACAATAGTATGCAGTCAAATCTCAAACGGAATAAGAGAAAAGAGAGAAAAAAGAGGAAAAGATTGGGAGCACTTATGGCTGGATCTGTACCCAATACATCCCCAAAATGAACAGCTAGACTGTGAGGTAGAGAGGCTGTGGCATGGACAGCTGGACTGCAATGCCTGAGTTAAACTGAAATCCCTGTAAGGTGGATAAAACTTGGTTTAGAGCCTCTCCTAGTTGAACAGCATGTTTATTTTGACCACAGAACAACCCCTTCATCCCATGGAATACATCAAGGAATCTTTAATGTTGGGTAAACCCTTGAGTTTTAAAACAGCCTCCAGATAGAATAGAAATTAAACTAGATGGATCTCTGTTTAGGTGACTAAGGAGGACACATGTTCAGAATTCATGTATCTGACTGAGATTAGTTCAGTCAAGGTCCAAGTTTAACCACTCAGTTTGTTAGTTTGTTTGTTTGTTTTTCCAATATGCTCTTTGGCGTAGAATATCAAATGGCACAAACCAGTTCATGGCAAGTTTAGTGCAACACGGTTTCCCACAGGATGGTGGATTTTCTGTTAGGCTTCAGATCTGCGGTTCTAAAGATAAAGGATATCCTAAAACACCAATTCTCTGCAGGTAAACATGAATCAAACCAGGCAGAAAAGTAATAAAAGCCATGTGCTGCCTATTACTCCTAAATTGAGTAGAACATATCCCCACAGTCAGAAGAAGTTCACTTATCTGCCCAAAAAAACTTTTCCTTTCTTTCTCCATAAATTTTCTCTTTAGTGCCTCTCTTGACTCTCGGCTATACAGAAAGACAAGAAACAAAGAAGCTGCTTGGAATCTTCAGATGCACGTGGGAAAAATGAGCAATTTTGTAAAGGCTCGGAACTCTAAGGATGTGTCCAAAGATTTTGGTGTCTGCATTGCAGTTCATTCATTTGCTACCAAATGCCAGATTCCAGCATACTATGAAAGGATTATGGATCCTCTGATTTCTCCACTGCTTGTGAGTTTGATGAAAAAATCACCTGATACTTGACTGCTTCTCATTGCCAGGAAAATAGAGGATCTTCCTGTCCACAGAATAGCAACAATGCCCTCAACCTCATGAGTTATTTGGCCAAGAAGGGCTGCAATAAGGACAGAATAAGGACACTGTTTCCACATGCTGAAATAGCTGCTGCATTTATATTATTTTGTTGTTGTTGTTTTTGTTTAATGAGAAGAAAAGACATTTTGGGACTATGACATTCACCTGAGCCTCTTCAGTAGCCTTTACTGTTGTCTTTTTCTTCTCCCTTAAGAGCTCAGTGTAATCCCCACAGGCAGTCTAGCTCACCTCCATGAGGGCAATCAAATGAGATTGTTCATGACACCATAAATGAGCAAGTCAATTTACACTGCTGTTAGGAAGGTAAACTGAAGTAAATGAACCTAAGGCAGCAGCATTTAGAGCAGATTTCCAGAGCACTGTTAGAAAAATAATACATACAAAACTGTTCTTTGTTCAAAATTCTGTGTAATCAAGAATATCTACTGCTTCCAGCAGTTATGCCTGCTGTCTACTGAAATCTTGCAAACTCAAAACATAAAGCTGGATCTGCTGGGGCATGCAGCAGGTTTCATGTCCTAATTTCAATGGACTCAAGCAACTGGCTGGAAGTGAGCCACCAGTGGTTCTGTTTAGCATGTCCTTTGCACTCAATCTATTTTTTCCTTTCAAGTATTTTAATATCAAATATCTGATCCTGCAGCCTGAACACATATGCAACATCCCATGAGCATCCTCTTGCCAGCTGCTATCAAAAAAAGTAGGGCAACTGTTTTCTTTTTCTAATCTCTCCCACTAAGGGAAAGAGAAGAATAGGACTGAACAGTAGCATGACAAATTATTTTGACCTTGTGTTATCTCAAGTAATTTATTAACAAAGTTTATCATATGAATAACTACCAAGAGGGTGCTATATTTTACAATGCTTTCTTCAGATTCTTCTGTGAGGAAAAGAATGAGAAAGATGAGAGTGAGTACTAAACTCATGGAAATATGAATTTAGGTTCATTGGAAATATGGGAAGAGAAAGGTTCTATCTCAACACCCAGAATAGCATCAATGACTGACATGTTAACCCCGTCACTTTTCTGCTATTAGAAATAGTATTAGAAATAAGAATGCTGAAGAGCACTTAAATTGTATGTAAAAGGCAGGTTTCAATGAAATCTGTTTATACAGGTGATGCTCAGTGTGCCATTTCAACATATTCATGGGGTAGGGAAGTAAGCTTAATCATGTATCAACAGCCGCCAATTCTCCTCTCTAGGGGGTGGTTTGTATATAGCATAGGAATAAGTTTACTAAAAGACATGTCTATATAGGCCATAAATGCAAGAATATTCCCGTTAAACATAAGGGGAGGTTTGAGGTTATTCTCAAATGTGGAAGAACGTAACTAGAGTTAGAGGTGGGAAACAACACAGCAATGTTCAGCTTTAAGTTCTGTTCTTTTACGCATATTTTACATGAATCCGGTCATTCTTGGTTACTACCATAATGTCATGAAATACACCAACACTGCTCAAAGGCTAGAAATAATTATCCCTAATTGCCTAGAGATGCTCAGCAAGACTACACAGACAAATGGGAAGTGCAACTCAAATCATGCAATGTAATAACATATCTGCATAGTACAAGGTTTCCACTTTGGATTTCAGCATTCTGATCCCTGATCTCAGACATTTTTGTAAATCCTCAAATATCTGTCACTCCATCAACAGAATAGGTATTTGTGTAAACCCTAGATATGTTACATCCCTATACAGTTGACGTAAGAATGCAGCAGCCTTAATTAGTTGTAAAATTCCACACTTCCGTGCAGCTCTTTTCTGAGCTGGAGTACAATACCATATTGGGCAGATCATTTACATTGCACAGGCTATTTACAGATAACAGAACTACAGTTACTGTGCTATGTAAGAGAGACCTCACTATGAGCTTCAGACATGATTCTTACTGTAACAGCTGCTCTGCAAATCTCTCTTGGAAATAATCTATAACTCTACAAAGGGCCCTACAGGAAACAGAAAGAGATCAGATGGTTTTACATAAGATTGATGTTCAAGCTAATGCATAGATTCTACCTGAATGCTAGCAGGGCAAAAATGCTTCACAGAATGGTTGGAGGTTGGAAGAGTTCTCTGGAAATCACCTGGCCCAACCCCTGCTGAACCAGGGGCACCCAGATCAGGGTGCCTAGGACCATGTCTAGGCAATAGTGAAGGTCTCCAAGGAAGAGATTCCACAGCTTCTGGGCAATGTGTGCCAGTGCTCTGTCAACCACACAGTAAAAAGCATTTATTTTTCCAGTGCCTCAAAGTACATAATTTCTAATGAATTCAGTAGGTATGCTATGACAGCATTCATGGAAATGGGGTAACATTGTAGAAACACAAGAAACTCTGAAGCATGTTTCTCTCATCAGAAGATTCTGACAGGACTAAATCAGGATTAAATTCTTAAACTTGAGCAAGTTGGTATTTCACAAAGGGCACAAAGGGAGACAATAACATGAAGCTAGGAGAATTTTAGAGCAAAGGCCCTGAAAAACCTAATTCTCTGCAGTAATTCCAGTGGAGTTATGGGAGTTGTTCAGGAACGTACGAGCTACAGGACCATATAAATGAATACTAAATGTGCCAAAGGGTAGATCTGCCAAAATTCACCTTCAGCTCCATGAGATAAAAGGAGATCTTTATAATGCAACTAGACCGTTACAGCTTTGTGAAATTTCCTCTACAAAATCACGATGTTAACTCAACTGAGTGTCAGATGAATCAGAATCTGATTAGAGATACCTGTGGTGAAGAAAAGTGTGAGACCAGCCAATCAATTAATTAGTGAATTAAACATAAGATAAGGATTAAGAAAAAAAAAATCAGCTGCAAGCATCTGGAAAAGAAAACAGTATTTCTGGTTCCACATATGAAAAACTTAAGCCTGAGAACAGCAGTTGCTAAATAAGATCTCTAGCATTGAGTATACTGGAAGGTTACTATTGTGACTATAGGTCACAGTGTGGCTTTTGGATGGTATCATTTAGAAACATTTATTATGCAACTGTTCATATTAATGACAGAACATGCAAATGAAATGCTGCAATGCCTTGTCTCCTCTATGAAAAGGGAATAACGAATGTCTTAGAACATCAACTTTCCATAGTATTCTGCAAAAAAGAAAGCTCATCTGAATGTAATCTGCAGTGCTAGAAAATATTACAACCAAGCAACAAATAGAAGGCTGGAGAGACAAAACCAGACCTTACTAAATTCTATGTACTTTGAGACTTTCAAGAAGTTTTACTGTTTATATGATGGCAGATTTGGGTCACTGTGGCACAAAATTTCAGTACTGTGACGTGACTTCATGATTCACGAAAGAAAGAAAAAGAATCAGAAGATTCCAAACCTTTACTTGAGTACCAGTAATATCAACAGTGAGAATATATGGTAAGCAAAATTACCTCTACCAAATATGTAAGTTTTATCTTTAGTGTAATATTTGTTTAAAGGTCTTACTGCTATGAAAGATATTCCTAAACACTAGTGAAATAATCTTTAAGAAGACCAAGTTGATAAGCATGTTATTTGTCTTCCTTTCCTACTCATATTTTATCTAGCAAAATAGCTAGATTACTACAAAATATAAAGGGAAGCCTTTAATCCCAGAATAGGAATCACACTGTGGATCTTCTGCCTCATTTAATTTTACTTTGCAAGTTCATCAAGGGGAGACATCAGAGGGAAACTATAGGTATCACTGGTAAAATGCTAGGTATCACTGAATACCAGTAGCCACATTAATTGGTCACATGTTTGCACATCCAGTGGGTTTCAGTCACTGTAGGAATACTTATTCCAGCTTAATCTCCCTGGTGGGAGACATCTGTTTTCAGCAGGGCTAAACAATCTGTTAGAGACACAGAGTTTTCAGACTTCAAGGAAGGCAAGCTGTAATCTCTGTTCTTATCATTGCTGGAATAGGCATAAAGACAAGGCAGTCATCAAGCCTGCCTTATCTGATACCATGGCAAGAAATGATAAACAGTCATTATCTTGCAGAAGCTCCTGGAAACCCACTGTAAGGGGAGAGGCCTCTTTAATCCAATGATTCAGGAGATAGGAGTAATATGGAGAAAGCTGATACAATGAAAACCTGCCATATTTCTCTACGTGAAGAATGGCTCCATATCTGTGTTAGTCTCAAAGCCTTCAGGGCTGGAAGGGCAGCGGATGTGTTTATTCCTCCTGAGCTATTATATGCCTTATCTTGGTTTGTCAAAATGCCTTCTCTGCATGCTCACACTTCTCTTTTGGGACATGCTACTCGCTGACTCTCTGTATTTTCTTTATTCAGGACCAACTGTATGTCTCCCTCTCTAAATTTCTAATGACAATGATTGTTGCATTTTTATGTCACCTTGGTTTTGCTAATGGACTTCTGGAGCATGAGGTAAACCATGCATTCATTCAACTGCTACACATTTTTTGTTTGTCAATAATTTTGGATTCAAAAAAATGCGCAGCAAATGCATTATATGAAATATGTTTTGCTATTTAATCCTAAAAAGGTGACAGATTATTTATTCAGAAATATGCCACAACATTGATACTTTCATCGTTGTATTTATACCTTACAAACCCTTTTTATTCTTGGTCTCAATTAAGGGCTGCTATATGGCTGCTGGGGAGATAAATAGCAATGATGAGTTTTAACGACTTGCCTGTACTTTCCGTGAAGAAGCAGAGCAAATCATAGGACATGGAATAGACCCAGTTAATGTTTCTGTGCCAGCTCTGCACTGCTGCCTCTCCATTCCTTAATCCTTTCAGGAAAGAATCAAGAAAGAAGAAGCAGCCTCATGCTCAAAGCAGTCTGCCTAGTGTGCTTCGAAGGATACTGTTTTCTTACTGTAATTCTTTGGTAAAATTAGCTAAACAATAATGTTTTTTGATTGCACACGGACAATACACTTAAAACATTAGCTTTTTGTAAAATCTCTTGACTCTCAGAGTCTGTAAGAAGTCCCTGTTTGTTTCTCATATTCTCTCCCTAAAAATTACACCTCTGTCTTTGATAGGAAAGTAGACTACTTAACTATTTATTCTGATACAGTATTGTCATTTTTATATTCTTAAATGTTCTTGAATTCCTGAGAGTGACTTACTGCAATTTACCACTTCTAAGGCTATACAACTCAATGAAATGAATGAAATATCAACCTTTAGCTGTGTTATAAGTACTAACAAAACACATTGAGAAGTACTACACTGAGTCATCGCTACCTTCATTCTCCACCATAAACTCTCCATATTTCCTTTGTTATTATGTACTTTTCTATAGAAGTCAGGAACTTCTGCTTCAACTGTAATACCCTTTGTATATAAACACGCCCTTTATATCTGAACTGTTAAACCCCATAAGTCAGGGAATGGCTAGAGCACATTATCCAGCTCTGCTTTTGGCACCTTCATCCTGCACCTGGCAAAATCCACAAGTATCCGACTTCCAGACCTACTTTTCAAAATAGCATTCACAAGAGTGGCCCCATCACTCCATTTTCTAGAAATTCTACGCACTCTCATACCTCATATATTCCATCTCCATTATTTCCCACCACTAATAGATATAAAGTCATCGTTTCACATTGTAAAAACAACTCTGATGAGTTGCAACATCCCTTTTACTTTTTATTTCAAGCTCACCTCAGACTATTGGAAGAGAAGAAAGCCACACACAACAAATATGGTTTTGCCTCAGTGCCACACTACGCTTCAGAAAGCCCAGAGGAGCATGCTGTGCTTCTTTCCCTTCTCTACTCTGTAGTACAAAAGTACTCTGTTATAGTTCATTTGGCACTTGCAGGGCCTTTTATTACACTTGCTATTTTTGAATTCTTTTTCTAGCAAAATACAGATAATACAGATTAAGAAAACTAGTATGTATACTGCCTATTTATCAAGCAAGGAACACCTGTTTAATCAGGTAAGATACTCATATTCTTTCTTCTATTTTTCTCCACAGCTAATGCAAATTCATTTCTCAAAGTGAAGAATGGGCAGGAATCTGAGGAAGGAATAATGTACAAGGCATATCCTCAGGTACATCTTTTATCTTATCTCTATTCTGGCTCTCTAATGATCCAACTTATATTGTATTTTCACCAACGGTAAATTCAAGTTCCTGCTTCTGAATTCATAGTATATACCCTAAAGTGACTTACGGATTAAAAAATGTGCTTGTTCTGATAAGCTCTTTGTATTACCTACATAAAAGAATTTAATTCAGAGCTATAACAATTTCTCCAAGTTGGAATGTAAATTAAAGCAGTCACTTTGTCCTGGAAGCTCAGAGATGCTACATGGCTTCAGGAATGCACAGAGAACCATCATCTTTCTATCTTCATTTTCTCTTCACATCTCACGTTTCTCTCTTTTCCTGAGCACTTCTCAGGGTGGAGTAAAGATCATCTATTTTGTTTTTAGTGAGGACGTTATGCAAACACAGAACTATACCATAAGGCCAATATTTCAGTCAAAATACAATGAGAAATGTTGAGTCTATTTACTTGGAATACTCAATTATGAGAGTTTTTTGAGTATTTTTATTATTGAGTATTTTTAATGTTTGCAGGTTATTTACAGCTAGATTATACTGCTGTGTTACATTTTTAACCACATTCAGAATTCACTTCAATTTTTCCATATTATTGTAAATTATTTTGTATTTATTCATGCAAAGATTTCAGGAAGTCTTAGAGAGAATGGAAGACAGTGAAATAGGAATAAATTAGCAGAAACCATTTCAGTGAAGTCATTGACTGAAAACGTCTTTGGAAGAGCCAGAAACAGAATACATTTTCTTGATTTCTATTTCTAAGTCTTCCCTAAAGATATATCCCAAAGTATCCACACTGTATGTCTCTATATATGTACACAAAATACTTTCAAATCATTTAGCTAATCTACATTGTCCCCAAACCTGCATTGAACTGAGTTGTGAAGTTCTTACTCCAGAAGGAGAACTGATCATAGCTTCTAACCTCCAAGCAGTAGGACAAACTAATCTATGGCAGCAAATGTCTCATAGGATCTAAGTCCTAGGAAATGGGCATGGCACCATAACAAGAATAGGTGCAGGAGTGAGGTGGAGATTAACTCTTCAGGGAGCCCATTCTGGCCACAGGTACTTGCAACACTGAACAATTTCTTGCTGGTTATATTTGTCCCTCTATGATATGATTATTTTAAAGACTGAACCCTTATAACAAGTAAAATTCTGAATTTTCTTTGAATGATCAAAGCACTGAAATGCTGAAAGCCTGATGTTACAAAATAAATTTCATCTTGGTCAAATGCATGCCACAGACATAAGAAGTTAAGAGGTCTCCTGAGATACTGAATCCCGTTTTAAAATCTACTATAATAAAGATTTTTCTTTCTTTGTAAATGTGAAAAGGTATCAGCTCAAATTCAAGCTTTTTTTTGTTTTGTTTTGTTTTGTTTTGTTTTGTTTTAATATATATATGTGTGTATGACTGCAGAATAATAGAACGATCCTGAAATAATGCTTTTGGAGTTCCAAATTATTTTGGGTTCTTTTTGGAGAAAGACCATGTTTAGCAGAATGAAACCTAAAGCACCTCTGTAACAACTAAGATATAGCCTTAAAACATAATATTCTTGAAGAAATCCCTAAGAAAATGGTCACATTTTGACAAATAGAGTTATTCTATTTTTCATGTATTTGTCATACTCTTTTCATGACAGCTGAAATTTCATAAGATGACCAAACAAGCACATTACTAAACACTGAATATAATGGTAAATAATTTACTTATGACTCCTTCAAAACTCTTACATAACTTCAGTTCTCTGTTGGAACTTCTTTGGCATTCCCAAATGCAGTGAAAAAAGATCAAATGATCAGATAATACTTTGTCTAATTCTTTCAAAATTTCTGAATACAAAGTGCATAGACTCACTCACTTGAAAATCCCTCTCTCTTTAGTATTTAATATTAGACATTCTATCAAATTATTGCAGAATCAAAAATTGTTTTATCACCTGTGTATGTACAAACACCTGTATCATTTATTTCTTTGGATTTTTTTTCCCCAAAATGAAGAGTAAAATACTGGTTGATCAATTCTGTCATGTCTATATTTTTAAGGAAAAATTCTATCACTACTATCAATACTATTCTATCACTACTCAAGTGATCTAAATCAGTGTTAACCTTCATTTCACTCCTTATGTATTAATGCTTATTTCTGTACTCTTGCTTCCATTGCCATAGTTTCCTTGTGTTCTTTTAATAATTTTGACATTTATCCGAAACTCTACATCTGAAGCTTTAGTTTCAGATATATATTGTTTCATATTGGAATATTTATTGATCTTTTCTCAATGGCTTTTCACTTCATTTCCCGTATGTGCATTCAAAGGCTGACATTAGTTATACTGCATTTAATAATTTCCATGTTACTCTAAAGCCAAATGTTCTTTCCCAAGGCCCAACATGTACATTCTGTGGTTTAGCCAATAGCCCATTGAGTTATGTACTGTGGCCACTAAATAGCTAAACTTTTTTTATTTGTTGTACACATACGAAAAAAGGATGTGAAATTGAAAATATTCAGTAATTTGTAAGTGTAAGGTCTTGTTCATCAAGCTGTATCATAAGTTTAGTTTTCTAGACCTTTTTATAGCAAAATACTTGCAGAATTCTTAAAAACTAGTCTGCTTTACAATTTTACAAAACAGTTCCAAAAGCAATCTAATACAAGACTGCAAAGCTACCAGGCTTTGATCTTTTCTCATTATCATCCTGCTGGATCTCTTGAGCTAAGTAAATTAAAAAAAAATATGTAGAAGAGAAAAAACTGCCCTTATATACAGCTATTCCTCCTTTTTCAGGCATTTTCCTTTGTTTCTCTATTAATAGAGCCACCACATTAGTATACCAACCAATAATCAATCGTCAATGTGGCTTTTTGTTGATAAAAGTGCTTTTTGCTAGCAATAATTCTAGTCCTGTATTTTATTATGGTTCTCACGACATAGCCCGAGGGGAACTGCAACTACTACAAAATCTCTGCTGAGTATGAGTATGTATGTGCAGAAAAGGGCAGACTGAATAATAAACAGCTGCTGTTAAAAAGTCATATTTAACTCTATGAAATGGAGCCCACAACTGTAAGTTTCAGAGCCGTATTTTTAAATTTTATGGCTTTCCTTTTTTTGCAGCAGTTTTCAAGGAAATGCAGTAAAATGCCAGACAATATTTACTAACCAAGTATCTGAATCCAGAGTTCCACAGTTTAGAAAGAGGACACCGGATGAGTTGAAAGAAACACTACAGTCAAATAACTAAATTTCAACGGTATTATTTTTCACCCAAAATGAGTGATGAGAAAGTTACGGAACTATGCATTCGGTCTAGTCACCATAAAAACACCATACGCAGTTGAGGAGGTCCTGTCACTACGTATAAGGCAAATCAAAACTAGTGATGAAATAAAGGTAAAACATCACATCTAGTGACCAAGCCTATTGAAGTTACTGCAACCACACCCAGCTCATTTTCTATCAAACTATCAAAACCCCAATTATTCAAAGGTCAAGATACAGGGTGCTTACTTCAGTGGAATACTTGCTTTTGTTATAAAAATATAAACTCCATTAGCAACATGGAACTACATTCCAGCAGGCATGAGCAGTAACCAGACGTATACCCACTAAATTCAGATCTGAGGCTGTTAGATTTCAGACTGGAAATTCTGCAGTTAAAAACCTGAAACTTCCCTTTCATAATTTCCTGTGATGAAAATAAGGTTTTCTCAGCTTGGAATAATTATCCAGACATGATAAGACCTCAGACTGAAACCACTCAGAGATGACAATATAAAGCAAATGAGCAAAGTCAATACATCATCCAGCAAGAGAAAGACAACACTACTCTTGGCAGTATTTTTTCATGTGGAGAAATAGGTTTATGGAGCAATAATGAAGGAAAGACAGTTTATCATCCTTGCCCAGGATCCCTTTGGAGACAGAAGGACACTTCTTATAGCAGTTGTCACTGCAAAAGTGTTGTGGGTGGTTGAAAACTCTTGCCCCTCCATATTTGCTCATGCTTACTATTCATACATAATAGCATAAAAACATTTTTACCAGTAACTTCAGTATATTAAAGATTGGCTGTGTAGTGCTAGTATAGCCCTTTGCATTACAGCTAACTATTTTTTTAGCTTGCAGCCAGAACTACAAAGCTTGTGCTGGTTAAAGAAATTAATAAAGGCTTTTCATCTGTTTCATGCAATGGCAGCACTCAAAGTGGCAGTGACAGGGTAAAGGACTAATATTGCACAGGCTGTGATTTCAGAGAACTTTAAGTCAATGTTAATCCTGATGTGCAATTAATAGGTTTTAATTTGACTGTATACATTACTAACCTGGATGGCTGTTTAATCTGAGTACACTGTGTGTCCTCTAGGGACTTGTGTTCGTTTTCACAGTGTCAAGGTATGCTTGGGAGCAAGCAGGGATCAGTATGAACTTCTTTCAGAATGGGAAAAAATGTTCTTTTGAATAGAAGGTATAAATACCACAGTCGTTATACTGAATGCCTCTAAAAGGAAAGCAACTCAAAAGTGCTAAAGGCCTATTTTGACAAGTCACAGAAATGCCATATGCTACAGGGATTTTTAACACTGGTGCAATTACCTGCTGCTGCAGCTGTTAATCAGAATCTTTGGGAGTAAAACCAAAAGAACCACTCAAGTTGATGGCTTATTGTGTTTTCTCTTTCAAACTAGTTCTTAAATTACCCTATTGGATCCTGCACTATCAAGAAACTAGTAATTCCTGTTTTTCCAGTGTTGTAATTGAACTACTCTTTTAGTCAATCAACAATTAAAATCAAGTCAAATCATGATATAAAAAGCTAACAACGAAATGACAATTAAGTGACACTGGAAATTTCAAAACAAGTTAATAACCCAGTAAAGTATATTTCCAAGTGAAATTATAATAGGTCTGTCTGTAGTGATTAGGGGTAATATAAACAATTTTATGGCATGATGTAACACAAACTATTAAGTACACTGAATATTCTTAGTACCTTATCTTCCCACAGCCCACTATGGAGTCCTAACCATTTCACATGGAAAAATCACTGAGTGCTATTCATATTGAGATGGATTCTCACATAAGGGAGAGCATCTTCTACGCTATTGCAGCATTATAACATAAACATAGCATAAATCCATTTTTACACTACATATGCTTTAGAATCAATGCTTCTAAGGTGTTTTAGAAGTGCAAATAAGTTTTACTATCTCCATTTGGTAAATTTGAAAAAAAAAAAAGGCAAATAATTATGTGATAAATTTGTACTTGACTTCATATGCTTGCAAGAAGATAAAAAATAAGTCTTTATATGGTTATGGGAGATAAAAGACAGAATACATAGAAAGGAAGTAAGGACTTGCATGTAGTGCATCAAATAAGGAATGAGTGACATGAAAACTTTAACAGCTAACAAAGCAGGTGAGTAAGTGCACATTTATGTTAGGGTTTCTGTGCTGATGTTTAGAAATTTACTACAGACATAAGCAGCTGATTATTATCCCTTAAGAGAAGAGGAAGCTGGTAAGTAATTATTCTGAACTGTAGTAGGAGGCACAATGCCTCCCAGAGCTATTCGTAGGTTGAAACAATATACCACTGTTTGTGCTTAAAAAGTACTGTCCTAGGTAACACTGATACGCATGAGTGGTCAGGTCTGAAAATGAACAAGCTTTCCCAGCTTTCCCATTAGCTCCTTTCAGAGACATTCTGCTCCTTTGAAAGAGGGAATGGGTGGTCCTTTGAGATAAAATACTAGCTGAAAGAAGAGTGGTATTTCTGGATCGTCAGTAGGAGGTAAAAGGAGATATCCATGTGAGACTGTTATGGGAAATTAGGAAGGCAAGGAATGGAACAAGCTCCTATTTTTCATATGTGAGGATGGAGGTAGAGCAAATTGAATTTCTGAAGAACAATTTCTAATATTATTTTCATCTTGAAACACTATAGCATTCCCCTTTTCTATCCATGATGGAAGCTGTTCGGGGACCAAAATTTCTCAGCAACTAACATATGGAAAAAAAAACAAACAAACAGAAAAGGGCCTGGGTACAGATGTAAGTAAGAAGTTATCTCATGTTTCTAATGGAAACATCCAGCAGCTCTGTGGGAATCTCTCCAAACAGACACACACCAACATTTTCATTTTTCTTTTACCAGCATCAGAAATTTTCCAAAGAGAAATCCAAATTTTAATGGCATCAGGATAATAACAGGTGATTAAACCAAAATCTGTAGTTGATTATGTGGAATGAAGGTAATGTGCTAATATGGCTCTTTGAAATACAGGTGATATGTAAAAAGCTGAGGGTAGAATGGTTTGTATATCTAAAGATGTCTATCTTTACATAAATAGATGAATAGTTGAAATTGTGGCAGAGATGGCATATGTAAGTAATGAGAACAGGGTTTATATACCTAATGGATATTTTGCTTTGGAGCTCATTTAGACTGTAACATTCCCTTTATCTATCCACTGATGTTTTCCTTTAACATCCCACTTTTGTATTTTCAAGTTTTCAAAAAAGAGCTGTAAAAATATAGCTATAGGTGGACTATTTCCTCTGTCTAAAAAGCAGGCCTGTTTCTGTAGCCCCATGACATGAAATATTAATTGTCCATACTTTCCATAAACACAAGGACATATAAATTAACTTAGGCCTAAAACAGACAAAAATGCATTTCCTATAAATTATTGAAGATCTCAAACTGTGAGATAAGTGAAAAATTCAGTAAACTGCATAACTATAGAAAGAAAGTCTTGTAAGTAAAATGGAATCTTGGAAACGAGCTAAAATAAATGAGAACAGGTGGTCTGGGATCCATGCAGGGCAAGCTGTACAAGGCATTCAAAATGAACTCTCTTCTGGGGTCCAGAGGTACGGGGCTCATTTGTCTCTCATGAAAACGTCACATATTGCTCACGTCTTGCTTTAAAGACAGCCCTTATTTTTAACCTTGGGGAAGTTTAACAGTAAGTTTTCCACATCCAATGGATATTCAGCAGCGGTGTTGGGAAACAAATGTCTTTCTATTGTAGCAATGAAAAGGTCACTCTGATTTTAGTCTAACACTGCGGCAAATCAGTAAGAACTCCTTGAAATGCTAAGTAGTAGAGCATGCTTAAAACAATGTAAATGAGAGAAGAATTAAATCCCAGGAGACAGATCCTTGCCTGACACAAATATCACAGCTCTTGTAAGTCAATTCTATTACGATAATGCATTATGAATGAGGGTTTGGATCTCTGTGTTTATTTTTCCTTCAAATATAAATAATTTCTATGTCACATATTTCATATTTGAAAGTAATCACCATTAAGAAAATTCCTAAAATAGCCTGCTCTTTTTGTTACATTTGCTTTAGGAAATCAGAAGCTCTAAACAAAGATATGTGGAGGGGAAGAAATCTTTTCAGTGTTCTTTCTCTTATTCCTCATAGCTCAAAATATATTCCTCATCTTTTTGGAGATCAGGTCTATTTTTGTAATTATTTCTTCCTGTCAGGAGACAATCTGAGAAAAGACCTAATTGTCTTGTTCTTTAAAACATATAAAACTTCATTACTCAGGCTGCTTCATAAAGTTTAACCTATCAAGTGAAATTAGATTGCCTACACAGGTTTCTAGTCTGTCAGAAAATCACCTTTTCCCTCTTCTGAGGTTCACAATGAATTTTGCATGAATCATGTCTGAGTTAAAGCCACATATTTTTGTTCACTCACTGTTTACTTTATTGTTAGCATGTCTGTTTTGATATAAGTTCCACGGCATTACACGGAATTTGTTTTGAAAGTGCAGATCCTCAGCACAGGCTGTGGTGAGAGACAGGTCACTGCAACTAATTAGGATTCAAACCAAAGTCAATCTCATTTAAATTTCTCAGGGTGACTACTGTGTAGGCTGTACTGAATGTTTTGTCCCTCCAGTCAAAGAAATTTTATCTGATTTATGTCGTAACACATCTACACTGTATGTACTAAAGAACTGTTTCATGCCAAGGGGACATTCAAAATGTTTGTTTTGGTTCAGGACCTAACAAAATCTCAGCAAACTACATTATTCATTACAGCATCACCTAGTATGCAAGTATATTACGAATAGGTTCTCTCCCACCAAAGGCACTGGGCAGTAAGTATTCATGAAGGAACCTAAAGGACGGTACTACTCCATGATCTTAAGACATTTTATATTTGCTGCATGCTAGATCTTGAAACTTGGCTAGTTAACAAAGTTTTAAAGAACTCTGTTCTTCATATTCTGGAGTAGAAGTAGGATATAAGCACATGTGCACTTGCACTAAAGCACTGGAAACAATTCTGCACACTTGCTATGGCCCTGCTTGCTATAGCAAGACACTAGAAGAGCTCAAAAATGATCATAAAACCCAACAGAACTAGGGATGGAATTAGATAATCTTAAAGGTCCCTTCCAACACAAGCCATTCTGTAAAAATCCGTGGCTGGTCTTTCAGAGGTGGACCATGATTATTTAATGCCTGGGTATACATTCAAGCATGCCACGTTTTCCAAAAGAATCTGTCTTCATATTTCATATTCAGGAATCTACACACCTTCAAAGAGATGGTCTAAAGTGCCATGGTACAAAAAACATACTTCTCTGTGAGCAACTCTGAAACCTGATTTCTTGCTCACTAGACAATATGCTATAGACAGAAAGTGAAGAGAATTCCTTGGTTTAGATCACATTTCCTTTTTATAAAAGTAAGATAAGACCCAAGGCTGTTTCTCTAACTAATGGCTCTGTGAAGGTTCAGTGATGTCAGTGAGTGAAAACAAGGAACTCATCCTGTATTTAGCATGTTAAATTTTTTATTCAGCCTTGAATTAGATTTTGGAAAAAAGTCAGAAGTTCTGAGTTCTGAACTGTACTTAACCAAAACATAATGTTCAGTTTCAGCTAACTTCAAATTGTACGATTTATGTGCATTCACTTGTTGGAGTCACATTCAATATATCACTTACAGATCATATTCATGGACTATTTGATCATGCTTCATTTGTGGTCTGTGCCTCTTCCCTACATGAAATAATCATCTGTAGTGGTTCTGAGATATTCTTGAGGAAGTTGAAATCCATTCCTTTGCAAAGAGCCAGAGGGAGCAGTTTCTGCATCATTAATTTCCCATTTAACCCTTCAAAATGAGGCTTGAGTAACTACTAAAGAGGCACATAAGCTTTGTGTTAACCTTCTTCAGAGGAATGAGTTTCATTACACTATGATTACCTTTTACTGCATATCTGTATAAAACTCATTGATCAATGGAAACATCATTCTTAGCACAGGCTTCTAGACAGTGCTGTTAAACTTTTTTTTGTCTTTTTAAATAGTAATTTGATGCAAGAGGTCATTTCCTTTCAGTTGAGGATAGGAAGAAGGAAAGAGAAGGAAAGAGATTCTTACAACTGTAATGAACTTTCAGTTTCATACAAAGTATACAATTCTATACGTGCAATAAATTATTATGGTTGCGATACTGCAATTTGACTAATTCCACATACAAACTACAAGAAAACATGTATTAAATATTTATATTCAAAATACAAAACTAAAAACCCTCTTTTTTAAGTCTGAAGAAGACAGATTCTCTATCTGGGTCAATTTTTATTTCTATTCACCTTTTTAATAACAACTGAAAAATACAGAATGAATCATTAATATCACAAGAATAAATATCAAAGAATATTATAAAATCAATAATTCTAGATAACTGTAAAAGTGCACATGCTTTTTCTTCTGCTGCTCCTTTCATTTTTTTCTGGCACTGACACAAATTCCTTTATGGCTTGATTAGAAAGAAATGATAACCTGATGAAAGAGTCATCATCATATATTGTATATGTCCTGTGAAACAAGCATTTTTCAGCCACGATAACATAGTCTTAAAAAAGATAATGCTTTTCAAAGACACATTCTGACAAATTGCAGATGTCAAGATGTCAGTAGAATCAGATGGGACCAGATACAAAGTAGGGATATATCCCTGCTCCTTCTGTAAAAAGCTACATCAGAAATCCTTGTAACTACCTCAGCTGTGGCAGAAATGCATTTCTATACAATTTGTGGGAGTACATGCATGGTACTTGTGTTGTGATTTAGGATCTTAAGTGAGGCTTATTGCTAAGGCCTCTCCATTTGGGTTATTTTCACAATGAATAGGACATACTTTATATAAATCAATATACGGTAGCACAGACATATAAGAGAGGTTTACAGTGATGAGTCTGACAAGAAAAATATTTCTGAAATCAGTTTTAACACTTGAGTAAGGTACTGTGAGTTAAAATTGCTATTACTATTCTAGTGGCATAAACATCCAATGTACATATGGAGAAAAAGATTAGAAAAAATTCTGATGAATCAGTCCAGAAGTCATTGTTATGCACAAAACTTCCTTTGTTTTGCCAAGAACGTCTCTCTCACAAATAAAGCTTTAACCTATGTGGAAATCTACTTCCAGAACATGGATATAAACAACATACGTACGTTGCTCTGAAAGTAATGCTTTCTATTTATGAGCATGGAAACAACAAGATACAAAGAATACAAGAACTCTATTTGATAGAGAAAATTCTCATGTACAGCAAAGAAATTTAAAGGAATATTTTTTGGGAAAGTCAAATTCTACTGCCATACAACCACATCCATCTCTGATATGGGCCAATATCATACAATAGGAGGCATTAATTTCAGAGCAGCCTCACATACGTATGCACAATGGTCAGACAGTGTGTGATTTCCCCTAAGTAGAAGTTGTTCTAAAGAAAATAGAAATTACTTTTAAATCTTAAAAATATGAACTAAGCATCTAGAAGATAGCATAACCAGACAATGTTATAAGAAAAGGACACCCGTAACACCTTGCATAAATAAATCCTTCATCCTTCAGAAACCGTTTTTTAACATTGTTTACAATGGAAATGACAACTGCATAATCACAGAAACATGCTCACGCACAGGTATCTCCTCATCCTTGTTTCCCCCTTTCTTAACTTGGCCTATTTCAACTTTGCTTTGAAATACGGAACACAAAACAGGAGCAGAGGTCTGAAAGATAAGAAAAACAGTTTCAGGAAAAATAACATAAAAGAGACTTCTTCTTGGAAGGAAAAAAAAGAAAAAAAAAAAAAAAAAAAAGCACAAGAAGCAGCTACATTTGGTAAAGACCAGGCAGAGACTGCATCAAAGCCTGCATTGAAGTCAATCAATCAAAAGACAAACCTGCAGAAAACCAGGTTGCCTGTACAGAGCCTGAAAGTCCTTGTAAAGCCTGAAGAAAGAGAAAATCACAAACTTGTGTCTCAGCAGTTGTGCAGAGAAAGGCAAAGCAGAACTCAGTAGGAGACTGTGTTTACTAAGTTTAGTTCATTTCTTGAACAAAATGCTGTTGCCTCTAAAGTTGAGACAAGCAGGAGAGAATGTAGGTGCAGGGAGAAGGTTTAGAATAACAAGGCTTAAAGACCAGTGTGTGAGCTAAGCATCACCTGAGCCTTTGAGAGACGGACTTTCTGGGTCACTTTGAATTGAGATAGCAGGTTTTACATACTGGGGAATATCTCAGATGATGCAACATACAGACAACACTGTGGTACCTCTGTGACAAAAATACCAGAAGTGGAACCTCCCTATGTCCCGTAGGTGTCTTGAAAAGATTATTTAACTAAATATTAAGTTTTTAATTAGTATTAATTAAGCAATGATGAAGTATGATAAGGGGAAAGTTCAACATGGTGAACTGACAAAAGTTCTTTAAGATCCATATTTGACATTCATAACAGGGAAAGGTGGTTCTTACCATGAGCAAAGCACAGAGAGAATATGGATGTTTTAATTCCTTGCTTCAGTAACTATGTTGTATTCTATTTCACTAGAAATAAGCCAACAGAGCACAACAATGAATGAACTAAAATTCCACCTTCAGTATGCTTAGTGTTTTACTGAAAAGCTAGGAATCCAAAAAGAGCCTGAGATGCCCACGTTATTTTCAGATCTGAAACAGCGATGTCCTGCGTGTACTATGATCAAACTGTAGGTGCTGAATAATAATCTTTAAAAGGTGATTAGATGATAAAGTTCTATGTAAATACCAGCATACTGAAATATATGGAATAAAATGGAACAAAATGTTGCAATAGAAACATATAGGAATAAAAGGCACACTCCCTCACTCACTCACTGATGATTTTCTTTTAAAGTTATTTTAGCATATCCTACATACGTTGGGTTTTTTTGTTTGGTTGTTTGGTTGTTTGTTTGTTTTTGTGTGTGTTTATTAGCTGTTTCCTGCTTATATAATGCAAAAGATGCATATTTGTTAGGAAATGGAAGGTGCTTTATTTACACTTGATAGAGAACTGTTATTAAAAGCCACATTCAGGACTTTACCTCAATATTAATGTTCACTGATGTTTTCCATAAAATCCTCAAAAGACTGAATTATGTCATACGGTATTCCATGCATAAAGCAAAAGCACAGGAAAACAGTCTATTCTATGCAAATCTATGCAATTCCATGCAATTCTATGTAAATCATCAGAATATGCTACATAGGTTGCTCTGAAAGTATTGCCTTTTATGTATTTCCATGGAAACCACAGCCAATACAAAAAGTACAACAACACTGTTTGGTAGAAAAAAATTTCAGCTATAAAACATTGTTTTTCAGTGTAGTAACTACCATTAGCTCTGCATTTGTGCCAGAAATAAACATGAGCCTGCATGCTACGCTCATCAAAATCTGCACCAGTGAATGTGACTCACTGTCACCACTGCTGAAACACACCACCCACCACCTCACTGTGCTCACATCATTGTTTGGTGTCCATAAATGTTCAACAAGTACTGATGAATGTCAATAGGTGTCATTTTTTTTGCATGGTGGAATTCAGTGACATAACATTGTTTCATATGCACTTCCATGACAGACATCATTTACCCCTCTGCTTCCATCTATCACGTGACAACAAAATGTAATGGAATACTTGTGGGAAGCTTCATCCTCTACTTTCATACCACCAACATCTGCCTCTGACATCATTGGCCAACATAATAAAATAAGAAGCATAACTTTCAGAGTAGCCTCAAACAAACACGTATCAGACTTACTATTAAACAGACAGTGTCCTTATATCAGACATTCTTCCTTGTACTACAAGTCTTTAATATTTAAAATAAGCTAAAGCCATGACAAGAATGTAATAAAACATGAATGATCACAAAAAATACATGAGCTGCCATTTTGCTGAGAAGAATTCAAGCAGAATGGAAATTTTCATCAGCTTGTTATGTCTAAGCTATGTAAAGATATGAATATTCTGAGCTCCTGGGTTCAGTGCGGACATCTGACTCCATACTGGACTGGCACTCAGTGGCACACTCATCCTCTCCTTTTCTCACTCCTTGCCACCTTCTGGCACCAATAGACTGTAAGAGCACAGTACTACCAAAAGCCTCAGTAGGACAAACAATGGTCTGGGACACCAGCAGAACAGCTGTCACAGCTACATGAATTGGAACTAAATGCCTAATAACCCAGTCAACCTACATAAAGTAGGTTAAGAACACCCCCAGTATAAATTGTGATAACGTACACATGCAGTGTAGCATGAAGGATATTGATGACTGGAATAACTACGAAGTCAAAGCTAAATGCTATAGATAGCACTTTCCGAGTAAAGGAACGAGGGTAATGCAAGCATAGCTTTTGTCTGGTCTCTGCAAATGCCTAGAAATGTGTTAGGTTTGACAGAAAGACCACTGCCCACAGACTTGGCTGAGTCATTCTCCCCTTTCCCTTCTTAAGCTCTATAGATCCATGAGACATCAGCAGGAGTGACAACAGAACACAGACTCTTTAGCAAGGTCTGTGGTGATAGAACAAGGGGAAATGGCTTCAAGCTTAAAGAGGGTAGATTTAGGTTAGATATAAGGAAAAAGTCTTTTACAGTGAGGGTGGTGAGGCACCGGCACAGGTTGCCCAGTGACGTGGTTGATGCTCTGTCCCTGGAGATCTTCAAGGCGAGGCTGGATAAGGCCCTGAGCAACCTGATCTAGCTGTGGATGTCCCTGTTCATTGCAGGGGAGTTGGACTAGATGGCCTTCAGAGGTCCCTTCCAAGTCTACGAATTCAATGATTCTATGAAAATGAATAAACAAGGGATTTGGTGTGCATTTTAGTAACCTAAACTAGGATAAAATTCTATTACAAAACTTACACTGAACTATGGCTTATTTGTAGCTTTGTCACAGACTTCTATGTGCCTTGAGGCAATCCCTTAAATTCCATTTATTAGGTGGCCCAGTTACTATTAGACATCTGTCCAATAATTTCTGTCATTCAGTCCCCTATATGTAAAATACATGTAGTACTATTTATTTTCACTCACATCGTAGTCTATCTGTTTAGAATAGTAAATGACATCCAGACAGCACCCAGCACAAGTAGTCCCTGTGGGGCTCTTCTGTTGCTGAAATACAAATACTGAGTAAAGCAGCTCAAGAGGGTGCTGCTGGTTGAACAGTCTACTCTGGGGTAAAGACGCACATAGCAATTCATCTTCTTTGGGCTCGATGATTACAAAGCCAGAGTGAAAGAGGAAAATATGCCCTTGTTAAGAACATTCACCTTCTGATCAGTAATGTAATTAACATTTTAGGGTTTTCATACCAATCCAGTATAGGAATAGCTTTATGACATCCTACCTTTCCCACATCCCATTGAGCCTTATTTGAAAGCCATATGATGTGGGAGCAGTCCTATTAATGCAGTTCAAGTTAGCAGAGAGAAGAAACCAGGTTTTCCTCCACACTCTCTCTACTCTTTAGACACTTAGCGCCAGAAAATGTTGTTTGGCAGCAGATGGCTGAGTCCTGCCCAAGAGATTCGTAGGTGTTGGGTTAAAACTCTATGTGGAAGTCAGCAATGCACAGATTCTCCAGAAATCCAGCAAAAGAGCAAAATCTTTCTCCCTGATGAGAATGGAGAGGTATAAGGGCAGGCTTAAAAGAGGACATGCCATTATTTCAAGACCAAAGGAAGACTGTAGACACAGTTTGTTATCAGAAATAGCAGTTCCACTTGGAGAAAGGAAAATTTTCTGTTCTTTTGAATTTTCTTCATTCTTAATGATGACAAGGGCAGAAAGGTGAGATCTGAGAAGGCTTTTAAGAAAGTAAAGGTGCTACATAGCTTTATAGAGAGATTATAGGTCAAAGTATCCCTGATCCTGCTGTGAGATGTCATGTTTTAATACAAGCAGTTCAGTGATGCCCAGTTTAGTTCATAATCTCTGCCTTTATAAAATCACCCACAGAACAGGAACAAGCAGCTACTTCTCTGTAGTGTCAATTCATGCTCCTATTCTTAATGAGACCAGTCTTCAAAAATCTTGACTATTAGACATATCATCTATGAAAAATTGTTTTCAATATTAAAAAAGCTTTCTTGCCATGTTTACATCATTTATCAAAACAAGCAAACAAACAAACAAACAAACAAAACAGCAGCAACAGCCACTATCATCTCTCTAAATGTCACTTAATGCTCTCTCTCCCCCTTCCTTCTCTATCTTTTTGTGAGTGTGTCTCTTTCCTGCAGGTTTGTTGCTCCCTTGCTGTCATTTACAAAGCACTGCCTCAACTCAGTTGTCTGCTCTTTTACAGATCTCACCTAAAAAAAGGCTTTTTATCTGCTGACACATTTGGACCATCTGTGTGAAAAGCCAGGAAGGACAAAGAAACCACTATCTTGTCCCCTTGATGTTTCCAGTAGTCCTCATTCATAAAAAAGTAAAAAAAAAAAAAAAAAAAAAAGGCAAAAAAAAAAAAAAAAGGCAATTTCAGCTTTGCCATTAACCACTGAGGGAGAAAGAGTGTAACTTCAGTGGAACTGGTGACTTCATGCAGTCATAGATTTCATCTAACTTCATGGAACAAGCGAGAATGGAAAGCTTTCTGCAGAAAACTCAGTTGAAACTGAGTATATTACTATGCATAAAAAGATGCACATTATTGAGTGCCAAATCCCATACAACCCTACCCATAAGCCTTCATCAGCATGAGGGAAGTGGAAAATGAAGTAGACTTTCACATAGCTAGTAGAAGGCAAAACATTTGAGTAACTACCGGGAACAGATTAGGTCTAGTGACATCAAATATATATTTATCAGCACAGCCAAATCCTATGTCCTTAGCCACATGTTGATTTTGTTATGTTGTAAACTGTGAGCAGAAAACTTGGAAACCAGGAAGTTCCTACTGACTATGTTTGATCCAGGATTTAATTGTTTGTTATAGCAGTGTGATGTACCACCATGTGAACATCAGTGCCTTGTTGAAACTTATATGCAAACACAAGATTAATTTGAGATTTAAGATCCTATGCATAGTTCTCCAAATTGGAGATATGCATTAGCCAGAGGTCTCACACCACGTGGCTCCTTTACCCTCAGTACTTCATGGTGATTTCAGGGAAGGCAATAAAGTGCAATGTACTACTTTTGTTTGTTTTCTTTTATCAACATAGGAAGACCACCTCAAGGCCACCTTTATTTATTTATTTATTTATTTTGTCCAGTTAAGTGAATACAGAAGGAGAGAAACACACTGATCAAGATAGTGGTCTCCAGGTGACTCTCACAGAAAAGCCTAGAGGAACCTGAGAAAGGAGTGAACAGAAGAACAAATACTTGGGAAGAGTAAAGCACTGGGAAGACAGTCACAACATTTCTTATTGCCCATCAAAATCATGCACTGAGAGGTAAAGTGTCCTCAGGCTCATTCAATGGGACAATAAGTAGTAAATGAGGAATTAATTATTGGATTTCACAACATATTCCTCATGTATAGGGATTCAACAAAGGTTGATCATGAAGGTGGAGGTAGATGTAGATTGATTCCAGTGATCTACAATACATTAGAGAAAAAGATGAACTTCATTAATAACAAGAAAAAAAGAAGTATAAAACTGATTCCCACGCACATCAGTAGCAAATAAACCACATTTACACTGTAAATCATCATTGGAAGACAGACAAATTAAGCATATTTATCACATCTCTGACATTAATGTTTATTATCAGTACCAGGACTCTCAAATCAAAGGTCTTTCCCTTGCAAGAGGTGCTTAGAAATGCACCACAGAACAATGATTTCTGTACTGCGTGGGTGACTGAGCCCTGGCACAGATTGCTCAGAGGGGCAGTGGAGTCTCCTTCTACGGAGATATTCAAAAGCTGTCTGGACACAGTTCTGCGTAATATGTCAGTCTAGGGGAATCTGTTTGAGCAGGAAGGTTGGACTAGATGTTCTCCAGAGATCCCTTCCAACCTCAACTGTTCTGTGATCCTGTGATGCAGGAAGCTTACCTTTTTACAGTCCAACAAATGCACAACAGGATTTGGTGTATTAACCTTTGAAAAAGTGATTGGCAGAAAAGAGTGTATTCAGGAATATCACTACAAAATCTGCTACTTTACAGTAGCAGACTGGAAAGACAAAGTCAAAGAATTCAAAATGTTCCTCTTTTTCTATATCATCAGCAGGTAACCAGACCATGAAAGTACTAGCATACTGTGCTCTGAGAGCAAAAGTCTAGGTAGGTAAGGAAAGGAGGATACATTAAATGTCAAAGTTTATGGAATAGAACATTTATTTACAGCACCCAGAGAATAAACTTATTTTCAAACAATGCATTTATAGCCAGAGGGAGGTTTGAATATGAGACGTAAAGTGAATAAAAACCCCTTAGTTAGAAGATCTGACCTATTTTACAGGACTCTTCAATAGCTGAGGAAGCAAATTCATTCAACTCACATTTTAGTGGGATAAGAGAGATATCACTACTATATGACTAGAGATCAAAACATAAAAACACTTTATTTTGACCATTCTCTAATAGGGATGGAGCACTTCTTGGGACATCCTGTTCATTTATATTCTTACCATCTATAACAGTTAAACTGACTAATGTTATCTTGTCGAGGTATCTGCCTCCTCTGAATAGTTTTCTCATTGAGCATAACAGGCTTTCTAGATCAGAGATTTTGAACACTTCCGCAGTTACATAACACTGTAATAGAAGGAGACCTAGGGAAGAGAGGTGCAGGTTATAAATCACTGGAACACTAAACTATTTTAATGGCACATCTGTTTTACAGTATGTAGTGCCACATGGTATAGTGCAAAACAAACCGTTTAGGTGGAAGTGGTTTTCTCAACTGTTGCACAGGTTCATGTTATCCCAGATTTAATATGCCTTTTTTTTTTTTTCCTGAAAATTTACCCATGCAGAAAGATCCAAAAACTTGAGGAAGAGAGAAGGCTAAGATAGAATACAGCAAGCTGAAAGAATAAAGACACTTGTTTCTTTCTCTCAGCAGATGAAATCAGCAGGACAAAGTAGTGTCAGTGAAAAAGGCAAAAATCAGAGTATAAAAGGACGGCATTATAGTCCAGAAATGATACAAAAGGAGATAAAGAGGGAATCTAGAAAACAGAGATATAGTCCAAGAGGGAAAAGAATATCAGTCCTACTGATGACATGAAAGGTTTGAGTTCAAAAAGGTCTGTTTTTTTTCTGAGTTCTATTATTGTGTACTTACACAAAACTTTCCAAAATACCCAACCATAATGCTATCAGAATAATGTCTAGATGTGTCTAGATATGTCTCAGAAGTTTTTTAGACACTCAGAAGTACCCTGCTCCCAAAGAAACGGACACAGGCAGAATACTAAAACCTGAGACCAGTTACTAACAGAAAAGTACTGCAGATATGAGGAGAATCCAGGTTTTCAAAATAAATTCTGATATGCAAAAATAAAACTTATTAAATAAGTCCATTTAATTATTTTCAAATACATCCCATGGAGGAATATCTTCCTCCCCTCCCTCCCCCCCCCCCCATTTTTATTTCATTCGCAAGACCATACTTAAAAACCTAAAAATCTTCTGAGTCACCCATACCTACATGGAGCAGTTATTCTTGTTAGCTTCTGACAAGACAGCTCCAGTTTTTAATGTGTAAGGAGAGACTAATTCAACTCTATAGAAGTCTTAGTAAAGAACAAATTTAACCACTAATAACCAAATCAAGGGCAGACCTATGCAGTGTGTTCTAAATCACTGCATACCACCAGCTTAAAATACAGGGACAGAGAGTAAGAGAGTGGGGAAAACCACCATCACTAGACTTATCTTGCTAATGGAATTAAAGAAAATTGGCCACAAGTATTGCAGGTAATTGCTTTTTATCTTAACTGTTCACAGACTGAAATGGTCTGTTGCTGTGAGCAATGTCCTACATTATAAACATTGGTCTTTCTCATCACGTAAATCAACAGTTATCTATCTTCCTGATCTATCAGTCTTCTGAAGAAGCCTCAACCGTGACAAGAAATAATGAGATATTAAACTAAACAGTTCACCTATTCTGTAGGATTAGCCATAGTAAAAGTGAGGGAAAGATAGTGCTTGATGGAGAATCCTATCAGTACACCACAGCTTGGAGAACTCGCCAAGTCTTGTGGTGCTACAGAATGGACAGAATTTGCAGGAATTATATTTTCTATAATTTTATAAAAGATTATTTAGTTTTCTGTGATTATAGCTCATGCATAAAAGGAACCACCATGGGGTACAAATAACGACAACTGTAATTAAGTTAAATCAGCCCTATAGGCATTTAGTAAGTTTCCAGCTCATGCCTTATTTTTCAAGAATAAACACCAGCTGCAGCTGATAATGGACACAAGTAAAACAACAAAGCAAAGCTACATGGTAATTTCAGATGGTCTAAAAATCACATGCAACAAAGGCTGAGATCGGCAATGAATGACAAATAGTTACAAATATTGCTTATTTTCTAATCCACTTATATACAACAATAAACTCATTACTAGCACACATCAGTTTGTGTGCTCAATAGAAGAAAGACAGTAAAGAATGTTGTGTCAGAGAAGCAGATCTTTGGGACAAAACATCCATTTTGTAGCGTATGGAGCAGCTGACTTTCAACTAGTCTGGTCTTTTTGAATAACCGTTCCCTGTTTATTTCCATTTGAAAGAAACCTAATCCATACACTCTAAGAGTACTCCTTGACAAAAAGCAAAGTGCATTCAAGAGGCAACAGTCAGGGTATTCCCTTCAGAAGTACACTCCTGCACCAAATTTATGCTAATGCTAACATAAACATATCTACAAAGTTTGCTTTAGAGGAGAAAATAAACACAATACATACTTAAACAGAAGGCCTTTGTTCCAATAAGAATGAATTAGATCCTAAAAAAGGAACTTGAAACTCCAGTGTGGCAATGTGGCTCCAATGTGGCAAATGTTATCCTTATTTCCATGAACACAAGCAAACACAGATTGGTTTCAATGGGACTAATACTTGTCATTTGAGCAAAACATTCTAAATATATCTACCTCATCACATGCAGACACCTTCACTCACGCTTTGAGCAGCTATCCACGCAGAAAGTCCTGAAAGTCTTTGTAAGACTTCTGAGGCAATGTAAAATCACATGCTGATATGTCTACACAAATTTAACACCATACATGTTTTGTATTTCATCTGTTCGCTATGTCATCAATATCTGCACTTTACTACAAAAACATGCCTTTCTCTGTCACAGGGACAGTATTTGGCTGAGTAGAAGTCATTAGATTCACATCTCGAGCAGAGCTGCAAGCAAAGCATCTATTAGAATAAATGGAAAAGGAACTATGGAACGAAGAGTATACTACAGATTTCTAACAGAATAATCATTGCTTCAAATATTTGATAGTAATAGATCTAAATATCATATATGTAAAATCGCAGTAACTTGAATTTACATTTTTGTCTACTTTTCTTGGGTTAGAATTCACCATTTATAATGAAAACCTGATACAAATAGCCCTCTGTTATTTGTAAAGGAGGATTTCAGGTAAATTCTGGGACCAGGCAAAACCAATTTGTGCAAACGAATCAGCATTTGAAAAATCAAAGAAACTTCCTTACTAGAATATCCACTTCTCATAGGGCACTGATAGGGTAACTGTCAATAGGAAAATGGTTTGGGTTTTTCCTATTTGAAAAAGAACTTGAATCAATGCCTTCTTAATTGTGAAAAGTATTAAGTTTTCAGATATGACATTATTCTCTAATGCTCCTGTCCATTAATGGAGCACATTCATTGTACTTATTAAGATGGTAAAGAATCATTAGACTAGTGGGAATGAGGGAAGGAAAATTGAAACATTCCCTGCTAAGAAACTAATTTCACAAAAATGATGGGAAGGCAATGGAACTGAAAAGACAGAAATGTTAGAATTAAGTCTACTCATCTGACTCACGTTTAATGGCATCAATAAAGGCTGTTGTGAAGAAAATCATCCTGGTCCTCCTGGCTGTCTGTAGCTTTTTTTTTTTTTTACAGAGTACTTCCTATTCTTTCTGCTGTTTCCTGCCCTCAAAAGGCTCCCCATCATTGTCATTGCCTAAAGTAATCTTGCGCAACACACTTTCCTGAGTTCAGTTACATTTTTCTGAAGGTAACTGCTTTGGGAGCTGAGATACTCACACAACATTCAGAAGGACTGCTCTTCAAAACTTCTCCTCCCCCTAGAACCAGATCCAACGTCCCCTCAAAGAATTTGTCCAGTAACACAAATGCAGTCAAAATCAGCTTTCAGAAGAATAGGGCACTGTAACTCTCTACCTGTTCTTTGGTTAAAGTGATAGCTGTCCTAAGGTGGTTTTATTTATTTATTTATTTATTTATTTATTTTGCATTTGGTCTCATATTATTGGCTAAAACGATTTCAAGGTCCCACTAAGGAAGTGAAATATGTATCTCCCCACTTCCACATACATCTCTCTTTCTATTTCTGCTTACAGTGAAATGCTACTGTACGTGTAAAGGATGATATTCTACAGAACACAGTACAGACAGCAACTGGCAAAAAAAAGCAGTACATATCTACCCTCCAGGTCTTTCAGTTCTGTAATTTTCTGTGAAATTTGACTTTGTCAAAGAAAGCTCTAAGTACTGTATTTTGGGAAATTAATTTATTTCCTAGGTACTTAGGAAAAAACCAAATGCTCTTTTGCCTGAATGGCCATACCCCCACTTTATCCTCTGTAGTGAATTCTGAGCCAGTAACTGACATTTTCAACAGTGTTGGAGTTCCTGCTTCATTGTTTCAAGTATCTTTAAAAGCTATATATTCAAATTTTGATATATTTTGGATATATAAATGCTTTGCAATTATTTCAATCAACTCCTGCATGTGGATGACTACTGAACATTCCAGGCTTTGAATGTATACACAAAAAACACTAAGCAGTAGTGTTAGGAAAGAAATACTTCTCCAAAAGTATATATATTTTTTGAGATTTTAAAAATGTTCCTCATTTCTACTGTGCTCACTCCAGCATTTTGAAAACAACCAAACAAACAAAAGAAAAATCAGGGAGTACTACGCTAGTGGTCTAGTGGTCATCATGTAACAACCAGAGAACTTACCTGGGTTTGGGAAAGACTAGATGAAGACGTACTTGGATTTGACCTGGGTCAGACTCAAGAATTAGAACTTGCTCTCCTGCATTCAAAGGAATTGCCCTAACAGGGACATTCTTGGCCTATTATTTTTTTAAAATACTTTTGTTTTAAGAGGAAAAGCTAAGATACGGTAGTTACTTTATTAGCATCGAGTAAATGACTTCACAGGTAGCATGAGCTAATGACGCTCACTTCCCAAGTCTGACTCAAACTTGGTATTAAGCATGGAAGTTCCCATACCCTGGCTTAATTTTCCAGGTTCAAGGTATTTCTAGAGTCTTGGGTTTCTCTCGCTTTGAGAAAAAGCTCAATATTTGAATACAACATACTTCCTCTCAAGATGGGAAAAAAAAAAAAAAAAAGAGGGCAAGAAGCTCCTACCAAAATGGAAATGGAGTATTACAAAATTTATGACTAGCCATGTTCTGCGATAAGACTGCAGATGGAAATAAATTTCCAAAGCAAAATCAGCATCAGATTTAAGTCTCAGAAAATGGTAATGTAGTTGATTCAGTGTTTCACAGTTTTGCTACCCAAGGTTGTTACTACACAAATGAACTGTAACAGGACTGACTCAGTGGAAAAGCCCCTGTCACAACACAAAGGTGCAACTACTGGAATTACCTTTGCCACAGGATGAGAGATAGTGATTGGTCAATAATCAGCTCAAGACCCCAGTTCCCTAGTTTTGTTTTGTAACTTAGAACTTCAGCACTGTTTTGGCTTACTCCTAGTATTATGATACGGCATATGATCCAAATCAGAACATAGCAAAATGGAGATAAGAGAACTAATCTTCCATTCACTGGCTTGCTATTTTAAATCCAAGGATGATAACAGCAGTAGCTGTTGAGCTGGAAGTGTAGGGAAGTAGTTTCTGGAGAAAGCACTGCTTGAGTATGCATGCATGCTACTAGGAGCGGAGGATGCAGAGCGTGGTTTTGAGAAGCCAGAGTGTTTGGGGAAGGGAAATCAAGCAGGTGGTGAATAGGAGAGTTGGATCAGTAAGTGGAAAAGAGCTGTCAAGGGAATCATTAGTAGCAGTTGCCTGGACAGCTCACATTTAGGAGCAGCAGCTGTGCCAGCCTGGGTGGGGAGGGGCTGCTACATCCTGCCAGATGTGCACAGCAGGAGTGAGCTCTGCTGGCTGCCAGAGATGGGGGAATAAAGAGGGAAGCTGCAGAGAGGGTGGTGTGGAGAACTAGAGGAGAAACTGCTAAGTTTCTACAGATGCTGATCAAGTTCCATTGCTGCAACACATTGATCTCTCAGCTTTTTCTAGCTGGAAGTAAGGAGTTATATAAATGTCCGGGGGGGGGGGGGGGGGGGGGGGGGGGGGGGGAAGAAGCTTTCAGACGTTGTAGGTGCTGACTAGGTTGATCCATCCCTCTGTGACTGCTACCTGCAATCAAGACAAGTTGGTATTTTCTGCTTGAACTACTCCTTAATTTTATCACCGTACAGTAGCTATGAATTATTTCTTGTACTTTACACTGGTTTAAAACTGCAGTGAAGGACATTACACTTTATTCTGCCAAATATCCTATAAAATCTGATTTTGCTCTTTCTTTCTCTACTCAAATATAATTCATGAATTCACTCAGAATAGACATGTTTATCTGGCTGCTTCTGAAGCCAAGTTGTGATGAACAAGACAGAATGTGATTGATCAAAAGTTTCAAGACAGCATTCATGCCTCAGGACTATGAGTATCTATTTTGACTTCCTCTCTCGGTGTTACATGATGCCTCTACTATGTTTTCTCACTTCTTTGAGTATCTTCTGCTGAACCTCTTCTGACAAATGGTAGCAACCATATTTCTAACCATATGGGGAGGTCTGATCTTTTTCTAGAATGTTATAATACAGCATGCGTGCTTTTCCTCCCCTCTTTTACAGCTGGAGTTCGCTACTTCACCCTTTGTTTTCTGCAGACACTTAATCAAGTTACTGTCTCCTCTCACTTTCAGTTGTTGTGTCTGCAGAACATTCTCTATCATTTTAGGGAGGTCTGAAGTTTTTTCAATCATAATTTTTGATACATAAACCTTTCAAGCAGGATTCTCACAGCCCATTCCCCTGAGGTTGATAGTGGAGTACAACAGCGCGAGTCACTGAATTGAGCTAAGCTAAACCAGCGTTTTCTGTAATTCCACTTACATTTCAATTCATCAAGGAGAGCATATCTGGTTTAGGCAGCTCCTTTCTGCCTGTTTAGAAGTCAGAATATAAATAAATACCACTTTTTATTTCTCCCAAGAGATCTAAGCTAACTGCCATAATATATAAAGAGGGAGCATGTTTTATGCATCAGAAAATTCCATCAGAAATACTGTACAAGTGTGATGGAACAAATAATTCATATTGATTACATTTTTAGAGAAGCTTAATCTGTGTTTTGTCTACAGCACATACACCAGGAGATTTCCAATGTTTTCATTGTTAACTGTATTCTATGTGCATGCACATAGATTTTAATGTGCAAATTGATTGCAGCAGGTGTGTAGTAACGCTTCCTAGTTATCATTCACTGATCAAATTTTGATATAATTGACCAGAAAGGCCACAAGGCACACGTTTTGAAGCTTGGACAGAAGCGGCATCGAACTTGTAAAGCAAAAATAACCCCATATGTTCAAATGCAAAATATGTTGTTCTGTTGAGCTGAGTAATTCTTTGTATTTTCCTTAGAATATTTTTTTTCAATATTATAAAAATAATGCAGGAAAAATATCAGGCATTGGGATAAATTTTGTTGAGGTATATTTTCCTAGCTTAAAAAACAGGTTATATCGTTAAAATAATATGGACTACTTGTGTCTAGACAGTTTTTGAAATTCTAATAATGCAGACAGCTAGATAAATCCAATAAGGGAATTCCATGCTAAAACAGTTTAGGAAGAAAAAATGATCATTTTAACATTTCTAAATTATAATATCTTGGTAAAGTTCTACAATCATCTTCTGCTCCAAGTTAATATATTTAGTGCATTTTCAGTTTCATGTTCAATTTAAATAAAGTCACTTCTTGAGCTTGTAGCCTGAATTACTAACATAACATATAAAAGATACACTGTGGTCTCAGCTCACGGCAATAGAATAAGCAGCAGTTTGTGGGTTTGCAGCCTGGGTTAACCAACACCATTTCCAAACTTCTCAATGTCACTTAACTACAACCAGACTGGTGAGAAGTTAGGAAGGCAGACCATATGCCATTCATGAGTAAAAAAAAAAACAACAAAACAATTTGCTTTTCTACACAGTTAGTCATTCATTTTATGTGCCCTGTTAGAGCCTTGACAGTGAAGTTCTCTTCTGTAGGACACAAATAAACTCTGACTAATTTATTATCTTCCCTCCCATATATAATTTGAAATAGATACTTAAACATTACAAAATGCTTAGATGAAGATTCTGGGCAGAACAGAGGCTGGCTTCAAAACCAGATGACAGATTCACAAGATGCAACATTAAGACGGCTTAACGACAGCATAATTAACTTCATAATTATAAGGCTTTGGGAATTCTTAGTATTGGACAATCTTTAAATAGAGCATCTTTATTACTGAAACGGGAATTCATATTTGTGATGATGGTTATCATATGATCTTACAGAACTTGTACTTTCCTTAAAAAAGGAACTGTGTCTAGTAATTGTATTTAAGCTAAGAACATATATTAGAGAATGTTCAATGCACTTGGGTGCTCTAGCATTGATTTATTCAAGCATTTCACAAGATGTGTAACAGAAAGCATGTCAAGATTTTGAATGGACCCAAGTATTCTTTTTCTTTGCCTTTATTTAGATATGTGTTCAAATGGGCAGTAGTTCACAAACAATACTGCTCACCAAGATATACACTGAAATCAGTGCAACGCACTTAGAAGAATTTTTATTTTAAAACATTGCCTCAGCTCTCACAAGCAACACAGAAAGGCAAAGCACTTCTTGAGCCAGGGAACTGAGAGAGGCCACTAGGCAAGAAGCCACAAAATGAAATAGATGAAAAGAGTGAAATCTCTCTCTCTCAAGCAATGAGGATTCTTTTCCTTACTTTAATCATCAAGATAAAAATAGCCCTTGGAATCTGCATCCTATATCTTTACCATCTCATTCCAAATCTAACTTGAGGCTTGATAAAAAACCTAATACAATTTGTGAATCTCTCCCACTAGGAAAAGATAAAGTAAATCATGATATCGTAATTGTTTTAAGTCATTCTACCAATTTTCATTTTAAAATAATGATAAAGCTTCTCTATTTTTACAATTTCATAATGTCTTAGTCAAACTGTGGTCAGTAATATTATTCTGAATTCTTCCTAAAAAATGACAGGTTTTGACCTATTTCACCTCTGTCTAACAGACAGAAAGTGAAATGAAGAGTCAGGATGAAAGATGGAACATGGACATAAAGTCCGTACTCCAGCCTACTTCATTCAAGGAATGCATTTCAGCTTCTCTTTTTACACATTACTTTTATCTTGTCCTCTGCAAATAAGCAAAGACTTCAGTGGAATTAATCCCATGACACACTTGAGTTTGACTTCCAGAACTCAACTCTACTTTTTCATTCTGCCACAAGCCTGAAATCTGATACCGAATAGTACTAGAAGTTCTAATATCCATCAGACTAAAGCTTTCATTTCAAAATCATTTCATAGATGTGTTTATTTACCATTCAGTTTTCTACTACATATAAAGAGATTTTTGGTCATGGCACTTCCTGTCATAAAAGACAGCTATGTAGACCTGCCACGTGCATCTGATCTTATGTATCACCTCAGTAACAACAATGGGATAAAAATCATGCATTCTATCTATAGGTCTCTGTAAACTGACAAAATTATTTGTCTAAATTAGTCCAATAGGGATTGTGGTGGAAGAGATCATGAAAATAAATGAGAATTTAGATTTTTGCCATTTTTAAAGCTTTACAAGCCATTGAGGGGAAAAAAAAATACTGCTGTCAAAAGTTTTCTTTATAAACAAGAAAATCCTGTGGGAAATACAAAGATTCAGTCAGTTTCCATCTTCCTCCCAGTTCTGACCCTTTGCCTAGGAGCTGTCTTGCTAATTTTCTTCGTTTGAACTGTAATATATTACATATGTTTATTCTCTCTTGTGTACTTAAAACATTTTATAGTTCCTAATTTTCTAGTTATAAGATTATACCCTCTGATTTCCATGGCACTTTGCCAAGTATAACAGTTCATTCTGGGTTATTGAAAACATATGCAGAAGTTCCATCAAGCCTGATTTCCTATCCATCTTTTTTCTTTCACAAATGTTCTTTCTGAACACACTGGTGCCTCAGACATTTTACCATTTCTCTTCTTCCCTTTCCGTACTAACTACTGTCCCTTGCAATATTAATGGCTTCAGAAATTTCTTACTGGACATACTGCAGTAAATGGAGCAGACAGTCCTCAGAAGTCAATTGTACAGTGGGAGCTACATGAACGCATAGTTAGTGGAGAGTTGTGGGGCAGGGATTCGGCTCCCTTATCTAAAGGAGGCAGTTTTGGATTTCCCCAGCCTGCAGTAAGTGCTAGGAATACATAAGGATTTGCATAAGGGGAAGGCTTATTAAGTGGCTGCATGTAGGAAATGCAGTTAACAGGGTTATACTCTGATGCTTGTCCATTGGTACCCAAGAGAAAAGCTATTTGCATTGTTTGTTACCTTGCTTGTCACCCTTGCTAACTAACTTACTTATTTGTCTATTAATAGAACAATAATGCATCAACTAAGTTATTTGTATCGATAACATCTTAAAGCTTTTGTGAAGCCCATGAAAGTTCTTTCTGAAATTGTTCCCACTTACATCACATAGGGAACACCACAACTTAGATTCAGAGGTGAGCTGGGAGTATCCCCCATGATCAGTGTCCCAGCCTTACCACAATGCTGCTTCCTCAATCTGCACAAGCAGTGCCGAGCTTGCCTTTTCATTCTGCCCTTGGAGATCTATAACAGTTTCCCATGATTGCTCTTATGCCTTTCCTGTATTTCACTTCAATCAAAGCTGTCTCTGCACTGGTAGCCAAACTACATGTCATTTCATCCTTCAGTCAAAGCGTACTCCCTTGTCTCTCATATTCCTCTATATTGGTGTGGCAATCCATTTTAAAGTGTCTGCGACCCCGTTAGAATGCAACTGGGAAAAAAAAAACAAAAAAAAACATAATGTGCAATCTTGGAGAAAGAAATAGATAGGGAAAAGAATGACACGGTGACAAAGCAAGGAGAGAAATAAGTTAGAGAGAAATTCTGTAGACTCTGCTTTCTCTAGTTAGGCAAAGTTCCCCCCTACCTGCACAAAAAGTCTGATGATGGGAGGAATCTGGCACTCACTCCCAAATTATCCATCCTTCTGCACCATTCTGCATGGCACTGTCAAGGTACAGACATGCTTGCAAAACCTGCTTAACTCATAAATAATACTGTGAAGAAAAACAGAGGTGAAACTTTCCTGTACGTTGGTTTTCTTTAAGCAAGATCTACTACTGAAACAGTTAATCATGCTCCTTCTACTTCTCCCAGCAGCTTCAAAGTGACAAACACATTTCTCATTTCTCTGGCTACATGGCAGTTTGACCACATTTCTTACCAGAGCTCTTTGTCACGCCGCATTTGTATTTTGAACTTCCTTGTCTGAAAAATTCCACAGAATATACTTTGGCAATTCAAATACCCAATTAAAATTCGACATAATTCACAATTATTTGATTCAAAAGTAACAACCTAAACTCATCTGAGCTCATTTCCTCACTGCCGTACAGCTGCTTATTGAGGCACTGTACCAACAGCTGAGCAATGGTGCTTCTGCACATGCAGTTCAAGCATGCCTCTAGAAAAGCAGCTCACTGTTCTGTACTGTGTTTACATGGCAAGGTTTGGGTAGCCAGCGCAGCTTCTATAAGCAGAACCCAGCACATCCCCTTATCAGATCAGAGCCAGCTCCAGCTGTTCCGAAATGGGCTTGTCAATGCCAGATCTGAGCCTTGAGCAACACTGGTTGTGCTCTGGTTGTACACTGCTGGGCAACAGCAGATGGGAGAGAGGAGCGAGAAATGGGAGACAACAGCCCTGCAACCACCATGGTCAATGCAGAGAGCAGAAGGTATTCCAGGTGTGGAGCAGAAGTTCCCTGCAGCCCAGGAGACTCTCATGGTGGAGCAAGCTGTCCTCCTGCAGCCCATTGGCACCACGCAGAGCAGAACTTCACGTGCAGCCACAGAGGAGCCCACGGTGCAGCCACGCTTGTGGCTGAAGGAGGCTTCAGACCCTAAGAAGCCCCTGCAAGAGCAGACCCTGAGCTGGAGCTGCAGCCCATGGAGAGGAGCCCATAGTGGGGCAGGAGGGCTAGGGGAGCTGCCACCCGTGGGGACCTATGCTGGAGTAATGAACTCCTGAAGGGTGGGCCCTGTGGTATGGGCCCACGTTGGAGCAGTGCTTGCAGCCTATGAGAAGCCCAATTAGAATCAGCTGGGGAAGTATGACATGCCATGGGAGGGACCCACATGGAGCAGGGGCAGAGACTGATCACAGAATCACAGAACTGCAGGAGTTGGAAGGGACCTCAAGAGATCATCAAGTCCAACCACCTTGCTAAATCAGGTAGCCTACCATAGGTCACACAGGTCAGTGTCCAGACAGATCTTGAATATCTCCTTAGAAAGAGACTCCACAACCTCTCTGGGCAACCTGTTCCAGTACTCCGTCATCCTTACTGTAAAGATGTTATTCTGCATGTTAATACGGAACTTCCTATGTTCAGGTTTTAGGCCATTATTCTTTGTCCTATCACTATGCACACTGAGAAGAGCCTGGCCTCATCCATTTGCCTCCCATCTCCCTTTAGATATTTACAAGCATTTATCAGATCCCCTCACAGTCTTCTTTTCCCCATGCTGAATAGATCCAGGATACTCAGCCTTTCCTCATATGGGAGATGTTCCAGGACCTTTATTGTATCTGTGGCCCACTGCTGGATTCCCTGGGCACAGTATTCTAAATGTGGCCTCATCAGGGCAAAGTAGAGGGGGAGGAGCACCTCCCTCAGCCTTCTGACCATGCTCTTTTTAATGCACTCCAGGAGACAGCCCAAATCTGAGTTGCTGCCCAACTCTCAAGCCTGTCCATGGCTTGCTGAATGGCAGCAGAGACTTCCAGTGCGTCAGCCACTCCTCCTACCTTTGTATCATCAGCAAACTTGCTGAGGGTGGACTCCTTGAAATGGCTACTCTTTGTGAAAATTCATTTGCCATTACCCATTACCTTTGTTGATCAAAGTACAAGCATTAATGCACCCCTTATAGCTTATTTTTTCTCAAAGAAAGCTGAATTACAGTGAGCAGGGAAGCTCTGAAGGGAAGTAGGCCAGAGAGAATTCTTAGGCAAGGTGACCAAAATTACAAGCATGTCTGCGGATTGAGTTTTGGATTGTTTTTATTTTCAAAAGAATACAACTGATCTAAACAGTTAAAATAGAATGGTTTCTACTATTAGTTTTATTGGAAAATCTATTGGTCTGTCAAACTAATTAGCTGACACCACTGTTGCAGTATATTAAATTCTGCATTAACGAGGAACTTGGCATCCTCATTTGCAGATATGTATCTCATTGGGAGACTGAAAATTTGCTAAACAAGACACCTGATAACAACATTTCTGAAGTTCGTACCTGATAAAATCCGTTTCTCTCTCTGCATACACATTATGCTTGAGGAAATTCTTTTCTTGTTACTTGGGTTAGCTTTAATGCTGTTTTGTGCTAATGAAGACTCATAAAGTTACCATAAGAGGTTCTATATCCCAGAGCAAGGTGTTGATAGTTTCGCAGACCTTGATATATAAGCTGCTATAATATTCAAATATCTCCAGATGAATACACTTACAATGTAAGCTAGTATTGTGAATCACTTTAATGCCAGAACTTGGATGGGAGTGACTATTTAAAAATTTATTTAGCATTTTGCTTCTATAAAATCCTCTTTCTTTCTTCTCGCCATTTTCAGCGTATTTTTATAACCTTGCTAAGCTCAGGTAAAGGTGGAGGTAGCAAATGCCTAGCTTGTATATAAAATAAATGAGCCTTTCTAATTTTTGCTGATAAAATAAAACTTTCACCTAAATTAGGTTGAAATACGCATTTATTCTTCTGCATTTATGTGGCTTTATTTATTTTAAGTGCCTTTTTGTACTTCAGTGAACAATTACAAATCATTCTCCCAATTTCTTCAGACACTCAGGCGTGCCAAGAGCTAATTAACTAGTGTGACAATTGCAAGAAGCAGCAACATAATTCAGTTTTTGAATGACTGGAAGGTATTTAATTTGAATAAAAGAGGAATTAAATAGCAGTAGTAATATATGGTATTGACAGAAAGGGTACATATATCAGAAGGGTTGCTACCAAAGTATTTGCAGGTACTTTCAAAACTCCACTTTGGAGTTGTGAAATTAGGATTAATTGTCTGAAGCTGTTTTATAGACTATTTCACACATTTAATACCTTACAATCTATTGAGGCAATCAGCCATGTGTAAAGAACAAGTTTTGAATCGATTCCCTGATTAAGTAAAATATAAGAGTCTTCATATGCAAAGTGTTGAATGCTTAATGGAAGATTTATTTTCCACAGTGGAATACTGGTAAATGACCTTTTTCAATATTGTGGATGCCTGTTTTTGAGACAGCATGCACGACAATGAAATTAGCAGAATTTGAGCAAGTATTGGCACAGCTCAGAAATCAATTCTGCTCTTGCTGTTAGAAGTAAAGTTGATAGAAGTAATAACTTAGTGGTGTAGACTTTTATTTGGTAACTCTCTGCATTATCCTTCTTATACCAACAATTTCTTTTTTGTTTAGTTTAAGTAAGCTATCACTATGTCCTTTAAAATATATTTTAAAAAAAGAGATCTAATATTGGAAAAATATTGTTCATCTCTTTTCTAATAACGATATCAACTGTAAGAATGAATACAGTTTCCAAGAAGTTTGTGAAGGAGAATGCAATGAGAGACAAAAAACAGATTTCATAGAAATATTGGTCCTGTGTGAACCAGATTTTGCTTTATGTTCTCTATCAGCCATCACTCGCAACTTTTGGAGTCATATTGTCCCTTATCCAAGGCAGTCCACAATTAGTTCTTTACTTTAGAGCATTGGTGAATTTAAGCGAAACCCTTAATCACTGCCATCTATTCATCCAGCTCTTGGAAGGGTTCTAGTTGTATGTGAACTGGATTCCTGTAGAATGAAACCAACTGGAAAATACACTCCAGATTTCCACCTAGAAGGCTTCCAGTCTCCACTGGGAACACAAAAATCCAAACCAAGAAGTTGACTCCACCATGATTATGTCTTACAGTGAATACGGACATTAACATATTGGTAACAGGTTCTAAAAATGTCAACCTGTAACTCCCTGATGTTCTTCTTGTGCTTTTCTATGTATGGAACATGCACAGAGGCCCAGAAGATCAAAAGGACTGCAATTACCCAGGAACTGAGAGTTTCAGAATGATTAGAAGGATTTTTATGTACTAGGTCATGCCAAAAACAAATGGGCTTGCTAATAGTATACTCTACTGGGGTAAATATGTTGTACTCAAGTTCTTAAGTAATATATTAAACATTATTTAAACTCTATCTTGGGTGTTAAAGCATGCCATTTTACAGCAGTGCTAAACCAACAACCTTTAACTTCTATTGTGAAATAAACTCCATATAAATTATTAGCCAAATGAATTTTAGCTTGACTGTTATCTACCAGGACTCCTTGCAACGTGATCAACATCCAAATTTCTTTTCTTTTCTTTTTTTTTTTTCAATTGGGTGACACTCACTTCACATTGATATTATGTTCCTAACAGCCGTTTACTTAGCCACACTTGGATCTTTAGACTACAGCTTCTAATGTTATAAAAAAACCTTACAAATAGAAGAAATGCTGTTTACATCCTGCATGACTAAAATACAGAACTTGAGGTCCTCAGGCATCATAACTAGCCCAGTTCAACTTAAGACCTTCACAAGGAAAGCTTATTCTTCTTCCTGTTCATCGAAACTCATAATATGTTTGTTTCTTCAGAACAAATTTCAGACTTGAGTAGGAAGTCAAGATAGCAAAAATAAAAGATTTCTTTTTTGTATTTTTTAAAAAGGCAAGAGCTGATTTTTTAGTTTTTTTTTTTTTTTTTTTTCCCAGGCAGCTGCTGTTCTCACAATCCAGACTGCAACTCAGACAGATTTTTCAAACCTTGAACTCAATTTTCTGCTTTGCATTCTCCAGTCAGAAGAAGCATGCAATGAAAATAATGGCACACAAGTTCATTAGAGCATTATCTATCCTTTTGTTTGTTAGATGCCTATTTATTTTTCTGTAGAAATATGATAAACATTATGAGCCATTCTAATGTATCACCTTTTTTCCTTAGTAATTTTTTTTATTTTTACTTATTTCAGTCTGTCATTCCCCTTTCTTGACTATTCAACAGCATGCATACAAAAGTGTAAGATAATTGCTTATCTTGAGAAAACTCCTTCAGAATGAATATATATATATATTAATCCCTGGATGAAATCTACCAATACATACTGAGTTTAGTTGTGATTGAACTCAGTTTCTGAGTCAATAGTTTGAAGAAAGAGAATTTTTCTAGGCCCAGGATAAATCTCTTCTCCTACCGGGTCTTTTCATACAATATGTAGTAGGATAATATATGAGGGACTGAAAATGTACAGTTAGGAGACTGAAAAGCATTATCTTGTCAAATTCTTCTTTCACTAGGAGATTCGCATATTTTGCTTCAATGGCGTACAACACTGCAAGAGAAGATTCTCTAAAACAGTTGGAAAACAGAACTAGGATGAAAAACATTACACTGAAAATTACAGTGCTAAAATTCATGATGAAAATGTATTTGCAGAGATAAAGAAGGCTTCACAAGCTTTTCCAGCTTTTCATATTCTGTGACCTTGCTTAATCTCATAAAGCACTATGCAGTCGCATGGAAAACCACCGATAATTTCTTTAACAATCAGATGTGCGCTTCATGGAATAGACAGTTGTTAACCTATTGTAGTAATTGTCTGGTTCCCAAGTATACAGTTTAAAAAAAATCAAGTCAGTATGTAAATTTTATCAGCCAAATGCACTCATTACATTACTTCACTATTGCCAAGCTATTCTAATGGAATTACATCAGAGATTAATTTGGTCCCATGTGTTATTTATCCAGTATATTGTTTAATAAAATAAAAATATCAATTAAATTTTTTGAAGAGAAGCAACAAAGAAGGCAGCAAATATTCTTTTCACATTTGGATGTTAGCCAAATTCCAGAGCTAGGTAAAATGTTTATATTTTGAGGCTATCTTAATGGGGAATCTAATTTTTTAATGTGATCCTGCTTACCTACAAAGACTGTATGAATACCTGTTTCTAAGAATTCAACATTATGAAATGCTTTGCTGATAGCAACTCCAAATCTATATTCATTTAGACACAAATCATCTCTATGCTACAGTGCTTATCCAATACCCAGAGAAGTCATATCTGATGAGCTGTAACCAAATTTAGCAGCAAAAAATAACAATTCTAACTTCTTCTGTATCTGTTGGTAGTACAACACACCAGAGCACAACCAATTCAGGAGAGCTTTTAAGTGCACTGGTGACAACTTCCTCACACAAATGCTGGGGAAGCAGAAGAAGGAAGGTACTCTGTTAGATCTTGCACACAAGTTAAAACATGGCAGATATCTGAAGGCTGGGGACAGGCTTTGGTGCTGTGACCACAGAACAGTGAAGTTCAGAACAGTGAGGGGCAAGAACAAGGTAAATACTATGATCAAAACTGTCAGCTTCAGAACAGACTTTGGACTGATCAGAGTGAGTTTGGAAGAATTCCATGGAAAATGATCCAATAGAGAATGGCCTAAGGCAGTTTGTTGATTTTCAAGTATTACTTCTTCCAAAACAAAAGTTGGTCCATCCCTATGGGAAGGAAGCCAAGCAAAGTCAGTAGAAGGTCTGCAGAGATGGTCAAAGAGCTCCAGACTAAACTCGAAACATAAAAAGGAAGTATACAGGAAGTAGGAGAGCATTCAAATGACCCAAGAAAGAGTACAGAGACACTGTCAGAATGTACATCTGCCAATCTAAGAAAGCAAAAGTCCACCTGCAATTGAATCTGTTGACAGATGTAGAAAGTAACAAAAAGGGCTTTTATGGGTCCCTAGGCAAAAAAAAAAAAAAAAACAGGAAGCCTAGGGAAGGTATGGGCAACAGAAGACAGGAAAAGACCAAGTTACTCAATACCTTCTTCACCTCCGCCTTTACTGCTAAGACTAGCCATCAGGAATTCCAGGCATCTGAGGCCCCTGTGAAGCTTTACAGCAAGGAAGGCTTAATCTAGGTGGAAGAGGATTAAGTTAGGGAATATTTAAACAAAGGGAACATGCACAAGTTCATGGGACCAAACAGGAAGTATCCATGAGCACTGAGGGAGATAGCCACTCTCAGTAATCTTTGAAAGGTCATGCTGATCAGTTCTTGAGGACTGTAAGAAAGAAAATGTCATTCCTGTCTTCACTAATGAACAGAAAAGATGAAAGTATGAATTTCTACAGGTAAAATGTATTGGGCAGAAAAGTAAAAATTAATTTTATGGCAGAAAAATTCAAGTAAACAGACAGACAAAATTATGTAACTGCACTGCCAGTATTTGTGTTTCTTACATCCATAAATGAATATAAATATATGTCGCTTATTTCCAAAGCTGTTGTAGATTTATAACTCAAACAGAGGGGACAAAGTCACTGTATGATCCATAGTGAAAATGCTGCAGTAACATACAGAAGTTACAAGACCCTTGCAAAGGCTAAACTGGCTAGCAATGGGCAAATTTTGATGTCAATACTGAGACAAAGCAATTTGAAATTTAAGGTATTCTACTGTGTTTTAATTACTTCCTTGCTTTAAGTAAATACACTTCAGTTTCTTGGTGAGAATCAAGATCAGTGATTAATTCTTCCTGCTATTGTTCTATTAATTACACTTAGAATAAGAAGCAATGACTTGTTAGTAAGAAAGATAATGCAGTTTTGAAAATGAGTATACCTATATAAATATTCAGCCCAATTAAAGAAATCTCGCACTCCACCTTTGGATTTACAAGTCAAATATCTTACACATAGGTTTCATCTATAACCAAAAATTGGTCTACAAAATATGAATATTAAAGCTTTTCAATAAATTTATTAAATTTAGTTATATAAACTGGATTCTCTCAAATTGTTTTTATGATTAGCAATTTTTCTGTATTTATTTTTCAGGAGGAATAACTGTAAATCAAGAGCTACTGGCAAATATTTCTACTTAAAAAGCAAAATAAGACTTGCTCCATAATTATACTAAATATCTTATTCTTTACTGTAACATACAAATCAATTTGACTAACATTGAAGAACCTGTCCCTAAATAATTAGCATATAGGAGCACCATCGATTATATAACATTGAAATATGATGGCATATAACTAGGCACATTTCACTTCATAGATAAGTCTGAAGATAATCACAGTTAAATTACACAGTCAAAAATTTTCCTTCTTCACATTTGAAAATCAAGCCAAGAAATGCTGTAGAGTTAATAAACTGTCATGCTCATTCTTCTACACTATATGAAAGAAGCTCAAAGGAAAATTACCTTGCAGGAAATGCAATTAAATAGAACAGGAAAAAAAAAAAAGCAAAAAAAAAAAAAAAAAAAGTTTCATCAGAAAAGTTTCTAAGTATCTTATACAACGAATTAACTATTGAGATGTTTGTGTCAGATACTAACATCCAGTTCATACTCTCAAGACAAACAAACAACAACAAAAAAAGGCAGACAAAAACAGAAGATTTCTATTGCTTTTCTGCTTGAATTACACTACTGAGCAGAGTGAATGAATGATTTAAACAGTTCTCAAATAGGCACAATATACTTTTATGTGTACCTTTTGCAACATTGCTGAAGTCAATTAACTCAGTTGAGGTTTTACATTTTACCTGCAATGTATAAAAAAGTATGAGATTCCAGTGATTATTTCTTGGAAGATGGGTATCTGCTGAGAACAAAGATAGCTAAAATGCAGACTTTCCTTTTCAGAAAATATTTATGTTTGTTCAGAATTTGATTTCAATCCTAATGTTACTGTTCCCCCCCCCAAAAAAAAGGATATTCAGTGAACTAGAAATTCTGAGAATGGGCTTTTCAAGGAACAAAGGGACCAACTCTTTCACTGTTCCTTACAATTTGTATGTCTGATCAGTCCACATCTCCTCAGGTCATGAGGAAATTAGAAGGCATTTTGCTCTTTAACAGTAAAAAGGGTTGAGTTGCCAAGAATAGCTATCCTTGTCCACCTACACTTAGGTATAAATATTAATTTTAACAACAACAAAAAAATATTTTCAATCTCTGATGAATTTCACATCAAAATCTACTACTCTTGGTAGGAAAGTCTGCTAATAGTTCTATAACACGGTGGAGATAGAACGTACAGTCCAACTTTGAGGTTTAAGGTCAGGAAACAACCATTATGACAAAGCTTTAGAGGAAGTTTCCAAGACCTCCTATTGACCCATGTGAAAGTAAATTGAGGACACACCTGCTTAGACCTGGAACAATGACAGAGACCTTGTGGAAATGAAAGGGGGAAAAACACTTTGCAGTACAGTGAGGAAATGTTAAAGCTGAAGATACAAGACTTCTCTACCAACAGCTGTAGTACGATCAAGCTCTCAGCAATAACAAATATGCCAGCTGTAGGACTATCAGTCCTACACTTCCCCATTCCTGCTCACAAAAGTATGCATGATAGGGATGCAAGAATCTCACTTGTCACTCATGATTCTACTTCCACATTATGCTCAGAACAATCCTGATTTACACCAGCAGGGAGCCTGATTTAGCAGCAGAAATATAAGCTGCAGAACCCTCCATGAAATGGGTGGAAGAAACCCCATGAATGCAGACCCCATGAATGCAGAAACCCAGCACACTTTGTGCATTGCACCCCCTCACATGCAGTCTGGCAGCTGAGATCTTGCCCAATTTCTGCTAACAAGAAAGAACTACTGTAGACCCACAGGAGATTCTGTCAAGTCAAATATTTATCTTCTGACCTTTTGTACTGAAGAGGGTAATTGAAAAACAACAGCAAAACAAACAAACAAAAACAAAACAAAACAAACAAAAACACCTGAGTGTGCACATCCCTGCAATAGTTTCTGTATATTACTTCATTAGAAATGTAGAAAATTATCTAGGAAATCCGTTGCCAACTGACAACATTGTTAGTAACAAAAAAACACCCAATGGCCACAAAGAGCTTTTTTATTAATAATAGTTTCTATTACAAAAAGCCTTCCTTCAAGAAAAGTGTTATTAGCAATGACTCAGGACATATTTTGATTCATTTATTGAATCCCTTGTTCTTCTGATTTATTAAAATGGGACTTCCTAGGTTAGTGAGGCTTATTACAGTCTTGTTGAATTCTCCTTCACTTTTCATTATTGAGTTCTTATATTTAAGCCACTACTTTCTTTCTGCTCTCTGAAATCCAGTAACTTAGCCCCAAAGACTTAACACAGAAGGAGAATGCAGATAAGGAAAATACAAAGCTACAAAATGCTTAATATGCTTTAACTGGACAGTGGACAGAGAAGCTTAAAAGCCATTTTAGTTCCAGTATCTCTTCTTCCCTAGAGACAGTGATACTCATTTATTCTGTAATTTATATATGTACCCTCCCACATTTTTCTTTTATTCAAACCTAAGCCGATAACAGGTGGCAGTCTTAGCATGAGAGGACCACATGCTGTGGACATTAATGAGTTTCCTTCAGGCCCAAACAGAAGTTTAAAAACCTTAGGTTAACTTACTCTCTTCTTAGGTTAAGTAAAAATATTTCAACTCATGCAAGCAGCTCAGCAAGATCCAAAGGAGTGGAGGGATTTAAAGCTCTTCCATGGTTTACTTCCAGTTCAGCAATTTTCAGCTACTAATTAGGCAATGAAGTAAATCATAAATTCTCTCTTCTGGAATCCAGTATCCATGTGATACCCAAAAACAAGTGAGAAAGGAAGACTGGGATTTATATTCCAATTATATTCCAAAATTTATCTTTACTTCAGTGATTGACTTCTATGAAATACAGCAAAACAGCAATTCTGGCTATAGTCAACAAACTGCAAATGCTGCCCTAAAAGAGTCAGCGTAATGCCACAAGTGGAATATATCATTTTGATGTTTGCAGTGCCTTATAAGCTTTAAATATTTAATATCTTTAATGTTTCCAGTCTAACACAGAAATAAGAATACAGCAAGTTGACTAAAGCAATAGTTCATGAGGACAGAAACATCCTTAGTAAAGTGCAAGTTTTAGTTGTGAGTTAAATGAACAGAGCTTTGGTGTGCCTTCATTTAGATGGACTTTTGGGAAGCTTAAATCTCATGAACTCAAACCTAAGATGGCAGAAAAAAAAGACGGTGTTTGCTCATGAAAATATTCATCACACATCTTAAGGTAATGCCTCCTATTTTATGATATTGACCATGGTATCAGAGGCAAATGTTGGTGGTATGGCAGTAGAGACTGAAACTTCCCACCAATATTCTGTTACACACTGTTGCCATGTGACATATAGCAGTGGAGGGGCAGTCTGATAGAATGGCATATAAAGCAAAGTGATGTTACTGTATTCTTCCTTGTAGAAAAAATGGCACCTATTGACATTCGTCAATGCTTCCTGAGTGTTTATGAAGACCAAACAGTGGATGTCGGCACAGTGAGGTGGTGAGAGTTATGTGTCAGTAGTGACAGCAGCGACCTGAAAGACAAGCCACTTTCCAGATTGCCATGCAAATTTGAACAAGCATGGCATGTAGGCTCTTGTTGATTTCTGGTGAAAAAGCAGAGCTAATGGTGGTGACTGTGTTGAAAAATAATATTCTATAGCAAAGAATTTGGTCAATCAGATAGTGTTATTGTGTTCTTTATGTTTGTTGTAGTTTCCATGAAAATAAATAGGACACATTACTTTCAGAGTGACCTACTACCCATTCCAGGGAAAGGAAAAGACATTAGTCTGTATAACAACATGGTTGGCTCTAGATGAGCTGTAGTAAGTATGGATATTTATGCTCTCTTAGTTTTAAATGTTCACATTTATGGATAACCTGAGGTTTCACAATGATTGTGACAAGAATTATGGTGTAGAAGTAATCATTAGATGGGAAGACTGGACAAACAGTGTGTATCAGAGAACGAGCAGTACAATATCTAAAGAATTTTAGTTCACGGCAGGACGTTAGAAAGCAAAAAGTCTCTACATCTATTCACTTGCTTTTCTTAGTATTTTAAGTACCTCATGCTGGCTTTTATCATCAGGACATTTCATCATTATGTACCAATATGCATATGACAATTCACAAAGATTCCCAACGGTCTTAAGATAATAGGGTATTCAGTAACCTGAACCAGGATTTAAATGGAGATCTTTGAGTTGGAAGATTCTCTTTTTATTACCAGCTTTGTGAACCACAATTCATTTATCATGCCCTTAAAATAAACCACATTTCCAAAAGAATGCTTTAACATCTCTTTTCTTCTTCAGTTATGACAACTGGAAAAAAATTGTGAAACATGTATTTCTGTTCTGACTGACAGCTTATACAAATTATTCCTTTATGTCTTTGTAGTTGTACATTCAATATTTTAAATTCCTTAAACTTCACTTAGTTGTGTTGAATTCCATTAGGAGTCTCAAGTCTGTCAGAGTAATGATCTATTTCAGTTTTCAGACTATACACATACTTCTTTTAATTTACAACCTTTAAGTTAAGAAGTCTATTTTCTTCTCCCTTTCAATGGATACATAACAAATTCTAATCATTAGCTCATGGGATCATGAAAAAATGATTATTTTTCTATCAGTATTTGAGTCTAGTCCTTCAGAGAGGGATATAACTTGTACTTAAAAAAGGCACATCCATCCAAATGTCTTTCAATAACCGTGCTAGTTCCCATTAAACATCCAGGTTTCCCTCTTAATTATATGGATGAAGATGCCATTCAGATGTCCCCCTGAAGTAACAGGAGAATTAGCTCAAACAGTAGAGTACTCACTTAGCATGTGAGTGGTAGCAGGATTGATGCCTACATTCTTTAGTGTTTTGGGTCCCTCACTATAAGATAGATATCAAGGCCCTAAGGTGTATCCAGAGAAGGACAACAAAGGTGGTGAGGGGTGTGGAGCACAAGTCTTATGAGGAGTGACTGAGGGAACCGGGATTATTTAGTCTAAAGAGGGGCCTCAAGGGAAACCCGAAAAGAGGTTGTGGCGAGGTGGGCTGAATACCTAGCAATAGGACTAAAGGGAATGGTCTCAAGTTGCAGCAGTGAAGTTTCATGTTGGACATTAGGAAAAAGTTCTTCTCTGCAAGAGTGGTCAGGTGCTGGAATGGTCTGCCCAGGGAGGCAGTGGAGTCATTGTCTCTGGAGGTGTTCAAGGAATGTTTAGATGTTGTACTGAGGGACATGGTTTAATGGGGAAATATTTGTGGTAGGCAGACTGTTGGACTGGATGATCTTGGAGGACTTTTCCAACATTGGTTATTCCACGATTCTATGATTCAGAGTAGAAACTCACTACTGCCCAAACAAATAAGAAAAATGGGACCCTGTAGCTTCAAAAGGTAGGACTGAGATAGAGGATTCGAAATGGAATATTAATGAATCTCAACATCAACACCAATTGTAGAATGTAGTTTTAATTTTTTTCCCCCAGCAATAAAAAGAGCTGGATATTCTACAAGATGGTGAAACAGATCATTCACCCAATTTCCCACCTTCCAGTTGGTGTTGTGGTACATACTTAGGAGCTTACAGCTTTGAGGGTTGTATCTTGCAATCAGTCTAAGAGCTGGACTTTCATGCATTGCCTAGGAATGTTCCAAATGTTATTAGTGAAGACTTGGAAACTACTTCTTAATCACATCAACAGATGTTCTGCATAAAAGCTGTGAGCAGTATATACTCAGGCTTGGTGAGAAAGGATTTTTCATAGTAAGCATAATAAATGGGCATAATATATAGATGCTATAGGCACCATGAGTAGATTAGAAATTAAAATTCTTATAAATCTGAATCCTTATTAGCATGAGATGGAATGTATGAATTATGTGTTAAGCAGGGAAGAAAACACAGTACTGCACATACATACAATACATTGCACAAAAAAATGTCAGAGCCCATCATCCTTCATCCTCTACATCCCAGTCACTAATAAACTCTGTGAATAAAATAAACCTCACTAAGTTTTTCCTCTTCTTATCACTTCCATTCTCTCATTCTACTTTACATGCCAGTTTTTCCTATTCTGATTTACAGGCCTTTTCATACCTCAAGTCTCTCCTGTAGAGTACTTTCCCATGATGCCTTGAAAAAGAAAAGGTAGCACATATTAAATTCCAAGACAAATCTTTCCTCAGTCTTCTCACTGCAACCTGCCTGTGTGTCTTTGTTCAGATTTTAAATAGCTCAGGTTAAAGATTTAATTTGTCACCTTGTGCAGAGCAAATACATATAATGACATTTAAGAAAGAGTCAATTACTGTGATAATTAGCTCCTTCAGGTAACATCCAGAGGCCAATGCTGAGGTCAGTGTATATTGCATAATATCACATGAGCTTATATAGAGAATTTATATAGAAACTCATTAGAACACAAAGATAGTCTACAAGAGTTTATACAGTAAAAAGCAAAAAAGTAACGTCAGCCTCTCAGCTATGAAATCACTCTCCACTTGGCAGAGCATCCGGAGGGCAACTCTAGCACAGGGCAGCCAAAAGACTGTGGGATTCTTCTCATCCTACCCACACAGATGTGGCGAACCACATTTTCTGTGCTTCTGGTCAAGTTCCTGCAAAAATCCTGACTCTCTTAAGTATTTTCCTTTCAGCTTCAGGGACCAAAGGAGAAAGCAAATCTTCCTTTAGGATCTTGCTTGGATGTCCAAAGGAACAGAAACATCAAATTCATCTTTTTGTCTTCCACCTTCCCCACCTGCCTGACATACTGAATGGATCGTGAAGCCAGAAAGAATATTTTCTATGACTTGAGTTAACGCTCACTTTGGGCATCTGTTTATTGCTCCCATAGACACCCTTCCTGCTTCCCATCATCTGCAGGCAGAACGTGCCCAGACACTGCCAGCCACTCCTTGCATGATGCAGTTTCTAGCAGCAGTGATTTTATACATTTATGCCCAAACATTTTCTCACAGTGTTAAATCTGTTTTGATTTTGAACACATATTGCACCTTTTACAAATGCACAATTGATTTTTTTTTTTTTTCATACAACATACAATTGGACATTATCCTATATTCTGGCTAAAAGTGTTTTTGTGCATAAGAAATTTCTTCTTTACTTCTGTTTTTTTCCTATCTCCAAAGATTTTGCATTGATTAGATGCAAAATTAGATCATAACTTGCTAAATATAATTTTCTTTCGTATGACAGCTCTTTGGATCTCTGCTTCTCATGTCACTTTATTACTCATTGTGCAAATTATATTAAAAATTTAATTTTTCTACTCATGTAAAAAGAATTTTTCAAGACATCAAATTGCATCCAATTTACATCTATCATTCTTAGTGATAAAACAAAAATAAACCTGTCTCACATAATAAATGAGCATTGCCACACAGTTCTGATTATAAACACAGTATCATCTCTTGCATAATAAACTCAAAATTGTTTGCTTTTCTTTCTCTAAACACTTCAGTAACACTGCTTGCCACTAGTTGAAAATTCCTGCCATTGTAAAGCAGTACAAGACAATGTTGCCAAGGAGAATAGTACATTTTTACTATACTGTCCCACAGTATCTGATTTTGCAAAGGGTTAGTAAAATAAACCACCAAACCCTTGCAGAAATAGATTTTCACTTGATATAACTCAGCACCGTAACACTTTTTATCCTTTAGCTATCATCCTGACTGAGCACTAGGCCATGCCTGTTCTGTATTCACACAGGAATGCCAAGCTTATTTTTCAAGCCCCCGTTAATATTTCATTTTTAAAAGAAAATCTCCTGACACAAGCATCACAAGTAATGCATGGCAAAGACTGACAACATACAACATTTCAGGTCAAATATTCAATAATGCATTTGACTTTTCCTAACCATTTGGTCCAAACAAAGAATCTTGAAGCCAACAGTTAGCAAGACAGCAAAGTCATGTTTTGCTAGATTGGCACAGAAGGAACAAATAAAAGAAGTTAAAAGTGTTTTTAATTACAACTCTGGAGTTTAAATTGAGGTGAAATTTCCCATATGACAAAGTTGCAAGCAGTTTTACAAGATCTCCCTCTTAGCATCTGAGCAGTGTGAAATCCTTTTCCTGTTTTGAGATGAAGTTTTGGGGAGGAAGCTGTAACAAATCAGAAAATAAATTGGTTTCTGCCCTGATTACAGACATTTTAGAGCAGAGCTGTTTTTTTAACAAAGAGCATGTCTACTGAAGTTGACATCTGTTAAGAGTAGACCTGTCTTTTATGATCATTTTGTTCAGTTACAGATATATTAAACAAATACAGATTCCGATTTCTTCATCAAACACACCTGGAACCCCAACAGCAAATAACAGACAGATGAATATTCTAATTATTTTCATGTTTCAGTGGAACCCAAAGAATTGACAAAATAAAGTTAGGACTTGAAAAAAATCTAAAACAAAATATGAAGGAGAAAGCAGAGAAATAATGAAACTGTAAATAAGTCTAAGTACTAAGCCATCCTGACTGCACAAATTAGTCATACTTGAAAGTATGAAATTACAATACCTTTTATATGGAACAAGAACAGTCTAGTCACTCCTAAAAATCCCATGACCAGAAAGATACATTATGTCAAAACAGAAGTTCAGGTATTTCTGAACCTCCTTTTCATTTTCAGTAGATGCCATATCCCCTTAAAATAGCAGAGAGAAAAGGTCAGATGAGCTAAGCTGCGTGAGGGAGAGAGTACCTAATAGGGGAAAAAGGAGAGAAGCAATGAGGAGAGATATGTATTGTGAAGGCATTGCCTTGGGAACAGAGAAACCTACTTTTCACTTCTTGTATTTTCTCCCTGGACCATATTACAGATATTAGTAAGTCAGTGAGTGCCTCTGCACATATGAGATGATACTCATGCTCCTAACGGACAGGGGAAGGAAAGATGTGTGGACAGAGGCAAAACAGTGCTTCTGTAACAAGCTTTCTCCTATCACCAGCAAGCAGTCCCCTGACAGAATACATTTTCTACTTTTTTACTGGTAGGGCTGAATTACTTGTTTTTACAGGTGGGCATGAAAGCCACCATCAAGGGCTAAGCCCTTTGCTATAAAACACTGCATACAATGAAAAGGTAATCTTTGCCCTAAGGAGCTGACATCTGTATGTATTATGGAGGGTAACACTGAAATATAGCAAACCATGTGGGGGCAGCAAGGTGAACCTGAACCCATTGCAGTTAGTGCCACACATCACCACCTGCTACATCTTTGCAGAGTGCTTCCCAGACAAAAATCCACCTGTTATTAGCAAGTTGACTAGAAACAAAGGAGAGGTAACTCTCTCTCCACTGCCCAGGAAGACTGTTATAAAATCCAGTCCATTTTACAGGTCTATTTTGATTGTTGCAGGATTCATGTTAATAACTAGCCAGTGCTTTCTGAAAGAAGTTATTTTTTCCAGGAAGAAGCCAACCTGATGAAAGTTAAACTATCTGCAAACATATTAACCCAGTGACTTTTCCAGTCTTGTCCACAGCAGTAGTTTGTGTTAGAGATGAATTACTCCATTCATCATTTACAATTAACATTAAAATTACTTCTCCTGAAAATTTGTGTAGACAAACTTTTTGATCACTTTTTAACCAGTTTTCAAGGCCAATGCGTTTATCAAAAAGTTTGTTTCACTTTGTGTAACTAATTAACTACCCTTTTCACTAGTGTGGAAATACGATCCTGATGCTCTCACAAGCCCGTTAAATGTGATACTTCCTGGGCCATGCTGCCAATCTCACATTCCCTAAGAGTAAAATGAAAATATTTCAGATAAAGGCTGTGAGAAAGTGAGGCCCTACAGTTTGTATGATGTTGGAGATCTTGATCTATTGAGTCTTTAATTATTGATGCAGAACATAGAGACCTTGGTGTGCCAGAAATGAAGAGATGCTTCAAGCCTGTTCATAGTTCATAAGTAGGTGTTATTTTGAGTCCCATATTTCCACTGTGTAATTTCTCATCTACACTGCAGGTTGAAAGGGAGAAGGTCATATTCCTTTCCCCTAAAAAACTGTCATGACATATGCAAGGTAGAAAAAGCAGTCAGGGCAAGAAAAGAATAGAGAACACTTCAAAAGCATCTTTTTAGCCAACTTTAATTTAGGTACTCATATGTTGCCCAATTTTATAAAGTACTTAGCGATGCTGTCTTCCACTCTTAATACCAAGAAGTGAACTTGAAATGAAGATGAGGCCACTAGACTTTAGGTTTTATTCCAGATGCTGGAAAGTATAAAACTCAGATTTGGTTTGCCTGACTTTTAGTTTCTGCTTTTGTTGTTGTTGTTATTTTTTCATTCTTTTCTCAGGTAATGATCTGGAAAATATTAAATATTTTTATTCAGATAAAATAAATCAGAGAAATTTAAAACTTTAAGTGAATAATTTAATCTTCTGAGCCCTGTTGCTTACCAGTACAGGAAGAACATAAAAATGCTCAATGAATCTGTAAAAAAATAACAATATTCTCACCCACTAGAGGCATATTTAGTGTTGGAAATGCTTAAGATCTTACATAATATTTAAAGTGGACAGTATCCCATCCTGCTCCTTGTTCAGTAGAGACCTCGCTCAGCATTCAGTTAGAAGGATACAATAGACATGGAAAAAAAATCATTCCACTAATGAACATATAAAACTAATAAAAAATCTTTGATTTTATACTAACAGGAGAATATAAAGCTCAAGAAAAATGAAAACTTCTGTTTACAGCATTCATAAGTAATAATAAAATCAGGATGAATGACAGTTGAATATTTCACTGTAATGGAAAAACAAAACAGAGAATCAGGACTACCAGAAAAGTGTCAAATGTATTGAACAGTGCTTTCCCTCCATAGCATTAGACTAATTTTTAGGTATGAAGACAGTAAATTAAAGCTTAGGTTTAAATACGTCATTTAAATAAATAAATAAATAAAACCCATATTTGTTTCAAATTTGTGGACAGTTAAAATGATTACGAAAATATTACAGTTTAATCACTAAATTCATCTACTTTTTCTGTTTCTAAAAGTTATATATAATTTTGCATGTTTATTCCTAAAACAAAATAGTTCAGTGTACTATGTGAAAATATTACAGATGTTTCTATATTATTAGTACCTTCACGTCTTATTTCCCACAATGTTCTTCCTCTTTGTATTCACTATCTGTACTTTTGTATTATTCATAAAAGTAATAGTATTGTGTTTCTTGACAAGATGACTAATTGTACTTCTTACATGTTCCAGCAGGGACACATTACTGGGCAGACAAATTAGTATTCATATATAAATGAATGCCTCTTCATTTATGAAAGGTGCCCCATACTTTCATGTTAACTTAGTCAGTGTTCATTAATATTTTAATAAATGCAAATGACTATTCAACCATTCAAAAATTTATGAACATGGACTAAGTATGGAATTTGGAAAGTCACTGAATGGATTGTGCTGTTTCCATTTATAAAAATAAATATGTCCTGGGTACGCTTACCATCTTTAGCTCTCACCGGATAAATGTAGAATTTTAAAAAGCACGCTCTTATTGCAGTATTTGCAAGTAAAGATGAAAGATAAACTCAATTTCAGTCTACTAGAATGGTAGCACTAATAGGTATAAAACAAGAGAGGATCTCAGGCACCAAAGAGTTTACAGCCCTAGATAATAAAAACTGACAAAAGGAAGGAAAAACATAAAAGAAAGAGAATCACAAGGAAGACTGTAATGAGTTAGATACGCTTTTCTTGTAACTAATTATGTGCAGGCGTATAATGAAAATTGTTGTTATCTAGTATGAAGACAGAAGGCTAAGATGGAAAATGAAGTTATCTAATATTACTCTGAGCTTGTTTTAAAACTCAAGGAACAAAACAAAGTTAACAGTACTATCAGTGTCAAGAACTGTATTGATAAAAATGACAGGCATTACTGAACTTGGCACTGAAGTGCTTCACCCATTCTTGGCACCCAGTCCTAGCACTCCCATTCTCTTGCCTCTTAAAGAGCATAAAAAGCCCACTGACTTTCCACTCTATCTTCTCATTGTTCCAATAATCCCAAAAATATTGTCTTAAAGTTCAAGATTAATTTAATCAAAACTGGCGATAGCCTTTCCTTTGAGTAGGAACTAGTCAGATCTTTTGTCTGGAAAACGCTTGAGGCAAGAACTTAGCATTTCTCCATGTACCAATTGTATAATAATTAATAAAAGCAAACCAGATCAAATATAACTTAGAGAAAACCACTCCACTGAATTATGATTGTTGAAACATAGCCAGAGGAGCACTTTCAAGGCCTGCTGGCCTGCTTAATATTGATTTAATTATGATATTTAGCAACGGTCTACTACTGAGATACCTGATGTAGCTTTCTACCCACACTAAACCCTATGAAGCTGAGCTTGTGTTTACAGTCAGAACAATGAAAGTGGAATGCACCAACATGTGAATGGCTATGGCTTATTTTGTAGAGGTTTGGATCCAGGAAAATTCAAACCTGTAATTTCTGCCTGAGATTATATGGAAATTTTGGAAAAAAATGATCTTCATCTATTTATTGCACCAAAAATATGACTCTACATGATTCTGCAGATTCTGCATGATTTGGATGTAATCCAAATCCATCTGACAATCATCAAGTGCTAGACCTTTCTTCTCCAAAGTTTTTTCTGACATACCAGTCCAGTGATATGGCAAAAAGACAACCTACTGATTGAAGTTCAGTGTCACAAACTCGATTTTAACAATAGTAAATAAAGACTGTGCACAAAAGAAAATCTACTGATTTTATATGTATTCTATATTTTTCTGGCCTGGGGAAATTTAATCTAAGAAGCAAAATAAATTTCCTGTTTTATAACAAGTAAGGTCTTCTGTTGTTTTTTGTTTGCTTTTAATTCATTAATGAAAACAAGCAATCCTCTACATTGTTTCCCTATGGGGAAAAAAATAAACTTCATTTTTATCTGGAATGGTTGCTTTGTTCATTATATTGTTTCATCTTGCCATGTTAGGTTTCTAGTGTTCAGTGCCTGATTTGTTCGCTTAATTCTCTAAGTTATTATCATTCCAAAAGTAAGCTGTTTTTCTCATTTAAAAAACAATGTCATCTTTATGTACTCTGGATTTACAGTTCACAGTGTTAATGGATCACGGAAACAATGACATGAAGTGTTAAATTATGAAAATATATTTCACTTACACAAAAATGAATGAAGTGATATCACCATATATGAAAATATGGATTGTTACTGCAGAAAGATGATAATCAGAAGGCTTCTATATGGCACCTGAATCACTCCCAAGGTCACAGAATTCTAAAATACAAAATTGGAAATGATGGCTTATGAGATAGCATATGCTGACCATACACCACTGTCCCAGTATACATCCTTCTAGATGCACACTGAATTTTCCTCCCAGATGTGAGTGTGAAAGGTTACAGCTCTCCCACTGTGTTTACACATCCTGTGCTACGGACACAAAAGGAGCTGGAACCACTTCTTAATCCTCCACCCTGGCACCCAAGCTGGTACTCCCCTGGTCCAGCTAATAACACAGGCTAGTGCCAAACAAAAGCTACAGTCCACATAAATGCCTTATGTTCTTTTAGCACAATAGTCTGAGATGGAGGAAAGTATCCCTAGCTCTTTTCTTCTGTCAAGCACTTTGTTCCAGACCTTTATCCTCTATCTTTATCCAGGACACACAGTGGAGAAAACTGTCTAATGCACGGGAAGGTTCAGTAAATCCAAGTGCAAGGTCTTGCACCTGGGTCGTGGCAACCCCTTCTATTAATACAAGCTGGGGGATGACAAGATAGAGCACAGCCATGCCAAAAAGTACTTGGAAGCACTGGTGGATGAGGAGCTGAACATGAGCTAGCAATGTGCCCTCAGCCCAGAAATGCAACTGTGTCCTGGGCTGCATCCAAAGAAGTGTGGCCAGCAAGTCAAGGGCAGGTGATCCTGACCCTCTACTCTGTGCTTGTGAGACTTCTGTCCAGATGTGGAGTTCTCAGTACAAGAGATACATGGACCTGTTTGAGCGTGTCCAGTGGAATGCCAAAAAAATGATCCAAGCGGATGAAACACCCTCCCTAAGTGGACAGATTGAGAGAGCTGAGGATGTTCAGCCTGGAGAATACTCCGGGGAGATCTGAGAGTGGCCTTTCAGTATCTAAAAGGGAGCTATAAAAAGGAAATGTAGTATTCTCTAGTAGGGTTTGTTGTGATAAGACAAGGGAAAATGGTTTCAAACTAAAAGAGGGGAGATTTAGATTGGATATAAGGAAGAAGTTTTTTACAATAATAGTGGTGAGGCACTGGCACAGGTTGTCCAGAGAGGTGGTGGATGCCTCATCCCTGGAGACACTCAAGGTCAGGCTTGATGGGGCTTTGAGCAGTCTGATTTAGGTGTCCCTGTTCATTACAGGGGAGTTGGAGTAGGTGACTTTTAAAGGTCCCTTCCAACTCAAACAGTTTTATTATTTTACAAAACACAAAGCAGTGTTGGGGTTTACTTTCACAATGCTATTATGTATAATGGCTAAACTCTAATTTCATAGGGAATAGCTCACTATACAATAGCATAATAATTGCATGCTCTCAAAATTTGTCTTTTTACAAAGATGTTTTACACCACCACTTTAACCTTCTTCATGTAAAGGTAGCATGATGTAACTTCCTTCCACTTGAATTACCAAGCCAACAATTACACAACTGCTGAGAACTACTTCTATTGTCATAACTATGAATATGGGGTTATCAAGCCAGCTTTGTTTCAGGCTGTAAGTGCTCAGGTACCTAAGCCGCATCCCATCCTTTTTTTGCATGCTGAATGATGCTGAACTATTGATATTGTGAGCCCATTCAGTCCAGTGAGCAGACATCAAACTAGAACTTTTTTCAGTTTGCTTTTTGTTGTTGTTGTTCATTTTGTGTTGTAGCAGTGAATTAATTTATTGATGAATGACAGAATTGCCAGCGTAAGGCAAAAAAGGAAAGGCCTGGATGATGCACAATAAGTTAGCACAGCCTGCTACATTGTAAAATTCTGTGTTGCTCCTACTAGAAATAAGTAGACTTTTTTCACCTTTGTTTATCTCAACCATCTTGTAGGTCTAGAGTATCTAAGGGTACAGAAAGACACCTAATTTCAAAATGCAAATGTTGAGGTAAGAAACTTAGGACACCAATGCAAATTGAGCTGGAGGTCACTGTCAGTGATTGATACTTGAAAGTCTCGCTTGAGACTGCTTAGAGGAGGAAAACTTGCAAGCAACCAGCATTCTGCTTACATGTGTCTCATTAAACACTTCCAGCTTTGGGAACAGATCAATCATCTGAAGCAGACACTCATCCATATTTAGAATTAGCCATTCTATAATGACAGCAACAGCAAGCATGCACTTTTACAGAAATAAAAGCAATTTTGTCAAGGTTTGCAACGTGCAAGCAGTCCACTTGCACTTCCTGTAAAGGTGCTACTCCTAGCCACAAACTGCCCTTCAGAAAAGATCAGAGACAGCAAAATTAAAAAAAAAAAAAAAAAAAAAAAGTAGAGTGTAAAACTAGTATGACAAAGCATCAAATATCATGTTAATATGCAGTGTCTGTCACAGATTAATTTTAATGCACAAGCCCTTGGGTCACATCAACATCACAGAGTTTTCTGGGTCATCGAATTAAAAGGCTTGGCATCATTTTCATTTGACACAGAAGCAGTTCATTAAAATTATTTGTAAAGATATAGGGAAGTAATCTTGGTCAGACATATGCTTTGAAAATTCTTCAAGTCCTTCTGGCTTGAATACAGACTCATAGAGAGAAGCTCTTCTGGGAAGGAGAGTCAAACTTAAAAATTAAATTAGATGAAAGTTCTCAGCTGGACTTTGTTCTCAATAACACCCTTTGTGAATGCATAAGTTCCTGTCATATCACATACAGACAACAAATGCTTATTTTTCTGTGAGTTTCCGAACCCACTGTACCTCTGATTTATCATAAGAATAATATCCATATTCTTTCAAGAGTGATAAAATTTTCCCTCCCAGCAGAGCTCTGTTCCAAGTATCAATTTTGAAGAACATCCTGTCAAGTTGAGACATAATCAAGTAACTGAAATATATCATCATATGGCTTTTGTCATTAGGAATAACATATCTGCTTTTTTAAGTATTTAATAAATCTGTTTCTCTTTCTTATCATAGCTACATTAAGATATTAAGAGTTTCCTGTATTATCTAAGCAAACTGCATGTTAACTGTACCTTAAGTGGAAAGGCTAGATTTTGTAGAAAAGTTAGTTCACTCTTCTATGAGAAGTTGTTTCAGATATTTTTTGAATCTCTACAAACAATAACATTACAGCTCTAAGCTACTGCTAATATCACTTTTCACATAATCACCAACAGTTAGCAGGATTAATGACACTCTATTATAGTCAATTTACCTGGATACGTACGATATTATGGCTGATAAAAGGTAGAGAAAAACTGATCAATACAATACTAGCAAATAAAAGACTAAGGAGAAGATTAACAGAAACAGACATCAGACAACTTGCAAAGTCTTTAAGGTATCACAAAGAAAATTTTGTATCTGTGAATTCAGCTGTTGAATTCTTGACCCTTACGTGGTAGCAAGAGAAAACTCATTGTCTCCATTATGGGTAAGTGTCACATGTAAGAACTTGAGTTAACCAGAGTTTACACAGAATTTTGCCCTAAATGTTCCTGACACATCAAAAAGAATGAAGTGTTGACAGAAAAAAAAATGTTATTAAAATCTGTATTTAACTATAATGCTATTTTGAGAACATGAACCAGTTTATAGCAATGCCATTGTGGGCTTTGACGTTCTGTTTTATTTATCTACGCTCTTTTCCTGTTCCTTGTATGACAAAGAGTTCTTAGAAAACTGACCATTACCCTATAGCTGCACTCATAGAAATTTGAGTATTCATGAAAAAGAAATATGGATGTCAGAAGTTAGAACTGCATACTCAGAGTAAGAAAATTAAATTGTCTTCATTACCTGTTCTCTGAAAGAAAGGTCGACACTATACTTTAAAGATGTACTGCAGAAATGCATCAAGTTGGTCTATGTTGCGTTGCCAGCACCTTCAACCTGAGAGAGAGATGTGGCAAAAGACACATTGCCATTCTTTTGTTGCTACTCTTTGATAGCTTAATTCCTAAGGAGAATCTTGATGCCATGAATACTTGCACATACACTTCATTTTATGTGAGCACCCCTACGAAGTACTTCACAAAGTCCTTGTTTTTCCTTTGACAAATATTAATTATTTTTATAATTAAGCTTCAGACACTTGCTGTGCTTTTGTTCTACTCATTTCAATATTCCCATAGCTAACACCTTTGCAGCTAAGTAGATAGGACAGTCTAGCACTCACCTAGATAGGAGTCTTGAATTTTGTGGATGATAAACTACAGGACATTCACAGCATATTGGTAACTCATTACCTAAACTAATATAAAAGAAGATGCTGAGGATTCAGGCATTTTCTCATGTTCCTCACAGCCCTCCTCTGCCTAATGCTTGACCTGCTGTCTCCCAGAAAAAGAAATCTGTTTTACCAGATGATTGAACAGCCCACACACCTCCAGAAAGAACATCACCATTTCACAGTATTTCTGAGCTTGCTGTACAGGACAGTTCACTACAAAGTGTAACAGACTCCTGTTTATTGCAGGAAGCTACTACAGGTTATTACAGCCTGCATTCGATACTGAGATTGTACAGTCACAGAATGGCTTGGGGTGGAAGAGACCTCAAAGATCATCCAATTCTAACCCCCTGCCATAGGCACAGCTGCCACCCACCAGCTCAGCTGCCCAGGGACCCATCCAACCTGGCCTTTGCACCTCCAGGGATGGGACATCCACAGCTTCTCTGGGCAGCCTGTTCCACCGTATCACTACCCTCTCTATGAAAAACTTCCCCAGCACATCTAATCTAAACAAAGAGTAAATTTATCTTACAAATTAAGTCATTAACAGTTTAGTAGAATCAGATGCCAATCACAAATGTAAGAAAGTTCTTTTTAAGGCCTATTTTTTCAGTTCAGCTCTCAAAGTCTTCCTTTTTCTTTTAACAAGTTAAAAAGCTGTTAGGATGCTGGAGTAGCTGAATACAGTTCTCAGCCATTATCTTTATCCTATTAATCACTTCCACAGACTGAGGACCAACTCCATAAGCATATGCTCACCTTCCCCCAGGGATTTCTTCTCTTATTCAAGCTTTCCTGAAGGCTACCTATGATTCACAAATGTGATAATTAATTACAATGTCAAGTTTTCTTACTCCTTTCCCAAAAGACTACTAGCTGACCCATACCTCACTCTTGAAATACAAATATCCCTTGGGCATGGTTAGGCAGAGCCATCTCCTGGCCAGATGATAAACAGAACATACTAATGACTTTCCCAGTGCTTAACTCAACTAATCAGCAAAGCCTTTATCTCACTGACTGGCACAACAGTGTTCAGACTGCAGAAATAACCTGTAGTGTGGAGTAATAATGATCCTAAGATAAGTGATATGCTGATAAAAGGCCTCTTCTTCATGATCTTGAAGCTGATTTGATTTGTCTTTGCTATTAATGTGGCAAATAGTGACCCAGTCACAGACAGTAGGACTGAGATACAAAAGAATGATACTTCCTTTTTATCTGGAGCCTGTTTGGGGATTTTCAGACAGATAACATGAATTTTGCCACAAAAAGAAAAGAGGCATCATGGCCTAGGCAAGGACTGAGTCATTCCTTTTAGGCAAATGGTGGAAGAGAAAGAAGAGGGAGAAGCAGCAAGCAGTTACAAGAGCATAAAGGTTAACCGAAGTGCCCTCTGTGAGGACCTCTCTCACTACATCAGCAGAAGCTCATCCTCACTCATCCATTATTTGAAAGTAATGGTAGCACTAGCTGACAATATGACTTTTCAGGGATCCAGATTAGATAAAATGGACTATCTGTTTTTTCCACCATAATCATTGTGCCTCTATTTAGAGCCAGGCCTGTCCTTTATCATCTGGTTTCCAGGACTGCCCTGCTGTCACACGGCAGACAATATGAAACCACCAGTCAGAAATAAGGCTCTTATCAAATGTCATTTGTGAATAAATGTGGGAACAGGATGAATCTGTGTCACTAAGCAGTCCTACCAGCACCAAATAGCACCTTCCAGTCACACACTTTGCAGTGAAATAATAGCCCAAATACTACCTCAGTAGCAACTCACTACTGACAAGAGTTCAAAGTACTTGACACAGATTTATCTGCTCCATCAAAATGTGTTTTATCTATCATGGTCAGGTAAAGCAAGGTAATATCGAGAGAAAAATTGAAAGAAAAGTAATAGGAAATTTCTATCATTATTTTTTCTATAGCAGAGTGACCTCTAAAAAGTGAAGGTTAGAAAATTTGCATAGAATCATAGAATGGTTGAGATTAGAAGAGACTTCTCAGGATGATTTAGTTTAGCATTGTGCTCATGCAGGATCACATAGAGCAGATTGCCCAGGTCTCTGTCTAGTTAAGTTTTGAATATCTCCACAGATGGAGACTTCACAACCTCTCTCAACAGCCTTTTCCAATGTTTGACCACTCACACAGTAAAAAAGTATTTTCTTGAGTTCATATGGAATTTCATTTTTTTCCATTACATATTGCCAATGGACTCCACTGAGAAAAGTCTGGATCCACTCTCAGCCTCCTCTTCTCCAGGCTGAACAGGCCCAGGCCTCTCAGCCTCTCCTCATATGGTAGATGATCCAATCAATCCAGTCTCTTCATCATCTTAGCAGTCATAAGGACTCCATACCTCCTGCATTAGGGAGCTCAGAACTGGACTCAGCACTAGTCAGTTCTGTGTAGAGGGCAAGGATCACCTTCCTCAACCTGCTGACAGTGGCATTCCTAATTTGGATCAGGACACTTTGGATTTTTTATTTTATTTTTTTATTTTTAGAACCCCAAGGTCCTTCCTTGCAGAGTTGCTTTCCAGCCAGTCAGTGGCCAGCATATACTAGTGCCTAGGATTATTCTTCCCCATATGCGGGACTTGGCATTTGCTCTTGCTCAACTCCAGGAGATTCCTGTCAGTCCACTTCTTCAGCCCCTCCAGTTCCCCCTGAATGGGGGCATGATTCTCTGGTATCAATAATTCCTCCAGTTTTGTCTGTGAACCTGCTGAGGGTATACTATGTCCCACCATACAGGTCCTTAATGAAGATGTTAGTCAGTATTGGCCCCAGTACTGATCGCTGGACAAGTTAGATGCCTCCAGTTGGACTTTGTGTTACTGATCACAACACTCCAGGTCTGGACACTATGCCAGTTTTCAATCCACCTCACTATTCACTTATCCCGACTATACTTTGTCAGCTTGTCTACAGTGTTGTTATGGAAGACAGTGTCAAAAGCCTTGCTACAGTCACAGAATCACAGAGGTTGAAAGGGGTCTATGGAGACCATCAAGTCCAATCTCTCTTCCAAAACAGGTTCCCTAGAACAGGTTGCACAGGAAAGCATTCAGACAGATTTTGAATATCTCCAGAAAAGAAAACTCCATCATGTCTCTGACGCAGCCTTTTTCAGTGCTCTGTCACCCTCAAAGTGGGTGTCACCCTCAAACAAGTTTTTTCTAACATTAACATTAACGTCCTGTGCTCTAATTTGTGTCTGTCACTCCTGTCCTGTTGCTGGGCACCAGTGAAAAGAGCCTGCCCCCATCTGCTAGACACCCACTCTTCAGACATCTATAAACATAAGATCTTTCCGCAGTCTTGTCTTCTCCAGGCTGGACAAGGGCACACTGCTGGCTCACTGTTAACCTGTTGACTCTTGTCACTGTCAAGACCAGGACACCCAGGTCTTTCTCTGCAGAACTCCCTTCTAGCAGGTCAGCCCCTAACCTGTACTGATATGTGTGGTTATTCCTCCCCAGGCATAGGACTCTACACCTGAATCTCATCAGGTTCCTCCCTGTCCAATTCTCCAGCTTGTCCACATCTTGCTGAATGGCAACACAAACTTCTGGAATGTCAGCCACCCCTCCCAGCTTTGTATCATCAGCAAACTTGCTGAGGGGACACCCTATCCCCTCATCCAGGTCACTGAAGATGTTTAACAAGATCAGACTGAGTTCCTACCCCTGGGGAACACCGTTAGTGAGTTTGTCAACTGGACTCTGCATCATTGATCACAGCCCTCTGAGCTCCACCAGTCAGCCAGTTCTCAGTCCACCTCATTGTCCACTCTCATCTATCCCACACTTAAAGTCTTATCTATGAGGGTATTATGGGAGACAGTGTTAAGTCTTGCTGAAGTCAAGGTAGGCTGCAGCTGAGATAAACAGCATCAACTGCTCCCCCTGGTTCAGTAAGTCAGTCATCTCATTGCAGAAATTTGTCAACTTGGTTTAGCATGATTTCCTCTTTGTGACTACGTTAGCCACCTTTCTGTCCTTCAGGTGTTTGGAAACGGTTTCCAGGGGGTTTTCTAGGTCTTGCCAGGAAATACCCACTAGAAACTGTTCTTTCCTCATCAGAACTGGAGTGAGAAGAAAAAGTAAGCAACAACAGCAGCATGTGAAGCTACAATTGTCATCATAAACAGCTGTCCCCACAGGTTTTTAATTCTCTTATTCTAGCAAAACATCATCAGATCAGCAGAAAGTATGCCTGGTTATAAAATAAACACCTCAAAATATTTAAAATGCTTCAAATAGATAATTTTAGATTCCCTGTTTCAATAGCACTTTCAAAGGTCTCTCACTTTTTTCCAACACCTATGATTTCAGCCTAAATACATATATATATATATATATATATACACACAAGGGGAGGGGTTGCTGGGGAGACGGGGGGGTTGAAGAACTTCCTTCTCAAATTAGAAACCCTTTCTGAAAGCTAACGGTGAACTGTCCTCTACCAGCGCATCGAGCAGAACTTGAGACAGTCTCAAGAAAAATTGTGGAGGAGGGGACATAGGAAAGAAAATATTAAATAACTAACTGATCCAAATGTGAGTAAGCAGAGATTTAAAACTGTCTAAACAGTCAGACACATTCCTTTCTTTTAAAAACAACAAAAAGGATTATTCTCTTATCAGAGCTGTTCTGTTGTTTGTTCTTCTGTCACCATGGAGACTATCATTGTTGCTGATGATGACGACGATGATTTTCTCTAACTGGTCAGCACATGTTTGTAACATCACCTAATATCAACTGCAGACAACAGCAGAGGAGTCTATATTTATTCTGAATGAATATCAGCCTAGGTAAAGGAAATGCATTTGTTTTTTGTTTTTTGTTTTTTTCCTGATTTTTGTATTGCTGTTTATTTTGAATAATATATAAATGCCTATGAATTCATTTTCCTTATTTTCATTCCAAAGCAATCTCCAGGGCTGATACAAGTGCTCTCACTGCAGGTGGTCCCACCTACTTTTATTCCTATCTTCCACTTACTGAATAGGATATAAAAAGTGAGTTAGTTCAGTCAACTGAGAACACAACATCTGAATCCCTTCCCCAGAGAAACTCTGACCAAACTCTAAATCTCAAAACACACCAGGTTTCTTCATGATAAAAGTGGAGAAATATGTTTAATAAAATTTATGAGGTTCTCCAACACACCTGTATTTACAGATGTACGTAAAAAATCAGAAATATCTATATGTGTTCAAGTAATCATTCATATATATGAGGGCGGCTTCAAAACTAATCTAAAAGTAAACTGAAAGACAAATCATGTCCCAGCCAGCCATGCAGATTTTTTCTTACATGCATGTAATGGCATGTAGGCTGTTGTTCACCGGTGGTAAAAATGCCTAGCTAATGGTGGTGACTATGTTGAAAAATGGTGTTTTGTAGCTGAGAATGTGCTCTATCAAATAGTGTTGCTGTGCTCTTTGTATCTGTTTCCATGTAAATAAATATTTGCAATTACTTCTGAAATAACCTACATAAAGATAATTTAACAAGAAAGCATCCAATACAAGTACCATGAGTTTCTGCTTCACTCTTTTTGCTCACTCAACATAGAAAGACAAGAGTAGCTTCATTCAAATTCAGTGGAGTACTTTAGATAGAAAAAGCAAAGTTCTAGAATTTTCTTGCTTGGCTTCACTAAAAAAAGCTGTTACAATCACAGAGAAGAGAACACAATAATCTCTTTTGGATTAAGATATCCTGGCTCTTCATTTATTCATTCTCTGTTTCTAGCCTGAAACTAACCTCCACTGCAGCAGTAAATGAGGTTTTCCACCTTTTAGTATGAAGTTTCTGAATAATAAAATAAGGAAAAGTCACAGGACTCACTGGTTTCTGATCCTAAAAGAAAGTATATTGCTTTGATATCAGTTTCTCTGGCAAAAACACATGTAGCTTTTAAAGAACATAATTAAAAATAAAAATTTCAGCAAGTTTCAGTTACCACAAACAGTAAAATGACTTAAAGGTACTACTAACCCCTTGATTGATTGTGTTAATATTGATAAACAGATGAAGAAATACATGACAGACGTTAGCTACTTTGAGTACTGGATTTCTGAAGAGATCTTGGATGTCACCAACAAGCAAGAACTTTTACAGAGTGCTGATCACCCAGATGAGCTCAGATAAAAACGTCTAGTCGTCCCACTGAGAAACCACAGACCAAAACATTTTAACTGTATTCTGAACAATGGTAATGAAATACATTCTTGCTGAACCAGGACTTTGAATAATGAACTGCCTTTTACTATCACTAGAATACAAAAACCTTTTCATAAAGCAGCACAAAATAGCAGCCAAAAGAAGCTGCAAATACTGATTTAACCCTGTAGATTCCTAGGCCAGCAAAATTTTGAGGTGCAGACCAAAAGAAATTGTATTGATCAAAGCTGTGAAAACATCCCTCTCTGTAGACTATTTCAGCTTTCAGATGTAATAAACACATACTCTGGGACTAAAATTCTAAATCTCCCACCTCTCATGCAAGTATAGAATCATAGAACCACCAAGATTAGAAAAAACAGCAAAGAATATCTAGTCCAACCATCCACCTATCACCAACTAAATCATGTCCCTCAGTACAACATGTAAACATTTCCCGAACACCTCCAGGGACGGTGACTTCACCACCTCCCTGGGAAGCTGTTCCAGAGCCTGACCACTCTTTCTGAGAAGAAATTTTTCCTAATGTCCAACCTGAACTTCCACTGGTGCAACTTGAGGCCATTCCCTTTAGTCCTATCACTAGTCACATGGAAGAAGAGACCGACCGCAAGCCTGTAGCATTGCCTGGGGTTGTTGTGGCCAAAGTGCAGGATGCAGCTCTTGGTCTTGTTGAACTTTGACACATAACTTCATGCAGTTATGCAGCATAAATAGAAAAAAGACTGAAGAATGCCTTTCTCCCATCTCTCTTCAAAAGACTCCTACCAGAAGGGCTACCATCTGCCTAAACAACACTACAGAACCTACATTTAGTTACTAACATGAAATGTAATTGACTGTCCCTAGACTGCTAGGATCCAGGTCTCACTTACTTTGGCCTTGGACACTTTACTCAGTACAGCTTGATCAAAAACAGGAACCAAAATTCGATGAATGAGGAACATAAACAGAACTTTTTTGAACTTCTACAAGTTTGATGTTGAAATCCAGGTGTGAGATACCCCAAATTCCTGCTTATTGTTTACACTTTTGCTAGTAGTATTCCTCAGATGGCAAAAGCTCTGTCTTGGTATAGATGTGCCCAAATTTTCTGTCAACATTGCACAGCTTGGCACAAGCTGTACACAAGTCTTTTTTCCTTACAAAAATTCTCACCACAGTCTTGCTCAAAATAATGTGTATTGTTTTTGGTTTTGTTTTTTTTGTTTGTTTGTTTTAATGCAGATACTGCTTTACCATTCTTCCTACACTCTTCATTGGGTCCCATTCTCAGACATATTAGTTATCATGATCTGATTCAAAACAGCACCTAGAACAGGGCAAGTTATCCAGCTTACAATAAGCACAGTCAACTTTCCCTTCTGCCTATAGGGCTTTAGAAAGATCCTTTCCCCAAGAGTACTGTGATCAGCAGGCTAGAAACTGTGCCACAGTGAAACAGTAGCAGCCCCTTATATGTAAAAATGATGTTCATTACTGAGAGCTGAACAATCAATATATAATTAAATGAGCATCCCTGAATAGATAAAATTGTTGATTTTACCCTAGATACTGTTTCTTACTCACTAATTTGGCAACTGTACTTAAACTGCAGTTTCAAAATCATTGAAGGATTCTGCTCATTGTTTTCAACATGTAAGCTTAACTCCTCTGAAAGTAAGAAGCATCTTAAAAATGTCTGGCTCTCTCAGATGGTTCTTGTCAGCAACTTGGCAGAAACAGTATTTACTACTGGGTTCACCACTCTCCCCTTGATGCTTCTTATTGGGCCATTTAGCTGAAATATTTCAGATAATTAAAATGTGACTGAGTTCTGAAGGGATGGGAAAGAAGGCATATCTAATACATTGATATTTTTGCAAAGCATCAATAAAGTTCTCAGAGTTTTCTATGTTCAATCGAAGATGTACCCTAGATTAAAAGCTGTTGGATTTTCATAATGGCTAAGATTCTAAAATCTGCTGAGCTGGATGGGGCCTCCCACACAATAAAAAACACAGCTCAAAGTATATTTCTGTCATTTTGTCTGTATTTTTTCTTTTAATCTGTAAGTGATTTCAAAAAATTAATTGTCCATTTTATATAAATAACCTATGCAGATAAAGTTGTGTTCAGCAGAGAAGAAAATCTGTATGTATGACTGAAGATGAATTGTATACATCTCTTTTGTAATTGGTGACAGACCAGCCCAGGCCTGATCATAATTTCTGGCACTTGAGATTTAGAAGGTCTGTGAATCATAGTGAGATTATCAGCAAATACTTTCCTATTTTTCACTATATGCTATAGACAAGCTCTCCCTTTTCCTGTCCTCCACTAGGCAAGTAACAAAGTCATCAATAGACTGAAGGAAATATGAACTTTTTGTTATGGTTATCAGTGAAGTAATATTTAAACCAAGAGCAATTAGCCTTAACTATATGCTTCTAACTGAAGCAGTTGACAATTACAATTATCTCAAAAGTTAATTTTTCTAGACTAAGGGAAAACATTATGTAAGTTCGTGTTAGTAGACAAAGACGGTGTATAGATAGCAGTCTTCTAGATCTAAGGTGTGTAAGATCATATCACACTATTTACTACATCAGTATGCATTTAAATAAAAACAGATGTTATAAACCAATGAGAAAACACATTGAAATCTTTCAATATGGTATAATAACTTATCAGGAAATCACCTACTGCACATTAAACTAATGACTGAGAATCTTTCAACTCTGTGTCCTTTTATGCAAATATGTCATGAAAATAGCTGTAGGTTGGAACCTATGCTAAACACGATGCTAGACTTACATATTGGATAAAGGCTTTTTCTTCTACACACTTCAGAATAATCAATAGTGCCATAACTATTTGAACTCTCTACCCAACATTCAAATTATAATGATGATTATCACATTGTCCTCTCCTCAACACTTCAAATCAAGTGAATAAGCCAGAGCAGATAGATTACAATCATATTTAAGTCTTCCTCCTTTCACTAATCTCAGTTTGTAATATTAAAACTGATTTTGTTTATGTAATTACTTCTCATAGCATACTACATTTACTTTTTACACTTAGCTAGATAAACTAAGATTAGTAGTGTTGAGCTATTGACACATCTGAGCAGAAAGCTATGTTTTTTTCTCCTTTTTATTATTCAGAAAGAATGAAAAAGAAATCAACATTCTAAAGACAAATTGTCACAATCAACACACATTTAATGAGCATCTTGCTATTTTTATGCATACACAACTAATCTCTTGAGTAGAGGAACACGTTTCAGAGCTCAAAAATAAAAGTGCTATCCAAGAAGCCTTTACAGACCACTTAACTGTCAAACTTAACCTGCTTCTACCGACAAGAAGCATTTGAGCTACGAACAAAATCTTCATTAAAAAAAATAAAAATAAAAATGAAGAAGAAGAAGGTCAGAGTAAAGGTGGAAATCAAAGTAATAGGGGACCTCTGTAAAAACTGTATAAGTATGAACTTCATCTGCTTCCACTATAGGCAAATCCAAATGGCTGAGTGCACAGCCCACCTCAACTGTCATCCACCCCATTTCCAGTCAGCCCTTAGACCAGTCTGGAATAGCCCACTGGTCCCAGATAGACCAGCAACTTTACACAGTAGCTTTTTCTACTTCATCCATTACAATGTAGGCACAGAAAACTGAGGGGTGTCTCTGGAGTGTGAACTCTGTAGGTTGTGTGAAATTCAGTGCTAATGCCATCTTGTCAGTGGAAGACTGATCCTACAAACACAGAGCGCATAAATGATAAAACAGGTATTATTCCATCAGAAATCAGTGCCACACTTGTGGAGCAAGGTGATTTTATGAAGGCTGGCTTTATGATACAGCAGCGCATCAGCTCTGTTCACCTGAGAGCAACAGTCCCACAGTTGCTGGTGGTGCAGACTGGGGCTGAGATTTCCTCCCTGACAGAAGAGAGGATCATTATTAAAGGTCTGAAACACAGAGAGACTCCCATCGACTTCAATGCATTTTCTATCATGCTTTTCATGATCCCACTGACTGTGCAATACAGTTTTGAACAATACATGAAGAAAATATGTATTACATTTAATATCTTGGAAAATGAATGACCTCTTTCCCTTTTAAAGTAGTTCCATGCTGTCTAGCACCTTCTCACTTCAGCTTTCAGCTGAGCACGTTGGGGAAGCATTTAAATTCCAGAGCTGGCTCTCTCAAAACTCTAATATTTGAAATTTCCACTTTCTTTGGCACAGAGAGTTAATTAAAACATTTATCCAGACAACGATAAGTGACAGTTCAGTGACACTTACATGTGATAATCAGGAGGGGAAAATCTAAACATGAAACTAGAAAAAAACTGAACACAGATACATAATTTCGAGCAGCTCACTCTACATTTTGTTTCAGATTCCTGATATTTTATATATGCAGTATGTCACTTACATGAGACAATTCAGGGAGAAGCTAATAACTCATTCAGACAAAAAATAACAGGAAGATGGGGCTGGGAAATGTACGAGGAAGAAGCCTGTCATGTCTTTCATTCACAGGTCTTCAGCATTTCATCTTCTGTGCTATATTCTCTAGTGCAGAAAATCCTTGTATCACCCTTCTTTTTTGCATACTGTGTATTATTAGATCAAAGAAACTAGTGAAAAAAACTGGCTAAATTTGTATTCAGGCAAATAAGTCTTTATTTTTCAAGATTAGCAAGGTTGAATAGGAATTAAGTTGACTCATCCTTATTAATTTCAATGTATATAAACAGCAACACTGCACAATAAAATTCATTTGAAATTTTACTTAATTGTCGGCTTTGAATATTCCAGAGTGGATTCAACCCATATTATATTTTAATTGTAATTGAGATAAAGAGGGATTGGATTAGATTCAATCTATGAGCAATTGAAATTAATGAATTTGGCTAATGAAATATTTATAGGTGACCTTTCCCTGGATTGATTTTAAAAAGCCTGTTTTGTTTAAAATATCTTTGATATTTACTGTCAGAGGTTAGATTTAAATTATTCCTTTACATAAGAAAGCTAAACAGACATCCGTTACTCCTGTAGACTGGCAAAAAATCAGCCATATTGCAGTTTTCTCTTGCCAAACATATTTAGTGCCTCTTGTCAGGTATACATGTGCCTTTCCCAAAAGTTAAAAGTCCTACAGAAAATCATTAATGCACTTGTTTGTATGTGAATAATTTATTCTCATCTTGGTCCACCCACCGATTCTACTGACATTTAAATGTGATCTAGTCTCAGGCACATTGTCTTTAATATTAAAGCAATGTGAAACTAGGACACAGGCCTGTGCTGCATTAATGAATTTCTTATCAAATTGAAGTATGTTACCATTGTCAGAATTAGCAATGCAGAAATGCTAATATGATTCTCCATGGATTACAGTGGCATATTCCACTTTGTTAGAGTTCTAGTGTAGTGATGACTATTATGAAACCTTGGTTGCAAAATACTGACCTAGCAACTTCATAAACTTAGAAATAACTGGCATACTTATCTCTACTTCAACAGATGTGAAACTATATTAAATTAAGATCAGATAGAAAAACGCATTAAATCTCCCTCAATGTATTTTAAAATGTTGAGATGACATAAAATGATAGCATTTATTGAAGTCAGAATCCTCCGTGTCCTCCTCATGTAATTAGTCCAAAGCTGTCTGAGGGACCATTCATTTTATGGAATGTGAAAGACGTGGCCTTTATAAACTTCTCTTTCCTTTCCCTCCTGCTGTTAAAAGTTTCATACTACCTGGATGTATAAAAGGGGAATAGCATCTGTGAGATACACCAAGTCAATCAATTTCCTTCTCACCTGTGCATGAGTAGAAACTACCCTGCAGTGTTGGACAGTTTGGGTATTGTACTTCAGGAAAGGTGTGGACAAACAGAGGGGTTTTAGAAGTAAATACAAAGAATGATCAAATCTAAACAACTTGACCAGAAGACTGAGAAAAAAATCACTGTTTAGCCCAGAGAAGGCTGAGGGGAGGCAGAACAAGCCTTCAAATATATAAAAGGCAATTGTAAAAACAAAGGCAATATTTTAATCTCCATAACAACTGTGAGAATGGAAACATAAGTCTAGAGGCTTTAAAAAGCAGCTGGGATAGGCAGACAAGAAGTGAGAGGAAAATACAACTTTCTAATGGCAAGGACAGTTAGTAAGGCAGATTGCATGAAAGTACTGTAAGAATTACCACCCTTGGATGTTTCAGAGCACTCTAAGCAAATATCTATCAAGAATAAAGTAAATCTATTTGGACTTGCTTCACGCCTAAAAGACCAAGTGGATGAAACCTCTCAATTCCTTCCTGTCCTACTTTTTATAATTTCACAAACTCATCTGGTTTTCTTTTGAAAAGCCAAGTATCTACAGCAGCTATTTCAAAGACCAACAGTTTGCTTTTCCACAAAGTATATGAGAGCAACATTAACAACCTCTCTAACCAACACACTCACCGGTTCACATGAGGACACAGTACATCCAGGATTAAGCCATTCAGTTCAATTATATGAGGTTTTACTGAGAAAAATCCTGTACCATTAGCAGTGTATCAGTTGAACTTTGGAGAACACATGACAGCCAAAAAAGCAAACAGAAGTAACAGCTTGGTGTGCAGAAGCAGAACCATAAAATCATAAAATATCCCAAGTTGGAAGGGACCCATAAGGATCAGTGAGACCAACTCCTGGTTTCACACAGGATCACCCAAAACACAGACACATGACTGATTGCCCAAACACCCCTTGAACTCCAAGAGCTTGATGGTGTGACCACTGCCCTGGGGAATCTGTTCCAGGGCCCAACCACTCTCTGGTGTAGACCCTTTTCCTAACCCCTAGCTGCCTCTCCCCTGACACAGCTCCATGCTGTTCCCTCGGTCCCTGTCACTGTCACAGAGAGCAGAGCTCAGCACTGCCCCTCCACTCCCTGCGAGGAGCTGCAGCCACCATGAGGCCCTCATCCTCCTCTTTCCTGAATTGAACAAACCAAGGGACCACAGTCGTTCCTCATGTGCCTTCCTGTCTAGACCCTTCACTATCTTCATAGTTCTCCTTTGGAGAGTTATAGTTTTTAATAGTGTTTGTGTCCTTTTTCTACTGTAGTGTCCAAAACGGCACACCTTACTCAAGGTGAGGCCACACCAGTGTGGGATAATCCCTTCCTTCGACCAGCTAGCAGTGTCATGCTTGATGAACCCCAAAGAAAGAAAGCATTTGCTTTTTCAAATTTGCTTCCTAAGGACCTAATATTTAACAGCTTTGGAGACTTGGTCAAAAGGTTAGATGTATTTAAATATTGGTGAACCATTCACTGAGAATGATTTTGCCAGCTGCAAGTTACAAATTGCTAAGAAACATGAATATGAAAGAAAGAAGGGCCATTGTTAAGCCTTTAAGTATCCATTTATATACCTCCTGCAGTTTTTCTCTCAATTTTCTTCTTTTATGAGTTTAATGTGCAGATAATCACTGATCCAAATATCTCTAAATATAACGCACTTTAAAATTGCATGTCATAGTAAGGATCTCAAACAGTTCTTGGCTAGTAGAGATATAGAGCTTACAATAAAAACATGGAAGCTAAACCTGAAAGAGCAAAACAAAAATAATTATGCCTACTTTTTAGATTTAGAAGAATAAAAATTTAGCATTGTGGACCAACTAGCATAGAATTGAATAAATAAAGAAATGGAAAGCTCAGCACCTGTTCTTCAGTGACAGTTTTTCCCCACACATTATAGCTAGGGCTTCTGCTTGTTCTTCAGCATGGGGAAACTCCAAATTTGTCAAATACAGCAAACAGTGGAAGTCCTAGCTTTCTAACCTACTTCTCTATTTTATTGTTTTATTTCTTCTCAGAGGTGCATTTCACTGTGATTTGGGAGCTCTCTGTTTACAAACATGGAGTTATTGTCCTCATTTTCTGCATTCTCTTTCCAACTGAACAGATAATGGGGAAGGAAGAAGAAGCCTCACTTAGAAGACAATGACAGGTTTGCATGCAGAACTCTGACAATCTACTTTGACACAAAATGGAAGCCAGACTTTTTCAAATTCCCTAGCAAAAGAGAAAAATACCATTTATTGTAATTAAATCATAACATCTAACAGGGAAGATTGCTAGATTTTGTAGCACACTGGATCAATGAGTGGGAACTCCAGGCTACACTACAAAGGCTCCTCAGCCCAGATCTTCATGCTCAATAACCTGGGATTCTTGAGATCATGTCAGGAAGGAGAGACTTCAGAGCTTCCTGTCTCAAAGCCAGAGATGAATCTACATGAGTTCTTTCTGGAGCTCCTCTGGTCTCAAGCTCCCTTCCCACATGAAGCGAGCTACAAGTCTTGAAATCACTGACTCTGGGACCAGGTGTATAGCACAGCTTTCTGAAAATGGGAAAACCCAAAGATTCTCATGCTTGTGTTTGGCTGTACATTTATAAATGTACATAAATACTTGGGTTTCAATAAACTGGTGTCTTTGAAGATTAATACTTTGTCCAAAAGTTCCTGCTCATCTCTGAACATGACCTTCAGAGCACACACAGATGGTCACTTATGAATAACCTGATCTTTTACAAGCTCCTTAATTTGTGTGTATGTATCTACATGGATAAATACATAGATATATTTGCATTCACATGGATAGAGCATCTAGATATTACGTGAAGATTAAATATTGACTAAGAACCACATTCTTCATTACCAATGTCTATGTCAAGTGTTTTAACAACAGTACGTTGCTGTGCCTACAGAATCACACCATCAAGAATACCTGAGCTAAGGCTGCTCCAATGCTGCACTGAAATCTTAAAAAGTGAAATAACATCATCAGTAAAAGAGGGGAATTTCATGAAGAAGAAAGATCTGTCTTTTTCCTGCATGGCTGCAAGGTTCTGCAATGGTCTGCATGAACGTGGCACTCTACTGCATGAAAAAGCTAAGAGCGGGTCTAACTCTACATCTCAAATCCTGATGCAGACCATCCTCTTGTATGCTAGAACACTCTTCCTGCAGTTACAAAATCCATATTGGTGATGGAAGATATTAAGGCTTCTGCCTCAAGACACTCCTATCTACCTCCTACCAGCAGTGCAATGTGGCATGTTAGGTTAAGAGCTCAATTTACACGAAAAGCTGTAATATTCACGAGATCGTATTAAGTGTTGTGAAAGTGTAGAAACTGTAGCATCAATAAAATTTCTTATTTTCTCAGACAGTGAAGGCAGTCTGAGAAATATGAAAAATGGTGACTGAGATGACAGAGTTCTGACTTTCTAAATTCAAGGAACCTTGACTGAGGAAGAGAGAAAGATGAGGGAGTAAGATCAGGACTTTGAGGGTTATGTCAGTTTGACAGCTTTATGATTTCACAATGACAGAGAGTTGTATGGCAGTGGTGATGGAACCTTCAAATTCCATTACTTCCCTTGAAATATTATTTGCTTTTCAAAGTAGCTAATATTTAATACACAATTTCTTTATTTGCTACGGAGTCCGCTGAAATATTGATTCCCTTTCAGTGGCAGCTGTGAATGTTGTGGCCACCAATATTAACAATTTTCAATCGAAAACACCAAGTGGAATAGAAATTTATCTTATTTCTGACAAACATGAGACATCCTGAAACAAGCTGTGTCTTACAGCAAAACAGCTTCAAGAATAGAAATTTATTTCTATGGACTTCATTGATTTCTCATTTATAAAAATGGAAAAAGACTCAAATCTTTCTTCCTGGAGTTCTGGATCAAGTAATTCATATGAATGCTTCATCTATACTTCACACAGCATTTACACATTCAAGTTTCAGTATGTATAAGGAAATTTAATAGAAAACAACTACTCCTTTTTTTTTTTTTTTTTTTCATTTCCATGCTTTAGCCTGCCTGTCTGCTTCTTTATGCAATGGATTATTGTAGGTAAAGAACCAGTGTCATGTCTACGGATGAAATTCTTCACTTAAAAATTTAATTCCCATAGAATTATTTTGGAAAGTACAAAAATAAAATATGTAAGTTGCTCCAAAAGTAATGCCTCCTTTTTATTTCCTTGAAGGCTACAGCAGATACAAAGAGCATAACAACATGATTTGATAGAGCAAATTCTCAGCTACAAAACACTATTTTTCAATGAAGTCACCACCACTATGCTTTTTTTTGCTAGTGATGAACAAGAGCCCACATGTTGTGCTCGTGAAAATCTGTGCCAGAGGAACTGATCCACTCTTGCCACTGCTGAAATGCACCACTCAACGCATTGCTATGCCTATATGCATTGTCTGATCTCCATAAATGTTCAGCAGTCGTTGATGTATGCCAGTGGATGCCATTTTTTCTACATGGAGAATATTGGTGGGAAGGTTCAAACTCTACTGCTATACAATCAACAACAATCTCTGATATCATGGGCCAACATAACAATATAGGAGGCATTTCTTTCAGAGCACCCCTCATTCCATTTTGCAGGATCTGAATCCAATGACATTCATTAACAAAGACAGACCTGTGAGCTATTTCTACCACTGATTGCTGTTTAACATCATGGAGTTAATTAGGTCAAACCAATAATCAATGCACCCCAATCTATCCCTTTAACAACAGTCTGAGGTTTGTTGTGGAAGAAAATATACGTGATTTAAAATGAAAGCATTTCACTGCACTAGGGAAAAATATTGCAGTGAGTCAAGGTGTACTTCACATGCATTCAAGGAATGCTTAAAGGAAAGTTAAGCTAGTACTAACCACACCTGTTAAGTTTCTTGGCACTCTTTCCTAGTTTCCAGGTGGTACTACTGCTGTCATTAAAAAGGATCATTCACTTAACTGAGCTGTTAAGACTTAAGAACTGATCTAGCATATCTGAAAAAAAATTGAGTAAACTGCTTTTTAATTTAAGTGACAGGTGAGAAGGATTTAATTTTAAATTCCTTATTCAATTCTCCACAACGCTCGTGTAAATTCACAACTGCACTGTCAGCTGAGTTATTTCAGATTCATACTTAACGGTGATGAGAATCCAGTGTTGTAGTTTGAATTCAGTCAAGAATCAGACATGGAGCTGTGTGTGGTTTTTCATTACTAGAGGATTAAATTACTTCAGACTTTCTACAATTAAGTGTCTGTTTCAGACTGCTGACAGAACATGATATAAAAATATTCAGTCTCTATCCAGTTTTCTTCTATTTTAGTTCAAAATATATGTATTATTCATAGCAAAGTTTAATTGAAGTCAGTGGAATGCAGAAGAGAGGTAGTTACTTACTGACATCAATATGTAAAGCTTAGCCACTACAAGGTATAATAGAAAGGAAAACTGTACTGTCATAAACGAGGAAGGTAAATGAGCAAAGACTCCAAAATACTTATTAATAAGGATTAGGGCCTGTAGAAAAGCATAATCTTTTCACTGCGGGTCCAGCATGCTCCCTGCTGTGCTGCAGATGTTCCATCAGCATCTTAACACAGACTGTGGCCATTAGGATTCAGCATCACAGTGTGGAGCCATCTAATAGGCATACTTGCCCTTTATTTGGCAGCTAAAGGGTTAAAAACTCTTCATCTCCAAGAGCTCCACCATTGTTCTCTGAGAAAAATAAAAATGAAGGAGCAACACATCTTCCTGCCCGATGAATTTTCTCATTTACCAAAGCATCGGTCTATTCAAACAGCACTAAGAACTGCAATCCCATTATTTTGTTTTGCTCATTTCTACCAAATACAGCACACACTCAGATGGTTCTTTTTCTTTTTTTGCATGTTTGGCTCCACAATCTTGTGCATGAGCTTTCAGCCTAGCAAAACTACAACATCTGTGTAGGTCTGTGATGCAAATACAACTTACCCATTACCCTATGCCTATTAGTTCAAAAAACCTGATACCACTAATTAGGATTTTTTTTTTGGGGGGGGGGGGGGGGGGGGGGGAGGGGAGATTCTCTGGAATAGCAAAATATTGTGGAATCTATGTTGTTACAAAGGATGATTATACAATTTCTATTTAATTCTAATCTAACAAGATGACAAATGTATATGTGTCCAATGAACCCAAATAAGACACAAAACATTTCAGCTACACCATTCACTTTGACTAACAGATGCAACATTTTGACAGCTGATCACCCTGGCCTTTCTCCTCTGTATCCACCCAGGTTTCATGCTGACCTATTAATTCTAATCGCTTGCTGGACTCCCATTTAATGGTTCAATGAATACAATAAGCCGGTGCTTTCCTTTGCATAATCAAAAGCTTCAGTAAGCAAAATAACTTTTTAAACTGAATACAGCACAAGATTGCTGTTATAATTGTTATGAACATTTCAATTGCATTAACACCTTCTCTAAATTATTTTTAATATAAGATGTATGCTTTTCAACAGATCTATGGATATTTCACCTGCTCCCAACCTTGCCATATCTGAATTCACATTTGCTCTTCAAGATGCACATCCTTAATAAAAATAAGGATCCTAACCCTGTGAGATGCTGAGTGTTTTAAGAGACGATGAACCTCTCTCTTACCAGCTTATTCAACTTGCACTCTCTCTTTTCAGGAGCCATTTATTCTCCTCAGGGATCAGGTTCTTTTTTTCCTGTAGGTCTGATGGTTTTAGAACTCCCTTACAAGAAATTCTGACATTTCAAAGAATGTTTCATTCTTGTTAAGCTCAAAGGGGAACCTTCACCACTTTCTTAACCAGAATAAGGCTCCAGATTCTCAGGTTCACATCAGGAAAAACACAGATCTAGGAATTTCGAGTCAAGTCTGTAAGATCAAGTTTTTCCTCTTTGTTAATGAAGCCAAGACTCTGAAGGCTCCATGCACTTGAATCAACCGGAGGCTATCTGGAAATGCAAAAACCATCAATTTGAGTAAAGCTGCTTCTGCACCTGCTAGGGCTCATGTGCTTCACTGCATCAGTAAAGCACGCACTCCTGTGTTTTCTTCTGCATCTTCCAGCCTGTACTTCTAGCTCAGATCTGCTCAGCTATGTTTTAACAGCTTTCAAGTGAAAGAATCACCTTTCCATGGTTCATACACTTAAAACCAGCAGAAATTTGGGAGCAGGCACAACAAAGCCTACAACAACTTCCAAGCAGTGTAACAGTGCTTTTAGCTAGCATTGTCAAACCTGTGTATGTGGTGCTCTAATTTCAGGAACACGGAGTGCTAGCGTGAAACTTTATATTGCTGCTATAGGATGGCTTTCGCTGGGAGTGGTCAGGCAGCAACAGTAATATAAATGACACTAGGAATGGGATATTTGTTTTTCTACAACTGAACTTACATTCTATATTATCAGACATTTGTCATGTATTTAATGTTGGAAGATTTTGAATCCTGACTTATTGGTAGGTGTCCCTTCCCACCGCAAGGGAGTTAGAACTCGATCTTTAAGGACCTTTCCAACTCAAATCATTATATGATTCTATGATTCTTCATGACTCAGCCCACATAGCTGAGAAACTTTGATTCAACTTGATTTTCCTAGGATGTAGGAGCCAGGATCCATACAATGTCTTCACATCTGATTTTGTAGCCCTTAAGATACTACACAGCGAACAAAACCTTCAAAGTGAAATTTAACCTTCTAAGATATCATCTTGTTAACAGGCAACAGTCAAGTTTTCCCTGTTTTGACAAAGTTATCGTTAGGTATCATTTAGTCCATTGAAGTCCCTGGACTAGTAGCTTTGAAGAGCAAGCAACTCTTAACAACACAGTGGACACAGAACAGAAATGGCAATGTGAGCTGATGCATGCAGCATCGTTGATTTATTTCATTATGTATCAGAGACAGAATGAATTCAGTAGAAACTGGACAACTTGAGCCTAGTTAATGTGGACACTAGCAGTGGACTTAGATTGCCTCAGCTACCGAGCAGGTCTAAGATGGTAACATGCCTTAATCACTTTTACAGCAGCTGGAGAGAAGCCAGGAATCTACTGATAAAGGGCTACAAGTTACTTAATGTATCCATTAAATATGTCTTATTGTTAGCAGTACCAAAGATTAATGACTAAAATGAAAGTGAAAAAATAACACTGGTAGGTGACAGTTTTACTTAATCAAAGAGCCTCTTGAGCCTGTAGAAGTACCTCAGGGTCACAGGGATTAATTCTTTCCTAGTGTATTTAGACAGGGTTGTTGTTTTTTTTTTCCAGTGCTGGTGTAGAGACTGCCTATATTTACACTATACAAAGCTGTATGGACAACAAGGGCAAAGGTCCCACAGTAGTGACTGGCTTTCACTACTCACAAGTTTCCTGCTGGTTTGGTATTATTTGCTGAGGCAGTTCAGGTAATAAACCTAAGGGAATACCATACTATCCTTCTGCAATCAGTGGCAATAAGTATATGCATTTACATTTAATTCACATTTAGGCTCCTCACATCTTAGAAGTACTAAATTGTACCATATAGAGGTCTCCAATTACCCATTGACTGAAAGGTAAGATTAGGCTTTTCTCATTGCAGCACTTCAACTAGGTGCTTAAGTTAGACTGGATGAAAGATATGGCTCAGTGGAGTACCAAGCAGAGCCAGGAACTCAAGTCCCAGTGCAATATAAATCCATTAGCTGAGGGTCCGACCCTTCACAGTCTGTAAAATGGGAGTAACTGTACTTCATTATTTTACAGAGCTATTAAAGTTCCTATCTGACAATAAAATAAAATAAAATAAAATAAAATAAAATAAAATAAAATACCATAAACATAAGTAACTTCAAATCACTAAGTACATATGTTTCTCTGGAAGTAATGCCTCCTTTTTATTTCCATGGAAACTACAACAGACATAGCATAATAAAACTGATAAAGCAAGTTCTCAGTTAAAAAAACCTGTTTTTCAACAGTCACAACCATTTGCTATGCATTTTTGCTAGCAATGAAGAGCAGCCTGCATGCTGCACTAGTAAAAATCTGCCAGTAAAGGTGACTCACTGTCACTGCTGCTAAAACGCTCCACCCACCACCTCACTGTGCTTTCATCCACTGCTTGGTTTTCATAAACATTCACCAAGTGTCAATGAATGTCAATGGGTGCCATTTTTTCTGCATGGAGAAATTCAATGACACTTTTGCTTCAAACACACTTGCATGTCAGATGTCATTTTGTCAGACTGCCCCTCTGCTGCCATCTGTTGCACCGCAACAAATGTAATGGGATATTGGTGGGAAGGTTCAACCTCTGCTGCCATAACACCAACATCTGCCTCTGACATTGTGGGTCAATATAGTAAAATAGGAGGCATTACTTCTAGTGCAGCCCTCATATTATGTGGGAATGTTACAGCAAATATCACAAATGTAGAAGTACTCAAAGTAAAGGATATTGCTGGAACTTACTCTCAAGTTTTCATTTATTCTTACACCTTCCATAGCATCCAGGCGAGAGAGTACTAGGATCTAAGAAACAAGATATTTCGAGTGGAAGAAAGTTTCTACTGAAAAAAAAATAAAAAAGAGAAAAATGAGTTACTTGAAAAATAACTTAAGTCTTTTAAAAAGAATATGGTTAATATTTGTGAGGCACTGATGGTGTAGATAAGTTTAGATGAGTGTTCTTCAAAACAACAGAGTACTACTTGCACAAAGGCTTTATTAGCAGGCTGCTCTCCATTACAGAGTTATTGACTTCCTACACATATAGCATATTCTTTGTCTCATAGCTAAATTTAGTCAGACACGAAGGGCACAAGCCCATACTATGGGTCACTGCTTGAAATTCCCCAAGCCACAAGGTGAGGAAAACTATTGGAAATACGTATCAGGTTGTCTTCACAAAAAGAGAACTCAAAAGTCCGTTACAAATGGTACACTTTTTCTCAGTATCCAAGCATATGTAGTTTGGTTTAACTAACTATATTTTACAGTTCCCCTGACAGTATTATTGTATGCACTATGACAAATTAAAACTACTTAGGCTGCTAAATTGCTATATCAAAAATTGCAGTTTATTCCAGTTTAAGAGTTCAGCAAGTGCCCCTTTTTTCCTTTCTCTTAGATGATGTAGGAAGAAAAAAAAAAAAAAAGGACATTTTTACATGTTTTCCAAAGAGCACCTAGATTTTAAAGCATTTGCTTTTTGTGGAAAGATAAAAATTTCACTGTAAACTGCGAATATGGCATTTAAATTAAAATGCACTTACTAATTTGGAAAAATACCTATTCATGGTCTATCTTTACATTCTGAAGGCATTTTTAAGCCATTCTAGGAAACAGCAGCAGAATAGCACAGAAAGAAACTTCATAACTACAGCATGTTACACCTGGGAAAAGTTCCTTGATGAGCAAAGCTAACTGTTAAATGTGAAAGAAAAATCCCACTAATTATGGTCATGAGTCCAAGTCACGCTTGGAGAGGGGCAGTACCAGAAACAGATGACAAAACCATAGAAAAAGAAGTATACTAACTGCTTACTGCTCATGTACTGAGTGACTTCATTCCTCTCATAGTTTATTCTTCCAATGTAAGAGATCTTTGACACCAATATCTCTGTATACAACTACTGCCTTCCTTGAAGAGGTCATACATTCACAACTACTGCTACTAAAATCTATTTACTACTCCTGAAATATTTTTTAAATTGAGATTTTTTGCAATTTTTTGAAAAGTTTATTCCTTATTTCTGTACAAAATACACAAGAAGAAATTAATTCTAATGTAAAAATTCACAAATTTCATGACAAATCAGTGACTAGGATTCAAAGCCCACTGGGATTTCTTACCCACGAGTCCAGCACAATCTGGATACTTAAAAACACAGGCCACAATTTTACTGGGACTTGAAGTACGAAGCACAGTTGAACTGGGTTTTAAAATAGTCACCTATTCTCAAAAGCAGTACTGTTTATTAGGCATCAAGGAAACAATCCAACTCTACTGAACAAAACTAAATGCTGCTGTTTAATGACACATTCCTTGTTTTTACTGTCTGAACACCAATTGCTACTCACACATGCTAGCAATTAAGATATGGTCAGAGTGGTGTTAGTAACTTGGGAATCATCCCTAATACAGTACTTGTCATCAGATTGTGCTCTTTAATGGATCCCCACTGATGTAAGAAAAAGTTCTGAACAGCAATAAAGATGGTATTTCATCCTGATAAAAGAGTTCCCTTGAAGTTACAGACAGATGTCTGTGGTACACACAGCTATGGAAGGGAACAGAGGCAATTTGCCTTTGTTAATATCTTCTGATTTTCTTCTTGTAGAGAACTGCATATAGTAAAATCCACAGCCATTGTAGAAAGCTAAAATCAAGGAATGTAACCAAAGCACACACGTCACAGTAAAATATTACAAGAACAAAAGTTCGCCAACTAACAACAGCACTACTGCACTCCCGTGTAATTTTTCAGAAATTAAAAAAGTTCAACTTTTAAGCTGGTTTCAGACAGTCAGCCTAATCTATATGGTAACAGGTACATTAGTACTCTTTTCAAATAGATTCATTATATGTACTATAACAGATCATTAATATATATAGATATGTGTTGCTTTCCGTTTTAATTAAACTGACATCTTCATGAACTGGAGGTGAAATATCTACATAGCCTTTTCTTTTCCTTGTTCCAGGCTCCTGAAATTTGAATATCCCTAGAATTGAATGGCACAAAGATAAGTATTAGACATTTTGATAATGCTATTGGAAACAGCAATGGTGGCAATAATTGCAATAGTAACTCAAAAAAAGCTACATTTCCAAAAATACTCATAGATTTGTCCTACTCAAATCCGGAGCCAAAGAAAGACCACAATCATTTTTATTACAGTCAATTATAAAACCTCAGTTTGGCTGGAATAACTTAATATGAAAATCAGTGTTCAGTACAGATGCTGTGGGCTTTTTTCAACATAATAAAATAGATCCACTTTACATGGCAAATTCTGTCTGAATATACACATGGTGTTTTCCTTTACATCATTTGTCCTTTCTTAAAAACATCTGGAAATGAATAAAACCAAGGATATTATATCTCCTTTAAAACTAAGTATTCCTTTGTTCTCCTTCTTCTAGAGAAATCTAAATTACTACTGAATAGAGCTCAGATTAAAAATACATCCTCAAGGAACAGCAATGTTTAAATGTCAGTGTACACAAACAAAAGAAGAGGGAAAATGCCAGGGTCTTGCTATACATCTGAAATCTATTGGCATTTTCATTTCAACCTCCCATAGTATACCACTTACACTGAAAGGTACATTAAAGACTGAGTTGTTCATTGTTTAGTAAACTGAAAGCTGAAAATTTACATAACAGATGATAAAACTGTGTTTCATTAAGAATGACTTCTTACCCAAATTCAAAGTGTTTCATGGAGTTTACTTATGAATAAGCTTTCACTGGTAACTCCAGCTGTCCTGGAGGTTCTCATGACTTTTACACCTTTCCCCATAGAGCTGAGAGGTTGCAGTCCTAAAGCTCAATTACACCATTGCACCATTTGTGATTTACCAAGCTTTTTTTTTTTTTTTTTTTTATTTTTCACCTCACAGATGCCTACAACAAGTCTGTGCAGTGCTAAGGTCTCAGAATTGCAGCTGGGATGGAAATCCTTCCATGATGTTCATGACTGGACTGACTACCTTCAGCCCCATTTGATCATAGACCTTAGGATCCCATCTCCTCTTATGGAGCAGGAAACCCATAAAACCAGTAGGAGCAGGTGGGAGGCCCAAAACTACCACTTCATCAATTTGCGATCGTTTACATTCCCAGCTTCATAATGCCTGAGCATAAAGCGGGAAAGGGAAAGAAAAGGCTGGGAAACTGAATACACAGTTCAAATCCTTCAAATCCATTCAAAACTTGGACATCCCTGCAAGACAAAACATGAGCACTCCACAACATACTAGGTTTTGTACTCAGAAAGTAGTCTGTGTTCCAAACACCACTGAACTGCGAAAACATCTATCTCCGATCTTCCAACTTTTGAATAAATTAGACTATCATCTAATGAAGTGTAATGGAAAGATTGATCATAACACTTGCAGCCATGCTGGCTGTTCCTGGGACAAGGAACATTTTACAGAAAGCTACAGAACTCCTAGATAAGTTTACAGGCCAATAATTTAGCAAATATTCATAATTAAACATGTTAAGATGATTTAAAACACTAAAATTTTACAGACTTTTTCTGTAAGTACTCTACAATGTAAAAATGAAAAATTAGAAATGCGGGTTTCTCCAAAAGTAATGACTCCAATTTCCATGTAAACTACAACAGACACAAAGAACAAAAACATTATTTGTTACTGCTTTGTATCTGAGAATTTGCTCTATTTTTCAACACAGTCACCATCACTAGCTATGCATTTTTTTCATAAACAAAATAGGAGACATTACTTTCAGAGCAGCCCTCATTTCTGAGTTCTGGCTGCCTCTCTGGCTCGCTGTGAGAAGAGTGCCAAAAGTCACTTACCTGTATGCTAGAAAGTGACACAGAACCACTTAGACCTTAAAGGTAATTCTAATTGAACAAACTAACCACCAAGGTAATGTTATTATTTCTGAAAATAAATAGATAAAAAAATTAATGATAAGATATAACACACTTCAAAAAGTTTAAGTCTTTGGGATTCCCACAGCTACTCAAAATTGAAGAAATCTCAAATTAAGTGTTTAATAGTTGACTGAATTAACCTAGATTATATCCCCTAATGGCATAATGAAAGGAAATACATACAAGCACTGAAGATCACAAAGGACAGTGAGTTTTTGATACAAAGAAATTAGGCAATATAAAGAGAAGTATAAGAATCTTTGAGACATAGAAAATCAGTTTGTACTTGAAATAATACTTTGAATGGAGAAAGAACAAGACAGAGAGAGTGCCAGCTCTTCCCCTGAAGGCCTTGAAAGCATAGAAATACAAGAGTCTGAAAATGTTTATATTTTCTTAAGTTAAAGGATGAAAAATAAATTTAATTAGTAAAATGCAATTTTATTCCACTTGGAGTCATTTTCCAATACATTAACTTTCTCATTAGAATTTAGCTTTGTTTTGCTAAACAAAAGGAACCTCTTCAACCCCTGTAGCATGAAGAACGTAGAAGATGAGTTGTGCCCCAAATTACTCCAAATAATGGAAAGCAAGTCGGACCAAAAAGACATACTTGGGGAGACATGCCCAGTCTGACTGATTAGGCAGCCAGCACAATGAACAGCATCATTCCCAAGTGAAAAAAAAATAAGAAAACCACAACAGATTTGGAAGAGTAAGTAGTAGAAAGGAAGTGCAAGTAGCCACTATGTTTTTGCTCCAGTCCCTCTTTTCCTCCCTTCCATATTCCCCCTCCCCTTGTTCTCACCAATGTCACATTACACAAGCATCACAGGTTGTGATTAAATACAGCACTTTGTTCTTCTAGTTAATTTTTGCAATTTAAGATATATTGTTCTGTCATTGCAAATGGTCATATAACTGTACACAGCTTAAGCACACATAAATGAAGCTATTTCCGTTCATTTCATCTGCCTCTAATTGAAATTGGTACATTAAAAAAATAATGTTTTTATATAGGGTTTGGCACAAATTGCTTATATATCTGTTTACATTGTGCCAGTACAATTACCATGGTTTGAGTTTCCATTTAAATGATCAGAACTTCAGGTCAGAGACCATCTCAGTATGGCTTTGTTCATCTTTTAATACGACAGGACTATGACTTGATGAAGCATTGTAATACTGCCGGAACAGAAACAAAATTGAAAGACAAATATTTGTGAAAAATTAGGGCCAAGTAGGCTGTCAATAATCTGTGTCAACAAGAGAGGTGGAAAGGAAGGTTAATTACTGATGGAACTTCTAAAACTCGTGTTGTTTGTTCTTCTTGCCCTAACTCAGCCAGTTCAGCAAGAGAAGCCATAACTTCATTCAAGCACAGACATCTAAAAAAACCGTTCTCTGTTCTACCTGTGAAGAAATACAAAACCTCACTCACAAAATACGTTTGTGAGCCCTGGAGACCACAGCAGAGACTGTTTTCAGTCTCTGACTCACTATACTGCCAATCAGTTGCTGTAAGGTCTTAACAAACTCATCAATAACTTCATGCAAAGCTCAGAGGAAAAAGACTTTTGGCTTCTAAGGAAATTCATTCTCTCTGATCTTCAGTTTTTACAGGTCTCAGTCAACAAGGTGAGCTACAGTACAGTTCTCATCTATAGAGAAAAAAATTATATGAAATGAACAGATACATCAAGATTCAAAACAGGCAAATAAGAATAATTTAAAAAATAAAGAAGTTCTGCTTCCAAGTTAAAATATCCCTCAAGCTAAACACAATTTGGGAACAATTACAGTGAGTTTAACTTAATTATGCTAATCATTTAGATAACTGATCATGAGAAGAGTATGGCTGGCATCTATGGAATAGAGCACATCTAGCAGGAGACAGATGAAAAGCTTGTTTGCCCCTGGGGAGCAAGGAGAAAGAGAGGCAAATTACTGGCTGCAGAGCACAGCAATGCTTCTGCCAGAAGAAACTCGTAGAGGCAGAGAGAAGCCTGTACGTTCCAAAACCACCGTCTCTGCCACATGCATGTATTTTAGCCTTCTCTTCTGATGTCATCTTACTGATTTCCTGGCAAATGGGGCTTCAGGTGTCAGTCTATGTACTGTCTGTTAACAGACTCCAAAAGCTCTGTATCTGTTATCAGTCTACACTGAGCTGAAGAACTCCAGAACATCCTGTTAGGTCCTGGTCAGTGTGAACAGGGCACCATTCCTATAATGTTTTTTAGCATGGCCTTGGTCACAACAAGATGTTTAAGAGGAATAAAATTGTGTCATAGGTTCTATTTGAAAATAAGTCCTTCTGAATTATGGGGAGTGCTATCAACTTTAGTCTTCCATTAATTCTTGCTTCCTGTTGACTTAAAATAATTAAGTATTCAGTTTTTAACCAAATGATGCAATAATTCCACAATTATTTTTAATGTTCAGGTAAAGAGCAAAGAAAATCTTTTTAAGAGTTTCTGGTGTATGGCTCTGATTCAAAGTTTAGTATTTTGCTCAGTACTATCCATCGGCATCGAGATACTGTGAGGGAGTTTATCAATACACTGCCCTAAGTTCTTGTTCTTTTCTCTAGGTCTCTCTGCCCTTTCCCTTCAGTGCTTTCAATTAAATCAAAGTCTGGTATTCTGCCCTACAAAGCTGTTCTAAAGGCTAAGGGAAATGGCCCAGCATCATCTCTGTCATTTTACTTCTCCGTTCATGATGCATTTTACAACATAACCTTGTTTATTGTTTGGCTTTTCTGCTTTATGATGAAATTTTTAATAGTTAAGGTTACTTTTCTACCACTGAAAAACCTTCAACCACATAACCACACCTGAAATAGAGTACCTCAGAAGCACATGGCATTTTCCCGAATGAGACATCATTCCAGACAGTTTCTAGTTCATCTTTTCTGATGCCTTTCTGTGTTCTAGTTTGTAACTGTTTAAGAAGTGAAGAAAGGGCCTTTAAAATGAATTCTATGCCAGATTTGAATACATAATTGACTGTCAAGGAAAAAATGTATTTGTTCTTAGGACTTGCGTGACAGCTGTGATTAATCTCCTCCTATGAACTCTGAATGTATTGGAATACAACTGTGCACATTTATACACAGGTACAGCACAGCATGGAATGTGCGTGCATCTGTAGATGTTCACTATAGGTATTCTATAAGTATTTTCTTTTCACAGTACTTTTCAGTAGTCACTAATCTCTTAGCTAAGAGCCTTTGAGAAAGACCTAATTCTATTATGTGGTCTATAGCAACCAGGGACAGTGAATATTGCAGAGTGCTGTTCAGATATTGCTGGGAGTTAGCAAATGCCACCAATATAAAGAAAAACACAATGCAAGGTCCTGAAAAGGATTTTCTCACGCAGGTTGGATTTGGGAATTTGTTTTCTTAAAATAAAAACATAAAAAAACCTGAAAATTTTACAGGATGCCAGAAATGAAACAATTTTCAAATTACAACTCCTATAATAACCTCCATCTATATACATACATATACAGATCTAATAATTCTCTATGACTAAACATATTTATTTACAGTGTGAAAACAGTCTAATTCATTCAAATCCATGACCTGACTGTACAAAACAGCAACTACTGAGATTCTGAATCCCTCACCCTTGAAACTTTTCTCTTCAATTATAAGGGCATTTTCCTTTGCATGCATTTTAAGAACTCTAAGGAGTTTCCAGCCATACTAGTGACATCCTGTCCTAAGCTAAATAAAGATCACAGCAACATGTTACACAGACTGTCACCTCATTTTTCTAGGCCGTCCCAGTACCTTCTCCATCGTTTCTTGCCTGTTCCAACCCATATTCAGAGCCCTGGCTTAGAAAGCATGTTAGCTTGCAACTTGGTATTAGCAGGTGCACCAATTGTATATTTGGTACTTGTAGGTAAAATTTATTCCCATGCAGCACTAGGACAGCCCTAAAGATTGTATGTACCTACTAAATTGCGAGTGGGTAGGAAGGAGCTATTCACACTTAAGCTGAGAGGCATCTTTCAGCAGCCATTTACAAAGATTATAGCTGAAACAATGTTCTATTTCCCACGGCTTTGCTTATTTGCTGCATCAGGGCAGCAATAATGTTAAATGCGCAGCAGAATATATCTAAGCCTATATCCTTGACAATTTGCCAATAACCCTCATTTTATGGGTCAAAGGGCAAAATAATTTTAGAATTTCCTTTGACAGCAAAGATATTCTTTGGTTTTGACCCTTGAGTCTCCTCCAGAAGTAGAGAATACTGTAGGACTGCTGTGGAGTGTGAGCATGTCTTTCACTTCAGCTGTCAGTTTAGTGAAATGGAAGCAGCGCAACATAGCTAGAGCTAATTAATTTGCTTCACTCTTTTGGAAGGCTCTCACTTTGTATTTAAAAGTGTATTAGGGATGATTTTCAGAAATTGCACTTGCCTAAGAAGGGTTCTTCATGGCATGACTTCTTCAAAAGCTGATATACTGTTAAATGAAGGCTGTATTTTCAAAATTTAAAGAAGGGATTCAGCCTTCAGAGCTGTATCATCAAAGCATGCCCTAGCACTGCACTGACAATAGAGTCTGTAATCAAACTCTTCATGATGCTGAGCATGAGGCCTGAGCTCTCCCTGACTTTAGTACAAATTAGAATTCACCCTGCATATGACAGGAGAATCTATATATTCTGCAGCACTGTTGTCACTGGTATTTAGAGGCTATCACTATTTTGCTTTGTTACAAAATACGATGCATGATCTAAACAAATATCTCTGCGTGCTTAGTCTGTTAATGATGCAGAAGAAAGAGTCAATTAGATTTTCTCCCATGAAAACTATATACTGGTGCTTTGTGGATTATCTGAGATGAGGTTTTACGTAACAGTCTGGTGGAGAGGCTAGACAAACCATTTCTAGTGTGTGGTTTCCTTGCAAACACACCTTATAGCTGTTGTGCCACATCATTGATCAGCTAAACTGCATCGTCTGAAGGAAAAGTGTTACTTAAAAGATCAATAAGGAAAAAAAGTCCCCTCTCAACTTCTAGGAGCAGAGAGGACAAACACAAGACCCTGCTAGCATTTCAGAGCAGAGATTAAAAGGAGAGAAAATAAGAGTGTATTTATAAAAGCAACAAAATTTGAGAGGCAATGGCAAGAGCAAGGGAAACAATTTTCTCTATCTAGATAGCTGAAAGGCCTCTGAAACAGGTCAAGCTGGCCAGGCAGAACAAGGAAAAGAGAGAATGCTCCAGATCACAAAGCCTACATAAACGAGATTGTAACAGTTTTTCCAAACCCTAACAGCCAGAAGTAAACAAAGGTCTCTGTTGCAAAGGTTTCACTTTCTCCTATTTCTGTAGCGCTGCAAACAGTTACTGGAGGGGATGCAAGGACAATAGAAACATCCAGTCCTGCTTTCATCTGTTCTTGACGAAAGGTCATCTCCTGCTCCAGCTCAGGATTTCCCAGTCCAAATCTATAACGAGGCAGAGTAAGACGCAAGCAGTTATTTGACTCTTCCAGAAATCACCAATAACCAATCAAATTCCCAATATCTTCTTTCCTGAATTCTGTTTTTAAATATTCGAGTGTGGAAAAAAAAAAAAAGTGATAGTGAAAAGTAATTCATTCTCATCCTCCAAATCAGTAAAAAATAAAATAAAATAGTTAAAAGGGCAAATAACCCATTTCATTCCTTCTGAAATTCTTTCTTGGTCAAAAGACACATTAGAGGAGGTAGAGGAGGGGGAAAAAAGAGCAAATTCTATAAAGTACTAAAGAAATCGGTAAAAGTAGAGAAAAGATGAATGAGTCATTGGGCTCAGCTCAAACAGTGAAGAAAGAACAAATTAGAGTGAAACAGCACGTCTTACTAAAGCTCACAGGAAGCAATGGAATAAGCACCAGTAACACATTTCCTTTTGCTGTATTTCCATGGCTATCTGACAGTCCTTAGAAACACTGTGTATTTCTCCCAGCTGAAATCAGAAATACACAGCAGCAAAAAGAAACAATAAAAGTATGCACCAGGGTCAGAGGCTGGAGAACTGCAATATGTTGTTCCTCTTTAGGTGAGAGGTGCCAATGAAAACTGATGGGGAAAGAAGCTACGCCTGTCTCTGATCTGCAGATGCTCCAGTAGAAGAAATCAAAAATGAGGTATTAGCTGGGCTCAGACACCTGCCTTAAATGTCACTCAAAAGCAGTTCCTCCAGGAAGACTTCATAAAAACCTCCCTGCCCCCATGACTTAGGAATGATCTGAGGGATGCCCTGGTAAGACCTGTGACTTCCCTGTCCTGAGACCCCCCTGCTCCTTGCTGCATTCCCAACTCCTCAATAACTTCTGTAGTGCAAACATGTTTTAAAGCCTTTCCCTTTTGGGGGGAGAAGCCTTAAAGAGCTGTTTGTCTCCCGTGGAGGTGTCTGGACAGCAGGGCAAGGAGCAGAGCAGCTCCCGGCAGCCTCCCAAATGGGGTCACAGCAGAGGCTACGAGCAGAAGTCCGTCTAACATAGCATCCCCGGGCTGCAGCTTTAAAGAGAAGGTACAATTTGCTGCACTACGGTTTTACAAATACTGGCTGCCTGGAGACAATGAGCTGGTTAATAGAGATAAGCTCTAAATGCTGCCCATTATTTCATTCAGCAGAACTGAAAAGCAAACAGAAGCTGAGAGGCTTTAGGACACAAACCATTTTGCTTTGGGTCACTAGATTACAATGACAGGAGGCTGTAAAAGCCCAGCACACCTTCCACCCGGTAGCTGTTTGATGATCTGATACTGATGTAACGATGTTTCCTTTATTCTGGATAATGAAAGAAAATGTAACCTGCACCTGGCAGCCCTGCTGGAAATCCCATTGGAGAAGGCAGAAAGTAAACGGATGCTGAAGGTCAAAGCTACATTTTCCCTAGAAAAGATGATCCTTCTGCAATCAACTCTGGGAGCTAAAAAACACAGGGAAGAGGTATATGCACTGAGAAAACCTCTGCAGGTACAATCCTTACGTGTAGCCTCAAAAAAATTGGATTACTCCAATTCCTTTTGCAATTAAGAGAACTGTATAAATAGCAAAAAGTAAATAAATGTTTACAACGTTCGTTCAGCTGGCTGACTTAGCTATGTTTAAAGGAAAAGGCTTCTGCCAGCTCACATTAGCTGGCTGTCCATCTCTTATCAACACCTCCTAGGAACATACATTTTTCCCCTCAACCCATTTAAGATACATTCAACTTTTTCTTTCCTACTTAAGAAAACAGTGTTTATCTGAAAGCAATTCAGAAATAAATAAAAAAAAAAAAAAAAGGAAGGTCTGTTGGATGAGCTACAGTCTGCCCACATCATTACTACCAATTACACGTACAGTGGTTATAAACACTATTAAGGAAGCAATGGAAGGATACTGGAAGAACGTACAGAATAGTTTTGGAGAGCAATAGTGTCTGATAATATACACATTGAATACTGGTGAAAAGATTAAGTTAAATACAAAGTTATACCCCATTAAATTTGGAACATTTGCAACTATTTAAGGGAGAGAAAAAAGAAGACTTTTCCGAAATAAGAAAAAGGAAGAAATCATTTCACTTATCTCTTTTTCTTCCCTTCATAAGAATAAAAAGTAGTTATGTGCACCTAGGGCAAAGAAGACAAAAGCAGCAATTCTAGTCGGGTCTTGAACAGGATCTCACAGATCCCAGTTGAGCATGTCACCCAATTAGTTTTCATATAGATGGTCAAATTTGCACAAGAAAATGCAGCAGCTTTGTACTGCAAAACCACAGTTTCATCAATGCACTATGCTTCTCACTCTGTGAGATGCCATTTTAGGAAAGTCTTTATTTCCCTTTTGGATGAGGACCAAGTCATTATGGATTCTTCCAGGCAGAGCGACCCTGGCCTACACAATGACTATGATGGCAAAGGTTTTATGCATCTTGAGTAGAATTCTTCCAAATCACAGGTAATTATTTTAGATCTAAAGCCTAAAGCCCTAGCAGAAGCCAGAAATGCTCTTCAATTAAAGCACGTGTTCATCTCAAACCGCACCATTACCTATGTGTGTATATATATATATATATATATTCATGCAGATGCAAAATTATCATGAAATTGAACAAGCCGAAAGCACTTCCATATTGCAGATTCTGTACTTTAATTTTAAAGCAAGTCCATGCACAGTTGAAAGCGAAAAGTTAACTCAAGGTTACCCAGGACTAGAAAAAATTTACAAAAGCTGTGTTTCAGATGACAATATCAAAGAGCAAGGAAAAACCAAGGAGGGTCAGCTGAAGACATAGAGGGCAGTTTCAGGCTTCTCGGATGGTTTGTAAATTGCTTCTCTACCTATTTTGAGGCCAAGGGCTTCCTCTTGGGTCAGCAAACTTTAAAATGGCCCACTGCACAGGACTCTGCAAATGGACCTGCTTTATCCATCAGATTCTGACCAACATAGTTGGAGACTGAATAAAGGAGCTACACAACATTCAGTAGTGTTCTATACTCCAGTCCCTTACAGTATGGGCTAATGACAGAGTATAAAGACCATGTAGTGGCACCCTTATGAGACAGAGATTGATCTCTCTCTTAAAAACAAGCGCAGTAGAGCTACCTGCTTTTTTTCTACTTTTTACATCTTTACAGTAGAAAGAAATAAAGCTGTCAGTTGTGTAGCAATAATTAAGCATTTTTCAATAAGTATTGGTGTTTCCATTCATTATTTCATACAGGTGATATTTTAATTGCTCCTACTGCTCCTACAACAGTTTTCTTCCAATATATAGGACCAAGGGTGGCTAGCTGATAACTATCAAACAAATCCTCCTCTTCCTCTGTCTCTTTCCTTTTCACTTTCTCATACTGTCTCTTCCTCCAAACCATGCTGTTTGCAATTGGATTTTGTATACTTCTGCCTTCGTAATTGAGCTAGAGTCAAGGTGGAAGGAAATTCAAGCTACAGCACTTACTGACTGCAATTCAATCTGATTTATCAAACAGGACTGTTGAAAAAGCTCTTGGAACAGAGCAGCCCTTGGCTGAGGCCTCATGTATTTTACAGGAATATCAGTAAAACAAATTGACTTGCTGAGTCTCCTGATATGACAACTCATTCAATCAAATCCTTCAAAGATTTCTGAAGAGAAGCATACTACATCAAATAGCACATTACACATAACACATACAATAATGTGCAAATAGGTTTACAAGCACACACCTTTACAGCCTGATGCTGCCACAGTGGGGGAGACAGTAAAAAAAAAAAAAAAAAAATCAGATATTAAATAAGTATGCATAGCTTGTGTCTTGCAGCCAAACCCCTTTCCTAGCCAGGCAGATTCTGCTGGTTTCCTGTACAGGTCAAAGAGGTACAGCAATCATACATCACTGGCTACATGTCTTGCAATCAGGAAGCACTCTGCTTGTCAATCTAGGCAATACATTTTTAATCTGCAACCTCATTCGCAAAGGAAAGGCAACATGCCAGACACTAAGAAAATTATTATCGGTATCAAAAGAAATCTATCCTTTTTGTAGTAGAATCTTTGCACAGTTATTTCTCTAAACACAGACACACATCTGCTCCCTCTATGCCTTGGCTCCATGCCTTCAGTGAAACTTTGGCAGAACAGTTTCAGAAGGTGCCTCTCATTGCTGAGTTTAATGAAGCACAAGCTAAACTTTACTGTTGATTTACTTTCAATTTGTTGGCATATGCCTGATCATTTGTACATGATCTATGTTGGTTTTAAGCTTCTTCAAGCAGAGAGTGGTTCTTTATCGCTCTGTACAACTTCTAGCATACTTTGAATTGTGTTTGTAATACACAGTAATGTTCAATATACAAGATATTAGGAAATATCTCAATTACACAATTAATTGGTAAACTTATTCTGTACAAGGGAAATAAGTTTGTTTTTAAGTGCACTTTTAATCAGACATTGTTTTTATGACTTGAATTCATTTGTAAAGCAAAAAAATCTTTACTGAACAGAAGTCTGCATTTGAACAGCAGCTACAGTTCGAACAAAAACTTACATACACATTGGTATAAAGAACATATATAGGAACAAGGGACTTATATACACGAACAAGGCACCACTGAACAAAGCTCTTATCTTTACAGACTGAAATGCACTTCAAGCAACATACTGTTATTTAGTCACACCTACTGGACTTAACATGGCATTCCCTCATGGAAATCCTGTGGCTTCTGTATGTAAGACATTTTGTGGCTAGAATATCTCAACAGCATTAAAAATAGGGAAAACTAATACTTACATTTACAAAACAAAACAACAAAAAAACACCACTACCAAATGACTCAAGAACAGTTTCTACTGAGATCATATTACTGAGATCATATTAAATACCACAGGGATCAAAATGAAATGAAAATACCAAATTCTCTATCTAGTCTTTTCCCTAACTGTACTCATGGTAATTCCTGTTGTAAATCAGACAAGGTCACAGCTTCAACCTTGCCAAAGAAAGACCACACGCTGCCCTCAGGGCTTGAGCCTGCATCACCCTGGCCCACCTCTGTAAATACATCCAAGCAGTCTTCACCTCTGTCGCCTCTCTCTCTAAAAGGCAACAGCACTGAAATACAGGAGGATAAACCTTAAGATCACACTTGATGAGGAATTAAACCTCCTTGTTTCTTCAGAAAACAGGCTTCATACTCATCTAAAAGATAAGTTAAAATCATATCACTGAAATCATGCGTGAACGTTTGGTGTGTTGTACACGTTGTTTAGATATAAACTGCCAGATTGTTCAGATTAGATTAAACTCAAGCTTCTAAGTAGCATTTTTTCAGCAGACTAGGCTGGGAAAACAACCTCTGAAACAATTATATGAGCTGTATTTAAAATAAAACCAAACACATAAATAAGGAAAGCACTGCCAGTGGCATGACTTCAGGCTCACTAGGTGGATTACCAGGCATTCAGCACCTTACAGATGTTCAGCAATCACTGATGGCAAGTACCTGCATTTCAATTGCCACACAGGCACTGAAAGCACCAGGCTGTCACTGTTCCTAGAAGAATGGGGCCTCTTACCACCTGTGCTTTCTGCGTATTTGCATTTTGAGCTCTCAATACCATTCTCGAGACAAAAACGTCTTTCTCCTTAGCAAAAAACATAAGTTGAGGAGGTCATTTCCAGTGCCCAAATACACAAGGCGAGTTTAGAGTTGGGCTTTGTAGAGTGTCCATACTGAGAGTGCACTCTGAGCCTGCCCTCCCAGCACTCTGTCCCACATAAGCTTCATCACCTCTGCTGAGGGTGAGCACACAATTCAGCCTCGACAAAACAGTAATGAAGGATCTTTGTTTGCATACTCTGATAATGATTTGAGGTCCAAAAAGGATTTTCTTTTCTTTTTTATTAAAAGTTCTCACATTTCACCTTTAAGGCATTCTTGCAGATTTTATCTTGTTAATTGACTGCTCACACAGTAATCATTTTACACCACATTAAGTAGTGTTCTAATTGGTTTTAATGCCCTCAATTAATTGCAATAAAATGCAACATATATAGAAATCATTAACTGACTTACATATTCAGTGTACATGCTTGCCTTATGGTTTTAGGTCAGAAGGATGTGTGTACACGAGAGAAAGATAGGAGGAACATATGCATAAAAAAGAACAAGTAAAGCAATACGATAAACCGTCAAACTGAGAAAAATGAAGGCAAGACACCAATCCAGCAGGCATCAATTCTATGTTGTTATGTACATCACCGAATGTTTTTTGTGCTTCAGTCAGGCTGAAGAAAAGTAAGATAGAAGTTAGAATCTGATTAAACACATCACTGAATGTATCGAGGATGACAGGTTGAATGAATGTGTTTCTTTCTATCTAGACAGAGGAATCATCATTAGTTTCTGTGTGTTCAAGCAGTAAACAAGTGGGAATGGTGAAAAGTAAGAATCATAGCTGCTTGCCTGTGCTGTGTGGTAACCCCTTACACGGAACTAAATTATCTGCAAAAACTATGTGGCACAGAAGCAGAGGGTATTCTCTCCCTCCCTTATTTTCTCTGTGTATCTAGGGATCTCACTCCATTCTTGTATCCATTAAACCATAAGTTAAGAATGAAAAGCAGTAAAGCAGACACGTCATGAATATTCAAGTTTCCCTGTGAAATCTCAGACTTATAATTTTTTTAAAATGTATTTTCAAAAAAAAAAAAAACCAAAAACAAACAAACAAAAAAAATAAAACCATCAAGTCAAATCTTTATGTATAATATTCCCCTATAAACACCATGATAGCAAGAATATTTGTCCTTATATGTCCCTGTCTTGTTTTCTGAAGCATATTGATGACTGGAAATTGAGCAGCATAAATTGAACTCACAGCTGTTTGCATTCTTGGTGGCTCTCAATATTCCCAGAGCAACCATTTGGAAACTATTACTTTTCTGTCACTTCCTACTCTCCTCCAGAAGGTCTAATCAAGTACATAGGTGAACTTTCTGTCTTTGTCTTAGAAAGAAGAGCTAACGTCTTTTCATGATCTGATCAGATTTTTATTGCTCAACAAAAGCAATTATGAACTTCATGATACTAGATTGAGAGAATCGTGTAGAGCAGCAAGGACAAAAATATTATGGATGGATGGAGATAAGACAGGCAAGAAAAAAATGAATGACATCTTAAAATGTGCAGATTTAAACATATGTAAGTACAAGAATTAAACATTGCAAATAGTAGTGCTAAATTTAGAGAATTTCTATCTTTTGCTCCTTTTACATTAATTCAACATTAGGGTTACAGATTGAAGGCTCAGATGTATGGAGATTTTCCTGGCACTCTTTATGCAAAAATCATTCCATGACTGTGATCTTAAACCCTTTAAGCCAAACACAAAGTTCCCACAGTTATTTTAAACCAGGTATGTCAAATGCTGGGCTCTCTGTGTAAGAGAATTATTATCAGCATAAATGGCAATGTCAAATACTTTATTGTTCCTTATTCATCTGTGCTTTTGATTTCAAATTTTACAGACAAAATGGAAATACTTATTGACAGATACAAACACAGCTATGTGAATATGGATAGAATTAAATCCATAAGCACTGCCAGATTTCTGCAATGTCTACATGAGCTATTTTCACACTAGCAAGTGACCTTCAGCTGCTCCTAAAAGTTGTTTGCAAATAATTTTAACAACAAATGTCTCAACAAAAATATATTTTTTCAAATCACAGATAAGGATATTTGCTTCTGTGAGCTATAAATTACTCAAGAAAAACCTAAGTATGATAGTCTAGGCTGATAGGGAAGTCAAATAAAAATACTGCTTCAATAAAAAATACCTGAATAAATGTAAAAAGTTAAGAAGGCTAAGAAAAATACAAAGGGGAAAGTAGAGACAGAGAAAGAAAAAAGTTAAAACATCCAGAACAGCTCCAGGGTCATCTCCTTCACCACAGATACAAACAGGGAGATCAAGGGGAAAGATTTTAAGTATGTTTTCATTAGAAAAACAACAACAACACATAGGGGGGAAAACAAAGCAAAACAAACAAACAAAAAACAAACAAACAAAAAAAAAAAACAGAAGTCTTCCATTTCAAGAAAAGAGAAAAAAACATCTTCAAATTTTTTATTTTCTTCAGCTGCTGTTGTGAGAGGTGTAAAACAGCAGAACTGAAATCTGAAGTTTGTTTCATATTGACACTGTACACATCGTAGTGGTTTTACATAAAACAGCAACCTGTCAAACCAGACCACCTTTCAGCTCCTGGAGATTTTTCTGTTCTCTTTTGTCCTGAAAGTTGTTTTCCTCTTTCCCCTAGTTGTGGATAGCCACACGTATCCCTCATCCTATTGCATCATCAGCATTTCTGGACACTTCCAGTCAGTTCTCCTCATTACCCCAACAGTTACTTATCTCCCCATTTCCACTGACAGGTTGGTCTCAGGTTAGCTTCCACACAACAAGAATTGGTCAGAGTTGGTGAGAGAAGGGTTTGCATTAGCTCCACTTCACTGATGTCCCCCCAAGACATATCTATTTCTTCCTTACTACAAATCCTTTTATTCAACCACAATGTACATGCAGCCCTAACCACAGTGTACTACTGTAAATAATGTCTTCCACCACGCAGAGGAGTGCAAAACACAATATTTTGACTCCTTGTTTCTATTTTCATGGTCATTCTGGTAAAAAATGTTCTAATTTGCAGAGAAAGAGGGAAACAACTACTTTTTTTTGCACAAAACTCTCAGTGATACAGCTAGATAAACCTTACTGAGGAAGACAACAGCGAATCAGAATCTGTAAAGTATGACATTAACCAAAGCACATCTGTAGGAGGTTAAAAGATCACCAGCACAGTGTAGAAACTTGGCCATGAATATACAAAGACTTATCCCGTAGGCCCAAATAACTTAACTTTTCAGTTAAGTACTCTTTAGAAGTGTAAGAGATACTTAAATAGGGATCAGAACTTTTTCATTCCTTTCATCTCACACTTCATAGAGTTATAGAATGATTTGGGTTGGAAGGGACCTTTAAGATTGCCTAGTTCCAACCCCCCTGCTATAGGCAGGGACACTTCCCACTAGACCGAGTTCCTCAAAGCTTGTCACTAGTATGCAAGAGCTTCCTGCTGCATGCACCAGAGGTTCTTGGAAGACTATATTCTGCACAAAGACAGGCTACATGTGGCCTATTTCCCTAGTGTACAGAGGTTTTAATTTAAATTAAAAAAAAATACCCAGAGGGCATCTGCTTCTTAAGACTGAACAATTTGACATTGGAAGCAATTCTTCTCCTCTGCATCACAATATCCCTAGGGCTGGAAAACCCTTTCTTGCTAGCAAGCTGCTTTTCTCACAATAGGTCAGCATCAGTTTCACATCCCTTCTCAAAAATAGCAAAATAACCACCACAACAGAAGAGAATCTGTCATTTTCTCATAATCACTCACAAAACAGTCTTTTAGAAGAACATGTAAATTTTAAGCACTGCTGGAAGTGTGCTTTCCTTATACTAAGGAAAATCTGCTAAAAAAGAGATGGCAAATGGATTTGTTAGAATAGTTCACAGTAAAACTCTTACTAGATATTTTTCAAAAATGCCAGGTTATTCTTAAGAGCTTCTATTTCTAAGATGTTCCTTACTTGAGATATTGGCAATTATCGTTTGCGGGAGATGAGTGAATGAAGCTTCAAAAACTCAAGTTTGGTACAGACAGCACACAAATGTTTCTGACATTTTTGTTGCTAAATTTTGAAATTTCTGCAACTTTACTGCTATTACTGTACAGCATGTCCATCCTGTAACTTACATTTGACAGAAGACTGTACAAATTTCCTGATGCGTACCAGAGGAAGAGGTGAGTATCTTCTGGCAGCAGATGAAAACGGAATAGAAAGTAAGCAGCAAATGATAAGGGCTGTTCGACTAAATCCTATGAAAACTAAGGAATTGGGCTTTCAGCTGAGCTATTTGACAGCACTAATGTAGCACTACCACTAAAAGACTTTAATTTAATACTCCAAGATTTGTAATCATAGCTTTTGTCAGTGGCAAATACTGCCTACTCTAACTACATTTTTTCAGACAGTTCAAGTGGACACGAGCAAAGGTGACTACCACTGTCACATGCAAGTCCATGGAGCATGATTCTGAGATATATATTTCCCAAGAAAGTGTTGTTAAAAAAATCACCTTTCTTTTTCATCCTATCGCAAAGTAGAAAGAGACAATTAACTCTCAAAAATCCTAATGTACATAGATGTGAGGAGATGCCACCACCAGCAGTAGTCATGTCTCATGTGCTTACATATTTTAGCATTGTATGAATGATTTCAGTTTCTTTTAATCAAGTAGGAAAATGTTAACCTATTTATACCCATAGATTTACTGTATAATGAAAAAAAAAAAAATCTCTACTTTTGACTTACAAAGCACTTGGCTCCTTATCAGATACTATTAAAACTCATTAAGTAGCTCAAATAATGATGCACAATTGACCCGCATGGTACCTCGGCATTTGTAATCATCACCAATTTTTGTCTAAATGTGAAACAGTCTAATTATCAAACTACCAACTTCAGGTCTTTGGAGTATTAAAAAAAAAAAAAGCAGCCTGTTAATTAGTTCCAAAATACACTTTATGAACTTTAGAAAGTTCAGAGTGATATTAACACTAGGGTATGTGTTATGGTTCATCTAAGCTTGAAATTCATTTTGCACTATAATCCTCCATTTAGACCAACTGGGTATGGCTATTCTACAAATTGTGTATCCACACAGTTTTGTTATATATGCTTCACGTACTTCTATTCAATGATTTTCCAAAATAAATATCTATTTCAGCGGAAACACTGATAGTAAAGCTCAGCACAACTCACAGGGTTTCTATTATCATTTGTATAGTTTTTAGTGGCATTTGGAATTTTGATCAGATTCACATATCCTGTTATGCCTTTACTTTAGAAGTGAGAGTCACCATTATTTCTAAACTGTGGCTTAGTACAGTCTGAGCACTGAACAGCACATTCCTGATGGACCTCAATGGAAATAACAGAACTAAGCAGTGAGATAGCCCCATGATTTAGCATATGCTTTAAAAAGCAACACTAGCTTTGCTGGGTTGTAGACCATGCCTGAAGTATGAAAAAAGTAACCTTATTTAATCATTGTTTATGCATTTAAGCATCCCATTGTCTTTGTACAGGCAGAAAGACAGCAAGTTCTAGGCTTCAACATCAGACAGAAAGAACTATAGCTATTTCTCAGCTGGTGCTTGATGACATGTATATGGATTCAGCACAAGCTGAATCATACACAGATGTGGAAGATGATAAGCAATCTCAGATCTGAAGAAGAGCAGTTAGTAAAAGAAATGCTGATATTACCAAAAGGAACATAGCAGTTTTGAAACAGGGATATATCTACTTCTACCTTACAGGGCAATTTCTTCCAAATCTGTATATTTGTTTCAAAAGATTGAGAATAAAAATGTAAATAAAAAAGAAAATGTAAACGAGGGATTAACATTCAGCTGCACAGAACTCTTTTTTTTTTTACTTGGCAACTCTACCGGTCATACTTTTAAGTAGTTGTTCCTCAGGCAAGTCCTTATAAAAATACTCCATGATCAGATATGAAGGAGACAAATAATAAAAACTTGTTTATTAAAGGTGAACTTTTTACTGGTCATAGGGCTGCAAGAGAATATCAACAACTCAACTAATGAAGCATACACTATGACATCACCTACAATTCCAGGATATCCTCTACACACCTTTGGATTTGTGAGGGTAGCACTGGAGAATGAAGATGAAAAATTACTCATCTGATGTTTTTTATCTTTGTAATTGAAGTAATCTATGACTATCTTAAACAGACTGATCCACTTGTGTTTGGAAGTAAAAGTGATAAAAGCTAGAAAGATTTCAAAGTCACTAGCTTTTTGAATAAAAACGTCTACATAACACTTCAATATGAAGGCAGAAATGAAAACCACAAACCAATCAAAGGAGAGATTTATAGCAGAAAAAGACTCATATAGAAATGTGAACTACATTTTCTGTTTCTAGAATGTTGTGTACTAGATTGTGATTGGAGTGAGTAAGGGTGACAGGGGAAGGCTGGAAATTGGTAAACTTCATAGGTAGGTACATAACTATCACCTTACCGAACACTCAGTTTTGTCCAGACTCAGAGCTTTGAGGGATAAGCACAGATAAAATAAGTGGTCACACAAGACGGCACCATACAGTTCAATTACAAAACCCATCAGATATGTCAATCAGGGAATACACAAGAGTTACCTGAAAAGTCCTGGGAAAAGCCCTGATGCTCAGGCAATTAATCAAGCAATAGAGACAAAGAGAAATGACCGTACTCAGTATTTGTAAATGGCACTATACATACAAAAACAAACCCAAATACTTTGTGGTAATGTGAGAAAAGAATGCTAACTGTAGCATCTGCTGAACAACCAATAGATGTCATATATCTCACTCTCTCACACAGCCAAACAGGTATCCTAAGCCCAGAATTACCTGTACAGCTCAATCCTGAAGGCATCAAGCACCTGTCTTCTCATGCTGAACATCTTAAACATTAACCGATTCCAATAAAAATGTGATGAGTCAGTAAGAAAGCAATAAATGTGATAAAGTCAGCAAAAACAGAATCTCCTCAGAACAGCTTAGATGATAATGACAAAGTACAGAATCAACGCTGTTGTCTGTTGAAAACATCAACACCCCAGGTCTGCTCTTCAGTTACTTCCCCAGGGAAATGAAGGAGTGATTTTTTTTTTTTTTTTTTTAATCAGAAGTCATCTAAACCAGTAAGAGAAATCACACCAGATGCTGTGTGAAGAAATGTACTGTCAAAGGCAGAAGTCTATACGTGGAACAGAAAGAAAGTACACATAAAAGAGGTCTAAAGAGTAAATACAACAGATAAGCTACTATTATACTGTAAAGTGTGCATTAAAAGGATAAACTCTACATAAAATTGTCCATTACAAATATAAAGCCTTATCCTGGAATAATATGCTTTTCATTCCTGAATATTCAGTTGCACTGAAATACTTGGGGTCAAATTCCTGCCAAGTTCTTAATAATGAAAACTATTCTCTAATTGAGCTGACATAAATTTACAGTGATTACTGACAGTTTGTCACTTTTATGGTTTTGTTTTTTTTTTTTAAAGATGTCACCTGGAGCCATTCTGATTATCTTGACTCACCAGTAGTTCCCAGTGGCATCAACTTTACAGAAATTAAAGCCAGAAAAAATAACAGAGATCAAGAGTAGCAGCGATTCAGAGTGGGAAACAAGACACCATAAAAGGGATTATTTTTTTAAATCATCTGTCATTTTTCTATTTTGAGACAGCTATTTAATGTTCTCACTATCTGTGTATTCTCTTATGTCCACCCAAAGTAAAATGAAATTCTACACAAACTCCAGTGGGGTTTTCTAGCTTACCAAATAAGATTCAGAGAGAACCATATCAGAATACCTCTAATGCTAAGGGACACTGCTCTTGACAGACCACAAATAACAGATGCTCTTATACCCTCATTTGTTGATATTTAAACTGAAAGTGACAGTGAATCTGATGTTCAGATACAAAAAGATCCACACAGATTATATTTAATTCTCCATTAGGAAAAAAATAGACTTATATATTCAAGTAGCATAGGTAATTATGGGACAAATAAAACATTATTAACACTTGTTAATATTTCTAATTTGAAACAGATTTCTCAAAGAACAACTTTCCCTATACTTGTAAGGAATGATTGTAAAGACTTCTTTGGTTATTTCTAACCACCATAGGAGTACATACCTATGAGGTCCAGGATATTTCATGCTAAGAACCTAAATATCAAGAGTTTGTTGAGTGCCATCATCGGAATTATTACTGGGAGGGCAGATATTCTACCTCAGTAAAAAGTATGTCACAGGAAAGAAAACAATTGCAAAATTAAAAAGAATGTGTTTTTTTTTTTTTTTTTCTTTTCTTAAGAAAAAATACTCTTGCCTTGGACAGGTGTATTCTCTTTTATAATGACATATGATCATTTATCTGACTTTCAGAAAGGCACCAATCAAGCTCTATATTCTCAATCAACTCATTGCTGAAACTAAAGTGAGGTCTTCTGCCTGTTTTCCCAACACTGCTTGTGGCTTCCCCAGCACCTCAATAGAAAGCTACCAGCAGATGGAGTTGGGGCAGAGGGAAAGGGATTCACTCGCTAGGGCTGTCTAAACAGGCAGCCTGCAACAACTGTTGACTCCCATTAAGTATTACTTCCATGTTCTGTGTCAAAGGATGTAGGCAGGCAATGCTACGTAAGCTGAGGCTGTTGTGATAACCAGCTTATCAGTGAAAGAAGAGTGGAGTACCAGGAAGAAGGTGGGCATGAAAACAAATCCATTATGTATTCCTATAGCTAAGAACCAAACATAGCTGTTACATCGTTCACCTGCCTGGCAAACATGGAAAGAGTAGTGAAACTGCAGAGGGACAATGTTCTCCTCATCTCCTGCTTATGGGCAGTTTTTTCTTGTTTGTTCATTGAACAACAAGATGTTGGTTACGCTGTACTTGTCTATCTATGGGAGAATCAGCACAAATGCAGGAATGTTGCCTTGAACCCTTCAGGAGGCAGCACAGCAAAGAGTTTGTGGATCTGAATGCCATTTGAACTTCATTGGAAGAGAAAAGGAATGATCTCAATTGGAAAAAAAAAAATAGGGACTGGAGTTTGTTTAACCTTCTTCCAACTTACAATAAATCTTTGCTGAAGGAAATTGTCAGCAATTTCGGATTGGATATTTCTATTTACTATTTTTGAGATCAGAAATTTTTATTTACTGTGTAATTCCCTAAAAGCAACTGTTCTTGTTTATCAGCAAAGATGTAGATCCTATGAATGTCTTTAATATTTTCAAAGAAGGATGTATGTTATCTAAAATTCTCTTTATTGTTTCAAAATACACCAACTGCTGTAACAGCAAAACTCTTCTCGCTGTCTTGCTCATATCCACTAGAGCTACATGAGAGGCTGGGGGGAGGTATTAGAGCAATTGTTAGGTCAGAGCTATCACAGAAATAACTGAGATCTTGAGACATTGAGTTCTGAAAAAAACTTGGACTCTCAGACTGTATTCCAGTCTGGGAAATTACTTAGGAATTTTTAATATCATAATTACATAGAAATTAGGTGAGTCGATCTCATTTATACCAGTATTTGGTTTTGGTTTCTATGTCTTTTTCAAGTAATTTTATCCTAATTCCTTGTAGGAACCATGCACTGCTACCTCCTCAGATTTCTGGAAGGTAAATTACTTCTGAATTTCAGAACAACTTTTCAGCTTGTTTATTTTTAATGTCTGTTTTATACACTTAAGCATATTAAGAAATAAAGGAAAATAATATCTGAAACTATGGGTTCATTAGGCAAACAAGCCATAACTGTACACAGTTCAGAAGATATTAAACTATCTTACCTGTCACGGAGTTTGAGAACACTGTAGAAGATAATGCGGAGCTTACTGAGATGTCATTTTAAAAACTCCATTAGTATAATAATAGGTTTGTCTACTGGCTCTGTTTCCCAGCTACAGTGCATTAAATGTCATTTAACTGTTCCAATAAATTCAGACCCATGGGTGCAATTGGTAAGTATAAGAACAGAATAGACCGGTGTAATAGATGGATCAATAAACAATAGAAAGATATAACAAGCAGTTAATGTTTTGAGGATGGAAGCAACATGAAAAATCAGTATTAAGCTGTTTTGAAATTTTAACATTCAAAAAATGATTCCCCAAATTAGTTGATTTATTGTATGCTGCTACAGGTCTTCTGTTTCCTTTCAAATGAGTTGCTGCTAGGACTTATGTAGCAAAAGGAAGAAAACATCTGCAAACACAGATGAAGCTGCTGCTGTGTCAGATGTAAACCTGTAAAGAGCATTACAGTGCTGCGCTTTAGAGACAAACTGAGCATTTCTTGGGGGTTTTCTAGTTCAAAACACAGCAAGAAATCATGATGTACATCATCACTGCTAATACAATAGGGAGAGTTTGTCAAGAGATTTATATTTTTACTGCTCACTTGCCTTCAAATAAATATTTCCAAACAGAATGCCTTTCACTGTGTAGTCTGATTTCTTTCAGAATAGCTAAGGCTGTTAAAAGAATCACTTTCAGTGACAGTGCCTGTAGCCAAACCCAGCACCCAAACACAGCCCGATGTGCCCAAAGCTGCAATCGCTAAAGCTCCTTTATGGCTCAGCAGAGTTGGTGGCACAGCAGTCACCCAGTCACTGAAGGGTATTGGTGCACATCCCCTCAGGCAGCCTCAAAGCTGCCAAAGCTGGGTGAGCAGCTGCCTCACCATGGTTTTAAACCTGCTCTGCTGCACTGCCTTCCAGCCTGGGTTTCAAACCTTTCTTTCTTCCCAGGCAAAATCAAACTATAGAGAAATTTAACTAAAAACAAATGAAACACCCAGCTGGCTCCATTGGATCAGGGCATTTGCTACAGAGGCACTGCTCTTAGTCAAAAAGCAAACCCCAAGCTTCAGTAAAAGTGGGTATCAAGTAGGTATATGGACATGGTGAGAACAACAGGTGGTGAGAGTAGAATGGCAAGAAGCTAGAAATAAAGAACAGTACCCAAGTACCAAGTCCTTGGTCTTTTATTTGACACAAACACATCAGAGGAGCAGTGTCCTCTTTTAGTGGTCTAGGGCTGATACAAGACCAGGTTACATCATGCACAATGGGAAGTGGTATGAACCCCGGCAGCCATTGCGCAAGGGCTTTATGTCTTGCAGTGACAAGGACAAAGCTAAGGCTTTGCCTGTTACCCACATTTTCACACTGGGAACACAACTGCTCTGCAGAGGCTGCTTTCCTCCCTCCTCAGAACTGAAGGGGTTGGCTGCAATCTAGCCCACAGCTTGCCCAGCAGCAGGTCTGTGCTCATGTTCCTGACCATGCTGGCTTTCTTGTATGTGAAGGAATGACAAGGGCAATGAAAGATCCCTTCCATATAATTTCAGCAACTCACAAGTCAGAACTTTTATATTCTACTGTGAATTTAGATGAGAGAACTGAACTTTGTTCTCCAAACATTTGAAAATACAACTGAAAAAAAAATCAGATTTGAAAATTACAAAAAGCAACGTAGCCAAAAATACCACTGCAATTTTTATCTTCTTCTTAAAGAGAAACCAGCTGCTTATTAATTTGCTGGCCTCCTCATCTTACTACTTATGATGTAATACCCGTAAAGGAAAAGCGAATCTCTGCACTATATGCACTTATAACGCTTAGGAAAGTGGGAACCTGATTTACAAGGGCACGTAAATATCACTACAAAAAATAAAAATAATATTAACAATAAAATGTATTTGCAGTGACACCACCATAAAACTTGTTCTATGTTATGAAGAACCTAGCAAAATAAGAAAAGTGGTCTTGAGCTTCCATTAAGGCTAAGTACTTTTTTCAGCCAGAAGCATAATCTGTGAACTAGGCAGTTATTTCAGGAAGATCTTTTTCCACCCATTTGTTCAGTGAGTGAACGATGTTGAAATAAGTAGGCTTGAGACTAATTATTTTTCAGAGGAGCCCCAGCAGGATTCAGTGGGAGGTCTGTTGCAGTGATTTTATTCACTGCTTTGAGGATTTGTGACCAGAGTTTACCATTCAGGGACACCAAAATAGAACAATATAGTCTACCTTCCCCAGCTTTTTAAACAAAAGTGGGCTATGCACAAATTTGGGCACAAAAGAAAGAAATGACAAAACTGATTATTTTCTTTCCCTGAAGCAGAGAGAAAAGAACTGCCCACACTTTGATATCCACAGAATCACGATCTGCAGTAGGAGGTTTTGTGACTATTTCTTATTATATTCTTCAATGCGGAAAAATAAAGTTGAATGTGGTTGAACACAGAAACGGCAAATGTGGATCAATGGCTTAATTCCTCTTCTGCAATGTAATGAAGTAAGCAAGTACAGCTTCTCATTTCTACGAGCAGGCAGATATACTGCCTATGTAGCCCCTTCCATAAAAGTTGTGGCCCTATATAACCTATAGTACATATATAACTAATTCTTTTGAAAACATAATCAGATTCACTGAGTGGCCTACTTCTAGAACCACATTTGTTCCCCATTTCTTCCAGGTGTGCTGTGGCTTGACTGGGGGCACCACATTTGAACTCTGTTCCTAGCCCAGATCTTCAGCAAACCTTTCAGAAAACAGATGGTCAGCTGCCTTCTGAAATGTTACAGAAAGCGATAGCTACCAGTATTCATGTAAATTAATTCAATAATGCGATTGCTGTCTTCTCAGCTTTTTCTATCTGACTAGAACACAGTATTCATTTAGCAATCCACTAGACCTCTGGTAAAGCATCATGCCTGCACTTTAACTTGTTGCTCCACCTTTCCATTCTTCTAACAGGGGAATGAAAATGAGCTATTGAAAAATCAATCAACAAGAAATAAAGCAAGTTTCCCGGTTGTAAATATCAGCTACAGCGCAGAACACTGCTCAGCTCTCACAAGAAGTCAGACCAGAAATCTAACTGAGAGCATGAGTTACAAGACAACAAAGAATGACAGTAAAATAAGATGGAACTGTGTAAGAGTGAGTCTAATTTAGCATAATGAAAAAGATTATGAAGTTTCATAGCCTAACATCTGCTTCACAGAGGACAGCAAATGCCTGAAGTTTATCTTCTTCTTTTTGAAATTGTGCCACACATTTTTACTTATTTTAGGGTATATACACTTTTGCATTACTGTGGGCCAGCAACCTATCAGGTTTGTTTGTTTGTTTAATATAAAATTACATGAAGCAAACAGCCTTCATTTTTCATTCAGAGACGACATACAAAATTCCAGTTCCATCCTGGCATGCTCTGTACAAAATCCTGGCACCACCATGACATAAGTCTACATTAGCTTTTCTACGCTATCTTGAAGGGCTATGAGAACATTAGAATAAAAACTACCAAATGGTTTTGTACATTCTCATAACACAGTCAAATGCATTCACAGTGACCAAAGCTTTTTACAAACATAACAAGACAAAAATACTATTTCACATACCCCTGTAGAAAATCTGTTTGCTGTTGTTTTTTAATTCCACGTACCATAATTAGAAAACATCTCGTTTTTTGAATACAACTTTTCCAATCTCTGAATTTCACTGATGAGATCAAATTTTTCACCCTTGAGCTGTTAATAAGGATTCTCATGAAATTGCTGATATAAACCCTGGGGCACTTACATTTCTAAGCAGAAAAACTCTTACCACACAATTATGAATAAACCAACCGAAACCTACTATTGTAGGTCATTTGTTTTTCAGCAATGATATAGCTCAACATTTTTTTCTGAGCTTTCCAGATGTGGCATATAAACTCATCTGTATTTATAAATCTACAGTTCGTCTTCGATCAGTGACTTATCCATAGCAGTTAAACTTTCTTTTCAGAAAGCAAAAGTTAACTAAGGACAAGTCACAAAGTAAATTTCTCATCAACACCCCATTGACATCAGTAGACCTTAGGGTGCTGTTCTTATTCAAGTGTTTTATAACCCAAGATTTCAAAATGAATGCATTCTGAAGATATTATACCATCAGTTGTAGCATTTGGTCATGCCAAGTCATCTTGAAGGTTTTGATGAAGAGCACATACACTCAGAACACGTGCATCTAATTCAAGGATCTTCTAAAAATGGCAAAATTTGTGTAAGTTCCACTAGGAAGTGAAATAGAACATGAATGGCCATTCAAGGGATGGAACAAAAAATAAAATTTCTTGATGCACAGATGCACTATATATGCTTGACTGCTACTTAAACAAAAACAACGTACATTTCCTATGCAACTTATGAGTTCCATTACACAACAAAAAGATATGACTTTGTGTCAGGTTTTTCATGACAAGAACGTGTGAAGAAAACATATTTTACAAAGTAAGACAGAAGAGCAGGGCCCTCCTTTCATAAACATAAACAGTTTCAAGAGAGCTGCAAATTCCATAAAGATGACAATCGAAAGACGACCATCACATAGAAAATGTCAGATAGGACAGATTGTTGTTCACTATTCAAAGTCAACAGATGTACAGCTGCATCCTTCAAAATACACCATTCCAAAATAGTTCTTTGATGTTAATAAAAATAGCTAATTTTCAACGCATATTATAATATACTGGATGGTAGACTCTTCAGAAATATTACTGCTTTCTTTATACTGCACTGAGAAATTGTGTTTTATAGCTGGTCAAGAAAAAACTATATAGAATATGTTAAAGACAAAATTATACCAGCCATCATGTTTGTTTTTTTTTTTTAAGAATCTCCTAATTGGCACTGAGAATGCAAATGTACTGATATCTACATATATATCTATGAGAGTTTCCAGATACACGAAATTCAAAAAGAGACTGTTTACCTAATAAAGTGTAGTGGCAATCTAGGGAAGGAATGCTCCAGGATCTGGGGAAGTGTGAGAGGGTGTTCATTCAACCTTCCTGTTTGCCAGATATTAGAAAGCTACAGACTCCTCACCTGAATTTGCAGCCACCTCAGTTTTCAGCTCTCTGAAATTTGAATAACTCCATACAATAGCCAAAGACAAGATATATCTTTCTTTAGGGACTAAATATGGCTGGAAGTAGGGGCTTGTAGTACTGCCTCATTCAACACATCCCAGCTTAAAACCATTCTGTTCTCTTATTCTTCCCAGATTTAAAATTACCAAAATTCTCAGGTTTAAAATTACCAAAAATGCCTTAGCCAAATATGTGTCTTATTCTTTGAGACACAAAGATGTATCTCCCATTTTTAGCTTGTCCACCCAGAGATGAATCTAAAAGCTGAAAGTATGTTGTTCTCAAGAACATCTTTCTATAAGCCTCATAGTGACTTTCTTGTCTTAGCTCTCTGACCTAGTACTAACACCCTCAATTCTGTTGCAATTTGCATGTCTCTCATTCACTTTGAGTTGTCACATCTCTCTCCAATTAGGAAGGTCATGCTTTTGCTTTCTTTGCCTCATTTGTTGGTAATTCAATCCTCTCCTCCCTTCTCAGCGACAAAGTCAATTTCTCTGCTTAAATCACACCTTAAAAGCTTATATTTTACTTGTTGCTTAAAATTCATTGCCTGTTGAATCATTTGTGATAATCTGTATGAAAGCCACTACATGATATAAATTATCTAGTGTTTGATTTGCTCAAGATCAAAAATAAGTTAGAGTTTCAAGTAATCATACAAACACATATATTAAACACTTCACTTTAAAAAAAAACAACACATTTGATTAGAATATTCTCTTCCTCAGAACAGCAGTACTGAATGCACAACAGTGGCAGAATGCAAAATTAAAGTATTTCAATCAATACAGAAACACAGACAATAACCTTCAGGCAACAGAATAGCCTATCACATCTCATCTACTATTCTAAAGTTATGTGCTATTTTTCTTTTTTTTAACGTTACTTTCCCTGAAGGTTGATGTCTCTCAATTAGAAGCTGCAAAACCTTCACAAAAGTGGCTGTAAAGTTGTATTTGCATTTTTTTAGCATGCAAATATATAAAGAGAAAAAAATAATAATCATCTGATTATTATCACCTGTTAATTCTCCATTTAAGAACACCGAATTAAATTAGAAGCAATAAGGAATTAATTATAGAGGGCCAATATTCCATTATGCGTGACATGACAATTTATTCAAAATACTGCTTGTAAAAGTATACACTTGGTATTGAAGAAATCAGGTATTCAATAAATGTTTCTGTATTCACTTTTGTTTTCAAACCATCTGTGCACTTGCTAAATCAGCAATCGGTATAGGAACATTGGAAGAGACTTTATGGCTCATCATATCCAGCCTGTTGCTAATGCACTTTTTCTTAACTGTTCACAGACATTTCTAGCAAGTTATAAAATAATGTCTTCCTCAGCTATTTGCAATGCAGTAGCTCTATACTGAGAGCAATAAATCCCAATATCAGTTCCTAACTGCAAAGTCTTGCATTTTGCACTGTTCAATTTTTACCCATTTCTCTCCATTCAGTCACATTGCCCTCATTTTGAAACACCTCCTGGCTTCATTCATCAGCAAACTTCACAATGCTACTACTTCCACAAGCCTCCACTGCAGAGGCCCTGAGTGGTTCCAAAACCCATCTCTAAAGCACCATCTTTAGCCATCTAAAGCCAGCATCCTCCCTCTGGATCAACACCTTCATACTCAAGTAAAGCTGTCATCCCTGCCTCCCTTAGCTCCTAGTGAATTCATAGCTCATATAAAGATGCACAGGTTCAAGAAAACAAATCTCCAAATCAGAACCCAATTAAAAATTCCAGCATCAACAGTCTTTTTCAAGTTTCATGTTATAAAGCATTTTATCAAAGAACAACCTAGAAAAAACAAACAGGACTGGAAGGCTGATTGAAGCAATCAGCAGCAACACAGCACCCGTTCCATCAAATTTGCTAATACAACACATTTAAAAAGCAACAGCTGGGAAAGGGAAGATTTCAAAAGAAATGATGAGGCATTCAGCACAGCCACAAGGCAGTGCCAACACTACAGATTCAACTCACCTGTCTTCTCTATCACACTTATGGAATATAAGGAACAGCAAAACATCATTGCATTTGTTCAATTCCCATCTGAACTGCACGGAATTAATAACACATGAGACCAAAAGGTTAATTATCTGCAGCCATCCATTCTGTTTTATTAAGTTATGACCACAACTTTGGTGCAATATTACCTGAAATTAATAGCAAGATCCTTGCAGCAAAAGGCACGTGTAGGTATTTTGAAATATGGTGAGTTCCTTTCAAATACCTAATCTATTTTTTGTGCAAAACATTAAAGAAACATGAAGTAGAGGTGGAGTAGGCTGGAAATTAGATCTGCACAAATAGGCTATATTTCAAGACCCTTGTGATAACCTTAGCAAATTAGAAGGGAAAAGATCAACTCATGCTAGCAAGTATGTCCAATTTTATTGTGCTGATACAGAGACAAATCAGCACTTTTACACATATCATTTTAATTGTCACAAAATTAATCACCAAAGCCTCCAGCAGCTTTCAAAGGGAATGTTAAATCAACAACTGGAGAAAATATATTTGAATACATTTTGCCAGCAAATGCTCATTCCCTTTTATTATAAAACTTTGTCCTATGGCAATATTAAAGCACATCAAAACTATGACTATGTAGAAATCCTTGTACTAGAAAATCACAGAAAATTGTACTAGAAAATGTGACCTCACTGGAACAGTTTCTCTTAAATTCTGGCTTAGTCTTTCACCTCATCTTTCACACAAAGAACCATTAACAGATGGAAACTTCGTCCTAGGAGCACAGGTAAGACTACCAGTCCAGGACTACTGCTTTTCTAATGACTCCAGCTCACCACAGATTGGAAGACAGAGAAACTGAAGAAAAAAAAACCATAAGACTGCTACATAAAAAGAGGATCTGAATCTGATTAAAGCCAGAAGCAGTGCTGGGCTAGAAAGGGGAGCATGCTGTGTAGGAGACACAGAGTAACCACAAACTGGCTCTCAGGACTCCAAACAAGAAAGATTTTGTGATAGACACCTCTTCTGAACCAAGTCCACAGATACTGCCATAAGGTGTGACCTTTGTTCAAGTATGCATGAAAAGCTCAATTAATGCACCAAAAAAAAAAACAAACAAAAAAAACAATATAAACAATCAGAAAGATACAACAAAATACTGCTCCAGGTACTCCACTGACTTTTTCCTCACCTTCAGAAGCAGACAGAGCTTCTACCTGGAAATACGTCTGTTACCTTGGCTGATCTGTTTAGTACAAACTGAGCCATTAAAAAAAATCTTATGTTGGAGACATAGTGCAAAAGTTATCCAGCATGACTGTACTGATTCCACTGATGTTCAGGTCACTGCTGAGCACTAGGACCAAACCAGCAATTTTCCTGAGATCCAACCTGACCTTCCCCTGGCACAACTGAAACCCATTACCTCTTGACCTATCACTAGTTTTAAAGAAGAACAGGCTGGCCTCCACCTCACCACAGCCTCTTTTCATGTCTCTGTAGAGAGCAATAAGATCTCTCCTCAGCATCCTTTTCTCCATATTAAATAATCTCCATTCCTTCCACTGTTTCTCATAAAACTTGTACTCCAGACACTTTACCAGTTTTGTTGCCTTTCTCTGGATGCACTCCAGGGCCTCCATGCCAGGATGTTACTGGCTGCCTTGGTCCTCTGGGCACACTGCTGGTTCATGTTCAGCTAGTTGTTGACTAATACCTCCAGATCCTTTTTCTCTGTGCACCTTTCCAGCCACTCTGCCCCAAGCCTGTAGTGTTGCATGGGGCTGTTGTGACGGAAGTGCAGAACCCAGCACTTGGTTTTGTTGAACATCATGCAATTGGGTCAGCCCATCAATCCAGCCTGTCCAGATCCCTCTGCAGGACCTTGCTACCTTCAGGCAGGTCAACATATCCTCCCAGCTTGGTGCCATCTGCAAATTTACTGAGGGTGCACTTAATCCCCTCATCCAGATTAACCATAAAGATATTAAACAGGGCTGGCCCCAGCAGTGACCCCCAAGGAATGTCACTTGGGGCATGTCACCAGCTGAATCTAACTCCATTCACCACCAATCTCTGGGGCCGGCCATCCAGCCAATGTTCTACTTAGCAAAGAGTACAGTAGGATACACTGCCTAAAGATCAGCTGCAATCAAATGAGACAGTATCAGATCTTCCAACGCACAGCTCTCAGTAAAAAGTTTCCAGTTCATTAACTTCATATAGCAAATTCATGCATACTTGTGGTTTCTCTCATTTTGCTTCTACTAACATTATAATTTAGTCCACACAAGTGTAAGCTTTAGTTATTATTTATATTAGTTACATTGTAAAGATACAATAATAGAACTAAAGTTTAAATACTGCCTCATGAGGAAGTAATACAGGCATTTCTAAATTGAAACCCATTCTAAATCTTTAACAGGCTATTCCACATTTCACCAATTATAATTTCTCCATGAATAAGCAAATCCATGTAGGAATGATGAGCTCTTTTCTTGTTAGAGGATTCTGAGGAAACACAAGTTAACCCTACTGTGAGAAAAACTCATTTTCTTTGGAATGATATTGGTGATTGTGTCAGATATCAGATGAGATTTCAGTTTTGAGTACATTGCCTCTGGGTATTTTCAAATAAAATCTCTATATAGCAAAATGTTTTGGATAGGAGCTGGTTATGAAGTTGGAATTTTGTTTGGTCTGGACAGGCATATAAAATAAAGCCATCATAGTCTTTGCTAATATTTTGTAAACAATTCCTAGGATACCCATGATAAGAGGGAACTAAGGAAGAAGCAATTTAATGTGGAGCTGCTAAATTGTAGTTTGCATGAAGCATTTTAAGTGATCTTAAGGGAATGCTTCAGGTCATTGGCCACAAACTGCTCTGTAGTAGTACAAAACTGACTGATGAAGGTGAAGTGACTGATTTTTCTGTGGTTTTGATTTATTGTTGTGTAAACTAAAGACTGTACTAACAGCTAGATCAACGAACCTCACTTCGATCAAAACACATGGCTGTGCTAATTAGCAACTAAGCAAACAGCAGCATGAAAAATGGTAACCCTTAATTACAGCCTCAAGTGTACTGCTGGGCATTTGGAATTGTCTGTTTATCCAAAACGAACAATAAGTAGCTTGCCACATGTTTCTCATGTCTCAGAGGACTAATTAAAACTGGTCATCCCTGGTCCTGGCCACCTGAGTACTGATTAGATCTCCTCTAGTAAGGATTGCTTCCAGCCTTTTTCCACCAATGTTTTTTTTTCCCTGTGACCCTCTCTTCTTTTGTGTGGCAGCTCACTATTAAATTTATCCCAGTAATTCAGCTGAATTGCTGCTGTCCTGCCCATTTTAGTAAAACAGTAGCTTAGCTCTCTAACTGAGGAACTGATGTTAAGATAGTGAGCAATGCTCATGAGAGTTCCTAAGCCTCTGGTAGGGAGCTCAGCTGCATTTGCATTTGATTTCCTGATCAATCCTGACAATGAAGCATTTCCTTTAAGAGGAGCTGGCATTAGAAAAGCTATCTCGTTAGTGAGAAACCATAAGGGTACTAGAACTCTTAATATAGTACCATAAGAGTGCTAGTTTTTCAAAGCAAAGTGACACAGAGCATCCTTGAGATAAAAAAAGTTCTAACAATCCAACTTGTTCTATCTAATTTTGTGGACACAAAGAATTTGGATCCTAGGCATTTCAAATTACCCCTTCCAGCTTGCATTACTTTGTATGTATTTATAATGAATCTCTTAGGCCTCCATGACACTGAGTTCCATTCATTCTTCCCTAAGCAAAAATTAATAAGCTTAAATGATTTGCTATCTGTAAATGTTCTGATGACTGCAAGTCTCCATTCTATCATCCTACTGGAAAATTTTTGGTAGCACCTCATCCAAAGAAAGAACGCACTGCTACCATCTGTCTGTATTAAATGTAATTCTTTACAGCCTAAATCTTGTAAATTAGACAGAGTATTAATAGTAACTATTTCCTCTTGAACTATTTGTTACTGCACAATAGCAAGTATGCCTAAAACATAATGTATTTCAATAATCCCAGATGAAGGCAAAAAAAAAAAGGAAATTTAAATATACCGTAAAAGTATATAAAAATATAACAAGTGGCAAAAAGAAAAACTAAAAGTCATTTCGTCATTTTTAATGTGTCTATACTTAGTGTCCATGACACAGATGCAGTCAGAATCTTCTGGCGTCCCAAAAAGACGTGTATTCTTAGAGAGACACAAAATCTGCACAGTGGTGGAAATCTAACTCAGTACTTTGCACAGTAGAAGACAAGATCTTAAACGCTATTGGAAGGCTTTTCTTTCCAGCAAGCTAGAATGCAGTACTTTACATAGTTAATGCGAGTTCCTCTTTCCAAGCAACTCCTTTCTGCCAGTCCACCCAAATCTCCTTGCAGAACAGTTTGCTTTAGCATACAAGTGTTAAGGGAGCCACAAAGAATAAAGTAACTGCTGCCCTGAAGGGAGACCCTGCTCTACGTCACCAGTGGAGACTTGCAGAGAATTGTGTCTAGAAAGCATAGAATCATATTATCATAGAATCATAGAATGGCCTGGGTTGAAAAGCACCACAATGATCATCGAGTTCCAACCCCCCTGCTATGTGCAGGGTTGCCAAACACTAGACCAGGCTGCCCAGAGCCACATCCAGCCTGGCCTTGAGTGCCTCCAGGGATGGGGCATCCACAGCCTCCTTGGGCAACCTGTTCCAGTGCGTCACCACCCTCTGTGTGAAAAACTTCTTAGCAATACAAACACTTTTTAATAGGAATAAAAGAGTTGATAAAAGGTCTGTTTATAAACCAAAGCTGCTTTTGTTTAGAAAAACAAATGTAGAAACATGTAGAAACAATTAAGGAGAGAAGTGATAGGAAACGATGAAGCCTAAAAGGCAGTGTTAAGAGACTGAAAGACTTCATTATGAGATTTTTTACCGAGGATGCCACATAGAAAACAAAACTGAACAGGAAATAGAAAATTTCTATGTGCACCGCACATTAACATCAAGCACAGAGCAGTTAAAATGCATTCAACATCACCAAACAGAATCCCATACATGAGATAATGTTGTATTTGGTTTGTAACATATATCACTTATTAACTATTGAACCATTTATACATATTTAAATACAAGGCAAAGCTGTACAAGAAAAAAAAAGCAATCATGAGCTTTGCAATTAAATTAATTCAGCACATGATAGTGGCTTCCTGTAAAACGCTGAGAGGTTATTGTTCTTCTGAGTACTATTACAATAAAAGAGTCCACAGTTAATGTACCACAGATTAGCAGTATCAAACAGCTCCACTGAATAAAAGACGCGGACATACCAGAACACAGACAGCAATATGACCAGGATATAAAAATATGCCAGCAATAAGCAAGTTCAGAGAAATACTGTTATATGTCTAGAGGTGAAACAAAGTTTTGAGGTGAAGGCAACCGCATTTTTAAGGACTATAAAGTAAAATTCATTTGTGTTGAGATATACTGAAAAGGACAATTATGCAGTACCATAGAATAACAGAATCATAGAATGGCCTGGGTTGAAAAGGACCACAGTGATCATGTAGTTTCAACCCCCCTGCTATGTGCAGGGTCGCCAACCACCAGACCAGGCTGCCCAGAGCCACATCCAGCCTGGCCTTGAATGCCTCCAGGGATGGGGCATCCACAACCTCCTTGGGCAACCTGTTCCAGTGTGTCACCACCCTCTGCGTGAAAAACTTCCTCCTAATATCTAACCTAAACCTCCCCTGTCTTAGTTTAAAACCATTCCCCCTTGTCCCGTCACTATCCACCCTTGTAGTGTGTTTAGACCTGAACTTATGCCTTGGAGAGCACTACATGTCAGTGAAATCAGAACCAGTCTCCCTGGGACACCAAATGGGTTGAATGGTAACAGATGACTTCACCTGGGCCTGTCCCACTTCAGTAGAAGATGCTGAGCTAATCCATCACGAACCCATTTGTTGTAAAACAAGTTGCTTAACAGCTCCTCAGCCTCATCACCCCATTGCACTAAAAATATCTGCTGGATAGAAATACTGAGTCAATTAAGGGAGATGGCCTATTAACAATGGAAATCTCTTATTTCTTCTAACAATTCTCTACTGGATATAAATAAAATACTTTTAAACATTCTAGAGAAAGTGTCTGTACATGCAAAGGCTTCCCCTTCAGCAACCTACCACAGCAATTGCCAACAATTTTTTTTGTAAAAGATAATTGTCCTTTTAGATTATTTAGGAATCAGACCTCTCGTCTTCAAAATCTGAATAAGTTGTGTTTAATTATGGTTGGACACTAAATGCTTTTTCTTGTATACTATAAAAAAAATCTGTAAAAGTTCATATACAATGGTATTGCATAACATACTAGGCGCATAATCTACTTTGAGATGCTTTCTAAGTAAATGATGGATTATTTATTGCCCACTGAAATTCTAGAATATAGTTTCAAATATTAACACGATCTATGCTTAATCTGGATTCATACAAATTAAAGAAGACTAACTTTGAACTGAAGAAAATTCAAGGCAAGAGAAGTAATAAGAATAAAAAAATATTCAGAAAAACTTTGCTCAGTTTTATAAATGAGTTCTCACCTCCTTGAGTATATTTTCTATAAATATTTTTGAGAGCAAATTTAATAACCCTGATTGCCTATTAATTTTCTAAAAAGCTTGGGAAAAAAAGAAAACCAATACAAAAAGCTTTTTTTAATAGTTGCAAAACTGCAAAAATGAAAGTGGAAAAAGTAGGACTTCTTTCTCTACAAGTTTCTTACATGTTCCAAACAATCAGTTCTTGCTTGTAACATGAAGTCAACTTTTGGCAAACTATGAAAATCAACTAGACTTTCTCTAACCTAACTGCTATCTCCCAAGGGAATGGGTATACATATATTTTTGACAGGACTTGTTCTTACCATGCTACTTAGATTTACTCTGTATGCATTTTAAATCCTGTAATCAAAAGACAGAGTGACAGAAAAAATATCTTTGTGCCCCAAAGTTGCAAATGTGTTTATATTGTTATATGTTTTCAAGGTAATTTCAATAAATAGCTTTTTACTAAAAAATTCATGAAGGAACTTAACTTCTAATAAGGGTGGGCTTTAAAACAAGAAATAGTATTGCTTTTACTGCATAAGAACCTATAGGCAGATACTTATTGCATTTAAAATTGAGGTCTTGATATCAAGTATGCCTACAAAAATTCTCAAATTATTTATCCTTCTACCCTCATAAAAACAAAATTACGTGCTATATCTGACTTCTTTACTTTCACATAAGGTAGAGATAAAAGAAATAACACTAGTTATGAATTCTGTATGCTGCCTCTAAAATTAATATGAACCTCTTCTCAACATAAAAAACAAATCTGTTCCACTTTTTGGTGAATGAAAAATACTGGTTTGCTTTTAGATCATTTTTGGCTTTGCTGAAAGTAAAGATAAAGGGTGGATTAAATGGCTTTAGAGATTATTCAGAGGATATAGATTAATAATGCCTCATGTACTAAGTGCTTAATAACAAGGACACAATGTGAGCCTACAGAAGACTTCCCTAGAAAAGTTCACTGGACCAGAGATGACAATTTCGCACGCCAAAAGAGTCACTTCTTTATCATTTATATTGATGCTGCCGCTTTCATGGGCCACTGAATATCCATTTACATACAGATTTTAGGTCACTGGAAAGTTATGTTTTCTTTCCGAAGTGCTGAATGATCTGTTCCTTTTTTTTTTTTTAATTTTTATACTTATTGTTATTTCAGATTGAACTACTCCAAAAATTTGACCAAACCTATGCATAGTCTAACTATGCTTAAAAATACATGTGTGTACATGTACGTAAACCCAACTCAGATTGTAAGAATTAATTCATTAATGTTCATAAGCTTCTGCAAAGATTTAAAATGCATCCTAAATTCTCAATTGCATCCCTTTTGCAATCCAAATCATTGGGTAAAAAAAAAAAATTGTCTTCTAAATTGTTTGGACATGCTGTAATCAGTGTAGGTTCTATCAGGCACTATCAATTTCTGGATCCCTGTCTTGGTGACGTCCTATATTTTCCCAAGAAAAAATAATGGCTTGTTCAGCTGTTCCATCTTTGTTACAACTACTGAACAGGAGATTTTGTTCCTTCTTTATATGCTCCAATTTTGTTTTTGGTTTTTGCTTTGGAGCCATTTAAAATCTTGTTCAGATTTTCTACTCCACATTTGCATTTTTTCAAGTGTGTCCTGAATAATTAAAAGCACAGCAGTACACACTTCAGTTCAGTGACAAGCTGCATATAAAAAGCGTGATGTCCAAGCCACTTCTAAACTTCTCAAGGCTCTTCGCAGATCAAACAGATGACAATTCATCTAAATAAATGTCAATTCTCAAAAGGTTAAAGGCATCTATGCTAGAAAGACAGTAGTGATTCCCCAACAGAACCATAATAATAAATAGCTCTTGTTTTGAAAAACACCAATAGTATACTTCAGATAAAGCAGAGAAATTAAGCCAAACAACAATACACACTGGGATACTGCAAGTCCATGCACTAGTTACTTAAAAAGCACAAAACATTATTTCTTAATTTCTTTCTGTCTTTCTTCAATTATCTAAAATATATGGATATCCACATGTAAACGTGTTAAATCATGTAGCAAGGAAGAAAGTTACTTACTCCTAACCCAGATGTACATTTTTAACAGATGGCAAGTATGGACAACAAAGGTGCCAAGAATGACAAAGCAGATAGCTCAAGAGCTACAGTACAAAACCAAGCTATTTAATTCTGCTTTGATGTAAATCTGCTTTGATTTTTATGACTTACTATATCCAGCCCATAACTGTTGCAAGCATATAACAAGAAACACAGCTGGATATGAGCAAAGAATCACTGGCCCTGCTCTCGGAAATCACTTTGGTATGCAAGTAACTTGACATGGAATTTGCTTATGTATATAAAGTATATGAGTAATTGCACAGATAAGTATAGCATGGACCTCACTGAAACAGCCTGTATGGTACTTCAAGGATCAAGAAGTGGGTCTGTTGTACAAGCATGGTTATATGGAAGGTACGGCTATTTGAAAGGATACAATTTGTCAGCTACTCACACTTGGCATATATATACATATATTCCAGTGGGTAGAAGGTAAGTTATGGCTTATATTTGATTTTCTTAAGCCAAGGTAAGATTTGAATGGGATGTTGTAAAGATTTTGTGTGTAATGAAAAAGCACTCCAGGCCAAGGGAATCATGGGAAAAGCACAGGGATAACAGTGAGCAGAAGTGAAAAGTACTGGAGTGTCACAAGCTACGTCTGGATACACAGAGAAGCAAAAACCCACAGTTCTCTCCTCAGATTCTGAACTACATTTCCTTTCAGAAAGGTTTGTGCTGCCTGTTCATTCCTTTTGCAGTATGTCTGTTGATAAAGATTTTTCCTATGAACCTGGTGGAAATATTTCAAGCCATAACCGATTTAATGATTTCACCTAATTGATTCCATGAGCTGAGCATTAAGCTTCATTCAGAACTTGTGATCCTATGTTCCCCTAAAGATCCACTGCCTTTAAAGAAAATGTCTTAAGAAAACAAAACCAGCTAGATCAGCAACTCTACGATTACAATCTAAATATGTTGAAGGAATTTTGATGCCTAGCTCAGGACCTGACCAGCTCTGTGTAGCCATTAATTACTCCTAACCCCAGTAGCAGCTAAAGCTGCTCCATCAGGGCTTTGAAATGTAACTTCCTGCTTTAGGCCAGATTTGCTTAAAGAGGGAGGAAGTGCTTGACATCTAAATCCATACCTAAAAAAATTTGAATCCATTAACTCTGAAGGGGATCTGAACATCCTTATCCAGGCACTTCAGAGCTGGATTTTCACAGAGGGGCTTTCACACTTTTAGTCAGTCTTTCAGAGTGGCATCAATCCTGGGCTGGTAAAGACATCAGGGGGAGTTCACTGCTTCCTCTCCAAAATAGTAAGCACACTTGCCCAAGTTACATGAGACAAGCTTAATTTCTTCTTCAGCATAAGGAGTTTCAAACCCATGACTCTAAGCACGAGGCTGTGATCTACTCTATCTCTGCACGTGTTTGTACGAATAGAGAAGAGAATAGCAAAGTGGGGATATATGTCTCATTCATAGTTTCCTGAGGACAGAGGTGAAAGAACACGAGTCCATGTTTCAGAGCCTATCAGACCACCTGTGGTTCAAGCACTGACTGAACAGTTGCTGAAATGCATAAGCTGCAGTGAAACACCTTTAGAAATGCTGCTAGTGTTAACTGCTTCATTCAGAAGGAGCAGGATAAAAGTACTTTCATGCAGTTCTTGGTATCTCTTCATCATAGTGAATGCCGCAGTGGAAAGTGACCACCGGAGCAGGTGTAAGGAGAACCTCCCCAGAGAGCCTGTAGATGCTGCCTGTGGCCATCCGCTGCCTCAGCAAACTTGTAAGTCCAGACAGTGTTTGACAGGAAAAGGAAAGGACAACATACTCTCCATCATACTGCTTTGTCAAAGTTGTACGACCAGTAAGATAACAAGAGAATTAGAAAATAGAGATAATCCCCTGTGATTTAGGCAAAGAATTGTGTAGCTCTGATACCTATAAAAATAATTGTAACTAGTTTCCAAATAGCCAGGCGCCTGAAACACATCAACATAAATTGGAATCCTGAATAATGCATAGTTATGTAAAAATCGAGATCTCTATGTGCAAAATTAGCCTCCAGCCACTGGAAGAAAGTATGTCTAATGAGTAATGTCACAAGCTCTCCTGCAAAGAGCAGGCATCTTGCACGCTCCTTATGTTTAACTCCCAGTGAGTAAGGTAAATGGCATAACTTATGCTTGAAGTTAGCGTTCCCCCATTACCATAGAAAAAAGATCAAAACCTTGCCATTAATCAGATCTTTGCTCTTAAGCAGAACCATACCGTTACTTCAAGATAGTTTTCAGTAAGTAATAAAGTACTAACAGGATAATTGTAGTAGAATAGCAAATGAAATCCATTCTTGCTCACATTTGTTCCACTTCTCTGAACTGATAGTAAAAATACATAAAATAGGATACTGATGATATCCATATGCAGTGCTTTAAAGAGGAAAAAAAAGCACTAGCAGAACTAGCAGATACCATTCTCTCTAATGCATCATCAGCTACTTTCTGCCTAAATCATAGCTGGTAAGAAGCAATAAAAAACTACAACTGGAGAACCACAGAAGACAGGGAATATGCAAACATACACTAGCCTAAAAAATGAGTCCTCATGCCGATAGATGTTCCCCTTCCTCACCTTCTTCTCCATATTTTCGACGTCTTCTTGACTGAGAACACATATTTCTGTTGCTTTAGTCAGTGACTGTATGTTCACTCCAGAACGTCTCTAACTAGCAGTCTGAGAGCTCAGCAATATTAATACCTGTTCCTGAGTCTGGCTGGCCTGTCGGTGTAGCATCTATTCGTACACTGAATTCTCAAAAGTTTTACTGTTTATTAATATGAACATGCCCTATACTGAACCTGCATCCACAAAGACCAAACTATACATCTTAGTAGGTTTTAGGGGAGAAATCAGCTCAAGAGAAGTGGCCAGTCCCCCGTTAGAACAAATAGGATGAGGGCAAGCAGGAATTCCATGCAGGAATCTGTGTAGAATAACAGGGTGTTATATTCATGGTGGTTATATGAGTACCACTATCCAGTGCAGTTGGATCTTCAAATAGTCAACATTCATAGTAAGGAGGTTAAAATTCAGCCCCTTTAAGAAAGCATATCCCACCAACACTGAGCACTGAAAAACACCGAGTCAGAAAAACATGTCACATGAGAAAATAATTAGACTTTTATTATTATTATTATTTCAGAATAATTGTTTTTCCAATTATTTTAAATCTTGCAGGTCCATCACCATTTTCATGGAAAAATGTATGTCTGAGGACAGAAAGCAATGGAATGTGGCTTTTATCATGCAACTTAAAACAAACAAAAAACACAAATAACACTTGCTTTAAAAAAATATAATTCATATTCTATCACACCAAATTCGTGGTACTTGTGTTTGAAGAAGAGAACTCCTGTATGGTATTAAAAGGATAGCCAATTGCCAACTCTTTTACATTTTTGGTTCAAACAATTAGAAAAATGAAGGAAAAAAAAAAAAGTGGAAAGTCTGCTTTTGATTTTCAACTATTAAAATATTCTTTAAGCTACAAGAAAATCAAATCTTACTTCTGTGTGAAAAAATACCTAATCCTTCTTAGAGCTAGCTTAACTGCACGCATAACTATTAAATTACCAAGAAAAAGCCTTAAACTACTTGATTGTAATATTGAAATAGAAATGTTATATGAATACAAATAACATCAGATCCATATTAATGAAATTGGTAAGAGAAGATAATACCCATCACCACAAGGACCACTCATTCAAATTCTTTTGCCCGTGATCAAAATTTGGCCATTACATTACACAGTTGAATCTTCATGTGCACACATGCAGTACTGGTCCTATGACACAGCTGCCAATCAGATGTAAGACTTGTGAAGACTTAGTTCACACACTGCAAAACATTACAAAATCTTATTTCAGCTTTCATATTTTCCAGTTTCTACCAATTACACTGAATCTACTCCTGTTTCTGATTCCCTCTGGTTTCACTACCATGAACGTGATTATCCAAAGTCAGTGCCTAAGACTTGCTTCTCCCATCCTACTTCAGGAGTAACTTGCTTCTTCATGTTCAAGAAGAAGGTACTAAACAAGAAATATCCAAATTGTCTGTGTAGTCATGGATAAACCTGCTCTCTGACAAAGAATAAATAAAAAAATATGGAATGATCTGTAGCTTTGCATCTATCATAAATGTTCCCTGAAGTGCAGTCCCTGAAAACTATTCTGGAAAAAATAATTTGCATGTCCCTAAGTAAACCAGAAAACAAGTGTATAAGCTAATGGGTTTTGGAGAATGCCTAAGTACAAACAATTTACAAAGAAGCCAGGTCAGTAAGGCAAAACTATAGCTTTTATCTCCATTTTGTCTTAACGCTTGACCAAGCCACCAAGCCATAGTTCATTCAAATTTTCTCTCACCAGAAAGGGTACATCATGCATTTGTACTCCCCAGGCTTCCATAGATTCCACAAAATGAAAATTCAGGCAAAGATCTCATCACACCATAGTAAGGGGAACCCAATTCATTTGGGATTTTTTGAATAGTTTCAGCTTCATAAATGAACTCCACTCCTTTCCAGACTCTTCAGAAAGGACACACAATCCTTTGATGTTAAAAATAAAAAAAAAAAAGTGGGAAAACACTGATCTAGCTATCAAGGTGATGGGGAAAAATGCTAGATTTTTTTTGGTGTGGATTTTAAGGTTAGAAGGAATATGCTATCACATACCTCAAACAAACACCTTACTAATAAATACTGCTATTTATTTCCATCCCTGGAGACTGGATTGGGCCCTGGGCAACTTGATCTAGCTGTGAATGTCCCTTTTTGTTGCACGGGAGTGGGACTAGAAGACTTTTAAAGGCCCCTTCCAACTCTAAGGATTCTATGGTTCTATGATTTCACCTGTACAGAAATAAAAAACTAGTCCTGCTCCCAGAGAGAACAAAACCTCAGATCATTTGCATGTCTGTCAGCATGCACACCTCATGGAAGCAACTGATGCCTGAAAACATTTTCACAAGTTTCTGCCACATTAAAAGCATACTATCTGAACAACCATTTGGCAAAAGTTGGCATAAATTTTCTATTTAGTGAAAGGCAGTAGACAAAACAGCCATGTCAAAGGCTTATGGAAGGAAGAAAAGATATGTTTTAGCATTTAGCTGTCATGAGTTATTTTACATGATACACATAACCTAGTAAATCACATTCCAATCAAAGAAACTATATCCAGTCCTGACTGAAATACACCCCACCGCTAGTTCTCTAACTGAAGAATCTGACCTTCCACATTATATTTATTAGGAGACAGAAAGAATAAGAGCCACATATAGTAGAGAATAATCTATGAAATCCCTTAAAAATAAATATTTGCAAGTCTTAAAGAAAATGTTATGAAATAAGAGGTATATAAAAAATTGTTTATGAGCTCAAACACACAAAAATTGTCTTTTTACACATACTTATAAATTAATCCCTTTGCACACACAAAAAAGAAGACTATGCAAGAATATATCACACAACACAGAATTCCAACAATTACTTACTTTTTATTTCCACCTATAAATTTGAAAATGCAGTTGCCAGCTTTTCTGGTGCCTACTGTAATTTTCCTCCAGACGATAGTCTCCACGCAATTTATGATAAGATTGATACATTCAGTATGAAGTGGTTTCACTATTTATCCTTTATGTTGCATCCACAATTTGCTTATCAATCCTTTTCAGAAGAAAAGCAGTTCCATACTAAAAAAAGCCCTAATAAAATTGACAAAACTTAATTATTTGTAGCTTAAGCTTGGCGTTAGATATACTGATGCATCCATTTAATTTCAGCTGCATGTATCTATTGAAATTTGTTCACTGGTCTACATGAAATATCAAATATGAGTTTGTTTTTCAGTACAGAAATTTTTTCTCTATATGTTTATGCCCAATACTGAACCTACCAAAACTAATAGAAGTCTACCCAGTGACAGCTAAAATTTATATTTTAACTTCCCATTCATAATAATAAAGCCATCGTTCAGAGACCCATGCTGAAGTATGCACTGTTAGAGAATTGTTGGGGAGAGCAGTAGTAATGCAATCTAAATGTTGTACAGAAAATTTACACTGAAAGGTGTTTTATTCAAAAATATGGATTCAACTGTAAATAAAACTACTCTATAAAAATCCATTAACTGTTCAAATCCTGTCAGAAACAAAACAAGGCCCAGGCCTGCCAATTCTTAGTGCTGTTGCTTTCCTGAATTAACTAAGTCATTCCTCCAGGACCAGTTCCTTCAGAATCTGGCAGTCCAATGGGTCAACTGCACAGTCAGGTAAACAGAAGAAAGCAAAGGGAAAAATGATTGTGTTTAGACACAACACCCACTTCTCACACTGAAACTTGCTCAACCTTGAGACAGTCACCTAAAGTATTTCTATTTTCCTGGTCCACGCACGTGTGCATTGATATTTTTTACAGCAATGGCTGCAGTTTCTTTGCAATAACAAAGAATCCGCATAGACACAATTTTGCATAAATTTTAATTTTCATACCAGAAGAGAAGTTGAGTTTTCAGTTAGAAACATTCGGCATAAAATTCAAACGTTGAATCTCACAGTTTTTAATACTTCTTGGCAATTTTTGTGTAGCTCTGCCTTCTCTCTTCTACATGCTCTTCACCTGTACTGTACCTGTCATGACACATTAAGGCAACAGATTCAAATTATACGACAACAAAGGAAAATGTGTCACTTTACTCAAAGCAGAAGTCAGCTAGGCATCCTCAGAGGAGACTGAAGGTACTTCAAGACCTATCAACTCTTAGCAAGGCATCACGACGGAATTTCTAAGTACAAAAATAATGTTTTCTGCCACAATTTCCTCACTGAAGGCATTTTTGCCTATGTTAAAAAAAAAGCTTTTTTTTTGTTTCAGAAAAATAATACCATCATATATAGCAGAGGGATATGTAAAATTTCCAGAATGGAAAAGACATTGAGAGTTTTTAATGCAAACTATTATGAAAAAAATGCAAATTATAGTGGAAAAAGAAAAATACTGACAATTGACAGAAAGGAGCATGTTGTACTGCCTGTTAGATGTAGGTGTACCTTTTTCTTAAACTAGTGTATTAATGGAGATTTCTATAAAATTTGATCCTTACACTTCACTTTACTCATACAGAACATACTATTAAACCATGTATCTTACACATTTATACATTTCATAGGCTGTACCTTTCGTGTTTATATATTTCATAGGATGCAATCTACAGAAGAATACAGAGTTCAAATCATGAATTTGATTATGGATGTCTTGGTGTTGCAGCTTCATGGGGCCAGATGCTGTACAAACTAAGAGGTTCTTCTTGTAGATAAGTAGTAGATTTTCAGTGATCTGAAACCAGCGTCTTTGAATTCAACAGACTGAACAGAATCACTGGGATAATATTAAAAAAAACCCATGCATTCATTTGTTCCTTTGATCATTAATCTTTTTGAATGTTTTTTCACCAGCCAGGAAAGCAACAGGATCCGCTAAGAACCTCTGATGCTCAAGAAACCAAAGCTTTTAGTGTATTTGACCTGGTGTTTGTGACATTCCTTGAAACAGCATCACTGTTTGTTTTGTCAGGTCTACCGGGAGTGGATGCTGGGTGACACGCTGACCCTAGAGTCATTAACAAGATACCCATCTTTTTTTGTTTGTAAAGAACCAAGCACAACCTGAAAATGAAGTAATATTGATAATTAAAAATAAGCCATTACTTGAAAACTTAAGCTAGCTTTAAGCCTTCAAAGAACTATGAACAGTAGGAGGCAACATCAAGAGGCTGAGCTCAAGATGCAGAAAAAAAGTAATCCTAGAGTCACCTGAAAATCACAATGGTTATATACAGCATGGTTTTCAAACTGGGTATCTGTGGGAGTCAAATTCTCAAAAAGTAGGATGGGAAGTTAGGGAAAGAAATACCTATGAAATTTTAAGTCTGGTAGTACCAAGATTTTCTGCTAGGAACTATTGCAGATCCATCTTGTCAAATTTCCCGCCTACCTATATTATAATGGCATCTTAACAGTAATGTTCCTGGATAAATTCCATCTGAAGGGAACATCTCTCCTGAAAATTACTTTAGAATATACTTCCTTGAGGATTTACTTCACAGACTTTCAGCCACCAAGACATTCATTATCAGTTGTGAGGTTTCCAAAGTATGTATTTAGAAGACTGAAATGAGGACAAAAAAAAATGAATTACACTGAAGATTATTTAAGTCTAAATTGCCACTCCAGTCTTTTTTTTTTTTTCCCCCCCCAAATATGTGGGCTTTTCCACTATCAGTTTCCTCATTAACCACTTCATTGTTCTTCTAAAGCCTCTTCCAGGTGCCTTATATATCAAATTACTGGTGAGCTACTAAGGGAGAGCTGTTAAATAACATCTTTACTATAAATCCTATTTGTAAGCATAAACCTGCCTTCACCAATCTTAAAAAGAAAAGAGAATAAAATGGGAAAAGAAACAAGTTTTCCCTTTATGAAAATCAGGCAGAAATAATTAAAGAAGCACACAGCTTTAGTCAAAAGGATACTTAAAAAAAAAACTTGTACAATTAACTCTATGTGATTTGTCACATTATATTATTTACATGATGTTACACTTGCATAAGACTAGAATATTTTGGTTTTACTGTACAAAACACTTTTTTTTCCATACATGAATTGATTACAACAAAAATATTGGTTTTTAAAGCCTTACACTTTAAATAACATTCACACTTGGCCATTAAATGACAGACTAACAGCAGAGGTTGTTCCTCCTCTCCCCTTGACTCCATCCTCTGCACTACACACACACATCTGGGTCATCTGTGAAGTTGATCCAGTTTCAGAGTCCAACCAAGGTGTTCAGTCATGTCCATTTCCAAGTATCTGCAAGGATGGGATAGTGTACTGCTGTCTCAGTCTGTATTTTTGGTTGATGGCAGTCCCAGTGCCAAATTAGAAACCTCTACATCAGCCATAGCATTCAAGACATCTAACATTCAGTGGACTTGGAAATTCAGGTGATGAGGTGGCATGAAGCTTCATCATGCTTAACTGAATTGCTGAAATGCCATGGTTGACCAAATGGTCGTCTTAAAGAAGGGAAAGAATGAGGAGAAAAAGAATAATTTGAGTAGCATACAATGGATGGTGTTGCAAAACTACTTGCTCGTCTAACTAATCCCTCCAAACATCTTCTCCATTTAAAAAAATGTCATTATTGAATTACACCAGAAAGTAAAAAAGTCAACAAAAAATTAGAAAAGCAGATGTGTAAAATGATTAACTATGTAACAAATGTATTGATTACGTGGGATATCAGAGTACCAGTCATACAACTGAAGCTGGGAGCACTTTTTCCCCACTAAGGAAAAAAGATCCAATATCCACAATAAAACAAAGTCTATTGGTAAATAATGAAAAGATGGTTTAATGGCTGAATTCCTGTTTTACTTAAGTCTTCAGTTAAAAGATAATCTCAGCTGACAGTAGAAATAAAAAAAAAGAATAGATCAGATGGTTTCAAATCACCTGGGCTGTATGTATGAAATACACTCAAGAATAGATAAAGAACATGCTGAATATAGTGCAACACTATTAGCATTCTTGAAGATGACACAGGGATAATTAACAAGTAACCAGAAGATGGGAAAAAGGAGAAGGGTAATCCCTATACTTAAACAGGAAAAAGAAAGAAAAAAAAAGGACTGTAAATTTCAGAATAATTAGTTTTATTAGAATAATGAGTCCAGTGTTTCCCATTTTATTACCTTAAAGTAATCTATGAAAATACCATCTAAGTGTAATGTTATGAGAAGTAAAACTGACTAAATACCAGCATTATAAGAATTTTGACTAATGCTTCACTGACAGGTAGATTAACTGGGTTTTGCTGGAAGGTTTGTCCTTGTCCATAGGGAAAATTATCTTACAGATTGATAAATTACTTAGCTGGTATAATAAAACACATACTTACTAGGTTTATAGACAATATGAAGGCAGAAACAAATTTAATCATGCTAGAACACAAGATAATATTCAAAATGATTTTGATGAAATGGGGAAATAGTCTAAAAGGAAAAAATGCAATTCAATATGTTAAGTACGTATGAATACAGTATAAATCAGTAATAAACAGAAATACCACAGTGGAAACAGTAGGAAGTTGAAGTGAACAAGTGAACTGTGGTTTACAGTAGATAGTCTACCGGCAGTGTCATTCTACTCAAAAAAAAAAAAAAAAAGAGAGAGAGAGAAAGTCTGTCTACACTCACTGGAAGGGTCTTACCTGGAGGCCTGACTTCAGATTGGGAACCACATCCCAGCGAAAATTTGGGCCAATTGGTAAAAATTAGAACACACATCAACAAGAACAATCAGAAAACAAGGAAGCATAACCTTTCTCCAAAGGGGAATTTGAACAGCACAGTCTGAAGAAAACTGTAGGAAGAGATAGGATTGTAGAGATAATAATAATAACTATGAATGTAAAGCTATTGCAAAGAGGAAAGATGAATATAAGTAGGGAAAATAAATGGAAATAGCTGTCTTGAATTGCTACAAAAATTTAACATACATCAAGATTGTATCTAACAACAGTGTGAATGAAGGCAGAGGTAGCAGTACGGCCACGTCACGTGGCCAGATAGCTCTAACAAGAGAAGGAGATACATGCCCTATTATTCTCAAGTAAATCTGTGTCTGGGCAAGGTACTCAGACACATTTTCCAGTTGTAAGACAAGAGACAGTAGAATAACAAGACTTTCATATTTGGATGATTTTTATGAATAGGTTAGACAAACCACTGCCCCGTGACACCAATAATGACTTACTTCACTGTTCCTCTAGCCTGATTTTTTATAATTCATTACAAAAAAAAAAAATTCTCTCAGTAAATGGTTTTGGGTGTTCTAAAGCATGACTGTTTTTGCACGTTCAGTACATATCAACACAATAATATGTATATGGAAGAAAACCTTGGTGGCATCCATAGCTGAGAATATGGGTTTCTAAGACACTGCTACACATTAAGGAGAAACAGGCCTTGTATCAAGTTTGTGATAAACTATGAGCTCTCCAAACTAAAGAAATAGAAGCAGAGAACCTGACCTCAGCAGACTTACTTCTTGTATTTAGAATCAGAGCTATAAGGAGAGCCACTGCAATCAACACGACCAGAGGTCAGATGAGGTTTTAAAGGCTGGAATGATATAACAACAGAAGAAAGAGTCTCACATGCAGAAGTACATCTTGTATTTTCTTCTCTTCCTATCAGTCTCTCTCTCAGCCTTTCAGCTGTTCTTTTTTCTTCTATTATTAAAATCCTTGATAACTGCTTATTAAAAATAACGTAACACATGCATAAAACAAACATATTTGACAATTAAAAACAAAACTATAAACAAGGCCTTTTGATGTACACAATTTTCTGCTTGCCATTAATGAGATTCCTACTCATCAAAACATAATTTTAATTCATTATTTTATAGGAGGAAAAGGGTTGCATCATAACTTTGCAGGGAATAGTACCAGCACAGACAGATTTCACATTCATATAACAGAGTTGACAGCAGCTGAATACCACATTGCTCACTTCTTCATAGTATCAAGTATTCAAGTATCCACTTTACATCACAAAGTTGTGCAGTAACCGCTCCATACTTTTATTAGCTCAGGGCAGGAAAACTTCAACACCCCAGGTAGCTGCTCTAGGATGGCAAAGAGCTTGGTATGGACAAAGCTGCAGCAGTAGACAAGAGATGTCTCAGTTTAACCTAACATTTGAAGAGGTGGTATAATATCCTGCAGACAAAAATAAAATAAAATCCTGTTGGCATATGTCACATCTGTACAAAGAGGTTCTTGTAATGAAGTGTATGACAAACAGGTATACAGGTATTGGACCAGAGAGATTATCACATTACAAAGGAGAAATGAAAAAAAGAGCTTACCCACATCCTGGGCTCGTGGAAGAGTGATCTCCAGATAGAGATCTTTCCTCCTTGGGAGTCAGCCCTTAAATGGGGTCGGTCTAGGAGAGGTGGAGCCAGGCTCCACCCCTTCCGGTCACTCAGGTGAAATTGCATTCACCTGTGCCCCTGTGGCAGACTCAGCACTCACCTCAGGTGGTCAATCAGAGGTTCAGGCTGTGATTCAACAGTTCCCATACATGAAGTTATGCCAGTAGTGCTAAGACTGCAGACTGTAATACAGACAAAATCTAAGCAATGTTTTACTGGGCATGAAGATGATGGGTGGACAGTTGGACTAGGTGATCTTAGAGGTCTTTCACAACCTTAATGATTCTATGATTCTGTGAACATGTATCACTACAATATTCCAGACTTTTTATTATTACATCCAGCATAATATTGCACATACTTATTTTCCTCAGCTTGAGCATGTTTCCTTTAGGCCATTTCTGAAATCAGGAGCAGCCACAAAAGACCACTAGCCTCCAAACAGAATCAATAGCACAAACACATCCTCCATCAAACATCCACGTAAATGAACCCCTAAGATTTCCTTACTTCTTCTTTATGAAGAAATAAAGATAGTTTTCAACCTGCACATTTGGAAGGAAAAATAATTTCTGCACTGCCCAAACCAGAGTAATAAATTTTCTCCCATGAATTTCAGTGAGAATATGTATCTTATTTTTCAAAAGGAGGACAATCAAGCTAAAACTTTATTCATCTGCATAAATGGAAAAGTATACCTGTATCTGAAAACATCATTACCACTACTCAGGTTTTGCCATTCTAGTCCCATTGCCTCAGTTCTTACCACTCCTTAAGACAAGAACTGAAGTGATGTACATTTCAAAAATCTAATGTTCTTAGAAAAGTGCCTATTTATTATGGTTGCTGTGGGATGTCTTGGTTCCAGCCCTGAAATACAGGTTCAGTTCACAGCTCTTTCCCTCTGCTGAAAGGTTAAGACTGCATCTATAATGCGTCCCTCCCAACACCGTTGGAAAGGTCTGGAGACAACAATTCCAGGTACAGGGGAGTTTCTGCCCAGCAAAGTAAGAGAGCTAAAAGTAAAATATTTAAGTGTCTGGAGATTAAAAAAATAATAATAATAAAGCACTGCTGAAAAAAGCATTTGAGGCTGAATAAAAAAAAACCTGAAATAAATGAGATCTGTTTGACTGACTCTCAAGAGTTTTTGGTTCACACCTTTAGCTTTCTGTAGTTTTGTTTGTTTAGTAGAAGAAAAATCAGAGAAATTTTGAAATACAAAGATACAAAGAAATGGCAATTTCCCCCCTTCAGTTTCCTATAATGAGCCAATTTTTTTTTTTTAAACAACAGAATCTCGACTCCCTAAGTGTAAATGTGGTACTATGGAAACAAATCTAGGGGGACTATTACAAATTCTGAGAGAGGGCCAAACTGTGTATCCGTAAGTACAGACGTGTACACTTGACAAAATAGGGGTTGCAGATTGTCTTTAATGTTAATCAGTTGTACTCAGCCATGCCTCAATCTTGTGATATATAAATCTTTAATCATGTGTAAATATTAATCTGTAGAAAAATACTGGATAACAGTTACTCTTGTAACTCTCGTCCACCCAAGGCCCCTTGATGTGTGTAAACACCAGGCACCCAAAACGGGCGTTGTCTTGCAAGGTATACAACGCTCATCCGAACAACAGATTCACTTCTCTGTGAGTAGAATCATTAACAAGAGCTACTTCTCATATACACACACAAAGGGAAATAATGGTGAAGATATCTGTGTTTTTGGGCCATGCCTTCAATATCCTTACTATCATAACTCCATATGCCTTTAAAATAGACATAAAAATGTATTCTGTAAAGGCCAAAAGTTACAGGAATAGTCTCTCTTCTCTGTAATAACTTTCTGCTAACAACTGAGGGTCCTGCTGCATTTAGGACCTTCACACTTTCCAAAACGAGACAAGGATGGAGGAGGAAGAGTAGGCAGAGACAAACCCTCTAATGAAGGTAAGTGGCACAAGCAAGTACTAAACCATATGTATTTTAAACAAGGGACATCATTATCATCTCAGACTCTATTGAGCATTTTACTAAAATCCAGGGAAAATATTTGAAAGCATAAAATAAGCTCTCATAAAATTGGGAAGGACACTTACCATCAAGCACTCAGCTGTCATCTCTTAAAATGGATATTCAGCAAGTATGACCATTGCTCCATTGACATTAATGGACTTAGAAAAGCTAGAGAGCCAGAGTAAATGAGTTTTGAACAATTTAATAATAGAAAAAGCAGGTGATCGTGAGTTCAGATGTATTATCACCATTTATTTTGCTGCTTAAAACCAGATAACCATGACACAACCAAACTTTCCCAAAGAAAAGATCCATCTTTAGTCTATAAAAAAGTACACTTCAACCTCAAGTCTAATTTTACTGAGAGTTTGAAAGCACCAGAGAAGAAAAACTTAGACAAACAGTGATCTGGTGTTTCAGCCATGAGCCTGGGAGTCATGCTTTTTTTTCCTGGCTTTGACTCAGCTTCCATATGGCCTCCAGCAAGGTCTTCTACTCACTGCAATGGCAGTAATAGGCAACAAATCAGACATTACAACAGAACCTGCCCCTTTGTTCCAACCTAGTCCTTAAGGACTAAATCAATTTTCTTTGCTTGCAGGAACTATACAATAGATTTAAATAAATACATTTGGTATAACCATTCAGTTGCAATATCCTTCAAGTTTCTTTTATTGGTTTTTTTTTTTTCTTTTTCTTTTCTGTATGCTAATCAGTAACTTTCTGCTCTCTGATTTGGATGGCTTACTTAGCCTGATTCAGGATCTAGCAGACTGAAGTCACTGGATTCCAACGTTTGCTTAAGGTTGTTCAGTGACAAGAACATCCCAGCACATCTCACTCTCTGACAGTGACTTTTAAGTCAGAATTAACATGAAATACTTCAATGTTAATAGCTAAAAACTCATGTAACAACAACTGTTTAGATAAGAGAGAGAACACATATCTAACAGCATTAATTTTACTGAGATGCATCTCTCTACCAGTGGGTCTGTTTGCTCTGACTAATCCAATCAGTCCAGGCACCGTCCATCTTCACACAGAAGCACTGTGGATGCATTAGCACAGCCCTGTGCCTGAGCTATGTTACTCTCAGCAGGGTTATTGACCACGACACCACACCAAGCTAACTGCATGGTTCCCAGATGCAAACTGCCTTGCCTCTGGCCATTTTAAAGCAGAATGAACATGCAAGTGTCTCTATCAATTTGTGTAAGCAAGCACAATGTTGCCTCTACCTTCTTCTAAGTTCTTTCAATTCTGTATATGCGCAAAAGAATAACTAGTGATGGTAACCAGAGAAAGTCTCATTTTGCCACACAGAGCCACGATTTCTAATGCAAAATTAAAACAGCATGTTAATAAGCATTCAGATAGGACACAGAGGTATTTTATAAAGACAGTGTATGAGGCTTGAAGACATCATTAAATAATAAAATGACCTCAAAATCTGAGGTATTTGCTTGCTTATCCAGATACCAGCATATATTAGCTTCTGAAATCTGAAAAGCCTTTGTTCCTGACTAATAAAATGAGAGTAGAAGAGACCTTGAAAGCATCTTAAAGTAATGGAAGACTTAATAAGAAAGAGGATAAGAAGATACTTCTAGTCTAGCAAAAAATGCCATCATGTTAATAATAGATGACCAGCACAGCTCAGCATGATGTAGGGATCCATGAAATGTTACAAAGCTTAAATCTCATGCTAGTGAAGTGCTGGCTGATAACACTGACAGAGTCAGTACATGCGAAAGAAATCTTCCCTTGAGGATGTCCAGTGGGTATATACTTAACCACAATGCTGTTTAGATTACAAAAGTCTGCTAATTTTTGCAGGCTTCCTAATGGCTCAATGACTTCATCTAATGGCACTCTCTAATAGTGCCTGTAGTCATAGAGCCCAGCCAATGGCACAGCTGCCTTGGTTACAACTTGGTCCCCCAGAGTAGCAATGCTGGAGTGGTGGGCAGTCGGCATCCATAGTTCTTGCTACTCTCAGCAGGAGATAATGTTGCTCACTCCTCTGAAGGAGGTGCTCCTTACTTCGCACAATCAGTCTGGGAGGTTTCTGATAGTTTATGTTCTTCAAAGACAAAGTAATTATCCCTTAAACACCAGTGTAATATATTGCTTTGTTTTTAGAAGAAGGGAATTGATCTTGAATGGGCTGCTTTGAAAATCACCCTTCTACCTGCAGAGTTGCCATCCATCATCAGATGTGCTTTTATCATTCAGAGAAAATGGTACGTGCAAAAGTCAAGGTTTACCACACAGGTGATTAACATTTCTTCTTCTCATTGCAATTAATATGCTATAATATCTTGGTCAATTCCAGTTTCAAAAATTAAATTAAGCAGATTGGTTGACAAAGGCAATATACTGAGAAAACGGTGAATTCCTAGTTCTTCTTATGCAAACTAAACAGTGCTTAAATTTAGCAGCAAAAAGAAAATCAAACTTTTCCCTTCCTCACAATTGTCCTTTCTCCATATTGCAGATGGTCAGTTTCAGCATTTTGGGGAGATTATTTCTTATTTCCTTGATCTCCAGAACACCTTAAAAGCCTGACTCTTGCCTTCCTTAACAGCCTGTGTCCAGGAATGAGACCATCAGGCAGAATCTCCAGCTAAACATGCAGTCAGTACAGGTGTAGGTATCTGCATGCCTTATTCTGCAGGAGAGAATTCAAGGACTCAAATCTGTCAGCACTTAGAAATAATCTTTCCAAAAGAGACTCTGTAGATATCTTTGCCCTTGTAGTGAATTTTAGCACTCCTGAACTACTTTGCAAACAGCATGCAATTAAAAGGAAATGCATCCCTCAAAGTATGTGCCCACCCAAACATACCAAATTTTCCTATTAAAATGTTAATATGTTTATAGCCACTTGTGGCTAATACAGAAAGCAAATTATAGTAACTGTATGCAGAAATATGAGCAAACACCAAGTAGAAAAACAGCATGAACTAGGACATGAGAGACTTTCTGTAGGGCCTAGAGCAAATTATTTTATGTTTGCCTGCTTCCTTTTCCTAACACACTACCTGTTTTGGTTTGTGTGTACTTTAGGCAAGGTGTATCTTAGACACATATCCTAATCCAGAGGCAATAGACACACATCCTAATCCAGAGGCAACCTCAGCTTCATTGTGCTTCCCATGATTTTTAAAAGTGCTAACCCATTACTGGACTTAGGGCATTAATTACTTCCACTTCTCAACAGATGAATGAACAGGGTGAAACCTTAGCAGAATCAGAACACTCCTGCACATCTGGCACGTGCACAAACTGTACATTGGCCTAGAAACCCAAATCTCACAGAAAGCTGAGATCCACATGAAACAGAATCTCTGTTACTCAGTGAGACCTTGGATTAACCTCAACAGTCTTTGGGCCACAGGTTCTGTAGAAACAGTTTATCAGCTTTCAGTGCAAATAAGTATCATGTACAGGCAGACCTCTGAAACCTGGAACTTTTTGCAGATGCAAAAACACCATGAAACTATTTCATATCATTCTTTCCCACACTCTAAGTAATACAAGCTTGTTAAATATAACTAAAAGAGGCTACAGGTAGCATTGCGTTCCACCCATCATGCAATGTGCTTTAAAAAAAAAAAGCCAGGGCATATAGAAAAATTTGGCACACCAGGGTATGTACAGGATTAGTACCTGCCCCATCCCTGTCCCACAACAGAACAAGCAACCAACAAGGTGCACATGACTACTATAAATGAATCAGTACACATTCAGCTGATTACAGGTGTACAGGCTAACAGGCAGTAATTAGAAGCTGAACACATTTATCTTTAAAGCCAGGTTGGATGGGGCCCTGGGCAATCTGATCTAGTACTTGATCCAGCGGTTGGCAGTCCTGCCTGTAGCAGAGTGATTGGAACTTGATAACCCTTGAGGTCCCCTCCAACTCAAGCCATTCTATGATTCCATGGTCTTGACTATGTCTATTTAACTAATAGAAGGAAAAAAAAAAAAAAGACATTTAGAGAAATGAAGGACATTATCACATTAATCCAATTTAAATCAACTTTGGCACTTCACAGTTAATTTTGGTACGACTTGGTCAGCTCTGTCTTTCGTCAAACCACTATGATTAAATTATACATTAGAAATACCACCAAAAGCCATTCAAGGCATCTAAACTACTTCAATACACTTAAACTCTTCGGTGATATTTGAATGAAGTTTGAATTTAGGCTACGGCCAATCATGTGTCTGATCTGCTATCACAAATATGGACCAGGAAGGACTCCTTGCATTCCAATGCTCCCATCACAAGTTCTTTGACTGCAACACTGCAGAATTACACTACTAGCTCAGTTATTATGAAACAGTCCTTATCCACTGTTCATACTGCTGCCTTCTCTAAACTAACCACCCCTTTCTCTAATGCTGTGCAACGAACATAAGGTGAAGAACCACAACTACCAGTGGTTTAGAGTATATGAAATCCTATTCATGTTGTATGGATGTGATTCACTCAGATAACAACCCTGTGCTTGGCTTTTCTATGAGTGAGGGGAAATGGATCACAGTACCATATCATTTCTGCACGTATTTACTTTTTCTAGTGGTGGAAGAGAAGTTAGAGAAATACATTTTGGATCCTCCAAACAGGAGATTTATTCTTGTTTATGACAGTATGCTACTCAACAGTATTAATTTATTTTTTTTAACTGAGCAATTCCATCCGTTGTTTGTAATTGCTAACACCTTTGACACTTCCAATTCTATAGAATGACACTGTATTTTTAGCTAAGGGTACGGTTATGGGACAACATAACTCCAGCAGTGAAGGATATTTTCAGGATGAGGAGAACCTTAATCCAGATGTTTATTGGGTCAGTTTGACTCACTGGTCTGAGGCTGGGATGAACAGCATCTGAATCCTACTTTAATAAAGCTGGTGAAGATTAAAGCTTGGAACTTGTTCTGAAGTTGCTAGGAGGAGAGCTGAGAACCAATCATCTTGCTCGATAAAAAAGAACAGGCTCTGATGCAGAATGGAAATAGTATTATCATTTCACAGCTGAGCACTGGAGCATTTTACGTTGATGAGAACAGAAACAGTTTATCAGAAGAAAGATGAAGCTCAGCACAAATCAGCAACTTCCACCAACATAAGAATCAACTGGAAACACCCAGAATTGCTTCCAAATGTGGAGACTTTTAAGTGCATTTGGAACATGCACATTAATGGATACACTGAAACAGGTACCTTAAAAATGTACAGCTGACTGATTATAGACTGATTAAATAATCTTCAGCACCCGTACAGATCGTGAGTAGACCGTCCTTCAGTTCTCTGAGCAGCATATCTGCATTAGAGGACAGAGAGGCTTTTGAGGTTTTTATGATGTAAATTATTCAGACAGTCTGTAGAAGCAGCAAGGTTTCTGTTCCAGTTAGAATCTAAACACACTCACCTTGATGCATGTTAGATAAAAGTTATTTTCTTAAGATCTTGTTTCTGGTGAAACCTTAGAAAAGAATTCCTCCCACACACAGAGTTAACTTCAATCTGTGCACGGATGAGGGCTCTAACATCTCACCTTGTTTATAATGAACTTTTCTACAATTCTTACCCTGCAACCACTACCTCCCTCACCATGAAAACATATTAGGATCTTTCTGTTCATGGTTCATCTCCCAGTTATTCTTCCTCCTGTCCTTTATCTGTAGCTTCTTTGGTGTGTGTCAGAACTCTTCTTAGGGAAGTTCTATTTGGCTCATTCTCAGACATATGTTCTCTATATGTTTATACTCACTTTCAGCAAAAAAATTGGTACTAATAAAACAAAAAATCCTGTGGGTGTTCAAAAAGAGTCACACTCAACACAAATAATTGTTTTCCAATCACTTTCTCATCAAAATTTTCCATTTTACTACTTCTTGGTGTCAGCTTCATTTTCTGGACGAGACAATTTATTTTACTAAGTAGAAAACTTCTCTTTTTACTCTCATTTTACTGCATTGCTGGCACTTGAAGGGGTTTGCTGCTGCTTTTGCTTGAACTTATCATTATGAAGAGCCAATATGTACAAGAATGACTTTCAGGGTTTTTAATGAGAGCTGGAGGGCATTCAGCAACTTGTAAGAACAAGTCCCAGATCACCACAGCATTAAAAAAAAATCCATCTGAGCTGGGACTACATGCAAGTTATGACAGTATTTGAAGAAATACAAGATGATAAGGAAGTACAGTTAAAAAAAAAGACTAAAATAAAATCTTTTACTACATTTTTATTACCAGGATCTTAAGCACTCTGTACGTTCCTAAGATCAGAGAATAGCGATCAAATCCAGTTTACAGACCTGCTAAAGGCACAGATCCTTGGTGAGATCACTGGTCATGCATTTAGAAAAATAATAATAAATCTGCTGGCACTGTTCTTTCAGGGAACAGCAAGTCTCACTGAGTACAGCACAGTACCATCAAAAACCTACTGGCACACCCTTTAGAAGATTCACATTACCTGTTCTTGCTAAGAACTAACTACAACAGATATGGAGAAGACTGAGGTACTCAGTGAGTTCTTTGCCTCAGACCTCACCGTCGGCCAGGATTCTCACGTCCCAATGAACTAGGGGAACAAACTCCCTCCCACTGTAAGGCCAGAGCAAGTTCAAGACTTCCTCATGAGACTGGATGCATATAAATCTATGAGGTCAGAAAACATGCATCTCAGGGTTCTAAGGAAGCTGGCTGATGTAGTTGTTGGGCCACTCTCCATCATATTTGAAAAGTCGTGGCTGTAAGTGAAGTCCTCACTGACTGGAAAAAGAGAAACATCATTCCCATTAACAAGAAAGGCAGGAAGGAAGACCCAGAAAACGACAGGCCAGCGAGCCTCACCTCTGTGTCTGGGAAGAGATCCTCCTGGAAGACATGTTAAGGCACATGAGGAATGAGCAAGAGATCTGAAACAGCCAGCATGGCTTCACCAAGGGAACATCATGCTTGATCAATGTGGTGGCCTCCTGTGATGAAGAGACAGCATCGGTGGACAAAGGGAAAACAAACTGATGTAATCTACCCAAACTTCTGCAAGGCCTCTGACATGGTCCCCTATCACACTCTTATCTCTAAATTGAAAGGTAGACTATTCAGTGGATAAGGAGTTGTCTGGAAGGTCACAGCCAGAGAGCTGTAGTCAGTGGCTCTTTGTCCAGGTGGAGGCTGGTGACAAGTGGTGTCTGTCTGGACAGGTTCGCTGTAACAGCTTTATCAGTGACATAGATGATGGAATTAAGTGCACTCACAGTAAGTTTGCTAATGACACCAAGCTGAGTAGTACAGTTGACACAGCAGAAGGAAGGGAAGCCATACAGCGGGACCTTGACAAACGTGAAAGATGGGCCCATGTGAACATAATGAGGTTCAACAAAGCAAGGTGCAAAGTTTTGCACTTGGATCAGAGTAATCCCAGATATGTATACAGACTGAGAGAAGAACTCCTTGAGAGCAGCACTGCTGAGGACTTAAGGGCTCTGGTTGATGAAAAAAACACGAGGCAGCAGTGTGCATTTACAGCCCAGAAGGCCAACAGTATCCCAGGCTGCATCAGAAGAGGGGTAAGCCAGCAGAGAAAGGGAAAGGAAAGTCCCTCTCTACTCTGCCCTTGTCAAACCCAGTCTGGAGTACTGCATCCAGGTCTGGGGCCCCAACATAGAAGGATGTAGAGCTTCAGAAGAGGGCCCAGAGGCAGGCCATGAAGATGATTGAAGGGCTGGCGTGCCTCTCTTGTGAAGATAGGCTGAAGGAGCTGGGCTTGTTCATTCTGGAGAAGACTGCAATGAGATCTCACTGTGGCCTTCCAATATTTAAATGGAGATTATAGACAGGAGGGAAATAAACTTTTTACATGGGTAAATAGTGATAGGACAAGGGAAAATGGTTTTAAACTAAAGGAGGGAAGGTTTAGATTGGATGTCAGGGGAATGTCAAGTTTTTCACTGAGAGAGTGGTAAGGTGCTGGCACAGATTGCCCAGAGAGGCTGTGGATGCTCCGTCCCTGGAGGCATTCAAGGCCAGATTGGATGGGGCCCTGAGCAGCCTGGTCTAGTACCAGATCTGGAAGTTGGCAACCCTGCATGTGGCAGTCGCTGGAACTTGACGATCCCCAAGGTCCCTTCCAACTCAAGCCATTCTATCATTATATGATAGATGAGGAGAGAACTGCCTCATTTTAGATTAAAACAAGTGGCTTCAAAATTCAAAGTGAGAAATTTTCTACTTGCTATTGCCTGAATTGTATTTTTAAGGCAAAATATACTAAATAAAAAATATTCTCTTCCTGACCCCCGAAACAGATGAAGTTCACATAAAAATCAATGCAATTTTTTAAACTTTATTTTTCATTTTGATTTAATGTGACATCAAGTTTATAAATGCCTCCCTGTGCTTGCATCCCAAACTAAGATACCACTTCCAGTACTAGCAAAAGCACTGCAAACTTCATTGCTCTGTCTTGTTAGTGCCACTCAAATTATGACCTGAAGAAAATATAGGCAAAAAAATCACTTTGGTCTTCAAAATCCATGGCCACCTCCTTGATCCTCCTAATAAATCCTCAATAAGTGAAAATTAGGACTCATATGAGAACTATATTTTTGTATTGACACCATATCAAGACAGCCAACATTTCATGTAAGCCATAATGACTTTTGCCCTTATTTGACTTGCAGTGAATTTCAAAACATGACCTAGCAGTGAAAAACTCTATCTTATTATCAGTCTCTTGAACTAGAGTCAGTCATTACTGCTTCTTTTCATTACTCATCTATAACCAAAAATATGTAGTTCATTTCCCCTTACAAATGAAAATAACAGGCTCTCTGCCCCAAATGTCAGCAGTCTTTCTTGTGATTAACTATAGGACTGACTGGATAAAATATATTTTGCTTCAATACAAATAAGCTCAAAAGATCTGACATACTATACTGTATCACAGAAATATTCTTTCTGAAATTGTAAATAACAAGGTCATCATCGGTACTTCTCATTTAATTTAACAATGAATTTGGGTATTCAGAGATTCAACTGAATACTGGAATAGTTATTGCCTTTTCAAGCCAATTTCCACAGTATTATGCCCACAACGAATTAAGAAGCCAATTATCTCAAAACAGCCTTAATTACTGTGTATTTTAAATATCCTACTAATAGAGGCTTGAATGCCCTTATTCGTTATGCTTCGGCAAAACTTTATAGTCACGAGATAATCTAAAGTTACGTGGTAAAACCCTTACTCATGGCAGGGCCCAACACATCAGATGCACTTCAATGTTAGAACAAATTTTTCAGAGCTACATTCATAGGGGTTTTAAAATTAGTCAATTGTGGAGACTCATCAGCATTCCTGTAAAACATGCTCCAGTGACTGCTCTGACCATGACTTATTTTCCCCTAATACTTGATCAGAATTTCCTCCTGGATATGGTATCTCTCCTTCCACCATGCAAACCTAATAAGCAACTATCTTACCAGTATCTGTACTGAACACATGAACTGATGCTGGTCCTACTCAAGTGAAATATAGAACCTCCACTACTCATTTTTATTGTGTAATACCAGGGTGTAAGGTCAATAAGAATACAGATGTTGTAAAGTATTGGATGATCAATAAGCATAGAGAGAAATTAAGCTTAGTAAGATTATCACGTTGGAAAAGATAATCATAGATAAATGAAACTGCTTACCGGTGTCGTAGGCTCCTGAGAAACTCCACAAAGAGCAATCTCCAGAGAGAGAACCTTCCTCAGTGGCAGTCAGCCCTTAAATGGGGTCTAGGAGAGGTGGAGCCTGTGACTGGAAATTCCCTTCCAGTCACACAGGTGATTGCCTTTGCCTGTGCTCCATGGCTGACAGTGCTCGCCTCAGGTGGTCAATCAGAGGTTCAGGCTGTGATTCAACATTTCCCATACACAGGGCCAGTCACTTGTGCAGCTGTTTGGATTCTTTGCTCACCTAATCAATTACATGCTATTGTCTGTATGTGAGAATCATTTAGATATCAAGATATACAGATATACAGAGAAGCTAAGATACATAACATTTTCCTGAGAAATAAAAGAACTGTGGTTTGATTACTTATTACCAACTTAACAGACTGGTCCCCAGACTGAAAGGATCCACTTTATATGTCCAAGATGCATGTAAAGAACATACATATTGAAAACATGATTTAAAATTATCTAGTCATACAAGTTTCTATTTCAGATTAACAGCTCAAAAAAACACAGTCAGATTTCAACACCATCCACCCAATTGCTGTTGCAGTCCATCTCATTTGATCTATTAGCATAAAACTATTCTGTGTTGAAATTCTGCAGGAACTACTCAAACTGTTTGGATCCAACAGTGCTACCCTTACGAATTTCAATGATTTTCAAAAATTCAATCTTTGCTTCCCAGTCTCAAAAATCTTGCAGTGGCAGAATGTAGCAGATGAACTCCATCCTCCAATATTCTTAAAATAAATATTTCCAAAACCTACTGTTCTTATATACAAGAAGGAGAGCTATGTGATGTACAACTTTCAGTGAATTCATTTCCCTTATTATCATTAAAACCTTAAATCTTTCACTTCAACACCATGGAAGATATTCTTTATATTTCTATATGACAGTAGACTGTCAATCACAGAGCAGCAAGGAACCGTAGCAAAGTAGCCAGCTGTGGTGAATAAAGCCAAAACCAAAGAAACTGTGGCATGGCTTCCGTAGCAGACTCACCAGTTCAGAACTTTCAGACAGCTCTGCAAGTCCAGAGTTCCTGAAGTCCTGAGTTCCCAACTTTGGGGGAATGAACTGAAAGAAGTACGGCACACAGCTTTACAAGAAGGGAATTTCACTGCTGAGGCTGAATTGCTGGTCTGTGGAGTGGTTAAGCGTGCAGTGCTGATGCACTAAAAACGTGTTTTCATAACAAGCATCTTCCAACAATTGTATGAAACCAGAAAACAAAGTGAAAAACATTTACTGCTAGTTGTTATTCTTTTATTCCTGTTGATAGAGATCCTAAAAAAAAAAAAAAAAAAAAATACAACCTAACACATGCTTTGGATTTCAACTTCCTAAGACGTAACTCAAGCAGTTGCCTGGACACAGCCTATTACTTCTAATGTTAACATTAAGGGCATTCACACACCTGCAAAACAAGCATATCAGTCTCTTAGGCACAGCCACTTGCAACAGTTAGATGATTTGGGAATGTTGTTTGAATTATTTGAGCAAAACATCATTCCCCCATCAGTTTTCTCAGCAGGAAAGCATCCCACAACCAGCATACTGTTAAGGGCTAAAATCCCAATTTCCCTCATCCCTGTTTGTGCGTTGCTCGCTCCCTCATGCTGCCTCTGCCTTTATCAGTGGACAGATGCTTCATCTCCAGATCAATGGGCCAGCGATTCTTTTACCAACGTAAAAAGATGCTACAATTTATCGGTTCAGAGGTTTTACCTTCTCAATTTATCAAATCTCTTCAATCTGTGAGCTGTTAACTAAGTAACTGCTGTCAGCTCTAATATACAAGCACAGACAGCCTAACTGTAAGAGTGAAAAGGCGTATTAATAGAAGTTAGTTTGCAGCTTTATAAATCATTTTCAAATGAGACAAAAATCTGTGCAAGGCATCTTTCACTTCCTCACATAACTAAAATTCCACTGTTTATAGTAAAAAATAGTGAAATGTTACATTTAGTCTAATTTAGACTAATTTACAGTCTCAGCTCCAAGGGTAAAGATTTGCCTGCATTGCTATAACTAATGTTAATTGCAATCAACATCATGAATATTCAGAGAAGAATCAGTTTGTTAGAACAACCAACTGCAGTCTCCATTGACTTGGTCAAAACGTTGGTATAGAGAAGCTGTGTTTCCATGAGAATCACTTCCCCATGGGGTCAGTTGACACAAACTATTTGGAAAGTAACAGGTTAAATAGGGGATAGACTGCTCTGTGCCAACAGCTAGGCAGAACATAGACTGCTAAATCAGCATCTATACAATGAACTCAGTGCAGCAAAGAAAAAGGCATGAAATGAGATTTTCAAAGCAGTAAAGGGGACGGAGCACCTTCTGTTTATCTTCCATTCACTATTCTGAAAATCTCATTCATGATCTCTGTTATAGTTCTTTGTGTATGCTTATCTTTATGCTTCTAGGTAGCAAAAACTTCCAAACTTCCTCTTGCTGTAAATGTTAAAACAAAATTATCCTGCAATAGTAGTTACTCAGAAACACATTTTCAAAGCAGCATGAAGGCTTCCACTGTGTGACACATATTAACATCAATTGGATTCACACAGCTAAATGTCTCTGCAATTCTTTGCCAATTTACCCCCCTTCCAGAATTTATTCTTTTTTTATTTGCTTTATTTTTTAAGAATTTTCCTGTTGCAGTGTTCTCTGGCATAGCGGCTACTCTAGCACAGACACCATCCCTGGCAGCTGCTTTGATTTTCTACTACAGAGGAGGCCAACGTCTGTGACTTCTGATGGCACTAGTGAGAATTATGGCTGCAATCCAAAGGACTCATATATCCATATGATATATTTTCCAGACGTATGCATAGCTCCTAATCATCTTTTTATGCATAAATCTGTCATTAAGATACGCACACACTTCCGAGTTATTAGCCTGGCAACTTTGGAAATGGCATATTACAATGCTTCACTTTGAACAGTGACAGAGATCACAGGGTTTAAAAGCAGGGGGCACAACCCTGTTCTTAGGCAAAATTCCCCCAGCTTCCAGAAGCAGAATAAACCTGCAGAGGTGTATGAAAACTGCTCAGGACAGCACGTTGTTAGCAGCTCTTCCAGCAGTGGTGCCACCCAGCCGACCACCTCCGTGATTATCTCCAGAATCCCACATCACACACAGTGATGGGGATGCACACGGATGGGTGTGAAGAATATTGTTAAATGGTATGAAACTACATGCAGAACGATCATGGGATTACAGGATTCAGTACTGAGACGTATTTATTACGAAATGGAAAAGCTGTCAATCAGCAATATACGTTTTCATGAATCAAAACGCAATAGAACACTGTTTTCATTTTACGTCAAAATCACTGACAGACAAACAGCATTGAAAAGTACAAGAAAATCTTCTTGAAGTTTATACACCTAATTGCTAAGGGTCTGAGTATCATATAGAGCATCACACAGTGTTGTTCTCCCCGCCTTGTAATTCCTCATCCCGGCAGCACACAAATATACACACCAGACAGAAGTCAGAGAGGAAGCCAGTTTCAATGAATCTATAAAGAAGCTATAAAGACCACAACACACTGCATATTGCTTTCAAACAAAAACTGAACCATGGGTATGAACATATTTCCAGGAATTTGGCCTTTTACTTCATGTCAGTTTATATCAAAAAGAACAGTGTGCTACAGTATGCCCACATGGTATGGCTGACTGTCCGTATACCATAGAAGGTGTTACCAACCCTATTTTATAAGGTCCATCTTCCTCAGGTGATATCTGAAGGTTAATCCTAAGGTTCAGGCAGAACTGCTCACATACCTTCATCCAACATCAGCAGAATAATGACTAAGGTAAACAATTTTAACATACATGCCCATCTCTCTTCCTAAAGGGTGGATAGTGGTAAGACAAGGGGAAATGGCTTTAAATTAATGGCTGAGACAGGGAGGCTTAGGTTAGATATTAGGAGGAAGTTTTTCACACAGAGAGTGGTGACACACTGGAACAGGTTGCCCAAGGAGGTTGTGGATGCCCCATACCTGGAGGCATTCAAGGTCAGGCTGGATGTGGCTCTGGGCAGCCTGGTCTGGTGGTTGGCAACCCTGCACATGGCAGGGGAGTTGAAACTAGATGGTCATTGTGGTCCTTTTCAACCCAGGCCATTCTATGATCCTAGAGTTTTTCCTCAAGTTGTGTAGATCACCTGTACTCCCAAAACCTTAGGAGAGAAGTAAAAGTGCTTTGGCTTTTGTAACGTTTCATCTAAATACTGTCCATGGCCAGCATCATGCCTTTCCCCTCCCCATAACTGGATGCAAGGTAACACAGGCATCACTTAATGACAGCAATGTCTGGGGATGGGGATGTGGTTGTGCTGTGCACACATTATACTCATGACCTCTGAGATGTTAGAAACGCTCTAAAACCACCCGTGTTGACAACTTCCACAGGCATCCATTGAACACTGCCACCACCAAGAGCACAGGAAGCACCTGAGCTCTAAGTTCACATCTACCAGAGTACACCTTGCATCTAAAGCACGGCTCTTATCCTTAAATGAAAATGAAATAAAGTGAAAGCATTTTGCCACACAGACATTTATCAGTGCCTGAAAGATACGGATATGACAGCAGAACGTTATAAAGCAGGTAAGTACAGTAGAAAAAGCTGCACATTAAAGTCATTTTTGGAAGTTGTTACATGATCTGATAGGTCTCTTATAAAACACAAATCCTTTCCTGAAAGATTTTATATGCATTTCTCTGCAGATTATGGTGGTTATTCACACTTTACTTCAATTTTTATAGCCTCCGAGTAATTCTCCAGAATAGTAAATACAGTTATTATAACCTTCATAACCGGTAGAGGGATATATCTGAAGAAAAAGGGCTTCTCTCCCCTCCCACACGCGTTGAAGTAAATCAGGAGTGATTCTCCTGCAGTCAATAGGAGCATCTGTAAAACTGATGCAGAACAAGAAAAAACAAAGACCGAACGGTAGAAGCGCAGCTCTCCTCACAGCACAAGCACAATGGCACGCCTGCCCTGCCTTGAGGTACCACCCAAGTGCCTACACCGCTCAGCTCCATCCCGTACCTCGCACTGAGCACAATGGAGGTACAGCAGTCGGCACAGGCACAAAGCCCTGACACGAAGGAGGGTGGTCGAGCGAAATACTCGCCTGCGTTGGATTTAAGCAGGGGGCACCGCAAAGTGCTGCCAGAGATAGCTGGGGAAATCCAGAAAGGATTTAGAGGGAGGGGAAAGCGGCCAACGCAACCCACCGCTCTCCTCGCAGCCACACGCGCGGCACAGCGCTCCTCTTAGGAGAGATCATGTGGCAAAACGATGACTCCGAGTCACCAGAAAAAATGTTTTTAAATCCTCTCGGGACTAAGGACGAACCGCCGAAGGCAGAGCATTATGTTATCGCCCGGCTAACGAGCCGGGGGAAGGGTTATCGCTAATCGGAGCCGCTTCGCTCCTGTGACAACTCTGCTCTCCGAAACACATACGCCAACTTCAGTAAACAAAGGGAGACGCGTCCTCCTCATCTCAATTACCCGCTCAGGAACACTGAAGCAGAGAAAAGGAACCCCGGGAAAGTGCAGGAGGGGTGGTACCGGGGGGTCTCAGGGAGGTGAAAAAAAGAGAACAGAAGATGGTCACGGTGTTCCCCCGGGCCCGCGCCCCCTGCCCGTACCGCAACCGCTCCGGCCCCGCACCACAGAACTTGGCCCCCCCCGGCCGTGCCCGCACTCACCAGCTGCAGCGAGCAGAGGAAGATGAGCGTGCAGCGCCCCGTGCAGCAGCCCATGGTGGCGGAGCGCCGCGGCTGCTCCTCGGCTTCCCTCCGCGCTGCCGGGCGAAGCGGGGGCTCACCGCATCCGGACGGAGCGGCCGCGTCCCCCTCCCCTCCTCCTCGCCGTCCCCCCGCCTCTGCTTTTCCACCTCCTTTGTCGGACGGGTAGCAGCCCCGCGGAGCGCAGCCGGCGGCGGGGACTCAGGCTGGCTCTGGGGAAGGGGCAGGGGCCGGGGGTGGGCGTGTGCGGAGCGGGGCGGGCCAGGCGGGGCGTGCTGCGGGGATGGGGAGCGGCGGAAGGCGGGCGAGGGATACGAGAGGAGTGGGCTGCTCCCCTCGGGGCGTCCCGGAGACACGCGGCTCCGAGCGGGGACGGAGCCCGCGAAGGGCGGCCGAGGAGTGCGACTGCGGGCCGCTTGTTGCGGGAGCCCGGGGAAAGTTCACGGGACTTGGGCGGCTGAGGCGGGCAGGGAGCGGCGGGGCGGAGCCTGCCCCATAGCCACCCGCCCGTGTGGCGGCCGAGGGAGCTCGGGGCCATTGTTCGGGGCGGGGGTGGCGCTCCGACCCGTTCCTTGTCCCGGTGCAGGTGCTGAGGCGCAGAGCCGCGCTTAGGGGGAGAGGCTCGGGGCTCCTGGCGGCACGGCGCTGCCTCCTGAGGCGCTGCCGCAGCCGTGGGTGAACGGGGCGGGGAGGGCAGCGGGGGCTGCTCAGAGAGCCCCTTCCTCTGTTCTGCGCGGGGCGACTGGGGCCGGGTGTCTTCGGCTGTTACCCGCCTTCAATGGGCGCTGAGGGGAACGTAGAGAAGGCCGTGTCCCAATGGCTGAGACGTTTTGGTCACGGAGGGGCCAAAGGAAAATAGGTAAAAACGTGCACGTTTTCCTTTAACAGTGTTCTTTTTTACAGATGGATAATGTGTCAGTACCGCTCTCTTTTTTTTTTTTTTCCTCTCCAACAAAGTACGGGTAAATCAGGTGACTTCTCACAGGCATTCAGGCACTTAGAGAAAGTGCTTTCCTGCAGCCTGGTGCTAGCTGCTGCTGCTCCGAGACACCAGCCTCTGCCAAGCAACGCAAAGCTTGCCCAGAGGAAAAGAGAATCTTCTGTGAGGCGTTTTAGCGAGGTGTCTGATGCCTCCATGAAATATGCAGTATTGTATCCCTGAAAGAAGTGAAACCTTTAATTTATGCATTAAATGGTAGCGACAGTCAAATAATTACAAAATTTCCCCAAAGTTCTGTTGTGCCATACTACATTTGGAAAGCTGCTTTTTATGGGCTTTAAGTCGGAAAGCATTGTTGCGGTTCTATGTACCACACCAAAGGGACAAAAGAAAAACAGACAAATAAGAACCAGGTTCTGCTCACCCAGGATATGTATCTGACTGGTCCTCCGTGTGAGGAGTGCAGATATACCCTGTGCTGTGCGATGCGTGACACCTGAATAAAATAACTTGAGTTCTGTATTTCTCTGTGTGGCTTCTGAGATAAAATTCTTCATAGGGCTAAACTTAGTAAAGTTACATGATCTGGGAATGTGTATTTTGAAGGATGAATGGGAGTAAATTGAAAAGGTGACAGTTGCCAAGAATACACTGTGCTAACCTGAACTGGAAACAGTTGTGGATAACTGGCTTTCAGTACAGAAGGATTAGAGTAGGTGTCATCTCTCTGGACTCTGCTGAAATAGGTAATGTGCTAGCAGATGTCTTTAGATAGCAAGCATTTTGTTAATTTCAGGTAAAGGAAACGACAGGGGATTTTACTTGTACCGACCACAGTCAGACACTTCTAGCATGTCAGCGGAATGAGGTCCGTAACTCTTTTCCCTCTCTCCATCTCCACGTGTAGTACTCTTCTGGGAAGTAGGTAAGCCTTTATCTTTCCTTCTCTTAAGAAAGCAGATGCCTTCCAGCACTAGGGTAGTGTCTGAATGGAAAACCATGCCTTTGTTAAGGAAGAGCTGTCTGAAGGCCTGGATAGGATGCAGAAGCCGCTCTTGACCTGTCCATGCTCTGGATAATTATGTGTTTAAGAAACAATAAACATTCAAACTATCTTCCAGAATATGAAAGGCAGAAAATTCCTTTAAAAAAGAAAAGAAAAAAAAAACAGAGAGAGAGAGAAAAAGGAGTATTTTTGTATAGACAGCTTAACTGACCCATCTTCACAATTTCTGAAATTGAATTCCAAAGCTGTTACTTTTTGGAGCATGCAAAAATAAGTCAAAGAAGTGAAATCTAAAGAGTAAGGGAAAAAAAAACAACAAAACCTTCTCCAGACCACCTGCATCTTTGCCTACCCCCTATGGGATGTAGAGCTCTACTAATCTCTTAATGTTGCACTGTTTGCCTTTTCCTCTTCCTGAAGTATTTTGCAATCTGTCACCCAGCTATCCAAAACTGATCCTGAGGTTACAAAAAAAAAAAAAAAAAAAGGCAATTTTCTGAAGCAGATTTTCTTGAGTATGAGGTTTCACAAACAAAAACCTGTTATCTGGTCAGGGAAGCATTAAAAAAGTTAATTAACAAGAGAATGCTGTAGAACATGACTTCCACATGAGCACAAGGATCTGAGTGTTAGGATGTAATTGCCATGCAGCTGAAAGCACTCAGCATTAACAGGATAAGGTGGGTCAAAGGGAGCTGAAAGTTGAAGCATGATTACTAGAAGATATAGGATTCTAAGAATATATCAGAGAGTGCAGTGTAAAAGTAACACACAAAGCAAAGAGGAAGAACCATATTTTATAGAATTGTCTATCCATGAATTGGGTAGAGAAGCTGAGAATCAAACCTTAGAAACTCAATTCCAGCTTCGTAATGAAGACAACCCTAATATAGCACTGTGCATACCAACTAGGTAAAAAATGGTGTAAACACTAAAAAGCCTTGTGGAGTAGCTTAATGCCTAACAAGGTGTACTGTGTGGATGCAAATTTAGCCTGCTTGAAAAGAAAGCTTTTACTCAAAAGCTTTATGATACGTTTATGTAGACACAGCCATACCCTGATATAATTGTGTGATTCCTTTGCTAAAGCTGTAATTGTAGGCCTGCAGATCTGGTGCTTTTAATCTTATGCACTCAAAGCAGAAAACCAAAGTTGTTCACTTTTGTAGAATATGCTCACATACATCTATAAGAGGTATTACAACTATGTAGTAAAGACTTTATCACCTATAAGTTTATTCCTATTTCTAATTTGATGGGTTATATTCTTCAGAATAAAACATACAGAAGTTTTCAAGAAGTAAAACCATCAGTAAAAGATCTCGCATCAAGAGAACAAAATAAAATTCATAATATTTGACTGCCCTTGTAGCTCTGTAACTGTATACTGCTCATCTAAAAAGCCATACAATCACCTGCCTGTGTTGGAGCTTTCCTCAAACTGCATCAGATTGCTGTCATCATTGACCTAGAGTTCAGAAGATGCGCTTTGTTAACTATGTCATTTAGACAACAATAACCATCACAGAAAAAATACTTTCCTCGTAGTCTGACTTTGCCATCATTGGCGTGAATGTTACTCAGAAGCAACTACTGATAAGAATAAATTAGAGTTTCAGTTTCTCCCTTAAGTTTAGATCTGTGTATTGACTTGATTTCATACATTGAGCGTTGCCCTACATGCAAAAGTTAGGTAAGTATGCTCAGGGTCTGCAGAATCAGAGGTTAAGAATAGATTCCCATGGCTTCAGATTTCACCTTTATTTTTGATATATAATGCAAAAAGACAGGAAATTAGAAGCTTTGTAATTACTTTCTAAGCTTTTCCAGAATGACAGAGGATACAGGGATCAAACTACACCTCCTTATAGCTATCAACAGGTCACACTTCTGGCAGCAGCATGTTGTAATTGCTTAGAATAATATTACCCTGCGTATTCCCCAAGCAGTCCTGAAATACCTCAAGCAAAGTAGAAACCCCATGAAATTAAATATACCTTTAAAAACAAATGAGTGTTTCAAGATAATATCGGAGTTTTTTGTAAAACCTATTTTCAATTTATCCTCCTGAAGACAGATATACAATGTAATGGTTTAATTTTTCATTTTGATGTTAGCACCTGCTGCTGGGAAACTGTATTCTTCGTTAAAACACGAGTACTTCATGGAATGGAAATGTATGTTCGTCGTGAATGATGTTGGGTTGCTTTATGTTAACGATAATGTTTTAAATGACTGGGGGGAAGTGAGGGGAAGCGGGGACTCAGGACCGGAATAAAGGTTGAGATCCTTGCAACTCTCTGCTATTAAATAAAGGAACAAACAGCTGACAAGCAATAAGGCTTCTTTATTGCTATTTACAGGTCATTAAGTGATTCAGTTTGAATGATGGAGTGTAAATAAACATTGCTACAATCCTCAGTATTAACAGGGAAAAACTTGAGTGAAGGTACAGTAACCAAGCATTCCATAAACAGCCATTGAAAGACAGTTATTTACTCAAAGGATAAGGGATATTTACACGATAAATGAAGCCTTTTCTATCCTCAGAGTGTTTTCTTGTTTTATAAGAGATAAGTTTTGGTGAAGCATTTCCTTAGAGGAGTGCAGAGTAGACGCTTAGAATGTTTCTACTGACATTTTCACAACGAGAATAAACAGGAACTCCTACGGCCATGGGGAGTGAGTATTTTTCCCCTCTGAAATCATGGACAGCTTATCAGGTATCCAACTGCCAGTATGCGACAACAAACACTTTCAGTGATGTATTGTTTAAAAATCATTGTTTAAAACATCATTGTTTAAAAATATTTCAGCTGTCTCACTGTGTAGATATTTATGTGGGAAAGTACAGAGGATTTTCCTTCAAAAGACTAAGCTGATTTTATATTATCTGAAATGGAGTACAGAATGGGTAGCTTTCCATCACTTACTGAGGCTCTTGCAATGGGTTTTTTAAAGATGGCACTGATACCAGCTGTGTTATTCACAACCAAAGGGTATCTGAAATATTCTTGTGATGCTTGCTGCTCTCATACTCTGCTTGGCTTTTGTGACTTGTTGAATAAGATTTTGGATCTGGCCATCAGTGATAAGCCCTCACAGGTCACAGCACAGGTTTTGCCACAGTGGAAAATACAGGCAATATCTCCTGTTCTGGATATGCTCTCAACTCCTGCTGAAGTCAGTGGGAACTAGGGCAAGCAATGAGCACGTGGCTGAGGCCTGAAGAGGACTTGTGGGCTGAGATGACAGGTTGTTCCACCTGATTGTTTTTAAAGTTTCTGCTCTAAGCTTCAGCAGAGGCAATGTTTTTCTCTGAGTAATTCACGCCCATTTTCTGGCTATTTTCAGACATTAAATGTCAGCTTTTCATAGAAAAGGCAAAGCTGACTTGTCCGCTTGATGCCAAATAACAAAATTGACCTAAATTACAGTTATTATATTTGTAGTTTAAAACACATTCTTTTGTTATGTCTACAAAGCTGAAATATTTTAACTCAAGTTTTCTTTTCGCACAATGTGAAAGGTTACCTTTTGGATAAAACCTGTTAATAGCATCCATCCAAGGGATGAATTTTGGTTCAGGGAAACTGTAAACTCCCTGATTTTTTGTCTCTGTACTCAATTGTATCCTTCAGAAGAAGGCTTACAGAACTACATCTGCATCTGTTGCAAACTACCCTAACTCCATTACTTTCTGGTGAAATGCAGTGATATACACAAGTGACTACATAAAGCTGCTTTACCATTGCACAAACCATTTAGATGTTAAACATAGAATTACGTAAATTAAGGTAGGAAAAGACCACTAAGGTCATCAAATCCAACCATCAACCCATCCCCACCATGCTCATTAACCATGTCCCTCACTGCTACATCTACACATTTTTTGAACACCTCCAGGGATGGTGGCTCCACCACCTCTCTGGGCAGCCTGTTCCAACACACTACTAGTCTCACATCTCATGTCTTTTGCTGCAAAGTAATCAGACCAGATTCTGAGAGCAATGAATTCCTACTCATATAACTTAATTGGTGTTTTCTTTTTTTTACAAAAGCATTTTTTCTATGTTAATTTTTTTTCCTTTTAGTGAGCTCATAGTATAAACAATAACTTTCAGGAAGCAATTGTCTCGTCTTTCAATTTCTCTTCAAACAGAACAAATTTCTGTTTGCTAAATCAACCTGATTTACTAATTAACATCTGGATCTTATATGCACGCTATGCACACACACAATAATTCCACAATTATATTATATTAGCTATTTAAGAGCTCATCTAATTGTACTCTATACATAATCCTTGAAAATAAGATTTGCATAAAGTAATTTAAAATAGTCAGGCAAACTAGAAGTATATAATTATGTATCGCTCTGAAATAAATACATTTTCAATTTTCAATTTCCATAACTGACTTCACTGGAACACAATTCAGACTGTGAATATCTGAATAAATAACAAAATGAAAGTATTCTACTGCCCTGCATGTACTTACGTGAAATTTACAGACAGGATTTCCTTTGTTACACTTACTGGATTACCTGTGGGGAGAGTAAACCTTGATAACATTTAAATGATCTTTGTGTAGGAGCTGTGGGAGAGGAGGAAGGTGCGAACCACTCTCCATTTTAGGCTCCTAAACAACTAACTTATAAGATGTTCCTGTCAATCACAGAATCACAGAATTACAGAATGGCCCGGGTTGGAAGGGACCTCAAGGACCATTAATCTCCACTCCCTCCACCACAGGCAGGGCCACCAACCCCCACACTAGGACCAGTGTGCCCAGGGCCCCATTCAACCCGGCCTTGGACACCTCCAGGGACAGGGCATAAAGATTTCTACAACTTGTAATGTGGAGAATGTAGGCTTCTAAGTTCTTTAAATTTGAACTAAGTGTTATGCTTGTAGTCATACGAAGTCTACAATGCAGATATCCCCCTAATCTCCAAAGTGAACTTCTTTCTTGGACTGGCCATTAGTCTGAGACTAGTTTATGACATTATTCCTTTGTTTTCTCTATTAATTTCCTGCATGTTGTAGATAGTAATGCTTTCATAGTCTTGGAATTGCCAGTCGGTATACACGCTGTTATGTGTCCATGTTACTAGCAACATATATTATCATGTATAATGATTTTATCGTGTTTGCTGATAATTGTTGTATATGTCCAACTCTGGGAGTCTAGTGACTGTACAGGAATCTTTGCATGAAGAAAAATAAATAGGACCCTTTCCACAATGAAATAGAGCTGTTAAATGTGTAAGGATAAGCATCATAGATCAGGAGGCTGGACCCGTTCCAGAAGCTGATAGCACGCACTCTGACTGTTAAACATAATCGGCCATATTATATACTGACCAAGAAGGTTGTACTGATGAATTTTCTACTTGGATGACCAATACTGTCTGAGAAGCTGAGTAACAGCTAATTATTTTAATACTAATAACAGTCATATATTTTTGCATTTGTTTGATGTTCCTGAAAATTACAGAGCTATGCTTAAATATGTTGTTGGAAATTTTTATTATCACATCAAGCTCTTAACTTGGAGGCTCTTAAAGAAAAGAAAATTCAGTCCCATCATTCAAAGATGAATATATCAGATAATACATTGATGATGACTCAATGCTGGGAATTAGAAGGACTCCAGCCAACAAAGGAATAAGATTCTAGAGCACTTTTCCCCAAGAGCTATCGGGAAAAGAAATTCAAGTCAATGAGTTTTGAAATGAAGCTGATAAATTAATGAAAGGAACTGGATGATGCATAGACATTTGAAGTACCAGAACTTGACAGAATACCAGGTAATCCCTTTGGATTGTGGAAAGCTGTCAGAAATTGTAACACTAAAACAGCATCACGAGTGAATGGAAGGAGAGGTATCAGAGGCAGAAATCCATTATGTCACCAGGAGTGATTTTATAAAATGTCTGGACAGCATGGAAGCCTCTGGGTATCCTGTTCTAAGTTAGACGTCTCAGAATGGGAGATGCTCAGAGGGAAATGAAAGCAATCTCTGGAAATTTATTTGAGTGTTGCCATGAACAAATAACAAAATATGGATAGCTCATGCTTGAGAAAAATGGCCAGAGTGAGTATTTCAGGAGCAGTGCATAAACTCCAATACCGTTGCCTAAAGAACTCACTGAATAACACTGAATAATAGGCCAACACATAAAAATCAGACTGTTCACAGATAAATTTCAATAGTAAAAAGAAGCAAAACAAATAGAGAAAAGGCTAAGTTTCCAGAGAAAAGAGTAAATACCTTATTGCAAATTTTATTCCCACCTCTAATGAAGAGAGTTTGCTCTAGCAGCAGACAGAATAGGGCTGCGATGATAGATAATATCTTCATCATTTACGGCTGTGAGGTCATTCTCTTCAATAGCTGATTTTGCCCACCACTAAAATGAGAATGCTATCTTCAAGTCATTTAAGATTACATGAAATGTTAAGCCCAAATAAAAGCTAGGTCATGCAGAGAGGACAGGACCAAGCCATCAGCTGAGGGGTCTCCTGTTGAGTCCTGGGCAGGGTGGGAGGGAGCACAGTGAGCCCCCTGCTCCCATCACTGCTGCAGCTGCATCTCTGCCTCAGCACTTAAGTGTAATTCCAATTTGACAGCTTGCATGGGTGTGAATACATTTAAGTAAAAAAGAAGCCCTGCCAACCTTAGATGAATTAAGCAACTGTGACACACACTGGGCCAGATTCTCTGATGTACCACACCAATTTACAGTGTTGTGACTGTTAACCGAAGTCCCAGTTCATTTTTAATGTCGTGGTTAACAAAGCTGTATACAGATACAGATTGCTATAGATGTTAAATTTTGTTTGAGGTCACTGTTTGCAATGGATTTTCACATAACATTTTGAAATTGGTAATCTGAAATGAGGGCTGTGTTTGCAATTGAGGGCGTTTGCATTTGTAGTGTCAGATTCCACTGCTTTTCTTTAAGAAAGTTTTCCGATATGTCCCGATATATTTATATAAAACTTCAAGGCAGAGACTGTGTTTCTCTAACTAAACCTTTTGGCTCTCAGTTCAAGTCTCAGTTCTTCCCTGGTAAACATAAAAACTAACTTTCATAAAGAATCGTAGAATGGCCTGGGTTGAAAAGGACCACAATGACCATTGAGTTCCAACTATGTGCAGGGTCGCCAACCACCAGACCAGGCTGCCCAGAGCCACATCCAGCCTGGCCTTGAATGCCTCCAGGGATGGGGCATCCACAACCTCCTTGGGCAACCTGTTCCAGTGTGTCACCACTCTCTGTGTGAAAAACTTCTTCCTAATATCCAACCTAAACCTCCCCTGTTCCAGTTTAAAACCATTCCCCCTTGTCCTATCACTGTCCACCCTTGTAAACAGCTGTTCCCCCCTCCTGTTTATACGCTCCCTTCAAGTACTGGAATGCCACAGTAAGGTCTCCCTGGAGCCTTCTCTTCTCCAAGTGAAGGCTTGTACCATTGTCTTAGCTCATGATTCTACATTTTTATCCATTTGCCTGTGGAAGGGGAAAAAAGGGGTTAAACCTCTGCAACAAATAACAATTTGTATAATGCTTCTGGCAAAGCCCGCAGAATCAGAAATATCTGTGTGTGTCACTTGTTTGCAGAATCAAATATTTCAGAGGAAAGGTAATATGTTTGGTTTATATTTTCAAATGTCACTATTCAATAGAAAATGTCATCTTTTCAGCAGGAACATGGAACTTAACAATATCATAATGAAACTGCAGTGAACTTCTGGCTATGAATTTGACCTACCTGTGGTTCATTCTTCATTCCTCTGAAGGAATTCTTTAGCCCTAAGGAACAGAAAGGTTATTTGAGCCAGGCTGGGATGCAGAGTGACTCATCGCAGGCAGCGCCACTGCTCTTTGGTTGAGGGAACGAACCCTTGTGTTCCCAGTGGCACAGCGAATAGTGTCATCAGGAAAAAAATGTGCAATTTAAGATGAAATGATTGCTGTTCAGTAAACGTGGTGCTAGGTTTGATCAGCTACTTTCTAGCAGACAAAGAAGAGTTGTTAAGAAGGTAAGAGAGAAGCAGCTGTGTTAAAAATGGCATCTTTTCATTCAACAACTTCTGCTCCTCCGGGTGACGGACTATGCTCGTTAGCCTTTCTGCTGGGTGGGATTTTGAAGCAAAGTGCCTACGGTTCTGGGTGGTAGAATTGTGCAGCTTTTTATCTTGTCTGCACATCCACCTTCTTCCTGATTCCAGTAAAACCATATGCTTTTTACCAGGTGCATCTCTGGGAGCCAAAGCAAAGGAGCGATCCTTGCATTTTGTGAGCATGTGCTTTCCAGGAAATCAGCATCGCTGTATATGCAAAGAATGTTCTCTGAGTATATAAAGAGGATCACATTATGTTTATTCACTTGAAAGACAGTCCCATGAAAAGTGTATTTTGTGTGCTAGGTACTATCAATAAACCAGTTTCAGTTGTTGAACATTGATATGATCTTCGTACTCCGGCTTAAACTTTACATGGAAAGGGCTGATAAAAACACTTTTAAATGAATGCTTTTTGAAAAGACCTCAAGTGAGAGGTTTGAGAGATAAGGAGCACTAAGAAGAGAATAATAGTGCCATTTTAAGGAGATTTGAGAACACAATCACATTTATACCCGATCTTTATGAAGTCTAAGCCAAGAATAGCAGCCTTGCTCTTTGTCTGCCTCTAAACACAAACCACTGCTCTTCCAGAACTGCCTTCTTCTTTTGGCTGACAAAAGCATTCTCATAGCTGAACAGCAAACCAATTTGAATTAATCTAGATTAAAACTAATCATTACTGTTTTTTTTCTCTCAAGTTAACTTTGAAGTGGACTCGTTCTCCCATTTAGTTCATTGCTTGGCGTTGCTGGCAGCAGGCAGGGAGCAACAGAGGGACAAGAGCAAACATTTGGGACCAGGGAGTGGGCAGGGCTGCTCTTTCTGGCAGCAGCACTGAACTGCTCGCAGAATTGCAGTGTTAAAACATCCCATCCCAACTGTGTTGTGTTATTTCTGCTTATGCTAACACAACCAAAGCAGATCAAGCTGCACTGAGTGGGAGGCTGAGACAAGGCAATCAAAAACCGCACAGTTCCAGGGGCTGGAGTGTTCATTAGTAGTGAGGTCTTGAGTAGTAAATAGAGAATTTAAAAGCCAATGGTGGTGCAATCAGTAGCGCAGCTTTTGTGAAGAGCTGTGGAGACCAAACCCAGATTTGTGCTGCAGCTGGCTAGCACGGCGCTGCGACACAAAGCAGCTCTAAAGCCGGGGTAGCCAATTAATGCAGAGAATCGGCACAGCATGTCTTATGCCACTGCTCTCCTGGCAGCTGGTATTTGTCTCCCGCAGTCAGCTTATGCCTGATCTGTGACTGTCTCAACTGTCCTAGGGGCTCTTATTTGTTGGTACAATCGCGGTTCGGTATATCTCATTTAAAATTGCCATAAGTACAGAGTGCGTGTGAGTGCTTGCACCTCCGGGCTGCTCTGGCTCTCTGCTCAAGCTGTGCACTGTTTGCTGCGTGATTTTTCCTGTTTCCAATATGCCCCCTAACAAAGGGAAGTAAGAAAAATAAATACTTTTCAGTAAAAAAAGATGCTCTTGTTTATGTATACTGTAGTGCTTGCTGAGTGATACCTTAAAATACATATTTCATGGAAATGAAAAATAGTTTGTGATTTGGAATACACCAAGTGCTTGATAGCTACATGGATAATGTTACAGTGTGCGGAAAGCCCATGTCCTAGGGCTCTCTTGGCAGGGCAGGACACACACCTCGATGTAGAGGAATAGAAAGAACACAATAGTGCTGTCTTTTTCCACGAACATACAATCCCAGTCACATGATGCAAAAGTCACCATTATGTGACAGATGCTTTTTCAGCCAAGAGGATGGAAACTGCACAACTGACATTCCTTGCATGGCCACTCATGGGATGAGATCTGCGTTCACTTAAGGCCGTGCCCCGGTGGGAAGCCCAGTGCATGGATGAGAGCATGGGGCTGCGAGAGCTGTGAGCTCTGGGATTCACCACCAAACTCCCCAGATGCTGCCCCAAGTTGCAGCCTGCTCACACCAGTGGGTTTTCAGGAAAAGGAGGAGACTTGAGACTGGTGAGCTGTTCCCTCTCCTTCTGCAGCACGTGGGAACAGTGAGAATTTATAACACAGGATGATCTGAATATTTTAATTACTCTTGCATTCATTTAGGTCTCCGATGTTAAGAGAAGGATATTTCTTGTAACTGGAAGCACCTAAATACTTCGACCTGCAGACCACAAAGACGCAGTGCATCCCTGACCACAGAGCTGAGCAGCGGTCTTTACACTTGAAAATTTGTTACTGAACTCACATTCTGTCAAAAAAAATTTACAGAAGAGACATGTCCTATATGCGTTTGCTCATACTAATGGTGATTCTGGGTTTATGAAACACACAGAAAGCTCGAGGTGCTCTTGATGTAATCTCCGTGCTGGAGGGAACGGTGAAAGTGAAAAACCTTTGCACATCCCCTCTCACAGCCCCAGAATCAAATTATGCACTCAAGAAGAAATATGTGCAGTTTCCTTTGCTCATACAACTTTTAATCATATCTGTGCACATGAGAAGACTTTGAAAATATTCCAAACTTTTAACTTTGGGTTTCCTTAAGTCTATTTGCAGGAAATACATTTTTAAGGCTTCAGACCCACATTTCTCCAGAAATTCTTTATAGTTAAGATTTACCAGTGTCCTTGTCTAGTATTCTTTTTACGCATTTCTATTCGTTCAGCTTTCCTACTCATCTGTCAGAAACAATTAAATCACTGGATTTTTCATTGTTTGAAATAACTGGTTGCATTACCATCTGGAAACAATACATTTTAAGTGCATAATTACGGATGTTTGAAATCCCAGGAACCCAACTTTATATGCACAGGACCAGGAGGCAGCATGCTCAGAAATGTATTGTCAGCTGTGTGACAAACAGCGAAGAGGGAAGGAAGAACAATTCCCAACCACTTCTCTGCTGCCTTCCCTCCAGCGGCCTGAAAAAGCTAACATCAGGTTTGCCTGCAGAGCAAATGAGAACATTTTAGATTGCTGTTATTTGTGTCAAATTTTGGTAATTGCAGTGGGACAAGGGGGGCCCAGTGGCTGTGGCTTCTCAAGTCTTCGTCCTTTGTCAAGTGCAATTCCTGTATGAGGATGGAAAATCACCTTCGTGGTCATTTCCAGGAAGTACAAAGAAGTGAAGCACACCATAGGACTGCTGAGCATAACTATTTGCTGCACATAACCTCCCAGTGGAAGGTGGTTTGAGATTCTGAAATAGAAGTTGACTTTTTACAAAACTACAACTTAAAGATATGACAGTCATCTTCTCACTAAAACATTGGCTGTTAGTAAATCTCAACTAGTCCAAATGGCTGACTCCATCCTCTTTACTGCTCCTTCTTTTCTTACATATGACTTCTTCCATGATATCATGATACATTCACTCATCACAATGCATCCCAATTGAAAAGAATCAGGCCTTGCAGCTTCACTGCAGGCCCAAACCAGAGTAATAACATCAGAGTGTATCTGTCCCCTTACACTGCACTAAGCCTTGTGAGGATACTGCTGAAAACTGTGCACGCTGACAGATATTTTAAAATATTTTTTTTTTTAACATGTCACACATTTTCTTAAATGAACATGAAGAAAATAAAGCATTTATGATGTGGCATAAATGGTCAAACATTTCTTTTCCTCTTTGAATTAAATAAACAGCATTTATTGGCTTATAATACACTAGCTGAGATACACACAGTAAAGAATGTGATTAAATAGCTTTTCATTTGGTGGATTGTTTATGTATTCAGCCCTGATGATAATGTTCCCAAAGACAATCAATCATTGATTTTAATTTACTTTATTGTGTTAAAGAAAAGAGTGAATTAAATGTAGAATTTGCTTAGCCATTCTCTTGCATTCTGTAATAATCCAGATGGAGCATATACATTTCTATTTAGTGGCACTAGCATGATTAAGAAATAAGATTTAATGAGTAGTGCATTTTTAGGGCTCATTAATAAAAGTTAGAGATAGAAAAAGATCTATTGGTCATCACATCTCCGTCTTCATTGTGTTTGCAGGTCTACTACATGCTTAATGATGATGCATTATCCATTTATGTAGACCTGCTTGTGTGAGAGGGACTGCAAATGAGGGACACTGACTAACTCTAAACTTAGTGATATCTTTTTATCCCTAAATGGCACAGTCTGAGATGTGGAAGTCCCTGTGCATGGCACAGACAGGGTCTGGAGCAGATGGATGAAGGGAGTTGACAGCTGAGGAGAGCAAGGCAGGAATAATTCATGGAAGAAGTGAGTTTGAGAAAAGGAAGAAATATATGTGAAAGAGGAAAAAGATAATGCTGCGACAAGAAACAGAAGAGTGGCTTCAAAACAAAGAGATATACAACAGAAAGCTCACAGAGAAACGCAAAGGGTCTGGAGAGAGGGTTATACTGACTCAACTGCGTTATTAATTTATTGCCCTGCAAGGATGATAGATTACACCCAGCTTTAGACTTGGATGTTTCCTAGCTAGAGATGGACAACTACTACATTGCAGCTGTGATACAGATAGGGACGTGGCCTGGGAGTACATTTTGAAACAAAAACAACCAAAAAACTAATGGAGGTTTTGTCTCTTAAAAATGCTTCTTAATACACTAGAGAAAGGGGGATATTCCAGAGAACCCTGCACATATAGTCTGATCTCAAAGTGCAAAAAAATAAGCTCTGTAGGTACTCCATCTCTCTTCCCTTCTTCAGACAAAAAGTCATAGCCAGAAACACCATGCAGTAGCACAATAACGTATAGTGAAGGGTAACAGAAAACGTACAAGCAGCAGAAAGGAAGGAAAGGCTGTAAATTGCACCTAGACTGTACCATATGTTTCTGTTCTTAATAATAGAATCATAGAATCGCTAAGGTTGGAAAAGACCCACAGGATCACCCAGTCCAACCAACCATTCGCCCTTCACCAATGGTTCTCGCTAAACCACGTCCCTCAAGACAACATCCAAACGCTCTTTGAACACCACCAGGCTCAGTGACTCCACCACCTCTCTGAGCAGCCCATTCCAGTGCCTGACCACCCTTTCAGAGAAGTAGTATTTCCTAACGTCCAGCCTGAACCTTCCCTGGCGCAGCTTGAAGCCATTCCCTCTAGTCCTATCACTAGTCACACAAGAGAAGAGGCCAATCCCCAGCTCACTACAGCCTCCCTTCAGGTAGTTATAGAGAGCAATAAGGTCTCCCCTGAGCCTCTTCTTCTCCAGACTGAACAATCCCAGCTCCTTCAGCCGCTCCTCATAAGGCCTGTGCTTGGGCCTGATGATTAAATGAATTCATGTTATCAGTTTTACGCAACTACATCTTTACCCCCAGCATATGTACTGCCAAGCCATTAAAGTGTCCATCACTTTTGGTCCTTTTAAACTCAGAGCGATTCTTGTCCTGTTTTAGAGAGTGTTGAATAACGATGGATAACAATGATAGTATCATTTTTTATAGAACGAAAATGGAGTATTCAAAGTAGAAAGGCGTTTTTTATATATATCACATACAGCTTTCTATATAACTGCAAGTTCTCTCCACTTGATATATTTCAATGAACTTGATCCTACTGCCTCCTCTTAAATATAAATAAACCAGCTTACTTCTACAGTTGCTATTTTTTACAGTGCTTCCCTCTGGCACAGTCACAAGGGGTATCACGGCTCAGAATGGTTTGCCTCTGGCCACTGCACCTGGAAACACAGCAGCCCGCAGCCACAGGGCCATAGCACTGAGGGTGTCAATGGTTGATTGCACTGCTTTACAATTTACACTTTACATTGCCTCCTATATAAATTGTACATGATTAAATTATGAGTGTAAAAGTTGTATTAAATTGTTATTTTCCTATTGAAGGAATCAGACGGTTTCTCCACTGCCAAACTTGAACCTCCACCAGCAATCCATGCCTGGATTTACATTTTTAATTTAAAAAACATAGCTTTTTCTTCATTGCAATGTCTGCCATCAGTACTCAGCTGCCTCATCAGCAGAAAACCATAAAATGGCCATTTTGAATTTGTAACAGGAACAGAACCACACCGGGTCTCATTCAACTCACTAAGCACCCTTGGAGCACCCCAAACTGATGACATAGCTTCTGCCTCAATGGGCACGTAGCTTCCTAAAGGCTTCTCTTAACTGCTCCATGATCCAGGCGATGAAACATTTCCCCTACTATGACAGCCCTGAGAGAGTCGGGCAGAGCTGATAGCAGCCTTCCAGTATCTAAAGGGGGCTATAAGAAAGAAGGGGACAGACTCTTTAGTAGGGTCTGTTGTGATAGAACAAGGGGAAACGGTTTCAAACTAAAAGAGAAGGGATTTAGATTGGATATGAAAGGAGGAAGTTTTTTACAATAGGAGTGATGAGGCACTGGCTTAAGTTGCCCAGAGAGGTGGATACCCCATCCCTGGAGACATTCAAAGTCCGACTGGACTGAGATCTGAGCAACCTGATGTAGCTGTAGGTGTACTTGTTCATTGCAGTGGTGTTGGACTAGATGGCCTTTAAGTGTCCCTTTCAACTCAAGACAGTTCTATGCTTCTAAGTTACAGCATCCTAATCCATTGCACTGGGAGTGAGTAAAATATCACACAAATGTCCTGGACTTACCCAGAAATGCTGCGTATGTCAGGGGCCACACCATGGTGGACACCGGTAGTTGTTGTACCATACCTCCTGAAATCACAAAACCCTGATAGACAGTCCTTAGTTTATTGCAGTAGCACCAAGAGGCTTCAGTCATATATTGGAGGTCCACAGTGACCACAGTGGGTGATACACAAACACGTTTAATTAAAAGTTGTCAGAACATGTGTGGGCAAACAAGGGGGAATTCCTTCACTTCCAGCTCTTAAGTTTGCCAAGCCACCTTCAGACAGAAACTGAGTCAACATGAGGGAGTAACTGAGAACCAAACAGCATTTCCTGATAAAAATAAGTGCTTTCTGTAATAAAGCATACCAACACGAAGTAGGGAAAATGTCTGTATTCATTAATTTGACACGGTGATCCAAGATCCATGAATTTCATCATTCAAAACACTTTTGCATGATCCCTGAAAAATCATGTTTATATAGATCTTTAACGGACTACCATTTTTAATCTTTGCTTAGTTAGGTTCTTATCTCCTCCCCATTGCAAAGTGGTTTTAGTATCACAAAATGATTTCTCGTCTAGCATTCTCAATTTTTAATTCTCATTCTTCTTCTTCTTTTTTTTTTTTTCCCATCTGTTTTCAACAGCTTCCTTAAAAGCTAGTTATTTACTGATTCAATTCCCTTTCCCCTTTGCACATGCAGCATCTTGAGTAATGGCTCATCGTTTCCTTGTAGGCAGGTAACAAAGTCCTTCCATAGATTATGAGAGCAATGAAAATCCTGACGAGCTGCAGTAACCATGTGATAGTTATTGTTCTGTGTTTGATGGTAGAATTTCAGCACATCCTGGCTCAGAAACTGGCAGCTAACTGGAGCATTCTTCCCTTTTAGGGACGTGTATCAGTATTTAACTAGCAAAAAAAAATCTGTTGATGGGATCTGATCTCAAACAGCAAGGAGAATCATTTCATATTTCTATGCACTGCTACCTCACAGAAATAAAAAGAATAAAAAAAGAAAATAGAAAAATGAAAAAAAAAAAAAAAAAAGAGAAAAGTGCAGAGGAAGAAATCAAATCAGTTTGTACTTTTGGATATAGCACTGTTGTGGGAATGTAGAAGAATTCAATAGACAGAACAGGTTTTCTTGTTGCTGGTAGCAGCACTGAGTCATAAAAATGTTAGTTTATTGGTTTCACCATTGCCAATTTAGAGAGCTGGTAGAATGTGCCATACATAATTCTCTGTACATTTCAAGGTGAATTGAAAAATGAGAGTGAAGAGAAATGGGAGAAGAAGCGGGAAGGAGAAATGTTACAGCCAGTGACGAAGCTGCTGTGATGGAAGAGTATGTGGTGCTCTAACTTAGTGTCCTACCTTGTAAGAAGGCCTTCATTCCTACTCTCCTTGCTTGTTCTTTGTAGATATTACTTTGTTAGAAGTGGAGGAAATGATACCAGAAGTTGCAAATGCCCCCTGCCATAGTCCCTGCTATGATAAATTATTTATGTCATTATTTAGCCTACAACAGTAGCTAACAGTATCAGCCAATAAATCAGGACCCTACTGAGCTAGCTGCTGTACAGACACACAATAAAAGTAAATCCCTCTCCCAGTGTGTTTGCACTTGAGGTAAAATACCGAATGCTTGTTGCTGGGTTGCAAACCAAGTACAAATTCTGAGCAGTCCAGGAATAGGAATCTGCTTTCACGTCATTTGTGTGGCATCATTGAGGTGTGAAGCGCACACCTAAATAACAGCACATTCGCATCATGGGTTTTGTCATCACTGGGAAACTGAGAAAGAAGCTTGGGCATCTGACACAGCATAGCTGACTGTCCCAGCACCATTTGACAGAGATGTCATAAATCCTGTTCAGTATCTGCTAAAACCTTCCTTCCTTCCTTCCTCCCTCTTCTCCTGACCCCTCAAGGACCCAAAATGATGAGTAGGATTAGAGTTTGGCAAAGGAGACCACAAAGAGTAAGACGGTGTTGAGTTGACATCACTCCCAAACAAGGAAAATAGAAAATAACAAACTCTGACAGACTAAAGGTTAAAAAACCCTGTAAGGCAGGACAATGTAAGTCTGAGAAAAACTCTCCAGAAACTTTAATACTAAATCTTGCCCAAATACACAGGGAAGAGGAAGCTGACCAGACAGTCTGCATGGCTGAGAGGTGCTGAAGGCACAAAAGAGTACAGAAAGAGAAGGAGATGGAAGAAAAAAAGAAGATTTTGCATCCATCTTTGGCACGTAGGACTGCAATATGCAGGAGCTCAGGCCCACGGTAGAGCATGGTAGCAGCAGCATCCCAGCATTGTCTCAAATTGAAGTGTCAGTAGAAAAAGTTTTGGTCAGAGTGATATAATGAATAGCAACAAATCTCCAAGACTGGTGCTAGTGGAACTCAATTATGAAACAGCTGAAATAAGCATTGCAGGGTGTAACCTCTCACTTAAAATTGCCTCAGTGTCAGCAAATGTGATGCACTTCCTGGAGGTATCTGGGGAAAAACTGGGGAATAATACTGTACTGTGCAAAACGCTGTAGCCCTTCACAGAATAAATGGGCATCCAGATAAACACAGAGAAACTTCCCATAATACCCAGGAACTCTGCTCAAAGACCAAGACCCCATTATGCCACGTAGTGTAAAAGCACAGAGCAAACAGATTGCTTCCAGCCCAAACAACAAGCAGGAAAATTACACGCGGAGTGCCAGAGGAGACAGAGTAACACAAATAGACTTCAGCAGTTAGGTTTCTGAATGCTTACACTGAGGCTTGTAAGTTAAGTGTTTAACATATGCAGGCCCAACCAGAAATGCTCGGGGAAGAAGAAGAGACACTGGCAAAAGGACCATTCAGCTTCAGGAAAATGAACTAACTACAGGGCATGGTCAGGATGCTTCAGGTAAGTGTGGAGTGCAAAAAGGAGACTAAGAACAGTGGAATGGGGACAGGAACAGAGTGGAAAGCTTGATATATCTGCTTGCCTTATTTTTATTAAAGTATTCTTATGTTGGTGATTGGACATCCCAAGCACCATTCCTCTGGCTCTGAACTTACATTCATACTGAGATTCCTATCTGTAGATGTGAGAGCCTCACTTCATTGCAACTTACCTTTGATTCTTTGGTAGGATTTGGCATTCACCACATGTTAGGGTTTCTTAATATTTTGAAACTTGTTAAAAATTTAATATTAAGATTCCTTGCTTCCTGTTAAGATGAAAAACATTGCATTATTTATGTAGTATTGTGATACTGCCATAACGTTATTTTCAGTACATTTCTGGGGGATTGTTGTGGTACTTAGGATCTGGTTTGCTGCATATGGAGTCAATACTGAGCCATATTCAGGAGCAGCTGATGTGAAAAGGGAAGGAATGCTTCAAAAACCCCTTCTAGTTCTGTAAAGGAGTTAAGGGGAGGCGTGTGAATTGCTTGGATCTCCAAAAGACGTTCATAAAAATTCCCCTAAAGACCTCCTTGAAAACTAAGCTGCCTTTTGGATATGAGGAAAGGTCTTCATAAAACTAACTGGATTATTGAAGAAAACAGCAAATGGTTAATAGTCTCAAAAGAGAGGAGTCCCCAATGGAGTTCCCATAGGGGACAAATGCTCAAACTTATGTCATTTGCTAAATTCATAAATGATTATGAAATCAAAGGGACAAAATTTTAAATCATTCTCAGAAGTAAAAATGAAGGCTGACTAAGAGGAGTTGCAGAAGACCTTCACAATAATGCGCAACACAGTGCCAAATGAAATTCAATTAAGGGAAATGAGAAGTAATGCCAAGAAGAAGAAGAAGAATTAAAAAAAAAAAAAAGAAGAAGAAGAACAATTCTAACTATAGAAAGCAAAAGGATATGCTCTCAGATGGCTATCACCACTCAGGAATGGAACTTCAGAGTTATAATAAATAGTTCTATAAGAATGTCAGCTCAGTGCCTCACAGTGGTAAAAAGAAAAACGAGCAAAATTGACCAACTGTTTGGAAAGAAGTAGGAAGAAGACAAAAAGATATATTAAGACATTAATATGGAAGGTAGTAATCCCAGTCCAAAGGATAGCAAAACAGACTTGGAAAATTGACATCATTTGGAACAGCAATGATGAAAAATAGGCAATGGTTGTCACATATGGAACAATCAACATGAATTCCTCGAACTGGAAATAGAACAAAACTGAGGAGCATTTGACAGAGATCTACGAAATGATAAGATGTAAAGAAAAGGTGAAAGCCCCTCACCACAAATTCTTTTGGACATTACGTATTGTTGAAATTCCTGATACAGGACATTATGGATTCTGAGAGTTTCCAGAAAGGTCTCAGAAAGATTAGATTGGTTTGTAGAAGACAAACACATGAAAGATACATGAAACATGAAGATAGATCTCTGCATTAGAAAATCCCCATGATCCATACTGGAGGCTGGGAGTAAATTACCAATTACTAATTAAATTTAAGAATTCATTACCAATTATTAACGCAAAACTAATGAATACAATGGTCACAGAATCATAGAATCGTTTGAGTTGGAAGGATCTCTTAAAGGCCATCTAGTCCCACTCCCCTGCAATAAACAGAAACACCTACAGCTACACCAGGTTGTTCAGAGCCCCATCCATCCTAACCTTGAGTGTCTCCAAGGATGGGCACCCACCACCTCACTGGACAACCTGTGTGTCTCATTACACACTATAAAAAAATTCTTCTTTATATCCAATCTAAATCTCCCTTCTTTTAGTTTGAAACCATTTCTCCTTGTCCTATCCAAGCAGACCCTGCTAAAGAGTCTGTCCCCTTCCTTCTTATAGCTCCCCTTTAGATACTGAAAGGCCGCTATCAGGTCTCCTCACAGCCTTCTCTTCTCCAGGCAGAACAGGCTCAGCTCTCCCAGTATGTCTTCATAGGATACAATATTTAGCTCAATCCATATAGAAAATTACTATATTCAACTATGCATGCTCATAAACTGATAGTATAGGAGTCTACTTGTTGACATCCCCAATAACTAATGTCATTTCTATAAGCTAATCCTAGTTTTGAAGTTGCTTCTAACAGAGATCTGTGTTAGGGCAGAATTATAAGCTTGAATCAATACAACTAATTGAAACTAAAGCCACTGGAGAATAGATAGGTATTTAACAGTCTGAAAACTGGAATTAGAGTTACAGTCATTCTCTAATTGCATTAGAAAAAAAAACAGGTCCACAATGTACGTGAGAAGAACTGCTTTCACTGAAAACTTAAGCATTCAGTATTATTGAAAGTAAACACAAATTAGGCTGACATTTGTCCATTGAATGTAAACATATGTACTTGGATCACTGCCTAAGAGCTGGACGTGCGCTCAGTTTTGCTTCACCCATGACAACATCCATTGATGCTTTACAAGACACAGAACTAAACTTAATTAAGTAGCTGAAAACATAAGCCTGCACTGTGCCAATTCCTTAACAGGCAATTGCAAAGATGCTGTGAGTAAACTGTCACATCTGGAGGTGGTCTCTCCAGCTGTAGAACATTTCTGCCACTATTAGGTTTACATGTTTATGTAAACAATTACCCATATAAACATGGAATTTCTGTCTTTGTTTCTGCCAAGAACTGAACTCATACATGTATATGCTCCAGCTTAGAGGCAGAGTATCTCTGAATGACTGTTAAGCTGTAAAAGAGAAAATAAAAGATGTAGACAGGAATGGGTAGAGCAAAGGGGAAAGTCAAAGAGGCATTAGCTTGGTGTCCATTAGTCGTATGATGGAAGGAGCGGTGCACTGCTGCTGGCTGTGCTGTGCTTCCTCCCAGGGAGGATCTTGGTGCTCCCAAAGGAGGAGCATGGCACAGGGTGTGAGGGCAGAGTTGTCCCCTGGTGTTACTTCTGGCATTCCAGATCTATCAGTGTAGATGCTCATGAGGAGGCCTCAGCGCAGCCAAGCAGGCGTACTGACAGGGCCGTGCAGGCGCGGCTGGTGATATCTTGTGTTCAAAAGAAATATTTCAGAGTGATGTTACCTTCAAAACCCGTCTTCCCTTTTCTTTCAGACATATCATTAATATAAGATTATAACAACACGTAATACAAAGTTGTGTCTGTCTTTGAAATGCTCATGTTCCTGTTACCTATGCAATCTGATTGGTTCACAGAAGTCTTGCCAGAGCAGAACAAGACATAAAAATGTTGCAAGGCAAACAGATTTATATTTAATATGTGGGGAGATGGCATCTGCAAGCCTCCAAAATGCCGGGCTTCGAGGTCAAAGCAACACCACCACCACACGCAACACACTGTGCCCACAAAGAGGCAGCGTTACGCCACCCAAAAAGTAACAGGTAGGAACACGGTGAGCATACACCCTAGGCATCCTGAGCAAAGCCAACAGAGGCACCTGCGGAAGAATTATAATCAGAAAGAACATAAGTCCGAAAAGCAAAACACTGTCCTTTCAGTAAATAAATCTTGTGTCAAAGCAAGGCAGCGCCGAGGTGGGGGCAGGCGGTGGCAGCTTGCCATCCGGCAGCGGGGTTGCAGAGAAGTGCTGCTCTGTGCCTTGGGCTTTCTACTGGGTCTTTATGGGCTCTTATGTGCCTAATTAAAAAAGATTACAAAAGACACCAGGATGGGAACACTCTTCTAGGCAGGCTTAAGTAGGGGAGAACTAATAAAAAAAAGGAGATTGCTGTTGATGTCTTCTTAAGCCACAATCCTGAGAGTCTGAAATGGATACAATCTGTCCTTTTGTTTCTACATTTCCTTTTCACTGATGGCAACTCCGCCAAATCACAGGAGAACATAAAGGCAAAAGAGATCATCTGTTTCTTCCAACTGGTTCGTGGAGTACTTTAAGAATTGGCAGACTGGAAACATTTCAAGCCAGAAGGGACAATATTCATGTACCACACGTCAAAGTGTTTCTAAAGACTGAGCATACGTAGTTCTGAGCATTTCTCAGGTGAACAAAGCAGAAATACATTTCTAAGAGGCTGCTTACAATAGAACGGGTTACAGAGCACAAAACTGGCTGATCAAATGGAAGTGCTGCCTGACCTCAGAGCTAAATGAGAGGCAAAAGGAGATCTCTGGGTAGAGAGCAGAAGGAAAATCAGATGGGGAAATTAATGGGACTATAAGCAGCAGAAACTAAATTCTTCTAAGAGTCAGTGTAAGAAACAGTCATACAGCTAAAAAATAAAAAAATAAAAAAGAAGAAGAAAAGAACAGAAGAAAAAAGAGGGAATATTAAATAGCTATTTAAAAGAGAATTTGTTCTTTCAAACTCAAAGTATTGCAAAGTACCTGCCAGTGGAATTAAGTGATCTGTGGGAAAAAAATGTTGATGCAATGATAATTTGCTCTGCTTTCTGCCCTTGCCTTCTAATCAGAAAAGTGACCCTCAAATTAATTTGAATGTTAAATTTGAATCCAGGGTTGGAAACTTGCTAACTGTGAAATTTTACTGTATTTAGAATACCGTGCCCAATCTAAACGTTACGTACTGCTTGTTAGGCTCTGAGTTAACTGAGTTAAATCTCATCCAAATGTTGTCTTAGGAAGACAATAGTCTTGCTGTCATAGTTAGTAGTGAATTGACATTTAATGCATTCTGAGAATGTTCCTCTGCCCTTCCCTTTTCTGTTTTTGTTTCCAACCCAAGGCCGTGAGTTACGGTCCCAGAGCAGTATCTAATGTTCTGTACATTTACATGTCCTTTTGGAGTCCTCACCTTCCTGACACGTGAGTGTGACCAAGCAGAGGCATCACACACCCGTCAGGACTTCACAGACACATTAGAGAACAGTGGAACAATGGAGATGTGCTGACTTTGCCAAACAGTCCTGCCCTTGGCAGTGCAAATCAGTCCACAGTGAAACAAGAATTATAGTGGGTTGGACTGGATGATCTTTAGAAGCCCCTTCCAACCCAAACCGTTCTCTGTAAGACAATATCTGTATGTCCATCTTGTGTAGGGACCCAAGGAAACAGACGTGATAGAACTGTGTTTGTTGTCAGATTACTCTATTTTCTTTACATCATGAAAATTGCCTGGAAGTGTGGTAGGAGCCGGATGTGCTGCACAGCAGCCGTCTTCTGCATTGCTCCCAAGCATTCTCTGGTGATGCTTGAAGCCATGAATCATGACAGTCTTACTACGTTAACACTGAGTTCCAGCATTTAGAATGAAGCAAGCAATGGGGACCTGCAGCATCAGCCCCCCTCCTATAACTGACACTGCAACTACTTGGTGGGTCCAGAAACTCACGCAAACACTAAGCTCAGAGCCAGCTCTGCTGAGAGCCACATCAGTCCACTCCATGTTTAGCTTTCATTACCTGCTGCACTGTTGATTTAAACAAGCAGCAAATACTGTTTACTGAACTCGGAGCTGCTCCCAGGCTCTTCTCCTTGGACAACATTCAGTTTTGCTGCCTCCTTTCTGAAATAAGCATCATGTAGATGTGTCAAAAAGCAGTCTGACAGACACAAAAAGCAGTAGAACAGACTTGGGCTCTGCACTCTGAGCTGGTTGCAGTAATGATGCTCAGAGTATTGTGTGATTTCTTAGAGCTTCTGTATAGGCGAGAGAGCATACCAAAAGCACCACAAGGAAAATGTTACAGCTAATGCACTAGTAATGAAGAAGAAAGGCTCTAGAGTGAAATACAGAAGTGGATCCAAGCCAAACATTTTGAATTCAAATTACTCCAAATGTTCCAGGGTTTTTGTTCAGACTCAGTGGTTTGAGAAGCATTTGCCCCGAGGTGGCTACTAGGCAGAAAACAAGTCATCAAGAAGAAACTGGTCTGTGATAGATTTTGTACAGCTGCTGCCCAGGAGACACTCAGTGCTCACACATGTGGAAGAAACAAACCGAAAAGGGAAGCAAGATCTTGGACATACACAAAACATTGTTTCCTTTAATGAGGTTCCTCTTTTTCCGATGGCACACAACCAGACGTAGGAGTGATACTGCATGTAGTCACAGTAGGACTTCAGTGGATTGAAAGGATTAGAAATGTGAGATGGGAAGGATCGCTGGTGAATGGTGAGAATAATTGTGAGAGTCAGCAAAGTCACAGTAGGGCATGAAAAGGGTGATGAAGCTGGGAACACATCAAACATACTCTAAACTTTGCAGAACTTAAACTAGAACAGTCTTAGATGTATAGTATTAATGTGTGTATTTATTTTCCTTTCTTCATTCAAATCAGGAAATAGTGTAAGTCATGAGGATCCCACGTATCACATATCCCAACTCATATTCTGCACTGGCAACTCCCACAATTCCCTCCATATGAACTGTGGTCTCAAGCATCCAGGTGGCCTTCGGGAATTGCTGTCCTCACCTACCATGGGTCATGTAATCTACTAAGGAGAAAAAACATATTTTTTCTTTCCCATCGATCTCACTGCTGATGCAGCTGCACTGGGGAAAAATAAAGCAAACCAACTCCCACCCCAAAAAACACTGAGAAACCTATGTGGTGACACCAGCCAAAGCAGCAAGATGAGTACCAACGCTGCCCTCAGACTCTCCCGGGACCTTTGTATCATTCCTCACTTCAGGATACAGTTAAATGTTACGCAGCTTTCCATATTATCTGATGTAGAATATAGTGTCCATGCTACAGTTTTTGATATCTGCATTACCAGCAAGCATGAAAACAACCTTGTTATATACATCCATTTTATTTCATGCATAGAGAAGAACAAAACTAGACAGTGAAAGTTGTTCATTTTTTAAATTTTTGAGATGTTGATTCTCATTTTTTTAAGTATAATCCTTCATTGTTTGAGATGCAAAGCACTGCAAACCAATGTTCTGTCTAGGTCTGGGTCTGTGTAAACCAGGCTATTTACACACACAGACAGAGCCAATCTCCAGAATACTAGCCTGGACCACAATAAGATAACTACATTGTTATCTTAATTTCTATAAAATATACAATCAAAGTTGGGTATAATGGGCATAATGGTGAGCCTGGATCTCATAACATGGTACTGAAACCGTCTCATAACTGCTACTGTGAAGGCTTTGTCTGTATAATTGGTCTGTTTATCTTGCCTGTCCTAGGGTAAATGCAATTCACATGCCAAATTTGTGCCAGCTGACACTAGAGCTAGACAAGCATCAAGAATTTCAGATCTCTTCAACCTGACATTGAACATTTTTCACAATCAAAAGCCCCATCACTGCTTTCATGTATCAGAGTGGTGCAAAACAAAGCAAATGGTTATCAGGGCCCCGCAGTACAGATAGATAGCCTCAGTAGAGATCTATGAGCTCCTCCTCCTCCCTGCTGCCTGTCTTACCTAAGGAGGAGGAACACAGAGCATGACCTACCCAGTTCTTCTCACTGTCCAGACAGACCATGATGGGAGAACAAATTGTAAATAAATTTTTTTCATGCTTAAAACCACAGAAGTCAGAAAGAAGCAGGTCAACGGCATAGAAACAGTACCACCCATGACCCATATCCCTCTTATGCTATCTATTCCATATGTGCACAGCTACTACTGGGGCTTTCTGAGGTGACAGAAAGTTCCATGCTGGTGCACCATCCCTGCAGAAGGCAAGAAAAATTCAGGCTCTAAAATTGTCAGATCCTACTTCCTCTCCAGCATTTAAAATGAAACAATTTTTTGCTCTCCGAGTCCTTGTAAACAAGTTTTATAGCGCTTTCAACTTAAATCTATCGTGTATTGCTGGAGAACTGCAAGCGTTTAGGATTTAAACGCTTTTCTCAGAGTATCGGACTGAAAGAACGAATAAAGGCTTTACCTCTAACAGCTTTCATAACTCGCAAAACAAAGTTCGAGCATTTATTAGCATGAGTACGTGGTGAACAAATTGTTTGCTCAAATAATAAAAGCTCGAATGAAAATAACTGACAAGTTTTGAAAGTTCTCTGCTGCATCTGTCTTTAGATCTATTTCCTCTTCCATAATTACAAACACCAGAGGCACAGACCTATCTCTTTTCATGTCTGCACTAAGTGCCTGATCCAAAGTCCTCTGCCATCTTAACTTCAGCAAGCTTTGGATTAGACCATAAATAAATAGCAAGATACAGAGAAGATTTGGGCAAAGCATTTGGAAGCTTTGAACTGTGTTACTCTGAACTTTGAGGAAAGCTGTGCTATAACGTACAATAATCCTTTCTGCTATTACCAGGCTACTTCTTCCACCCTTCTTACAAGGCTACTACACGTATACAGGTATGGGATCGCCTCCAGAGACACATACCCAGGAAACCCACTGCCAAGGAAGGTGGTTTGCAGAGGGTTTTGAGGGCTCTGCAGGAAGAATCAGTTAGCAAATATTTTCCAGCCAAACCCCAGGAACCCATTCATTGACTTTGGTTTTTAGAGCATGCAAATCTGGACAGAATCCATTCTGTTGAGTATTGCTTTCAGAACTCCTCATTTTTGCTTTTACGTATATAGCTAGAATTTGAAAACCTAATGAACTCCGAAACCAAATCTTGGAAAAATTTGGGCAACATTTGGAAGCAAATTATATTTCCCTTAGTTAGTCCTCTGCACACTAAATGGGGCTACCAAATCCACAGGGCTGCTGAACTGGCAATTTGTGTCCATTTGCTGCAACTCTACAGAGAGTGAAACAAGGAAAGCATCAAGGGCACAAACCCAGCTGCACATAAATCAATGGGAAAACTCCTGCTGACTTCGAGTCCGGACTGGGAGGACGTTCTGGGAAGAGCTTTACAGTCTCATTTACTGGCAAAGGGTTTTGTTTCATGCCAGAAGCAGGAACATACTTAGTGTGACACCTAGTGTTGGCACCAAATATGTTACATACGGATCTATCAAAGGCAGCACTGCAAGGACACAGCAAAGTCAACCACAGCGCAAGCTCAAGTAACAAGAATTACGGCTGTTGTGTTTGCATATTTTTAATTCCTCATGAAACAAATTCAAAAGGGATGTAGTGATAATACAAGGACACTGATGTGACTTTCAAGTTATTAAATTCTCTTCAACATCAAGTTAGGAGTACCTCAAGGAAGGTGTGGGAAAATGTTTCCGAATCATTTTTCAAGTCAGCAATTCAGGAACGTAATTAATTCTAAATAGTAATTACAATTGATTATTAATCAAGGTCTGGCACTTCTAGCTCTCCATATACTATAAATATGATTTGTTTCCATAATTATGCTGACAGGTTGCACTTTTACTTCACTCTCTCTGCTTGATCTTGAAGTTCCTCTGCTTTACTGATGTTCAAACTCAGAGAACAGCACTATCTGAAAGTGAACTTCATCACTGCTCATGTTTTACGACCAGCAATGACCAAATTTCCGTTAGTGCAAGCCAAATGCAAGAAGTACAAAGTGCATGACAACTTTTCTGCAAACTTATTTTGAACGAGCACAGTGACATCCACTGCCACCTCCTGGAAATGCCTCTGAGCTATTCGCTCTGGTGACTGAAGAGCACTGTCTGATGTCAGTTCTTCTGACAGAAGAACTTCTTCCGTTAATAAAATTTCTGTTGATAAAGGTAGCTTTATACAGTCTCATTGCTGTGATTTTATTGATACGAGCATTTAACTTACGAAGAAATAGCTAGACCTTAACAAAAACAGCAACCTTGTGCAATACTGCTACAAGCATCATACAAGGGAAAGATGCAAAAGATACCGTCAAGTCTGTAAGTTACCTATATATATACAAACAAACACAGTAATACTTCTGTGTTTGTTTGATTTATTTTTAGCTGGCTCGTTGTCCAGCCCTTATTGCCTGATTAACAGGCTAATTTCTTGTAGGGATCATTATTTAAAGAAGGAGGAATACATTCAAGGAAGCCATTCTAGACACAGAAGTCAAAACCATTATTAAATCATCCAAGTGCAAAGGACACAAAATCTATCTGCTCAGTATTTGGTAGTGATGATATTAAAAATGATAAGAGGAAAAGAAAATATTTTGCCATGAAAGTGCTTGAAGTTCATCTCCCTTGCACTGAGCTAAACATATCTCAACACAAAGATCTTCCTCCATGGGTGTGCCTTCCCATAACTAAGAAGGAAGAAAAGAAAAATTAAGACCAAAATTGTCCACACCATTCACTGCTGTCAGCCTCTGGGGAGTTCACCAAAATGATAAAAGAGCCAAGGAATCTATCACTTCTCAGTGATATGCAATTATTATGTGTATTATGCAGTGTTATGCAATGATTGAATTTGATGGTCTTATGGGTCTTCTCCAATCTAAATGACTTCATGACTCTTGGAGTCTAAGCTGTGATGGCAGCACCTCTCAGGAGTATTATTTCCAAGGGCTGGAGAGAACACAGGTTCTAGGAGGGTGTTGTGTAGCTTCACAAATAATGCTTATCTCCCAGTACTGACATAGCATCCCAATGCTATGTCAAGGTGTGGGTATGAACTTCCACCTCCTTCAGGGATTCCTCAGTACTTCAATATTAAGCAGGTCAGGAAGCCTGTAAAGCAGAAGCATGAAGAAATTTCTTTTTTAATCTCTGCTACCAACAGGTATTACTTCAGAAGGACATGATTCTAGCCAAAAAGCTTTATGTAGCCATAAAAGAACTACATATATTCAGACGTGGAAATAGAATTTTCCAAAGCTATTTTGGATGGTTGTGCTTTTGAGAAAGGCAGGACAAGTCCATATCCAAAAAGCACTTTGTGAATGTTAACAACATAAATTAGCGATTTGTGCTTAGATCTGAAAATATTTTTGCTAGGTCTAAACTTATGTTTGTAAGTGAGCTGCTCAGCAGGAATTAATTACATCAATTTACTAGGGAACTTCTGGTTATCAATAAGGTGTCTGCTTCCTATTTGCAACATATTTAATGCCCACTGTGTGGGCAGTATGGAACACATTTACTCTTTAATTGTGGTTATGACAGATTTATTCTGCTGCATCAGTGAGTAAGCAGTCATCTGTTACCTTTATGAATTTGATAGATTTCTATTGCCAATAATAAAATCACAGAGGAAGGGGGAAAAAAAAAGAATTGCAAAAGAGTTTGGTTTATTCTACTATAAATTTGTTATGAACATTATGAAAGCTAAATTAATTCCGACTTGAAGATTTTCTTTAACTATTTCAGTAGATGTCTTTCAAATAAAAAGTACAGCAGATGAAGTTCTGGAGTGCTTGGATACAAACCTAAAGCCCCCAGACAAAAAAAACTCAGTTTTTTTCTTCAAAAACCACTTCACAAGAGACAATAGTTTAACACAAAAAAACTTATTTTAAGAGGAGTTATTCTTGGGGAAAATAAGGAGATTCTCAAAAGAAGGGACCAAGGGAAATATCAAGTGTCGGGGATGAGAAGGAAGAACTTATTTAGCAAGTGTACATCCACTGGTAATGAGGAACTACGAATACTGCCCAGGATATACAATGATACACATTATAGCCCTTCTTCATGAAGTCAATCTAATACAAGTTGATACACCTTTTTAATTTGTCAGCCTTGTTCATTAAAATCAATGTCATTGCTCTAACTGTGTAAAGATGCTGTATCAGGTCCCTAAATCAAATGCTCAGCTTTAAGAGTATATTTGCATCTCATTGCTTAAGTGTTATTTGGGGATGTGTGGGTAGAGGAGTTCATTTATAAACATGATATTTTTTCCTGACAATATTTATTGATGTCAGGAAGAATGGAATATATATTTGACTTTTTCATATGGGAACTTTAATGAAGTGCTTATGCAAAAACACTTCTGAACTTTTCAACTTTTTCTAATATTTTCATCATTTCTCTCCCCCACTCATCATCAGTGGTTTTGTTCCTTCCCAAACTATATTTTTTCAGTTAATTTACTTGACTTTAAATAAGAACAGTTACTCAGTTCTGCGTTATAAATTGGCATCAGTTTCAAAACGTAGTGATTGCTTTCCAAAAAGTTTAAGACATAACTGTCAGGAGCAGAAAATTATAAGGCAGAGCTGAGAACAGAACCCTTGTCCAGATCATTACAGAAAACGTGCTGCAAGGGAGGCTGAATGTCATAAGCTCTGGTGTATGTTTCTTAATAAAAACTTATTGTTAATCTCAAAGTGTTGTACTATATTAGCATAGCTGCGATGCACTCATACTTCCCCTTTGTGATACCAGGACACTGTCATCATTCATGATCCTCCACACTATCCTGGTGAAATTTTGCATTTGTGAAATGTTTCTCTGTTCCTACAGCTTCCTTCTTTCTCAGCATCAGAAAAATTCTTTCCTACAAAGGCTGCTCCAGTTGTAATGCCTCCTTTTTTATTATATAAGCCCACAACATTGGAGGTGGATATGGGTCATATGGCAGTAAAGGCTGAACCTTCCCACCAATATTCCATTACATTTTGTTGCTGTGTGACAGATGGCAGAAGAGGGACATTCTGACAAAATGGCATCTGACAAGGAAGTGCGTATGAAGCAAAGGTGTGTCACTGAACTCCACCATGTGGAAAAAATAGCATCCATTGACATTCACTGACACTGGCTGAATATTCACGGAGACCAAACAGCGGAGGTGAACACAGTGAGGCAGTGGGTGGTATGTTTCATCAGTGGTGACAGCAGGTCACCTCCGCTGGTGCAAATTATTATGAGTACACCATGCAGGCTCTTGTTTATCACTGGCAAAAAATGCCTAGCTAATGGTGGTGACTCTGTTGAAAAATAGCGTTTTGTAGCTGAGAATTTGCTCTATCAAATGGTATTATTGTGCTCTTTGTGCCTGTTCTAGTTTCCATGGAAATATACAGAAGGCCTTACTTTTGGAGTGACCTACATAGAAACTTTGTAAAGCCCTAAGATTTGAAGGATCTGTTAAAGTAGAAATGAGCATTCTTTAATTTATTGTTTCCTCAGACACATGGAAGTTCCTTACCACTATCCCACAAGTGATTGAGTAACAAATAGTTCAACAGAGAAACCTCAAAAAGCTTCCAGATGTCACATTTCATAGTGGGGTCCCTTGTTGGATATTACAGTACATCTGGGTTGACACAGTGGTTGTTAGGCAGTAACATCATTGTAGTCTACACATGCTTGATGAGTCAAATGCTGGTTTTGTTTGCATTACTGAAACTATGAAACTACCCAACTCCCCCGCAGTATGGATCTGTACTGCCCCACTCCAGTCATAATTCCAAGACAACGTGCCTTGTGCTCCTGCATTACTCTATAGGTGGTTGTGTTTGCTCTGCTCACCAAAACACCTTCCAGCCTTTGCTGGGTGGCCAGTCAATGAATGCTCCTCAGCACATTTTCCTCTCCATCATTTCTACAGTGTCTTACTTTGCAGGAAGGATGAACAAGTCCCTTAGGGCTTTCAGAGAAGGTCATGTAACAGCCATAGTGGGAAAGAGATTGTCCCCACACCTCACGGGTTTGTGAAAGGACTGCTCACTGTTTGGCCCACTGATGGTCACTTCGGATTTTCAAGCTCTGATTGAACATACCACTTTTGCCCCACTTTCATCTATCACAGATCAGAATATGTATGTCTCCTAATATTATATCAGAAGCATGGGAAAGGAGAATCTTCCACAAACTTGTGTCAAGGCCGGAGCCAGCGACCTGTCCTTTACAGAAATAATCACTCATGAAAGCACAATTAAGTGGATGTTGATCGAGAATTCGCTTAAGCTAATGGCGCGATCGGACATTAGTGTGACTAATGGCAATGAGTCCTTTTGATGAATTTGGTGGCAACAGTTCTCCATCTGCTTTGGCTCTGCAGAAACCAGTCAGGCGGCTGAGAATATCTTTTCCGATCTTTCTGGAATTAACTTACATTGAATTAAATAACAAAGGAAAATTATGTTTCTGAATCTACTGGCAGAGGCCAATACTAGGGTATTAAGGTACAATTACAATCACCTTGTCTGTTTAGAAATCAAGTAATTACTCTCAAACTTCTAAAAACTTACACTTAACATTTGCAAAAAAGGCCTGATACGTCAATCCTCATTCAGAAAAGGGCCATAATAACATAAAAGTTGTGTCATGAACATATCATCTGACAAAGAACTATTCCCAAAACACCTCTGCAATTACTAACAATATAAACATTACATTTAAATGTAATAAAAATCTGAAATGCCATTATATGATAACGCAATTATATTTGATTTCTACTGTGCTCCTGATCATCTTCTATCAAAGGATTTTGAACCACAACTACCTACTGCATTTCACTGTTCTGAAGTTTCACTCAGTGTTGTATCTAGTAAGCAGAAAACTCTAGAGTTACCCCATATTTTATCACACACACACACAAGAGAAAAGGAAAAGGAAAGGAGGAAAACTATAGAATTTAATTCCAGCAGTATTTGGATGGCTGAAGTGGGGGGAATGTCTGTACCTCTCTAAAAACATAGACAGTTGTTTCCTACTTTTCAGTTCTATCTTTTGGGTCAAGCCTAAAACATTTTCCTGTGTTTATTTAGCTGTGTACCTGTAAGGATGCTTCCACCATCAAACTTTCATCTTGAGCTGCCTTCCGCTGAACAGAACCAGCTCCAGGATCTAAAACACACCCTGATACTCTCCAAGATTCCTTCAAGAACAAATAGATAAGGACTCACCTCATTTATATCTACCACCTCACTTTGAAAATGCTGATATTCCTGGGACTGGTAAACAAAAATGGTTTCCTTTCAGAACAGCAAAAAATATATTAACGGAATTCCTCATACTGCAGGATGAAGAATCTGTTCTTCCAAACAGGATTCAGTTCCAAGTGCCTGACTTCTTCAGGTACTTTTTGTACCACATTTAACACAAGACATACTTTACTTGAAACAAAACAAGACAATGAGATATTATTAATTCTACACTTGAGAATAACACAGTAGAAGTCAGGCAGTTTGGAAGGGACAGTGGACATGAGTGTTAGTCCTTGATACTGATTTAAAGGATATTCCCTTTTCAGATATTATTCTGACATACAGAAAAAGCCATCAAGAGGATTTGTTTGATCTCAACTAAGCCAAGCTGAGAGGAGAGGATGGAGATGACTGGAGTCCTGGATTCTTAAGGAGACCCTTTTAATCTTCACTTCAAAGCTAATCAAAACTTTTCATAAATAAGATCAGATCCTGAACTTTCATCAGAGAGAGGGAGAGGTTTATGCTAACCGATGGTGATTTTTATTCTTGCACGTAAAGGAAGAAATCTTCAGTTAGAGCCTTGGGCAGCACCCAAAGAGGGTGAACAGAGGATGCCCAACCTCAGAGGCCTCTGGCAGCAGGTCACAGTGGCCATGTGCTGAAAGATCATTTTTTGCAAAACCATCTCAGATCAGATTCAGAAAGCAACACGTTGAATGCTGTATATCCTTCTATTGATTTTGTATTATTAAATCCTGAAAAATAGCCCAGCTTTGCGTGATATCTAATTTACTTGATTTAGTACATTAATAATTCCATCCCTGAGATGGGAAATGAAAGCCACGGTGATTCCTCACTCTGGAATTAGATGTCTAGGGAGGAATTCATTTATTCAGATTATGTAAATTATTCACGAAGGTTAAAAAGCACTATTTTTAAACTGCTAAACTGCTTCGGCATTTCCACTGATCTGAACTGTTTGTCCCTTGCGGACTATAATTTTAGGGTCCTGACAAGAAGCCAGTAGGAGTCAGTGGAGCCTTCGTGACAGCAAGGTTTGGACTGGGGCCATAACGTGCCTTAAAGGAGACATCTCCTAGTGATGCATGTTGAAATTGGAAGATCAGATGTGTGGTTTGGGACAGTGATGACCAAGTGAGCATTATATTGAGAATATCTGGCATCAGCATTAAAATACAACAGGGGTTATAATATCTAAAACTTTAGAAAGTCTTTTATTCACCAGATCTCTGCAGCACTGGTTTGTCATTACCGAAGATGACAGTCAAGCACCTTGTCATTAAGGCAGTAACATGACTTCCTGACGTGCAGTGTATTTGTTTGTAGGCATATTACAGCTTTAATTTTTAATTTAAATCTGTTGGTTTGTTTAATTGTTTTACATAGCCTGCAAAATCATCTAGTTTGCATTCAGATGAAAAACACTATATTACAATATAAAATAAAAATTACCAAGGAATTAATGACTTTAATTTTGAAACCAACGTTCAGAAACTAAAGCTTCTTTTAAAGAGGTTCCACTTCGAGAAACTAGATTTTTCTTTTTGGTCTCAAATGCAATAGAGTCTTCTGAACAGGGTTCCTTAAATGAATGCTCAGCTCTGCCCTCATGTCATGCTCCACTACTGACCTCTAATGAGCAGTAAGCATATTGCCTGAATTCCTTACCCCTTTATAGAATAATATTAATAGAGAAATATAACGTTAATGGAAATCATGTGGGAATATCATTTCAGAGCAAGCAGGAATGCTTGCAAGAGCCACTGTGCTGGGTTCCTGGATCATTTTTCCTAAGAAACTATTTTTGAAAGGAACATATAATACAGCTGGGAGCTGGTATTTTTTTAATCACTGTGAACTGATGAAACGTCAGTGATACCAGCAGATTAAAGTTAAACTTGCAGACACAGGACATGACGCTCAAAGACGGGAGTGCAAACTTCATATGAGCACAGTGAAACATGGGTGTCTGGGAGAAGCAGCTTTGTAGTACAATACAAAAATAGCTCACTATTGAAATAGTCTCAGACATACAGCACTTGGTATGTGCCTGACTGGTCAGAGATTTTGCTCCTGAAATACTGCATACTGTGTCAAGCACACTACATTAAAATATATTACATTTTCGAAGTATTACTTTTTAAGTAGATTTCAGAAGACTAATGCATTTTCAGCTGTAATATTCAATTATTTTAAATGCGTGTACTAATTTTTTTTAGCTGTTTATCCCTTCCCCTAGTTCATAGCAGTTATTACTGTGTAATTTAGCATTCTTGTAGCAGTGTTTAGATAAACAGCTCTAATAACTGCAGCCCTTCCATCTACAACCAGTCTGTTAAGGGTGCTTTATTTTTCAAATATGCAAATATTTCACAATATTGATAAATGAGGCTAAGTATAAAGCAGAAATGTTTTCATGTTCAAACAACACTCAGTAACCAACAGTGTTATTACATTGTGAGCATCTCCCCAGGGCTCCCACATCCTTTCACCCAAGGTGCCGGGAGCTGGGAGAATTTCACCAGACCTTGTAGAATCAGTCTGACAGAAAATGTCTATTTTTCATGACCGAGCAATTCAATTCCCAGGAAAACTACGGCATAGCTGAAAATTACCACAGGCTATTTCCTAAACCGCTGGCTTCATCTGCGATAATAATGACATTCTTAGGACCAAAATAAAATAAAATAAAATAATAGTCTTAACCATTTCAACTTCTATCAAAAATTCAGTGGAGGACTTAATATCTCCCAAAGCATACAGGCACTACTTAGTAGAGCAAAAAGCCATTTTTAAGATGGATGGGAATACCAATGCCAGGAAAGGGCAGGCTCAGCTGAGCGCTATGAGCTTCCAAAGGAAACATTATGAAATGAGGGTGGAGCTGCACCCCTCCAGAGGAGCACAGCCAGAGGCTCTGGGGGCAAGCAGAACACAGCGCCGGGCCAAATCCAGATGCTGTGCTGAAAGCCATTTCACAACAACTAGTGCAGCACAACTCTGGCTGCCCTTTCCTGAAGTATCGGAGCACCGAGTGGAGAATGCATTCTTAACCTGCAGTGTTCTCATGGGGTCTTCTTTAGGTGGTTTTAAACTTAGGCACAGACTGAGGATAGGTAAAGGTCATGGGAGAAGCAGTTTGCAACTCACAGCACTGGGACAAGGACAAACACCATGATGAAAAGAGCTCTGCCCAGCACAGCACTGAGGACAGACACTGGAAGCATTTCAGCCACATGGAGCATCCACTTCCCTTGCTGCTGCTGCTGCAGCTGCTGCTGGGGAGAGACAGGAAGACTTGGAGATTCTTGTCCGATCCATCCCTGAAATCACTGCTTTCCAATGAAAGCTGCAGTGTTAATCACACTTACTGCATCACCAAAGCCTCACACAACCCCAAATGGTGGGAGGCTCTGACACAACCACTGAACCCGGGCAGGAACAGTCATGGATGTGTTCCTGAAGTCACCTTTGGGAGTCACCAAATCTGCAAGCTGCCTGTGCTCAACAGGAGCTGAAATTGGCAAAGAAAGGCTCACGACTCCCTCCTCCTCAAACTGAATATTATGTCAGGCAAAAATCTCTTTGGAGGAACTTCACGAAGCTTTCTAACATCTACTTTGGAGTGGTTTCGGTAGAAAACAACTGAGATTTGTTTTATAGTTATAGAAAATATAGTTACAGAAATTGTAGTTGTAAATGTGTAACTTTAAAGAATGATTTTTGCCTCTATCTTAGAGGCAACAGTACATTCATTGCAGAAAGCTAGCATCATTGTAATCACTTTCAAACAATTTAATCTCAGGTTTGAAAAATAAACATAACAGAAATGTTTAATATATGCAACATACCTAATAATAAGGATGCAAATGCGATAATAAGTTCTAATGTATGTTTGAAAATAACAACACAGTTCTGCCTTTACTACAAACACCTCTGTATAGAGAAAGATGCAACTCCCATTAAGGTGTTTTGACACTTTTCTAAATAGAACATGAAAAACAAAACCGTTAATTCTCCTTTTGTTTTTAGAGACTGTTCAATAGCAACATAATTTCTTAATGTATTTCTCCAAAGCTCCACATTTTGTCAGCAGGAAGGCCAAGTATTGAGGCCTTCCTCAATACTTGAATGCCACTAGTCCTAATGACATTCATATTAGTTTGAAAAAAAAAGCTCTTGATTAATATTCTTGAGTAAGATACTTTTCCTTTTGCAAGATAAATAACATTTGGAGCTTTCCCTTGTTAAAAAGTAAGCAGTGCTATGTAGGTGTCCTGAGATGTAAACACATACTCAGAAAGAAGTGTGACTTATTTGTTGCCATAGAATCAAAAGATGGACTAACTCCCTAAGCAGTGAATCAGCTCTCAGTGAAAGGGCAGATGACTCAACAATCAGATTACCTACCAACAGTTTTACAGTGGGCTGGCACATCAGACCCTAGAGAGGCAGCAGCGAAACCGTCCACTTTCAGCCTGCAATGGTCTGCAGTCTGTTTCCATTTCTCGGGTATAAAGTCTGTTTGGTTCACATTCTTCCATCTGGTAGTCCCAAAACATTGTCCAAAAGGACAGCCATTAGACAAAACAAATAATTCTGGAAACACTGCTTTAGAAAAGGATTTCAATTGACATTTAGTTAACATTAGTGCAAGAAAACTCTTTGGATCAAACGAAAATTAATCATAAAGACTGACTGAACCCTTCCCATCAACAGCCTCTGGAGGCAAGCAGCTCTACTTATTTAACCTCATCTCAGAGAAAACTCTCTGCTTCTGATCTTTTAAAGCAAGCAGCACAGACCACCAACATTTGGGAAAATAAGTCCAAGTGTTTCCGTAACCTCCAGGAAGTCCAAGAACATTTCCCACGTTTCTGAAAGAGAACTATGGAGATCATTCATAAGTAGAAATTGGAACTAGGCAGTATAACATCTTTAGCAGCCCCAGAAGTCCTCAGGACTGTCTGCTGTGGGTCAGGTTTTGCACAGCAGGAAATGGGCATCTGAGGTTTTGAATCACAGAGTGGAGGTGGCTTGGCCACTCCTACCAAAGCAGCCAGCAATCTGGCCTGACAAAACATGGAACTGTCTCTATTAAAACACACTTTGTCCCCATCACAAGTTCCCTCCCTTGCAAAGGCAGTACTGACAGCCACAACTGGAAAGAAGAGAGCACACCTAACACAAAAGTTCAGTTCAAGTTAATTTATTCATCCAATTATTTTATTTTGCATCCCTTAAAGTAATATTATAGCATAAGGGTTATTTCTTGACAGATAAATTACATAAACATTGATTCTAAAAATTTCATTTCTCACATTAAATTGCACTTATCCAATTACCCATTAAAGCGCTTGTAGTGCAAATGCACATTTCTCACATAGCATTCCAAAGCAATGAACTGGAAAATGATACCTTGCCAAAATGGCACATTCTCACTTCTGATAATAGAGTTGAAAGACAAAAACAAAAGAACAAGAAAAGCAACAAAAAGACCCAACTGGTTCAAACCAGCTTTTATCACAGTTTCAGAATCCAGTAAGGCCTCTTCAATTCAACTTTTTAAAGAACAAAGCAATTTTATTCTTTGTTACACACTAGTAAATCACAAGCCTGAAAAAACTCCACTTATTGTCCAAAGGTTACTAAAGGAGCTCAAAAGAACAGAACAAGCAGAGCTCATCTGGACTCGCTCAAAGTACACTGAAGACAAGCTCTTTGACCACGCTGTGCTGATGGGTGCAGACAGACCTAAACTGGCTCTGACTGTGCTAAACACGATGTGGAGAGAGAACGCTTCATAGGAACCCAAGATCGATGAGCCAGTTCCCAGGCACAGAACAGCAAAACTGCATTAGTGCTGCTCTGCACCCTTGGTATTGTGTGGCAGCAGGAGTCAGAGCTCATAACCTCAGGAACTGTGCTAAGCTCATTTATACACACATTGTTGTCAATGCTGAGTTGCTAAGCCTGAGAAATGTTGAACTCTACTTGTGGACTTGTGGCTGCATCTTTATGCCATTTCCCCATGTGCCAGACCCCCAGAGCCTTCTGGTCAAAACGACCCCCAAAGCTAAGCATCGCCTCAAAAGAACTTAAGCTTTCACTCCTATACAAGCAACAGTTCTGATTAAAACCTTTCTATTCATTCAAAACACGCAACTACGATACTGCCCATCATTGGTAGACTTTCACACACACACACCAAAAAAGAAACATTTTAAATTCAGTGGCTGAGTGTGCAGAGAGAGATAGTGTAGGTATCTATGTACTGATCTGCTATGACAAGCATCTTTCATAGATTTCCCACATTCCCTTGTGTATCTGCTTTACTTTTGCAGATCACTTGCTCTGGTGCCTGGTTACACTGGCAGGCAGCTAGGAACCATTATGATTTACAGCAGCCCTGAGCACTGCCTACAGACTGCTGTTACAGGTCTGAGCAGCCCCAAACTACCCTATTGCTGCAATAATACTCTTCCTGACGCTACTGCTTTGCATGGGTGTTGCAACCACACAACACTTCAGAAAGTCAATCCTAATCCAATACTATGGGAACTGTACATTCTCCGAAACACTACTGTGTTACGATATACACAGCAATGTGTTTGGTACCTTCAATGGGAAAAAACCTCAAGAAGCTCAGAAAAGGTCCATGCCCAAATGATTGCATCAGTGATCACATTACTGCAACATCTGTGCAAGACAGATTGTACAACTTCTCCCAGAAATTCCTTCTTCTAACCCAGTAGCACAACAGCAATTAAAAATGCAAAGAAGACAGTAGGCAAATAAAAGATGCAGCATATAAATGCAGCTAATGTAAGTGTTGGGACGATAAAGAGAAGGTGCAGTCTGCTATGGGTTCTCTTCTAAAAGAAAACTGCTGAAATGCTCACCAAGAATTGTGCTTCTGGACTGAGAAACTAAACCACCTGCCTGCTCCTCCTTAGTCACAAACACTGAGAATCTCTGGGAACACAGATCAACACATTTGCTTAGCAGCAGGATGTTAAGAACACCTCTGGTCACTTTATTTAGGTTGTGGTCAGCCACCCTGTTGGACACAGTCATCTGAAGTGCCCTGAGTGGGCCAGGCTCTGGTCTAAAAGCAGTATGATGACAATTCATCCTCCTGCACCTTTAGAACATACCAGTTTGGATCAGCTGCAGGATCTCTGTACTCCACGGCCAATAAAGTTTCCTCCTCTTCCCAATAACATCTTGCATTAGTTTGACAGGTTAGCATGTTTATTATTCACATTTGCCATGTTTCTGTCTTAGCCAGCCTCTGGAAAAGTAAGAGCTAAAGTATGTAAGGAAATGGTAAGTGAGGAAAAAAGATGCTAAACCACCTTTCTATTAAATGTACACATTGATAAGCCATACACTTAATAAAAAGAGCAAAATCTATTGTTTAACAGAAGTATGGCTGTAGCAGCATTCCTACTTTACTGGGCGACCTTTTAGTTACACAAAAAATTGTGTCCATGTGTTCATGGAGGTGTTATCTCAAGTTGGCCCTTTTTCACATCTTTCAGTCTATCAACATGTGTAGCACACAGTTCTGTTCTGGGATGCTCTAACACAAGCAGTATCTGAGACATGAATTGCCACTGCTGCCTGCTGTGCATTGTGCAGGCATTGCCTCCCTGGGTAAAAGAGCTACACTTAGAATTACCCTTCCAGCAAATCAGCTTGGTATTATCACTGGGCAACTACAATTCATCTTCTTTGTCCTGCTAGGCTGCTGCCACTGATTTGATCTTGTTTGTTTTTTCCAAATAGAAAAATTTCAGCTGGAAGGGACCTTTGGAGGTCATCCTGTCAAACTACAATACCATTCTCAATTCAGAATTCCCAGCCTGTTTACTCTCTAACCCTGAAACGAAGCAAAACATTATTATTTGTCTCTCATTAGTAGAAAATGGTAACTTAGAACATCTAAACCAGAAAAAAAAAAATAGTACTGTGTGGAACTAAAAATAAGTAATACAATAATGTATGCAAATTATATTAGACAGGAGGATGTTTTCCTTTGTCTTTGGTACTGAACAACTAATCCTCTCTCCCTACTATGATGTTTCTCTGTCAATATCACAAGCTTCTTGAAGGCATTTAGAGTCGTCTTTCAGCTTAAAGTTAATGTTCAAAAGGGGAAAAGACCAAAAATAAAGCCAAGTTTTTCCATCTGTACAGAATAATTAAGGTTAGAATTCTCTAGCTGGGGAAAAAAAAGTTACACTTCCATAAAATGAAGAAGTTCCTAATCAAATCAAGCTTCTGTTTTGTGGAATTAGAAGTAATGATTCCCCTTTCAAACTAAAACACACTCTATTTAACAGAGAGGGGTTTGATTTAATTTATAATAACAACATTGCACTTCCTATAGCACGAGAATGCTACACATGGACTGCAAGGTTTTGTGAGGAGCTGGATGATGAGTAGGCAACTCAAAAGCACTCACTGCTGAGCCAGCTTAGGGTAATATGAGCACTCCAGGGTCCCATGTCAGGGCATAACCTGATCACCTACAGAGATTAGAAAGAAATGTTCCCCACATGTAGACTTCAGCAGCTGCCTCTGTGTGTCACAGCTTCTGATGTTTGTTTTTTGGCTTCTTCCTTAAGCAGAAGTTTATCAGCACTTCTAGATTATGTAGACAACAGAGCTGGTTTGGTATACCAAATCCTATTATCTTATCTCACTGTCAGAAGTTTCTCTGGTGTGCTTGAGAAAGAAAACAGTCCTATTACATACTTAAATATGGAGCAGTATTCCAAGGTCATTTTCTGTACATTACATATTCTATTTTCATCACTCACAGATGCTGTAAATGAGCACAACGTACAAATAAAAATGCATAGCTTTACACTTGGGCAAATAAGATTAGCATCATAAATAAAGCTTGTGATATATATCTACATAAACACAAAAGGCTTTCTTAACTATAATTTGCTGTGTATTCCTCTGTTACGTAATTTAATTGAATTTTACTTACTAGATAGCATGACTTAAAAGCCAGCTTACAATGTTGTAGGTATAACTGGTAAACTCTTAAAAGCCACCCACAATACATAAGCAAGATAATAAATCCTCCGTAGACCAAATCAGACAATTCAGTACAAACATGAAGTAAATGTACTTCCCTACTGCTTATAGTTTCTATTTTCCCACTGGCAAACCCTACTTAAATTCCAATTTCTCATGGTCATGGGGGTGAGCAGAAATGCCAGCCTTGCAGTCAGACCAAGTTGCTCATACAGTGCACAGATCTCAGAAAACAGTTCACCTGCTGCTTCATTATCTTATTTCAGTGTTGGGAAACATTCTCAGACAAACCTTAGGACATTTATTTATCTATAGGTCAAAGCAAACACTTCATCATTAATTTAAAAACCTATGAAGATCTAAGAGGAGAAACTTATCAATAGTCTGAAATAGGAAGGAGTGCCAGAACCGACACTGCACACTCCCGGGGTCCTCCCAACAGGGACACTGCTGCTCCTATAACACAACTAGAAGTTGTTGGAAACACACTGTTACTTGTCAGTACCCATACAGCGCTTCTGCAATGGCAAGCTCTCACTCACTGAACAGGCAAATAAAAAGTGGCTGATACGGTTAGGTGTATCAGGACTGATTTTTTTGACAATTTATCTGTATTGGATAGGGATCGGCCAGCCAAGTTTACTGTGAAGTTGGTTGATTCGCTGAAGCCCCATCAGCCAACTTTAGTCTGCTTATTTAGCCGCTATGTAACCATGTTCTGTATCAACAGAAAATCTTGCTAAAACTCAGGCTAGAGGGCTGGGGAAGATTGGAGCAGGAGTCTGGAGTGGGATGGACTGAAGGAAAAAAACAGAGGTGGCAGGAGAGAAACCTGCTTTCATAATAAGTTCCTGATCACTGAAGGCAAGGTTTGAGGTTTGCTATGGTTTAAGAGATCCCTATTTGACTACAAAATCCTGAGATGATGCAAAGCTAGAAGTGGGCAGATCTATCTGCAAGAAGACATTTGAGGCAAGCAAAGGAGTCTGTGGTTTCACTTGGCCACTGTGCAGTTTCTGCCCATGGGTCTGGACAATGATCTTTCAGGTAGAGATAAGACGCAAACAATTTCCCTTCTCTTATAAATAACATTTCAAAAACTTATCTGCCTTCACAGAGGCTGAGATCACCAGCCTTCTTCCCTCGTGGGATCCCTCAGCAAATTTCTGCCAGTGCATTAAGGCCATGCTGCTCTATCCTTTTCTAAAGGGGGCATCATATTCATCCCACTAACTGCAGCAAATAAAATTCCCTAATTCTGCTCTCATTGCCTTTCCTTGCCTACTCTTTCACGTCTTCCTCATCCAGCCCTGCTCCATGCCAAAGTCCAAATATGTTTCCATTAAAAAATTATATCGCTCCAATTGTATGAGCATACACAGTATTAAAGGTTCACAGGCTGTTTTTCTAAATTACCGTTCATGTCATTTTATTACCCAGTCATGAGTAAAACAAACAGGTTCTTGAAATAAGATATCTTCTTTTCAACATTAGACTTAACACTTGACTAGTTCAGTTGATGTTTTGTGAAAGGTGTTGTAGGTTCATATTACCATCTTTCTGCATATCTGCATTTAAATCTCACAGAGCAGTGTAATTGGGTCTTTACAGCATTACCTTCCACCTACTGGTAACAGATAATGGCACAAATTGTACAACGACTTATTAGCTAATATCAGAAAACTAAAGCATGACTTCCCAAATTGAAGTCAGTGGAAAGTTTATATGAACAAGTAACCGAATTTGCATTAAAGAAACAAACAACAAAAACTTCCAGGAAAAAGCATAATAGAAAATGGACATTTTTACACTGAAGGAAGATTTAATGGCAGTTTTCTTGTAAGACTGCACAGGAGAGTACATTCCAAAACAGCTAACACAACTTGAAGACTACAAGCCTATGGCCAGAGACTTCAGAGACATAAAATCAGTAAGGTTTTACCAGTTAGAGTTGGCATGATTCAACTCTTTGTGACCCAATCATAGAGCCATTACAGGAGCTACACTTAGAAATTTCATGTAAGAAGAAGATAATCAACGCCACAGGTCAGATTCTGCCATTAATCCATTGAGTTGTTTCTCATTGGTATTTCTGTAGAAGCTAAGAACGCCACAAACACAAAAGAAGATGGGCTACCCCAAAAAGGAACTCACACCATCAAACAGCATAGAGGGCCAGGTATTGACTAACAAGAATTACTAACAGTGAACAAAAAAACTTTCAGTACAACTGATTCTATGTATCTGTGAAACAGAAGACTTTCCATCAAGGATGATGGTGCACTTCACAGCAGTAAAGTCTCTCTTCATTATCTAAAGGAAACACAGCCATGACCACCACACCTACAAGATACCCAGCTTGTTGAGAGTTATTGCTACTGCTGCCTAGAAGAAGGCATTTGCTTCTATCTGCCAGGTGGAATTGACAGCTGGCAGCTCAACATCCCACAAAGACCAGATAGCCTCTAACAAACACCATCAGACTTCCTGTTCCCACTGTCTCTGGCTCTCATTCCCCACCTCGGTTGTATTTTGGACTCAGCCTTTGCTCCTTCCCTGTTCAGATGGCCTACTACATACAGCTCTAACACTGCTTATATTTCACCACAGCAAATATTAATTACTCACATATTGTCAAAGACATTGCAACCCATTTATTCACAGCTTTTGACAGGGGAAATCGACGTCCTCATAGGAAATATTATAACACAGAATAACATTTTTATTGGAAATAGTTGTCTGCTTCACCTGCTTTTTCTTTGTAACATCAAGCAAAAGTAACCAGACATTTCCATGTCACAGAATTTATTCTTCAGATTACCAAATATATCTTCCTGTCTCTCTCACTGAGGGGACACAAGATTATTACACCCTATGTATAATCCACCGCTGTGCTGAAAGTTCAGTGTTTGCTTGAGTTAGGTTGCATGCAAACAAGAGATAACATACCTACTACTTTAAACAAATGAAGCAATTGCTCTTTCAGTTTGAAAAGCTTAGCCAGAAATTGGGTTTTTCTTGCCAATAAGCACAGCCATGTACAAATTGTATCAGCGCAGTGTAACTTTTTTCATGGAAGTTTCCGAAACTATTACAGTCAAATACACAGAAAAATTAAAACACAAAACAAACAACAAACACAAAGAGACACCCACTCAAAAATCTAAGGAGTACTTAAACAAACAGCAAGACAAGCCACTCTTTGAAGTGTTATGCTCCAGTGGGAGGAAAAGAGATACCTGTGAGAAATTGAAGCCGAGCTCCTGGAAGCATACAGCTGGCAGAAAATGTTTATTGCTGAACATCTAAAAAAATCACAGCTTAAAAAAGAAGTATTCAAATACCTTATTCAAATAACCAGACAGAAAACATACCAAAAAATATTATTATCTCAAATGAGGCACCAACATACAGTGCCAACTCCACTCAGGTCTGTCCATGTTCTATTCATATTATCAGGTTCCAAAGATTAATGGATGAAACACAAGGAATAATTCAACTCTGAAATTCACTTGTGTAATGAATGTAAGGTTGTGGGTTTGTCAAGATCCTATGATTAAGTTACAGTTCTTCAACTGCCATATACATTTCACTGAAAAAGAAACAGGCCTAGAGAAAAATGAAAATAAAAATTACTTAATGAAAATATCAACCTTAAGTTTTATTTTTTCACCTTGCAAATTGAAGGAGTTAGTAGGAGTCCCGGGAAGGCTCGTGCTATCTGATATATCCAACTACCATACTGAGGTTGCATCTTTCTTTTCTTGTGTTTACTTTTGCCCTTGACGCAAGGAAGACTCCAGAGGCCTAGAAAATCCCTTGGCAGTGAATGTCTGTGCTGTAGGATGTGCTGCTGGAATGACTTGCAAAGACATGGGTGTGTGTGAGTTCTGATCAGCTCTGCTTTAGCAAAGCGTGTAATTCTGAAGGGAATACTACTCATCCTATTTACTGCTTTAGTCCAATCGTACAGCCAGACTGAAACTGCCTGCAAGGAACCTGTGAGCAAGTGCTCTGTGCTGAAAAGATCTCTCACAGGGAAAGCTCTACTGTTTCCAGTTTTTACCAACAGTACCTATTGTTCACCTATTTCCTGCAGGTGCTTTCAATTTTTCAATTATTTTAAATACAATTAAGCTTATCTACTTTATTTCTGGAAAGATTAAGTATGTAAAAGCTTCTGAAGGTTGCAGTGCATTTTATATGTTAAATAAACCTGAATGGTATTTATTTATATCTGAAGAAACAAAGTGCATTAGAGAGGACGTAGCTCTTTAATTTGCTAGCAGGTTGACTGATCAGCAAGTATGTACTGGTTGGCTATGCCAGAACATGCCAGCCACAAAGCTCCGTGCTAATCAGACAGCACATGCTATCTGAACATCCCACAGGGATCATCACAGCACTTAGCAGAAGCTGGGAACTACTGAGGCTGAGGTGGGAGACGGATTTGAGAGAGAAAGGAAAGAAATCTTCAGCAAATTAGATATCTTATCTGCTCCTGGAACATACTGTTTTGTTTTCCAGTGTGCCAAATTCAATAGATTAGTATATTAGAAAATGTGAAGGTAAAGCAAAGCAAAGTGGCATTTGGGGTAGGCAGCTATGGATGGTGGCTGTTTATAACTTGATAAGAATACTCTAGATCAATTCTGGAAAGCTGCTCAGTCACTCACAGTAAAGTATGATCCAGTAGGATAACCTATTTAATTAAGTGCACTGCTACTTCTGCTACTATCTGCACATCCTCCAAGATGGATGCCCTAATTTATGAAAAACACTTCTTTCCTTTCTTTAAAAAGACATTAAACAAAAACACACACACACAAAAACCCGCACCAGAGCTTCAGATCAACTTTTCTTTTCCTCTCCCCCTCCCCCCCCCCCCCACAACTGAGATGATCCTTTCAATATCTCTGCTTCTCTACTTTAGCTATAGTCTGTCCAGCAATTAGTAAATGTGATTGTAGGCTAGAAACAAATTCAATGTTTTCAGGTGCTCATTACTAAAACTATTAAGTCTCTGGAAAAAGAAGCAGACAGTACAAAGGCAGTAAACTATCTTCTCCTGTTTGTTATTTTTTTTCTATTGTTTTCAGTAATAGCTACGATAGCACATACTGATAATAATGAACTAAGCTCCATTCTCCTGCTCCCATTGTAATAGGGATTTTATTTGTTATCCAAGATTCTCTAATACTAATGCTGGTTTGTCTTAGTATTTACCCGCAGCCAACCTGTGTTTAGCACTAAGTAACATTTATCAGTTGCTCACAATCCATTTGAAAAGTACTACTTCTAGCCTAAGGCTCTTTCAAGGCCAGTTTATGATGATAATTTTGAAAATATATATCATAGATAATTGTTACAGGCATGCAAAGAAACTTTTGCCCTGTTCTTCTCAGCTTCTTGTACTACAGGAGTGAAATCCACACATTGGTACATACTGATATGACAAAATGCTTTGATTAAATTTCAAGTTCACCTCAAATCTAATCAACAGATGCAAAAACTTGTTCTGAGAAACCTGCTACATTCTCAGCTATATTTATACTCACAGAGAATTTAGATGAATTAGACCAGACAAAATTTGCAGGAAGATTCTCAGAAGCCAAGAAAGACTAATAAATTTCAGAGTGTCAAGCCACAGTGCTGATCCAAAAGTCAAATTCTGTTTTTCTTACTCATTGTGAGGGGCATTGTGAGGGGCAATGCTTTTTTACTGAGAGCAAGAACAGGCTTTTGACCCAGACTTTAAAAAGGCCTACATTTAACCTTACCAAGTTTAAAATAAACTTCGCTTCACCTTTAGTTTTGCTTGAACTAGACATGTTTCACCTGGCTCAACTTCCTATATTTTGGACAATTATTCCTTCCAAACTGCTCGTCAGCAAAGAGCTACATTCCATTTTCTCTGTCACTATTTAGAAAACATTCCAAGTTAAGTAAGAATGTACAAATCTATGAATAGGTAGTTGTCTGCTATAATACAAACAATATTAAATATATATATGTATATAGGAAAATTCCTCCTTGAGAATTACCAACTCAAATAAACCCTCCTTTGCTTACAGGTTTACCTGGTGAAAGATCAGTCAGCATAGTTGTTTATACTTGGGTAACTGAGATACTCTATCGTCCCTTTCCTCTCCATCTCCCCAGAACTTCTGTCTCTGGTTGTCCATAAGAGGTTAGCGAATACTGACAGACAAGTACAGAGAGGTGGATGTTGGTTCTCTCCATTTCTTGTAACTACATTAAAAACCAGAAAGACAATCAGCAGATCACTTGATAAACCAGAAAACAAACACCAAAACTTGTGCATCGCTCTCTTTGATCTAAAAGTCATCTGGCAGAAAAATCAACTGACTAGCAAGGTGCTCAGTTAACTTACCACTTAGGAAAAAATTACCATCTGGCCAATCAAATACCTTAAAATTCTAAATGCCAACTTCTACTATCAAAAATCTTAGACTGTATCAGGGAATTTTTAACATATTTATTTTAACACATCCTGAGAATTTCCTATATTGAGAATTCTCCATCTCTTCATACTGTATTGCATTGTCATAAATTCACTTTTTTCCTCTAGTTGGAAAATTGCCTTTCCCTTAATGATTAATTGAAACTTAACTATTTATGAGAAATGTACACAGTTCAGTGGACAACTCTAACTCGGTTTGAATGGAAAACATCTATATAAAATAGCTCAGGGTCACCAACAGAATAAAGACATGTTATCTAAGCCTTCAATTAATGTCTTTTTACTTTTTTTCATAACGACACATAATGGCCTTGTAGAAGAATAACAGATACCTTTATGATACATTCAGGGATTTTTATAATTTAATAGAAACCACGAATGGAAATAAAGCTATTAATAGAGCACGTGAGTTCAATCAGCAAACCACAGCAGCAAGTTTGGCACAGGTGATGGACAATTTAACATTTTTTTTCTATGAGAAATCTATGAGAAGTGAAAAATGCTGGGCTAACTTCATGTTTGCTTTAAGCAGGTGTCACACTTCTTTTTGATTGTTTGTTTGTGTTTTCCTCCAAATTAATTATGCCTCTTTCATTTAGCATCTCTTCTCCCCACTACAGGCCAGTTGTATATTTCTGCTTCTTTTAGAAGCTAGGAAATCAGAGACAGAATCCTCCTCTTACATAATTATTTCACTGCTGCTTCTACTTATCACCTCAAATGTGCTTCTTTCCATCAAACTGCAGAGTCACTGTTCTATTGAAGGAATTTGGCCTCAAAACAGCTGTGACAGCATTAATGCAGAAGTATTTATGGAAACTAAATGCAAGGTAAAAGCAATAACATAATTTATATTATGCAGAATAATCTTACTTTATCTGTAGTCTCAACCAGCAGTCTGTTAAGGCATTTTGGATTTGAGGTAAATGCAATTCTTGTCAACAGGGAAGGTTTTTTATTTTGTGCTTTAAATAATCCAATTGGAGACTATGACTTGCTGCTACAGCTGCCTTCATTACTTAACTTTGGGTTTTATTCTAATTTTTTTTTCTCTGGCTTTTTCTTTTCTTTTGCAAATCACTTTACCTTTGCTTTATAAACTTCCTCATTGTTACGTTGTTTTAGTGCCTTGGTTTATTTCCTCTGACAAATACAATATTTATCTTCCCGTGGATTACTGTATTCTATCACCATCTACCAAACATTCAGCTTTAAAAGAAATAAACAGACTGAAAACTGAAACAAGCCAGACTCACACACAGTCACATACCTGCATTCAGTTTGCTTTTCACTCCATTGTCTTTCCTGAAATGACATTTAAAACTTGATCTAACGTGTTACATTTAATTGAAATGTAGAAACAGAAGGGATTATCATATTATTTCTTGCAACAGTCACCCCAACAAACTTAAATCAAGTTAAGTGTTTCTGTCTCGTGCATAAGTCATACCAAGCTGTCCCAAGCATCTCCAATAGTAAAATATGGGCCACATGCTTCCACAATAGGGAAACCAACACTAATGTTTTCTTCTAACTCGATCTGAAAGGCTGTTTATTCTACAGCCATGCTTGATGATTAGATTTAAAGTATGTGATAAGAATTAGGCAAGAATACAAGGAAAGTTTCTCTCATCTCAGCAAGACAGCATCCCCCCCTATCTTTTTCATTTGTTTAGAGTTATCTGTGCATTGGAAAGAAAAAGGCTTTCTGATGCTACAGGAAGTCACCAGAAACCTTTGAACCACAAGATGATGCAGAATGCTGGAGATCAGAACAAAGATACAAGACAGTTCTTAAAAGCTGAACCTCTGTGTGTATGCTTTAATTCTGCAAGAGCCTACCTGGATGGAGGAGGGCACAATCGGGCACTGACTCCACCAGAACCTAAATGCTGGCATCTGCATACCACTGAAAACAGAAGTAGGAATTTTACAGTCCATTTACAGTCAAAAGTTTGTTCCACGGTGAATAATTCACCCAATTGCTTACACGTTCTTCATATCTCTTAACAGAATGCCACTTCCTATAGCACAGCTCCAGGAAGCTGCATCCCACACTAATCACAGGAAACTGCCTTCTTATTTGGTAGTAACCACCACATATGAGAATACAGTCATGCAGGCAGTTTTTTTGCTGGTTTTTTTTTTCTATTAATTTTATCTTTATAAACAAGCACAGTTACAAATTCTTAATTTCCAATTGCTATCTTTAGAATGATTTTTTCCTTGCATTGTGTGTTGCCACGTGTTGGAATGATAACTATTGACCCCAATAGCATTTCTGTGACAAACTGTATGTGCCAGGGGGTTCTCTCTGCTCCTCCAGAAAGTTCTGGATTCGTTTGCCAGCTCCAGCCTCGCCAGATGAAAGGAGCATATCTCCAAAACATTCGCTCCTTCCACATAGTGTGAAAAACAAGGTTTTGGTACAATAACACGAGAAAATGACAGCAAGGAACAGACTTCATATTGGTGCTTGTGGAACCACCTTTACTCATAAAGGACCACACTGCCATCCTGCCACAGGATGAAGCATCTAAGTTCAGTCTCATGGAGAATAACTGATTAATGCTGCTCAGTAATTTATTGCTTCAGGCTAGGTCCACTGCATCATTCATTTCAAAGCCCAGCTCCAACCTTTGCTTCAGGAAGAACATTCTCTCTCCAAACTCTGGTTTTCAAAGGTTCTAACTTCCCAAGCCACCTATTTTAACTTAAAACACCGTGTTTACACTCAGGACTCAAAGGTGAGTTTGTTTTCATTTCAGATGTGATTTACCATCACGCCAAACCACTATATAAGTACGCCTCAACCCAAACCACTGCGTAACAAGAAACAACCCGAATTTCTGTGGAAAAAAAAGCTCGTTTACTACAGACTGAAACACTCTGAAGGCTCAGAAGCCTGTTTGAGAACTCACTCGTGGATAGAACGTGCCAAACTGCCTTACCAGGTGAGTGGAAGAGGCTCTACCTCCATGCTTAACCACTTAATAATTCATGATTTTAGCAAGATACCACTCATAATTCGGGCATTTAGCGTCCATCAGGGTGGGGTACAAACACCCGCAGAACACAGAACACGGTGCTTCCCCACGGAAGCCACGCAGGAAACAGATAAAACCGCCCCCTCCCCTCACAGTAAGAGCCCGCCCCCGGCTCCGCGCGCTCCCGGCGAAGCCTCGCGAGAGGCCGCCCCGCTTCCATGTTGCCACGTTCAAAGCCGCCGGCGATGGGGAGCGTGGCGGACACGCGCAGCCCTCACGCAGCCGCTCCGCCCGCCCCCTCCGCTCTGCAGCCAATCGGCGCAGAGGGAGGTCACGCCCCTTCGCCCTGTGCGCTCCGCCACTGGCTGGAGGCTGCGGGCGGGAGGGGAGGGGGCGTGCCCGGCGCTTGGCTGCGGTGGCTGCCGGCGCTCCCGCACGCAGCGCTCGGACGGCGGCGGTTCCTGACTCATTCCCGGTCTAGCCCCGCCCCGCCCCGCGTTACCTGACAGGAGGCGCCATGGCCTCCCGCAAGGGCTCCAAGGGCACCGGCGGCGCTCCCGGCCCCGGCTCTAAGCGAGGTGAGTGGGGTCTGCGTCTTCTGGAGGGGGCGCGGCGGGTGAGGGGCGGGGGTCCGCCGCTCCGTTCCGGCCTTCCTCTGCTCTGGAGTTCAGGCGGAGGCGAGACGTGGCCTAGGCGGCTCCGGAGAGGTCCTCTGAATGGATCGGGGCGGGTCTCAGGCGTCGGTGGTCCTATTCCAGAGGCCTGGGGAGGAGCTGAGGTGCCCGGTGGAGGACTGCGGTGGTTCGCGCGGTCGTCTGCGTGTATTTGGAACATCATCTTCCAGTGCTGTGCCCAGAAGCAGCGGTCTGGGTGTGCTGGATCTGTTACAGGTGCATCAGCTGACCTGATGGCTCTACCGAGTGCAGGAGGGTAGAGGAGTCGTCCTGGAAGCGTGCAAGCAGAAGGCGTTTTGGAGAGAGCTGCCCCTCCGGCAGTGCTGCACCAAATCTGAGTTAATAAACCACTCTGCATTGTGTTGGTGAGTTAGGCAGGGAAAGCCTCGTGTGCACGGGGTTCTTTCAGCGCAGCAGATCGTGCCTGAATGAGAAGGAAGTCTGCTTCCAGAGGCACTGAGCTGCAGGAGGTAGAGGAGGTGTTCCTACCAAAGGTTTGAGCACTGTCACTCGGTTCTGAGCTTGGCATGCACAGAGCCCTGGTGATGGATGGAGTGCAATGAAGATGGTACTGAAGCAATCTCTGCCGTTTCTCCTTGAGTACAGCAATAACACGGAGAACAGTATTCATTAAGGGATGAACTATATAGGATTAGCTTGTCTATCACATGATGAATTGAGAGAAAAAGATTTCAAGTGCTGTTTAGGCACGAAAGAGATGATACGCAGTGATAACTGAAGTGGGTGGTTGCTTTTCGTTTCATCATATTTCAATTCCTGGCATGGGCAATAGGCTCTGTGTTACATTTTTTCCTTGGAGTGGGGCTACTCATTGATTATCTGCAGCATTAACTAAGCTGAAAACATATTTCCAATGATAATGTGTGAAGAACATGCATCTCTTGTACAATTTTGAATACTGCAGAGACTCAAGCAGTTCTGTTGTTATTTTAAATATTGCTTTAAAGATTGGAGGATGTTTTCAAAATGGTTTTATCAGGAAATTAAATAAGTATCAAAGCATTCTGTAGGTTTTTATTTTCAGACTAAGTAAGATCATATATATATATTTGGATTATTAAAAACAGTCTGGTTTGTGTACTTGCAGAGGGAATTCTTTATTTACTGTTGTCAGTGAGGGGTGTAGCACTATGAGTAATGTGTTAGGCAGGCTCCTACGATGTAACTTCTTAAATCTAGACAAATCTTTGGCTAGTTTCAGCTACTACTAGATAAAATCTTTTGGATAAGAGTAGAAACTGAGGTTTGAGGCTGATGCCATTTTCTTAGGTGGAGCTGCAGAAAGAGGTGATGGATGGTGACTCCCAGGTGAATAAAAGACCACTGTGAGGAGCAGAATCTTTACAGCACGCCTGGAGCATTCTGCAGCTCTGAGCTGATTGGTAATTGAGGCTGTGAGGCATGGAAACCTCAGCCTTGAGGCAGTTCTCTAGTACTCACTTTCACAACAGCTTGTGGGTGAGGATGAGGCTCTTTGCCACAGCATTGCTCATAAGTCTGAAACCACGAAGTTTACAGTGTGTCTTGAAATCTGTGCAATGCTTGAGTCTGAATGCAGTAATCTGCTTCAAGGTTTCCTCATTAGGAGATGTTGTCGGTAATGTTATGGATAGATTAGGCCTGAAATAGTACTAACTGGAGCGTTCATATAACTGTCTTAAGTTTCACTGAAATGTCACAAGTGCAATAAAGTATCACTTGGTCTTGAATTAACTCAAATTTCACAAGGCAGGAAATTTGGAAATACCTGAGACATTAGCAGGTGTCTATGAAAAAGCCTTCCAGTAAAAGTGAGGAGCAGCAACATAACTGCTTTCAAAATATAGGTGGATGAAAAAGTCTGAGTAATGTTATAGGCCACATTTATTTGTGGAATTAAGGGTAGTGCTGCTAAGACGTTTAACTTCATGTGATATGCTGCTGTATTTTCTCTTACAGTACTTAAGGGAGTACTTAAATCTAATTCTCACTGGTCCCATAGTTATGCAGTACTTGGTGTCTGTCTTCTTAATAGTTCTGTGTTTTGGATGGAGGGAGATTTGACATCAGAACTAAAAATGCAATTTCTAATGTGTCACTTCTGTGATGCTAGTTTATGAGATGGCACGTTAGGAATTTTATGCTCTGTACCTGCTTTGTTTGTAAAATGTGTTTAAATATGATAATTTGCACAGTGCTTGAATGGAAACATGGCCCATATGTCTGCACAGTGTTTTCCTTTTTCTTTTTTTTTTCTTTTTGTTAAGGAAGTCCTTTATTTTCTTGTCATATATCATCCAGATGTTTCCTAGCCTTAGTTACTTTACCAGTGATTTAGTATCGAGCTTCTATAGTGGTTACTTAGAATTGCCTCTGGAAGAAGGTGGGAAAATACTCCCTGTGGCAGTTATGATAGAAACTATAAAAAAAATCCCTCCAGCTCATGTTGCTTAGGTTGTGGCAGCTAAAATGTAAGAAGTCTGTATTCTCTAGAGGAAATTTAACCTTTGTGAGTGCAACGGAGCTCAAGAGGGAGACTAGTTCTCTAGTTAGTTGGACGCTGTACAAAAAGCACATTTCTGACACAAACATTCCCCGCTTCTATAGGTAATTGCATCATTATTTTCTTGGCACATTAAAAACCAAATTCCTGCTTCTGTAAGTTCTCTGGCTCCAAGGTGTAACAGCTTAATCTTTATAGCAGCAATTGAGAAGGCCTTCTGACATAGCCTACTTTCCCTTGCAAGATCCCAGAAGATGTTTGATTTTTTACTTCTCCTTTTTTGAGTGATGTAGGGTCCCTGTATTACCAAATGCAAATCTGTTGCCAAGCATTTCACTCCATTTTTATTCATCTTTTGGACCTCTGAAAGTCCGAAGTCCATTAATCTCATCCTTTCATTGTTTTCTGGGTATTTTTTTTACCTTTTTTTTTTGTTAAATTTATTTGTTTGTTTTCAGTTGACCTGATGTCCTTATCCAAATGCAATTCTGTGTTAATGTTAATTCCTTTTTCAGTTAACAGCATCGCTGCTATGAAGATATTTGTGCATATTGATTTGCGTGAACTTTCATACTTCATTTAATCTCTCTTCCAAAGACTGCATTATAGTGTACTTTCTCTGTGTGGGAATCTTAATTAGTTTTTTTTTAATTTATCTAAATTGCACAGAGAATTCATCAGCTAAGCGGATGACACTTCTTTTTTTCTGCTCAAGTTGCTTTGATGTCTGTTTTGGCCATCATCTTCACAGCATTTCTTCTGAAACTTTAAGGGATTTTTCAGTTCAGTGCTGTCATCTTTTAGGTCTATTTGTGTGAAACTTCCACTGTGCTGTTAGCTATGGAAAGGTACAGTGATGGACTATGGACATCATTCTGCAATGAAAAATAATCAATTTGCACACAGCATGTGAGTCATTTGTTCATACTGAATGATATTTGGATTACCTTCCCTTGAAAAATTGTGGAATATAACTCATCCTGCCTTCTGAGATGCTGCTATGTAATAAGGACATAGGCAAAAGTTCAGCCTCTTCTGATCTAATTAGTGTAGGTGGAAATCTCAGACTTGCTTTGTGCTGTCTGACGTATGTTAGCTGTATGCAGTAAGTCACTGTGGGACAAGAACTGCTATTTGTTGTGGTTCAAATACGGAGGAGCTTAGTGCTCTACATCCATAAGGCTGCCTGTGTTCATATATTTTTCTCAACATTTCCTTAAAAGTTTACATGGTATAATAGGAGAAGTAACTTTTTTTAGTAGTGTCTGGAAATAGAGCTTCTTTAAAATGAAGGGTGGAGAACTAAAGTGTCACTAACAATATCAGAGGCACGAAAGGCTGAAGTGTATTTTCTCAGTGTTCAGCAGCCACTTTGAGAATGTACCTGCAAGTTTCCTGTCTGAGTAAGGAGAGCTGGTAATGAGGCTAGACTGACAGTCCAGGGTGAGTTTGAATCTGCACTTTGAACTTCTCCAGGGATGGGACGTCCCCAGCTTCTCTGGACAGTGCATTCGAGTGCCTCACCACCCTCTGAGTAAATTCCTACTTAGCATCTGACCTAAATCTCCCCTCTTTCGGTTGAAAGACCGTTGTACTATCACTTCAGTTTCTCTCTTGTCCTTTCACTATCAGACAATGTCAAAACTTGGTCTCCCTCTTGTTTCTAAGCTCTCTCTAAATACTGGAATGCTGCAGTGAGGTCACTCCAGAGCCTTCTCTTTTCCAGACTGAACAAGCCCAGCTCCCTTCCCTCAGCCTGCCTTTGTAGGAGAGGTTCTCCAGCCCTCTGATTATCTTTGTGGCCCTCCTCTGAAGCCATTCCAGCAGCTCCACATCCCTCCTATACTGGGGCTCCAGGCCTGGGCACAGTTCTCCAGCTGGGGCCTCACAAGAGCAGAGTGGAGAAAGGGATAATCACCTCCCTTGCCCTGCTGGCCACCCCTCATCTGATGCTGCCCAAGGTTCTGCTGGCCTTCTGGGCTGCAAGAGCACACTGCTGGCTCATGTCCAGCTTTTTGTCCATTGGGACCCTCAAGTTCTTCTCTGCAGGGCTGCTCTCAATGAGTTCTCCTCTCAGTCTGTTCTCATATCTGGGATTGCTTCGACCCAAGTGCAGCACCTTGCGCTTGGATTTAAACATGGAAGGTGGGCAGTCTGACTTGACATGCTGAAGTGATGGCTGGATAATTAAGGACTTACGTAAAGACAACAAAATTTACTAGTAGTAAAAGGCACGTGTGTTAAAATCATCTTTAATTGTGAAGTTCATGAAGTGGTGGGACTTCAATATTGCTGTTTCTTGAAACTGAAAGTACTTTATGGATAACTTTTATAAAACAGCAACAAAGAAACAACTGAACCATTCCTTTTCAGCTGGACCCATTTCGAATCACTTTCATAACACGTAAGAAGTGTTCCTATGCTAATTCTTACATTGAATTCTTCATTGTAGAGAACTTGTGCAGTGAACTTCTGGTTTACCCTGAGAGGTTCTTTCCTGCTGAAGATCACAAACTGGTAATCTGTGTGACAGCCTGCAGCAATATTTTTCTTTAACCGCATTCTACCGACGAGCTCTTTGCATGGAAAGGTTTTGAGATATGCTTTGAAGTGCAAATCGTAACTCATAACATTATATGTCTTTAAACAAAGTGTAAATGAAGTATGCTGGTAGTTTGAACAGATTGTAGTGCGTGTGGTTCAGCTTTGTGAGAACTTCTTAAATGAAACAAGCTTTGCTATCTCCTTCCTATGTGTTTGCACTGTTACTATGCATGTGCTTAACCAGTGTAACAAATGCTAAGTTGTTTAAAGACTTCATGTGTAACGGCTTCAAAAGTGAGAAGTCTTATAACTATTGAGTAGTGGTTTCCTGATTTTGTAACTTCAATTCCTGAGGTTCTGATTCATTTATAATAAACAATTACTAAAATTTCTCACTTTCTCTCTTTTTACATTAGTGTGTGCTGGGTTTTTTTGTTTGTTTTGTAAGGGGGGGGGGGGGGGGGGGGGGCTTTTGTTTTTATTAAAGGAAGTTCAGTTAATGGTTTGTAACCGTGAAACAACGCTTCCCATAAGTGAAGGAAGCAGTTCTATCTTCTTAAGCAAGGAAGTTTTGAAAATACTGTTGCTACTGCAACTGATATGTTCTAATAACATTGTTTTAAAGCTGCTTATACACACAAGACTCCATAATGACTGTAGGTATGAGACACCTACAAATTCTTTTGAACTCTGTAGGAACTGCAGTTGCATTCCACCTCTGTGAAGCTACACCTCATTAAATATATTTTGAATCAGACTTTAAACTTTGCTGAGTTTCAGGCATTAAAAGGGATTTTAAAATGTGCTCTTTTGGTTTTTTTTCCTCCCCATGAATACAGTGCATAGCAGAATTGTAGGCTGTAGCCTGGCAACTGGAGTTTTATTGGGTTATATTTAAAACTCCTTCAAACTATGGAAAAAGTAATTGAGAGAAAACTACATCATCTGGTTTATTTCCTTTGTGTCTTAACTGGGACTCATTGCTAAAACAAATTGATATGACCCACATTACACAACAGGAAAATGGAACAAGGGGAAAAAAAGAAACTAAAATTAATACCAGCATGCTGTATGCAAAGTTGAGAAGTTTCAACTTTATGTAATAGAAACTTTATGTTATAGAAACCTTTTATAAAGGTCACCACCAGCAGAATTTGTATATTCTGGGCTTAAATACTTCTTGCGTTTCCTTCACATTACCTTTCCTGAACTCTGCTCTAAATACAACCAAATATGTGATTAACCTTGTAATTATATAGGAATATTGGCTACATTGTGTACTTGTAAATCTTTGTTGCTTGTATTTGAGTGATCTAATTTAGCACTTTCTAAATTTTCTATGTGGGAGGGAGCCAATTGATGAAAATACTAAAAATCCTTAATTCTGCTTTTATTTGTACTGATGGCCTAATTTCTCCTTATCAGTGTTATACATACAGCTCAGGTATGTTGAGCCTGTACTGAGATGGTACAATTTCTTTCTAAGATTGTAGTCTTAACCTTGAATTGTGTTGTAAATGTAAAAGAACTTCAGAAGTTGGCTTGAAAGAGGAGGGGAGAGTCAAATGGGTTTGAAAATGAAGGTTGAATCAAGTAAATTACAAGTGAAAGGTTCTGAGCTCCGTTTTGGACATACGTTTTGTGTCTGTATTCATATGAAAACAAAACTTGAGAAAAATCATTGAAGTGTTTTTGAAAAATATCATTGGGTTTAAGAAGGTTTAGTTTTCTATTCAAATATATGTAGATCAGGTAAATAGATCATAAAATATTTTTGTTGTCTTTTTTCCTGAATTTCATATTCGTTGATTCTACTGTCAGTTACTTTGTGGGGAACAGTTTTAAAAGAAATGCAATGTCAACTATTCAGATAGTATGTGGTAGCTGCATTAAATATTGCTTTAAACACATCCTTGTTGGTAGTCAGTATTCATTATAGAACTTGATTGAAGTTGTAAGCAGTGTCATTACTAGTTACTTAAGCAGGGTGCAGGGATGCACATCTGTGTAATAAATTTTAATTGCAGAACTATTCGAAAGAGTCTTCTGAACGTTAGAGAGGAAAAACAAAAGAAACCATGGCCTAAAATTGTCTAGCTTTTGACATTGACCATCTTTCTAGGGTTTTCAGAGAAGAACAGATGTGGCTTCAGGATTTTTTCTTATTAGTGTACATCTCTGTATTCATTTTTACCTCCTCTGACTTCAACATTTACGCTTGCTTTAAACAGAACTCCCAAGAAAAGTTACTAGCTGCAGCAGCTCTCTATAGTGGCAAATAGTGGGCTCCCCAAATGTCAGTGAAAAGTGGAGGGTTACTACTGCAAGTAGAACTTCCTGTTGTGCTGTAGTGCCCTTGAGTGGTTTTAACGAAGCTGTGCAAGCTCATAGGACATAATCAGTAATTGAGTTTCTTCCTGTATTGAATTTGTGACTGTTCACTTCTTGGAAAGAAAACCTGCAGTTATTTAAAAAACAAACAAGCAAAAAACCTAAGTCCTCATAGGAGAAACATATGAAATAAGAAGTAGATTTCTTTCTCAATCCATTTTCTGTTTTTTTTTTTGTTTTGTTTTGTTGTTTTTTGTTTGTTTGTTTTTGAGTTGTGTATGCCTAAGAAGAAATTACTTAAATTTAAAACAGTCAGGATTTGTTCACTGTTTGTAGTAAAGGTCATGGGGTGGTTGGTATTGGAAGGGACCTTTAAGATCATCTAGTTCCAACCCCCTGCTGCAGGCAGGGTCACCTCCCTCTAGACCAGGTTGCTCAAAGCCCCATCCAGCCTGGCCTTGACTGCTTCCAGGGAGGGGGCATCCACAACCTCGCTGGGCAACCTGTTCCAGTGTCTCACCACACTCACAGTAAATAGTTTCTTCCTAATATCTAATCTAAATCTATCCTTCCTCCAGTCTAAAGCCATTTCCCCTTGTCCTGTTGCTATGAGCCCTCATAAAAAGTACCTTCTCAGCTTTCCTCTAGGCCCCCTTCAGGTCTGGGAAGGCCGCTGTAGGATTCTCCCACAGCCTTCCGTTCTCCAGGCTAAAGAGCTCCAAGTTACTCAGCCTGTCTCCATAGGGTAGGTGCTCCAGCACAAGATAAATATAACTAAATGATATTAATAAAAACTAGGAACAAGGTGTGACTTTAATCAGGCAGCTAATAGTCAAAGTCTTGTTTTATATTTTATTTTTTTTCTCCTGAAGATTAATTCCTCTTCCTCAATAATGAATTGTGTTAGCTTGCAGCTCTTCTAAATAGCTCTTCCCATGAACCATAAAGGTAGCTGAAGATGTAAAAAAGGCAAATAATAACAGCTTTATATTCAGGAATGGGCTGAGCTTTAAGAAATACTGACCACCTCCTATTTAAAATCACTGGGTTCTTCTTTTAGTCTATTGTTCTTGCTTTTTTTTTATTTTTATTTTTTATTTTTCTATTGCATAGCTTTGATTTCTTTTAATTAGACTCCGCTCTTCAGTCAGGATCTTCAGTTAAGTGTTTGGAAAACACGTGGTCCACTCTGAGTTCGATTTTGTAGTTGCTATTACAGTACAAACAAATCACACCTACTCCTTATGCTTAACTGTGGTTTCCTTTCTTTTTTAATTTCTCTTATTGCATTCTTCCAGTTTATGCTGATCTGGATGCCCTGTCTTTCTCCAGCTGTGTCCATTTCTGCACTTGTATAAAGAGTTGATGTAGAGCATACACATAATGAATGACTGTCCCAGTGCTTTTGAATTGCAGTGCCTTACTCATGTGCACAGAGAACTAAAAGTGTAAATATTTAGAATCTCAAAAGATATCCTGTGTCATCTGATTCTGAGATTGATTAGATTTTATGGTTTACCTACCTAAAATTTTCTTTTTCGCACCAACAGAAGATTTAGTTTTAACAATGCTGGGTATATTGTCTCTCCTCATACTTAAATGGAATGTGGGTTTGCCGATGGCACCAAGCTGTGGGGTGCGGTTGACACACCAGCGGGACAGGATGCCATCCAGAGGGACCTAGACAGGCTTGAGCAGTGGGCCCAGGTGAACCTCATGAGGTTTAACAAATCCAAGTGTGAGGTCTTGCACCTGGGTCAAGGCAACCCTTACTACTAATACAAGGTAAAGGATGAAAGGATTGAGTGCAGCTCTGCCAAAAAAGACCTGGGGATACTGGTCAGTGGCAAGCTGGACATGAGCAGGCAATGTGTCCTCACAGCCCAGAAAGACAGCTGTATCCTGGGCTGCATCAGAAGTACGGCCAACAGAGTGAGGGAGGTGATCCTTCCCCTCTGCTCTATGCTGGTGATGCCTTACCTGGAGTACTGTGTCCAGATGTGGAGTCCTCAGTGCAGGAGAGACTTGGACCTATTGGAGCACAAGCAGAGAAGGGCCACACAAATGATCCACGAAATAGAACACCTCTCCTATGAGGACAGGCTGAGAGAGCTGGGGCTATTCAGCCTGGAGAAGAGAAGGCTACAAGATGATCTGATAGTAGCTCGTCAGTATCTAAAGGGGAGCTACAGGAAAGAAGGGGATAGACTCTTTAGCAAGGTCTGTGGTGATAGAACAAGCAGAAATGGCTTCAAGCTCAAAGAGGGTAGATTTAGACTGGATATAAGGAAAAAGTCTTACAGCGAGGGTGGTGAGGCACTGGCACAGGTTGCCCAGAGATGAGGTTGATGCCCTGTCCGTGGATACTTTCAAGGAGAGGCTGGATCAGGCCCTGGGCCAAGGTCCAATTTGTCCATTATATATCTATAGTTACACCCTTAGTATTCTGGGTAAAGCCTGAAGATTGAAATCAATTTCAACCTCAGTAGAGTACTTGTAGTTGTTATGATGTGAAAATTTGTAAGAGTGTATCAGTTCAATATGTATGCTTATTTTAAAATCTAGATTCAATATCCAAAAATCATAGAATGTTTTGGGTTGAAAGGGACCTTTAAGATCATGTAGTTCCAACTCCACTGCTATAGGTGGGGTTGCAAAATGTGCAAGTGTGCATACATATGCATGTATTAAAAATGTGTGTATGTATATGTATGTTTATATTATGTGCTTGTGTGTATACATATAAAATAGCTGACCTATCTCACAGTATTGAGATGACAAAGCTATTTTAATAAGAGGAACAGTAGGAGCTACAGAGAATACTGTAAGCTTCTCTTTAATAGGTATTTGACTCAAAATATGTGCAACTGATCACATTCAAAATAGTAGCTGTGCGAAGTAATTAACTGCAATTTTATTGTTGAAAATGGCTTGCAAGAATTCTTTTAGTTGAAGATGTTAATTGTATTTGAAAAGATGATTTGGCAAAACTTGGCCACTTTCTCGTGTGCTCAGCACTGCTGAGGCCGCACCTCAAGTATTGTGTTCAGTTTTGGGCCCCTCATTACAAGAAAGACATTGAGGCCCTGGAGTGTGTCCAGAGAAGGGCAACAAAACTGATGAGGGATCTGGAGCACAGGCCTTATGAGGAGCGGCTGAGGGAGCTGGGATTGTTCAGTCTGGAGAAGAGGAGGCTCAGGGGAGACCTCATTGCACTCTACAACTTCCTGAAGGGAGGTTGTGATGAAGAGTGGTTTGGCCTCTTCTCCCAGGCAACAAACAGGACTGGAGGGAATGGGCACAAGTTGTACCAGAGGAGATTTAGATTAGACATAAGGAAAAACTTTTTCTCTCAGAGAGTGGTCAGGCGCTGCAATGGCCTGCCCAGGGAGGTGGTGGAGTCGCCGTCCCTGGCAGTGTTCAAGAGGCGTCTGGATGAGGAGCACTAAACTATGGTTTAGTGGCTTCCGGTAGCAATGGTAATGGGAGTGTGGTTGGACTACATGATCTTGTAGGTCCTTTTCAACCCTGTGATTCTGTGATTCTATGTGGCTGTCCTCTGCTGCTGATTTATCTCTGTTAGTAGTGCAGCAGTTATACTGTAACATATTTTAGGTTTTTATTTCTCTCCCTCATTTTTTTATATTCCTCTGATATAACTTACCTCTGAAATGCTACCTATACTTATTTTTCTGTTGAGCTGCTATGCTGTTTTTCATTTTACTGTGTTTTTTCTTACTTTTTGTAACTGTACCCTCGTATGCAACTTTCTCGTCATGTGATAATCCATAATTGCTCCTGTACTTCTTCCTACATTTGTGAGAAATAATTACACACATCAGAACAGCTATGGTTGGTGCTTTGAAACAGTCATTATTTCTGTGTTCATATTGTTTTTTTTCCCTCTTATAATCTTCTGCTTGCACTTTGGTAGCTCTATCAGGTGGTATCCTGATTGGCCAGTTACGCTTTCCTAAAATTAACTAAAATAGTGTTCATAGTTATACCATACTGCATAGTTATAGCAAATTTCTCTTGCAGATAGTTTTCAAACTAATATTTATACAGGTGATGTGAGTGATACTACTTTTTGAGTGTCACTGAAGTAACTCAAAGCATTTCAACACCATGGAATGAGTGTATTCAAGAAGTCTGTACTGTTGACTTAACTGATACCAGTCTTCATTTTTAGGTATCTATTTATTTAAGGTTTTTCTTAAGTAATGCTTACCAAAATTACATCAACTTGAGTGTTGTGTACTATAGCATCCACAGAGACAGGTATAAGGGTATGTGTTAACCATGTTGTTCGTGATGAGTTACAGTAGCTCGGTTGTGCAGTCCTTTGGTCCATCTTCTTTTTGGTGATCATTTTCTCAGTTTTAGTTGTAGCTTCCCTGTCAGGGAGGAATGTGTTTTTCATTTCTTGAATCAGTTCTCATAGTGTGTTTGCTTGGAATGGCACAATGTAAAGCTGTGGATACTTGGTTAAAGGTCAGTGTGTGTTTGTTAGTGTGGTAGCTCAGATCAGTAGTGTGTATTTGAAATGAGTTTTTCAACTGTCCCCACTCTCTCTGACTCTATTCACTATTCAGGTGTCCCAGAATATACTTACTTTTGTTTTGAAGCTAACAAAATAGAAAGGTATACTGCAACTGCTTACCCACATTCAGCTTGATAAATAATTTTGAAGCGATCTCTTCCAACCTATGTATGATGTGGATGTCAGGTTGTCAGCATCAATTCTATACTCTGTGACTCCATTTGCAGTAAAATACACTATATGCAAATAGTGCAGCTATGTTGAAGTGGCAACAAATTGCCTAATCTAATGCCTGTCAACATGTTTTTTTATGCAACAGACTACATACCATTGCACTTAAAACTGATTCTCTTTAATAAGCTATTGATTTCTCCATACACAGTGAGCTTTTACCTTTGCTTAATTTCTTCTATTTATTTATAAACCTGTTGTGCATCATGCGTGTTGCTGGAACAAGGAGGTCTTTCTTAAGTCATCCGTTCTCCTTAATGTATTCAAATGGCTTTAAAGTAGTCAAAAGAGACATTGCTTATAGAATTATCTGCCTGCACTTTCTTTACATCCCCTTGAGAAGTCTTAAACTCATTGGAGTTCTGCCTGCAACTACTGGGAACTGCGTCTGGGGATTAGTTACTAGATAGTAAAAATCAAAGATGATGTAGGATGGCTTTCCAAATACCTTGTATAATGCTTCACTTTTTTCTTACTGTATTTTTAAAGAAGGATGAAAGAGGAAAAGCAAAGTGCTAAATAGTAAAGCTTTGATCAGGACTGCTGCCAATGGGACAGGAGTTGATTTCTCCCTCTTCCACCAAAAGGGAGCTGCCTATTGTTTGAGTGCGAAAAGGACAGTTTGCTAAAACAGATGTGAATTGGATTATTGTGTTGTTAGTTCTTCTTCTTTTCTGGTCCTTGAGAAGAAGGACAGCATGCCGATCACTTGTGTTAGTTTTAAATTGAAAAAAATAGCATGCGTGTTTTCAGAATTTGAAGGAGGTGTGATATGAGTTTTGGAAAAGAAGGGGGGAAGAAAGCAAAATCAGCACCTCTGGTGCTTTCAATGAATGTGCAGTAGAATTCTTGCCTAGTACGTGATGCATTACGAGGAAACAGGCTTTGCTTTGGCAAAATTGTCAGAACGCCTTCATTCAGTCTGCTAGAAGCAAACAGCAAGTATTCTGGAGGAACTGTTCTGATCTGAAAATCCCTCAGCAACAACACGCATAATCAATTCAAAGGGATTCCTAGACTCAGCGGTACGTTTCAGAAATGGGCTGTCTTTTTGAGTGATAAGCCAACTGGAAAGAGTCAGTCTGCACAGGAGTTTGGGAAGCTGCTAGAGGAGTGACAGCGTGGAGAAAGTTCCTTGGGCGAGGGCCAGCCTGACAAATGCAAGCAGGCAGGCTTTGTGTCCGGACTTGTGCTCCAGCTTATGCTGGTGGATGTAACGCCCTCAGAGTGCGGGCAGTGAGGCGCTGTGGATGGCAGCAGCGTGCAGCGCAGTGTGCTTGATTTCATTTGCTATGTGTGACGTTGAGAGATTAAGGGGAGGGGAAAGGATCAGCTACTCAGGGTGCTCTGTTAAGAGGCGCAAGTGAATTTGATTGTCGTCAGAACGGGATTGCCATATGAGTTCTGAAAAGCATTTGGCTCTTGAAGATAACCGCTCTAAAAATAGACTTTTTGGAGGAGAGTTTTCACTTTGGTCCAGTTTCGGGTTCCAGCTGAGCTAGCTTTACGAAACTCATCAGCTCCTGTTGCAAGACTACAGTGAGGATAAACGTCTTCTTACTCTGCCTTCAGTGCTAACTTTTGGAGATAACGACACGCTCACTTGGTGGAAATTGAACACCAGTGTTATGGCTGACGACACAGGTACAATCCTAACTGTTTTTGTGAGCAAACTGAAAATGCATGGTTGCAAATACTGACTCTGTAATCAGCAAAATAAACGGCTTACTGTGGCATGTAGGTACTTTCTGGTCGGTTTACTGTTAGTCTGCATTACTGGCCGCCTCTGGTTTTGATTCAGTGTTTCCCGGAGTAGAGAATTCTGGATTTATGCAGATTCCTACTTGTAACTTTGTTTCTCTTTGAGTAGAGCACACATTATTAACACCGGGGACATTATTCTGGATGCAGATATCTCACTTGAAAGTTATTTTCGAAGTACGTAAAATTGCTGAGCACCTTCAATGTAAGCTAAAGTAAAAGGCAAATGTTTTTAATGCTTTTATTTTTCTTTTTTTTTTTTTTAATGTGTTATCTAACCATGACTCTTAATTTGGATGAGTGATATACAGGACTTTTAAAAATTTGCCACTGAGGCATACAGCACAATTTAAGACTTTATGATGTCTGCGTAAAGCCATCTGGTGGTGTAAGCGAAGGCTTGCCAGATATGGAAGGTGACCTACTTTGGACATGGCTGGCAGCGGGCACAGGGAAAGGACTTGAATGTAGAATTAACTGTCTGGAATGCGTTCTAAGCTGGAGGCAGTCTTCCGTAATGGCTTGCAGTTTTTTGTTCTGACTGTGTGTGTTTGGTTGTCTGTTGAGGGCACACATGAATTTTCTGTTGCGTGACTTCCATGGGTGTCACAGCTACCCAATAAAGCTGCCGTGGTGGAATTCCTAGCAGAATTTTTCAAGGATTTTGGAAATACTGTGCACAGGAAGGGGGAAACCAGAGCATAAACATGTTTTTTTCACTGTTGTGAAAGACATTTTTTATATCAGAATCAGTTTTGGAGGAAATTTCATGAAACAACTTGTAGATTGAAAAAGAAAAATTACCTTTTATTACTACTTTTTTTTTTTTCCCCTTTTCTTTTCCTGTTCTTCTATTAACTAAAGCCCTTTTCATTAGAGGTAAATGCAAAGTACAAAACAATAAGGTAAATGGATTATTATGAGACAGAGTATGATAACCTTTTCTGTTTTCCTCTCCTAGTACATGGTTTGCTCTAGAACACAACAGTAACCTGCAATAATTTAAAATGTTTTTAGCCTAAAGGTTCATTTTTAAAAGTTTTAAAGCACTCAAATACAGGAATAACCACATTCTGCAGTTACATAACTGATTTTGGAATATTAAAATTTCCACTTCAAGGGTGGCTTTAATAATTTTCATACATAGTTGATAAAATTTCTGAATGTATTACCACGTACTGCTTGCCTCTGCCTGTGTTTTCAAGGTATCCATACGTCTTCCCATAAGGGAGATACGCATAGCTCATAAAATTGTGGCTATGTAATTTGGGTACTCTGTATTAGGAAGTGGAACATGCCTGGTGTGATGCTAAGTTGTCTGTTTCTAAGTATTATTGATAGCTTATACTGAGGAAACTGTGTAATGTAGAAAGTAAGCCAGATGTCTAGTATTTGATCTTTGTAATAATAGGAATAAAGAAATATATTCTTAAATTAAGTACTGCATCAGCTGAAGTGAAGCAGTTGTTTTTTATAGCTCTCACCATGGTACGTAACACTATGAATATAATAAAAAGCTTTTTTATTGTGGCTATGAACCTGATGAAAAGCAGGCTCTGAAGTACCTATCTATAGCTGGAATAAGCCACCAGTCTTTCGTTACTCATCTCTAAAAAGCTACTCCTTTTTTATTCTAATGAGGAATCATGGTAATATTCAGGTCTTAGGGGTATTTTTGTATTTGTCTGTATGTGGACTAGGTCGAAGTAGTTGCTTCTGGTTATATTGTAGTAATTTGGGGAAGATTAGGAAGGGAAATGCAGAGCTTTTTCTCACTTGAGTCACTGTCACTCAAATAACTGAGCTGTTATTTGTATGTTAAGAGATATTTAAGAAAGAGGTTTTCTTATCAAAATGTCCTAATTTAAATGACTGTACTTGAATGTAAAATTTCACTTATGGAGTTTTAATAACTTGAAAAACTTAAGAGAAACAGTGAATTTTGAGCTTTGGATTGATTGCGGTGCCAATTCTCAGCCTCTGTTCTTGAAACTGGATAGTTGTTGTTAAATAGAGTTGAACACGAGCATATGTTTACTTGAGGGCATTTGTTTGGTCACCGTCATTTGAAGAGTGAAAAAAATATTTTTAATGTGGTCTATTGGCAGTATTCTGGGAGATTTCATTGCTTTCTTTAATGCATCTGTGAATGCCAACTGCTGTCCGTTTGCAACTTGGGGATGGATTGCTGGAGCAGCAGGACTGAATATGGCTGGATGGGCAGGGCTTGAAGTGAACAAAGCGGGGCTGGTCAGCCTGAAACTGCAGCCAGTTCTGAAGTGCCAGCCCTGCAGTAGTAAATATCAGGAAGCAGAGGAACAGACTTTGAGCTTTGGTGAAAAGCTGTAGACATCTTTTTAGGTGCACATTTACTACTTTACGAAAAATGATCTGAAACTGGACCAAGCAATTTATGTTTTATGTGAACCTCTGCACAGTTCTAAGAAACAGAAGATGTTTTCAGTTAGTACAGTGCCCGAACTTGAAATTTTACACTTGATGAAGTTTAGATCTTTGCTTCTGTACTGTCATGTTGATTTCATAAGCTAACTTAACCTTGCAGTACTAAGTAGCTCTCAATCTGGTCATTGCTTCAGAAGAAATGCTTTCCTTCGAGTGTTTGTGCTGGTGGGATTGCCCTCTGGTGGCAGTTTGAGAAGTACCCACACAGATGACAAACATCTGAAAAATGTTAAGCTCTGTGCAAATACAAACCAAAGAAGAAAAAGGAGGGATTTCCAACTAAATTGTTGAAGAATATTACATGCGGTTGCTTTATTATTGTTTTTTTCTTGGGGGGCAGGAAAGAGAAGAGTGTTTGGTTTGTTTGGCCTCCTTTACCACACAGATAATCACTGGGATGTCTGTTGTAACTCACAGCGATATGAAAGCTCCAAGTCAGAAGAAACCCTCAAATTGTATAATTATATGCTTAATCATCATTTTTTAGCAATTACACAAATCCATTTTTTTTCTATTTGTGTGCCTTATTTTAACAGAGAGTAAGCATGGAGGAAACAGGAATGGAAAGAAAGAAGGCCTCTCTGGAAGCTCGTTTTTCACCTGGTTTATGGTAATTGCTTTGCTGGGAGTTTGGACGTCAGTAGCAGTTGTCTGGTTTGAACTTGTAGATTATGAAGAAGTCCTAGGTAAGAATTTTAAATCTTCATATGGTGTAATAAAACCCTTCTAATAATGACTGCAACTTACTTTGTGATGGATGCAATTTTACCTTTCAGAAAGGAAACCAAAATATCAAACTTCAGTGTAGGTGAAGCAGAGCAGTCCATAGCTAGTTAGCTGAATTGACAATTGGAGTGCTTCAAAATGACCTACATAAAAATATGCAGTGTAGTTCAAAAAGTAAATTGTAATGCTGAGCTCAATTCTGATGCTAAAATGAGATTCTTGTAAGACTGAAAAAGGTTATTGAAATACTGCATGCATTTAAAAATTGAAGAAATCTCCAAGGTTTGATCTTCATCTTCTTGTATTGTGTATACAGTAGCTCATTAGGAATTCCAGTTTAAGATTTTTTGTTTCAGTTTTCAGTTTTTTCTCAGAAACTTAAAGAAGTGATTGGTTGAAAGTAGGTGGCTAATCTTATTATTGGTTCTTTGATGGACCGTGTTAGTAGTAGTATCAGAACAAACAATTGTCATCTTGTGAATGATCTTTTGAATCACCTCAGTTTTAAGCTTACAACGTTGTTAATTGTCTCAGTATGAAGGTGTTAAGACAGTATTGTTAATGTTATATCTAGAGATGGAAATTTGAGGGTTCAAATTTCAGGATGTGTGTGTGTGTGTAGGTAGAATTATTCTTTCTGTTATAGGCTTCAATATGCAGTTTTACAACTGCTGGTTTTGAAAACTTTACAACTTTACAAATCACTTCTTAGATTTTTTTTTTTTTTAATGTAGACATATTTAAAGAGAAGTTTCTGTCTTGAAACCTAATTAGGTCTAGTGATGCAAATAATGGTTTCTGTATTTTTACCATGCATGCAGCCAAAGCAAAGGATTTCCGTTATAACTTGTCAGAGGTACTACAAGGTAGGATACTAGCGAAGTAAGGTTATTTTACTGTCCCTTGGCTAGAAACTTTATTTTTGTCTTTAACTTTTAATATGTTACTGTTCTTCTATAATGACATGAAACAGTCATTTCTCATCTTTCTCATTCCTCCCATTTTTGAATATGAATTTGAAAATATTATTCTTATTTTTGGTACATCATATTTATTCCACTGTTCTATTGTATTTAACCAAAAATAAATGAAGATCCTTTCTTGATAGATTCAGTGCTGTGATGATGACCTTCTGTCTATTCTAGAACAAAAGTTGAACTTCCTTAAATTTTTTAGTATCATAAAGAACTATATTTCATTCATTTTGCTAGCAATCAAGTTCTGCCTCCATTTAGAGAGGACAAAATTTAATAATTAACTGACAAACCACAAGGAGTCCTTCTGCAGTCAGTGTGCAGAGTTTCTGTCTGATTGAAAGTTTGGCTTGGATTTATGAAAATTAATTAGCTAGCTCTCTACTTACCTCATGATCTCAGGGCACTTCTAATCCTGGACACCATCATTCTACGCTAAAAACTGTTTTTTTAATAGAAACCAGGTTCTCCTTTTGCTTATATTTTATGCTGGCAGAGTTGTTACCAAATTAAAAGTGAGATGTCTGATGTCACCTATAAAAGAGTAGTCAAAGTTTTGTTTACACTGAATGCTATATAGTTGTTCATAAAACTACGAACGTTTTTCCTCTGTCTAGGAAGTAGGTTGCTTTTCTTCTATTAACTTAGCACTGAAGATGAAATTATCTACATATCTATATTCTGAGAACTTAGAACGACTCACAATTTGAAAACAAATTGTGATTATTTTATTATTTTCTGTTTCAATATTTGTTTTCCATTCTTAAGCATGTTGAGCATTTCTTGTGAAGTTAAATTTTATTCTGAACAAAGTTTGTTGCGAGAATGTGCTTCATCACCACATTCCATTCAATATTCCAGTATCTAAACGGGGCTTACAGGAAAGTTGAAGAGGCACTTTTTATTGGGCAGTGTAGTGATGTGACAAGGAGTAATGGCTTTAAACTAAAAGAGGGGAGATTTAGATTAGGTATAAGGAAGAAATTCTTTACAATGAAGGTAGCGCACTGGAACAGTTGCCCAGAGAATTTGTGGATGCTCCATCCCTGGATGTGTTCAAGGCCAGGTTTGATGGGGCTTTGGGCAGCGTGGATCTGTAGTGGTAGGTGGGGTTGGAACTAGATGACCTTTAAGGTCTCTTTCAACCTAAACCATTCTATTATATGTTTGTTTTAAATCTATGAGCACTGAAGTAAATGTGTGGGGAAAAGAACTAACCTGTATTCAGTCTAAAGTCTAGGAAATGAAGACAGGAACTTAAAATATTTGCAATATAAAATACAAGGTGGTTTAAAAAAAGTAGTACTAAATAATCAGTCTGGTAACAGCCTAGCATTGTCAGTTAACCATCGCACATTGAAAACACTGTGTTGGAAACAAGTTTCAGAATTCCTAATTCTGTCTTGTTCTTCTCTTCACATTTTTAGGCAAACTTGGAATATATGATGCTGATGGAGATGGAGATTTTGATGTGGAAGACGCTAAAGTGTTGCTAGGCAAGTACAAAATTGAGAGGAATAATAAACATAATTTATATGTCATATTCATGTTTGTTGTTTTTTCCTAATTGAATAATTTTAATTGATTTGAGTTTTGTGTTGTTTTTTTTTTCCTCATGCAAGTTGAAGGAGCGTTCATTCTCCCTATTTATCACTGTTAGTGTAAATCATGTACTTACGGGACAGTTTTGAAGTTAAGTGGTTGATGCTGCTGTATCCACTGTTACAAGATCATTGTGTTTGTTAATAAGTTGACTGGGGAGAGGCCTTAAGGTGCTTCAAGAGTTAGAACACTATTCTTGTAAACATGATAAGCCAGATCCATTTTAAAATGAGTGATAACAAGCCTTTGTATGTGACCATGAGCACCTGTTTAGCATATTTTTGTACTGTTTTACCACTGTTCTGAGTTCTCCAGGAGTGTTTTATTTTCACTTTTGAAATCCTACATGACTTGAAACACTAGTCCTAAGCACTGGTTTTAAGGAATGTGTCTTTCTTATCACTGAGTGTTTTAAATCAGTTTTAACTGTCAGACATGCTTTGTGATAGTGCCCTTTTACCTCCATTTTTTACCATTACCATCTTCACAATCGAGCATGGAATAAGCACTTGTTATATAAGTGATTTTAGAAAGTTTATTTTTCTTTAATTGGTTGCTTTCAAGTATAAACCTATTCTGATCACAGAAAGAAGTAAAAAGAAGAAAACAAACCCTAGCATAGCTAATAGTAGCTTTAGCAGTATGCAATCTGAAATGTCTCAAACTGGTCAAAGTTATCAGCAGTGTATTAGGATGTTATGTCATACGGTTGGAAGTCCACATTCCATAATAACCAGTTTCTTGTCAGTTTATTTTTCCTCATTTGTGTTTGGGGAAATAAGCAAGTCTTTCACGGGCTGTATGTGTTTAATGCCATCACAGTTGAAGAACACTTGTGCAATAGAAATCACTGAACTTGTTTGCAGTGCTGTGAATGTGAGGGCTATTCTGAATCGCTTCAGAGACACAAGTCAGCTATTAATTATAAGTAGTAGATAAAAGAACATTTTGAATAATGTAATCCTAATCTTCATTAGTTATGGAAGGTGGATGTTAATTTCTTATGGGTCGTATTAGTTTTATTCAGGCTACCCGAACCGTGCTGCTGCTTTGTTTCATCTGTTTTACGCAACTTGATATAGCTGGGAATTCTGCCAATACATGATAGTGTTTCTATTACAAGCTTACCTTATCATGTATTTATACTTAAAATTTGACACTAGAAGGTCACACAGATCAAAAATTGAACTCTTGCTTAGAAGTAATATTTCATCTCTTTTAGAGTATTTTTAGCAGTACAAAGGAAATGGTAATTTCTACAGTGTTACTGAACATTAACATGAATTTTTATGTTTATAATTTTATCAGCTACTAGAAAAATATAACATTAGTTGAAGCTCCCTGTAAGTTACTGTGCTTGTTAGTATTTAAAAATGTACTAAAAATGAACAGCACTATTATTTATGTAGAATACATTTGTATTTTTTTAATTGATACAAAATCTGAAAGACTAGATGCCCTCTTGAGGAATTAAGACATCAAAGTTAGTAAAGAAAAACATACTCACCTGCTTCTGTTCAACTGCATTAGGGCAACTTTCTTTATAATGAATGCTGCTGTATTTTATTTGTGAGGCTTTTGTTAGTACATATACTGTGTTTGAAGACTTGTGACTTTCTTGGATTTTGCCCTGTGTCAGGCTATCTGTGATTTCTCTGCTAAAGTGATTCTCTGCTAAAATTGACTTAAACACAAAACAACAATCTCTTTTAAGTTATTAAAATTGTTATTAAAATTGAATTCTTATGCTCTATTCTCTGTTCTTTAGCTATTACCAGACTACTGCATACTAAGGTCTTTGGCATATGCAGTAGTTTAGTATTGTCCATTTCCTTCAAGTTTTCACTATAAATTTAAAGATTCAATTTGCATTTTGTGTTTCAAAGATTGGTTTAGCAGCTGAATACTTTATTTTCTATATAATTTGGGCACACCTGAGTAGGATTAACATTTATAATTTTATTTGTTGTATTAGGTTTTTTTTTTTCTTTCTTTTAAAAGCGGAGCTTGAATGATTTAAGTTCTGTTTAAGGGATTTGTGAAGTTTTGAAAGCTGTGTGTAGGAGGTGTACTCTTCCCTCCCACAGCGCAGTCCAAAGGTAAGAGAGGAGGGGAAAAAAAAACCTACCTAAAACCTCCCGAGCCAAACAAACTCAAATACTTATTGAGTTAGTGTTGTATTTATTTATTTTTTTAATACCCAGAGCTGAAATGCCTATGATTTCCTTATGTCAAGGAACCTACAAGCTTTATGGGAAGAAAAAATACTGAAACTAGTTTACAGCTGTATCTTGCAAGTTCCTCTTAACTAGGAAAGATAAGACAGTATTCCAAAGTTCAGATAATCAGGAGGAATGTTATACCTCTGTACTCACTTTAGTTCTGTGTAGAGAAGCAGTGGCTTTAATAGTTATCCAAAAAAATGAATGTATAGGGATCACCAATGCCTGTCTGAGCCCTTGAAGACAATTTTTATACCTCAGTTATTTTAAATAAATAGCAATCTCCTGAGAAATTCTAGTCTGAATACAGTAGTTAGTAGAATTTTTGAACTGCAGATACAGAAGATCATCAATATATTATTCTAGTACTTGGGTTACTAGAAAATAGGAAAACAGGGGAAAAAAATAACCTAGTATATCTTTGACCATTCAGAGGGAAGTGAATTGTAGAATCCTGGCTTCCACAAATGAACTTTTTTTTTCCCCTTATCTTACCTACAGTAGAATGAAGTATATGCAAACAATCATACAAAGATTGCATTGTGAGAAAATCTGTAATGAGATGGTGGGACTTGAGATTTGTTTGTTGTTGGTTTTTTGTTTGTTTGTTTGTTTTTCAGGTATGTTTCACTTAATTTAGGATAATCTTCGTATCCTCTCTATTTTTTTTGTCTTCTGTTGTAGAATCTTTAAATGTTAAAGATTGGCATATGCTCATTCTCATAGAAGAGATATTTGCACAAGAAGAAACGCATATTCTCTTGATAAATAAAGTAGTTGCATTAGCACTGTTGAATAGATAAAGATTTTGACTTTCTAGATAAGTGGCAATGTTTAGACTTCTCCCAGTGTAAAACAGTTGTTTCCTATAAGTCACTGATTTAGCATCACACAGATGCCTGTTGGGGCAATTTGTTTTTTGTCACTAATTTCAGGTACTTCTTACCATGCTTGTGTATGAGTTTTACTTTGAAAAGCACTTATTCCAAGTATGTGTATGGAAAATGTAGGCAATCCTTAGCATATCTGCTAGAAGTTAGCTATCTTCATTGAAGACAAAATTAACTCAACTATGAATTTGTGGAGGTGATATTTCCTTGTCTGTATAGTTCTAAGAGAGAGAAAAGAAGAATATATGGAATATGTTATTTTCCGTAACTCAGGATGAAGTATTTTTGTATACAATTGCTTTTAAATCTAAAAGAAAATCTTGGATAGATTTCATACAGAATTATAAAGAAAGGATTTGGGCTTTGTTATTTTGTTGTTGCTGGGGCAAGCATTTTTATTTCTAATTTGTAAAGTGTCTCCCAGTTTGTCGATCCTTTTTGTGTTCTGATCTGATCTTTCTGATCAAAGAGAATGTACTGCTATAGTCCATGTTACACTTCATAAAGGCCCAAGACACTTTGTCTTGAGTTGGGACAACAGTAGGAGCTTCTGTATGGTTATTTACATGTCTACAGAAATATCATCTAAAGCCTGTGATTTTTTTAGTTTTTTTTTAAACACCAGATTTCAACAGAATAAGCAGATGTTTTATAATTGTGTGTTTATAATTTTGATTTTACTGTTTGTTTTTTTATTTGCGTTTTCATTCTTAAATTAAAATTTCATTCATCACTAAATAGATTTACTTTGATGAATATCTTTTGTCTCCTTTTGTCCAAAGTTTGAAAACAAATTAGAATGATGACTGACTACCGTACATAAAGTTAAGCCTATAAAATTTAATTTTTATAGAATTAAGCCATGGAAGAAGTTAGAGAGGGGTATTTATAATACCTTGGTTGCTTCCTGGATTCAATCTATCATTTTAAAACCTTTTGGGCTATCCAGTGAAAAATTAAAGAGAATGGCTGGTCACTCAAGTAAAGGTCTGGACATGCAGGTACAAGGATGTGGGGCATCATGGTCTTGGAAGTTTCCTCAGAATTATCATTGATATTTTCTCTGTGTGCCTTAAGAAAAATATGTTGCAGCACATTAAACATCTCTGCCATAAGCTTCTCTATCTTGAATGTTTCGTTAACCTGCACCTAATATTGCTTTGTAGTTTGCATGTGCAAGATGTTCACTTAATTTTTTTGTCTCAACAATCTGTCGTCTTAGTCCACTTTTCTGCTATTCTTTCCAAGGCAAACAAAGGTTTGTTCTGGTTAGAAGTGGAGAGGAACATTCCTCCTTCTCCTTCTTTAAAGCTTACCTATTAGTGATGTTTATCATTGCTTGATCATTCTGTTGTGCTTTTTCCAGAATGGAAAAGTTGAAATGCTGTTATTTAGTACCTATAAAACAGTAGATTTTAACAAACAATAATTAACCTTGACTCTAACCATGACTTTGTATTTGAAGTACTAATTAGATCAATTATCAAATGGCCTAAAATAGCAAGTCCTGGTGTCAAAGTTCAGAAGTGACAAGCTCTGTCTACACTGCTCTGCCATCTGTATGTCTCTTCTGTTGCCATCTTGAGCCAGCTTTAGATTTTCTATGCAGCAATTCATAAGGATTAAAAAAGAATTAAATTGAAAGCAAGTCTGTGTCCCTTTATATTGGATACATCTTTGCTTTTATATAGTCTCTGTATACTCTCATATTTGGAGTTAATTCCTTAGAATCAAGTGTGTGATGTTGAACAAATATCAGAAAAAACAATTGAGAAGCTTTTTGAAGGGAAAAAAAAAAAAAACAACAGCCAAACAAGAAAATTGTAAAACCCTCAGCAATCAGTCTATGCAAAAGTACAGTAATGCATGATAGAATAACTGTTATGATTACAGCGTGGCTGTGACAAATTTTGTTTAAATACTGTTTCCTTTTAAATATTCTCAGCTGTCTGACAGTGCAAAGCACTCAAATTTCAACATGGTGATTTAAAAAAAAAAAGAGCAGAAATTGCATGCAGGATTCATAAGCCTTACTGTTTAAAAACTTTCTAAAAGTAAATGGTACAGTAAGAAAACTGAATATAGATGAATTTGATTTTAGAATTAGAAAGAACAGATGAGAAAGCAAAGCTGCCTTCTGTTTTAAGGTTTTTGCATAATATTGTGCATGTTTATTGTCCAAATTCTAGCCTATACTTTGAAAAACTGAACTTTCCTAACATTCTTCTATTTCCTAAATAGCTCTCCTGTCAAGACTGCAGTCTGTGACATGAGTTGTCTATCACAGATTCTCTGTTGACAGTTTTCTCTTTCCACCTAACTGCTGTCCTTTTTTCTCTCTTTCCTCTATTCTTGTGTAGGCCTGACCAAAGATGGCAGTAATGAAAATATTGATTCCCTTGAGGAAGTCCTTAATATTTTAGCAGAGGAAAGCTCTGATTGGTTTTATGGCTTTCTCTCATTTCTCTATGATGTATTGACTCCTTTTGAAATACTAGAAGAAGAAGAGAGCGAAGCTGCAGATGATGTTGATGGTACGTCACAGAATGAAGGGGTTCAGGGAAAAAAGACTTGTGTTATTTTGGATTTACAGAACCAATGACTGAGACACTAATTTGATTGGCTTTCAAAAATGTCCATGAAATCATCAGTCTTAATATGACAGGAATTTCAGGCATTGAGGGGAAACTCCCAAATGGACATTCTAATGATTGTACTAAAGTCAGCCATGCAATACAGTTATGATAGTTGAAAGCCTTTCAGTGACTTTTCCATTTTTGTGACAGGAAGACTAATGACACACAGCTGTGTAAATATGTAGACTAAAACATCTGTCTGCAGTTGTGTAGTTGGTTTCTGTATGTGCTTCAATTTGTGCATTTTGTGCACAAAACTTACGAAACTAAATGTAATAACCTCTACTGTTAACGTTATAACATTTGTCTTTCTACAAAACATTTAACTGGAGCATTTTGTAACAGCTTTAATTGTAAAGTATTCTGGCATGAAAGCGTTATGTAAATACATATTTGTATGTTAACCCTTAACGTAGACATAACAATGATAATTCTCTTGTGAAATTTAATTTTAATAAATGATTCATTTTATGATTCACTGATTTCTCAGCCAGACACTTTTTACTTGATCAAATAAAAGCACTTTGCTTAAAAGTGCTTGATAGCTTTACAAAGGGATTCAGTTCCTAGCAAACATCATTTTCAGACTGATATGGTCTTGATTTTATGGTCTATTCCTCCTATCTGCTTTCCAAGTAAGGTTTCAGTCGTTATGCCACCTTCCTCCCACTTTTGCGTTCTTTTTCTTCTTGTATAATGATCACTCGGCAAGGGCTGTTCTGAACTAAAATAAATAATAAGATATAATAAAATAATAAGGTAGACCTTTTGTGGAAGTGGGAAGCTGTGATTGTATATTTCTTATGTAATACTGAATAAATTAAAGATTAATTAGAAATCAGAATGTAATGTCTTCTATTCCTTGTTAAATTCAAGAGTTCTCTCTGCTATCATAAAGTTACTGGCATATAAGGGGTAGTTTGTAAATGTATTCTGCAATCTGTATCAAATCCTAAAAGCTGGAACTGAGCTGTAATTTTAAAAAAGGAAGAGTGTACTTGATCAGATTATTATTATTCTTTATTTATGAAGTTGTTTATTGTTCAGAGTGTTTCTTGCTATGATTACATTTGTATCTGTTTGCCATATAAAGTTTATACTGAAATTTTAACTCTACTGATGCAAGCTGAAATTTCAATCTCTTTTTCAATTAAATGACTTTGGTATCGCAATTTTAAAGCTATTTAATTTGCATGTTTCAAAACCTAACCTTCCCGTTAAACCGTCCAACTAGTAGAAGGTTCTACACAGTCTTTAGAAGGTAATAAGGTGTTAGAACTTGTTCGCTCTTACTCCTTTTGATGTAACGGTTAAAAAATCATCAGTGGTGTGCGTTGCTGTCAGAGTTTTCTTGAAGTTTAAGATAAGTTGATTTAAATGAATTGCATAAATTGTGATTGCAAGCAGGACTCGGCCAGGAAAGGTGGCAATAATTTAGATTATTCTTCAGTCATGTTTGAAATTAAGCGGAAAATGAAACCTCAACTTTTAGTTTCTTTGATAGCAATTTACACAAAACACAGCTGGTAAGTTAATTTTCCAACCCAAGTCCAAAAAAGTTCAAAGTACTTAGGAATTAAAATAATTTTAGAAAATAAAGCTGCTGCTTTTTACCTACAGTTTTTGGCTTCTAGAACTTTTATTACCTGATTTTACTCCGATGACCAAAATATAATGTGTAAGTAAAAGGAATTTTCCAATTTTCATAGCTAATGAAGAATGAGAAGTTGGTGATTTATGTGAAATTGATAACAGTTTTCATTAGCTACTTTCATCTTTCTTACAAGTCAATTAAATTAAATTGTAAAGAACCACAAAAAGAAATGCCTTTCTCTAAAGCTGTAAGCTTCCAGTTTGGCCAGTGCTTTTAGAATTATGTAGGATGATTTGTGTTGCCCTTTTCCTTGTGCTGGTAAAAGTTTGTTGTAACTGCCAGTCCTCAGCTGAAGTTTACAAGCTTTGAACAAAATACTCCATAACTTTAGTAGCATAAACTGTTGCTTGCCTTGATATTAATATAAAGAAATTGTAAGGGGAAAAAAAGACACCTTAATACATGTATGTCTGAGAATGTGTTTAGCTGAGAACATGTGGAAGGTTTGAACCCTGGATTTCTGTGACCACCTTCAACAATATTTAATTGGAAAAGAAGAGAGGGTGTTTTACATGGGGGAGGAAAAACACAATGCTCATAGTATATAAAATAACTTAAAAATGAATAAACAGGAAAATGTTGGCATACTTGTTATCAGGATTATTTTAATTATGTCAACAACTTTTGTCAGTGCTATTTTGGTGGGTTTTTTTCCCCAAATATGAGCTTTTTGAGTTTTTTTTTCAATCTGTTGTTTGCAGGTCAGTGAATGAGGCTTACTACCTGTGGGTTTTATTGTATATTGATCTTGCATTACAATTGAGTCTTCAGTGACTGGCCTTAGGAGAAATTAACTTCTTATGAAAGTTTTTCATAAGATTTGCAGTTGTATGGAGAGGTAGAAGAATGCACTGAAATGTTAGTAGGATTTTCATGTCAGTTCAGAGTAGTTAATACTCAGACGGGAAAAGAAACCACCTGTATTATAAATATGATTTGATAAGTATTTGAGAGCTGCCGGTGGTGGTTGTGAAGTCTCTTTCTATGGAGATATTCAAGACCTGTCTGGACGCCTACCTGTACAACCTATTGCAGGGTACCTGCTTTTGCTGGGGGTTGGACTCGATGATCTCTTGAGGTCCCTTCCAATACCTGAAAGCTGTTGTGTTCAGCTGTTATGGACAGGTGCATACTCTTCCTGATGAAATTGCCATCAGATAAGCAGTTATTGTAATGATGGAACAGCAGCATGAAATTCATTAAATGCTCTGTTTCATGTGGTCAGATGGGATGGATTCTTTGGGATGAGCCTAATCAATATAAAAGGCTTGTTGATTTCCTGTAAGAGATGAGAAACCAACAAGGTGTGTCTGTGACTTCAGAAAATAAACTGGTTTGTGCCCTTTGTTTGTGATTTGGATTTTCCTTCTAAAATCAGGTAGTTAAATAAGTAGAAGGTGATATGCTCCTGGGAAGGTTACAGGCTTTGGGATGTCTGGCAGTCTGCATGCAGATAGTGAGTAGAAGGAATTTATTTTAAGGGTAGGTAGGTGTATGATTGCTTTCTTTCAGCAGGCTATTTTGTTGGGCAGAAGACCTTATATATCCAAAGCAGTATATGCTAAATAATAATTATTATATGTAGATACTTAGTCAAACAATGATAGCTTTGTCTGACTTTCACTTCTTCTGTAAAAGGAAGAGGAGGGGCGGTGGGGAAGAAAGGAGGTAGGTATCAGTTTTTGCCTTACAGATTTATATTTACTTTTTCACTTCACAATTTTAACATCTTTGGATAATTTTCTGTATGGTGAGGTAGGCCTTGTATATAAAATCTAAAAGCTAGCTAGTGGAGTAGCATGATTTTATTACTATTTGGTTTTTGTGATGTTCTTAGAGTTGATAGGACCATGGGTGTTATGGGAAGAGTTGGAAGCAAGTCCTAATAGATAGGGCTTGACGCGTTCTGCTTTACTACCCAAGCAGTAGAGTAGCAAGTTCTTATTTGACAGCTGCTTAGTACTAAATATGACCATAGACTTTGTGATGAATGTGATACAACGTTTTCTTTTTCAAACGTAAATGGATAATCTACATTAAATCAATTTACAGTTGCTGCATGATAGTGCAGGTTAGAAGGTTTTTTCAGTTACGTTTTGTTATGAAATTAATTTATAGGAATTTCTATGACAAAGCTTTTTTGCATAATAAATTATCTTAAAATTTTCAGTATCACTAAATGGCTAACATAAAAATTGCATGTGTTAGAAGAAGCTCTCATGGAATTTGTTCTTAAAGAGAAGGAAGTTTTGTCTTTCTTTGTCAACATGATTTTGTTGCATATTTGTAATACCTGTAATATTTAAAGATTTAAGCAATCAGTTAACTGAAGATATAAATTTATCAACAATTATGAACTATATACAAATAACCACGTTGGCAAGAATACTTAAGTTTAAGTAAAACATACCTTTAGAAGGCAATGGCAACCCTTTTAAATATGCAGTCTCTTCATTCTTTTATATGTGTTTATAAACTTCTTTATTTCTTTTGTTGTCAACACAGAATCTTTATAATGTAGGGTTAATTGGAAAACAAAAGGAATTTAAAAACTAGATCATGAAGATACTTGAAATGTGATTTAGAATAAAGATCCATTACTTTAGTTATGTGATTTGTAAAATTCTGCATGTTGGTTTGTATGCCCTGAGGCTGTAAGAGCCTCCATCTTTGCTGATGATTTTACTTAGGTGCTGAGTTTTATCACATGCTCCCTGAAATAGCTATCTGTCTTGAAACAGCAAAGTGTTTTGACTCACTTCTTGCTTCAGGCTGCTTAGATTTCATAAATGAATTTTTCCTGTGCTATAGTCATTGTGTGTGTGTGTGTGTGTATACATAGTATATATGTATATATACGTAGTATATTGCATATATACATAGTATATTGCATATAGTGTATATAGTATGTATATAGTGTGTACACAGATGTGTATGTGTGTGTATACGTATATATAGGTACACATACTCTCTCTATATATACACGCTATATGTAGTATATATACTATATATATACATACATATATACTATGTGTATATATATACAGACACACACACACACACATATATATATAGTCATCCAGTCTAGGTGGAAATGAATATGCATCATGATTTCTATCTTGTGATTTTTACATAATATTAAGAATCTGAACAGTATTGTTATACATAATCTTTCTGTAGTTCTATTCATACTATGTTAAAATAGATTATTTGCATAATTATGTCAGGCATTGATAATCTGCTGAGTCTTAAGACTATTCATTGTGTTAGAAGCATATTTATAGGAATTAAAGCTTGTTTGAGTATTTTACAATTGAGATATTAATGAACAAGGTGTTTTGTAATCTGCTTTTCAAGATAGCACATATGCTTTCATTTAAAAATCTTTTCAAATATCTGTATAATATTTTTAAGTGTACAAGTCTTTGCAAAATGTTCCATTTTTTCCGTGTGATAACATGCTTGTAAGAATGTTATCTCAGAATACCCAGGATCACTTCATTATACTGTGTACTCAGATGAGAGATTGTTCTTAGATTTAAATACTGGTTTGTGCAGCTTACGTATTGACTGTAGTGTAACAAAGAGACAAAGAGGCTATTCTTCTTTCTCCATGAGGAAATTGTTTTGTTGTTGCTGAACATCTTGCTTACAGTTTAGAATTAATAAGATTTGAATAACAAACACGAGTCAGAACACTGTACTTCAGCAGTGATGGCAATCCCTGAACTGAGCAAGACCTTCATATCTCAAGTTGAATCTTTGAGGAAACTAATTAGAGTATTTTGTTTGACTAGCTCAATTTAAAAGAACTTGGGCGTAGTGTAAGTGTTCAGTGCTTTGAAAACATGAAAGGGAAATTAGGTGCGACTTTCTTGTGTGCATAGTGTTTTCCTTATTTGTTTTTTAACACTGAATGTTGAGGTATATTGATGTAGTCCAGGTAATTATTAATTGTTGTCTAGGAACCTAAGATAAAGATTCAGATGTCTCAGTGTTAGGATTCTCGTTCATTTAAGGGGCCTACACTGGACGTGAGAATATCTTCACTTGTTTAACGGAACTATGTATAATTTTTTAAGTATATTTACATTTCATTAAACTTTAGTTGTTGTTTGGCTAGTAGGTCACATGATTTTTGTTGTTAAAATAGTTGTGTTCATGGGATTTAGATCTGAGAACAGAGAAGCATGATAATCCAGTTCTTTTTGTGACACTGTAAAGACACCAAAGCTACCTATGCTTTACATTTTGGAGAGGCTTTTGCCCAGTTCATGAGTGCTTTTTACCAAGTTTTGCAAGATGCTGAATGATCTGAATTTCTGTTATCTGTTTTGGGGAAGGAGAGCAGTCAGCATCTTGTATGTGACTTGGACTAGCGAATTACATTAATCTTTTTAATAAGTCCTAAGTTTTAAATGATCTTAAGTAAAGCAGCAAGTAGTTTGACTAAACTGAAATGGCTACTGCTTTTTGGAATATGAGCAATACATCACTGTATTACAAAACACATATTTTGCCACTGCACATATTTCCATTGGATATAGTAGTACCCAAACATCTAGAAGAAGAAATGAGAGTAAAGTAAACTTAGTGTATATTGTTACTTTTGTGACATCAAAGGACTAATCTATTCTCCTTTATACGATCTGGAGTTTCTTATTTTGAATTTTATTCTGTTCAGTTTTGCAAAACATAGATTGTAAATCATTATGAGAAAAGAAATCAGTTTATATAATGTACGTTATGTAGATGCTTGTGGATCTCTTGAGTTAATATGTAGTTGAAAAACTGGTCATAATGAATGACGCAGTGCTTTCTGTGGAGAACTGAGGTAGCTCAAGGAAGCTAAGAACAGCTCAAGTAGCGTGCACGTGGTAATGTGGTACTTTGCTTCAGTTAATTATCCTTCTATCTCAGCACTTGTGTTGTTCTTGCTACAGAAAATGCTTTAGTCTTCTTGAGCTAATGCTTGGTATTTCTCTGTAGCATTACACTGTGCTATGTAAAGGTAACTTTTTACATGGCAGATTCAACGTTTGTTGAATATCACAGATATGTTCGTAACTCATTTCCATTTTGCAATAAATCAGGTGAGGAACCAGGAGGGGTAGCCAAGAAAAAAGCTAAAGTGAAAGGTATTTTGAACATTTTTGTGTGTGGAAATTTGTGCAGATGATGTCTGAAATGCATGCATGTTGCAAACACAGATTGCAGGTTATAATGTTTACTAATATTAGCTGTGTTAAGTGTTGTCTAATGGAGCAGCAAACTATTATACCCCCCATTTTGCCACCTATTGTCACTTAATGGCAATGTGAGTGCTTTCCTAACTAGACGTTTGTTTTCCTTTTTTGTTTTTTAACAGCAGTTTTGTTTTTTAGATAATAAGAAGTTTACGTTAAGTTTGTATTCTACATGTTTTTTAAAGAAGTTCTCTTATGTATGCAGGTTTTAGTCAGTGTCAGATGTTTGTTATTTTTCATGAATTCACGATACTATTATGTTATTGTAGTTGGGCTTGATTTCTTTTAAAATATGGAGTTAATCATAATTTAGTTATTTCATCACTTTCTTATGGGAGGAGAAATTTCAAGTTCATTGCCTTTTCAATTGCAGTGATGGTCTTCATAAATTTTCTAAAAGCTTGAAGTAGGATAGCTTACAACTGATATATGATGTATATTTATTTACAATTACATTGCTGTATGAGCAAAAAATAAGTTCATTGGTGTTCAGTGCAATAACGAGACTTTAAAATTAATTAACGTAATTAGCCTAATTAACAAAACTCCAAATTACTAGATGCATTTCAGGTGTTGCGCCTTTGTAGGGTTGCTCAGTTACCTCCACACAGTGTGATGATATACAAAAAATAAAGTCTCTTTATTACACTGAAGACATTTTGACTTTCGTGTATGTTGTGGTTTGTTTGGGTTTTTTTCTTTGGGTTTTTTTTTTTTCCTATCTGTATGTGAAAAGTGCACATTGCTTATATTATAAAGTCTCATTAGAAACAAAATGCATTTGGTGGGGGAAGCTTTCACGCTTACATGAGTACATCTTAGCATCTTTGCATGCAAGTTAATTTTCTTTTTTGCATTTGATCCACGTTACGCTTGTTATGACTTACTGGCGAATTGTGTGTTTCCAAGTTCCTAATAAATGTCATTTAACAGCGTATTCCTGTGTTTCGGATTGTTTTGCAAAGGTGCTTCATATGAGAATGAAGGAATGGTGTGGTAATTTCTAAATGCTTTATGCCAAAAAAAAGAACATCCTATTTCCTTCCAGTACTTCCTTTTAGATTGAGCTGTGTGATTTAGTTGTTCACTTCACAGAAAAGTTATGTAGGTGATAGAGGCAGAGAGAAATGTTACAAGAGACTCTGCTCTCTGTTCAGAAGACACTAATTTTTTCTCAAAGTCTGAATAAAAATAGAATTATTGTGTTTTATGTATAAAATCTTTATTTCTTTTTTTTTTTTCCAATAATGTGGGAGTATTAGTACTTATATTAAATACAAATATTGCACTCAGAGATTTAACAGAATGATTTCTGAATTCTTTTGAGAGATGGAAAAAATTATTCTGGAGAAGGCTGACAATGATTTTCAAAACTGAGCAAACTGGAGATGAATATTAAACATCACAGTTTTGAGAATGCTATTCTGACTGTTCAGCTGATACATTATCTAGATACTGTATCACGGCCACATGTGCTTATTTTCTCTATTTCAATTGTATCACCTGAGAGAGAACTCCAAAAAATCAAACCATTGCTGTTAAGACCGCATATGGAAAAGATGTACAAATTGATTTGCTGTTGTTACTTTGATTTCATTGATTGTAGTCAGATAAACATCTTTTTTTCAGCTGATGTAATCCATCAGAACACTGTTTCTTCTTCTTAATTATTGTGTACCGATTTCCCACATTTCTGAAGTACACACCTAGGAAACTTTTTAAAGTCTCGGCTTAACCTGAGATAATGTCAGGAATATGATATGGTATGGTATGGTATGCAATCCTGTTGTAACAACAGCATCAGTTATTTTTTAAAAGTTGATAAAATCACGGAGGCAGTATACTTTGCTGATGTTCTTTACATTTCTAGACCCTAGGGGAGCCATCACATTGCCAAAGACTGACAATTTATTGTTCTTTTCAAACTCACAGACAAAACGGCTTTTAGCATTCCGCAGCAAGATAACGGAGGGATGTTTTTTCCTAGATCAGGGTTTTATTTGGATGTGCTTATATTAAGCTGAAATTACTGTCTGACTGCATGGTGTGGGATATTGCTAAAAGTCAAAACTAATTTGTTTGGATTGAAGTTTTAAATACATGGACAAGTTTAGCGTAGCACCTAACAAATATTAAGTGTGAAGATGATGAAAGCATTTAGGCTTGTTCATAAAATGTTCTCTGATCTTAGAATGATTCTCTTATTGAACATTTCCTCTTTTTTAATGGAAAATCTAAAAAGTAAAAGAAACAATTGCAGAACCGCTCAAGAAATTAAAGGAGAAGCAGGAATCCAAGAAGGAGGAAACGAAGGATGAGGAAGACAAAAAGAAAGCCAGAAAAGGAAAAGATGCTGCTGAGCGAAAGGAGAAGAGAGCTGCCGATACAAATAAATTAAAGAAAGAGTCTGAAAAGATTAAAAAAGACAGAGGAAAGGAAAAGGAAAAGGTTCTAGACAAAAGTGTAAAACCCAAGGAAACAACAAAAAAAGCAGCTGGTGAAAAGGCCAGTACTGGTCAGGGCGGAAAAGAAAAAGAATCAAAGAAGGTGGTTAAAAATCCATCTTAAGTGTCTGAAAGCTCAGCAAAGGAAGACAAGAAAGAAAAGAAGTAAACAAAGTTCTGATTTTGCTAATTTGGAACAGACTGGAGAATGAGAGATACAATGTATTTATCAGTGTGTGGTAAATATGGCAATGAGAAATCAATGCTTTCTGGAAATAAGTGTGAACAAAGGCTATTTTTTTTTTAAAACTGCGCTTTGTAAACACAAAGCAAAAATGGCTGCTGTGAAACACATATGTGTACATATGTTAATATACCTGGCTGTTAATGTATGTTGAAAACAGGAGTATCCAATTTACGCCAGTTACTTCAAGCAAATTCTGAACCTGATTTATTTTTCTTTCTTTGTATCCATTTATTGAAATGTTGTTTCGTTGGTTTGGGACTGAAAATGTATATCAAATGCAAGTTTAAAAGCAATATTAGGAGGATTATCAGGATACAAATGGTATGAAAATACTTGTTTGACAAAAACAACCAAGATGAGCATTAATAGAGTGTATTGTCATAGGAATCTAGCAAATAACTGTAAATTAATTCTCTGCTAAACTTTGCTTCCTGAAGTGGACTGGGAAGACTGTGCTGTATACAGATACATAATCCAACTTCATTTATTATGTATAATTGTTACAGCTGTTTTTTTAATGATCCTGTGACAGTATATTCTGTTTGTTTGTTCTTTCTTTGCGTATATTTTAGATCTGAAAACTTGTTTCATTGTCATTTTTGTAGTTAACCCCAGTTTTCCAAGGTTCTGATAATGAATACTTGAAAAATCAGACTCCTTATTTCAGGTTTGCTGGGTACTGATGGATTTCTATTGCATTTTAGGAGTAGGGATTTGCTGCTATTGCTGTATTCTGGCTTAATTACAGAACAGTTTGTATCTTTTGCAACTCTTATTTTCTTCGTATAACACTTGACAAGTACTCGATACTTCTGTAAGCCATCTCTGGTGTTAGTTTGCTGTTATAGTTTCTGGATTTTTATTACCAAGAAATGATTTATCCAGCAGTCTCACTGGAGTAAATGAAGTTAGAAAACGTTTCTTCAGTCATACCTTTCAGTATATTATTGAATCTGCATTTGCTTATAAGCTTATATGAGGGAAGGAATATTTCCTAATTTTACTACATAAACAGTGTTGCTTGGCATGCTGAAATAAGAATTCTTCAATAAAATTGCACAATTTAAACAGAACTTGTAAAGAAATTTGAAAATTTATTATTATAATACTGCAGTATCGTTCTAAAGAGAAAAAGAAAAAAAGCTAAGGAGTGAAGCTGAGCATGTTTATATGGTGTAAAATGTTTGAGCATGTTGGTGTGCTGTAAAATTAAAGTCCTGCAGGTTGATTCCTATACTGTGTTCTTGGTTCTGCTTAAGTTTTCTTTATCACTGTTGGCAGTACAATTACATCAAACTGTTAATATAGCACGTATGTGTCTGTAAGATGCTTTTATTCCTAGAAAAGCAAAAAGCAGAAATAGGGTAAGATGCAGTCTGATTGATTGATTGATTTTCAGACAAAGCACTTTAGAAAAGGGGTGTGTGTGTGCACATAAAGACTTGAAGGAAGATTTTATTGAATGCACTTGCATAATGAGTATTCTTTTTCAGGTTTCAGTCAGGATAGAGATGTGTTTATTCATCCTTGCTTTATGAGGTTGTAAGAGATATATTTAACAGTGGAATACACAAATGATGCTTCTCAAGGATAATGGCACAGTGGTAAATGCACATCACTTCTATTTTCCTCCCTAATGTGACAGGAGGTATAACTGTGAATGAAATTTTAGAATGAGTTGCACTTAAGATTACTGTATCTTAACATCTATGCCCCAAATGTTTATTCGGTCCTAAGTAAGCTTCTTTTTCAAAGAACATTCTGTTTGAGCAGCACTTAAGGCTATGCAGTAAAATAAGGGTTTTTTTTTCCATGGATACGTTTTGCTGTTATGTATCACTACGGAATATTGTTGTCATTCAATTTAATGTGTCAAGTTACAACATAAGATGAAAAAATTCCCCACTAGTTGAAGCTGAGTGCAACTTTGTTTTGATTAGAAAAAGAGCAAATAGCATCTTACAAAAAGTAAATGACAGTGTTATATACTCAATAGGATTGAATAGGAATCAGTGATAGACACACACAATAGATACACATGAAACTTGAAAGGAAAGCTGAGAGATGTGCAAGCAATAACAAAGAAATATTCTTCCTTGTCATTTCCTTCATTTTGCACATCATAAATGTGTTTTGGCTGTGAAGTACTGAATGTGTTTTAAAAATACTTTGCATATATTTATCATTTGTGAAGCAGAATAAATGGTTATCTGGTACTGGGCATGTGTGTTATCAGAAGCTATGGAAACTTACTTCAATAACTGTATATATAAAGGAAGTGAACTACATTTGTGTAAGTAGGGTTGCAGCTTCAACTCTTCCAACATGCTGAAGTCTGGAATGGTGGTATATAACTATATATAATAACTAACTATATATAAAGAACTGCTTTTTTTCTTCGTATGTCGTAATTAGTCATGATTGTAGAAAGAAGTAGCATCTTACTCTTGTAGCCATGAATGTAATGCAGTAATACTTCTGTATTTTATATGACATAGGAGAAAATTAAGTAAAAGTGAAGTGTAAAAAAAAAAAAAAAAAAGTGAAGGTCTTGACTTCATAGAGGTGGATTCTTAATTACAGTGCTTTTATTTACAGTGCAAAACTTAGTTGCCTGATGTAATGCAGATTATATTTATATAAAAAAAAAAGTAAAATTAAGGTTTTTTTTTGTCTTTTTTCCTGATTTCCATTTTGTATATATAGGATAATGGAATTATGATGCAAAATAATAAAACTCTCTAGAGTGGACAAAGCTGTGTGGAGGCATATAAGCCCTAATTGAGATATGTTTGACTTTGATAGAGACATGATAATATTTCTAAAGCCAAACTGACTTGAAATATACTACTTGTACTGCACCTGAAGTTACTTTTACTTGAGTGTTAGCAGTTAAGGAATGCTTATTCTAGTGTGGTTTCTGCTTTATACAATTTGTATGTACAGAACTCAGAGCTTTTTTTTAACACAACTCTTTTGAAGCTAGTTTGTTCTGGGGAAAGTTGTGTGTGTCTATTTAAGAAAGTGGAGGTTGGATGGGGCCCTGGGCAGCCTGGTCTATTAGATATGGAGGTTGGTGGCCCTGCCTGCGGCAGGGGGGTTGAAGCTTGATGATCCCTGAGGGCCCTTCCAACCCAAGCCATTCTCTGTGTTTCTATGATCTCAGAGCTCAAATGTGAATCCACAGAAGGATCATGGGAAAATTCAGTTTTGAAGGGTCCGTAGGAGGTCCTTATTCAAACATCCTGCTCGAAATAGGGTCAACCTGGGGTAAGACCAGCTTACTCTGAGCATTGCTCAGTGCTGTCTTGAAAAGAAAAAATCAAAGGATGTGAATGCACCTTTTTGCACAGGCTGTTCTGCTGAGTTGACTGTCCTCATGGAGGGGGGAGTTTTTCCTTGCATCCACATTTCTTATTTCAGTCTTGCTTGAATCTTTCCTTGGGAATGATTGAGAGGAGGATTAGGCTAATAGCAATACACTCTTTCTTGTGGATGTGTTGTCTTAAGATGTGACATCATCTTTTCAACTTCTCACTGTACTTCACGTAACTAGGACTGTAAGTTGTAACTAATGAATATCTCATTCTTGAGCAGGTGTTTGTCTGAGTAAGATATGAATTATCTTTCTTTCCATCTCTTACCTTTGTACTGATCGTTGCTGTTATTGGTTGCTTTTTTTCCATGGTGTTTTGGTCTAGAAAGATTGAATGGTGTGGATGGTAAACCATATTGGGGTGAAGCATCATCAGTCATACTTTTTGTGCAATTACTTAAGTGTCAGGAGAAATTATAGTGGCATTGCTATATTTTCAAGAAACTAAAATTCTCTTCATCAGTTCTTCTAAGTTATGAAGGCATATTCTCATTACGAGCTTCATATTCTAAATTTCAAATTAATTATTTATAAGATATTAAAGTGATCATATAAAGCACTTTTTTCCAAGGATTATGAGGAAAAACCTGATGCCTGTTTTTCTTTTGGATACTAAATAGATCTTGACAATAGCACAGTAATTTGTTTACTTACCCTGAATTAAAGACAGATGCTTAAATTTCTGTCCAGACTTTTCTCATTGTATGTCTGTCTTTAAAATGTATACTTGTTTATTATCTCAGTACACATTGGTCTTTGTGTACACTAAATAACAGGACAGCCCTGCTGTTATGATTGATTGTTTAAGTGAATTTTCAAGTGTTCAATGTCAGTTACAATTAACTTTAGTTGCTGCTGATATAATTGAAACAACTTATAAGTCAATCAAACAATAATAATAAAAAAGCCTAAAGATAACTTTATAACTGAAAAATGCAGGCCTAAAAGAAAGATCTGTCCCAGAACAGCCAGCATCACCAGTATCTGAGGAGACCATTCAGCCTGCTGAGCAGTCATTCACCAAATCAGGTAAGATTTTTCATAAACCACAGGTGAAGCAAAAGACCCAGTGCTTCACTTGATTTAGTATTCTGTTTCTTTAGTATGCAAACTCACTGTGGTATTTCTTTGTGTAGAAAATCAAATCTTTAATCACTTTTACGTGTTGTTTATACATTATAACATTTAACTGAAGTGACTGTTAATAACTTTTTGTAAATCAATAGCCACAAAGAATTTATAGCTTACACGAAGTATAGATAGTACCCTCCTCATTTCTCATGGTTACTGTTAAAACCATATCACAGCAGAGTGACTTTCTGCTGGTGTATAGTTATGGTCTTCGTATGTATGCAACCATATACGCAGTCAGAATAACAGCAGATTCTCCAGCTAAAAAATAAAAATTAAATATCAAAATTAGTAGAATTAATTTTCCTATTTGGGGAAGAGGGAAAAGAAAAATATAGAAGTATCAGTCTGGCAGCTATTCCTTCTAAATATGACTTTCATATTTAGACTGTTTACTTATCGAAACTTAAGTTTCTTAAGTAATCTGACAAGAATAGAAGGGTCTGTTGTTTAATTATAGTAATTTCACATTTCTATGTTGTTTTAAACTTAAACTAAAAATATAATTGCTTGATGAGATTAATCAGATATTCACTCTTCTACTGAAACTAACAGTATATAAAAACAGGAGTAAGTACAACTTTTAGTATTAGAAAAAAGTCACTTAAATATTTAAAAACCCCTCAAATATTAGTAATTTTTTTTAGATTCAAGAGGAATTTATGGAAAAAAAATATTTTAAATGTTAACTTTCAATTACAATTGCAATTTACATTTTCCTATAATTCACAATATATTTTTTTCCAATTCCTAGAAGAGGCTTATCCTGTTTTATTTTTATGTATACCTAACACAGTAATCCACAAATGTGGAGTATATGGTTAATAAAATGTAATATAGAATCTGTTTTAAAAGACTTGAATTACTTTCCTTAAGTCATGATAAAATATATAATTAAGGTGTCATTTCCTCTCTCTTCCACCCTCAATTTTTTTTACATACATTTTGTTATTTTATTTGAAAATGCATTTGGATTGGTTTTGTGCCATGGAGTTTCTCAGTGCAATTTTTCAGGATACTTATATAAAGGCAACTCTTAGTACAGAATCCAGTTATGTCATGGGCTGTTGTATTCGATGGTGATCGCCTGTCCCTGGAAACAGTTTATGATTTATTCTACTATGCCAGGAGAAGTCCTTGGTATTGTAATGTTTATATTTATTTCCCCTACTTGTAAAACCAACAAAATGCCGCTTGTGCAAATGATGTTCTGTTGTCAAAAACTGTATGCTAGTACTGCTACCTAAATCATAGGAAAATAACAGATGAATTCATAGAAAAGAATTCATGGTTTTTAAAGTTATCTCAAGTTATGAGTGTTATTGTTGCTGGGGAAAAAAAAATGCAGGAAATCTACTGTAGAATAATTCTTCCAATTCATTTGATGTAGTCAATGCAATATCTGCTGTATTGGACAGTAACCAAAATCAAATTGTAACTACATGAGTTTCAGAGGTTTATTTGAATTTGCAGAAATTGATGGAATGGAGTAAGAACTTTATGGAGGCTACTGAAAGCTGCAAGCCTTGCTCTAGTGTTAATAGTTTGTATTTTGTACTTACTTTCACTGAAATTTGTGATCCCTTCAGAGCACAAGAATGTTGATGTAGAATTGGAAGAGGAAATTCAGCCTGTTCTTCATGATGCTCTCCATTCGCAGCCTGGTAATGAATTAACATTTAGAAATCACTGACAAGTTATAAATTGTGCTTTTTTTTTGTTTGTTTGTTTTTTGTATGCACTCAAGGTAGTTTTACCTGCACAAGGCATTCTGATCAAATAGTTTGTGATTTTTCCAAGAATATTCTGAAAATTCAGTAAACAAATCCTGAAATGGTAACTTTTTAATTCAGAGATGTTTGGCAGCAATAGTTTAATTAAAACAGCTGACAAAAACTTCATAGAAATGCTCTGTACAGTGCAAGAATGGGTAAACAAGAATTGTTTTTATTTGTGAACAATGACGATACTGATCAGTCAGTGCAGATACTTTGGATTTACACTACTGTAAGAGGCAGTCAAGTCATGTGTCCTCTGTTGTGGAGTAGTAGAAAAGTGTGAAAGTTGTGTTGAAAGCTGAATTTTTTTGATTGCCAGTGAGTATATGCTATCTAAAAATTTATATTCTTGATTAGGAGAGGGACATGAAGATGTAGATGAAAGCTTAAGTGACCAGTGGCAAGAGAAGGAAGAAATACATGCAGAAACATTTGAAACTCCTGCAACAGATGACACGCTTAGAGAATTAGAGAATGAAATGACAGAGGATTATGAGACACCAGACTCATTTCAGAAAGGTATTTAAGTGACTAAATATGTTTAAAAATTAAATGTTCACAAAAATACAAGCAGACAAATTTAAATAAGAGTCAAGTGACTGTAATTTAATGAGAAATAATTTCTGCTTGCCATAGAGTCTTGGAAAATATTGGGATGCTTTAAAGATGTTCTGGAATCCAGGTAGCTGTAAATTATAGTTTGCTTACTGCTGCGTTGGCTTTCAGACAATGAAATTAATCTGTGTTCCAGCTACACATTTTACCCCAAATAGAAATTCTCATACAATACCTGAAGTGATATTATCAGTACATAATATCTGAAGATTGAGCTTGCTTCTATACTCAAGGAGCTTTTTTTATACTAAATTTTAGGAGGTTCTTTCTCAGTATACTTCCCGTGTAATGTAACACTTCAAGAGAATGTTGTATGTGAGCAATATTCCAAGTCTTACCAAGAACACAGTATCATATAAAGAGGATATTCATACCCTGCTGCCTTGAGATATCAACAGGGTGTTATAAACTGCAATATTACAGCAGAATCATATGGTTTAATTCAGATTTAGGGAAAAGTACGTCTGAATGTTTTTGTTCAAAGTACTGACAACTGTGCATATATTTTAAGACCTCTTTTTGAAAAACTCATGTAATGATCACCATCTACATATTCTGATTGCTGAAAGTATGCTGAGATTCTTTCATCACAGCTGAAGTAATTCCTTCCAGTCTTTTACTCCTCTTTGTTTGTCTTCTGTTTTTCATGGTGTAAGCTAAAGTAGGGAAATACATTGAATATTCAAATTCCAGTTATTTTAAATCTTGGAAATTATTATTAAGAAGGAAATGTAAATATGTTCTTTTTTTCTTTACATTGAATCTTTCATGGAGTCTGATTTTCCAACAGCAAACTTGAATTTGGGAGATGAAAATTTCTGTAGGGACAGCCATCTTTTCTGGAGCAGATGTGTTTAGTGTACGTGATTCTCAGTATACTAACATACATGATTATTATTTCAATCTGTTTGAATATCTTTCTGGCAACAGAATAAATTTACTTACTATTTCTGCTTAGAAATGTTACTATTTATGCATAATATTCTGTTAAAGGGTTTCAACAAAAACTGGAATTTTTAAATATATCTATTTCTTAGATGCTGATTTTGTAGCAGATGATCCTGGAGCAACAGAACCTGAAACATACGAAGTTCCAGGTATAATTTTATGTTTTCAAATCCAGTAATATTAGTTTTGTGTTAGAAATGTTAAGAGAAAGCAAAATACAATTTAGTAATAGATGATTTTGAAAATGTTTATTCTGCAAACTACTGTTCTCAAGCAGCAAGACTTGTCTTGCATATTTTCATTTCCACTGAGATGACTGTATAGTATCTGCTATGACAAAAATGGTTCTTAAAGAGTAGAGGATTTTGCACTACTTTCAAGTTTCTTTTGGCCTATTATTTTTGTCTTCAGTCAGGAACGTGTGCTCTCATGTGTTTCAGCAGTATTCAGTTCATAACCTTCCATTCAAAACTATTTGATGTGTTGCAATCAATTATACACTGTCAGAGCCAGTAACCTCCACAGTCTTGATATGGAACTATCTTTGCACTGCCATTCTGTACACCCTAATTTATCTTTAAAGCATTCTGAATTTTTGTGTGTACTAATACATTTAGCTTCTAGTCTTCATCATGCTGTATTTAATCAGGTCTGCATCTTTCTTATGCTGAGGGCCTCAGGCCTGGATGCAGTACTCTAGATGGGGCCTCACAAGTGTAGAGCAGAGGCAGGCAATCACTTCACTGTGCTGGCCACCACTCTTGATGCAGCTCAAGGTACATTTGCCCATGTGGACTGCAAACGTACACAGCTGTCTCTTTTCCAGCTTTTCATCCTCCAGAACCCACAGATCCTCCTGTACAAGGAGGCTGCTCTCAGTTTCTTCTCCCGGTCCTTACGTATGTTTGGGATTGCCCTGACCCAGGTGTAACACCTTGTACTTTGCCTTGTTGAACCTCATTAGGTTCTTGTGGGCCCACTTCTCAAACTTGTCCAGGTCCCTTTGGATGACCTTTCTTCCTTCTGTTGTATCAACTGCACTTCTCACTTTGGTGTCATCTGCAAACTTGCTGAGGCTGCACTTGATCCCACATTCGGTGTCATTGATAAAGAGGTTAAAGAGCACCAATTCTAAGACAGATCCCTGGGGGACACCACTTGTCTCCAGCCTCTATGTAGAGAGACCCTGTTAACCAGCGCTCTGGCTGTAACTGTCCAGTAAAGTCTTTATCCACCAAATAGTCCAGCCTTCAAATCCGTATCTCTCCAGTTTAGAGATAAGGATGTAGTGTGGGTAATCTTATCTATTAGTCTATTCTAATGTATTGAGATCTGTCAACTGGGTATTAAGATTTCTGTGCTTTCTGAGAAGCGTTTTCTTCTCAATGCTAATAATGCCTCTATATAGCGTAAGCGTTCTATTCCATTTAAATCGTGTTTCAGTGAATTTCAGTTTAAACTAGGTTTATTTTCTTTGTCCCAATGCTAGTTCTGCATTTTACATTCCCTTTTTATACCAAATATGATGAGAACAAAATTTTTTGCCTGATACAGCAGAAGGATCCAGCGCTTTCCCTTAGATTGCTATTTGTCTAGTGTCAAACATCAATTTGTAAGATTTTGATTTAATAGTTTTCTATTGGATAGATAAATGGAGCTATTGAAAGATGTATTATTGATGCAAGTTAAAACAGTGGGTATTGAAAAAATATATTTTTTCATATTTAATTTTTAGTTTCTTATGAATATGATATGGATTTGGAAAACACAGTAAGTGATCCAGAAGCTCCAGGTTTGTACATTTTCATACATTCAGATTGTAATATAATCACTTCTTTAAGCAGGCTGTGAAGTAATGTGTCGTTTACTGTTATGTCACAGTTTTATTTTTAAACAGATCTTTCAAGTAGTATCAAATAAAAGTGTTTTTTGTATCTGTGTTACCATTACAGTTGCATACAAAAGATTCCATGAATCCAGCCCACAAACAGTTGCATAAGTATTTGCTGGAGTAAATAATGAATGGATTATTATGCTAGGCTAGGAAACTGGACATCCTGGTCACAAGGAGAAAACTGAGGTGCTCAATGATGACTTCTTTGCCTCTGTCTTCACTGGCAAGGGCTTTAGCTGCACCACCCAAGCTGCAGAAAGCAAAGGTAAGAACTGGGTGATGCAAGATATTCCCAGAGAGAAGATAAGATTTGAGACCATCTAAAGAACCTGTCCATGGGAGCCAACAAGATCCATCCACAGGTTCTGAGGGAACTGGTGGATTGAAGTTGCTAAGCTGCTGTCAATCGTATTTGAAAGGTCATGGCAGTCTGCTGAAGTTCCACTGTCAGGAAAAGGGGAGATGTAACTCCCATTTTCAAGAAGGGTGAAAAAGAAGATCCAGGGAACTACAGGTCCATCATTCTCACCTCTGTGCCTGGTAAGGTCATGGAACAGATCCTCCTGAAGGCCCTACTAAGGCACATGGAAAATAAGGATGAGGTGATTGGTGGTAACTAATGTGGCTTCAGCAAGAGCAAATCGTACCTGACAAACTTGGTGGCCTTTTATGGCGTTACAGCATCTGTGGATTAAGGAAGAGCAACTGACATCTACCTGGATTTATGTAAAGTGTTTGACACTGTCCTGCACAACGTTCTGTCACTAGATTAGAGAACAGTGGATTTGATGGATGGACTTATCCCTGGATAAGGAATTGACTGGATGGTCGCACTCAGAGAGTTGTTGTCAGTGGCTGAATGTCCAAGTGGAGACTGACTAGTGGCATTCCTCAGGGATCATTACTGGGACCGGTGGTATTTAACATCTTTGTAGGTGACATGGACAGTGGGATTGAGTGCACCCTCAGCAAGTTTCCAGATGACACCAAGCTGAGTAGTGTGACTGATGCACTTAGAGGGAAGGGACGGTATCTAGAGGGACCTGAACAGGTTTGAAAGGTGGGCCTCTGCCAACGTCATGAAGTTCAACAAGACCGAGTGCAAGGTCCTGCTCCTGGGTTGGGGCAATCTCAAGCGCGGATGCAGGATGGGCGGAGGATGGCTTGAGAGCCCCTACAGAGAAGGATTTGGGAATGTCCGTTGATGAAAGACTCAACATGAGCAGACAGCGTGCACTTGCAGCCCAGAAGGCCATCTGTATCCTGGATTGCATCAGCAGAAGTATGACCAATAGGTCAAGAGAGGTGATTCTGCCCCTCAACTCTGTTCTCTTGAGACCCACCTGGAATACTGTGTCCAGTTCAGGGGCTTTCAGCACAAGGACATGGAGCTGTTCGAGCGGCTCTGAAGGAGTGCCATGAAGATGATCAGAGGGCTGGAATGCCCCTCCTGTGAGGGCAGGCTGACAGAGTTGGGGCTTTTCAGCCTGGAGAAGAGAAGGCTCCAAGGAGATCTTATAGCGGCCTTCCTGTACTTGAAGGGAGAGACTTTTTGTAAGGACATGTAGCAGCAGGACAAGGGATAATGGTTTTAAACTGGAAGAGGGTAGATTTAGACTAGATATTAGGAAGAAATTCTTTACCGTGAGCGTGGTGAGGCACTGAAACAGGTTGCCCAGAGAGGTTGTGGATGTCCCCTCTCTGGAGGCATTCAAAGCCAGGCTGGATGGGACTTTGAGCAACCTGGTCTAGAGGGAGGTGTCCCTGCCTATAGCAGAGGGTTGGAACTAGATGATCTTAAAGGTCCCTTCCTACACAAACCATTCTAGCATTGTCAAAGACCTACATGTATTCATAATTATAATACAAATATGCCTGAACTTATTATGTTGTGGTGTAGCTCCTGGATGTGTTTTATAATCTAGCTGTCAATTTCAAATAAGTATTGTGATGTTTATTCTTACGTGTATATTTCTGTTATTTTTGAGCCTTATAATATATGACTTTTTAACTTGTGCTATTTAGCTGCTGCATGAAAACTTGACAAGAATATAAAATATTGAATATTTTTATTTAAGGTGACTCTGAGCTAACATTAGAAGATGCTGTTGAACACTACACAGGTACAGTCCAAAATCGTACTTTTTCAGTGAATTTTGTCCTCAAAAAAAGCTGTCCCCCTTCCTCCCCTCCCAGATTGGAGCTTGTATATAGCATCAGTCTCTTAGTGTAATCTCAAAAAATACAAATGGATGTCTGGCAAAATGAGCAGAACAGTATTGTGAGGGTTAAATATTTAGGGTATTTATTTTTTAAATTACATGGGAATATTTCTGTACATTAAAAAAAAAAGGTATTTTGAATTTGCTAGAGACTTTTGGAGGTGGTATGCCTAACTGCTGGGAAAAAAAGTGATGTCTTTCTTAAAAAGTAAAAATAAAAAAATCCACAATGCATTTTAAAGTTTTACCATATGTAAGAATGACTGATGGGTATTTCCTTTATGATTTATGGGTCATTTATAGTTGACTTCTTGACTTGTACAAGAAAATCGTAATTATATGATGAATCATTTTGAAGTCTGACATAGTAATGCTAGGAAGTTCCTTATTTTTTCCCACAAATAAACTGTAAAATCTTCGATTTCAGCGATCTCTTTGTATTATGAACTGTAACACAGTATAAAATAGTATATATTTGATTTTTTTTTTCCTGAATGAACTTGATTCTGCACTGTTCATATTTATTTTCTTCAAAATTCAATGTATTTTAATATTGACTTATTTTCCCCTCTTTGAACAGAGGACAGAGTGCATGATGTTTATAATGAACATGATATCACAACTGTTCTATTTAACTTTCATATGTTGAATCATAATCCTTATTTTACTATTATATTATTATGATAGTCTTTCTGTGATAGAAAATGAAATTAGTTTGTCCTAAAGTTTTTCTTGCTGTCATATATTCCTCTTGTAAGTTCTGTGATAAGGTATTTTTGATCTTTGAAACTCCATGTGACCAGTTGGTTGGCCTGTAACATTGGAACAAATGTAGAGTATACATATTGGTTAAATTCCCTAACTCACCTCTTTTGTGCCTATGTGGCATAAAATATTGAGAACATCTCATGCCAGCCATCCTCTCCCCTTTTTTCTTTGATAAAACCATGGTAACTCAGCAGTAGTTCATTGTATCTATAAAGCTCAGTATTACCATATTGTACTCATTCATAGGTAACAGCTCAGTGGAGATTTACACCAGTTTAGTTTGATTTGGTTAATAATGTGCTAATGATTGCTAGGAGGGCTAGTACCTGCTAAGATAATGAAATTATCCAGTGTGCTAGATACAGATTGAAGTTCTTAATTTTAAAATACACTAGCATGTATCAAAGACTTACCATAAATGGTCAGCATTTTACCCAATTTCAGACATTATTTGAAGTAAAAATAATTAGTACCTTTAACCTGTTTCTTGTGCATAGTTATGAACACCATACTAGACCTTTATTTAAAGCATAGGAGTGTAGGTGAATTATTATAGTTGTACAGAATGATGGCTTTATTGTTGTCATTGTTTTAAATATTTCATCTGTGTGGATAGAAATGTAGGAATTTCAGCATTATGTTCATATTTGTTGTATTTGTTTTATATGTAGAATTCCCCACAGTGGGTTTCATTAAGAATTCATTTATCTATGCAGGTCTCAAGAGTAGAGAAAGCTTTGGGGAGCTTTGCAATAAAGAAATGAATTAGATGCCTAACAGCTAAATTATTTTTAGTGTAGTCTGTGAATCAATAGCATATTTTTCTTTCCCTTTAAGAACCAGAATACGAGAAAGAGACTGAGACTCAAGATACAGGTATAGCCTATTGGTGTATGTATGTTTGTGTGTATATTTGTGTGTATGCATGTATATATTTGCATATGTCATATATTAAAAAAAAAAAAATCTTTGTTTTGTATGTAGTTAAACTGCCTGCAAACCTAAGAAGAGAAATACAATGAGGGGAGAAGAGAAATACAAGATAAACACAATTGTCAGTTCCTTTAAGTTCTTTTACTTTAAAAGGTTATGGGTTTGTTTTTCATGCATCCATCAGCTGTAGTTGATAATGCAAAACATGAAACTGAAAGACATGCTCAGAAAGACTAAGGAGAGGTTTTTTTTAATGTCTTCTTTTAAGGTTAGTATGTTTTAATCCAAATGACATTTGTTTAGAAGGTAGCTTTTAAGTACTCACCTAATAAATACAGTAGTTGTTGAGAAAAACAGGAAAGAAAATTTAAGGTATTTCTTTGTTTCCTCAAAATTGATAGAAGTTCATATTTACCTTTTGGAATTTTATGTTCACAGTTGAACATCTCTGTGTATGAGCTCTGTTCATTTGCGTTATATGTAAGTTTCTTCAGTTTAGAACTTGACTTCATCATTGCTCTGAATTTAATGTTTTTTAGCTGTTGAAGACCTTCCTGAGGAAGTACATGAAGCCACAGAACCAGGTATATATATTGTTATTGTGGTCTTAAAGTGTTTTTCCTTTTTGCTATCTACTTGTTGGTTGTTTTTTGGTGGATTTTTTTTTTTTTTTTTTGAGAGAGAGAGAAGAACTAACTGTAAACTTTTATCTTTTTATAGTTAGAGATGAAACTGTTGAAGATTTAGAAATGGAGAAAAAACTACCAGGTATGAAATTTTTATATATAAAGAGATCAAGCATTTTCCTTCCATTTATATCTCTTAATATATTTCTTTAAAAAAGACAAGAAAATGTTCTCTATAAAGTACTTAATGTCAAAAATATCATTAAATATGATGGTTTTTCAGACATGACCTTAATTCAGTCAGCTAGAGGGTTGGTTTAGTCTTAGTAGCTAAGAATTTGCTGCTATACTTTATTCAAGTTTTCCATTTCATAAATTTGTTGCAATGACAATCATAATTAAAATCCCTTTTTGGGAGGAGGGGGCAGAATGATAGGAGTCATTAACTAAGAGGGTCTAAACTTATTTTATATGAAATGTGTTCAGGTGCCTTTGTGCTACTGATATTTTAAGTTGTTTGTCTTTCAGTTTAACTTGTAGTTGTTTGATACTAAAGAGACCGGGTGGTCAGTGAGGAATAGAGGGAAAATTATGAGCATTCTGTGTAACTTTCATATTTAAATTTCTTTATAATAGTAGAAAGTAAGCATACAGAAGAAGATAATGTGGCCGCTGGACCAGAGGAATCAGGTTCGTATATTATGTTTCAAATGAACTTGCTACTTTAAAAAAATTAGATAAATACCATACAGTAGAATTCTACTGTAAAAAATATATTGGTAATTTCTCTTGCTGCAGAATTTTTTTTTCCTTTAAGGATGAGTGTAACTGTGTTATTAGAAGTTAACGTGTTCCTTTCTTTATTTTACTTCATTTTCTAATGTCACTATTTAAAATACTTAAATAAGAAAGCTCAGTTTTAGAAGTTGAGAGTGCTCTAGCTCAGAATGACTTGTAACAACAGAATAGAAATGATCATAGTTCACCATAGGAAGTTGAAGATTTCCTTGCTATACTCTGTCTGCCACCTGGCAATCAGTAGTGCATACTCTGAAAAAAGAGCATAAATGTAAGAAGAAAAGGAGAATATTACCCCAGCTTTGAGCGGCACCACTAACAGAATTTGTGAGTCAGAGCATTTATTTCCCTTTTTTCAGTTTTTCGTATTGCCTACACAGTATTATAACTACTATGAATTCTTTTTTGATAAAACTGACTCCCTCTATGCATGAATAGGGAGCTATGTGCAACCTTGAGCCTATTAGTAATAGCGGCAGTTGGTGACGTGTCTAATTTAAACATACATCCTGAATTAAAAACAACTGAATTTTCAAGTAAAATCCATACTCAAATAGCATATTATACTGGGAGATTTGTGCTTATGATAGTACAATTTCAGAATTTTGTTTTTAAATTTGATTTTAATTTTTTCCTAGAAAAATTTAGCTGAAGAAAATTTGTACTTCGGCAACCCACTTCGGCAAAAGTATTATTACAGAGTAGTCTTAAGAGGTCACTGTTTTGAGCATAAGAGGAAAACTTTTCTGTAATTTTTTTAGACTTTCTGTAAACATTTAGAGAACTATCCAGTTTCAATTGTTTGTGCACTTCTCATTTGCAGAAGTCCCTGTTCAAACTGAGGATTATTCAAATGATAATCTAGTGGGTAAGTGTTTAAGTGTTTTTCTTATATATATATATTTTTTTTTCCACAAAAAAAAATGAAATTATAGCTACATGGTAAGTTTAGCAAACAATTTTTGGAGAGTACTGAAGGGTAGTCATTACTCTCATTTTAAGTTTTTTTGTGGTTATGAAGCAATAATTTCTATCTTGTCCTGGATAAATGTGAGTGATGGCAAATTCAGCTATACAGAGGTATTTCAAGTAAAACTCTGAGTAGTTTTAAAATAAAACTTTTATTTTAAATAATTTCAGGGAGAGCTGTATACTTTTGCTGTAGAGGTAAAAATAAAAATATCAGATTTCAGAATATGTGGGTGCTTCCTTTCCAGAGTGGCTTGTCATGGGTGGTGATGTTACTTCTCTGTATGTCAGTCAGATCTACTGAAGTTTGGCAGTGGCTCTTTCTTCAGGCTGGTCTGTGAACAAAGCTGGCTTTGTCATACTTGACATAACTAGTTTTATGAAGAAAATGAGCGCTTCCAGCTCTTTCATCAGGATAATAATAATTACCAAAACCACTTTTATAGTAACTACCTAGGGAACCTATCTGACAGGAGGGAGTTGCTTCATTTGAAGCTTGTGTGTTGTTACATTTGGTCCACTTTTCCGGAGTTAATAGAATCACAGAATTAAGTATTACAAGTCAGTACTTGGTTCTTTTGTAACTGTGGCAGTGTTCAGGGCAGCACTGAGCTGTGTCTCTCAGCAAGAAACCACAGGGATCATAATCCAGGAGCCCTGAGGGCTGTTTTAGTTCTAGTTAGCCTCTGACCACATGTGATGTGGGTGGTGAGACACCGGAACAGGTTGCCCAGTGAGGTTGTGGATGCCCCTCCCTGGAAGCATTCAAGGCCAGGCTGCATGGGGCTTTGAGCAACCTGGTCTAGAGGGAGATGTCCCTGCCTGTAACAGTGGGTTGGAACTAGATGATCTTAAAGGTCCTTTCCAACCCAAACCATTCTATGACTCTATGATGTGGTTGTCGGGCAAAGGCATTTTTAACTACCTTTGTGCATTGGTTAATCTTTGCAGTATACAGAAGCTCTGAAGTGGTGTGATACCCAAGTTATTCTGTGAGACTTTTCTTTCCTAGCAGGGAAGGAAACTTGTATTTGATGCTTAGACATGCCAAAAGTACCTAGAGAACTGAAAGTGCAGGAGGTCTGTGTGTTCTCCCAATACTGATTGGAAGCGTGATAGGGTTCATGTCTTAATTTACATGCTGACCATTAGCTGAAGTGGTCTGAAATGTTTGTTGTAATACATGTCACTGATTTGTTTGTGGGGTCTTTCTAACCTGATTATCATAACCGCTACTCGTTATGTTGAAATGTTTAAAGCCATAAGTGTTCACTGATAGATACCTAATAATAAATATTTATTTTCGTAATGAATATAATATCAAATATTTTAAACAAGGCTTATGAACACTGTTAAGTACAAGCAGTAGTTGTCTTTGTCAGGATTGGCAATAACTTCAGTGACTGTAGCATAAAGGCATTAGTTTGTTGTGGAACTGTAGAACAAGAAAAGATGCATCTGTTTTCTTGCAGAAAATGTGGCTGCATACAATTAAAATAATAAGTAGATCCTTATGAGACTATTGGAAACTTTTAACAGAAGAAAACTCTACTGCACAGTGTCAGTTATGTTGATATGAGGATATTAAGATGAATTTGTCTTGTATACGCTATTTCAAAAGCAAATTCAAACTCCAGTTATCAGCTTGAAATCTTTGAATTTTGTTTCTATGGACTGTATTTTTGTCAAAATCAAAACCAATTCATTCAGTTACTAAATAAGAGTAACTGTTATATGCAGTATCCTGCTCCTGAGTCTTCCTTTATGAAGTCGAAAATGAAATTTATCTGTAGCACCAAATTTGCCACAGCATGCTGACATACTGAAAGATTGTAAGTAATTTGTGTAGTTGCATGGTAGCCACTTTAGAGACAGAAGAATCATCGACCAGTTGATGTATTTTGTAAAAAGCTCATCGACACAATGCAGGAGTCAATTTATATAACATCTCTGAAAATTGAGAAAAGCAGGGTACTCAAGTTAAATAATTTACAATTACTGAATTTTCCTGCTATTAAATGTTTCCTTGCCTTCTCCGGATGTGAAAGCTTGCAGGAAAACATTCTTCTCACAACATTTTCCTCTTAGATGATGAAATTTACATGTACTAGGGAGTAAAAAAAATTATTTTCTTTTTGGACAGAGGATTCAGCATGAGTTTTTTGTTGTCGTAATTCTTTTCTCCTTTGGCAGCTTTTGATATAAATGATTTAGGATTTTTAATTAATTGTTTTCATTTGTATGTAAATTGCAGTGATTGTGGTAGAATGGTAGTTACTGGGATATATTTGAAGGGAAGCATACTACATTTTGGGGGGATACTATTACTCTTTGTATTTGAGTTTTTCTCCCACACGTATGTAGTTCAGATTTAAAATATGTAAGGGTTTTTTTTTCTCCCTTTCAATTATACATTCTTCATTTATTTTTACCAGCTACTGAAATCCCTTGTGTTCAGAAGTTTCCATTTCAAAACATTGACCCTTCCTCATTCCCTCGCTCCTTTTTCCACAGTACCTATCCTTACCATATCCCCCCCAAAAAAAAGAAAGAAAAATGTATTTGTGACATGGCCCAGATTTTCCTTAATGAGGTAAATGGAGTGCCATATGGTCAGAAGAAATTTACTGCTCAGATAAATATTTGAAAGTGTACATTTCCCACCCTCTACAGCAACTTTGTGCATATTCATTATGGTAACACCTAGAAATGATAGCTTTCTTAGTCTGAAACAAAGTTGCGTGTTTTTTTTTTTTTTTTAATTAAGTTTTAATTGATTTTTTTTGTTTTATAGTAAGCTGTGTTTTGGTTGGTCCTCTAATATAGATTTCCCCTTATTTTTTCAGATACTTAAAGCTTCAAAAGAAAAGTCCCTACATCAGGAGGACCAGCCCTAACCATACGCTACAAAGGGGAGCAGATGGTTGTCATAGATCTTACGATGTAATTGCAGAGCAGTTCAGGGTTTGGGAGCAAACACTAAGATACTGTAAATGGGTTGTAGCCAACTGTCATCTTAGTAAGCTTTTTGGTTTTTTTTTTAACACTTGGATGTTTAATTTACATTCCGGTCTTGATTATTTTTTTGGGGGGGGGTGGGAGGGGGCCAAATTTAGTTAATTAATTAGTTTTATTTTTCTTCTGTGTTCATGACAGAGTTGCAACTTTGAACTACGTTTCCTATGTGCTGTTCAAACAATTGTTAATATTCTATTTATAATATAGCAGCAAGTACATTTTTTTCAGATTTTAATATATATCTTTTGTTGTGGATTCATACAGTGTGTACAGAGCATTTTGGTGAAAGGAAACTTAAAATATTATGAATTTATGAATGCTTTATAACTGCTGATATAGCATACAGCCTAAACACGTTTTATAACACTAATCAGGCAGACACTAAGCTGTGAATTTTGACTTGTATCTCTTTGCACTGACACTAAGTCAACAGACACAATACGTTATGTTCAGGTGATTTTAAAAAAGTCTAATACTCAAATTGTGTATGTTTAAATCATAGTAGTAAAAAGATTACTAAATAGCTTTTTTTCAGAAACCTTTTGTATGTGAATCAGAACTTTATATGCATTCGATTTTGATACAGAACTACATAATAACTCAGCAGGGAGTCAGTGTAAATTGAAACAAAGCTGAATGACCAGAATCAAGTCAAATTCAGGAAATTTCTCCTATTTTCCTGCTAATATATGATTTCAAAGATGGATTTAAGAAACTTTACAGTCAGTGAATTATGGAAACTGTGGAAATTCAACTTTGGGAAAATAGGATATCAAACTTTAAGGCCTGCAATTACAAACGTTCTTGTAAACGGTACATGACTGAAATGTAGGCTTTGAGGGATTTAGAATTTTAATATTGCAGGTGTACTCTTTACCTGTGCTGTGCTGCTGTTCCACAATTACAAAGACATATTTTATTATTTGGCAGTTTGCATGTGTTCCTTTTTGGCTCAGGAGTATTGCTGTGATTTTAAGAAACTACCGAGTCTAATAAAACAGCTGAGATGGAGAGAAAAAAAAAAAAAAAGGAAAAAAAAAGTTTAAATTTGGTAACCCTAACAGCAGTTGCCTTTTGCTTGACAGGGAGATTTTAAATTTCTGTAACACTGTTTTGAAGTCAGGTTTTCAGTTGCTTACACTTATAGTTAAAGGGACATCAATATGCTGGCTTATTTTGTTTTGGACTTCAGTAAGATTCCATGTAGGTGAGCGTTGCATCTGATTAATAGGGCATAGAAGATGTTCCAAAGTGATTTCTTCTAGACTTTTCAAGAAAGCAATAATACTCTTAGACTGTGATGTGGTTTAGGGTGGAATGTACTCATAAAATTACCTGTGATTGTGAATTGCATAGCAATAATTTTTACAAAGCCATATTTTGCGATGAAGTTTGGGAATAATTTTAGAATGGTGAATGGAGGACTTTTTATATAACAGTGGCAGCCTATTTCTAGCATTATGGGACTGTGAGAGTATACTATGCTGTGATCAGGTTTTAAGTATTTTGTAACTGGGTATGTGTTTTTTACGTGCTTCATGTTTACAAAAATATGCCAAGCTGGGCAAGGTCAAGAGAACTATTAAGGAAAATGTTTGTCATCTGTTTTCATGTTTGGCTTTCAATAAAACACAGAAGATTATCTTTGTCTTTCTACTGTCATTATTTTTTCCAAAGCGTAACACGTATTAACGAGGATAAATATTTGTCTCAGCAAGCAATAAATATCATTCTCCAAGTTAATCATTTGATTATTCTTTTTTTTAAATACATTTGAAAGTAAAATTTACAAAGAGAAAACATTTAGTGAGCAGAAATAATTTTTAGGTAGTTGTATGTGATAGGACTGGGCATTACTCTATCTTTTATGATTATGTTGTATTTCTTCTTTTGTACTATTTGCTATTGGGCAAATAATTTGACTTGAATTATGCCCGTTGTATATAATTTCTATTTATAACTTAAAATGGGTGAGAAATTACTCTTTAACAAAGATAAATGTGAGGGGCAAGTATAATATAACTACCTGTCACGGAAAATATTCCGTATTATACTCCATAGTCTAAATTAAAATTCTTAGCAACGGTGTTGTGTCTATGCAATGCATGTGCTTCAAAAGAAGCTTGCATTTATTTTTGTCTTCAAACAGTTCGATATTTTAATGTTGAATTAGAAGTAAATAAAGAAGGTAACATCTTTATATTTTCACATTGCTGCATTGTTTCTTGCTATATCTCAATCTATATTACCTTGGGTTCAGTTACTTTTTTTGAAAATCACAAGAGTGAAGAAAATTCCAAGTAAAAACAGTGTACTACAATATTAAGCCTTTTTTTACCATCTAAGTAATGTAAAGATCATTGTGGAGGGAAGAAGGCAATTTGTGCAGAAGATGATACTGATGAAATTTCTTAGTTCAGTATGGTGAGAGCTAACAAGATGAAATTCTTCTTTCTTTTCAAAAGCAGTAACCTGGAAGGAGAATCTAGAATAAATTAAGATCATTTGAGAGACTATCAAAATTGATGACAGCTCATTAAACAGAGTGGAGATTGAAGGAAATCTAAGGGAACTGAGAGAAATTCTCCTGGTACACGAATAGATGTAGACAACTACATGTACAGGGGGATTGGAACTAGATGATCTTAAAGGTCCCTTCCAACCCAACCATTCTGTGATTCTGTGTATACTGTATGAGGCTCACTAAATGTGAAGCTGGCCAAGAAATGGGAGACGAGCGTGTTTTAGAGTAATAAGCTCATACCTTGTTCTTGCTGTGATGGAAAAGAACTGGCAGAACTCACAAAAATGTCAAATATGGGGGCAAATGGGTCACTAAGTGTCCTAGAGACAAACGAAAGAGTTCCAGTGAGAATATGAGTCGTACTAACATGAGAAAGTATACTGGGAAAGTGGGCAGTTAGGTCACATAATCTGTCATGGTTTATTATCCTGTAATGATTTCTTTGCTTTGAGTTGGTAGAATAATAAGAAATATGAGTATATCTACTATTGTATCTGGAGTTGTTATTACTCTTTTAAAAATATAGTGTTTCTGATGTCATATTGACAGGCAGATACACCTTTTTATTTACTATCACATGTGTAAGAAACCTGTATTTTAGCACATCCCAAATAATGCTGTCATTAATGTGCTGTTAGATTAATAATATCTTCCAAGCTATTTTCTAGTATGTAATTGACTGTAGTTTTTTTCTTCATTTCTCATATCGTAACAAAGTTAATCTTCACTGTGCCTTGTACTGAATATTAAAAGCAGGTATCCTGTCTGCATGTTGTAGTAGCAGTTGGTAACAGTTGTGTACCTGTGGTAAAGGGGAAGGCAGGAATTTCCTCTGAGACAGGAAAATAGTTAAAGAAAAAACCCATCTGAGCTCTCTTTTAATATTTTTTGTGACGTTTATTGTGTATAAGTTGAAAATGGTGATAACGTCAGAATTATAAGGCAAGACACTTAAAATGTTAAAAGAGTAAGATAAAGAACAAAAGATGCTAAAAGGTCAGAGAAAGAGAAGAAAAGTCTATCTCTGCATGAACCTTCTTCATGATATACAGACACATGATTTGGTTACACGTATGCTTTTTGCTATAGCTGTGTTAATATCTGATCATGAATTCAGTTGTTTACAAAACATGTGGGCTTAGGTTTTCTTAGAAGTTGAGGTATGGCAAAAGCTTCCAAGTGCCTCAGTTATTTTTGAATATGAGACTTAGGTTTCCAATTTATATGAATGTTTTTCACTTTTTAATCAAATACATATGAAGCCAGTATTCCCAAGAGTTTTTAATTAATAAACAAAATACCTCTTGCAAAATAGTTTGTATCGTGTGTCTAACATTTAAATCTACCAAATATATAAAGGGGAACGTTCATAAAATATCCTGTGACAGAAGGAATTATGCAATAACTGAAGCATCTGCAGAGAAAGACCTTCTGTGTAACCACAGTTCAGTCAGTACACTATGCTTACTTTATAATAATTATTTCTTTAAAATAAATTAGTCTGGTTGGCCCAATCTTATTTTGGGTCTAAACTGTAATTGTATTTTAACTCTTTCTTATTGTAAACTGTTAAAATAAATTTACTTCAATGGAATTATATTTTTAATATTCTAGGAAAAGGTGAAACAGAGACTGAGCAGGACAAAATGGAAAAAGGTGAGTGTAAAACATTCTACTCTTCTGGATTCTTCTGACTTGAAATCTCTGCTTTCTGAGATAACTGATTTAAATTAGATTATACGATAATGATGCTTACTCCTAGATATCTTATGTCAGGAGTGTCTGACTTTTTCGCTTGCCTGGGCCACATCAAGTGAAGAGGAATTGTCTTGGGCCACATACGTGTCGGCTGCTTTGAGAGTAATGTGACCTATTTGTTTTCATGGGAACTACAATGGATGCAAAGAGCTGGCACTGCACTGCACCTTTCCAGTGTCCTGGTTTCAGCTTAGATAATGTTAGTAGCACAATGTCGCTTTTGGTTATTGCTGAGCGATGGGTGTGCTCTGCTTGGTGGGGTTGAGCTGCTGCCTTAATAGCACAGGACAGTCAGTGCTGGCATGGAGAGTTGTGCCAGGCTGTGGGACAGACATACCCACCTTATGTACATAAGTTGGTTTTGAGTAAGTATACAGTGTGCACGTGTTTGTAAGTAAACAGTCATCTTGAACTTACAGTCGTGTTGTTCTCCTCTAACAAAGTCATAGACTGCTATTAAAAACTTCTTCTATCTCAGAACTGGAAAGCTGCAATGTCCTACTCCCTGTGTGACATTCCAGAGGTTGTAGCTACACCATGCAGCTTAGACATTTCTGAATGAGAGGTGTGAGGCTGTCAGAGCCTGCAAGACCCATTCAGTCTGTTGTGCCGCTTGTCTGAGGGAAATAGGAGCAACCTGTGGATGACAGCACAGATGGGATGTACTGCCAAATAACCTGAATTATTGTAGTTTTATCTGTATTAATGGCTGATGAATTACAGGTCTAAACCAATGCAGCTGTGATGTAGGGCAGTTGTATCCATCTTTGCATGCAAAACAAACTCCATGGGGGAGAATCTGTAGATGCTTTATAAAGAGAAGGTAACACTGAAATCAGTTCATTTCAGCTCTGTGTTACACAATAAGGGTTTTAGTCTGGCCTGGTAAGAATATACAGAGGCAGATTTGGTGGAAAAGTGAGTAATGCTGAGAGCACTGCAAGTCTGTTGTTCCCACGTAGCTTTGCACAACCTCTGTCCTTCAGCTCCAGGTTTGCATCTCTCCCTAGTTATACCAACTGTACCAACTGACCACAGACAAAAACCTTAAGGGCTGTGCATGCATCCTTCTCACTCAGATAAGGCCCTCAGAATAGTGCCTGCCACAGGTAGTCCCTTTTAAATGAAGGTAAAGGGACTCTGCTGGTGCCTACTGCTCCTTTTTCATTCCTTTATCTCTTTTTTTTTTTTTTGCTATGCGACTACTTAGGAATTCTCTGATCTTTTGATAAGGTTTTTTTTGTGGGGAGGTTGTGTGCTTGTATTTTAAATACATGCTTCTGGCAAACCATTTTAATGTTATATTGGAGTATTAAATATGCCAAATGCAAGCATTATGTTAAAACAGAAGCTTGCAGTTAGCAGGTTTTTTGGGGAAACAATGCTGTAATTTCAGCATTTCCAATCACAGAATAATAGATTAGGCAGAGGTGCATCTTTCCCCACTTGATAGTAGGAAAAAACATTGGGATAGCTTCATTGACCTATTAGACCTGTAGACCAAGCAGGTATGTAATAGTTGTCTAGTACAGGTGAAAAAGCATTCACAGGTAAAAATATTACGTCGTTTAAGAAAATGAAAATATGCAGAATTGCTATTATCCAACATTATTAGTTAGAGTTGATAAGACACCAGTATTATTTGAGAGTATGACAAAACAAAGCCACTTTCCTCCCGAACTCTGTTGTGGTTGTTTTTTGTTTCTTTATAAACACTGCACCACTAAATAAATGCTTCATTTGAACGATGCTATTGCAGATAATGGGATTGCTCTAAGTGGGAAAGAAAGCCAGTTTTGTTTTCTGTCTGAATTGACTAACCTATACATCCTACAGGGAAATCAGAGAAGCAACCAAATCTTAAATGAAATTTGTTTATTCCTAAACTGGTTGTGTTGGTTTTCACAAGTATAATGTTGTTTAATTGTTTAACGGACAGTGTCAAGCTATAGGTATCTTAGCCAAAAAAAAAAAAAGTTTTTTAAAAATATAATTGGATTTTTTTATGTTATATTTCCCTGATAGGATGAAACAGTAAATTTATAAGAGATGCATTTATAAATATTGTGCTATGGCTGCCTGATAGATGTAGAAGACTTGGATCTGTGGAGTCGGGAACTTAGAAAATCATATTTGGCTTATTTTGGGAGATCGTTTAAGTGATTCAGACAGAGCTCAGAGATTTATATGCAAGTTTGCATTTGTATTTTAATGTTTGTACATACAAACTCCAAAAGGTTTTCTGTGACAAAAGCTATTGACAAATTTGAGTAGATCTTACATCACTAACAGTTGATTTTAGGTATATAACACGAACATACATGTATGCTTACCTTAAACATTTGCCAGTCCTTTGCTAGTAAAATGTTTTAATTTCTGTACACTTTAATGTTTATTTATATTTCATTGAAATTATTGAAAGGCCCATTCAAACTTCTGCTGAATTTCACCTTCCTGATATTGAGAAAGAGATGAACTTTCACAATAAGTTTCTAGTATATAAATCTATCTCAGAAAACATCAAGCTGGGCTTTCAGAAGGCTTGATGATATTGAATGTTTATAGGAGCATTGTTCCATAACATGCCGTATTGATTTTTTTATTATTATTATTATTTTAATTGATACAGAAGACATGGAAAAAAGTAAGGTTGTCTTGCAAACCCTTATAAGTGGTGTTTGTCAGGATGTAAAGGCATAGAAGTATTAAAAAGACTTTGTCATCCCCTACTTGTTCTACTTGCTGCTTACTATCATTGATTCTGATTAGTCATAAATTTGGATTAAGATCCATATTTAGAGACTGTGCTAATCATGTCCTTCAAGTCCTTCACCCTCATATAAAGGCTCTGTGTTTATGTAAACAGTTAATGTAAACAATGTTATGAAAATGTGCATCGCAAGGGAGCTGATTATTTTAAGTACTTAGCTATCTCTGACAAGGAAGAAATATCCATTACCCAGAATGAGAAGTCAGTACTTATTCGTCGCTATCTTAAAGAGTGAAATAAATATTTTTTCAATTTTCAAAATGATAAAATGTGAAAGTGCAAATGAATGCCATCTGGTTGGATCACTAAGCTATGCTATGTAAGGGACAGGGGTACACTTAAGCCAGGCTTAAGAAAATGTCATTCCACAAGTGACCCTGCAAGTGTCACCTTATATTCATCTCAGTTTACTCTAGGATCTACATTTGAGCAGGATATATAGGATTCCACTGATGCCAGTGGAGTTCTAACCTGCGTGACTTGTGGAGTATAGGGCGCTGTTCTTTTTGCTAAATGTAAACTTTTGCTGCTGGGTAAGATGGAGTATACCCTAAACTCCATTAACAACCTTTACCAGAGCTTGCACATTTAACTGACCTCCAGCATTGGCAGCTCAAGTTGGATGCAAGCCCTATTGTTAAGGGTATGCATCCTTTCTATTTATTTACTTACTTAGACATTCAATTATAGCTTGCATCAAATATGAGCTGTTGGCAGAACGTTCAATGTTTCAATTCTATAAATGTGCAAAGTCCAAAGTGCACTTTTCAAAGTCCATAACACTATGCTAAATTAAATGTATAGAACACTGTATGTGTATAGGACGTTATTGTGTGGTCTTGTATAGAAGTCACTAAGTACTATCTCTGATCTAGTTAAAAGGCTGCTTGATTCTCATCTTTGAATAATGCCAAATGACTTCATGGTAAAAGGGAGCAGTGAATGGTGACAATACATGCCAAAAATAAATTTCATGTTCTGCTGTTGTTTCTTATGATAGACATTATGTAACCAACAGTAATTTGAGACTGAAGACCCTGTAGAATACTTTTTACTGCAAGCAAAATTGTTCTGGAATAACTGCAGTTGAAGATTTATTATAGTCATTCCACAGCTTTATTAGTCCCTAAAATGCCTCAGTTTTTTATTGTCTGATTGTTTTCCCAGATAAGTTGATTACAGACATTTTGCATGTTCTACTAGCATAGTTTAGAAAGATCTTTTAATTATTGTAGTGCTGCTGGCTTTAAGCTGTCTAGATGTACTTACTCGGCTTTATACCCCTGAAGTTTTCAGTTGTAGAGACCCATAAAATAAGTGGATCACTTATGCTACCTGTAACCCACCTAATGAGCTTCAGAGACACCAGAATAATGACGAGATTGTCATCTCATCAGATTCTCCTTCTAGTCCCCCCTGAGCACAACTGCAAAAGCTAATTTGTCTAATGACAGGGGCCAAGCATGAGGAAGGAAGACAGCTGTGTATGTAGGCTTTTAATTTTAGGTAGAAGTAGTGGGCCATTTATGTACATTTTTCAGCCCATAACTGAAACTTTGAACCTTGGACTAGGAAGGTAGGAATGGCTGGGAGGAGAAAGCAGAGGAATTAGTAAAACAGAAGGTCACAAAATTTATCAAAAAACTTCTGCAGGGCCTAATCACCAGGATGTCTGTAATACTTTCTTTTAAGTGCCTATCCACACACTACCAAGAGGGGTATTGCTGATTTTATATCACAGCAGGAGTAGGTGTTTAGAAAAGAAAACCTTTGCAAACGGCTTTCTTAGTTTTTGACAAATTAAGATGGTGAATTGGCAGGAGTAGCCTTTACTACTTGCTCTCTGTTAAAATGCTACATGCATGACAAATCTTCAGGATAAAAAAAATGGTATGTTAAACATGAAAGGTAATTATGATAGTACTCAACCTTTTTGTCCCAATCTGGCTAATAAAGTACTGTTTTGAGACATCAGGCTGATCTCTAAGTTCAGCTGTGTTCACTCCTTCTGGATAACAAGGTTTCTCTTACCTTGACTAATTATTTAGTGATTCAGGTGAACATGTGAAATGGAGATCTGACTTTTTTCCCTTCTGTGGAGACTAGAAGAGGATTTGTTTAATCAGTTACAAAAGTATTATTGTCAATAATTTCTGATGTAATATTTCTACTATTTTGTTCTGTAATTTAGAGCTAGATGTAATCAATATTTTGCCATGTAGTAGTCGTCATCACTCTTTATTTCTGTTATTCCTATGTAACTATATTGGTTTGAATGCATTTACCACAGTAGAGTAATTAAATTACCTGGCATTTTACACCAATTTCAAGCCTTATGTTCTGCTCGGTTACATAGGATCATGCAGTGCTTTGATGTTTTCAAGACATTTGTCTAGAAATTCTCAAAGAGTTTCATGCCTTGATTCTTTACACACATTTTTGGATTAAATATTTGAAAGGATTAAGAAATTATACTTCTATTGTGATTATGTGAATAAAATCAACATAAAAGTTGCAAAAATATTTGCTTGACTGAAGAGAAAAAGATGGATCTGCTTAAGATGGAGATTTACAGAACTTGAAAAAAGTGAATAGCAAATTCCATTCTAGATCTTCAGACCTCAGCAGGATTTCCTCTGAAACAGTTTCTTCTCTGCAGTTAAAGAAACTTTCTGTAAGGTCAGGTACTGAAATGAATCATAGAATGTCTTGGGCTGGAAGGGACCTTGAGGATTACCTAGTTCCAACTGCTCTGCTGCAGGCAAGGTTACCAACCACTAGACCAGGTTGCTCAGGCCCCTGTCCAACCTGGCCTTGAACGCCTCCAGGGATGGAGGATCCACAACCACTCTAAACAAGCCTGAGCCAGCACCTCACCGACCCTCTGAAAAATTTCCCCCTGACATCTAATCTGAGTCTGCTCTCCTTTAGTTAAAAATGATTCCCCTTTGTCCTATGACCACCAACCTGTGTCAAAAGCTGATTTACCTCCTATTTATGGTCTTCATTTATGTACTGGAAGGCCACAATGAAGTCTCCCTGGAGCTTTCTCTTCTCCAGGCTCAACAAGCCCAGCTTCCTCAGACTGTCTTCATATGAGAGGTGCTTCAGCTCTCTGACCATCTTCGTGGCCTTCCCCTGGATCTGCTCCAGCAGCTCCCTGTCTTCCCTATGTTGGAAGCCCCAGACCTGGACGCAGTACTCCAGATGGGGCCACAGGAGGACAGAGTAGAGGGGGACACTCCCCTCCCTTTCCCAAGATACAGTTGGTTTTCTGGGGCCGCACGTGCACACTACTGCTTCATGTTAAGTTTTTTAGCTACCAAGACCCCCAAGTCCTTTTTGGCAGGGCTACTGTCAAGGAGTTCTAGATGGTCAGTAATAGGAATCAAATGCAGCAGAGTTTAGGGGAAAAGACCTTTGAAGAAGGTTATGAGCACCAAGAATGTGGAAGAAACTAGGTACTTAAGAATGTGTTGGGGATGAATAGGAAGAACTAGACCAAGGGGCAGCTTATGTGTAAGTGTAGAAAAGAAAGAAGAAATCCAGAACAGCAGAAGATGATGGGAAAGGAAAGAGAACGGAGATTAATAGAAGCTGCAGAACATAAACTTGTGAATGATAGAGAAAATTAAAAAAAAAAAAATCTGCAATTGATTCATTTATTTTTGAATTTCAATATTCTGCTGGCGTAGAGCTGTGAAGAATGTCAGTCACTGTGATGACTGGCACAGGCAGCTTCTGTAGGAAATTCTTCAGTAACAAATGAGAGTATGGGTGTTGCCTCTGTAATTATAGTCTTGGCTCCAAAGTAGATTGGTGTATATTGATATATATATTAATATATTGCTGCATATAACAGAAACTGTAGAAAATTGCTTTAAACTGGAAGAGGCTAGATCCAGACTCTATATTAGGAAGAAATTATTTACTGTGAAGGTGGTGAGACACTGAAACAGGTTGCCCAGCAAGGTTGTGGATGCCCCCTCCCTGGAAGCATTCAAGGCCAGGCTGGATGGGGCTTTGAACAGCCTGGTCTAGAGGGAGGTGTCCCGCCTATAGCAGGGGTTGGAACTATGGGATCTTAGAGGTCCCTTCCAACCCAAACCATTCATTCTATGAGTCTATGATAAAATGAGATCAGGTGGGACCTTGAAGCTTACTTTGTCTCTTTTGCTGATTAGTGGCCTTATCAACTGTGTGCATCATTCCTGGCAGATGCTTATGCAACCTTTTCTTACAAATTTCCAGTGATGAAAATTCCACAGCCACCCTCAGAAATCTGTACTGGTGTGCTTATAGATATTACTTCCAGATTTTCAAGTCAAGTTTTCTATTGTGCCAACGTCAGGCCTTTTATTCCTTGGCCTCATTGTAGTGATAGATGAAAATAATAAATTACATAGCTACTTTTTATGCTATGGTATGTACCCTTCTTCCAGTGAGGCAAACCATACGCTCCTAGTTTTTCCCCCACCTTGTTTTTGTCTGTACAGATGTAAAAAGTTACTTTTGCTAATTTTTCACTTGGTGCCTTAGAGTATCTTAAGTGCATTCGTTATTTTTCAAATAATATTTATCTATCCTATATAGAGAAGGATTGTCACTGTTTTTGGTGATGAAAGTGCCTTTCTATTTAAAACAGCAGGCATACTTTGTTTTTAGTCTTCATATATGGAAACCATTGTATAGAATACAATATTTCATCATTGTTCATTTGATAACATTGCAGACTACTAATTTATCACTTTGAAAATATTTTCCATCTGTTGTAGTTTTCTCTTTGCTTTGCTTTTTTCTTCCCTAGGTCCAAATAGAGAAGGAAGATAATAGAGTTGCTTGTCAGTGCTGCCCATTATTTAATCTCTAGTGGAAAGAAGTCGCATGTGATGACTCTTCTTCCTAGATTACTGTTGTTAAAGTGGAAACTGTTTTTTGCTGAGAGTCTTCAGCAGTTGTATGACAGCAATCTAAGGTAGCAGGCATATGCTGATATCCAAGGACATTACTGGAAACACTCAGTATTCTTCCAAGACCATAGTCCGATAAATATGTAAGAATTATCACCGTTGCAGTGCTTAACCATGTTTGGATCAGCCTAGCAGTTGTATGATTGTGCATTTTGTCATATATATGATGAAATCTGTAAATTATTGAAGAAAAGATGCATGGTTTTTTTCCTCTGAAATCATATAAATTTATTTCTTTGTAATACTGAATTTAATATATTGGATCACATCTGCTAAAGGATTATTACACTAGAAGGAGGCAATGTATAATTTATTAAAATACCCCTGCAGGGAGATAGCAGAATATCTGCTTAATAGAGAGGAATGCTTGATGGTTATACTGAAAGCTCCCAGGTGAATGCTTTCATGTAGGAGCAGAATGAGTAGATGAAAATAATTGCTCATTATATAATGTTTACTGTGTTATATTAGTGCCTAGCAGCTGAATAATATTTACATTAGCAGCTCCTTTCCAGTTTTTCATATTGGTCTCCTGCTGGTCTAAAGTTGATATAAAATTGTAGTGAGGATCGGAAAATAAAGCTTCTTGGTAATGGGGGTTGACTAAAAGATTCTTCCTGTGTGTCACCAAAACTGGACATGAGAGGAAAGGTGTCATTTCTTTGGCAAAAGATTTCTTTTTGCATTTGCTCTTTCTTCTGAGCTGTTTGTCTCATCTTGAAAACTCCAAGCCATTGTTGAAAACACAGTTCTACAGTCAGTAAGTTTCCCATTGGGTGGGAGAGCTTCTTTCCATTGCCTCACAGAAACCTCACTGCTGCTGTGTTTAAGCCTGAGAAGGACCAAGCAGCTGGACATCTTTCTGTCAGCACTGAAAGTTAGAGAGGTGACCAACAGCTGTTCTTTCTTATTGAATACAGGATTTCTGTTCAACTGGCCACTTTTAGATAAAGGTTTTTATTCATATTCCAGGAACTGAGAATTGCCTTTTGTTTGTTTGTTGCTTCACAGAGTTTCTTGTATGCACAGCCTCATATTTAGAGAACGGGAACTGAATGCTTGGTGGTGATGTCCAGCTGGATGTCTCCTAGATTATGCAGTCAGTGGAACTGAAATGTCTCAGTTTTCTTACTAATTGTCTGTTAGCATCTATGAGCTCAACCAACCTAAGAAACCTTTAGGGAGTCTTGCCTTTATTGGCTTTTAGGGCCATTACTCTTAAGTTCATTCACATTTACTTCTGAGAAAGTCAGATCTTGGTTTCAAGATTGCTATTTCTGAGGTGGAACATTTTTAGGAAAAAAAAGAAGAAAAGTTATTTTCTGTACTAATGACATTATGTCAGAAGCTTCTGCTCATACCTGTTAGTCTCTCTGGGTCCTGGGGTAGAGAAATCCGTGTTCTCATAATGAGAGCTGGATCTCGTGAACTGTGCAGCATTCAAGAGAAAGCTTCTCTTCTATCAGTTTGATTCCGTGATAACTACATTCCTTAAGTACATTATTCTGTGCCTGGCTAGAAATGCTTGATTTCAAGTTGTAAGGTACAATGAAACTTTTAAAACCTTCAGTGGAGCAAACTCAGTACTTAAAGTGAGCTATGTGATGCTTTATTCTGAAAAAAAGAATAAACTCTTGCTTTTCATTTCTTTTCTTACTTTCCTGATTGCTATTCCTTTGGAAAATTGCAATGTCTTCTATTATAGCAAGGATCAATGAGGATATAACTGTACTAATGTATCTCTTCTTTATTATTTTTGCTTTATAGAACCTGAAACATTTTTATATTTAAGGCTTTGTACAATCTTTGTGAATAAGCAAATGAAATTTAGTAGGACAGCTTCAACCTTGCTTGAATTTATATCTTCCCCTACTTCCTAATGGCAATAGCATCTAGTTAATTGTACATACCGATGCTGCAGAATCATTTATAAAGGTAATGTAAGAAAAACTCTTTCAATGTGGAATTGTTATTTACGTGCTAATTATCTGAGTTCAGGGTTGAGCATGACAGTAAGTCTTACATAGAAAGAACCAAAGGTGGTTATCAACTTTTTCCTCACACAGAAGCAGTTCAGACTCATGGATCTCTTTATTGCTGAGTTAGTATTGGCTTAGCATTCACAAAGGCGTTAACCTTTCTCTGAGGTATTTTTTTTTCTGTAGGTGATTTGTCTCCTTAAAGCTCACTGTAAGATAAGAGTCTTGTAGAGAAAGTGTCATTAACTGAATCACGAGCACAGCTAACAGCAGCACGGGACTGTTCTTGCCATCCCCGCACGGCGCACTTGAAGGCTTAGGAAGCAGAATAAAATATATCTTGCTAAAATACTTTGTAGTGTGTATCCAAAATACTTGCTATAGGGTTGCAGCAGCATTGTGATGTTAATCTGTATGGTGTTTGGTCTTAGCTTTACATGTACCCATTATGACATTTGCTGTTTAAAGGGAGTTAGACCACATGATTATTTTTTTTAATTCACTGTTCTGAGTAATTCTGTGATTTCTGTCAACTCCCTTAATTGCTTTAGATCAATGAATAGATACTCATAGTCACAACTTTATCAGGACATGCTAATCATTTTTAAATATAGTTTTCAAAATACCATACAAATGAGAAGAAATCACATAGTTTGTTCTGTTCTTCCTTTGGAAAAACACTCAACTGCATAAAATGAAAAATGCTTTTATCAAAAACTTGAGCAGAGTCTGAATGACTGACAGCTACTTTTCATACAGGCTTTTGTGATTTTAATAAATAAGATTATCAGTTCCTTTTCAAGTGTATTTTGAATCCGCCTCATTTGAAGACTTTAGCGTACCTCATTGAAGACTTTAGCGTACAGCCTTAGCTTCTAGTTAAAGCTATTCAGGACAGTTGCTGTGAAGTATGAAAGAGATAACTAACTGTATCTTTTTAATTTCTTTCCAGTTAAAAAGAAGAAGAAGCCGAAGCTCTTAAACAAGTTTGATAAAACCATTAAAGCTGAATTGGATGCTGCAGAAAAATTACGTAAAAAAGTAAGTTTTGAATGTTTCACTCAGAGTCTAAATGGTGGGCATGAATAACAGCTAACTTAAGAAAAAAAAAAGGAAAAAGAATGGAGAATTACTTTTAGATTACATTTTATGTAACTTATTTTTTAAACTTAATTATTTGGTTATATATTAGACCTCAGGTCTAATTTCTGTCAGATAGTTTATATTTTTTAAATGATGGATATGACCAGTCATGTGTTTGCTCACTTTAAACCATGAAAACATGTAGCTTAGCTGTTGAATTCATATTATCAAAAAGTGTTTAAATTAACCACATGGAAGTGGGTTACATCTGTCCTATCACTGAGGTCAGCTGTTTATCAGAGAACTTAGATAACAGAAGCATGTTAATATGACTCCCTTGGTATGGGTTCATGTGCTTCATGAGCATTAGGTGAAAAACTTTGTCAGAGGTGTTGTTTTTGATGGACTTTTGCATGCATCATAGGAATGTTTCTGCTGCCATACAGCTTAGAGCACTGAGGCAGAAACATCTGCTTCACACCAGTTGCAAAGACCGTAACATCAGTCAATCGATTTCAGTAGTTTAAAAACTTGAACAAAGAGTGTGGAGAACAACTGCAGGTCTTTGTTCTGCCCTTTTTGGTCACCCCAGAGGACAGAACAATGAGGAAATATGCCACTGTCAGCACAGTGCGATAAAAAAAAAAAAAGGCAAAAAAATCATTGCAGGTATAGATGAGTCTTGATTTTTCAGAAGACTGACTGCAGATTTTGATTTACTTTGCCATTCATGCAGCCCCACAGGGCTAACTGTGGCAGGGCTACTGTTCAGAGAGCAGTAGCATCATGCTGCACCTACTGCTGCTCTTCACTGGGGACCTTGTTTACATTTTGGAATACAAAAATTCAAAACACTTCAGTGCTTATTTTTGATCATTCTGATGAGCCTATGGTATCAATTTGCTGACTGTTCTTCTGTATTTGTCTCATGGTGAGTTGCAAACAATCGTGCTTGACTTGTAGGAAACAGGGTAAATATAGTGACTACTCATAGAGTCACAGAATGGCCTGGGTTGAAAAGGACCACAATGATCATCGAGTTTCAACCCCCCTGCTATGTGCAGGGTCGCCAACCACCAGACCAGGCTGCCCAGAGCCACATCCAGCCTGGCCTTGAATGCTTCCAGGGATGGGGCATCCTCCTTGGGCAACCTGTTCCAGTGCGTCACCACCCTCTGCGTGAAAAACTTCCTCCTAATATTTAACCTAAACCTCCCCTGTCTCAGTTTAAAGCCATTTTCCCTTGTCCTATCACTATCCACCCTCATAAACTCCCTCCTAAAACTGAGATGTATATAATTTTGAGGATAGCAGGGCAGTGATGTATAATAATCACTCATTTGTAAAGCTGTAAGATTTGGATGTGGCAGCAAGATCTGATGCCAGGTTATGCCAACAGTGCTTAGTTCCTGTTTAAAAGTGCCATTGGTTCTTCTCAACTTCCACCCTAGTTTGCTAGTCAGCATCAGTCATGAAATTACTATAGTTGCATGTGAACTTTGTATGGCACAGGGAGGAGGAAATGCAGAGCTCAAGTGGAGTCCTGAGGGATGTACTTGTTCAAAACATTCAGAGGAAACATCCATGTACTGATGGCTCTGTCCTATTTCCCAGAGAACCACAGTTATGCTACAGCTGGTCATATGAGATATCCAGAGGTAAAATTTCTACCTATGTATAGAACTTTTTTTCTGTATGTTGCACTCAGTTTGTAATTTGTTATTTCCCTTCCAGGGAAAAGTTGAAGAAGCTCTAAGAGCCTTTGAAGCATTGGTGAATCAATATCCAGAAAGTCCACGAGCAAGATATGGAAAAGCTCAGGTACATAAATAAATGAATTAAAATTCATAAATGTTTTATAAGTGAATCATAAATATTTTCTGACTGTAGAACTCTAGATCCCATTCAGATTTCATTTATAATTTTACAGATTTTTCCTGAGGAAAACATTACGTGATCTGTCAAACTGTACCCGTTCCAGTGTTCTATCCTTCCGGTTACTTCATAAGCTTTTGTTTAACTTTAGTCTCATGGGAAGTATTGTCAATAACACAAAAATAAGATGTGAAGTTTCTGTAGAGTGGTAAAGAATAAGTAAAAGATAAAGAACAACAACAAAAAAATCTAGACAGGGAGACTTAATTATCTTTATCTTGTGGAGGAAATTGCTGTGTTTTTGATGTCCTCCTCTCCAACCTCCCCACACACAGAAAAAAAAGAAAAAAAAAACCACTGGAAAATAAGCTCTGCCTTTATAATGCTGTTTTTGAGCCATGTTGAGCTTTCTCAGAGGAAAAAATTCTCTGACTTGAGGCAGCTGCTCTGGGACCACCCTGCTCATGCCACATAGACATATCACAAGAAGTAATAGACTAAAAAGAGTTATGCTTTTAAGACTTATCTATTTAATGAAACTGTTCATTACATCTAAGATAATGTAATTCCTACTCTCACAAGCTCACTACTTTTAGGGAGGAGGACAGATCATAGAAGCCAGTTTTTTAAGACTTCTCCCCAGTGACACAACTGCATTCATCCTTCTACACCAATCTGTAGTCACCATCTACCACTTTATTAAAGATGAGACGGACCTTCAGATCAAGATCTGAAGTCGTCATGAGCAGGCATTTTTTGGGAACATATAAAGGCGACTATAAATTCATTTCCGTTTTCAGTATCATGTGTAGATTCATACAAGTCTTTTTACTGAGCACTTGCTTTGATGCGACCAATGACAATTTTATTGAATCAAATATGTGTGAGATGCAGCTGTTTGAAAACAGCGAGAAAATTATGGGCTTTGCTGACAGATGGATTATTCTGAGGATTTACCCTGTAGCAACTTCACCATGGATATTTATTCCAACAAAATACATTTGAATTTGCTATTTCTCATCACTAACTAAAAGTAACATCTCAGAGAAGGATAAATGTTAAGCCTGGGAGTTCGCTACAGGAGCACTTTGTCTGTGAATCATGAACCAAAATGATATGCTAATTTTGTAGATTCTAGATGTAATAAAGCGTGAAGACTGACTTTTCTCCATCTTTTAATAGTGTTAAATGTCAACTGTTTTTCTCTCCAATTAGTGTTTTGGAAATTTGAGTAATCCTTGCTTTAATTCCTGGAACTATACTTAGGCCAGATGAAAAATATTCTAAAGAAATAGTTGAAATCTTTAGGGCTGAACAGTATACAGATCTTAAACCTCCTTATAATGACTTATAGCATGTATATTGGTGAGTTTAATCAGATGTCACATTGAAAATGTTTGATTTTTTTTCCCTTATTTATTTTTTATTCTTCTTTACCCTGCAATTACCTCAAAAAAGGAAAAACAAATGTACTACAGAACATATATCAGAAAAATGAATAATCTCAGAATTTATTTTTGAGGTTTTTTTGAAAGCAACTGAACAAGTATTGGGCTGAGGAACTATGTTTTATGGTATTCTCCATACTCAATTTCAAAAGAGCCTGAGGAAAAAAAGTAATGGACAGAAGTGCAAAGATTCCAGATATTAGCTACTTACTACAAGTAACATAGTTGAAATTGTTTAAATTAATGTGTGATCAATATAACAATGGATTGAGCAATAAGAGCTTCTGTTTCATCAGTGCTTCTGCTGCATCTACACCTTGCTCTGCTAATTGACTTCAGCCAATAAAAGTAGAAGCATTTAGGAAGAATGATTTAATCACATGAAAATGTATGCTTTTGAATAAATAATGCAAAATAGTTCATTAAAAATTCATGACTTGAGATACAGCTGTGGAAACAAATTATAAAAATAACATTCCACAGGTGACATCAGTAGTGGTTCCCACTGGCTTTACTGAAGCTGTACTTTCACAGTAGAAATCTCGTATATCCTTTGGCCTGCTCCCAAACTTGATGAAGTAATTTAAGTAAGAGTTATGTGATAGGCATTATTTCAAGATATGCAAGAATAAAGTAAGTTCTTAGTTATTTTTTCTAAGAAAGACTGTAAGTAAATTTGTCAGAATATATGAAAGAAGTACTTGTTGGTATGTCTTGATTTGTGTGTTAATGTTAGCACAAAACTAATATGAAATTAATCTGGCAACAGTTTACGTTTCTTCCACACTGTTAAAACAAACTTTTTATTTTGTTTTCAAAAACAGGAATTCGGACTTCTGCAAATATTAACCAAAAAAGTGTGTTAATGTATACAGTGGTCATGACATTGTATGCTTTAGGTACAAACATTCTTATGCTTTAAAACAGTTTGCATGAAAAAAGAATTAGTAGTACTTCTAATCTACCTTATAACAAAACCCAACCAAATAAGTTTTTCACTGTTATGTCAAAATTATATGAATTAAATATAATTTAAAAATTGTTCCCATAATCAAACAATTGCATAGGCTGCCTTTAAAGAAAACAAAGTTGCTTTCAAAAATAAGGTATTATTATGTTTTCTAATAATAGTTTTGTAATTCTCTCTAGTCTGAAGATGACTTAGCTGAGAAAATGAGAAGTAATGAGATGCTGCAAAAAGCCATCAACACCTATGATGAGGTGGTTAGTCTGCCAAATGTCCCTTCAGATCTCATAAAACTGAGCTTGAAACGAGAAGCTGACAGACAGCAGTTCCTTGGTAAGATATGAGGATGGTGTAAAAATTGTGGATGTTGTGTGACTTTCAGAAGATCACTAAGGATTTAACAGCAAAAATTCAATTGAATTTTCATTGGAATAAATGAAAAATCTTAAAAAGTCTTAAAAATTTCGCTACTGACCAACTGTCTGTTGCTTTTATGATAATAGTGCCTTGCAGACAGCAGTGCACAAGATGCCATGCAAGCCTATGATAGGGGATGGTTTAAAAATATATATATATAAAAAAAAATTATTAAATAAAAGAAAAAAAATTCATTTTCTACTGGGGCTGATGGAAACCTCAGGGAAACAAATGGCGTACATAAAGTAAATATACCTCCAAATAAACTTGCAGTAAACACAGAGAAGAACAGAATTGAACTGGAGGGGATAGTGTTTTAACTCATAAAGTTTTCCTTCTTTTGATAGTTTGGAAAGTCTTATTTTTCAGTGAAGGTGTATTGATTGTGTATTGTATAACCTAAAGCAGATATAATAAGAGTATAAAAGTGTATTTTTGCAGTTTTATAAAATAAAAAGTCTATGGAAACAGTTAACATGCTGTCAGGAAATTGTAATTGTGTATCTTTGCCATCACAAAAGTTCACATTTTGTTATGCTCAAGTTACTTGAGTTTGTTCATTATTAATTCTCAGACTGAATTATGAGTGGCAATGACTCTTAGGCCAATAATTGTGAAGCATCGTGAATCTCCATACCTGATATTCTCAATCTCACTTTAAAAAATCTAAATAGTGAAATAACTAGCTAATAGATTGAAAAACAAAACCATATTTGCCATTTAACAACAACAACTCAATAAAAGTAGAGCAGGATTCTATTTATTCCTTCTGGAGATGACTTAGAGCAACCTTTTAAGGCATTGGATTATCTCAAATGGGTGGCTTATTATGCAGGTTACTTATGCAGCCCTTTCTGGCTTTTAGTCAATTTGACTTTGCCTACTGATACTTGAATTTCATATTTTTCTCGCGTATTTAGTTTACAGTGCTGTTTTGTCTTAAGAAAAAATAGGAAGACTTGGTCATGATGATCACAATATGACCAACAAAATTGGTAAACCACAAATCTTTTGGTGCTTCTGTGTCAAAGGGATGTCCAATGTGACCTCCTGAAATTCCACTTTCTAATACTTTACTGTTTTCAGTGTGTCAGTTTTGGATGTCCAGAGGTAGATCAAGAAGCTGCATCTTAAGAATACTCTAGTACTAGAATGCTCGGTCAAAATGAGCCAGATTGGTTTTGTGTTTATCAGAGAGTGAAAATCTGAAGCTGGAATGCTAAGAACATAGTCCTAAAACAATGGGTGGAAACAATCCATCTGAAAGTCTAGATCTCAGTTCTGTGATGTACAAGAATTTTTGCTCAGAGCATGAAGCACAACAGACTTCAGTGGGAGATCTGTTCCCCTGGACTGGGTTTTAGCGTCAGCTTGTTTTGATCTTTCTATTCTTCAGTAAGGCCTCATTTAGGGAGTAGATGAATCATATATTTAATTTTATACATGTGAAGCATGATTACTTTCAGTGGAACTGCTTAGCATTTCAAAATGTGTTTAGTTACTTCAGTTAATTAAGATAAAGTTTATTTTGATATGTTTACCAGGTTTTATTAAGTGCTTTGATATCTGCGTATGAAAGAGCAAACGGAGCTTAGTGTTAGAGCTACATTGTGAACTTTCCTCCACTAGAGGCTCCCATAACACTGCATGATATGCATTCGGAGTGATTTCCTAAAGGATTCCTTGTACAACTACATTTGCTGTGGCAACCAAGCAGCTGAATATACACCCATCTGCATAAGCCTTTTCTGAAGTTCTGCCTCGTGATCTTTAGTGCAAATGGAACATCTGGGTCTGATTTGGGTTTTCTTAGATGTTGTGCATCTTATTACTATTACTTGTATCCACTGTTGTAATGAAGTCTTGTTCAATCAAATTAGGTCGCATGAGAGGTTCCCTGATTACTCTACAGAAATTAGTTCATCTGTTTCCCAGTGATACGTCATTCAAGAATGACCTTGGTGTCGGTTACCTCTTGATAGGAGATAACAGCAATGCCAAGCAAGTGTATGAAGAGGTGAGCATCCATCCTAGCTGAGGAAAAAATGATTTACATTCATATGTTCATTTTAAAGATTGCCAGCTTTTAACTTCTTTAGTGCTGAAACATTTTGCATGTCTGTTTTTGAAGGGTTAACATTGATGAGATTGATTTATTTTAGCTTCCATTTCCTAACTGTTTTCTAGATTGCGTTCAGACTTCCCGACACCATCATGCTAAATGTTTTTTCCTCACAGAGAAATGTACTTAATAATCCTTGGTTTCTTATGCTTTCTGATAGGCAGGTTTGGAATATATTGACAACGTATGTAGATGTTACTTATATCTGGAAGACACGGAAGGCAGAAATAAGCTTGTTTCTTTACAGGAATGCCATCTTTATCCATGTGAATACAATAGTTGAGTACCTGCAAATCTATTTATCCATAGCCTTTTTCCAGATTTTCAAAGGCAGCCTAAATGCTGTTTTTCTTTCATGATCCCATGATCCTTGTAGTGTGCCCTGTTTATTGGATTTTTATTGCTGTCTAGAAATAGCAGTCTGGGGGAAGGGTCAGTCCTGTCCTGTGATGCAAGAACCCCATTAACATCTGGAAGCTCTCTAATAGATGTGGAGCTTGATGTAACAGGTGTAGCAAGAGCCATCAGAACCTGATCAGGGATGATGTTGTTGGTGTTGGCACGCTTGTTCCAGGTCTTGTTTGGTGCATGAGTAGTATGATGATTGACTGGTTACACAAACTGAGGACAAGCCAGCATGATTGATACCTCCTCCTGAGAGCAGAGGCGCAGTTTTCAGTCCCCCCACATCTGGATGTCTGAGGGGTTCTTGTCTCAGATGGTTTCTCATAGGGGATGAGGGCATTTAACCCCATGGTTGGAAGCAGGAGCCAAACCCTGATAATACTGTTTTGTCTGAAGCCCTTCTGACAGCCGCAGTTGTTGCCAAACTACTGTTTGCTTTGCAACTCTTGCTGCTCTGTAGGTCTCTCCATAGTACGCCTCTGTTGAGTAATTTTTGGCCTGCTATCAAAAGTTAGCTAAAGATAGAAAATGGTGTTTTTTAGAGATTGACCGTTATTAACTGAACCTGCTTCTCAAACAGAAGGATCTTCAAAAACACCCCAAAACATACTTACTTGGGGCATGGTTTTCCTTTGCAACTTTTCAGTGCTTTGCTGCAAGCAATGTAGGTGTTAGAATTTCTCAGTAGCAATAATCACAGGATTTACTTATAATTGGAAGATGGTAATGAGTTTGTTATGCAGCTACTGTGATATTGCATTTGATAGACTTCAGAAGAAGCTTTTACTGCTCTTATTGAGGCTAGATATGCAAAATAAGAACTGGTCTGGTTTCAATATATTGTTTTCCATGCTTCCATAGTCTTCATCCAGTATAATTACTCTGTTTTACAGTTCACTAGTCAGTGAAATAGAACAGATCATAGTGATGTTCTGTCCTTGTAAAAGAGCAACAAATAAGTATCTTTTAAAAGGATTTGGATTTTTTCTTTTGTGAAAAAATGCAGATTTTGTCCATATTCTGACTTTTCCTCAGGCTGAATTCTACTGCTGTCGTGCATTTTTTTTTTCCTTTGTTGTAATGAAGTATAAATTTACATGAAGAATTTTACGAAAGGAGATATAGTGAAAGAAGCAGGCAGAAGCTTATGTGCACATGCTTTTATTCTTGGTTATACCAAAAGCTTCTTTAATGTTTTTGGGCAGATTGCTATGGGGCCATATGGTTTGCTCTTGAGTGCTCCACTCAGCTGTTGCAGTGCATAATTAGGAAGTGACTGACATATGGTTTAAAGCTCTGCCATAGGTGCTGAGGCTCTATGCATAGTCAACACAAGTGAGGCAAACTATGGTAAGTTGTTCCAGTGACCTCCAGGAGACATCTTCTAATTATGATTTAAAAAACCAAACCAAACAAAAAATAATAATAATAAAAAAAATAGGACAAATTAGTCATCTGCTAGGAAACAAGACATCCCAAACAAGAGCCTAAACTCAGTGCTGCAGAGTAGATGCCTCCAGTATTTATGAATCCTCTGTTTCAGTTACCACTATAAGAATGTTCATACACTTTATTCAAGTATTTTTTTTAATGCAAAGGGCATAGATGTGTAGGAAAAGAGAGCAGAGCTCTGCTCATTCTTAAAGGAGCATATCTTGGGGTTGACTTTAGACTCTGCTTCTTGCTGATTCCCATTCCCTTCTCTGTAGTAGTCTAAAATGGGAATGGTGTACTTTGGAACTTAACCTGAGGAGCAAAAAGAGCAGTTGGGCTGGAGGAGAATCTAGACTCAAGTTTCCCATTTGCAACAAATGTACTAGATGCTTTGGAAGAGATAACAGTGATTGTCTGCTTCCTGCTGTAACATTATAGTCTAAACTCAGTGTTGGCTGTGTGTTAGGCATGGGCTGAGCAGGCATTACCCACTGGACTCTTCACAGGCACTCTGGACTATGTTGGGATTGCATCATTCACTTTTTCAGACCAGACTAAATAGCTGACATCATCTCTAAAAAACTGAATCAGTGCCCAAGGAATCCTAGTGAATGAAAGCTTTCTGCTTCACAATTAATGGCCAGCTTGCTTATTTTCCAATGTCACCTTTTATTATTATTATTATTATTGTTTTTAATAACCAGATTTAAGTACTGGAAACCAAACAAATTTATTTCTAAAAAAAGTGGAGAAACTAATTTTGTCTTTGTAGCTGTTAAAGTGTTATGACCAATTTTTTTTTTTCAACCATCTTAAATGTGTTCTTTTTACAGTAGAAGTGATGTGTATAAAATGCTAAACTTCAGATCAAGACGGCTTTGTACTTTCAGCTGTAGTGTAGTATGATTTAAAATGATGATACAAAATACACTTTTTAGTTGCGTTTGCCAGACTTTCTGCTGAACAACGAATGGAAAATGGTGTCCAACTTGAGAGAATTTCAATTTTGCCAAATGTTAATATATTTGCTTCTGAACATTATATCCAGCTACATGGAAACATAACGTTGAAATCAGTTCTCACAGAAATTAAAGCTATTTTTTTTTTAAATAATATCTACAGAATTTCCTTAGCAGAGTGAGTGAACTTAGAGCAATTTTTCCACCTTCCATTCTGAGCCATGGCCTCAATGCAGTCGTATACAGATGCATACAAGTCAGCTCTGATTGAACTATCTCAGGTACCAAAAGCAGAATATCCACATTAACACCCTACTCTGCCCTGGCTAATTAGCCACTGATAGCCCCAGAGGTTAATTTCTATATTCATGATTAATATTTAATGGGCAACGAGCGGTTTAGTAAAACTTATTTTTAAACATAATTAATATTGCATGCAGCAACAGCAACAGAGTAATACAATTTACATTAAATACTTCCAGTGTAATTTCTGCTGATTGTATCTCTTCACTTCTCTTTAGGGGCTCTGAATGTAGATCATGCCTTAATGCAACCCGGCAGAGTTTAAATGAACTGTAATATAGAAAATTCTCTTCTGTCTTAATTAATCAGATAGCTTTATCCTATAGTTAAAGGAACTGTAACAAAATTATATGACTAATAAATATTTCTGTCAGTCATTTTTATTTCACCCAGCAGGTACAGATCCGTGGAACAGAATGATTCTATGCAGAATGCTGTATGCATAAAGTATAAAATTCATAGGGTGGTATCACCTTAGTGGTCAACCCGATCCATACTATGAATTGCAAAGTTCATTTTTGCTAATGAAGTGCCATGTTACAGACTTCAAATAGATTCTCAAAATTATTGTTTCTTCATAGTGACTTTTTTTTCTGTAAAAATATATGAAATACTCCTATTTTTAAGCCATAGCATTTATACCCACATAGCACTGATTTTGTTTTTGCTCAGATGTATTTTGTGTGTAATAATGTTGGAGAAAGCAAAGAAATTGACCCGAAGGACTTGTTATAGGTTTGCTCCTAATTATTTTGATTGAAGAATTAGCTTAAACAGTGGCTAGAAAAAAAAAAGGATAGGGAAATGGCTATAATGTATGCAGACATTTTATGCATGGCATGAGCACAGTAGTTTCAAAAATGGATTTAGATAAGAAAGAGTGTGCATCTGCCTATTGTTCTGTATCAGTCTCTGTCCTTCTGCTGACTTCTACGCACTTGCTCTGGTCCTCACAAATCGAGGATGTGTCCTGATTGGACTTTCCACACTTATTTTAAGAGAGGTTTATCAACAGATTTATCTCAATTGTGTAATTGATATCACAAGAAGCTTCAAATGATACTGAATATATACACATAAGAGCTGCTCTGAAAATAATGCCTTCTGTTTTACTATGTTGGCCCACAACATTAGAGGTGGATGCTGGTGGTATCGCCGTAGAGGTTGAACCTTCCCACCAACATTCTGTTATATTCTGTTGCCATGTGACAGATGGCATCACAGGGGCAGTCTGATGCAATGGTGGAAGTGTGTAGGAAGCAAAGAGGTGAAACTGAATTCTTCTATGAGGGGAAAAAATGCCACCCACTGACATTTGTCTGCGCTTACTGAATGTTTATGGAGACCAAAACAGTGGATGTGAGCATGGTGAGGTGATGGATGGTCCAGGTTTATTGCGAGTGCGGCATGCAGGCTCTTGTTCATTGCTGGCGAAAGTGCATGGCCTATGTTGAAAAATAGTGCTTTGTATCTGACAATTTGTTCTATCAACCAGTGTTACTGTGCTCTTTGTATCTGTTGTAGTTTCCATGGAAATAAACAAGAAGTATTACTTCCAGAGCAACCTACATATATTTTATATTTATAGTATGATAGAAATGTGGAGCTGGAAAGTAGATTAAGGCATTTTGTGATTTTTTTTTTCTCCATGGCTAAGGCACAGATCAGATGCACTGAAATTATCCAGTATTGTTGGGAGTACGTTTTAGAACTCAGGCTAGTCAGCTTCACACTTCCTTCCCCTGAAACACTCCCCCATACAGTGATCCTCTCTTACAGCTGTCCCTGTGCTCACAAATCTTTCTCTTGCACTTGAAATATCCATCTGTGCCTAACGAGGATCAGATTTCTTACTTGCACGTGGGTTCTCCTTTTCTGCAAAGTTAACTGTTTTGTTCTAACTCAAATATATCTAAATTTTCTTCAGGATACAAACTCTTTTAGCTTACTTGAGCACACTAGGTTTTAGAGTGCAGCACACAACTGGCAAAGAATGATTTATCCATCACCTGGTATGACAGCGCACTGAATCACTTGAGGTATCTCACTAGTCTTTGCATTACTTTCTGATTGCTTTCTCGTGGCCAAGAAAGTGTATGCTCTTCCAAGAGAGTTCTTACTGTTGCGTTGAGAATGGTCTTTGCTTTGCCTGGGTTTATACAGCCCCATCTTGTGATACAAGCATTATTTCACAGCGTGTCTCTAAATAGCAGTCACTGTGCTTCACAGCATAGTATGTTCTCTCTTGTCAAGACTAGTCTGTCAGTATAAACTGAACAAATTTTAAACTGTTCCAGGTATATTTCTACACTTTCTTTCTTGTCACTCTTCTGTAAACTTATTAACCTTCCTTTACATTAGTCCTGTAATTTAGCATGTTAAAACTCAAGACAGAAGTTGAAGGAAGAGGCCCAAGAAGAAAATAATGCAATTCAGAGAATCCAACTGGAATAATTTTACATATGAAAGTTCAAAGTTTGGTTTATAATAGGTTATTTGGGAAAAAGATAAATGTAAATGGATAAAAGTACAGGAAAAGCAAGAATTTAACTGTGCCACTGATGGAAGGAAATTGCATAACTAAATAGTAATTTGTACACAGATTTGTTAATTTGTATAAATTCATACATGACTATTTAATTCCTTTGTGCTCCAATAGGTTCTACGCATGGCTCCAGATGATGGCTTTGCCAAAGTACACTATGGCTTCATCCTGAAGGCCGAAAACAAGATAGCAGAGAGCATACCTTATCTAAAGGTAGTCTTTTTCCCACATTTAAAGTAAATATTTTACCAATAGGGGAAAAAAAAAAAAGAGGAAAATCGTAATATACAAAATTTGTTATGCGAGAAGCATTCTAATTGCAAATTACAGTTTAAGTTGTGCATTGAAGTTATATTGCTATATCACTGCCAATGAATGGGAACAAGCTGATACACTAAGATTCATCAATTCTTAGACATCAAATATTGGTTCTATTAGTACACAACTGTGAGCCTCAAGTTGTTTTGAGGCTTGCAGTATGCTGCAAAGTAAAGGTTCTTGAAAGATCAAAAGAGGGGAATTGTATACATGTTAGTGTTTGGAAGAAGTACTACGAAACAAAACCTTAATTTACAATAACCAGCTTTCTAAAATGCTTGCGTACATTTATAGGATTGAGTAACTGGGGGAAGAGGCCATGGGTTTTTGCAAACTGATAACATTTTTCAATGGCTTTTTACTGACTACTGTATTCACTCAATCTAAGTTCATAGTTATCATGGTAGTTAAATTTTATAGCCAATTTCATAGGCTTTCTCTTGCATAGAATTGACAGACTATATACAGCAATAACCTGAGCTCTTTTAGAAGTCCCACTGAAGTTTCTTCTCTACTCTTCTATTTCTATTATTATTTTTATTTTTTTAGGAAGGACTAGAGTCTGGTGACCCTGGCACAGATGATGGACGATTTTACTTTCATTTGGGTGATGCCTTGCAGAGAATAGGAGACAAAGAGGTACGTATATAACATGGCCTTGCTTTAACATCTGGCAAATTCAGACAAAACTTTTCAGCATGTGCTCAAAGTCAAAAACTTGAGTAGTCTGTTTTAAGTATCAGTCCAGCATATGTGTGTAGAAGTCAAGATAAGCAATAGAAAACAAACAAACAAAAAAAAAAACCAAAGAGCAATTTGCATGATAGAATGTAGTATTCTACATTCTCATAAACTAATACAAGTATTAGTATACTAACACTTAATACTAGTACAAGTATTAGTATTCCTTCCATTGCCATAGAATTGACCAAAACTTTTGACACATATGTGGAGCTTCCAAAAACAAAACAAAACAAAACAAAAAAAGAAAAAAAGAAAAAATCAGAAATGAATTGAATTTGGTTTTGTCTGTTTTCTGCTCCTACTACTTGTGATTTTTTCCACCAGAGTCCACCACAGTGACCTAAGCATATCACTTTATGCAAGTTCTTTCATAACACTGATAACAGTGTTCTATAAACTTTTCCTCTTTCTCAAAGTTACCCTGAGATTACTGACCCACATTTGATATCAGTGATTGTGAGGAGGATCCTGTTTTGCTAATGCTGGACTGACAACCGTGGCTGACTGATATGTCTGAGGATTGATGATTTTTCATTTTTTTCTTCTCAAAGTGTTTATACCTTCAGTGTCTCACAATAATATCCCCAGAATCAAATGGATTCTAAGCTTTTTCTATGGAATTTTGGTTAATATGAATTTAATTGCTAACAAGCATCATATTCTAGGCATACAAGTGGTATGAACTTGGATACCAAAGAGGTCATTTTGCATCGGTCTGGCAGCGCTCTCTCTACAATGTCAAGGGACTGAAAGCTCAGCCATGGTGGACAGCAAAGGAAACAGGTTATACGGAACTGGTAAAGGTAAGGAAGTTTGTCTCAGTTTAATTTGATTATTTTTTTTTTAATAATGACTGTAATCTAATGGGTGAAGCAGAGAAAATGCTTGTCCCTGAGGTCTGAATTACCGCCTGTGAATACCAGACACCAATCTCAGATGGAGTGGAAGGTATGATAAATTGAGCTTAGGTGTTTTAAAAATTGAGAATGGGGATAGGATGACTGAAATCATTACTAAATCCGGAGCTTGCATGGTAGGCAACTGTTATATCACAATTACAAAATAACAGCAAATTTTGGCAATGGCTTGGACACGTCATGAAATTTTTGCTTACTCAGGAAAAGCTCTGTTCCTTGTCCCTTTTATAATACTCGATGTCTTTGGCAGATTTTAATTGCATAAGAGAAGCAAGTGTAAACTCACAGAGATGGATTTAGCAAGAGATAATGACACAGAATTTTAGTTCTTAAAAGTTCTTTTTATTCAATATGTAACATACAGCTTGTTTACTATTCATAATAATAGTTTATATTTTCAAAAGTTGCCTATTTTTGATATTAAAGATCGCTAGGCAGGTCTTTTATAACTCCAAAATAACAGCAGTAATAATTTTAAAAATCAGGAAGGAATTGTTTTGATTGTTAGTGTGTGGTTTCAGTCGTAGACTCATTGAATGGGTTGGAAGGGACCATAAAGTTCACGTAGCTTCGACCTCCCTACCATGGGCAGGGTTGCCACCTGCTAGATCGGGCTGTTCAGGGCCCCATCCAACCTGACCTCTAGGGATGGTATATCCATTATTTATGCAGAAGAATTTTACTCTTAATTTTATAAATTCTTCTGCACAATTGATTTAAGTGGTTGTTTGAAGAGACAGTTTTGCTCAGTCTTTGTTTCCTTATGCTCAATTACATAACAGGTTAGAAACTTGCCATGAAATAATTATTTTATTGATAAAAGAGGTTATTAAAAAAGAGAAATTACTCCTTTTTGAGGTTCTGATGACAGTATAGATAATGCTGGGAATCTTAGATTGAAAAGTGGTTGTCAACTGTAAGCTCGCTCATAGAAAACAAACAATTAGCTTTGTGGACTAGCATATGGAAAATTCTGAATTGTGCACTTATTGCAGTAATTCTTGAGGTACAAGCAAAAATAGATACTACGTATATAAAGGTGATGGAGGGACTAGGAATCTATTATTGTACTCTTGAAAAACAATAAGGAAAGTATATAACACATTAGTAATGTTTTAAGGATATCTCCAGTTAAGAGAGTACTCCATTGCGCTAAAAGTTTTTGTTGTTCTTTTAGGTGTTTCATTAGCAATATGTTGAAGATAACCATGCAATTTGAAAATGTAAATCCAAAATGTAACTTAAATGCATCAGAAAAAATTGCATTGTTGTATTTCCCCCATAACTCAAAAAGTTGTTGAATTTGTGAAAAAGAGAAGTCTTGATTTCAATAACAGTCAATGCTACAAGCAAAATTTGAAGTAGTGTTCTTCAAAAGATAGCAGCAAATCTTCTGACGACATTTCTTTTATGGGTTTCTGAAATATTCAAGCTTCTGTACGTGTTCTAGTAAATGGCGGTAAGGGGGAGAAGGTTTATTTCCCCATTCTACACAGCTAAATCCAGTCAGCAGTTATTTGTTACTGCTTTGTCTCTGTACATTCCTGTATCACTTGTGCAGAATGTGTGGGAAATGCTTACAAATCCAAATAATAGTAGTTGATACTAGAATTGTTTTATGGAGGATGAAGCACTGCAGGCCTGGGCACTCTCTCCCTGTATTTTGCCATTTGTTGTTAAATGCAAACAGAATATTTTCGATATCTTGGTAGCTTAACAGTTCTAATGGAGGATTTATTCGTGACTAGCTGAGGCAGTGCTAAAGCCAGGTTCTCTGACATATTCTGACAGCTCTGTCTTTGTTCATTCTGTCAACCAACACAGCTGTAGTCAGTAACATGTTAGAGCACAGACCTTGCTTGATTTTGTTATAAAGAGTCACAAGGTTCCTTGGGATTACAGATGGAGATGTGAGTTTTGATGGTGACTTACTTTTTCCATGGAAAAACTGTAGAAGAAAGCTGTCTTTTTCAGTACTTCCAGTTTAATAAATCTACTGAGTGGCATTCTGCTCACATAGCTATACTCACTAAGGACGTGAGGTAAATTATCTGTGCTAGTCTAGTCTAGTGTAGGTCTAATTTACAAGTAAAAGAAGAAAAGGCATTTCCAAATGGCAGTTCATTGCTACTGTGTTGAATTACTTTCTTAGGATGACGTCTCTCTATTTCTGGTGTTCACTTACCTACTGCTTTACTTGGGGGAAAAAAATATATAAAGTGAAAAGCCTAAATAACTAACTTAGGCTTGATATTTACCTTATTGATGGGTAAGGTTAAAAAAGACAATCTCATACTTTGTTTAATTCTCTACGACCTGCTAGCCAGGATGTCTAGGAAGAAATATTTTGTTTAGTTACTTAGAAGTTACTTCAGTAAATAAGGAGGTGTACAGTGGTGGTAAATCCTGGTTAGTGCTATGGTGCTATCATTGCAGCTCTCTAGCTGCTGCACATTAATGCTTACTTTTGCTTTGTTATGTTATTTGTAGTTTCTTCGAAAGAATAGGAAGGAGGACCTGATTTCTCAGAGAGCAGAAACTATAAACCTCTAAGTTAGGAAGTGTGTCAAGGGACTTATGCGGAAATGTTTCTGATCCACAGTAGTTCTGGGCTTTGGATCTGGAGATTCAATACATTTATTGTTTGAGTTCAGCTAAAAAGTAATTTTGCTTTTGTCTTCAAAAACTTACCCTCCTACCCTGGGGCAATTAGCTTTCCTTTCCAGGTCTTAGTTAGTTTTTACATCATCTCTGGTGTCTTTTGTAGAATCTCAGTGTAGCATTATATTTCTGTTCTGGTAATCAGAGAGAATAATAAATAAAGGATTGCAATGCTATTGTATCTCAGACACTTTTCACCAGGTTGAAGCTAATACATGGGAAATGATCTAGGTATCTTTGTCCTTTCCTCATTTTGAATCTTATGATTTTGGAAAGGACTACGAGGATGCTGTGCCAACAATGTACTGCAGTGAACAGCTTAGTGATTAGAGTGGATCTTGTATAGACAGTTTTCTCTGATTGTTTAGGCTTTATTAGTTAAAAGACTCAAGTGCAGCAAAAAAAGTACAGAAAGAATGAAGGTACTGGCAACAGCACGTATTCATAATGTTTTGTGTAGAGAGACATCTAGGACTAGGTAGTCTGGCTAATAAAATCTAGACACTCAAATTTCATGGTGAAAATTAACTGAAACATACATGTAAAGTGGCTGGATGCTTAAGAGAGCTTTGTGTTGAAAAGAGCAAGATGATATTTACTCATGCTGATGTTTAAGCACTGTAAGCGACTGAATGAGTGCGAGGAATTATTTTAGATGGCTTTAAAAACTGGCCCTTTCCTGGAGGTCATCAGAATTCCCCAAACTATGATTATTGTGAATTTTTTCTTACTCTGTTTCAGTAACAAAGTGAAAGGGATTGGAGACTTACCATTATTTTACTTTATAGCCCAATGGATTAAAATGCACATGTGGTCAGTGGTTATGCCTCACATGGGGGGTACTAAACTCTTAATCTCTGTCTGTGGCATTTATGACTATGCCTTGAAAAGTGCTCGACAGCACAGAATAAATATTTTTAAAATAGTCACACATAAAAATAAAACAATATTAAGAAATCCCTGTTTAAATTTTGTAATTTCTTTGCCAATAAAATCTATGCTATTGCCAGATGTAAAGCAACTGTAAAATTCCATTATTGTTAGGAACTGTATTTAAAAAGCCATATGGAGGTTTATGGGAATCAGCTGGTAAGAAACAAGTACATATGCTCCAAATGCTGTTCACCACCTGATTCTTTACTTGAAAGTAGAAAATTGCACCAAATATAATATGAATCTTTTGTAATCTGAGGCTTGTGTCCTTACATATTATAGAGTACAAACACATTTAACTTTTTTCTGTCAATACTAGCTCTTGGATCAGTAGCCTGAAGTCCAAGTGCTCAACTTAACTACTGTGTTTTAATGGTTTTCTGCATTTACAGAATCACAGAATCGCAGGGGTTGGAAGGGATCTCACGAGATCATCGAGTCCAACCCCTCTGCTAAAGCAGGTACCCTGCAATAGGTTGCATGGGTAGGCATCCAGACAGGTCTTGAATATCTCCATAGAAGGAGTTTCTACAACCTCACTGGGCAACCTGTTCCAGTGCTCTTTCACCGTTACCATAAAGAAGTTCTTCTGCATGTTATTGGAACTTCATATGTTGAAGTTTTATGCCATTTCTCCTTGTCCTATCACTGCACACCACCAAGAAGAGCCTGGCCTCATCTATTTGTTTCTGCCATTCAGTGTATGCCTAGGAGTCTGTAACATCAGGGAGATCAGGGCTTGGACTCCTGTAACCTTTCCCTTTTACCTAGGACTTGCAAATTACTCATACTAAAGCATTATCAGTTTGTTTTATAGATGAGGGTCCAGTTTCTCAAGAATACAGAAACACTATTTATTTCAGTGGCGGTTATATGTAAAACCATTGAGGAGTTGGCTCAAAATCAATGATATGTATTCAAATCACTTGGATGCAAAAGTGCTAGGGAAGGAGTTTTAAAGACAAGGACCATCACAGAACTTTGCAGGCTGACTTTCAGCTGGTCACTTGTGAAGAATTAGCAGTGACAAAGCTGCCATTATGGACAACTCCTTGGACCACCAGTGCTCTTCATGCACTTTTTAGTCTGCGTGAGTGAAAACTCCTTACGTTTTTCCAGGCAAAGGATTAGGTGTCTGAGGAAACAGAGATGCGTTTGTATTATCTTTCAAAGTTTTCCAGTTTTGTTTATCTGTATCACTCTTAAATGAGGCCTATATAAATGCAAGTTTTTCATTTGTTTCTTTTCTCCAGCCTGCACAAAATTCAAGTATTCAAGCTGGCATTTCCTCCCATAGAAATAGTAGCACTGAATCAATACCAGCACTGTTCCCATGTTCACCTCTGATTACCTGGAATTTTTAAAATCTATTTTATATTTCAGAAAAATCAGTTTTACAAAGATATTCTTGAAAACATTTCTTCTTAATGTTAGCCATTGAACAAGAGTTATGGAAATCCATCAGTGAGAGAGAATAGGATGAATGCAGCAGAAAATGAGTGCTTTTCACCATTGTTGATGGATGAGAGAATGCAGTTTGCTAGGGATAAAGCAAAAGAGAGAGAGAATACAGTAATGAGAGAAGTGCAGTCCTAATTTTCATAGACTTTAACAGGCCTAAAAAGATTGTAGTGAGGGGTAGTCTGTGTATTACAGACAGCATGTTCCAGCCGTAGCTTTGTTTCCTGAGCCCTTTATGGTATTTCAGTGTATGATCTGTTTTGCAGGATGCAACTGTTCAGTTTAAATGGGAAAGGCTAATAACTGTATGAAATTTATGGCTAAAAAGGGGCAGTTATATCACCTTGTCTGACCCCTGTTACAGAGATGTTGGAGTTTTATTTGACTTTACTCACTGTACAGACGTGTTGTGGGAACACTTCCTAGCCTGTTTACTGTATGAAATTGATTGAAAATGTCTTACAGAAACGCTTTGTTCGGGAGCAAAAAGACAAAATAAGGTTTAGCAAGCAAAGTAAATAGCTGGGAAATGAAAGTTGTGTCATTATTATCCATATCCATTGTCAAGCTGTGAGTTTCTCATTTCTATTACTGTAACATTAGACAGACTTATTACTGACAGAATGCAAGGTTTTCTAATCTACCTGATTTTTACAAATAGAATGTCCTAAGGCAGCAGAGAAGAGCAGACATGTTAATTCTACAATCTTGTGTGTGTGGTGTGTATGAAGTACAAGGCAGTTTAAATATTGTTAATGGTTGTATCCATAAATTGTCACCTGACATTTCAAGTTGTATTTGATCATTTTCAATAGCATCAGAACGTGTAAGTGCATCTTTGCAGACCTTTTTGAAGGTTTAAATCACAGCTGTCAACTGAGGTAGCTTGTTTACATTTGTCCTCTTTGAACTGAGATGTTCTGTCAATGCTTGGAGTTTCAGTTTACACAGTGGTTTTCCAGTTGCAAGAGCGCTTCTAGGTAACATGTGCTATGTTTGAGAAGACCAATACTCTTTGTAGCTTACAATATAAAATCATCTGTTAAAGAGCCCTTCGGCTAATCAGAGCTGTAAAGTCAGGCCTTCTCTGCAAGGAGGCTGGTGACCATTGAAATTGTTAATACGAGTGTAATTGAATCTGAAGAATGCTGTGAAAGTTGTTCCTGCCTTAGCGTGACAGAAGGAAATAGGTACGTACAAGGAAACTTGATAATAATGATGAACACTTGTGTGTGTGTGTGTGTGTGTTTTTTTAATTAGAAAGTTAATAATGAAAGCCAAAAAAATATAAAAGTGAAATGCAATAAGTTCTCAGTGCAGTAAAATGGCTTTCATAACAGTCCTTAGAAAAAAACTGGAAGCTCATTCGAGATGAGGGGCTTGATGTGATGGATAAAAAAAGAAGCCTCTTCTTGCCTGAAGATGAGAATCTACGAGAAAAAGGAGACTGGAGTCAGTTTACTTTATGGCAACAAGGTAAAACATTTTGTATTTCTCTTTCCCCAGTTTCACTTTCTCAGATTAATGTAGTGTAAAAAGGAGTTTTTCCTAAATGTTTTGTTGTTTTTTTTTTTAAATCACTGAACCTGTTCTTTAAGTCTGCAGGGGAAGGGAGCTAATAGAATAGTGTCTGAGACCCCATTGACAGTGAACAAGAATTCTTATTGCCCACAAGCTCCTTTAACGATCCCTTCAGAATAATACTCATCTCTTGGAAGGGCTGCCAAAATTTTGCATGGTAATGCATAGTACAAATCAGCCTGAAGGAGGACAGGAATGCAGGAGAAGACATGTCCTCAGTGTTTTATTGCCCACTAGGTGAGGTCCATTGTTCAGTAATGGCACGGGCAAAAGAATCTGAGCTCTAAAAAACCTGCTGGTCGCTGTGCAGTGCAAAGTTCAATTACTGGGATGACCTGAATTTCTTAAAAGACTCTACATGTGAAAGAGTACTGTAAGATAAAATATTAATGGCCAAGGTCTATCAAAATAGATGGTGAAATGGTATAATATCTTTAGCATTATTTGTCTTTTTAACAATTATACTTTAATGATGTGCTTAATCGCTAATAAAAATATAACCATATTTTTAAAGTCATGTTTGAATAGGTAGAAAGCCTCTTCTTCTCAAATAATTTAAAAGCAAAGAAGTGGCAGGCTGCTCTGACATTACAACATGTAAGCTGGCATTTCTGTTTCATAATTTGAGAAATGTGATTGCGAATACTTACTGATTTTGGTGTCAGCTCTCTGACAGCTTTGTTGCTGTTCTGCAAAGTAGAAAACAAGGGACTGTTTGTTCATTGCATTTATTAGTGCATTTATTATTACATCACTTATTTTCACTAGGAAGAAAAAATGAGAATGCTTGTAAAGGTGTTCCAAAAACGTGTGCTTTATTGGAAAGATTCCCAGAAGCTACGGGCTGCCGAAGAGGACAGGTACCTGGCAAACTTCTTCATTTTTGCAAATCCCTAAGGCTGGGAGCAGGCGATGCTGAGGAGTGTGTATAGAAGGACACACAAACTTGGTGTATTTAGTGGTGCCTCAGACACACAACAAGGTTGATACTGTAAAAGCCTTCAGCAAATACAAGGTAAAATATATTAGCTAAGGCTTTCTCATGGAATTTTTAGCTGAACCAGTTTCCCTTGTGATCATAGGAAGCTCATGCTCGGTAAGTAGTTCTTTACTGTGGATCAACCAATGGTAATAAATTATTAAACTTAGTCTTAAGTGACCTGATCTGACACACAGCTAACCCTGCTTTGAGCAGGAGGTTGGACTAGATCCTGTCTAACCCAAATTTTTCAATGTTTACTCATAACATAATGTGAACAGCACGTTACAAAACTAAATCAGGAAGCCAGACTCTCACTGTGATAACCTTCACATACTTACCCCAGTCTGTTGGCATTAGATATAACAAGAGTCACCTAAAAGAGGCCAAACAGTACTGCTGTCACATAAAGGAAAGAAACTTTACATCCATGGGCTATGTCCTTGCATGTCAACAAAATTAGTTTCATGTACCCGATCTATGCTGATTACTCTGCTACAAATTAACCTCATTAAATCATGCAGAAGATTTCTATGCTAGAGATCAGATATACATATGCCACTGAATGGCCCAACAGTGATAACAACTGATTCTGTAGATCAGAATTTTTTTTCCAAAGAAATTATTAGACCTGTAAGATTCAGCAAGCAAAACGAAGGATACAGAAGTTGAAAAACACAGTGCATAGTCCTAATTCAGAGTCTTTTGTGTAAATGTCCAGTTCTTCCATCAGACTGTTGCTTTTGTGCAGAAGAACACTGAATGGCCAGTGTTATGACAGTGAATAAGGCTGTTGTTCCATTAGTTTGTTACAGAAGCTGGTTGAAGTGAATGTAACTGATGAAAGAAATCATTACAATCAGTGTGGCTAACCCCAGGAAAACTGCTTTCTGTGGCATCCACAGCTGAAAACAAATCTATTCCAGAGTGCAAAATGCTACTTTTGTGTTCCTTTTTGGCACCCCAGTGTACCCCAGTAAAACTCCTCAGAGTTTTAGTTTTCAACCATAGTATAACCTGTCTGTAGTTCAGGAATATTTGATTGATGTACATGTAATTCTTGAGTGCAGCACATGTGTGTATATGTATAGACATATCTAAACAGATATGTGGAGGCAAATTACATACATGACACTAAAAATTCCACAATGCAAGTATTTCTAGCATTACAGAAATATTTCTGTGGGATATCAGTAACTTCACTCCATAGCCAGTAGTAGCACATATTTGAGTTTCTTCAGAGTCTGACAGGGTAGACAAGCTAATGTATTTCACTGTAGCAGAGGCAGTGCAATGGAGCATCTGTGTGTGCCACAGCCACTGGAGCTTATTGCTTGCTGCTGTGAGATATCTCTGGTAAGCTCAAACCTCAGATGTTGGGAACAGCTAAGGCATTAGGCACACATTCTTTTATGCTCACTTTGTTGTAATTGGAAAGTTGGGAATGTCTTAAAAATAACAGGATTTAACAAAGCTACCCTGTCCTACCCTGAAAAGGTGCTCCTCACCACTGTCACACAATATTCATCCTTTCCACTGGGCCCTTCTAGAATCACAATGATAATATCCCTGGTGAGCCTTCCTTTCTCCAGACTGAGCATTCCCATCTCTCTCAGCCTTCCCTTATATTTCAGAGATCGTTGCTTATCTTTGTGACCCTTCACTGGACTTGCTCAATATGTCTATGTTTATCTTGGAGTGAGTAGCCCAGAACTGGACCGAGTGCTGAGAGTAAGGATTACCTCCCTCAACCTGCTTGCAAGGCTCTGCCAAAGGCAGCTCAGGAGGCTCCTGGCCTTCTCTGCTGCAAGAACACGTTGTTTTAAGCTGTTGTTTACAAGGACCCTGAGTTCTTTTTTTCTGTGAAGTTGTTTTCCAGACAGTTGTTCTATAGCTTGTAGTGGTGCATAGACTTAATTCTCTCTAGTGCAGGACTTTTCATTTCTTTGTTGAGCATCGTGAGGTTCATGTTTCTTCCAATCTCCAACTTGTCAAAACCCTTACGAATGGCAGCAAAAAAAAAATTTGGTGTATCAGCCTTTTCTCCTCAATTTTCTATCCTTGACAAGAGATGTACTCTTTCCCTTCATCCAGGACATTAGTGAAGCATAAACACTGTTGGACCCAATACTGAACCCTGGGGTATCTCTCTGGTGAGCTGTGGATGTTGTGCTTTGATCATAGCTCCTTGAGCCTGCCTGAACTGCCAGTTTTCAGCCTCCTTCACCTTCAGCTTACCTATTTTCCACTTCATCAGTTTGTCAATGTGGATGTTATTGGCAGACAGTGTCAAAAGCCTTAAAAAAGTTGAGCTAAACAATACCTACCACTCTTCCCTCATCCATCAAGCTAGACATCTCATTGTAGAAAGCTGGTTAAGCATGATTTCCCCTTTGTAAATCCATGCTGACTGCTCCCAACCACCTTTTCCTTCATGTGTTTGAAAATGGCTTCCAGGATTACTTGCTCCATCACTGAGATGAAACTGACTGGCCTGTAATTCCTAAGATCCTCCTTGCTGCCCACCCTGATGACATGAACATTTGCTTTCTTACAGTCCCTAGGAACCTCCCCTCCATAGCCTTTCAGAGACTGAGGGTAGCCTTTTGACATTATCAGGCAGCTCCTTCAGTACTCCTGATTAAAACCTGTTAGGGTCTATGGAATGATTTTTTGAGTTTGTTTAATGTTTCTTAATATGAAGGTAAGTCTTTGCTCCAGTCTTCTCCGATATTCTCAGGTGCCTGGGATTCCTGTAGGTCAATCTTACCAGTAAAGACTGAAGCAAAAAAGGCATGTAGTGCCTCAGCCTTTTCTATGGCCTTTGTCATCAGATCTCCTGCCACATTCAGCAGTGGGCCTGTTTTTCCTATACTTCCTTTTATTGCTGAGGAACCTGTTGAAATCTTTAATGATACCCTTCAATTTCATCTCCAGATCTCACCAGATGAGCCTTGACTTTCTTAACCTCATCCCTGCACACTCTGAGTATGTTCTTCTTAGGTAACCCCAGGTTGTTTTTTTCTCTTGTATGCTTTCTCTCTTTATTTCAGCTTTTCAGGATCTCTGTGCTTCTAAATTGTGGGGATAGACTGTTCTTGAGCTTGGAGGAGGTGATCCTTAAAAATAAACCAAATGTCCTAGACTGCTCTTCTCTCCTGCACTGTGTCTTTTGATATTTTTCCTAGCAGATCCATGAATAAACCAGTCAGCTCTCCCAAAGCTGTGGGTAGTACTCCAGCTTTTTGCCCATCTTCCTATTGCCATGATCCTGAATTCCATCATCACACGGTTGCTTCAGCCAAGACTGTCGGTGGCCTTTACAATCCATTGTTCTGAGAGAGACCACCAGCCAGTCACTCTGGCTAATGCATGTCTTGTGCCTCCTGTGGACCATCCTTTTAAATGATAAGTGTGTCTGCAGGTCTTTCATGGGATATAGGATGTTTTTCTACTGGTGCATAGGAGATGATTAATTTCAGCCTGAAACAAAAAGAAAAATATACATGTACACCACAGTATTGAACACCTTCAGGATGTGAGAATATGCAATCATTGCTGAGACTAACAGAAGGTTATCTTATGGAACAGATGTAATGAAGTCCTGAACTCATAGCAGTACGGTTGTGAAAATGACCTTGCTGAAGGCTTCTCTCTCTTCTTGCAGATCAAATATTCTGTCATGCTTCCAGGAACTCATGTCTGGCCCCACACAGGGCCCACCAATTGTCGGCTAAGGATGCATCTGGGCTTAGTGATACCTAAAGAAGGCTGCAGAATTCGATGTGCCCAGGAAAACAGGTATTGACTGGGGTTTTTGGTTGGTTTTTGTTGTTATTAATTTTCCTCTATCATCCTCATCCCTGAAATGCTGTGTGGTAATGTCTGTAATGAAAAGAAAAAAAAATAAAGGGAAAAAAAAAAAAAAAGGATGTTTTACTGATCAGGATGTGCTATGTATTTCCTTAAGCAGGCAACTTGCACCCTCACTCTTGGTACAAACATATCAATGTCAATTGTCAATGCCAGAAGAATCTTTGGAGACAAAGCTGCTCTTTTCTGTTTTAGTGTGGGAAAAAATGTTTTTATTTTGTCCATAAAATCTCTGTTTACCTTTACAATACCAATCTAACATACTTGCCAAAAGAGTTGTTTTATCTGATCTATTTTTTTGTTTGATTTGTGTTTTTGTTATTTTGTTTTTGTTTGATTTTTTTTGTTTATTTTGACTTTCTGAGTGCAACAAGTGTTGACTTTGAATTCTTCTTGTGGTACTACTGTACAGTAATATTTGATGTGGTGAAATGAAATGCCACTCCTGTTTGCATGACTGCAATATGTGGCAAAGATTTTTTGCAGGACATCTGAAAATAACAACAACAAGAATTTTTTTATAATTTTTGACGATGCAGTTATGCAACTGTTAAAAATGTTACTATAGATGTGTTAGGGTTCCTGCCAACATAACACTGACTGTGTCAGACTGTTAAATAAACTATAAAACCTACACTGCCTAGGTTGTGACAAACATGCTTGTTTCCAGCATTTCAATCCAATATCCAAAACATGTTTAAGATGGACGTTGGGATGAAGGTAGAGATACCTAATGGGCTAATGGATTAACAGGAAAACATGGATTCTTTTCACTGTGGGACATTATTGTGAATTCAGATCTACGGTGATTGAAAGGCATTATCACAGGTGGCTATTCTGTGCCTGTGTAAACAAAGTGGTGGTTTTGATTCCCTTCCAAGGTAGCAGGTGTCCACAACTCACCACTCGTTATTGTAGCTGACCACTCTTCTTTGCCTTAATCTGAACAGAAGGGATAGTGGTGTGGAAAATGAACTTAACTACCCCCCTTGGTAGCAACAATCCCTCAGCATCAGGGATGTGTCAGAGCAGAGTGGAGAAATGTCTGTTGTTGCTGGTGTGCTGCGGTCAGAGCATTTCAGTCAGGATCTATGCTTCTGAGCTAGGCTCATTTTTATACATCCAACTCGCTCATTTGAAATGTAAAACTCACATTCAAGAGGTGACTACAGCCTGTGTTGGAATGTGTTAACTTTGGTTGATTTTGGCAAGAGCTATACATTCGAAGACAGGGTTTTCATGTAAAGTAAAGGCCCATTAATGGCAATGAAAAGGTGCTTTTACGTTCCTTTCCCCACAAAAGATGATAGAGGTGAACTGCTGTGGAAAGAAATTATGTCAGGAAGAAATTGTATCTTTAGCATTTTCAGTTTTTCCTCTCCTAGTGGATCAGAACATTAGGAAGCTGGAGGTTTCAAACAGGAGGGCTGGCACAAGTATGACGGTTTTACAGGCCTTTGATGCCATCCTTCTTTGGCTTCCTGTCCCACTGCTGCGTGCACAATGTAGAGAATTTTGTGCCCATTACCTCTGTGTCACCCAGTGAGTGTTTAGAGGAGCACTGCTACTACGCAGCTCATTCTTTGATGGACAGGCAACTCAGATCTATCTAGTACTGTGATTTACTCTGTTACTTGCAGGAGAATCATTTGATTGCTACCAGGAGCTTGGCTTGTGCACCTCATTGTTATTCGGCACAGCTATAGTAAATTGAGGTCATTGGGGCATTTTGAAATCTGAAGGGAATCCTATGGTGCAGTGTACAGAAGTAGGTAAATAATACGTTATTACAGTTATCAGAAATCAAACATCTGTCAGACGTAGTAATCATGTTTTGAAACAAAGATGCAGAATTTCAGCCTTAAGCAGAAATCAGTCCAAAATCTCACCTGTGACAGGTGACATAAGAGCGGGTGATATAAAACTACCCCAAAGTGGCTTAGCACCACACCAGAGTAGTATAGTCCCTGTGGTCCCACTGTGAAGTGTTTCTCACACCATGAAGATATCTGGAAAATACTTATTTGCATACTAATGGTGGGTTTTGTAATCTATGCAAAAGGAGCTAATAGTTCTGTCAACTTTATGACTTCTTTGTTATGCAAAACAGCCCATCCCAGTATGATTGATGCAAATGATGGATACAGTTTGTAACCTCTGAAGCTATTTCATCTGGATACTTGGAGTTTTTATTGTCTTTAACTTTTGGCTTACACTTTCAGGATATTTAGTGCAGTGCTATTCAGGCTTTGTTTAATCAAAAATAAAAATTAAAAAAATCAAAACAAAACAAAGAAAAACAATGATTCTTTACCACATTACAGCATTGAGTTGAGTAAAACCAATGCAATTCTAGTGCAGTAGCAGACAATAAGAGGCTCAACATCTGTATGACATAAAACATTTTTCTTACTAGATAGCTGACTCAGTAGCAGAAAAAAATACGTGATCATACTTAAAAGCTGCAAAAGGTAATTATGTGGCCCTCAAGGCTGATGTCCATGTGCAAGGCAGTATGAATTTTTCACTGTGATGCTCGTTGCCCACTGTTGCTTAAAATATGTCGAGATTATAATTTCAACTGAAACGATCCTACTTCAGTTTCCACTTTCCTTCAGAGCATTACAGGACATCTCCATAAATGTTGATAGATAAGTTTTGCTTTTGTTGACTTAAATGCTCCAAAATACCAAGATGACTTAGGAATCCAGATCTCATTTTTCACTGATTTTTATTTTTATTTTTTAATAGAAAATTGTTTTCTGTTTCAATGAACACAGCCAAATAAGCTAAGCAATGTATTTCCATCTTTGATGACAAGATCTTTGCTTCTTTATCATCACTACTGTTCGCAGTTTCTAATTTCCTTTAACGGCATCAATCCTCATAGACTGCTTTTCTTGTTGAAAAACTTGATTATGCATTCAAAGTAGGATGGCTTTAGGAGGTAACGTTGGTTGTTACTAAGTTGACTAATTGTTATATCCCTTCAGATGAGACTCAATGAATAATCAAACAAGTGCTTCTGCCTTGCTGCAATGTAAAATAAATTTGCTTTGCATGTACCACTGCCTAAGTTTATGATGGGCAAACCATATAATACACAACTGGCTACTTGTGTCTAAGTGGAGTAGACAAGACTGTGATCTGAAGGGCAGTGACAGTGTGAGGACATTATCTCTAATGTTCTCTCCTCACATGTTGATTTTTGCAGTATTAAGGCTGTAGGTAACCAGCCATTAAATCTCCTTCCAAAATTATGAATCCAGATCTCAACAGACTAGAGAAGTCTGGGAAATGATGTTTCATAAAGTTCAACAAAGGGAAAGCCCTGCAATCTGCTAACAGATAACACCTTGCAACAGTACAGGCTGGGTGGGGACTGGATAGAAAAAGGGCTGAAAAGGGCTGAGAGTCCTAATAGGTATGTTGAACATGTGCTCTTGTGGTGGAAGGCTAACCTCACACTGAACTGTATTAGTAAGTGCATAGGAGTCAGTTTGAGGGGAGCAATTTTTTCCCTCTCTCCTGCACTCCAAACACTGCATCTGCAGTACTGTGTCTGGTTTGGGACACTTCTGTGCAAGAAGTGTCAATAAGTTCAAGTGACTTCTGTGAAGGATGAACAAGAAAAAGCTGCATAAGGGACTGGGAGCATGAGAGACTTGAGAAAAGGTTCAGAGAGGTGATGCCCATCATTGTGGATATTAAAAACTCCACTATATGAGAACTTGAGATATCTCATCTGGCCTGAACGCTGCATCTAACTTTGCAGTAAGCCTTGCTCTCTCAGCAGAGGTTTGGAACAGATGACCTTCTGAAGGTTCTTCCAACCTAAATTGTTCTGTGATTCTATACTTCATAAAACAGAAAGAAATGCCAATTCATAAACCATTGATATTTCCCATCTCCATTTGCACTTGCTGTGGCTTTTAAATCTGGCCATTTTCTTAATTTTTCAAACAATGGAGATGCTTAAAAATAAGCCAGTTTGTGTAAGTCATTTCCCTTTTTGAGCCTAACAGAGGTACAGATCTTGGAAAGATTCTGTTGTTACAATTTGGCTTTACATATAACGACGAGCAGTAACCCAGAGTACTTAGGTCCAATTCAGTGATCTCTGCCTTAGTGGTACTTGGCAAGCAGAAGGGGTTGAAATTACGTGGTCTCATCCTTTCAGTTCAGCATTAACAGTATAACCTGACTCAGTGCATGCTGTATCACTGCAACCTTCCTATGAAGAAAAATCTTTAGACTGCGTGCTTTGAATGGATTTATGGGATATGACTATTATGTTCACTGAAATTATAAAGCAGGATCAGGACCTAATTGTGTTGTTCTGATTTTCAGAAAAAAAAAAAGAAAGAAAGAAACAGATTTAAAGTAATTTATTTTCAAACCATATTGCTCATCGTTCCATCAGTTTCCATTACTCATTGAGTGTATATCTGATTAGAAAAGACAGAGAAGATTGCTATACTGGTATTATGCCCCTGAGTTTGAATAAATGCTCCCAGCTTATTGGACTAAACTCATTAAAATTAAATAAATAACAAATATTGCAAATGTCTGAATATGTATGTGGGCACATGTGGCCATAACTAGGCAGAGGGAGAGAAAACAATCTCTCAATAATACGCAGCTCCATTAGACTGATCTTCCTGTAGTTTATTTCAATTCAATCTCTGATACTTCACTACATTAATAGTAGGTACTGAATTCCTCACTGTGCAATATATACTGTTTAAATGGTTCTCACATGTAGGAGAACATCTTCAGAGCTGATGTATAGCGTGCATGCATCATGCCACTTCAAATACTGCACTAAAGCATGTTCTTTTTGTGTTGCAGAACCTGGGAAGAAGGGAAAGTTCTTATTTTCGATGACTCTTTTGAGCACGAAGTGTGGCAGGATGCTGAAAGTTATCGTCTGATATTCATTGTTGATGTGTGGCACCCTGAGTTAACAGCACAACAGAGACGAACCCTTCCTGCTATTTAAGAGATTATATCTGGCGTGAAGAGCAAGAGGAGCTTTAACCTGTCAGAGTATGCAAATATAAACATGCAGGATTAATTTATGAAGAATGCTAGTATTGTAAGGGTTAGAAGGGATAATGATGACATTCTACAATCACAGAGGACTTGAGTTTAAAAAACAGAAAAAAATAGCAAAAAAAAAAAAAAGCCATGTTTGTTTCATACTGATATAGCACTGATACATATTGTTTTTCTGGCTGCAAGTCTGAGAATACAAATCTTGTCAGTCAAGGAGCAATATAGGTCTGGATTTTCAAGCTGAGGAATGTGCAGATGTTTTTACTATGCCTGTATGATGTGTTCAAAAACAGTCATCTACCTGCCTGGCCATGTTCAGGCACAAGATTTGCAATAATACATCCGGGAAATACTTCCCAGGCTTCTCTCTGGGAAGCAGCATGTGTGGTGTTTATAGACACATGCATCCAATCAACTTTGATAATCATTGTGCAGTTGTAACATTAGCTGCTTTAGGTATAAAACATGTCCCTATGTTATCAACTGTAGATAATGTGAATGGGTTGCGTGTTCTGTTGTTTTTTCTACCTGAATAACTATTTTTCTAGCATAATTATGAACAGATCTTCTTCAATCAACCACTATTTTTAAAAATAATGTATATACAAAGTACATCTCTAGCTATAAGCATATATGGTACATTGTGCTGTAACACAATAGTAGTATATGAACAGATTTCATTTTGCCAACTGCGGCCTTCTCTTGCCTTCCTGGAAATGCAAACAGAAACTTGCATGATCTGCTTCTTAGTAGAGTGATGTCCTTCTAAAACAAAACAGTTCTTTTAGCAGGTAAACTTCAATTTTGTAATGTGACTTTCAAAGATGTTGAACAAGTATGACTTCTGTAGGCTTGTCTCTTACAGTGCTCTTCAGTTCTTAAGATTGTATGGTGAGCTGCATAAGGACAAGGTCCTTCCAGGTTTCCTGCTAGATTGCAAAGCAAACAGCTTCAGGTTATTAACTTGAATTAACTTCTGCTGCCAGCATCCTACAAAGAGCTAGAATGGACCTTTAATTGACCTAATGGTGTTTTTCTTGTCTTGAAATGTATGATGCAATCCTGAAGCAGTCTTATCACAGCATAATTTACAGTATACTCTGTATTTGCTACCCAGAGTTTACTGTATGTTAAAAAAGCCTTATTTTTAAGAGAGAAATCCTGGATGTTTAAGCAGTCGGCTGTCTTTCTGTCACTGTCTCACTGTCTGATGGGAGATGGAAGGTGCAGAAGCCTCCACTGTTAACTTCTAAAAACACTAACAAAATAAACCAGAATTTGCACAGATAATATTTGAAATCAATTGTTACCTACTCACCTGCAATGCCAGGAGGGAGTGGATAGGTGTGCTAGGATGCTCAGATCTGCTCAAGCTCATCAGGAGCAATGGCATCACTAGTGAAGGTTGTGAGAGACAGGTGCTGACCAAGGAGACATTAAGGTTGTTGAGTCTTCACAGCTTTGGCCTCGTGGTTTAAAGGACATTGAACAGTTGTTTTATTTGCTTAATGTTCCGTGATTTTGTACTGCAGAGACTGCATCATGGTACCTAAGTATTGTAGATATAAACAGCACATGCTGCATGATCAGAATGCCATATTTGCTAGGCAAAATATAGGCAGCAGCCTTGCATTCCCATAAATTGAATGCTCTTCAGACTTTGTATTTTATTGAGTAGTCTTGTAATGCCATGTAACACATGACGATTGCACCATAAGCTGTTGTAACCCATTTCTGGAGGTGTGCACTTTAATTTCCTTTCTGACTATTGAAAAATAGATAGAACACACACAAATGAACCCTCTCTGACCAAGAGTCAGTTTTAGGCAGCAGTGGTAATTAGGCTTTAATGTGTTGTCCATCTCAGCAGTAACACAGAGTACCATCTGCTGTAAGGTGACAGTTCTCTGTGAATAATCATGGAAACTGAGAAAGGTTTGTAAGTTTCACACTTTAGAAAATATAAAAATACTTTTGGAGGCTTTATGAGAATTACGAATGAAACTGGAAAGAATGTACTTTTTATATTAAGGAGTCATGGTACCATAAGAAAGAAAGTAATCCTGGTAGTTGTTGAGTCAGGCTGTGCTTTGTATCTCCGTACACTTATCAAGCAGTACAAATTATAAACTATTTTGCTATTCTGTAAATAAAGACATAGTTTGTAATGAAGTAATCAAGAACTGTTTAAACCAAAAATAGTGGCTTAGGAATGCTTTTATTAATATTGCATTTTAGTTTCTATAGCACAGAGTGAACACTAAAGGAGTGGTAAAAACTTCGAAGCTTTATTTATAAGAAATCATGCTGTCCTGTTTGTTCCTTTGAAGTCACATGCTTTATATATACAGATTGCAATTGCCAAATAGATCAAAGTTATCTACCCAGAATGTGTGTGTGCCTGAGTGGCACTGTTCATTAAACTGTATAGTGACATATTGACCGTTTGATATCTTAAGTGCCTTGAATGTGACAAGGTTTCTTGTGAATAGCTGCTGCGGCACTGAAGTGATTCTGCTCTCTGCCTACTTGTCAAGGAGCTGAGAGCATCTATTTTTATTAGATTCATTTATTGGATTTCATACATAAATGGTGAGTATCTATATATAGCAAAACACAAAATTAGGCAGTGAATAAGTAGTATGTTATTTTAGTTACTCCTCTTTGCCATCCAGTATTTCATGTTGAAAAAGCTTTTTACGCATTGGAAATACCAATGGATGAAGTGAATGGAAATGCTTTGCAGATTGAACACGATTACAATTTAAACGTTTCATTCTTTAGCTGTGTTTACAGAGGGAAATGGCAGCACAGGGCATTTGTAAGGTAGTAAGTACATACTTGAATGAGCAGTAGTGGGCCATCTCAAAGATTCAGTGGCAGTGGAGATAAGTGTATTAGCAGAGAAAAATTGCAAACCAAAGTATTTCTTCACTAATGCTGCAGTGTAGTAGGCCACGTCTGCCTTGTTTTGTTTTTTATGGATGTTTGATTTACATTATGTTTAAGCAAGTTTGCTGTGACCAATCCAAATGTCTGAGAGTCTTCATGAGCCTTGGGGAGAGAGGGAGCTGTGTCCAGTCACAGCTTTCTGTAGCGGGTTATAATGCCATAGCGGGGAAGAATGGGAAAAAAACCCAAAGGTAAATGGACTCGGTCATTTGTTTAATGTCCCTGCAAGCCTCAGAGTGTTTGCTGCTTTTTCTGACTCCTATGTTGCTTTGCTGGGAACATTCACTGCCTTAAAGACCCTCTTCTGTGGAAGCCAGGCCTTGCCCCAGTAACACACTGCTGCAGAGGAAGCTTATTGTGCATGAGACAGTCCTGTACACATACAAGCAGGTACAACCCAGTTGTGTTAATGGGATCTGTAGGGTGTCCTTTCTGCCTTGTGCAAGCATAACAGGCTGTGAATGAAGGCAGTGTTTTGTTACCATTCGTTAGGGATGACCACGTCCAGCTGACCTAGGCCACCACTTTCAGAGCGCTGCTTATGAATCCGGTGGATGTCCCAGAGCTGTATGAAAAACTCTTGTGCAGCCTGTGAGTTATCATCTCATTTTATATATATATGGTTTATGCGGTTGTCTTTGATATGTAGGTGCCAACCACGTGTTCTGTTAATTGTCGATGCATGGCAATTAAATTGAAGACAAAAAGCATGTATGGTGGTTGTATCTGTTTTAGGAAATAAAGTCACTGCTCATGCAATTTGATAACAATTTTTCTTTTATTTCTTTAATCTGATTTCCATTTCAATGAAGGGATGGGACTCTTCTTGCAGATAGAGCAAAGAGAGAGATAACAAACTGATCTTTGGCACTTCAGTCCTTCCGTTTGTCCGCATTTCCTTCTAGCAGAAGCTCGTACTGAATAATTAATTCTAAGTTTTCCCTTCTCATTTTAACCGTGGCCCGCATCTGCAGTCAGCGTTCCCTTCTGGCTACACCTTTCACTGACTGCAGGAGGGGAGGGGGGTAAATGGTTCTGCAGAGCTTTTATTTGCGGTTGCGACCTAAATGAAAAATCTGAATGAACCATTAATCACTGGTGAATGTGTCCGGTGGGTCTCCCTGGCACCCCCTCGCACACGCGCACACACATCTAACGGGTTCCCGAGTCACCTATGGGAAAACACATCGTTAAAATTAAATAATTGCATTCCAAATTGTCTGTATCTGCTGCCCACGCAGCTCATTCCACTTAGCTGACAGTTTTGTAAGGGTTTCAAAAGTTAAGAATCCTTTTTGCTAGATACTGAAATAAGTGACCCCCCCCTAAAAGCAGTATGGATGAGGCAATTGCAAAGTGTCACATTGTATGGCATTATGCTGGCGCTGATTTTTACTTTTTTAATACAAAATCCCTTCTGCAGATCTCAAACACACCATAGATAATGCTGTTTCTGCCCTCTGAGCCACACTGAACAGTGCAGACTTTAAAGATGCTTTGCTTTAATACACATTTAACCTTAGCTTCTATAAAACTGAGCGTCCCTGTTGGAGGCTCCAGGAAAACTTCTACTGACACACACTGCTTTCTTTAAAAGGAGAAGGCTGTCCCATCATTTCCAACTTTTTAATGCCAGAAGTCCAAAAAGGAAAGAAGACCAAATTCTTTACGTATGAACAGACCCCCGCTATGTCTTCCTTCGCATCCTGTGTCAATAGAAAGGCTGTTCAGCGTTGGCCGCGTGGGCAGGTGGCTGGTGGCTCTTGTTACTCAGTCAAGAAAGATGAAGGACTTGTTTTCAAGCGAAACGCGTGTGAATGCGTATCGTGTGCTCGGTGGTTTCTGGGTGGATGGGGTCTGGATGTCTGCAGTCAGCGCATGGGGCTCAGTCCAGGGCCAGCAGTGGCTGGGTGTTCTCACTTTCCCCCAGGTCCTCGTGCTTCAGCATGCCAGCTTCCACCACTGACTGGGACCTGAAAGGAAGAACAGGCATGTGCCAGCGAGGGCTGCTGCAGAAACACTCCCTGTCCTGCAGTCCCTTTGCTTTGCTTCATTATTTTTGCTTTTGGCCATTTTCACCCCCATAGCTTTGAATTTGTTTACCCCGGACTATGCAAGAAATTGGAGATGCGTTCCTTTAAATGTGAATAAAAAGTGACACCTTACTTATTTCAAGTGCTGGCCAAGTATTTAGTGCTTAGCTACTATCCATAATGCTGAATGCACACGGCAATGTGAAGGTCTGCTCCTGAGGTACCATGGGATCTGTTAGCGCTTCATGTCCTCCTAGACAACATCGCTCTGCTCTCACTTTGCACAAACAAAATAACACACACAGGCGCTCGTGGGAGCGAGTCTCAGCTCATGCTTGTTGCAAATCTTGAGACCAGCAAGTAGATAAATCACATTTTACTGATGAGGAGGTCTAAGGGGCAGAACTTCCCTGTGTTACCCAAGATCAATGAAGAAACCAGCACTAATGTGGCAAGGGAGCTTCTGGTGTGCCCACTCCTGCCATTCATCTCCTTGTCTACACCCTGGAAAGAGAATCTCATTCAGGGATAATCCATTTTAAATTCATTTCTGTCTTCAAGGTGGGAAACATAGTTTATCCTTTGGTTCTAATGAGCAAAAAAAAAAAAAAAAAGCAGAACAAATGAGTAAGAAAGTGGAGCGTGGGGATTTCTGGCAGTGACAAAAGCTGAATGGGTTTAACCTAATGGGAAAATTCAAGAGGATTTCATTTTCTGTGGCCTGTGTGCTCCCGTGTTTGCCCACTGAGCTATGGAAGGAGGAACTGATGAGTATGTGGCAGAGATTCGTTATCCTCCATGTTCCCTGCTTCAGGCTGAGAATTGCCTCCCAGTTTGTAGTCAGCAATGAGTTTTAGAGTAAAATCACTCTCTGGATCAGGAGCTTTTCCAAAGGCAGCAGGAGCAAGCATTTGCATGTGGCATAATATCATTTTAAAGAGCCTGTTTTGTCATGGATAGCTTTTAGAATTAGGGATAACTTATTACTTTCAGGATGTGCCTGTAGTTCCCGTTTGATCATTATGGTAACCTCAGTTTAAGCATCAGCTATTTTATGAGATTAGAGATCGCTTCCCTTTTGATAAGCATCATTAATAAATTGCGTCCTGTCGTACTGCAGCACTTGATCACCAATGAGTACTGTGACTGTGAATAACTTCTATAATTATTTTTCTTATGCCTGAAGCCTTTATGAAAGCATAATCATTTCTTTCTTTTTTTTTTTTTTTAAAGACTCCTTGAGAAAAGATGATTTGCAATAGGCCGGTGTTACATAAAGCATTTCAGTCTGACCAGGAATTACATTTTGGAGACCATGACAAATACTTTTTGAAAACAGGCTCCCTCTATATAACTAACACACATTTAGTCTGAGGAAAGCAGCACCACCCTATGTATGTGCAAGTTTACACAGTGTTAGTATCTTTGTATGTTGGCTCTAGTATTAAAGCTAGTACTCAAGCTAGGTTTCTGTTTTAAAGGTAATGCTGACCATTTTAACTGCATTGCCATTTTTTTCCTTCACTGATGCATTATCCTGTAATAAAGAAGTTCATGGAAACAAATCCTCCATGTCCTTGTGTATTACTGAACCCTGCAAATGAAAGTTCCCCCTGATCCTCACACTTGCAGGTTAGGGAAACCTCCTAGGTTGTGACTGTTGCATGTCCTCAGCCATGCTGGGGCTGCCTGGCTTGAGTCTGGCCTTGCACAAGATCCCCTAGTCTGTATCTACCATGTCAGTGGATGCTACATCTTTTACAGTTGGAGCTGAGATGGTGTTAAAGCTTACAAGCTATTTGCTTTTAACTAGATGACACCTACACCCAGATCAGGTTGCTCAGAGCCCTGTCCAGCCTGACCTTGGATATCTCCAGGGATGAGGCATCTACCACCTCTCTGTGCAACCTGTTCCAGTGCTTCACTACTCCTGTTGTAGAAAACTTATATCTAGTCTAAATCTCCACTCTCTGTTGACATCAGGTACAACAGTTTTCATTATTTCCCAAGCAATGTTTGCTATGTATCATAGCTACAACTGTCTCACACTGCATTACCTTCAGTGCCCACATGCCACAGTGTTGGCCCTATAAATGAAATACCTGAATTCAAAACCTTCTGGTTTTCCTCCTTTCTCAGCTAAATCTTCCAAACAACCAGTCCAGAAGATGTTTGGGTGTGGAGGATTTGGTTGAGTTAAAATCTAATACAAGTAGACAACTGCTTGTATCACACAGGTGAGGTCCCTGGGCTGGCAGACTCTCTGCTCTGCCCATCCTTAACACGGTACAAGCAGGGGACCTGGCTCCTGTAAAAATACGAGATCACCATGGGCTGGAAGCCAAGTCTGAAGGAATGAACAGATGAGTCAATGCCCATAAACTTTCCCAGCCTAGTTTCCCAGTCTAGTTAGCCTTGCTTGGGAGAGCAAAATGAAAATTGAAAAAGAAATGAATTCTCAGTCTCACTTCTGAGACATAAGTATCATTTGGGTATGCTCCATTTAATGTGTCAATCAAAGCCCTCATGGTGTTTTTACTGTTCAGCAAGAATATTTGGAATACTGGAAAATCAACACTATCCAGCTGTTTCTCCAGCAGGCCAACCATATATTTCAAATGACAGCACCGCATGTTGGTATGTACATCCATATCTTTGAGAGCAGATGGCTTTGTGTGTGTGTGGTCATTTTAATGCTACTCCCTCAAATTCAGTCAAAATAAAACCTTAATAAAACTTGAATGCAGGCTTTCGAGATGCATTGATTTCAGACGGCTCTTGTCAGAGTGCAGATGAAGTGAATCACCTCATAGGGACTGATGTCTGCTGGGTATCGCTTTTGTTTCCCATAAGAAATAAAACACTGAACCCCTGCTCTGAGCTAATAATAATTGCCAGTGCACTGGGACATGATTGCTTTTAAAGGCAACCCTCAGTTCTCTGATCCCTCATTTCGTGCCTTCCATCACAGCAAGGTGGATGTGCCGCAGCCCACAGGAGCAAGGACACCCTCCGTGTGTTCTGTGCTTCCTTTGGAGGCTTTTGTGGAGAGGGACGGAGGGTGGCTATTTTTTCCCCAAGTGCAGGAAGCTTCCAGCTCTCAGCATGACATGCTGCAGCCGATCAATCAGATCCCATTGTGTGACTCTATTCATCTACCTCTCACCTCCCATCTGCTCATTTCCCACTAATTCCCTTTCCATTTCAGCAGCACCTCAGGGCTGTTCATCTCCCAATTATTCATTCTCTTTACGGAACATGAGAAGCAGAAAGAACACTTTTTTAAAAATCACACCTATGGGTTTTCATACTGACAAGGTCTGAGGGGCACTTCTCTCTGCCTTCCTCCCTCTTTCTGGTGCAGGGCCCAGCAACCCAGAGCATGCTCTGCAACACACCCCAAGGGCTTGCCTTCATGAGGGGGAAAAATTAGTTTTTCTTGCTGTTATAGAAACAATGCAGATGCATTGACATGAAGCAAGAGGGATAGAAAGTCCTTTTTTGGCTGGTGGGGCAGAGCTGAGCTGGCTCAAAGCAATCTGCCAACACAATGGGTCTGCCAACACAATGGGCAAATCAGCACGAATCTCCTGGCCTGATCTTGCTCTCATAGAAACATAATCAGTAAGGTTGGAAAAGACCTCTAAGATCATCTAGTTCAACTATCAACCCATCCCCATGAAGTCCACTAACCCATGTCCCTCAGTGCCACATCTATACCATTCTTGAATACCTCCAGGGACGGAGTCTCCACCACTTTCCTGGGCAGTCTGTTCCAATGCTTCAAGATTTTTTTCTTAATATCTAACCTGGTGCAACTTAAGGCCGCTACCACTCATCCTACCTTCCAGCCCCATGTCACGCAGCAAAAGGCCAAATAAAGACACTAGGACAGCAGCAGTCAGCACCAATCTACAGCAGATTCAGCAAGAGCTGCTAAAGATATGCAGAATACGATATCCAAGCAAAAGAAATGCAGGCCAAATAACTAAGAAAATTTAGGAATATTACCCACACACTGCTCCATCACCCTTTACACTTTCCCTGCTGATCCTCATTCCTCACACACACCAAGCATGCCTCCTAGCCCTTCTAGCAGCTTCCATTCCCTTGGCTCAGACACCCCAGTTCTTTACACCCACCTCATCCCTCAGTCTGCCTTTTGCTCCCACCCTGATGTCCCCTGCTCCCATTATTCCGATGACCTCAGTTCCCAGCACCCCAATCAAGTTTGGTACCAAATCACAGTCCTTTTATTTCTGTGTGCCAACACCAGGAAGATTCAGCCCTATGAGCAGCTCCCAGATCCTACATCACAAGTTTTGTGTCCCTGAAAAATGACAGCAGCCTTGCTGAGGCACTTTTAGGGTGGAAACTCAAGCAGCGCTACAAGAGGAAAACCCAGAAGGTGGGAGCAGCAGACATACAGCCACATGTACGGGGATGATGCAACCTCTTACTGTGACCCTGCCCCAGTAGCACACACTGTGCTGAGCCAGAGGGCCCCTTCCTCCCTCAGTACTCAGGGCAGACACTTCCAAGCTGATAAGTGGTGATTTATTGTGCTTTCTTCTAGAAGTTTGGTGTGACACATTTCCTGCCTATTATTCAAGCCCTCCTCTGAAGACAGCCTTCGTTAATTCCCTCCTGAGCTTTTCTGGGGAGTTCATCTGCACAGCACTTGTCTGCCTCTTAACTGCTAATTCATTTGCTACTATAGCACTGCTGTAAGGATTTTGTTTTAAATTTCCATTTCGTGTGTGACGGACAGAAGTGAGTGAGATGAAGGTCCAGGTGTGCCCCTTTCCCAGTGCTGGGGCTCTGATTTTGCAGGGTGCCCAGCATTACGCAGCAGTTCTTGTAACCAAAGCACACCTCCCACTGATGGCAGCTGCAGGTGAGCGCTGAGTACTTCTGGAAATTAGACCCAGAGTCTATATTTTGGCAGGCTGATAAGCAGCAGTGTGCAATCTCACCATCTGCGCGAGGTTTGATTCAAGCAATTTGCCAAGACTACATGAAGGGCGAGCAGCACCCCCTTCTCCAGAGCTGTGCCAAAGGACTGCTCCTGGTCCCACAGGCCTCCCCATAGGCAACCCCATTCCCTTGCCCGCTAGGAGTGCTTCCTGGCCCAGCTGCCTCCGGCCCTTTCCATCTGCCTTGTGGCTCTCACCCCAGTCACTCCAGTTCCCAGCTAGACTCACTGCTGAGTCTTCGTCTCCAGTTCTGCCTGCAGCAGGGAGGATGCAGCCTGGGAACACGGGTGCAGTCTGCCTACTCCCAGCTCTGAATCCTGCTGCAGCCTGGCCTAGAGCAGGGCAAGCTGAGATCACAAGTAAAGGGTGTAATTACAAGAGCCCTTTGCACCCCATGGCTTGGACAGGAGCTGCACACTGTGGGCTCTGAACCATCAGCCGGAGCTGAACAGGTTTATTTGTTCTGGGAGGCCAAGCTAAAGCATGTGGCAATCCTTGGGGTCATTAAATGCCAAAATTAAATATGTTTCTACAGAGCACGTGTGAATTGCCTTTTCAAAGGCTTGTAACTCAGCCAGATGTAGATGGATTTCCACAAGGCAGCAAAAGACATAAGCAGTGTAAAACCATTTGTTTTATTAAGTGTCATGTCTCTAATCTAAACCACTGAACTTTAGGCAAATTTATAGCTAGCTGAAGAAATAATTTACAGTGCAATATTTTAGGCAGCCTGAATGGCATCAGTTCTGCAGTTCCCACCTTCAGCCTGTGTTTGTGAGCCCTTGCACTGAACGCTAGCAACTGAGGGCTGCAAACAGATGGAAACCACACTGCAGATACCCCTGTGGAGCAGCTGACTGCCTGTCCCGTCCCAGGGAACCCCAGGGAGAGGGGTCACATCCACGTGCCTGTCCACCTCCCATGGAACGTGCTTAATAAAACAGTGAGTATAAATCTCATGCCGTAAGTCTTCCGTATTGAGCAATAGAACAGAAATCTTGCATGGAGTGTTAACCTTTTCTCCTAACAAATGTGGAGCAGTCTGTCTCAGCTACAAGCAGAGCACCCAGGTGCCATCCCTGGGCAGTGAGAAGCTTTCACACATTTTCATATGGATTTTTATTTGCTGGTATTTTACTGCTTCTGCAGTAAATTGGTGCTGACTGTGAACCAGCATAAAGCATGACCCATAAAAGCAGAAACATATGGCGAAGGCACATTAAGGTCACACCAAGGATAACAGCTAGAAAGGTCTGCCTTGCACAGCCCAGCTGGGCATATGGAGGAACCCGTCTGAATAAATAAAAACCTTACTTAAGTCACCCCCACCAGTAGCCCCTCTTGGGTCTGAAAACGTTCCACTTGGCATTGGTGTGTACCAGCAGTGGGACCCCTCTATCTGAGAGCAGGATCCTGTTTCTGAGAATGGACAATGTGTTTCAGCAAAAGATTTGTTTGAAGATCAGTCTGTTTGATAACCCCCACACCAGGCAGCAATAATAGCAAACTTTAATCTGTACTTTAAAATCCTTTCATTCTAATCTAGGACATAAGACTCTACATATTCTGATTTCAACAACCCAAGTGATTTTTTATCTGCGTTTCCAAAGTGCCTGGTATGGGGGTTTTGATGAACCACAGGACAGGTCATCGCATCTTCAGGTGCTCAAAACTACTTCACGGCTGTAAAAGTTAATGCTGTCTTGATGCATGAATTGTGTATTTCACACTAGTGTGTTTGGCTTGAAACTCAAAAAGTTTTTACCTTAATTCTGGATTTCCCAAGTCTCTAACATGCTTTACTTGTGATAATAGTAGGAAACTATTCAAGAACTGAGTTTCTTAGCATTATCCCCAGTCACTAAACTGATCTCTCTCATGGCACGTGTGCTCACCATGGTTAGGTGCCCAAATAGATACTGGCTAGCTATTCCCACTCAGCTGGCAAAGACGAAATGCCCTGTTGGCACAGTGATAGGTTGTGAGCAGTCTCTAGGTCCCTAACTGCTGGGCTTAGCCACACTCTATAACTATCCATTAGGCTGCACACCCAGATAAAGCCTCCAGCTGTTCCCAAAAACAACAGCTCATCAACAAAAGCCAGCACGCACACTACAGACAAATGCTTTGCTTTTGTGTGTGCTCCCTGTTGGCTGCACCAGCTCAAGGCTGACCATCAGGGCTTGCAGGAGGTTTGGCCGCAGCTGAAAGGGGGGTGATTTCCTTCCCCGTGCTCTGAATTTTCACACAATTTGCATTGGTCTCAAATCTCACGGCTCACAAGTGGCAGGTGCCCTGCATGGATGCAGAAGAGATGGTCCAAGACAGGGGAAGGGTCTTTTGCCATTGATGCTCATACAGTTGTTAAAGGGAAATGGCCGAGCTCTCAGATTGAACTGATTTTGCTACTACTCTATTAATACCAGTTTTTGCATTTATTACCTTACTCATTTCAAACTTTACTGAGCTGAATTTTAATAAACGGGTATATTCCGGATGGATTTTGTTATTGTTGGATTTTTTTTTTCTCTCCCTGGCCATTAAGACTCATTATCTGGAGTCATCAGCTGTTTTGCTTTGTTTCCCATCTGTTCATGCAGTACTTGGATTCTGGGACTCTTCCCAGGGTGTGCGATAATTTCTGCAGATGGGAGTGCAATTTCCACTGTTTTGAATTTTCCCCAATGGGGTTTCATGTGGCCACTGGTGAAAAAATGACAATTGTAATGGTTTTGATTAAAGATTTTCCTTATTACAGAAACTTGTCAACTCTCACCATTTTTAAGATCAAGCTGCTAGCTAGGGTCAGTGGCGTTTTTCTTCAAAGAGGATTTTCAGTGCCTTCCCTATCTACAAAGACTTCATTCTCCAAAGTAAGGAAGGACTCTTTTTTGAAAACAAATCTTGCACAATTTCACATCACAGGGAGAAACTGCACTTGTCTGTGGCTGGCGAGAAAATAACAACCGTATGTCCTTGCTGTTAACAGAAGCAGAAACTGGAAACTAATGAGACTTTGAGAGGCAAGTCTAGTCTTGTGTAACCTCTGGTAACCACCTCACATCAGACCTTTAACTTGTGCATCAGCGGAGTTATCATATTCAAAATTCACAGCTTCAGTAGCTCACTCCTCTGAAGTCAAGCAAACTTCCTCCTCTAATTTCTAGCCAACATATACTTCTGTCAGCTTATTCCCACTTGATCTCATGCCAAAGTCATACATCTCCTCGAATAGCTGCTCTTTCTCCCTGGTTTTCATTCCCTCAGGTGTTTCCATTTCAACTTTTGTTTTGGGAGGACAAACATGTCATGTTTTCTATAGTTTCTTGCCATAAAAACATGCTCTCTCCTCTCCTAACCTTCCTCACACCTCTCAGGCGAAATTGTTTCCATTTACGTTCATCTGCCTCGGTGACAGGAGCCAAAGCAGTGCTGGCAGTCCCGAAGCCAAAGCACGAGTTATATACCTGTTCTAATCCTATTTTCCTCTTACTGACACTTGGTGCCACATGCTTTTTCACATCTTACCCTGCCCATGGCAGGCGGCTTGGAACTAGATGATTTTTTAAGGTTCCTTCCAACCTAAGCCATTCCATGATTTTATGATTCTCCTCATTTGCAGTTTGGCAAACTTACTTTAGTTTTTAGGTGGCAAATTCAGGTCACTTACATCTTAAAATGTCCCATTTTTCCCCCTCTGGATTCAATTAAGTGGGTACTAAGTATCACAATTAGTTAATTCTCTGCTTCCATTTCCTTGTAGTCTTCTTCCAATAATTCCTATCTTAATTTTTCAGCATCTCTGACACTAAAATTGTTAGACACTGTAATTGAGGCATGTTGTGCTCTGGGCTGTGGAGTAGGGTGAGCACCTCTCCAGGTGCAGAACCCCCCTGGCAGTCTTTCAGAGAGGGATCTTTTCCCAGTTTTGCCAGGTTTCGCAGTTAGTTAGCAATTTTCTGGTTTGAAACTGCTGTTATTTGAACTAAACTTCAAAGAGGCATTTCTCTGTGGTCACAGTGGAAAACTCCAGGCTCTGCTGGTAGTAGTGGGGCCCTGAGACTATGAATGCTATACCACAGCAATGGCTCAGTAACATCTCTACCTCAGATGTGCTTGTATCACCTTCCAGCAAGAGACTCCAACCCAGTAGGTGCCACCAGGTGGGACAGGTGGTGCCACTCAGCACCTCACTGCTCAGCAGGACCAAGTTTTCTGCATTGCTAATTGCTGGGCTCCTGGAAATGTTCCTCAGAGGAAAAATCTCCACTGATATCTGGGACATCAGATAGAAGATCCTTAGTTGTTCAGCTAAGGTTTTTACTCTGAAATTAGAGAAACTCAAGAAGGCCTAGTCTTTTGGATATTCTTTATATATATATTTATCCTTTTGGAGGAACATTTCTTTTCCAAAGAAAGGATCCACTCCTTTTTTTTTTCTTTTCCTTTTTTTTTTTTTTAACCCAACATTTCAGCACAGAAACACTTGCAGAATTACCACCTTTACCCAAGAGTTTAAAGACCTTTGTGGTGCGTGTGGTGGAAAGATTTTTAATGGAAGTGCAATATTTCTTTCATAAGGGAAAAAGTGATAGGGCAATTGTGAGGGAATTATGTTTGAGGAGGACTAATGCTAGGAAATCATTTATGCCTTGTGTAAACCTCCCAGAATTCTGAGCCATGGCCTGGGACTCTCATAGAATCACAGAAGCATAGAATACCCAGAGTTGGAAGAGACGCATAGGATCATCAAGTCGAAATTCTGGCTCCACACGGGACCACCCAAAAACCAGATCATATGACTGAGAACACCGTCCAATGCTCCTTGAACTTCAGCAGGCTTGAGGCCATGACCACTGCCCTGGGGAACCTGTTCCAGTGCACAAGCACCCTCTTTGTGAAGAAACTTGTCCTAATGTCCAGCTTGAGCCTCCTCTCATTGCATTAGAGCTGTACAATCCTAAGGGGCAGGGAGGGATGTTTATAGAAAGGTAATGTTGAAATCTGCAAACCTGCCAGGCCTCTGATATAAATCTGATCTAACAAGTCTAAGTCACATAATTTTGCTTCTGAAGTGTAAGTTTTTACTTTCAGTTAGGCTAAAAAGTAATTTCAGGGGAGGAAAAATCAAAGCAAATACTCATAAGAGGAAATCTGGAGAAGCAGTGAACTTTTCACCTCTAACAGTTAGAAATGACCATGGGGTAGAAGATCAGATGGTTCACTTACCCGTTGAGTAACAAAATTAGGCTAAAAGTTAGATCTAGTCTGCCCAGAGGCAACATGACAAATTAGATTCATCCACTTGCCATGTTTGTATTAATGCACTTTTGTATTAGTGAACAGATTATAAGGGAAGACTTTGCCCCGAGGCAGGGTTTTCTGGCACTGAACTCATTTTCAAGCTGAGGATCCCCCCAGGGGCACCATGAGACCCTCACCTCTTTGCAGCCTAGGATGTGATGCTCAGCAAAGATTTACCTCTACTCTGCAAACTGCTCTTAACACTTCAGAGCTTTTCTTTCTGTAAGGCTATATACACTTTAAAACCACATTATATATTTTAATAGTAGTGTAATACTTAGCTAGCATCTTTCTAAAATCATTTAGTTTGTTCCATTGCTAATATTAAATAATAATAAAAAAGAATTAAATATGCTAATATTTTTCAAAAAAAAAAAAAAAAAAAGATTTCTCTGCAATAGGCTTTGTAAACTCACATGGCTCTCAGTCCTGACTGGGAGTCTGCAGTGAGACCTGCTGACCTCGCAGACAGCCACCTCTCCTCGTGCCATGGCTGCAGTCCTGCAAAGGGTCGTACCCCTGTGGTTGTATGTCCCTGTGAGCAGTGGGACCCACAGCACTCCACGTCTGTCTCCAGTGTGAGTGCTTTCCATACGAGGCTTTGCACTGCAGCATTTCTTTTTCCTCTGACAATGAAAGACTTTTAAAATTAATTGCATGACATTCTGGCTTGTCTGTGTTGTCAGCTTTGATTTTGCTGTGACAAAATGATGGCCGCTGCCTGTCACATAGAGTGACGCCCCGTGTGTGAGCGCTGTGCTCATCAAGTGGCAGCAGCGAGTTAAAGCCTGGCTGCGATCTGCACTGAAAGCAGTTCTGTGGAGTGCAGGGAGGGAGAGATGAGCCGCACGTTGTCCTGATGCAAAGAGCCAGCCGGTCACTGCTCTGTGGCTTTCTGGGGACAGCTGGTGGTGACCTGCTTCAACACTCCCAAATCTACAAGCACTAGTGACCTGCGCTGGGCACCAGCCCTCCTCACCCCATTCCCCCAGTTAGAAGGGCGCTGTTGTTGAGAGCTGCCATTTTAAGCATGCCCAATCATCAGACCCAAAAGCAGGGCTGCTGGAAGAGTGGTGTTCCTGCGATGACAGGGATGGAAGGGAAGCTGGGAGCGGGAGCACGAGCAGGAGCAGGAGCATGAGTTGAGGCCAACTCTCCTTTAGAGGGCAGTGGTGCTCATTGTACGGGAGCTGCACTGCGAAGGAGGTAAAATGCTATCAGTTGGGGTCAGAGGGCACGAAAGGAGCAGCAACACCTTGAAAATAGTACTGCAGTGGTGCTGCTGGCTGTGCTGTGCCGTATAGGAGAGCATTTCACACTCATACACTCCATGCGCTGCTCTGTGCAGGGGCTTATTAATTTCCCCTTGGTTTTGTTCCCAGTAATCAGCGTTCAGACAAGTAATTATTGTTCCACGGAGAGCCTTCCTTTCCCCGATTGCAGCCCAGGGTGAACCACTCGTGACCATCAACGTTTGCCAGCTCTGCCACAGCCCCTCTCCCAGCCCTCCCTGCCTGGCCTACCCCCATCGAGACCACCTGGAGGCGGTTCCCAAAGCAGCACCAACCTTTTCATGGGTTTGGGAGAGTCCTCCTGCTCCAGGCTGGAGGATGCGTGCTTCACATGCATGGCGTTGTACGAGGTGTGAGTGTACTCATTCTCGTCACTGTAGTCGGGACCGAGCAATGTTCGAGCCCACGTCCCCATGTCGTACGGGGGAAGAGTCCCCCCGAACTCAGAGGGCAGGCATTCCGGGTGTATTAGCTGGTGAAGGCTGTTCAGGTTGTTGCCATGAAGAAAGATCTTTAAAAAATAGAGAAAGGTCAAAGTTAGCATCGTTTCCTTGCTTCATTAAGTACAGTAATAGCAGCACTAAATGAAGCGTGGGGTGCCATCAGTTCCCACTGCAGTTTCAGTCAGGGTTTCTGAAGCGCCCCGTGCTGTTTGGGGTGGGTGGGAAGACAGGGATCGGCTTCGGTGTGTGGGGCCAGAGTTATGTTGATGCCATAAGCACTTCAGAAAAGCCAGATCCACTCACTTTTGGCACATGACACTGTCAGTTTCTTAAGTAGCATATCGGGGGAAGTGAAGTGCAGGACAGAAATGACTGACTACTGCCACTGGAAGAGGCTACAGCTAGTAGGGAGCTAGTGGAGCTGACTGTCAGTGTGAAGAACAGGCCCTCAGCTTTAGAGAGGATAGCCCAGCCCTGAACCCAAGGACTGGTGCTGCCCAGCATGCATCACTCTGTGCAGTCATTTCATGCAGCTTCAGCCACATCAGGCTCACTAATGCCATTGTGCTCTCCAAGTGACAACACCCATATCCCATCTGTCAAGCAAACCCCAGGTAACGTATGGGGCCTTCTGAGACACCATCCAGTGATGGCTTTAGGAGCTTCGGTGGACAAATAGGTGAGGTGACTGCAGGACAATATGTCACATTGGTTTGGGTGGTGTGAGCAAACAGGCTTCAGGCACTGACGTCTTGTGTGGAAATAAGTGAGTTACACCATGTGAAAAATGTTTAAGTTTATTCCCACAAAGGAGTTGAGCTCAAGTTTCCTTCTGCAGATGGCATCAGCCAGACCTGGTAATCTTTCCACATCGCCACTCCTCTGTATCCCTGAGCACAGCCCATTAAGAAGGATCTACACTTATAGTGGTAACTCACTGGTCCCTGGTTGAGTTATTCCTTCAACCCAGGCCATTGTAAAGTGTATGTTTTAATAACAGTCGCAGTTCTCTGTGGCCCTATGATAAATGCAGAGAGAAGGAAGCAAAGGAAGCAGGGGGCTGCTCTGCTACTTCAGATCTCCAGCTCCCACCTCCCCCAGCCCCTCGTGATTACCCTTTTCCTTGTCTTGTCTTTGAGGAATGGTTTGATTAGCGTATACAGGGCATGGATGTACCAGGGCTGGTTGACAAAATGGACTCCTCCAAAGCGGGCAGGAAAGCTGTCCTACAGAAGGAAAGAAATTGAAGGCAGTTAATAGATGCATTGCTTTAGCCAGGCAGTCAATAGGATGAAAGCCAGAGAAAGAAGTCTGCCTCTTTCCATCTGCAATAGCAACCAAGCACTGGGCTTTCTGGAAAGGGGTGGAAGGAGGTGGGAAGGAGAAGCCCAGAAACGTTTCATCAGTTTCTTCTCTTAGCAGGCAGTCCGTTCTCCCCTCCGCCTCAATTGCTGATGATGTAAGAAGTGGGCTACACCAGACGGTTTGCCCAAATGCTTTCAGCTCCATCAAGGCACCTGACTGCTGGGCTGGGAAGGAGGCAGGGCTGAGCACGTCTCCCTCGAGGGGCAGCTTTCTGGTTTTTCATTGTGCAGCGCACGGCAAGGCCCCGGTTCCCACGCACTCTGCCGCACGCCGCTCACCTTTTCACCCTTCTGCCTCCCTGCCTCCCTCCTGCTAAAATCATCATTACAATGGCTGACCTTTCAGGGTGAGCGAGCAGCGTATTCTGGGGAGGAGGATGGGTGGGAAAAGCTGATAAGTGAAGGTGTAGCGGGAGCACACCATGACGGCTCCATGGAAACTGGCCGAGCCAAGAGCGGGCAGCGAGGCTCTGCACAAACAGCCTCCACATTAACATGCAGGTAGTGTCCTCTGGGGAGGTGTGTGCAGCAGCAGCCCACCCGCTCGGGCGGCCTGGCACGCTTAATAGGAGAGGAGGTTGCTGGTGCGCCTTGAAAGGTTACCGTGTATTGTGACAGGCATTTTGTACCGCTGCTCTCCTCTAACAAATGTCAGGCAGTCAGGGAAGACCCCGGGGTCTTTGGCTTTCATTAATAGCGGGATGACTGCTGGTCCTGCATGCAAGCACGCTTCCAAAGCGTCTCTGCACGGCAAAGGGATATCCCGACGGAGCCTTCCCCATCTTTCCTGTGCACCCCGCAGCTCAGCGAATACAACCACCTCTCCTCCTGCAGGGCTCCGGCTTTCAGACTCGGGCAGGTTCATCCCCCACAATTAGCATGGGGTATCCTAGGGCTTTTTCTCAGCTTTCGCTGGAGCATCACAGTCTGAGCACAGCTGGTGAGAGTATGGGGAGGATTTGTGAGATGATACGGAAAATCCCCTTATACACCTGCTCAGCGTAGTTTCTGCATGGCTTCAAGGTCAAATTATTCCACAGATTTAGCACTATGTAGGCACCCCACCTCCTCCTGCCTCCACCCTTGCCCCGGGTAGCTACGAAGGACCATTTATACTCTCCAGGCACTGGCTGTGGATTGCCCCAGCGGTCATGCAAAATGCACCCAGTTAATGCCTGTGAGGGGCTAAAGTCATAAGTGATACTCTTTTCTTTAGCGTTACAGCAGTATAAGCCTCTTACACCTCAAATGTGTCAGTTTAGCTGAAATAATTACAAATCTCAATATGAAATCCATGTGCCAGTGGGTAGCCAGATCCACAGGCAGGAGCCCTTCCAAGGAGGACAGATGATTTGTAGAGGTGTTAATCCACTGTGAAGAGAACTGCACTTCCACTGTTGCTGGGATATTAGTTAAAATTTTGGAACACAACTCTAATTAATTTAAACTACTGGACTGCTGCAGATTCCCATGACTCCAATTGTGCTGTCTTGAGAAACAGTAATGGAGAATCTGGCCTTTATTCTGAGCCCACCTAGTGTTTGACTGCCAATGTGGCCATGAAGTGAAGCCCAAAGTGGCTTCCTATTGCGTGATAAACTGAAAGTGTGTTTTAGACAAGACTAAAGCCAAAAATACCCATCTCATGCAAAGCTCACATAGTCATTTGCTTTCCTCCCACGAGAATGAAAAGCAACAAAGACGTAAAATTTTTCACAGAATGTTTTTAACATTAAAAAAAGAACAAAGAGATCGGGGTGCTCTTCCTTACTCATATTATTTTATATTTATCAAAGTAGTTGATATCCCACAGGCTGTAGCTCTAAGGAAGAAGATCTGCATTTGTTTGCTCTTTGGGACTGAATTGCCATAGCAGTACCAACTTGCCCTATATAGCACAGGTCAGTGTGGTAGATGCAGTCTGGTTGTGAAGCAAAGCACAGTAAAGAAGTAAGAGATGGGAGGCATGGGAATGACTTAAAGGCACAGAGATTTATATCAACCCAAAAAAGAAAATTGTTTTGGTTTCTCCTTAGGACATACAGATGATATTAATCACTATCTTCGGTGAGAAATGCCAGTCAGACTTAATTTCCAAGGGGAAATTCTTCTTTTTTACAGGTATATATACCAGCCTTAATGATACCACCTTACCCAAAAAAGGTCTGAATGCTGAGAATTAAGAGAACCAGCTGGAGGTTTGAATTGGCGGACTGCCTCTGGAAAAGGTTGACAAAAGAGGAAGATGTACTTTATATATTGAAAATGACATTTATATCAACCCAGCGTAGCCTTTTGCATCCATAAACTAGATTCTGTCTAGTACATCAGTAGATAAAGTGTTATAGGAAAGCCTCTCATATAACAGCATTATTTAAAGGCAACTCCGATCCTTTCATTCTGAAGATACACCAGAGGATGCACAAATAATTTTGTAAAGGCAGTATGATGATCAAGAAATAATGATTTTTAAAAGCCCTTTTTTTTGTGTGTGTGTAACTTTCTGCTATTTTTGTTTCTTGCACTGCTAAGCACATTAATCTCAGTTTGACTTTCATCCTTCAGTCCACCCGCATCTGTAGGACTGTCAATTAGGACAAGGATGAAAACATAATTTTTTTTAAACCAAAGAAATTTGATATGGGAATCATCCAGACAATTTGGAATTGGAACATACCAATTTTGCAGAACTCCCTAATTAGAGCAGAGCTGTCTTGGAAAGAAAAACTCTCGTCTGGAGGTCTGCCTTGCTCAGCTCTAGGAAGATGTATGAGACCTTTCCCACACCCCACTTAGTGTCTCTGCTGCTTTCCCTGGGGCTAGGTGAAAGTAGCTGAAATTGATTTTCTGCTGGAGAGCTTGTGCTGTTAGGAATTCTCTTTTGATTTCTCATGTCTCGTGATTCTGTGAGAAGGTGCATTTTATAATGAGGTGTATTTTTTGGAGCCTACTGTGGAAAGGACCCTGGGATCGTGGAGCCTTTTCTTAACCTGATTCCTTGTTAAATAGTGAGGATATATTTACATTTTATTCCAATGGCATAAATAAAATATGACACACAGGAACTGGTCTACTTATTTGTGTACACTCTTGATGTTTCTTTTGAAAACCAGGCTGGACGTAACTCCATGTCACTCAGAGAAGCAATTTCAGTGTGAATAAACACACTCAAGCCAGCATTAAACTAGCTCATTTACTACTCAGTGATAGCAGGGAAGAACCAGTGAAAGGGGCTCCCAGTATCTACCTGAGCAGCTAGCTCACCTCAGAGCCAGACCAGGACTTCTTTCACTGGGACCTGTTGACTAAAGTAAGGAATACATCTAACCTTGTAGCAGTGATACCTTTCCTAAATAGCATAGACAAACCCACAGAGACAAAACTGTCCCAACACAGAGGTTTTAATAGCTCCTGTTGACTGAGTGAATCTGGTGCTGTAGATGGGACCTAACATTTGTCTTTTTTGCTTTTATTTGGCTTTGTACATTTGTTGGTTTACTTCTTTCGGTAGTTTCCCTAAACATCATCCTCAAAGGAGAGAAAGAAATGAACACTCGAGTGTCACAGTCAAGCTGCCACAGATACTCCAAAATCCATACAGCCTCAGTGCATTTTATGTTTCAGGTTGGAAAAGTGTCTCCCAGCTGCAGATCAGAAGAAAATGTGGAGAACATTGATTGCCTTCTCCTCTCAGACTCCTGTGCTTGGAAATTTCTGACCTGAAACGAGCCTGGGACTGAAATTTTTCTATACAAAATGTTCTGCTAAATAGTTCAGGAGAGATAGCTGTGAGGTGAATGAGAGACCTTTTTTCACTATTTCTGCCTGTTCTTGCCTTCATGACATCTATTTCTTTTGGCAGGAGTATACATCAGAAACCTTTAACTGCTTTGTTGTTCTGAACTGCTTGGCTCTGAAAGCTGCAAATCAAGATGATCTTCCAACATCTCCTCATACCAGTGTGGCAGAAATGCAAAACAGTCTTCAGAATATCAAAATTAGGAACAAATCCAACCTGATACAAATCTAGCTGATCTTTTCAAACTGTATGATAGACCAATGACCTAAGCTCAAAAAAACCAAGCTATAGCTTATTTCCAGCTTTTGAACATCTGAATTTTGTGACACAAGCATTTTTTAAACTAGTTCATAGCTTCAACCCTTAGCTATTAGAAAAGTAAACACACATCTTGCTATCCAAATGCCCTTCTTTATTCTAGACCATACTTGCCAGTTAAATGCAAAACGAAATATAATCCCCTTTGAATGAAAATAACGTCCCTTAGATTCAGGCATATTTCAATCATAAACAAAACTGTTTAAACCAAAAGGTCATTCAAACTGAGGATAAAAACAGCATCCTCATGCCTGTGTGCTTACATAATCAGTCCCTGCGGCGGATTAAAGCTCCCACAGACCGTATTAATAGTTCTGGGAGATTTTATTAATAGTTCAGTGATAGTTTCTCCCCAGCGAATTTCCGTGTGTGGGTGATTTTAATGGACTGACACAATGAGGGGAGGATGCTTTCAGCTCTCTAACTCTGGATCCAAATCCAGCCTTGGAAATGGGAGCAGTGATTGAAAGTTGTTGTTCTCTGATTTTATGAGTGCCAAGTACTGGATAGGCTGCCTCTATTGAAAACACACTTGAAAGCATGCTTGAATGAATGTGGTGTAACGCCTTTGGTGCAGCCAGAGCAGGCTGTCTTACAACATGGCTTAGGAGCAAAGGCAGAGTGCCACCCTCATCCTTCCAGCCGCTGTTCCTAATTTTAATGCAGCCCCAAGGATCCAAGTAAGTGTTTAGCTGGGGAACCCAGTGGACAGGAGGAGCTGGAAACTGCAGGGACCTGGGGTTGAGATGCTCCCATCCCTCTTCAGCATCCTCAGAGTGAGCCTGGCTCTGCCTGGGGACCAGACACAGCTCACAGCTCACACCTCCGTCCAGAAAATTTGATCTGCCTTTTTGTTGTTGTTTGTATTTTTCATCTGCAGAGGAGAGGAAAGCCATTAAAAAGTTGAACAGCGTTAGCAATATGGCAGTCTTGACCTGCTTAAACTACAACTGCAAAAGGACTTTCTGCAATTGGGAAGAACTCATTGATTTTGCAAAGTAGTGACTGTAACTGCTCACACCAAAATGTTCTCTTTCCTTGGAAGCATACAGTAGCAAAAGTCTGGAGCAAAATCACAGAAAAACATGAATGTTTAGTTTATTTTTACACCACATGCCCACGTATGTAGATTAGTTTGCTCTGAAGCACTGCAGTCAAGGAAATGGAACTGAAAAACGAATACTAGGATGCATTCTCCCAGACATTTTTCATGTTTGTTATCTCTCCCACCGCACTCTGCAGCTTTTACAATTCATTCATTTGCAGTGGGTTTCTCCCAGTCATTATTGCACGTTAGTGAGGTCCTACGGAGCATCTGTTCATGGGTGTTGGCAGATGGCACCAATAAATCAGGTTACAGAACACAGATTTGCTCGGTAAACTTTGATTTGTCCTGATAGAATCATGCTGTCATATCATCTGGTCTAACAAAATAACCTGTAACCTTGGGGCAAAAGGATGATTTCCTCACTACTTCTTTACAAGAAACTCTTTGCTGAACAGACCAGCTTGAAATAATTTAAGTACAGAAAATGTCCGAGGAGCAGTGACAGCTCTGAACTGACACCTTACCCTGGTGTTGCTTCTTCGTTTGGCATCTGCCGCTGTTGATTTTAGTGTTTCACACACAAGTCATGGACTGATGCTTCTTCCAGGGGGAAAAAAAATAAAGTGAATGCACTATACTGCAAAATGAAGTAGATTCATTCAGGGTCTTGTTTGAGATGGTACTCAGAGAAGAGAGGAATTCAAAAGGTGATACAAAAAGATATATATATATATATATATATATATATATATATAAGGAGATAGTGCAGTAGCTCAATGCTTTGGAAGTAGTCCATGCATGTGTAGTTCAAGTACCACCAAACTCATGACAGCAAACTCTGGACTAGGTTGGAGATGGGCAAGGCCAGAACAGGGAGTTCCTGGCTGAGCAGCCACACCCTGGGCTGGGGTGGGGCAAGTTAGGGCACACACGGGAGGGACACAACGTTTCTGGAGGCTGTTTTTCATAGTGACTTTAAGAACTTGCTGCGATCATTGAAGCCAACTCAAGCAAACAGGGCTTAATTGTCCCCATTGTCCTGATTTTGAAGTAAACTCCAGCCCGCAAACACTTCCATATCCAGCTTTCCTCAGCAACTACAAGCTGCGTTGCTTCTATTCCTGTGTCTCACTGAACATGTCAGTCTGAAATTAGTCGTGGGGGAAGGGAAAAACAGTGGGAAGATCATCAAAGCTGAAAGTAGTTTAGGGCTTAATTAGGAACTGCAAAACACACTGGGCACAGCGCAAGCCTGGTCTCCAGGCCTGCGGGGCCAATGCACGTGCTGCTCACTGGGGCATGCGACCATGAGTTTGCTGCGGCTCTAAGCACTCCCTGGGCCTCCAGCCCAAGGCTGCAGGTGACCTAGCAGCTTTGGTGGCTTGAAAGCATCAGGAGAACAAAGTTCCTGTAAAAATGTCAAGTCTTTAAAATTGAGAGTAATTTTGAAATGTTAATCTCTAAAGAAAATTCATTAATGCCTGAAAATGAGAAGACTCTGGGGAGACGTCCTTGTGGCCTTTCAATCCTCAAGTGGATCTTATAAACAGGAAGGAAATCAACTTTTTACCTGGATAGACGGTGACAGGTCAAGGAATAACATTTTGAAACTAAAAGAGGGGAGATTTAGATTAGATGTGGGGAAAATTTTTCACTGAGAGGGTGGTGAGGCACTGGCACAGGCTGCCCAGAGATGTTGTGGGCGCCCCATCCCTGCAGGCACTAGAGGCCAGGTTGGATGGGGGCCAAGGCAGCCTGAACTGGTGCTTGATTTAGTGGTTGGCAACACTGCCCACAGAAGGGGGTTGGAACTGAGTGATCTTTTAGGTTCCTTTTAACCCAAGCCATTCTATGATTCTGTGATTAACCACTGTAGCAGAAATCTGACTTGACCTTTCTCCCTCTGGCTATTTCTATTTCCATAGACAGGCCTTGCACCCAACCTGAAGAGCAATGGATCTGTGGGACACTGCAGTTTAGAGCACAGGAGTGAAGGCAGAGGAGATGACGCTGAGGCAAATCCACAAGGATTTGAAAGACTGTTGAAGGGAGTGAGTCAAGTGCATGCAGAAAGCCAGACCTGAAAAGGACAACGAACAGCAACTTATTTCTTGTCCGGCACTGCTGGGATTTTAAACGAAAAAAAGCACTATACAGAGTCTGTCTCTTTAGATATGCATTGTTACACTGAGATGCATCACTGGAGATTCTACACCATGTATGTAAAAGATTTACTTTATACACATCACCTCTTGCTGTATATGTTCTCCAACAAGATAGCCCTGTGCCAGAAAAAAGAGGCCGTGAAGGCCAAACTGTCACAGTGAGGACAAATGCCCACAACATTAGTTAAATTCAGCCAAAGAAAGGCAATTAAAAAAGGTCTTGTGCCTTTCTTCTCAGGAGACCTACTGACTTTGCAGAAAAAGCTCTTTATCTTGCCTATGGAAGTGCCAGGGTGTTATACAAGAATTATAATCACATTATATTTGTGTTGTGATTGAAACCTGATGATGGAGAAAATGAGACTTTGTTATATACAGTGCTGGGCAACCTATTTGGTGTTGAACAGAAGTCTGCTGTATCTTGGCTTAAACAAAACCTGGAATCATCTCAAAGCTTCTGCATGTGCATTCACTCAGAGACACGTAAAGGAGATTATAAACTGTTATTGTGATGGGATTATAACCTAGCACAGGACAGGAAAAAAACTGATGAAGCAGTTTTGGTTGGCATTAGTTGTCTGACTCAGACAATGTTTGACAGAGATTATTTCTTTTTCAGTAAATTTCTCTGCATCTAGAAAGAAATTTAAATCCTTTGTATTGGCTTTTCTGTACTTGAAGGGATATGGTAGGCTTCTAGCACTTGTTTTCTCAAGGTTGTCTGCTAAACAGAAACTAGGTTTCCAACTTATTTCACTAAGTATTTGAGATCTTACTGTTTCCTTTGAGGTTGGGACCTCATTTTGAAATGGACAATTTCCCTTCACCTAGCTCTAAGCACAAAGCCTCTTAAAAATAATTTCTATGGTCTCTGTCATCCTTGATGAATGAACCCTGTTGAGTGTACTCTTAGTGAAGACATTTTGCAATTCTTTTCCTCTCTTGCAGCAGGAATGCGTGTGTGAGAGGGTGGGTGAGGAAGACTCAGTGACTTACTTTGTTTTTAAATGGAGACATAATGCTAAATACCTGTGCAATGAAGAAACTCAACTCTGGGGAGAGTTAACACAAGGCAACTCATGTTTCATTAGATAAGTACCTGGCAGCAGCATCTTTGATTCATGTGCAACCTCTTGTTCTTCCAAACAGCATAAGGCCAGGGGAAAAAATAAAAATCACTTCTTCTTATTTGCATAATTCAATCTCTGTCCTTGTTCTGACATGTTAGTAAGATTGCTCAGCTTCTGTTTCTGAAGGGAAGCTTGTTTCGCGTGCTTTTGTTTCACAAAGTCCCAGATAGTCACAGGGCTGAATTGACAGGAGCAGACCAATGTGTCAACTCTGTAATCAAATATAATCTCTTTCTGTCTGCCCTTTTGTGATCTGTTTTATTATTATTTTTTATTATTTTTTTAAATAATGCAGCAGTGCCTTGGTAATAAGAAACATAACCATAGTTGAATGTCCTTGAAATATGTCTTGAAAACAAAAGAGGTATGATTAATACTAAAAATGTATGTTTTTCCATTGTGGATAAGATGTTGTTTAGGAAAGCTGCTTTTACAGAGACAAGCAGCATTTTAAGTTCCCTGATATTTTTCCACCCTGCCTTTAAGGAGCAAGCATGAAGGCCACTTTGCAGAAAAGAGCTTTGTACTATGCAGTGCAAAGAACATGCTGATATTTTCCCCTGTGGTCCTTAGAGGCATTGCTAGCAGCATCACCAACAGCTAAGACTGTCTGATGTGGCATTTGCAACTGTTATAACCTTGCCAGTGTTTTATGTTTGGGGCTCAAATGTTTCGACAGCAAGCTCAGACAAATCTTTATGGGAACAGTTTGGGGAGATGGAGCGTGGAGAAATGATTTCTCAAAGGGTTTGTGGGAAAATGTATTTTTTCTGCACTTCAGTAATATTTCTGTGATTGCCGAAGGTGGAGATTGAAAGTACAAAGTCTTTGGGCATGGGCCTGACTTCACATTAGGCTTTCCTAGTGCAGGTGGTTTCACTGCCCCAGTGAGAATTTGCAGCTGTGTGTGTGCATATGCCAGAACTCATTCAGAGGCTGAGATGCCTTATAGGTTTGTATAGTTGCAATGATAACCTCTTTTCTTAAAAGCTGTGATCAGTCACAATCCCTAGAGCTCACTGTCTGCTTCCTCCCAGGAGATCTCCCACAGCCCTGGTCGGCGGTGAGAGGCAGAGCTCTGCCTGCAGTCCTTAATCCCAGAGGTCTGGTAAATCCCAGGTGGAGCCAGGGCCCCACAAAGCTGTGTGGGATACTGCCAAAAAGGGTATTTTTTTCATTTCTGGGTGTGTGACTTTGTCATTTTAATGTTCTTCTTGTGTCGTTTGCACATAAAGCAGTGCTAAGTGACAGCCAGTGCTGCTCATCACATCAGCACTCAGAACTGAGGCTCTTATTGGTCTGGCAGTGTTAAATGCTTTGTAAACATTGCATTCTTTGCTAAACAAAATACATGCTTATACTTTGCAACATCTCTCTTGTTTCCACTGTATAATCTCCCTTCACTTCATAGCTTTTATCCCTCACTGCCTTGCTTTGCTGCAACCTTAACTCTGACTTCAAAGCAGCTTTAAAGGGTAGCACTAGGAGAATGATTTCTGCTGTCTGTTGAGGCACAAGAGAAGCAAGGCACTCATCAGTATACCTTCCTAACCCTTTCATTCTCATCAGCCAAGCATGGATGCCGGACTGAGGGTGTAATTTCAGTCCTTTGGCTTCTTCTTTGTTATTATCTATCCACAGGGATCCTGATAAGCTGAAAAAGTGGGTTTCTGGGAGCCACATTAACAAATACAAAGTGTTTTCTCTTTTAGCCAGAATAATCCCATCCAATGATACAGAGCAACTAGAAAGTAGCTTTGCAAAAGAGGACATTCTGGTGGTTAAGTTGAAAGCCAGTGTGTTCTTCTGGCAAAGAAGAACAACATTGGAACATTGGAACATTGGGTCACAATGCCAAGTGTATAACCAGCAGGTCAGGGTGCTGATCCTTCCCCTCTGCTCTGCACTAGTGAGAATCTTGAGTCCATTCTGGGCTCCCTACTTAAGCATAGGCTGACATGCAAGAAATAGTGGACATGGGAGGCAGTGGTGGAAAGCCAAACTATTAGGAAAATATTTCATACTGAGGCAATCAAACACTGGAATGTGTTAGCTGGAGAGGCTGGGGGATCCCAATCTGCAGAGATGTTTCTGTCTCAGCTGGACAGTGCCCTAAGCAACCCAATCTAAACTCAAAGCTCAATCTAACTTTGAAGTCTGCCCTGCTTTAAGCCATGAATGGGATCAAATGACCTTCAGAGGCACCTTCCAATGTCAGTTCTCCTATGATTCTGTGGTATTTTATACGAGTGGGCATGCTTGCATCCAAAGTCATTAAATTGTTCCTGCTCTGAAATTTACTTAGTCATTTTCCTCAGACGTCACTGACTGATCTGCGGTTATTCAGCAATTCAGACTGCAGTTTCTGTCGAAAGTTGAAACATTTTTCCTCTTTAAAATAAGCCACATTTTACTACAGGCTAATGGGCAGGAAGGTAAGGCTTATTTAAGACATGCTTAGCCACAAAACCCATACTAGAAGCACAAATGACAGCAATAAACAAAAGAAAATTACGTGCTCGTGCCAGAGCAAAATCTGTATCGCTAACTCCCTGCACTGAACCATTGTTCTAGGAATTATTTCCTTGTTATCAGCAATGGGCTGGGTGAAGACAAGTCATCAGAAAACCTGCATTCTCTCTTCAGTGCTGTAGTATTTCACACACGCATCAGTGCATATCCATTCCACTTATGTTCATCGACTTAATTAAAATCTCTCTATTATTGAAACCAATAACTGTTGCAGAAAAGTATCAGACCTTAGGAAAGAGTGTTAATTTATATTGTTCACTGGATAGCTTTCTAGTAATATTAGGTTATTTCTTACCTAACCTAACCAATTTCTGCTGGAAATCCTACAATTGGGGAAGAATTTGGAATTTACAACCAAAGCCAACATCTTTTTGAAAGCATTAGTGAGAAATTAATAACACTTCTGAAAATATCGCAGATGCTTAATGTCTAGTTCTTTTTATATTTTTCTTTTATTTTAACAGCACACTTTTAATATATATGTGCAATGGTGTTTTTGTACATTACATTTTTGCATAAAAATTTGAGATAACACATCTACTGGTTGAGTTGTGAAGTTTATGAAAGCCTACTCAGTATGAAATCTAACACTGAACACATTAAATTCTTTGCTAAAGGTGCTTGTTGAACAAATAATTCTCCCAAGAATAAACAGTAAAGAAAATATTGGCTGCCATATTTGATAAGCCACTCTGAAAGATATTTGAAAAGTCATGGTGATCAGGTGAAGCCACTGGATATAAGGCAGAGCCACACCCATTTTTAAGAGTAGAAAGGATGACCCAGGGAACCAGAATGACTTCACCAAGGGCAAGTCTTCCCTGATCTACCTTGTCACTTTTTATGACAGCATTACTGTGTTAGTAGACAAGGGAACAGCCACTGATGTCATCAGCCTCGACTTCATCATTATCCCTTAAGAGTCTGTACTGGGACAGATGCTGTATGGGAACAGTTAGGTCATAGCCTGAAACAGTGATTGAGCACTTGGTGAAGGGGTGCAGGCAGCCCTGGGAGCATAGGTGCAAACAATTCACCTGTGTGACTGGAAGTGGACCCAGGGTCTGCCCCTCCCTAACCTCATTTTAAGGACTGGCAGACAGAGGGGAAGTATCTCCTCTTGGAGTTTGCCTCCTTTGAGAGTTTTCTAGTGAGACCTGATGTACAGAAAGCAGGTAAGCTGTTCCTTTTTCTTACTACCAAATTGTAACCACTGCCTTTGTTGGGTGTATGGGAACTGTTGAATCACGGCCTGAACATCTGATTGACCACCTGAGGCAAGCGCTGAGTCAGCTGCAGGGGCACAGGTGAACGCAATTTCACCTGAGTGACCAGAAGGGGTGGAGCCTGGCTCCATCCCTCCTAGACCCCATTAGAGGGCTGACTCCCAAGGAGGAAAGATTTCTATCTGGAGAGCCTTTCTCTTGGAGCCTTTCCATGAGCCCAGGACACAGGTAAGCTCTTTATTTCATTTCTCCTTTGTAACGCGATAATCTCTCTGGTCCAATACCTGTATACCTGTTTGCCATACATTTGGGTGACTCAAAACTGGTTAAAGGTACTATATCTACTGCCTTCTGCCCTTACAGATGCTTCTTTTTATAGCTTCATCAGTTACACTGACAATGGGATTGAGTGCACCCTTAGCAAGTTTGCAGACAACACCAAGCTGTGTGATGCGATTGACATATCTGAGGGAGGGGGCACCATCCAGGCAGACCTAGAAAGACTTTAGCAGTGGGCCTCCGTGAACTTCATGAGGATCAAAAAACTCAAGTAAGAAGTCTGTCACTTGTGTTGTGACAAGTCCCACTATCAGCACAAGCTGGGGATGTAAGGATGGAACACAACCTTGCCAGGGGTTACTGGTGGAAGTCAAGCTGGACATGAACCAGCAGTGAGTGCTTGTAGACCAGGAAGCCAACCAGGTTCTGGGCTGCATCCAAATAAGTGTGGTCAGCAGGTTGAGGGAGGTGATCCTTCCCCTCTCCTCCATGCTGGTGAGGCCTCACCTGGAGTACTGCATCCAGATGTGGAATCTTCAGTACAGGAGAGATGTGGACCTGTTGGGGAGCATCCAGAGAAGGGCCACAAAAATGATCCAAGGGATGGAACACCTCCCCTGCCAGGACAGGCAGATGGGAATGTTCAGCCAGGAGAAGAGAGGGCTCCAGGGAGACCTGAGAGCAGCCTTTCAGTACCTAAAAGGAAGCTGTAAGAAGGAAGGGGACAGGCCCTTTAGCACTGTCTGCTGTGATAGGACAAGGGGAAATGGCTTTGAACTAAAAGAAGAGAGATTCCAACTGGATATAAGCAAGAAGCTTTTTCCAATAAAGATGGTGAGGCTCTCAAACACGTTGCTCAGGGAGGTGGTGGATGCCTCATAGTTGGAGAGGTCAGGCTGGGTGTGGCTCCACCCCCAGCTTTAGGTATGTAGTTTTAGGTGTCTCTGTTCATCGCAGCGGAATTGTACTAGATGGCCTGTAAGGGACTCCTCCAATTCAAACCATTCTAAGATTTAAAATAGAAAATTAGAAACATTAAGCAACTTAACAACACTGGGATTCTTTCAAACCACAGGAGGTAATTGGAATCATCTTGCCTTGTACTTCAACATATATCCATAAGCCACAAGTACTTCTGAAAATGTGACTTAATTTCTGTCAGACACATTCTGAAGTGCTTCAGTTGTTAAAAATATTTTTCCTATTAACTTAGGCAGAGAAGGCTAATTATAAAAGATTATTATAGCAAGTTGAGTGCTACTCTCAAGTTAAAGCGAAACATGTCTGGCGTATGTTTTTAAACAGACCTTACAAGAAAATTAAAAATAAAGCAGTGTTTCTGACTGAGAGAAAGCTGAAAAACTTTTGAAATTTTGGGATCCAAATTCTGTTCCTAGTAAGATCACAGTTAGATTCTGTGGAAAATCATTCAAGTAAGCATCTACAGAAATGCCTAGAATATACTTACAGAAAAGTAGTTAACATTTATAAAGCAAAGAAGGACTTGACTGAAGCTTGAGGAAGTTGGCTGTTGCCTTGATGCTGTGGATATTAAAAGAAACCTATAATAATTTTGCAGTTGAGATTGAGGAAGAAAAGCATAAAGCAGTCAGCGTGGGGGTGTACAGAGCCCAAGCCCTTGGGGAAATTCAGAGTGGACAAATAACTCATGCAGAATAATATCTGTCACTTGAAAAAGATTACATCACTGCATCAATTCTTACAAGCATCAGCAGAGATAGGTAGAGGAAGGAGGAATACATTGTCATAAGAGCAAGTGTAAGCAGAACAGTCTGTCCATCTGAAGACTCGTGGAATATGGACTGATTTTTTTATTTATTATTTTATTTATTTATTTTTGAGGCTTAGGTGCACTGGTGAAAACAGTATCAGCAAAGAAAAGTCACTGACGATGGAAGTCAGTGAAGCGCTCTGGTCTTAAAGAAATAAACTTTATTTCATTATAGAATTATGTGGAAAAAGTGTCACAAGAAGAAAAATGTGGGAAAAAGTGTGGGGAAAAAATATAATTTATAACAATACCATAAGGGGGTAAAAAAAAAAACTTATTATGAAGCTAGAAATATGCTAGTTGTTGAATCTGAGATTACATCCCATCACTGAATGGGCAAGCATTGACAGCAACTGAAGAGGAAACAGAAGATCTGAGAGAATGCAGGAACTCTCAACAGAGTGTGGAATAGAGATGAAAGTTGATATGGCCCAATGTTCATCTACAGAGATTCTCTTGCCACAGTTCTGGCTACAGGAAGAAAAGCTTAATGTTCTAGAAAGAAGACATTAAGTAAAGAATGTGAAGTTAGTGCTCTTACAGATCATGTAAAAAGCAAGCAAAAATGTTGAAACATTTCATTTGCATGTGAATAAGCTGCATCTTTTGCAATGTCTCTAATGGGAAACTGAAAGGGCATTAACGGTCTGGGAGGTGACCTTATGAAACTGGAGCATCCATTTGTACGTGATCATTATCTCTTTAGGAAATCATTTACTCAGAAAGTCATTGGGTTGCACTTGAAGTCAGAGGTTTTTGACATGGAAATATAACATATGTTTGACAGTATAAACAATGAAAAATTATACATAAATTATGTTAGATCCAGAAGGGCAAGCGTAGAAAAATCCTGTCTGGAGCCTTCAACTAATCCAGAAAGGACAACAAATTCTGGTATAAGCTAAACAAAGATGTAAATCTTACAGAAATATGACTTAATCACTGTTTAGATGGGTTGACTGGTTTTAAACTAAGATGGGAGGTTTAGGTTGGATGTTAGGAGGAAGTTTTTCACTCAGGGGGTGGTGATGCACTGGAACAGGTTGCCCAAGGAGGTTGTGGATGCCCCATCCATGGAGGCATTCAGGGCCAGGCTGGATGTGGCACTGGGCAGCCTGGTCTAGGGGCTGTCAACCCTGCCCCCACAGCAGGGTGGTTGAAACAAGATGATCTTTGAAATCCTTTTCAACCTAGGCCATTCTATGATCTAACAAGATTACAGAGAATGTTTCAGAAATTCTTCCCCCAGCAGACTCCTCAGATAGGGGACCTATAAGGAAATTTGCACTTAACCAAGCTGCCTGGATCATCATCTTGCAAGCCCTCTGGAGGAAACACATACAGAAAGAGTAAGTCACAAACAGAGCTCTATTTACACTGTGAAATCACAGTGGCACCAGTGATGCATGGGAGGTCGTACAACCTTTGCAGACAAGACGCTTGTGCTTGTCAGCCAGCTGTCATAGTTGCTTTGAACTCAGAGGTGTCTTAAGACCGAGGAAAACAGCAAGTTGGATATGGGTTGTGATATGACATTAGGAGTAATAATGGTGGGCAGTAGTCACATCAATGTGCAGTGGACTCATCCCAGGTGTAACTGAGACTGCTGCGCTAGCTGGACACAAGCAAAGGAGTAGGTGGAGAAGGCTTTATCTAGTTCTCAGATGGAAGAACCAAAGTGATGCCTGTTAGATGGATGAAGATGCAGAGGGTAGCCAGGCTGACTGAGGCAGGATGTGATAGGAGGAACTGAAAGACACTGCTATGGCAGAACTGGTAGTATGGGTATTACAGCTTAGTTCTAAAAGTCCATGTGACAACATGGAGCACCTCAGGAGTTAACTGAGCACTGGTCTTTGAGATCCTGAACTGCAACAAAGTCAGTGAGGATGTGCCTAGGAAGGGAAGTGGTGGGGAAAATAGAGAGCTTGTAGGAGGATGTTAAAATAGCCTCTTGATTGTAAATAATTAACAGTGCCTTCCCCTCTTCCACTGATCTAACAGTAATCAGTTTATCACCACCACTGCTGTTGTACTTCAGCAGAAAGGTGAATTGTCAGTTTCATTCCATCTCTGTTAAAAGTGGCAGGAATGGCCCCTTTTCCCTTGAAGGGAATATAATAAGGTCTCCTACACTGCTTTCAGAGACCACCTTAGTAAGAAACAGTTGCAAGGGAGAGAAGAAAGGATGGACAAAGAAGGAGGAAGAAAATATTCTTCCTGTTTGCACTGTCACAATTTGAACACTTATTTGGCTTCAGATGTTATATCCAGGAGTTCATAATCGTTTACTATTTGGTCATGGGAAGAGTTCACTTCAAGAATATGTGGCTTATGTTGTCACATCACAGGTCCATAGAGTTTCTCTTACTTTGGTAAGCAGGGAGTTATTTTTAATCATGTTTCTCCATTCCTCAAAAAAAGTTTTGCAGTCTTTTTTAAGTTTAGTCTGTCTATTCTAAAACAAGTTGTGTCAGAAATCATCAAGCAACCCGCACAAAAGTAAAGATGGTCATACCAACAATTGCAGTAACAAAGCACGACTGCAATTGAAATGTTCTGGAATTAGATTCTCTACAAGAGAATTTAAAGCAGTCACGCAGTTGCCTCTCTTTCTCTGTAAGAGTATCAGCCATGCTCAACAGCAGTGACAGCCAAGGATAAACACCACCCTGGTAGGTGTACGGGACTCAGCTCCACATGGCTGGCCTGGTTTCCCTCCAAATCATATCACAGGTTATGCATCCGTGTTAAGTAACTTCATGAGGCCAGCCCCACCCTCTGTGGCAGGACCTGCCCTGCACTCAGGGATGTACACAGGTATGTCATGCTATCCTACAGCTTTTCTCTGACCTTCCCTCGGGTGCTCTCCCCAAATTACTGCCATTCTTTCACCCATCCTATCATCGATACTCCTGTCTAGGCTCAGCTAACTTGGTTGAAGCAAAATCCTGAGCAATAGCTTTCAGTGTTAGTTTTGTCTTCAATTTTGATTGACCTCCTATGTGTTTTTAGTGCTCTAGGTTAAAAGCTTCATTTCTCCCCACTGCTTTGCAAAGTATTCTTCTAAATAAACAGTGCATACCACAGAACTATCTCCTCATCCTGGCAAAACGTGAAGGCAGCAGTGCCAGCTGGAAGGTGAGGAAAACAGCACCTTTCTGCATGCAGTAATTCTGTGTTTCTAAAGACTTACAGGCAAAATGAGAAGCCTTGTCTATGCTGAAACACAGGGAAAAAGATATTATGGGGTGAAACTCAACATGTGAAACCAGAGGTGAACTTCTGAAATTGTGAGGGAGGTTATGATCTCATCACTTCTGCTAATTTCCTTGCAGGTTCTGCTTGCCATCCCTTGTGAACCCACAGAATCATAGAGGTTGAAAGAGTGTTTTCAGTGGAATGGGCTGCATAGCAAGAGGGAATATGTTAGCCATGCACTTTGCTGTGCCATGCAAGATGGCATGCCTTGACTCCAGACATGCTGACATAAGCACTGGGCAAGTAAACTAGTTTGCAATGGTGAGCCAAGGGCGCTGGAGTGAAAGCAGGTATTACCTCATATTTGAAAAAGGCTGCAATGGTTGTGTATATAAGAGTTTCAAAGCTTTGCATGTACCCCTAAAGAATCTGCTGTTTCTTTTCATACTTCGTGGTATCAAACTCTAGGATGCTTCACTGCTTTGGGAAGATGAAATGACCTGGCATTTTAATGAAAATAATACCAAATGCTGATTGTGTGTTATCCTGAAGGACTTCATTTATCAGTAGATGCCCAAAATAAAATGTTGGCAGTTTGCCTTGATATGAAACTGCTGAGGGGAGAATATTCATCAGAAAACATGAAAGGGAATAGAACATGCCTGACAGATAAGTCCCACAGTGGCTTTTACAGTTTGGACATTTGCATGATAATCTGCTCATCCTTTGCTTTACTTTTCACTGAGTGATACCTTACATCAGAAACTACCTTGATGTCTCTGCAGTTTCAGCCTCTTCCCCCTGCATCTGGCACTCTCACATGAGGCCATGTTTTGGAGGACTTCTCAAGGTATCTTCCTCTTTGAGGTTACCTACTAGCTTTTTCTTCTCTCATCATACTCCCCCTTTTGATCTGCAAAGAAGAAAGATATCCTGCAAAGGATATCTTGCTCTGGGAACTATTTAAGGTGAACCTCCACATCTTATGACCCTGGTACCCTTACATTTGGCAGATAAATAGTCCATGGTATATTTAGTATCAAGGAAGGGAGAAAATACAAGCTTAGGAAATTCCCCACATCCTATAACGAGATTTGATCTCTGCTTCCTTCTTGTCTATCCTTTGATCTTACTTTTTGGTGTTAATGGCTGGCTGCTGACACCAATGCAATCTCTGACTACCTTTTCTTTTCCTCATGTTTATTAATAACAAGATCACCAAGGCAAATATTCAGGAGCTCAATACTTCTTTGCTCAAATTTATTATTATTATTTTTAAATACTTTCATAAGTGCACAAGGAGATTCATCTTGAGCTAAATGCAGCTAGCCCAATATTCTGTCTCTGACAATGGTCAAATACAAGCAGTCAGGAATGAGTCTTAAAAACGAGGGGGGAAAAAAATTCCTGTGTTCCCAGAATACTCTCTGTCTTCAATTAATGGCTTCCCATGTCTGCTCTTTTCCTTAAAGATTTTTCCATCTCCAAAGGCATCTGTTCTCTAATGATAATTCATTCCCAATTCTTCACACTAGCAATTTATTGATGAAAAAAGAATGAACTAAAATGACTGAAATTACAAAGACTATTGATCCTGTGGCAGCTCAGCTTGCCTGCTAGGGAATGGATTGCAAGATTTAGCTTTTTCTCCTGTGTAAGAATTCCTTAATAAGACTGGAGAGAGCCCACCAGCTGCAATACTGTCCCCGGGAGTCAGTGTTTGTTATGAGAAGGGGAAGAGGATATCATGATGACTTCTGTTGGTTTGTTTTTTTTTTTTCAGCTTTGCTTCTTCAGCAGATTTCAGTATTACTGCAGTAAATAGCTAATACTTGTTTCACTGGAAGACTGTTTCTGGGACTCTGAGTCTTGTAGAATAATTTTGTTCTGAAAAAAAAACATCACAGAAATTTCTTTGAGAGTAGTCAAGCTTTTTCTTATCCTGAGAGCATGAATCAGAATCCCAGATGTTGCAGGACAATGTCTTTCCATGGTCCAGGTGCTGTTTTAATTATAACTCCACGTGTGCTGCAGGAACACTTCAGTGCTAGACAGGTAAGTTTTACATGCACTTCTCAGGTACTTGAGACTGCATAGGTCTCACTGGATTCACCTGCAATACACTGACAACAGCAGTAAGCAGTAAGTTTTTGAAACTTATGAAAAAAGCAGGATATTTTATGATCATGTTGGTTACATTGCTTTATGTAATAGATGATTTTACAAATCATTCTTGGAGCTGAGAGCAGCTGAGCGCACTTTACAGCGTGATCCCTACACCCACAAAGGAGCAGATCTCCTTGGATTACCTGAGAACTTGACCAGGCTCAGCACTTTGGTGTTGATTGTTTACTCAGGACTTTTCAATACACTTTGTTTTGTTTTTAACTTCAGTCCTGCACTACGTGGGCTTTTTGAGGTTAAAGAGGGTTGCATAAAAAGTGATGACTGATTGAAGGAAAACAAATTGCAAGGAAAGTGAAAACAACAGCACTTCACTCAGTGCTTGTCTTTTGAGTGCTCAGTGCTTGCTGTTCTGTGACATTCTCCAGCAGTACTTCAAGATCTCCTAATTTTTATCTAGTATTCAGTAGGGCTTAGAGTACCATTAAAGTGATTTAAAAAAAAAAAAAAGTTCACCAAAACATGACATATTGAAGAATCCTTTACGTGTTTTCATATGTATCTGTCTAGCTGTTAAGGGTGAAATGCTGACTCTGAACAGGTCATCTGGACTAGTGTCTCTTAAAATGTATAGAACACTCCTTATTATGGTGGTATCTATCTATATATCTATATATCTATATATATATATAGATATGTTTTTCTCCTGGAGGGATGGCAAAATATATTTTCTAATAGCTTCAGATCGTCAGACTGTAATAAATGCTCTGTTACGCTGCCTACAGCTGCTCAAATTATCTTTTGTGTTGTACTGTAAGGGGTGAATATAGAAACTGGTAGACATTAAAAAGTATCTCCTCTTGTGAAATAGTGTGCCTTGTCAATAAAGCACTTTGGTTTTAGGAAAACAAAACAAACAATAACAAAAATAAATTTATAAAATCTAATTTAGCATCTTAGTGAAAACAGCTCTGTGCAGCTCTCCAGGATCCTGGATGGTTGCAATGCATGGGTAATAGCAGCAAATAGTTGTTGTCTCTTCTGTGGCATTTGGATCTAGGCAGCCTTCTGCAGCAACCAGAGCGTGAATATCCTCGCCATTGGCCAAACCTGTCCTGTGTTTTCTGTTTCTCTCGCCTGATCTGTGGGAGCATCCAAATACTCCTCTCCCCATTTTGGAAACATGGTCTGTTCTGTGAAGTACAGACTTCAGACTAGGAAGCATCTTAATAAATACTTAACTATTCTTACATGACCATTTAATTGCCATCCGGCCCATGGCTGGAGAATGGAACTAGATGATCTTTAAGAACATTTGGGGAGTTGGACTGAATGATCTCCAGAGGTCCCTTCCAATCCCTACAGTTCTGTGACTGCGATTCAGTGATCCCTTCCAGCCACAGTCATTCTGTGATTCAATTATTGATTTAATCCTAGGTGAGTAAGTAAGAAATGTCCTTGCTTACAAGATGACCAAATCAAATCCTTCTTTTTCACCCATTAATCCTCCTTCCGTGAAGTACGTTCACTTTTCCATTCAATGCTATCCAGTTTTCAACCATGCCAAGTGATTTCATTAAGAATCCAATTTGTTTCAAGTAGTAGTAGTTGAACCACAACAAGAAGAAAGATGTATTTCTATTAAAGAATGATTTCTGGCAATTTTCAGCCTTCACTCTCTGAATCAGAAGTTGTTCAGGAAAGATGCACACTGACATGATGAAAAATCCAGAGTAGGTAGTATATATACTCACATCTCATCAGGGCTTCTCATCAGAACAGCCACGCATTTTTCAAGCTAGAACTAGCAAGTGTGTGAGACACAGCACCTGTCTGTCTCAACTGTAAAGACAAAGCCCGTGTAACCAACACTTATTAGGAAAGCTGTTGATTCATAAAGTAAACAAAAGATTGACAGGGGCTACTTGTATTTATCCCACAAAAAGCCTTGCAAAAAAAGAACGAGAAACCAACAATGCCAAAAACAACCAAAAGGGGGAAAAAAAATCCAAACAAGCAAATGTGCAAACAAATATTTCCATTTCTTATTTTGAACTGTGATTTCATTTTGGTATGTAGCTTCAATATGATGTAAAAAAGGAGCGAGAAGCATTCCAAAATGAAATTAAGCTTTTTTTGTAAATCAAACTGTATGTTTCTGTTTTGGTTTGACCCACAATTGCTATTCTAAGTTCAATACTGGGACAACAACTTAGAAAATCAATTTGTTCATCTCAAGTCATTAAGTGGGTAATGAGGCATTCATGGCCACACTGAACAAACAAGCTATCCTCTCTCATTAACATTTTCAGCCAATGGACTCATGGACACCCAGTAACACTACCCATCGTACACTGCAGGTGAAACATCGTCAGATGTTTCATAAATCAGTATTTCACAAATGTCAGAATTCACGATGATCAACATTATTTACTGTCTTAAATATTTCTTAATGGCAAAATCTTATCAAAATTATCTGGACAAAGTGGTCTGATCTACGTGTTTTCTTGTTGAACTGTGCTCCTCATTACACTAATGGGAAAAAAAGAAGCGTACCAGGAGGTGTGTGTGCATCACACTGCAAATTGTGTGATTTGGCTGCATTATGTATATGTCTCCCATATTAAAATGTTGTGGACATCTTATTATCATCTTTAGTTAGAATTTTAATTAGACTCGCTATAGAATAATACGTTAATAATTAAACTTGCGAGCATATATTTTACATGAAAATGGTGCTATATGCTGCATAAAATTATCATTCAATTCCAGATCATCTTTATGAGAATAGCATAGAGGGACTTAGATTGGAGCTGACTGGAGTATTTTGTTAGGTATTCTGTGATAAGCTCTCTCAATTACTGATTTAGTAATGCTAGAAAAAAAGTCCTATCTAGCTGACAGATATTCACAGCCTCTCCAGAAAGTCTTAACACAGTTCAGGCATTTGACTTGAATGCATGTCAAAGTATAAGTACTGTTCCTGCCACTTAACACAGAGGAGCTGTGGGCTGTGAATTACTAGTGCTAAGCAGACATACCTCACCAAACACCTCTGAAACAGGAAAGCAATTCCATTCTTCCTTTTAGATAAGAGTGAGTGTGAATAGAAATTGAATAGAAATGCTTTTCTAGTTTGAAAACCAATCTGAAAACACGTGAATATGCAAGCTGGGTGTGACAGAGAGCAGAGCCAGGATCTGCCAGGATCCGTTAGTTGTTGACCCAAATAACTTGGCTGAGGGTTGAAACAATCTTTCCAAATTATTTCCCACGTCAATTCCAAAGTCTTTCTAGCCCATTTGTAAATACACCTGAAGGACAGAAAGATATAATTAATATTTGTATTTGACTGCCTTTTCTTTGCTATCATGGAAGAAGCTTCATCACTACAAAAGCTTTTAAGAAGATTTAAGTAATCTTAATTTTCGACGTCTTTAGACAGAAAGATGTTGAAGGTTCTGTTAGTTTCTAAACCAGATTCTACTGTCACTTATATCCTTCTAGGAAGTTTGTGGAACTTCTGGAATTCCACAGAATTTAGAGCAGCTTCAAAACTATCACCTGTATGCTTTCTTTTGGCAACTATTTCTCTATAGAGACAGGAAGAGTCTTAAGGACCCATCCTTCTTCTATGTCTGGAAGTACAGACATTATATGATGAAATAACACCGTTCCTTCTCATTCAGAAATTTAATAAAGTTGGTTTCATCTTGCTCATGTGACAGAGCACAGAAGGGGAGAGGAAGATGTCAGGATGCAGGGAATTAGGACATCAGAGAAGAAATTGTCAGAATATTTTTATCCCTGTTCCCCTCCTTTCTCAGAGGAGTATGGCATTGTTCTGGGTGGATGGTTGGTTTAACAATAGTCCTGTATGCAGAAGCAACAAAGCTTTTCTGTGTTATATGAACTCTGAACTAACATTGAAATGAACTGACATTCTTAAATGGGTCTAAATTTTGAAATTGCTGTTTTAGAGTTGCTTAAGCAGTCTCATAATTCCGTTGGCAAATAACCTTGACTGAGAATAAACATAAAGTTACTTTTAAGTATCCATCATTTTCTGTTGATACCAAAATCACTTGTTAAGACACATGTAGAAATGGGATAAAAATTTACTTTTGTAATAAGATTATTGTTTGAATGAATTAAAGTGGTTATTATCACTTGAAAATTGAAAAATCTCCTGTTGAGTTAAATTTCTAGTGTAGTAAACATATACTTAAACATCTTCATTTTCCTTCAGGTCATGGCTGTTTTGTTTTTTGAGAATATTTTGCCTGGAACTCTTTACATATACATAATAACTTTCCAGTCTGTATTTTAAATAAGGCAAAAAAGATATAAAAACTCTAAGAAAAATCAAACAGAACAAAGTAGTTAAACTAGTTATTTGACTGTGTATTTTCTAACTCAGCATTCTCAAAGACAATTAAATAAGATTTTTTTTCCTTAAGCTTCACTAGGAAAAGGAGAACCCATGCCCCAGTAGAGTATTATTATTTCTATTTTGAAGAGTAATCTGACTTGTAAAAGGGAAGGAAATGAATCAAAAAGACAAATCTAGAGGTACAGAAGTCATGCCTACACCTCATCACAAAGTTTATCCCTTGACTATGCATGGCCTAACTTAGTATGTCTACCTGATGTATTGTGGGTATGTTATACCATATCCAAAGTAATATTTCTACCTGGACTCACAGCTGTCTCAATACCCTTCTGGTTTTTAGGTTATCTAAGATGTGTTGTGTCCTTTTGCTCATAATGACTAGTTATACCACATAAATCCTCTGATTTACTCCCTGATTTCAAGTGACATGTTCATTCCTCTCAGCATCAGAGGTTGTGTTCACTGTGTCCTGTGCATGCATGGGAAGACCTCTAGATTAAAGAAGTACTGAGTTCTTTCACTCCACATTGTTACTTTCTGAATTAGTAGGCAGAGTTTGCTCTGTGTCTGTTCAGTCACCTTCATGCTAGAAATAATGGGGATTTTAATTACATGATGTTAAACCTCTCTCTCTGATGTATCCATGTACTGGCGTGCTCATCATCAATTCAGCAGTTGATTGAGGAAACCTTGGATAATGAGAGTTTATTAACCCAGGTTAATGAGCCTCAGGCAGAAATGAGGGATTTTGTCCAGCTGAAGTGGAGCATTGAACACAAATCTGGCTATATGAGCAGAAATCAGCTCTCTTGAGATGTGCCCAGGAAATGACAGAGCATTTGGTAGAAATACCAGCAAGTAGGTGTTGAAAGCAGAACATCTGCATTCTCAGGAGCTACATTTTTAATCATGTCCTCCAGATCTCTGAGGAGAGGTGAAGATCCTATCAAGTGCAATGACAAAGGGAGAAAAGTGGTGGTTGTGTTGCTCAGAGAAACAGTGAATATAGGTTTCTCAAGAAGCCCCACTGACCCTTCCCTGAGAGAGTGCTTCTGTTGCCCACTACAATACTGACAACACCTCTTCTCCCAGCAAAGTGCTGCCAATCTTCCCCCGGACCTCACTTCTAGTCCCAAGTACAGAGAGCTGCTCAAAAGTGGTGCTCCACAGAAGCAAGAGATTATCTGCCTCTCTTTGGAGTCAACTCTCCAATAAAACATTTTAAATTGTTTCAGAAGTATTTGCAAGTAATTCCTTACTAGAAAGACAAGAATTATTCAACAGAGAAAAATATATTCCTTACTGTCAGTAAAAAGTAAAAGGATGAAACTTCAGTGATAAGAACACTCCTATTTACTGTACGGTATGCATTGCCCATTGAAATTGTAGCTATCTACAGTTCAAAAATGTAGGAAGAGAAATCTTCTAGATTACTACTTCTGTATCTAATTCTCTGTCATTACAAACTCTGAGAGGAGCAAATAGTTTGAAATGATTCATTAGGATGAAATTCTTGGTCCTAAATTCAGGAAGAGATTTGCCCTTATTGCCAGTTCTAAGAGCTCCTGTAAGTGATGCATTTACTCTTCAGACATTGCTGTTGGCAAAATTCAAATGGATCCAAAATCTTAAAACCAGCAGATGACAAGAGAAAATGACCCGGAAGAAAACTGCCTTTGAGTTCCTGAACCCAAAATAGGAAGTTTCATATTTGTTAATATCTTGTTCATCTATTCCAAAACATAGATCGTGAAATTGATTATCTAACTCCTTCCCTGTTGCGTATCTTATCCATATTGAAAGAGGGGGAAAAAAATAACTACTTAAAATACAAAGTGTTACGAAGCACATGCAACTTTTGAAACCAAAACATTTGCAAAATGACCGAGTGAATGTACATAGCCTGAAGAAAGTTGGGTGTGTATTATCTCTAGTTTCAATATATGTAAAATTATAAATACATGATTCAGTGAAAATAATGGTAAATTTGCCAGAAATACATCTGAGAGACGTTTGGGAAAGTCTACTTTAAAGACTATTGTAAAATTTCCATGGTGCTTTTTTCTCAGAAGGCAAAATTCTGCAGTTCTCATTAAAGAAAGAGCTCTACCAAACACAAGGTTAATACATACAGATGAAAAACTGTCACTCTGACTCTGCTGGGTCCCAGGTAAAATTGTGTCTACACAGAAAAGTTCTCATTGCATGTTTTTTTTCCATATTTTCTATGCAAATATTACTATAACAAAAACTCACATGTGTATTTGTGAGGATGTGCCAATTTCACATGACAGCAGAAGCCACAAGGCCTTGGGCTCCTGGCAAGTGTGAACTGTGGAGGCTTGTCCTTGCCTCCTGGAGGACATGCAGTGATCCCAGCCATACAATGTGTAGGAACCCTTCTGGTAACTGAGTAATTTATTCAGAGTTTACTGCTTTTGCCTCCACGTTTTCTTGTGGATATAGTGAAAAGATCCTTTTGGATTCATGTGATACTTGAGAGAGTGAAGAAAGCTGACATGCCTTGTCTTACAAAACATTTTTTTCCACATTTTAGTTCATCAACAAGGCCTATCATCTAGGTCCTGTAAGAGGCCACGTGGATAAATAATTAGAGCTGACTAAGTGCTTAATGGCACTTGCAAGCTTCCTGTAGGCCACCTGCCAGGCACCTGCCAGCTGCCTGTGGTGCTACAGAAAAAGGCAGGTGCCTTTGCTGAAGGATATTGGGGTGGTGTGGTAGACCTCTGTGTCTACTCCCCGTACCAAACCAGGATCCCTCTCAGAGGACCCAAAGTAAGCCCCATAGCCAACCCCACACAACCTCTTAAGGTTAACCTCTGCCCTTTTTGGTCTAAAAGCTTTGAATTCTCATTGTAACTTCTTCAGTTGTACCACAGCCCACAGCTCTTCTCACTCCTGAAATGCCTTCTGCTGGTATTCCTAACTCCACATAGCCATCCCAGATAAGAGTTTCCCAGAACTTCCCAGTGTGTGCCAGTCTGTGTAGTCTCTTTGCCCTAAGAGGTCCTTTCAGAGTCCCTTCAGTACACCTTACAACTCCAAGTCTGCTCAATTATTTCAGTCTCCTGTCCCAAATATCCTTCCAAACCTTGCAATGTCTCTGCACCTCCGCTGCAGGATCCGCTGCTACCCCTCACTACTCTAATGTCAGGACTCACAAACTCTAATCTTCTGACAGTGAAGAATGCTCTGTTCTACACCTCTGGGCCCACCATCTTTTCTTGCATCATCTACTGACATCCACACCCACTGCCATGGCTGGCTGAGCCCATCTCTCCTCAGTCACACCATCTCCTCTCTACTCCCCCCACAGAGGGAAAGAGTCAGCTCCTGCTTCTCGTTGTTCACAGTGAAGTGCTTCAATATCACACAAAGTATGGAAGAAAAAAAATTCTAATTCAGGAAGCACAGATGTATTTACCCTTTATTTCCTTAATCTTATTCTGCAACTAGGTCTGAAATTTACTATTTTATAGGATTTGCAAAATAAAGCCTGAGAAAATGGTTTATCTCTGTTTCTACCTTTCTCTCTCTCTCTCTCTAGTGCTGTATTTGAAACAAAAGTGGGGAGAAGCGAAAGGAGACTAAGATCCAAAGGACAGAGTTAGAGGTTACTTGATCATCTCTGTAAATAATTACAGTACCATTGACTGAGTGCCCCAAAGCCAAATTTCATGCTGACAGATTTTTGCGTCAGCAAAATTTCTGTTGTCTAGTGGAAGGAGACTTAAGAATCATCACAGGTTGAACATAAGTCAGAGTACAAAACAAACTCACTGCCAATTCTTAATGACACAGAGTAACTTTCCCCCACATTCAGATATCTTTTTCCTTTTCGTTCCCATCAGGAGCGTTACCTCCATGACCTGATCAGATCTTCCTCTAACACACAGCAGAGTGTTGGTTGCTTCATTTTCTTTGTAGTATTTTTTCCCCGTTGAGACTTCTCATTGCAATCCAAATGCAGGAGGTTATTTCATTAATCACTTTATTAGCCCTGTTTTCACCTTTGGAAAAGACACTTAATTCTCCTCCATTTATAGTGCACTAAATTCCTACAAGATGCTGTGAAAAGACAGCTATGGGTCAACACTCCTAATTAATCTTTTTGTTAATGATAAAATAGCTGGACAAGGAGACACAAAGACAACCTGCATAACAAAATTCTGCAAGGTGCCTCAGTTAGACCTTTTCTTATTGAAAAGCTTGTTCCAGTACAGGAACATATCTGTTTCCTTGCAACTTGTACTTTCCTAGTACATTTGTCTCCCAGCCTTGCACTGCTGTCAGTGATAAAAAGGTGAACAAAAACCATGGCACAAGGGAACATTCAGCAGAACAAGTACATTGTGGTTTTGAAAAGCTACCGAGTGAAACCAGGCAAGTACAATACCTTGTTTTTCAGCCATAAAAATCTTTATAGAGCTTTTTTTTTTTTTTTTTAAGTAATAATAATAATAATAATAAAACAGAATTAAACATGGTAAAAAACTGGTCTGAACTGTTGTTTAGTGAAAGCTACTAAATTTTGACTAGGTGGTTGCTGCAAACTCTCCAGTAAATCAGCAAGGAGTAGCACACATCTTCTAGAAAGCCTTCAGACCTTTACTAGTATAGCTCAGATGGTGACAGATCTACTGTGCTCCTGGATAAGATGCTGTAGTACTTGATAGCACACATCACTAAGAAGAGACCTATTTCCTGGTCTTAAGAGCCTTTTAACAGCTAGATTAAGGGCTTTCTAGTATCAGTGTAAGAGTTTTCTGAATTTAAGATCTTCCAATCAAACTGTGCCCATTTTGCAAGAGATAAGATGAGATGTCTTGATTTTTTTTTCCCTGCAGAAGTCTGGAAGCACCAATGACACCAGACTCTTTCCTTCTCACTCATCACCACCTCATGTGTGTTCAGGGACTGCGCAAGTGGAAGCAAAATCAAGCTCGCCACCTCCTTGCTGGCTTCTATCTCCAGTGCTAGGAAGAGAAAATAATAACAGAGTACCTGATTCCCTCGTTCCCAGGGTAAGATTTGTTTCTCTGATTCAGATTAAAAGAACAAGATTTCTTATTCATTAGTCCTTCATACTTCATCCCCTCATCTGCCGCCCCCCCACCCAAAAAAACAAACAAACAAAAAAAACAGAAAACCAAACCCCTGTATTTACTGTGCAAGAATATGTAACAGGAGTCTCTGTGCCTGTACCTCATGTACAATGCAGAGAATTCTTCAGACTGCATCCACAGGGAGAGGGAAATGATCTTTAGAAATAACTATTTTAGCTGAAAATAAATGGCATTGCACATGGACTTATTGAGGAGGGAAGGATTTTTCTCACAAAACCTTGCCTAGCACAACTGATGTTATGCACTATTTGGCTAAGAGAGGTTGTACCTCCCCATCCATCACCTCCCCTCCTTCTGCCTCCAATGCAGCCATCTTGTTGACATCACAGCCCTATCCAATGCAGCTTTCTCTTATGTCAAGCCAGGTCATAAGTAGGGCTTTCAAGGGTGCAAAAGTACATGAAAACCTCCCATTCCATGCAGCTACAGAAGCTGCAGTGGTTATTATGATTTTCAAAGATGTCCTTAAATCTCAAGCTGCTGTTCCTGTGATATTAGATTGAAATACTGACTTTCATTGAAACAGGAAAAGAAATCCAATCCTCATGGCTGTGGAAAAAAGTTTAAAGACGCTGAATGTACCTTAGGGACTCAAAATCTACAATGCAAATGCAAAGAAGGAGATTTAAATTTTCTTTTTCTACTTAAATGTTTTAGAAAAGAAAAAGAAAAATACAGTATTTTGAGAATAGTGAGATAGAAGAGAACAGGAAGGTGTGCTCTGGGGATGTTTTCAGAGGAAGGCTGCAGCAGTGCCACGGAGCAGCTGTCCTGACTGACAGCTCTCTCCTACCCAGAACAGAGGACTCGCCGTGTGGTTTCCGTGTGCTGCCTAAGGAGAGGCAAGTGGCACAAAGGCAGCAGCAGTTTTTTTGGGTGAAACTCCCTCTCTTTGAGTCCTGTGGTTTGTGCAAATCTCCTGTCAAGACACTGAAAGAGGTGGGAAAGGCTGCATGATTTTCTGCCAGAGCATTGCTGGGGATTCCAAGGATCTTTTCCCTCTGTTTCCTGTGGACACTTCCCTGGACACTAAAACAATAGTGCCACACTCCAGTCTTCAACTCATGAACACAGTAACTGCTTCATCTGGCCTCAGGACTTGGGGTGTTCTCTTGAGAGGGTATAGGAAAAAGCTTTGCAGTTACTCACTGTCTTTTCCTCCCACCAGCAGGATACATTCCAGTGTGAGAGGAGAATCAGAGCTTCAGCCGAGCAGCCCCTGCCCGCACCACCCTGGTTTGGACCAGACCTCCATGCTGTCCTCTGCAAAAGACACCACCAGGATGGCAGCAGTGCCACTGAGAAGCAGGTGATGAATCAGTGGGAAGGAAGGACTGAATGCTCTGTGCTTTTGATTCACCAGACTCTGTGGTGGTTATGCTTAGATAAGCTCGGAAATACAATCAGCTTTCCACTAAACTTCAGAATTTACTACATTTTTTTTTTTTTACCAGCATCTTGTTTGCTTGAATATGTTTATTTTTATACTTCAGGCAAATATTTCTGCCTCCTGTGAACTTTTATGTAAATCAATGGAGGCATTTGGCAAGCCACATCAAAACTGCAGCTTTACATATCACTGAAGCGGAAAATAAATGGAAATAATTACTGATGTCTCCAAGTACAGATTTGTTTCAAAACGAAACATGTAGCTTGAAGGGGGTGGGTTGTATATCTAATGATTTCCTGTTAGCTTACACAGCATTGGCTCAGACATTTTAATTTCATTTGGGTTTGTGCTTTTCCCCTCTTTTTAGGGAGGTCACGGAGTGATGGTGGCTGTTTGTTTACTCCTTTTGAGCATATTGAGCAGAATCCGTTCTTTACTTATTTAGTAAGCCCAGAAAATGATACCTGTAAATCCCTCTCTCATACTAGGAATTGGAAATTAGCTGGGGTTTGGAGGAAAATGGTATACACTGTAGTGCCAATAACATCACTGTGGTGCCACTGACTGAGCAAATTGCAGTTTTTATATGATAGACTTGATCAATATTCACAGGGGTCAATACTAATCTGTTTTCATGTGTTTCAGTGTAAGCCTGTAATGCATATCCTGATGTTACTGAGTTGTACTGACAAGAGGAAAGCCAAGTCCTACAGTACAAAGGACTGTTCTGAGCCATCACCAGAGTCCACCATTCTGACATTAGCTGCATCCAAGGAGAAAATTTAGGAACACTTCTTAGTGTCTTTGGATACTTGAAAATAAATGTCTTATAACTGTTACCATGACAGTACTTGAAGTACACTCAGGACAGATGGAAATGTTGTTGCTTCTAATACAGAAGATCACGCAGTCCCTACCAAAGTTCCAGCTGGACCATACCCTCTGTCTAGACCAATTGTCCAGGGAAGGAGGAACAGATGTCTCTTCACCCACTGCTCTCAGCCTTCAGCTATTCTCAACCTTTAGAGTTGGATATGATTTCTCTCCTTAGCCAATCTCTCCAGATTTCTCTCAGATTAACCTGTCCAGTAGATGTCATGTGGTGTACACGTACCCTTCAAGACAAAGACTTTCAGATCTACAGCCCACAGCAGGATTTCCACAGTGTGTGGAAAATCTAGAAGCTTGATTTGGTCATTACTGTCTTAAAGCCTGGGAACAACGGACACGTTTCCATTGAGTCATTCTTCAGTACTTATTGTGGTAGTACCTACCTATCTCCACATGCTAAACAGGCACATCTTCCACAGAAATGTAAGCTTGTGCAGATTTGGAGCATATATACAAAACATCATCATGCAAAGCATTTGTAGAGATCCCTATCATACTACAGGGAGACCATGCAGCAGAGAACTGTACTTCTGCTGGGAGGACAGCACTGAGACCAACAGCACCACTAAGATGGTTGCCAAACTGGCTCTTTGGCATCCTGAGACAGATAAGGATCTGCTTTGTAAATCTGTTTGTAGCCATCTCTAGAGGGCAAAATATCAGTCCAGTTTCCAGATTTCAGTTATTCAAACCCTGCTGTTAACATCAAGACTACAGGGAGGAGGTTGAAAGTTTGCTTTTGTAAGACCTAGATTTTGAATACACCGTCAACACTTGCACCTGTATGGGATTCATGTTCTGTTTGGAAATGCTACATTTCAGCAGACTGGGAAGACTCACTTTGACTAATGTTTATAAATACCTACAAGGAACTGGGAGACAAATGGATGAGGCCAGATGTGCACCTCAGTGGTATGTAGTTATAGGACAAGGAGCAGTGGCTTAAAACTTGAACATAGGCAGTTCTGTGCTAACATGCAGAAGAGCTTCTTTATGGTAAGGGTGACAGAGCACTGGAGCAGGTTGCCCAGAGGGGTTGTGGAGTCTCCTTCTGTGGAGATATTCAAGACCTGTCTGGACACAAATCATATGAGAAGTGGCAGAACACCAAGAACATGGTATACGTGGTGAATAAAATATAAGCAAAAAAAAAAAAAAAAAAAAAAAAAAAGGAAGAAAAGAAAAAAAAAGAAAAAAGATAAGAAAAGAAAAGAAAAGAAAAGAGAAGAAAAGAGAAGAAAAGAGAAGAAAAGAGAGGAAAAGAAAGGAAAAGAAAGGAAGAAAAGAAAAGAAAAGAAAAGAAAAGAAAAGAAAAGAAAAGAAAAGAAAAGAAAAGAAAAGAAAAGAAAAGAAAAGAAAAGAAAAGAAAAGAAAAGAAAAGAAAAGAAAAGAAAAGAAAAGAAAAGAAAAGAAAAGAAAAGAAAAGAAAGGAAAAGAAAGGAAAAGAAAGGAAAAGAAAGGAAAAGAAAGGAAAAGAAAGGAAAGGAAAAGAAAAGAAAAGAAAAGAAAAGAAAAGAAAAGAAAAGAAAAGAAAAGAAAAGAAAAGAAAAGAAAAGAAAAGAAAAGAAAAGAAAAGAAAAGAAAAGAAAAGAAAAGAAAAGAAAAGAAAAGAAAAGAAAAGAAAAGAAAAGAAAAGAAAAGAAAAGAAAAGAAAAGAGGAGGTAGTGAAATTGCATGTTTGCTTTAGTAAAGCAAAGTACTGGAAATATCCTTCCAGAACTAACTACTGACAGGAAGTTGATCAATGTTTGAAAAAATATATGGCACTGTTCTGCTTCATAAAGCCTTATTTCATGGCAGTATACCAATACTTTCGGCTTGTAAAGCTCTGCTATGCATTCACAACTGGAGAAATACAGGGGAATCAGTGAGCTCGTGGCTGAGGGGACAGAAAGAGAGATGAAAAAAAAAAGATGAATCATTTTAAAGTTGCTAGTTTGCAGCATTTAGCATACACAAACAATATTTTGAAATGTTTGAAGGGTACAAGATCTGATTCACATGCAACAACAGTTGAATGTCAAAGAAATCAGAAGAGTTCAAAGTCTTCACCTGTAGCGTATCTTCCAAGGCTCAGTCTCTGCTGAGGTTGACAGGATTCTCAAAAGGATGCAGTGTTCACAAAAATCAAAAGATGTTTCACATTCAATGAAATGTTCCTGCCAAGAGTTATTCCACATTTTCTTTTAGTGTGCCAACCAGCAAGATTCAAAGAGATCGGACTTGAAAACACAGCCTTCAGAGTCTGTGGAGAGGTGGCATGAGGCTGCTGTCTGTGCTTGGAAAAGCACCCCATGTATACAAAATGAAGGAGGTAATGATTTTTGCCATTACCGTGATCATGTTAGTAGTGCTGGTGAGGTATCTGGGGATTCACTGTGCTGAAATTCTTCATCACTTGCCCCTTTTCATGCCAGTGCTGCGTGTTCATTATTGTATTTTCTGACTCATTCGAGGCAACCTGTGGAGCGCCTGTATCTGAGATACTGATGCTGAAGGAAAATTGCAGCTGGACAAGTGACTACATGCAAGTGCATTTATATCAAGGTATTTATTTTGATCAATGCCCATGCTCAACCAAGCATTCAGTTATAAAAGCAGTTTTCTGAGAATCACATTCAGAAGTGACTACAGAATTTGTGCTATGTAAAATTTCCAATTACAAAATCATCAGAAAACTAATTTGCAAAATCTCCTATAAGAACGGAAGATTATTTTCTTCCTTTTCTTTTTCTTCTAGTCTCAACCTGAAATCTTCCAGATCTGCTTCTGCATTTGCCTTAAGAAAAGGAATACACTACCCCACTACAAATGGTCTTTTTCATTTTTTTCCCCTATATCCACACAGGACTGAGCAATCCTTAGAATCAGATAGCTAATTAATTTTCTGAAGCTAATGACAACATTCATTAATTCATTAGTTTAACAAATGGACTTGAATATTCTTTAGAATATCTTTGAAACCAACATGAAAATGGTGTAAGCAAAGTAAAGTGCTTCAAACATTTGAGTAAATTTTATCACAGATGGCAGGAATTTGTTATTAAGGTTATTTGTTCCCTCTCCAGCAATACTCAAACACGAGTTACATCTAAACAAAGACAAATCTAAGTTATCTCCTTGGCCTATTAAGGCAGTTCAAATGGAATTTATTTGCCTTCCTTACTCCACAAACTGGAGGCCTAGCCCTTTAAGTGCTGTTGTTCCAGTTTTAGAGGAGAGAGACTGTAAAACGGGGGTGCTTCATTAAAATACCATAGCTGGCACCTCTCAGAGGCACAGGAAAAGAATATTCACTGAGTAAGTAACACATTATAAATTATAATTGAGATTCAATTCTCCCAGGGAAAAGGGAAGGTACCTTGTCATTTGAAGTGTTGTGAGTTTCTGAAAATGGACCAGGAGTTTAGAGGGTATAATGATATCATTAAGAAATGCCCTTGCAAAGCAAGCAAAATTATACTGTGCTGTTTCTTGAAAACCGCAGGAACTCTTTATTGTTCTGTCAGCAGCAGTTCAAAGAGCTCTGTGACCCCATTAACATTCACTCAGGCATGTATAGCAAATTGGAGGGGTGAAGTTTCTAGAATAGTTAATTATATTTTGTGTGTTTGAATACCTATCGCTGCTAGCCATGTGGGCCCAGTGTCAGAAATGCACACCTTGCACACCTGGTTTTCCTCATGGCTTAATTTATCTTTCAGTACTTGGAGGAGAAAGCAATATCAAAGGTGGAGAAAAGGCAGGGAGGAAGGGAAGTGGAGAAAAGCTAGATATGGGCTAGATGGTTTGATGGCCAGAGCTGATCTTGCAGTACCTCTCCTTTCAGCAGAAATCTCTGTTAAACAATCCGAAGACCCTTCAAACCCACATATCCATGGTAGGGTCTGTGTAGGAATATTTGGAATATAATACTATAAGCTTACATTATGGTTCCTTAGAGAAACTGATTTTCTCCCATCTTCTGGACAAGCTATTTATTTAATTCTGTATGACAAGTTGTGGGCTTCTCCTGAAAAATGCTGACATTTCATAGAAAAGCTTAATTGAAGAAATTCAGCATCTCAACAGAACCACAGTTTGACTGTTCTGCCCACGTCTGTTGTATGTCAGTCCTGTTGTCACATGACTTTTTCACACATGATGCCAAATGTCCACAGTCTCCATGCTGCAGTGACTATTGACTCATCTTAAGCAAGAGAGTAGCCAGCAGGAGGAAACAAGATTTTTAAGCATTGCTTGGTTGGTTGGAGAAAAAAAGCTTTCTCTTTTCAGTTGAAATTGCTCAGAAGTTACCTTCAAATACTGAAGGTTTAATTTTTTGCCTATTAAAATGATTGCATTTTTTCAGAGAGAGAGAGAGAGGGAGGAAGATATTCTCTCCAAAGTTAAGAGGAAGCATGCATATTGATTAATTGAGTCCAAAGTATTATCTGTACCAATTCATTAATTTCAGCAACAGTACACATTCAGGAATCCTTTTCTCTTTAGGACTTTAACTTCACAGCTGTCCTCACACTTAGCACTAAGTTTATCTAAATACCAAATGAAGGAAAAGAGCATCATAAGGAGATAAGTTCTGTCTGTGCTATACTGAGACGTTACTTCCTGAGAAATTCTTTAATTCAGGTTCTCTCTCTTTGTTAATGAAGCCAAACAAAGTTAGGATTGTCAGTGGCATTTTTCATGAAACTTCTCCCAGATGTTAAGAGTAGGACTCTGTCACTGCTGAAGATGTGTCAATGCATGTCAGCATTCCAGCTGACTCAAAAGAAACAACCTCTTCCTAGCACTGAGTATATGCACTACTGAGCAGAATCCTATGCAAAGCTGCTTTTAAATTCTCTTGGAAAATAGAAAAATATTATACGTATTACCCCATAAGCTTTTGGCAAGTTTCCATTTATATTTTTTTTTAAGTTTATTAAAAGTTTTGCTGTTATCCTCCATAATTCTTAAACAGCGATAAAGTATTTTGCTCATCAAATATACATTCATGCTTCCGCCTCACTTCTGAAAAAAACTGCCAATTTGATGACACTCTAAATGTTTCTGCTATTTGAACAATATTTGCATTGTAATTATAATTTTGCTAGCTATGCTTTTTCTGAGCCATATTTTCATTGCATGTGTATTAGAGTTGATCTGAAAGCCTCCTTTGAAATGGAAATGATGAAATGGAAATTCAGCCATGCTTTAAACTGATTCTACCACAAACGGCTCAAAATAGTGAGAATGTGCTCAGAAAGAAAAGTAGAATGTACATTCAGATGATCTAGTATGTGTCTAGCAGAAAGATGCAAAAAAAATACGCTAAGAGAGTTTTGGAAGGTTTGAATTACAGAGCAGTACAGCTGCTGGAGGGATTTGCCCTGAAATGCTTTTTTCCCTCAGAAAATACCAATTTGTCAACATCAAAGCTTGGTAGAGGGCAAGGGGTAGAGAGGAGGGAAGAAGGAAGTTGGGAGTCCCAATGAATTTTTTACTCTGTTTTCATCTTTTCCTTGGAAGACTGTAGTGTTTGAGGTGTCTCAGTTTGACGTGTTTGAATCAAGGAACCCCTGCTATTCAGGACTGCTTGTTTCAAGTGTGAAGCTCTACACAGTTAAGAAGAGAAATAAAACTATTTGAGAACAAACTAGATTCAGGATTTCTAGACAAAAAGTTCCATTTGATGTACAAAATTTCCAAGAATTATTCAGATGTCAAGGAACATATCTCCCAAGACTGCAGAACTTATCAAATGGGAAATTACTTCCTGCCAAGATGCAACAAGGCTGGAATTACAAGGTAATGGCAAATTGACATCTGTTGCAATTTCAACTCAAGTTTGCTGAATACAATGCGGTCTCTTCTAGCCATACTACATAACCAATACCGAGAATTTTATAAGTACTTTGGTATATGTGGAGATATAAATAACAGGCTTAGCTTTAAATGAAATTGCTATGTGTTGTAGAAATGTCCTTTCTCTGCACATAACTGGAAAAAGCAAGCACACAAATATTTCTCAGAACCACTTCCTTTCTAGACTTACTAAACAGTTACAGAAGTTGAAAATGTTCCTGCCTGCAGCGATCTGCTGCCAAACTTGCACCAGAAATTATCATGTTCCCTGGGGTGGCAGAATGGAAACACAAAGTTCTGTGTCTCATTGAGCTGCACTGCAGCAGCCAGAGACCCATGGTCATTCATGCCATGTATCAGAGTTTCCAGTCATACTGTCACTTCAGTCTGGAGAAGAGGAGGCTCAGGGGGGACCTTATTGCTCTCTATGACTACCTGAAGAGAGGTTGTAGTGAGCTGGGGGTCGGCCTCTTCTCTCGTGTGACTAGTGATAGGACTAGAGAGAATGGCTTCAAGCTGTACCAGGGAAGGTTCAGGCTGGACGTTAGGAAATACTACTTTTCAAAAAGAGTGGTCAGGCACTGGAATGGGCTGCCCAAGGAGGTGGTGGAGTCACCAACCCTGGAGGTGTTCAAGGAACATTTGGACGTTGTGCTGAGGGACATGGTTTAGTGAGAACTATTGGTGATGAGTGGATGGTTGGACTGGGTGACCCTGTGAGTCTTTTCCAACCTTGGTGATTCTATGATTCTATGATTCACCTCTTGCTCCAGCTTCTGTTTCCCTACCCATATCTGCCTCCATTACCACTCCACATCTCATATAAAATAGTACCCGTTCCACCTCTGTTTACATTTAGCTTTCAGTGAAATGTTACTACTGCATCTTAGGAGTTGGACTCAATGATCCTTATGTGCCCATTCCAACTTGAAATGTTCTATTTTATGATTATTTCAGATCCAGTTTTGTGTATGAAACATTTTTTGTATTTAAAATGACAACAACAACACCACCTAGCACAATTTCTTATAAGAAGGCATCTGTAGTAAGTACTCTTTTCAGGATGCTTTCACTCAGAAACAGCTTTTGGTATTGTAGAAGAAGGAAAGGAAACTGTTGTTACAGCAGCATCACTCCTGAATTTCTATGAAAACAATGAGGAGGGGGATAATATAAATTAATACATGTGAATTTGCCTGTTTCGATGTTCTATTTGAGGAAAAAAGATTTAAGAAATACATATGACCAAGACTCAATATCAAATATAAGCAACTTTTGCACAGATCCATGCAAAGTTTTCAGATATGACTAGATCAACTCTGGTTGCTTGCTTCCTGGATACCAGTAAGAAACATATTTTTTTTCCAGCAGACCTATTGCAATACACAGTATTGCAAACTTTTCTGTCTCCTTTCCAGGACTGATAGAGTATTTGCCTCCTGCCCCACTCTTAATACAAACTCCATGAGACCTTTACTAAAATGTAATAACTTATATAAAAAAAAGTCTTTCCGGTTAACTCACTGGCCTCTGGAGCTCTCCCAAATGCAGCTTATCCTCATCCAGAGCCAAAAACCCAAAAGCCTCCAGCTGGCAAACATAGCTGTGCTGATCAATTTTACTAAGTAGTTAATTCCAGTCTTCATGTGACAAATAGGCATCTACTGCCCACTGTACTCTACTTCTTCCTTGTTCCTGTCAACTCCCTAGAGACAATGGGCACACAAAGAGCACAGGCCTTCTCTTGCAGAGTAAAGTCTGTTTATCTACCTTTATTTTACATATAATGAGTCAATCCCTTTTCTCATCTCATAAAATTTCAAAGGCACTCTCACTGACAGCTCAGAGAATACTCATTCTGCATATCACAACAGCTGTTGCAGACAGATAACATGAGCATTTCTGGAATGACTCAAGCTGACCTTGTTTCAATGGATACTAAGTGCTCATCATTAGCTGTGACTTCATGCTCAGCGGTCCAGCAAAGGTCTTTAACATGAAGGTCTTTAATACTGAAGGAAAAAAAAAACATATTTTGAAACTTTTGAGAAAGCATTTAATGGAAAAAAAAAATTGTATGTTTTTAATGTGCTTGTATTGCAAATGGTTTAATCCAACTACTTGTGTAAATATGCGCACATATTTCATACAAGTAGTGGATTTCAAATTAAGCTTTTTGGTAAAATGTTTGGGAAGCTGAGAACCTTATAGCATCTGCTGAATTCTAACCTGTAGTCATTTTCCAGATGATGAACGTCATTAGATGTTTGTGCTGATTAGGTCACAGGAAAATCCTGCTTTTATATTTTGAAGGAATTGTTTGCTCTCTGGTCACTACCAGAAACCACTGTTCATGTGTAAGGGCCCAGTCTAGAATGTCTCTTTTTCCTTCAGTTTCACTCTCCTAAGAAAGATAATGGCAAGGCTTTCATGTAAAATCCAAAATGTAAAGATTTCCTTTATTGTTTACAAGTATATAAATTCTGAATTTAAAAAATAAAACCAGTCTACCTTGATGCAAATATTGTACTGACAGGGGAAGGAAAAAGATGCTGATTCTCAGCTCCATAAATCAGCATTACTCTGCAGACATGCAGAGTAAGTCCCATCTAGTAATCCCACCCAAGAAACTGGCCTCAGCTATCTGTCAATTTTTGTCTTTCAGATTTTCAGCCTGAAAGACTGAGAAGATGAACTAATGAATGAGTGATGTCTGAGTCTGCAGTCTCAGAAATACTATTTTATGGTCTACCTTTATTTTTACACTAGATGTTAAGTTTATTTACTCGTACTTGTCTGGGTAAGTGTGCACACCCCTATATGTGATTTTACTTGCCCAGCATCAATGACTGAGGATTTGAGCTGCTCTACCTTCAGTAGGCAATGATAGAGAGCTTTGCATCTTCCCCTTAATATAAGCTGTTATAAATACCTGACAAGACATAACAGCGCTGTAGGTTTATAGCATAGATGGATTTCTCCCTACACTACAGGTTTCTGTAGAAAGACAAAACTAGAATAAACATTTTTAGGGTGTTCTTCAGTTTCTTATAATGTAGATTCTCACTCTAAACTATCATGTAACAGCAACGCTATGATTAGAAACTCCATGAAAGACTGGCTGTCTTACACTTCCTGTGTAAGGTCACTCAGAACTTGCTTCCTTTACTCAAGTCATAAAGAATTCAACTGGAAGTACTAAGGCCATCTCTGAGATCACACCTCCTTCAGCTTTCCATGCGTAAATGTGTTGCTCCAGGGCTGGTGAAGGAAAGATCAAGCTTGCAGAGCAGAGGGTCTGGCAAAGTATCCAAGTATATGGTCGTTACCTGGGCTCTGTTTAGATCCCCAGTTAGATCACATCAAAGACTTGGTCATGCTTGTTAACCATGACACGCTGATCTGAAATACTATTCCATAATCTCAGCATGGTTTCAACTTTGAATAAACAAGAACTGGTAACAAATCAGAAAGAATTCAAGCACTTCTTGCCACTCATAATGAAACGGAATATTAAGTATATTGATTTTTCTGTTGGAAATTTTAGAAAGCAAGCATATTTACGATTTATTTTGCAGAAAATTTTTGAAAAAAAAACCAAATATATATTGAAACAAATATATTTTAACATAATACCTCTATTTTGACAAAATAACATTGTTATAAGGAAAAAAAAAAAGTCACTGGAAAACTTTTATCAGCTCTAGCATTTAGAAAAACAAACAAAATACACTTTTGCCATGATATTGGACTACACTTTTTTCCAGTAAGTTCTACATTCTAGCCTGCACTTCAGCATATTTTGTATTTTATTCCTTCTGAAGCAGAACATGAAAAATATTTGGTTGTACAAAACAGTGTTGAGAGACAAGTAATCTGCTTCTCTGAGTTAACTGACATTAAGTTTCTCAGTAATCCCACATACTTACAGTAGGAGGAAAACCACTTTACATTTTAAAAAACCGCACCTTATATTAAAGATTGAAAAGCTCCACATAATTCTAAGTGTGCTGCATTGTCCCTAATCTGTTATCTCATTCCAGATTTCAAAGTGAGATAATATCCAGTAATGCCCAAACAAACCCATTAGCTTGACTATCTGACTTGATTTCCACATCAGTGCTATTCTAGACAAATAGAACTTAAACATTAATTTTCTAAGAGAAGTTTAGAAAGTTTTCCCTTGTTTTATTTCATTTCTTCTTTTTGTTTCAGAATCTTGTCATTACCAATATCTAATTAAAGTGTTCTTAAATCAACATCATCTTATTTTCTTTCATTTCCCTCCATTTCCTTAAACAGGAGTATTCAGTTTTCACTGCATGATGACAAACTGAAGATAATCTAAAATAATAATGATAATAATAATAAAATAACTTTAATTAATCTCCTGGTGGGTGTTGTTGGTCATAGCTTCTGTCAGGCTGTTAGCAATGAATATCTGGGGTCAGATCCCTGTTTGCTGTTGATACTGTTATTAGCGGCTGTGATTGTGAAATCTGAATTAAAGAGCTATTGAATATGGAAATAAAGATCACTCCTGCAGTGATTCATCAGTGTCACTGAGTAGAGGTAAGGCTTTTTTAAGAGTCACTGCCCTTACATACATTATTGTAATTTCATGTTACAGAATTACCTGCGAAAAACAATAACAACAAGCACCAAAGATGTTCAGGATATAACCATGGATATAACTATACATCCTACTAGTTTCAGTATCTTGACAGGCTTGGGGCAAGTCAGCCTTTTGGTTAGGCAGCTGATTTGTGCTGTAAGCTACTCAGCTGGTTCCTGGTAGCCTTCTGGCTTTGTTTTCAATCAAAGGTGATATCATAGCTTGTGCTGGATGTTTTGAAAGTTTGAGGGTATTTCTGGACACTGCTGGAGAACTTGCTGCCTTTCAACTCAGAAGATTAGCCTGGGGGTTCTGTCTGAATACATGTGAGCACATACACAGCTTCACGATGTAGCTGTGCAGCTGGATAAGGCAGAAGAAACAGTGTCTCTCTATCCACCCTAAAATCAAAAGTCCTGTCTGCAGGCAAAGCAGCTCCATACTCCAAGCAAAACATAAATAGATGTTTTTATATCTTTTTTTAAAAATCTGGACTTCACTGCACACCCAGGCTATATTCAATGAAACTCTTGCAGTTCAATTTTGAGCCCCTTAGTACAAGAAAGACACTGAGGTCCTGAAAAGTGTCCAGAGAAGGGCACTGAAGCTGTGAAGGGTCCAAAGCGCAAGTCTTACAGGGAGTGACTGAGGGAGCTGGGATTGTTCAGTATGGAGGAGAAGGGAATCGGGAGGCCTTATCAGTCTCTACATCTGCTTGACAAGAGGTTGTGGTGAGATGGAGGTTGAACTCTTCTCCCAGGTAACTTGTGACAGCGCAAGAGAATATGGTCTCATGTTGCACCAAGGAGATTCAGGTTGGATATTAGGAAATATTTCTTCTCAGAAAGTATAGTGAAACATTTGAAGAGGCTGCCCAGGAAGGTGCGCAATCCCTGGAGGTGTTCAAGAAATGTGTAGATGTGGCACTGAGGGATGTGGGTTAGTGGGCATGGTAGTGATGGGCTGATGGATAGACTAGATAATCTTAGAGGTCTTTTCCAACCTAAATGATTCTATGATTCTATGGTCCTATGATCACAAGGAGTTGCCACATCAAGTTCCTTCCTAATTCTCATATTTATCAGAGGTTTTCAAGCCAGTGGTCAGTAGCAAACATGGATATTTAAATAGAGCAAGCAGAAAGTCAAATAGTGTAATGAGAAAGACCAAGTGATGATGTAACTAATCTTTAATCTCTGAGTATTTACGGACTTATACAATGTTTGGAACTGAGCACCCTGTAAAATAGCAATGTATTAATCTTTGCAGGCCAGTCTGTGAGGTCTGACCAGTAGTGGTCTTGCAATACAGGATTCATTATCACATGCACTATGTAAGGTTTGTTTCTTTCACTTAGTGATGACACACTCCAGCAGTGTGGGGATTCAAGGGAAAAAATCAATAATTTTCAATAATTTTTTAATAATTCAAGGGAAAAAAATAAAAATGAACACACACACACAAACAAAAAAAAAAAGAAAGAAAGAAAGAATGAAAGAAAGGAAGAAAGGAAGGAAAAAAGAAAAGGAAAGAAGAAAGAACTGCCAATACAGTCACTGGTTCAAAACAATTTGAAAGTAAGAAAAAAATACAAACTATGTACTCTTAGTGGTTCTGTATTTCACAAAAGCGTGGACTGAGATAGTGAATCAAATGAGAACTTCACAAAGCTATGGGAAAATGGTTCAATTATGGCATTAAAACTACAGACAGGCTAGAATTTCCTGACTTAGATAACAACATGTGGACATACAGGCTCAACCCCACTGTTGCTTTCTGCAACTACTACAACACCCCACAGAAAATTGCAAGATATATTTTCCTTCCATCTACTAGACATATATAGGATATAATATGTCTCAAAATCTCTTCATAAGAAGGAGGATTTGGATATCCATTTAATCTGCCTGTCTAAGCATCTTTATGTGCACAGTGCCATAGATGTGAGACATAACAAGGAACTGAAACAACTTCAATCTGTTTCAGATATGATCAAAACTCACAAGAGCAGAACTTGACCATTTTACTTTCAATGAACTTCAGTACAACTCCTTTTGTGACTCTTCTTTTTCTATATCTAGGTCATGCCTGCATTTCAACTGCATTTTAAATAAATTTTACATTAGTTTAATGTCATCTCATTTTCAAATAATAATGAAACAAAGTGTTACTGAAACTACTTCAACAACAAACATAAGAGCCAAAAAATTTTTTTAAAACAGAATCCCATCACTTGCTATATTTGTCATAGAGTCAAAGAATATCCTGAGCTGGAAGGGATCCATGAGGATCAACTTGCACAGGAAAACCAAGCATGAATGACATGCTCCCAAACCTTATAAACTGGAGTGCAACATACACAACTCCTACTGCTTGGTTGTTAGAGAAAGAGACACTTGTGCATTTCATAGAAAGTTATATTTCTGTTTAACTTGCAGAAGGCAGTAACATGACTTCAAATGAGAAATGAAATACACAACCATCAGAAGAAGAAAGTCACCTTCGTTAAATTGCCCAGCACGGGTTGTCAGGCTAATGATATAATTATAAGGTCAGCATTGATGTTTTCAGGCCTTGATGCTTCCAGAAAGGTACTGTTGCCAACTACTGCAAATATCCTGGGGGCATCTCCATCTGGGAATGATGAAGAAACACTTGTGAATGAGCACAGTAGGGGAAAGTGGGTCTGAATGGAACAGCTCTCTTTTCCACTGCTCAGACCTGAATCTGGCATGAGGTGGACACGTCCCCTCATTCCCATGCAATAGAGAGACAGCCTGTAGTGCCTTGGGCAGAAATGGGATATGGTAAAGACTGGACTGGCCTCTTGCTAGAGAGCTGGCAGTACAACAGATTGGATGAGCACAAGAACGTCTTGCTGATATTTGATTTCCTTCTGAATTTCACATGCCTTTATCTTCCTTCTAAGTGGGGGTTTTTTTAAACCACAGAATGTTATTCTGCAAAGGAATGCAGATGAAGTGATAGCAGCATCAGGAGAAGATAAGGTACTGTCCTTGTCTTTCAGGAACTAATTGCACAGCTTGACTTTCTAATTTGCTAGAATTGCTGAAAAATCCCTACAAAGGAGAACAAAGGATAGAAATTACTGGCAGATTTTGCTGCCTTAGTTCTGAATAATAGCATAAAGTAAAGAAAATCATGATCTAATTATAGGCAATTTGTTAGTCAAAAAGTAGTTCAACAAATTGTTCTTTCCAGTGTATTTGTTAAATCTAAAATACACACACCAGGGAAGATTATTGCTGAGGTATTATCACTGCAGGATACCTAAAAAGTACTAAAAATAAAATGGAAACACAATCATTTATAAAATCTTGCTTTTTAGATATGCAGCTATGTGAAATGCGGTCCTTGAGCCTGGTTCAAGTTGGAGTCAGCCCTGCTTCAAGCAAAGGAGTTGGAAGAAATGCTCTTCAGAGGTCCTTCCAACCTGAGTAGTTCTGAGGTTGTATCAAATGTCCACAATTAATAAGGTGATGTCAGACTTCTTCAAGTCTAAAAATCCAACTCAGGTCTAACAGAGGAGGTGGACTTGGAATCAAATGGAAACGGCTGAAGTTCATCCTGAGCACCACAGCCCATACCTATCTTCTAGTTGTTCCATCAGGTTCCAGTCATTTTGCCTTCACTTTCTCCCTAACTCTGAAACAGCACAAGGTTTTAATTTGCTGCTGTTTATTTGCAAGCACCAAGTGGATGTGCAGCCCCTGAACAGTCCAAACTGTAATGTGACAGGATCCTGTATGGTAAATTAAGGCAGTCAGAGTGAGAGCACAAAAGGGAGCCTGTCTTCCTCATTTCCCTTCGACTCAAACACATCCATGCAAGCAATATGACAACACATTTCTGGCTGTTGAGGGAATGGCTCTCTTCCTCTCCCTCACCCTCCCTCTTCATGCAGTTTTGCTTGCATGTGAGCTGCACACTCCAGAAGGCAGATGTTGATGAATTTTAATCCCCTTGATTTCTCCAATGGATTAAACCTCAAATCTCTAAACATCCTTCTTAACGCTGCAGTAAGTAACACATATATATTGGTTACAATGATTTACAGCTGGAAAGAAAAAAAAAAAAGAAGCAGAAGACAGTGAAAATAAAACATCTGAAAATCAATCTGTGCTGTAAGTGAATTGGATACAAGCATTTTGGATTACTGTCTCCCACAGCCTCTGCACCCTGCCCAGTGCTGGGGCATGTACCTCTGGCTGCAGTAACAAAAAATGCAGGCACACAGTGCCCTCCACCTACCTGCAAACCTTCAATGGCCAATTTGAGGATAGATGGTGTAAGCTTGGAGGCTTGCTTGAAGGAGAAGTTGCTCCAATCTATAATTAGAATGAAGCCATTTATCTGAAGCTCCTGATCTTCAATGAGAACTTCCAAGGACAGTAGGATAGCCCGAAGGATATCTATGAAGGAGTTCCTAAAGACAAAGCATAAAAAAAAAGAAAAAAAATAGAACCAAATCAATGGTGGCAGTTATCTTCAAACCTCCAGATAGTCAGCTTTGCTGCAGATGGGGTATGTGTGAAGGAGGGAAAATCAATCTTTTTCTGTTGGAATTCTTTTTGAAAAGAAAGTTATTTCAGAGGTGTTACTAAAGTGCTCCAAATCTGAAGCTCACATTCCTCTGCTTGATGTGATAAGTTCTGTTCACTGGTGGACAAAATAAACCGTGAATTAAATCTTTTTTATTCTTCTGGCATACCTTACAATAGATTTTAGTTAAGCTACTTTGGGAAAATATTTGTCTGTGGTGAAGTGAAAGAGATTCAGGCTATCAATTTAAATCCCTGCTCTTCTGGATATACTCTACCAGTTTTTTGTTAGTTTTTACTCTTTCCACTTCAAAGAGGAATATCTAAAAAAGAAAATAAGTCCTTGCAATATTAATATAAATTTTGTGGTTACAAATAGACTGCCTAGTTTCCTACTTATGTAGAAGGAATGATCCCAGTCTTTGCACAACAAGGCCTATCCCCAACAGGTTGCCAAGTGATGTTGTGAATGTGCCTGCCTGAGGCATTCAAGTCCGGGCTGGATGGGGCTTTGAGCAGCCTGGTCTAGAGGGTGGTGTCCCTGCCTATAGCAGGGGGTTGGAACTAGGTGATCTTAATGGTCCCTTCCAACCCAAACCATTCTATGATTCAATGATTCATGACCCTGCTACCTCTAACGCTTCTAAAAGATGAATAATTATTTCAGTAATGCTGCATGGTAACGGTGCATACAAGGCATTTTTTTTTATAATCCACTTACTTAAAATCACAGTGAAATATTTGACTGAGAAAAATCTTCCTTTCAGATCCTATGCTTAGGAATTCAAATCATTATTTAGTTGTCTACACAAATTACTGGGTTATCAAAAAATTACCCACCTGTACTTCCCTATACTTTCAGCAGAAATTACTTGCCTGGGAAATAGTTTATCCAGTTTCCTCAACATGTCACTAATCTGGTTGTCCCCTGCCCAGATCCCTTCCACCTCCCCATATTTGCTGCTTTAAGACACCCCGAATGACATAAAGTCAACACAAAGACTTTTTTTCAGCTGAGTACAAGGAGACATGAAAGCAGCACGGAAGTCTTCCAGGTGGGCAGTTTGCAGGCCTGCTGTTTGCCGAATGCAAGGACTGGATAGAAATCAGAGTGCCACTCGAGGCTGAAGCCCTCTGCTCCTTAATCTTAAGGCTTTGAGACAGATCATTCAGCTGTGTGACTGATTTGCATCCAAATCATTTTCTATGCATGAGCACAGAACTACTTTCTATTAGTCCATCTCTTTTGTTCCTTGCTTAATGTTCCCTTCCTTTTTCCAGCTCCTTCCCCGCCCCCTTCCAGTTTAACTCCCTCAGAAGAAAAAAAAAAAAAAGACTTTTAAAAAAAAAAAGTTAAATAAATTACTATTGCACAAAAGGAAATGTATAAGTGCTTTAAAGATTCAGCATGAAGCCTGCTGAAGTGAGCCATTAATGAGTTACAAAAGATTTGCACATGCCCCTGAATTACAAAAGGGAGAAAGAAGGGAAAGGGCGTATCTGCTTTGGCTGAATGGGAAGGTACCACAAAAGAGGCTCTTCGAATATCCTGTGGAAAATGGAAAGTTAGCCCAACAGAAGCTAGTGGTATGGCACAATAATGTAAAACAAAACTGAGAATGGTTTAGCAGAGGGATTTGATGGGGAGATTAGCCAAAGGCATAACATGAAAATAAGTAAGAAGAAATTACTTAATTATAAGAGGTGTAAGCAGGTTGTGAGAGAATCAAAAGGCTCGGTAGAGTACCAGGGTGCACTGGGAACAATTAAAGGGGATAAAGACATTGCAGGGAAATTAAAGATCTATTTGCATGTCTCTGCCACCAGCTATTTTGAAGAGATACCTGGAAAATAAAGGTGAGGGACTACTGGTAAGTAAGAAGTCAAGACACACTGCAAGAATCTCTGAGAAGATAACATCAGTAAAGGTTTTTGGTATTACTTGCTCTAAACAGTTCAGCACAGGCTGTGTTTCAAACGTAGCAGTTAAATTAATTGAATTATTCAAACCGTTGAAAGTATAAACGTGCAGAAATACTGGCAGCTGAAACCATTAAGATTGCCTGAATCATAGAATCACAGAATGGCCTGGGTTGGAAAGGACCTCAGGGATCATCAAGTTCCAACCCCCTGCCATAGGAAGGGTTGCTAACTGCTAGATCAAGTACTAGATCAGATTGCGTAGGGCCCCGTCCAACTTGGCCTTAAACATCTCTGGGGACAGAGCATCCACAACCTCTCTGAGCACCCTGTTGCCAGCACCTCACCACTCTCTCAGTAAAAAACTTCCTCTGATGCCTAATCTAAATCTCCCTTCCTTTATCTTAAAACTATTCCCCCTCATCTGATCACTATCTACCTGTGTAAAAAAAAGTTGATTTGCTTCATTTATAAACTCTCTTCAAACACTGGAAGGCTATAATGAGGTCCCTCCATAGCCTGCTCTTCTCCAGGCTGAACAAGCCCAGTTCCTTCAGCCTATCTTCATAGGAGAGGTGCTCTAGCCCTTGTATCATCTTCGTTGCCCTCCTCTGGACCGTCTCCAAGAGCTCTGTGTTTTTCTTGTGCTGGGAACCCAAGGCTAGGCCCAGATGGGGCCTCACGAGAGCAGAACAGAGAGGGACAGTCACCTCCCTTGCTCTGCTGACCACTCCTCTTCTGATGGATATCATTTGCCTTCTAGACTGCAGGTGCACAGAGCTTGCTCATGTTAAGTTTTTCATCACCCAGAACCCCTAAGTCCTTCTCAGCCAGGCTACTCTCAATTTGTATACATATCTGGTAGTAAGCAAAACAAACTGTCACTAAAAATCCTGACTGTCCCACAAGGCAGTAAGCTAACAAAGTTTGGCCAATGTCATTTTTTTTGGCAGTTGCAGAAAACTCAGTTTTATGTCTCAAAGTGAATATGTTGTATGAGGCTCTTTCCTGTAATACTTAACTCAAAATACTTAAAAGGTGGCTTAGTTAAATGCAAATACAGATTAAGGGGATTTTCTTACTTGTTACAAACTGACTTGGGATACCAAATTAAAGAATGTATTACCTTTTCAATTGAAAAAAGAAGTGAACTTACAAAAACATAGCATAGCATAAGCAGACAGAAGACAAAAGAATAGAAAACTGATGTCATGAGACTATTTGAACAACTAAGAGAAGACAGTATAGTGTACCTCACAAAACATGGAACAAGTCAGGTAAAAGTCTATGACTTGTGTTGTTCCCTCTCCACAATAAATCACCTATGGAGAGCAGAAATGCCTCCTTAGCTTCTAGCTGGGGGACGAGTTGTCACTGTGCTGCCAGGAGTATTTCTACTGGGATTGAAAAGCATGAGAGGAATTGGAAAGAAGGAGCAGAAAAATATGGGCTCGAATTATCTAAGCTAACCAAAACTGAAGCAGCTGTAAGGAAAGATTTAGAAAGGGAGATATGAACAACACTAAATTTCATAGAATCATAGAATCATTTGAATTGGAAAGGACCCTTAAATATCATCTAGTCCAATTCCCTTGCAGTGAACAGGGGCATCTGCAGCTAGATCAGGTGCTCAGAGCCTGTTCCAGCCTGACCTTGAATCAGTGCTGTTGGAGAAGGAAAGAAATACTTTGAATTGTTCCCACACACAGCCAAAATATGGTATACATGGAAGAACCCTTGGAATCTAGTTACTGTTGGCTTTTGAAGTCAATTTATGCCTTGGTTCATAACAAGTCCCTGCACATCATGAGTGGCTACCCTACCTTTCCACCAGTGAAAGGAGACGGCAGTCAGTCCAACAACTGTGGGACTTGATCTTACATGTGATGGCCTTTTGATGAGAAAAAAACCCCATGTATGAGCTGAATGGGACTCAGGGCAACCACTGACTGGAGAATAACTAAGAAGAATAACTGCAAAATGAAGAATCATGAATAAACTTGGTGACTCACTTGACTGATCATGCGCCAGAGAAGGTGAACAGCTGAGCAGAGGAGCTCACAGCTGTCTCATGTGCTGAAAAGCACTTGTCTCATCTGTGTGAGATGTGAATAGCATATATGAGCGCAGAAATTAGCAAGACTTGTCAAAGATTTACAAAGCAAATGGATTACATTCACAGCAAATGTTCATAACAAATATTTTGACCAGCCATGGGTAACTTTCTCTGTAGAACAATTGAAAGCTGTCTGAAAACATTAGCTGCAAAAATATGAATAATTCCTCGGTTCCTAACAGGAGAAATTCTATACACAACAACAACATGAGAATTTTTTCTCATACTGCGGGGCACAACCCCCTTCTTTGTCATACCAAATAGCAGATTTTTTAATTTTCTGTGGCAGTGGAATATGTGAACATGAAATTCCTGTTGAGTGAAACTCCTGTTTTTTAGTGAACAGATAGCATCAATGTGAGCCTACAAATAAAATTCCCAAATAACTTTATATCCAGGATAAGAGGCTGGATAGAGAAATGTAATGATCTTTTTTTTTCTGTGGAAGCACTTAGTCCAGCAATGTGTTCTGTACAAAGAATGGAATAGATTAAGATGAGATCTGCACTATGTTTAACAGCATTAGAAATTCACTACTTAGTGTATAACTGAATGGATGCCAGTCACCCACAGAAATCTGTCTGGCTTTGAATTCATCCTTGAGGTGATATGGATGGCTCTGCCATTGCCAATGAAGGAGAAATGAACAAGCTTTCAGGAAAAAAAAAAAACTGCATCAGTTTATTCTTTTTTCATCCAAATATTCCCTCTTAGTGGCTTTCTTAAAGATACAGAAATATTCATCATGTTACATTTCTGCCTGAGGGTCTTCTATACATAAGTACTATGAGGTGGTTTGCCTACACCTTCTACTTCAGTTGAACTCCATAGCAACCAATAAACCCTGAAATGCATGCTTTGCATTCAAGCCTGTGTTACAAATCTCCTCCTACATACACTCATTCATATTGTGGGCTCGCTTGCCAGATGAATACTTTGTCCCTGATGTTAATGTGACTGTGCAGTGACCCTTTCTTATGTGCATCTCAGCTGAGAAACAAGGACCTTCACAGCCTCTGTACTTCAGAGGCTGTACAACTCTTCAGACCCCTGGCACGACCAACTTCCACCAAAGGGACCTACATGGGGAAAATGAGAAGTGACATCCACTCTTCCCTTTGCTTGTTAGGTAAAAAACTGGCACTGTGTTACAGTGCTCTGCAAAATATTAAAAGTCCTACACTACCACCTCTAAACATATCCACAAAAACAATATTACAGAGCAACTGCAGTAACGTGAATGGATAGTCTCAAATACAATTTCCCCTGGAGTGACCATGAGAAGATGGGCAAAGAGCACATTTGTGGTGATTTCATGTTAGTGATATCCACTGCTGGGGATTTAGGAGATGACACGTGGGAACAAACTGATGGTCACAGCTCAGGGTACTGCCTCAGACCATTCTGGTTTTACCAGTGTTGTGACGACACTGTTTCTTCATATCATAGTTGTAGTAATGATGAAACAACAAGAATACTGTCACATAAGTAGCTTATGGTTAGAAGCATTAGGATTGATGACTTGAGTTGTTTACTTTATTCTGTGTGATTGCATAGCCTTTTCTTATTGCCTCCCAGCACTACAATCCATTCTTGAATTACACTAAGCTATTTGCTCAATTTCTTGCATCATTGTGTTCCACAAGTTAATTTTTCATTACAGAAAAGGAAAGGACTTTCTTTTGAACATTATGAAGCTGCTGTCTAACTGCAGAAAGCAATTATACAGCTCCTTTGTTCTATTATTATGAGAAGGTACAAATGACATTACTGATTAAGCATCTATTGAATCATTTTTTCTCTCTATAATTCTACCTATATTTCCACTACTTCTTTAACATCTTTCCATTTTAAATAGTCCTGGACTTTTTGATTTGTCCTGATGTGATTACCTCACTCATTCATAACTCTAATGAATTCCTTCTACTGCTCTTTTTTGGGAGGTTGTTGCATTTTTTATATTCCCTTGTTTTGAGATAATACAATGTAAATTGAATTCAGCATCCAAGGTGAGTTTGGAATATCATACATAAAAGAATGTTATCTTTTCCTATTTATTCTCTGTCTCATGCTTAATTCAGCCTAACATCTTATTAACTTTTCTGACCACCATTGCACAGTAAGTACAGTTCTTAATTGTGCTGTCCATAATGACTTGATGTTTTTCTTAAAAGGTTAACAGTAATTGAAAACCCAGAAGAAACTGCATATAGATAAGAGAGAATGAAGTATCTGCATACAAGATGTGGCTACATTAAATACAATGCTCTTGTACTGACTTAGACTTCATTGGGCTTTATCTTTTTTTCATAATATTATTATTCATAGTAATTCATAGAATTCATAATAAATTCTGCTTTTCTAGAGTATTTCCACTGTTTTCCAATATTTTTGCTAATCTTTACTAGCCTACAATTTTATTTATTTATTTTTAATTTTTTTTTTGGTCACTTCACCGTTTATCTATATCTGGAAAAAATATTATTGCAGGGTATCATGTTGCCACTTATAAATCCTGTTATCTGCATGAAATTTCAGGGTCGCTTTTACATGCAAGGCAAGAATTCACTGGAATATCTGTTAGTATTCCTACAAATATTTTTATACTACACTTCTCCAAAAGATTTTTGATAAGCTAACTAAATGGCATGTTTACATACTTCACCTCAGAGAGTTCCAACAAAATTATTTAATTGGCCCTTTGGTTTGCAAACAGTCACACTTACAGCAGACCTCAGTGAAGACTAGATCAAACAGTAGAGTTATAATCAAATAGTGCTGCTCACCAATGCATATATATTCTGAAAGTGTTGAGTTCAGAATTACAAAGGTTATATTATTGCTTATGCATATTCAAACACTGAGTACTTGTGGAGTATCCATCAATCCAGAGACCTCTGAATAATGTAGCAGAATGCCTGAAAGTTCATTCAGAAACTTGCTTCCTTCTCTGTGTTGAAAAGCTTTAGTTATTCAGCTGAGAAGCAGACTCCTTCTCTGTACTTGAATTTGCAGGTAATGAAGTTTCAGCTGATCACCACAAGCTAATGAACACAAAAGATATGCACCAAGTCACCTCTCTCCTTCTAGTGGAATGAATGCACACAGAGAAAGGCTGTAGCTGACTGCACATGAGTAGCTTATGGTTAGAAGCAGGCTGTGGCACATCTTGAAATGATTCACATGAAGATAGTAGGAAAAGGCTTATGAATCTTCAACTGGAAGAACATACATTACAATTGTATATGTCCACATTTATAGAGTAGCTGTGGTATCACCAGGTGGTATCATGGAGAACTAGAGTGACCGTGTTTTATTTCTCCTTCCAGGAGGAATGAAATGGAAAAGCAGAGCAGTGAGTAGCACTGCCACTGAAAGCAAAGAAATAATTTGTGAACAAAACAATCAGAAACATTTAAGTTTCCAGATTTAACACTCTTTCTCCAGTAAAAATGACATTTTATATGTCATAATATAGAGGATGATGCAAAAGAATCATGTTACTAAAATGCTTGGAGCTCCATCATCTCTAGAACAGTGAGAACAGACTGATGAAGCCATATGGGACATCATCATCAAATGAAAATAATCAAAGCTGAGTCTCTTTAGAGATGTTGGTTAAGAGGAATGTCAAGGCATGAGAAGAAAAAGTTGCAAAAAGTAGAAACACAAGCATATCTTAGGAAACTCTTCAAATAGTTATTAAATCAGGAAAAAGTATATACCTATGTTCATGCTGTACCTAAATTTAGGCAGAGAAAGTAGCAGACCTTAAAAATATGTACAAAAGAGATGTCAATCAGAAAAAGTTATAAATTATTTTAGTTGGAGCTCCTGAGGGCCAATAAAAGATAGACATGAAAATATTCTAAGAATTTCTTATAAGCAAATGAAAAGATGTTGTCAGGAGCTACATATCAAAGAGGTTTCCCACTGGAACAATAGACAACTTTGATACTGCTGACAAGATGAAGGAACTTGATATTATTGATGTAGAAATGATCACTGGGGAACTTGAAACAGATGCTATAAAGATTCATAAGACGACAGTCCAGAAAAAAAAGTCATTTGCAGATATTCTCAAAAGTAAAGGAAAAAAATGAAAAAAAAAATTTGCAACAATGACTCAACCAAGGAGAGAAAGACTAGAAAAAAAAAATGAAATAAAGAAGGTGGTTAAAAGTCTTGGGATTGTGACACTGTCAGGCACAAAGAAACTGCTTTGCACAGTTATGCTGAAGATTATACAGCGTCCCAGGAAGACCAAGAAAAACAGGCAGTTTTCATCCTAGCCACTTTTGAATGAATCATACTTCATGCAACATCACTAGAGAAAGTGAAGAAATTAATAGCAATCTTCATTTCCCCCTAAGAGCACAGATATGTATATATATATATATATATATATATTTTTTTTCCAGAAATCCACTGAAAATAAAAACAAGATGTAGTTGTAGAAGACTCCAGACTTCATCAAATCTTAAGCAAGATATAAAATGTGATGCAATCCAACCAAGGATGATGAGTCAAATTAAAGTTTACCAGTGGAACTGGAAAAAAAGGTGTGTCTTCTTACTAACATTCTCCAGATTTGTCACAGACTTCACTGGGCATCAGACCTCCTGTGGCAAAAGCAGCTGACAGTAGTTGTTCTGGGTGAACTGAATTCCATTGACACAACTCTTCAGTTTGACAACCAAGAAAATAGATGGCATAACCTAATGAATCTTATGACTAATAAGTAGAAATCAAAGGTCGTGGAAAACATCAGTCTGGATCACAGCACATCGCAGGATAAATTTTAGGAGCTAGTGTTGAATTCAATTATACGGACAGTATGAAAGTATGAGTGACAACTACTACTGTAAGAACACCAGTGAGTGAGGCATTTCTCCTTTTGAAGGGGAAATACTGAAATCAAGTATATTCAGCTCTGTAGTGGTCTTTTACTAAGTGTTATTTTGTATGAATGACAGTAATAGAGCAAAAGAGACCAGCCTAAAGGAAGATAAAGATCTTTTCCAGTGGATTTTACTGCCACTATATAAAGTAATAGTGGTTAAGTGTAACAAAAATTGTTCTTATCCAGAACGAGGCACAACCACATCCTGCTTTATAACTGAGGAAGTGAGCTGTCCTTTGGTGTATAGGATTTCTTTGACACCTCTTTAGGTCTTGAAGATGCAAAATGTGGTTTTCTGAGAGAAGGAAAAAAAAAAAAAAGAAAGCAAAAAAATGTCGGGCTTAGAAGGCCTCTCTGCCGCACAATAAGCCTAGTGGACATTTTTCCAAATCAACAATGTGAGCATATTAATGAGACTGACCCAGTTCATTTAGAAATACAATTATGTTCAGACTGGCTTTCTCAAAACAGATGAAGTAACTGTGGAACAAAAATGTGAAATGCCAGCTTGCAGAGAAAAATTAGAAACAGTCACTGTTCCTTTTACCTTTTCTCAAAATGACCACTGTACAAGATCAGCAGACAAAATGGGCTATAATCAATTTTTAAGTATGAGTTCAAATAGCATAATCAGAAAAGGAAAAATAAAGCACATTTTAAAACTCACATCAGTCCTCTGTGGTTTCTTAGAACTTAGTCTTCTCAGAATGCTGTGCTTTGATATATTATTATTTCCCCATTAAAAAAAGAAATTAAAAATTTAAAAAATGGCAATCTACCTGGAGCATTTACTCAATAGTTTTACCTGCATATTTTACCAGGATTTGACTTATTCCACCATCTAGTAGCAGGAGGCATTGTCCTGGATGGGATGGAATGTGTTTTTGTGTTGTCTATTGATAGCTGCAGTGTACAGTAGCTGTTTAATTTGAGAACTCAAAGAAATTAGAAATGACATTGTGAAGCCTTGCATTGGTACAGAGAAAGGAAGGCCAGCTTGAATTTCTTATGTCTTATGATGCTTCCTATGCATGATGCCAGTATGTTTTTTCAATATATGCCAGCACCTTCCTGTAGGGTACAGATTAGTGCTGCAGGTACTGTGTGGTTTTTGCCTTGGAAAACTAATGTGATATTATTATTTTGGCAGAGTATCAAATTTTCTCTAGAATTGCCAGTGAAGAAAAAAATACTGTTTACAAACTATTAAAATTCAGTTGAACTGAAACAGAATTATGTGCTAATTGCAACACTGGGGATTCTGAAAGAAAAGTTTCATTAATTTCTTACTACAGAAGGCATCAGCAATCTCCTAAATTGTTCTGACTTCTGTACAACAGAGCATTCAATAAGTGTGGATGAAGAAATTTTATTAAGGCACTACTCTACACTATTCCGTTATAAAGAATTACACATACAGCAAAATGTGTAACAAGTACAGAAATAACAGATAGATAATTTTTTTGTGATTTTGAATTCAATTCACACTGATGTCCTGCGTGACTTCTCTTTGGAAGGAGGCCATCTCTGGAGCTGGATGGCTAGCACAACCAGGATCTCTACTAAAAACACAAAGAGTAACTATCATAGACAACAGAAAAAGAATCAGTACATATCATCACAGCAAGTCTAGTAACATGGCCTTGAGAAAAATCCAGAAGGAAAATTTCAGTGCTAAAGGTGGAAATCTTAAAGAAAGAAATTGTCCCTTAGTCTGTACTTCCTCTTCTTTTCTGAAAAACTGTTGCATACAGTACAAGCTTACTTCCAAAGAAACACATTATATTTTTTCATCTATTCCTTCCCATTAAAAACAACAAACAGACAAAGTTTGTAAAAATAGAAAGTAACAATTAGTCTTCCTAGAGATCTAATGGGTTGTCATCTTGATGTTAAGAAAGTCAGGGAGTGGGTGTTGACATTAACATACTCTGTTTCACTGGAAGAAATGCAACTTGAAGTCTATTTTTAAATGAGCAAAGCCTACTTTTCAGGATCTGGCACTGTACATATTTGTACCATAACTGATAATTGGAAAATTTAATATTTTGGAGCTGCAATTTGATATTATAACAAAATTGCAGGGTTTGTTAATAAACTACATCAGGTGACATTTTTTTCCTCTGTTACTATAGAACTATAGAGTCATAGAATGATAGAATTGCTTGAGCTGGAAAAGACCTTAAAGATCAAGTCCAACTGCAACCTAACCATACTACCCTAACTCTAACAACCCTCCGCTAGATCATGTCCCAGAGCATCACATCCAACCAGTTGCTAAACACATTCAGGGATGGTGACTCAACCACCTCCCTCTGGAGCCTATTCCTGTGCTTAACAACCCTTTCTGTAAGGAATATTTTTCCTGATTTCCAACCTAAGCTTCCCCTGTCTCAACTTGAGTACATTTCCCCTCATCCTGTCACCTGTCACCAGTGAGAAGAGACCAACCCCACTCTCACTGCAGTCACCTTTCAGATACTTGAAGAAAGCAATAAGGTGTCCCCTCAGCCTCCTCTTCCCCATACTAAACCATCCCAGTTCCATTAGTCTCTCCTTGTAGGGAATATTCTCCTAGCCCTTCACAAGCCTTGTTGCCCTTCTTTGGACCTGCTCCAGCACCTCCATGTCCTTTCTGAATTGATGTGCCCAAAACTGAACACAGTACACTGAACTGAACACTGGTGAGGCCCCACCAGTGCCGAGTACAGGGGCAGGATTACTTCCCAGGTCCTGCTCACCACACCATTCCTGATACAAGCCAGGACACAATTGGCCTTCTTGGCCAACTGGGCACACTGCTGGCTCATATTCAGCTGACTGTCTATCACTACACCAAGGTCCCTTTCCATCAGGCAGCTTTCCAGCCACTCCTCCCCAAGCCTGTAGAGTTGCTTGGAGTTGTTGCAACCAAAATGCAGGACCCAACGCTTGGCCCTATTGAAACTCATACAGTTAACCTTGGCCCATCAATCTAGTCTATCCAGGTCCCTCTGTAGTGCCTTTCTCCCCTCTGGCAGATCGACACTCCCTTCTGACTAGGTGTCGTCTGTGAACTTACTGAGGTGCACTCAATCCCCTCATCACAATCATTAATAAAGATGTTGAACAGGAGTGGCCCAATACTGAGCCCTGGGGGACACCACTCATGACCGGCTGCCAACTGGACTTAACTCCACTGACCACAGCTCTTTGGGCCCGGCCATCTAGCCAGTCTTTCACCCAGCAGAGTGTATGCCCATCCAAACCACAGCCAGCCAGCTTCTCCTTGAGGATGCTGTGGGGAACAATATCAAAGGCTCTACTGAAGTCCAGGTAGACCACATCAACAGCCTTACCTTCATCCACTAAGCGGGTCACCTTGTCATAGAATAAAGTCAGGTCTGTCAAACAGGATCTACCATTCGTGAACCCATGCTGACTGGGCCTGATCCCCTGGTTGACCTTTAGCCTCTGAGATTATCCATTTTGTAACCTTCCCTGGCACCCAGGTGAGACTGATCAGTATGTAGCTAACAGGATCATCTTTCTGGCCCTTTTTGAAGATGGGCATCACATTTGCCAGTCTCCCAGTCCACCAGGACATCTCTTGTTATCCAAGACTGTTGAAGGATGATGGAGAGTGGCTTGGCAACCATATCCTCATTTTTGAAGTGGGAAATTAGTCAGAGGATCATTCCTATAGATCTAATCAGTCTTAACAGCAGTATAATTCATTTGTTTAAAGGCAGCTGTGTTACGTATATCTCTTTAGCCAATCATTTCACTTGACAAAAATGCAACTAAAAAAATCCTTTGGCAATATCATAGACAAAGTACAAGTGATGAAGCCTTTGCAAAATGAACCCAATGTGCTGTGGTTTGTTTCACTTGGAAAAGAAAAAACAAATAATCTCAAACCAAACCAAAATCGAAAACCACATATGCACACAAAGCAGAGTGCTTCCAGCCACTTTGTGGTTTTGGTTTTTTTTTTTCCCTCATCTGCCAGAAATCATCATTCTTCCATTATTTTTCATTCAGCTCATTCAGCTTGGGCTGATACTTTGCAATCATAGAATCATAGAATCATAGAATGACCTGGGTTGAAAAAGACCATAATGGTCATCTAGTTTCCATCCCCCATTGTACATCCATTATGTACAGGGTTGCCAACCACTAGACCAGGCTGCCCAGAGCCACATCCAGCAATGTTTGTATTAGCTATATTGCTTAACAGTCAAGTAGATGCTCAGCTTTCATTTCTGCAAGAGGAGTATATTAACCCACAAGGTATGTAAGCAAATATCGAATATAAAGAACACGAATAGTCTCAGTGCTGCATTTTGTTTCCATAGTTGAATTCATTGGGGTTGCTCACATATATGTTTGTATATCTGTTGCTGAATCAGGTATTATAAAAATTGTTCATCTTCTCACTGTTTGGAAAAGCATGTACCCTTTAATATACATGTTTTGGGGGGAAAAAGAAAAAAAATAGGTCAGCCATGCATTCTTCTAATTCATCTTCCTGAAAGTTAAAGTCAGAAATCAGTATTTAAGTTTACCTATTCTGACCTGGTCGTGTGCACAAATTTTACTGAGGGCCCTACAGCAGGATTAAAGGCATGAATTAGGCCATTTTACATTCCAGGGAAATAAAAAAAAAAAAAAAAAAAAAAAAAAAAGGAACTTTATGACATACTGCTGGAAGAACAAGGCAAGATGAGCCCTTGTGTAAGCAGGGCATTGATGAAAGCCTTCCTCCCCTCTGCCTGGCCACAGCCCTTCATTTCTGTGCTGTACCACTCCCCCATTCCCATGGATGACATAGCTATAAATCACACCTGCTTTGTGGTAATGGAGGTAATTTAAGAGGTAATTCATCTGAAATTGCTCTGATTCGTTCAGTTCAGTTACTTGTGACTGCAGCAACTCCTGTTTTGTCTCAGTACTTCAAAGGAGAGAGTGACTAAAGAAAAGGTAGAACTAGTAAAAATGAGCACCTTTGACTGCAGATTTGGTCCTGAAGCCTTGGCTGACTTCTAGCATGATTATTTCTATTTCTCCCTATGTTTTTTTATTTTGTTTTGTTTTGTTTTTTTCTCCTGTTATCCTGTCTTGCTCACAAGGAAGCAACTGTAGACATTTATACACAGCCTAGGTCATGTTTAGGCAGTAGCCAAAAGATTTATTTTCCGCCATGTCTTTGAGAGAAGGGGAGTTTCTTCAGTGTGAAAAAAAGCAGCCAAATGGTTTGTGCTACTCTTCATGGTGTAAGAGCTGGGTCAGACCTGAAGTCTGTCTGCAGTTCGGACCTAGTTCCAGTTTCCTTCAGTATCTTTTTGGAATCATGATTAAGGAAGTGGTATGATCCATTGGAAAGGTAGAGTTATTTCTTCTGAGTCATCAATTAAGTGTTTGACCTTCCTTCCATGGCAGCCCCTCCATCAGGCCCAGAGTGCATTCCTTGGCTGGGATTCAGTCAGCTGCAGGCTGTCTGATGGGACAGAGCTTCAGCAGAGAGGGATTTGGAAGAGGCCTCAGAAGTGCTGCTTTAACTTCAGCCTCTTGCCCTTGGTCCCACCTGAGCTGTGTCACATACTATGCCTGGCCATGGACTCTGATGGTCCATACCATCTCCTGGGGACTAACCGCCCACTTGACCTTGGCTCTGACCATCCCTACAGCCCTGCCCAGCCCTTCCAAGACATATCTGACCCTAGTTTACCTCACCAGCTCCAACCCATATCCCCACCCACGGAGCTATGTCCAGTCTTGGTCTGTCCTCAGGGAGATGCCCAATGCCCAGCTCCTGGCTGGGGCAGTGGGACAGGATGGGCAGCCAGGCCCTGACCTGAGTCCCTGTGGCTCATCTCTTCTTCATTTAGGGAAGGAAGTCAGTGCTACTTTTCTCTTCTCCATGTTGATTTGCTAGGGACCTGACAGCAGAAAGTGCACAAATTCACAGGCAAGTCTGATTTGGTTGCTAGTGAGCACAAATTGACCAGTACTGATTCAATTTCTTTTTATATACATCATGCCATAAGCACTCACCCAGCTCAACAGCCATGGTGTGTGTTGACCAAACAAGAGCTTTGGTGAAGTTATATTTAAAGTCTGTGCATGTCACTGCTTGCATTTTATCACATCTGACAATTGTCTGTAGGTTACCTTCCTGCTTTATATGTTAATATAACCTTTACTATTCAAAGCTTGTCTCTCACTGGCTCTGGTATAGTTGAATGAGACAGCATATTAAACTCTTAAAAGTTCAAACCCACTCCATTAAGAAAGCATTTCTGATGTGATAGGTCTGAAAGTATTTCTGTTGTGCTAGGTCTGAAAGTATTAGAGAAGCATATTTAAGAGCTCAGAGACTATATACTCATCTATACCAGAAACATTCCCCAGTGTAGTTCACAGTTAAGATGATGGTAGCTCTGCAGTAACTAAGTGTCTTTGGCTGTAGGAATGAAGTAGGCCCAGAAAAAACTTCTGAAGACTCTCTTTGTGCTGTCTCCTCAGTGGCAGCCAAAAGAACAGGCTGTGGGGTTCCTATGTTGGCTGGAGCATCCTATCGATGAACATGTAGCCAGCACTATGGCTGCATGAAACATTTCATGCAACAGCCAGACTCAGTTCTTCAGAAATGCCCTCCAAAGGAAAACCCCAAACCTCCAAAAGTAAAACAGACATATGAAAGTCCCGTTCTCACCAACCTAATCTGCATACTCTTCCTGGCAGACTACTTGCTCACTGATAGATTTCTTAATTCTTAGAACTTCAGTACTGCGGTCATGACAGAAAAGCCTTACTGGAGGACTATTTCTAGATGGTCTGTATACCGCACCATGCCGGTTGCGGATGGCACCGCAACCTCTACACAGAAGTAGAATACTCACATTATTTAGTGATTTCAAACAGTTTCTAATCCAGCAAGAGGAATCCAACATACACAACTGGAACTTTGCAGTCATTACATTTCCTTTAGCATACCATGAATGGGAGGCATTGACACTGGAACATCATTAAACACCAAAAGCATCCATTTTCAAATATAATAGAGGCATAAAACACCCAACATGTACTCAGAATCCCAGAAGGGAAAAATTGCTTTCACACAACGTCTTTTATATGCAAGATAGAACATTGTACTTTATATACTAGAGCTTACTGATATAATCTTTATATTCTTAAGCTGCAAGATAACTCAAAGAATCATCAGAGTTTATCCTCTTCAGAGGCTTTTTCCAAAGGCAAATTAAGCCTAGAAATAAGGGATAAAATGTGACCTGACAGCATCTCATATATGTCCCGCTATGTGACAACAGTAGTCCTGGTTTGTCTGACTTCTTCAGTAAAAAATCCAGTAATAAAGAGTTCACAGACTGCTTCACTTACTTATTCAGGTCCTGAACCATTTTAATCACTGCACAATGTTTGCTAATCTTCAGAGATCTTATTCTGGTTTTATGAAGATTACTTAATTTGCTTTTGTTCTGCATTCCCATCCCCAGAGTCAATAACTTGCCACTACTACATTTCACTGAGGTAAACTTCTATTTATAAAGGGAAGATTTCATCCCATTTCTTCTCACTGCCTTCAGCTTTTCATACATTGTCCTATTTTCCAGATTTCTTGTGCTATTATTCATTTCCCAGTTTAGCTCTTATTGCATGTTGTGCTAGTACTTTGATTACAGTTCTTTCGAGGGGAGTAACGTTGAATTGCTGCTGGTGTCCTGCAGACAGCTTTCCAACTAATACACTGCTTTCTCAGTGGCATTACCTTACTGTACTATTCCATTTGTAGTCCAAAGTTTCCCTCAAAATCTTTTCCTGTGTAGTCAGCATTATCTACATTTATCAACCATGGACACTTTTTTTAACAAAGCAAGAGGTGAGAGAATCCCAGTAGAGCCAAATGTGTCAGCCACTACTAAACCAGTAACAATGGGTATGTCTGATGTCTGAGAAGGCTTATTGGCCTGGCCTTTAACACAGTCTACATCTGACATGCCTTTTTTTTTTTTTTTTTTTTTTTTTTTTTAAGTAAATCCTCCATATGATAATGAACTTTAAAAAAAATGAGTTGTATAAAACATCCTCTGAAAGGAAGTGAATGCACATAGAATCATAGAATCACCAAATCACCAAGGTTAGAAAAGACCTAGAAGATCATCCAGTCCAGCCGTCTACCAATCACCAATAGTTCTCTCTAAACCATGTCCTTCAACACAACATCTAAATGTTCCTTGAACACCTCCAGGGCCGGTGACTTCACCACTTCCTGAGCAGCCCATTCCAGCTCCTGACCACTCTTTAGGAAAAGTAGTATTTCTTAACGTCCAACCTGAATCTCCCCGGGTGCAACTTAAGGCCATTGCCTCTAGTTCACATGTACCTGTGCATGTGTTTTAGCAGAGAATAATAAGATGTTGGGGGAAAAAAAAAACAAAAAAAAAAACAGCTGCACTGTACACAGGTTGTCCTTCTCCAAGACTTGCAGATTCCTTTTATTAAAACAGAATTTAAAGCAGAGTGAAACTGAATTTAGATTGCAGTAGCCAGCTAAAAGTGGCTTACATATGAATGAATACAGAACAAGTAGAATGATTTTCTACTGTCTCTCCCTAGGTCAGAGTTTATTTTTCCTCTTTTATTACCGCAATTTTCAAATGAATTTTGTAGTGCATTTGAAAGCAGAATTTTTCAGCATTCTTTTCTCTTTGTATATAAATCACACTTTTACTTTTGTACTTGCACAACAGAAGGTAGGATTATCCCTGAGAAAACAAGGCAATACATTCTTCTTCAGGAACCTCACAAAGCTTCAACATCTTAGAGGATCACAGGTCCAAGATAACAGGATCACAGGTCTAAGATAAGGAAGAATGGAGATTCTTTAGGTAAGGTAAGGTTCAGGTGTGGAATTTCCTGGTTGGAACTTGTACATAAGCAATGCAATGTGCTAATATACATCCCAGCACTCAGAGTATAGGTGCCACATATACCCTGTAAATTGATCTGTGCATATTTAACATATAAGACTGGGATGTTTGGCCAAGCTAACAGTGGTCCAGGCTAGGTGTCCAAGAACCTCCCTAAATTAGAGATCATCTCAGTCATGCTTAGATAAAATCTCTACAAAGAGATGGTGGTATGCATAGAGAGGTGTAGGCCCTGGAGTGTGTGCTGTTCAGTCAGCCTGACTGCTCCTTCTCCATGTTCTTCTGCACTTCTGAATTACTCCAGCATCTCTTCGCTTGTTGCTTCAAAAACATGGCAGCTCTTTCACTTGTCACTATTGAACTTCTGCCATGGACATCAAGGAATTATTCTACATTACATCTTGATATTTCATAAAATCAAGTTAATGCTAAATTCAAAGAAAAACATTTTAAATTAATAGTTTTACTTAGGATGACATATAAATCAGTAGTATAGAATTTTCCAGTTTCAATCAAATCCTGAATTTCAGGTCTCCAAAGATGTGTCATGCGATATTATGCACTTTATCCACATCCATTTTTCAAATAGATTGTTATTGATCTCTGTAGCAACATAACACTGTTTGATGCTGTGATTTAAACCACATGAATGCAAGATGACTGGCACCCTATATGTTAATGTGTACACAGACCTGTTGTCCACTGCATGTCTGCAGTGAAAAAGTAATTCCACCTTTTGAGAAAGAAAAAGTTCCATAAATGATACTTACATTTTACCTTTCTTTTAAAAATGAGTTTTTGTTGATGCAAGTTTGCTCAGCATGAACAGAAAATAGGCAGTTACAGAGAAAATAGTTCCAGCAGGAGGCTAACTAGCTTCTTCTGCCCTCTGTACTGTACTACAAATGGAAACTTCAAGATGTTTCCAGAGCTGCAAGTTTCATGGCCTGGGAGCAAGGTATAGCAGCTTTTTATTTTCTCTATAGTTGTTGCACATATTAAAAACAGTAACTGTGTGAGTTCAAGCAGAACTGAAGACAAGACTTTCATCTTCCTCAAGGAATGATTCCATTTTCTTCTCTTTAGCCATCATGCCTCCAGTCCTGGCATATTAATTGTACCACTCCATCTGTTTTATTGGCTTAACTACGTCATCAGAAGCAAAATATCTTGCACTGAAGAGTTTTAGCAATTAGAGTTTTAAGCTGATTTATCGGAATGGGTTTAATCCATTTAACCTCAGAGAATGACATGGAGCTGAGTCAGGGAAGGGCCAGGTTGGATATCAGGAAAAGGTTCTTCACCAGAGAGTGGCTGGGCATTGGAATAAGCTCCACAGGACAGTGGTCAATGCCACGAGCTGCCAGAATTCAAGGAGTGTTTGAATAATGCCCTCAGACATAGGTCTTTAATTTTGGGTGGTTCTGTTTGGAGCCCTGAGATGGACTCAGTGATCATTGTGGGTCTTTTCCAACTCAGGATATTGTGTGTTTATGTAGTTCTATGATTCTATGATTCAATATCCTTCATCTTTCATCTCAGCCTCCACCTTTCTTCAGTCTTCATTCAGATTTTAGATGCCTGTGGCAGGCAATTCTTTCATGAAATAATCAAAAGCATCCCAACTATGCGTGGGCAGGGCACTCATGCCAGTTCAGCCTCAGGATCTGACAATTTCCACATCCTCCAGCCTCACCAAGGCAGACAAACACCCTAAACATGGCAAATGTGGTGGCAGGGCAAGATTTACCTTCACGTGCTGCTCAGCATTCCCTACACTCCCATGCCCCCCACGCACATCCTGATTGAATTCATGTTATCCACTGTAACTCTAGAATTTCACAGACTAACATCAGCAATTCTCAAGCATCCCCAGGGATGCTTTGAAGCTTCTAAAAGTGGAAGATGCTTGCTTGGCACCTACCAGGTTGTGGTGAAAAAAAGTGATTATTTTAATGTAAAATGCAATTGATACAGGGGCTTTGAGTTCAGAGGAAGGAATCTAAAATAAATCATGATCTGGAGAAAGCTGTATGGATGACATATATAGCTCACGCAGCAACATGAGTAATTTTCTAGAGACAAGGTATCCAGAATCCTCCCTGTCACAACTATTTGAAGTTCCTCTTTTCTGCCATCCAGACATAAACCCTCACACAAAATTTTATTCTTCTCAGACAGCCAGGGAAGGGAGGATTGTTTATGTGCACATTTTTTTTTTGTTGCATGTGTGTTTGTTTGTGTATATTTTTTCTTAATCATCTGTCTTCTGTGGCTTACAAAGCTTGGGGATTAGGTTTGGTTTCTTCATAGGAGGGAAGTGGCACAGAGCGATCTTCCAGTTGGTGCTTCATTTCCTTCTGTTATCCCTTACACCATCTACAATTGTCTGTTTCTCTCGCTGGAACCATCCACAGCTCTTCAATCAGTCCTCATCCCCACACCATTCATTCACCTTTTCTCTCCTCTCAATTTGTGTTAGATTGCCCTAACTCATTCCACTGGTTTTATTCCTTTCAGTCAGGCTTATCTTGTTCTTCAACATATGTCTTGTAACTTTCCCAGCTGTTGTTTTTCTTCCTAAGACATTTTCTCTCTCTTCTTTGATTTCCTTCTCAGCCCTATCCAGGACTGTCATTTTTGTATGTCATCCTTCTGTTGCTCATACAGGCTACAAACTGCTTTCCCAAACTTGGCTTCTACAGTAAACTGTACTAACTGAATTACGTTACTGACTCTGAGTAAATTAAAATATTTCATGGTAGAGCTTGTTTTGCTCTTCTTTGTCCAACATTTAATTTGTGCATTTGTTGCTCCTTGAAATTAGTATTCTGCTTTTGTTATACTTCTTTTCTGTGTTACCCCAAATTCTGCTACCATTTCAGAAAAACTTAGTAATGTAGTAATGCAACATGAATTACTGTTAATATATTGCATTTCCAGGCAATTTGTTGGTCACCGTGACATTTGAATGATGACCTCAGATTGCATTAGTGTAAGCATCTCCCAACACAAAATCAGCATCCCCTAACCAAACACAAAGACATGCTATATCAAAATTATTCTGGTGTTAGGGCTGATCATATTTCAGCAGTAAGCTCTCATAATAAACAGCTATGAGGCTGAGTTATTGCCACAGTTTGTCTGTGACCATAAATCAGTCTCAAAAGATGTTTATTCCATCATATTCTAGTAAGTACCTGAGATTACCCTTGAAATAGATTGGAATAATCGGCCTCGGAGACATTCATTCATTCAAAAAGGATCTGCTGATGATAAAATCCTTGCAGCTACACCATTTATGAACATTCTCAACAAGGATGTCATCTTTTCTGTCATGATACTCTAAAATATTTATAGCTGTTGTTTTACCACTATGTCAGAGTATTTCCTTGCCCTTCAGTCTATCTCAATACACTTTTCTATGGAATGGCAGGTATCTTGCATTTGGGACTTCTTGGTTAATAAAAGAGAATTTATGGCTAGCAGCTGACTTGGGAATGCATGATGTAAACAAAGCAGTTTTCCCTTCTGGCTTCCTTACAGAATATTTGAAGCTACTTGACAGCATCTAAGACTTGACAGTTCAGCTATGAAAAGGAATTAATTACCATTTTGCTGTAAAAGACAGTGGACAGTCCTCCGTCCCTTTGTCCCAAGGCTCTTCTTGCAAAGGGTCGATATGTAACTCATGTCATGAACAGAGATAGCCCTCATGCCGGCTCTTTATACAAAACTAAATTTCACTCTGTCTGAAAAACCTTGAAGGAAATATCTTTACTTGAAATATCAATTAATGCTTGCCGCTGAATTGTTCACCTGAAGCCACCATTTCTCAGGTGTATGAGCAAGGTATATCAGAAGGCAGCAGCCAACCTAGGAACAGTTGAGGTTGCTAGAGAAGTGTTTCCTCAGTCTAACAACTGAAAGCACATTTTTATCTGGCTTCTTTAAAAGATTCAGTTTAACACAAGGTGCATCAGGGGGGTGAGGGCTTAGGTTTGATAAGACTGAGGAAATGAGAAGCTGTGAGGAGGAACACTTGTAATCTAGAACATGGCATATGAGAAATCCTTGTTCAGGTCCATCAAACCTACATGCATGTCCATATGTATTTGTTTTACAAACTGATCTTTCATATTGCAAGCTATTCTATCAAACAAGTTTCTGGCAAGATCAATTTGACATACTTACCTATCTTTAATACTTGATGCATTTATATATCTTTAATACTTAATGTACTTTAATATCTTTAATGATTTCTATTTACAAATAGCTTTCTCTGTAAGATGTGGTATATGTGAAGTGTATATGAGTTCTGGGTGAGTTCACGCCTTGCAGTTAGATTAGTTTGCACCTCTGAACAAAGTGAATGATGGCCCTCTCCTGTAAGGATTCACTCATGTACAGCAACACATCTCAATATTTTTCCTCCCCCTCAAAGTGAAATTAATCTGATCTTTCATTTCTATCCATCTGATCATTTTAATTTATTCAATATCACTGAAGTCTTTCATTCTGTATCACATTTTAGCATTAAAGAACAGATTCAGAAGTTACTACATGGAAGGTAAAGACATTAAGAAAACTTTCAAAAAAAAAAAGAGCAAAACCAAACCAGTGCAACACATGCTAAATGAAAGAAAGCCTGGTGCAATGGTAGGTTGCAGGTTACGACCTATGGATAAGAATTGTCAATCCTAGGTCTTTTTTCCTAGCCATTGAGGAGATTTTAGTCAAATTAATAATCACTAATTTTTTCAACGACGTAGAAGCAAAAATAAGATTCTGCTAGTGAGCTTTGTGGATGTCACAAAAAACATGCAACAATAATCGAGGAGAACAAGTTTAGCTCTGCAGAAGAGTGTGAATCACATGTTAGACTGTGCCCCCATTATAGATGAGAACGTATGACACATTTACCAGTGTCTTTTTTTATTTTGGGAAACAGTGACTTGGGAACAAATTTGAGCTGAACATGAGTTCATAATGTGACTGAGTAGCTAAGAAAACTGGTGATTTTATATCTAAAAGGAGAGAACTACCAAAGAGAAATGTGATATTGTGTTACCACATTATGTTTTCTTAACAAAAGTTTGTAATCACTTCATCCATCTGCACATAAGCAACAATGCTAAGATGATAGGAAAGGTTTAGAAAAGAATGATGCAGAATATAAAGAACCTGGAAAATATTTCTAATTCTGAAAGAAAATAAATTCCAACTGTTTAACCTTTGGCAGTGTGAATACATTGCAAATTGTTAAACTAGTGTGGTACTTTACAAAGCATTATCTTTATTGTGTTGACTTCCCACAAGTATTTTCTTACCTTGTTAACAATACAGTGGTTGTTTTGCCCTCGAGTAAAAGGGGCTTAGCAGTTTTACTTACATTGTGATCAAAAGTGAACACAAGGACCACTACGGTAGAGCAGCTAAGGTACTATCTTGTTGCCTGAGAGTAACTTCCCAAAAATGCAGCAGCATTCCCAGGGAATTCAAAAGTAGGTTAAAAAATGACATATTTAGGACACCAATTTGAAAACACGGTGGTCCCTTTAAATTAACTCAGTACAGCAGCTGGAAGTTGAAGCTGGAAAAAACCCTTGTGCTGGAGCTTTCGACAACAGCATTCTCAACTTTCCCAGAACAGGTTCTGGTGGATGAGGTTAATCATATGGATTCATTCTGTTGAGGTATCAGAAATCTGAACCCAACTCTACATAATACCTAAATCCCTTAATGCAACCAGCAGAGCCACAGTTCTGTCCAGTAATGCTTTCTATTATTATTCTATTATTATTCTATTATTCTATTTCTATTCATCCTTCTTTCTAGCCCAATTGCTAAAGGAAGGGTTCTATGATTGGAAGAAAGTGAAGTTCATGGTTCAGAAAGTCAGGAGATAAACTCTGGCCCCATTGTACTCAGTAAGACTTTTATCACCAGCTTCAGATCTGGATTTCACTGAATACTTTTCTTCACGCAAAACTATTTCTCTACATCTATGTACTGTATCTGTGCATGAAAAGAAAATTAGAAGGACTTCTGAACACTTTTTTTCATGAGGAGATGAAAGATTTTCTCAGCAAACAAGGAATGCAGGAACACATGTACTGATCTCTAGTTGTTTCTGTAACATAAGTGCAAAGCTTGAATCTACTGACTTCTAAGGATGAAAGACACTTTCATGGACAGCTTAGGACTCTGCCAAGCCAAACTCTTGTCTGGAACTCTTTAGAATTTTTGATGCTCAAATCTTGAATCTGAATTTAGTGATTTGGTGTGATTTTTTATCAAAAATCAGCAGATATAGCACTAAACATACCAATCATAACAGCTGATTAAACTTCTCCATTTCACCCTGATGGCATGGAAAATGGAATGAAATAACTTCTGACAAAGAGGACAATGCAAAAATGATCATAGAATCATAGAATCGCTAAGGTTGGAAAAGACTCACAGGGTCACCCAGTCCAACCATTCGCCCATCACCAATGGTTCTTGCTAAACCATGTCCCTCAGCACAACATCCAAATGCTCTTTGAACACCACCAGGCTCGGTGACTCCACCACCTCTCTGAGCAGCCCATTCCAGTGCCTGACCACCCTTTCAGAGAAGTAGTATTTCCTAACGTCCAGCCTGAACCTTCCCTGGTGCAGCTTGAAGCCATTCCCTCTAGTCCTATCACTAGTCACACGAGAGAAGAGTCTGACCCCCAGATCGCTACAACCTCCCTTCAGGTAGTTATAGAGAGCAATAAGGCTTCTCCTGAGCCTCCTCTTCTCCAGACTGAACAATCAGTTCAGCTCTTTCAGCCGCTCTTCATAAGGCCTGTGCTCCAGACCCCTCACCAGCTTTGTTGCCCTCCTCTGGACACGCTCCAGGGCCTTGAAGTCTTTCTTACAGTAGGGGGCCCAAAACTGGACACAGTACTCGAGGTGCGGCCTCACCAGTGCTGAGTACAGGGGCACAATTACTTCCCTATTCCTGCTGGCCACACTATTTCTGATACAAGCCAGGATGCCGTTGGCCTTCTTGGCCACCTGGGCACACTGCTGGCTCATGTTCAGTCTAGCGTCAGTCAACATCCACAGGTCCATTTCCTCTACACAGTCTTCCAGCCACTCTGCCCCAAGCCTGTAGCATTGCCTGGGGTTATTGTGGCCAAAGTGCAGGGCCCTGCATTTGGTCTTGTTGAATCCCATCCCATTGGCTTCAGTCCAGCTATCCAGCCTATCCAGATCCCTCTGTAGGGCCTCGCTACCCTCAGGCAGATCAACACTTCCAGCCAGCTTGGTGTCACCTGCAAACTTACTGAGGGTGCACTCAATGCCCTCATCCAGGCCATCAATAAAGATAATAAACAGGACAGGCCCCAGCACCAACCCCTGGGGAACATCACTCGTGACCAGCCGCCAGCTGGATTTAATTCCATTCACCACCACTCTCTGGGCCCGGCCCTCCAGCCAGTTCCTTACCCAGCCAAGAGTGTATCTGTCCAAGCCACGGACTGCCGGTTTCTGCAGGAGAATACTGTGGGAGACAGTGTCAAAGGCTTTGCTGAAGTCTAGGTAGACCACATCAACAACCTTTCCCTCATCCACCAGAAGAGTCACTAGATCATAGAAGGAGATCAGGTTGGTCAAGCAGGACCTGCCCCTTGTGAACCCATGCTGGCTAGGCCTGATCCCCCTGTTGTCTCGCACATGCCGCGTGATCTCCCTCAAGACAATCTGCTCCATAATTTTCCCTGGCACCGAGGTCAGGCTAACAGGCCTGTAGTTCCCCGGATCCTCCCAGCAGCCCTTCTTGTAGATGGGAGTCACATTGGCAAGCCTCCAGTCTTCTGGGACCTCACCCGTCAACAAGGAGCACTGATAGATGATGGAAAGCAGCTCGGCTATCACCTCTGCCAGTTCCCTCAGCACTCTTGGGTGAATCTCATCCAGTCCCCTATGATATTTGGAGAATATCGCCTTTTCTCTGTATTTGTGTCACTTTAAATAGGTGGTGAAAAATGACTGATTATGTCAACATTTAAGAACATAATTTTATAATAATGGCTGGTAGATATCTTTGCTTATACTCTGTAAAGAAAAGACCTGAATAGAAGATATGCTTTGCATGAATCTTCCATTTATCAGATTAGCAAGTATAAACTAACCAGAGTGCATAGATACGATGATGTGGTTTGGAGATATAACAGAGGCTGTAATTCCTGCCATGATTAAAACCAAAAAATCATCTGTGAATAAGTCTGGAGATAGGATAAATATGGTCAGAACAGCTATGAGTATGTTTTGCTTTCTGACAACCTGTTAAGCTAATCTATGATATTACTGAAGTAATTATATATAGGCATTAATGTATTTATAGCAAGCCAACACTATCTGACAAAAAACCTGAAAATATTCGTGGAAAAAACAAACAAAAGAAAATAATAATAATAATTTAAAAAAAACCAAAACCACAAGCTATTTATTTGATTCCCTGATATACCCTTGGTTCTTAATGGTGTTAAATGTGAAGAATGAGAGGTGATCAGGTTGGACAAAAGTTTTAGTGAAATGGACTGATGGTTACTAAATATTTTACCAAAAAAATGACCTTTCTGTTTTAAATATGATCACAAATATTAATTTATGAGTTGAGTGTAAATGTATGCAAAAAGATAAGTACACTATCTACATTTACCTACTCTGATCCCAGTTGGCTGCAAAAAGCAGAAGAATCTTCCTGCCACAGTGGTCACGATTTTCCAGTACTCCTGGGAACCCATCAGTCAGAGCCCGTTTGATGCCTGGATCATCAGCCTTGAAATTTTTGAACATATCCAAATTTAATTGGCGGTACTGGAAGTACTGAGCCAGCAGTCTGAAGGCCTCCATTTGGTGAAACTTCCTGGCTCGAAGAAATCTCAAGATGAAGGCATCATCTGTACGTAAAAACCCGATGTCAGGCCTCGTGATGATCATGTCCCTGACTTGTTGGATATCCTGGTGCAAAATGTCTGGGTTTTCATTCAGTTCCAGGCGGGCTTTCTCTATAGTCTCTGGACTAAGTCCAGCTTGTAAATGGGTCATTGCTGCAAAAATCTGTTTTCCAAATCCTTGACTTCTGATATTTTAGTAGGAGAAGTGCTGATCCCATTCAATTAATGGTCTGCAATGACCATGAGCCATTCAGAAGTTTTTTGTTTTCAAGATGGTACCTAATAAGTGAAAGTGAAGGGTTTTTCTTATTCCTGCACAAAGAGTAATTGGCAGTTCATATGCTGTGTAATTCATCCAAAGGAATGTGTTGTTTATTCCATCACTTTCTAAAAGAAAAAGCAAATAGATTTTTAAAAAAGATTAAATGTGTATATAAAGCTTACATAAACACATTTTTGAAATTTATATAGCAATGAAATTGTTTTGTAGGCTTCATATGTAAGAGGATAGCAGCAAAATAATTTCAGAATGAGTACAGTTAATATAAGACAGTCACTGTTATCTTGAATGTATATGTTTAATCTTTCAGTAAGGCACTCTTATTAATTGACAATTATACGCCATATCATTTTAGCATTAAAATTCTATTTGCAAAATTGTCATATAAAAGTGCAGGAGTTCCGGCTTTCCATAACTTCAAGCCCAGAATGACCACAGTAAAATAAATAGCAATTTCTTTCAACTATTAAGAGAAGAAACATTTCAGCTTCTTAAATTTGCACATTTGCATACCTGCAAAATATGAAAACTTGCTTTGCTTCTTTTTATCACCTGTTTTTATCACTCTCAGCCTGTAGCTTTCCTTGAACTAGCCCCTGAGCTCCTCATGAAACTGCTAAAAAATATAACAAAACTTCACCAACGTCAAGGGGGGTTTCTGCTTGGTAAAACCATGCCAAAATATTTCCCATAGAGAATTAGAATATCTTCATGGGAAACTTCCCATGAATAAAGTGTTTGATGAATCTAATCTGACAGGGTTGGTGTTTTAGTTGCATTTGATGCCAAAGTCTTGTCTTCAGAACCTTGTAGCTTTCTCAAACACCTAGTTCTGAATTTCATTTTTATTCTTGTACTTTACCTTGAATTTGTTTTTACGAGTGTTAGAAGAAGAGCTGCTTAAGCTGTTATGTATGAGCAAAATGATGCTGTGAGTCCCTTACATTTCAGTGACATAATTAGCAAGAGGCTGTCATCGAAGTCTGTGCAGTTACACTTGTGTGAAATAAGATCAAGGTCTGTTCCTCTGTGAAATGTGCGTGAAGGAAGATCAAGATCCATCCAATACTTTAGGCATCACAAAAACAGACAAGCAAACAAAGAAATGCCACTGCCTAACTGGTTTATCTCTCTTGCTAATTTCTGAAAGAAAAAAGAAAGAAAAATTGGATTTAAAAATTAAAAGGGAATTCTTGAGTGAAAGATACGCTTTATTATATCTGAAGAAAGCTGTTTGGAAAATCATGAATTATTTATAATGCAAACACTGTGCCATTCCACAGCTCCCCTGGTTCAGCACTCTCATATCAAACCAGGGGGACAGCAGCAGCCAGGGCACTTCTTAGTCAGAGGTGCTCAAGGTTACACTGCAGGTCCTTGAAGTTAATCAGCACAGAGGAAATCCAAGTCCCCTGTTCTATGAGCTTCCCTGTCATTGAAACAAACTACATTTTAGATACCATACCTGCAGCCCCAGAATCCTTAAATTTGAATACAGAGTGTTTCTGCATATTTGCTTACAGGACATGTGTGGCGAAGGATAAGAAAAATCCCCCAAATATTTTCACTTGACAGCAACAGGTATGCAGCTTATCAGTGGGTGATATAGAAGGGAGTTTGTTAGGCAGCTCCTTTCTGTATTTGCTATGGAGCTGAAGACACACAGAGCTACCTGCAGGATAGAGCATCCAATGATTCATTATCAGCCTGGGAAAAAGTAGGAAAAATCAGAGACAGGAGGAAAGAAGGCTGCCTGCCTTTTACAAGCTTCTACAGAGTGTGAAAGACTCCAGAGAAGCACGCCCTGAAGTCCTGAGGGGTTCATCTATGGATGCAGGTTGCTTAACTGTTACAGAAATACGGATTGTATTAAATCTGGGTTGCATACACACAAAAAAAGGATGTTTTCCTTTTGCCTTTACGAGCACAAATTAGGATAACTCTGCTGGTATTAACAGAACTCTGCTGATGTAAAATTGATGTAGAGCATGAGAAGATCGGGCCAATTTTCTGTGCTTTAGATCTCAAATTAATGGTGGCATTAGCATTTTACTGCATAAATCATGCTTTGAGTTAGAATCATCTCCACAGAGCTAGTTAGGTGTACTTAATTGTGATGCTGTCACTGGAGTAGTGTAGTGCCCAAAGGCACCTGGCTGTGCTCGAGGGTGCTTGGCGGAGGAGAGGTGGAAGCAGGGAGATGATGTGGGGGCTGTATCAGTTCAGGCTTGGTCAGTATGAATTTGAATGTGAATTTGAAACTACTGTGACTTGTGACAGTCAGATGTGACCTCATTGGTTTCACAGTTTTTGTGAGAGTATATGGGGGGAAAATCATGCCTTGCTGAGCATCTTTTCAGACTCCCACCTCCACCAGTACTCTTCTTTGGAAATGAGGAAAATTCCTGAAAGGTTAACTTCAGTCTGCTCCAGAAGGAAATGGAGATAGACCAAGGACGGAAAGTTCAGCCCTCCAGATTTCCTCATAGGGTTCCTGAGCAGTCGGTGTCAAAATGATGTTATTATCAACTTTTCTACTGTTTTTACTTTACTGAAATGGATCAACACCCTTCATCCCCAGGATGAACCCAAGGTGAAAGAATTATGGTCCTTTCCTGTCAAACTTTGTTGCCAAAAAAAACCAACAATTTACAAATCTTCAGTTCAACAGAAGAAATATTTTTAAATGTATTTCAGAGATTTCAGGTAGTGAGTTGAGCTACAGCATCTATAGATTATCCTTATTAACAGCTGGAACAACCTAAAATGCTTTACTGGGGTAATGTTATATATTTCAAAATAATCCAATATGTATATGAACATCATTCTTTCTGTCTGAATGACAGCACAAATCATGGGTTAGTAATTCTGTCTATCACCACTGACTGCAAGGTTCTTGATTTACATCAATGACTGACTTGGTTCTCCCTCTGTTCACCCTGACAATAAATTTAATGTTCTGTAGCTACCCAGTTTAATTGTTACTGTGCTTTCTCAAATGGTACTGATTTATCCTGATTCCCAAAGGTATAGCAGAGGCGCCTTCTCCATTTTCATCCCCTCCCACACATGGCAGTTCCTTCTTCTCTTCTGGTGTTTTGTATACTCCTATCCATCTGCCAGTTTTTCAGGTGTTTACATCTTTGTTCTGCCTTTTTTTTTTTTTTTTTTCTCTCCAGACAAATCGTAGAATCATAGAATGGTTTGCATTGGAAGGGACATTAAAAATCATCCATTTCCAAGCCCCTGCTATGATGGGTACCCTTTTATGGGTAAGCTGTGCCTCACCACGCTCTGAGTAAAGACTTTTCACATAACATCTAATCTAAATCTCCCCTCTTTTAGTTTAAAGCCACCCCCCTTGTTGTATCACTATCAGATAAAAGTCAATTCCCATCCCATGTATAAGCTACCCTCTTCTCCAAGCTAAACAAGCCCAGTTCCCTCAACCTTTCTTCATAGGAGAGGTGCTCCAGCCCTCTGATCATCTTAGTGGCCCTTCTCTAGGCACAGTGCAACAACTCCATGATGCTGGCCTTTTTTTTTTTTTTTTCCTGTCTTGAATATTATTGCTATATGTTGGAATCTCAGTTTCTTTGTTACAGTCTCAATAGCTGCTTTTCTGTGTTGTGACTCTTAGTTCCCAAGGTACTATTTGCTCTCCAAATGTCTTTTAGCAGCCAGTTACAATAAATCATTCCTCCAAAGGAACAACACTCATCTTTAAATAAGGAAAGATAATTAACAGAATTTTAAACACAGCTTATTAATACAGTAAAAACAAGGGAAAATTTCACCAAAATTGTGGTGTCACGTACCATTTCAGTGTATTTGTTTTCTCTTCAAGAGAATGAAAAGGGACAAAAAGCGGGGTTAGGTTGAGGAAAATATTGTAAATTGGTTATGATTTTCAGATAAACAGTTCTTATTTTTTGCTTCAGTCTCAGGAATAAGTCTTACTTAGTAAAAAACCAATACTTAATTATAAACTAAATTTAAGGTAATATATTAAGGATGTATCTACATAGCACTATCCATTCAAAAGTCTTAACATGCTCCAGTACTCTCTTCTGGATCAGCATTCAACACTTATTTGCCCTGGATAATTTCACCTGGATAACCGGCCAAAACTGCCCTCAGTGGCAATGATGCTCATCTGAACCATTTTGTTCTTGCCCACTTTGCTGTCTTTACAACACCATTTGCCTCTTGAAATACTGTCCTTATATCCATTTGGCTCCTCTCCATGCACTTCAATCATCCATTTTTAGAAACCTCTGTCCATTCCATCCAAAGATATGCACCATGTGAAAGTTCATTTCTATGGCTTTCAAATGTGGAAGGCACTGATCTTTGATCCTCACCTGGTGTTAATAGTCACCACTGTTATGATTTGTCTCCTTGTGTAATTCCTAACATTCATACACATATCAGATGCTAAAATCATGTCAGAAGAGAGTGGGCTGAGAGGGTGAGAAAATGGTAAGATAGAATGATTTCATTTCAGCGTGTGGGTGTCATCTCATTAAATTGCTTAAAAAAAAATATTTTGATGTTAAACTATGGAAACCATCTTTGGACTGTGTTCTGCTTAGCAGGTATTACTCCACAGGGCAGGATGGACCCACAGCTTTGAAGTCTTGGGTATCTTAGTAGGAATCTAAACTGGAGATTGAGTGCTCAGACATAAAAAGGGCTGCACCCTGGCTCCATGAATTAATTTCAAATAAAGGAATGAGAAAATCTGACTCTCTCTTGTCCTTGGCTGCAGGATCTTGGCATCTGCCACAGCTACTGGGGAAAAGTAATGCCTTGAGTGATTTGCCTGAAGTCTCAGCAGACACATTTCACAGAGCAGGGAATAGAGCATATGTCTCTTGAGCCTCAAGCATACATGTTAACATCTGGGCAATCTTTCCACTCTATGAATAATGCTCCACACCATGAGAAAAATGTGAAACTTTTTTGCACACTAAGAAATGAGGAGATAGATTGCAATGCTCTCTATTTCCCCAGTGTAAGGCAAAACTTTAGTAGCACAATCTGAACCCAAAATGAATATCATCTCTTTTGGTTTTTCCAAGAGCAGCCACTGCTTCCCAAACTCATAGCCTGACTGCTGCTCAAAATGTTCACACCTCTTTCTTCCCTATGGGATGCGATTCTCCCAGTGAATTTGAATGGATTAAATGTTGCAGACCTTCCTCCTTGAAGGCCTGCTGCTCCTGTATACCTTGGCTAGGGAACTGTTGCTTCTCTTCAGTATGAAAATAGGAAATGTTTGTGACTCTAACAGCTGTGTGGGGAATTTGATGGTTCTCACTCTTTCCTGGGTTATGATCTCCTTGCTGAGGAGCAAAACCTAACATTTCCTTTAGTGCAGTGAAGACAATACATCACACATCCCTGTTTCCCTCATATTACAGACTTCTTGTCAGCTTGAGTCAGTTACAGGTTACCCTTGGGCCACATCTATCTGTCCTACAGTGGTAATTTAACCATGGCTTAGCACAAAACGTGGCAACAACTCAGCTGATCCTTGTAGCTCTGTTTGCTTGTAGGGCAAACATGCTTGCAACACTGGCCTTCAGCTGTCCTGCTGATGCTACAAACTGATGGGCTTCAGGAGGGACAGCCAAGGTTGCCAAATAGATGTGAAATAGATTGCCTCACTATTTTCTGACACAAAATTTGGAAACTTATTGTCAACATGCTGAGGACGGGAACTCAGAAAACTTGTAAATTAAAACAAACAAAAAAGATAAGCAATTTAGAGGTGAAATAAATAAGATTGCTTTAATCTATTTCCAGAACATAATTTTAAAGTTTTCTATTTTCACCAACTAGAGATAAACTGCTAATCCCTATGGGAATGTGACATCTGACCTATGGCATGTCAAAAAGCATCAGGCTGCGTGGGAATTCCATGTTAGTCATGAACGGGAAGCGTCACCATGAAAAAAAGCATCCTGGCCACTAATAAACAAAGAAATCACTTTGTCCAATTGTATAGAATCTTTCAGCAGAAATTATCAGCAGTGTGTAAAACACGAAATCTAATCCCCAAGCATGATAATTAAGATAAGAGGAGAAATGATAGCATGAGATGATAATCCTGGTGCCTGAAAACTCCTTAATGCACTGTAGAAATAGTATTATGACATCTGTATAAAGATATACAGAAGGAGGAACAAAATAGTCAGGACATTTAGTTCTACAACTGTAATAACATGAAGTTTACCAAATTGCATGGGAGTTTTGCTATACATTATAAAAGTTATGTTCCTTTAAAAATACTAAGTGGCACAGATTTGTATTATTGCCCTGTCAATAGCAAACTTAGTTCTTCTTTACACACTATGACTGAGAAAGGCATCTGCCATTCTGTAAAGTGGCAGAAAGAGGAAAGGAAGAGAGGAGGAAAGGAGGGAAAAGAATGTGGGAAGATGAACGGAAGGAAGGAAGAAAGGAATGGAGGGAAGAAAAGATGGAAGTGGGGGAGGCAGGGAGGAAGGAGACAAAGGGGGATTTCTGCACCCAAGAATTCATGCAGTTTTACTGTGCTTTTTTCCTTCCACGCCTACTAAAGGAGTAAAAACACATGGATCTGCACATTTCTTCTAACACTGTCAAAATGAAGTTTAATGTAATCTGATAATACCTTGTGCATTCAAGCATACTAAACTTAAGAAGTTTATTTCTACAAATCCTATTAATAATAATAATAAAAAAGAGCTTTTAGAAATTCGTAGACAAAATCCTAAGAGCTGTAATAATATCAACATGTAAAGGATTTATATATATCTGCCAAAATCTATGTGAAATACTGCTCACTGAACTTTCCCTTCCATAAAAGACTGATGTTCCTACTTTATTCTTACTAGTGGGATCTGGTTGTCCCATTATGCTTATGTATGTGCCATACACTACATCTGTGGACTAGGAGGGAAAATAATACTAATTTACCAAACAGTAACAGAAGTACTTCAGTAACTTCTCACTTAAATTAAAAACTGCGCTTATGCTCCTCAGTGTGAAGGAAATACTCTCTGTCTTTTTACGAGGCTGATCATTTGTATTCTCACTGACAGGGCCCTCTTTAGAAAGACAAGGAGGCGGTTGTTACATATTTTGTTGCAACACTTTCCGTGTTCAAAGCACAGAGTTTACTCATTGTGATGGGGCTGACTCTGAGGTTCCCCTATTGCCAACTGCACTGCTTATTCCTACTCTGTAGTTCTCTGTGCTACTCAGTATAAGAGAATCTGCTCTCTGCACCAGATTCGGTCAGAAATGATGAAATAATAAGGTAAGCATGGCAAGGTTTTTAGAACAAGTACCATTATTGTTTTGCATATATTTTACAAGAATCTAATCTTTAGAAAATTCTCAGTAGCTTTCAAAGCTGGATGAGTCGACAAAATTCTTAAGGTAATCAGCAATATCCTATAGCAGATACTTAACAGACCTGATTGTGCTGACAACATGAGCTGTCCACACAAGCTTCAATGTGGGGTACCGACTGCAAAGCAGGAAAAGATCTGTGTGGTTATCTGATTTATCACTACATTAAAAAAAGAAAATCCTTACCTTTGCTATGCAATACTTGACATAATACTGTTACATAATCTGTCATTTAGATGTTGGCATTGCATTAACTTTTCTTACTGGAGAAAATCCGCGTTACCATCTGATTACTCAGAAAGCACATGAAAGCAGCCTTTCTGTGATTTAATTTTTCTTTCCAAATACAATCTAGTCACTGTTTAGTGATGGACAACAACCAGCCATCTGCCCCCTAACTTCATTATTCCTGGTGCTTGTTTAGATTTAGGAATCAGCATTTTTAAACTGAAAGCTCCCTTCTTCCTATGACCTTCTTCAACCCCCCTTCACCCTCACCAGGATTAAACCATTGCAGACAGAATTAAAGTCAAATCAGTAGCATGCATGGGGATTCTCCAGCAGTTATTTGCTTTGTGTTTGTTTTATGCATTAAAACCTCCCTGAAAACACTTGCTGCTTGCAAAACCAAAACTTAATTCTTGAATTCCTCCAGCAAAGGGTCCATGGGATAAGCATGATTCACCCTACTTCTTCACTGCACACATTATTCATCACTGTTTGCCTTTGAAAAAGCTGAACATTTGTCTGATCCTGAACATTCTCCCCTTCCTTTAATCTCTCATCCCCCTCTGGTTTGAATGTACCTGGTCAAAACAGGCATCAATATGTTGAGAAGCAACAGTCTCTGCTTGTGCTTCTATCCCTCTGTACTTAGTTACGGTCTCAGCAAATTAACTCCCAGTTTTAACCCTTCCCTCTCCATTCCTCTCACCTCTCATCTGCTCTGAAATTGGATCTAGTCTTTCCCTTCCAACTTGTACTCTTTCCCCTGCTTGATCAGTTCCTGGGGAGTTAAGTTCTTTTTTTTTTTTTTTTTTCCCTAGCTCTCCTACCCTCCTCTAGGGCTGCTGATGAAGAAGCAGGGCAGGAGGGGAAGATGGGTACAAAAGAAAGGAAAGAGAAATATGGGCAGGGAGGAAAGGAGGCAGGGAAGCAGAGCAGGAAGGAGAGCATATCAGAGAGGCAGGGCAGGGAGGAAAGGAAGCAAAAGAAACAGTGTAGGTGGGAGTCAGGAAGCAGGGAAGGGATGAGAGTCAGGAGAGGAAAGGGAGGTAAGGGAAGTAGGGCAGGCAGGGCAGGCAGGCATCAGGCGGGGAGGAGATGCAGGGCAGATAGGGAGCAAGGGAGGGAGGAAGAGAGGCAGGACAGGCAGCTGAGGGAGATGGAGGAGTCAAGGAACAAGGAGTCAGAGCAGGCAAGGGAGGCAAGCAGTGGAGGCAGGAGACAAGGAGACGGTAGTGAGCTGTGGAATGAGGCAGGCAGGCAGAGGAAAAAAACGGGCAGGAAAGGCAGGAGAGGCAGGAAGAAGGAGGCAGGGCAGGCAAGGAGAAAGGTAGACAGGGAGGAGGGCAGGCAGGGAGTAGGGCAGGTAGGCAGCAGGCAGGAGCGGGGCAGGGACGGGCAGGGAGCAGGCAGGGAGAGGCCCCTGCCCGCAGCGCGGCGGGGCTACGGCCGGAGCTGTCCGCCCAGCGGTGCTGAAAAGCCGCAGCCCGGGCCCGGCGGCACGGGGGAGGGACGGGAGCGCGGAGAGCCGCCCTGCCGCAACCCGAGAAAAGACAAATCCAAATACCTGCACAGAGCCAGGCAGCCTGCCTCGGGGCGGCGGGGGGCTGCGTGGGATGTTTAGGTTTTTTTTCCCCCTGTAGGTGTCCTTGCAGTTGAGCTGGGTGGGTGAGAAAGATCTCCCGGCTCCCAGGTTCAGGCTCAGATCTCTCTAGAAAACTGTGAATGAGCGAGCGCCAGCTCCACGGGGCTATGATTTTTTTTTTCTTTTTTCTTTTTTTTTTTTTTTTTTTGGTAGGAGGCGTGTGCACCAAAGCCTGGGTCCTTCCACTCGGAGGCTGCCGTCCCCCTGGGTCCTAAGCCCTCCTGCCGCCCGCCCGGCTGCCTCCCGGCGCTCCTGGCGCTCCCAGGCTGCGGGCTCTGCTCACCGCAACCGCCGGGGGAGTGGTGACAAAGGAGCCGCGGGCTGCTGACAGTCGGGGAAGCAACAGCACAGCCCTTCACCGAGAGCTTAGTGAGGGCTTTCACCTGGTGGCATAGTCTTCGCTGACGTTATTTCTCGCATCGCCTCTTTCGAGAAAAACTCTGGGAGAGCACAACCTCCTGCGGCATTTACAACAGCCACAGAAAGGGTAATCTTCATGCATTATAGATGGGCTGTCTTAACGAACATGGCAGCCTGGGTTTGTAAGAGAAGTTCGTCTGGGTCAGACTACAGGTACACCTAGCTCAGGGCACTAATAGCAGCCACAGAGAATGTCTAGTGAATAATATAAAAAGAGGATAAGCGCCCTCCCAGCCTCTCTCCCAAAGACTTTTAAGCTCAAGGACTTCCCCTGTCAATATTGTGTCTGTGTTTTTAGGATAATTTTCTCATCCTTGAGTTCTCTCAGTGTCTCCTAGAACAGCTATACATTTCTAAACCACTCTTCCAATATATCTTTTGACAAGGAGTTCCACAGGTCTTCTGCTAACTGTGAAAACAACCACCCTTTTTGTTACAGGGATCTGTAAGCTTTGGCTAGCCCTGCAGAAATTGCAGGACATAACTTCTTTCAGTTGGTTCTGAAAATTTATTTCTGTATGAGCCTCTTAAGTGCTATGCTAGGAAGCTGTACTTGAAAGACTTTAATGCCCTTAGCAAATGAAATTCACATTCCACTGCTCATATAAACAGAGATAGACCAATCAAAGGTAACTGTGAAATGCATTTCTTCCTCTGCTTCTTCTGTATACAATTCCTGGAAAGCAGTGACTTAAGATAGCTGACTCTTGGTCTCTTTGCTTTGGACACATCTCCTGTGTGAGTTATTGAAGGATTCCACATAGTGAAAAACTGGGTGATAAGGAGCAATGATGACAAAAATATGGATCAACCTCTTCATAGGAAATGACTAAGCAGAGTAGAATTCTTCAGTATGGAAAAAAAGAGATGAGTAAGTGTTGTTATAATGTTGTTTCCATCATTTAATAATGGTGAACAGCATAAGGAAGATAAATTAGAATGGTATCTCACTATCACTTTCCCCTCAAGGAATAGGAAAAGGGAAACCTACTATATCTAGCTTTGAATCCAGCTAAAGGACATAATTTTCAAAAAATGTTTAGTGAATTTGTAGAACTTACTTATTTCCACAGAAATTTAGGCTTCAAAAAAGTGTTGAACATATCCTTGGAAGACAAATCCATTACAGGTTGTTTAACATGAAATTCTATCTCAGTAAGTCCCTGCTACACAAATATTTGGAGGATGGGCTAGCAATCAGAAAGAACATTTATATCCTTGCCCTGCTCTTATTCCTTGCCTTAGTCTTCCCCTGCTGATCACTGCTGGCACTATTCTAGATGGACCTTTGATCTGACCCTGTAGTGGCTTGTCTTGGATTCTAATGGACAAAGAAGGCTTTGAGACTGTGAAAGTGGCAGAAGCATTGTCAGCTTTGTGTTGCCTTGAAAGAGGAAAAGCCTGTGGTTTTGTTCCATTTGAAAGAGTGTGCATCTAGTCAGAATTACTTGCTTTTTCAGGGAAAATCCACAATATTCATGACCAAAGGCAAAAATAATTTGTTGGGAATATCTCTCGTGCCTTTAGAATGAACTGTGTGCCCAATCACTGATTTAATCCTGAGCATGTTTAAAACTGGCATACGAGGCATTTGCATCCTGTGACTCAATCACATTGACTGCAAGAGGTGAAGCAGCAACTCAAAGGCAAAGAGCTCAAAACTCTCTCAATAGCATTTGTCTCGGCACTTGAGGAGAGACCATTTCTAGCCCCAAGGAATTTAGTTGTCAGTAAATAGTCTCATTAGAACATTATTTTCTGCATAGACATCAGTCTGGAAATAAAAAAAAAATTTGCTCTGTTTCCATAGTCCTGTTGCAAGATTCCATCTTTGATGAAGATTAGTGTACTAGCTACTGTAACTATGGAGTACTTCCCTGGGAACTGTTAATAATATTAAGTGGAATGAGCATGACTCTATAAACCAACTGCCTTAGGCAGTCAAATGCATTATCTCTTAAGTGTCAAATTTGATGTATGTATAATATTTGGGATTTAATATTTTCAGTTGGTTTGTTAGTTGAAGGTTTATTTTTTCTCTCTTAGTATTGACATTAGGTGACTAGATCCTGCCGATCCACTGGATGCCTGACATGTGGCACAATGCTATGGTAGAAGCAAGTCTCTAAGCATATTACTGCAGGGCCTTGTATCGATCCCACTGCAAATATTCTCAGATTCCTTTCTCATCACTGCTTCATTGCTTTCTCATTACCTTCGCTCTGCAAAGGCTACTGTACTTGAGAGCATGCTTAAGATCTCAGTTCTTTGCACTGTCTCCATCATTACACTTCAATTGAAATTACCTCCCCATGGATAAGTATGTTGAAGGTAGAAAGCATTCAGTTTCATGAAGTTTTCTTGGACATAAGGAACTCCATTTCTGAAGTGCATAGATTGGAGCTGCATCTTACCCTCACTTGCAGAGTTGAATATGCAGAGCAAATGAAAGAAAAATGCACCAATAATCATAGTCTTGCACTGAAGGCATTAGAAGTGACTGAATACCCAGAGGAAATAGATCAATTTACACGGGGGAGGATATATTATGCAGCCTCTACAGAGAGTGAAACAGTACTCTGATATTAAATTTATTCTAGCCTGGTCTTCCCTGTCATCACAGATATCGATTCTCTGTTTTAATGAAGAGCAGTGAAATAACAAACTTTGAAAGGAAATGTATGTTTTCAGCACTACTGAAAAGTATCTGTGAACATGAACTGAAAAGGAAACCATGGTAGAGTTAGCACTGCTTCATGCTCTAGGTGAGATAGATAGTTTCTACTGGATCTACTCTGTTCACAGCAAAATGTTGTGTATCTCTATATTACATGAAAACATTTAGGTATTCAGAATCTTATAGGGCTAGTGTTTGTGAAGAGTGGGGAAGGGGAAGTGATCTTTGATATAATTCAGTATATCTAATATATATCTAGTGCAATTTATGCTTCCAATATTACTTCTCCAGTATTTAAAATATTCTTTTAATCACGTGAATACGGAGATTGAGAAGTAATGCAATAAACAATGTCCCTGTATCTTTAAATTTTCTTCTATGAATAATTTGCTGCAAGTTTCTAAAATTAAGTCAATTTTAATAATTAATTAGGAGCTCATTCTTTTTCCCTAATCTACAATTACCATCTGGTTTTATTTCCTTTGAAAGTAACTGCATTGAAGGCCCCAGTAGGTTAAAAAATAATAATGCTAAAACTGCTTAGACCCAATAAACCATTATTCTTAAGGGAGAAGTAACTCTTATATCACAGTTCAGAAGGATTCACGTTGTAAGTCCTCCCAGATTTCCTGAACCTTTAAGATATTTAAAAATTCATACCCAGAAATGCAGAACATATGCAAATGGATCGTTACTATGATTTATTTAATAAGAAGGGTCCAGGTTTTGCCTTTTTTACATTTGATGGAGAAAATCTACTCTTTTTCAGTTCACATGCAATTGTCCCGTCTAGATAGCGTATAAATGGAACATGGGCCTTGAGTGCACGGAGGGGGAAAGCAGAAATGTTCCCAATTTCATGGAATTCTGGGAGCTGACAGGCAGATCCAGCACATGGAGGCCAGCAGCAGAAGGCAGGTAAAGCCAAGCTCTCAGAGCTGCAACCCTGGATTTACGCCCATCAGCTATCACCTATGGTCTAAATCCCACAACAGCCTTATTTTGGGTTGTAAAGTTCCTGGTGTAGGTCCAGGCCGAGCAGCTTGGTAGTAAAGATCAAACAGCATTCATAAAACTACAAGTGTCTCTCTGAAGGCCCTTAGGAGTTGGACATGATGACTTCAGGCCCAGATTGGCTGTTTAAATCAGGTATGGATTTGGCCTCATGTCTGTAGCTGGCTTAACTTGGCAGTGCTGACTGCGCTAACTTTAGTGGAATTCCTATAACTTAAATCACCTGGGGACCTACTTCTAATTGACTTTAGTTACTTACAAAGTCAGTACTACTCTATCTAAACAATAATGGCATTGTCTGTCAAAACCATTACATATCATCTTGCAGAAGGAAATAAATTATGAGAAGTCATATTTTTCATAGATAGTACCTAAATAACATAATACAGCCTTTAAGGAATAGCGCAGCAAAACAGCCTTACTGAGTAAGAAACTGAAGATCAGAGCTGATTTATTCCTGGTCCAGGAGTAAGACAACTCAGGAGTTGTCACATGTGACAGAAAAGCTCATAGGGAGGCAAGAGATCCATGAAGAAGATGAGCCCAGCAAGAACATTTTTGGTGGTTTGATATGGAATTAATCCAGAAAAAAATAATGTGAAGTGCCAGGCTGCTTCCTGGTGCTTTGCTATGCTGGGATCACTTTACAGATAAATGCTTGGGTTTGAATCCTAACATACTGGTCTCAGATATGATTTTCTAAACACTTGATATATATATGCTGTTTAGTGTTAATTCTCCTGTGTGTTAAATGCAGGGTTCTGTAACTTCACAAGATCTGTTATGTGTTTTCCTCAAACTACAACATGTTTCTATGCATCTGTCCAAAAAGACTTTAACTGTTGAGCTCGAAGTGCAAGACAATATCTTCTGAAGCGATTAAAAAAACAAACAAACAAACAAACAAACAAACAAAAGGATTTAAAGGATAAGAGTTTGACTGGCATATTTAGAGACGAGGGGGGTGCTTAATAGGATGCTATCATCTGATTACTTAGTTTGTTATGTGATGATTTATTTCTGGAATGAATGATGTACATAAACACAAGCAGCTTTGGATGGGAATAACATAAATCAGAAACAGTAATAATGGCTGTGAGCTGTTGTATGTGTAAACAAGCATATGTGCAATATAAATTCAATTATCTGAATGTCAGTGAGGATATGGAATAATTTCACATTTGTGACTCTGTATGACTGCAGAGATTGTTGGAAATAAAAACAGATGGAGGACACGATCTTGTTCTGGGTAGCTGAGGTCTAGCTGTTGAAAACTCGAATATGTGAATGTATATGCATATATATACAAAAATAGAGGCAAGCACCATGGCTGTAATCTTCAACAACTATAAACCAATAACTCCACTGACTATGGGGAAGGTGTATGAGTTTACACCAGCCAGCACGGGGGTAAGTGTGTGTATGTAAAACAGCTATTACACCTGTCAGCAGTCAGACGTACATTACCAATTCATACGAGAAAGCAAAGGATGCAACAATCTGCCGAAACTGCTCCACAGTATAGTTTTGTCCCTCCTGGGACACAGCACTGGAATCAGGGTCTAAACAACATGAACATCATCTTGCAAACACTGGGTTTGCTTTAATGTCATCGGGGAGCCCCAGCACAATCCGCCTGGAATATGTATCAAGCAGAGGGGCATACAGCAATCATGTACTTTTAAACAGGCGGGAGGCTTTTCGGTTGTCATAGCCGGTGAGCCCCTAGGGAGATGAGGCTGCTGCCATCCTGATTCCCAATATATGCTGATTCAGTCATTAAAATGTGCATTCATCTTCCTTCTCCCAAGACCTAGCTGTGCACAGCAGGTTTAACTAAATTGCCAATAAAAAAGCCTCTTAAATCATCTGTAGCCCTGACTGGCAGCCTCACAAGCAGATGCAGGAACCGGTCCTAAGGCAAATGGAGTCTGCTCAGCAGCAGCTTTGCACTTCTGTGTGTACCAGCTAGCTTCCCCCCCCCTAATCATTAATGAGCAAATACACTGAAGCTGGATGGAGGATGGGCAAGGGAAAAGGGAGAAAAACAGCTGGGAAGGAGAAGGTGAAACCAGTGGGAAATTCTCATTACCTCCTCTGTGCCCATACCCTCTCTGCTGTAGGATAAAAGGAACAACCCCTTCCCTTAAGTGCCCCTAGCTTCAGGGCAGGGAAAACAGTTAATCAGCTTGTTCTCATGCAGCATGAAACTGCAGGAGGGCGGGCTGGAGAAGTGCCAAGAGCTGTCACTTCACACGTCCTGAGAAATCCTCCTTTGGCTGAGATTTTAATGGCTTTGGGATATGTGTGCATGTGTGTGCATGTGTGTGTGTGTGAGAAAATGTCACTCTTCCATGTCTCACATATACTATGGCAAATATCTACATTTCTCTATGTGTACACATAAAAGGTGGCTTCAGTGATTGTTTGCATGAGTGTTAAAAAGGAGGATGGATTTTAGCAGCAAGCCTTTCTGTCAGATATTGTTGGGGTCTCTGCCACAGCTGCCACATCACCTCTGGAGAGGCACTAAGTCCTAGAAACACTTTAACTAGGTGTCCAAACTCAGTTATTGCTTAGCTAACTGGGTGGAGCCTGCCTTGCTTCCCCCTTAGATAAAGGTTATAATTTAAGAATTTAGAAATAGCCATTAAATTGAATTGGCCCTCTCCATACATTGATATCTCGTTGCAGAGCAGTCTTGCTGAGTTCTGCCATTGAAAGCTATGAGCCACCAACCTGCATCACCCTTCAGGAGGTGTCAAAAACTCTGCACGGGTGAATAACCAGATGACGGAGTGGCTCTACATGGGCACTTCTGTGGCACACAGTTGCTGTCTCTCTTGCTCTTCCTAGACTTTTTTTTTTTTTTTCCTATGAAACTGCAGTATAATGTGACAAGATGGCAAGTATTTACATGTCCTAGATTTTACTGAAAACAGTGTGCTTCTCAGCATCTCTGAAAAGCTACAAACAAATATAGAACATGAGGAGCAATAGCTGGGCGTGTAGGACTCAAAATATACTTAAAAACAAATCTCTCCTTAAAATCCAAGCTAATCTCCATAATTATGTATGGCTGTGAGAGCTGGAAAACATTAAAATTTTAAAAAGAAATTCAGTGTCTTCAAAAAGAACTGCTCAGGGAGTTCAGATAGAGCTAGCTAGCAAAGAGTTACAAATTGCCGGCTGGTAATTTGTCTCCAGCAGACTCTAATTTGTCTCTAGCAGACTCCAAAGGCAGACAAATACTTTAGCTCCAAAAAAGGGCTCTACTCTAAAGCACAGAGAAGGAGACAACAGGTAAGATATGTGCGTGCAGAAGAGCTCTCATGAAGAACAATTGTCAGCATAATTGGTGTCCAAGTGATGAAAGCGTGAATAGTTGACAGCACTTAGTGGAAAAATTATTTTGCCTCTCTTGCACCATCTTTGGCGTGAAAAGACTTGTCTATATTTGGAGAAGGCACTTCTGCACGACAGAAATTTGCACCTTATTTGTGAATGCCCTGTTCAGTTTGATGGCTATTTTCCTGGCACATCCATGTCTACGATCAGACAAATCTCAAAATACAGTGGCAGATCACTGTAAAGAAAAAGAAAAAAGAAGCATCCTTCAGTATTTCATTTTATTCTCTACACGATTACAGTTCTGTCCCAGGTTTTATTTTTTAAAAAAATAAAAGAAGTCACTGACACCCAGAACTTGAACTGAATAGGTATTTTTCTACAAAGAATTGATAACTTGTTAAAAATAGCATGTTCCCTAGTGAGCAATTGATTTAAACCAAGAACTCTGTGTCTGGCTGTTACAGAACAAATTGGGCAGTGGACTTTCTGTGAGTCCATTTGTGAAAGAATGTACATAGAAGATTCTAAAGAATTTGAGCTCCACCTTACAGCACAATTGTTTTCCTCTATAATTTTACAACTAAATATCTTTTATTTTCTGCTAGTTGTAAAGCTTCTTTAATCTCCAGCAAATTTTTTTTTTTTTCTCTTTTGTTTTTTTCTCTTCACTTTGCCATTCTATGGTTCTAGAAAACCCAGTGTTTATTTATATACAGTCATCAAATTTCTAGCTAGTTTTATTATTTTTATGCCAAAAGACTCTGAGCATTCATGTCTGCATGCCAATGACTCCGCGAGGCATGGCATAGCACTGTGTAAGGAGCCAGCCTAGGCCCAAGGGCAAGGTAACGATGTTGCATGGCCTTTGCATTCACACAGAAGAAAATTCATGTCTCCAGTTTCATGAAAGTCCCAGTAGCTGATTTGACATCTGTTCCCACCTGAAATTGTCCTTTTCAGAAATGAGAGATGAATGATAGTTCACAGGATTCCTGATAAGTGTCTCACACAGGGACACAAACGCAACCCTGGCTGTACTGTATATACTAGGAAAGATATTTTACAGTTATTGCATTTGTTTTTTTCATGACCGCTCCTCATTGGTGGTTCACAGTCCTCCTGTAATCAGCAAGTGCCCTGAGGTCTTCTTCCTTCTCTGTCATTTTCAAGTGGAACTCCCAATTTGCAGAAGTTCATGTTACAAGCTCGTTAAGTGCATGACTTTGCACATTATGCAATTAAATCTTATCCCATTCCTAATACTCTACTCTCAAGGTCATTTAGGTTTTCCTGTACAGTATTATAGTCTGCCTCTCTGTTGAGCTTTGTGTCATCACCAAACTTCATTAGTACACTCAAACTTTTTATCTCAGAGTCATTAATGAAGATGTTATAAAACCAGTCCCAAAGGCTTAAGTATTTCCACTGATAGTAGTTCTTTCTAGATCAATTATTGTTCCTTTTCTTTTACTGATTCCAAACTCATATGCCTTGTAACTATCTTAATATGATCTCTATAAATAAGAATTTCCTGAAGAGTCAGTAGTAAGCTACAATACAGATAGATAAGATTTGGTTTTGTGTTTGGCAGTATTTGTGTATCTGTATTTTACATTTATACATCTGTTGGTATCAAAGTCATCTGACAAATCTACCATTACTAAATGCATATTGTTTTTTTTTTTCCTGGTTTCTACTTAATATTCTACATTAAAATATGCACTTCTTCAAAATCTGTGTTCAACTTAGATTTTATTCAGATTAAATGATTGATTCTGGATTATTTCCCTCCCCCTTTCTTATATATGGCTACTTCATTTGCTGTTCTCTTGTCAAATAGTATCTCTCCATGTTTCATTAAAAATTCAGAACGTTTTTCAGATCACAGTTTGTAAATTACCTTGTTTCTGAAAAAGCACATTGAGTATTCCTACACCCTAGATGTGGTTATTTCTGTCTCTAGGTATTCATTCACTTCCATTAACCATTAAGACTTTACTTCCATCCCATCAACATCACCTTTCTTGTTGAAAAATGAGTCAAAATATTAGTTTGAATTTGGAACCATACTATTATTATGTTTCACATTTAGCCCATCTCAATACACAGTGGACTCATTTCCTTACTTATTTGTATGACAAGAGATTTCCACCATTTGTTTTAATTTTCTTTGAAGGTCTAATTTTGACTTCCTTTTGTCAACTCATACAGCCTGTGCAATATATTTTATAAAAAGCGTGGTTTACAGTACTTTGCCAGCTCCAGATGGTACACAATGCTTCCATCCACTGTTATTTCATGCGCGCTTTCTCCAGCACGTGTTTTTTTTTTAACAATCATCAGTGGGATCAATGGTTTGTACTGCCTTTTTCACGCAGTCTGAACTATGAAGGAATATTATAACCTGCCTGTTCTCAGAAACAACTGTAGGATCATTGTCACAGCAGAGAGCAGGTTAGTGTAGATTCCCCAGTTCTCCATGTGTCAGTCCACGGCCTCCGGAGGGGGGCAGAGCAAGCAAGCGTTTCTGGATCAGGATGGGATGCCACCAGGGTGCTCAGCAACATCATTCAACAACCTTCTGTAATGTGCACTGCTACATCTGAGGTTTGTAGCATCTACCCCAGAGCCAACATTTTTCACTTTGCTGGTTTTGGTGTTAGAATATGTAAGGCAGTAGTATCACTGTAGTGCATGAGAACATCTCATCTACAGATACTGCTACATTTGCATTTGGAAAATGCAGGGGGAACCCAGTGGTGTGACACATTTGAAGCAATAAAATCAAATCCCCAGTTTATATTCAAGGCCCAGAGAGATGACTGAACATATGCCATGAACATATAAAGTTGCCACCTCTCAACAGAGAAATCCTAACATACAGGATATGAACACACTTGCTACTAATTTAGCTCACTCCCTCTGACTTTAAAGCTCAATGAAAGAGCAACACCACAGATGAAAGGCTCTGGAAAAACAAAAATGACTGGCTATTCCCATATCCTGTTACCTGCTACAGCCTGATGTAGTGCATGAATCCTTGATATAGTAACTATTAATGTCGTATTCTTATATAGTAATACCTATTGTTATTAGTGCTGATAATAACTGGAGAATCCTTCAATACTTACACCATAGTCCTGGCACAGAGGAGGTCTGTAGCTTATTCCCATTTATCTCACATATGTGCTCAGTGAAAAAATCACTGTTTTTATTGCCTTAAATTTCTTGCTCCACAGCCTGAGGACAGTAATATTAGACTAGAGAACAGAAATCTTACAGGTTCTAATTCACTAATACAGACAATATGACTTTGGAATCATCAAAAGAAGTTGTAAAAGAAGAGGAGAATGTGCTAGGACAAAATGGTTACAATTCTTTGAGAACTCAATTACACATAACCTTCTTGAAAGCCAGTGTTTTAATTGCTGGAGAATCATTTGTCTAAATCACATGTTGTGTCTTAAGTGACACAATGGAAAAAGAAAAAAAATGAGATACAGCCAAGATCTTTTCTAATACTTCAAAGTGGAATAAGAATTGCTCAGCCTTGAAGCAAGACAGCCATTCATGAGTTTATTTTTTCCAGCTTTGAAATCTGAATTGTACTTGGCTATGGGATCCGACAACTCTCTGCTGCTTCATATCATCCCAGCTCACCTGGCAGAACAGAGGAAGGTATCACATACCAGTGCTGTCAAACTGAAGCTATGCTGAGAGGACAGTGATGAACACTAGCTCGAGTCTATCAAGCTAGTGTTTGGTGAGCACTGGATAAAGAAAAGAAATAAGAAGCAGTAGGAATTATACATTAGGTATTGTCTAATTCTTCATGTAGTCAAAATGAAGTTGTTTCTAGGTGATCTTTCCTAAATCAGCTCTTTTGCACGTGCCTACATACCCATAAGGAGCTTGTCTCCTTGAATTACTGGCACCAGTAGACAGTGTCATAACTCTTGTAGGAGGAATAGGGCCCTGAGAAAATAATAATTCTGCACAAAACCAATAATCCTTTGACATATATATCCTTATGCCCCATTAACTATTCTAGTGACTGATCTTCAGATATGTATGCAGGCTCAGAGCATCATTCCTTAGGTGAAGAAGCTTTGCCTCAACAAGATAAGCACAACTGACACTGTAATTGCTCAGTGAGTGATTTTTAAACTCTTTTAATGATGCCAAATCAAGTCCAATTTCCTTCAGAGAAAGGTTGCTCATTGATACCCCTTGGAAGATATTTTCCTGATGTTTAGAAGTAGGTTGTGGATCAATACTGTTGTACTCCATGTGAATATTTAGTTCACCACATGGTGCAATTATCCATGAGTGCAAAAGCACACAGCCAGCAATCATTGCCTGACTGAACATGTGTTAATTGGAAGTCAGAATGTTCTAAAACAACCAACAGCACTGGCTCCTTAGATAGTCACTGGATTGGGTGATAGATTGCCTTCTTGTTGTGGATGTCTTTATGTTGTGAATGCATCTAGGTTACAGGATTTTGTTCCCTACTTCCAGTTTGAGGTATTGCTCACACTTCATGTGCTACAGGACCCAACATCTCTCATCTGCCTCCTTCAGTAAAGGCAGGTGCAATGGCTATATGTCATTGTGTTTCACTTTCTTCCTTTCTGACTTTACCTACAAAGAGATCTGCAGGATTGCACACCCATAAAGTGCCATCTGATGAATGGTAACACTGGCAGGACAGGACACAGGATGCCTTAAAAAAATAAAGTAGGAGAGTGTGTGTGTTCTGTTAAAGCAGACTGACACCCAATTTTTCACTGAGTTATTTATGTTAAGTATCTATAGGAAGACAAGTATGTATTAAGTAATGATACATTTTCTATAATAATTCATGATTCATTGCAAATCTAGGAGAAAGCTTCCTGTGTGAGCTAAAGGAAGTTAGCTAGACACAATGAAAAACTTCTTCCTGCAAAAGTGAGAAAAAAAGAAAGCTTAAATTCAGGAAATGCTTTGAACATTAGAAATAGCTACCCTTTTGCTAAGCCTCGAATACTGTTACATTTATTATGGAATGAGGAGGAAGTCAATCTAGCAGATTTGTCAGAAAAATGAAACAGCCACAGATGACAGAGTCTGCCTGCGTGGGCTGAATCTACCACTTATCTAGTGTGGGATATGCCTAACAGATTTTAGCAACTAAAATTTGCTAAAATATCTGTTGAAAGGGCATATGCCAGTTAACTTGAATCAGTATTTGACCTGTAAGCAAGATGTGATTAGGGACATACAGGCCAGGGGTGTCCTTTCCAGATTTAGACTCTGGGTTGTTTAACTTTGGACAAGAAACCTCAGCTGTCAGGGTCCTGAGTACACTCTCCCACTTACTGAAGAATATGTGGCTGAATTAAAGAGTCTAATTAGCTGAAACCAAAGCTGGCTCCTTTGCTAATAAGTACTGTTATGACAAAAGGTAGAAGCAAGGTCCTACCCTACAAGGTGCTTTCAAGCTGAGGCTCTTTGTTCTGGCTCTGCCTGTGCTACATTACAGCTCTTTACCCAGTCCAATACATTCATGATCCTGACCCTGATTCTGACCAACTGACTTGAATTCCTGGCTTGACCCTGGACCAATCTAAAAAGAATGGACTTGTAGGGTGATCACTACACTAAAGCTGACCCTGACCACTGTATCTGGACCTGATCTTGACCCTGGCTGTTTAAACTTCCTGACTTCTTGCAGCAGAGGTCACAGACCCTGCCTATTTTGCTGTCACCCTCTACTCCCAGATCCCCTACTCTTATGAAGCAGCCTGCCCTCATTGCTCCCTGACATCTGGAAAATGTAAACCCACATTCATTTCTGCCATGAATAGGTGGCTAGAAGATTCTTCTTGGGTGTAAGCCAATCCCAAATAATCTTAGATATCACTATCTCTTATCACTAATATGTATACATATACGTCACTAAAACTTTGGCTGATTCATGAGAACAATAATGCTGAAGAATATCACAAACTCACAGAATGTTGTTTGGGAAGGTCTTCTAGAAATGTCTAGTCCAAACTCTTGTCCAAAGAGACACTCTTTCTAAGATCAGACCAGGTCTTCCCAGACTGTGTCAATCTGTTTTGAAAACCTTCAAGAACTAGGAGTTTCTGTACAATCCTTTTCAGCCGTGTGTTAACTTCCTAGTGACTTTCTCCTCTGACCATAACCTCTCAGGCTATAATTTGTGATTATTTATTGTTGCAATTGGTGCAATACTCAAACTTCTCAGTTCTTTCTGGACTAAAGTGTCATTTGTCATGTCAGTCACTGTACCTAATCTGATGGCATCCACAGATTGGCTGAGAGTACATGTTATATCATCTAAGTCTTTGATGCAGACCATCATATGGGTCTCAGGATCAACTCCTGAGATATTGTGCTAATTTTTAGATCTTCAGCTTGAAACTGAGCTTTTGATCATTAGACTTTGTACCCGGTGATTCATCCAACTTTAACCCATCTAACAGTACAACTAATAATCCCTTTCTTCCAGCCCATACTGCTTCAGCTTCCAAAGTATGCTGGTGGATGTGATACCAAAAGCCTTAAAGAATTCAGAATATGTCACATTCTTTGGTTTTCACCCATCTACATAGCAAGGTACCAGGCCAGCCAAATGATAAACTCCAGAGAGTTACTTCATTCTCCTACTCATCTCTCACAGATTTGCTCACTTACATGGTTGCCCTGTTCTCCACAATGCCCTGGCTCTGTTACTGTTACATAGGTATGTATTTATGCTCACTCATTTGAGTCTAGTCAGCCACAGCTTCTCTAAAATGCAGATGCTCTTCATCTACTTTGAATTAGTTTTCACCATGAGCAACTTTAATCTTTCAGATTTTGATCTACAGAGCTTGGTTTGAGCCTTAAACCTCTCAATATAAAACCACACTGTTATTCTCCTTGGTAAACTGGGAATTCTTCCTGTCTCTTATTTCTGGGACTGTGTTATGAAAGTCTAAATTCTCCTCCAGGTTAGTCCTGAGACTCTTTACTGGTTTTTTGTTTGTTTGTTTGTTTTTAAAGATTTGTCATTTCTTTTTCAACATGCTTGGAAAATGAGATGCCTGCAATACATTTATAATCCAGTAGACTGCTGAGAGCATTTGTTGCATAAAGTAGGTTAAATTTTACAACACATGAAAAGGTTCATCATACTAGGTACATGCTGCAGGATTGAGATGAGTCACAGTCCAGTCCATAACACCTACTGGAACAGTCTTTGATTAATCTAAGCATCAAAAAATCATGGGTTTTTGCCTGAGAGATATCCTGTTCCCCTCCAGAACACATCCCAGGAAAAATCTAGCTTGCATGCTGCGCTGCCGGTCAGGGAAATGGGACCCTGGAGTGAAACAATGAGTAATCCAAGCTGACGGGCTAGTGACCTGCTGACCCTTAGATAAAGAGCTCATTGTTGATGCTGTTAATACAGAGAAAAGAGTGATTCAAAGCTTCTTAAGTATTTTCAGTGGATAGTCGGTCTACGGGAGAGCAAGACCTCTTGATTGACATCTCTTAGTGAGTAAAGAGAAAAGAGTACATTGGCCAAGTGTCATTTGTCTTTCTGTCATTGGACACTGAAGGCATACTTTGCCGTATTTTGCCCAAGGTCTCCATTAAGTGTTAGAAATAAGTAATAACATACCACTGTTTATTCTTTTGGGGTCAAATGGAGTCAGAGAACTGCAGAGTTTACTCTTGATGAGGACTCATTGCAGTCTGGTATTGCTAAGTTTTGGACTTATTAATTGTAAAGGAAAATTGTAAAAGGGAAAAAGTGGAAAGGGTTCCTGGACAGTGTTTCTCATGAGAAAACTCTTCAGTAGAACTCTCCATGCCATTTTCCTTCTAAAAATGTTGTGTCAGTTTTTATTAATACAAAAATGGCTTCTGCTGAAGCTGTAGGACCTCATCAACATAGCTGGTGAACCTGGCTCCTCGTGGCTCTTGCTATCAAGTCAGCAGTCAAGCCTGTAATTGATCTTTCAGGAAGAGATAGCATTGCTTTGGAGAATACCATGCAAGCCACTCTGAGAGGCAAGTGATAATCTTCAAATTCTGGGCTCTGGCAACACTGAATATCAAACCAACACCAAATACCAAACAATAAGTGATGCAGCTGTGGAAGCGGAAGAGAAGAAAAAGTGTTACTGCAAAAGCACAGGGATGCTTCAGACTATTGCAGTCAGGCTACTGCTAGGAGTGATAAACTGCTAAAAATATAATAGACTTTTACAATTAATATTATCACTGGATTTCCCAAACGTAGGCTGTGTTCTTTTCAGTCAAGCACATTCAGCTTCTATCTTATTTCTTGCTTTCAATGACTCATAAATACTGATTCAGAGAGATTTGAAATGCCTGATAGTTGTTTCTCTTCTGCATTTGGAATTAAGCAGGAGCATGTTTCCATCCCACATGACAAGCTGGTAAAAGAAAATGTCTGTGACAAATAAGAATGAGAAATCTGCTAAAAGAAATCTAGATAATGTAAACTGAAGAGGGAGTAGGTAAGGAACATCCTGAGCAGAGTGATGGGTATACAATTGGAAGAATGCAGCATTAACAAAGATTAAAGAATTATTGGTCAAATCCTCCCTTCAAAGGGGATTGAAGGCTTCAGCGTCTGGGCAATCTGATCTAGCATTCAGTCTAGCAGTTGGCAACCCGTCCTGTGTCAGGGGGTTTGGAACTTGATGATTCGTGAGGTCCCTTCCAACCCAGGCCATTCTATGATTCAGCGATTCTATGATCTGCAGTATGGTTAAAGTATTACCACCATGCAAAGCAACAAAGTTCCTTCAAACCAATACACATGATGAATCAGCAAGTTTTAAAGAAAAACTTTTGAAGAAAACTATGTATTTTAACAGACCAGGTTAAAACAATTGCAACAACAAAGTTTAGACATTTCTCTTTTTTTCCTTTTTTTTTCTCTTTGTCAAAAATTAAGAGGTTTATTTGTTGATGAAGGCTGTGTATCACAAAACAATGCCATGTGACATCTTGACAAAAACTTTGCACATGAGACAGTTACAGAGCAATGTTATGATGCAATGCTTTATTACCTGTCCATGCCTCAGGGAGACATCTCTTTGAATAGACTGATCTGCACTTTCTGTCTGTCCTTGATGTAAACATAGTGAACAACAAAAACTCTATTAATAATAACATATGTCTACATAGGAAAGGAGATGAAAAAATAGAGAAAATCTATGCAGGTGATTAGAAAAAGCTGTGGCTCAGCTCAGCAGTGTCTCTTTGCACTGACAATACTCTGTTTGCATGTCTATTTATTTGAATCGCCTACCTTGGTTTATCAAAAAGGCTCTTGTCCAATTGTCATTAGAGCTGGAATCTTACCTCAGGATTATTTTACTTTATCACCATGACAGCTGCTACAAGTGCATAACTCTTAGATTAGATTCACATCTTTTTGTTTGAACTGTTTTTTTGACCAGGCCAGCTGCTGAACTCCAGGACAATTTTTAGCGTAACAGAGATATCCTCAAAATAGATATATGGCAGGCAGTGGTTCAAGGTTGACAGAACATTTAGACATGGCAGAAATGCAAGATTCTTATAAATGACAAAGTCGCACAAACAGTGCAGCTTACTCAGGCAGAAAACTTCCCAAGTGTAGACCAGAAGTCTGCTATAGATTTCTGAGGTCCTTCAGAGCCAGTGATATTTTTGGAAGGTGAGAGGCCACTCTGGAGGCACTGCCATTGTTTTAAATTCCAAATGGAAGTACAGTGAGAGTAAAGCTTCAAACAAGGGCTGCTTCAACAATGTGCCTTAACAATGTGACCCCAAAATTCAAAACCAAAACTTACTTTAAAAATAGTGCCTAATATCCACATTTCTCAAATGTCTGAGGAACTATTTGACTAAGACTTACCCTTTATATGTTCTATTAAAATCCAGTGTTGATATAACAGAGATGTGTTGATACAAACTCTAAACCTCTTCTTGGAAGAACATAACTCCATATACATTTTTCTTAAAGGCATGGAAAAATGTAAGGAGAAATTGGCAGTGTATTCACAAAAGGGCACAGCAGGTGTTAAATTAAACTAGGTGTTAAGCTTTCAACTCAGAAAATCAAAATTTTCCTGTGAGATACCATTAAAAACCTCTTCAGCACCAGTTAGTGCAATGTCACCTGATCAAACGAACTGCATGAAATGAACACTGCAAAAAATTGGATCAGATAACCATCAGTTCAGGACTGCTTCTCTCTGTTACAAAAATATGTTATATCCCACTACTTTCCTGACATTATCATGGCACAACATGTAAATGGATTGGACAAAGAAGAAGTATTTGTTCTTTTCCTGTCTGCCACAGAAGGCTTTGTGTTGTTAAAGACAGAACACACCATGTGTTAGTGTGCCGTTCCCCATCTGATGCCTGTCCAATAGCTTCATTCACTGCAGTGAAAGAGCAGCTGTACCTGCCTATGTCTGCAGTGTATCTTTGTCAAATAGATTTCACATGGATGTGTTTGCAAATACTGGATTGACCAAAGTTAGTTGTCAGCATAAGGTAATAACTGATGTGTAATTCAAAATATTCAAGCATACACACTGTAGCAAAAGCTGTGAATGTAAGGAATATACATTAGATAGAGAAATAATTGGATGAAATGTTTAGATCATAGAATCATAGAATGGCCTGAAAAGGACCTCAAAGATCATCTAGTTCAAACCCCCTGCAATGAGCTAACACTAGACCAGGCTGCCCAGAGCCACATCCAGTTTGGCCTTGAATTCCTCCGGGGATGGGGCATCCACAACCTCTCCAGGCAAAGAAGGAACACATTTATGAAATTCTGGGTGTCTTTACCTCTACCTTGAATACACAAATACAGCAAAATCTAACTTAATCAGTGATGACAGCTTTTAGGAGTAGACTGCTTTTAGGAAGCACGCTAGAAATTTCTATCTTAGACTAAACATATAAGCTGCTAACAGCTTCAGGCCTACTATTACCAGTTTTCTTCTGCATTAAACATTGTCAGTAAATCCCAGTGTGAGCAGCTTGCTGCTAAATCAGGTTAACACCAAAGTGACCATAAGAAGTTGTTATAACTACATCGTTAGCTGAGAACTATTGGTGATAGGTGGATGGTTGGACTGGGTGATCCTGTGGGTCTTTTCCAACCTTGGCGACTCTATGATTCTATGATTCTATGTCTGTAATTAATTCACTGAAGCCAAATAACCAGGCAGTATGCTATGTATTATACAATAGTGCAGCTCATTCAATACAGTGTAAATTTGCACAATGCCCAGAAAAATACAGAACACAGATATGCATAGTACTGCCTGAAAACCCATGCATTGGTTGAGACACTTAAAACTACATACACACTTAAGCTGAGATAAATTGCAGTGCTATGAATGTTGCTTATCGTGTCCTCAGTCACCATGAATGATAAATGTAGAAAACTTACTATCATTCTTTCAACATCTGCAGTAAGGGACATTCTGGCATGTTATGCTAAAATATCACTGTGCCGTGCTGTTTTCAACACAGTGTATTATTACTGGTAGCTTCACAGCCAGGGGCAGGTGGGAAAGGAAATGATTCATCATAGACTGCTCCAAAGAACCTCCTGATTGCTTGTAGAGGTGATGAACACACTGCTCCCTGGGTTTCAGAGTGGCTGCTGTGAACAGTAAGACCTTCACAGGTCACAAGCTTTTAGGTCACAGCACCTTGTATCAAAGGTAAAGAAGGACCGTATGGAGAAGTGAGGTTTACAAACAATATTTATTTGTATTCATTAACATATTAAGCTGCTTATGTTGAGACAAGTTTGTTTTCTTCATAGTTAAAACTGCTTACTACACTTGGATATCTTGATAGCATTAAATCAATTTAATTTCATTATACACACTGGCTAGAATGATTTGGGGGGAAAAAAGAAGAGAGTCTTGAATTTTTTAATTGTTTTTATACTGTTCCTGTTTGACATTTGTGGTTGATTGATTTGGTCACAAATTTGGACTGATTTGTAACACAAAGATGAGATCCATTTTTTTTCATACTGGTTATTTGCAGTGTCTATATGTTACAGGAGAAAGAGAGTCATATTACTTTATGTTACCACATCATCATTTATCTCTCATTAGAGAAATTATTCAGTCATTAATTATTATGGAAATATCACTTTTATGGGGAGGTTATCAGAAGAAGTAATTGGAGCATGCTTCATGCCATAAATTTAGTACACTGCGAATGAGTTGTTATATATATTAACCTTTAAAATAATCTTTAGTACTTAGCAATAGCAGAAGAGGTGCAAGACAAGTTCAGTGAATTACTGTATAAGTGGGAAGAGTTGATACTTGAGGCAAAGGTCACTTATCCCAGGCAGTCACTAATCCCCAGGAAGTACCCTGTGCTGAGACTGCTAATATAGTCATCAAATTTTAAAAGACATGAGAAGAGTTTCCACTTTTGGTTTAAGTAAGTCTTGCATCCTGAACACACATAGATGCATGATCTCACATAACGGCACTAACAATTCTTGTTGGTTTTATGTTTATGTACTGCTGGATAGAGCTAGCTGGATACAACTGACATTTAAGGCACCTATGTGTCAAGTACAAAGATTTGCACAATTTTGGAGAGACTAATATATATTTGCTTAAAGGATGTAAAGCATTTGAATAAGAATCAATAACAAGTTTTGATCCAGAGATTATCTGTAATGCTTTGTAGATTTGTTCTGAGAGTGCATTACTAAACATCTGAAGAGTGGGGATCAATAAATGCAGAAAGAGAAATTTAACAAGTATCAGCCATGATTTAAATTAGAAAAGACAGTACACAGGATTGTACAATACCTGTTTTGCTTTGTTTGCATGCACGACTTCTGCTCTACTTATTACACTGCCTTTATCTTGACTCACAAATTTTCCCACTTTTACCTTTCTGATTCTCTTCCCCCATTCTGCCGTGTGGGGCTGAGCTGTCCCACAACACTATGTCAAAGGCCTGCTGAAATCAATGTGAACTTTACAACCATATTTCATAAATAGAACTTTGTAGTAAATACAGTAATCTCTATTGATCAATTTTGCCTCAGAAAGAACTTAGAAAATGCTGAAAGAATCCACGGTAGGATAAGGTTTGAGGAAGGCTAAACACGTTTCAAAAGGAAAAGCAACAACTAAAAGAGGTAATATGGTAAGTATATAAAACAACAAAATGTAGAATGAAAGACAGAATTTGTATATTAGTATGTCATTTAGATTACCACAAAGACCAGTAACTTACCCAGAGTGAAAGGCAACAGACATAGAATGCATAAGTGCTCTGTTTTATACCATCTACAATTAACCTGCGACATTCTTTGCCACAGGCTACTACTGAAGGAAGCAGCCCAGTAAATTCCAGGATAGAGAGCAGCCTAAGATGACAACTTGATAAGGACTATCAATCCTTGGGCTTCAGGGTATAAGCCAGGACCAGCTGGGTCTCAGGAATAAGTTCTTCTTTTGTAGACACATGCAAAGCACTAGGGGTAAGCTATGGTCGAAGGGCCGATGCTACATCAGGATAACTGCTATCATGGTTTTTGTCTTGGGTTTTACAGATCTGGAGGATGTGATTTGATATTTACTGGGAGATGTTGTCCTAAAATGTCAGTATGCATGTTATGCCTGTTTAGCACTTGTGTAATTCATATTCATATCAATCACCAGAAAGATAGGAATGTTTTTAGCTTTCTGTTTATCTCAGGCAGTAGAACATTTGAAGATTTTGCATTAAAAAAATGTTACCTGTGTATTATAAGTTACACTGGGTTTGTATCTTTTAATCTAGATGCAAAAAATACTTTAAAGCAATGAAGATTAGGGGTTAAAAAGATGAGGCCTTGGGTAGCCCAAATTACATTCTCTGCTCTGAGTCAGAACTCCTGCCTGAACTCAGAGAATTGATTTAATTTCTACGCATCTGAACTTCTCCACACCTGCAAAATGGATCTGTCTAATGAAGACGCTGTGACATTAAATCATTAAAGTGCATTCCGTGTTCCAGACATGAAAAAATATTATGTAAATGCGGGGGGGCTCTTAGTGAGCTTTGTTCTGAAGTTCCTACAAACAAGTCAGACTTCTCTAGCTGTCACCTCGCATCAAGTGACTGCAATTATATTGCAACATCATAGCTAGGAACATTTATCTGAGTGAAATTCCTTTAGAGAGCTGTTGCCTGGCACCCCAGATATTCTGCCACACTTAGCCAGCCTTATAGCTGGAATTATGGTGGACTGATCCTCAAATTTCCAGGTCTGTTTGAGTTTTGTGCACACTCTCTTATTCTCTGTCACTCAGATCATCTACCAACAGTTCTTAAGAATCACTGGGCCAGTTGCAAGGTGCTATTCTCACACTGCTCAAGGCAGCACCATGGAGGCTGGCTGAGTTCAGCCCAGGAGCCGCATTTCGCCTTGTCTTCCTTTTCCTACCAACGGCCAACACAGCTCCTTCATAGTGAGAGGTATTACACTGAAGATTTTAGCAGCACACATCAAGTTAATGTGTTCTGCAACTTGTCTATTCTCAATTGTAGAAAAGGCAATCGAAATAATAACTCTCCATTTTCCTCAGCAGATCTGGTTCCACCTTGCTGCCTTCAGAGTCCATACGGTTTCTCTTTCTCCTTAAAGAGAACTCTGTCTGCCATTTGGCAGGTGCTGCATTTTGCTGGAGGGTACATTTGGACAAACAAGAGGAGGTTCAAAGGCGTGGCATTGTGTCTGGGAGCCAACTTACTTCTGCCCACTTAGGCTTGCTGCAGGGGAAAAGCTAGGACGAAGGTTGTGTGCAAGAGATAATTGGAATAAATGCTCCCAGCAACAGTACCAATGGGAACAGACTGTGTGTAAAGCACAAACACAGGGATACTTCAGGCAATGTGTGTTGTGACGTTATGCCTGCAACTGCAGAGCACTGTGCTGTTCCCTTTGAGCAATGTCACCTCCTTGTGCCTTGGATCAGGCCCAGGAGAAGAATCTCTCCCACAGTAGTTGAAAGAAGTAACAAAATGTGCTGAAAACAACCTCAATACAGGAACTGCCTCCTGCTTGTGGTGCACGTTATGATCTAGGAAATACTGTTTTCTGTTTTCTAGGGTTCTGTTTTCATTTCTATAAAAATAAATTAAAGAATCATCATAAATATCGGTGTAGTTAGTGTGAATTGTAGATGTCTTACTCTGATTTGTGATGCAAGCACCAGTTATGAAATTCTGGCTCCAGCCTCACTTACAAGCTCCGTGTTTGACGGCCACAAAGGTCACATGCATTTTGTCCAGTACAACAGGGTCATAACAAAGGAATCTCAGCACAACCTCCCTGTTTAACATGTTTCAGCCTCAGCCTGAACAGTGCTGCTATGGGGGGAAAATAGCTCAGATTCTCATAAAGCATTTGCTCAGATGGTGAGGGAGCTGGAAGTACTGTTGGTGTTATGAAGGGGAGGACAGAATAGATTCCCTCATCTATTTCACAAAGCTGAAAAACACTAATGCACTTCATCCTCTTCTCAGCTGGCCTGGGTTCAGATGACCAACACAGTAATGAAAGTCTCAATATCCCATTAGCCAATCTCAGGCCAGCCATAGTTCATTGAAGAAATGTCTTCTCTGAGCTGAGATGGATGGCTTCCTCTGTAATGAAAACAGAGTGAGAAGGAAGGCTGCATGAGGAAGACTTGTTTCCATTTCACCCCTATGCAGGGGGGATGATACTACGGGGAGAGGGGGAGTTTTGTTAAGTATCTGTTACCTTTGTTTCATATAACAAAGGAAAAACAAATGGTAACACATTCATAATTCTAGCACCAGTCTTGACATAATAGGACAAAATGGTGCCTCAGGATTCCTGTGTACCAAGCAGATGGGCCATCCATTATTTTCCTTCAGGTCAGGGGTCATCCTAAAACGAGAGCAAGCAATCATTTTGCAGGGTACAACAAAACCATTTCTTCTGCCAGCTTCTTAATCCCAGAAAGCACTACTGTCCTCTACTTTTGTCCACATACATTATCATTTTTGTCTATTATCTGGGTCCCTAGAGACCTAATAGTCTTTTCTTCAGTGTGGCTTGATCTGGAGCAGCTGTAAGCTTTGCTGCAGGCAGTGTCTGACAACCGCTTGCCTCTTGGTCAGTGTCAGTTCCCTGGGGGAGGGCAAGCATTCACTTCGTTATTAGAAGCGTGGAAAAAATCCTATATTCATTTAGATCCAGAATAAATATGTAATATTTGGAACAAAGGACCTATGTTCCAGTCCAGCTGGCAGTGCTTTTACCACTGCCATTCTTCAAGGCCAGCTCCTGCTTAACGCATGCATTAAGGTCATTTATTTAAAAATAATGGAATGTGCTGCAAAAGCCTTTTTTCCACTGTCAGTCTAAATTTCAACTTCCAGCATCTCTCATTGATCCTGAAGTACTAAGAGCTTGTATGAAACAGCACTTTTGTGCAAATAAAGATTGTTCAACTACAGTACTTGGGAGAAGAAAGCAATGGCAAAGAACAAGCCCAGTGTGTTTTTTTTTTCAAAACAACAGGCCCAAGTCTCATTCTGTCATATAACATTATGCTCTGCCTCAGGTGTAAAGTGAATGTGAATTTTGTTGATAAATTACCTCCTCCATTACTGGTGTAAAAATGGATGTCAATAAGAGGCTTTATTGTTAGCTTATTACAGGGCATCCTAGCACTTTACATGATTACTCAAGGCAACAAGGTGCCCTTCAAACCTGTTCACATGCTTTTTGCTGCAGTTGCTGTGCACGGCTGTTCTCTCCTATTTGGGGTACGGAAGAAATGGGCTCTGAACCAGCTGGCTTCTCTTTGTTTCAAGCAGGAACTGACCCTGAAAATGTGCAGTACTGCACAGATTTAGGCCCTGTTCATGGTACTGGATATGACCATTTACTTCAACAGGACAAGGATCTCACTGGTAATAATGCAGCTACAGTTTAAGTCAGATGGACTCCAAACTTCATGGATTCCAAGGTGAGGGAGCACATAGAGGATCTTTTTTCAAAGACTGCATGAAAAGGCTAACCAAGATGAAAGTGAAATGTGTTTCAAGGATAAAATCAAAGGACTGTGCAGCATTTGATACAGATGTCCAAGGATTCTGGCTGAGATTCATCTGAAGAAATGGTACCTCTAAAACCTAAGAATGAATTCTGAATTAATGCATCCAAAGAGTGATTCATCCTTACTTCGTTATTTTAGATGACTGAATTATTCTTATCCTTATCCCTATCTTTGCCCTTATCCTTATCCTTTCATCCTTATCCTTGCCCATCCTTATCGTAACGTAAATTGGAATAACTTTTTTGTTTTGTTTTGTTTTGTTTTGTTTTGTAGCTGGTTAACATTAAGCTGACTTTTGAATCAACTTCCTTTGGCTTTTTAGAGAGACACTGTGAAATAAATTAATTCTGCTGTAGGAAGGTTGTTTTTTTTACACTATTATTTTTAAATAGAAACATTCTGTTAACAGAAGCAGTAATTAGGAAAAACAAAACCAATAAAAATATTTGATAATATCTTTAAAATGTGTATTTTAGTAGGCGGGGGCTGCAGGTATTGTGGATTTACTGTAAAAAGAATGTTTTTTACCATACTTTAAGATATGTAAGACATTAGTCATTAACAGGGCCAACAGCAAATGAAGTTAGATTGCAATAGAAAATATTTTGTTATCAGAATAGTAAGTATTCTCAGTCATGTAGATCTTCTCTCTTTTCTAATTATTTTATTATAAGTTGAGAAGAGCTGAGGTCTGAGAAGAGGATGAGACTTTGAAGAGGACAAGAAAACAACATGAAAAGGCTTCTGTGGAGCCAATAGCATCTTCCCTGTATTCCACACTACATGTTGCCCTTGAGTAGAAATTTTTCCTTAGATTTGGAATGGAATAAGCCATGTTTCTTGTGCACTGAAAAGACAAAAAGGAAAATATTACTTTGTCCGTCATACCATGGGTCAAAACTCTTATAAAAAGTTAGTAAAGGTATCTAAGCCTTTTCATTATATCTAACACTGTTTAGTTCTAATGACAATAATAAAAATGTTCATAAGGTTTTACAGAAATTGTCCTAAAAAATAATTACTCATTGAGAACTTTCTCTGAAATTACAATGGATGAAAAATGAAACGTATTTTGTGATTTATTTCATACTTCCTTGTCAAGCTGTGTGATCTTGGGCTCATCCCAATTGAGAAATGAGAAGTGTATTCCCTCTAGAGGACATAATTTTGAATTTACAATCAATAAACATCACTGAGCAATTATCAGGTCATAATCAAATTTCCTAAGAAAAATTTCAGATGTGTCCCACATTTCAGATATTTCCAAGGAAACAAATCTTTACTGATCTTCAGAAAAATATCTGACCTCTGTTTGCACTGCATTTATGGAGGTGACCAGACAGCTGAGATACATCTATTTAGTGTCACTTCTAAAAGCGCTCTGCATGGTTAGTCCCTATTCTGTTCCTGACTACCATTTAAGTCAGATAGTCTCAGTACTTAAATCAGCTTTGTGATTCTACTTGGAGGTTTTCCAAACTGGATTTCTGTTGCTCAGCAGTTTTTGTCTTTTTGTTGTTGGTTGTTTATGATGAAATATTCTGAAGATTCTGTAGTATCTGGTATAGCTGGTCAGGCCAAATGTCCTGTGTAACAAAGGACAATAGCAGACAAATCAATTCTTCTATACGTTTCTTTCTCAAATGTAAGTCCCAAACCATCTTAAATTTTTAGGGTAGCTACTTAAATCTACAAGGTGAGGATTAGTATTTAAGAGGAACTGAAATCAGACTTGCCATTTCTTCATCATTTACAGCTGCTTTCCTTCAGTGCACATACTTCACTCTAATTACTGTTAATAGAAGCCGGTTGTGCGGTCTGAGGAAGTCTGAATTAGTTGCTTTTCATTCAGCAGAGATGAAGATGTGTGTGACTAAATAAAACCCTGCCATTCTGAATGCCCAGCCTACAACACTAATTGGACTGCCATCTTGACAATATGGCAAGGGCATGGAGGGGGTAATTTTGTCTTTCTTTTGTACATGAAGGTCAAGAACACTTGCAGCTGCTTTGCTCTGCAAAACACAAGAGTGGTTTCCTTCCCTCTTCCTGCTTCTGTCCTTCTTTTCCCCTTCATCTTCTCTTTTCAACAGCAAGACAAGGGAAAAAAAAGCCAGGAGAGGAAATTTGGAAAGGAACTCTTTCAATAGATTTAACTACAATGTGTTATACCCCTGGGTGAAATAAAGCTCAGGCCAAATAGCTGCAGCTCAGAAGGTACATGGTCTTATATTGTCGGTGCTTGTTTCTGCTATCTCAGTTTCAGAGTTCATTCAGTTACTGTGTTACAGCAGTAACATGCATCAGCAGAGTCATAGTGACTGTTGAGGTGGGCTGCTGTAGCAACTGGCAGAGGCTAAGACCAAGCTGGTGACTGTTCTTGTGGCTCAGACAGACAGTAAGTTACTATGCCACTGTAAGTGAATCATACATCTAAATCCTATTTCAATGCAGTAGTTAAATCTTGTCTGGATATTTGTTTCAACATCAGCTTTCTCTTTTTCTTCCTTTTTTCTTTTCCTTTTTTAAAATTTTTGTTCAAAAGGTTGTTGTATCAATTTAGGCTATGCCTACAGAACCTCATGATAAGCAGAACAAAGGGTGCTTATACAAATCTTAGCTCTGGTTTAACTGAATTGATGTGCGGTCTTGCCTGAAATTAAATAAGTCAGTTTGCTGAAGGAGATAAAATCTATGACAATATGTCTGTACTTCCCTTGGAAACACAGGAGTACTCTGCTAGTGTGAAACTATAAAGATCACTGCATCATTTCCTTATTTTCCAGCTTTACATGATATTTTCATTATTACCTAGGAGTTCTCCAGAACAATGTGCATATAATGCATTTACCTGTTTTTTTTTTTGTTGTTGCAGTTGTTCTTTTTCCATAGATTTGTTTATTCCTTATCTTTTCCCTCAGCCTCCTTCTAATTTTTTTTTTTATTGAAGAAAATAAGCTTTTCTATCAGTAGTCCTATTTTTCTTTGATAGAACGTTACCTACTGTTAATGTCTTGACTGAGTTCTTAATGAAAAAAATTCTAATAAACCAGACAAAACTATTATTACCAGAAGGATAATAATGTTTTGGCTGGCTCCTCTGTAAACTGATAACTTCCCATAATATGAAATACTCCACAAATCTGTATCCCTTTTCCTCACATGCCCTTAATTAGAAATAAATAACTATTATATATAATAAAAAATAAATAACTATTATATGAAAAATGAAGCATTCTGAGCATTTTGAAGAATGTAGTCATTATGTTTAACTATCTCATCTCTTCACTCTTCACAGTGTTTGTATCATATAATGGCCTAAATAGTGGGCTCGAAACAAAGACATCCTTTCTTCAGATTCCCTTCATCTCCATGCAAAGCATCCTAAAGAGCCTTTGTCTCACTCTCAGCATTGAGGACTGTCCTGAAGGTCACATCGCTCACCCAGCCCCTACCAGGCACAATGCACTGGCACGTCTGGTGCTTGTAGAATTTCCTCAGTCCTGACTGGAAGTACCCTCTTAAACTGACCAAGTAAACATAGGTTTGTGCACACTGTGAAATCAAGAAGAGCCAAGGCACAGGTTCAACCTATGGTCATGAAAACCTGCACTATTTCATACCATCCTACTCCCCTCCCCCCCCCCCTCCCCCCCCAGCTGATATGTTTCTGGCCCACGAGAGCTGCAGTCTCCATACAGTACTCAAATGCTTTGCAAGGTGACACAGATGATGGGTATCCCATATTTACATAGGGATGAAGATTCCCTGCAGTTCCCTTATTTTGGTTTTGGAGTAGAAGAAGGAAAGCAAGCTACATAGTCTTGACTTTGCTCTTAGATTTAAGGGTGACTACTTGTTTTTAGAGTCAGAAAATGACTTTTGGTCATATTCAGTTTAATACATCCCTTATCTGGGGACAAGAATGAATACACTGAACACACTGTACTTTGGTCAACTATGTAATTCACAAGGCTAAAAGATTATTTAGCCTTTCTTCTTTCCAACCACCTCCTAGCATCTTAAAGTTACCTTTGACTTACAGTCCTGTAGCATACCCAGAGATCTTACCACCATCTGCATTGACTGCATTGACTTTACCAGCTCAGTGGAGCCCAGTTGCTGTTCCTACTAGCTCCTGGCCATCATCCTTTTTTATCTTTTTCTTTTTCTTTTTTCTTTTTCTTTTTCTTTCAGAAAGATTAAAAACATTATATTTTGCTGGGAACTGCATTATCAGAGAGAGCTGCTTTGATATTTTATGTGAAAAAAATCCACAATTACAGCATCACTTTACAATGTAGAAATTATCACAAGCATGTCTAAATCAGAACAATTGTTCAATTGATAAGAATGTTTTTTTTCCCAAACATCATTATATTGTTTGTTTCATTTGTATGCATACTATTACTGAATTCAAATACTCATGTAAAACTATTTATCAGAAAATGAAAATATGGATCACTGTGCTGCACAGTGAAATGATACAAGAATATAATAACCAATGTTGTCACCATTATGCTACTAATGCAGGGAGAAATAAAGCCCATTATGTTATATGATTTTTATAATCAGGTAAGTGGTTCTTTTTGCCTAAATCAGTCTGAAATCTTATTGCCCTTATTTCATCTTCAATCAGAATGAAAAAGTGCGTGATTTGGACTATGGTACCTGGGAAAAAAATGAACATATAATTTTTTTGCAGTTTTGACATCCATGTTGCCTACTTGGAAATAGCACCTGCTTCAAGAAGCACTGTGAAGAAAAGGACAAATGTATGTGGTCAGATGTCATTATTTTGTTACTATTTTTGTAGAACCAGACAAAATTCTCTTGGTAGAAAGACATCATGGAAAAAAGAGTGTACTTTACAGAAGGTACTATATACTACCTTAGTCAGCTCTGATTACCCTTAGTGAAATGAACCACAAAATCACAGAATTGTAGAGGTTGGAAGGGACCTCCAGATATCATCATGTCCAACCCCCCTGCAAAGCAGGCCCCCTGCAGCAGGCTGCATAGGGAGGCATCCAAGCGGGTCTTGAACATCTCCAGAGAAGGAGAATCCACAACCTCCCTGGGCAGCCTGTTCCAGAGCTCCGTCACCCTTACTGTGAAGAAGTTCCTTCACATATTGGTGTGGCACTTCCTATGCTCCAGTTTAGGGCTGTTTCCCCTTGCCATGTCCCCACAGACTGCTGAGAAGAGGTTGGCCATGTCCCTGTGACTCCCACACTTAAGATAATTATAAACATTACTAAGATCACCTCTGAGACCTTTTCTCAATGCTGAACAGACCCTCTTCGCTCAGCCTTTCCTCATAAGGGAGATGCTCCAGGTCCTTTATCATCTTTGTGGCCCACCGCTGGACTCTCTCCAGGAGATCCCTGTCTTTTTTCTGCTAGGGAGCTCAGAACTGGGTACAGTACTCCAGGTGAGGCCTGACCAGGGCAGAGTAGAGGGGGAGGATCACCTCCCCTGACCTGCTGGCCACACTCTTTAATGCACCCCAGGATCCCATTGGCCATCCTGGCCACCAGGGCACACATCTGGCTCATCACCAACCTGTTGTCCACCAGGACACCCAGGTCCTTCTCTGCAGATCTCCTCTCCAGCAGGTCATGGCCCAACCTATACTGATACTTGTTGTTATTCCTTCCCAGGTGCAAGACTCTACACTTGCTTTTATTAAACCTCATCCGGCTTATTGCTACCCGGCTCTCCAGTCTGTCCAGGTCTTGCTGAATGGCAGCACAGCCTTCCAGTGTGTCAGCCACTCGTTTCAGGAAGCAGCTCAGCCACTCGCTCTCTCTCTCTGATACGGTATGGGGGAGAGAATTAGAAAGGTAAAAGTATGAGAATTCATGGATTAAGATAAAGGCATTTTTCTAGGTGAAGCAAAAGCCATGTGCACAAGCAAAACAAAACAGGGAATTGGTTTGCTACTTCCCCTTGACAGGCAGGTGTTCAACCACTTCCAGGGAAGCAGAGCCCATCACATGTAATCGTTTATTGGGAAAATAAATGATATCACTCCGTCTGTCCTCTCCTTCTTCCCTCTTTAACTCAGCTTTTCTTGTTCCACATGATGTCCTATTGTATGGGATATTCCTTTAGTTATTGAAGTCAACTGTCCAGGCTTTGTCCCCTCCCAGCTACTTGTGCACACCCAACCTGCTCACTGACAGGTCAACATGAGGAGCAGAAGAGGCCTTGACTTAGTGCAAGCACTGCTCTGCAACCACTAAAATATCTGTGTGTTATCCAAAGCACGACAACATACAAGCTTCTGTGAAGAAAATAAACTCCATCCCAAGCAAAATCAGGACAATCGGTCTGGGTTTAATCATATCTAGAGCAAGCATTTATTTTCCAATACCATCAAATCAATTTCAGCATGAATTATTTGACTACACTGATTTTGAGGCAGAAAAATATTCCACATTCCCAGATCCAGATGACTCTAATTGCAAAGGTCTAGCCCCACCTCAGATTACATGGCAGACCCTTCCACTATCCCATACTCTGTTTTTTATGCAAAAAAAAAAAATAAATCATGGTTTGTAAAAGAATAGAGGTGCAATCTCCATCCAGGACCTTTGTCTGTTCAGTTTAAAGAGGCCAGAATCACCGTGGACAACCATCCGCAAAACTAGATGCAATCTTTATTGAATCAGTTCATCCAGTTAGAATCCCCCTGTAACTGCATGATTCTAGATTCTTTTCTGTTCCAGCTTTAAAGTAGAAAAGGATATATATATTGTTACATGTACCTTCATGTTTTTTAGGTCATTTACACTAAAAAGGACTTGCAAGTATTCAGTAGCATACCAAAAAAAAAGAAGGTCCTTGAAGCAAGCTTAAGAGGGATCCTGTCAGCAGGTAGGTCTTACCTGTCTTCCAATTCCATGCCCTGGCTTTAACCGTAACCCATCTAATTTCTGCCTCTACTACCATCAGCCCCCAATCCCTGGAGCTAATCTACCTGCTCCATGTTCCTTCTCACCAGCTAGATGTACAAAGTACCATGGGAAAATGATGCTTTCATGCTACAGAAACCAGCAAATCAGAAGTAAAGCAAGGCACAGCTGCTGCCTTGATAAACCCCAGCCTGAACTCCAGGCTGAGGCCTCAGCCACAGGCTGCAGAGCAAAGCTGAAGCAACAAAAGTGAATTGCTCAAGGGAGAGCAAAAGTTTGAACATGAGGCAAATGAAGCATGAAAAACGAAGCAGTGAACCAAGCAATTATTCACCACTACAAGAAAATCCATTAAAGAAAAACAAAGCCATTTACAATAGTGCAGCTGAGGGAGGTAGAGATGAAAGCATGGAAAACAATCCCCCTGAAAAGCTATCTTGAAATTCTCGGACTGAGTAAGAAAAGTAGAAGGGGAGTGGAGGGGAAGAAAAGGAATGGGGGAAGGAGAAAATATCAAAATGCAAATTAGCAGGCTTCGTTAATGGCTTGATTCCAAAACATGCAAGAAAAGAACACTAAGAAAGGTCTATTGCCTTTCTGGGCATGGTGCCACCTCATCACACATGAGAAGAGAATCCCAGATGACTCAGATGGGTTACCAACATATCATAGAAATAGTAAAATAACTGTTAAAAAACAAAAAAAGGGGGGGAGGGCATTCCTCTAATCAGCTTCAGGATATTGTCTGTTCATTATTATGTAGTTCTGCAACTGGATTCACTGCCAACAACTGTAACTGAGGTGTACATTTGCTGTGGTACTCCCCTGTTAGTAAAATTCTGAACACGATAATGTTGCAAAGTGTCTTCTTCGGAAATAACCTGCTATCTACATCACTGTCACCAATACCACCAAAGACAACTGTAGGCACATCCAGTTTTCCAGAAGTGAGACCCATTATCGATAGATTGGAATCAATAGGTTATACCTTACAAAAATTTTTTGCAAGATGATTGTCATGTAGGCTCAGGGAATAGCTGAAGTCACTATCTCTGAAGGTGTTCAAGAAACATACAGATCTGGCACATGGTTTAGTTGGAATGGTGGTGATGGGTTGATGGACTAGATTATCTTAGAGGTCTTTTTCAAACCTTTAATAATTTTATGATTCTATTAAATGCCGTTGATTGCTATTCATGGCAACCTGCGATTCACACAAAGTGAAAGCAAAATCTATATTTGGAGCCAGCTATTGGTTGAGGAATCATTTAAATTTTTATTTGAGCATAGGACTTCAGTATCTACTGACCAACAAAGGAACATGGTTGAAAACCTCTGTTACCAGCATAACTGACCTAAAATATACGCAAACCCACCTAAGGGAACAGATCAAAGAGATCTGAAATGCATGAAACACTCAGACATTCTAACAACTTTTTGTTTGTTTTTAATAGAGATTTTAACTTCTGCCTTTACTAATTCAGATTTTTAGACTCATTCTCCTTCTTTAATTCTCTTTGGTTGTTACACATGCTGCTTCTATTCAGGATGTTTCTTCTGCAAGCTTTTCCAGTTCTTTCTCTGATACACTTCCAGCAGAGCATTTAGATATTCATTTTTTTTGTGTTAGTAAAAATGTTTGGTGTTGCTGGCCAGAGGCAAAGTCTGTAGTGGAGTGTATCTATGCAGAACAGGTTTTTGTAAGGATTTGTTCAATATCACATTTGGCCCCAGATTCTTGACACAACATACTGATGCATCCCTGGAGCTGACAACAACATAGTCTATGCATTTGTTGGACTTTTCCTTAAAACTCTGTCTATTAGTGTACATATATCTTGCTTCTTCTTCTTCTTCTTTTTTTTTTTTTTAGATGTTATTTATTTTGTAGGGAGAAAAGTACATATTCACCTTGCTTTGTTTCCCAAACGGCTTGAGGATACAGATCATGAAGGATGATTGAAAGCCACTTCATGGTTTGCATTCTCTCCCTTCTATAAAAACAGTGCAGACACTCTGATAGTTATGTCTGGCCTTCGTATATCAGCTTTTAGCGATGTCCTACAGTTAATAGTAATTGACAGAATTTAGCCCACTGGGTGATTGTGAATGGTTACACACAGTTAATGTTTCAATCATTCTTACATTTGTAAGACCACAGAGTTTCTTACCTGGAGACACTGCCAAACACCAACCATAAATATATGTATTTACACTGGTATAACATTTATTCTAAAACACTCAGGTGCAAAAAATCGTGTATGTGCATAATATCAGCCATTAAATATTGTTTGATTTTCCAAATATTTTAAGATGCAAGTATATGTACTTGTTATTTATAAGATAGAAATCAATTCACATGGCTGAAGTCCAGTGTAGCTGTTTTGATATTGATTCTTGCTAAGACATGACCCCATAGAGTACTTAAGAACTGGATTCAATATTTCTTTCAATAATATTTCATCACTTGAATTTTATTGAATTTGCTCAATGATATTACATTCACTCATATGTCCTGAGAGATGCTGCACTAGGAATATCATAGTTTCTAAGCTAATAGAAGTCGCACATTATCAACCACAAAAAGAAGGAGCCCATGAGACTAGCCATGTCCATCAGAAGTACCGTTTGATTTGAAAACAGCATATTATATTTGTTTTTTAGAAGTTATGATGTTAGAAAACACACTATATATTCATGAATTACAAGGTTGTACAGAATGCCCTGAACAGAATTACTGGATCCACAGAAACGTGCTGGAACAGGAGCTCCACAACCTGCAGCAGGAGTTCAAATTGTGAGCAATTCAATGATGATATAACAAAGTTTGCTCTGCCCTTCTCTGACAAGGCCAGGTAAGAGGCAGCTAGCTCAGCATGATGCTGAGGAGTCTGCCTTCACTTGGCTGCACAGGTATTGCCTCCCGTGTGACTAGAGAGCACTACAGTTGGCTTAACTTTCAGTTAAATCCTTGCTTGATCAAGGAATCTAGGGGACCTGTATATCCTTATTATTGCCTCCTAAATCCTGAGGTGGGCATAGCAATACCCATGCTGATGTCTGCAGCATTGCATCAGCATCTCCAGCAAATGAAGCATAAAGGAGAAGACTATTGGAAGGACACCAAGTTACTTTGTGGGTCAACAAAGCACAAGAAGAACTGAGATCAGATGAGCTGCAAAGCTGTGCCAGGGGTCAAAGCAGCAGCTTAGAGTGTCTGGGAATTTGCTTTTCTTCCCACACAATTTTACTCTGTTTCTCTCCTGTTTCTTGAAAATAATTGGTTGCTTTAGACTCAAGGCTCACTTATATTTAGGTCAGTACAAGCGCAGAGGATTTCAGCTGAACAGTCCAGAAAGAGAAATGATGATGTGATCCCACACTCAGCTCATATTGTCCAGGCAATTAGACTTTCAAGACACCCATTTTTACTTCTTCCTTGAGAGGAAAACTTTTTCCTCATTTCCTCCTCCTCCCAAGCAACAACACTCCTTTCTTGCCCTATTCTGCAAAGTGACAACAAAGGTAAGGGGAGAAAAACATCTAATCCATGAACACGCTTTCAAGTGGCATTTGAAACCTCTTTGTATGTGTTTTAGGATTACAGTGTTTTCTGAAATTGCCTTAGAACTTTATAAAGCCTCAAAAGGAACTTTGCTGTGTCTTTCAGATAGGTTCTTTCTTCCACAGGCTCTTCAGAGCAATACTTTTTATGTGGCTTCTTTTTGAATGCAGTATACTATTTAAATTCTCAACATCTAAAATCCACTCCTGGTATCAAAATCATCAGTTCACATAACCAAAGTAGTTGAAAATGACCCTTTTTTTTTTTTTTTTTTTTTAATGGTTCACATGGAACTGTTTATCGGCAGGGGTTATCATATTTCAGGACAAAGTCAATTAACCCAGGCAACGAAGGTGTGGCAAAAAATATTGAACCAAAACAGCCACTTATACCCAAAAGCAGTTCCTTCACAGTGAGTAACAGCCAGAAATTTCATAAGCCAAGTTAGCTCTTCACAGAAGGGCAAATCCAAAGTAGTAAAGTAGGAAGTAAAGTGGTGAAGCAAGAGCTAAAAATGGCCAGGACACACCTTAACAGAAAAAAAATAAGCTTCTTCAATTATAAAAAAAATAATCCACAAAGAATGAGTTTGTGGCACTAGCTGTAGCATAAACGTTGATGTGTTATTCCTGACATCAGCAATACCAGTAAATTCATGGACGATGATGAAAAGAAAATATTTGATGCTTCATCTCCTGGACCCACAGGCTAGCATGTAAGTGTGAATTTCCTTCAGACATCTCCTTGAGATATACTCAGTTGGAGGAAGAAGAACATGGGCTGTTCTCTGTTCTCTCTTAAATAAATGAAGCATGTGTGGGTTTGGCTTGTTTAACTTGATTTCATCTTGTGCTTTACTTGACAGTGTTTGTTGTGCCTGGAGAGGTATTTAATATTTTATAAACTGCCTGATTTAAAAAACAAAAAACAAAACAAAACAAAAAATTGGTTTAATTCCCAAATTAGGGACTGATTGGCTTCAGGGACTGTTCTCTAGGTTGAGAAATAAGCCAGCCAGACCTGTTTACAACAGGTGCCATGGTCAGTCTCCCAGAGTCTGAACTCACACTTGTCTTTCCTACAAGACCACAGAGCCAAAAGTTATCTGCATTTGGATTTGTCATTTGAAACAAAGCCAAAACGGAGGCAGTAAAATCTAATCCTTCAGACATGACCTTAATCCATTCCTGCAGTTAAAATAGTTCAAAATTTAACTCTTTCATTCAGAACACCTTTACTCCAAAGTCATTTTTGTTCTTCTCTGGAATATAATGCCCTGAAATAGTTCAGCCTAGATAGCCAACTCACAAAAAATGCAGTCACATCTTTAATTTCTGCTGCTGTGTTTCTTATGAAAACAAACAGCTGCCACCAACTGCTACTGAAAATGCAAATATTCTCTCAAGCCTGGATTTTTGTAAATATTTCAGTATTCAGCAAGACATTGCTCCAGTGCCATTCTAGTACTTGAGTTGTCCTTCAGGAGCTGCAGTGTGTCTTCAATTAATGCTTGTGTTGATTTCTTTGTGAATGCACTGATTTGCAAAGGATTACTTAGTAGTCAACTTGAAGCATAGCAAACCTCTAGACCCACAGATCTCTGAATCTAAACGGTTTTCTAACTTCTACCCTAAATATCCCGAAAGCTTCTATTTCTATGCTGAATGTGTTTATTCTAAACAAAAATTCCATTTATATTCTCTGTTTGGAAGACCCTCAGAACTACCAAAGCACTAAACAGAGAACCTTAAATCAGAACCGGCAAGAAAAGAATCTCATTTCTATTATTCATTGGAATTAGCTAAATTCACCAAAATCAATCTGCATTATTTTGTCCAATCTCTTTACAGGTATTGATGGCAGACAAGAGAGAGGAGGCTTGATTGTTTTCTTCCAGATTTCTGGCTACCTGTAGCTGTCCAAGCTGAGAGCCTAGATCTTGGGTGCTTGTGACACCAAAGGCTAGAGCCTCATTGACATTACACAGGTATATGGGTTTCTGCATCTGTTACCATTTGGTACTCTACTCACATGCCAATTATTGTGTTTGGTTTTGGGGCTCTCACTACAAGAAAGAAGCTGAGGCCCTGGAGTGTGTCCAGAGAAGGGCAGTGAAGCTGGTGAAGGACCTGGAGCACAAGTCTTATGGAAAGCAGCTGAGGGAGCTGGTATCGTTTAGTCTGGAGAAGAGGAGGCTCAGGGGAGACATTATTGCTCTCTACAGCTTCCTGAAAGGAGGTTGTAGCAAGGTGGGGATCAACCTCTTCTCCCACGTAACAGCATTAGGATGAGAGGTAGTGGCCTCAAGTTGCTCTAGGGGAGGTTCATGTTGGATATTAGGAAAAATTTCTTCTCTGAAAGATTGGTGAGGTATTCGAACACACTGCCCAGGGAGCTGGAAGAGTCTCCATCCCTGGAGGCGCTCAATGGACTGATGGTTGGACTGGATAGTTGTCCCTTCCAATCTTTATGATTTTATGATTCTATTATTCTAATTTCATACCTAAGAGGCCTTTAGGCCAGTACCCAATCCCAGGTGGAAGGCCACCTCTCTACTGCTGGGTATACAGGAGAGTGAGAAGGTAGGCAAGGGTGCCTGCTGTCCATCCATGGTGCTGCTGTTGGGATATTGAAATGACAGGCATCATGCTGACAGTGGACAGCACTGTCTGCATTGCTTGGTTCTACTTCGTTTGTATAGATGAGTGGTTGAGATCACAGGGAACGTTCTATTTTGGAAATCAGTTTCCTGTCATTCCCTATGAAATTTATTGGGATTTCTAGCCTGAGAACAGTTTTAAATTTTCAGCTTTCATTCTACTTCCAGGCAGTAAGTCACCTTCACAGGTGACATTTTTGAAGTTCACTCTTCAGCTCCACTTGATGTCGTAACATCACTAGTACATATTAGCTCTTACTAATGAGCTCTCCAAAAAACTTAGCATTGTTACTTTCTTGCCTACTTATTTCAGAAGGAATAAAGGATTGAAGATGCTGTGCTATTAACTCAGAGCCCTCTATTCCCTTAGATTTGTACTTTAACTATCTCTATTCACTGCAAATGCACTTTACACACTGCGGTGTCAAGAACACATTATCACTTTTTTACTGATCTCCTTTTCTCAGGTGCCTATCACTGTGTGTGTTGTAGAATCAGCAGCTGTATGTGCGTGCATCCAGGCTTAGCAGCTGCTTTTGTAGGATAAGCTGTGGTATATTCTGTACGTGAAATAAGATAAATGGCCAAATCCCTCAAATATTTTACTTTAGAGAAGGGCTACGATGCCATTTAGAGCAAAAGTATTACTTCATTAGCAGTTTCGCAGCATGCTTCCCCAGCTCCAAATTTTCTGGGTATGGGATTACAATTCATTTGTTCACTCCAAGGGAAATACTCATTTTGTATCATGCCTGCTATATATAATACCATGCTACTACACTGCACTGCTACAGCCTGCAGCTGTCCAGCTGTCAGGGAAAGGAGCCATCCTGGCAGGGCCACCTGTCTGCTGCCTGCCACCTTGGAGCCTTGTGCTGGTGTCAGGCTCTTGCTCAAGACTCACCCTGGCTTTCAGATTCTTGGTCAGGTCTGAAGACAAGCAGCCAAATGGCAGTATTTGTCCTCCAGCAGCTGAAGTTAGAGAGTGCCATCTGTAGAAATGCAACAAATATTCATTGTCTCCACTAGTACAGGAGAGCATTAGAATTCCGAGGAAGAATTAGGGCCCCCAGACTCCTAACCAAAGTGGAAAGCAGAAGACAAACTACCGATAACACCAGCAGATGGTAAAAGGGAGATAATAATGAGCAGTGTCACAAGTAATGGTTGCAGCTCAGCAGCCGCCACAACATTATTGAGTGTTTGTCATGGAGGGCTTGGTGTGACAGCGAGCCCTCCCCAGCAGGAGCCGTCAGCTCCCTGCAGGTCAGATGGTGCCTCCTATGGCTGAGTTCTACCTGCGCTCCACAGCGTATATTTTTTCCCTCTCCCTTGACCTCTGTGACTACTTATAGATCAGAGACTGCTATTCCAGTATTTCTGTAACCTCTGGCAGCATTTAAAAATGTGGGCCTAGAAACTCTCCTCTGTTAAGCATGGAAGTCAAAGGTGTGAGGACTTTGGGATAAGAATGCAGGCTAATTTCAGCCACATAAAAGAACAGAAGAGAAAATCAATACATCTAAACAGAAAAAAGAAAACCTGAAGAGAAAAAATAATTCCCCAACCTCTGCGTGGATATGACAAACTGGAGAGCAGGACTGGAATACAAAGCCTAAAAGAATTACTAGCTGGAGTTCTGTCAAGATTGTTCCCGTAGGTTTTCCTGGGTCCTTCTCTCTACAGCTCTTAAACTGGCATTGACAAAGGGAGTACAAAAGACTTAGAGCAATATTTTGCTATCTACAGTCTTCTTTGCTTCTCAAGCTACACAGGAAAAGTGAACTTGTATATCTTAATAGGATTAACATTATAAGATTTCAAGTCATAGTTTCTTTCTTTAATTCAAACTAGATGGGTCAGTTCCTAACAATACTCTAGATAGGATTATCAAAAGTCCTCATTGCTGGCCTAATTCCTCACTTATTCAAGTCACTGGAAAGTTCTGTGCTAAAAATTGGAAGTTAAGCAAACCTCTTGTATCAGAGACCAGTAAGAGTTGTGGTTTTAAAGGCAAGTCCTTTCTTGGACTATCTCTACCTCAGTCGCTTACTTTTTATCACAGATCCGTTACTGGTACACTGACATGGGATTCAGAACTAAATCCTCCATCATGAAGCAAAGGAGAGACCAACTGTCTCATCCCAGTATTAACTTATGTCAACATTTGGGATCTTGGAAGGTCTTATGTCACGTCTGGTTTAGAAAACAGTTAGCAGGCAGAAATCATCTGTCACAGGAATATTGCCTTTTCTATGGTTGCCATCAGAGTATCCCTACTAAATCAAGTCACTCACAAAATGTTCATGTTTCAAAATTAGAGACAGCCAAAACTGAAATCCTGTGGCCACTAAATGAGACTGGAAATCCCAGAAGAGAAAGCTAGGGACAGGTCAAATTGTGTTGCTACTAGAGGGCATTGCATTTTCATCAACCTGTAAGTAGTTGTTTAATTTTCCAAAGCAGTTGTTTATTTTTGTCTTGTTTTGTTGTTGCTTGGGTTTTTGTTTTTGTTTTGTTTTTTGTTTGTTTGTTTGTTTGTTTTTGCATAGAACCTGAGAGTAGTGCCAGAATTTGACAGTATCCCCTTGTTCTGACTATACTGATTTGTCAGTGGGCTTGGATTCATACATGCACAGGCAAGCAGAAATCCTCACTTCTGCATGCAGACAGTGTACTATATATGAAAACTGCTGGTTTTGAGATTGAATTTCCTGCTTACCGAAAATGAAAGGCAAATCTGGCCTGTTTGCAGAGACTCGGGCCATAGGCATTAACAACATTAAGTTTGTGGTGGATTGCCAACACACCTTTTAGAACAAGTGCCTACAACCAGAGTCCTAGCAAAAAGGAAGGAAAGCCAGAGTCTGTCTGTGCACTTTACAACAAGAAAACAATGTGTAAGGTGCAACATGATTATCTGAAAACTATGTTTGATCACAATTTTTACAATACCACCTTATAGATCCATGTTGTAACCATTGGTCTGTTTGGTGTGTTCTTACTCTCCGAGTATGGGATGAATCTTCTAAACTTGAATCTCAAAGAGCACTTACATGCACTGGCTCCCCTGATCTCCTGATCCTTTCCTTCTCTCTATTTCCCTGTATAAATATGACACATCAGCAGTAAGACTGAAGGTAACCAAAAGAGGGAATTCTTTCACCTTCTATTTTTTTTAAATGCCACTGCTTTTTTTATGATGCTTTCTTTACCACCTAGCCTTCCAGGTCCATCCTTTTACCACAAGATTCTTCGAGTACTACTAGAAAAAACATCTCTCCTTTAGCCTGTCTTCCTAGGTCAGTGAAACTCAGGAGTTCCTGTCATGGAATCATAGAATCATAGAATCATAGAAAGCCCTGGGTTGAAAGGGACCTCAAAGATCATCTAGTTTCAACCCCCCTCCTGTGGACAGGGTCACCAACCACTAGACCAGGCTGCCCAGAGCCACATCCAGCCTGGCCTTGAATGCCTCCAGGGATGGGGTATCCACAACCTCCTTGGGCAACCTGTTCCAGTGTGTCACCACCCTCTGAGTGAAAAACTTCCTCCTAATATCTAACCTAAACCTCCCCTGTTTCAGTTTAAAACCATTCCCCCTTGTCCTATCACTATCCACCCCCATAAACAGCTGTTCCCCCTCCTGTTTATACGTTACCTTCAAGTACTGGAAGGCCACAATGAGGTCTCCCTGGAGCCTTCTCTTCTCCAAGCTGACCAAGTCCAGTTCCCTCAACTTTTCCTCATAGGAGAGGTGCTGCAGCCCTCTGAACATCTTAGTGGCCCTCCTCTGGATCTGTTCCAAGAGCTCTGCATCCTTCCTGTACTGGGGGCCCCAGGCCTGGACACAGTACTCCAGATGGGGCCTCACAAGAGCTGAGTAGAGGGGGACAATCACCTCCCTCTGCCTGCTGGCCACCCCTTTTTTGATGCAGCCCAGGATATAGTTGGCCTTCTGGGCTGCATCACACACTGCTGGCTCATGTCCAGCTTCTCATCTACCAGGAATCCCAAGTCCTTCTTCGCAGGGCTGCTCTCAAGAAGTTCTTTCCCCAAGTCTGTACCCACAGCTTCCAACAAATTCATGTACCCACCCATTTCTGTCTTGTGTGGATGTCTGCATTAGGTGACTGGGGGAGTCCACCATAGAATCGAGCAGAGCTCTACATACTGCTGTGAAGGTCCCCTACTCATCCACTGAAGGGACTTGGTTTTTCTGCTGTAAAGGGTGCCGTGACTTCACCTGCTCCTTGTCCCTATACACATACTGTTTCTCACAGTATGGTGAGTCAGCAATGCCCTCCCTACCCAGCTGAGATGAAGCAGAACAAGTGACCTTGGATGTGCTGATAGCAGCAGGAAGAGTAATCATCAGTGTCGTTGCTCAAGGGCATTTCAATCCTAGTATGTGATCCAAATGCAGAAGGTAGACAGATTTAAATATATATATTTCTTAAAGTGTGCTTAGAAGCTTTGACCCCTTTTCTGGTGACTTCTCTTTGTCTTTTCTTTTAAGAGCTAGTTCTCACTTCTCCTCTGAATCATCCTTATGTTTTCACACTGGGCAGTTCTAATATAGCTGCATTGTATACTGCTCACACTCCAGATTGACTTTTCTCCACCTAGCAAAAGATGCTGTGATTTTCTTCACACTTTCTGATCTTGGATGAAATCATCAGGCATCTGTTCAAAAATATATTTTACATGGACCCAGATCATGATGCTTTCCTCATTCTGTGCAGCCCTTGGTGGTGTTTGAAGAGTAAAACCTAATGCTAGAATGGGATATGGGCGTCTAACTCCATTTTTATTATCTAAAGTCTGAAAAATACCTCTCAGTTGCCTAGCACCTATGTTTCTGCCAAAGATATTGCCTGCTGCTAGACATGGAGAACTAACTAATTTAAAGGGTAACAAACAGATCCAGCAAAAGGCCTGAGTACTGTGGTGTTTAGTGCTGCAGTGACTTAAGTATCAGAGCTCATCTCAGGTGCAGAGATGAGGTACAGAGCTGAGCTACTTACATCCCCAGAAACACTGAAAAAATGTGAGGGAGGCTTCCCTGATAATTCACCTAACTTACAGCCAAGCCACAGAAGTCACAAAGTAATACTAATGCTTGTAGACCAAGATTAAGAGAAATTCTCAGCTCTGACATTTCAGATACTGAAGAAAGTGATGGAAGCCCTCTTCACCCAGGTACTTTTAGTAGATAGTGGGTTACTCAAATGCTGGGCATTGTGAATCAGAGGACAGTCATTTTCAACTCCTTTCTTTTGCCTGCAACCATCTGACACTTCTCATAAGGAAACTGGGGCCAATGCTCTTTAATATCTTCATCAGTGACATTGACAGTGGGGTCAAATGCACCCTCAGCAAGTTTGCTGATGACACCAAGCTGTGAGGTGCAGTCGACACACCAGAGGGATGGGATGGCATTCAGAGGGACCCAAACTGTCTTGAGAAGTAGGCCAAGGTGAACATCATGAGGTCCAACAAATCCAAGTGCAAAGTCTTGCACCTGGGTCGAGAAAACCCCCATTACCAATATAAACTGGAGGATAAAAGGATTGAGAGCAGTCCTGCTGAAAAAGACCTGGGGGGTACTGGTGAATGAAAAGCTAGACATGAGCCAGCCATGTGCCCGCACAGCTTAGAAAGCCAACCACACCCTGGGCTGCATCAAAAGAAACATGACCACCAGATCGAGGGAGGTGATCCTGTGCTGGTGAGCCTCATCTGGAGTACTGCGTCTGGATGTAGAGTCCTCATACGGTAGAGACATGGACCTGGTTGGAGTGCATCCAGAGGAGGGCCACACAAATGATACATGGAATGGAACACCTCTCCTACAAGGAGAGAGCTGAGGCTGTTCAGTATGCAGAAGAGAAGGCTCCAAGGTTAGCAGAATCTGTGGTGATAGAACAAGGGGAAATGGCTTCAAGCTCAGGAAGGATAGACTTACTTAGGTTAGTTATATGAAAAAAAAATCTTTTATGGTGTGGGTGGTGAGGCACTGGAACAGGTTACCTAGTGTTGTGGCTGATGCCCCATCCCTGGAGACTTTTAAGGTAAGGCTGGATAAAGCCTTGGGCAACTTGATCTAGCTGTGTATGTCCCTGCTCATTGCAGGGGAATTGGGCTAGATGATCTTCAGAAGTCCCTTCCAACTCTAAGGATTCTGTGATTCTAAATTATCAGATCACCAGAAAATATAGTAAGACACTCATGAATGTGACTATCTTTCAGTTGAAGCTCTTCCAGTCTGAACAGCATAAATAAATAGCCTTCGTGCTGGAACTTGAGCCAGTGGAAATATTCCACAGTCTGGAGTTTAGAACACTCAGCAGGGAAGGAGAAGTTCTAGAGGTGCAGACATGTTCCACTGAATTTTTCCATGTTATACACAAAATAATGCACTGTTGCCAAGAAGAAAGATGAGAACATCATTGCTTAGATAGACTACAGCCTGATGATTTGACTGAATACCTAAAGGAATAGGGATGGAAATGTTTTGATCTGGTATTCATCTCCACAGATAAAAAAGATTTGAACATCGAACACTGTAACCTCTTCAAGCTAAGCAACAATCTGCTTATCCACTGCTCAGAGAGCTGGCATAACTGCTTTCATGCTTTGGATATTTACCATGCTGCTATCAAATGTCAGTCAGGGTGCCAAAATCTGCCTCAGGCCTTTCCTACAGCTCAACATCACACAGAAACCTATTCCACTTAAATTCTGCCAGACTTGAAATAAAATTCCTTGAGGAATTTAATCAGTTTCCAGAAAACTTTGTGTCATTCATAACCTGTTGTATTTCATCAGCCATTTGTTTACTAGCACTTGTAGAAATAACACTAGCAATTGTAGAAATTTAATACAGTGTCAGTGGTTTATGGGCTGGTTCGGCTCCATTCTGTGGCTAGTGGGGGTGGGGAGGGGGACACACAGACCCACACCCTTGGAAAGGGAAAAGGGTGAAAGGGGAAAGGGTAAGGAGATGGGCCTGAAGACAAAACAGCAACAATGATCTGAGGAGAAACAAACAAGTTTACTAAATAAGATATTGGAATGCAAGATAACACAACATAATACAATATAATTGGAATTGAAGCTAATAAATTGAGAGCGAGTGTCTGAAAACTGAAGGTGTTACTCTAAGTGAGCTGAGGGATGCGGCACCCATGACAGAGACATGCCAGAAAGTGGAAAAAAGAGTCGTCTCATGATCTACAGTTTTTATCTTTCCCTCTGTACAGAAAACAGTAACAGAACAGCGAACAGTCTACTGGGAAATGTAGCTCTTCTTCTCTTCTGGGACAGGTACTCAGAACTATCCACGATCCACAGAACTAGAGCATTAACTCTTTAATGCACTACATGATGTTATGACATGGAATACCGATCACAAAAAAGATCATAAAACCATGACATATAGTCCGTTCTATTTTTCATCCAGAGAAAGAGCCATATAATCAGTACCAAACCTTTACAGCTGGACACGGTAAATTTTAGGAAGATTTATAAATTAACATACCAAGAAAAAACTCATTGTATCTCTTAAGAAAGGTTTATTGCTGCAGTGGAAATTTCAAGAATTTCTACTCCTGAAATACAGACTTTTCAGTGGGTCTAAATCCTCAGACTGGATGCAAAGATCTGACTAGATGAAAGTAATTAAAAACAGGATACAGAAGAATTTTCAATGACTGTTTAATGATGTGACAAGTTGTCCCCATGTTAAGATATTATTGTTCTTAAAATGTGCGTCCTCTTCTTCCTTCGATTCCTGTAGCAGAATATGTACCAGAATCACTTTGTGGGGAAAAAAAGAAAAAGAAAAAAATAGAAAAAGAAACATAAAAATGTCATGTGTGTAAAAAGCTGAAGGCAACAGCAGAGTTGAGTGAAGGTAGCTTTTTAAGTGCTCTTTGTGGAGAGATGTTGTACTGTGGTTTAGGGAAAAGTGTCCCTATGTATGAATTAGAGGAAGAGACTGAAAGAGCAGGATTCTCTGTCTGGGATCATCTCCGATTATCATTTCAATTAAAGGAAAAGTAATGTGAGCAGCAGCACAATAAAATGTTATTCTCATTTTATAACAGGTTTGACAGGCTTATTTCAGTGCGTCCTGAGTGAAGAGTTTGTTCAGTCAGCGCTCAACCTCAACCGCATATTCCTGGCAACAAGGATGGGCACAAGCGCAAGTGAAAGAAGATTAGTGTAGGTGTCATTTAGAGCTCTTGGAACTCATTAGTCATCTTCACGGAGTAAGAATGGAGGTGATACCCTGCACATAACATGTCAGCAAAAGGTGACAAAAAGTCCTTTCTGACTTGACAAGGGCACTTGACAGTGCTTTTCCTTAACAGTTGACCACTAAGTTCGAACAGGAACTTTGTGACTGAAAATAGTCATTAAACAAGGAGCAGTTTTAGTTTCCTACTGCAGTTGCTACAAGATAACTCATACTCTCCAGAGACGTGCTTTAACTAGCACCCACAGAGCCAACATCAGAAGGGATGTTGTTTTCAAACCATGTTATTTGGAAGCAATATTTGGAAGCAATAATATGGTGGAAAAACATAGTAGGTATTGGCAAAATATTCCTTCACAGAAGCTCTGTAACCCTTCCTGGAGATGGACGCTATGCGTTTTGACAAAACACAAGAAATCAACAAATCATGGAGCATGCAGGAGAACTTAGAGAGGAGATCCATCACATGATCTCACTGTATGGAGAACACAATATTTGTGGATGAAGTGACTTGTATTTTCCCATGTTTTGTATTTATTGTGAACACCTATCTACTGAACACAGCCTTAATTTCTGCAGATATTAGATGTTGCTCTGTTGTATAATTCTACTGTCTTACATGTGAAACTAACTCCCAATGACTTGAGTGCAAACAGAACTGAAATATTTCCTGTTTCAGAAAGTGTTGCACAATGTGTGTATTGAAGATCTGTAGCTTTTTAGAAATTCAAAGGTTATCGGACCAGATTGAAGGGCCTCATTTCTGCCAACCTTCAAGTGAAACTTTCTACTAGACAATGTAGTTTCCACCTGAATAATGTAGTTTCCTTTTCTGGTGTTTTGTTTGAAGTGTTTGCATATGCTAAGAGTTTGTATTTGTTAAGGCAAAGTTTTATCTAATTAAATACATGAGCAATTCTAAAGGATTTCAGGGGAATACATCTGGTACTAGGACTGAATTCGTCTTCCTTTCACTATCTCATCATAAGAAACTGTCTCTTTGCTAAGTAATTTATTCTGGATGCTGATCATGCCCTGTTACTTAAATCTCCAGGCTTATTTTTTCCCCCTAAATTCTCACATGCTCACTGTCTGCCATCTTTGCTAGTGACCCTAAAATGCCTCTTCTGTCTCAAATACCGAGACAGTATTCTTCCTCCTTGTTTTTTTGTTTGTTTGTTTGTTTGTTTGTCTTAAAACTGGTATTTCAAATTCTTTTCAGGATATTAATTGATCCCAGCAATTGCACTTCTACTTTTTCTCCTGCAGTGGAGAATGTTCATTCATTTTTTGAAAAAAGGCTGAAGTCCAGTCTTGCCTTGTCTCACATATGATGTCCAGTGATGTACTGAGCCCTTTCTGAAGAAGACATGATTTTAGACTACTTATGTTCCAGATGGGCTTGTTGGTTTGGGAATTACTCTTATTTCCCTCCTAGTCTTTCTTCATTGATGACAGGCCTTAGACCTCACCTTGCTGGTGTCTAGAGAGCTGGCTGGTGGTGCTGTGCACCTCATGGACTGTGAGCCAGGGGTTTGATAGCTGCCTTGTGCTTCTATTTCATGGAGAGCTCAGACTCTCAGGGACAAGAGGTTAATTGGAACAGATGGTATTTCAGAAATTGTATGATGCCCAGAGATCACATCTTTCCTTTTCTGAGCCTTTTCTATGGTGTTGGACTGCATGATCTCTCTTGTTTTTCTCACACTGAGTTCCTTTTCATCTTTTGAATTACTGCAAACAATGGCAATCTTTACAAATACTACAAGCCTTTTTTATATGAGGCATTCTTCCCTCTAGGGATACAAGTGAAGCAAGAAGTAATTAAGGCCATTTTTAAGAGCTGTATTTCCCACTGTATAGCCTTAGCAAAAGTTGTGTCTAATTTATACTTCTGTGGTGTGCTCATGCTCTCTGCTGTTTTTGACCTCTTCCTTTGAAAGACACTTGTATAACTTCAAAGAGGTTTCAGATTTACTTTAAGTGTCCCCAAAAGGGATGATGTAAAAACTTCTTGACTTCAGACCATTCTGCTTCTCTCAGACTGGGAAACAAACAGAGACTTCCCATATCTCTGGAAATCTGCTCTTTGCTGGTTTGAAAGGATGCAGCAGAAGTACCTCTGAGACTACATACAGAATTATGTCCCAGTACTACTTCTGTGAGTGGGAATGAGAAAAAACGTGAAGGGCTCCCCCTCCTCCCAGTGATTCATGTCCCAGAGCTCATTATTATGAACAGCAGATAAAGAGGTAAGAGATGGAAACTAAATCTGAAATCATAAACTCATTAACAGACATCTATGACCATCTCCCACATGGCCATGAATGTGGGCCATCAGGTATTTCTGAATAGCTGTTGAGTACACTTTCTGAAGTGTACCACAGGGAGAACAAAAGTTTCTTCAATGAGTACACCTCCTCAACAGCCTTGTGGTGTGGTCAAAGTTATACAAAGGAGTAGGTGTAAGCAAAAGAATGCAGCTGAAAAATACTTGTGGTCTTTCTCTCCTAGGAAAAGGCTTAGGTGTTGGCCAAACCACCTGTCTCTGTTCATAAAGGTTCAAATACTGCAGTGCATATTCTATGTGACCACTTCCTTGCTGGAAATCAGTCAAATCATCCAGTGATTGAGCTTGGGGTTTATATGTTGCTTTGAAATCGAAGCCCAGAAACACCCTGTGTAAAGAATTTCCTGTGATTTGTCACCAACTTCCCATCCACATGTGAATACACCATCTCATTACATCTCTTCCAGCTGTTCCATAGGGGACTATATCACATCAAGGCTTATCTCCAAGCAGCTCTGAAAGTTTTTTGTTGTGGAAGATTTTCTTAATCTGTGGCTGGGAGTGATGGAAAACTGTGAAGGTTTAAGACAAATCTCTCAGGCCATCAGGACAGACATAATAAGTGACTGTTCTTTGGCATTAGTAGAACTACTTTGCTGACTTTAATGACTGTGAGAACCAGAACCTTATAGTCTATTCATCTTGTGACCTAATTGTCATATTTTCTTGGAAATCTTCTGGACTTGGACAAACCCTGAAGTTTCTTGAAAACCCTGGGACTCTTTCCAAGGATCATTCATAAGTGTCACCTTAATCAGTTTGAAATCATATGCCTAGAAAAAGAACCTAGTCATAGGTGATAACATGGGTCCTTCTGTTAGGAGTCATAGGACAGAAATTTTAATTTAGATTCAAAAAAATAGATAAAGTTCACATAAAATCAGGGAAAGCAAGCAAACAAACAAAACACCTTATAAAGTCAGAACTCTATCTGCATCACAGATAACTAAGACATTAGGAAAAAGCTAAACTTAATTTTGAACTATTGAACTGAAGTCTCACAGTTTAAAGAAATGCACATGGTCAGAAAAATTACAAACCAACTGTGCTCATAAGGCTGTCTGTCCTGTTTTGGGCTGGGATAAAGGTAATTTTCTTCCTGGTAGCTGGCATGGTGCTGTGTTTTGGATTTAGTTTGAGAATAACGTTGATAATACACTGATGCCTTAGTCGTTGCTTAGCAGTGCTTACATTAAGTCATGAACTTTTCAGCTTCTCATAACAGTAGAACTGACTGTCAGAAGAAGATTGTTGAACTTTGAGGAGTCTTCCCTGTGGGGTGTCCCAGATCAGGGTTAGTTAAAAGTTCACAGCCCACTTCAGTCCTGGAGAGCTCAAAGGGTTCTCATTTGGAATTGCTCTTTCTAGAATTGTGAGATCATTGACTTTTCATCAGTAATTTTCCATGATTCAAGTATTTTTCTTTTATTTGGCTATGATTCAGATTATGCAACCCCCCCTTAACACATCATCATGTCTTCATCAATTAGCAATGTCACAGGAACTTAGGATGTGGTCAAGGGGAGGACTGATCATCCCATGCCTGAAGGATACTGGTAAGTGGGGAATGGTGCAGGGTCTGGCTCCACCACTCACATTCTGTAGATGATAAAGAAATGATGTCCTGTCAGCTCTTCTCTGAACCATAAACCAGACATGTAGACAATAGCAGAATGGTGCTATGCCTAGAAAGAGATTCTCCACCATCGGAACACAACTCCATATCTTGTGTTTGAAAAAGAAAAGAAAACCTGGATCCCATTCATGGTTTTATGTCAGAGGAATCCTATTTCACACTTCACTAGAGTTTCCAGTCAATTTCACTATTTCACATACCTAAATAAAATAAATATACCTGAACAAAATAAATATAGAAATGAGACTCTCCCACATATGAGATTATGAAAATCTAGAGTCTTGTATCATTTAAAAGCAGAGTAATAGTATGTGTTTCTGTCAGAAAAGATTATTGCTGCAGCACAGCCAAGGAGGTTTTACATTTTTTAAATATCCTAATAAAATTTCAATTTATTCACAAATATTTTATTAGAGAACTTACACTGTTAGAGGAACTGTTCCAGAGAGCTCTTGGAGAAGGCTATCATCATTGAAATGAGAATAGTCAAAGACTGAAATAGAAGAAAAAGATATTTGGTTGCTTGCTACTCCTAGTAATACCAGTTGTTAGGGTGGATGCCCTTGGGACTCAAATCTAATCAGAGAGACTATGCTATTGATATGGGATCTATATATACAGCCAATACTTTAGAGAAGCTAACATCATGTCTTTTTGTGAATGACTATAGTTTCCAGTGTGCTTTCTATGTTTCATGAAATTGTAGAATCACAGAATGGTTTGGGTTGGATGGTACACTTAAGGATCATCTTGTTCCAAGTGCCCTGCCATGGAGATTGAACACCTTCCACCAAATCAGATTCCTGAAAGTTTAGCTGAGTCCTACCACCAGGCAGCACCATGGTGAGAAACAGTTGAAGCCTCTTCTGATGATGTCAACAGACATAAACCAGGATTATCGAAAAATGCTCCTTAATATCTTCCTATAATTTAGTATCTTGGTAGAACTGTCCTTTTTCGTGACACTTCCCTCTCCTTGTACTGAAAGTTCTGATGTGAACACTCAAAGTAAATTGGGATAACAATCCAAAGTTCCTCTTGTAGGAATTCTTCAAGGGTTCTTAATACTGTGCAATATTCCTTATGTCTTTTTCCAAAGATCTGTGTACACTAGTTTCAAAGTAATCTGTGGCATCAGGATATAAAAAGAGAGAACAATGGAATTAAAAAAAAAAAAAAAAACTTGAGAAAAATTCCTCAGATATGAAAGAGTATTTGTGCATAGATCAGCATACATTCTATTTCTTTGTTTGCTTGTTTTTTTATTGTAGAGATAAAATATCGAGACCCAGTGGTCTCCAATGCCAAGAAAAAGCTTTGATCCAAGAATAAAAGGCTGACGCATCCCTATCAAAACTGTTAATGTTCAAGTTCTGTTGATATTTTGCTTCTACTAAGAAAAGAAACAGTCCACAAACTGTAAGTCAGTGATGTTTTGGATACGTGATGGAAAGAAAAGCAAAAATTGAGTTGTTACAAATTCTTGTCTCTATTCCTTGTATTCCTTGGAAATCTCTTAGAAGATAAATAAATTATATACACCAGTGAAAGATATGTTGCAGCATTGAGTCTGACAGTTGTTACAGAAAGTAGTTTACTGTTGTGAAGGCATTAATACATCAGCATTATGGCTTTTTCTTCTTATGAAAGGTTTTATTTTGTAAAGCAGTAGATGAGGAAGAGGCTTCCTGTAGTTATTTAAAGTAAACGCCTGGAGGGATTTTAAACCCAGTCAAAAAGAATATTCAAACTGCAAACTCCTGGAGCTGAACAAAACTACATCATTAATGGTATATGTTTGGGTTGATTTTTACAGTTGTGGTCAATACTCAGAGATGAACAATGCTTTAGACTACCCTACTTCTATCTGAGAGTTGTATTTGTGGTATTGCAAAGACTGCAAAACCATTGAATTGAACAGGAAGGGAAACCATTTCTCTGGCCAGTAGATCTTTCAGCACATTCATTTTTGGCAAGTGTTCTTGTAAGGAACCACTTCTGTCTTGGTGTGCCTTCATAAGCCAAATGCCATGGGAGATGGGTGATACACATAGACCGGTTCATTACTGTGACATGTGAACTTAGAAGACTCAGGAGGGTGATGGCTAATTAGAAGAAAAGCCACTTTAAGGCATATTGATTCACACTATCTAAAGGGAGTTACTGATGGTCATAATAGATGGATTGACCAACCAGCCAAACATTGCTACGTATCTTGAAGATTGTTATGGCCATACCAGACCCTGTATCCCTACAAGGAGTCTTTGGATTGAGGAATTCTGAAGGGCAGCTTGCTTAAAGACTGAAAAAACAACAACAACAACAACAACAAAAACAGATCAACAGTGCTGCAGTTTCAAACATTTTCAGAAAGTCAAAAAATGGTCTAAAAGAAAGTATATATTAGACAAACTGCAAGCAGAATTGAAACTAGTGAAGACCATGTGATGTTTGCTTTAATGATAGATAAAAATAAAACCAGGAAAAAAATACTGAAAGGTCATAAAAATCCAAACCAAATGCCCTAAGACAGTTCTCATGAACAAAATAATACGTTTGCTCATGAACAGACTCTTGCCATATGTCTTTACCTCAAAAAAGCTTTTCCTGGTGTTACACTGACTTTGTCTTGTTGCAGGGTTGGTGTGTTCTATGTCCTGCTCACTGCAGGCATGGACAGCAGAATAATCTCTTCTTCACTAGTCTTTAACATATCTTAGGGCTGTTATTACCTTCTATACCTTTTCCACTCCCATTCCATTTTTTTTTTCCCCTTTGGGTAAACAACCCCCGTCATTTTAATCTTTCCCATAGGTCATGAACTTCAATAATTGCAAAGAAAACTTTGGTGAGCTTTGGGAACATTTGTCTCAAATGAGTTCTCATTCTGCAAATCAGAGATGAAAACCTCAAGAATGTGTGACCGCAGCTGCAAATGGGCTTTCTAAAGAAAGAGGCTAGAATGTGTGGAATGGAAAACAACCAGAAAGCTGAAAAATTTGTTCTCATGTTCTGGGAAACGGGACATCACCCTGTGCTCTATCAGCATAGCAAGATGGTAGAATTAGAAACACATACACTACCAGTAGAAGTAACCAACAGCACTCAATTCAAACTGTTCAGACTGAGAGAAGGTAAAAATAATAATTGTTTCAAATAAAGTTTTCAACTGAAAAAAAAAAAAAGACTTGTTTTTTATTCCATTGCTATTCTAGTTAAATATTTGAAATAGTTTTGTTTCTCCCAGTTCAGGTTACTCACTGCTAGGATGTGTTCCCGTGATGTTAAGTGATGAGAAAGATTTACCTTTGCTCAATCTTAACAAAGTCATGAGGTAGCATTTCTTTTGTGTAATGCATGGTGGCATTTCCCTCTGGTACTGTGATTTATTATACCCACTCTACATTTTGCAAAATGATGCATGTTGCCAAGTATCTTTAATGAAAAGCGATGCCTGGAGAAATATTTCCCCAGAATAAAGAGTATAAGAGGCCACTGCACGGCCTCTCCCCATCTATGGTAATGCATGAGACAGTTTCTCCAACACAGTGAAGCATGGAGTTACACTTTTCTTATGCAAATTACAGTAAGATTTAGCTTTTCAGAGGTCCATAGATAATTAATATCTATTTCCCATAGATTGAGAAACCTGAAGACACTTCCTTGATATGAGATGTCAAGGGTGCTAAAATTTACTTAGGCAAGTTTAGGGAAGACCAGTGATCGTTGCCATGGCACAAGCTACCTGTAATGTCTTGCTTACAGGCCTTGAAGAGGCAATATTTTTCTCAATACAAGAAGATAATTTTTTTAGACAGGACTGGAGGAATTCTTTTATATACTTAAGATTTTAGACTGAATGCAATCTGCCTGTTCCAAATTCCAGTACAAAACTGCTGTCTGATAGATGGACTGAACCTCGGAAGGCCCATTCCACTCCTGAACCTTGCCTGTGAGTTCGTAGGCTCAAGCCCTCAACTCCATGCTATGATGCATGATCCCTGCTGAACTGCCCACTAATGTATGAAGCCAGTTTCCCTCCATATAAAGTAAAATATAGCCTTCTACATAGATATGTAGCCACGTAAACAAAACAAAACAAAACAAAACAAAACAAAACAAAACATCAGTTTGCATTCTAGTTACCTGTCACTGTTAAAGAACTGACTATTGTACTCCTTAAACTGATAGTCTTTGTAACAACTATATAGCAAAGTAGTGACTCAAGAAGTCAGCATTACATTGAAGGATATTATTTGACTATTTGCTGTTTTTCTCTTCCATGTTTGGAAAAACAACGAAATATAGTGAAGACTGGGGGAAACAAACAAACAAACAAACCCTGCACCTTTTTAGCCCTAATATGATAGTCCTGCAATTACAGTATTTTTTTCTCATCTGCATTTCTCCAGGACCATGCTGATCCACCTGTTGCAAGCAATCATTTGAGCTGTGAAACTCCGCTGCTACCACAAGCAAGGTCTGTGAGATGTTTTAACACTGGTCTCCATGTGCTACTGCTTTTCTATAACATGAGTGCAGTTGAACACAAATTATAGGACTACAATAGTTGATGGGAGGTACTAAGTGAGAATGAGTTTCCCTGCCTCCACTCAAAGCTTGACAGATGCAGTTAGATAATCTTAAATATCAAGTAAATTTTATATCAAATACAATTAATATTGTGTGATACATGTGACGAAATATCTTGTGTCTTGACAAAATATGAAGAAAAGACACCCTTTTCTAGCAGCAAAGAGTTTGCTAACTTGTAAGAGGGGAGGAGAAATCCCTTGGTATACATAGATTACAGGCAATGGAATTTTTCTTTGATCTGAACTAATGTCTATATATGCTTTCCTCTAAATTAAGTGATCCACCTTGGTGCATTTTCATTGGAATGATGTGATACAAACAAGCCGAAGCTCCCTTCCTGGGCAGTATTGCGTTAGGCAGTGTTTCCAGCCTGTATTTATATAATTGTCTTGAGCTATCCATAGCTTAGTATCAAGTATCAGGAAAAATTTCTTTGATGAATGAAAGCAAAGAATCTGTGTGCTGGAAAATGAGGTTTTTCACTGTCGTTTCTCTGAAAGGTTTCCAACCACACTATCATTTATTTATCACTGTTTCATTGTACTCAATGTACGGACACATATCAAGGTTATTTAAAATGTATGTATGTTTTGTGTTTCTGTAGGATTGTTAGTGTAGCTTTTTCTCTGTTTAAAGCTGCAATTTCATATCCCATTACATTTACTCTGCAATGCAATAAAGTAGATTTTCCTGTCCTCCAGTGATTTCCTGGTCTTCATTCAGAATTCCCACACTAAACGTAATATAGTAGGTTTATTCCAATCATAAAGTGAATATACACGGGGTGATTTCTGCTGTGTAGAGACTTTATTCATCTTATGGGAAAGCTAATGCATATAACACTAGTATATGAATGCAATGCAGTATCTAAAGATATATATCCTCAGGAGGCAATTTATCCAAAGAGCCGTTTTTCTGGTGTTCATTCATTTGTATGAAGGTGGTATTCCCAGTCTGAAAATGAAGCAAATGAAGGGACTTCCCTTGTGCAAAGTGATGGATGATGATTTTGTTGCTACTGTCAAGAGATGTATTAGACTAGGTTTCTCATTCTGAAGATGCTAGATGAAATGGGATTAATTTCATGACCATTTGGGAGACTGAATTTCCATTCTTAATTATAAAATGATGCCCTATTATAATTTTCTCTGAGGTACCTTGATGATTGAAGCTGAGTTACTTGACTCAGGGACACAAAGAGGTTCCAGAAGGCCCAAAGGCAAAACTATAGGCAGATGATTTACATAGCAGGATGTACCATACTGTAAAAAAATACGTTTCATTACAAAAACACAAGACAGACCGCCACACCAACTCTCCTCCTCCCTGCTCCTCCAGGTAAGAATGGATTTTTATGAAACAGCTGGAGTGCCATGATCCAAAAATATAGCACACCTGAGAAACTCTGTAATAAAATTGTCCAGGTATTTTCCTTGATGTGTGACCTTGCATTTTTCCAACATTTCAAATAAGCATGTGCTTTTATGAAATATTTTACATACAGTATCACTCACTTTTCTGCTCAAGAAAACTGATTTGCCTTGCCCATCTGTTAAGCCTTTGCTCAGGAAAGGAGTCATGCCCAGAAGTTCTTTGAAGTCGGGAAAGACACAAATGGTGGAACTTGACTGACTAAATAAAGTATCATTTTAGAGACACTACACTACCCTTTAATCCCATATAGTCTCCAGTTGCAATCCCAGCGTGCTACAGGCCCATGAATCCAGTGCTGCCCCTGCCAGGACTCTGAGGATTTAAAATAATGTGAGACACAATGTCCAAACAGAACTGAGTACAGTTCTTACAGACAGTGATGAGATGGAACCAGCGCTGGTACTGAAGGGACAGTGATGCAACCCCTGCTGGAAAGTTCAGCTCCATGGCATTGCCATTGCATTACACTGCATTGGTACCATCAGAAATATATTCATCCTAAGTGATATTCCCTGATGAGAAGCACTGGTGAAATCAAAGTCCACAGTTCATAAGTGTGTCCTGACTGGCAGTTATTCTGTGGTATTGAGGTTTGGATTTTTTTTTTTTCATTGGCACTAGTTTGTGTAACAGGATTACCTGAGTAGGAAGTGATGGTTGTGCTGATTTATCGAAAGTAAATTAATGTAACGTATTGCACTGACTTTCTCTCTCGTGTAACATGATGAGACGCAAGGACTAGCTGATATAAATTGATACTCTGGCCTGGATTTTCATGAAACTAAGGGTTATGGCTACATTTCCCTGAGACAGTGGTAGATGGGGTTAGGTTTCCTTGATGTTCTCTGATGCACGATGCTACAGTTCTTTAATATAAACAAATCCATGTCACAAAGTATCCTTGACTCCGGTATGTGGGACTGGGTTTTTCCTTTTGGGACGCAAGGAAAATATACAGTCACTTTTTTTAGTTGTTCAGTAATAACTGATGCTGTATTTCTCTGCATTCCCTGAGTTTTGGGGAAACTCGTTCTCATGCATCACTATCTATTAAGTACTTGCAGGTTTTTTATACTACAGCAAAACGCTGCAACATGCATAAATAGCTATCAACAAAAATGAGGTTGTTCCATCATCTGTGTCAGTAATACCAGCTCACAGGTAACACCTTTCATCAAGCAAGCCAATCTCATACAAGACTAAATAATAAAACTTTATTAATCATTTTCCTGCACTTTAGCAGCTTTCTTGGATATACAGAAATAATACAATTTTCTTCTTAGGTTAGAAGGGGAGCCCTACCATTATATAGCAGTTATTCTTTGCAGTCCTCAGCCTTATTCATCGTTTGCTACTTGTAAATCGCTGTCGTTCAGGATGTTTTACATTATCAAATACATTTTGATTGTTTTTATATCACAGTAAAAGTATGCATTGAATGACACAGGTTTCAGGAAAAAAAAAAAAAAGAAAGAATACTAGTGGCAATAAGCTGTATTATTTTTTCCCATCTCACACATAAATCAATTCTTCAAAATATATTTTTCTTTATTCAACTTGTGTCAGAGAATCAAATTCTCAGACATCACTGGGTATCAGAGGAATCCAGATCTGCGTGTTTCTTTCTATGTAAAGGGAGAGACAATATATTTTACATACATGACAGCACTGCAATTTAAGTTTCAGCTGTTGTGATCCTTGCTCTCTAGGTCTGCCAGCAATTGCACTGAATATTGGAATTGTTGGAGAAAAAGATAAGGAAAAGTAAAAGTGAAAAAAGTTAAGTAGTAGAAATTCCTGTGTATAGGTATTCAAAAAATACCTATACACCTATACTTCAAAGGTGGCCTTTGAAGATCTCCTTGGAGGAGACTTCACAACCTCTCTGTGCAACGTGTGCCAATGCTCTGCCACCTGCACACTGCAGAAATGCTTCCTGAGATTCAGATGAAACTTCCTGTGTTCCAGTTTGTGACCATGGCCTCTAGCCCTGGAACTCGGCTCCTCCTTTTTGCCTGGCTCCATCCTTCTTGCACCCTCCCTTCATGCTTTGATACAACTTGAGGAGATACCCCTGAAGCTCCTCTTCTCCAGGCTGAACAGTCCCAACTCTCTCAGCCATTCCACAAAGGAGAGGTGTTTCAGTCCCTCAGTCATACTGGTGGCCCTTCATTGGACTCTTTCCAGCAAGTCCATGCCCTCTTGTACTGGGGAGCCCAGAATTGGACACAGTGCTCCAGATGAGGCCTCACCAATGCTGAATAGAGAGGGAAGGATCACCTCCCCCAATACCTGGCAGCATTCCACCTAATGCAGCCCAGGATACCATTAGCCTTCCTTGCTACAAGGGCACATTGCTGACTCGTGTTCAACTTGGTGTTTACCAAGACCTCCACGTACTTTTTTTAAAGCTGTTTCTACTGGTGCCTTGGGCTGTCACTCCCCATGTGCAGGACTTTGCACTTCTACTTGTTGAACTTCATAAGATGTCTGTCAGTCCATGTCTCCAGAATGTCCCCATTCATCTGGATGACAGCACAGCCCTCTGGTGTAGCAGACACTCCTCCCAGTTTTGTCTCTTCTGCAACTTGCTGAGGGTCCACTCTGCCCGGTCATCCAGCTCATTAAGATATCAAACAGTGTTGACAGCTGAGGCACACCACTAGTTACTGGCCTCCAGCTAGACTTTACACCACTGACCGCTACTCTCTGGGCCTAGCTGCTCAGCTAGTTTTTGATCCACCTCACTGTTTGCTCATTAGTAGCTTTTATGTGGGGATCTTATGGGGAATAGTGTGAAAGTTCTCAATGAAGTCCAGGTACACAATGTTCATTGCTCTTCCCCCATCGTCTAGGCATGTCACTTATGTTTATCATATTAGTAAAACACAGTTTCCCCTTGTAAATCCCAGTAATTGATGGAATGACTTCTCCTCAGTAAAGCATGCTAACTAGTGATGATTATTTATCTGTGTGACCTATTGCATGGAACCTGCTTTAGCAGGGGGTTAGACTCAATGATTTCTTGAGGTCCCTTCCAAACCCTGCAATTCTGTGATTCTATGATTTATAGATGGCAATATCCAGGGTATTTATAAACATTTTAAAAGGACAATACCCAGGTTCTTACCATTATTAGGATTCATTATGGATTTAGTTTAGGGTAAAAGTGTTTGAAGAAACTTTTGTGGTTGCAACTCAAACTGACATGTCCCTTTGCTCCTTAGGGTCCTGATCTCACAACTATCCCATAGTGAAATGTTCACTCTCTATCTCAGCCTTTTAACATTGTAGCTGTGGAAGCCATGCTCCTACAGTTCTTCCACTTGGGCCTCTTCATGCAATGAATATTTAAATATTTAATCCAATATTTATACAAGCAGTAGACAGTATTTCAGTTTATATTAGTCTATGAGAAGCCTCTGAGTTCAAAAATAGTGCACAAAGTAGATGTCCCTATCCCTTTTATTATTACCTCAACTTTATAAGAAATTCATGTTTCTCTGGGTGCTGGTTCTCATGAGGCCCAGGGACTCATGTGAAGGAGATGCCTCTAGTGTAATATGCAATTGCACCACTAATGTTCTTTGATGCTTGCTAAATGTTGGTGGAGACCAAACGGTGGATGTGAGCACAATGAGGTGGTGGGTGGTGCCTTTCAGCAGTAGCAATGGCTACAGTGGCTCACTTCCACTGGTGCAGGCTTTTACAAGTGTGACATGCAGGCTCTTCTTCATCACTGGGGAAAGTGCCTAGCTCATGGCGGTGACTATGTTGGAAAATACATGCTGTAGCTGAGAATTTGCTCTATCAAATGGTGTTATTTTGCTCTTTGTCTCTCCTGTAGTTTCTATGGAAATAAACAGGAGGCATTAATTTTAGAGCAATCTACATCATTTCACTTCTATTTTCTCATCAGTTCTTCAGAAAAGCAGAAAAGCCCAGCTTTATAAAGCATATACTATGGAAAATAACTATTTATCATTGTTTATCTTGGAGTAACACAGATTCATGTTTCCACTTATAGTTTGAATATGGTATGTTAGAGAAACTCCATGTCTTTGGATCTGGAAAAGGATCCACATGATTCTAACCAAAGCAGTCAGCCAATTGCAGTTCCCTTCAGCCAGGAAATCACCAGCATCATGCCATTTTAAGCTGTGCAAGACTATGGTTATTCATTCATTTCATAACCCAGTAATCTCAGATTCATCTACACGCAGATGTTCTCCCACCTACACTGTTCTATTCCAGAAGCAAGCTCTGTGTGTGTTTCTGATTTAGCAGAGGGTTGTTAGTTAGGGTAGTATGGCTAGGTCATGGTTGGACTCAATGTTCTTTAAGGCCTTTTCCAACCTGAGTGATTCTATGATTCTGCATTTCATTTCCTAACATCTCAGTTTTCATTGTGCGTTTTGGCATTCACCATCATTTGATGTGGAAGGAACACAAGCTTCAGCATTGTTCTCAGGTGAAACAGACATGATACATCACGTTACATTAGGGAAATTCAGTTTGCTGCAATAGCTCTAAGTCAAGAAATCCATATATAAAATGATTCATGAAACAGAGTTTCCTGGAACAAACAGCCCCACGGAGTCGAGTTTTCTTGATTAAGTATGATGAATGATGTTCTGGTTTTTCTATCTGCAGTGATCTGTGAGACCTGGCATCATGAAAGAAAAAAGGATGCATCAGGCTGGGCTTCTTAAAAGACAGTGATAAATAAGATTTCTTCCATGTTATACAAATCGTAGAGTAGGTTGTATTGCCGTGAAAAAATTCCGTGTATTTCTTTCTCTTTTTCTCCCACATAAAGAGCTATGTTGAGCTACATTTCTTGATTTTAGAAAGCTCGTAGTAGGCCAGGAGAAAGAGACGACCTGTGTCAGCTGTCACTTTGTCCCATGTGCTGCCGTGCACTCGATGGGACGCAGCGAGCTCCGCCGGGCTCGCAGGAGCCCTGCATGTCTCCATTCGCCTGGCTGTGCTGACCTCTGCTGGTGCTTCGTCGCGGAAGGACGCTCACATACGTGCCCATTCGAAGTACACTATTTTGCTCTATTTTTAATGTTTGGAGTTGTGCTTGCCGTGTAATGATGGTCATCTGAGTCATTTGCTGCAACATCACAGTCTCTAGTTTTCCCGTCACTCCCATATTGCCCTTCCTAGTGTCATCAGAGCAGCTTTACTCTCTGGCCTGGGCTTAGTGTTTAAATGGGCCTTTTCATTCACACGAAAGTTCAAATGTTCGAAAGAATGAGAGTCATCCCTGCCTAATGGTTTCTGCCTGAAAAAATATTCCAAAACTCTACATAGGTGCAGTCATCATGTCCAGCATCTTCCAAGGTCCATTTTCAGAATGATTCTTGCCATGTTCTCTTCAGGTGCATGCAGATTTTCCTTTCACAGCCTGAAAAAGAACTCTTGATGTTTCACTGGGAATTCCACATTCACGAGGTTTGAATGTAGCCAGAGCAAGGAGTGCACGTGAAACCTCATGAAGGACTTATAGACCTCTATATGGGGCCAGTCTGATACCTACGGAAGTCGCCCAATCCAGGGCAGAACATGGAACAGGGAGCTGTATGCAGCTCGGTCAGCAAAAGCACTGAAGGAGGGAGCACATGGAGTCTCATAATTCTCCTCTCTGAATAAGGTGTCCTGAGTCATTCTTGTGCATACATTTCCTATAGGTGTCTCCTGTGCAACTAAGCAATTTCTTCCTTCACCTGGGAAATAAATACTCATCTCACTTCAGTGCAACTCAGTGAGGAGGTAGGTGTTGGCTCTTCACACCTTTTTGGTCAAGGTTGTTCAGCAGCACAAAGACGAATTCAAGATTCACTGAGCAAAATAAAGCAATACCTAGTAATCTAGTGATTATCTATTAGGTAATGCCCACATTTTTTAATGAATTTAGTGCTTCAGGACTTGACCTCTAATTAACATCATTGTCCTTTGCTACCTTTGAATGTTCTGCCTTCTTTTTGGTTATTCTCTTAGGTCCTTTCTTCACAAGAAAGCAAGGAGTGTTATTAAAATGTTCATTTCTCCAAAAAAAGAAAAGGCCTTCTTCTTTTTTGGTTATTAATTATAGCATAAGAGTAGAATTACAATACCAATAATTATCAAATAGTATTTGTATAATGATCTGTTCCTAAATTATAACCTTGTTTGTCTTTTTGTCTGTAAAATTACTCTTTCATTTCAGTTTCCCAGAAAGAATAATTTTTCCCCCATCCCTTGTTTTAAGTGGCCATCCCTTCATTCATTTGTCTCATGAATAAGAAGACGACTGAATCAATTAATCAAAGGCTTGCAGAGCAATGTAATGGTTGGTTAAACTTTGCTTTCAATGTAGAATTTAGCCTTAGAAATTCTGAAGTAGTGTTTTCCTTATATGAAAACTAACCTTGAAGCTGACAAACAACATTTTTCTTTTAATTTTCTTTTGGTATTGGCCTTATTCTGGATCAAACTGAAAAGCTGCAATAAAAATCATGACTGTAACCTCACTTTTGAGGCTTGTCTGTTAAAACATGATACTACTGCAGGCTTTTGGTTTCATACTTGTAATTTAGTGCAAGGGTAAGGAAAGGGCAAGAAAGAAGAAAACTTCTAGAAAGGTTAATTAATGGTTATGTAAATAGCTAATCCTTGTCCCAGCTGTGCACTGATGTCTTATTACAATGGTTTATTGCATGTCATAGTAAGGTATAGATCTGGAAAATGGTAGCAAGCCAACTCCTTGCCAGATTCCTGGTTAGAGACTTCATGAGATCTTGAGAAATTTTATCTGGAAAGAGTAATGTAAAGTGAGGTGGACTTTGCTGTCAGATTGTGCTAAACAACTGGAGATGTAGTTGGCATGCAAGAGGGTGGAAAACCAAAATGGAGTCTAGTTAGTTAGAAACAAGAAATGAGATGGAAAACTTCTTCAAACAATAGGAGACTGCTTTGATTACCTCACTGAACTTAGTACTTGAGGACTAGGTGTTTATCCATAAAAAGACCAGAAAGCAATTCAGAGGAATATCTTCAGCAGTATCCCCTTTCCAAATATCTGAATCTGTGCTATCTTCCTTAAAATCTCCTTGGATGTAAATCATGCACTTGGTCTCAAGCGACAGCAGTTTACACTTAGATGTGAAAATGCAAAAATTTTTGTTCTTAAAATGCATTTTGAGAACAGCATTTGTCAACTTCAAAAAAATTGTATCCTCTTAATTTGCTGGTGTCTGATGGCAGTATAGTTATCAGGGGCTAAATAACATATGTCACAGATAGGACGGAATCTACAGACCAGTCACGATACCACAGTCTAAAGTCAGGTGTACATATTTTTTCTATACTTTAAGATGAGATGAGCTTATATTTAAACAGTAGTGTTTATCAACATGCCATAATACACAGTAAAAGCAAGAATGGTCTTTATGCTCATTTGCTTTCTGGAATTAGAGAGGAAATTATTTTTCATTGCTTAGTAAAGGTAGTAACAGACAGGTTTATAACAGTTTATAATGGTTCATGGAGATGTTTGTTGATGGTTGACTGTCAAATGTAGGACCACAGGAAAATGAACTGAATCATAATAATAACTCTTTAGTTGTTTCTAATGTGTAAACAGAGAAAATGGCAAAGTGACCGTTCTGCAAGGAACAAAGAAATGCTATAAAATCAAACCCATTTGGAAAGCATTTGAAGGAGAGGCTATCGTTCTGCCTTAAGATTGGATCAAGCACTCAGTCATTTGTGACAGATGTCCATCTAATCCATTTGAAAACACTTCCCTTCATGCATACTCCATAACCATTAAATCTACTCGAGGGCTTAAGCAATATAAAGGTTTTCCTAAAATCTCTAAAGCTTCCTTGCTGTATTCAGGCATACTACTTCTTCTCCCTACCCACCTCAGAAATGAAGAACAGATTTTCCTTTTTTTTTTTCCTTTTTTTTTTTTTAACCAAAATTTTCTATTTTCAAAGCTGTTATAATGTGCTCTCTTCTTTCTTAGACCACGTTATCTTCTCTTTTTTAGAGTGTTTATTTTTCACAGATTTCTGCATATTTGTTGCTCTTCTCTCAGCTTTCTCCCATTAGTCCAGATTTCTCTTTCAGTGCCATACCTGAAAACTGGACACAGAGCTATAAATGAAATTATATCACAGAAAGAATTTATAGTTCTTACATCCGGTAGTGTTCTCTCCTGTTTTCAGTGTGTTTACCTTTTCTGTGATAATGCATCACTGATGAGTCACGGTCAGCTCACAAAACCCCAGACACTTTTCTAGAGAACCAATGAAGGTTGAGGTAATTAATTTAACCCTTCATCTATCTTTTAAACTATTTTTGCCTTAACATGGTATTCTTCATTTTTTTTTTCTATTGGCTTTATTCTGTTTTCTTTCCTCTAATCTATTAAAACAATTCAATCTTTTTTGTTGTTGTTTTGTTTTTCCCCTAGTGCTTCCCATCTTAAAAGGTTAGAAAGTGTATTATAATTTACTGGACTATCAAAAAATTAATGATAATATTGAATAATACAAGGCAATTGCAAAATTGATAACCTTAGACCTTGGCAGAGAATTGTACAGCAAACTAAACTCTAAATACAGTGTTTTTCTGGATGGTGTGCTACTTACTCTATACTGTATACACATATATCTTGTTTTCTTAAAATATGAGAATGATCATCAAAAAAATGTTGCTAATGTCACTGTCTTTGATATCTACTACTAAGGCCTGTGCTACAGTTCAAGACAATGAGATATGTTTAGCACACTTAATTAACAAGAAAACCACATGGATTGCTCTTTGTCTTTTTCTTATGTTAAAGAACTAGTAAATATTCTGTTTGAATATTGTTCCAGCATGTGACACTTTTAGGAACATGGCTTAATGGTGGACTTGGTAGTTAGTTTACTGGTTGGAGCTGATCCTAAGGGTCTTTTATAATCTAAATGACTCTGTGATTCAAATCAGTCAAAATTTGGATAATTAATACCTTTTCCCCTTTTTCAGAGCTCCATGTACTGGAGCATGATAGCTATCTTTCAGAAATTCTCTGTCTTCATTCGTAGTTATCTTGAGTCAGATTTATAGGTACTCTTGTAAATAGACCTTCAGAGTCTTCTAGTTTGAAAACACCAAGATTTCTAACAGGCCTACACACTTATTGCTCAAAGTTCCATGTAAATGACAGAAAATTAGGTATTTTCAAAATCATTTTATATGAACTTTGTTGGCTGAAAGTTTTATATTATATCAGTAATGTCACTGATTCCTTTTCAGTTAAAAAAAGTAATAAAGATTTGGTTTAAATGATCTAATTTCTCTGTAACTGTTGATTCCAAGCTGTTTCTAGTAGTACAACTGCAAAGAGAATTGCTCCTTATTTGCCCATTTTCATTAAATTAATGAAACTTCATAGAATCATAGAATGGCCTGGGTTGAAAAGGACCGTAATGATCATGTAGTTTAAACTCCCCTGCCATGTACAGGATCACCAATCACTAGACCAGGCTGTCCAGAGACACATCCAGCAATTTAGTTAATTAATTTTTAATTAAGAATATTTTAAGATTGTAAGCTTCTATCTAATGTTCTGAACTTCAATAACGTACCATCAATCACAGCACATTTTCAATCAGATTTCCTTAGCTGCCCCCCAAAAATCAGAATTACTGGAGATATTTAATTTTGTAACCAGGAAGTACAGATACCTGTTCCCACAAGATCACCTTCTCCATACCCTGCAGATGAAAGACTAATGATACATTTTCATACCACTACGAGTTATAACATATGATAGATGAAGATTTCCCAGATGCTGATCTTTAAGATGATGAGTATTTGGGTGATACCTTCAGAGCCTCTATGCTATACAGAAATATAGGCCTCTGTAATCTGTCATATTTTCTAGTAGGGCAACCATTAAATTGGAGTGATCCAATCATGTATGTATCAATTCTTATGACCAATAACATCAATTTTAAGACAAGTTACAACAAAGACCTGCCAAATTCCTTGGTTACAAATGCATTTCTTTACTAAAAAAAAAAAAACATAGAGTTGTGATATGTTAGTGATACAAGCTTTGGAAATCAAAATTACATGTTTGACTAACTCTTTTAATGCTAAGGGCTAAATATAGGAGTCACATTCCCTTTGAGAAAATACTGCCCTCAAAACTTCCTGAATTTAGACCTCTACTTGGTTATCCTTTAACACAGTACAAGAAAAGTAACATCATTTTTAAAGCCCGTGAATAATTTGAAATACACTGAAATCAGTAACAAAAGCCTTTGATGAGAACAGGCTTGTAATCAATGCCTAATGGTGGAGCTAAACCAATATGAGAGAAGAGCAAAATGGCTGGCTTCATTTATCTGTCTGATGCACATCACTGCAAAAGGCCTGAGCTGCAAGAAGCAGAGGCCAGTTGGCTGGGGTGGCTGCTGCTTGCACAGCTGCAGGCTTAAGCCTGGGCCAGCCCAATGCCACCTGTGTCAGTGCCCTATGTGATGTCCCCTGGGCCATGTGTGGCCATGAGGTATCATCATGACTTTGAAGGGAAGGAGGAACTTTCATTCAAAATGCTGAATGATGAATGTCTCCTTTTCACTCTTAGAGACACATAGGTATGCACTTTCTCCTGAAAGTGTTCAGGCTGTCCCTTGAGGTCGGAACTCAAACACGAGGTCTGAAATTCCCGGGCCATACAGACAGCTGGCTTGCCCTCTGTCTGCATCCCAGAGTGAAGAGGAAGAGAAGACTGGCTTATTCCTGAGTCTCATCCCTGCTTGTCTGAGCTGAGACCGTCCTCAGAAAAAAGAGATCTCAGCTCGTGACCAGAAGTGGATAGAAAACAGAGGATGGATGTACCTATTCTGCAAGCACAGGGGAGACCAGCATAAACCAGCGTCCCCTCTTCCCCACATCAAATGGGGCAAGATACTGGTGAGTAAATAAATATCATTTTGCTCAAATGCCCTCTGAATTTCAAACAGTTGTTGGCAGCACCACAACACCAAATAATTTTTCACTGCACTCTACATTCCTGTCCCCAAGCAAACTCACTGAAGGCTACCTTAAATGCCTTAAATACCAGTGCAGTGCTCAGGCGCCATCTGGAAGCAATGAGCGAGTAGAGGCCAAGGTGCTGATGCACCAAATTAACACGGCACCCAGGTGCTGACATGTTACTTCCAGCTCCCTGTCAGCCTTTGCCTTTTCCCCACGTGGGTTTTGGCAATGAGGACACTACTGTCTCAGGGCTGAGAGCTGCTGCTGTGCTGACATGTTTGCTGGAGCTTGGTGAGAATTGGTCAAAGTTGAAAATATTGTGACAAAAAAAGGACATGTGACCATTTTTACACATTGGCAGGACTATTTTTTTTATTTTTTTTTTGCTTGGTTTTCACGAATTTTCAACAGTACTGCTAAAAATTGTTCTTGTTTACTTTTTAAGCAATATATTCAATTCCTAGGTCTTTTTCAGCCTTACTTTCTCCAGTTTTCTTAGCTTTGTTCTTCTTAAAGCATGCATTTTCTTCTTTATTATTTTTTTTTTATTTGTTCCCTCTTTTTGTTTCATTCAAATATCAGGTGTTTGGGTTTTTTTATATATATATTTTTACTTTCTATTTGTTTATTGTATTTTATTCAGTTGTCATTTTTCCACTGGCATTTCTCTTGTTTCATCTCAGTCTTCCCCTCCTCCTTTCCATCACCATATTTACATTTCTCTTTCAAGCCCCTTTCTATAGCCCTCCTCGCTTAATCCCTGGACACACTCTCCAACCCCCATATCAATCCTTTTTCTACTTATAACCTTTTGTCCTTTTACTGTTTTTCCCTTCCCATGCACATTTTCTCCCCCTTCTCACATCCAGATGTTTTTCCCTCTCTATCTCCAGCTGTGCGAATAAATGACTTTTTTGTTTGTTTCGAGGAAGTTCAGTAAATCTTGAACACATTTTCCAGAAAACCAGAACAGCATATATGATCATTTTGGGTGAATGTTTCATGCAACGCAAACTGAAAAGAATTGATAAGTTTAATCTTGTAAAATTTGTTAGAAAAGAAGTGTTGAAGTAAAAAATTGTAAATCAAATGATGGAGTGACTGGAACAAAAACCAAAGCATTTCAGATTTTGGAGGTAGAAGTGAGGGTACAAGAATTGGCATTCCACTTCTTTTTTTGGCAGTAGTAAAGCTTTCCTTTTCCCAAGCAGGGAGCATCAGCTGTACTTTCTTGGGTATCCTAGTCCTTGACTTCCTGGAAGAGCAATTAATGCATATCCCTATTGGATCGAAAATGTAATCTTGGGTTACAAAGCATGGAAGCTTCTTGCTATCAACAGCAATCTCTTGGAAAGGAGGCAAAATGCATTTCTTGCCAATGTTCTCTGGCACTTGAATCTACAGAGGCCAAGTGCTGATCTCAGATGAGACCTGCAAAGTGAGAAACAGCTGCTCCAAGCAGCCAGACTGCCCTCAGACACATACTGTGACTTCTGCTGATTTGGGTGCGAGCTACATCTGTGTACCTGGAAGAAGAATCTGGCCAAGCACAAGCCTGAACGCCGTGCTTTTTCTGCCCATCGTGCCCAGATTACAATTAGCAAAAAGATTTTGAGGCAGAGGAGGGGAAAGAACGGAAAACTACCAATGGCTCATAAATCCCAACACACTGAAACACAGATTAGACTCCTGCTCTCTTTTTAACCAGCCTCTGCATAGAGTTCACTCAATCCTGAATTTGCTGAACTGTTCAGCTGATGTCTACCCTGAAGTAATGAATTGGCAGGCCTATTTCTAACAGTGATTAATGAAGCTTTTCAGAGGCAACCCATTATTTGATACGAAGTTAAAACAGTGGTTCATCATTAATCACTACAAGACATAGGCTCACAGATTAATAATTCTCAGCAAGCCCATTTCATTAAGGGTTCCACTCTTTCTTTTGTTAACCCAGGGCTCCCCTGTCTTCCCACCCTTCACAGGTCCCTTTCTGGTGCTCCATTTCTTGCTTTGTTTGAATGAAGTCACACACTCTAGGGGATGTTTTTCATACTCTGCAGCCTTCCAAAACTGTATTACCTTCTTTTGGATTTTAAAAATTCCTATTCCCATAGACAAATGTCTCCAATTATCAAATATGAGCCAACATTGGCACCCAGTGGCTGAACAGATTAATCACAGATACATATTCCCTGGAGCCCACCTTTTCTATTCTTCAGGCAGTTTTTCCTCATAGGTACATCCAGTGCTCTTACACAACGTTGCAACTCTTGGCCATCTTGTCATGGCCACCTGGTCATACCTATGAACTAGTTAAGGTAGGAAATGAGAAGGAAAGCCCACACTGTGCCTCTCTCACCCCTATGTCAGACCCCATTGAAGACAATCCATTTAAGTCACCTGATGGTACAAACATCACTGACTTGCACGGGACATGTAGCCCTATTCTGACTTCCATGAGGCCATAGCACCCATACGATGCTGTTAGCACCCTGCAGACATAGCAGCTCTGCAGCCACAGTTTCACCTGCTAAGAGAAGGGCTGCTCCTCAGTTCACAAATCCTGCCCCAGTTTCAAGAAACTCATACTGGTGTGACTGGTGACATCAGGAAAAGTCATATCAAGCAGATGCTTCTTGGGACTGAAATCCCTACTCACGCACACGGAATTTCATTGGCTTACAAAATTGAATACGTCCATATATGAAAAGGAAAGAATAAATTTGAGAAATAACATTCCAAGCAAGACAGTGCTAAAAAAAAATCCCTCAAGCACAAATACGTAATTTGGAAGAGTGTATCATAAATAAAAGTAAAGCTCTGTATGAAGAAAAGCCGTGATAATTAATTTATGTTTCATTCTAAGAAAGTTGCTTCTCAGTGAGCACTTCCCATACTGCAACAGTCAGTAAGCTGTGTAGCAGCTTGGGCACCAAAAGGCACTTCCTAAATACACTTCCTGTGCACACTGAAGAGGGCTGCTGTGATCACGATCAGTTATAGAGAGAAAACAGCTAGCATAAGAGAAACCAGTGTCTGTTCTGTCTGTCTGTGACCTTGTAGCTTTACTGGAGAGCTTTCCTGGTGCTTGTATGAGTCTGAACTCAGAGAACAGTGACCCAGTGTCCCACCAGAAAAATAAAAAAAAAAAGTCCTCTTGCTGGTTAAGCTCTGAGTAGCAGATCTGGGAGAGCCCTGCAGGAATGCTGGGAATGCGCTGGTTACGGACACTCAGATGGTGATGTTTTCTGTGAACAACCTCCTGCTGCCTGGGACACTGTCCGGAACAGAAACGTGCGATGCCAAACATTTGGGTACATGTAATGGTTTGCACTCAGAGTTCAGATGATGGGTTGGTGCCAGTGCTTGGACAGAAGGTACTATGTGTATATAAAACTGCCTATGAGTAAGCACATAAGGAAACATTCCTGCTCTTCAGAAATGCCCCATACACCAAAGCCTTGCCTTTAAACCACCAGAAGGATTGTTGTGCATACAGACTCCACTCACCTCAGCCCTCTCCTACACAGCTGCTTTCAGGGTGCTGCTGTGATCGTCTCTGTGCCTCTCCAGCTTGGAGCAGCACTTCAGTAAGACTGCGGCACTGCCAGCTGTGGTGCTCCCCACGCAGCATTGGCAGCCTCTCACTGGGAAATCATCCTGCACTCCCAAACACAGAAAGTTCTCAAACTCGCCCATTTTTACTGCTGGTGATTTGGCACAACGGCTGCTACAGCTGGAGGACAAGGATCTGTTGCTCATCAGTGCCCGTATATTTGCTTTGAAGAGGGTCCTCCCTTAATGTTCCAAGCCCTTGCTGAAGTCAGAGGGAAGGTTTATCGCCCCTCCCCCCTATCCCTTTATTTTCACAGGCCTTGCTCATGAACCGGTTGGAAATGCTCAGTGGGAATATGTGCTCTGTAAACAGTTTCTTCTTCTGCCTGCCTCAGCTGTGCAGCCAGGAATGCGGGATTTGTGCAGCCAGAAAAAGTCTATTCAAAAGAGGTCTGTCTCTTTAGCACCGGCAGTTAAAATATTCAGCAGGGCCGAAGTGGATTTCTCCGTCCCCTTGGCATTCATGCAATCTACATGAGATAATGAAGGAAAATCAGGCACGATCTGAAGACCGCCGCAGCCCGGGTTCTCTGTGCTCACCAGCAGAGCTCTCCCTGGGCTCTGCAGCTCTTCTTGGCCACGCCACCCAATGTGTGGCCCTGTTGCAGGACCCTGCACACCCTGCACAGAGAAGTTGGGAAGCCACCAGAAGTTAAAAAGCATCAGCGCTCCGACCCTTTGCCACCGCACTTCCAGTTCTGCACTGCAGAGTTACACGGTCCTGATGGAAGCCATCCTACTTTGCCAGTGCGACAGCCACCTCGAAGGCACCGGGGAGCTGGGATGCGAAGAGAAAATGAAGACTCTTTGTTACAAGCTGTAACGGAGGCAGAGGGAGCAGCTCTCCGTCTCCGTGCGGGTCTCTTTCCTTTAGGTGGCAGTATGAGTTTGCAGCTCCCCGCAGCACCGAGACCTGCAGGGGAGCATCCTCTGCCTGCACGCAACTATCGCCGGGTTAATTTTCCAGAAAATCCTGCACAAGCAATTAAAATGTTAATGTTGTGAGGGAAATGCCTCCGTTGAAGTAAACTCATCCGAGAGTCGGTTGCGCTCGGTGGAAGGGGAACAGTCTATTGATTTTGAACAAGGTCATATCTCATCAGACTTGCCACCTGGATTATTTTTGTTTGCGTTGATCAGCGACCGAGTCCTTGATTTCACAGCGAGTTTGAAATCACCTTAATGAAGCAGAAATTTGAGGGGGGGGCGGTTTTCCTACCAACGCTTTCCTTTATTACAGAAATGTGCTCCCTCACCTGTTTATCTCTGACCACCTGCTCACTCCGTGCTTGCTAACCTGGTTTCGCTAAAGCAGCAGTAGCTGATGCAAAACTCTCAGTCCTAGGATTTGCCATCCAAGTTCACATCATACACCATGATTTGTGCCCCGGACGGCATTGCCTTCTCTCAGAAGGACAAGGGGAAAGGGTTTCAAACTAAAAGAGGGGAGATTTTGATTAGATATAAGGAAAAAAGTTTTTTGCAATAAGAGTGGTGAGGCATTGGAACAGGTTGCCGAGATGTGGTGGATGTCCTGTCCTTGGAGACGCTCGAGGTCAGGCTGGTATGGGCTCTGAGCAACCCAATGTAGCTGCAGGTGTCTCTGTTCATTGCAGGTGAGTTGGAACAGGTGACCTTTAAAGGTCCCTTCCAACTCAGATGATTCTATGGTTCTATGATATGAATGCCTCCAAGTGGAATTCTGCTAAACGCCAGAAAAATCCATCTGCTTATGGAGCCTTCAAACGACTTACAGTAGTTGTGCATTTCACTTTATTGGTGAATATAGAAGGAAGGACTATAATAGAAAGAAAGTTTTCTACCTTGTAATGGCAATCCCTGCTGATGGGGAGGTGGGCTGCCTTGCATGCAGAATAACTAACCCCATTAAGACAAATTATACTCAGTGAAAGTGCACTGGTATTTCATTACAAGCAAAAGACACCTGGGACAGAGAAGCAGAAGCACCTAAAGCCTTATTCCATTTGCAGATTCCTAGTGGTCTCTGCTCAGAGTGTTCAGTCTTTCCTCCCCAAACCAAAGGTCACACAGATACTCTCTTTTCATGACTGTGGTCATACTGGAAAACAGGAGAAGAACAAAGAGAAAAGGTGTATGTTCTTTTTCGTTGTATCTAAAGTAGACTATGATTTTTCTAATATAAGCTATGATTCTCCAACCCAAATGCTAGGGTATTTGCATGCTTAATTGACATGTCTAATTGCCGTAATTGCACATGCTCATTAGGCAATTTTGTGTGCAAATGCTGAGTTAGGCACATAACTAGGCATAGTGTTTGCAGTGTGATCTGGTTCGGCACTCGTGGAAAATCTGTGAACAAATTAGACATGCAATTGGATGCACATTTCATGTGCTGAGGTTCTGATCCTGCCCTAAGAAGTTGGGCGGGACCTGGCACCATGCAGAATGCAATTTAAATGAATGAGAAGAAAGTGCTGCCCTTGTGAGTTCCGTTGCAAGATCAAGCTCTTCAGCCAGAGCAGATCAGACCTCAGCTGTCCATCACATTACCCAGAGATTCACACCCTTCTTTAAGGCTGAGCTGGAATACTGGGAAGCAAAACAAATTTAACATTCATCTGGAAAAAAAACAACCACCAACAACAATCATGAAGCTCTAATTTGATAATCTGATTGCTGAGGACATGTAGATACAGAGCCTCCCTGTCAGGAGGGAGACAAAGCCAGCCTGTCTCTTCCTATGTTCCCACAGAAGACACAACAGTGAGTAACCCAAGTAGCTCAGTGTTAGCAATAAAGGATACTAGCACGGCTTATAACCAGCACAGCTGATTTGAGTTAGAGCCCGCATGTGGGAGCACGGCTACAAGAAAGCCCAACTTTTATGGTTTAATGCCTGTAATTTCTCTCTCTTGCTGAAGATATATGTTCTTTTAATAAAAAGTACAGAGGAAAATACCCCAAAAGTAAGAATTCAAGGCACAGAAAGATTGAGTTATGGTTTGTTTAACCCTTCAGTTTTACCTTTCCCAAGCCAGTTTGCAAACTCTCTTGCCCTGGATTTATGACAAGCAGGACTAAAGGGACTGTCTATAGATTAACGCTGACATTTCCTTTGTGCATTAATCCTATGAATCTCATTTACCCTACATTTCTGCTGAATGATCAAAAAAAAAAAAGAAAAAAAGATGATTTTTTTATTACTCAACAGATTATGAGGTACACTTTCACTACTATTCAAAAAGATACCAAATGAGGTTCAGAGCTGTCTTTTTTTTACCAAATGGTGCCTTTAAAAGGTGAAAACATGAGTTCCCAGCAACAGGCAGCCTTTGGGAGGACAATGAGGTGTAGCTCCATTCTGCAAACTCTCAAAAGCAGAATTCAAGGGATTGAGAATGCTGTGGCAGCTACGACAACACTGAAGTAAAGTTCTCCTTAGGGTGTAGTTTCGTAATAGAGACTTTGGTGAAAAGACCATCTTAAGGAGTTGAGCCTGCACAGCTCCTGACAACTCCAGCTGATGATCTTCCCCACAAAAAAGAGTATTTCTAACCAAGTAGAGACCAGTGAAGAAAGGTCATGGCATGAAAGAGCTGTGGTGTAGAGGCAGAAACACAATCAGAGAAACTGAAGGAGGCAGAGCTGCTGAAGTCCTGTTTTCACCACATGCAGTATTTCTGCCCATGAAAACATCAGTATAGTTTCAGTCAAGACTGTTGCACCTTGTCAGTAAATGAGAGGAGAGGAGAGGAGAGGAGAGGAGAAGAGAGGAGAGGAGAGGAGAGGAGAGGAGAGGAGAGGAGAGGAGAGGAGAGGAGAGGAGAGGAGAGGAGAGGAGAGGAGAGGAGAGGAGAGGAGAGGAGAGGAGAGGAGAGGAGAGGAGAGGAGAGGAGAGGAGAGGAGAGGAGAGGAGAGGAGAGGAGAGGAGAGGAGAGGAGAGGAGAGGAGACACTAAAAGATCCAATTCAATTATGTCCTCTTCATCCAGAGCCAAGCAGACCTGGTTCATTTGGTTCTGCAGCATCTTTCACTGGGTGCAGTTACTCTGGCATTACCTAGAGATGACTTGGAACCTCCCTGTGATAAAAGATTTAAGAAAGCATTAAAAAATATATGCAAAAAAAATCATATCTAACCATGGAATGAAAGAGGAAAAGACAGAAGGAAGGAGGGAGGAAAGGAAGGAAGAAAATATATCAACACTAATAAATAGTACATATGCCTATGGTGCTAGCAAACACCAACATTAAGGTTCCATGGTTTATTAATATAAAATCCTCAATTTACAAAAATCCTAAACCACACAGAACAGATAGAAGTTGATATCATAGAGTAAATAAAATTTGGCAGGAGAAAAAAAAGACACTGGAGTGAAAATTCAGGGGCCCAATCCTGCTTTATAGCACACACAGCAGAGTGAACCTAGGAAATATTCCTTAAGCTATAAAATTACACAAAGGACTAGAGTGTCCCATTTTTCTTTTTAATTTAGAGAAAATAGCCAGAGCTATTGAGGAGAGGGAATTGACCTCTTTGGGTCTCTCACTTTCTCAGAGAGGTTTCTGGTCAATCAAGCCTGCATGTCGTTCCTGGAAGAATGACCACAGCCAAGAAGCTTTCTGGCCTCTACCCTGAAACTCATTGCTTATATTTTCATTACCCCACAGTATGTCAGAACTGTCTGCAGCTTTCGTCAATGGCAAAAGGTCAGAAGTCTACCAAACTTAAATATTGTCATATATTCTCCCATAAATTAGACAAAGAAAATTCAGAATCCACATCCCTGAGTGGTGGTGAATGTCATCTCCACCTTTCTGCTTCTTTTCAAGGGGTTACATGCAGTTTGGCCTGTGAGGCTTTATAATCCATCCATTTTAAAAACAATTAAAATAATATAATACTGATTTATTTTTAAGCACGACAGTGTGCAGGAGTGCCGTGAATGGACAGAAGAGAAGCTTTCCTTATAACAAGATGTATAATACCCAGCACTAGAGGCCAGAACCTCCAGGTCAAAGGTTTTCCCCACTTTCTTTTCCTCTTCAGCAGCAGACACCGGGATGGGAACAGACAATGGATTTCTGCTTGGGAGCAAGGAAAAACTGCAGAGCCAAGCGCTGTGCCCAGGATGAGGCAGCGAAGCCCAGCCAAAGCCAGGCTGAGCTGGGAGGCATCTCCCTGAGCTTTAGGTTGTAAATCATTCAGTTTCCAGGCTTGGCATGGATTCTTTTCCTTTGCTAAGCTGCTTTTTTTTTTTTCTCTTTCATTTTTCCACTCTTTTCTCCCTCTGGGGAAGACAAGCTCCCCTGCGATGGTGGAGGAGTCCAATAAGAGAAAAGCCTCCCTCCGAATCAGCTGGGATCCTTGTTGCACAGAGGGCTGCACTTAGCCTCAGCTCTCAGAGCAACGAGGGTACTTCAGAGCCAGGGCTGTGCCTGGGAGGGGGAGGTAATTATAGGCAAGGATATATGGGGGGGGGCACGCACAATGCAGGGCCTGATCTTGAGAAGTGCTGAACACTTGTGAGGCACCGAACACCTTCAGCGCTCAATGACAGGAGTTAAGAGCATCCAGCCCTTCATGAGAGTTGCTAAGCGCCTCAGAGAATCAGACCAATACGCTGCTGCTTGGCAGATCTCAGTGATGAGATGCTAGGTTCATGTTTGTTTTTCACGTGTGGTTGGAGCCTTGGATACAGCAAGACCCCTTTAGAACCTAATTAAGATAAATCACGAAGAAATATACAAAGATGCATAATTTACCCACTCTTCGACTGATTTAAGTGTATCCCCACAGGGAACTACACCCATTTAACTAAAATCAAGTTAGAAATCAATTTAGTTACATTAGTGCATTTTCGGTATGGAATAGCCCTTAATTTAAATGAGAATAAAGACCCACTGTGGGCCAATTGATTCTGTTAGGTTAAAGGAAAGCTTTTATTCTCGATACAGCTACAAAGCAAATCAGATTCCTATGTTATATAAGGGAAATTTGGGGATATGTGTCTTATTTCACACAGCTCTGAACATATTCATTCTTCCTATGAATTCAGGTATTCCTACAGTTTTATCAGGACCACCACATCTTAGAAAACCCTAAAAGAGGAAGCAGTTTCTTTTAAGAACCACAAGGGCTCACTTTCAGTGGCTGAACATGTGGGTGTCAGAAATGTCTTTCCAATTTAACATATAAATACACTATAAACAGGAGAAAGGAAAAGGAGATCCTCAGAAGCCACCTAGACATGGGCCTGGGCATCCTGCTTTGGGTGTCCTTGCGTGAGCAGGTGTTGGACCAGATGGATCCAGAGGTCCTTCCAGCCTGTGGTTCGGTGAAATATCTGCCCTCCAGGAGCATACATGGGTAAGTGCCTACACAAGGAGGAAAAAAAATCAGGATAAAAAGCTCTTTTTCTGGCAGAGAGAAGGTGTCATGCGTAGAAAAGCTTGTGCAGCATATTGTGTCCCCAGAGAGAGGATTTAAATGTCCCTTCATCTTCCCTAGCTGGCTTATTTTTCCCCAGATCATAGGTCTTCTAGAGGGAGGTGGAGATAGCATCTGGGAGAACAGGTTGGTCCTGGGGTCTGACATGGCTAGACCTATTTGCTGCCATGAGCATCCAAGGGAGCCCAAACAGCTGTTGTGCCCCATGGTCATTTCCATTTGACCCTACTGACTGACCACAACTATAGGAGAAAGACTGAGGCAAAGGAGAGGGAGCAGAAAGTGGGGCATTGAGTTCCAGTGAAGATGATCTGCTCATCCCAGTTACTTCATTTTCATTACTGCCATTCCTAGACTTCTCACCGTTGCTTGATCTTATTGCCCCTGCTCCTGAGCTCATGACCTTCAAATGATCCTAGGAGAAATGTTATAAAAGATATACAAAAGAAGACTCTAGGTGGCACTTCAGGCTACATAAATGTGACCCATCTATCAAGACACATAGCATTTAAATCATAAGTTTTATCAGGTAATTTTTAAGCAATCAGGGTGATCAGCAAAAGTACATTAGCACTGTGTTGTCTCTGAAGCAATTCCCAGTATACCTTTCTTGCGCACCCAGACCTATAGGTCAGTTCCACTTCACCGGCAGAAATCAAGAAAAATCTCACTAAAGAAAATGAAACCACTCACTGGAATAAATCAGAAACAGATCCATGGAGCTCTTGCAATACTGAGAGTTTGGCATCTAATCAAAAGCAAGAAGCCTAAATTTGTGTGTTGTAGCTAAAATACTAAAGGTTCTTTAGCAAAAAAGAAAGAAAGAAAGAAAGAAAGAAAGAAAGAAAGAAAGAAAGAAAGAAAGAAAGAAAGAAAGAAAGAAAGAAAGAAAGAAAGAAAGAAAGAAAGAAAGAAGGAAAATCATCAAAATGCTGCTCCCCTGCAGTAGCTGCAGAAAGAATACATATGGGTGTATGTCTTTGTTCTGTAATAACCACTGCATTGTCTATTTTATATAGGTTTCTCACCACTACAGAACCAGGAATTTTCTCTTCTTTTCTCCTCTCTAAGCCTGAATCTGGCAGTGCATCACCAGTCAGTGGCTGTCTTAGACATGTGCTTACTTGACTATTTATTGAGAATTAGGCAACAGATCAGCAGTGATGCACATGCCTACGTGGTTTTTGGAGTCAGGTCCTAAATGCAGATGCATTTCTTAGTAGACATCCGAAGGTGCTGTTCCACTCTACAATTATCTAATGGCAAAGCTGCTGAAAAAGGACCCTGCCTCTTCTCACCCACAGCTATTTGTTACTTTCTCTCCTCCTTCCTATTTATCACTCCTAAGTGTGCTGATACCCTTTAAACTGAATAAGTGGAATGGTCAGTATTTGCAACAAGAGAAAAACCCCACTGATCTGTTTTAGACACCAGGAGCAGCTGCGTTAACAACACTGAGTGAGGGGACAGCCAAGTGAAGCAGGCAAAGGAGAGAGGGAATGTCCTGAGATGGACCTCTTCAACTATTTTTTTTTTTTCTACAGAAATGCTAATGGAAATCAGCAGCCATCTGTCTGTGCTATCCAACTGGATCAAAATCTTGCCTACTTCTTCCTAGAGTCTTATGACTGGCTCTGCATCACGTTGGTTCATAGTTTTTGTCTGTCTCAGAAGCTGACTGTAAGAAGGCAGGGAATTGAGCGCATGTAAAAGATTCACGTTCCCAATGCATGGGGTCCTCCCTTCCACCCCAGCACATCTGCAACCCCTCAAATGCAACATGGGCCCCCACACTGATGTGCTTTCTGTGCATCACGGGGTGCTTCATGTAAGGCCCCAGGGGAAGTTCGTTCCTCCATGGCCCTTTCACCTCTGGGCTTCTCTAGAAAGCAGCAAAGCTGTGCCAGCTGCTCAGGGCGGTTTGTAACACCTTCTCTCCCTGTGCTGAAATGACCCGACTCCTTTCCCATCGGCCGATGAATAGGCAGCAGTCAGTTGGCAGCTGCAGGGGACTGAGGAGCCTTGTGAAGGCTGAAAAGTAACAACAATAAAGAAGATGAATCCTGGCCAACTTGTTGAGGATTTATAAAATGAGGTCAAGTTTTGACAAACATTCTTTTATTTCACAGTGAAACTGGTGGACTCTGTTTAAAGTGGTTCCCACAACAAACTTCCCTCCAGACTCTATCAGGGAAAGGCAGCTTCATCCAACCAAGCTGGCATTGCCAGGCACAGGTTAAATGTTCCCAGGTAGACAAAGGTTGTGAGTACAGAGGGTGGAGTCACATTGAAAGGGATGCTGTATTCATGTGCTGGGTTTCTTTTATTGGATTTTATCACTCTGTCTTACTCTGTTTGCCCTGACTACAGAGGTATTCAATAGTCACAGAATTAGTCAGTTCACCCTTCAGCAAGGAGGACATCACTCAGATCTGCCGTCCCCACCTCAGCCTCTGTTGCAAGAGCACTGAAACATTTCACCATTATTCTAGCATTCATTACCCTTGGTTTATTATCCTCACAGTTTACCCCCAGTTTACCCTGGGAAGGAAGAGAAGACATATACCAACCACTGAGCAAAACTGTGGACAGGCTTCATGACAGCTTCCACAGGCATTTGTGCTCTGAGTTCTCAGCAAAAGTCTGACAGGTTGCTGCTGAGTAACACTGGTGCATAGCCTAGCTGTGGTCCCACAGGTGGGGTGCATGGAGCTGGTATGTTTTCATAGAGAGTTCTGGGTCTGCTGGACAGGTCTCCTCCAGTGACTGGGAGCCTGAGGGGATGTGGTGTCACAGGTATCATTCTGCTCGCCCAGGGAGCAGGACAGCTGGAGCACATGGACAGTGTGAGACAGACATGAGACACGAGAGACGTGAATCTGATATGTCAGACTGAGTCCTGCTTAACCACAGAGGCATGGTGCAACACCCTTCGATGATCTCTTGTCACATTCAGCCCGTTGCTCCTACTCAGGTACAGCTCTTTGACTGAACTTCTTATTCCTACCATGTCTTCTTTGAGCATCAGTGATAAACTCAAATGTCTCCTTTTTTATGCTTGCTTTTATATATATATGGGTTTCAAGTCCTCCAGGCCAGCTCTGGACAGTTGTGTTGTAATGAGGAATGCAATAAATGTCAGTTTGTCTCAGAAGACACTCAGCAGTGGTTTAGGTTCACCATCCACAAACAGTATTATCTTCAGTGCCATAATCAGCCTGGAGGAGGAATAGGTTCCTGAGACCTTTGGCATTTCAAGTGAAGTAAAGTTATACAATTAAACGTCAGTTCGGAAATATCCATAACTTACCAACAGGGGAGAGCAGTTAAGAGCATTACCAGCTGTCAGCACCTGGGAAACTAAATTGAATGGCCAGAGCGCTGAGATATGAAAACTAAAGAGAAAAATCACATGTGCCTACTTTCTTTACTGCTGCAATGTCATAGGTCGTATGTTGTGCTAACCTATAAGAAATAATAGGAACTTGGAGATAAAATATAGCTCCAAATGTGAACCAGGGCATAACACAGAAGAAGTTAAGCAAGGACAAACAGATTACTAGTGCTCTGAAGTATAAAATCACTGTCTCAGAAACCACTCTCTCTGCTCCTAGCAGCTTCATAAGCTAAACCAGCTGTTTCAAATAATGCTGTTAGATTTTTCAAAGACATCTGTTTCCTAGACTGTAAATAGAAATACAATTTCTTGAAAATAAAAATACTCTTTCATGTAAATTTGCCATTAAAAAGAAAAAAAAAATGTCGATATATGTAATGACAGCCTTTCAGGGAATCAGTTTGTAATCCCCAGTGTCTGATGCTTGTATGATATATTGAAAACCTTGCTATCAATCTTACAAATTTAGCACTCTGAAAGGATTTGTGCAACATATTGCAAAGTATGAAATAAATAAATGAAAACTAAGAAGTTTTGTTAGACTTCTTGGCCCAGGAGATCTCAGAACTCAAGCCTATTGAAGTGGGGAGAAGCAGGAGCAGTGGGTTGGGTGCCACCTATCTGAGGAAGAAGAGGTTGCTGAAAAACCTCTTAGACGAGAGGCTGAAGATCTATAAACATATCCAGACACTGCAGCATCTTGTGTTTTCCTTACAGCAGCAGATGTGGGACATCTATTACTATATGTTCAGGGGAGATGAGCCACCATCGTGTGCCATGGGCAGGTTTGGGGCCAGTGCAGGTCACAGCTGCTTGGCGTCCCACAGTGAGAGGAACCAGTAGAGTGCAGGAGGAGTTTGGGAAGGAAGAAGGCAGAGAGGCTGGTGCGAACTTGAGTCGGGTCTAGTGTGGCATGAGCCATAGAATCATTAAGGCTGGAAAAGATCTCTAAGATCATCTAGTCCAACCATTAACCCACACCTGTGACCACTCTGGACGAGGTCACTGAGTGCAATATCTACCCTCTTCTTGAACTCCTCCAGGGACAGAGACTCCACCACCTCCCTGAGCAGCCTGTTCCAATACCTCACTACTCCTTCTGAGGATAAATTGTTCCTAATATCCAAACTGAACCTCCCCCGGTGCAACTTAAGGGCATTATCTCTCACCCTATTGCTGTTACCTGGGAGAAGAGGCCAGCCCTGTTACAGCCTCCTTTCAAGTAGCTGTAGAGAGAGATTAAGGTCTCCTCCCCTGAGCCTCCTCTTCTCCAGAATGATCAATTTGAGTTCCCTCAGCCGCTCCCCATAAGACTTGTGTTCCAGACCCCTTCACAGCTTCATTACTCTTCTCTGGACACACTCAAGGCCCAGTGTCTTTCTTGTAGCAAGGGGCCCAAAACTGAACACAATACTATAGGTGCAGCTTCACCACTGCTGAGCACAGAGGAATGATCACCTACCCAGTCCTTCTGGCTGCACTATTTCTGACACAAGCCAGGATGCCATTGGCCTTCTTGGCCAACGTATCTATGTGAACAGCCATTCCCATTACAGACCAAGCACATGTGTGGCCTGGGAGGAGAGCGATGGCACTGACACGCACCAGAAGCTACCAGCCTGCTTAACGAGACCCTAGAGGCTGCCTCTGTGGTGACTGCACACTGCCTGTGGCACTGCAAAAATGCCTCTGCTGAGGAACTTGCATCACACTGTGTCAACAAGTCTCATTCTCCAAACACAGAAATGGCAAGATGGTGGTGATTCTGAGCATCATGTTGTGATCCAGTCTGTCAGAGCAGCATAATGTCCGTCTCCGTAAATGACCAGGGATGAAAGGGAGGGTAGCACAGAAAATACACAGCTGTCATAAAAGGAAGGAAACAGAAGAGAAGACTGGACCCAAATCTGCGTCCTGCAGGATTCTTGGCCTCCATTCAGCATGCAATATTAGAAACCAATATTGGGGTGGAGCAGCGGTGACTGCGGCAGTGACTCATTCATCACATTGTGGAAACCAGCCACTGAGACAGCTGGCACAGCGCCGCGCTGTGCGCACGGCCCCCAGAGCTCGCCTGGTCACATCAGCAGCTGGCACATTTCCTGCTGCAGAACACTGACGATTAACAAAAAATGAAAGTAATTTAGTGCAGATACCTGAGCCCTATCCCAGATAAAAGCAATTTCTGCATGATAGGAATGGAATCAGAGTTGTCTTGACATGGCTTTTGATCCTGAAAACACCCATAGCACTATGGAGATGCCCAGGAAAAGAAAGTCCAGATGGAAAGAGATTAGGAATTGCTCCTTGGGTTGGTTAAAATCACAGCTGACCTTATTATTCAGTGCTCATACATAAGCAGAGAGAACTCCAAGACAGGGCGACATTCAGGCTTTCTTCTTCCCCCTGCATATACTGCAGTTGCCTATACATGATTCTGGTCATGTGCTGCGTTCTCACAGTTCCCACACAATTACACCGTTGTGCTCTCTACTCAGGGACGAGGAAGCTGTTTATCCCAGCATTCCATTTGTCACATTAATTTGAGATGATGATAATGCCCAGTTGCAAGTAGCCCATTTTATATCAGCAAATATTGCAGCAGTTCTTCCCCAGATGGGGAAATGAAGGCTTGGAGAGGTAAAAAGCCTTTCTGTTGGCCACCTAGTGAGCCACTGATCTCCCAAATTCCAGTGAAAACTAAACATCACTGTTTGTCTTTGCTTATAGATTTAGCTCACCAGTATATCCTTCTGAAGTCCATGCATGAGAACTGCAACAAAACAAAACAAAAAAACCCTGTGCTTAAAATGATTCTTCCCTTTGTTCAGGAAAAAGAGCCAGGGAACATTTTGTGCTTTGGTACCATAGTTGATCACTCAAAAGCCTGTATGCTTCAGCATTTGGCTGATCAAATTTCAACAGTTTGCTCATAGCACTGTATCTAACCAGTCTATAAAACTCCACAGAATCTTGGTGTCTGATGGAGAGGCCCATTCCTCATCATCTTCTCCCAAGCAGTCTGACTTGTGCAGCTTGCCTCCACGTGCCTCAGAGAGAACAGCTGTACCTGTAACTGCATCTGTGAATACTGCCATGGGAGGTCTCTCATTTGTCAGTTGTGATGGACAACATCCTTTGTGCACAACTTTTTTTCCCTCTGCTTTCCTCTGTCCGCTGCTGCTAGTTGCAGACAATGGTATAGAAATGCATCTTGATGTTGAGTCTTATAGAAGTTAGTAATAGCGGCAGAGTTCCTTCAGAGTTCAAGGCTCACTTGCTGTGTATTTTGTTTGCTTCTTGATCCTCCTTCAAGCCATAGCTGGGAATTTTAATGGCTTTCCCAGCTGCTGGTTTGTGACTAGGGAAGATCCAATGTGGCCAAAGGCCTGCATGACTGAGCTGCCCCCCTTCCTCAGGTAGAATGAAAAAACTCCTGGAAAGTAAACAGGGTTTTGGACTTGAAACTACACAGCTGTTGAGACGAACAGTTGTTTAATTCTGGTGGCACCCAGTAGCTCAGCAGGCTGTCCATATAAACTGTACCAGAAATGCTAGTGGGTCTGCAGTAGAAATCCCTTCTGATTTTGCTTCAGACCCATGCAAAGGCAATGCATTCTCACTACCTCATAGCATCACTTCTAACGCTTTAATGCTGTGCATCTGCAGGCCAGCTCAGACATGAGGCTGCATGTCACAGCTTCTGCATTCACACTAATGTCACCATGCTCTGAACTTCCCAGATCAGATGCTGCAGTCAGCTGCAATATTGTTTTTACTGCGGATAGGACTGTTATTAATATTTAACTATTAATTTATTTTCTAGACTCATCACAGCAAACAAATGAGACTGTGATCTATAACTATTTCCGTTTTGGTGTCTCTGCATCTAGAATGCAGAATGCCATCATCCACACCTCTGATCTCTGAGTCCCATTAGCACATCTTGTTGGCAGCAGAAGTGTTCTTCCACTGCAGGTTTGATCCAAAACAGCATACTCCACCATCTGTAGCTACCTGCTGGTGTACAAGATGTAGTGAGGTGGGTGCTTTCTTTATCCAATAGCATTTGCCAATATTTATCTTTGGCACCAAGTGTTGCGGCTATTTTTACTTCTGCCAAGTCAGGTAACGTGTCTTTCACTGCAGGCACTTGGTAAAGAGCACTTTGTTGTACTTTGATAAGGTTGCCCGGGCTTATGTGAATAAAGCATTTGCCCATGTTGAGGCAAGCTCTCAGCTCAGGTAAATGCCCAGGGATGCTGTGACCATAGCTCCGGTACCACCTCTTCCCATTCACTTTGTTGGCTTTTTCTTCTCTTTCACTCTTGGTGCAGTGGATACGCAGTGAGGTAGGTGCCATCTTGGCAGAATCACTATCTCTATTTCAAGGTGAAATATGCCTGGAAGATATCCCAGTCCTCTGAAAACAACTTGATAACCTTTCACCGTATTAGCCACAGAAGCAACAGTGGGCAGTGTCTTCTCTGACTCTTCACCTGCCAGTTTTTCTGCTTTGCATCTGCAGGTTTCACCACAACCATTACATGTGGCCCCCAGTGCAGGTTATTTTCTAGTCGTAAATTTTTCCACCTGATTATTTCTTCTGGGGATTTTATTTTTTTCCATTTCTACATGTTTTACTGTGCAAACATCATTGTTTCTCCTATTCTCCCCCCCCCCCTTCTCACCCCAAAATCCAAGCTGAGGCATAGACAGATTCTTATCTACTCTCTGTTTGGATGTAGATTACTTTGAATTTGTTTTCTACATAGCCTGGTCTCATCCAAATAGGATGGGTTCTTCAAGCAGCCTCTCTGAAGTTATTTTGTCTGCCCAATTCTCGATTCTGTGCCTCAGTTTTCCTATTCAAAAAAGGGAAGAACTGTTAACTTTCCTTTAAAAAAAAAAAAAGGAGCACACTTTGTGTATGTCAGGGAATTAGCAAAGTCAGCAGTGGGAAGGGATCAATAGAACAGACTGTAATGATGAAAGAGCTGAACTAAAGGTCTCTTCATTCAAATGTCTCATGTGCAGCCAAGGCTGGAGGTTGGCAGCAACCAAGGAGAAAAATCTCCTCCCCATAAAAAGTACAGAGCATTCAAAGCATTTGCGTTTTATCAGTAAGAAGGACAATTAAGTAATAGGGAAACAGGTCCATTTCCTGTACTGTAAGTCTTGCCTCCTCGCTTTCCTAAGGAGCACCTAATAACCCAGTCACAATGTTTTTCCCACAGCTTGGTAGTTATCAAAAAATTCTTTATATTATATGGAGGATGTTCTTCAGGCTCTGCTGTACTGTATGTGGTTAGGGTGTCATGCTAAGTTTGTGAGTCTCTTCATGCTTGATGGAAACAACATAGACACTGAGCCCAAGGGCCTGGACTGAACTCCATCCAGGGTGATGGGCAACTTCTTCCCCTGACTTGCAGGTCATGCTGTCCTTTCATAAACTTGCTCTAAAGTACATGCAGATTCCTCTTCAGCAAGCTACTGAAGTACTTCCCAGCTGTGTTTAAGTTCAATTATTTATTTATTTTTATTAGGGCATGGGATATTAAAAACTAACTATACAGAAAAGAACATAATCCTAAACGTAGCACTCTCAAGAGATTTCATTGTACAATATCAACTTTTAGCTCTGCAAAGGTACATATTTCTACTGAAAACTCTTCAAAACTGATCCTGTTTACAGGAGTCAAACATGTTCGTCTCAGCCCTCTATGTGAGGAGCTACTGGACCACAGGGCAACCTATTACATTTACAGATCAACCAGACCTTGGCCTTAGTACACTCACAAGCAGATGCAGTTCACTGTGTGTTGTACAGGCTTTCTAAAAACAGTTGTGGATCTTTGGCCGGATCCAAGGAGTACAAATCATGGATCAAAGCCATTCTCCAGGATAGAAAGAGCACTTCAAGTCTAAAGAATATCTAGGAAAGAAAGACAAAGAATATACCAAGAAAGACAAAGGGGCTTCAGTAATATATTCCATAGATTTTTTCATTAAGGTCTTATAAAACACTTCTTCATAAAGTTTTTTTGTTTATATATATATATATATATATATATATATATATATATAAACTCTCTCTCTATATATATATAGTTTAAGGCTTTTTCAGACTTGAATAAAAGAGGTATCAAGAGAAGATGAACCAAAACAAGAGGTAGAGTTGTTGTAAGGAATGTGCGTTTCGCCTTTCAGACAGGAGATCCTTGCTCTTACCACAGAACAAGACCAAACTGGTTTAATCATGAAGTGTAAACACTGGACTCAAAAGCAGATCTCATGTGCCTAGAAAGAGGGTAACAGACTAAGTACACCCAATTATAGTATTTGTAATAATGCAGTCTATTTTAGATGATAAAAGTCAGATAGTGGCCTAGGGCACGGTTCTTCTGGAACTGTATATGTGCTCATCCTTGAGTTCAAACTTACAGATGCAATGAGAGGTTTGCTTCTACATAATGAATGAAGTTCAGGCTAGAACTAGCCCTCACAGACTCACCAATATTGCATTTTCTTACCATTTTGAAATGCTCAATATTGGGATTACTTTCTTTCTATTAAGTCTGTAAGACAATAGTATTTGCTTCTTTTATTCCATATGTGTTTGGCTTCAGCTGTTATATTTAGTAATAAAAATTTTCAATTAAGTTATTTTAAAACCAGTTCCTTACAATACTTTGGATTTATTTTTTGAATTGATTCCTTCAATACTGACAGATACAACCCCATGTCTGGGGTCAACACAAGCTACCAAGGCTGCTTCAAGAAGAATACACTTGCAGCATTTCATTAGCAGGATAGAGCAGAAGAGCAAAAATGAAGTGCATACATTTGCAGTGATACACATATAAAGGACAATCAAGTTTATAGTAACACCTATCATAATATTTCTCAAGATCTCAATAAACTCCTTCTCTTCCTATCTCAGAAAAGACTACTATCACAGCTCCATTCTTTAGAAGCTTTATGTATGACAGCACATTTCCAGGACAAAGCCTTTAGCCCCAGCTGTCCAGGCATCTGCACAAGTGCATTGGTCACAAGCAACTCACAGGGATTACTCACATATAAGAGATTATATGTAGCTATATATTTATGCAAACTTTTTTTTTCAGATTTCAATCATTTTGTTTAGGACATCTGGACTTACAACTCTGATGTTTGGATGACAGGAAACTATTTCCTCCTAAAGAAAGGTATACTAATGATAGATATTGTGCCTCTCATCTTCTTGAGAGAGTAGAATCTATGCTTCCTCAAATAAAAATATTCTTTACATTAATCAGGTTAACTTCATAGAAAAGATTATGTTCGCCCATAAGTTGTATAGGTTATGTACAAGGAAAATACAGATAGAGTAGGAAATAGTCTTCTCACCACTGCTGTCAGTGGAAATTATTCCCTTTACCCGTTGTCCAGTTTTGGCTTGAATTTCTAATCCCTTTAACAGGCTTTCCCAAATCCTGAGTAGTTTAAACTATTATTTAATATCTTCTTTGCCAGGATGATTTTCTGTCTATGCCTGTGTCTCTGTATGTACATTATATTATGTATGCACATACACATAATATTATTATTCCCTTAGAAGCAATTAAGCAGTATAATCCACCACAAAGATATTTATAACAATTTAAACTACCTTGAACCAAGGAGTTTAGAGGATTAGAAATGAGATTTAAGCAGTTGCTGGGGGGATAAATTTTAAAGTTCTTGTGCACTGCAGCCCCATTTGACTTCAAGGCCAGAGACCGGAGGGTTTGGAAGGGGCTGAAGCAAAGAAGGAAATGAATTAAAAGTTGAGTCCGACTGAAAGCCCAGAATAGTTTGTTAGCTGATATCTTTTAAATTCCAAATTTGGAGGACAGTGGAGAGCTGTCTGCTTGGATGAGTTTGCCCAGTTTCCCTGTGTGCCCTGTGAAGATAGCCACCAGCCGGCATGAAATCCCAAGTGGTCTCCAGCCACCATGAGCCAGCAGAGCCAACAGGCAGAGCCAAGCCCTCTGGCTTAAACCAAGGCAGTGCTTGCTTCAGTGATGGCTCCAGCCCATGGTCATGGGCTGAGGCAGGGGACATAAACTGGCACTGAAAGTTCAAACCTCCCTGTGCTTGCCAAAGGAAATGCGAAGAGTGTCCCAAGATAAGAATGCATCTACGCTGAAAAAGCAGAGTACAGTTGCTCAATATTTCTGACGCCTGCATAGCAAAGCAACATACCAGCATTGCTTCATGTTTAAGGGCACATCCTCTCATATATTTATATCAACACGTTTATTCTTTTCACTCTTACACTCCTCAGCTGAAGTAGCATTTGGCTGGAACTATCTCTGAAAGAAAACTCACCCAGCATATTTATCTCTTGCACAATCCCTGGAGCCCTTTCCTCCAGTCTGTCTTGCCAATGAAGCAAGAGCAGAACTGTCTCTGAAACTGCCCCTTTGCTGTGTGCAACACCTGGGATAGTTCCTTCTTCTTTCGTCCTCTCTGACAGTTAAAAACTAACATTAAAAATCAAAATATAGAGAAAAAATTAATGTTGCCATATAGTGACCTAAGTACACCTCCCACATAATTTCCCAGTAAATTCCTTCTATTATTCCCAGCATTGCTTCTTTTTTTTCTTCAAAATTATTTATTCACAAGTAATGTCTTGTACACAAAAACACATCAGTCTTCCTGTCACACCCTGGGTGTCAGCTTGTTTTACCCACTCTAGAAGAGAGTAGCAGAATCAGAGTAGGAAATGGAGTTATCTAGAAGGAGAGGACTTTCTAAGCTGTCAGTCCCACAGGGGTGACTGCCCTGAGGCCCAGGAGGAGCTGTCCACCAGTAGTGATGCTCTTGCTTCCTTTCTGGCGCAGGGCCTGGCAAACTTGGGGGCAGGGAAAATACACCTTCTGTATGGTTATTTTGTTTGCTAATGTGCATAAGCAGGAAGGAACTCCTTTCTGAGTGCACATTTACTTGCTTTGCTAAGAAATATTTTCTAAAATATCTGTTTCTTTCTTGAAAGAAGATAGAAACAAAATGGGCATGGAGAGCATGAGGATGGGGACGCCAAGCACGAGGGAGCACTGCAGTGAGAGCACCGCTTTGCTCAATAACCTGACCTATTTGCCTAGAAGAGTTCAATGTCACATTTGTGCTTTTTCTCTTTCTTTTTTTATACATACATTTTTTAAAGGTTTCAAAATACATTCAGAATATAAAAAGTGCCTGCAGCAGTGCTGTGGGGCAGTGAGCTGCCATGTTCACGTGCTAGATGGAGAAACAACCTTTGGATATGGCAATGGATTTCATATTGAAAGTGCTCAAAATGTTATTGCATTTAATGCGGAATAGGGACGGAAATTACAAAAATGATGATAAATAGCTGCCCGTAGCCCATCTATAAATTTCACCTGCCGACATGGTTTAGTGGGCAGACGCTAATCCCACCCCAGGGAGGAAGAAGGAAACCAGCGCTGGGACAGGAAGGGGTTAGGCAAGATTTAAGTGAGTGCTCAGGAAGCAATAAAGGTTGTGGAGATTTAGCTAGAGTCTGGTGAGCATTTGATTGAATCCTTGGTTAGAGAACAAACTTGACAACATTATCTGTTTTTGTTGTAGGAACAACTGTTCACTTGTCTAAATCCTGCCCTCAGCACTGATATATATCAGCCTTCAATTTACTCTCACTTCCATTTGAATCACAGTATGCATCCAGCACATCCCCCCAGCTCCTATGCAGATGGCGTGCAGAGAAGACTATGCACAGTTTGTTTTAAGACTCTTTTTTTTTTTTTTTAATTGAATTAGCCCTGATTTGTTCTTCTATTTCCTGCCTAGGGCTAGCTTAGCACAGGTGGTGTCTTCCAGGGCAGGGCGGGCAATTTGGGTGAAACCTCAAAGCTGCCCAAACACGCCACGCTTGCTGATGCCAAGCTGAGCCCAGGTTTTGCAAGTTCCAGTTTGGCAGCAGAAATAGCAGCAGGGTCGGCCCTGGGCAGCATCCCGGGAGCTCACCCAAGCCAGCATCAGATGCCAAAGTGGATCAGATCAGAGGTCCAGCTAGCCTGAAAGCCTGCCTCTGCCACTCACCAGGAACAAATGCAGAGGACAAAGGACAAATGCCCATCCAAAAACGTGCCTGGCAGCCAGATTTCCCTGTGAGCGGGAAGCACTTGTTGTCACAAGCCCTGGAGCATAGGTTTGAGTTATTAACATAATACTACATTAAAATATGAGTTAATAGATTAACTTTTACCCTGGATAGTTTGAGTGTAGATGTAGCTGGTATCGATTGCGATGTCCGACATTTGTTAATTCTGCTCTACTCTTTTACCTCCGTATTTTCTCAAGGCCACAGTAGAGACACTGTGTTAAAAAAGCATTTGCTGTTTTAGATTTAAACCTGTTGCTTTTATTTCCAAGTGTCTGTCTGATATTTATTGCAAAAGAGGGTACACAGGAGTGACCACACGACCCTTCTGTGCCATCTATTATTTTATATACTGCACTGACATCTCTTGCTTGCCACCTTCTACTACTCAATCGTCCATATCTTCATCTCAAAGTGTTTCCATACCTCTTCATCACACGTTTTGTTACTCTTCTCTGGACTTAAAAATATGTCAGCCATATAATCTTTTATGAGGTGAAACTACCCTTACCTAAAACCAGCATTCTAGCTGCAGACATGCCATTGATCTTTCCATAAAATGGCATTGTAATTCTCCCAGCATTATCCTTTATGTCTCCCTTAATAGGTAGGCCAGCAGGATAACTTGATTCTGGGAACCTATTCCCAACACACATTTAGCTGGAAAGAGGTCTAGGTTCTGACTTTTGTCCAGAACTTTTTCATGAAACAGCAGAGACCAAAGTCACATTCACCACCAGGGTCACCTTTGCCTTACACACCCGTAAGGCTCTCCAATACTCTGTGTCCTGCTCAATATGCCTGCTCCACGGCCCTTGCATGCCTGCCCAAAACGAAGCACTGAGCACAGCTGAGGGCTGTCTGCAGTGCCACAGAGGCTGTGTAGCAGCGACAAGCAACAGTAGCGGCTCCCAGGGTCGGAGGCAAAGGTACAGGTTATGACCTTCCATGTATCATTAGGCAATTAACTGGGGCCATCTACAACCTCTCCACGCACAGTGCCCTGGGCAAACTGTCCATCCCTGTTTGGCCATGGCTGACCACAATGCAAGTAGTTTGACACCCTCTTGGATATTCTACTATTCTGTGCATGGACAACATTATTATATGTTTTTCTCTCTGTCTCCTAAAAACTTGCAAGATTTTGCAGTGTTGGTGGAAGACCTTATTCCAATGATATCGTAGTCCAGAAGAAAAACTGTCACACTCAGAATTGCCAGAGGAGTCTCGGTGTTTACAGGTTTTGCCCAAGGTACCATATCTGATCTCATGATCCTGCTATCAGTATCAAAAAGGGAATGGTTTTACCCAAAGGGGCTTAGAAAAGGAGGCCAGTACCATGTGTGAAATGAGAAGATATAGAAAGGAAAGGTTTAAGGATTTAGACACCACTGAACCTAGCCAACTCAGCTAAGCAGACACCATTGAGGTCATTTCTGATTCCCTAGAAAATGTACTCAGATTTAGTTGTAATAAGACATGCAAATCCCAAATGCCCTTTTCTATTTTGTCTTCTGCTTATGTTTACAAACCCAGACTTAGAAGACACATGTGCAGGTATGCCTAGTACATTTTTTATTGTACTGTGGAAGGGCAGGTGGCCTGAATATGCTGTTTCTATGCCCACTGCCGAGGCAGGGGTGCTTTCTTCTCGTATAAATGGTGCCAATGTCCTATGCAACAGACAGTGAAAACAAAGGAAAGGAAGGATTAAAGGAAAGCTGAAGGAAGGAAAGAGGAGTCGGTCTGAAAGAAGAAGAGAAATCAGAACACATTAGTACTCCACTCATATAAGATTTCCATCATTTATCAGATTACTCTGTAAGCAGTGGTACAATTTTATGTACAGGCCTTTCCCTCTCAAGGCTACAGTAAGAGAAAAAAAAAAAAAAAAAAAAAAAAAAAAAAAGATGGTCTTGTTGTTAAGGTAGTGACACAGAATTCAGGAGATCTGGCTCCCATTCCTGGCTCTGACACAAACCTTGTGTAAATCACTTAATCTCTTTGTGCCTCTGTTTCCCATCTGTGAAAGAGAGATAACACATCCTTTTTCTCACCCCAGCCTGTCTTGTCTATTTAGATTATCTGCTTTCCTGGGCACGGAAAGCTTCTTACTGGTTGGGCTTGGGTTTTCAGTTTGTTTGTCCTCAGCGCTTTCTGCTGGATCTTTAAAGACCAGAGGGAACCACAATGATCTTCTGGTCATGACCCCTTATATAAGACAAGTCCTGGGAGCTCCCTGAATTAATGCCTGTTTCAGCAGCTGCAATAGACAAAAGGATAGATTTTAGGAGAAATATGTATATAAAGAGAATGTAAATTTAAAAAATCCCCAAATCTAATGTGGCTTTTGGTAAATAATTGATCTGTGTCCTTCTCTGTTAAAAGACAATTCTATATTCCTTGCTTGATATTTTCTAGATTTTTTTTCCTACTACTATAATGATGCTTCCACCACTGGCTATTATCCTTGCTGAACTCAAGAGCAACCTCTGATCTACGTGTATTTAAGGTGGGAATTATTTTTCCTAACTTTAATTATGAACGTAATCTAACCTAGCCATCTGTAATGGAAGAGAAAGTGTAACTTGAATATACGAATTCATCCCAAACATCTTGGAATACAATAAAATGGCCTTCATGATGCCCATATTGACCATAAATAGATGCTGGATAAAGCTATTATCTTTATTTGCATCTCTAGAATAATTCTGGAGTAATCACACAGTGTTCACTTTCATCCTTGACACAGCTTCTCTTTGCAAAATCCAGCATCTACTGCACTTCACAATGTGAACAACTGCGACTGTAACTCAGCGTTGGCTGGGGCTGTTGCTCCTGTTAATACATATTCAGTCCCCCTGTGCTCTGTCATAAGCACACGCCAACAACCAGTATCCAGTGAGATAAGTGGATTTGAAATCTCTTCAATAGAAGAAAGAATTCAATCTTGAGTTTTTCTAGCCTGGGCAAGAGAGTGCTCTATCCACTGAGTAATCAAATGTAAGACCTTTTCTTGTGGTCATGTGTTAAAACAAGACTGCATCTGCTTTTGCATTTTGTGCTCAGGCTGATCCTTTAAGTGTGCCCTGAGCACACTCTTTGGTCCAAGCTCTATAGGGGAAGCTGGCAGACAAATGTATAGTTACGACGCCGATACTGAACCGCTCAACCCTGTCAGGATTGAGGTGTCTTCTGGGAGTGCACAAAAGCAGAACCTCAGTTGCCTAGGAAACTTCTCCAGCTGAAAACCAAGGAGATCAGGCAATTCTGGGCAGCCCCTGAGCCAAGCTCTCAGGATTGCAGTTTTAGGTTCAGATGTCTAGGCTCCTTCTAACTTCTCTTTAATCACTATTTGTGGAGCTGGCCTCTATCTGAATAATCAAAATGTCAGGCCTCCCAAACATCTTACAGAAAGCTAAATCTATTGCATCAAAATTCCAAATTAAATCACCCCACCTGAAATCTGATTTAAAATGATATCAAGTTAGTTTGACAAGAACCATCTTGACTGTCATTAATTCTATTGCCTTCTTTTAATTCCTTATTACTCAAGCACCATAACAGCCATTCCATTATTTTGCCTGGGATCGAAGGCAGGCTGACAGGCCTATAATTACTCGGGTCACTGCATTTACCTTTTTTAAATATTGGCACAACATTAGCTTTCTTGTAGTCCTCTGGAACATCCCCAGTGCTCCACGGCTTGTTAAAAATCAAAATTAATGGTCTGTAGTGCTCCTTGACTATCGATCTCAAAATCTTGGATGCAAATTATCCAGACCCACAAATTTTAATGTATCTAACTTTAGTATCTGCTGTTTAACACATTCCCCTAGCTACTGCTAGAATGGAAAGCATTTCATCATCATTGTGTCCGGAGTCATCTGGCTGTTCCCCAAATACTGAACAGAAATATTGATTGAGCAGTTCTGCCTTTTCTGCATTATTCCTGATAACTCTACCAGCTAATAAATGGATTAATACCATGTCTAGGATAAGCTTTAAACCTGAATTCCTGTAAAAAAAATCCTTTTTTTTTTCTGCTTACGCATTTCTACTGGTATCATTTTTCTTCCCTAATCAATTTTCTACCACTTCTGCCTTGAACTTATGGTGCTAGATATCTGCACCCTTTCCCATTTTACTATTTACTTGTTTATTCCCCTGGCTTATGGACTCATAGCAGGTCTCTGCATTAAGAAACTGACCCGCCAGAAGCCAATATATGTGTTTGAGTCCATTTTACAGAGAACAGAATTACAGATTTGCCTATGCCCTTCCTCAACTAAAGCCCTTTGAAACTTGGCCTCTTCCAATTGCCCTTTGTATCCAAACCTGAATTTCTCTATATTCTTGGAATTAAGGTTCATTTTGTTAAGTGAATCAATCAGCCTGTGATCCAGAAAAAAAAAAAAAAAAAAAAAAAAAGATGAATATTATTGAGGAGTTTTCTGTCATTACAGGAAGAAATGGAGTTCGATTCTTCCTAAAAGTTCAGCTGTACTGCTGACACACGTAACAGCCACTTGAAACCAGCAACAGCAGATCCCCTGTCTGATTCCACCAAGCAGACTCACACCCTCCTCTTGCAAAATCTCAGGGCTCTTCTAAGTGAGCAAACAAACCTCCAACAGCTTCCTACAATGCAGAACATGTACCATGCAGATGAGCAGCTTTGCTCTCATGCAACAGTGAGCAGCAGAGCTTATGTAGACAAGCCTTTTTACATCCTTCATAGGAGAAAGTTTAAAAAAAAAAGAAAAAATCACTTGTGTTCTCAATCCAGTATTTGAGACAAAATGCCCATTGAAATCACTCATGAGCTGGGAGAGAAAAAGGGACTTTCTAGAAGTCAACAAATTCTATGTTAAACTTTGTGCAGATCCCTTAATGTTATTACTCTGTATTTTAATAACTTTTACCTACAGTGCACATGGACCAGACCCAAGATGCAAACTGCATTTCTCCCTTTGAGTCAACATCATCACACTCATTTATATGACTGAAGTATTGCAGTAACTCTTCTCAAGAAATAAAACTGATTCTTTGTGTAATCACCTTGTTGAATGACTGGGATTGCTCTACACTTCTGTGGAAAGAAACTAGCACTTTCTCCTGCTAATACCTACAGTGATGATGGAGGCTGTAATTATTTTCTCAGCATTAAAGCTAGAAAAGATGAGGGAGACGGTCTGAGTATATATCCTTTTCTAACAGATGTGAGAGATGGAGGCAGCAAGATTCCAAAAACTGCAATAAGGGTGCAAAAGTGAAAATTAAATAGATTTAATTCAGAAAAATTCAGAGTAAGAGAGAAAGTTCCACTCTTTACCTATCCAGATGTATGCAGAATCTACAAGGATTTCCACACAGTGACTCATCTCAGCAACCTCCACATTGCACAAGCCAGTCCCAGAGTAAGCTGATCGTGGAGACAGAAATAGTCACTGTGTAAATAGCTTCAACTAATAAATCTGAAGCAAGGCAGCAACATTTAATAAGTCAATAAAACAATGAAACCCATTTACACCTCTACAGTGACATTACACACACTGGCTAAGATACAAAAACTCTTTGGAGGTTCTCAACTATACAAATGAAAGCTCAGCTCCACTGAACTCAGAGGGAGTGTTCATTTATATACTTACACAGAGAGCAAAACAAAATGCTGACAGTACTCTGTTATTTAAAATGACAAACATACGCAAGGAAGAACAAGTCTGACATTCCCAAGAGACGTCAGGACATGCCTACTTGCATGAAGATGCAGAACTGGGGCCTTATCAGCAAACACTCAAGGCTGAGACATTTCCTTCTTAACCACTTTTAAAGAAGCCAGCCAGCATGTGGCAGCTGCAGTTGTTTCTGAAGAAGAATGAGGAATATATTAAAGAAAAGATGGCTCAAATAAGGACCAGGAGTCACATCTTCCCAATATGTAAGAAACCTCTTTTGCAAGTGAGTGCTGGAAGGAAGATGTTGGTAGCTTGCCTTGATTTCAGAGCTGAGAGACCTACAGGTGCTGACAGTTTTACATCTGCTTTGCTTCTCTTCTGATCTGGATGGACAGGAACCAGTGCCAGCCCAGGACCTCTGTAGGCACAAGTCCAAAATAATAAACCCAAAGTGGGCCAGCTGTGGTTCTAGATCAACTCAAGTGTGTTTTGCGTTCATGATCAGCGGCAATACCCTACTGCCATGGAATCTGCCAAGTAATCTGAGTTCTCAGCTGTGGCAATAAGCAAACCATCAAAGGGCAATAAAGTCAGTTCTGCTTGTTTGCCTTGGGAACCAGATGACTGTCCAGACGCATTCCCTTTGGTAACAGAGTGGGAATATAAGTCATCACTATCTCCCTGCCATGAAGAGTTCTCAGAGCTCCTGATCCCTGAGATACGTATCTTGCAAGTTTTGAAGAGATTAAGCTTTTAGTGCATGGCTTATGCAATTAGAGCTTTGGTTATGAGAATGCAATTAGCCATGCTAAAATATAGGATATAGTTGTATGTGTTTAGCCACACATTCATGCAGCTGCCCTAGTACTGGTTCACCTGTGGCCAGCTTTGCATGTAGGTGGAGAAGTGCTTGCCCACCCCTATCAGGTAGACAAAATTGAATGACTCAAAAGAAGACATCAGATCAGAGCACCATATATCTGACTCACAGACTTATCCTTTAACCACTAACCGCTTCTCAGAAAATGAGCCTGAGCGAAACACTTATGTGTTCTTAATATGAGGAATACAAAAAAGTAGAAGAGTCTGTCTTAATAGAAACCCCTGTGTTTAGCTGAACGACCCTATCAAGGAGCAAAAAACCCAAATGACAACATATCTCATCTGATTTGACCAGCAGCATCTGAATAAAGTCAGACCAATAATTCTCTTTTCAGGTTCAAATATTACCTTGTTTAAGTGTACTGTCATGTGTTTATTTTATTGTTCTAAGAGCCATTTCAACTAAACTACCCCAAACATAAAAACATAACTGCATAGAAAGAAAGGGCCCAAAAAATCCATCCTACAGCTGTTGCAAGCACTTAAACATTTCAACAATGTTTATAAGTGAATGCCAAAGCTGGAATAGTTTCTCTCATAATATTATGATTAGTATTGCAAAGAACTCCAAATTCATAAATAATCATGTAGCATCACTCCAAAAGGAATATCATAAGAAGATTATTCACCATAATGTTTTGGAGGAGATATACAAAGATATCTCAGTAATGACAGCAGAAATGCAAACATTAACATTAGTCTAATTTCTCTGGTGCTATGTAACTTAGAGATATCTAAATGTTCCTGTGTCACAAAGCATTATCACGATATTTTTTAGAAATTATAGCTATGTGCTTGGGTTTTTACTCTTCTTAAATGAAATTCATCACAAACTTGATGAGTGAGATATACAAAATGAGAAGCAATTCTTTAAAATAATTATTTACAACTAAAATAAATTCTTCATAAGATTTCCAGCAATATCTTATATTAATATATGCAACTAAAAACAATTTAATGGAAGATGAAAATGGAAAAAGGAGAGGAAAAGCAAAAGGGAAAAGGAAAGGGAAGAAGAGGAAGAACAAGAGGAAAAGAAGGAAAAGGCTCTCTTGAGAAAGAGATATTACATGTCAATAATTCCAAAAAGAAAAGCAAATGCAGATTTAGGAAGACTGAGAGGAGGAGCTCAATTTACATCAGTCAGGGAGAACACGGAAGAGAATTAGAATACATACCTCAAGACCCCAGATATCAAAGACTTTTCTGCATGCCGATAAAAGGCAATCTCCTCTTTACAAAAGACTGCCCCACGTACGTTCTGTAGACAGACACTTCTGACATTTAAGGAAACACCTTCTAAACATAGAGCAGTACGTGACAAAAAGTATGAATTATTCAAATATTCATATGAAGATCAACAAAATGCAGACCCAAACGATCTGTTGAACTTGTAAATAATTTCTAAATTCGCTAATTTTTCTTCAGTTCTATAGGCAAAAGATTACCAACACTCAAGCTGAACAAGAATGATCTAAGTGCTATTCAACAGGGATTCAGCATGCTCTCATAGAGGTTGATTTATGGCTGGTCATCTTTGCTTTAATGCTCTAAAAGTCTTTCCTACATAATATATTCTACCAAGTTGAGTAAATTACAAAAGAGGCATCACGCATCATTCCAATTCTCTTCTCACAACAGGATGTTTATTTCCTGTTTCAAGATAGTAAAAAGGATTTCCAGTTATCATATTACAGCAATTTACAAAAAATGCCTGTAGGCAGGAAGTTCATGAAGAGTGAAACTGGCTCATAACTAGGTTAGCACATGTGAATGGACTCTGAAATGTAAATTTATATTATGAGAAAAAAATAAAGGAAAAAAAAAAAAAACATTGGACAGATACCCCCCAGGTATTAAGTAATGGTCTCACTGTCAAGATTAGTGCCTAGAACAAGAGGTCCCTGGTCCAGGCTGGAACATCTAGGCACCCATTGTGTCAAAAATTACAATAATGCAAAGCCAGTCTTTTAAATAAATAACTCTTTGTGTCCTAAGGAATAAAAGAGAAAAGATCTCATCTTTCAGTCTCTGACTTTCCATCGGCCCCTTTGGACAGAACTAGATATTCACTCCGAAATCTTGCAGATGCCCACGGATGTGCCAGGGACTGTGTGAGCACAGGGTTTGGTTTCTGATCAACTTCAAGCAAAGTTTTGTGCTTATTTGCACAAAGGTATGATACCAATAGATATCTTAAACCCTGAAGAGAGCTGAGTGGTCTGAGAACACTGAACACAGTTTTCACAAGATGTAAGCTGAAGACTTTGCTTCTGAAAGTGGGGCAGAATTCAGGAAGATTTCCTTCTGCTTAAATGCCCTATTCCCTACAGGAAGGTTCAAGCCATAAACTCAGAGTAGTGAGTGCTTGCCACAAGTAACTTAAACACAGCGTTTGACCCCAAAAGTTGGTGTGACAATCCTAAAACTCCCTCTGTGTATGAAAACTTGGAGACAGCACCACAACCTTTGTTGCCCCTTCCTGCTCTATCTCCATCCCAGCACGTTCCCAGCAGGAGCACCACGCCTCGCTGAAAGCCAATTTCACAGGCTGCTGCAGTACCAGGTAGGGTGTCCCTTGGGACTTCCCAAAGACACGTGGGAGGTGCGAGCAGCCGCCCGCAGCCCTGCCTCCTCTCTTGCCAGGTTCTGCCCTGGACAAAGAGGCACTCCCCCACTGACAGCAGAGATAAAGGAAATTATCATCAGGAAATGAAACTCTTCAAGCTTCAAATGCATGTGCAAAAGAATCATTAATCAGCCATGTGAAGGAAGGATGGATGCTCTGGTGAACTGTAGGCATACACGTAATTTGAAGGTGCACTGCAACTTCACAGATACCGTTAATTAGAAGAGCAGCCATCCTTTGAACGCTGAGCTCCTTTTCATTTAACTTCATGAAACTCACTTGACACGTGGCTCACTGATCAGGTACTTATTGTGCTGAGATTTACACCAGACAGTAAACATTCCCACATGCCTGGGAAAAGACAGTGGAGAGTATATGGACAAAGCCACCAGAACCAGGGAGGCACCCATCTTTAAAAAGTCTGAAATTCAGTACAGAACCAAATGTCACTAAAACAATCTTACCCTTTTCAGAAGTCAATCCTCTGCTGGTAATTACCTGGCAGAATTCATGCCATTCCATTTTCCAGAAAGACACTTCAGACCCACCTGGCTATCTGATGGAAAGCATGTGACATATTAGGTACAAGTCAGAGACCTGGAGGTAAATTTCTCTCACTGAAAGTGGTGCAAACGTGGAGTAACACCACTGATGCCAAATAGGTAACACACATTCCCAGTGCCGTGTTTAAGAGCAGAATTTGATATTTGTTCTCATTCTTTTTCATGAATCCATCTTATAAGGCCATCAGGCAGTCAGTTCTTTTGTCTTTGGTATGCTGCTACTGCTGTAATTAATCTTTTTCCAACGACCCAATTGGCAATTTCCCTAATGCACACATCTCTTTCTCCCTCCCTCTCTCTCTGCCCCTTCCAATTCCTCTCAACTGTGCATTTCCCCCTACCCTTGTTGAAGCACTGCAGTTAGTCCATAGGCCAGAATTTCTTTAAATTCTTTTTACCTAGACACAGAAGTCTTTTTCTCAGATGTATCTATGCCTGCATATGGGCTAGATTATTCAAATGGTGATATAAATTAAACCTAGGATTCACATTAAATTTAGTATTAATGTATCCACTTGTCAATGCAGATGTAAATAAAATCTTTCCATTCTGGCTGGAGGGGTACCTGCTATTGTTTTAAACAGGTTAACAATTTTCTAGCAAAACAAAACTTTTTAGAAGTAGCTTATTTTGAGCCGTATGAATCACCTAAGTTAAAACCTTAATACATTTTAACTATCAAATTGATTTTAAACCCAAAGTAAAATACTTTCAACCAAAAGAAAACTGGGGGGAAAATAGGTGACACTTCCTAGAAAATACTGAGGTCAAAATGTTTTGTGTAATGCAAATTCAATCTTTAAAATGTAAATTTAGTTTAACTAAATAGGCAGACCCTATTGGAAAAATGTCTTCCAAATCATCCCCCCTTCAAGCTATGGGCAAAACTGCCCCTTAGCTCTGGATTGCTTCTTTGATGTGTTCTAGCCATGTAACCATGCTGGTCAGTGACCTTCTGAGATGGAGGCAGACATGACTAAACAGCCCTTGCTCACATCTTCCTTGCTTGCACAGATGCTGAACCTGGCAGTGCTCAGCAGTCTGGTGGCCCCTTTGGCATTTGCTGTTGTATGTCCTTGCCCATTGAACCTTTTATGTTTATTAATGTGCACCCCTTGTATTGCAGTGGCAGGGATGTCTGTGTTTGTACAACTCACTTAGTTACACAATATATTGATTATGTGATCCTTTATAAAAATAAAGAGGCAGGAAGTTTAAACTAAAACTTGTAATAAATTCTCATCATCATCATAATAGCAAATAGACAGATTGATAAGTGTACCATGGCACTTCCCCGAATTGCTTTTTACCTTTCAAAGCAACCCCCTTTGCTTCCCTGACACAGCTCCTATGATGACAGGTGCATACTCTAATTGCCTCCATCAAGCTCGTGAGCCAACACCATCTAAATTGTCCTGTTCACGGTGGAGGCTCCCTTCCCTTCTTGGTCTGTGTATTGTAGTCTAAACAACACTAGACACATCAAGGGTGGAAGCTGGGTCTGCAGAGCCAGCACATCTCACCATCACTTAGCCAGTGCATGCTCAGCAACTGCTGCATGAGTGCAGATATTTTGTCCCAGGTACTCTTTCATTAAGGTCCACCTTCTGGAGCCAGCACAAAATACAGCCACCTTGATCTCTTGAATAACAAGAAGGCAGACATTCCATTGATATTAGTGTTACTGCAAGATAATGCAGTTCTTCGTGATCGGACATGTTAAAATCAGAAGTCCTTACCACCCTGTTTGTAAATCATCAGCACTTCGTATGTTGATGCTGATGAGTGTCCAAAGAATGGATAATGACCAAGCATTATTTTATCAGGTTTCCATTCACACAAACAGAAGTAGACATCTAGCATACTTCTGCCACTGACATCCCTGGCAGAACTTAGGTGCTTTATTTCCTCAGGATTAACCACGATTTAGGTGGGAAAGGCAGCAAGAATAGTCTTCATGTTCTTCTGTCACCACAGCGCACACATCTGTTCTGCCAACAACAGAACAGTCAGCAACAGATTGGCAGCACTGTGGAGCGAACTGCTGACAGAGGAGGATGGAAATCTGCCTCTTCCTGGAGGCACTGGGGTCGAAGTGTCCTAGCTCCGAGGAAGTGAAGCAAACTCCTGGCACAGTTCTTTGGAGGTCCTGAACCTCCTGGATACCATAAGATGGGACTTTCTGTGCTGTTTTGCCTCTTGCCAACTTTACAAGTTTCACTCATTTGTTGGTTGTCTTCCTCACCTCAAATCAATTACACGAAGTGTCTACTTGTAACACTGAAAAGATTAATTTTTCCAAACACTTTAGAGAGGCAAAGACTGTCTTCATTCAGATTATTCAACAACCTTATATTAAACCACTCTTTGACAGGTTGAACACATATCCCAGAGGGTTGGATTTATTCTGAAGCTTCCTTGCTGCTTTAAACAAAACCTTACATTCCCTCTGCTTTCCCTTTCTTCATCCTTTGATCTGTCCCTTCTTAAGCTTTGTTTGTGCTATTAATTATTGAGAGTTCAGCTCTGTCAGCACATTCAACACAGTGGAGAACAAAGGGCAGAAAAGAGCCCCACCCAAAATGAGTTTACAGGCTGATGAAGGCAAACGAAACCATAAAGTTGGCCGGGTGAGCAGGGTGACAGATTGAATGGTAACTTCTGGGCTTGGGAGGAGTGTGTGTGTTGGGGAAGGTGTCCTTAAAAAAGCACATTCTGAGTGAACTGGACTCCCTTATTCACAAAGAAAAGAATTAAAGGGGAAAGTTCTTGGGAGTGGAAATGAAAGCTTGATGAAGTAATTTTGGGGGCAAAGGGACACCAGACAGATGGAGATAGGGAGATGGGTGGGTGGGAATGCAAGTGAGGAGAGATACACAGCTCAAATAGCTAATCAGTACGGGGGGGGAAAAGGCACCCAGGCACCCTGTGAAGACACTCTCATAAAGAACCACAGACAGATGGAGCCAGAGCTGTGTACAGCCTTTGAAGGAGCAGATAAGCAGGTTGAATTTAATAGAGGAATGTGAGAGGTTGTAATTGAAGAGCTCAGGATACCAAGGATCATTAAGAATTTGCAAGGAGAATTGAGCACTGTGTGAGGAGCTTGGAAAACCTCCACATTTGAAGCCTTTAAGAACAAGCAAGATAAACATCTGTTGGGAATGCTGTAGATCTAGCTGATCCTGCCCTCGGGCAAGTGATAGGTCCGATGACCTTTTGAGCCCCATTCCCGTTTTCTGTGTGGGTGTGGTAAGTGAGGAAGATAATTTGCCAGATGGCAAACACATTTTTGCCTGGATTGAAGTCGATTGACAAGCAGAGATTCAACGTATGGCAGGATTCCAGGCTGTACAATGCAAAGGTATCACAGCAACTGGGAGTGCACATGGAAGTGGAAAAGGAGGAGAAAGAATGAGGTTACTGCACTGTCTTTTCTGCTGAGCATCAGCTGAGTATATTGATAGAAGGGAAACAGAGAAAGAGGAGATGAAAAGTGGGTCAAAGATTGCCGGTGTAAATTCACAGTTGTGTTCGATATGATGAAATTGTTCCTATGAAAACTATTGTATCATTGAATCACACTGTGTATTCACTCACAAGGCCATAAGTATGTCTTTCCCAGACTGGATATAATAGAGATCTTCATGTCTGTACTCTAAACAGACAATGCCAGTGGGGTCAGTAGAAGCAAGGAGAAGCACTTTCCTCCAACTAGTCTACAGGTGAAGTGGGAAGGAAAGAAGAGCTAGCAGCAAAACAAAAGAATCAGATATTGGAACACATACACTGAAGATACTCACTGAGATGGCAGAGAGAGAGGGTTTAAAGTAAGAGAAGGGAACAAAAAGATATTATTTTGTAATAGAAAGACCCTGTTTTCTGACAGGACCAACCATACTAAACTGAACTGAACAAAACTTTTGCTTTAAAAGATAACTCAGTGTTGAAAGAAAAATATTTTTTATGTTCTTAAACAGCTCTGACTACAGCCCAAAGGCTGTATCCAGAATGAGGAGAAAATCAAGGCAGGGCATGGACAAAATGCTTGAAGGCTTTATGGCTTCATTAGCTTTACCTAGATTCACATACTTTTTGTATTATTCAGACAAGATTGATCAAGTTTTAGACTCTTCAATGTGTGCACATATTTAGTTTTTTTTACATGCATTTATCATGTGCCCTTGAAGAAATGTGCAAACCAGATGAAGGAAGATATTCCTTCAGAGAAATAAGAGGATACATAACAACTGCAGAGTAGACTTGTGCAGAGAAGGAACAAGTTCCAGAGTTAGACTGAGGAATCCCTCCTGCTCACTCTGGTGTCAGGCTTGTTCCTCAAATGCGGGTTAGATGCTGAAGGCCGCAGACATTTTCTAGCTTCTTATCAGTCCCAGTAAGGTAAGGACATTTGGGCTCCAGAGTACGCACACCATTAGGACCATCTGCTAAGAGTCCAGTTGTGCATTTTACCAGTTCTTTCCCAAGGAGCCATGGTAATGAAGAAGAAAGTAAAATAAAAGGTAAAAATATGGTGCAGATGACATAAAGCTGAGTTTGAATCGATGAAAACATCATAATAATGTCAGGTCCATGGAAGAAAACAAGGCATAACTACTAGGCAGAAGGTATAGACGAGGAGATGGTCATATGAGCTATGTACATTGACAGAGAAGTGGGCTGCCAAAGTCCTATATAACGAGAAGAGAACATGCCAAACATAGAGCCAAAATAACAGGGGATCACTGAAGGACTGGTCATAAAGAAGAGGCTGAGAACTGGGAAAGCACTCGAGAAGAGAACAATCAATAAGTAATTGATTATTTGAGTTATCATTGGTAACTCGGTAGTCACAGACAGCCTGGAGAAGATGAAAATAGAAAGATGCTTTGGGCAGCAGCCAGGAAAAGGTCATGATGGCCTTGACAAACACCTTGTTAGTGGATGAAGGTGCCCTATTTCAGCCCTATGACAGAGTGATATATGGGAGATGCAATGGAAGTCAAGCAGCGGCAGTAGGAGGCACTTTCACAATTTGAAGTGAAAGGTAGACAGAAGTTGCTGAGAAAGGAAGAGTTTAGAGTAGATTTTTAAAGACTGAGGAGAGTGAAGAGATGAAGTGTGGGTCAGATGAGAGTAGGAAAAGAAATGTAAATGTTGGGAAAGTAAAGTATCAGTGACTTAGAGGACAGGGAAGACACCCACACTTTCAGGTTTATGGCTATGCATGCTACGTATCAGCATTTCTAAAACCAAAAGTCCACTCATACTAGGTAGTGAAGGCTGATGGATGGATTGATGAGAGGAAAACATGGAGCTATTGCTGCATTTTAGTACTGACAGAAGGATCCTGGGACAACCAACCAGTCACACCAGACTAGTGCTGCTTGAGCATGTTTGTGTGCCCAGCTTCCACATCTCATCTGCACACCTTCAGAAAAACACATGAAGTCCATCCAGGGCAACTCTGAAACTACATGAAAGCTGTGGCCCTGCTTCTACAACAGTATCCTCTATCACACAAGAAGGAAAGATCATAACTTTACAACAGTAACTCACCACCCCCACCTGGATGTTATTTCTGCTAGTTTCTCTGCCTCCATTTTGCCCAGTGGTAGGTGTAATACAGCACTAAGCAAACTGAACAGCAGTAGGAAGTCTGTCTCAGGGAGCTAAAAAACACAGATCTCACTCTTCCGTGTGGCAGCAGAAAATTTGCTATCCACTGTGTGTATGAATGTCAGTGCATGTATGTACATTATATATAAGTAAATATGTATATGCATGAATCATAAATGATCAATCATTATTAATTCATTAGATATTCATGGTAATTACCCTACTTGTGATGAATTCATTTGGTATTAATTTAGATGTCATATCTACAGTACTTTTGTCAGGATTGCCATATGATTCAGCCTTAATTAATCCATCTTTAAGGCAAAATGCTAACAATCAATTCACATTACTGGGATGCTTAGGCTGTTGGCAGTAGCATGTTTATTATGATTATTGTTATTTACGGACACAAGGAAGAAGACATAACAATATTTGCAATCATTTATGTGCTATATACAGTACGATATTTTAGTCCTAATACAGCTATATATCTGTGTGGCCTTGCTTAACTGATTTGTCTAATCGATTTGTGAATGTCCTTATCTTTAAAGATGTCACCTTGTATTTACAATCATTGGCAGGTCATTATCCATAAAGATATCTCAACTCATTTTTTCCTTCAGCAATGAACCCTATTAGATATCAACAATATACCAAAATCATTTTTCACTCTCATGCTCCTTCTTGGGGCAGAGGAATTTATAAGCAGACATCAAAAGTTTAAAAACAATCTATGAGGCACTTGTATTCCAGAACGTAATGAAGTGACACTCAATCTACAGCAGGTTTTATTAGAAAAGAAGAAAAAATTATTTTAATCGCATCTTGTTTCAGTTGAAGTCCAGTATTCAAACTATGAATTCTGTTTAAATTAAAGGTAAATAACTAAAACCATATAAAATTGTAATATGTAAGGAATGAACTGTAGAAAAAAAAAATCTATTAAATATATACCTCCATATTATTCTTACAGTGATTTTGGATACGTGATTTTGGAGACCTTTCTTTCTATTTCCAAGTCCTGGGAACAGGCTACTTATGCCTGCTATTTTTTTGAAGTTTTGTTTTCATTCTCCTCTGCTGCAATGTTGCATTTTATGTAGAGGCAGTGAATAGCTTATTGTAAAATAGAGGATTAATATTAATGCACACTCTTAGCAGCTTTTATCAGGAATACAGTGTGAGCCTCCTTGAAAGATTTTTTTTGTCCTTTTCTTGGGGTATGACAGTATGATGTATATGATCTATCATGCTCATTTCCTTCACGCATTCTTAGCCCTACTAGAGCAGCCCTGGAGTGATGGTAATCTTATGAAAACTCAGAATGATTTGTTTATTACTGAAGGTTTATTTAAGGCTGTCACCATGACCTATATCCATTAGTAACCTCAAGAATTCTTAAAGGGACACCGGTCCCATTACCTGCTATTTTCAGCCATAGTCCACGATAGTAGAAAGCTAAAGCTGTTGCTTCTAAGAGCTTTTTATAAATTATATTGCTATCCTTTCCTCTCCATCAACCTTCTTTGTTCTATCTCTTGCCTGGAAAAATGTTTAATTCCTCCCATATCACTCAAGCAGCACGTATAAGCACATTGAAAGGAGGGAAATGAGGTAGCTACATCCATGTAGTGTATTGACTTGCAGCAATTTTCATCTAGTGGCAAATCGTTTTGAATAAAAAAAGAACATGAACCCAGATTCACTCAAAGGACACAATGACCTAACAGTGGAAGCAGGGACATGTGGCCTGGTAAGAATACAGGGATGATATCCAGATCTATCAAGCAGAGATGGGATTGGAAAAGCCGGGGCGTAGATGGAACTGAACTTGGTGAGGGATGTGAAAATTAACAAGAAGTGGTTCTACAGGTACATTGGGCAGAAGAGACAGGCAAAGAATAGCTCACCCCCTCTGATAAATGAGAAGAGAGAACTGGGTTCAACAGATGTGGAAAAGGCTGAGGTACTCAGTAGATTCTTTGCCTTGATCTTCACTGGCAATCAGGCTTCCTATGCCTCTTGTGCCCCTGAATCTCTAGGTGAGGATCAGGGGAACAAAATCCCTCTGATTGTAAGAACAGAGCAAGTCTGAAAGTACCTCATGAGATAGAATGTGTACAAGTCTACGAGGCCAAATGATGTCCATCCCAGGGCTCTGACGAATGTGGTTGCCGAACCGCTCTCCATCATATTTGAAAAGTAATGTCTGTCAGATGAAGTCCCCTGTGGCTGGAAAAAGGGAAACATCACTCTCATTTATAAGAAAGGGGAAAAGGAAGAGCCAGGGGACTATGAGCCTTTGAGCCTCACCTCTGTGTCTGGGAAGATCATAGAGCAGATCTTCCTGGAAGATACATTAAGGCATATGCAAGATGAGGAGGTGATCCAAAACAGCCAGCACAGCTGTGTGTAAATTGTGCCTGGCACCAATGTAGTCTAAGTGATGGCTTCAGAGGGCAAAGGAAAGGCAACTGATGCCATCTACCTGAACTGTCTACCTGGGGCTGTGACGTGGTACCACACCACATCCTTATCTCTAAATTTGAGAAATATGGATTTGAAGACTGGACTATAAGAAGTTGGTTGGAAGGTCACAACCAGAGGGTTGTGGTTAATGGTTCTATGTTCAGGTGGAGGCCAGTGAAGAGTGGTGTCCCCCAAGGGTCTATTTTGGGACCAGTGCTCTTCAACATCTTTACAAACAACATAGTAGAACTGAGTGTGTCCTCAGCAAGTTTGATGATGACACTAAGCTGTGTGGTGCAGCTGATATAAAAGAAGGAAGAGATACCATCCAGATGGATCCAGACACACTCAAAAAGTGGGCTCACAAGAATCTAATGAGGTTCAACAAGGCTAAGTGCAAGGTGTTGCACTTGGATCAGGGTAATCCCAGGTGTTTATACAGACTGAGTGAAGAGCTTAGGGAGAGCAGCTCTGCAGAGAAGGAGTTGGGAGTTCTGGTGGATGAAAAGCTGAACATGAGCCAGCAGTGTGCTCTTGCAGTCTGGAAGACCAACTGTATCCTGGGCTGCATCAAAAGAGAGGTGGCCAGCAGGGAGAAGGAGGGTGCTCTGCCCTCATGAGACTCTACCTGGAGTACTGCAGCCAGGCCTGGGGCCCTCGGCGCAAGAAAGATGTGGAGCTGTTGGAGAGCATTCAGAGGAGGACCACAAAGATGATCAAAGGGCTGGAGTACCTTTCCTATGAAGAATGGTTAAGGGAGCTGGGCTTGTTTAGTTTGGAGAAGGGGTCTCTGGGGAGACTTCATTGAGGCCTTCCAGTACTTGAATGGAGCTTATAAAGAGGAGAGAGACCAATTTTTTACATGGTGTGATAGAGACAGGACAAGCGGGGAGATGGTTTTAAACTAAAAGAGGGGGGAATTTATGTTATGTGTTAGAAAGAAATTCTTTATTCAGAGGGTGGTAAGACAATGGCACACGCTGCCCAAAGAAGCTGTGGATGCCCCATCCCTGGAGGTGTTAAAGGCCAGGTTGGATGGGCCCCGGGCAGCCTGACCAAAGTACATGGCAATGGTAGGTGGATTGGAACTAGATGATTTTTAATATCCCTTCTAACCTATACTGTTTTATAATTCTATGAACTCAGCACAGTGATTCACTGCCTATATAGCTTTCACATTTACAAATTTTCACCATACATTGCTTGCAGATAATTCATCTAAGGTACACCCATTTCTTTCAAGAGGCCTGCACAGTCACAGTAGTGGCCCCTTGTCCTAGTTCACCAAGAAAGTCTGCAAGTCCCAGAGCATGCTCATGGGAGGAAATGGTATGGTTCCCTTCTACCTATAGGCTTCACTTTGAGTATTCTAATTCTCATGCTGGAAAGTATAAACATTTTGCAGCTTGTTTTGAAGAACTAAATTCTCATCTTCCATTTCCCCTGACAGAACCCTAAGTTGTCATTCCTTGCCATTGCAGCCAATTCTGTTGAAGACAATTCTCTTCGCATTTCACTTACTTTCAGAGAGGAGCCAGGATCTCATCCTGGCTAGCTGCTGTACAGTCCTTCTTAGGCTGGATTTACTGTTTCACTCCACGGTATAAGAGGTGTAAGTGAGCTGCAGTTCAGTTCCTGAAAGAAAAGAGCAAGAGCTAATCCTGGAGATGACGTACGGTTATCAATTTGGGGTGGCAAGAGGTGACCACTGCGTACATGAGCACAGTCAGCAGCAATTTAGGATCTTCTATAAGGATGCATAAGGATGGGTCTATATTACAAAGTTACAACTTTATTAGATGTAACTATATTACAGCAAAGCAACAGAGCTTCTTCCCTGTGATGAGTACTTAGAGCACTGAGGAGTAACAGACTTGAGCTTATGCCCTTGACAGTCTGAGAAGATGCAAACTCATGTCCCAAGGAAAAACTCTAACCAACAGGCCTTCACAAGACAGAGAAGAGTCTGTCTCAGGCATAGAAATAACAAGGTTTTCTCCTTGCATCCAAACAGGTGTTATTTTTCTAGAAATGAAAAATCTAGTTGTGTATTCACAGAGTCAGAGGATAATTCCAACTGGAAGGGAGCTCAGGAAGTCTCTAGTTCAAACTTATCTCAACTACTATTTAGAATACGTTGGTCAAGGCTTTGTCCACTCTGTTTTTGAAGATCTCCAAAGATGGAAATTGTATAGACCATGTAGCCACTGGATGGCCCGTTCCTCTGCTGGACTGTCCTCGCAGGGAAAAAGGTTTTCCTTACAATCATCTGAACCTCTCTTACTTTAACATACGCCCACCACTTGTCACCTTCTTGGTGCTTACATCTGTAAAGAGACTGCCTTTGTCTTCTTAATAACATCCTGATAGGTTGCTAGGACAGTTTTGATCCTTATGTAAAGAGCTGGGATGCAGTAAACAGGTTCCCTTGATGCAACACCACATGCCCCAGTCTCACCCCACGAGGTAAGAGCTCCAAACCCCAACAATCTTCATGGCCTTCAACTCATTCCATTTTTATATCTTCTATGGGTGTTCCTGAAACTGGACATGGTATTCTAGTTGCCACCCAAGGAGTGGTGAGCAAGGGTTATAATCATTCCCTTCCACATACTAGCCATACTGCTCTTAATAAAGCCCAGGACACCATTGGCTTTCTTTGTTGCTGAAGCATATGGCAGGCTCTTGTTCAGCTTGCTGTATGCCATAGTCCCCAGGTCTTTCTTAGCAGAGCTGCTCCCCAGACAGAGTAACCTCTTGCATCACTGCAAAGTCAGTAGGCATCACCAAAGATAGTCAGTCAGTCTTAGGCACGCCTAGCTGTTCAGAATTCCCCAAGGATTCCTAAATGAAGTTCACAGTCCTGTCTGCTCTAAATCTGGACCAGGCTGGAGCTTACATTTCATTATATAGAGAGGTGATCAACTCCAGGAAACAACCACTTCTGAGCACATGGGGAAATCAGAAAACTCCCAGGTTAAGTATAGGCAGGATCTACTGGCACTTAACATAAATTCACCCCTACAGCTTTCTGCTCTGTATGCTGCTTTCTACATTTCCTATTGTCAGGCATCTGACTTTTCTGCATTAGATACAGGAGCCTGTAATCTAATTTGGGTTATGAATTCCTCATAGGACATAAAATTGTGAAGATTCACTTTATGAGTTCACCTTGTGACTGTAGTTCAGAATTACAGGGTTTACCTCCATAAAACAGGCTACCTCAACTAATACATCTGCTTTTCTTATCTGGCTAAATCAACGTAGTTTTCTGTAACCTCCCCTCTTGCCACTATGGCTTTTTCTTCTGAAACCTCCCAGTATATTTTACTTTACCAATGGAAATGGATGTGTTGAGTTCTGCACATAATCTGCTGAGGAATAAAAGAAGTGGTATTAACCTATAGGAGAAAGCAGAAACCTCATTCTCTTGTCAGTGGAGAGAAAAATTTCTTGTCATCTCATTGCCCAGCACCATATATGATGACCCTTAAGTGCTGGTCTAAATGTTCAGACCACTGGCCTGAATTATCCCTTTGCTCTGTGCAGCAGTGTATCTCATACAAGACAAACATGACCAAGCTGTGGCACAAAGACAAACTGCAGACAAGAGGCTGGATCAGTTCAAGGCTGTAGGCTATAAAGCTAGTCGTAAGGAAAGACCAGAGACACTTCAAAAAGTGAGTAAATTCTCTGCTCAGCCTCAGCTGAGAATGGACAGACTTAGCATAGTTCTTTGGGTCTGAAATCATCCATCACTTCTGGTAACTGACTTAGGACAGTGTCCTTCCTACCCTATTTCCTCGTCCCATGCCTTCAACTGTGGCAGCTCACCTGGACCTGCTTCCTCCCACTGAAGCCATGTGCCTATCGATCATTTTTCTGTAGAGAGCAGCAGATAGCATGGTTGGGTATAATTGTCCTCATTTGACAGTCTGCTCAGAGCAGCGTCTCAAGTGGGAATGCCCATCCTTTTCTGCCCTTGCTTTGACTCTGGTGTACACCAGACAATCATTAAAGCCGGGTCCCTGACTTCAGAGGTACCCTCCTGTCAAAACCTGGGCCCCTACAGATGTCCAGCACTACCTCAGCATGCGAGGCCACTGCATCTCTACCCAGATGAAGTCTAGATGTTCGCTGTACTTTTCTCCAAATCCCCAAGGGACCAGAATGCAGTAAGCCTGTGCCCCTGATACAAGAAGCACTGAGATCCACACAAAATGTTCTCTCTGTAGGAACAGGAACTGGAGCCATGTACAGGAGAGCTTTATTTGCCACAGCCTTCAACCAGAAGATGGGATTCAGGGTCCTGTACATCCACATAGGGTTCAAACTTACATCTTCTATACCCATAGAAAGTGCCCTGAAGTGCTGAATGTCACCCATACATCAAACTTAAAGCATTGATGTGCATCCAAGTCATGAACATCATCTGACCTTAGGGTGCCCGAGGGAGATGTCCATACTGCAGAATTCACTTTAGTTGGCCCACCTGGGAAAAAATGCACAAGTATCATGAAGGAACAGTGTGCCTGACTGACATTTCCCAAAGGTTTATGAGTGTCCAGAATATGAATTTGGACACAAGCTATAAAACACCTTTGTGCACTGAGGTCACTGAGGAATAAGATGATAAGCAAAATATATTGCATGTCTTTAGGTCTACAGAACAGTAACAATGTTCTACAGACAAGTAGAGCTCTACAGACAAGTAGAGCTCTATCCCATCTACAAGAGCTGGTCCAAATAATTTCATACATGATTATAAGCTTTATTTAAACCCTCAGAAATATTTTGTATTCACCGACAACATGGAACGGTTTGTAAAATTCAAGGGATAATTAAAGCAAAGTCTTCTAGAGAGCATTTTTTATTCCAATCCTTTTTTGTGCCAAGATACAAAACTTCTGGCTCATGTAATACCTGTGCTCCTAAAGATGCATCTCTACAGTAAACAACTGAAGCTGGACTCCACAAATGCTTAAGTGTGCCAATGATATCAATAAATAATCAGTAGAGAGGATACCTTTAGATGAATTATGCTCTGTCATTCCAAGTTCCAGATCCATAGGTACAGAGACAACATCAACAGCAACAAAAAAAGGAATTCACTGTACTGGATGTTCAAAAGCTCCATTCTCTATGACTGTAGGTGTATGCTATATGCTAATCTATGTGGTTTTTAAAGTTTGCAGATTTCACCCTCCGACTGTTGGCAAACATATGTTTTCTTTTGTAGCAAGGAAAATGGAGCCCTCATGTGAAGTTCTTACTGGGTAAGGAAACTTAGGCTCATTTTTAGCTATAAGAAAGTGTCCCAAAGAAGGACACTACAATTCCAATCAAAGCAAATGGCCTGCAAGAACCATCTGTTGCTCTGCTGAAATGCCTGAATAAGCGGGTGAACTAAGAGGAGAGAGCTGATAAATCAGAACATATACATAGATGTTACATAAAACAGCACATTCGAGGGGAAATAAGGAACTCTGCTGATACTGAGGGGGAGGACTTCTAATTGGATGCCAGGTTTTGAAGAAAATTTCAAATCTGGATAGGCATTTTGGAGCACTACACAGGGCTATGTGCTTTTTTACTCTTTCTGTAAGCTATGATTTAGCTCAGCTGCAAATTGCCTGCGTAGATGAAGAAATCACAGTGTGAAATTGTATGCCCTGTGCTGTGCAGAAGGTCAGAGCAGAGGAGCAAAATGGGCCACCCTGGTCTGAGAATCCATGGAGTCTGCTGGGTCTTGGAGAAGGTAACATCTGTGCAGACAAGAAACATGGAAACGAAGTACATAGGTACAATGCATTTCAAATGGAGATCTAAATTTAAACATGATAAATTAGTCAGAGGTTATTCTTTTTTTTTTTATTTACTGAAGTATTTATATCGTGCATGTAAATGATTTGTAGCTTAAGTCACTTGCCATGTATGTCCAGATGACAGAGATTATTCTATTGAAACCCTGTATATTTCTATTTTAGTGACTATTACCACAGAAGGACCTTCTCATATCACTTGCATCTGCCCCTATAGGCCTTGCCGACAACCGACGGGCACAGAGGAAGGGCTGCGCAAGCGGTGCGCCCGGCACCGTCGACCACGCTTTGCCGCGGCCATCCCCGCCCGGCACGGCCCGGCCCGGCCCGGCAGGAGCCCAGTGGGAGGCAGCCTGGGGTCTGCAACCGGTAGGTGGAGCACAAGGCCAGAGCTGGGCTGCGGAACCGCCGTGTTTTGATTCATAAAATGCATCAATCCTTCGGGATGAATAATAACAGGAAAGCGCAGCGACTGCGCGCTTCCTCCGAGGTGAAAATTCTCAGCGTCCCAGCGCTCGCCTGGATGCGCTGTGGGTGTTTATGGTCTCCCGGGGATTTGGGTGGGAGGAGGAGATCTGCCCACCTTCTGCAGGTTTCTGGCTGGGTTTCACTCAGCTTCGTGCTCCCAGAACTGTGCTTGCATCCCCGTCCTGCACCTGAGCAGTGTGTGCAATGGCTGCTGCCTGGCACTGTCAGGCTTGGAGTGCATTGTATGGGGAGCAGATTGTAAAGCCTGAGAAGCAGAATAGTTTAATTTCTAAAAGTCTATTAAGAAGAAAAAAGAAAGAAAGGAAAAGGAAAAGGAAAAGGAAAAGGAAAAGGAAGGAAGGAAGGAAGGAAGGAAGGAAGGAAGGAAGGAAGGAAGGAAGGAAGGAAGGAAGGAAGGAAGGAAGGAAGGAAGGAAGGAAGGAAGGAAGGAAGGAAGGAAGGAAAGGAGGAAAGGAGGAAAGGAGGAAAGGAGGAAAAGAAAGAAAGAAAGGAAAGAAAGGAAGAAAGGAAGAAAGGAAGAAAGGAAGAAAGGAAGAAAGAAAGAAAGAAAGAAAGAAAGAAAGAAAGAAAGAAAGAAAGAAAGAAAGAAAGAAAGAAAGAAAGAAAGAAAGAAAGAAAGAAAGAAAGAAAGAAAGAAAGAAAGAAAGAAAGAAAGAAAGAAAGAAAGAAAAAGAAAGAAAGAAAGAAAAAGAAAGAAAGAAAGAAGGAAGGAAGGAAGGAAGGAAGGAAGGAAGGAAGGAAGGAAGGAAGGAAGGAAGGAAGGAAGGAAGGAAGGAAGGAAGGAAGGAAGGAAGGAAGGAAGGAAGAAAGAAGGAAGGAAGGAAAGAAAGAGAAAAACAGTAAAAAACAAAAAGCACACTCAAGAGCACTTTAAAAAGTTTTCAGCTAAATGAGCCTTAAGCAGAGAGAAAGCCCTGAATTTCAAGGTCTTGTGAGTCTTGGAGAAGCTCCATCATCATTGTCACAGCTTACGTACAACATTGATTTTTGTGTTATTATCCAGAGCAGACAGGACATAATGTGTGAACATCTACCATCTATTTTTCCGCTGGCTTTTATTTCTAATGTGCCTCAGCCTCTGAGCAAATGTGAATCTGAGCCCCTTCGTTCAGTAGAATTTATTATCCTTCGGGGAGGGGGACCGAAATCACAATTGTAAGTGCTCCCTCCGCTCACACACGCATGCACGCACACACACACTAGATGTGCTGTCTGTGCACCACTCCCCTATTGTTTTCACTGTAACTGATTTTGGCATCAGCTCTTTAGCACTTTGGAAGGGCCTTCATTAGCACTGGGACACTGTCCAAAAGGAATCCAGAAAAATCAACACATGGCTGCTCTTGTTCTCATGATAAATGACAGCTTTGGCTGAAAAACAACAACAGTAAGGAAGCAAAACAAAACCCAAAAAGCAACAAGGGTAGCCATAATGTGAATAGGAGAAGTCAGACATGACTAACTCAGCCTGGATGGGGAATGGGGTTGACTGGGAGGGGGCAGGGGGATTCCTCCCTTGGTACTGGATTTAAAAAGTGGTTTGGCCTTTCTGCTGATGTGGGGGGGCTCATTCTCATAGAGGAGAGATATAGGGGTGTGGGGAGAGGCGATGAGCAGACACACCACAGCTTTGGTGGCACGAATGAAAGGGCAGTGGTTTAAGGACAATAAAATGTCTGCCATCCTCACGGGGAAGAGGGATCCACATCCCTTCTATAAAGCACAGCTTACGAATGCAGTGAATGTATTCGGCTGCTGTATTAACCCATTTATTCCCCAATGGCTGTGTTTACACTCGAATCCTGAAGTGCTTACTCAGGCAAAACTCCCAGTTGACCTAGTCCTGAAGGCTTTAATCAGGAAGTATGCCCAGTGACTTCAATGGGAGCTTTGTCTCAATAACTATTCAGGATAAGGCCCATAGGGATCTTGAAACTAGAACTAATTGAATTTTTTGCACGGCATGCCTTTTCACTTGAAAAGAACTCCTTTTACCCAAAAACAATTCTTCACTAAATATGTCAGTCATTTTTCTTTATTATTTGAAATTTTCTATCATATTTTACCAGGATGCTCACAGACTTCTTACTTTGTACAGAAATCAAAATGAAACAAAATCACGATGGAGATCTTGACTCTTTTCCTAAGGAGAAAAAAAAAAAAAAAAAAAAAAAAAAGATAACTAGTTTTGAAACAGTGTTGGTAAAAACTGTGGGAAAGACCTAAAGAACGCCAGTAAATAAGTAAATGCCTTTTTTAAAGCAATAAAAATGGGCCTGCTGAGATTTTTTTTGGTGGCGGTATTGTTATATACTTCCCTTGCATTTTGATGTTTGTCCATTAAGAGCTGTGGCGTACTATCAGTGAATACACCAGTTCGTATATAGTTGTTTTTAATCATCACAACCAATGTTTAAATTCATTGTTTGAGGCCTCTAAAAATTTTTTAAAAGTCAGCCCTGACCTTCAAACTTTTCCATACACTAAAATGGGTGAGTTCTGAGGAATCCTTCAACTTCAATAAACGTTTAAGGCTCACCTTTTGCATGGAGGATAAATACGGAAAGAAACACCTGAACGAAAATTTTGAGACAAATATCCCCAAGTCTGTAAAGAGGTGTACAAAGCCATGACAACAGAGGTAAAGATGTCCTGGAACTGTTTACAAAGTGGAGTTTGTGCCTTTATTGTCAAGCCTTAGAATAGACTTCTTTCCTAAAAACCTTTTTCCAGGGTCTGGAGTCCAATCCAGGAGAGCTATGGTTTTAAAACACGTTTAGAAACTATGTTTTCAAATGAGAATGTGTATTGAATTTCATGGAAGGGGAAAAAAAAATAGCAAACTGTGAGTGTAAATCTGCTGTAAGTAAACAGAAGCGATGTTTTCCGCAAATTGTTGGTGAGCTTTGTGCACTGTGTGCCTCATCCCAACTTGGCACATATTGGATGGCTGGTCAACAGTGACCCATGAGAATACACACAGGGCCCTTACACATCAGCTGCATTACAACTTGTTCATTACCACGCACAGCAACCCACATTGATCATGAATACATATCATTAGAAAACAGGCTGTACGCTGATGAGGAGTTTGGAAAATGTCCTGCTTGAAATTCACGTAAGGAGTGCAGCTTTGATAGATTTTTTGGACTGCTCACTTAATACGTTTAAAGCACAGGAGAGTGTTTCATTAGAACTTGCACTATCCATGCAAAAACATTTAGAAGAAAGCGCTGTATACTGACTTTATTTTTGTTACAGCAGAGGCCTGATGAGGCTTGCTGGCTGATCCTCTCTGGTCTCTGAATTTGACTCAAGGCTTTAACAAAGTTGGGTCAGGCCATCGTTCTGAACCCACATGAACTCACACCTCCCAGTGCTTTCAGATGAGCTTCACGTAAAGCTGGATCTTTTCAAAGCTGCCGTTCAACAGAAATTCAGGGGCACTATTGGATTAGAGCTGATCCTTTCCCATACCGCCCTTGCAAAGCTAAATCACAATCAGTTGAGAGATTTCTAAATTCCCCTTCACACCCACCCAATTAAACTTTTATCATATGGGTTGATCCTGTGATATAAAACACAAGTGTGTCTTAATGCAATTTGAAGTCACAGGCAGCCTTCTGGGAGAAGGGCAGATGCCTGATGTACCTTAAGCTGATGTATTAGATGCTGTTTTTCCTGCTTTATGCCATTAGTACACTTGTTCACCATCTCCCCTACCACACTGCCATCAGGGAGATCTAAGCTTGGCAGCAGGCTGGGATCCCTGCCTCTGAGCTGAAAGAGGTTGAGCTATTTGCAGAAATAATGCTTTCCAGACGTACTAAACAGCACTCATCTTTCCAGATGGAGGGGCATTAGTGTTGCTTCCAGCCATCTCTTCACCTTCTGGTGTACTTGCCACTCCTCCCTTATGCACCACGAGCCTTATGCTTCAGATACCTCTCCGCATGCTGACAAACTCTGCAATCCACCTGCACCTTGCAGCCTTGCAGCCAGCTGGAGCAGGAATAAATCTCATCCCATTTTAGTGAGGGACTCTTCAAATAGGAAACAGGGGGCTCTGGAAGGAGCAAGACGTTCAATGACCTTTTTTCCCTCCCACGTTCTGTATTTCTACCAAAAGGTTTGAAAAAGGAGAGGACATGGCAGGTAGAGGGTCTGCTGAAGATAAGCTCTGATGGCAGCCAATCTAAAGGGGAAGAGACAGACAAAATCAGTGATGAAGAGGTAACGGCCTCAGCGCTTAAGCAAAGCTTTTAATGGTCCCACAAGACCTGCAGACTGCCTGGTCCAATGACTAAGGGCTAAGAGCCAAGCCTTCAACATGGAGATCCTGGATCTGTGGCACACCAGGCTACATCAACTCTGACGAGGTCATCTGGATCACATGAATGCTTCAAGTCAAGCAACTGAAAAAAATTTATTATGTTTTTCTTTCTCTTTTTTTTTTCCCCCTTTTTTGTTCTTCATGTGAATCCCCAGTGGAAGAAATCCACCGAACAAGCATGTTGATTTTGGCAAAGGCACACACAGTCACTCTGTTCTAAAGATGAGCTGACACGTGCAGATTCACAGATTAGCCATTTCTAAAGGTTAATTAAATATTGCCATTGTTTTCCAAGCTATTAATGTATGTTATTCTATTTTTCTCTGTTTAAGAACATCTGGGTTTTGGAGTTAAAAAATATGCAACTCTCTGTCCCCCTTCAAAAAAGGTCTTAAAAAACACACACAGAGTGTCCCCTTTAAAATGGTCATCCTCAGAGTCACATTACATCGTTGAGAAAAAAAAAAATCTTAGAAAAATATTAGGAAAAATGTTCTTCCATAAATCAAAACATTCAATGTGCATTCTCATCTGCTGAGGGTGTCTCAGGACTAACCCACAGCAAATGAGCTGTAAGAGAGACTCCTGGTGTTAGTCAGCCCTTCTTCATTTGCTGAAGTTACAGAAAGTTATTACACGTAGACATGTTCCTCGCTCCATCCTCGCTGCCAGGATGTATGACAGCCAGTTCTGTTTGCAGTGCTGGCAACTGCTGGGTAAATGGACTGGGTCTGCACAGCTCTCTTTGTTTCTGCCCTGTGTCCCTTCTCAGCATTCTGGACTCAGCTTATGGACAGATGTGAGGTGGAAGAAAGAATGAGTAGGATTAAAAGAATGCATCCCTGGTTACAAACTGGGGGTGCAGAAACCTAACCCTCTGACTTGGCAGAGGCAGGGAAGTAAATGCCTACAAAATGTTCAAGGCAGTCTTAGCCCCAGTAACAGGGTTTGGCAGCAGGAGCCAAGGAAAGGTTGGCTTTGCCTGCAGCTTTTCTGCACTGCCGCTGTGATACCAGCAACAAAGCAGCTTCACTCCTTGCACCAAATCTCCTTCTCCAGGCCCAGGCTGTAGGTGGTATAAAACTTCAACCTGCTAACATTTGTCTCCCCTTTGCACAGGGGAAAATAAGTGGTCAAGATACACAGGAAAAAAAAATAGGAATCTAATCCAGAATCTCCTATGCCTCCATTTACCTTTCTGTCAAGCACTGTTATACAGCTAAATATACAGCTGTGTTGCATAACTAATATAAAAACAATGCTTGGAAATTCTTAGACTTAAGGAACATGGAAACATAAAATATTGTCCTAAGACTGAGAATGTGGTTTTGCATATTAGATGGTTCTTCCTCAGCAACCAGACACTGAGCTTCAAGGTCACACTGCCTGCACTAATCAAAGCCCCACACAAGTTCCAAAGACATTCACCATTCCCAGTGCAGACTCTGGCCCCAACACATTCAGGCCCAGCCATCAGCTAGTGTGTAGTTCTGCCAATGTAGTGGAACTGAATTAAGTAAACTTCCTCAAGGAGTGTCTGGATAACGTTCTCAGATGTACAGTCTGATTTTTGAGTAGTGCTATGTAGAGCTGAGAGCCGGACTTTATGATTCTTATGGGTCCCTTCCAACCTGGGATACTCTATGATTCTATGATTCTACTCATGGATGAGTTAGACCAGTGGTGGTCTAACTTATGCCCTTCTGCCTCACCTTGCCATCTTTGCATCCACATTGCAGTTGTCACTGATCCCTTTCTCACCTCCTTTCTAAGATGGCAAGCCATGGTGTGTCACTTCCCCTATTTTACCTGCTCGTACTAGCAGAGGTGAAGAAAGCTCTGTACTGACATCTGCATCCCTCTATAATACATCCGAGGGCAAAAAATAAAGGGTGCTGCACCGCTGGTGATAGGTAAGGTCTGGTATGGATCAATAGCAACCAGCTTTGGCATGTCTACCATGCCAAAGCACTCAACTTGCTGCTCTATAGCTGCCTTGCACTCAACTCTCTCTGCTCTATACTGCCATATGCAGTGTGTTTCACCAGCGTACTCCCTAATGCTACTGTACTGAGCCCTCCCTGATCCTGCTGGGACCCCAACTGTCACTTGAAATGAGAAAAACTGTTCTTTATTTCTGTCATGTTCTACATGGATGGTTTGATGATTCCTCCTAGCAAACATTTCACCAGTAGACAAAAAGTTACCATATCACAGTGCCTGTTCTGGCCTGCAAGTTAGCAAACAATAAATCTTAATTACGCTTAAGTGCCAAAAATCTGAAAAGAGTGAGGCAATGTTAGTCAGCTGTGCATTGGTCCTGACTCCTGCCTCTGCTTTGGCTGGAGATGCAGCTGCAGGAATACATAAACTAGTTTTTGATTTGTTTGTGCCAGTACAATCAGTGGTAACTGCTCCTTAAGAGCGTTTCCAGTATTAGTGGGCTTACTGGCAATCATCCTATTAGCATCTCAGATGCAGGTGGCATCTGGAAAGTTTTATTTTAAAAGACTTTTAGAATTGTACTTTGGTTAATAAGAAGCGTTATTTTTAAATATCTCGGCAGTTTTCCAGAGAGTAGCTCAGTCTCATGACATCTGCTCAGTGGATACTTGTTACCTTTGGGTTTATTGAAAGAAACCCTCTGAATAACCTTTTTGTTAGCAATCTGCTTTATAGGCCCTGCAACAGAATAATGCTGGAGTGAAAATGGAGTTGCTAGCAGAGAGGATTTGATTTTCTGTGCTGTGACAAACTGGAACTGGAATTCTGGAACTTGCATGTCATAGCATTCAATAACATTGCCTGGTTTTCCTTGTTTCCCACTTTGTGAAGTTCTACCATTTTTATTCAAGAACTGGGGCTGCAGCTCTCAGTTCAGTGAGATGCAGTAAGGTTTCCACTTTGGAAAGGGATATCTGCTCTGGAGAGGGTTTTACAGCAGAGGTGCAGGCAGCTCCAGCACGTACAGTTGGGTTTGCACTTCTTCCCATCTTACACGCTGCAGCGAGCCAATCTTAAGCAACTGCTCCCGCTGTTCAGGAGTGTTGACAAATTATGCTGGTTGAGTAATGGCTCATTCATTATACATAAAAGGAATCACCGGTTCATCTTACAAATTTCACCCATTCCAGTATTTAGCGTTCAACGGGAAAGTGATTGAATGGAAGTCCTGCTAGTGAACAAGAGGATTTCATTTATAAGGAGCAAAGTAAGTCCTGTTGCCAGAAAGAAAAACATACCTTTCATGAAATTCACCTTTATTAATAGCTGACAGAGCATAGCTGGTAAACCAAACCAGCTATTCAGCAGCTTCTATAAATTAAACCAAAGCAGAAACTGTTTTTACAAAAGGATCAGCTGGAGCTTGGGCTCCTGTTTGGTGACATCACTCAAGCCAGGTTTTGCAGATTAAAGAGCAATAAAACTACAAATGTAAGCCAAAGTAAAGGAATTGAAACGATGTTTATCCTATGAAATGCGAGCATAAGAACTGAGTATCAGTCTGAAGATGTAGTCAGGGCCAAAACCTCTGGCTGTGTTGGTCCTGTGTGGCTCCACTGAAATCAAAGCAGCAAAACTGCAAGCAGAGACTGAGCTGATTCATAACCCCTACATATTTCACAGTTCTGTGTAGTTTCTATTCCACCTTAAGGCCTGGATCTCCTTTTTATAAGAGGACAGATCACTCATTTAAAAAATAACAAAATTATGTTTTCAGAAGTTCTGTCATATCTTTAACTGCCAGGAAAACACAGCCATTCTCTTCAACATTACAGAATCACAGAATGGCTTGGGCTGGAAGGGACCCTAAGGACCATCCTCCAGATCTGGTACTAGACCAGGCTGCCCAGGGCCCCATCCAACCTGGCCTAGAACACCTCCAGGGACGGAGCATCCACACCCTCCCTAGGCAGCCTGTTCCAGCACCTCAGCACTCTCTCTGTGAAGAACTTCCCCCTGACATCCAATCTAAACCTTCCCTCCTTGAGCTTAAAACCATTCCCCTTATCCTATCACTACCTACCTGAGTAAAAAGTTGACTCCCCAGTAAAAAGTTGATTCCCTATCCGAACATCCAAACTGGAAAATTCAAATTTGTGAGAGTGTTTCTAGAAAACAAACTGCAGAAATCATGCAAAGTCTTAGAGGCTAATAATTGTGTGCCACCTTCATCAAAATATCAGAATAACACAGGAGACACCCAGGTGTTGGTCAGAGCTCTAAAATAACTGGATTCTACTTCAGTGAAGGATACAGACTAAACTCAGAAAAGCTAAATTTGGAAATAACACTCAGTAGCTTCTGACCAAATAGTGGATTTCAGTTCATTCCTAAATTAAATAAAGAAAGTTATTAAGTCTTGGAAGAAGAACTTCACCAGTCAGCTGACACTGCTGTGATGCTGCCATATTTTTCTTTCTTTTTTTTTTTTTTACCATGCATTTTGGGACACAGTTGCGGAGTTGAAACAAGTGGAAATCCAGAACAATTAAATTGCAACCATATGAAAAAGCACACGTCTTGCTACCATTATCTTGCAGGGTCCTTTCTTGTAGTGTCAAACCTGGCTTCAGGAATGTTTTAGATGAAACTGAGTGTTTAGAAGAGAGAGTTGAGATCACTCCAGTGGTTTAGGTGACAGCTGCTACAAAGATGGACTTGAAAATGAAGTAGTATACAAGATATTCAGTAAGTATTCCAAGAGATATTTTAGGAGTCTTGGGAATTAATTCCAGATACAAATCAAAAGTTTTGTCCCTGGTCGCTGGGCAAGAGCTCTTAGAAAAGACCGAGAGTAATTAAATAAGCAGGCAGCATGTGCAAATCAGTTCAAACCAATACGAACAAAGGCAACTTGTTTTAAATATGGACAAATGCCTTTGATAGCAAGGTCAGATTAAAAAAATAAAAATTGGACTACTTATAAAGAGAACTTTCTCCACTTTGACAAATATATTTCCTCCTATGTTTCTCTGCACTGTGTCAGGATCCCTGCATGCAGATGTAAGGGACTGTGTCTCTGGGTGCTGCTCAGCCAAGCAACAGCAGTGTCGTCAGGTGCAGTGGCTCTGGGTCTGAGCAGCGTATCTGGCTGCAGGGCTGAGTTCAGGTCCAGACAGTCCAGGAGCTGGATCAGAGTCTGATGACCATCTGCACTGAGTCTGTCAGCCAAAACCGTCTTGGCCAGTACAGTGCTGGGGAGCGATCGCGTCTTTGTCTCTTTTTGATCTTTCAGATTACCCTGGGAATCAGAGGAGCTACTGGAAAAGCATAACACAGGGCTCAGCAGGAGAATAACCGTCCTGGACCTGGGCCCTCTTGGAGCAGCAACTCTTATTCTTGGAGGTGAGTACATTTATTTTGGAGTCTTTGCAGTGTTGCCTCCATATACTAGGTGTGCATTTATTACTGATAGATTGCCTCGACGGGGAGCTGTTGCGTTTCCTCCAGGCTCTTGGAGATGGATGACCATTTGGATTCCGTAGGCACACGTCAACCAGACTGGAGTGCAAAGCTCTCATGGAGATAGTCTTTCTTGGTGTAAATCCATCACTATGCCCCTGAAGAGTCATTCTCTTGATGTTCAAAGTACAGATCAGAATGCTGCTCAGGCCACTTCCCTATCTCTCACCTCCAAGATATTTGTATGTTATTTCGTAACACAGTTCCTGGGCCAATGTTCTCTGACTACAAAGGTGGTAAAAAAAATCAGTTCCCAATGTGTTAGGGATGCAGCTGTGATTAAATTCCTTATCAAGGGAAGCTTTCTCATGTATTTGTGTGTTCAAGCCACCAAGCCAGTTCTGCAACAGGATGTGGCACCAAGATTTTCCTGTCTATCCAATGTCTTATCTGAGAAGAGACCAACTTGACTCACGGCTAATGAGGTTGCCGACTAAATCCATAAGGCAAATTCACATGTATTAGGCTGACAAGAGATCTAATTATGGGGTGTTGGAATCATTTTGATACCCACAGGAATAGAAGCACTTGTAATAAAAGGAAATCTGCCAACAGGGAACTAAGATTTTACTGATCAGGAGTTAGTGATTGGCCCCATAGGCTGAGAAAGAATTAGCAACAACTAATGGGATGCAATGAGATGTGCATATTTACATGATCTGAATGCCATGCATTCTTAGATGGCTAACAGCCACTGTTGGACTTTTTATGAAGATCTTCTTGCTCATGAGGGGGAAAATGGCAGGATTTTGTGCTGCAAATCACTTGATCCTGTTTGATCCAAACTGTCTTCAGTCTACTCTGCTCATCTTTTTTTTTTTTCTTGCCCCTTGCTCAAGAACTGACAAAAGTTCATTACAAACAGTAGAAGGGACAATTTCTAGTTTTTGTTTTCATGTCACCAATAGCCACTGAGGGTAAAGAAACCAAGAAAGAGCCACAAACATCCCTAACATTTTTAACCATGAATAGCTACAAAGAGAAGCAAACAGCACAGAGCTGTTGCTTTTTTGGAAAAATCCCAGTTGGATATATGTAACTTCAGTGAAATCCACTCTAATACAGACCTGAAGAGCAACAGCACATTTAAAACTGCTCCTCCAGCTTCCTGGGGGAAGAGAAAAGAGAGGCAGCATGTTCTGACCTGCTCCAGGAGCAGGAGCCGGAGGCAGTTCACAAGGATACCAACAGGGCAAATTGGAAAGGTGGAAAGGAGCAAGCATGTGTATTTCTAATGCAGAGCAGCTACTCCCAAAAGCAAATCCTTTGAAGAAAATGTGCAGGTAAGAACCATTAAACACTCTTGGGAGAGAAAAGGTTGACATCATATTTTTTCCTCTACATAAAAATGTATTCCTACATACCTTACTTTGTAAGGCATGCCTAAGAGTCCAGCCCTCTTATTATCCTCCAGTGTTATTCCCCTCTTTTCTTATGCTAACTCACTTGTGGGGAAAAAAAAAATAACAGCAAAGCACTCTATTAATGGAAAACCTCTTCACTTCAATGGAGCCAAGAAATGCAAGAAACGCACACTGTCCCTGAATTCAGCTCAAGGGAATGAAGAATGGAAGTAATTCACAGCCATCTTATACCCGTCTAAGTCTCTCTCTCTCCATCTCATCCTACAGGCTTTTTCATCTTTAGTCTCAGTGGCACAGTGGCAGATGTCACTTTGGCACTGCTTCTGAGCTGTTCTCTGTGAATTAACAGTGGAATTCGATACAGGATCAGGTTCTAACAACCTCACTCAGTGACCCGGTACCATCTAACTACCAGGAATATCGTCAAAGTTAAAGGTTCCCAAAGGCTGTTACTGGTGATCCTACCAGTGTGCCAGCTAGAGTCCCCACCATCTCCTCTGACCACAAATTTGCAGGCATATCTCTGGGTGTGGCTGGAACATACTCTCCAAAGGATGCTGAGAATCAAATATCAGGTAGGCACTTGGCCTTAGCAGACTGTGCACAAGATGGCTATGGGGATAGCAGGTGGGTGGGGTACAGCATGGGCCATGTTTATGGCAGCACAGATTTTTTTTCACAATCCTCTGATACTGTCTAGTCCAAAGGAAGGCCATGAGCACTCACCTCAAAGCATGTAGCTAGCACTAAGTCCCCGTTTAACTCTTCATCTGCAAGTCTGGTACAACACACCACTTAAATCATTTTTTTTTCCTTTGCATTGTATTTCCTATGCTGATTTCCACGTAGATAGAGGAAACTATAACAAAGGAACACCACTGTACTCACCCGTTGTCTGCTGCTGGTGAGTCTTGCTGGTGTACTGAAGGCTTGACCCCTATCTCTCTTGCACAGCTGCCCCCAGCAAGTGCCATGCCCATTGTATAGATGTGCTGCTCATCAAGATAAAAGGAATAAGGATCTATCTCAAAGCACTTAGGTATGATTAAATAAAGGATGCCATTTCCTGTGCTGCTAATCTGGTTCCTTTCAAAATCACTAACTTCACTTTCTGAAAAGTTACCATCTTTTAATTCTCACGGGTCTCCTCTACAGTTCTCCTCCTCCTTCCTGAGAAGGGGTGATCCACTTCATGATACAACAGGAGCTCACAGGACTGATTAAAGTGAACTCCATGCAACACAAACAGTGATTTTTCATGTACAAAATGAAAGAATTGAACTGCTCTCTCTTTTGAGTTTTGTCTGGGTCAGGATACCCAATTAACCTGCAGGTTCCTGTACTGGCAGTTACCTGCTCTTCACTTTGAAATCAAGTCACTCTCCTGTTTTGGGAGCTCGCCTGCTCTGAAAGCCTTCCTGTTCTTTAATATGATAGAATAAAGCAGAAGCAGCTACTACGAAAAAAAAAAAAAAAAAAGAAAGAAAGAAAGAAAAACCAGGCTCATTCCATATGGCCTCTTACTCTACATTTTGAGTATGACTGTCGAAAGTTCAATAACATCTTAACTGCTTGGCTACTAAGAGGCAAGCTATTTTAGGACTTCAATATTTGGCACGTATGTATGAAGTCAAGTAAGGCTTTAGGTTATACATTCCCACCCATAACACTTCCAGGGTTTAGACTGCACAACCTCTGCGTGTGTATTTTTTGGTGCCATTCTTATTTGCAGAAACCCAGTCAGATTATATACCTCACTGTTCTTTCCAGATTAGGCACCACATGCAACATAGCTTCACGCAGAGTACTCTCATGTTTGGTAGTCCTACTTTTTTCTTTTTTTCTCCACTTCTTTTTTGGCTTGCAGGATTTGTGCTGAAGCAGAAAAACAGAGGACTGTGTATTTATTGACATAAGTTCAAGCATGTGAGAGTGAAGCTGAGAGTGTGACTAAGCAGGCTCTTACCTGCAGTAACCATACAAAATGTCCATTGAACATATGAGGAAGGACTGCGTAGGCAGTGAAGCCAAATCTCTTCCAGGCACAATGAAACCCCAAGGCTGCAGCCATGGTGCTTGACACTTGAAGTGCAACACACATCTGACCACACTGAATGCATTGCATGCCTCTACTTTGGACTGTTGCTCTGTGAAAGTGTGTGTTGAGCAAAGCCATAGGCAAAAATGAGTTAGATGCATCTGACATGGGGGCATGTGCTGCATAAATCACAACCTGTATCTCTGTCTCAGCCTAGGTGGGAATGTGACTGCTGTGACATGTCAGAGCCCATCTCTGCTCACACTGCTTAGGTTCATTGATAGTATGCAAGTAATGAAAATCTGCAGAGAGTCACATACAACTGATGTCTCTCTGCTGCATAGTGTAGCATGTAGAAGAAAGTTATTTATACACTGAGCCTGACTTTCCTTTATCCTATGTCACGGACAGAATTTTACATTTGTGCAAAAGGATGACAAAGTCAGCATGGTAATGGAAGGTGCAAGAAAACGGAGAATGGGGTTTACAGCACAAAGGGATCTACATATTTTTTTCTACAAATACAGGCTTTGGCCAGAGCTCACTAAGCTATGATTTTAAACTGGATGTTTCGGAAGTGATGAAAATCAGTGAAAACCATACTTTTAACTATCTCTCCATAAGACTTTCTTCAAGGTGATCTTAAAGTATTTGCACTGTTTTGGAGCGGACCTTTTCACTCCAACTTTAATTTCACATATGTGCCACAGATTGTAAGGCCCTACCACACCATGAAATTAAATCATCTGTGAGAGAAAGTCTTGTGCTAACCGCATGGCGGCTGGCCACTATAACTTTAGAAAAGTTAGATTTTCTGCATCCCAAGGCTGCTTCAGAGCTTCTCATCATTACAGTTCCCTTGGTGTCCACCTCCTTCCTTGACAGCCATTTGGCCTGTCCAGCCTCCAGCTTCAGTCAGGTTTCTCTCACCACTTATACCTGATCTTTTGACTCTGAGTACCTGAAACAATTCTCACGCAATCTACTAAGCAATATAAAATGAGATAATCCGCAAAGCTTTTCCAAAAACTATGAACAAATCTCCCACTTGAAAACCGCCACTCCCTTTCCGCAGTACCTTGGGCAGTATGAAAGTCATATGAGAAAATTGACTGGGGGGAGAAAATGGAAGTACATTTCAAAATTGTAGTGCATCCTGATGGAATAGTGTTTGTAAAAACACGCATGTCTTTGTCAGTTGTTTTTTGTTTGTTTGTTTGATTGATTGATTGATTTTGTTTGACTTTTTTGCTTCCTGTTGGGATATTTTGACGAATAAGTCAAAAATTGCCTCCCACCAGTTAACAGGTTAGAGATGAATGCAAAGTTGAAGATGGCATCATCTCCAAAGGGCAGAGTAGGAAGGGAGAGCAGCATGAGTAGTGCTCATGTGGAGGGTATGGAGTGCTTACAGACTGAATAGAGATGGGACATAAGGCTAAGGAAGGAACTCCTATACTCTGAGCCTACTTTGGTCCATCCATTGCAACATCTATGCCATAGCACTGACCTTTTTTCCCCAACTTGTTTTCTTTTTCTTTCTTTTTCAAACAAAATTCTGGGTTGAGTATTTTGTCCACAGAATGTCTGAAAAAAAAAAAAAACAACACCAAAACCTCTTCCTTTACATAAGCTTTCTCAAGATCTTCCATACAGTAGTCTTATGTTGTTTTTGTTAGGTTAGAATGAACCATTCTTTATCAGCTGGAAATCTGCTACAGGACAGATGCCAGCATGATTGCAAGAGATGGTAAACCTCAAAAAGCATGAGATCTGGTTTGGTTTCCATGAAGTTGAACCTCTGGGAATCATTGCTTCCTGTCTGGGGATCTGGTTTTAGAAGCAACCAGATAGGAATTACTGTTTTAATGTCATTTTCTGCTGCTGGTTTTAGGCCAAATCTGGGAGCACAGAGGTGCTCAATTACTGTAATGAACAAATACAACAGTTTTGCTGCCTGGAAATACATTTGTTTGTGGTTTGTGTTCCATATTTGATTTTTATTTTATTACTGAACACAGTAGCCTACCTCTAGACCTCTGTTCCAATAGGTAGACCTATATAGGAGCTTTCTAATTCATTAAAATATGGCTGCTGTGCTACTTTTGTTACTCCCCAGCAACCACAGAAACATACTTTATGTTAATAATTTTTTGTACTTATTAACAACCAAAGTCTGCTCCTGATCCCTGCTAGAGTGCCATTGACTTCCATGGAGCAAATCCAGATTTACATTGATCATCATTAAGAGTTGTTTTACCACCAGGCTCATAACAGTAACTTAATTAAAATTAGTTTTGCTGATGTTACTCCTCGATTTTCCAGTCAAGGGAAACAAATCGTCAAGGAGATTTCTTCACTGGTCAGCCTCAGAGCCTGCGAATGCATCTCACATCCTTCCCCCCTCTACCTCCTGCCCAGTCTCCCCTCACCAGACCCCTCTTGCACGCACTGTTTGATAGCAACGGGGTCAGTAGCAAACGTAGAGTTCAGCGCTATAGAAGTGGAAACAGAAAGCAGCCATGGGCAATTAACCAGGGCTGTGACTGCTTATGTTTGGTTCCTGCTTCCATTTCTGTTTCCATGGAAATGGCCATCAGATCATTGGAAATAAAGTAAATTTTCTACTTCCCCTCACCTTAATATCAGCTGGGCTATACAATCCAAATAAACTGAACTTATCTAATTAAATGTGATTTTACAGATCTTTTCGTTTCATTGAAATAAACTGACAAAAGCAACATTTCTTTTGAAGTATGTGGAGGCGATTGGCTGTCCTTTGGGAAAGGAGTAGGTAAGCTTGCCCACCCCTTTTTGCTTTGTAAGGTATCGAAACATGCAAACATCCATCCTACCCCTTGCTCTGTGTTCTTGCCTGCCCATTAATATTGTGGTGCTGAACAGTACTCATCACTTGCCCATTAGGGGTCATTTAAGCATAAATGACCTCCCTTACAGAGCCTGTGTGGGTTAAAGACCTCTTCTTTGTCTGGCTGCTGAGGCTTTGAGGTTCATTTGTATTGCAGAACAGCTGCATAAAAAAAGGTTCAAGCCCACCTTTAAAGGTCATATGGTCTCAGAGGAGGAGCTTTGACCTAGAAGGGTTTCCCAGGTGAAAAGCTCAGGGTTTGGGAACAAAGGGAAAAAGTGTTTTTTTCAGCTTTCACATTCCTTTGAGAGACTGAGAAAGATGAAACTTCTGTGTCTTTTGTAAATGAACACATTATAGACTGCGCACTTGATTTCTCCCTCTAGACGTGAAGCTGATCTGCAAAACTGTTAGACCTGTAGAGGGGTAACAGTAATTTTTGTTTTGGCTTATGACACAATGGATCAGGCAAACAAAATCACAAGGGCTGATTTCAACAAAAATATCCCATGTCATGAGTCAATATTCTTCCAGTTGTAGAAGCTGACTTTGCTTCAGCACATCAAGGCAAAACTGGAAATGACCTGTTAGTCCAACAGTGTACACCACCCACCCACCAGAAGATGCTGTGTAGTTTTTCCTCTCAGCACCCCTCTAATTCTGCTAAACCAAAGAGCTAATAAAAAATTGCCATCAAAATAGCACCAAATAATATCTCTGTGTGAATTGTCGTTGCACTTTGCAATTCAGAGTTATTGAAAGAATAAATACCACTGCTGTATTAATGTAAATTCAATGCCAACAAGCAGTTTGTTTTCTAACGGGGCTCATTTTACAGCAGAAAGTTGAGGAAAACACAACCTGGTTTTCCCTGGGTCTACCAAAGAGTTAATTTCTGGTGCCTGCTGATGAGAAGGGTAAGAAAGAAAGCAATCAAAGTGGATCTATACAGGATGTAAGGTTTAAACCATTTAATTACTGTAGCTGTAGCACGTTTTTTGCTAATGCATGGATCACAAAAGCTTCATTCCTGTGGAAATCAGTCATGCGTGGGAGATCAGGAATTACAGATACTTCGCTAGTGTGAGGGATTTGCTCTGGTCATTTAAGGAGGTTTCCTCCAGTGACAAAAGCTTTGTACCTGATACTAATGCACAGTATGTAACAAGTTTACTTTAAAATGACCTATAACCTAATCATATACAGTCCTAAAATATTCTCCTTTAAATGACTCACATCAAATTCTTTTTTTTATTTTTATTTTTTTTAAATTTAAATCTCTGTTGAAGATGCTGCCTTGTCCTGAGGAAGTGGAAAAAGCTAGATGATAGGTAACTACATGCTGTCAGTGGTGCTGTCAGTGGTAAAAGTTCTGTTTTTTCCTCTCTATCCTAAAAACAAGCTTCAAGCTCTCTTTTTCTGCTATATCCCATTATGCTGATCACTATCACAAGCATGAACACAGTCTCCAAGACAAATCTATCTATATGAGTTTATTTCCCCAAAAGCTATTACACATGCTTTTAAAACTAAGGACAAACACATCATCCACTGAAACTGTTCAAGTGATCACCTACAAATGAGCACGGATCAGGATCTCAGTTCACAAAATACCTCAAAATTAGAGCACTACAGAGTGAGTAAGGCAGAAGCCTGTTAAGTATCATTTGGATTTAGACAGCAATGCAAACAAAGGTGTCATGGTTTTATGGTTTTTGGTTATCGGTATTCCACGTCATAACATCATGCAGTGTACTGGGAGTTAAATGCTCTAGTTCCGGGTACTTGTCCGGAAGAGAAGAAGAACTACATTCCCCAGAAGACTCTTCGAGTACTGTTATCATTCCTGCTCAGGGGAACAGATGTAAGGCCTGTAGGTCACCTGACCTGAGCCCTTCTTCTCATCTTGTCATGCTCGCTTTCGGATCGTCTCGCTGCTTCTCCCAACTGCACGCAAGGCTTCAGTATTGGTGTAAGGCCTTTAGCTCTCGGACAATCCTTCTCTCAATTATATTTGATTTTATTAACAATTATATTGAATTATATTGTATTATAGTGTGTTATCATGCATTCCGATACTATATTTAGTAAATTAGTTTCTTTCTCCTCAGATCGTTGCCACTGTTTTTTAATTCTTCTTTTTTTTTTTTTTTTTTTTTGTGAGGAGTCCCCTATTTCCCTTTTCCGGAGGCATGGATTTTGAAAAAAAAATCCCTCTGCCCCACTAGTCATGGAACCGGGCCGGACCAGCCCGTAAACCATCGACAAAAGGGCAGGAATCAACGTGCAGAATATTTAAGGGGCATATAAAATGAAATAAAATATCTGGAATTGTAGATTGAGGTCTAGTCTACAGTGGTGGAGTCACAGTTTTCCTAGATTTCCTAGGCTTGATGTAGCATCAACAAACATGTAGATGTGGTACTAAGGAGCAAGGTTTAGTGAGTAACATTAGTGATAGGTAGATGGTTGGACTAGATCTTTGGCTCTGTCTCCCACAGTATTCTCCAGGAGAAGTTGGCAGCCCATGGCTTGGACAGATACATTCTTTGCTGGGTAAAGAACTGGCTGGATGGCCAGGCCCGAAGAGAGATGGATGGCAATCGGTCACAAGTGGTACCAGAGCCTGCAGTGTGCCCAGGTGGCCCTGGTTTGCTTCAGAAATAGTTTTGCCAGCAGGAGCAAGGAAGTGATCATCCCTCTGTACTCAGCACTGGTGAGGCTGCACAGTACCATGAGTACTGTGTTCAGTTTTGGACCCCTCACTACAAGAAAGAAATTGTGGCCCTGGAGCATGTTCAGAGAAAGGCAACAAAGCTGTGAGGTGTCTGGAACACAAGTCTTATGGAGAGCAGCTGAGGGAACTGGGATTGTTTAGTCTGGAGAAGAGGAGGCTCAACGGAGACCTTATTGCTCTCTACAACTACCTGAAGGGAGACTGTGGCAAGGTGTGTGCCAGCCTCTTCTCCCATGTAACTAGTGATAGGACTAGAGGGAATGGCCTCAAGTTGAACCAGGGGAGATTCAGGTTGTGTGTTAGGAAATACTACTTCTCCAAAAGAGTGGACAGGTGCTGGAACGGGCTGCCCAGGTAGGTGGTGGAGTCACTGTCCCTGGAGGTATTCAGAAATGTTTAGATGTACTGAGGGACATGGTTTAGTGGGAAATGTTGGTGATAGGTGGACAGTTGGAATGGATGATCTTGGAGGTCTTTTCCAACCTTGGTGGTTCTATGATTTTATGCTCTTAGATGTCTTTTCCAACACTAATGATTCTATGGTTCTATGACACGCTGATAAACAAGTCAATATGCCGGTATAGCCTCTATTTACTCTATAATTCTTATAAAACTATACAAGGCAAAATATACATTTTTGATAAAACTGCACCTATGCTTTAGCTTTTCTTTCAATAAAAGTACTATTTCAAAGAAATAATCATATCCCCAGCCTATGTTAGAACCAGGCTCCTAGTTTAGATCTTGTCTAATTGTCATTTTGTAGAATAGATCCCCAGAGCCTCTTCTGCTATCCATATTGGTTTTGGTCATATCTCAGCAGACTTTTTTCAAGTACTCAGAAAGATTTAAAGTGGATGAATCTTAAAGGCTAATAAATACCTGATGAAAAATGAGGAAATACATTAAAGTTGAATTACCACTTTTTCCCTTTTACTCTCAAGATTCCACTGAAATCAATGAACTTACAGTTACTTAAAGCTGTAGCATTATATGGGTGAATCAGGTACATTGTGTTGCAATAAATGACCAAGACTTGCTGGCAGACTTTCTCAGAATCAAACATGCACCCTTAAATTTCACACTATTTTCACAATCTTGTAACAGCAAAGCAAAACAAGAAGTTCAATGTGCAGTCAGAACAAAATCTTTTTTCTCTGGTCTAAGTATTTAGCCAATACAGTATCACAGAAACATTGATTTCTGTTCTCAGCCTAAGAATCCTCCTGATAGTCTCATGCAGAACCAAAGACCCAACACAATCTCTTCTTTTATGGCTAAGAAAATGCTAGGAGAATCGTTATCCCTGGGAAAGATTTCTCTGATAGACGAGGAAGGACTGTTCATTAGTGTCATGAATGATGCTGCCTCTTTTTTATGCAACTTGCATTCACTGATGCTGGCACTGTCAGAGCCTCCAACTGTGTGCACAATTCAGTTCATCGAACAAGGCAACATCCTTTCCAGATACACTCAACGTGCGGTATTATGGCTTGGAAATTCATTCCACAGAAAAGAAACACAAATTATTTCAATTCTCAAAAAAGAAAGGAAAAAAGGCACAGTCTGTGCCTTCTTTTTCCATGTTATTAGAGAGATTATCAGGAAAAAATAAACACAGCAGTTGCTCAAAGTCCCACAGAAACAAAACAAGGACTTCAGGCCACTCCATACATAGCATGGAGCCATTGCTCTGTTTACTTACAAGCTGTAAAATAATACATTTTTCAATTCCTCCTTTGAAATAATTATTCAGTGCTGGCAGTGAAATATTACAAAATTTTAAATGGGAAAAAAGCCCCAAACCTGCACAGTTTTAAGTCCTCTCTGCTCTCAAGCCATTTCTTTTTGGTGCATTTAGCACAGCAGCGCGTCAATGTCTGCAGAGAATGGCTGCCTCTCAGTGATGCTGAACGAAAGCAGAGGCCAGCTCCACACTCTTGATTCACCTGCAGAGCTCGAGGTGCATGAGCAAATGGCATGTTGTCCCTGAAACGTAAGGACCAGGTCCAAGAAAGAAGCTGTGCCGGGTGCACGTATGTGCCTTGGTGCTTGCCATATGAGAGAGCCTCGAGCTAACGGCAGGAGAGCAGATACATCTACTTGGAGAAGCAGAGAGCCCTGTGGAGATAAAAGCTCACTGCCCAGGAGCTGGGTAGGCACTTTACATCAACAAATCTGACACAGGGACAAAAGCCCAGTCTTCTCATGGGCCTGGTACCAGCAGGGATCATCCGTGAAGGGTAGGGCTTGGGGCTGCTCTGATTCCTGTGTCCCTCTCCCTCACCTCATCAGGCAGACAAGGGAAATGTACAGCTAGGCCCACAGTTTTTAAGATCATGGCATTCGTCCCTAACCCACACACACCTCCGAGCTGCAAAAACCAGTGTGCTGAGCAAGCGGCCATCTGGAGCCTCCACATGGGAAAACCCTGAGGATGGAGCATAGGGGTACATTTAAAATCCCACTTCTCTCCAGAGCTTAGATATTTTTCATTGAGCTTCTTCACTTTGCATGCTTCTTTCTGGCAGAACTGAGCATGGTCCTAGTTTTGTTCCTTGAAAAAGGAGACACATTTCTGAAATCCTTCATTTTTCATAACAGCTAAGGAATCTCACCCAAAGTGCTCTCTCCCCATTTGTGCCTGAGGAGATTTGCTATTCCATGCAGAAGGCTCTTGGTCACCCTCTCTGTAAGGCACATGGGTTGGTAATATCATCCTTCACTTCTCTTTACAATCTAGTCCTGTTTACCAGGAAAAATGTATATATTTATTGAATGAGAAAGAAGAGTACTAACTCTAAGACCTAATGGTCAAAGAGGTGATCCCCACATATATTTCTCTGGCACTGGTTTGTACATTTTCCCTTTGGAAACAGAGGAGGCTGTGGAAGCAGGGACCCCTGAGCCAATCCAGGGCAAGTCGAAGACAAGGAGCTGCTCCCTCCAGCTCCATGAGCTGCAAGCACAACGAACCCTTCCCACTTGAGTGAGGCAGTAGAGCAAGGGACTGGTCTCTTGGGCAGGACCTTATAAGAGGGGGATTGTCACCACAGCCATTCTTGTGGGGTTGGATCTGGCAGAGCAGCAGGCAATTTGGAAGTGTCCTTGTGAGGCTGAGCCCTGAAAGAAGATAAGTAGATGAACACATAGTACATGGTTTCTAATCCAGCTTAAATGTCAGATAAGTACGCCCTTGCACAGCTCGGTCAAGGCAGGAGCACTGGTTAGGCATACTCCAAAACAGTGCTAGATGCCTTGGGAGCTTTAATATCGAAGGCTGAAGGATCTGCATAGTCTAAGTGCCCGTAAGACCAGACGGTAGCTTTATACTTAGGCATATGATTTCCTTCCAGTTACATTTAGCACGCGTGATTTTTTCTCTTTCATCTGGTGTGAGATGCAGCTTCATTTGGGATGCAGATCTTGCCACAGGCCGTGTTCCCCAGTCCTTTCTCACAGGAACTCCTAAAGAGAGAAAGAGGAACCTCTGATAAACCAGTAGGGAATCACTTGAAAAGGGGTTGTGTAGGTCCTCTGAGATAATTGCCAGCTTTAAAACAAACAGACAATCCAATAAACCTGCAAACAATCCATGGTAGAAACAGAGCACTCATTTTTTCATTATCAGCCATCAAGGTAAAGGGAAGGAAGGGAATAAATTCTGTGCCTGAAATATTTGTATGGAAACTCTTTTCAGGCTGGATTTAAAGAGCAATTATTTATTACTTCAGGAAATACTCCAGCATCAAGCAATGACCCCGGGTTGGTGTCAATGCTTATCCAACAGGATTACTGTTCAGAAAGCTTTATGGTTACCACATAATGTTTAATCAGCACATTAAAAATAAATTAAAGATTTGCTAATTGTAATGTAATTAGCTTAATTTAATTACATTGCTCAGTGACTGAGAATTTTATTGTTATTGTGAGATCTTTTCTCATTTGGGGCCTGAAGTTAAGTGGTGCAGTATTGACAGCCGTTTCCTCCCTTAATATTCTGCTTCAGGAACGAGTGGTGAAATTTTTACCTGAATATTGCAATTTATCACAATCAGTATCATCACAAATTACACAAAGCATCCAGTAACATGATAACTTCTAAATGAAGTGTCTGTAACCAGGGCAGTAGCAGCCTTGGCTGTTAATTTGTCATATTTCATAGCCAGCCTGACACCCTGTCCAATTTGCTTGTAAGCTTTATCACAAAGACAGCTATGTGAGCTGCCTCTGACTATGAGCAGAATGGAGGAGATAGACAGAAATTCAGTGGAGGCAGCTTGGCTCTTCAGGTTCCCTGGTTTTGCATACAATCCTGCTGAAAATCAACGGCCTCATGTCTTGGTGATGTTTGTTTTCTCCATTAAAATCCCCCTCCCTCTTCCTCCACCTCCCCGCTTCCTCATTAAGGCAACCAAAATCTTTTTCTTCAAGACTCCCTGCTGACCATAATCCAATGGTCAACATAATTTATCAGCATTTACAGAAGTTAAAAGAAATATAAGAGGTATAACGGCACGAAAGAAGCACCATTACTTATCTTACACAGGCTCTCAATTTCAAGGCAAAGCGTGTCACCTCCTCCAATGACCTGCGAGTTTTTCCTTTGGGGAAGAAGTTGTGTGGCAACTATAAAAATGGCCATGAATATCCCTTTAGGAAATTTGTCTCTCTTCTGCTGTTATCTTCCAGATGCTCTGAGGCCCTCAATCAATTTGCATTGATTTAAGCAACGTCATTCAATACATATTATCATTCTGATTTAATGGGAATTGTGTGAAGAGTAAACCTCCCTTTCTGTTCTTGACTTGCCAAGCACAGAATGCTACAAAATCTATAAAATGGTCAAGATCAACAGGTGTCAAAAGACTGACTTAAAAAATGCAGGGGACTGCTATTTTATCATGTCTAAAACACTAAAATCAGGTTGGTCGTGGTTTGTCTGGTTTTTGTTGTTGTTGTTAAGAAGAAGAACAAGCCTCTCCAATAAGGCAGGAGATGCGGTGCTCCCTTCTATTACCTGCCCCAGAGGATCAGCCACCAGTGCGAGACACAGAGCTTTTGAAATGGGTCCAGAAGAGGGCCACTAAGATGATCAGAGGGCTGGAGCACCTCTCCTTTGAAGAAAGGTTGAGGGAACTGGACTTGTTTAGCTTGGAGAATAGAAGGCTCCAGGGAGACCTCATTGTGGCCTTCCAGTACTTGAAGGAAGCATATAAACAGGAGGGGGAATGACTGTTTACGTGGGTAGATAGTGATAGGACAAGGGGGAATGGTTTTAAATTAAGACAGGGGAGGTTTAGGTTAGATATTAGGAGGAAGTTTTTCACTCAGAGGGTGGTGACGCACTGGAACAGGTTGCCCAAGGAGGTTGTGGATGCCCCATCCCTGGAGGCATTCAAGGCCAGGCTGGATGTGGCTCTGGGCAGCCTGGTATAATGGTTGGCAACCCTGCACATAGCAAGGGGGTTGAAATTAGGTGATCTATGGGGTACTTTTCAACCCAGGCCCTTCTATGATTCTATGATGATTCTATGATCAGCCCAAACGCCCACACTTCTCCAGGTTTGCTGCCTGCCCAGGCACTGCTATTGGGCTGTAAACTTCACCAGAAGACCCAGCAGCTTCTAAGTGGTTTTGCAGATCTGTGCCTTATTACACCAGCAACCAAGTGAGCAACCATGGAGAAAGGAACAGAGAGCATTCCAGTCTTTACAGCTGAGCTTCCAGGGGGGCTGTAAAACCTCAGATGCTGCCGGAGAATCGAGAGAAAACAGAGAGTTTGTGGGGCCTGCTGCTAACAGGAAAGAGGAATTTGAGAATGGGGACTGACCGAGAGTCTGAGCACACTGAGACAAATGGAGGTAGAAGAAAGAGAGTACAGAGAAGAACAAAACATGGTAGGAACCGGACAAGAAATACTACAACTGTAGAAACAACAGAAAGAAAGAGGAAGATAATTTAGACAAAGGCTAGATATATTTTCAAGTCTGAAGGAGCTTATTTGAGCCAAGTGACCATATGTCAGTCTCCTGAGGTTTTGCCTGTCATGTTAAACTCCAGGCCCACTGATTCTGTAGGATGCAATCTTCAGCACATGGCTACCACTGTGAGTGAGTCATTTGGTACGGTTCCTGTGGCAAGAATCCCAAATGTGTCAGGCCTGGACTAAAAAGCAAGATGGAGAGTGAATACACCTGAAGGCACATTTGGCACTTTAATTCTGAGCAGATATCACTTCTAATTATAGCCAGCCTCATGCCAGCTTACTACCGTTCAAGCGCTTGTGGGTTCACGCATCGAGTGCCAGATTTAATCCATTCAAGGTAAAGTGCAAGAGAACCAATTGCATTTTGCATGCCTTCTACCTGAATGATTTGCTTTGTTGTTCCCAATTTGCAGTTTGACTGGAAGATTTGCACCCCTCTGGTTAGTTCTGGTTGGCTTCTCTGCAGCCACACGGGTACATTTTTCAGCTGAATGAAGCCCAGCTGGCAGGATCAATTTGCCCCACAGATGAGTCATATCTTTCTCTCTCTAATTTCACCTGCACGAGAGAATTGTGGGTTCCTCTCATAATTCTTTGAGTTCAAAAATGTTAATGCCAAATGGTGGCTCATGCCTGCCCCAGCACTTGGAGCCTTCACCTTGCTTGCCTTGAAGACAGCAGCAAAGCTCAAGAGAAGGACATTAGTGAGCATTACTTAAATAGTAAATTTAGTTAAGAAAAGCATTTCCATGTCTGACTGCGTCAGATCTTGATCTTATATGAAGCCTAGTGCTGCATTAGGACTAGTGGTTACAACATGTTGTTTTCCAGTATGAACTAGGGCTAGGAGTGGAGGGAAGGTTTACCATAATTATGCATCCATTTCCTTTCAAAACAGAACTGTAAAACACAGAACAGAAGGAGGATTTGCCTCTTCCCCCCTTAAATCCATTTAATCTTGGATTATGAGCCATATTCACCCAATTTTTGCTGGGAGCTTAAGGCAGCACCATGCTGCCTTTGGGGCTCCAGGGTGCTGGGAAGCTGGAGCAGGATCTGAGTCTTCCACCTTCCATAAGCAAAACAGGAGTGTTCTGACATGTGTAGAACCAAATAGCGCAGGTCTGTGCTCAGCCACACTCTAGGTCTATGTATGGAAGTACCTGAAGTGTGCACACAGTGCAGCCAGAAAGAGTTCGCTTTAATAACTACTAGTTTTTTTCAGCAGTTCTGCCACACTGAGTTGACAAAGAAATAAAAGGAACACTTCCCCCCCACACAAATCTCTATTGATCCGAATATGGATCTTATTTCAAGATAGAGAACAACTAGCACTGATGCTGTCAAACAGAGACTTCTGGAAATAGTTCAGTACCTCCATTTTCCACCCATATGCCTTTTTCTTGTTCTGCTAATACGGACAGAGAAAGAAAGGGATACAGTGTGTGGGGAAAGAAGGAGGGGGGAGAGAAGGAGAGAGAAAGTAAGAGAAGCTAACAAGAATTAAAGAGAGAGCAAGTGAGGAGAGAGTATGAGAGGGCATGAGAAAGGGAGAAAGGAAGAGAGAAGAAAGAGAGGAAGAATGAGAAGAAGAAAGAGAGAGAGGAAGAAAAAGAAAGAAAGAGAGGGAGAAAAGATGAAAGAGAGAAAGGGAGAAAGAGAGAAAAGGACAGAGAGAAAAGGAGAAAGAACCAGCATGGCCACTGGCAGGCTGCGCATCGCACATCACCTGCTCCCAGCACCGTCCTTCCCATCCCCATCCCTGATGAGCTGGCTCAGTTGTGCAAGGTAGCTCCTAATTACCTCTCTCTTGGTTTCCCCCTTCCCCCAAGGACAGCCTTTCCAAGAAATAGCACACGTGCACACACCTGGCACTGCGAGATAGGGAACCTCACCATGGATACCGGGCCCCCATTCCCAGCGCGACCCGTGCTCCTGGGATTTGAGCAGCCATCTCCAGGATGCTGCAAGCTCCAGATGTGCCTTACCTACTGCCTGGAGAGCAAAAGCTGCCTACAACGGTTATTCTGCACACACACACACAAGTTCTGGTTATGCATATCAAGCTCTGAGAAACAAAATAAAGCAAAATGGTAATCTTAATCTTCCTTTTAATATGCTACCCCATGCCAGATAAGAGCAGCTGGGCTCGCACAATGTGTCCAACCGGACATGATAAATAGCTAGGGAGACAGAGAAATACACACACACACACAAATACATACGTACATGCAAGCTCTAAGGAATTTAAAATATGTTTGTTTTCAGAAGTGGTGGCCTTCAGCTCACACCTTCCCTGATTAATAAAAGTGTTGATTAGAGATAAATACAGCCTGCCAGGGTTGGGATTGTAAATAAAATCCTAGGGTAAATATCTGCAAGGGTAGCCCAAAGGGTTAACCTTACAAATGCACAAATGCTGGCTCTCCTCCTGTTACAGTGTAAATGCTGATTGGAAGGAAGAGATCATTCTAGGTCAGTATGTCCTTTACATTGTGAATAGCCTGACAGGGGCTAATAAACTCCGCCGCCTATGGCACCGATAATGCATTATATATTCCTAGGCATCACATGAGGCTTTTTACTTATACATGTATTGTTTGTTGCTTTGCTTTTGTAAAGGTGAAGCAGAGCAATGCAGGTCATGAAATACGCTTAAGCCAGAAGATGCACCGCAGCTCTGGGAGGAGGGTCAGAGCCCAGCAGCCCAATGCTCCTCACACAGACCCCACAAAGAGCAGGCCACAGGGCATGCACCTCACAGCACGGGGCTGGCGGAAACCCCACACACACCCCCCATGCCACACAGCTGATTTATGTGGAACCTCTTGCGTTGAGATAATTACAACACTAACAGATATCCAGTTTGCTTCCTGCGCAGCCAGGAAGGCCAGCTCCTCCACAGCTCACTAACGAGGGAGCCATACCCCAGAGGGCTGCCTGCCCTGCTCCTGCCTTGCACTTGCCACATTTCACAGTGATGAGGTAATCTGGCTGCCGATGAGGTAACCCTGTGAGTTGCCCACGAGCTGGAAGAGGTTACCACATGACCGCTCATGTAAACACACGGCTTCATCCCCCCTGAACGCTGGCTGACAGCTGGGCTCTGCCACCCAGGGGACAAACATGAAACCCGGGCTTTCATGGGACGAGGACATCATCCGCTTGTTGGTTTTCCGCTCTAGAGGTCCTCACCCACTGCCCAGACAGCCCTCCCCAACCACCCGGCCTCTCATCCTGCACCCTGCACCAGGGCCACAGCCTTGCTGCTCTTCCCCTGGCCTCCCCATGGCCCTGAACTCATGTACTCCTCACGTTTAGGTGTGAAGTGTCACTTCCTTGCCAAGCACTGGGGAATTACTTCCTCCTGCGGCTGGAGGTGTGAGCCATGGGGCAACCCCTCCATCCGGGGTGCGGGGCTGAGAGGGAAGGTCCCACCGCTTCGCCACGCCAGCACTGATGCTGTTTATCTGAGCTTTGCACAGGTGCTGTTCTTAGAAAGTCTAATTTGCAAGCAGTGAGAAAACCGACTTTTGTGGTTAGACAGCACTGCTAGCTGCACCCTTCTCCCATCTGTTTCTGCAGGCTCAGGTGGTCCCGTCAGCTCAGGGCCAGGCTTTTCCCAAAGTCCCCCTGCGATTAGCGGAGCAGCCAGGGTCGAATCACATTGCAGCTCTCCAGAACTTCCTGTGCCTCCATAGGCTCACTTTAACCTCACAACATGTGTCTGAGAAGTTTGTTTTACTGAACCTCATCTCAGTAGCTATGGCCACTGAGCTGGAAATCTGTTCTGGGCAGACCTCAGCCCAGACAGCATGTGATAAGTGACCCAGGAGGACCCGAGGGCTGATGTGCCATTAGATGCAGGAAAGCCTGCAGCTCGAGCAGCTCTGCCCAGCTCCCAGGTCACAGAGCCTGGCTGTTCTGCAGCAGGTCCAACTAGGTGAGGTGGAACCTGTGTCAGGCACCCAGAGGAAGCAATTCCCCTGGTCCCAGGGCACAAGGATCAAAAGTCTTGATCCTTGGAGGGATCAAGAGGGAGGGAAAGGCTTTCCATCACCCTCTGGTGAGTTTATTTGGTGAAAAATGAGCAAAGCCCAAAGGAAGTCATGTCCTTGCTTCCCCCACCTCCGGGAGCAGCTTGTACAAGGAATAGGTCAAAATGAATGATTGTTATAATGTGAGGACATCAGGAAACGCACATCTCTGCTGTCAGCACTGAGCTCACCTCACTGGGCAAGGATTGAAGACAGGATTCTTCTCACAAGTCCTTCCTTCTCCATTCAGCTGGGCTCTACCTTGGCAGCCCAAGCAAGGCCACAGTGTGCAGCCAGCCTGGGAATTCATCAGTACAGGGCTCCAGACACTGCAGCTAGATTTTTAAAAGATGTGACTAATTTCGTAAGGTTTAGCAGTTGCTGTCAGGTGTAATGAGGTGCCATTAATCATGTCCATGCCTCATGCTATGGCTGGCTCATCTGTGCAGTCTCTTCTCCACGTGTGATGGTCACTGTTCAGTGGAACGCCATGTGGGGGGCAGGGGCAGGGGAACCCAGCCTCTTGTCCACATGCCCTTAAATCATGCTCTGGGCAGGGGGCAATGCAGGACTCTGTTGACACAGCCCTGAGCAGTATATGAACAGCTTGGGTGGGACACACCCTTCTAAAACCTGTCTGCAGTGTGAACATGAACATCTGAGCTCATCACTCACTTCACAGTTCATGGGGACAAACAAGTCATGTTTGAGATGGATAGTTATGGCCTGGGAGGATTCCTCCTCTCAAGGTGCCATTTCCTTCCAGGTGGTCATAAAGGGTCTCTAAGGTTGTTAGACACCTGCTCTGAAGAAGAGCATGCTCATTCAGTCCCACCACTGGAACGTGATCCAGAATCCCTTGGGCAGCAGGTTCCCATCTCCGGAAGCACAGCTCCAGCCACGCTCCCGTTACTGCCCTGTCTTGAGACACAGCTTCTGCCCCACAGTACAGTCTAAGAGCTGGAGAGCAAACCCAGAGAGGTGAAGGCAGGTGCTACAATTCAGGCAGGGCAGTAATTACTGCAGGAGTTGATGGAGAGCCAGCAGCAAAAGAGTTAAGGGAACCAGAGCTCACTGCTCTCCAGGAACCTGTGCTTCCTCACCTCCAAGGATAACAATCAGCCAGCCCTTTCTCCAGCATTTTTTGGCACACCGTGTTGTCAGAAAACCACCTGTTACTTGGGAGGGATTCAAATGCATAATGAATTAAAAGAACATATTGTGCGGTACTATCTAACCCCCCAGACAGATGTGTTATTTAAGTGTGGTTATGATCTGTGCTGTTAATTTTAAACAACATATGATCAAAGATCGCGTCTGGCTTTGTGCTTTGCTTTCTTTCAGATTCTGGCTTGTGTGTCCATGCCAGACAGTTGTGGTTTGTGTCATATGGCAGGAAAAGCTTATTTTATGCGCTGCCTAAATTTGTGTTTTATAGCACACTAAAGCACCGTAGTCGACCCATCAGAATTAAGTTATCACATTGTTTATAATGGGGAGTGAATTGCAGCTGTGGAAAAGAGGGCACAACACGGAGGGTATTTTTAGGCACCTCTGCTCCCTATGCTAAGGACTTTCAACCATTTTAAAGGCAGCAGCAGGCTGAAACACAGCCTGAGACATATCAACCACCGTACCACTCCTGTGGGAAGGCTGCAAAGCTGTTAGAAATGGCAGCACTGCCAACCAATCAGTCCAGAAGCACCAGCCAGGCCTGCTGCAGACAGGGAGACACGCTTAGCAGATCATAAGATGTATTTTGTTTTCTTTTTAAATAATAGAGTTGGAGTTCCTTTTATTTGCTCCCTGAGTCTTCAAGCTTTGCTGCCCAGCTAGAACAGCTAGAAGACATTTGCTCTAAACGAGTAGGCAAGTAAATAAACAGACCAAAAAAAGGAATAACAGCTGCTTGGCTGAGAGGTGAGGCTCTGATATGGTGACAACACACATTTGAAGATTTCAGGTAAAACTGGAGGTGCTCTGGCACTTTCCAATTGGTAGGGGTGCAGATCCTCACTTGTTGCATATTGACTTCCAACAAGTTATGCACTTCAGGTCAGTTGTACAGCAAGCGTCAGCCCTCCTTTAGGCATTGTTTCTGCTCTGCCATCTCCAGGCTTGGGGGAGGATTCCTGCGCTCTGCCTGCTCCCTGCACTGTAACACAAGGCAAGCTGCAATGAAAACAGTTTGGGGAGCACCACATCCCTCATAGCTGTGATAGTTGGGATACTCAGAGTTGTAGACACCTCTGGGCATGGAACAGGGGCAGCTGCAGGAGATGTGTGCTGCTGTTGGGGTGCTGCTTCAGGAAAACCTGAGAACACACCCATGCACACATGCTGTGTTGAATAGGAGACAATAAGCGGTAAGGGGGGATGTCTGAGAGACGAGCTAAGGAGAGCACACTAAGGAGTACAAACTCATTTCATCTGCCTGAGCACCAGCAACACTCAGAGAAATTCAATGGACTGTGTTGCACCAGAATGTACTTGTCAGAATGTAATTGTCCCTCCCGGCCTTTAAAACCTGTGAATCTATAGGGGAACCTTGAAATGACCAGATTCCTCAGGAGTGGGATTCCTGTGGTTTGTTTTTTTCTTCTTCTTTTTTTTTTTTTTGCCAGCTGCCAGCCTCAGTGTGCCTCCAGCCCAATAAGGAGGTGGCAGCCAGGGAGCTCATGTGCTGACAGTGCTAAGCCCTGCCAGGGCTTCCCAGTAGAATTTCCATCTCTCCCAGAGGAGGAAGGGTTAAGGGATGTAAGGCAGCTTCATCTGGAAAGAGAAAAACAAGAAACAAGGGGCTATTTCAGAGGTGAACAGACATAGAACTAAGCAATTTAGTACATGAGTGTTATCCAAGCAGATTTTTTAAACCAGAGCTTTCCCAACCCCATATTAGGTAGTTCTCTGTTGTCCTTGCAAAGGGCCAAAGACCTAAAGATAGCTCCACTAATTGCTGCTTCCCTCTGTCAATTAGATCCAGAGATTCCCATCTTCTGTATTGTTACTTCATCATTTTAATTGTGCAAGAAGCTTTTGTGCATCACAGTATTAATTAGGATACAATCATAAATAAAATAATGCAAAATCCAAAAAGAAATGGTCATTAGTATCTAGGTAGGATCACTTCTAGTGAACAAGTGAGTCAGCCTTTCTGTCTGCATGTGCTCATGATGTGTGGCCTCATTCTGCAAACTGGAGACCATCCTGTGACTCGCACCAGCACCAAGGGGCCATATGCAGCAGCTGCTCTCTCCTGAGATGTGAACTAGGGAAAGTGGGCAAAAGTAAGTCACAGGGGCTGCTCCAGCCCTGGCACAGCCAAAAAAATTAAAGGTGGCTTAGAAGCACCACCTTCTTCTCCGTGCCCCAAGAGTCTACTCTATAACCAGTATTCTCATGGGGATCCAACTAGGAAACATCTGGCCCTCTGATAGTAGGCAGAGACAGTCAAGCAGACCAAATTAGCAGTGTCATTCATTTGCACTTTTCAACTTAATGATACCTTACAGGGAAGAAAAATTCAAATTAAAAATTGAAGCTATTAATATATCTTTGAAAATGGTAAGGGAACAAGATTAAGACCAAGAGGAGGCTACTAATCTTGGCGTGCTGACTTGTACCCTTTAAATCACTGTAATGCCTCCTTCAAATTCAAACACAAATAGGATTTTTTTATAAGGATGTTAGCACCTCTGCTGCGTCAAAAGCCACATTATGTTTTGCAGTTCCAAGAGCTGAGAATACCTGAGCCCAAAAGAGAAGGCCTCCTCACCAGGTGACAAAATAATGTTACATTGAAAAATACAGCTCTAGAAAGTGAAATGCAAAGGCAGAAGCAGAACATTTCTCCCACACCGCTGGGCAGGGCTCAAGGGGCTCACAGTGTAGGTGGGATGCATTTTGCAACTTTCTAGCGGAGATGCAGTACACTGCAGAGTAACCACATCCTCTTTGTTCAGCTGCTTCTCCCTTCCTGGCACCTAGCTGCAGCTCACATGTATGTGACAAGAGATAGTGAAGGACAGGCATGAAGGAGCAGCTCCCAGCCAACTAACTGCGTTTCTAAAGCTCTGTTTTTTCCCCCCTCCATCTTGCCTCTCTTCATTTCTCTCTCCTTCAGTGAACGCCTGATTCCCTGGAAAGGATTGACGGGACCCAAACAAACCCTGCAACAATCCCAAATTTCACGAGTAGGGGGAAAAAAAATATATTCTCCAGAGATCAAAACTCGAGTGAATCATTTTCCACCACTCTGACATGTCAAATACTCCGGTGATTCACCCGTCGAGGAGCTCTGATTCACCCGCAGCAAACAGGGATGACTGCTTCCCAGCAGCACCAGCATGTGCAGCGCTGGTTAAAGGCTCCTCTTCCTGCAAACCATCAAAACGGCAGCAGCAAGGGCAGCAATAAAGGGCAAAAAGCTGCAGTTTGGGGGTTTTTGCTTCTAGCTGCATGAAGGGGCTGAGAAGGAGAGTAACCATGGTACTTGATAAATAGATGGTGAGAAGTTAGGGAGCCTCATGGATCCTCCTTCCTCCTGTGCACACCCTTTGCTCCTGTTTAAGCAAGGAAAAGAGAAGGACAGACAAGAAGAGGCAGGAGGTGCTTGGTGTTTATTTGTGGCTCTCAGGTTCACCTCCCTGCCAGCGCAGGATGCAGTTTCTCCAAGAGGGAGTGTCAGAAATAGAACTGACATTACATCTAATGAGCTTTTTTTGGTGGCATATTCATTAAGCTCATAGAAAGGGTAAAGAAACGTAGGAAGCTTAGTCTTGGACAGCCTCCAACTGGACCCCTTTGACTCATTAAAGAAGAGAGTAAAATGAATCGTGCCCCAGGGCGACCGCACAAGGACAAGCAGGAAAGCAGGAAAGGGTCAATTCATTATGAACCAGGGGACCTGCAGCCCGGCTGGGCAGCACAACATGGGGCCAGGAGCACTGCATGGCTGGTGGCACACTGGAGCCCCAAGTGTGCTGGTAGAGCCATCTGTGCTTTGCTCTGGCAGAGCCCCCCAAAAGCAGCAGGCACCTCCCCAGCACTGCTAGGGAGCCCTTGTTTTAGTATGAGAGGTACCGTCCACCTCCTGAAATTGCCACCTCCTGAAATTGTGAGTCCACTACCCACAAACACAAGCATCCCCATCTCCATCCAGGGCAGGCTGGACTTCCTCACCACTGTGAGGAGGGGGAAGGGGGGAAGTCAGAGAGTCACTGCTGAGCCTGGCAAGGGCAGGGAGGGGAGGCTGGCCCCGTTGAGCAGACTCGCAGGGGGCTGCTCTGCACAGCCCAGTCACGCCAGCTGCAGCGATAAGAAAGGAGGAGAGATGGCACGGTAACAGCTCCCACCACCCCCAGGGAGGAGGAGGGAGGCCTGGGCTGCGAGGCTGACACCAGGCAAAAGTTGGCCACGTTTTCCCCAAGCCGTGGAGGAATAGCAGCGGCAAGTCAGATGTGACTGTGCGATGGGAGCCCTGAGAAAATAAAACCAAGTGACAGCTGACTCTGGAGGACTTTTGCAGGGGGTGGAGGAAGAGGGAGCGAAGAGGGAGGGGGAGGTGTACAAATAGGGGGGGAAGGGCAGTGCGCAGCCCAGGAGCCTTCTGCAGCGGCAGATGGAGAGGGGAGCGACCGCTGATTCCTGCAGAGTCAGGGAAGGAGAGAGACGGCATCGCACCGAGGCAATCACATGAATAGGGAATGAAGCGCAGAACAAAGGAGAGGTTTTGGGGAGACGGGGCCCTGGGCTGATCCCCAACAGCCAGCCTATCCAGGAGCAGTGGCACGGGGTGCCGCAGCCTTCAGCCAGGCTGCATAGATCCTGTGCGCAGCCAGCCCCGGCTGCCCCAGGAAAGGTCAGGGGCAAAATGGAGGAGACATTTGCACTGTTGTTAGCTGCCAAACACAGAAAGGATTTGTCACCGATGCCACAGAGTAGCTGCCTCCTCAGAGAAGTGCTGGAGCGCACGGTGGGAAGAGAATGTGCCAATTCGGTGGCTGCGGGCTGAGGGCTTCCCCCGCCTGCCACAGGAAGGCTGCAGGAGGCCGCACGCAGCACTGCTGCCTTGATGCGGGCCCGCGGCCCCCAGCGTGCTGGCTGTGATGGCTGTGACAGTCGTTCCGGCTGTGATTGGCACTTCCCGGTTAGACCAAGGTCACTGCTGGAACACGGCTTTTCATTAAAATGGCCAAGAGCCTGTCAGCCACCGCAGGCCGGGGCTAATTAAGGGAGGACCCAGCGCTCCCATGCGGATCGGTGGCTGGGGCTGATGCCGAGCCGCCCTCCCCGTGGGGCAGCAATGGGAGCGATCCCGCACCTCAGTGCCTTCCTGCTACAAACAATCACAATTCTCCTTCAGAAGGGACACCGTGGAAATGAGCCCACACTGCTTGCATAAATTAGCAGTTCAAGCCCCCATACAGGTGCGATGCAATTACACTAACCCAGGAATTCTTGGCACCAAACACTGAGGTAAAACAACACGCTGCCAGGAACCCCGGTAAATATGAGCGTCCCTGTTCTACACATTTCGGATAAATCTCTCTTGAAAACTAAGAAAATCAGCATTTATTAAGAAAAACAGTGTTGTTCTAAAGGCTACTCGTGTCCCTCTGCCCTGTGTAGTAGCCTCACTGTTGTCCAGACCCTTTCCAGCACTCCCTTATCTAATTTCTCACTGCTGAATGATAGAGCAGGAGCTCCTCGCATTCGTCATGGAAAATGGCCCTCCAGGCTGCCTCCAGACCACCACGGATGTCATCAGTTGATTTCGGTCATCCAGGCACCTTCCCCCTGCTCACCCTGTGCTGTGTGACTAAGCTCTACCCAGCTCGACACTGATTACCCTCACTGGCCAGCTGTTTTTCTCCCAGGAGCAGTACACAAGCCTTCAGTAAAAAAAAACAAAAACAAAAAAAACCTCAGCTCTCTTTTGTTTATTCTCCCCTATTTTAGCCAAAGATTTTCCAGTATGAAAAGACACGCTGGCTCCTCTGGCAGCTCCCTGGTTCTTCCCTCAGTTTGTGCTGCTGCAGGCTCGGTCATTACTGGTGTTTGGTAATGCAGACGTGCAGGACCTCATACAGCTCTGTACCAGTCAATATGTAAAAGCAATCTGAATCTCTAAAAGTCCTCTGATATACCAAACAATCGCAGTGAATTCTCAGCTGAGAAGGAGGGGAGCAGGATGCCCCACGCCAGGGTCACTTGTTCCTGGGCTACACAGATGCTTTGCTGCCTTTCCATCAGTTTCTCCCAATAGCTGTGGTTTATATCTTACATTGTAGGCCTTACACTTGAAGATAATATTGCAGAATATCCGGTGCAACTGGAGGCTGGCCTTACAGAGGTTTCTTGGCACCAGGTAATTAAATAATATCAGTAATATCATTTACTCTTGTCTGTGACTGTGAACAAATAGGCAGAAAGGGACCTAGCAGCAGCTTACTGCCTCAGTCACTGACAGCACTGGCCAATGCAATGACGAAAGGCATGCTTTGAAGGATACAGACATTTTCTTCAAAACTGCTATGACAAAAGGTGAGCTGCCTGTAGTGTACTCAGCATCTCGCTCTGATCTGTGGCTGCTAATCCAGGCCAGGACTTAGAAAAACCCATCACAGTGACACTAGGCACCCACTGTGAGAGTCAGTCTGGGAGCTAGACAGCTAGGAAAAACCACAGCTTTGGTCTGTGTCCAGCAGCCTAAATAAAAAGTTTCCTTTGCATTCTTTGCATTCATCACAAAAGAGAGCTCTCTCTTTTACACAGTAAATACGCACAGTCAGAGAAACATGTCCCGTTAAAGTCACATTGGGAAGAGCTCGAACATGGGACATGAGAAATAAGGTATTGTAATAACGTTATCTCAGATGAATTCCTCCTTTTTATGACTCATGTTGTTCATGCAGAAACGTCAGTCCCAAGCATACAAAGAGCATGTGTTTCTTTCACCCCTTCCCAGCAAAACATCGCACAGTTGGATTAAAAAATGACAATTCAGGTATAGATGCATACAGTCATGGATGGAGGTGTATGTATTAAATTGTGTTTCTTTATTTCACCTCTTCTTTTGCACTTTGGTGATGCTCGCTGTGCTTTTTCCAAACCTAAGGGTGCTAAAATGGACTTTTCCATTATTCATAGGACTCCCAAGGTTTGGGCTTAAGTAACATATCAAATGTTATCATTTCATGATGAATCGCAAGAACTGCCACCATTAACATCTTGCAGCTTATGCGATACATGCTAAACCAGAAGAAAATTGAACCTGAAAACACAGCTTACCTGAAATACCTCTGCTCCAGTATGGCTCGGGATTTAACAGCTGCATTTCCTGACTTGGGCACTAACAGTGCTTTTCTAATAGCTGCCTATGCATTCCGTCTTCTTGGTGCTGTTTGAAAAGAGAGAGAGAAAGAAAGAGAAAATTTAATGCTGTAGTTCAGCACTCTCAGAGGGGAATACAGTGGGGAGCAGTGAATTTCTAGCACTGCTAATTCCCATGCTGCTAATTGGACAGAGGCCATTTCCTGCGCGATAAAGTCAAACAGGACAGGAGCATATGGGCTTTCAGAGAGATAGCTGGGCCTTTGCAATGGAAAAGAAAACACACATTAAAAACAAGCTCTAGAATCCCTGCAGAATATTGGTGATTGCAGAGAAATTACAGACAGATCACACTTAAAAGTTGCAAGCACAGATGCTGCTCCTATTACTTCTGTGAGAACTGCACCTTTGAAAAGCTGGAGCTTGCTCCTTGGGGAGATGCCATTGGCGGTTCCCAGTATTTTCCCCTGACCCTACTGTTGAAAAAGGAAAGGGTTTTATTTATTTTATGATGTTATTTACTTATTGTTTTTTGCTTTTCTTTTTCTTTTTTCTTTTTTTCCTTTCTGTGAACATACGCGTTTCAGTGGCAGGATCAGAGCTTCCTTTGGACTCTGAGAGCAGCTCAGGTGCTGCTCAGACTGAAACGGGGGCCGTATATTCTGAACGTCAGAGCAGGGACAGAGCTTCCCTCCAAGGCTGAAGGCCTTAGCAGCCCACATCAGCCAGCCACAGAGACCTTTTTTTCAGCTGATTTGAATGAAGCCAAACAAAACATCTGTAGTCAAGGGAAAGCCTATCAGGGCACATTTCAGACATCACCTGCTTTCCTTCAAACATGTTCATTTCAGCCCTGACAGCACGGGAGAGTCAATGCTTCCCAAAATGAGTTTGGGACGGGCGCAGGCAAGCCATGCTGCCTGGACCTGGCGAAACTGTGCTGCTGGGGTTGAGAAGGGTACTGCTGGAGATGTCGATCAACCCAGGTCCAGGCATCCTCCTGCAAAGAGATCAGTGCGGGACAGGGTCAAAACCAGGGCAGTGACAGAGCATCATTCTGATCCAATGTGGCAAGGGTGATGATGGTCCCAAAAGAGTCGATTCTCCCCTATTAGCTGCTAATCAAAGGTGTCTCTTTTACTTTGTTTGCCAGTTTATTCTCCCTACAGCAATCTCTCCCACACAACCCCCCACCAAAAATGGATAGAGGGAAGGAGCTGTGTGGGGACCGAGCGTGGAAAATCACAGCTGCCAAAGCAGGTGGTTTATCAAGTCCCGGACACGTCGGGCCAGAGGGACACAATGGCTCTCCCAAGCACAGCGGTCACACCGGGCAGCACAAGCAGCCACAAGCATCCTCAGAGCTGCTACATCCATCCTCCGCTCGCAGCCTCCAGCTGCCGGCTGAGCGCCTGGTTTTGCCTGTGCTCGGCTCCCCTGGTGCTGTCACACCTGCTCTGCCCACCCCTCGGAAAGCTGCCAGAGGATAGAGCAGACAAAGGACGAGCACACAGCTGGAGCCTCTGGAAGCTGCACGCTAGCCGGGTGCTGGGTTTTCTCCCACACTCCCACTGCCGCCTCATGTCCCTCTCCATGGGAAGCTCCTTTCCTGCTGCCTCACAGCTGCACCACTTTGGGTTTCGCTGTGTTTGTGCCATCGTTATTAAGGCCTCCTTGCAGAATTCCTTTTCTTTAGCACTATTTTCCCTTTTTTAGCCACCAGAGACCTTATGTTGTCATTGCTGGGTATGCTGCCAAGCACAAAGCGCACCTTGATGTACCCACTTGTGTGGATGCTCCAGGGCACCAGAGCCCTCCAGGAGCTAGTGGATACTGGAGCAGCAGAGAAGAGGTTAACAAAGGGTTTCCCAGCAAGGGGCCAGCGGCAAAACCCAGGTTAAGGCCGCCTGCACCCCTCCCCCGGCCATGGCAGGAGCCCTGGCCATGCCACTCAAGTGCTTCTGTCCCCACCAGCTCCTGCCCCACTTGAGTGATGTAAAGCAATCCTTTTGTTTCCAATTTAAGACATGAGCCTCAGGGGCCATTATAGGGAAGAAAGGTAGCTGGGGCCCTTTTATCTGAAGGAATCCATTAGGAGTGGGGGGTGCTTTCCTTCCTCCCTGCCTAGGGATCTGCCCCGCTCCTTGGCTGTCTCCTCCCTGCTCCAGGTCCACATCCCTCTGCTCCAAGGCCACCTCCTGAGTGCTCTAGGGACAGCTCCTCACTGATACATGGCCACCTCCTTGCTGCTCTTGGCCATCACATCCCAAAAAGCAGGTAAACGCAGCGTCGCCACCAGACAGAAGCACACAGGCAGCCTGAGTCTGTTGCTCAGCCTCCCAGTGAAGTGAAATGATAGCAGGTGTTTTTAGCACACCTCAGAGTAACACAGTGGCTTTCTCTTTGCTGACAATTGAGACTGCTGAGGGATCTGGCATGTCTTAGTGACTGGAGAAAGCAGAAATTCATTCTTGCTTTGTTTATTCTTGCATTGAAAACAGCAGTTCCTGTCATTCGCATGACTCCAGGACCTAAGACTTTAAATAATGACCCCAAACATTATGATGTTCTTGAAAGCACCGAACACAGGACATGAGAAATAAGGTATTGTAATAATGTTATCTCAGATGAAATAAAAATAAAGAGATGGACAAGAAATAAATGCAGCGGGAAAACCAATAGAGATGTGGAGGGGAGGGGCTCTTTCTGAGCATACCATTTGCACTTTCCCAAACCGTGAATCACAAAACAAACATTTGCTCTGTACAGTGCATGCCACCGAGACCAGCAAGGACATATCTTAGGCTCACAGAAGTTGCCTAGGTTGCAGTAAGACATTAGCAGCAGATAGGAGCTCACCAGGGACAGAGCGCGCCTGCGGTTAGCGGAGTGGAGCCAAGCAGGCGAGCCTTGCTGAAGGGCAGGGAGTATTTACCTGGGCTGGGTGCTAACTGGTAACGACGCACTGTGGCTCTGCCACAGATAGGAGCTGGCTTGCACAACAGTGACTCAGAAGGCAAAGCAGGGTGAGTGTACCAAAATAATCTCTGCATAAATACAGCGTTCAGCACAAAAGATGCAGATGGGAGTGAGAAGGTGCCAGCGTGCCTCACTCCCATTGAAGTTGGGAGGGATGTGGTAAAAAGCCCTACTCAGCAGCTACCCACTTCCCTACGTGGGGAAACCCCACTAAAACCCCACCACATCCTCAAGAGAGGCGGGCACGGCAGCCTAGCCTAACACAGAGGGGATAAACGGGAGCTACTGCTGTGTGTGTGTACAGGAGGGGGAATAACTGAGAGGATCAGCGACAACAACAGGAGTCCTACAAAACTTTACACTTTTTAGGCAGCTTTGCACAACACATATGAGGAAACAGTGGACAGACGTGAAGCAAATCATCAGCAAGTAATCTAACGCCTATTAATTATTTAGCTTGGGGCTACATAAACCCCCAGGGGCCGGGCTGCTCCCTGGAGAGGTGCTGGGCTCTCCTTGCTGCGAGTGCCCACATGGCCACGAGGAATGCCAGAAAATTGCCCAGCACTCCCCAGGGTGACCCTGTGCTCTGTTGTGGTGCTGAGGACATGCTGCCCTGTGCTGCACGTCCCTCCCACGGACCCGCTGACACAGTTATGCTGAGCCTCGGGCAAGGGGAAGTGGGGGCCCAGGCTGCACCGTGGTGGGGGAGGCGGCGGCCATGGCTGGGGGACAATGTCACTTTTCCGGCAGTCTCCAGCCTGTCAATCGCTAGGGAGATAATTGACCTCCAGCTACTCCACACATCCAATAGAGAGCTGGAGTGGGGATGTATCCAGCTGTTCTGGGTGTTGTGCTGGTAAAGTGCACTTCACGAGGGAAAAACCAGGCAAATCTGTGTTTGAGAAGGTTGTTCTGTGGAGAGAAAGCCTTGTGCCGGGCTGAATACGCTGTTAGAGGGACATTCTGTGTTCCCTGTCACACCCCGACGGCCCCATCTCCCAGCTCTGCACTCGCAGTGATTCACAAAGTGCAATTCAATTTTCAGCCCCAGGCTGGATTCTGGTTTTCTTTTTTCAGATGCAGTGATGAGCATGCATGGATGGCGGGCTGATGCGGCGCCTGATTTGCAGGACGTGGCCTTGGAAAGGAAAACTAGGGGGGGAAATGAGAATGCCCTGTGTCAAACCCCATGAAGGGATTATACAGTCAGGAGAGGCTTTGCAAAACGTGTGTTGTGCTGCAGACCATCACCCTTTGCTGTGGTGGTTCCACTACATTATAGGTTAGTCCTGGGGAAATCAGTGGGTTTTGCTGCTGATGGTGTGATGGCACACAAGCACCAACTTCAGCAGCCTCACAGCTTGGGCTTAGGGACCAAAATCCACAGACAGGATCTGAAACCCCACAAGAGAGATCAACCAGCAAAGTGCCTGGAAAAATTGAGAGCAGCAGAAGTGGCCATCTGCTGGCATGGAGACATGCTGACGGGGTCCCCAGGAGCTGCATTGGTGATGTATGCAGCAAAGATGCCTTGCTCACCCCAGCTCATGATCCCAGCAGGGCTAGTCAGTAAGGAGAGGCTATTGCCTACGGTAAGTGGGGACAGCTACTCAGGGGAAGCTCTGCACAGCTTCCTGCCCAGCCATGTAGGCATATGCTCCTCAGCCCATACAATGCTAAGAGTCAGAAACAACTTCAAGGGACTATGTTTTGCATTCAGTCAATGCAAATAAAATGAGTCATCTTTACAGGTATTGCAAATGAGGCTCATCCTCCCCTGCTCAAAATGTTACTGCAGGCTCTGAGAAAGAGTCCTAACAAAGAGCTCCTGTGAAGTGGTGGAGGGAAGTGATGGAAACCCCATGATTTAAGATGTGATTGACTGGACAAAACATTGAAAATATGATGGCTATTGAGCTGCCAGAAAAATAGACCAGAGCGGATCTCATCCATGACAAGTGTATTATGTACTTACGGATGGGTCTATACAAAACCCCACATCTGACCTGGGGTTGCAGGCATAAAACAGTGGGAGTCACTGCAAACACACTTATAATTATTCGGGAACTTCCCTCCCTGCTGTTCATTAAAGGAAATTATTTTGTTCCTACTTCCACTTCTTTACTCATGAAGAACTTGAACTGCAGCCTATTGATGTTTGCAGGACTTTTCTGGTTTTGGATCAGACTTTAAAATTCAGGCCAGTTGCTGTCAGGAGCCAGCTCTGCCAAGATGTGGAGAAAATATAATCCTTATCCTTGGTAATTGCTCCTCTATCTCATTGGTATGCAGACAATAGACAATAACAGTGATGTTTATGACAGCTCACTTATGCCAGGTGCCTGTTACACATTGCCACCCCAATCCTACTGCTACACGTGCAAGTACTCAATCTTGGGACACAGCAATAGTGTTTTTGTTGAGAGCAGCTCTGAACAGAGACAGTGCTACATGAAGAGGATGCTGCTGAAGGCCTCTGGGGTGTGTCAGATGCTCCCTGTCCCAGTTACAAGTAGTTCTTAGGGCAGGGCTGAGATGCTTGGTGAAAAAGGGCTTATGTAGCCTTTCTGGGGGATTGCACCTGGCTCTGAACAAGAAACAGACACTGGTAGGGTAAAAAATGGATGTTCCCCAGGCTGCGTACCTAACATTCTCCTTGGACTGTCACATGTTTGCAAACAGACAAAAAATAGTACTCAGAATAAGTTAACCCAACATATTCTGACCTGCTTAGGTATCTATGCAGGGATTGCTCTGTCTGCAGGGAAAGTGGTACCCTCAGAAGCCAGTGCTCCAGCCTCAGGGGACATGTGGCATGCAGATTAGTGCCCCTCACACCTCTCTACCTTAGCTATCACGGAGGTTAATGCTCAGCCTGATCTCTGGGCACCAGGCTGGGTTGGAGCACTTTGACATAGACTTCGTGTCATTCATTTCTCCTCCACTGCAATAAGGCTCTCTGAGGCCCTGGACATCTGCATCTGCTCACCTGGGCCGCAATGCTGATAATGGAGTTGGCACTGGTTCAAGAGCACAATATTTTATTGTTGTATCACTAATGGAGAAAAGGGAGAGGATATCCTTCTTGTCTCTAGAGCCAGCACCGAAGGCTGGGACAACCACATCCTCCTCTTCCATCCAGACAAGCCCTCTGTCCTTGCCTACACAGTTTCCCACTACCTCCCAAAAATGCATCTATAATAAAGTGCCTGATCATGGGCTTCCATCAAAACTGTCCTTCATGACCCCTGCTTTGGTAGGAGAGAGTGGATAACAGATGCACATTTTCCTCACTTTAAGGGAAGAAGAGACAAGTGAGCCCTTAGAGTGGTTCAGAAGGAAGAAAAAGCTTTGGGGGCTCACCTGGATGCAACCTGGTGCAGGAGGGCCAGAAACAGGAGTGGGATGAAGCTCTCCAGGCAGGCAAAAGAGCAGGAAGATGAGCAGGAAGGTTCAAGCAAGAGGGTAGAATCAACAGCTAAACACAATCAACACAATAACAGAGGGCACCTGTTGGAAAAGTTCCAGGAAATCTCTGAGTCATCTAGGGAATCAAGAATTTGCTGAGTCAAAGTACACATAAATCTGGTGGGTGGGGATGGAGGTGTCCGCATGTATCTCACCCTCAGAAATACTTTAGAAAGGGCCAGATAGCGATTACCTTGAAAGGCCAAGAAATGAGCTCCTAGAAACTTACTCCAAATTGCTATATGACACCAAGGGTAGGGATTCCTCAGCCAGGAATGGTTTATCAGCATGGAGACAGAGGCGGCTGTTACAGGAGTCACAGATGCCCCCATATACAAATGGGGAGGTTTTTCCCAGAAGAGTCTTGATGGCCCCCAGAGCAAAATGACTAGTATAGGGCTAGGGCTGTGATCACTCTCCCCGTGAGTGCCACAGCACCAAAGAACAGGGATCTCCATTTGAGTTTTCCCAGGTTTTACAGCTCCAGCATAAAACTGTGCAGTGGGATGAAGCTCAGCCACATGGGAGCAAAGTTGTGGTGCCACTGCTCATCTGCTTGGTCACTTTTCAACCCACATTGTGCTAAAAAGAAAGTAAACGTGCTCTCAGATGAGGTTTAAGTGCAGCATGACCAAAGAAACATGAATACTAGGAGAGGTGGAGAAGGATCCGTCAGTGTTACTGAGCCTTCTTGTGCCCCAGGGGTTGCTCTGCACAGAAGGACAATAAATAATAGTAACAGATAGCAGTAACAGCATGCCTTTCCAGAAGGCTCTGTCAGAGGATGCCAGTAGGATATGGAAAGCACAGGTTCCTGCAGGCAAGACCCCAGTTTAGGGCATCCAAGTGGTGAGAGATATCAGCACCCATCTCCACATTCAGCAGGCAGGCACCACAGCCTGAAACCACAGCAAATTAACGTCCCTTCTCCCTCCCTCCTCCCTCTCACCCGCCTCTCACACCGTGGTGGTGGCCACTGGGGAGGGGGCCAGGGCGCACCCGGTGGGGGGACGCAGGTGCCCATCACCTGCTCTCACCGCCTGCGCCAGCTGGGGGAGAGGAGGCTGGGGCAAGGCGGCCCTGCCCTAACCCTGCTTGAATGTGGGAGGGCTGGGACCCAGCAGAAGGGGAAGCGTGTTTCTGAAAACCGCAGCCATTTGCAAGGCGAATCAAGCGGGGTCCTTGAAATCCTTTTTAAAAATAAAACATCCAGCAGAGTTGTGCAGCGGTCCAGGTGGGAAGCAGCAGGAGATTGGTCTCGGTGGTCGCTAAACTGAGGTGGCAGGAGACAGATCGACCTGCCAGAGCCCTGCGGCAGACACGGCCACACCAGCTGATACCCACTGAGAGCTTTTCCCACCCTCTGGCAGCTCCCACCTCCCAAAAGCTCCCTAATTTCATTCAATGCCTTACTTGAGGCACTGAGCTGGGAGTAAACAGGGCTTTCTCCACACACCCACATCTTTGCTCTGCGACAGTGAGAACGCATCGATTTCAAATGAAATCCTTGTTGTTGCTCCCCAGCCCATGCTTCCCTTTCCAACTTCAGGCCCCTTTTTCTTTCGGATATAAACCCATTCTGAAATCGAGTTACAGGAGGCCTGGGCTTTTCCTTTTAAACAGATGAAGTGGGGTGTGTGGGGGGGGATGCTATAATTGGATCACTTACTGTGTGACTAATCACAGCCGCCGGTAACCACAGTGACTGTGGTTTTAACCTTACTTGGTCATATGCAAACCACCCGGCTGACCCAGCCATCTGCAGCGAGGCGGGGGGCTGCCGTGCCGGGCGGTGGCACTGCACAGCGGGTCCGTCCCCGTCCCTGTCCTTGAGGTCGGGAGCGTGGCTGCACAGCGGGCAGGACTGGTGCCTGCAGCCAGAAATCCAGATCTGAAATGAGGGGCTGAGGCTTGGCCCGCTGGAAAAAAAAACACCAAGCCCTGCCCGTCCATGTGTGGCTGCCTCTGATGGCACCCACACTGCGGTGCATCTATTCCTGGCCAGGGAGCTCTTTGACAAGGGATCAAGAAGATTAAGAGTGGATTCCTTATTTATTTGAGGAAGGACTGTCCCTAAAAGCCATTATTAACCTTCTTACCTCCAGACAGCCTGCTGCCGGAGCCCCAGGACCCATGGCTTTCACCAGTTCAGGGCTGCAGCCAGCATGGTGGGTTGGGGAGCTCAGGCAGGGCAAGAGGTGCATCAATGCCAGCTCCTTTCCATGCAATGAATTAAAAGCAGCACGGTGAGGCTTGGGAACCCCACGTGCCCTGTGCAAGCTCAGACACCCGAGCAGTTCAGGCTCATTGTGAGCCCAGGTTTCTTTTTCACAGAGCAAGGACGGAAGGAAGCAACAAATGGGAAGGAAACCGTCCTGCTTGTGAAATCCAAAACCGGATTGGTAAGAAAAACATCATAAATTATGGATCCCTTGGAGCCGCCGGCAGCCTGCCGCTGCGCGCCATCCATCTCCATTGTACTTTTCTGTGAGGGCAAAACTGTTGCCAACTAGCAGCGGGCAGGCTGCTCCCATCAGGATCCCCGCAGCCTTCAGCCCCACAGCCCCTCGCTATCCCAGGGCTTCGTGTGGTGACAGCAAGGCCTTCAGCAGGGCCACCAGCCGAGGGGCAGGGCCGCACAAGGCCGCCCATTGTTCGCCAATGGCTGTCGGTGAAGAGCCGCGCGTGGGGCCGAGGGGCTGCTCTTGTGGCTGGGCGCGCAGCACGGGTTAAGGGCCGCAGGGAGGGGGCTAAGTCCCCTGCTAGCCCTCAATAGATGGCAGATGCAGCAGGGCAGGGGGAGGAGAGGGGAGGGAGGGGCAGAGGGAACGAACTCAAGGTCAGCAGGGAGGAGAGGGGGAGGCGGCAGGGGCGGAAGGTGTCCCCAACGCAGCGCAGAACCGCTCCTCACCACCCTCTTTCTACTGCCCACACGCAGCCCCTCCTCGGGGTGTTTGTGAACACACGTACAAATGGGAAGCTGGCGGGGGAGCGTGGGGGGTGGAGAGGGAGAAAAGAAACACAACACCCTATTTTCCTATTTTGTTCCTTCTCTGCCTTCAAAGAGCAGATGTGCCGCGGCCTGCAAACTGAGAAGGACACTCCCTCGCCGTCAGCTAATTTAGGCTGACAGAATAGGTTTTGTGGTTTAAAAGGAGAAGTTTGGCGATCAGCCACAAACATGAACCAGCACACCTTCCACTGAGCTGCTCTCACCGGGCTCCCTGCAACCAAAAAATGAGAGCTGGGGGTTTCTCACAAAAAGGAAAAGCCTGGGCGGCGGGGAGAAACGCATCATAGTCAGCACGGCTTCACCGCAGTGCCTGCAAGCCCCCAGCACACCCGTGTGGTGTGCAAAATGTCTCTGGCAGGGCTGTATGATTTATAAGGGCCTCCCTTTCGTCTTTAAGCCGCTTTCCCTCATATTCTCCCTCTTTTCCTGGCACTCTCTCAGCAGCCCGTCAGAAGGTGGGCCAGTCCCTCATTGCGGATTCAGGCACAACTCTGCCAAATTGACCTGCTGTTATCCCCCCTTTCAGCTACTGTAACCAACACCACACAAACAATGAATTATGAGATTAGAGTTACAGAAAAATGGCCTCATTCTGCAGATGTTGTGTCTGGGGCCGGCTGCCCGGGCTCACGCATGGTGTGTCATCTCCCTCCCTCCCCGCCCCCTCCCAGCGCCAACTTTGCTGGCTGCAATGTGTGCCAGGAGCCTGTTTGGGAAGGGGTAATTAGCAGCTTCCAAACCCCCTTCCCCCACCTCTTCCCCCCCTCCCCCCCCAAAAGAAAAAGGAAAAGGAGGGGAACAGAGAGAGAAAAACCCTCTGTGACAAGAGAATAGCCATTGTATAGGCAGAAAAATACTAACATGCAAAATAATTGATTTGTAGTAAAACCAGAGGTCATAGCAGAATTATTTTTGAACTATAAATACGCTTTCATGGATAACGGGATTTGGGTGCAGGGGCTGCAGGGTGAGGCAGCGGGGTGCTCTGAAAGCAGCTCCAGGGGAGCAGTGGCCTCAGAGAGAGTGTGAGGCTTCTTTGTTGTGTGTGTGGGGAGGAGATGGGTCTGTGCGTGTGTGTGTGCATGGACATGTATGTGCAGGCATGTGTGTGCACACCCTTCTGCATGCACTGGAGTGCACTGTCAGTGGGCAGCTCCTGGTACCTGCAGACAAAGCTCCCATGCTCAGGGCAGCAGCATTGGGTGGCAGCCTTCAGAGTGCACTGAGCTTTGAGGCACCAGGTATTTTTGTAGAATCATTGAATCATAGAATCATTAAGGCTGGAAAGACCACCATCAACTCATGAAATACCAAGATGGAAGTCACCAAAAGCACGCAGAAAGCATCTACCAGGCTGGATGTGGCTCTGAGCAGCCTGGTCTAGTGGTTGGCAACCCTGCCCACGGCAGGGGGTTGAAATTAGATGACCTTTGAGGTCCTTTTCAACCCCGGCCATTCGATGTTTCTATGATCTCAGATACCTCCCTTGGAGGAGGGGGATGGAATCACTCCATTTTAGGGGCTAGCACTGGGGCTGGTGGCATTTTCATATTTCAAGCTGGTGGTGGCAGAGCTGCCTCTAGCCGCAGCTCTAAGGTGAGTGTTGCAGAGGGAGCCCAGCCTGGACTAGACCCCCTCTGCCTTTCCAGGAGGAGTCTGCAGGCCATCTTGAAGGGGAAAGCTGGGAGGCTCTGTATCCAGGAGCAGATGGCTCTGTGCCCCCAAGTGGGGCAGTCCCGTGTCCTCCAAGGCAAACACAAGTGTCTCTTTGAATTCCCTCAGGTTGCATCCATCTTCCCAGCTCTGGCGTGCTGCGGTGCTGCTGTGTGCTGTTTTAGGAACTGGGACCACTGTGTCGCTCCAGAGGAGACAGCACGAGACTCAAGCAGGAAGGGGGCTGCCAGAAGAAGCCCCGTGGAGATGCGGCATCTGTTCCATCTTTCTCTTTCTGCTCTTGTTTTAATCCTTCAGCTGAAAAACTTGGGCAGTGAGATGCAGAATTTGGCTTGGTCTGTTACACTTCAGGCAGCCTGTATGTTTTGTAGATTTTACTTGACACCAGGCAGTAGTCAGAAATTAGACATTTTTAAGTAATACAGGTAGTATAAAGGCAGTATTGTTAATATATTAAAGTATTTAATGCATTAAAAATACTTAGAATTCCTTGAGAAACACAGCTTTCTGAGATGCTGCAGTCCTGGTGGGCAGCAGCAAGCTCATTTTTCCCTCAGTGTCAGGCCTCGACTTCTCATCAGCAGCCTGTTCCCTTCCCATTATATGCTTCTCTGTATGGTTCCTTACTTCCATTTTTAAAATAATGTCATGTTGGAATTCTTATCCTCGTCACATGCTTGTTACAAATGTCATTTTCCCTAGCAGAAAATTAAGCTAATAATATGACAAAGCAATATTTGATAAATACCAGTTGGTAATATTCACCAGTGGGCACAAAAGGACATAAAACAGCAGCCTGTGCTCCTTGCCCTACATTTAATTTATTTGGCTGTGTGTACAGCAGGTGACCTCTACTGTGATATTAAGAAGTTCGGCATCCTCCAAACCCATTTGCAAGAGCCCTGAACATTTCCACAGTTTATGCCTATGCAGGTTGGTGGGATTCATCCTGCCGGGAGATGTTCCAGGAGAAGAAGCTGGGGAGAAAATTAGGAAGGTCCTCAGGAGTAGAGTAAATGCGCAGCTGTATGCCAGCTCCCCGGCCTATTAATTCAGTCATGCCACGTCTGTACAAGAGAGTTACTTCAGTGTCCTTAGTACTTGGATTGTTCCACCAAGATCTGTGAGCTCGTGCTATGGCTGAACAGAAATGGTTTGATTTTGGGGGGAATATTAAGGCATAATGGTGATTCAAACCCTCCATAAGAATCAGAAAGGAGATCTGACTTCTGGTTGCATTTCTGCCTTCCTCCCTCCTCCATCCCTTCAAACAACAACAAGTCCCTCATGAGAAAGGCTCCAGCAAGGAAACCCAGAATTAATTTGAGAAACATAAGGGGAATGAGAAAAAGGCCTAGTAATGGACATTGCATTAACCTGAGTGCTCAGCTCTACTATTACTGCAATCCCGATGTTAAGAAGCCATCATCTGGTGCTGCCGTGCTCCCAGCAGTTACCCCCTGGCAGGTGTGGGGCGGGGGGTCATTCCCAGCATGGGGACAGTGCCATTTATCCGCACCCACTCAACCACTTTGTTGCTTTGCCTGTGTGGACAGAGCATGTTTCCCCTCTTTTTGGCAGCATACAAGAAATGAGGTACCTGAGCACATCCATCACTTGATTTTAAATTTTTTTTCATCAAAGTTACAGCATCACTTTGTTTTAACTCCATACGAATGTGACACCCCAGCTGTTTGGTATTCTATCTCTCTGTTGCTGCACTTTTTAGTCTCTCTGCTCGTGTTGTCCTTATATTGATGCTGCACCAAACTCCTCCCCATCAACTACAGCAGTGAACACCTGTTCTCACATTAACTTTACGTGCTTGAATTCTTTGCGAGCATCACTCCTGCCCTACAGCCCTGCTGTGTGCTGAGCCCTGATAGATAATGCCTATGAAACCTGCAAAATAGCTTTGGGGATGAAATACAGAGGATTCTTCACCCAGATTTACTTGCTGTTCCCACCTGTCCCACCCGAATTTATAAAGTATATGCTTGTCTGTTGGGGAATACATTTGTAAACCATCTGGGGGATAAAAAAAAAAAAAAAAAAAAGCCTGCTTTATCCATCCATTATTCTTCCGGCTTCAACTGGTGGTAAATCAACAGTCCTAATAAAGAGTTGCATTTTCTAAATGAACAAAAATCCCTTCGGGCGTCGGCAACAGCAGAGGTACCCATCCTCCTGCAGCCCCGCACAGCTGGTGCTGTCCAGCTCCAGCACCCTCAGCCTTCTGGTTTTTCCCCTCGTGCAGTAACTGGCGCAGAACACCTGCACTTGCAGCCCGCCCCTCACCTGCCCTATCCGCTCCCTGCCAGCAGCACTGCACCAGCTGGGGGCCGCCCTCCCCCCCTCCCGATGACCGCAGGAGGTTCTGGGGAGCAGCTGCGCTCCTGCTCCCCCTGCCGCAGCTGCAGCCCGTCCTGCCAACAAAGGGCGAGCAGCAAACTTGTCGTGGCATATGCTGCTGCAGTCGGCTTTGCTGCGGCTTTTGTTTGGATTTGTTTCCTGCAGAACAGCCCAGGTCCCTTTGCTTTCTCAGCGTTCAGTGAGCGCTCTGCATTTAGCCAGCAGACACGTTCGTATTTTGCCTTTGTAAGCACTCACGGTGATGCAAAGAGTCCTTGGGCTTGGGACAGCAGCCCTGTCTCTGCTGCAGATACTGCTTTGGTCCCATCCGTCTGCCTGCCCGCCCATCCTTCACAGTGCAGACAACATCCAAGAGATGGACACTTACTCCCCTGCTGCAGCTTCACCCCAAACGTCACAGGGTCCCTGTTCAGACTGGTTGGGTGCAGCTGTACATTTCATATAGGTACTGCCCAGTGACCTGAGAGCCTCTCCTTCTGATTTTCCCCTAAACTCTATCCTCACAGCACAGCAAAGGCACCCAGGTTAACACCCGACAACCCTTTTCCATTCCTGTTTGTATCTGCGTTATCCCTTCAGGGGCACGGTAAGCCGTGTCTGGAAACTATTTAAGAATCATTTAGGAATCCCTTTTTTAGGAATTACTTGGGAGCTCATTATTCGGGTCTCATAGGCACATCTGTACTCTTCCCTGGGACATGGAGACCACTCTGTAGGTGCTCCCAGTGCACTCCCTGCACTCACGGTGCCCTTGGGCGCACGGCTGTCCCTGCACCAGGTAGGACATGTCTTTCAAGCAGCACTCCAGCCCAGTTAACTCCAGGGTGTTGGGAGGCTCACACGGTGGTAAAGCTCCCCGTGGCTGCAGGTGAGAGCATCTGAAAGTACAGTCTCACACCTTCCCACGTACACGAGTACTTCTTAAAGCACACAACCTGTTTTTCTAAACACGCACAGTATGCAGAATGCGGAGTATTGCTCCTTTCACATCTCTCTCCAAGCCCGAAGTGGGCGGGAGCACTTCCTTATTTCCGCAGACGAACGTGGCTCATGCGTAGGAGCAGAACAGCACGGAAACACCTCGCACGGTGCTGTCACATACGAGAAGGCAAACGCGGCTTTGGTGCAAAACTCCTTTGTGCTGTGCGTGTGGAGGTAGCTGGTGTAGATGAGTGAGTTTCACAGGCAGCTAAATGCGCGCATATTAGGTGAGAACTCGTATACTCAGGAGAGCGTTACAGTGCTGCACCGCACACGTTAGCAGCTGCACAAGCCGTAGATGTTCATTTAAAAGCAGGAATTGGAGGAAATGATGTCCTTTTCTTAGGCTTGCTCGCAGGGAAGTGAACATTTTTCATGCAAACTTTTCACTCCACACCTTTTATTTGGCGTATTCTGTGCATGACACTGGTCTTATTAACCTCTGCCTCCTGCACTCACCCATCAAGTGCAATAAAATGGCTCCTCAATGTCCTTGGTCTGCAGGGAGTTTCCAGAAATGGCATCTGTGCTGACATTGAAATAATCTGCCGGCCGAGGCCAGCGTGCATTTATTGACGGGGCTGCCTGGCAGCGGTTCTGCGAGCCGCTCCGATCTTGTTTACTTAAATCCTTTTCCTTCCTCTCTTTATTTGAGAACACAGCACACCATGCAATGATGCTATCTGGTCGTGGTTTCACACACATGAGCTGGCTGGGGCTGGGGTGTGGAGGAGTCAGCGTGCTCAGCACTGCAGGCACTCACTGCCTCCAAATGCAGCTTTCTGATTCTTCCTTCCTGGCTCTGGGCCCACAGCACGGTCACCGTGAGAGTGGTTCTGCCCACCGCATGACTTCCATCAGCACGCTGCTAATTAGGCTGGTTGAGGTTCTGCCCTTTTCACCTGGCATGAGAGTGGTGAGGCACTGGCACAGGCTGCCCAGGGAGGCAATGGAGTCACCATCCTTGGAAGTGCTCAAGAAACATATAGATGTGGCAGTGAGGGGCATGGTTAGTGGGCATGGTGGGGATGGGTTGGCAGTTGGACTAGATGCTCTAAGTGATCTTTTCTAACTTTAATGATTCTGTGATTCTATGAGAGGGACACAGGGCCCTGCGGCAGAGCTGGTGGCTCTCACACAAGGAGAGGGACACAGCTGGTCTGCAGGGCAGGGATGAACTGGAAAGAAAATATGGTGAGCTATGGGCTGGCATATAGAATCATAGAATTGTTAAGGTTGGAAAAGATCTCTAAGATTACCTAGTCCAACCGTAGGCCCATCCCCACCATGGCCACTAACCATGTCCTCCAGTGCCACATCTACCCTCTTCTTGAACACCTCAAAGGACAGTGACTCCACCACCTCCCTGGGCAGCCTGTTCCAATGCCTCACCACTCTTCTGAGAGAAATTTTTCCTAATATGTAACCTGAACCTCTCTTGGCACAACTTGAGGCCATTACCTCTCGTCCTATCTCTGTCATCTGGGAGAAGAGGCCAAACTCCACCTCACCATACACTCCTTTCAAGTGGTTGTAGATGAGCGATAAGGTCTCCTCTCCTGAGCCTCCTCTTCTCCAGACTGAACAATCCCAGTTCCCTCAGCTGCTCCCCATAAGCAATTGAGGGATGCACAGGCAGTGTGGGGATGCAGCCCTGGGAAGGGCAGCACTGCCTGTCGGTAACGCCCTGCACTCAACACGGGAACACCAATAAATGTGTCCATGCAAAGGTACCAGTGTGAGAGGAGAGTGAGCAATGTGCAGCCTTCCTATTGGAGTCCGCTGAGCTGAAAAACACAGAGCGCTCAATTTAACCCCACAGACCTCGCCCCAGCCTGAAGAACACGGCCTTTCCAAACACCACTGGCTGCCCCGAGTTATCCCATACAGAAACCAATGCAAACATGGGACAGTGAGTAGAGTTTGCCCAGATCCCATACAGCCACTGCTAAGCTGTAAAACTCCCTGTCTCAGACACAACACATTGAGATAAATGTGGAGCTCTGGCTTTTAGTCTTTGATCTTCAGTTTGTTGAAGAGGGAAAGAGGAAAAGTTTAATAACAAACAGAAAGAGAAAAAGGTTAATAACAAACAGCTGAAGGAGAGGCCACGGAGATAAATGTGGATCTCCCTGCAAACACCAGCCTGCAGAAGCAGGATCTGACCAGCATCAGCCTCCTCTGGGGTGCAGGAACTGCCCTACAGGTATTTCTGTGGGCAGATGACACAAGCTTTCCACCTAACACAGGCACATATATTTCAGGGATGCTGAGGAAGGAGGCACAAAATGAGCCGATGAGTACAGTGGATGTTTGTGCTGCATGGAGAGGATTTTTCCATCTTACCCACAGTTTGAGTTCATACCCTGGGAAATTACATGGAACAGCGAGAAGTGTACAAATATAATGTGTATGCTTTCCCCCCTTGCTCTCGCACATTTCTGTGTGTGTCTTCTTAGGCCTCAGCTGAAACCTGTGCTCCTGTCACGGCCTCCTGCCCATCAGTGTATCTGGGAGAAGGCAGCCATCAGGGTTCAGTGCCCCCCAGCACCCAGGAGCTGCAGGAAGGGCTTAGGGCTGAGGATGTGGTGGGGGGCAAAAGACAGATCTGCCCTGTTCTGGGCTCGGCACTCCCCACAGGTCCTGCTGGAGAGGAGCAGGGCTGGGATCTGCGCTGTGCTTTGGGTCTTGTGTCTCCATCTCTGTTCGTCACCAGATAGGCAGCACCAGCTGAAACAAAGAGGGAGTAAGAGCAGCTGCTGGAGGCTTTTCCAGAGAATAAATATTTCTATTATTTCCCATGCTGACTGGGAGCATTCACGGGCTGCGGAGGATGGGTCCTCCCTTGGCTGCCTCACTTATCTCAACCGCTCTAGGTGGTGGCTGTGGCAAGCGGCACGCTCGCCAGATAACAGAGGCTTAGAGGGCTGCTGTCTTGCAGAGAAAGGGAGATGCTGACTCAGCTGCTGGAAAAATGAAGCAAAACATGCAAAAGGCACAAAAGTTTGCTCTCGGCCTGCTCTCGGCCAAAGAGGAGAAAATAAGGGAGGGTTTCTGCAAATAGGAAGACATTGAATTAACGGCGCATCCGCTGCCGAGGCGAGGGGAGAGGCTGGGTGCGCCAACAATGGAGCAAAACAAAACAACACAAAGGCAGGAAATGCACAAGTTCAGGTTCACACAGCACAGCTGGGGCAGGTACGGGAAGCCCTGCCCGCACAGTGCTGCTGCTCACCGGGCTCAGTCCAGCAGGACCTTAAGCTGCATTAACAAGAGGGTCTTCACAGGCTTCATACCCTAGCAGAAACCGGTGTCATTAGATGCTGAGCAAGACAATGGGGTAACAACTGAGGGCATGAAGGAGAAAGCCATGTAAAGCTTGGCTTGGTTAGCACATGTTTTTAGACTCAAAGATGAGATGATTTATATAGACTTCAAATCAAAATATATTTGGGAACCCAACTTCTCTCTGGTGACAGAGACAGGGCCCGAGGGAATGGCATGGAGCTGCATCAAGGGAGGGTCACTTGAGGGTTAGGAAAAGATTCTTCACCAGAGGGCAGTGGCATGGAACAGGCTGCCCAGGGCAGTGGACATGGCCCCAAGCTGCCAGAGTTCAAGGAGCATTTGGACAGTGCTCTCAGACATAGGGTTTGGGTTTTGGATGGTCCTGTGTGGACCCAGGAGTTGGACTCAATGATCCTTGTGGGTTCCTTCCAACACAGAATACTCCATCTATGAACCCAATCCAGCCACACAACCTGGAACCAAGATTTGACTGCAGAACAGGACACGGTCTTGCCATAAGTGCTGGGCTGAGGGGGAGCAGCACCACCAGCCTTCCTGTGTCACTGAGCAAACCTTGCTGATCCTTCACCACAGCGCTTCCTGGGGAGACAGGCTCACCAAGGCTACCCAGTGGGCAGGGAGCAGAGGACAGGATGGTTGCTGGATGTCCTGAACTCATCAGGATCTGCTCCAGCAAAGTGGCATCACCCTTGCTACCATGGAGGAGGGCTGCAGCTTTCAGAGGTGAGCAAGGAAGGGCTGTGCTCCATCAGTCAGGCTCCCATCCTCTTGGTGAGGCCACTCCCAGTGTTTCAGATGGAGCTCACCATCCAGCTTTTCTGCTGCCAGAGCAGCTGCGCTCATTAGCATGTAAAGGACAAGGAAACTGCAACTCCCAGTCTGCTTTAGGTGCAAAGCAGGAGATCAGAAAGCCACACAGAAGATGCACAAATCCCCTTGCGTCCCAGACCCTCGCAGAGAGGCAGAAGGCCGCAATAATTTTTGACGTGCTGGCACTGTTTGCTGAAAGTACCTTGACAGAAGGGAGCTGCCTGGCTCCCATTTGGCTCATGAGATGCTGTCTCAGGGTGAGATGAGAAGGAGCAGTCTGCAGACTGCTGGGCAGCCGTGATGCCTTATCTAGTGGCCGTAAATCTCCTAGCAAATTTATAGCGCTATATAAAAGTTGAGAAAGAAGGAAGAGGCCACAGCTCTGTAAGGATAGGAAGTGGTGGGGAAAGGAGAAGAAGCGGGAGTAATTTGTGCAGTAGCCTGGAAAGAGTCCATGGGGAGTTTAAAAAGCAATTTTATTTTGGATGCTGAAATGAAGCAGTGAGCCACTGGCTGTTTGGCCGAGGGTGAAGCGGTCAAATGTCACAGCCCGGGAGGGAAGACAGCAGCTCTTCATCCCTCAGCCCCGGAGCGAGGTGTTCAGTGGGGGAGGGGGAATTACCACACCAGAGGAACACAAAAAACCAAACCAAACCAACAACAAAAAAAAAAACAGGAAAGGAAAGCATGGACGGAAATTTCAGCAGAAGGCCAAAGAGTGCAGCAGCAGTAACACACAGAGGCTGTAGTGTGGCTGGAGAGAGGAAGAGGATGCACAGGGGCGGGGGTGAGGGGAAAAGAGGGACGGGGATTATAAACCACTGTCAGCTTAATTTCATTTCCCAGGAAAATAAAAAAAATATTTGTAGGCACACGGACGAGAACAAGGAGATGAGATTCAGCCAAGACTGGTTTGTCAAGAATATACTGCATCAAATCAAATTAATTTCCTTGTGTGGTAAAGCAATAGGTTTCATGGATATACTTGAGGTTAGCGGGGCTTTTGACAAAGCCTTCCTTAACATCCTCCTAAGTAAATTGGGGAAGCAAGCTCTAGCTCGAAGTTCTGCAATACAACTGAAAATCGGATTGGAAACTGTACGAAAGGATTTAGTTTATGGCTAAAATCAGATTCCACGAGGCCTCCCAGGACCTGATGTGAGCAGTACTTAGTAGGGAGCAGGGATCAAGCCTTCACAGAGAGACTTGAGATCTATTGAACGGCAACATTCATGCTTAAGAAGACCTTGACTTGACGTGATGAAGAATTGCTCAAAGAGCCCAGTGGGATGTGACACAGTGCTCACAGACCAGCCCATCCCAATGAGCACAGCCAAAGCAGGACTGACAGGGCCAGTTTGAAAGGCACAAACCTCAGGGAATGGACAAACCACAAATCAGTCTGAAGACCAAAGGACTGAGGGGGAACACAATTGGCTTCCAGTATGGAAAACTTTGCTGCAAAGGAGAAGGTATTATTGGGTTCATGGAGCATGGTAGTAACACTAATAGGCAAAAATTACAGCAAGCAGGAATAAGTCGAAATACAAATAAAGAACGGCATGGTTTGTGGGATCATCATCTCCCAAGATCCTTAGGAAAAGTTTAGCAAATAAAACCAGAAGAGCGCTTCACCCTCTTTTAGGGTGATGGACTTGTTAGATGTCCAAAGGCTGCTGCCAGACCAAGGTCTTCTCTTTCAACGGAAGAGGAGAGAGAAGGATGAAGACAATGCCAGAGCTGTGGGCAGCGGGGCCTGCGGAAGGTGCCCATCTGAAAGGCTTTTCCATGTGTCACTAATTATTCAAATTTTTTAATGCAATCTGTCACAGCTGTCTGGCCCCCACCAGCCTAGTGCATATCGGAGGCACACAGCCAAAGTCTGTGGATATAATTTGGAGCTACGAAAAAAGCAGGCCTTCTGTTTTTACCCAAATATACTGTGCTTTGCAAGGGTGACAATCCATACAGCTTTCTCTGTAAGCACATCACTCTATATTCACAAATGGCTGGAAGACAGTCACTGAGAATGGATAAATCCCAGCAGTGAGAAACCAGAAGAAAACAAAATCTTTTAAAATTGCATATACTGTATGTGTGTGTGCATGTATTTCTTCACAAAGGGGCAAACATGCACTGATGAACTGGTGAAATACAGTGCTTGAGGATCGACTCTTCAGGTATAACTCAGGGCACAAAATCCAATAATTTAATACGATAATTTAGGTTATTTGGTTTAGGGCCTCGATGCTCTAAGTTCAGAACCCAGCGCTGGGATGACTTTTACTACTAGCTTGGATGTGGCCAACTTTCTGCCCTGGGATTCCAACACCAAACACAGCTCCCAGTAACGATATTTATGACACCCATTTTTATTAGCCGTTCCTCCACCAATTGTTCTATGAAATGCCTAAGCCATAGCCTGGCCTTTAAAAATTGTACACAAACACGTGCAGGCTCCAGCATTCTTTCTGTGTACCCACAGGCTGGGCTGCCTACACACAGGCCAACGTGCTCTGTTATCTTCACGTTTTGCTTTGCTGACATTTATGAATGCCACTGCTGAGTTAAAGAAAATTTTATTGGGCTAAGAGAGCAGGATATGGTGATGTTCATTACTGGTGTAACTCCTCATTTCATTCATCACAGCCATAATTAATTTTCTAGCGCAGGTATAGACTGAGATTTAAAGCCATCCTGATGAAATAAATTAGCCCCTTTCCTCATCATATTTGGAGCTCCCTATTGTGAATACACTCCAGGTGTAATAGAGAGGCAATTTATGAGAATGAAATCTCATCTGCGTGCTATTCCTTGCCCTATCTCTGGTGATTTTATTATGCCAGGGCACCTCTTCCCATTTGTTTAGAGGGCAGGCTGCATTCGTTATCATAAGTTCAACAGGTTGTTTAGCATACAATAATGCACAGCGGGGCTGGAATGCATGGCACCAAACAGCCAGAGTGCACAGTTGAGGTCTGTGGTTGAGGGATGTTAATGTGCATAGCATCTCAACACCAAGGAAATCCTTAAAGCAGGGTGCACCATTGTCAAGAACTCAAATCTAAGCTCCAGATCAGTCCTGGTGAGAAGCTGGGTGCAGTAAGTTGGGTGCATGGAGTGTGGTCTGATCCAGGTGCCGGCACAGCTCCCTGCACCTCCAGGCCAGAGGGCAGCACAGATGGAAGCACGGAGAGGGGATGGATCAACCACTTCCACCCAAACTGCTGTGGCCGAATCCATTCAGATGCAAAGCCATCCATGTGAAATGAATCAGCCCCTTTTCTCATCTTAGTTGGAGCTCCCTATAATCACGGCAGTGTGTGAAGAAAGCTGCAGACTTCTGGGAGCGAGCATTCAGCTTCGAGGGAGCTTGGGAAAGCAGAAAGGAAGAGGCAAAGTTTTTACAAAGCATTGCAATGCAATGGCAATACACTGAAGCTCTGTGGGGGGACAGCCCGTAGGAGAAAAGTTTCCACCTTTTGGTTGTGTCAGAAAACTCCAGTTCTGAACACATCCCTGTTGGGAGGGACGGCAGAGCTTTTTGCACACCGCTGGTCCCAAAGCCTGCCAGTGTGGGAGGGCTCTGTCCTGGGAAAACCTTCACCAGCATCAGTGACAAACCCGTGATGCGCAGTGACCACTGGGACAGTTGCACGCAGATCTCAGATGAGACAAGGAGGACGTTCTGCTCTTTCAGTTTCAACTGAGTTGAAAATGCAAAACGGCGCAGGTTTTCCCTTTGGAAAGGGGAACCGCTTTTGGTTTTCCAGCAAGCTGGGACGTAGCTAATTAAAACAGCGCCTATCGTCCTCACATCACATCCTCACCGCTGAACTTCTAACCTGACATAAATACATTGCATACTGTAACGTGTTTCTCCCAATTATTAACCTTGAACATGGCAACCTATAAATCATCAGCGAAACAGCTGGTGCTCAGCATCGCCCCAAAGGTGTACGATTACGATCACTTTATATATATCTTGGTATGCAGACATGAAAAATTCATCGAAGAGCTCGGTATCGTAAGGCTTATTGTAATGAATTTTCCTAAAAACATAGATCATGCTTAAAATAGGTGTCCGCTCATTATCACGTCGCCATTTATATCTTCCTGAATTACGTGTGAGTGGCTTGGCTGATTTCTTAGAGTCAAACGTGATTCCTAAACCAATTTAGACCAGTTTGCCTTTACTTCAGGGCGAGATTTTCATCTTTCGCTTTATGCCTTTCATTTCCACGAGGACCGGGACTCCAACTTGCAGAATATCAGATGGATTAAGGATTGTTCCCAGCTGGAGATCTCACCACAACACTTGGTGTTGCATCCGTCGCTGCCAGGATTTCAAGCAACTGCCTTCAGCACTTAAGCTGTGGGGAAGATAACTGCAGTCACATGAGATCAGTGCCAGCAAACAAAGGGATGGTGTGACTGTAAACCAGTAACAAAAGCAAGGGGAATAAACATAACAGCAAACAGGATGTAAATGAGACCTTGAAAATGAGCTTGCACAAGCCACTGGAGTAAAACCATCAGGACTGGACCTTTAGTAACATGGGAGGCCGGAGGTCACCTGGAAACATTCTGGTCTTCAGGACGGCATCCTCACCTTCCCAACAGCCAAGCATATGCATGCAGCCTGCGCCAGCTGGGCACACGCTCTGATTTAAAGCTAACCAGCACCTGTCCGGTGAGCACCAGAAGGTGACACGTTCCCACCCCACCCACACCTTGCAGGGATGCTCTGGCTGCCTGTGTGCCAGGCTGGGTGGCTGATAGCAGGTGATGCGAATCACGGGCTCTGCATTTTGCTACCAGTTCATGCCATGAAACCATTGTTTCCCTATTGGCTACAGGAGGCTTTTGTCACCTTGGCTCCCTTCCCGCTCTCCTCTGTCAGAAGACATGAATTATGCCTGTGGTGGGACAGGGAGAGCTTTGTACCAGCACACTCAGCACCCTCCGGATTACAGAACCAGCCAGGGAAGCTCTTCCCACTGCTGCTGTAGGCCCCCAGGCACCAGTGCAGCAGGCAAAATGAACCGGTGCAAGCAGGGCTACACCGGGCCTTCCTGCATCAACCCTGCGCCAGAAGGGCAGCATGGCCACCTGGAATTAGGGTGGTACATCCTGGGACTCCCATGCAAATCTGGTTTGGATTTCCTCCATGGTGACTTTTGTTTGCTGCAAGCAGCAGACACAATGACTTCTGCACGCAAGCCCATTGCTCATTGGTCATCAGTGAGATCAGCGCAGATTTAATTTGCTTTTGCCTGCTCACAGCATATTCTACATCACCTATCAGGAAGAGTGAAGATAAACATAAAGAAAAAAAAATTGCTCCACAATAGCTGTCAGATTGTTTCTGTAGTGCAAACAGCAAAGGCTCGGCAAGAAAACTGGGGGATCACTGCACGCAAACATTGCTCGGGTCAGCACAGGCACTAAGGAGGGATCTACAGTGCGACCTCTCTGTGAGGAATAAGTGAAGCACGTAGCAGAGACGCACAATTTGTTCCAATTTAGTTAAGATCCTCTTGGCACGCCAGCTTGAAACTGCTTTAGGAAGGCTTTATTGAGCGGCGTGCAATAGAACCCACTCATCTTCCAGCCTTTATACAACCAAAGCTGCTGACGGAAACTGTTTCCCAATTTCTATCCCAAGCCAGGTAAGAAAGCATCCACTTAGGAAATAGCTGCAGTCAAGTGCCACACGTACTCAGATGCTGTCACTGCGTAGCGTGATCCCCGCTCGCCCCGGCAGAGGAGCTGATCCAAATTCACTGGAGGCTGTTCTGGGGAAAGGATGCCAGGAGGAGCTGACAAACAGGCGGTATTTAGCAGCGTGTGCTGAGAAAAGGTGGAAGGATGTTTTGGTGTCTGCCTCTCATGGCTTCCCGAAAATTGCTTTTACTCTCCGGGTTAAATATAAATATAGGTAAGAAATGACGGCAGCTCTTCACGTGGCAAGGAAAGCTAACAGAGCAATGGGAAGGCTCACTCAAGTGAAACACAGAGTGGTTTAAAGCCAGCAGATGCCTTTTTTTCTTTTTCCGGATGCCCCTTTTTAGTGCTGCTGTACGGAGCCAATGACAGAAGGTGCTCCTTGGTAGCAACTGGTGCTTGGAAGGCTGGAGGGGAGATCTTTTATTAAAAGAAATGATAAATAAATGAAACAAATCCCGCCACTCCACTCCAGCACCTGAGCTTTGGTACCTGAACTGGATGTAGAGGCTTTGTGTCTGACCCATGCATGATCCAAGGGGCACTGAGAAGCAGCGATGATGTCCAAATCCATGGCCTGGTGTTACCCAGGGGCAGTGGGTGGCACCCAGCACCTGTACCTGAGGAACTGGGAGCGCTCGAGGCACTCTCGCGTAGGCTTAGGGGAGCTCTGCAGCCTCACAAAGCGGGCACAAAAGAGCAAGCATTGCTTGCAAAACAAAGCGCATACCCCACTGGTCACTGGAGTGCTACAAGCTGGAATCAATGCGAGGATTGTGACAGCTGAGAACAAATTCAGCTATGTTTGACAACTTCCAGAAAATATTGGCAGAGGACGGGGAGCCTGCACTGCCCAGCAGCACCTTTGTGAATTGATTAGCCATATAGCAGATGGCAAGCCTGCTGCAGACTGAGACAGCAGAAGATGGCCAGTCTGGCCGAGGAGAACTTGAAGAAGGCTGGGAGGAAAAGCACGTCCTTGTGCTGACAGCCCCCACCATACCTCACAAGTGTCAGATGCACGGCAGATGAGGAACAGGACTGATTTTTAGCATTTGCTTCAGTTCTGACTATTCATCACGAGCACCTGCCCAGCGCGTAAAACAGAATTACGTAGCTCAGTTTAAACCCTTCGCTCTTTCCGTTACAAAAATCCTTGAAGAGAAAATAAAAACACTTCTTTCAAAATATCCTTCTGAGCAGTGTTTGTGCAGGTCAGTTTGGGATCAGCTGGTGCATTCGGCAGAGCTTGTTACACGCTCTCTCTGAGAGCGCACTTGCCTTGAAAGTTTGAATGTAGAAAACAAGTTCTGGACAAAGAGCAAAGGCTTTGCTTCCCTCCTTCTGCTACATATTTTTGGGAGGGGTTTGGCACACGTTTGGGGAAAATTCATAATTCTAATGGTTTTAGGAAATGCCTGGGGCTATTCAGAGCCTGCACAGCTGCTCATCAGTAGCCAGCCATGGCTGAAGGAGCAGAAACTATGGATGGCAGAAATATGCCATCTTTGTCTGGTGCAGAACAATGCCTCTGCAGTGAGATACAATGGGTGTCTCTTATTTTCCACTAGCCCTTAGAAAAAAAAGGGGGGGAGGGGGAGAAAAAGGAGAAATGAAGGATCACAGTTTCCTTGCAGGGCCTCTGAGCTGAGGGAGCACCATCAGCTTCGCAGGCAGAGAAATGCAAATCCCACTCAGGCCCACAGCAGTCAGAGCCCATGGGAGGGGGCCGATGGTGCAGAGATCCCTCGCTGCCCTACGGGTGCCCACAGCCACCTCCAGCCAAAGGGCAAAGCATTGCAGAGGGGAAGAGCTGGAGAAGCACCGAGAGCAGAGCCGGCCACTCCTCGCCCACAGCGTGCATTGCCTCCAGCATCAGAGGGGTTAACCCCACGGCCTGCTGCCATTCAGCTTACAGATACGACTGCCCAAAAAACCAACAAAGCCAAAGCTTGAGGTCTGTACACTGTTTGGGCCAATAGACTCACGTAGAAAAAGTGGGAACGATAAACAAGACAACATAAATGTAACTTGCACAGTGAGTTGTCCCAGTACCCTCTTGCATCTCCATGCTCTAAGCAAGGTTCCCAAATCGGTGGTTTGGGTTTTAAGGTGGGCTGCAGCTACCAGGATTTTAATGAAGTCTTTTACCTGAGACTATCACTGGTGTCTAAATTCTAAGCAAAGCCTGACTACAAGTAACAGACCGCAAACTACGAGCGTTATGCTACTGCAACACAAATGGCTCCAGCCATCAAGATCTGATGGCTTTACCAACATTGGCAGCAATTTTATGCAAGGTGAAAAACCTGAACTGTTCATTGATATGGACTTATTCCCCTTTAGAAAATATATTTTTATAGTACGTTATCCTAAATATTTGCTGGTTTGCATCAAATCATCATCAAATTACCCAAGGTTGCATGCAGACAGCACTGGACATTTACTTCCCATTTGGAAGTGCTTCGATTACTTCCAAAACACTCATCAAACCTCATTCACAGCAACCGCCAATCCGTAACAATCCATTTCCTTTGGGAATTTTAATCAGAGCAGCTGACTCAAGCTGGTGATTAGAATATCTGCCCAAAATGCCACATTTCAAGGCCTCTTGAAGGCATCGCTTCCAGCCAGTGACAGCACTCCCCATTCAATGCAGCCAGAAGTGGTGACAGGGCTGCAGCTCCCAGCCCCGGGAAGAGCATGGGGATACCAGGGCTCAGAGCCCTGGGTGCCTCCTGCTGCTGCCAGAACCAGCCCCAACACCAAGGGGAGAGCTGAAGTGTGTAAAGTTGGGCAGCTGGAGCTCTGCACACGCAAGCAGTTTGGTAGGCAAGATGAAACTCAATGGGAAGCTCAGCACTGGAAATACAATTGATTACCTCTCCCCATCCCCCAAACTCGTCTCTCGAATGAAAGAGTGCTTATTTTGCTGTACTGAATTGAAAAGGTCCTTGACAGAAGAAAACTACGTGCTGTTCCAATCAGTGAGACACTTGTACATGGCACGGTTTTTGACATGGACGTGAAACAAGAGACCAAATCCAACAGAAGATACTTTGGACTAGTTTAGGAACTTGTCTGCTATGTCATCAGTGAGTTTTCAACCAGTTCTCCTCAACGGCCTAGGTTTACAGATAGGATCATAAGATTTCTCTTGCAAATTCTTAGAAAATATGTCCTTAGAAGCCTGAGCAGATTTGTTGTTGCTTTGCTGTTTCTCTTGGCAGGGCTGCACGCCACGTACCCAGGAAAGGCTGCGTCAGCATGCAGATCACTCTATACTTTGACACAGACACACGCTCCTCCAAAGTCACTTGTACTCCTTGACATTCCCCATTAGCAATTCTGTGACCATAAGGGAGGCGTCCAGCAAAACACGGGTACTGGCAGAAGGCTTCCAACTGAGATGGGCAGGAAGGTGCTCCAGCTGTGAATCAAGTTGAGAATAGCATGTTCTAATCATCTTACGCACGTAAGCTTTTATTCATTTAGACACACTTTAAAACTTTGTGAGAACCACTGCAATAATTAACATATTAAAAACTCTGTCGTATCAAAGAAAAACCTTCATATTTTCATGTAATACATTTCTTGGACATTAGATGGCAATCCCCCCACTTCATTTTTTCATACCAGGGGCCCATATCCCTTCCAAAACCAAACGCCACCTTCTTTCCAACAGGTGAGCAGTCTGCTTAACCTGGAGGAGGTGAGGCTGTTGGAGAGCACAGAGACTCCTCCACCATCACAGCATCCACGCTGCTACAGCAGTTCTCCAGTTTCGGTTTTGCTTTGAACAGGAAACACAGCTGAGTAATAACTGCATTGAGGAATGCTTCTAAGAGGGGCAAGATTCACTTACTATGTCCCTCAGACACCCTATGTCATGACTTGGATGTTTCAGTGCCAAAAACCTGCAGGCAGAAGTAGGCGGTTACCTGAATTTCCCCCTCATTTTGAGGGAGGAAGAGGGTTGGGAGAATGAAAAGGGCTCGCGTGGCATTTAACAATATAATTTCTATTCTTGCCAATTAAAAAGGGGCCTCCCAAGGGATATCATTAGTCTGTTTAAATCTTTGCTGGGTATTATAAAACTGAATTTAGAAGAGGGCTATTTTATATCAGTACGTGAAATACACACAACAGGAAGCACCTAGCCACTTTTACAGGGGAAGTTCTAGAGACGGATGACAAAATAAGATACCAGTCATTTAAACAACTTTAACAGATAGAATGGATTCAACACACCGGATCAAGTTAATATACCTTGGCCTTCAGCCTCTCACTTGTTGTCGCGGTCTACGTGCAATGTTTTAGAAAGAGGCAGGGATAACACACCTCGTCAACTGTCCGGTGATGGACATGGCAGGAGGAAATCCTTCCTAACCTTCATTAACTCCCTGTGATCTATTTAAGTGGCAGTACGAGACATTCTGCCACCTATTCATTTCAGCAGTGCGTGTCTGTGATTCATTCACACCGAATTCACTTCCTCAGCTTTCATTTCTCATCTACTTTCATTGTTCGTTGAACGCTCCTTTCAGGGCAAGTTCAGCCCTTGTAACACGCCCTCCTCACGGCTGAGTTCTGGCCTTGCAGTACTCCTTACTTCGAGCTCTTGTGCAAATTCACAGGGGATGTGAGAGGGTTGCAGCTCTCCAAAAGCACAGGTAAAATCAATCATAAGACAGGGGTCCACCCACAGCTGGCTACTCAAATAGCTAATTTTTCATGTACTCTACTGCAGACCTAACCTTTTATCCTCACCATCGAGACGGTTGTGTACGTGTGTGCCAAGGTGACAACACTGTGAAAACAGAAGTTCTCAAATGGTACATTATCTCCAATATCAAAGGTCACAAAAGGGTACAAATCGGTAGCTCTCCAGAAGAGACGCTGGTTTTTATGAAAAGTGGGTCAGTTTTAGTTTCATGTAGGTTGTTTGACACAGTGGTTTCTGGCATCACAAGCTCTGGTCTACAGGATACCACAGAGCCTTTGTATCCCTTGCTGTCACTACAGCATTGTGTTTTTCTACCCATTAACCAAGGATAAATGACCTAGATATTGTGCCTATTAAAGCCTCATTTTTCTTTTGCCCTTTTGTTCTTTAGTGTACCATATTATCACACGCTGAACACATTTTAAAGTATTCTCAGTCTCTCATGCCCCTTTTTGAAGGAGTAAAGTAGGCTTTTTAGTGTGCTTTTCTGCAGAGTTACTTAGAGTGGAAAATATGAAGGTAATTCAGGGTTTCTCTTCCTGCCTAGTCCCATGAAGACAATCAGTTCAGCATTTACAGCCACTAATCTATTAGGGAGTTATAGCAGAAAACGCTGCAAAAAGCCACAATGCAAACATAAAACATGAACACCAGTTGTGATGTCCCTAAACACTACATTTTATAATTACATCTCTGCATATCATGGGTCACTTTTATTAAAAGCATCATTACTACAGTTGGCAGCAATTTACATCTTATCTTACATGATAGCAGTTTCCAAAGAAAAAAAAAAATAAAAAGACATCACAACAAAGAAAAACAATACATTTACAAAGTCATGTCTGTAAACTTCAAGGCTAGTTTAGAGTTGAGGTAATGCTGTTTAGCTTTGTGGCTAAAGTAACAAAGTCCTTTAATTTAAAAAAGGTACCTGATTTTTTTCTTTTTGTTTATACCAGTGCATTACAAGATCACGAGACGATTAAACTGTAGCTTTATCCTGTAAGAACCTTCTCCGCGGGTAAATTTCCAAAAGGTACTCTTCACATTCAACAGCTGCCTTATTATTGCTGCGTCTCAAGACAGAGACATTCACACTATCATGAAGATTGTCAGAGAGAGAGTGTGTGTGTGGGTGTGTGCGCGCACGTGAGCGGGTGAACTCCCGTACAGTCAAAATGAAGCACGAGTACGATATGTATGGTAGATTTCATCTTGACCTTCACAGCAAAAAAAAAAAATAAAAATAAAAAATTAAATATATAACTTCATCCTTCCTTTAAGCAGCACTTCCTTCTCTTAGTGCCACTTGATTACAAATTGCTGCTTTTTATAATACCAATGGTACCAAAAGAAAAAGAAAAAGCAGAGCATTATGTCAATTTCCTTAAAAAGACATGATCACCTCTCAAATTTCATCTCTCCTAGGGATAATAAATAATGCACTGCACAATACTTAATGACCAAGATACCTTTTGACACATCTGTATAACATGACTTGAACTTTTTTTTTTTTTTTTTTTGCTACACTATGTTACAGAACAGCTTATAAAAACTAAGTATGGACATTAACTGTGAGTGTAAACAGTAGGACTACCACTTGTCAAAAGTTTAAAACACTTCAACTGTAACTGGTACTGGTTATTCATCATTTTCATTGTTTTCTATTTCTTCCCCCCCATCAAGTGAGTCTAATTCTTCACCCTGTGCTATTTCGTCTTCTAAAATGGAGGAATCTGCAGTTTTATCAAGGCTCTCCTCTGCATCACTGCCTTCCAGGTTTTCTTCATCTTTAAAGGCAGTTCCTTCAGTTTTGTCAGTAGCCTTCTCTTCGTTGGAGCCCACTGCATTCTGAAGTCCTGCTAGTGCTGGGAAACCAGGCAGAGTCAATCCTCCCAGTCCCGGAGGTAGAAACATAGATGGATAGAACAGGCCAGGAGCCATGGTAGACAGCAGGAAAGGATTGAAGGCCAGAGGGTTTGTGGGCAATCCAGTGTTGGTGGTGGTGGTAGTGGTGGCAGTGGCGGTAGTCGCCGCAGTAGCAGCACTGACAGATCCATTCGCAGAGTCAGTAGCAGAAACAGTGTCTGTGCTTTTCTCAGAGTCTTTGTTCTCCTCTTCATTCTCATTTTTCTTCTCTTCAGCTTTTGAAGCGCCATCCTCAGTCTCTCCTTGACCGGAAGCAGTAGTGGCATTTCCAGTAGTAGCCGTTATTGGGTTATTCAACAATCCGCTTAGTCCAAACATATTGGGCAATCCTGCCATCCCTGGCAACATCAGAGGCAACATGGCAGCCGGATTTTTAGCATCCCCCCCAGCAGCAGCAGCTGTTGCTAGCCCTGGCGGAAAGCCCATGAGGCCTGCGAGCTGGAGAGACTGCAGGTTCTGTAGGTTCTGGAGGCTGGTGAGGTCCATTCCAGCAAACAGACTGTTCATTAGTAGTGGGTTGATTCCCGAAGTTGATGCTACAGCAGCAGCTGCTGCAGCTGCTTTGGCAATTTCACTTTTTGGCCTTCTTCCTCTTCTGCTTGCTCCTTCCTCCCTCACAACAGGTCCAGTGAGAAGACGGTCAAACATAGACTCTGGAACAAAACCCTGAGGAAGGGATGCAGAAAAACAGAGTTTTATACCCTATTAGCTTTTGTAGCTTTCAGCAGTTAACTAGCTATGATGGAAGAAACTGAAGGGATTTTTATCACGTTATTTTTTAATTCAAAAAGCAGTTTGTTTTTCAACCCTGGTAAAATCATGAGTAGCTAGCTACTAAAGTGAGCAACACTAGAACACATAAGAAAAACTGAAGAAAACAAAGTCACATGTTTTGCCTATTTAAACAGGGCACAAGAACAAATCATGCTGAAACACCATAGCTTGTACTTCCCAGTGAACTCCAGTATAGGGAGTGGTATTTTAAGAATATTTGCAGAACTGTACACTCTATTTTCAAATAACAGTTTTCAAATAAAAGGTAGCGAAGCTAATTCCTTGATGCTACAAACTACCAAGGTGATTACTGTTTCTGCTATGCATGTGAAAAATACCTAGTTTAGTAGTTGCTTAATGTACAAACACCTGTGTTTATTAAGAATTGCTGCTTACTAAATGAAAAAAATACAAAATAATCAACAAAAACATATAACTAATGCTGAAGGTTGCTTTACTGTACCTGATCTTTCCAGTGTACTGAAATCCCACTCTAGAGAAGCCTTCTATCATCTTTCCCCTTAGCTGGCTAACTCCCATCCTGACACTACAATTTCCTCAGCTCAGAACTACTACCTATGAGATAAAGGACTTAATCATCAGTGCTTGCCTGCAAAAATTTACACAACCTTCAACCTTCCCGTGCTGTAATCTAGAGTGAAGCATGGAATTAAAGTTTCACTTACAGACTGTTTAACAATGTCAGTCCAATCTGGAGCAACAGCAAATTCAGGATTTTCTTCTAACCATCTTGGCAAGTCCTTCATTGGAGGGGCCATAGCTCCACCCATCTAATGCAAAAGATAAGGTAGTACTTAAAAACACAAACAAAAGCCAATCAACCAGACAAAAAACCCAAACCACCAAACTGCTACTGCTCAACTGTACATTTTCCATCTGTGCACTTTCACCTATGGAGGATGACAGTAAAGAATTTCAATTCACATAGTGGAAAGCTGAACTAAAAGTACCTAATGATATAAGAATTGAAAAGACCATGTTTAAAAAAATACAGCAAAATGCCACAGTCCAGGCAGCGCTGGTAATGAAATTCATACCTAATATAAGGAAATAATATGCCATACAGTTTCAAAAAAATAGGAGTTACTCAACTTAAATGACTAACATGAGCATACCATTAGTAAAGGAGGAATTAAAGGTTCTGAGTGATAGTAAGAATAAATGTCAGTGCCAAATCAAACTTTTTAAATAAGAAAGTTTGGAACAGAAAGCCTGCTTTCCACATGCAAAGACGTTATTGAACAATTTAAACAATTCCGTTGAACTTAGTTTTTACCTTCTTCCCATTTCGCTTATTTACAACAGGTACCCTTTCTTCTCCTGTCAAGGTGTTTATATCCAGTTTATTAGGGTTTCGACATCTGTGTCGTTTTTGTTTCGGCTTCTGAAATGAGGAAAACAGCACATCTGCACTCTTCTGGAAAGAAGAGAAATGTGTTGCTTTTTAGTTTTTCGCTTTCTTGACAAAAATTGAGAATTATGACACCTCTTCTACCAAAAATTTTAAGAAGGGGACAATTACTTTACCCCCCCCCCCCCCCAAAATCTTTTCCTGAACATACATAGAAATACTGCTGCCTCCTCAGTGATCAGATATTATAGTAAGTGTGGCTAAGATGAAAGCCTCTGCTGAAACCCAGACAGCTAAAAATCCAATGACTACGCCCAATATGAAGAAATTTATTTCCATGTCTGTAAAATTAACTTCCATACTAATATTTAATACAGCTACACTTTTAAAATCACATACTTACTGGTACATAACTTGGCATATCTACAGTGTAAGTAGGATGCAATTTAAGCCATTCAACTAAATCCTTGTTTTTGGGAGCATCTTCTCCCACCAGCCTGGTCCCATCCTCTAGATTGATTACAGGGATGCGAGTGTCTGGGTCCAGTTGACCAGGAGATGGAATGTTCCTTGCTGGTAGGGCCTCCATATCTTCTTCAAAAGCTTTGGTCACTTCTGCATCCTCCTGAAAGCATTAACACCAGCATTAATTCTCACTTTGAGGCAGCAGTTACCTGGGAGAAATTATTTCAGGGACTAAAGTTAAAGGCTCAAGGCAGTAGTTAATAAGATTTAAATGTTTCCACTATGTAAAGAAGTCATGTTAGGGGATTTTGTAAATTTAGAATCTTTGAAAATTAAAGAACAGACAGAGCAGTTCTCATGCATTATGAGCTAATGGTCCCTGAGACCTTCACTTCCTACAAAACAGAGATGGTAAACCTAAGCCTCAAAATGTTTTTTAGTGTTGTAATATTTAAAAGGAAAAACTGTCCTTTTAAAAGTACAAGCTAGTTAAAACAAAGTTAAAACTAACTTGTGTTAGTAAAACTAACACAATCTGCTATAGTAAAAACTTGATATAAACAACATTTTGTTTGGATCAAAATTAAATACAAAGCAAAAGCTGGCTGGGTAAGAACTGTACGTTATTATTTGCTAGAGTATAACAACACTGTAAACTCACATTCAGAAAGTACTAGACACAGAAGAACAAATAGGAGACAAAAAGGTTGTTGTCTTACTACTGTCAATGATGTCCGTTTGTTGCTCATAAATAACAGATCAAGCCCTTCTACATTTTTCCTCCTTCCTCTCCTCCTCTTCATGGGCGGTTCTCCATCTATTAAAGAGCCATTTAGTAGATGCCTTGTGGGTGTGCGTGAAAGACCTGCTTGCAGCAGCTCCATTTGAGTTTTAAAGGCATCAGACACGGGTGTGGAGACATTAGGCAAGATAAACTTTGAAGTAACAGATGAAAAATTTGAGGTAGAACTTGTTGCCTCTCGTGAGGCCTTTGATAAATCTACAACCTTTTCTTGTCCATTTTCTGAGACCACCTGAGACTCACGTAACTGGGCAACCATTTCCATAAGATTTCTCCTTTTGGCAGCTCTCTCAGCCTCAATTTCAATCTTTCTTCGTCTCCTCCTCCTCTGACGTGGAACTGATAAATTGAGTGCATCTTCCTAATGAAACATGAAGATTTCCAAACATTAACACAGCTCTGTTAACTACACTGATTTTACAACAGAACGAACACGTAACTCAGAAAACAAAGCCGTTACTTTACTCAAAGTAACACTGTCTTTTATTCTTCCTATTTTATTCAAAGGAATGCTATTTTTTCATATTATGCAAAATAAGTGCATAAAAGAAAGTGTTCTTTAAGAATGAGAAAGATGCAGCCTTGCCTTTGACAACTGAGGAGAAGCAGTGATGTCTTCACTGCCACTGATGCTGGCTTGACCAATCATGGAGAGCTCTGCAAAGCTCCTTTTTTGCAGAGGGCTGTCCACAGCTGTTGGAGTATACCCAGGTATGAGCCCCTGGAAATCAAACATCTGGCGCCTATTTACTGGCCACTTCCCTTTCAGCACTGCTTCGCAGATGTTGTCTAATCGGTTGATCATTACTCGGTCCTGTGTAAAGGAAAAGTACATAATGAACCTTTAGTGCGAAGGTTGCCTGTTGAACTCAAATGAGTATAACTACTCTGTCTAGTTTGGCAAAGCTCAAGAAAGACATTAAAAAACAACTATTCTTCCAGGCCAGGATGAACTGATCTCCTGAAAAAAGCTAATACATAGGGAATTTTGGGGAACAGAACATCACTATAATTTAGAAACAGCATTTATATTGAGGTGAAGGAGGAAGACAGATCAAGTTTTCTGTTAGACAGTTTACCAACAGGCAGATTTTAACAGAAACTCACAATTGTTTTACACTTCTGATCTTGAGTTGTTAGCAAAATCAACAGTTAGGAAGGGAAAAAAAAATCAAAACACCTGCAATGAGTGTTTTAAAACTGCTGCTCTTGAGATCCAAGAGGCTGGATCTGCAATTCTGTCCTAGGAAGTGGATCCTCATTAGCGTCACTATTAATAAAGTTCAACATTATGAAACAAGCACCAACCTAGGGACATCTAATGAATGTCAATTTTCATTCCACACCCATTATCACTTCAAATTTCACTGAAGCGTGTACACTAAAAATCTCTGATTATGTGTATTAGTCTACTTATGATGAATCTACATAGATTAGGGATTTGTTTTTACTCTATAACTGAAATAAGATTTTAGTTCACGTTCCCACAATACATACTGAAAGCAAAGAAGATGAGTATAATTCTTTTCCATTTCAGTATTCAAGTACATTCCATGCTAGCCTGTCTGTAGTAGCAGAAACTTCAGAACTATGAGAAATACTGCTGGTTAGGGAATATGAGCATCAGTTAGCTTCCTGAACAGCAAAACAGCGCAAAGGCCACTAGCAAATCTCAGCAGCTGCAACAGACTGCTTGCTTTCTCCAGGAATAAGCCTATTAAGAGCAAGGTCCCCCCGCCCTACCCCACCCCCTCCCAAACCAGATGGCCCTGTTATGGTGATTAGTAAGCTTAAGACTATTACTACTTTATTTCTCTCTCTGCCCTTACTGCAAAAGAGAGTACTAAATTATGTATGGATTTATTATGATGCTACAGTTTGATACTTTTTTTAAAAGAAATTGTGTTAGATATATTTCTGCCTGTTATCAAAACAAGATATAGCTTTATCCTATGTAAAACTGTTGCTTGTATTTGCAGGACACCTTAATACAATTACATCTGTCAACATTACATAATGGCTTAGATCATGTAGGTCACCAGTCCCCTTTCTCCCCATCCCAAACTGAAAAGGTGATCTTGTAGAATCTCTGCTCTCCTTGCAGATTGCTCTGCAGATGAAATCTAGTATTCAAAGTCACAAATTCGCTTCCATCAATAACGGTGTAAGAGGTGTGATTCAGCACTCAGACAGTAACAAGGCCTATAAGGAACTCACGTCTGTCAGCAGCTTGTTGTTTTACAGTAAAGCAATTCTGTTCATTTCCTCCACTAATTTGTACACAATTGAACAATAAAAAGCCATTTCAAAAATCATTCTCAGAATAAAGTCTCATGTTCACTAGAAGCACAGAACTGTACAAAGCTCTCTTTGCAGCACACTTCCCACATATTATCTTAATTGAAAACAATGCACCCCATCCTACCCCCAACCAACCTTAGGCCAGAAAGAAAAGGCAAATGTTCTTTCATGAAGCAGCTGGACCACAGAAGGATCCCCATCTTCCATGTAGAATCCATCGCGTGTTTCATCCCTTGCGGTACTCATAGAGGCATTGCTTTCTTCATCAAAATTCTTACCCTGAGAAACTGCTCCTGCTGAATAATAATCATGACCAAAAATTAACTACAAAACTTCCCAACCATCCAATGTCAGCCTCAATAGATAGGCTAAGACAAGAACATTTGATACCATACTTCTAACTCAGGCTTCTGTTCCGTCATTATTACAACAGAGCCTCAGTCTGCTGCACTTGGTACAGAAATTGTCCTTATTAGATCAATAAGTTATCTTGGAAGTCATCCCTCACAGGGAAAAAAAGCCCTGCTAAAGCTGGATTGTTTCAGCTTTTACATTTTTGGTTTCTTTTTTTTTTTTTCTTTTAAAGCTTGTCTAACCATGGAAAAGAAGAGAAACTGCTAAATGTAGCCTATCCATGCTCCAAAACAGCTCCTTGCATGCCACTTACCAGCTGGCACAAGTCAGAACAGCTGTGGGACTCATGCTAAGCTAACTGCATAGGACTGACCTGACCAAAGCGTTACCTTCAGGTTGGGAGGACTCTTCTGATTTGTCATCATCATCCAGTTTCTCCTCTTCATCTTCTTCTGAACCTTTTTCCGAAATAGATTTTGGGTCCACGTCTGTACTCATTTCTATGTCTTTCAATTCACATTTAACAGAGCCAGTCTCAGCCTCAGCATCACAGTCCTGTTTAGTGTCTTTATCTGCAATATCTGTCTCTTCCTTGATATCAGACTTTTCTTTGGCTGCTGGATTTTCAGATCCTTCAACTTTAGACTCCGTTTGTTCTGTGCTTTTTTCTTCTTGCACTGGTGTGGATGGGACAATAGGTGGTGTTTGACTGCAGCCAGCACCCACAGGGTGTAGAGAAGAGACAGTATTTGCATTACCCGTCCCCCTGTTTTGAGCAAAGTTTTTGTGGGCCTCAAGAAAAGACAGCTCAGGATCATTCAGAATGTGATAATCTGTCCTACTGACTCCATGTTTAGCAGCACCAATCAGTAAGTCTTTGTCATGTTTACCACACTCCCACCACTCTGGCAGATCCAAACTTGGTTGGCAAAGTTTTAGCCTCTCTCCCAGCTGCGGGTGATGAAGAACCTGTTCACGGATTTTCCGTAACAGCTCTATGCGATATAAAGTTCTGGAAGCACGTTCTTCTGTGATCGGTTCAATCATAGTAGAAAGATCAGGTGGCTCTGCAATGACATCAGTTTGTACTGTTTAACACTGACTAGACGTACACTCATCTCTAAGTCACTGCACCTAGGAATCAAGTTTCAACAGTGGTACTGTCTATTAATAGTCATGCCCATTTCTGCAGTCAGTAAAACTTACCATCATCTGGCTTGACTGGCATTCGGCACACTCGTCTACACATATTCACAAAGCCATTAAAATACTTCTCCAAGCTTTCATCGGACTTTTTATCAAGCCTGGCAAATGCTCGGAATTGATTCCAGTCAAATTGATGTTTTATAGGATCAAAAATAATTCCAAAAGTAGACACTACACGATAAAAATCGGCTTCTTCTCTTCTTGTCCATCTATTCAAGGAAGAAGGAAAAAAAGAGGCCACTGAGTAAAGGCGAGCTCAAACAGTTTGGATACCCCCAGGCCCATTTAGTTTATACTTTCAAAGCAGAAGTACTGGCAACATGCAAATTTAATTAAGATTTAAAGGAAAATATCACTGAGAAACTCACTTTTGTCGTTTTTCAGTTATTATAGCCTCCCTTTCTGCTTCTAGTGCCCTCACTTCTTCCCGAGGCCGACGTCTCCTGCGGTCAGTCTTCATTAGTGCCTCTTGCCTCATTTGTTGCCTTTTATAGCTGCGCTGATAGGCAGTAATGAGGCGACGCAGACGGGTAGTCAGGGTTGAAGTGTTGGGCCAGTAGAGTTGGCCTAACTCAGAATTGCTTTCACTGTGCTTGTCTAGAGAATGGAGAAGTATTTGTGCACTGCAAAACCACCACTAAACATTTAAAGTTTCTAAGGCTAAAACTGGATTCCTGTCTGATTAGATAAGAACATACGCTTCATTAATATTGGTGCAGAACAAATTAGAAACAGGATAACTACACTGGTAGGAAATAAAAAATAGAATAAAACCATCTGACTCCACAAACTCAAATGACTGTGAAGCATTTAGAGATAACTATCGGGTATTATTATTCAATGTTATGAATGCAAACATATTATGAATACCTTTAAGTATTTAAATTAATGCAGTAGAGCTTTAAATATGTTATTAAGAAGATCATTCCATCTCTGTGAAAACACCTATGCTTACGATTTCCCACTTCATTATTTTCACTTAAACTTGGCACTTTTCCTCCATACTGAGGAGGTTATCTACAGCAACTTCAAGATTATCTCGGCAAAAGCATCAACAGCAGTGTAATGAAACATCCAGTTTTTATCATCACCATTTCTACTATGTAATTAGAAACCCAGAAAGCCTTAATGTGGGATTATGCAAACATGGTAAATAATTGTTTTGAAACACGTGAAGCATGAAGAGATTTGGCACTAAGAAGTTTACCGTGCTGTTTTCCCAAAACACAACCCATTTCTTCATGTGCTAATAAAAACAGTCCACCTTTCCCTAAATGGCCTATTTTTGCCTTTTTAAAATTTCTTTGGTATAATCTTACTTGGGTGGATTTCAATGGACTCCTCTTTGTCTTCTGGAGGTGAGTTTGCAAATTCCTTTGGGAGAAGACAGAAGTTATTTTAGTTTTCAGCTTTGACCATATGTTATTGTTTGCAGAAAAAAAGATGTTATCTTTCAAATACAGCAGAAAAGTATCTTTGTAAGGCGTGTTTATCTGGTGGCTCACAAACATAAGAATTACACATTAGGATAAACACGGAGTGTCAGTTATGTTTATGAATACTTCTAATTAGAGAAACTTGAAGTTCTTACATCAATTTCATCCTTGAAAGGAGTTCTGGTTGGCTTATATTCTGGATCTTCATCCTCTCTGTCGAATTCACCTCTAAAAAACATTTAAAATGAACTATTTAAATAAATACTGCCTTTGAAAGGTTATTTTTCTGGAAAAAAAAGCAAAAAAAGCTACAAAAGTCATCAGAATGGTGTACCAAGCTACACATTTATATTTCATGCTCAACTGTGTAAGCAATTTTACATACTTTTTACATTATGTGATCACTTCAGATCCTCAGGCAAGATGTAAGCGGAATATGACACATGAACTCATGCCAACATATACAATGCTGATAAAGTTTATTAATTTTTTCATGTCGTCCTTACCCATCACCGCCATCTGCTAACATGTCTGTCCCTCTCTGTTCAGCAGCTATGGCCTTTGCATCAGGCATGCCAACCCGTTCCAGAAAGCACAGTGTTGAATCAGCTCTCATGGAATTGTACTTCTCATAACCTGCAGAGTGGGAAGCAGTTTTTTTTTTTAATTTTTTTTTATTTTAAAAGCTTTGATCAACTGTAAAAAGAACAGTTCAGGTAGTGAAATCATTTTCAAAATTTAAAAATAAATTTTATTTATTTTTAAATAAAATTAAAGAGCTGCAACTGTGATTTTAAAGGAAATACTTAATAAAAAATGATGCATCTTTTCCCCAGTAGTTTTCATTCCTGTAATAATGTTTTTCATACTGGTAAATTTAATCAGCACGGAAACATTTTAACATCAGTAGCAATACCAAACAGGAAAAACTGAAGTTTTTTCAATGTAATCTCTTTATAAAGCGACAATCTTTCACCAGAACTAACCCCACGCTTCTATAAAGTATGTATAAAGTTCCTATGTAACTTTTGCAGTGGTTCTCCATATTCAGCACTCCCTACTGCAAACATGCAGATGTGAATGGAAGCACACACACACACACACACACACACACACACACACACACACACTCTATAGCTCTAGCCTTGCTGGAACCCTCACTGTAGGCTGCGAAAATGCTGTATACATGGGTTATTCGTAAGGCCAACGAACCTGTCTTATTAGGTTTAGGATGATGCATGTCAGTAAGATGACACTGTTCCCTCTATGGTTTTCAAACTGCTGTTTGCTTTTTTACTGCCCAAGTTGACTAGATGGAAAATGGCAGATCCCAACAGTGCACTGCAGGAAAATGATTTTTAGACTAGACTTGCCTCAGCTGAGCCCACAAAACAGAGCTGCTGTACATAGGCAGAACAGCACAATTCAATTAGGATTTGTACTACAACACACTGCTCCTAACTGCTGTAGAGCCTCAAGCCAAACTGTAATCATGAAAGGTTTTATAAGCCATCATTCTCCCCTTTAGTCAGGCTGGGCTGCTGAGAATACCTCTGCGACCTCCAGAGAATTGGGATTATAATCAGGAATCGCTCACTGTATATATCATGCCAGCTCTGCATCCCCAGCCTTTCAAAGTTAACAAGGCTGCATCCCACTCAAGGGAGCCGGGAGTTCTCAACACTGACATTTGTGAAATATTGCTTGGAACAAAGCCCAGGAGGCACTTGTACAGATTAATAGCAGAGGTTAAGCCCACCGTCCACTTTGACACTGGTTGGCAGAGTTAGCAAGTGAAGCAGTGCTGGAAGCAAAGTTTATGGAGATCTATCTTACTATTTGGCTATTATTTAAACAAATATGGCTTTGTTTTATTTACAGCCAAGAAAGTAATGTTTTCTTCTCAAATGTTCTGCAAACATTTAAAAACAGCATCTGATATTTACAGCTCATATTAGGTTCTTAATGCAGGCAGGAAAAAAAAAAGGGAGATACAAGCCAACAGTTCTTTGGAACAATACTTGTTAATATTATGACTGAACAGTCCTACACGCAAAAAGCTTTACAACTGAGTTTTGTTCAGAGTGAGACACCACTTACCGTGTTTGAATACTCCAATTAAAAGGGATTTATCTGCCTCCTTATCCCACCAGTCTGCAGGAACTTCAGCATGGAACGGCTCAGGTATCCATACATCTACTTCACTATAAAGACAGCATTATAAACATTCGCAAAGATGACTGGACAAAAATGTTAGAAAAAAAGAGAAGCGGTTCACACCATTTTGAAAATATGCTTCTTGAGGGGGGAAAAAACAACACAAATTAGAACGTGTGGAAAATTAATTAGGACTGTTTAAAAGGAAATAATGAAATAATAGTAGGCTATTTTAGGAGTAAAATGCTAGCGGTTACCCAAATGTACTCATTTATAACCTTAATATTTAAAAAAAAGAAAAATTAATATTGAGTTACAATAATATTCAATTATCAGATCAATATCAGCAATACTGAAAATCCATTTCTGTAATTTCCCACACTGTTCCCTCCTCCAAGAAGACTACCCACCTCATTTGATAAAATAATAACGTGGCTTGGGAACACATTTAACACGAAGCACAACAACCTTTAAATGCTGAAATTGTTATAGTACATGTGCTTTACATAAGCCAGCATCATAAAGCAAAAAAATAAACCTGCACTTGCACTAACCTTGAGTCAGCACCCTCTAAGATCCTGTCTGCTTGGTCCCCTATAACTTCTTGTCGTAGATAGTACAGCATGCGGACACGCAGCAGGACCCTGGAGAGGAAGGCAGAGGGGGGAAAAAGTTCTTAACTTCAGGACTGTTTGCCAACAGTGGCTTTTGGCAGCTGCTGCTGTTCATCCATCATCCTGCCAAGGCTGATTAGCCATGCTGTATGGTAGGCTTGAAGCGTGACAGATGGTGGCACATAATCACCTCTGTGTGGTGCTTTCTGCTGGCTTCCAACAGGCCTGCCTGGCAACCGCTTACACTGCACAGAGAGGGACCGAGCGCAGCCCGGCCCCGGCGCATTTCATTTAGTTCTACCTAGTGCAGCTTGTGAAGTTTAGACACGTACTCTACCACTGCCTCTGAAGTATTGAAGCAAGTTTGTAAACAACTGAGCAGATGGCTTTCAGTAACTGTTCTGCTTCATTATCTCATAAAATTTCCTCAGCTGCTGCCTTAATACCATTTTTGGAAGCACATCAGAAGTTGTAGGAATAAACGAGATATAAAATCTGGTTTTACTACCTTACAATAAACCCTCAATATGGAATGTCAGGTTTTTCAGATTATACAACTTTTTGCTTCCGAGAATGGGAGGAAAAAAAAAATAATCCCCCATTTCCCCTAGGAGATATTAACTATTTTTACTCTCCATAGTTCAAACTGCTATTTAATTTTACCTGCACACAACATAAGTGCCATAAGGAAGTGAAAAGTCTTCCTTGCCCGTGTTTGTTTTTTCCCATCCCTGCAACACTACGGTCGTTTCTGGGACCGCTGTCAGGTGTTGCGGCAACAGCTTAAGCTGGCAGGAGAGAGAATGGCAGACTCTGGATTTTCAAGGAGACCAGAAAAGAGGTCATCGCTACAGAAAAAATGTCTCCCTGAAAATAATCAAGCTCACCCATGTTTACCCAATTCAGGGCACCCCCTGCTGCCTAGTTCATGAAGTAGAATCGGCACCAGCTAAAATGGAGATTATTCTGCCTGCCTTCTCCCTGAATCCAAATCCATCACGGCTACTGTTGAATTGCTGCTCTCTTGGAGCAGTAAGGGTAACCGGGGAAGCGGTAATCTGATCGCCAGTTGCATGAAAAATTTAGACCACCACCAGTTTTGAGAGCTCCTCGTTAGAGATCTGATGCAATAGGAGTGATATCCAGTTTTACACGTGTTACCCAAGCAGTCCTTGGAAGAGTAGGGATTCAAATCAAGGTCATGTCTACAATTCAAAACATGTCAGACATGCTTATTTTTGTGTGCTCGATAAATGGGACCAGTAAGGTGTCCCTTCCCTCTGTGTGGCTATGGAAATAAGCAGCTGAGGGTCACTATCATCTTTGTATTAAGTAATAACAGATGTTACACCAAGCCAAAGGAAGAGAAAAAAAGCAAAACTAAACCAAAATGCAGAGGTTCTTTGCACCCTTAAGGAGTCCTCCTCATTAAAGCAGTATGCATGTTACACATGAGAGCAGGACACCCTGCTCTTACTTATCCAACAGATACTGCTATCTGATGAAGGAAATTACTCATACTGTCAATTGGCTTCCACTTCAGCTTGATTTTACCTGGGCTAAACATGTTGCTTCTACAACTCACTTAGTCCTGGTGGATCTAGGAAGTGAAGGAAAAAGATAGCAACTGAAAATACTCTTGTACAGTGATACATCAGTCTTCCTGATCCTTCTAATTGTTCTACTGTATGATTTCAGCAGCAGTATTTTAAAAATGAGCTTAAGGCTGATCTGCAAACTGACATAACAAGTAATGAGGACATGCTACCTGGGAGAGCACGTTACAGAAAAAATTTAATTACTTTAAGAGGAATTGAAATGTAATAACAAAACTCAGTAACAGTTTAGAAAAAAGTCAAAAACCAGTTCACTAACATAATTCTCTAAATATCTGTTCTCATCAGCTGAGAACTAAGCTTAGTTAGTATCTAGAAATGAACTAATAAATCTTTTAAATGTCTTGCCTACTTCACATCACACCCCCCATTGACAGGTCACAGATATTTTTGAAATCAATAATTTCTTCCTAATAAACAGTTTTAATAAGACACAATACATATTAAAAGCACAAAGTAATGACAGCTTTTCAGCGGCACTGCTTTACACCTGCATGCTACATATCCAGGGAAGAACACTGTTGAAAGAAGTTGACACAAAAATAACTAAGATATTACAAACCAAAAGCAAAGAAGAGATGTAATTAAGAGACATTCGTTCAACAATTAAGCAAAGTAACACACAAATTAAAACAGAATGACCTTTATCCCCATAGGCTTTCATTTTAGTAAGATGTTTAGAATTACAAAAACCAAATCAAGGCAATGATTAAGTTAAGAAAGCACGGTGAGAAATTTTGTCTCAAACGAAGGAGAAAAGGAGAAGAAATATTCAGTATTATGTGGACAGCAGAAGAGGAAGGAAGAAAAAGAACGAATAGATACATCCATGCAGAGTTGAGCTACTACATGCAACTCTGGGAACTAAGATTTGGATACTTGAATTTAAGATCTATGGAAGAAAAAACTCTACAGATATTTGCCTGACAGACCCCACAAGAAGATAGTATTAACAAATAACTTCTGTTTAAAAAGATCACAGAATATCCCAAGTAGGAAGGGACTCACAAGGATCATCAAGTCCAACCCCTGGCTCCACATAGGACCACCCAAAATTCAAACTATATTTGAGACCACTGTCCAAATGCTTCTTGAACTCTGGCAGCTTGGGGCTATGACCACTGCCCTGGGCAGCCTGTTCCAGGGCCTGACCACCTTCTGGTGAAGAACCTTTTCCTAACACCCAACCTGACCCTCCCCTGACAGTTCCATGTCGTTCTCTCAGGTGCTGTCACTGTTAACAGAGCACAGAGATGTGAGTTGCCCTACTGCTCCCCTCATGAGGAGCTGTAGGCTGCTACAAGGCCACCTCCCCTCAGCCTTCTCTGCTCTGGGCCAAACAAACCAACAGACCTCAGCAACTCCTCATGCACTTTGCCCTCTAGACCTCTCTCCATCTTCATAGCCCTCTTTTGGATGCTCTCTAATAATTTCATTTTCAACTTATATTGTGGCGCTCAAAATAGCTCACAGTGCTCAAGGTAAAGCCATGCTAGCGCAGAGCAGAGCAGGATGTTCAGTTGTCAAGAGAAACAGATTAAGTGAGGGTATATTCTTTCCCCCATATGCTATTAAGAACAATCACATATTTTGATTTCATTCTTACTTATTAAGTAGAAAACACATTTCTTCATAAATGTTTTAAGAATGGATCAATCATAAAGAGCTTACAGAAATATCTCCATATCTGTTAAGACGATTATTCCCCAAATTAGAAGTAATAATGCTCTTTACATCCTATTAAATAGCCCCATGCTCTATTAAAAACACTCCAAAGAAGTCAGACTTTCAAAAAACATAATAAAAACATTAAATGAAATAATAATACTTACTTATTACAATGATGTTTGAGATGTTTTCTATAGCTGTCTTCTTGAAATAATACATCCGGATTACAGGTGGTGAGCCAATCAGCATCTTGAAGCATTGGCTGTGAACTCTGGGCTTTTACTTTCTTGCCTTTCCTCCCTCTGGGCACTGGCGCAGACAGGCCTACACAAATCCCCAATTATTTCTTACACAGTCTGAATAGAAAAGCTCTCACACCAAACTGCATTACAAACACACATTTACAGCTAAGTATCACTGCTGTATTAATTCCACTGTGGGCAACGAGACAACCAAAAGCTGAACAGCAACATAATTTATCTGGAAATTGTGAATAACAAAATTAACCAAAACTTCCATGCAAATTTAGGTGTGAAGATTTCAAAAACTCAGAGACCTAGCCAGAAAATGGTGTTATATAAATATTTCTTCTAAAACGCTCATGAATCTGAATGGCCATAAGGAAACAAGCTTTATGATTTATGGCCATTTGAAAGAGATTAACTCCAGCAGTAGGCGACACTTAAAAATTATGTTAGAATATTTGTTCAAACTGCTTTATGAGCAAGAGCACTGCATTCTACAAAGCGTCTGAGGGTGACTTCCCCTTTAAGTACTGACCCAGTCAAAGCCCACCTTACTCATAAAATCTGACAAGATCTTACAACATGTCAGAACAGCTATAGTTTAAACTAAAGACATAGCACGACTGAAGCAATTCTTTCCTATTTACTAGCATCATTATTTGATTGTGGTAGACATACCGGAATGATTAACCAAAGCTCGAGTTTGCCCATCTGCAGTTGGAGTGATCAGATCCCAGATGAAACTTTTGATATTTTCATCCCCTTTGTAATGATTAAGGCAATATACCAGGATAGTCCGGCAGATGGTTTCCACATCTTGTTCTGTTAGCTGACGTTTATAGCGCCCATGTGAGAGGATGTCAGTCCAACGACCCCAGCTACAAGAAAAATACGTTCAATACAACAGGCAGGGCACTGGTATTTTAATTTGTGACTTTCAATTTAACTCCTGGTGCCAAGCAAGTTGGGACCTCCTGTATTACCACTAATGCATTCTGCGTTTGCAGGTTACATCAGGGAATCCTGCTTATAGCACCGAAGAGTTAAGAATGTTTATTTTACAGAACAGGCAATAAGTTCACTGCTCGTAAAGCTGCAATTGAACTACACTCAAAATAATAAAGTACATATGTTTAACTCTAATGGTCCCAGTAAACTACGAACAGGAAATTCAGCCAATTCCTACAGTCATGGGATTTGGGGAATCAGTTTTATTTTGATCCTGAAATTCATTATTAGTGACTTGTACACAGCTTTCTAGAAGTTAAGCCAGTCCTTCTGAAGCCCATTGGAAAAGTAGTTAAATACAGCTACTTGCTTGCAAAGAGATAAACATTCAGACTGGTATATCCAATGGGAAAAATTATAAGGCATCAATTAGTTGAAATCAAGTAGTATCAAAACATGAGAATTATGCTAAAAAGCTCTGAATTGACTTGATTTCACAACCATACCAGTCTTTATAAATGTACTTTGTTATTCTTCATAATACTTAGAAAAGAGAGATTAAGTCTCAATAATTATGGTATTCTTCATAATATAAGAAACCAGAAACAAATATTCTGTCATCACAATACTACGTATTTTATCAGTGAGCTCATATCCAGCTGTGGGACACTGGATGCTTTAAGCTAACTAAGAAATACATACATACATATATATATATATATAAAAGGAACCGATAATATAAAGCAATTTAAAATCTCACGGGTAAGTATATACAGTAATGAGGTAAAAATCACACAGAGCGCACGTGAACATGAAAAAGAGAAGAAAGAGTATTTACTATATGCCATTTACATATTTTCAGTTTTTATCCACAGTCACTCTATTTAATCTGTATATCCTTACCCATAAACCAACAAGTTCTTCTCTACCCTGAAACATTCACTTCTTGCATAACCCTGTGATTTGTCCTGAGGCCTACGGGGCTTCGTGCTAGGCTTTTCTTCGGAATCACTTTCCAGGTCTGAAAACTCCATCAGTTCATCCTCTTTGACTGCACTGTAGAGTCTGGTTTGCTTTCTTACTCTTGGTGTATCAATAACTAGGTTATTCTAAAATGAAAGTGAAAATGTAGAAATTAAGGAGGAGAAAAATCTTCAATTTAAATGAACTGAGTACTGTCATAAAGCTCTTACCCTTCCATTTAAAGCATCAATATCCAGTTCAGCCTTCTTTGCCCACTTCTGCCAAAAATTAGGGTCATCCAAGGAAATGTCTGTCCTGTTCCCAGATGCAACAAAACTAGCCTAGAAGACATGAAAACACATGCTTTCATTTCTTAACTACACACTATAAACATATCTATTTTCATTGGAAAGAACAACGTTTAGGACTTACAAAACAGCATTGTCAAGAAACGAAAAAAGGAAGCCTATGAACTGTCTAACTGGTAATACAGATGTCCCAACAGTTTTGAGGAAAAAAACTGAGAAAAGTATACTGGAAAACTAAATTGACACTGAAGGCAATTCAGTACTACTTCCATCTACTCTGGCCACAGTTTTATTTTTCCTCTGAACACCAATGCACACCTTTGCAAATGTTGAGCCTTTTCCTTCAGATTCAATAGTAATTGTGTGTGTTCGCCTTAAGAGAATTTGATCAATATCTTCTTCACAAAACTTAGACCCTTCATCTTCCTCATCCATCAGAGCACCGTATGCTCCCTTTCGAAGAAGATCTTCTATTTCTTTTTTAGAAAGCTGTTGCACCTGTAACATGTAAGAGAGGTAGTTGTTTTGTTGTTTTTAACACTAGTCAATGTTTATATCTAACAACATAATGACATCAATTGCCTCTTTACTTAGCATTTTAAGAACTGTACTTCTAACATAATGTGGTGTTGGCCAATTAAACATTAATGCTAAAGTCACCTTAAAAAGAAGAATGCAAACAACAACATTCTTAGGGTGAAGTTATATGAGTGGTTTAAATGATTTAATAATTCATTGTCATTGAATCAGCTTACTTTAGCTCCATTGACTGCTAAACTCCTCCTGGGAGTGTACTTAACTTCCTAACCTGAGAAAAGGCCCAAGAAAAGAAGTCCAAAGCAAAAAAGGCTAAAACACACAAACATACACAAAAAACCATAGGTGGATGGGCAGGCTGCAAGTAGCTCAAAAACTGTAAGAATCAACACTATGTAAGGGGTAGAATGATGAGAATGAGTGAGGATTGAGGAAACATGATTCTACCTGTCTGCTTTTGGCAATTAATGATGCATGAGATAGGCTGAGCCAGTTCATGTAGCTTTGCCCTTAATTAACCCCACTTTAAAATACATGCCATATTCTACCTGAAAACCATAATTCTCCAGCTAAGACACAAGCAAGAAATAAAAATGTTATACATTCATATAATTTGATCGTTCATCTTAATATATTAATTCTTACCCCATTTGTAGCATTTTCTCTTCCACTCATAGATTGTAGCACAGCCTTATCAAGGCCAAGCTTCAAGCTAGCTTTGTCAAACATTTCCCTTTCATAAGAATTCCTTGTAATCAACCTGTAAATTTTCACTGATTTGCTCTGTCCTATTCTGTGACATCGTGCTTGAGCCTGATGAAACAGGACAGATACTCAGTTACAAGCAACAAGAGAAAAAAAAATCAATATAGAAAACTTACTTTAAATGTTATTGCTTTCAATATAACTAATAATCTTTATGTTTTTTTACTGAGTGGACAACAGTAATTTCTCTTGCAGGTGAACAAACTTTCACAGGAAATAAGCAAGAAGTTTTCAAATGAATCATTTCTTGTAATATTACCTGGAGGTCATTTTGAGGGTTCCAGTCTGAATCAAAAATGATGCAGGTATCAGCAGCAGTAAGATTAATGCCCAAGCCTCCTGCCCTTGTACACAGCAGGAAAACAAACCTATCAGAATCAGGTCTTGAAAACCTGTCAATAGCTGCCTGACGCAAGTTGCCTCTTACTCGGCCATCAATTCGTTCGTATGGGTACCTGAAATAGAGATGTATTGTAAGGAGAATTTTACTGCAAATATTCTTACTTCTGGCATTGTTTATTTTAAAAATATGCAATTAAAAAATTTAAAAAAAAAATCAAGAAGGGGAAAATATGCTACTCTACTTTCAAAATAGCTGCAACAAACTGAGTGACTGCTATTGTATCCAACAACTTAATCAGTGTAAGATATTACTACCTTGTCTCCTGCTTTGTACCCTTCAGTAAGAAACAGGTTCTCACTCCAAGGAATGAAATAAATATTTGGGATTAAGCAGAAAAACAACAAAAAACTCCAGAGTAACTGGAACATTTAACTAACTAGTAAATTAGGAGGACCCAATAAAGTCCCTCTGAGGTCATTTTGTACTCATCTGAAAGAAAAACTTCAATACTTGCAACTTGAAGTCAGCTTACTCCAGAAAATACAGTAACGTTTGAATTTCATCCTATTACAATAAAGATCACTCACAGGTTAAATACTGTGGTCACTGAGGAATGCACTGTTTATTTAGAATTGCATTATATTGTTGCTCTCACCGTCTTTGAATGAGGTAGTCTTCCAGTATGTCCAAGCAGCGCACCATCTGGGAAAAGATAAGCACCCTGTGGCCACCAGCCTTCAGTTTTGGCAGCAGCTTGTCAATCAGTACTAGCTTGCCAGCAGCCTGGATCATTGCCTGGAGCTGAAAATCTGGAGAGTCGGCATTGTGTGTTTCTTTAAACTCTTCCAAAATTTTCTCTTCAGCACCTGCAAAGATTGGACAGCAATACATGAACACAGCAGAGGATTTTATCAATAAACAATGAGCTTGCCTTCAATACCCTATAGAGAGCACAGGAATGTTTTAAACACTATGTGAATAAACATTTATAAAAAATATTAGTCTTAAATTTAATGCAAACATACACACAAACACAGTATAATTAAAAAGCCACTCTGAGTATTCATTCGATTTCTTTTTTTAAGGGAGTAAAATCTTTTCTAAATAATTTCCTAAAATCATTTAATGAACACAATTTAATGAGACATTAAGAAAAAAGATGAAAAGGTAAAAAATATTCCAACTGTTAAATGGACTTTGTCCTCTTTCAAATTCAACACGGAAGAAAATTCTTCTTCTCACAGGAAAATGCAAGGAATACAAACCACATTTGATATCCAAAATGAAAGTTAACCACAAGCATGACTTGGACCTACCCCTTCCATTACTACCTAGAGAATCAAAATCCAAACAGTGAAAAAGCTAATTCTCTTGGTAAAAAATAAGCAGTATGAAATTGTATTTTATTGCCTATTTAGACTTTTTTCCTCACTGAACATCTAATTTCTTCCCAGCTTAATGAAGGTATTCAATGTATATATTCTTTCCAGATCAAAATTTCTTCTTGCCATTCCCTTTTCATTTGAAGTAAAAGCATAGAAACAAATATTCCTTGCACTGCATATTACCTGATGAATACAGAACAAGTTTATGCTTTTCTTATGCTCATATGCTTTTATCCTATTTTAGTGTCACTTCTACATATAACTTATTATTCAAACATTATCAGATAACTATTCTTGGCTACACAAGTCTAGGAACTTTCATCCTAAGCTTATTTCATATATAAATAAACCTTTTGAGGGGCTGTATTTTTCAGGTCCTCTGATTTTTATTTTTATTTTTCTTAAACAAAACATAGCTCATAACATCCAGCTTCAACACTGCTTTTGAGAAACAGAAAGAAAGGTGGGAGGGTTGGGGCAGGGAGGAAGAAAAGCTTACTGCCTGGCTTCCACTGAGAATCTCTCCCATATCCCAACTCTAACTAGATGCCTGTAAACAAACAGGCAAATGCATCCTCACTGGGTGATCACCGGGTCCTTGCCTACTGTAACATGGTGTCTTAACTAGATGCCACTCTATGCAGGCCAACAGCTTCATATTACTTGCACTGCTCACTTCCGCAAACTTTAATGCTTTCACTTAAAGGTACTTTTACAACAAGGATTCCCTATGCTCCAAGCATTACTGATCCTAATAGTTTGCACATAAAAAAAAACAAACCCACATGAAAATAGAATTAGACAATCCTTCAAGCTACCCTTTTTCATATTACTGCCCATTTTGCAAAATAGGAGAAATTAAGGTAGTGATCTCAGATTCTATACTGAGCTTAGTCAATTTCAGAATGTAACAGGCTGTCAAGTAGCTCATATACAGTATGCACACTCAGTATCTTCAAAAGCAAACCAACTAGTCCAACCACAGCACAACAAACCTACCAATGAGTTTTATGAATGATGAATTTTCAGTATCAGCATTTTGTCTCAGCAAGATTCACTTCCATAACAGAGTACAGTCTCCAAAAACCTGCTCATCCAATCATCTTATCCTAGCTAAAACCCATAAAAGCCTGCCTTTTCCTTTTCACTCCTACTTTAATTGCAACTAAGTGATGAACACGTTGTACCTGTTACCCGAAACACTTGAAGTAGTGTCTTGTAGGCCTGTAACACTTCTATTCTTGTTGATTTTTATTAGTGAATGAAAAGAAGTCTGAATGTGTGCTTTCCTGATAGCAGGAAATCTTCTAGTTAAGAGAGACTCCTTGGGCTCAAGAGAGCATAAGGAACAGAGCAAGAAACCTTTTCAGTGTTTACCAGTGTACTCTGTACTTGTACATGCTACAGAGGCACTCCCTGCTGTTGCCTCTTGGAGTCAGAGAAAGAAGTATGATGTATAAATACTTGAGTGGTTGCTAGGGAGGAAACAAGGAGTCCAGCTGTGAGAAAACCAATAGGACAATGCTTTGCCCACCTTGGCTGGAGAATACACAAAATGCAGCAGCTCCCTCTAGAAGTCTGCTCAAGGACAGTACCAGCAGACAGCCATTCTTCTCTCAGCACCACAAAACTAATCTACTAAGCAAGAAACAAAGAATCACCACATTCAAGTCCTGTCATACTACTTCTATGATACAAACTTCTACGTCTTTTAACTGGAGATTATCTGGAACACTTAGTTCTATGTGAAACAAAACAATCTTCTACTTGGTCTATACATGCAAACACACATACGCTGCTGCTTGTTTACAAAACCTGTAGAAAATAAGGATACCAAGACCTCTTTAGAAAAGCCTTAAGTCTCCAGAGCTTGATACTCTTCAGGAAAATACCATGCAACATCATGTCACTATAAGGCTTCTTGTCAGAAATAAACTTGGTCATCACTGTAAACACAAAGATGTTAATTACCGATCAACAAGATAAAACCTAGGGCTCAGACAACTACAGGACATAAGAGTATTTTCTCTCCTGGAATTAAAAAGAACTTAGTTGCTTAGTTCCATCCTTCACACTAATAATAGTTGGGATTTATTTATTTCTCCCTCGCATCAAATCTTAAGGCTTGACCCACCTGCTGTTTTGCTGCATCCCACTAAGCAAGTCCAAATGTTCAGAAGTCACAAAAATGTTAAAAAGGAAAAAGCTCAAGAGACATCTCCAACTCCCTTTACTAGGGTTAAGAAACAGTCATCCAAAAATACTTGAAATTTTCCATACAACTACCTGAATTTAAGCAATCCCTAATAGAAGTTAAATGATACAAGACTTGAGAGAGAAAAAAAAAAATCATTGTTGTAAGCAATGATGCAAATGCTACTCGTGAATTCTATTTCACAAAACAAAATAGGAGGAAAAACATTCACTTCATTCCTCATAGCATGAGACAAGGAAAAACAATCACTAGATTAAAATGAGATGAAAACCAAGGAACATAAAAGGCACTGAGTTCAGAAGCTCATAACCTGAACATTCTGAACTGTTTTCTGGTAAACCCACTTATGTAACAGATTAACTTAGAAGCAAAGAGCTAACAAACAAATTCTAACAGAACCACAAAGCTAATTTAATTGTATGTTCATCTGAATTTAGAAACTGAGCAGCCCACCAGCACGGTTGAGTTCAGGTACTTTGGAGTAACTCTATATCGTGCCTTTGGAATAATTACTTGCAGATGAAATATAATTAGATGTCATTTGGTGAATCAGTTTAAGCGTAACAAAAATGTCAAAAAAAAAAAGCAAGCACTGCAATATGGGAGTCACACAATAAAAACTGCAATCACATATGGCTCATGATAAAACAGTCTTTCACCATGAAACTAGTAACAGGCATGAAACCAGTGACAGCATAAATCATATACAGTAACAAAGAGAAGATGGAAAACAAGGAACTAGTAGCATGCAACAATGTACAGAGGCTTATGTTACATCTTCAAAGGGAAGATTTGATTGGACCAACCCATACAGTTCAGCATACTTCAGAGAGCTAACTGCAGTTAGCTGGCTCATCACCGAGTGTTTGCCACAGATAATCCTGATCGAAAACCAATAGCATCACAATAAAACAGAGTATTCACTGTTAAAATCTAATATGACATTCATATAGATCTTTTTCCAGTCCAATTAAATTACGAAAATGAACTGACTACACGTCCATAATAGCACAGAACCACAGAATGGCCTGGGTTGGAAGGGACCTCAAGGATCATGAATCTCCAATCCCCCTGCCATGGACAGGGCCATCAACCTCCCCATTTACTAGACCAGGTTGCCCAGGGCCCCATCCAACGTGGCCTTGAACACCTCCAGGGACAGGGCATCCACAACCTCTCTGGACAGCCCATTCCAGCACCTCACCACTCTCCTGGGAAATAACTTCCCCCTAACATCCAACCTAAATCTTCCCTCTTTCAACATAAAAATCATTCCCCCTTGTCCTGCTGTTATTTACCCTTTCAAAGAGTTTACTCCCTTCTCCTTTATAGGCTCACGGCCTATATAAAGAGCACGTCTCAGTCATTTCTTGACTCATTACTTTTATTCAGAAATGTTTAGTGCTACCTCATAGTACTCTGTGGCAAGAAAACAAGTAGTAGCTAACTAACTGGGAAGAAAAAAATTGTCATTTTTACAGCAGCATCCAAGAACCCGCATGATAACTGAAGTATTCCTTGTAAAAATAACAGAAAGAAAAAACTCAATAATGCTCACATGATACTAACACCAACTCTGACAGGACTAGCAAGCCTTCAAAAAAGCAGTGCAGATGTTTTCAAAAGCAATGCTGTCCTGACGAGCAGATTTCTAAACACAAGAGAACCTAAAAGGTTATGTCACTATTCTACTTTAAAAATACATAAATAAAAAGACACACAGTATATTCACTCAGTCACTTATACTGCTTTCAGCATAGCATTTTCATGGAAAGAAGAATTAACAACTATCCCACTGGAGAAACTAGAACAGAATTTGTAACACACTGAGCAGTCTTAAAAATGCTTATTGAAAAGAAGATGATGTGACTTACCATTAATAAGGTACGGATGATTGCAGCATTTTCTTAGTTCCATCATAGTGTTTAAAAGATTAGGTACATTTGCCTGACCTCCACCCTTCGAGAGAAACGCAAAATTCTTCTCGAGAATAGCACGATAGTACTTCTTCTGAATATTCGTCAGCTCAACTTCAATGATGGTTTCCTCTTTGGGGGCCAGGTTCTTTTCCACATCCTCCTTGAGACGTCTCAGCATCATCGGCTTCAAAATAGCTTGCAATTTCTGCACCTAGGAGACATTAAATAAACAACAATCAAACCTCTAAGTCTTCACATATTTATTTCTTGTACTTCTAACATTTTCTTAATTCTGAAGTCTCCTTTTCTAACTCAGATCTTAAGTAGACAGCATTTAAGTCTTTCCTCAAGGACCTAGAAAATGAAATTTCCTTGTTAACACTGTGGCATAAATTTCTGAAGTCAATTTTTAGTGCACACCACTTCTGTTTAGTGCATGTCATTAAATGATCTCCCTTAGAACCATACCTCTAGACAATGGCAGTACTGCACAGCAATTGTGCAGAGCTAACCTTAAGTAGGCACAGCTCAGCTATATAAGCAAATCTGACTGTAAGATCAACTTTTAGAGTAACTTCTAACCACTAAATACAGTGAATTATACTATTTTTACCTTCAAATGCCTGGCCCTAATTCTTTTCTTATTTTCTTAGTTTTGACATTTGCCAAAGCAGAAAACTTTTTAAGCCTGTTTTCAAAATGAAAATTCCATATTTCTGTAATTATTTTTTTAATGCTTTTTTTTTTTTTCTTTTTTGTCTCCAGGTTTGGCAACATAAACTTTATGAGGCAGAGGGCAAGCATCTGTTTTCCTTCTATAAAGTTTGGTCAAGTCTTTATGATGGCCTTTATACAAAAACTCAAGCATACTCCATACACATATAACGAGTTGGCATTAAGGTTGTTTTTAAAGTCCTATCTCTCATCAAACTACAAACCAGCTCTGAGCTAAAGAGCTGACAATTTACCCTGAAATTGGTCATCGTCTCCTAGTAGGGTGCTGCGTAACAGAAACAAGAACAAAAGCAGCTTTCTCCTGAATTCAGATCATTCCTATAGCAATAGAGCAACTTCAAGAGAATGGAGATAAATTAGTCCAGAGAGACGAACAATGAAAAAATTACATGGAATAGGAGTGCAAGGAGTGAAGGAGAAAACCTAGGTTGCCAACATATAATCTCTTCCACCATTTGAAAGAAAAATCAAATTTCAGAAGCGATATATTCACAAAGACAACACCTCTTCCAAAAGTTGTTGCCCAAGCAATCCAGGTTCCAAATCTGCTGATGACTGATAGCATTATTTTAGTTATATTTCCCCATACAGCATCAAAAATTTCCAGTTTTGCCCCACTGACATTTTGAGCTGGCCAGACAGAAGCTATGCTGAGAGTTAGGATATATTAACTCCAGCTCAAACACCATATTAACAGGAGTACACAGCTTCTGGATCACAGTTGGCTCACCTCCAATCAGGTCAGAGTCCAGGCTAACTGACATGCAACTGCCTGCACAATCTGTGGAAACATACCCTATGATTCCTGCAGGACACACAGCGATTGTCCAGACGGTAAGGGGCTGGGAGAGAATTTGTTTGTTTGTTTGTTTTAAATTTAGACCATTACCTATAATAGAGATAACCTCAAAGAAAGTTAACCACTTCAAGCACTCAAAAGTCAGAAGTTCAAACTGGGGAGTTTTCAGACAGAACCAAGACAAAAGTTGTACACAAAAAACACATGCAGTCACAAAGTTAGGTTACCACAGAGTGCAAAGAGCCACATTAAGGTGCCTAAATTAAGGTGTCATGCCTCAGCTAAATCCTATGAGTAATTTTACAGTAGTTTAAATGTTACCTATTCACTTCTAAAAACACTTCCATACATAAATGAAAGAAAGTTTTATATATGATCATCATTTACATTTGAGATCTAGAACACGTTGCATTAAGGGTTTTTCATTTTGCTTTGATTTATGCATTTCTTTTATTGGTCAGCTTGAGAAATCTATTATTGACTTGCTAACTTGACTTCAAATGTGTTCCTGTTTGCACTGAAGTCAGTGATAAAACCCACAGGTATCCATTCCACAGAAGTTACAATCCCTTAACTCTGATACTGACACTCAAAAAGACAACTCATTTCTGTATGATTAATTGTCAAAGCAGCAAGAACAGTTGCATGTTAAAATGAATTTTGATCGAAAACAAAAAGAACTCAAAATAAATCCCAACAAAACAAAAACAAGGATAAGTCCACTGCGGTCATCTAAGAAGAAAACAGGTATTACTTGTAAAAACAAGTCATAAAGTTCAGATACAATGAAATGGTTAAACTCACGGTATCTAAACAGAGAACTAAGTATGCAAGGGCAGTTTACCTGTTCTTCGGTTTTCAGATCCCCAAATTCTTGCATGAATGTGGTTTCGGATGGGAAGCGACCTGGTTCCAAAAAGTGAAGCAAGCTAAATAGCTCTTCTACTGTATTCTGCAAAGGAGTTCCGGTAAGCAGCACTTTATGTTCCTGAAAGATTAATAAAGAGTTGCCTAGAAATCCATTTAAATCCATTCTTTTTTTCATACATATGTATAATCTCTGTTTTCTTTTTTGCCTCAACTTATATATAATTCTTTTCCAGACACTTATAAACTTGTGCTTTGGTCTTCCTTCAGTTAGTCCAGAAAAATACTTCACCTCGTAAGGTGCTCACAAAGCAGAGTATGAAACTGACAGAGATGAAAGGAGAAGTTTCATGCCGCTTTAGAGGAGGTACCCAGAGAGGTTAAACAGTGAGCCCAAGATCAAACATGAATTTAGCAGCTGAGAAAGAACTGAAGTGAGAAGTTCTGTTCCTCCATCTATAGCCATTACTGTGAGCTCAGCTCTCCTTTAATGGTAACTATAATAAAAATAAATTCTATACAACATTTTTACATACTTTCTTTCATTAAGCTTCAAGACTTCTTCAAGAAAAATATTATTTAACAGTGAGGAAAACATAATCTAGAAGTGATCTGTAGGTCACCAGTGCTTGTGTAAGATAATGTTTATGCCACTTTATTTTTACCAGGAGTTTTTGAATTCCAGGTATTCCAGGTATTAACTCAGCTTGACTGCATTCCTGCTACAGTTTTAAAGAATCTTCTGACCAATAAAATTGTAAATAGCTTTAAATTCATCTTCTCATTGTTCTTTGTGTGCTTACTATTACATATTTCATACATATAATGTGCATTTATATTTATGAAAATATCAGAAACCAACTCACATTTCCCTTCCTTTTAATCCCTTCCACAGCTAACCTGAAAGCAGTTCCTTATGGCCACACAACAAATTAACATCAGAGCTGATTTAATTCAGATTAATTTAACTCTCACAGGTGTATTTAGTCAGCAGTCCACATTATACCTCTAAATAAATGTCAAGGTAAAGAAGAGAATATGAAGGACAAGTGATTACAGAAGTAAGTAACATGAAAAGAGAGAAGGGGAAGAAAAAAATTCTCAATTCATTTAAAATAATACACATAATTACAGGTTTAAATTAATGAAGAGCCTGATGAAACATCAGCATACCAAAATCCAATGTATGTATGTGCTTCCAGGTAATTTAAAGATTCTCAAGATGCATTCTCTCATTCTTCTTAACATCTAATACTTTTACTTAAGCAGCAATACTTTTACTTTGTGGTGAAACTGCAAATTGGGACTAACAAAAATGGAGGAAATGAAGATTTATTTATTTCTTCTAAAAGATGTACACACGTACCAGATCCATCATCTTGAGTCCTTCCAAAAGCTTACAATTCCTGTTTTTCAGCCTGTGGGCCTCATCGATTACTACACAACGCCATGGAATGTTTCGAAGCTCGGGGCAGTCAGTCAAAATCATTTCAAATGTTGTGATAATAGCATGGAACTTGTAGGACCCTTTTATCACACGACCCTAAAAAGAACAGCAGACGTTAGAGTAAACTGACTGTCAAAGAAAGAAGGTAAATTTGTTTAATCTTCAGAATTCATTATTTAAAGAAAACCCAGAACAGTACAATGGGCAAATTATTTTAAGTAAATGAAGTCATTATTGCTGACTCATTGAAGGAGCACAAATGTCTAAGTTTACTACTGGTATCAAACTAGCTATGTTGTTTTTCTTACAAAAAGGCTCACAGAATCACTGCATATTCGTTGTACAGCTAAGACAAAGGGGATGAAATTCATCAAGACCAAGTGCCTGGTCCTGCACTTTGGCCACAACAACCCCAAGCAATGCTACCGAGTGGCTGGAAGACTGTGTGATCGTTACATGATTACAAGTATTTCAGCTACAATCTGCATGAATTATACCAATGTCTGGAAACAATAATGTATCCCTGCAATATTCAAAATAAGTTTTGCAGACTTCGTCAAGAGAATTCTCTTTTTCATTTAAATCAAGGAAATACACCACAATTCTCCCAAACAATACAAATAACCCTAGAGAACATTAACGATTCATTGTCCTGACCAGTACAATATTCTGCTCTCAAGAGTGGGTTTTTTTTCTGATGGACATCAAGTTTCACCTACAATTACAGCAAGCAGCTCTGAAAAGAAGAAAAATGCTGAACTTATAAATATTTCCTCAATACTTCTGAGAACTTGTTTTAAGGAAAGTTCAACACTATGATTTATCTGATGCCTGGCATCTTCTTCAATAATTACTGTTAGTTAGAGGTCTTATCAGGACTAATATGTTTCAGAAAAACCTTGAACAATCTTCAGAAAAGATCACAACATGAACACTGTATTGATATTGTGTCATAATTCTTCCTAATCTTGGTCAAAGAAATACATAACCGGGTGTCTCAAGTGATACGTGGTCTGCACAGGACACCTGTTTCTGAAAAGACTGGCATCATACAAGTTCAAAGCCCATCCTGCTTTGAAAACTGAGTATGCTGTAGGTTGTAGATCCAATACATTTCAAGAGAAACAGATATTTTACAGTGAGATGGTCATCTTTCCTTTTGAAAATGTGCAAGTCCAAATTCTCCTATAAGTGACCCGTACATGATCCTCTGCAAGCTGCGGTGATTGGCTACAGACTCTTTGAAAGGACTGGAAACCTGGTATTCCTGACCTCAACATTATATCTGAGTATGCATATCAAGAGTACCTCAGAGGAAGAAATGATCTGTTCAACAGTGCTTTTCCATAGCATATTCCAGAAACATTTACCTTCTCAGGGGAAAAACAGTTGTAATCTAACAAACAGCAGATGAAGATACACCAAGTAGGCAACTTAGAATGCCAGAGAAGTGAAACACTGTGGTCTTTTCAAGAACCAAGCATAACTGCTAAGATATGAAAATGCAGCCTAGCAGATTCTTCCCAACTAGCAGGAAAGACTGCCACAGGCAACCTCATGACTGACAAACAGTGCACTACAAAAATCATCCTACGTGAAGCAATAAGAGGGACCCCAATTACATATTTAGAGCTCAAAGAGACAGCAAAATGCTGTATTGAAGTGAGTGATTATAACAGTCAACTAAATAGAAATTCCAAGAGCTTTAGATGGTGAATTTTACAGTTTGGGGCCTTGAAGACTTAGGATTCTTTTCCCAAGTAATTAGGATACTTTCCCAAGTAATGCTACTCCTGTTGCATTTGAGAAATGTAAATGTAGAAATTATCAGGCAGGTGACCTACAGCTTTTTCACAGATGACTTCTTAGACAACAAGGAAGTCAGTTTACCCTGTTTCAGTCTGGCATCCAAATGAAGTCCTCTGATGATGGAAACAGGAATTTCACACCAATTTACGCAGAGAACATATTCTTATGTCCTCTTAACAGGAAATAGTTTCCTGTTCTGCATGGAAAATTCTAGCATTAACTAAAGCAACAGAGGCAGCCCAGACGTGCAACAAGTAGATATAAATATAAAAGTCCTCTTATGTCTTGGTTGTATTACCTCTTAGAGGACACAAATAGAGAAGGATCAATGGCTATGAATAAAGATCACAACTACTAAAAAGATGCACATTCCACCAGAAGGAACACTAAAAGATTAACATGGACTTTTCTCACTAACCTTAGACTGCATGTTGATGAACGGAAGAACAGATGCAAGGAACATGCATATTTACTATTTATAGCAGTGAGGCATCTGGAAAAAAGTCTCACTCATTCCATAAAACACACTCTGACATCTTCGGTAAAAGACAGAGTGTCCCTGTAGGTGAAATATCACCTTACACTGCTGTCTACTAACCATAGCTCTGTAGCTTCTCAGCAAGGAAGACAACAATGCAGGCAAGAAAATACTCAGTTAAATCAACACCCACCAAGTCCAAAAGAAATAAATCACATAAGCTAGAAGAAGTTCTGAACATCAGTACCATGATTTCAGTTAAAATCAACCACGGACATGGTATCCTCTCTACACAAATGAGCCAAGTGCTTCTCTTCTTAGCCCTCATTACCCTGCAAAGCAAAATTCTCTCAAACGCACCTCAAACTCTACTGCAGGGCTCTGCCCTTAACTTTATTTGGCATACATAGTTTTCCTAATGTTACAACAGAACTTTCAACGGTAGGATACCACAGAACAGCAATTCCTTTTTTTGGTATTCCAACAAGGGACGGCCTCCAGTAGGATATGTCAGTTTTACTGATCAAGAATATCAGAATAGGCTTCTCTCCATAAGTGTCACAAACAGTAGAGCAGGAAGGGATATTAAGGAAGTATTTCTAGTCACATGATGTTCTTAGCATCAAAATCACACCACTGAAAAAAATTGTTATCAACAACTCTCAAGGTTTTCACAACATCTTGATTGGTTACTGGTGCTGATTCTGAAATCCAAACTACTGCAGATGGGGTAGGGGCTTCTCATGCATGCAGGTTTTTATTATTGCCCTTCGAACTCATTCAGATTTTCAAAACATTCAGCTGTCTTTTTGAAAATCTGCTCAGCTTGAGAGGCCCTCTTTTCACATTAAGACCTAAAAAGCCAAAGATGTCGATGTCTGAGTTGACGCATTTGGCAAAATGACCAGAAATGATACTGCCAAAGCCTGCCTGTCTCTCCTCTTCCCCCATCAAATGCCCACCGGTAGTGCCTTGGAGGATGCCAGACTGAGCACTTCATGTGGATTCCTTTTGTCAGGATGCAGAGAGACATTTTTCCCCTCATAATTCAGTTTCTGCATTGCATTTCACAGCTGATGGAGTCTTACAGAGAATGGAACACACAGTATTATTTCACGATACATCTAAGCTAACCGTCACCAAAAGGAAAAGTTTGTTTCTGCCTCATCCCCAACCACGGTAATTGTTTGACTCTCAACTTAAACCAGTTAGCAAAGCAAAGGTAGCAGAAACATTCATTTCTCTGTGTCACGAGTGCTTTGCCATTGTACTTGATATGGGGTCAAATGACCACCACGGTCACTGCAGGAAGAGTAAGTGCAACATGGAAAACATTTTGGCATAATAGAGACATCTATAATTGTATAAAACAATTTAAAAATGATATAAAATATCATATATTTGCTATGAAATATTTTTGGACAGATAAAATACAAAATAATTAATTTAAATTCACTTGTATATAATACATCTAGGTAAGAAGCTAAGTGTGATTATTATCCTCAACTTCAGGGAAGCAACTGCTATTGAAATTAATCATCTTTTACAAGAATGTATCTGATTTTGATTTGGAACTTTCTCTGATAAACTGCTGAAAGAGCCAAAACTGATCCAATTTCTGGTTCCTACGATTTACAGTGCTTCTCCACTAGACTTAAGTACCTGTTAGCCCTGGTGGCATGTCAAGTTGTACCACAGTTATTGTCTTCAAAATAGAAAACAGACCTTAGAGGAGCCAAGTAAAAACTATCTTGCAACAATCCTCACAGTTTTACTATAAAGATTTCAGTTTCTCAACACTTATTGAGGAAAAGACAAGAGAAGTGCTAGGCAGAACTCGACTACACACTACATTAAGAACAAACAGAAGAATGTTGTAAGATTTTTACTCTTAATAAAGATTTCTTTCCTCCCACACACTTTTCACTTGCCCTTTTAACTAATGCCTCGCAGTAAGAACTCATGTTCAACTGGTTGTGTGTCAAGACGCTAAAGGAGGCGCATTTGTCTTACACTCTTCTCAGGACAGAGCTCTCCCTACTATAATAATGAACTCTGTTCTCAGACCATAGATAACCCTATATTTAGCTACTCTGAATACTGTTAATTTGAATCCAGTAACACAGCTTACTCTGTATCCTTAACTGTCTTAATTATTTACCACTCTTGCCATCTTTGTGACATTTGAAAACTTCTTCAGTAATGATTTTATGTTTTCTTTCAAATCATTGTTAGAAGTGTTATATAGCTCATGGACAAGAGCCAATCCCCGAAGAACTACACTGAAAATGCAAATAATTTCTCATTTACAATTACATTGAAAAATATCAGTTAGCCAGTTTTAAATCCACTTAATGTGTGCCACATTGATTTTATATCATTCTAGTTTATTAATCAAAATATCTGGTGGCATAAAATCAAATCCTTTACAGAAAATCTAAATATATTAGTTCACCACTATCACTTTCTAAGTTCCGTTGGAAATAATACTCCATAATATTTCAAATAGGGTTGAACTCCCACTTTTTTTTTCTTAAGTGAGGAGACTTGTTTTGCAATACAATTCTATGAACGCACACTGTTTTCCCTCCAATCCTTTTTACTTGAGAACACTGAGCAAAGCCTTGTGTTTAAATGTAGAGAACTGCTGCTCTTCATAGCTTCAGTTTTTCAAATAATTTTCTGTTTTCACCCTCCCTTTTAAATTTGTTCTCCTTATATCATAAGGACTATTCAACAGGAATGTAGTAACAGATTCAAAGTACATCTGACTTATAAAATTTGATAAACAAACATCAACAAGCTTAATCTCTGCATGCTGGTCTTCTCCTGGAACGGTAGGCACAGATGGACTTCTAAGCTTAGTTTGGTTAAAGCAGTTTCTCCACTACAAATCTTTTCTGCCAGTTTTTCTCAAGAGTACAAAAGAATGAAACCCTTGCATATAACAATAAAAAATAAAACCTGAGTAAGTCATACTCCATCCCAGTAACTCTTAATCCAATTCTATTTCCAACTGATCTCCTGGCTGCTACTAAAATAATGTCTCTTCACACACATACTAATTGAAACCTACTACACCAGGTTTAGTACTACACAGAACCAAAAAAACCAAATTGATAGTTGTAACCGAAGATTAATGAGCTCCAGTAAGACATATATTAAAAAAAAAAAAAAAAAATCAAACAAACAGAAACAACAAAGTCAACCAAAAAGAAACTAACAAAACCCAGAATAACTGCACAAAGAGCTCTTACCTGTGGATCTTTGAAATACATTTCATACAACTGAATGGTCCGCCGGCTTGCTTGACTCCCATGATACACAACCACATTCAACTCTGTCCAGGTGCGGAACTCCCTTTCCCAGTTGGGAATTGTGGACAACGGTGCAATAACCAAGAAAGGACCATGGATTCCTTTCAAATATATCTCATAGAGAAACGTAATGGACTGGATAGTCTTTCCCAACCCCATTTCATCTGCTAAAATGCAGTTTCGTCTGAAAACAACAACAAAAAAAGTAGTCTTACATTAAAACATAGAAAAATCACTACATAAGTAGTTAAAGTGAACAAAACATTTCTAAAATGACAAACTTACATTGAAAGCACACCACAATCCTTTTTGATACAAATAAATACCAGAATTTGTGAAGCATTAAACAGGTACCTCCCAAGATGGGGAGAGGCAGTGTGGGTATACATGAATGCCACAGGAACCTAGCCAAAACATTTGTGCTTTATGCAATGTTATGTTACATCCCCATAAGTAGCTTATATACAATTTCTGCAGTAGAAAATGAAAGATGTAAATAATACTTAAATCCCGCTTTAGAAGGGTACTTTAAAAGGTTATAATTGCATATAAGCTAGAAAAGCTTTTCCAAAGTAAGATTCAGTAGTAAGCAGTATTTTACGTACGTGTTGTACCAATTGAAAAGAAGCCAGTTTACTCCCTCCAACTGGTATTCCCTGAGTTTGTTATTGTTTTTATACTCCCTGGAACTCTCCGATTTCTTCCAGTCATCGGCAGGAGGTCGCTCCTGTTTCAAATACAGCAAATCCCATTAGTGGTTTCTGAAAGACCACATTACTTTACTATTTTCAAATAAAACCCTCTATATGCAGCCAATTCTTACCACACGCTCCATTTCTGGCTCTCTAGACATCAGTTTCTCAAATTCTTCAATCTTAGCTTGGTCGATGTCTTGCTTGAGCTCCCAAGTGCTGTCTTCATAAGGAAGCGAACACCACTTCACCAGATAATGCGTTACAGGCTTCGTCAAGATGGAAAAGATAAGATCACAATAAAAAAAAACAATAGAAGTGGAACTTTTTTATTATTAAATAAACAGGAGATCTGAAAGCTAGGTAAAATTCAAAAAGCATTTCAAGACCTAAATGTCTGAACTAGCACAGAGGATAAGCAAACAGCAGGTTGATACCTTGACAAGTTAACAGTCATATTTGAGAGGAGGGAATTCAGGTTCACCACCAAAAGGAACATAACACTTTATTTGACATCACTCGCATTAAACTAACATTTTTACATTTTCAAAAAGCCAATCACTCAGAGATCAAGCAACCCAACAACCACCATTCACAGATCACCAGTAAAAAGACAATGACACTGTCAGTGAAGCTTTCTACTCTCTCAGGATCAAAAAGGAATCTCCCGGAAAAGAAAGCAATCTTGTTCTGCAGAATAGGTCTTATAAAGTAAGAAACAGTAATTTCAGGACCTCTTCTGCAACACCTAAACAATGTCTAAACAATTATTACATTGTTAACACCCATTTTGGCAGAGCTGTTGCAATTTTTATTTTGATTCTGTATTGCTTGCATGGACATCATATTCCTCGCTACGAATCAGGGTTGGTTTTCCCTCCCCCCTTCCTGTTTGTTGGTTCTGTAGTGTGTTGGGTAGTTTCATTCTGTTTTTAAATATAAGTAATGTAGAAGTTTGATTTTCCACTTAAACTCCTTTATTCTAGGGAAAATGCTACATTAGCCAACGTTTTTTCAAATGCTTTCACATTTATTGCAGAAATATAGAATGGTAGCTTCAAAACTGTTTATATATTCAAATTTATAAATACACTCTAAACACAACATCCATATGACCACAAATACACTAGAAGTTCTATTTACCTCCCCATTATCATCTGTGCTACGTGAAAAATCCAAGATTCGATCGATCTCCACATAATCTGGATTAAAAAGCTCATCATCAATCTGTTCAAGGAGACAAACAGAAAAATACATAAGATATCTTTATTAGTCCTTCCTGAGAGGAGAAATTATTATATATTTCACCAGGCAATAATATTTTGGGTCACGGTGACACAGAATTTATATTTGGCAAACTTCAACATGTTAATTGAAATGCTACAATTCAGCAAGATCATTCCCCGTGAGGGAATCAGACTTCTCAGACTTTGTTAACTGGGCTTCTTAATTACTGTGTGAAACCTTTTACTGTGAGAGAATGTTTAAGAATATTTTAAATGAAGTGTGAAATTACAATTCACTAATGAGCAATCGAAAAGGCTTATGGCATGCAATGCATTTAGCATTCTTGAAAACTACAGCTTGCAATAAAGAAATTAGAGCCTTGTACAATAAGTGCCTTTGGATTATTTTAACTACAGGAATTGTCTAACCACTTTATAAGGTTTCAGGATCGTTTCAAAAACAGAAAAAGCACTGCAGGTATGCATATATTGTCCAAAAATCACATTTTGTTATATTCTCTCTTATCCCTTCCAGAACTTATGGAGTTCACTACAGTATGGAAGTGCCATGTTTCATTCCACACTTTTAGGATCCCCTCCAATGAAAAAAAAAACAGACAAAAGGGGTAAAAACCATGCTCATTTTCATAGTTAGGAAAAAAAAAAACCAAGAAACAAAACAGGTTCCAAGTACTTACAATAATTTGTGACACACTTGGAAACATTTAAAAAAAATAGTTTACAAAGAAGCAATTGCAGGCTTCTACACTTAAAAAAGACGTTAAATCTCACAGTTATGTTGCTCAATATATTGTATTGACTTTTTTTTTTTAATTTTCATGTATTTATTGACTTCTTAAAAAAAGAATATCAGGAGTCTTGAGAGTCTATTTAATCTAGTTCCTCAGGCATTAGCATTATATGATGCTTTTAATTCCTCATAGTTGCCACCACACTTTATTATAATCTTAAAGCATTCTTCGGATGTTCTGATATAGTGTTGATAGATGCCCTATATTCTGCTCTAAAAGCATATCACATCAATTCCTCATCCCCCTAAATTCCTGCAAACTTTATAAGAATATATCAACCAGGCACACTTAATCAGAAACCTGAGGTGACTTTATGAAAGTTTTCCATTTCCAACTGACTTTGTTCAACTTGAACTATATAGTAACAACAAATACAAATAAATAAACAGAGTACCATATAAACCTGTTTTTTCCCCTAAAAAAAATGGTGTTTTACTGAAAGGTAAGCTTTCAGAAACAAACCAGCAGATTTGGTTGTTTATCAACAGGACCTCTGCCACATTATTGCTTATGGCTCTAAGTGAAATTAAATTGATGATAAAAAGCTTAGAATCCCTAGTGAGCAGCAGTCCATAACAGAGAAAAATGTGATGCATTTTTCTGGCATAATCAGCTCCCGACAAGAAAGATCTTGTAGTGATTCAGTAAGAGTCAAGCTTACAAGACGAACAACTAAGTGTTCACTTTAAGCAACAAATATATAGTAAAAAGTATCAAGTCAGAATGGATCACTTGAATTTCATAAACTTGCAAGACTTGGATCACTCGTGGTTGTATCTTGTATCAGAATAAATGCTGATAATATTACAATTGTCAAGTCTTCTGGTGGCATACAGAAAAATAATTCATTAAAATATTCCTTTATCATCTAAAGGAAACAAAAAATCATCATACTTCTGAAAGGAATTTGTTCTGGCCCTGTTTTGCCTTAAACCGCTTAATCTTCTGCTGAATTCTCTTGTCTTTGTCCAGCTCTTCCACAGATGCCCACTGACAATGAAGGTAAGAACTAGAAGACAAAACAGAAAATCTTAATCAAACCTGCACTGTATTGTCTCCTTTACTGGGAGTAATTTTATTTACTACTGGAGAAACAGATCGGTAAGGCAACTCCTACCCAAATAAAACATATATATATACCATGTGTATTTAGTGTTTCACAGTGAGATGACTTTTATGGAGCATCATCAAGTATAATTACTGCAAAAGATATATCATGTTTGTCACCATTTAATGTCATACTCTAGAAAACAGTGGGATATTTAAGTTAATAAGAATATGTAAAATTTTCAAATGCTAACACGCTTTACGCTACGTTTTTGGGAACAGCACTGTAATTAGAAATTGAGTGCTAGTCACTGAAGTTTCAGCATTTATAAAACAAAAACAAAAACCCTTGTAAGTGCAGTGCTGTAATATTTCATCTTTAAGAACAAACAGAGTTTCAACTAAGAAACAGCATCTCTCCTAAAATGACTGGTCCCATGCCATACATTTAGCTGTATAACTGTTGACAGACTAAGAAGTGTAAGACAACATAAAAAAAATGCAAAAGTAATAGCACTAACCAAAGCATAGTTAGGCTATTAAATATGCAATAATCAATATAGTGCAAAGGGTACAAAGGTAGTAGCTTATTTAAAGTGAAGACAACTATCTGCAACTACCTGCAGGAAACTCACTTCAAGTGCATTTCTGCCCTTTGGGTCAAAAAGTTGGTAAAATTAAACAAGATACGCTATTTTTCTTGAAGAAAAATGAGCTTATCCAGCCGTGAAATATTTTATATTAAATACTGATGGCACTGCAGTTTCAGAGCGCAGAAGTAAAACACTGTGCTCTTCTCATTCCTACCACACTCGTGTTATGGAGGGACAGCTACCTGCTGGAATTCTGGAAACCATCTCATTGTTATCATAGCAAGTCATTTTGTTGAACACAAATCTTGTTTTTGAGGCAATGTTATGGGTTATTTTTGATTAGTCTGCAGGCACATTAGAAGATTAAAACTCTATGGTTGCAGTTAGATCTATAGAGATAAGTGCGTGTGCTCATGAATCTGCATGTATAATTGGGCCTTAAATTAAAGTCTAATAGCAGAGCAATTTGACCTATGTATTTCATTTTGGAGAGAATACAAATTAAGGATACATTATCAGGCCCTGCCACCACCAACGCAAAGTACTTCCTCATTTAGTTGCCACTGGCCTGGGTTAAACATTAGTAATATTTAAAGTTGATTTAAAGTTGGATAGCGTTGTAGACAAATGCTATAATATAACCATTATGTGAGATTAAGTGAACTTAGAAGATATGAACCAAACCGGTAACGGGTTACTTACAAGTTTTTGTACTTTACATAGAACTCCTCTATTTCTACCTCCTCTCCATTCTCCATCTAGAAGAAAAGCATCGTTGAAATATGAATTGAAAGACTGAACAAGCTGATTTATTCATCCGTAACAGAAATGCAGAGTATGGTGCCTATGTACAGAGCAGCAGAGACGAGAGCTGGGGCAGGAAGGTGTAGGTGGGGGGAGGACACGGGTAAGGAGTTTCCTCCAGCAGCTTACCCAAGTACATACTGCACTGCTTACTACAACTTCCAAGACATGAATCATTTGAACTCCTCCCTAACCACATGCAGCTTCATTCACAACCTCACCCCAAATCTGGCTTTCTGCCAAACCCACAGTGTTAAGTAGAAGCCAAGTGTACCATTTTCTCAGGCAGCAGCCAATTAGCAACTGCACTCCTGAATGCCATATGTATTATTTTTGGCTGGCTCATGGCAACTCTACATTGTGGGTTTTGTAATGTTTTAAAAAAGAGTTTTAAAAGGGGTTTATTCCTCCATATAGTTAATAACTCCAAACAAGAAGCCATATAAAACTAAACCTTATACCTCTGCTAGAATTTTAGTGCATCGGTGTTCATGGCTTTAGTTTTACTCAATGGTGCAATTAAATTCACTCAGGCAAGATGTCTCACATACAGAGCAGCCAAATTAAATTAACACCCAAAAACTACATTTAAAGCAAGGTTAAAGTTGTGATATAAACCAGAAAAACCAAGGGCATTCAGTGCTAAGGGTTCAGACTACCTTTAACTCATCCCTAGTGCCAAAGTATTGCATAACATATGGCATGTAATTCAACAAAGTATTACTCCTGAACCTTGCCATAGGACAAACTAAGGACAGTGCACCAGGCACACGTTTAGAATTCAGTTTATGTCACAACATTAACGGTATGTTTGCTAATGAACTTTGGAACCATTTTTAAAGCAAAGAGGATTTTCTGTTTTACGTACTTCATCAGGGACAATACCAGCAACAGCAGCATCTGCAATATTGTGTGTAGCACAGATGAAAACACTGACCCCTGTATAAATCAATGTCCTCCATTTTATATCTATATATTCATATGATTAAAAGAGTAAAAAGATTACTCTAAAGCTAGAAAATTAGAATCTTTCAACATCTTTCTCAGAAGAAAAGTTGTTAGGTAGATAGTACTTCCACAGCAGCAGAATTAAAAAGCAACACTAGTAGCTGCATGAAACTCTGTTCTAAAGAAAAAGTTGAATCATTCCTAGTCTCTGGTTTATGGAGTATACATCAGTACAGGTTAGGGGATGACCTGCTGGAGAGAAGCTCTGCAGAGAAGGATCTGGGGGTCCTGGTGGACAACAGGTTGGCCATGAGCCAGCAGCGTGCTGCTCTTGTGGCCAAGAAGGCCAATGGTATCCTGAGGTGCATTAAAACATGAGTAGCCAGCAGGTCAAGGGAGGTTTTCCTCCCCTTCTACTCTGCCCTGGTGAGGCCACATTTAGACTACTGTGTCCAGTTCTCAGCTCCCCAGTTCAAAGACGACAGGAAATCTCCCAGAAGGAGTCTGGCAGAGGGCCACAAAGATGATACAGGGCCTGGAGCATCTCCCTTATGAAGAAAGGCTGAGTAATCTGAGTCTGTTCAGCTGGAGGAAAAGAAGACTGAGAGGAGATCTGACAAATCTTTATAAATATCTAAGGGAGGTGGGAGGTAAATGGATGAGGCCAGGCTCCTCTTGGTGGTGTGTAGTGATAGGACAAGGAGTAATGGCCTAAAACTTGAACACAGTAAATGCGTAAGAACTTCTTTACAGTAAGGGTGATGGAGCACTAGAACAGGTTGCCCAGAGAGGTTGTGGAGTCTCCTGTGGAGATACTCAAGATCTGTCTGGACACCGACCTGTGCAACCTATTGTAGGGTACTTGCTTTAGAAGGGGGGCTGGACTCAATGATCTCTTGAGGTCCCTTCCAACCCCTGCAATCCTGTGATTCTCTAAGTAATCCTTCTGTTTCAGGCTATCAAGGGACTTTATCATTTTAGGGCTTATGTCTGGTACAGTTTGCTTACATTCCTCTCTAGAGACCGTGGACACCAGCTTCCATGTAGGTCTCCCTGGACAAATGGAAGATGACAAACTATTCCTGGAGCTACTTTTTGATGTTCTTGAACCCTCTGCTGAAGGAGATAAATTAACAGGCGGGCAACTTTCAGTCACTTACATAGAAATTGTCAGAAGAAGGAATCTGAAGACCATAACTTTTAAAAATAAATAAAAGAGAGTATGCCTGACAAAGGTATTCATAATTAGAGGTCAAAACTGAAGAATAGAAAAAAGAGATCTCACTATTTGAATTCTATTCACTTCCTGAAGCAAAATTACTCTTTAAGAAGTCTTTCCTAATCTTAAGATACTACCTCTTTATTTTTTAAGCACAGTGTGGTCAAGTGTCTTTGATTAGTTTTAAATCAAAAACTTTGAGATGTATCAGTCTTATAGAGTCAATGTGGTTCAACACCTTTGCATAAAGATTTTGTATAAATCAATTTAACTCCTTTTTGCAGCATTTCAACCAAGTATGTTTTCTGTCACCTGCCAATGTCAGAACAATAATTTATGAGGAAAATCTTGATAAATCCTGTACATCTCATGAGTAGAATGTATTACTGTGTTGTTTAACAGACAATTACATAGACCACTTATTATACGTTCTATGAGTGTGCATCAAAGATTCCACTAAAGAAAAAGTATTTCAGAAAAAAAGAAATCCTTTAAAAATCTTATTCTGGTACTCAGGTTTCTAGCAAAAAAAAAAAATTCAAGTCAAGTTACAATCTCCAGCACTCGAGTAGAGTGTATTCATCCATCAGTACAGGATGAATGATGTAGAAGCTTATGTACTCTATGCTACCATTCAGTCCCCAGCACACATTTACATTAACCAGAGGGTGGTGACGCACTGGAACAGGTTGCCCAAGGAGGCTGTGGATGCCCCATCCCTGGAGGCATTCAAGGCCAGGCTGGATGTGGCTCTGGGCAGCCTGGTCTGGTGGTTGGTGACCCTGCACATAGCAGGGGGGTTGAAACTCGATGATCATTGTGGTCCTTTTCAACCCAGGCCATTCTATGATTCTGTGATCTAGGCAAAATTCTCACAAAAGTGATTATGCAGACAACCTAGAATAGCATATCAGATACGGGCAACACAGGATTCTCCAGTGATGACTGCCCAGGTGTGACCTAATTAATGATCTGATCCACAGTCTTTGCAGATAATTGAAGAAATAAATGATCACTTCCTTCAAGCAAATACAATTTTGCACTGCCTTTGCCAAGAAGTGATAGAGCAATACCTGCTAGAACAAAGGTTATTTGAGCAAGGCACTGAAGTGTAGAGACAAGTCAGAGCTTCAAAAAATACATAAATAAAGGACAGGAAGATCACCTGCTAGAAAAACAGCAGACAGCTGGCTGGATTTTAATCTAGCCAGTTTGTGGAATAGATGTAAGCAGTTGTACACAGTTCTCCCAGATATAATTTCTGTTGTGCATTGGTAGGCAGAAAGAGTAATTCAGATATGCAATACACAGGGTACAGTGCTCTGCAAACTCCACAGAACTTTCCTGAATATGTGTGATTGTACTGAATAGCACCTTTAGTTCAATCCAGGCCTTTTCAAAGCTAAGTATAAGAAATTCAAAGGGAGCTGAAGTTGGTTAAGAAGTGAATTACAGAAATGAAAGACTTGAACATACAAACTGTAGGCATCAGGACTGTGAGGGTTTAGAAAGAGAACATGTACTTAGCACTTTTGGCAAGGGTATTAACCAGAAATAAAAATTCCGTGTTAAGAACAACAAGGAAAAACATTGTCTGATGTACTTGAAATGTTCACAGAAGAAATTTGGCTGTAAGTATAGTTCTGTTTCTGATCTAGTAACCCCAAAACTAGACTAAGGCTATATTTCAGAAAAACCAGCATAATATTAAGAATACTGTTTCAAAAGCATATTCACTACCTAATGTCTTTACTCGAACTAAACAGCTTCATAACAACCTAATTCACTGAAAGGTTTCCCAGTGAAGCCTTCGCTCATGTTTATTTTATGTGCTGGTCCTGATCGCAGCAATTTTACTTTGATTAGTAATCTAACAACCAGCGTTTTGATGACGTTAGTAAGAGTGTAAAAGACCTTTAATAAAAGCACAGTTGGATACTTCAGATGTTAAATATTAACATCCTGAAATCCATTTTTTGGGGATAGAGAGGAGCATTGGGAGGAAGAGCAGGAAACAAGAGACACCCCTCAAACCTGCAAATACAATCCATAAAAAACATTAAAGAGCAGGCTCAAAATAGAGCTTGCCTCCAGCAGAGCTTGCAATCAAAGACACATAGGCAGCAGACCAACCACTTCCCACAAACTGCAGTAAAATACACACTCCCCATGAGTAATCACACCTTTATTTGCAGGAGAGAAGAAGAAGAGAAGAATAGTTGGTGAAAAACAGCTTCAAATGTAAAGACATTTATGAAAACATCACTTTCTCCTCTCCTCTCTAGTAGACCATCAGGACAAATAATTATTAGGTTTATTACTACGTGAAGTCGTATTTTGAAACTTTTTTCTTTTCAGATAAAAACTACAGCTTTAGACCTAAATAAATAACACAACAGAACAACAACCCTAGAGGTTTTGTGCCATACAAACTGTAGAATCAAACTCAACCAAAGCTAGTCATGACGTTGCATGAATTTATGTTGACAAAGCTATTAATGATGTTACGACAGTAGCAATAAAAGAAAAACAAATCAAAAACAAAAACCCACAATGAACATATCCATGGATAAGCACAACTTTCCTCATTAGATTTGGAAAATTAACTCTTTGAGAGAAATAAATATTTCTAGTTAACTAAGTTCAACAGGAGTTTTGCAGCTATCAGACAGATTTTTCTAACTGTAAGATGAGTGAGAGAATTACACAAAAGAGTCTGTAAAATATAATGCCTTTTTTAGGAAAAAGTTCTTGTCAACATCCTACTCGAAGTATAATAGTTTGGAAGTGCAAGGGCCAATCAAGTTCTAAAGTATATTAAGGGAAACTGCAGCAAAATAAGAACATAGCTGGCAACAGGGCAGAATTAGAAGAGAACCACACTTCACCAAGCAGAATGCTTTTTTCACTATCTCAGCATAGCAACAAGAAGCTCTCCGACCACCTCTATATATAACTTCCTAGATCACAAGTAAACTTGTATGGGCTGCTAAGCACATACAAAACCACCGTCAAAAGATGTAAAAATTACGGGCAAGGATTTTTCTTTACTACAACAAGGCAGAAAACCAGGATGTAAGAGAGGTCTCACTCCTCAGACTCCCCTAAAACATCACTCTGAAGCAAAAGACACCACAGATTCTGTCCAGGTATATAATATTTGGAAAAAAAAATCAAAATTCTCATTTGAAGAAATGCAAGAAAAGACTGGAGCACTGAACAAGCAGCATGTTTTGCACACGCCTATACAAAAGAAAGTTTAATGTTCTCTAAAAACGTTCTTAGGGAAGCTCCTGTATTCAAATATTTTTCAATTCAAAATATCCAAGCATTTTTTGAGAACTTAATAGAGGTTTTAGCAGAAACATGCTCAGCTTGTTTAAAAAATATGAAGAAGTTTCGTTTTTACCTTTTTCTTGACTGAGCGGCTACTCATGATTTTCTCCACAACAGGACCTTCAGCATCAGCAGACTCCTGCACCACAAATATTATACAAGTGTTATGGCTGTGCAAATAGTATTTTTAATTCTTTCTTCATTAGAAAGCTTCAAATGTTTTTTTCTCAACAAGAGTTTAATACAAAACATGCTTCTTTTTTTTCCCCTCTCAGCATGAGAACTGAGAAGATTCAGATGTATGTAATGCCATAATAAAAAATTGAAAGATACTTGTTGAAACATATTTTTAAGAGCTAATGGAACTCCAGCTTTCTTACAAAGGCTGACAGTACACACACAGATGAGTCCACCTCTCCTAAAATTATACATGCTTTCAGCACCATACAATCGAAATATTAGAAAACATTCAAGAACTCTGGGTTGGCTCTGTAGATGCCCACATGATAGCTATCAAAATTACATGTGATTCCCAGTATTACAACTGCAGGCAAACCTAGAAAATTCCCCTCCTGATAAAACACAATTAACAATGGAGATCACATACAGTATTTCATAAGGCTTAACAAATTGCCATATGAAATACCAAAGAACACGTCTACATTTTCCAATAGGTTATCAGTTAGTTAAGTGAAGAAGTACTCCGAAAAAGCAATACAAAACAATGAGATTGTTACAACAGTCGTTCCTACATTATTACCCCTCATCTTATTCAAACTATTTTATCCGTCATTTACATTGCACAGAGAATAAAGTGTACCCTGCTGGGTACTACAAGGCAGTAATTTCATAAAGGGGTTCTTATGGTGCCTAGCAGCAGGGGACAAGCTTGAGTGGTTTATTAAAGTCACAGAAGCCAGACCACTGAATTCAGAGAAGTAAATTCTGACTCCTAGCAGTCCAGGTTAGGTTTCCCCTAGGTAGAAGCCACTAATTTCAAAGAACTGTGTCAAAACGCATATCATCAGCTTGTAAACAAAGTCATGAATGAATATATTCCTTAAGAAGGTAAAAAGGCAATTCCCTCTGGCACGCTGTGCCAACCAGGGATTAATATCATTCAGAAAAAAGGCCCATATTTGAACCTTGAATTTTGCTGTTGCATCCACCTTTCCACTCCATTCAAATCTAACCTGTTGCTCTGACTGAGAAGTATTTGAAGGAGAGTCTCTTCCAGCAGCATCAGCATCATCCGCCTCCTCATCTGAAATCTTGAACTCCAAGTCTTCCGTATAACGTTTCCTCTTCACCTGCCTGCTGGAGCGTCGCTTCTAAGCAGAAAGTTAAAGTTAAAACCGTATCTCAAAACAATTCAAAAATCAGAAGCTGCTCCTCTCAATCCACGTGTACTAGGAACTTTCATAGATGGCCACTGTAGGAACCAAATGCCACCTTTCCACAGCACGGCTATAATGTTGCTAAGCAGTGACAACCCACTTTCATGGCCTTCCCATCTCTCCAGATTATCTTGTAGGGGAAACGCAGCAAAACATGATTTCCTCACTCCACTGACACAGCATTGTTCAGAAACGCATTCTGGAGCACAGCAGAGGAAAAGACCCAAAACTTTAATAGAGGAGAATGAGAAATCTGAACCACCCACAGACTGAAAACATAATTCATGTGTCTCCCATGCCCTCTACACCAGGGTGAGAGAAAATTTCAGAGAAGATGCAGAAAACAATCTGTAAAATACACAAGCACTCATTTGACAGAATTTGAAACATATCATTCAGTGTGAGTTATTTTCTGCAACAATAAAATTCAAGTTCCCGGACACTCTGCATCAGGTGATACACTTTCAAAAGCTGACAGCATTTGCTGTTGAAGGAAACTGTAAAGTCATCATTAAATATCTCAATGAGCTCACACAGATATTTTTAAAAAGATGCTGAATTTCAATTGATTAAATCTACTTTTATGAATTGATATATTGCTTATTTTTATATCTTCCTCAGCTCAACACACGTTGTCTCTGGTACGTGAAAGACTTACAGAGCTTGTTCAACAGACCTTTGCACTCAGGTCTCTAAATGTGCATAAATGAAGTGTAAAATTTATTTTTAGACACTTTCTAAGCACGAACATCTGAGGCACTTCACAAAATAGGAAACTGCCTTTAGCTGCAAATGAAATTTTTCAGCAGTGCCACCCCCTCTCAACAACTGCGATGCTATGTTAAAGGTAGAAGGCACAGCTTATAGGAGTTCCCATGAAACTGTAACGTAACATCAATATTTTTATAGCTGAAAATAGATGCTGCTTGACAAATACACACCCTCATTTCCATAATCACTGATGGGAAAATATCCATCTTCTTTTGGCTCAATAGGTAAGTCTTACCACTATTCTTGGTGCCAAAAGTCTTCTTATATTTCCCTAATGGAAAGCAAGCCTAAAATGTAATGGTAGACATCTCTCTGATGTTTGTCAGCTTGATTAACTTCCCATTTCTTCTGATATCCATGTGAGGCTTTGCAAATGTTATGCATCGTCAGAAATCGTGCATATGTTTACTTGCTTTGGATTATCCTTTACTCTTTAATTGATCTATATGTGAGAAGGCTTGACAACACAATGCAAAAAATGTGTATCATAACACAAAAGTAGATGTCTCTAAAGAGAGCAATGCATCACTTCCAGCATTATAAGATCTTTATAGGTGAATCAGTACCATGGAGTTTTAGTCAACTGCATATGAATGTCAGCATAACAAGTTTATTAATGCTAGCTGTTCTAGTATATACAGATATAAACCTTTATATAAACCTTCCTTCAGTTTACATGAAGAAGCATGGAGTTGGCAAAATATGCAGTGTGAGAAAAAAGTATTAAGAAAGCAAAATTGACAGAAATACATTAAATTTAAAAGGTATAAATTGTGTATGTGTTAGGACATCACTCTTAGCCAACATTTTTACCAGGTTAATTTGACTACTGATCACAGGCCTCAACAGCTCTCATAACTAGAAGCAAGAACTGTGAGCTGATATGCAATAGTCAAATGCAGTAGACTTCAGTAATATCAGCATGACAATTTAGGAGTGTCACACTTTCTCCATCACAATTTGCTTATACCCTTTAATAAGGGAATGATTATTTTTAATGCCTGCTCTGAGCACTGCCAGTAGAAGCAAGCCAGGAGCTGGCCACTTTTTAATATGACAAGCAGCAGGACACACAATAATTCTCATATGCACTTACTCCTATTCCAGATTTTCTTTATGTTAAAGGAAATTTAGAGAGAAATTAATAGGTGAGCAGTGCTGAAGAAAAACGAGCTGATAGCTGGCAGTTCTGAAGAAAGGCCTGTCATGAAGTGGTATAGTTACAAGCTTCCGACATGCAAATTTCCCTCATCCCGCTCTGTCACGTTTTATGCTTGATTTCTGAAGGTTTCCAAAGCCGACGCAAAGAAGAAACAAGATACTCATAAGAAAAAACCTCATAATGCCACATAAAGTCGACAGATCAGAAAATTCAGTGTCCTAACTGCAAGTAGTAATGGAAGAAAACATATGAAAGCTCAGCAGTGCCGTGCATACATCTAAGGATAACAAGACTGTAAAGCAAAATTATGAAAAACGACATTTGTTTTAGTAAACTATTCACCACAGTGACTTCTAGCTTTCACCTTCTTGGTATGTCATTCTAATCAACACAGTAAATACTTACATATCTCTATCTCCACAACGCAGACTGAAAGAACTATCATTTCATGCAACTCAATTGCCAAAGTCTACATTGAACTTGAGAGATAGCGTTACCTGAACTCCTGGATCATCTTCATCTTCAGGATGAGGTGAAGGTGGTGGAGTTTTATCCAAATCTGAGTTTTCAGAACCTTCCTTTCCCTTGTTAACCTTTTTCTTCGCAGCACTACTTTCTGAATCTGTTTTCTTGTTACTAGAACAAAGGTATTTTTAATCAGTATTTGTATTAAAAAGTAAGCAAAAAGCGCTTAACAGAACAGTTAATCAGCAAGATATTTATTTTCAGTGACTTTACTATTGTCAACTGCCTTGTCTTATAGAAGTATTTAAACATAACTGTAAAACCCAATGATGCATGAGCCACTGCTATATGTTTTCCTCTCCTTAACAGCAGAATAAGGCATCAGGCCTCCCATCAGCATCTTAGTGACAATGTCTTCAACAAGAAGCTAGAAATGAGAACAGTAAAGAGTTGCTCTGTGGAAAACCTGCACCTTCTGAAAACAGCACTGACACACATGGATACAAACAGGGTTACACTTGCACTTTTTTTTGCCACTCCCTACATCAACCAGGCAAGCGGAGCCAGAGGAAGTGGTACCACCACTGAGGGCAAGAATTCTGCACTTGAGCCTACAGTTCTAAGCAGTGGAACAGCACAAGAGATTTAGTGCCAGCCCTCAGGGCACGCATGGGGATTTGAGGCATGCAATGGCCGCATGTGGCAGCAGAGTGGGGTCTACACAGAGGATTCAAGGCACTTGGTCCAATAAGGCTTGTTGCCATCAGTTGCAGCTACCTGGACTGGCTAGCTCACCTTAACACTTCAACACAGGTTTTCTATCTTTGTTTCTCTGGTGAGGGGGGCAAAAAACTGATACTCAGCATCTGCAAGCTACATCCACTGCCGACAGAGAGAGGTTTAGAGTCCATTCCTGTCACCCTTTGTGAAAACATTCACCACTGGAAGAACTGGGATTATGTCTTTTTGACTGCATCACAACCTCGGGAAGCTCCAGGTGCCCATATCACAGCCCAGCTTTTAACACAGTGCCACCAAGCCAAGCAGTGAGGTGATCTCCAGCAACAGAGACGCAGCGTTTAGATGGCAAAGGGTAAGAAGTGATGCTGGAAGTTAAACATCACCAGCACGTTCAGTTCCAGAGGCTGGGTGGGTTTCTGCAGACCCTGCAGGCCTAGCACTGCCCTGACAGCTGCTGCTTGCAGAGCTGCTGACACATTTAAAGGAAAGCTGCTGGCGTCCAGTTGTGCACCCCTACCCGGTGACCGGGAAGTACCAACCCCAGACATTATTTCAGCCACTACAACACGGCTTCTCCTCCTCTCCTGTATCACTTCCACACCCTGGACACGCTCTACAGTTTGTTTCTCCTTCACACTGGTCAACCAGGGGCACGCTTTGGAGCTGTTATTTGAAGTTTCTGAATATAGTTTTACATACATACATGTGTTTGTGTGCATATGTGGGGAGGGTGGGGGGCGATTACAGGGCAGCGCAATTACAGGGCGCTGGAGCTTTCCTTTTAAGATGGAAACACCTCAAAATGTGACAGTTTTCTACCAAAAAAACCCGAAGGTTTGGAGGGGGGATGTGAGGAGAAGGGAGAAGTTTGACACCGCCGCCCGGAGCGGAGCCGTCAGCGCAGGGCACAGCCCGCAGCCCCTGCCTCCCGCGGCCGCCCGGCGCAGGCCGCACATGGCCGGGAGTCTCCCCTGCTACGCGGCTCCATTTCCAGCGTTTATTTCCGCTCTAACTGCCACAAATTACACAATGCTACAGCTGAAGCGGGGCCCCCGGCCTTTCATCTGCGCGCCGAGAGCGCTCGCATCGCCCTGGCAACCCGCGGCCACGTGACCAGCACCTGCTCCGCTGGCTGGCGGCCACCGACTGCAGCCATCTGCTTCTCTCAATCAGCGCCCAACGCTCCGACACCTGCGCGGCCGCGGGTTTTTTGGGTTGGGTTTTTTTGTTTTTGCCTTTTTTTTTGTTGTTGTTGTTGGTTTTGCTTGCTTTTTTTTTTTTTTTGTGTGTGTTCCCCTTTTATGAAATCACAGCCGCACCGCTTCCAAAAAAGAAAAAAAACCCAACAAAAAACCCAAACAAATGAAGAAAGTCACCCAAACACAACCTGACAAACCTCGCACCGAACTCGCCACGTTTCTCAGATGTGCTCAAACCGAAGGTGGGCCTGTCAGGGGGCTGGAGGGCCGCCAGGTTGAAGCGAGCTGACAGGCTGGTGCTTTTTGCAGGCGACCTCCATAAATCAGAGCGAAGCGCACAATTAAGTTCAGTGGTAGTTGCCGTGCCCCGGGTGCACCAGCCCCTATGAATAACAGGCTTAAAGCCTGGAAGAATAGAGCGGCCCAGGTTGGATACGACATCCTCCCGCGGCACGGCGGGGAACGCACACCGGCAGCGCTCGGCTGGCACAGCCCGGCACGGCTCAGACAAAGGCCCCGCCGCAGGCTGGAGCGCTCGGGCAGATCCACCCCGACAAAGATTGCTTTCTAATGCCTGTCAGACCTTCCCCCGCTCCTGGTGGCGGAGCCGAACGCCTTCCCGCGAGCATTCCGTGACCTATATATACCCACGGGTCGTGCCTCGGCAGACTGAGTCACACTCGTAAGGGAGCCGCGCACTAAGTCATCCGGACACCATTTCACATCGCCCCTGACAGACCGGCTAACAGCGCACACACACACACACACACACCACACACACACACCAGCCGCCAACTTGGGAGAACAAAGCCCAGCTCCGCTGAGAAATGTAAGCCCTGAACTCGGGAGAATTGCCGATGTTAAATACACAGCCACAGCTTCTGTCGTGAAAAGTAAGGAAGGTGAAAAAATAAAGCAGAGAAAAAGAGCGCTATCGCTGCAGGCGAGGCGAGGCTTCACCTGGCCAGCAGGATCTGCTCCTAACAGCCACACTGACTCGGCCCACCTCACCTCCCAGGGAGGGCACACAGTCCTGCCGTCCAGGGATGCTGTTTGGCTGGGCCGGAATTACCTTTCCACATCCAAATACAGGGGGTTGGAAAGCATTTTTTAGTGGCTTTAGCATTACCACTAGTCTGTGTCTCAGCGCCCTAGGGATGCACATTGATAGTACTTCGCAGATGTGGCACTGCGGACTGCAAACTATCATAGGTGCATTTAGACAACTATCTTAAATACGTGTTTTTGCACGACTGAAGGCATGATTTAACCAACTCCCACTAGAGACAAGTCTACAGACCCCAAACAACAACCCAAAATCTGGGAGAAACTGAGGAAGTATTTGCATCCACACAAAACACCGACACCTTCTGATAGTCCTTCTATTTGCAGTTAAGGCACACAGACATTTCAGATTAGATGTCTCACAACCGAGCTGTCCAGTACTGCTCTCTGCTTTTATCCTCTTATCCCCGAGGACCGCACAGCACACTGACCAAAGGGGATCAACGAGAAGAAAACCCGCAGAAGGTCAGATGGGAGAACACCACTAAGGAAAACAAGATCTGAAGAGGAAAACTTAAGTAGGATAACAGAGAAGAAAGCATGAATTACAACTTGAGAACGAGCGTACCAACTCCGACAAACTGCTTTGTGTCACTTAGTCAGCAGCCACCTACAGAGTAAGGTCAGACACCGGGATCTTAGAGGGCCGAACCATCTGACCCCAAAACACCCCAAAAAGCATGGGATGTTTCACAGGATTAAGAGGGAAGTAATTAACCCTTTTCTGTAATCTAAACATCCAAGGTAAGTCAGACACACTACTGATCCCTATTTTTCCATTTGGGAACACTATCCCCTGACAAATTCCTGACTAGAACCTGGATTAGAACGATGTTGCTCCACAGTGGATGTACAAAAAAACCACAAACCCTTAAACACTCCCAAAATGTTAGGACTGACGGACTTTCTTCACTATCTTACCTAACATTAAAACCCCCTTTATGTAATGCTTTCATGTGACAGAAGTAGGAAAAATAACAATGGGATGATAAGGTTTATTCCAGCTTGTCTGCTCTGCTGAATCATTAAAAAGTAAGCTTTGGTCATGGTGAAGCCCACAAGGCCTGTCTGCAGGGAAGACAAAGGTAACTATTTGGCAGCTGAGATAGTTCAAAAGAGAAATGAGGACAGGTGTGAAGAGGAACTGCCTCAGTGGACACGTGCATGGAAATCTTGCATTATTTCCTGTCCTTTCCCACAGGCAGCCCCTTCCTGCCTTTCGCAGAATGATCTGAGCTCTGGGGTGGAAACTACTAGCACCACCTAGGGACCTCTCTTCCTGTCCTCTGCCTCCCTAAGGTACTGCATCCTGCTGCTCACACCACTCCCCTTTGCAGCAGCCTATTCCCACTTCCGCAGCCAGAAGCCATCCCCTTTCCTCCACAACAAATAGCTTATTTGCACGCCAAAGTCAGTCAGTCTCCACCTCTCTCCTAAAGAGGTAGGTATGCTAGTGCTCTGTGAGCAGCAGCCTGCCGACCCACTCACCCTAACCTCCATCCCAGGCAGCTGCTGCGTGTGTGGGAAGGACAAGAGCTTCTCCTGCTGCAGGGAGGGGAGGAAGCAGATGAGAGAAGCCCTGCAAAGCACAGCATACTGTTTGGAGGAGATGGGAAAAGGGACAAGCTCCCACAAGGAGCTGCCTTCTGGCCCTTTCAAGTTGTTTCCTGCTTCTCCCACCTTAGTAGGTGGTCACTCTCTAGGGTTTCACAGGAAGCAGCAGGAGAGCTATCAGCTGTGCTGCAGCATGATCTTCTCAAACAGGTGCTCCACATCTTCTCCAGGGACAGGCCCAGAAGGAACAGACATCTGAGCCATGACTTTGCAGTTTAGACAGGGAAAGGCAAGTAGTGCTACTACCTACACCTCTGGAAATAACCTGCGTGCTTTGCACGTGCCTGAAGCTGGCTCGATAACATGAAAAGGCCACATAATACCCCGCACTGAGCAATTTAATGAAAACTCTCCATTGGTGATCTCAGGTATACCGACATTTTTCTTTTGATCTTTACTAGTTTGGTCTACAGAAGATTGGTTGTTCTTTTTTGTTTGTTTGCTTTAAACCAGCCACCGCTTTATTTGGCTTTCAGCGCTGGCAGGATTGGGCTCATAGCAACAAATTACTGTGATCTTTCTTTCCAAATCACCAACTAGACAGTACAACATAGTAGCCTCCGATTTTAGTGCCTTCTTTCTTTTTAAGATGTCATAGGACTCACAGTTCAAACAAGCATGCAATTAATCAGCTTCTTCCGTTTCTCCCATCTGACCTGTCCATCACATGAAGCTGCTTTTCAGTGAGGCAGGCTGCTCATTTTGTCACGACTTGCACCAAATATAGAAGAGACATGAAGGACAGAGTTTCTCTCCGTTTCTTGTTTGTTTAATGAAAGGATTATACAGTTAGTCAAAATTTAAACTGAAATGAGAGGCAGGGCTAAGTTATGAGCTGTAGTGAATTACAAAATGGTTGAGATGCAGCCTGTGTCAAATAGTTACCTGGGTCTTGTAACACACTCTGGCCAAAAGAAAAAATAATGCCCTTTCGTAAATACACATGTATGTCTGACTTTATTTATCTGAACTTTATAGGAGTGCAACTTTGTTCTTCTATACCGTAATCTACGTTAAGCTGCATGAATCTTATTCAGCTACTGTAGAGAGTTAGCACTGCTGAAATACTGCAGCTCAGACAATTAATCTTTTGGGCTGTTTCATTTAAAAATTTGATGCGATGATCTGTCACTTAGACTGACTCCCTGGTTGGTGATACTGCCAAAGCAAGCAAATCTCCTTTCACTGAGTGAAAATTCTACAAAAGCAGCACAGCATCCCAACACAGCATCAGAGTTCTTTGAAGAAGTTTAATACTGAAGCCGACAAAATGAGAACAACCTTGTTTTCCAAAGAGCAGCTGGTAAAAGCAAGACAAGTCCATTAAGTAAACTTTCTCAACACCTTTGAGCAAGCATAAGGAACAACACACGCTCTTCAGTGCTGCTCCAAACACATTTCTCTCACAGGTAAAACAACAGGGCTTAGAAAATAGCAGAATACTGTAGTCACCTAGCTACTCACGTACAGGAGTTATTGCATGGGAAAGAAGATAAAGCCTTTCTACAAACACAAATAAGAAAGCAGTGATTTGTTCCTTCAAAGGAAATACTGCTCCTTTAATCTGCACAGCATGTCCCAGGACTTAGAGAAGACATGCAAAGAGATGTGAAGATTGAGTGGAGAGGACAGACAAGTTCTGAGGTCTGATATCCAGCAGAGCCGTAGGAACCCAGGCATGTTTCTGAGCCACTCTTTCTAACCACTATTTATTAAACAAAGCTTCATTGCAGTCAGGTCCTTGTAAAAGTACACTAATTGAGTAGTCCTGCAGTAAATGTTTTTCTACTTCCTGGTGCAAAAAAATTGCTAGGAGATGCTCGATACCATGCAATAATATGGCCTGTTCAGTCTTTAAGTCTATGAATATCTGGAAACGGAGCACAAAGGTTATTTTAGCTGATACGGTATTTTGGTTTCAAAAACATACACTGAGAGAAACAGCTTGAAGCATTTTTTTTCCAAGCTGTGACTTACTCTGTATATAAAACCCATCCGCAGGACAGGCTGGAACACAGCCTATACAACTTCTGCAATAGGATAGGCTAATCAACTGTAATTTATTGACCAGCCCACAAAGCCAGTTCAGGAGGACAACATTTGATTTTACAGGCCAGTATTTCTAAATTCTTCAGGAAACATCGTCTGCTTACTGAGAAAAGAAGTTCATTCTTGCCAAAGGAGTAAGTAGTTCATTACTGTCTGTGCCTCATTTAGCTGAATCAGAACTAACCACTGCTAGTCAGTCTTGCAGAATATATGCAAAGCTGATTCATTAACTGCAATTTTAAAACCCTGATACAAATGGATTTTGCAAACTGATTCGGATTAACCAAGTCTGGCTGTGCTTCCATCTGGAAGTTATATTTTATAACACTAGCCACATCTTGAAAAACAGATTCAGATGTTTGGAACAAATTCAGAACAGTTGTAAGAAATTCTAGATACAAATGAAAAAAAAATTGAGCTTTAATGTCTTTTTCCTCTCAGTTTTCTTTCAAGTGAGCATTTATAATCATGGTGTTTAGGGAGTTGAGGGGTAAGGAAAGAATCTTTGTTATTATCTATGACGTATTTACTCATGTGTAACAGCCGTTTGTTCTCTCATACTACTAAGTAGTATTTTAAGCCTATCCTTGTAAAGGGACACGATGCCGAGTGAAAACAGCGGAGAAACAGGGTTGAAGCATCTGGTCTATCTACAGACACTTTGTGCTAGAAAACCTGTCTTTACATGAAACAGTAAAATGAGTATAACCTCTAGAGCGAGGGACATATTCACACATCTCAATATCCATATAAAAACACTTTTCTTTTTAAGAGAAATCTTCTAGCCCATGGCTTGTGTCAGTATCAAATAAGTGTGCTGTACAGCTTGCAACAAGTGCTGAACTTCCTTATTTGAACAAAAAACAAACCTTTTTTTCCCTCTAGGCCCCTAATCTCTGGATTTTGGTCAAACCTAAATTACTGCTGAAGCATCTCTTAATACACAAACCACACACAACAATAGATCAGCATCAGAAGAAAATGAGTTATTTTTGAAACCTAACAGATCCAGAAGTGTTTATGCCTTGAAAAGAAAAACTATAACCTTGCTGGGTATGGCAAACGCTTCTGCCTTTCCCACGTGTTCAGAGAAATTGTGTAGCCATAAACAGGAAAGCCAAACAAGAGAAATGTGCCTGACAGTTTCTCCAAAAACATGGTATTGCAGATGACTGAGGACAAAAGACAAAACCAGATTTCTTCTCCACTCACTCCATTTAGGGCAGATCATCTCGAAATCCCACAAACACTGCTCTCCATAACATACAGAAGTTTCCTGACTTACCTTGTCTTTTTGCTGGTCTTGGGTTTTGGCGTGGTGTTTTTTGCTTTCTTTTCCTTTGGCTCTTTAGGGGTCTTAGGGACTTTGGGGGTCTTGGGTTCCTTCTTTTCCTTGGGCTCTTTAGGATCCTTCGGTTCTTTTTTTGCCTTGGGCTTTTTCTTTTTCTTTTTATCCTCTTGGGAGCAATCCACTGAGTTCCTGCTTAGATTCTGGCTGTCAAGTCCCCCAGGAAAGTCTTCCTTACCAAAACTTTTACTGGGACCTTCTGCAGCAATGTGATTGTTTTTCTTTTTCTTTTTCTTTTGCTGGGGCTGTGGTTCAACTGATGGCAGATAATCATCACTTTTCACTAGCTGGGTATTCGGTCCACTAACCTGAGTCATATCCGGCACTGGTTTCTCTAAAAAAGGTTCCGATGGAGAATGCTGAGAGAGACAAACAGAAATAAAATTGTAGATTTGCAGCTTTGATTTCTAAAACTTTGCTCTTTTGGAGCAAGAGGGAACAGTGGGAGAAAATACGAAGCAGGAGATTACATTAGTAGTACATCTGAAATACTGCACAGCAAATCAGTAAAAAAAAAACAAAAAACCCCAAAACTTTCTGCATTTAAAATGGTGGCACAGTGACCAGAAATTCTCGAAGCAGCAAAGGTACAACTATTCTGTAATCAAGCTTTTATATCAAGTGGAAGTACAGAAAACATTTAGGCTCTTCAACTCTTAGATGCAAAAGGACAGCAATTGTTATTTCAGACATTTCTGTATTCAGAGTAGCTGTTAGTAGAATAACTTGTTGCAAGGGATTCTGTTGCACTGAGATCTTGTCCTCTGGAAAAAAAAATGCTGAAGTCTGATTCTAGATGTGCAATAAGAAAATAAAGACATTCACAGGCTGTATTCATACAACATTAATTTACCTCGGTTCATGATGTGACAGTAGGTATTTTGATCAGCACATGAAGGATTAAGTCACTTTAAAATGTAATATATGGTTACATTTTATGTCAAAGAACCACAGCTCCCTACTTGTAATTTAAACCTGCTATAGATTGGAGAGAGTATTACCTTAAGTAGTTGTGAAACTGCAAAAGCATCCTTTTTCAAAATCTATGTAGTCTATCAGGCTTATATCAGACTTTCATAAGGTATAAGAAAACCTCTGCATAATTATACAAATACAAAGTGCCTAGACTAAGCATATTGGATATACTTTAAGTTCTTCTCTCTTTAATAGTTCTATTCTATTCAAATATCCACAAGTCTGCAAAGAAAAAGCATCTAAGGTCTATCTTGACTTTGCAGCATATCCAAGCTCTGACCGGCTTCTCACTGCCTGCCTGCTGCTATACATTCATGACCATGGTGATGTTCAAGAAAAAATAGAATGACAATGAACTGATGCTTTTCTTAAAACTGCATACAGGATCAGACCACCTTCTCATCATCTTTATCTCTGTTTCTCCTACTTTTCCCTAGAAATTAAGTCAGCAGAATTCTTAGTGTAAGAGTTCCCCATTTAGCCATGGTCACAAAGTCTGGAGAAGGAAGGTCTATAGCAAATAAGAACGTTACTTCTAGGAACAGGACAGCCTGTTTGTAAGGTTATTTGTCACATTTTCTCTTTTCTTCCAAATGGTACTTGAGATGCATGTATCATGCAACGAATGATTATGAATCCTGTCTCCTAAGGTTTAGGAAAATAAAATTTTTAATAATTGCATGAGAAAGAAAATGCATATATATTTATTCTAGACTGTAAATTATTTTCAGCATTTCTTCCCAGTAGCAAAGAGAAATGCACTGTGCCCTGAGTATACCTGCATACTCAGAAACTACCCAAGCAGCAGAAGGAGCAGACCTGACAAAGGGAGGGAGGACACACACACCCTCTTCTGCTGCCTGGGAGAGTTTTGACTGGTATGAACTGGACACTCTGATTTGCTTTGGAGGAAACTCCAGGACAGAGGGAAAACCCAAGCAGCTGACCAAAGGTATAGGTCTACTTGGCTTAACCTAAAGTGTTTTTTGCAGGTTTCCATCCTCCTCTTGTTTATTAAGATACTGTTGAGCTCAACAAGGCCTTAGTCACAGCAGAAACTCGGCTACACTGCCAATCTGATGCACCCATTTAATTGCTACCACATCTATTGAGGTTCCACCTCAAGGCACTCTCACATTAGGCATCCTGAATCAACACCTCTTCTAGAAAGCTGTGGTCACAGTAATACCTGGATAACTTCACGCTGGAGAGTTCGTAAAATTGGATATCAGTGATGCCAATGAGTTCTACAGTCCAATTATGCATTACAGAAAATACATGTACTTTAGATGATTTTTTAACGGTCCATTTACTGAATTGAGTTGAGTGTCTCCTCAGATTTGTTCCTTCTGTGACATAGAACAAAACCGTCTTCTCTGTACCTCATACCACTATGTGCTTGTACTGCTTAACATTTATTTTTATGTTGGAAAGGACAGTAATATCACACAGATCACCAATAACATTTTTTTTTTTTATCAACAGGCCTTCAGAGCAGTACTTCTAACCTAAATTTCCTAATGCATACATATCTGTATCTCGTGTCATTTCACGTCGCATGCATCCTGAGTTTGATTTCCAGACACTTTGAGTCCAAGTTTCACCAATGCCTTCACTGAGCTGTCCACTACAAATCTCAGTCCTCTTTTTTAAATACTGCTCACTTGCTATGTCTGACATATGAGAAATGTTAAGATTTCCATTATTTGTAAAAATTTGTATTTAACAAGTGCTCTGTTTGGTAATGCACTATTTGTTTGCCATCTCTAAGCTTATGCGTGATACACTTTCTAGAATAAAATCAGTCAACTGTTTCAACTTTTTTCTTCCTCTTTTGAAGCATGCAAAGCAGCCAAGCCAACAAATACTAAATACTGCAAGAAATCCAGCAGTGCTGCCTAAATTTAGTTCTGTAAAACTCTCAAGATTTCACCTACGTTAGTAATAGGGCTGTGTCACTGAAAGCAGTATGAAGTTTTATATATGCTTGAGAATTCTTGTTACGGTTTTAACGTAACTCAAAAAAGTCACTGTCTCCTTTTCAGGCATGGTTTCAACAGCAACTTTCAACGCAGTCACAACCAAATTTGAACATAAGGTAGAGAGCTTTCCAAGGTTCCACAACAGCAACGACAGCCCTTTATGATCTGACATTTACAGTTCTGTGGCAAGGTCCGGCCATAAGGTTACATGGCAACAACTGTTTCCATGCTGTAGTACTCAGTACTCCCTATATAACTCTAAGATGTCACCCCACGAAAAGTCATATTCTTCCTACCTCAAAAAGTTTATCCACAGGAGTCATTCTCGGACTCACAAAACTACATTATCTATATATTAAGTGCAAACTTTTACACGTGAAACAAATACACAGTACTTACAACCTTTTATTTACCATGCCAAGGTAGGTGTATAAGTATACAAATTAAATCACCATGATTTGGTTTTATATCACTCACACCCCCCAGACATTAAGCTACCAACAGCCACCTCCATTCTAATTATGATTTGGTTAGATTTCCTTTTACTTGAAAATACAGTGGTTCTGCTACGTGCCACTCCTGCTACAGGTTTGGCATGTTTTGTAGCTCACTTACATGTGATCTTCCAAACCGTAGCACTCTTTCAAAGAAACGGGTGTGATAACTTCTCTTTTCTAGAAAGTCTGTGCCTGCACTTTAGCAATATTCTAAAACAGCACATCCCTTACTGACAACCCTACATTGCTCCCTAGTGTGAAGCCGTGTAGGAGCAGCACAAGTCTGGTGAGCAGAGGAGAGGGGAAGCAGCTCAGGAGATGCATTTTCATACCTCAAACCTGCTCTGTCTTAGAAGGGGAGAAGGAGAAGAATAGGCTTTCACTAGTAAATATTAGTTTAAGCCTACCATGGGGAATTATTTCAAATAGTTCTTTAGATCCACAAAGGATTAATTCTAGTTCAAGGGTCATAATTTCTGATTTTCTACCATTTTCCATTTACAAATTAGGAAAAGATGCATATTGTGAATTTTTACCAAAAGATTGAAAAAAATCAATCTGTGTACTCAACAGAAATCACTTTTCCTCCTGCTTTTAACCATAACAAAGCCGTAATTTAGCATGTTGGTAGAGTTTAATCTTCCACAGGAGAGAAATCAGTGAAGATTAAATACAGATAGGTATTAATCCTATTTGATATTGCAGCGGAATTATTTTTGGTATTATTTGAAATAAGGTGAAAAAGGTGCTCAAAAATATTGGTGTGTTTACTAGACCCACATCTCTTTAAATCTTTTAGAGAAAAGCTGTTTTTGTAAACATTTAACAAAGAACAGATGGCCTGTTTTAATCATGCGAAAAAACCTGGAGCTCACATTAATACTCCTAGCACAGCCTACTGGGTCTAGTCACCTCCCTAACCAGCAGCACAAAACAGGCTTCAGTAATACCATTTAATTTTACAATGGATATTTTCTCATCCATTCCCCACGTCCGACAGTTAATCAATGCTATTAACGTGCAATATCACAATGCAGGACGCTCCTACAGATCGCAGCTTATTAGAGCAAAACAGTGACTCTTCAACAGCTCTGAGCATTCACACCGGTAGCGGCTCAACAGGTTACCAGGGCAGTAACACACACGTGCATTGTCACTGAAAACCAACAACATCAGAGCCAGTTTTACAAGGAAACAGTATTTCAGGTATTGTTCCTGGAACACTTAACCTCCCTTTTCTAGACTGAAAACCTATTTTTAAACTTCCAAACATACATCGCCCAAGATTTGGTAAGTTAAAAACTAAGCTGCCCGCATTTCACGGCCGCCCACATATTTAGATCTAAGCTCATTCTCTGCAGGCCAAAGAAGTGATAGATGTCTCTAACCAGGCCTGTTACGTAAAGTAGCAAGATGGACAGGATGGGGGATTAACCCAGTGAGGGTTAGTGGCACCGAGGGAGGCTAAGGAGAATCTCTCTGTTGCTCCAACACGGATTGAACCACAATCAACTGTACTTAAGTGCTGAAAGTAGATGAGTGGCAGTTCCCCAGTAGAGCAGCAACTTGAGCCAATATTGAGCTTGTGGGATGGTGAAACAAGAGCAGCAGTGTATGTGACATGAGTCAGCCAACCTTGTGAAATTTAAACATCAGAAGGCTCTCCCCCTGTTCTGTTGTTGCTGTTTTTAAATCAGGACTATTTCAATATCCACTCTCCTGATCTCCCCCATCATTTTCAATAAGATTGCCTGTAACCAGAAGTTACTCAAATTTTCTTAGACTGGTTTATCAAGTGAGTTGTGTTATAGCAGAGTGAGCATCCAATCACTTCCCACTGTTTCCAAAACACAAAGATTCTCCAACACAATATATGCAGCAGAAATCTTTGTGTTAGGTAAATTATTACTGAGCTGCTGCTCTTTTGCAGCAATTACAATTCTAGTTTAAATTATCACCTTCACTTGGGAAAAGTTAAACAGCAACCTGTGACCAAGGGAAGTTGTTTTAAAACAAAGGAAGAATTACAGCAGCACTTCTGGGAGCAGCTCTGTAGAGAGCCAGAGGATTCGTATTCTTCCTGATAGCACTGTCCACAATGTTTAAAAGTCATTGTATGTATCAATTGCCCCGTAATTCCTTCCTTCAAAGATTAATGAAAGGACTCGTCATCGCTCTGGATTATTTAGAGCAAACTACTCATCCCTAAACAAATCATCTGGAAAGTTTCCTCATGCGTCTGTATGCACGTCTCTGTCCCTGCAGTTCTCAACTTGCCCCCTCGGTGCCTCCAGCACCAGGCCTGCCCCGCTGCTCCCTCCAGCTTAAGCTTGTTTTGGCTCTTCTAGCCCAACAGAAACTTTTCAGACACTGTCCTTCTGTGAAGTTCATGTGTCAGTACCAACTGCAGTGCACGTAGGAATCAACACAGCTTCAGAAATTTCCTTGTACAAATTCCTATAGTAGCAGAAATATCCTCTAGAATACGCTCACACATAATTCTTCCCAAGATCTGCTTTACCAGTCAGTTTCTCCTCCTTTATTGTGAGTGATGATTCCCTTCCCTATTCTGTGAAATGCCTGTCTTGAACCAAAGTTGTATAATTTATTTTTTTTTAATTTATGGTATGAAAATGCTTAGGAGGGGCAATGTGATGATGCTGAAGCCCTGATACATCACTAGTATGCTGATGCTGAAACCCTGATACATTGCTAGTTCAGAAACCCTTCCGCACAGTGTAGTTCTGAGGTGACAACTTGCATTTATAAGCCTACCGGTGTTGTTGTCAGTGATCTTTTCTGCAGTAAAAGAAAGACTCTATGTCAGATGAAAATGGAATACATCTATTTTGCAAACAGAACAGGAATCTTCCAGTTTACTGAGTTTCTTGCCATATTTCTACAAGATATGGATGAAAACATACAGAAAAGAGGGTTCAATTAATACTTTAGTAAGAAATACTTAAAAATCATTTGTATTAAAAAAATTCAGGTTTTGTTGCAGAAGCACTTCACTGTCATTTGATTTCTTAAGCAATCTTTCTGCTCCGTTATTGCTACCAGGGATATTGTTAAACAGATGCAACTACTGAAAAGTTAAAACTTTCTGACCCAAAGTTTTCAGAAAATTTCTGAATCAGGACATCTACAATACCAATGCTTGCAGCACCTTAACAGTAGAATGGAAATGTTTAAAACCAATCTTAAGGCTCTCAGCCACCACTGCAAGAGCACACTCACTGCTGATTTGGTGCAACTGACAATATCAACCAGTTACTGTGTGGAAGAATAACGATATGCTGTATAAAATGCAGTGTTCTTAATTGAGTCCCAGCATAACTACAGCATTAGAATTCTTCATTTTCTGGTCGTGCCCTCTATAGAGTAACACAGATTACAAAAGATGAATGACGCTAACATAGCCATCCAAAAAGCCAATGTTCCATCATATTTAAGAGTAATCACATGTAGCAATGCTGTTTTGTGCTCACGAAGTGAGAGATACTATTCATGCCACGATTGCTGATGAGTCCACAGCTCAAAAATAACTAATTTTTCCCAGAAGAGAGCTCTCCTTGTTGCTGACCATGGATCAAAATCACCAACGCAGATAAGACAGTATCAGAGAAGTGCCACTCCTAAGACAACGAAACATGCATTCTCCAGGTTGGCCTTTCATGTAAGAATCTACAAGAGCTACCACACTGATAGTTTATAACTGTTAACGGAATGGACCAAAAGACAAACATTTTTTATTAATACTTTTATGTGACAGCTTACTTCTTAATATATCCTAGTTTAGAAGTATAAGGCTGCTCCCAGTGCATGCAGGTCAGAAGCCATATATTAAACAGAAGCAGCTAGCACAGGACCTACTCTCCACTCTCCATCATCACTGTGTAAGACAGGTCAAGGACTCAGGATTTTTGTGTTTTTTATTTATTTTTACTAGTTTTGACTGCAGTGACACACAGCAAGGTTGGGACAACGAGGCACAGAATTCTAGCAGCAAAACTCATATTGCTGATGATGGTAACTCACATTCTACCTTAACACTGTTTTCCCCGACCAGCCACACATTTGCATACACTCCATTAGCAAGCAGTAAACATGTCAGAAACATAGCAACATGAGTTTAACCACACAAGTTTTGCAGAGTTATGTTATGCCAACTGTGTTACAGGTGAGAAAGTGAGAGGCAGACCAGCAATAGTTCTGGAATACTACCAGAAAATGGCCCATAAGCATCTTTTTCTTAACACCTTATTTCTGCCAAGTAAGACCTGTACTGAAAAACTGAGATATTGTCATCATCAAGTTACACCTGTTTACTGCGTAAGCACAATCAGGAGACTTAATGCTTACTAGAGAACTCTTTGGATTAGGATACCCCTAAGATTTATCACCAGTCTTTTCCAACCCCTCCAAAACAAGATGCTCTCTGTACAACTCCAAGCAAGAAAGGCAACTCATGCAGTAAACCAAAAACAGTGCTGGTGTGAAATGGTTTCCAGATCACATAGTACAATGCTTCAGCTTTTCCTGAACAGAATCATAGATCAGCTTGGGGTGGAAGGAACTTTAGCAATTACCTAACTCCAATCCAAATGCAATGGACAAGGCTGCTCCCCACCAGATCAGTCTGCCCAGGACCCCATCCAACCTGACCTTCAACACCTTCAGGGATGGGGTATCCACAGCTTCTCTGGACAACCTATTCCGATGCCTCACCACCCTCTTTATAATTTCTTCATACCATCTAATGTAAACCTCCCTTCTTTCAGTTTAAAACTGTTCCCCATTATCCTATCACTATCAGCTGTATTTAATAAAATACACACGCCTTGGAAAGACAAACCTAGCCTAACAGTATATATAGAGGCAGAGCCGCTGTTCTTGGGCTTGCTTCCACATTCCAAAAAGATGTTCCCTGTGAAAATGAAGCAGTATCTCTCTAACAGCAAACAAGCACATCTGCCCTCTCTTGGGCACATTTCACAGCCATGCTTTGAAATCCAGGTTCCTAGAGGAAGCCAAGAAGCATACTGTCCGGCACACAAGCTCTCTTCCCTCCATCAGCAGATTTCCTTCAAGGAAGTGACTGGACCCCACATATACAGCCATTTGACCCTTCTTCTAAGTCACCAGTTCCTCCATCACACTGCATTCCCATTATCACAAGTAATGCCACTATCCATTAATTACAATTTCTACTTAACACCCTCTCCTCCAGAAAGAGAAAACCCAACACCACAGTCCTGACTTGGTACGTATGAGTTTACAGAATAGCGATAGTAATTAAAATAATAATTGTCCCCTAATATTTTGACATCCCACAAGAGACTTAGAATCATCTTGGCTTTTTTTCTTTAAATAGGACCTTAATTAGCTCCCAGTCCCTTCCATCAGGATGCCTCTGTGGCATTACCAAAACTTGAACAAACATGCCATGAGCAAATGGCACCAGGTTTATCAGCAGGGGGAAAACCAGAGATCAGCCGACTTGGTGTTTCACCTGACAGTAATGGAAAAACAAAGAAATTCTGTCCAGGCTCTCACTGCAGCAAGCAGCAAGAGTAACAAAAGCATTACACATCACCCAAACAATGGAAATTTACAGGAAATAGTACTAAGCAGGCTATGTATGTAAACATTAGGCACATATTTAAATTAATAACATATATACATATATACATATACATATTTAAATTAATAACAGATCTTGTATACTTACATATATAAAATACGTGGCGTAGGCATACGTTTAAAAGCTATCCCTCTTCTTTGATTTGCAAAATCTCTACTAAAGTGTGCTTTATCTGAATTCAGGTAAAGCACACTTTATCTTCATAGAATCATAGAATTACTCAGGTTGGAAAGGACCTCAAAGATCATCAAGTCCAACCGCAGCCTAACCATAGTACCCTAACCCTAACAACCCTCCGCTAAATCATATCTCCGAGCACCACATCCAAACGGCTCTTAAACACATCCAGGGACGGTGAGTCAACCACCTCCCTGGGGAGCCTATTCCAGTGTTTAACCACTCTTTCTGTAAAGAAGTGTTTCCTAACGTCCAACCTAAACTTACCTTAGCACAACTTCAGGCCATTACCCCTCGTCTTGTCACCTGTCACCAGTGAGAAGAGACCTACCCCACTTTCACTGTAAGCACCTTTCAGGTACTAGAAGAGAGTAATAAAGTCTCTCCTCAGCCTCCTCTTCACCAGACAAAACAGCCCCAGCTCCCTCAGCCTCTCCTCTTAGGGCTGATTTTCCAAGCCCTTCAACTAGCCTCGTTGCCCTTCTCTGGACCTGCTCCAGTACCTCCATGTCCTTCATGTACTGAGGTGCCCAAAACTGAACACAGTACTCGAGGTGAAGCCTCACCAATGCTCAGTACTCAGCTGAGTACTGAGGGGCAGGACGACTTCCCTAGTCCTGCTCACCACACCATTCCTGATACAAGCCAGGATGCCATTGGTCTTCTTGGCCACCTGGGCACACTGCTGGCTCATATTCAGCTGACTGCCCATCACTACACCAAGGTCCCTTTCCATCAGGCAGCTTTCCAGCCACACCTCCCCAAGCCTGTAGAGTTGCCTGGGGTTGTTGTGACCAAAATGCAGGACCCGACAGTTGGCCCTATTGAAACTCATGCCGTTAACCTTGGCCCATCGATCCAGTCTATCCAGGTCCCTCTGTAGTGCCCTTCTCCCCTCTGGCAGATCAACACTCCCTCCCAGTTTGGTGTTGTCTGCAAACTTAGTGAGGGTGCACTCAATCCCCTCATCAAAATCATCAATGAAGATGTTAAACAGAAGCGGCCTCAGTACTGAGCCTTGGGGGACACTGCTTGTGACCGGCCGCCAAGTGGATTCAGCTCCATTGACCACGACTTCTTATATTTTCACCTCAAGTATACTCAACTTGAGGGAGAGAAAATAATAACAATAAAAGGGAGAAGTAGCATATATATATTTTTTTTCCTGTTTGTTGCTTTGTTTTGACTGGATATAGCCAAAGGTGATCAGTCCAGCAAGTTTACAACTCATTTTCTCTCTGCCTAACACTGACACACATGCAAGCTTCAGAATTGTCACCAGTTTGATGAACACACTGTGAGTGTGTTCCCTTGCCTGTAAGGACAGAGTGAAAAGCTTTAGAACCAACAATGAACCCAATGGACCAAACCTCAGCAAACACTCCATGGAAGTACACTAGGAGTAGAGATGAGCACAGATAAGAGTGCCATGGATATATCTGCATATTGCCCCAATCTATTTACATGTCACCACTGCATAGTATGTTCTTTTTTTCTTTTTTCCTACCATGCCCATATCAGCAAATCCTCTAATTCAGCTTTATACCCTTCATTTCTGCAACTATTTGCCACACTCAGATACACACACCATCACCTCCCTTCTTCTGGGTTTCAGTATCTTCACAGTGGAGCCCTACCAGCTTTGGGAGTCTACCAGGCAGAGCCAACCCTTGTGAATTTTTCTCCTTGCAAGCCACACACTGTGTATCATATAGCCCTGGCACCAGGGCAGTTTCCAGCCCCTCTTCCAAGGATCTCCAATGGGATTAGCCAACATAAAGAGATGCCAAGGTCTTGGGAGGCAGGCTATGGTTCTCCACTGCCAACCAAGCCTTCTCTTGCAGAAATAAACGAAGGCAGCAACTGAGTGGCTGTAGATATAATTGCTGATACGTTCATAAAACAGTAAGATATTGCAGACACAAACAAGATGGTTTTGTATTTACTTTTAGAAAATCGGTGTATGTAGTAAGATTTTAGGTAAGATTTAAGATATCTATCACTTTCCTAGCACCTTTCTTACTTTCTCTAGGAGGGGAAAAAAAGCCCAAATTCTATGTTTCAGAGTTATTTTAAGCCTCCCTTTGGATTCTAGACATGCACATTTAAGCCAGCACATACAAAAAATATATATATATAATTAACCATTGATTGATACAATTCATAGGGAAGCTCTAATGAGAACCTCATCACTACTCCCACCTGTAAGCTCACATGACAAAAACAGCAACTTTTCCCCAGAAGTATAAATATTTACCATGTTCTAGTAGCATCCAAAATGAGGGAAATGGCCTCACATGCTTAAGAGTCCAAACACAACAAAGGACTCAAATCTGAGTTGTATTCTTGTACACAGAAAGGAAGTCCTACGTAAGTATACCATACTTTCACAATAACATCCGTAAGTACTTTCATTAAGTAACCAACTACCCTGAATTCTTCTATTGTTTGCATCAAGATTTTTCAGTTTTGGCAGGATGTCTTGTAAATATGGCTTACTAACTTAAGAAAAATGAGTTTAAAGCTCTAGAGGAAACACTACCACCACACAAACTACAATTTGGTCAGTTTGGAGCTGAAAAACTTCCTATTCATCAATATTTTATTTGGATGACTTACAACAGACCCCAGCAGACTAGTAGTAAAATATCCCTTTTCTTCTCTTTGCCATTTCTTCTTTCCCCAAGGTAAAAGTGCATTGTATCCACAATCAAAAGACAAAATGTTCTAGATTCATTACCTGAGCTAATGATATTGGTTTGTTTTTTAAGAAAAAAAATATCAAAAACCCCACAAAATGGTACAAACTAATGAAAAAAATACAACAGTAAAAACACTCATACAATTCATCCAATCCCATAGATTTGTAATACAGTAAAATCAAGGCACCACCAAAGCGACAGAAGTTAGTCCTAGTCTAAAACTTTCTTCCCCCCTTTTCATATTTCAATGTACTGTCATATCCTGATGAGAAGGTTCTGAACTCAGAATTTCCCAAAAAAGGCCATATTTGGTAAATGTTTTCTGATATACAATGACATCCACAGTAACTCAATCATCCTGTCCCTATTGTTTATGTCTCCTCCAAGTTTCAAGATGTTTAACTTGCTGCTATTTCAATCTCACAGCACATGTGAGTATGCTTACTACTAGGAGATTCACTGCTCAAAATGATCCAAAAGTTAATATTTCATTTTGTTGTTCAAAATGCCATTTCCTCAGTTACAAAGAAGTTCCACCTCAGAAGAGAAAAAGAAAATCCATAACCTCACTACCACTTTTATTTCTGTTAGTTGTTCCACATAACTTGGAGTGACTTTTCTAACCCACTTTTATCTAGAAATTCAAAGGTTTCTCCAACAACCAAATGAGTCACTCCATACGCAAAATAGTGAACATGCACTGCTGTCTTGAAAAAACAATAGTTAACCCCAAGAAAAACAATTACAATTTACAAACATACTTCACATATACATATATATTTTATATATTTTTCATTTTCAGTTAATTACTTCAAACCCTTCAGAACAAAGAACTACCCTAGTTAATGTACTTTATGGAGCAAGTTCTGCTTCTGAGTACATAACTTTGACAGTAATATCTCAAACATACAGACTGACTCCTCCTAGCTATTTCAAGACTTGCTGTTTTGTTCAGCACACAGGGTGGATGAGACTCCTAGATTAAATCAGCTCTGAATGACTAAGATAGCATCCTAAAGAGAAGACTCAGGTTATCTTGAAAACCTAAGTTCAGAAAAGGGACAGACTGCAAAGAGGTGGTCTGTGATCAAAGCAGTGGACACCAGGGAAGATAACTCACTTTTTTTCCCCACCAGTCTCAACTCACCACGATACTTTTCTATTTCTTTCAAGAAAGGCTTCCTGGTCTATTATTGTTGTTGTTTCATAAAACAACACACTTCTTCCTCAACATGGGTCTCCAGCAAAGGGCTTGCCGTGGCCCCTCTTCTTGAGAAGTGCTCACCAATCATGGCCCCAAGCACCTATTCTATTTAGATAACTACTGGCTTCAGCATCAGAGCTATGCAGCCTAGCTGTATGCTAAAAAGCCCCACATCCTACCTCTACTGCTCTCTGGCCTCAGGGAACTCTCTCTGTCTGTCTGTCTGAGCTTCCTCACGTAAAGTGGGGAAAAAATACTATAGGAGGGTTTAGAAGATGAATTCACTAGTAGCTGTTGAGGTTTCCCTTATTATGATTAAAATTACCACAGAAGAGCTCAGTTTGCAATTAATTCTTTAGCAAGATATGAAAACAGAGAGTCTGTGGGAAGAGTCAGTCTTTTTTTTATGAGATAAAGTGATATTCACAACATTTACTGGATAATATATAGTCAAATTATCAGGAGGTAGCTCAGACAATACAAGCAAATAAGTTAAACAGCAATTTATATCACAGAAGATCTGAAAGAAGAGGAACAGAGAGAACATAGCTGCAGATTGCACCCTGCTTCATAGGAACGAGGAATGTGTTGTGACAGTTCTACTTCTGACCTTTCTGAACTCTCAGTTTTGCAGTTTGCTATCATTCAGCAACCTCAATCAGCTGAAATACGTATACTAAAAATCACACTAACATTTTTTTTCCTATAGCTCACTGTTGTTTTGTGAAACTTACTTGCAGCAGACACTTAAGAGTATATGCAAACAAAAACTACTGCCATACAAACAAGGTATCATATATTAAACAAAGATGTCATATACTAAGTATGTGGAAAGACAACAACAGAAGAGTTAAAAGCTGTCTTTGTTAAAATAAAAACATGTATTTAGATATGAGCATTTAATTTTCACTGTGTTCTTTAAATTATCTCCCCTGATTTCTGTTTCTCTTCCCAAAACGGAGTCGTAGAATCACAGAATCACTAAGATTGGAAAAGACCTCCAAGATCATCCAGTCCAACCGTCCACCTACCATCAGTTTTTCCCCACTAAACCACATCCCTCAGTACAACATCTAAATGTTTCTTGAACATCTCCAGGGACAGTGACTCTGTCAGCTCCCCGGGCAGCCCATTCCAGCACCTGATCCCTCTTCCAGAGAAGAAATTCTTCCAAACATCCAACTGGGACTCTCCTGGCACAACTTGAGGCCATTTCCACGCTCACTTCCCAATGCATACAACAGAGGAAGCAACAGAAGAACTCAACTGAATCACCCGCAGTTCGTCAACTCACAGAAATGTGAATGCAAAAGGTACAATATATCTTCAGCAGCAATTCATTTTACACCAACGATACACATTTTATGAGGGGAAAAACTACTAAAGATTTAATGGTGTCAATTAAAAAGCCGAGAGTTTGAATGGTTCGATGGCTGAGTCACAGACCTTTGCCTATAATAGGTTCCATTATAGCCCTGAGCTCAAGCTGTGGGAAGAGGCTTGCAGATGAGTAAGAGGAATCGGTATTTCTAAATGTTATTGCAAAGGAAGGTGTCCTTTAAGCATTGCACAGTTGTGACTGTATCAGTCTGTGCTTATCCAGATTCCTAGCTCCATTTTAGAAGTTCTGAAGTTTGCAGGCACATTACAACTGCAAATACTTTGACAGAAATTAAGCCCATCAGTGCGAAGCCCTCACAACTTTAATTACGATTTTCATACACACGTCCAAACTTGAAATACTTCAATACTTACAATTTTTGTTATCACTCCTGACTTTTGGTATTCATTTATGTTTACAGGTAACAAGGTAAGATAGCTCAAGACTAAATAAGTTTGTACTTAACCACAGGATGTCTACAAACAAGAGGAGAAGAAAATTAAAGGCTAATATGCATCTCACGATGACTCCCACTAAAGCCAGGGAAGTATTTGTCTAATGGCACGATATTGTATACAGCTCTGATAATTCACATGAACAACTATTATCCTTAAAACAGATATATGTACGGAATATCTTAAAGGAGAAGGGTAGAAACTTCAGACATCACTCTTTAAGAAAACACCAGCAAAGAAAAGGAATCAAGATGAAAGATAAAACTGGCACAAAACCAAATTGAGTATAAAACCAGCAATTCATATATTTAGCATAGGAAGTCTGATGCGTTTTCCAAGAATCACAGTAATCAGATTTGGGTCAGAATCTCCAAAAAGGGCAGTGAAAGCAAAAGCCAAGTTTAAGTTTGATATGGTTATGGAAAGTACTTTTTAAGATGGTAATGTGACAGCCGGAGGCACAGCTCAATGGCCCATGCAATCTTCACAAGTATCCTTTTTCGAAAGACTGGTGATGGTAAAAAAAAAAAAAACAAACAAACCAAAACAATAAAATCTTGTTTGGATTTAAAAAACACATTTATTTTAACAATCATAATTTGGAATGGACAAACATTGGACATTCTAGTCGAAATATTCATAAAATGTGCTTTGAGTACCCGTTTACGTTTAATATTCTAGGGAAAGGATATCTTGATTAAGCAAACAAGCAGGATGGCTAAGCCATGCTTACCAAATTTTACATTCAAACCTGAAAAAAGAGGCTGACTGCCCTCAAAGGTTCCTATAGTTAGGCTGTGCAATATAGTCAGAAAGAAAGAGCCATTACCTCTTTTATAAGCCTTACTCGGCTCACATCCTTAAAGCCTCCCAGCTATAAATACAAGTACTCAAACACCATAAGGAAAACCCCTGTGATTTCAGATGTTTGTATTTAGTACATCTTCCTCTGACTAATAATCGCCTTTGTTCATACGACAGCTGATGTACAGAATGCAATAGAGCTACCTGACACAGGCAGGGTTACTTTTTAAAGAAAGGTCCCACAGTTCCAAGGCCTGGTTACAATGGCTTTTTTATTGCTTATTTGCACAACTTTCTGAAAATACTGCAGAAGTCATTTTTATTTTGAGGCATTCTAGCTAATAAAGGTTTGAGAAAAGTAGAAGTAAGCAATTTATGAAATTACCAGACAACGGTTTCTGATTTACACAGCTACAGTATTTTAGTACTAGTGATACACTTCTAAGGAGTGGGTGAGTGCAGGAGATGCTGGTATCCAACTGCTGCACATCTTTAATTTGCAATAGGAATATAACCAAAAAGGCTCCTGAGAGAATTCCACTCCTTTCTTTTTCATGTTCTGTTGGAAACCTTGTTCCTCCTCAAGAGCATCCTGCACACAATGTCCCTAACAGAAGAGATGTGAATCAAAGAGTATAAAAGATGACAGAACAAACTCTCCCTTTAAAACTGCTTTCCAAAGAAACTGCACCAGAGCTCAGAGAGCAGATCCCCCAGCCTGCCTCGATGGCTCCCAGACTTTGTTAAACCCCCATGCCCATCTCCACCCATGGAGGCAATTAGATGGTTCACAGCAGTGCTTTGGTTTTGGCTGAATTCCTATAAATGAGCTCAGAGATGCCGAAAAGAGATGGAGAAAAGCAAATTTTCATCTTTTGCACCTATATGTAGGTACATTAGAGCTAAACAGGTAAAGTGGCTGAAAGAGAAATACAACGTCCGGGTCAGACTTCAACTACTCACAGCCCAGGTTTTCCTACGTAATGCATTTCTCCCCACAACTTTTTCTTTGCTTTTGAATATGAGCAGATGCTGAAGTGGTAGAGCACCTACTTCTTCAGCATCTGCAACTCAGAGGATGTGTACAGAAGCTAAAAGAAAAACATGATGATTGATTCTTCCACAGCTCTACGTCTGTGGCTTTCCAGCCATAAACAGGTGTTTTTGTAAGACTGACATAAGGTAGATATTTTCACATGTATTGGGTCCTACAGTTCTGCGTAAGAACCTTTGAATACCCAATCTAGACATAGTAAAAGTCGCTTAAATGCAGAAAGCTACATTCTAAAGCTTCATCATTAGAAGATAAAGCAGGATGTGAAACTACTTCCTCCAGTTTTTTGCTTTTTTGAGGACATAAGCATGTAACAAGCCAACCTGGCATCCAAGCTTGTGCAACTACTGAGGACAGAGCCACGTGTGACCCTGCTGCTGCCACAGGTGCTCCTCAGTCAGCCAATGGCTGAGCCCGGCTGTGGGCAGAAGAGGGCGGAGGATTGTGGCCTGCGTGACACCAGGCATACCCTGAACAGCCCGTTTCCACCCTGTCAAATGGAAACACTGATAGGGTTTGCTGGCCCCGTCAGCCTGTTCCAACTGACTCACGTTACTCGTGTGTTCTCTGGTAGAAGTCAGCAGACGTGCAGGGGACACACTGCAGGCTACAGGCATTCTATGCGCTTCCTAATGCCACCCTGTGAGACAATTCAGGTAGCAGATTTCAGACTTAAGTCTAACCATTGACACCAGGTCCACGCTGAAGGGAGGCAGCATACAACATTCTGCTGGCAATTTTCCCTTTATTTTTAATTTTTTTTTTAATTTGTAAGCCTCTAGGAGTTTCTCAGCAATAATACCACAATTCTATTTAGAAACTGCCCCTACACATGTGCTGTTGCTTAGTACGTAAACCTGCCTTCTGCCATCACCTGTCCCAGGCCACAGGGTCTCCGGGGTGTGTGGACACCATGCTGGAATTGCCAACTTGAGGAGACCTCAATGGCTGCCTGTGAATACAAAGCCAGAAGAGATCGACATGAATCAATTCTGCTTTTCTCTCGAGGTGGGAAGACAGCAGTTGTTCAAATGGCCTTCTCATTGCAGTATTTTATTAACTTCAGCATGACAAAGTGGGCTTGAAATCACAGACTTCTTTGAATGTAAATCCTTTGATGTTATGTATTCTGCCCAAGATCCATTTATGTCAAAGAGCCCAAGACACTTCTCAAGCTCTCGCTCTTTAGTCACAGCAACAAATAAAGAAAGCCTTTGAATGCGTTATCTAATATGCATATGATGACATGTCATAGCCAGGTCTTTTTCCAGCTCCTGGAGTAATTGAACTAAACTAACAATTAAATCAGAAAATATCATTAAAACTAAACTTACCCCCTGCCTGCAAAAAAATACGCTTCCTTCTCCGCGGACAAACACCTCATTTAGAGGTACCAATTGAGATAACTCTTAATTATAGCATCCAAATCATATTTTAGTTATCCAGCCAGTCTGATTAACATTGTTCTACGAAATGCTAAGCACCTTATCTTCAGTAAAAGACCACCTAATGAGCTCCAGCTGTTCTTTACAAAACCTATAGCAAAATGTAAAAATCCCTACACAGTGGGTCTCAAATGCAATGCGCCTGTGTAATATCAGGCTTTAATTTTGTTTTATTTTATAACTGGAATTGTGTCTAAAGCAACGCATTACAACCTGTCCCTCTCCACCACCAAACTGGAGGCACAGCTTGGAACACAGCTCCCTGCTTTTAGGATTGAGCCCATTAGGGTTACTCTCCTCAAGCCGCAGCAGCCACATATTGATTACAGCCTCACTCCCAACTTCACAACCTTTGCCATTCAGCAGCAGGAACTAGCAGCAGAAATAGCTGATGGTAAGCTGAGCTTTGGCCTTCAGTTTGTGGCCGTTGTGACAGTTTCTGGCTGCTACTGCGTGTCTTCCTCCATTATCCAATCCAGATGCATATTTCTGACAAAGTGCGGCCGAGCAAAACATTTCTGTGTTACATGACATGGAAAAGAAGTTTTTGATCTACCTGGGGCTGTGCACTACAGAAGGGAACTACAGAACTGTTCTGCAGCCTCACGCTTAGCACTGCTACGGAGCACCTCACAAGCACACGGGAATATTAACCATACAGTCATGAAACAAATGGTTAACAAGTGATCTATCTCAAATAGCAAGAATCCCCTAGATCCCAAAGAACATGTCTTAGTCACAGAATTATGGGCTTTCCAACAAGTTTTCTTGAAACATTCCAAGGGAGGATAGTGGAGAAAAAGGCATAAGAACTAAGTAGCCTTCTAGTATTATAGGCATTTATCCATATTTCCACAAGTGACAGTCCTTGCCACAGTGAATATTTACAATATCCCATTAATAAACTGAGATACGAAAAACAACTATAAAGCTCAAAAATTAGCATAGTTTTAGTAACTACTGTGCTTCACACACAGTTCTCTATGTAAAAGCAGAGATCAACACTTTACAGTAAGCACAGCTTTAAGTTCAAACAGGCACTATATATTACAGTCCTCCCACTATATTTAGCAACAATTGGCTGCTAGAGAAAGACTTCTTCCAAAAATAAAATAAAGGACTTCGTATCATTAAGTGCTCACATGTAAGGAAAATTACAGTATTATCACAGTTATCAGAGTCTTGCAGGGCCAAAAGAGATATGAAGTACCAGAACGCAAGTGGAGAGAGGGCCATCTGGAGAGGAGGAGAGATGGAAAAGAAGAGCGTAAAGAATGAAGTTCATACTGACAACTTGGTTTAGGGAAGTTAGTTATGAAGCTTGTTACTCATCCTCTCTCTCTCATAAGACCACTAAATTCAAAATCTTTAGAAAACTAAATTCTTAATTACAATGGTCATTATGTTCTTTGGCTGTAGGAGTTACATAAGACATAATAAAATACTACCGTAGAACAATTAAAATTTACTAATGCTTTTCTAATTCAACTGATTCACTTATTCGGTCTGTCTGACAAAAAATAAAGATCTGCTGTAAGTAGGTACACATTCCTTTTGGAAACTTGTACTACATGTGAAAATTTCTTCTTGAAAGAAAACAAAATTTATATTTAACAAAATATAAAAAGTGAAAGCCAAAATGTTACTGTTTGGCTTTCCCTAAAACATGCTATATCAACATAAGTAAAGAAACATTTTGTGCTGTATACTGAAACGTTGCATTCTTGGAGACCAACGCCTCTAATTTCCCAAAATTAAAACGTTCATAGTGTTCCATAAAAACCTGCCAAGCTCCAGAAATGAAGATTTCTCAATGTTTAATTTCTACAAGGTTAATCCATACATTGTGAACCCACTCCCAGAAGCGTAAGCTTGCTCAGGATAATACAAGAGCTGCAGAAGTGGAGGAAACAACTGCTCCCAGACCACTGGTACTGTCTCAGGGATGCTAAGGTGGTGGAGCAACAGAAGCAAAAGAACAATTCCTACTGACAGCGGCAGATCAATCAGAGAGTGATTCACTTGTCACTTGTTTGCCACTTTCTTCCACACCTTGTGCAACTTCTCTGCCCACAGGCTAACCTCTACCACTGCTGAATTCCCACACAAGAAGCACTGACATATTGTTGCACGAGTTTACTTCCAACCAGCTCACCTCTTAAAAGCCTATTTCTTCCATAGGAGTCAGAAGACGAGCAGGGAATTGACATGTTTTAGAGTACTGGATACCTGAATAAGAACCTGAATCAGGAGTTCTAAGACTTTGGGTCGTGAATAAATAATTGTCATGCCACTCATCAGTATCAGCATAAGTATAAGCCTCTTTATACGCAGGAGCAACATTGTTACTAACCTTGCCCAGCATCTGAGAGAAATCTAACTGAATACTTTTAAGATAATGTATCAAGATCAATAAAAAGCAGTAAGAATGTTGATTCAGGAGTTTATAAATCAAACTCAACGCTCAGACCACTAAGCCATCCCATGTATCACTTCTGTTTCATCATAAAGAAGTCTTAGAAATGAATTTGAGCTTTATTTTCAAGTTTTATTGCTTCTAAATGATTATGTTGAAGGGAAGGAAAGCAAACAAGGCATTCATGCTCAAGGAAAACAATTCACTGATAGATACTGGAAGCGTCTTCCCTCATTTCAATGCACATGATGCACATATAACAAAACCATGCACAGCTCTCTTTGCTGGAAAGAGGGCATTCTTTCATCTCTTCGGTAACCAAATAGCTGCAAATATCCCAGGTGGAAGAAGAGAAGAGTTCTTTTGTAAAGAAATAAAATACACTTCTTAAAACAAATCACATCTGTGTGCAAAAAGGATTGAAAAGGGAAAGCTAAAATAAAAACACACACAAAAGTTCGAATCTGAACACTGCTCTAGTTCTATAAAACAGGACCAACCTTTGGCTTCTAATGGAGGTTCTAACCTATCTAAACTGAGGGGATACTAGGGCTGGTAACCGAGAGCAAGTTCCACAGAGCCCTGTGCTCATGTAAGGATATTAAAGGACATTCACTTTAAGTCCAGAGGAAAGGGCAGCCTCTGTCTTCTCAGGCATTCCCACTCCTGCACCACCAGCTGGGCAATTCTGAGGTCAGCATGAGCAGATGCTGGAATGTGACCCAGCCAGATGCAACCTGGCCAGAGGAGTATCCCTAAGAGCACAAGGGCTCACTGAGCAATTACGTGTGCTGACATAAAGAAGGGGTTAAGATTGTGCATCCCAGATTTCATCCAGCTTTTTGTGAATTTTGTTTTATTTCAGCACTGACTAGCAAGGGCTCAGGAGGCAGGTGGCTCAAACAGTGAGCACATGGGTGGTGACTCCCTGAACTTCTCCATCTCCACTTTAGCACTGGCTGCTGACCATTTCCTCTCTGTCTCTCCTGCTCGGTGCCGCTCCACTAAGTCAGCTCCCTTTTGCTTCCCTTTCCCTGAGCACTGCTTCCTGCCCACGTTTCCTACCACACTCCCCAGAACCAGTTTGCTTCCAGCCCTTCCTGTGAGCCTCACATTGGTCAAAAGGAAGATTTGCACAAAGAGATGCTTTAATTATGGTGGTGGTTGCTGGAGGGGGGGGGGGGGGGGGGGGGCAGGGAGGGATTCAGGAATGTTTCTCTCTCCTAAGCTTCTAATCTTTAAAGTGTTGACCAAAAAAAAAGTACCAAATATTTTTAGATAACAGCTCAAGTGAAAAACCCAGCAGTTTGATCCCCAAGCCCAGACCACACTACCACTTGTAAAATACGTATCCACAGAATTAAAAGAACGTAGACATCTAGAAAGATGAGAATCATAGGATCGTAGAATGGCCTGGGTTAAAAAGGACCTCAAAGATCATGCAGTTTCAACTCCCCTGCTATGTGCAGGGTCACCAACCACCAGACCAGGCTGCCCAGAGCCACATCCAGCCTGGCCTTGAATGCCTCCATGGATGCGGCATCCACAACCTCCTTGGGCAACCTGTTCCAGTGCGTCACCACCCTCTGCGTGAAAAACTTCCTCCTGTGAGCATAAAGAAAGCAATGGCAGGTACAAATATATTTGATGCAATTCTCAGACGTTGTTCAAGTGATACCATCTCTTTTAAAAGATCTCATTCCAGTAAGTTAGCTTCATAACTGACTGAATTATCAGTTGTTTCATTACAATTTGATTTTGAAAATTCCAAAGTCGAAAGCATTGTCCCTCTGAACCGAAGGAGGAAACAGCCTCTAAAGGCAAATATTAAAAATCCAACTTCAAAGGCAAGGTTTCCACCAGAGTGGAAACAGGTACATCTGTACATCTACTGTAGTCACAGGATAGGAAGAGGGGGCACTTATGCCAGCAAAAGCTAGTAAGTGTAAAACCAACGTGCCTCAAATTCCACATGTAAAAGCAGGATGGAAGACCAGGAGGACCCACAAAAAAACACAAGAAATTACTAATTCAGCTGCAACTTACTCCTTAATAAAATTGTCACTGCATTTAAAGAAAGACAAAATAAAAGCCAAGTGTTTCTCCTTTCATTTATTCAAACCTTACAGTGTTTTATGTTATGTAAGCTGACAATGGTACAGATAGGAGGGTTCTTTCTACAATATCAGCTTTCAATCATGAAGAAAGCTTCCCTGAAACAACAGATTTAAATTTGTTCAAACAAATATAAAGCATAAGAATGTGTTCAGTCATGGAAAAAGAAGATGACCGCCAAATCCCACTGGAAGCGACCACCAGCAGATGAAAATACAGTATTTAAGAACTGAAGAGCAGCACAATTTAAGAATATTTCCAGTTAGGCAATTCCCCAGATAATCCAAATGATTCCAAAGGGAAAACACATTCGAGTCACTGACGTATCATAGAAAGTTTCAACATAATCATGCTGAGGAACAAGTCTGGTAACTCTTAAGCCTTCGAAATCGGTATGCTGATGCAGACTTGTATTTTTATGCTAATGCTGCAAACTAGCTCTACCCAAAACTCCACAGCAGATAATTTAATGGCACAAATTATTCTCATTCCAGTCAAATCACGGCACCTGAGGGAATAGGTATTCCTGAAGCTGCTTGTACCTCCTCAACACTTAAAAAAAACAAACAGAAAAAATCTGTAGCAGAACAATCTCAAAACTACAAATCTTTGGCCCAAAGGCCTACTCACTTCAGAACCACTCTAACCTCCCATGAGTAAAAGCACACACAGCCTTCTGAAGGCTGAGGAGAAAATAAGTTTTTTGATCTCTTGATACCAATTATTAGACTGCAATATATCTACAGAGTTTCATAACACCAACTTTTGTGTCTTGGCAAAAGCATTAGATATCAGTTACTACAGCCTTTGAGAGACCTGGATGTGAACCAGCTCACAGCTGAACTAAGTTATCAGTGCCCCAAGATACCAACTAGGAGTGAAAGAGCCTCGCTATCAAAACAAGAAGTGTCCATCAGCAGTTTTGGGTTGTTTTTTGTTGTTGTTGTTGTTGTTTTAATTTTTTGGAGCCGTTTTCCTTATTTACAAGAAAACAATACAAAGAAAATTCTAAGCCTTCAATATCTGATAAAGTTTTCTCTGGAGAGGTGGGATATTGCTTATGAATATTTGTTCATAGGAAAAATCCTAGACACCATTCGTTACTGAATAAAATTCCATAACGCACAGTGAAAGCTAATTAGTAATGCAAAGACAGTAAGGAGATGAGGAGTCCTTCTCCTGACTATTCCCAGGCATTAAAAAATGCAAGTACTCAGGAAAATCAACTTAATTTGAGCGTGCCAGTAGTACTGACTGAACATGCACTCTCTGCTGAGTTAGGATATCGCTTCAGATCACTCTAGTTGATAACAGTTTGCATTAATACCCCTCTCCATCCTGGTATATCCAAGTACAAATTATGCTGAGGCAACGTAAGCACGAAGTTTTAATTGCAGAAAGGCCCTGTAACTGGGATGAGTCTGCTGATGACTCAGCTGGACTTTCCCTGCCTCCTCCCCTACAAGGAAGGGCAGGAAACATCAAAAGAATGCATTTATGCTGAAGAGAGCCAAGAGTTATCACGGAAAGCCAAGTCACACGGCCACAGGTAAACAAGACAGAATAAATCTGGTAGTGAACTGGTAACACGAAACAAAAACCTTCTCCAAAAGAGACTGGGCACCTTTAACATGGGATTCTTCAATCCTGGCAGCACCGCTGTAGAGTCCTACCATTTAATCTCGTATCAAAGCTATTACCGTAACTGTTTGTTGTTTAAGTATTCCTATATTTGACTATAAATAACATAGATCACTTCATGTTTATGGTACACACTTAACGAATAGGGCTCGAAACTTCAGCCTACACAGTAGCCAGCAGCTGCTGTAAACAAGAAGTTCCGTAGAACAAGACGCCCAGCATAGCTTATTCTTGGCAGAAAAAAACTCTTACACTCAAATACTTTCAACAATTTTTGAAAGTGTTGATATTTAAGAGCAACTATACAGTATCAGAGTGCCCCTCCCCAAAGGCCTATCCAACCTGATATCCCATCTCTGATAAATGTGTGGAAGAGTAAAAGAACTAAAATACACATATACAGGAGATGTATCTTGAGAATGAATTCTGCCACTTGCTTATGTCTTCACATTTATCCAACCCTGATGCATTTTTCCACACAACATCTCTGAGATCAGCATCTTAACGTACTGTTTTGAGCTCGCCACCTGACAATTTGCTGAACCTCCTTAAAGCATCCAGGAGACAGACAACCTTTTCCATGCACCCATATTGCTCACAGTTTCAAAGCTGCATCTTTCCTTCTCTCCAAACCATCACTCTCTTCCCTTTGTTTACTGAGACCTAAGGAAGGGACTCAGAGCTGCACAGCACTTGCTACATAGGCATACCATGCACATATGCACCAACACGACAGCAATCTGTGTTTTGCTCTCCACTGCTTCTATAGCAATGCCTACTGCTCTGTTTCTTTGACTGTCAGATCACATTTTCAGGTAGTCATCCAATAACCAGGATTCTCTTCCTAATTTCGTTAGACATTCAAACTGCCCAAGCATCATGCCTTGACTTACACAGCTTACAGCCAAGCAATTGATGTTCTTGTCATATTTCCAATCATTTAGCTTCATTACTGCAGGCTCCACCTCACTCCTGCACTTGGCACTCAGCTTTGAGCACGTTAAAGACAGCAGCAAATTTTGCATGCGACTTTCCACTCTTTTCCACGTCATTTATGAATATTTTGGAGGGCAGAAGCTGACCAGCCCAACACAAATGCCTCCCCTGTGAAAACAAACAAGTTGCTCCTACCCTCTGCTTTGTACCTTAGCCAACCAACTGGCCACCACAGAACCTGTCTCCCCACCCCACGGCCTTTGCTGAAGTACATTTCCAAAATAGGACTTGAAAAAATCAAGCACATGGACTGAATGTCCCAACACTATGGTGGTGCATGTAAATACCTATAACTCAACTGAAGCCAGGAACTCACTGCTAACAAGGTCCTAATAACCACATCTAGCTGTCAGCTATTAATCTAGCCCCGCTGAGGTGTCAATCACCAGCTGTACCTCTCAGCCAAAATAAGTAGCAGTTTTGTACACACAGAGAAATAAAGAACTCTAGAATCGACACAGCAATTCTTTTCAAGTTAAAAGCAAAAGAACTTCACTTTCCTTCCAACGTATCTAAAAACAAAACAGTAATTTGGTTAACCACAAGTATTACAGCCTTCCCATGATAAGGCTAGCTTCAAATCACTGAAAAATAATTACTAAGATGGATTCTGTTGATTTAAAAATACACAGTGATTTTCATTTCACTGCCTAAATTCATTTTGTTGATTCATTTTATACAAATGAAATCAAACCAGTCATTTAAATAACTGTTGCTCAGAGAACAGTTTTCTGCCAGCTGACACGAAGGAGAAACCACGACAGAGGCAGGATAGCTGCAGATTCTGCATTCAATCTTAAGAGCAGGGTTTTTACACATCTGCATTTCTTTTCCCCAGGGGGTGAGGAGGAGCTGGGCTTTCGTTGACTTGAACAATTTCTATTTGATCCAAACAGTTTTCCAGGGGGAAATGCCTGCCTGTCAAGCGTTTCATTACTACAGTCAGATCTCAAACTAATTACTTAATGGGAAGGTATGTTAACAATAACTTTTACCGAATGAAAACTTAACAAGTAGGTTAACAAAGAAGTTACTTGGCTAGCTACAACTGTTTGAATTACTGATTTTAATCAAATAACTTGAGTTATAGTGTGGTTTTCCTCTAATTATTTAGTTTCAGCACTTACCTTCAAGTTATTCGTCTGCAGTTCAGAACTCTGAAATAGTTTGCACAGCTCATTTAAGAGCTGAGCTGTATTTTACCTCGTCGGTCAAAAGGAAATGAATGCCCCAAGAACATTTAAAACGCGCTCCCATTCTACAAGCAGACGTTCTCCTCCCAAACCATCTGCTGCTGCTAAAAAGAAGTTTACTGGATGATCAGATGAAATCACAGAATTAACTCCACTACTGAAGACCGCAGCTTTAGAGCACAGCCCTTATTACAGTCATCTTAAGTCTCCCCACATCTCGTCCATCACTAGCTGTCAGTAGATATCAGTAATGCTGGGTTTTGTCCCTTTAGTTTTGCGAGTCTTATATGACCATTTCCACAATTTTCTTTCAAGCTTTTTTTTTTTTCCTGCTGGATGTGTCAAGCTCTTTTTAGGGCAAAAAACCAAGCATCTCATCTCATACTCCTTTTCCTGAACCCTAAGACTTTTTTCTGTACACATTTCTCCACACTGTCATGCACCCTTTTCAAAATTTCTGCTAGTTCTCTTGGATTTTTCAATGCAGCCTTGAGCGCTCTCCACTTCTGGGCTGCTTAGCCACGCAGTCAGTAACACAAGAGGCACCATTAAGAACTAACCAGGAACACATCACCCTATGGCCATGCAAGAAGGGTTATTTACACTCTCCAAACAAAGTGTGCACATGGAGGTGGGGGGGCAGGGGGGAAGAGGAAAGGCCACCATATGTACAACATTTCACACCTATTTTACGGGAGGCAGGGGAAAGAAAGACAGCCATGAAGACACAGTGCCCCCTTTCAAGGGCAGAGCTTCCTCCTCCTTCCAATGAGGACTCTGCCCTTTCCCTCACCCCGAGGTACCACTTATCTCCGAGGACCAGATCACCCTACAGCATGCCCTGTGCTACCCCCTTGGAAAATGTGGAAGCCTCTCCCAGCTGCTGAGCTGCTCCATCCACCACTCCTCGTCAGCTGCCTCTCCACAGCACATACATCTGATTCCCAGACCCACCTCATGCTGTGCGGAGCAGCGAACAGAAGCAGCCGGCAGGCAGCAGAGGAGGGGACTGCTGAGCAGCTGCCTTCCTCGCAGTCCTGGGACACTGGCTAGGGACAGCTGTTTTTATGATTTATTATATATTATTTATGGCTGATTGTAACATCGTATCATTATGACTGCATTCCAACAATTGTCTCCAAATATTTATGGGCAGAGCTACTTGGCATTAATTACTGAGTGGCTTTAAAAATAATTAAGCCTCTGATATCTTGGCCACCTATTCATTCAGAACCAAAACCTCTACAATGATTGACTGATAGAGCCAGAGGCAAGCCATGGCAAACCCAAGGATCCCAAAAGGCACTTTTGCGGCTCAAGCTTAATGTACTAACATGCAGTCAAAACTCACTAAGCTACAGAGGGATGAAGACGTTTTACTGTTTCTAGCTTTTAATTGAAAAATAACGTGGAAGCAATATATTTTTCATCAAAACTCAGCAGATCACAGCCTCAGTAAAATAGAACTTCTGCCTTACTTGAGATTTTATTTAAGCCTCAGAAGATTTGATTTTAGACTGATTCACGTCTGCTGTCTTCTGCTGCATAAACTGCTGCCCCACCACTTCTCAACTGCATTACTTTGTGATGAAATAAGTTCATCTTGAACATTTTTACACACATGAAAATTTCAGTTTTAACTTAAAAACAATAAAAAAGAGAACAACATTTAGTATTTAAAGAAGCAGTTTGACTAAAACAAACCCCTTATAATACACACTCCTTTTAGCAAGCTGCAGATACAGAAATTATTAGCTTAGAGTACCCACACGTGCTTTCCATTTCGCCCTCAAAAGAACCAACGAGAAATTAAAGCAGCAGTACTCAGTTTGTCCTGGTGCTATATCATATTTCAGTCTATCCATAAAGCCATCCTGTAATAATTACTGTAAAAACATTAGCGAGCCACACGGACCTTATTTTACCTTTAGCTTCTGTGTACCAAGAAAGTCACATAATGAGCAAAAAACCAGGGTAGTCAAGCAAGAACAACTGCTTAGAAGCCACAGATCTCGTGCATAGTCAAACGCATTTACAATAATGCAAAACGTTTTTTTATTCATCGGAAGCAGCTTACCTGAAGGACAGGCACTTTTTGCGGTGTGTTTTGTGGTGACTGGTGAAGCTGTGCCCAAGGCTGATGATGAGGATGTGGTGGCGGTGAAGACTGATGATGTATCCCTGGATGAGGCTGCATGGGAGGACAGGTTGGCATTTGCTGTTGAAAAGACTGCTGTTGACTAGGAAGCTGCTGGCCAGATATTAGTCGCTCTTGTATTGCTTGTGGATCCGCAAGGCCAACACCTGGACAACCATTTGGTCTCATGTGCCCACCCATCTCCCGTGGTGTTGAAGACATACCCATAAAAGGACGATTCTGTTGCATGTTTCGGGGGCCCATATTCCTTTGTCCAATTCCCATGGCACCAGGGGGCTGGTGTGATGGCTGAGGATGGGGTATATTTGGATAACTGCCAACTTCCATTGGTATTCCAGCGCTACCAGGCCTAACCTGTGGAGGAGGCGTACCTGCTGGATTACTCATTGCTTTCATAGGTGACATGGGAGGTGGAGAGGCATAAGTTCCCTGAGGCTGTGAAGGGTGCATAGTTTGCGTGTTCATTTGGTTAAGTGAGCCACTAGGGTGGATGGGTTGCTGGTGCATTAGTCCTTGACCACTGTTTGATGGAAATCCTACAGCATTTGGGTATCTTGGTACAGACTGATTCATTGGAGTGTTATTTGTAAGGCCTAAATTCTGATTCATCCCTGTATTATTAACTAATCCCTGATTAAGGTTACTGTAAGGATATCGAGAATACTGCCCTGAGTTGTTTATAGTAGGTGAGGGTACCGTCTGGCTCCGAGAACTAAAATTAAGTGTTTGCGGCCTAACAGCACCCTGCTGGGGAGGATTAGGGGAGAATCTGGGGCTGTGGGCTACTGATTCTCCATGGAGAGCAGTGGGGGGATGGTGGTGAAATTGCTGGACAGAGTGTCGCAAAGAAGGTGCCATACTGGGATTCTGCTGGGGCACATGAGACAAGTGGCCAGGTCCTGAGGTGGCAATGAAAGGGTTTCCCTGATTGAGGCCTTCTTGGCCTTGAGAAAACTGGTTCATCCTCTGCTGTTGCGGCTGACCGTGCTGTTGCATTGAAAAATCACCACGAGCCATGTAGTTTCCCATCTGCTGCATGTGCTGAGGATGGCCCTGCCCCGGGGGTCCGGAGGGCGCTTGTGGCGGCTGTGTCGGTTGCGGCTGTTGCTGCTGCTGCTGGTATGGTGCTCTTATCTGGTCTGGCACTTGAACTGCCCGCGGCCCCCACATCGAGCCACTGTCTACGAAGGGTTGCCCGTGTCTTTCGTTCTGCATGCTGGGATAGACTCCCATCTGACCACTAGCACCGCTGCCATGAGGAACCTGAGGAACGGGAGGGTTGTGATACTGTGAATGAGGAGATGCTATACCATTCCCAGGGGCATTGCTTATCATCCTGTTCGGCTGATCCATCAGGTGCATTTTCTGCTGTTCGTATTGATTATAGTGATCAAAATGGGTCAACTTCGCTTGATTTTGATTTGCAGGGGGATGATGAAGAGATGACTGTAAAGAGGGAAATCCTTGATCCATGGGCATTTGCTGCCCCATAGGATTTACTGTGTTTTCAGGATATCCACATTCTCCGAGACCTTCCAGCCCTTCACTGAAAATATTCCCATCTTCTCCAAACAGACTCATCATTCCTGGATCTGCCATCTTTTTGCAGCACACAGCTCCTTGGAGCTACAACTAGAACGCTAGTCTGTGCTTCACCTCGGCGAGGTGTTTTGTCCTCAAAGCCTTTAATCCTCAACTAATCTCCTTCATGTCATTCCATATTTCCTTAATTCTTTTGGACCACGCAGTGTCAGGCAAAGTCTGGTTACTGCTCCTAGAAGCGGGGGAAGGGAGAGAAAGAAAGGAAAATGTTGAAATAAGTAACATCAGGCAACAGAAAGATAACACAGTTGACTGTTTTCTGCACAAAAGACAGCTAGTTTCAGCCCCCGAAACACATCTCAAAAACCTATTTCACTTTAAGAAGCTTGCATTGTCTTTATCAGAGGCTTTATTATGATAGAGAGTTAGGAAGCAAGCAAAACACTACCCTTAACCTTAAATTAATCCATTCACTACACTTCCTAGCGTTCCTTTCTTGGGTGGAATAGAACAAAAGAACACAACATGCAGCAGCAGCAGCTGCCACAGCAGGTAGGCAGATGCATGAATATAGCCAAGCAGCCCATCTGCCGAACTAAAGCCCTGAAAACGCTCTAGTTACCAACAGCATGTCCTTAACCTTATTCCCTTGAGCTACGTAATCAGATGAGCAAGCAGAAGCACCAAGTCCTGCGACAGACTAAAGTTAGTCATACAGAGAACAGATTTTTCAACACACAGAGGTGACCCTTGAAAATATACCGAACTCCAAGACTCAACTTAATGTTTAAGGGAAAAATACATATATTTAGCTGGGATTTTTTTTTTTTAATATATAACTTATCTTAACAAAATTATAAACTGAAAGACAGCTTGACATGTCCACCCATTTCAGCAAAACTATATGCTTAAATTCTTCATTTTATGACACAGTGCATCACTGAATCCATGCCATTATTTCCTTAACACCATCACTACCCTTCATTATGCATCTTCAAGTAACCACGGGACAAATAGCAACCACGGCAATACAGAAGACCACACTAAAGTTTTGTTCTGCTCAAATTTACTATCTGTATAACTCACTAAGGAGAATTAGCTATGGTAAAAGAAATTAAATAATAAAACAGTATGCAGTTGGACTTGGGGTGGGGGAAATGCTGTAACACATGTTAACACCACAGCTTCAGACAATTTCCAGGTTAGTTTTTTTCACAGGAAGCCTGGTGTGTTCTGAAATGCCTCCCTTTCCCCACAACTATTCTGTCTGAGTTTGCTTTTTATGGCTCAAACTAGTTGGTCTAACACCACTATCTTTCCTTCCTAGAACAAGAATTTTAGATGCTATGGCTATGGAAATAAACTTGAAGCTGGTAGTCAGCAAAGCCCAACCATACAGCAAATAAAAACAATACAGCTATTGCTGCACTGTTGTCATTATTTAGTAGAAACCACACTTGCAGATATTGACCTGTCCTTAATAATCAGCAATCACATAAAACCAGGTTTACCTACACGTACATTCACATCTCACATTTTGTTGCAGAGAAGGGATGCTTTCTGTCACTTTGGATGCAAAATGCCAAGCTGGACTATTTCAACTGGAGGCAATTTGTCCCAAACAAGTTTTAGGGAGAAAATATCAGCACATTCATTACACTTCTTGCAGTCATTGTCAAGAGGAGCTTCTACAGCATGAAGCAGAGGGCACAAGGAAAAGCACAAGCATTTATCACTCCTCTTAAAATAGCATTTGAATGTCACCTTTAAAACTACACTCTTAAATCTCTTTAGTGCTCAGCTGGGATATTAACACTTATATTTCTAAATCACTTGAGGGTAAATTCCTACGAGCCACCTTCATGTCTCTTAATAACTATTTCTTTTGATTTCATTTCCTTTATTAAGCAAAAGCCATCTGTAGCATTTCTCACCTCAATCAGTTTATTAAAACACGGCGTAAGAAGGCTCCAACAAAGCAAGAAAGAGCTTCCTTGACTGAAACGAGCTTTTTGCATTAGCCTGCTCCAGAGCAAGGCATTTGGTCATGGTGAAAATCCCTGCAGTGATTCAGGAACACCCAAAGACCTGTGACATTGCATGCTGCAGTAAGGAGCTGGCAAAGCTGGGCAGTATCACATACCACGGGTCTCTACCTAATGGAGCAGCCTCTTGGCTTGGAAATGCTAAGAAGCACAGCGCACTGCTCCTGTCACCTCCCAGCCTCTTTCTGGGCAATATCAAACTTGAGATCAGTCGAGGATCTCTCTCCCACTCAACAACTAAGCCTGCATACATTCACAGAATTCTGGACAAGTACGAATTTGTGCTGATTTCAGTAGGTAAGGCACTAAAATGACCACTCAAAGGCAGATGTGCTCTACCCCCCCTGAAACTCTTATGAAGTTTCACCATAACACAACCCAACTCCACAAGAAGAATTCTCACTTTCCTGTTTGCCATGGATAAGTCAACAGCATCTCCAGAAACACAGTTACACAAATAAGACACTCATTTGAATCTGCTTTGCTTACTGTTTGTCAGTTGACAGGCTTCCAATAAAACTCAGGCGCTAGTCAGCCACCAACAGTCAACATCAGCAAACAGTAGTTAGGGCCGGCTACTCTACCCACAAAACCAAGTTAAAGTAGGGTAAGGGTTGTGTTTGCACAAACACACCTCAACTCTGCCCAGGCTGACTCCAACACAGTTTGCAGATCTGTGTTAGGACCTGTATGGAAGGAGACGCACTGTGGAACCCAGAACACATCTGCTTTCCTCAGCACAGGGTCCTTAAAAAGAAAAGCAACTTTTTATGGTGCAGTTTGTATGCAAACAAATCCATCATCTAAATTAAGAGAGAAAACACTGTTTGCCACTATTTATGATTTCAGCTCTGCGTTTTTATCTGAAGCGTGAATTGGTTTCATGCCTGTGCTGTTAATGCTAAAGCTATTAGGTTTGGAACACAGCACAAGAATGCATTTGAGAAGTTGTCTCCAAGCCATAGCAGTATTTCTTCATTTAAGTTTGGCTTTAGATTTATGGCTGCAGTCCTTTACAGTCAGCTGTGCTCCCACCAAACCTTATTCTACTTCCCCAAATAAAACAGTCACCCCTCTGATGTGATATACGGCTAACAGTGCGTGTTTAAGAATGAACAACAGTAGCAGTTAGGGTCTGATCAGAACAAGTTAACCACCTCTTGATAAGAAAACAGTCGATGCTGGAATTTCCTAGTAAGCTCTCAACCTTTTATGTTAACAGGATAGATGCCTTCCAGATAGTTAAGCAAGTCACAAGAGTCACAGCCTTATCATAAGTTACGATCGTTTCTTCCCTTTTTCCACTGTAAGCAATGTTATTTCCCTGCTTAAATCCTCCAGGCTCATAAAAGTAAAAAAACAACCACACCGCAGGTGTACACAAAGGTAAGTCCTCTACCAAGGTGTAATTCTAGCTAACGTGTTTCCTAGGAGAATCTTTAGATGGAATTTTTTCCACACAGAGAGTGGTGACACACTGGAACAGGTTGCCCAAGGAGGTTGTGGATACCCCATCCCCGGAGGCATTCAAGGCCAGGCTGTATGTGGCTCTGGGCAGCCTGGTCTGGTGGTTGGCAACCATGCACACAGCAGGGGGGCTGAGACTAGATGATCATCGTGGTCCTTTTCAACCCAGGTCATTCTAGGATTCCATGATTCTAAAGCAGTACAGTTCACTTTCCCATGAAAGTAAGCATACTAACATCAAGACTGGATCAAGACTGACCACCATGTAAGCTCAGCCCAAAAATGGTGTGGGATTTTTTCTGTTTGTTTGGTGGGCTTTGTTGTTGTTGTTTTTAATTACATAGTTTAGAAATATAGATTTATTCATTATCTTCTCAACTACCCCGTAAGTTAAAAACAACTGAAATTCACAAATCAATGTCTATTTTCCAGGTACAAAGGAAAGACCATCTGAATCAGGTATACTGCTGAGTAAACACGTGAATATGTAACAGAATATTAAAAAAGAAAAATCTTAACCAAACTCACAGATTTTGCTATGAAATTCTATAGCTTTTCTGTTCCTGAACATGAGAGTCTGCATCAACCAGACTGAACTCAAAGAGTCAATGAATATATTTCCTTAACGCTGCCCAGACAACCTACTCCTATTCACAGCAATTGTATGATCCCAACCACCAGGACACAGCCGATTGCTTAACAACCCTGTTGTCTCAGCAGACAAAGCTTACATTTACTCTAGTCCACAGCACTGCAGTCCTAAACAGCCAGACTTCACATCTAAGTCATAGTTAACCATTGCTTGACTTAGTATTTCAGAGCCCAGCAGCCTTAGGCAGCTTCCCACTTTTACGAGTGGAACAAAACGGGCTGCTGCATAATCATAACCCGATCTAGTGCTGAGGACACTAAAACCTGAATTTCATTAGCCTTGTTCCCAAGGCAGAAAGCAGCAGGTCCCAGCTCTCAAGAACAGGAAGCGACAAGGGCAGCATACAGACATGCCTGCCTTCCACAACGCCATCTGCACATTCTGTTCAGGCTATTTGTAAATGGGCAGGTCCCTCTCTACATCCTTCTATACGAGTGATTTAGCACAATTTCTTGATAGTCGTAAAGTAAGTAAACAGGATAAACAGAATGTGTAAAGGCAGCTAATACTGACTGCTCAAAGTTCTTCTTCCAAGTGAGATATGTCATACATAGCTGATACGTTTACAGCTATCAATGGTATCTCAGACAGAACTCTTAAGTACTTGACAGACACAGGATTTTTTTATACAACGCAACTACATATCTGTAACACAAGACAATACATGCTGAAAACAACATGCTATTTTGAAGAATTAGGCCAAAAAGACCTCTCAATGCTAAACACCAAAGCCATGCCAAAGGTCATTTTGAGACGGGAGCCTCAAAATGTAGGATTAAACACTAGGCTACTAAATCTGCATTTAAATATTTCATATTTAAACTGCTTTTCAATACCATTAAGCTCCCGCTGGCTGTTAGGGGTAGCAATTTAAGTATCTGTTGCACAAGAGTAGGTGGCAGAAATAACAGTAACATCATGGTATGTTTGGAGGCAAGCATTCACCTAAGATTTCGTAAATATGTGAAACATCCTGATAACACTGTAAAAATCATGCTGAGAAATGGCAGTTACGGAAGATAGCTGATGAGACTTCTACCTTTCAGCTCACCTACATATGGAGCAAGCAGCACTTCTGCCTGGACAGTTATGCAAGTGCTGAACCATGCACGTGGGAAGCACACCTGGTCTCCTGCTTGCTTAATGTTTAGTTCTCACTCTATCACAGACAGCTCTCCACGCATGGTACATTCCTCTGGCATATAGAATAGACAAAAAATTAGTAGATCTGTAAACTGATTACAATATGATTTTTGACTGTAACTTCCAAAGAAACCGTTACGACTGCCTAAAAGACTTTTTTTTTTTCCCCCTTTATATAGTAAACACTTCAGAGAGTACAGCTGTGTTAAAAATCAAGTCCATATAGTTTGTATCAGATCAAAGGATGCCAGGAATCTTGCTCCTCCCCTGCCCCGGGAAAGAGAGAACGGACTCACAAGGATGAAAAGAATGAACTCAGGCGATTCAGAAACATTCTGTCTTCAGTGGGAAGAGCCAGCAAATACAGTATAAGCATTTCTGAGGAGTTCAATTTCACATCTGCCTCAGTAAAACCCAGTTCATTAGGTCTTTGCAGAAAACACATCCGCAGTGCCAAGTTTAAGGCAGTCAGTATCTCCTGTTAAAGCAGCACTGGAGGGCAGGGAAGGTGGAATGAAAACTTCCCATGCCTTCCCTCACAATCAGCTTTTGCATACATGGAGTCACCTAAACACAAATGTTGCTCAGCAACATTTTGGGGGGCAAGAAATCCATTAAATGTGCGTTTCCCATACAGCATTTAAGTAGAAACCAAACTATTTTATCTCCTTAATGCATCACATAGTTTGGCGAAGAACAGACTTTTACAGAGGCAACTGAGGGCACAACAGCCTTTGAATATTTGGCAGCTTGCTGCTGTCAAGCAGCTGATGCGGGAATGACCAGCTAGAGTTCAGCCTGTGCCACACATTTGGAAACAATATCCTACGTCATTCAAGTTCACAGCAGCTTTGATACAAGAACCACAGCAGCATCATCGAGGAGGAGGATGATGCAAACCCGCCCGGCCTGGTGTTACAACACACGCCGGCGGCGAGTTCTGCATTGCGACGCCAGTGGGGCTGCAAACGCTGCTCCCAACATGGGGCATTGCTAATTTTATACCAGCACCCACAGCGTGAAGCAAGCAGCCACCAGCACGCGCTTCTTTCCCGTCTGGACAAGAAGAAAAAGGGAAATGCGTTAAATACTTTTATTTCAAGTGTGCATCTGGGGATTTTTAATGAGGCAACCAGGGCAGGGGAAGAAATTGTTTGTAGCGTACTTAAATGTAAAAACACGAGACGTGTGTGTGTTGGGGGGTTGGGTGGAATAAATGAAGCCAGAAGCACTTCGGTTTTAGCATTACGTGGGTTGGCACTTTAAAAGGACTTCTTCGGTCATCTGACCACCAACACAAGTTTGAAATACAGATGGGAGAAGGGAGAGGTTTATCTAACAGTAAGTCCCAGATAAACAAAAGAAACAACCGCAGCCACAACAAATGATTCGGGAATACTTCCATAAACACTCGATGGCCGCGTTATCTCCCAAACAACGCTGTGAAGAGGAGCAGCGTCACGTTAACGCACGGTTTTCGGCGTGAACAACTGAAGGGAGAAGCGCTGCAGCCGCGGTGGACAGCGAACAAAAAGCCCGAGCGGGACCCGGGGGGAAGCCTGATATTGCTGCCATCAGTCACCAGAAATCTCCTAGCAATTACGTCCCCTTATAAAGCTGACACTAACCCAGCCGAGGATCCAAGAGGTGGGGCCAGCGGCGACCCGCTGAGGCGCTGAAAAAACACCCGGCGCAACGGATGCCTCTTGTTAAGGGCCGAGCTTTTTGTGCGCCCACTGCAGTTGTCACTGATTAACCAACTGATCTGGCAATTTCCTACATTCTTTTGCATTTAAAAAGGATCAGAGGGGCTGCGAGCCGTCCCCTTTCATATTCCAGGAGGAGCTGGAGACGGCAGCGGGCCGGCCAGGGCGCGGGGCAGCTCCGGCCGCCCTCCTCCCCCCCCCCCCCGCCGGGGCCTGCAGCTGAAAATAATTTATCTGCCGGCTCGGCCGGAGCCCGGCATCTGCGATTGGGAGGGAAACGTATCCATCACGAGTAAACTTGAGCACAAAGACAGGCGGGGTGTCACAGGATACCGAGGGGCAGAGGTCACCGCGGCGAGCGGGAGGCTTAGCGCGGGCGGGCAGGCCGCAGGCATGGCCGCCCGGTGTTCCCGGCCCGCGGGGCGGGCGGGCCTGGGCGGGCTGCTGCCGGCGCTCCGCGGTCAGCGAAGCGGCCCGCACCGCGGAAGAGGCAAAGAAGCGGGCGGCTGGTGGAGGAGCCGTGAGGCAATTGCAGCCGCTCAGCCGACGGGTGAGCCTGCCCGTCGGCTGAGCGGCTGGAATTGCCTCACCGCGTTCGGAAAGCTGGGCGCTGTAAAAATTCATGAGGTGGATACTTGAACGTTTCCCAGGGTTTCTGAACACGTGATTTTCACCAAAATGTATTTCTTTCTTTCTTTTTCTTTTCTTTTTTTTTTTTTTTAAATCACAGGCAGGTTTTAAGACTTAATCATTATCCCAAAAGGCTATTTCCAGCCAGGGAATTATGAGCACTTTAAAGTAGCCAGATCCCGTATTTTACTTTACCTGTTATAAGGGCCAATACAATCATGTTTCATTCATAGTTTATGAAGTCTGAAAAACCACTTGATGAAATTACAGTCTACCCGTACCACACATGGTATATTTGTCCACATATATTCTATAATCATTTCAATTTATGACTTGTACTTAAGAGTCATTTTCCTGTACATGTGTTCTTCATAAATACTGGGAGATCACAGCATGCATTTGTACAGGAACCACATATCCACACTCATTTCTGTGAAGATAAATACACCTTATATATCTAAAGTGAAAAGCCAGAGTTTTCACAGAACTAAAGGGAACATATTTCAGCATCATGGAACAAAACTGTAGTTCCCCTTGATGCTCTTTACATGTAGCAAGATGAATCATCCTACATCTGAACTTAAGCCCTCATTCAGCTTCTAGCCCTGATGGTAATTTTTGCCCAATACATTTAGCACAGTGCCTTTGAACCTTTCAGCAAATAGGAAAAATACATATTACATTGGTTAAGGGGATTACAAATTATCAATTTTTTTCCCCTAAATAACATCAATATTTTATAAATTAAACTAAAAAAATGAAATCACATACGCTCTATTGGATTTTACAAATCTCCCTTTAAGATATTACAGATCTCTTTTCTAACAAACATACTAATATGGAATTAGTCTTTGTTTTATCATATGCATTAGACTATTTAAAGGTACTGCTACATTATTTCACTAAGTTTAAGTCAACCATTAAAAAAAAGATTTGGGGGTGAGGGGAAAGACAAGATGGTAGACTACAGGAGAGACACAGTAGGTAGAGTGAAGAGATTTGAGGAACCTTCATTTACTGCCTGGACTGCTAAGTAGGTCCACCAGTTTCCCACAGAACACTGCAGCTGACATGCAGAACAAATACCAAAACACTTTCCATTACTTCTGTTTATTAGACTACCAGAGTTTTCTTTTAATGGAACCATTTGAGTTGGAAGGGAACTTAACTTCATCTAGTCCAACTCCCCTGCAACCAACAGGGACATCTAAGCATCTAGAACATCCTTCTCCTTTTGAAGAAAGATAGGCCAAAAAGGCATTCTTGGCCTGTAGACTGGGAACAGGTTTTTAAATGTCTAAATTTGTTTTTATTATTATTATTATTTTAACATGACACCCGCCTCAGTGATGATCAGCAATTATTAAGACCACATCATAAGCAACTACACTAAGCTATTCTCTACAAAGGAGAATGACGAAAAGAAAAGAGCTTGAAGCTCTCCTCAGTTCCCAACATACAAGACTAAGATGTTGAAGAATAAAGAAACGGCTACCTTCAAAGTTCACTTATTTCCTACCTTCCTTTGCCTTGATCCATGTTTAAGCACAAGACAGTTCACAGAGTGCATACACACATGCAAAAAGGTGCCTACACAGCATAGGCAATCCCGGCAGAAGTTACACAAATGGAATGGGGACTATCAGATCAGCGCCATCAGGTCTTGTATCCACTGTAGCTTTTCTTTCTTCGCAGGACTAACTAGATTGCTTTACCTAGATATAACCAGAGGAGATTCCAGATGAAGAGAACCAAATCATCTTGTGCAGATCTTTAATAGTTTTCCAGCTTCTTCTTTATAAAGAAGAACTGAGGTGCTTTCAAGTGCATTGTTTAACTGATACACGCTTCTAAAATGACCCTCATGTATTTCTACTTTAAAAAGTCTTCCTGGGAAAAAATTGCCTTCTGTACTTTTAGAACTATGCTATCTCACTCCCATTTTCACCAAGATTTTAAAGAACTTGGAAGCAGTTTGCAAGTCAAAGATAATTACTGACCCAGTCTCCAGAGCCATAGTCATTCAAGCTATTGCAAGCAGTAGAAGCAGCTGACATTTATCTGCCACAACCCCCCAACAGGAAAGTTCCTGAGCTACCGGGAGGTAGTTCACCACAAGCTTTTCTGACTGATGATGAGAATACATCAGTAGTGCTGTAAATCCAAACATGGATCAGATGTGAAATGAAGTTTTTACTCATCTGAAAACAAGCTTGGAGGAACCTACCAAGAAATAGAACCAGTTTCCATCTTCTCTCAAAAAGCAGGACTAAGCTCAATTTTAAAACTAAAAGCATCACCTTCACTGTTCCTAATAATTTCATTTAAATTAACCTTTCAAATGTATCAATCTTACTGCTTCATTTGAAGAAGATTATACACTTACAAGACCTCTTAAAAATAAACCCATTCCCACAGTGGTCTCCCTTCAGCATGAACAAATCTATTGCTACTCATTGAAAAACCTCTGTGAGATTAAAATTTAGTGTAGAGGGATTCTTTTTTGTTTCCTTGTTTGTTTGGTTTTTTTTAGCCATTTGTTTATTTTAAAGTAGGTAAAGCAAGCAAATTAAAGGCAATATTCTATTTTTTTTTTTGTCAAACTATTCTACAAATATGAGAAATAAGGAAGCTTATTTTGATAGCTGTGAAAGAGGTTTGAGGATCAACTTCACTGGACTAGCAATTTCTTTAGGGAAGAAGTCTGATTCATGAAGTAGCCTCATTAAAGAAAAATAAGAGGCAAAAACATATGAGAAGCAAAGATCCTGAAACAAAAGAATTCGGGACTCAAACTCAAACATCTAAATACATATTCCTTTCGTCACAAGCTATTAAAAATTACAATTTTATTTTCTTTCTACAAAAAAAATATTCAGAATTCAACAGACATCAGAAGACCAAAACTATGAACCCTTACACCGTGTTTCCCTTAAGGAGCACACAGTAAATGGCATTCTCATAGCATCCTTAGCACATCAGGAAGTGGCCTCTCTTTCTCTCAGCATGCAAAGACTTACATCACCTTGAACCCAATATACATTGCACAGCTGAGGAAACAGAATGGATGAGACTCTGCTAGAAATCAATTGATTTAGGAATCACAGGCATTGGTGTCAGACAGAATGCTTATGCTTGTATAAGCAGATGCTATTTGGGTCTACAGCTGAGATTCAGGTAACTGTTTCATTAATGATGTTTACAGAACAAAATTTAACTCCCTGTTCACCCCATTATATATCCTACATAAAACTGGTCATGAAATGAAAGTATTCAGTAGTACCTTGAAAGAGACAATAAACTGCCTGATGCCAAAAATGAAACCTCCACAATGAGCTTTCCTGACCAACTTCTTACACCACGTTTTTAATTACTGTATCTAATCACAGACTCTTATCCAGAAACCTAAAGCACAGATGACCACGATTCTTCCTTTCCTACCCTGCACCTGAAATCCTCATGTCCTGTCAGAGAACAGCCATGTCTGTACTTAGTCTTGAGATAAGAGAAGACCACCTCAGCAAATCACTTGTTATATCCTCAACAGAAACTATGCATTCAAAGCAAAGCAAGCAATGAAACATATATGTTTGAGAAAATTCAGTGTCTTATCGCTCTAAAATACACGATGGCTTAACCAGATAAACTGACCTTATGCCACTTGGACATATGTTCTTTAAGAACTGCTAAGGGGAATGTTGTTCAGCCCTTAAACCCAGCTCTCATGTCACACCGCAATGGATGCTAACAGAGGACACATCACCAACAGCACCTATCAGCGGCACCTCCACAGCACCCAACACATTTCACACAGTTTACAGATTACTCCAGCCTGGTTCTGAGCATCCAGGTGAGATAGCTGCCACCTTCCCTTCCTAAAGCACCCCGCACTAGTCAGCCAAGCTCCACCGCAAGCTTGGGTTCTCAACTTATTCAAAGGCTGCTGATAGCAAAAACTAAAAGTGTTTACTTAACATTAAGGCTCTTGGCAACTTTTTATTCCTCTGAAAATTGCATTTGTACTTTTGCCCACTGAAGTTGTAGATGCTTTAAGGCCAGACTTGATGGGTTCCTGGGCAGTCTGATCTCGTGGTTGGCAACCCTGCCCACTGCAGGGGGGTTGGAACTAGATGATCTCTGAGGTCCTTTCCAACCCAGGCTGTTCTGTGATTGATTTCTGGCTACATACAAAGCAACTTTCCAGGGTCAGGAGGCTAAGTAAGGTTTTGTTGAACAAATTCTAACCCTCACTTCTGACAATATTAAGTTTCTTATTAAAAAAAATTGGCGCATACAAAAAACCCAAAAAACTGCACAGCACTTCATCAACATCTGGATGCACACTTATCTTATTCTTTAGGGATCTCAAGATTGTCAACAGCATAACATACAGGAGGGATTTTTTTTTTCCACATCAAGATAGTCTAACAAGAAACAGGGTAACTCTCTTTTTCTCTCTCTACAATAAACGTGTAATTCCCTTTAGTTCATTTAAACCACAAGAGTCAGCTCCATGCTATCAGCTATCACAAACAGCCCTTGTTGATAATCTTGGAATTAAAGATTATTGATACAGCCATGACATACTACTTTACTCAGAACTGTACAGTTCATTTTTCATGTTTCGTAACTATCCCCTACGTCTTCTTCACAACAAGGACAAAACAATGTTCTTCTCTCATCTTCTAAAGCACTAAATGAAGTAATGGCATCAAAACTGGAGCAGATTTACAGCTAAGGTCCAGAGCAGTACTGCAGAAGCCTTTTTTTTCCCCCAGAGCTGAAGTCAACCAAAACAAGTTTAAAGACAGGGTTTCGTTCAAGAGGAAAGGAGAAAATATACATCAACAAAGCACTGATGCAAGGAACATATACAAGATAGAAACCTACGTAGCACCTCTATTTCAAATCTATGACAGTAATATAGTCCAATCATTTATACTGCTGCTTTTTAATATTGTCAGAAAAGCAGCATCCATCTGCTATTTCACAAAAGACATACCACCCTTTATGACAACTGTTAGAAATGAAACTGTGTTACAGAACACATTCCAATATCTTTATAGTTTTGAGAACTAGGCTGAAGATGCCAGAGTATACACTTCAAACTTCAGATTTCATAGGAGCCCAGAGACTGCCCAGCTTCCCCTGCTTCTTTTTGACATCTGCAGCTTTGACTGACTGCAAAAGCCCAGATAACTACTAATTCAGTCATTGAAAGTAATTTCCCATTTCTGCTGTACCATACAGTAGCTAATTAACTGGAGAGCCCATCAGCTACAAGGACTAGCATACCAGATAATCCAGCCCTTAAACCATCAGTAGATACTCCACTGTTTGTTGTTCCCAAATGTAGAAAAATAATAAAACAAAATCACAAGTTGGCTTCTCTTTGGCCCTGACTTTGCATCTTTTCTAGTAAGGCTCCAAAACATAAGAGGCAGGGTGGGAAGAAGCTCTTTTCTAAAAACAGAAAGCAGAGCCCCTTGCCTGATATCTCCATACCCACCGTCATTGCTTAGCTGAACTACGAGTCTATTAACAGCGTGGTAGTTGTTTGTGAGTGAGCACTCAACTCAGATGGTGAGTCACATAACTACTATCCATCAAGAAAAGCATTCCTGTGTCATCGAGTCCTCTCCTCCTTGGTTACCATTTCATTCACTCCATATTTTTCAAGAAGGCAACACATTTCATGGGCACGGAACTTCTCTTTGCGAGGAACAATGTGTGGTGACAACCGCATGGATGGTCATCCATTAGCACAGAAAACCACTCAGAACTGTATCACACCTCCAATAATACAACACGTTCATTCTCCCAAAACGCACAGTATTTTATTTCTATACTATCCGTCTCCATCAACATCAAGCTAATAATTGCATGATCCCCAGATAGAGAGAAATCCGTGACAGAGTCACACGTGCACATAGCTGCTACCAGTGCTAATTTGAGGAAGACGTAGAAACCTTGCTTGCTGGAGAACGAGCATTAGCACTTTTAACGTGCTCTGGGATTTCAAGTTGAACGTAGGAATCATTAAAAAAAAATCACTTTACAGTAATTTTCAACTGGTTGCCTAACACCCATCTCCTAAGTGACTATCATCAAAACACAACCATCACACCAGTGACAAATTAATATTAAAACCCTTCAGTGAGATCACAGAACTCCTCAAAACAAAACAGCCCAAGCTGTCAGAGCACGCTTCTCCCATATGCGGTGTAGCAGCAAGGGTCTGGAAAACAAAAGCTTTGCTCAGTTACAGAAACGGGTAGTAGGTGCATTCCTCATTCACAGGGAGCATTTTGAAATCCAAACCAATTTGCCAGTGCCTAAACAGACTTAAAAAGCCAACAAGTACTTCCAGAGGAAGAAGATCACCGGAAAAAGGGAAGCTGCTTGCATGCTTAGCCAACTTGACAAGCCAGGAATGCACTCTGATGTACACAGGCAAGGATTACTAACGAAGTTTTGCAGCGTTTCCACATGCCAGTGGGTCTGAGCAGACTCCAGCCCTCCTCCTGGGCAGGGGCAGCTGCTGTGCAGGACAGGCCTCCAGCACTGCCCATACAATGGAGATAAGGAAGCACATGCATTCTATAGAAATGAAAACGTACCTAACAAATATTAAGATATCAGAAACGTGTGCCAAGATTCTGGTGGCAAAGGAGAAGTACGTGAGCCATATTCTCAAAACCCACAAGCCCCTAATTCCCCAAGGTCAGCACGGTGTCTGGTCCTTAGGCACGTTACTCAGCTCGGCAGATGAAGGAAACAGTTGCACCAGCAGGCCTCAGAACAGATGGAAAGCAGAGCAGCTGAGGAGAAGGGAAATGTCTGTGTGGGACAGAGGTGGGGCATGCGGCCCCATCCCTTCTCCCAGCTCTCAAGCTGTGTGCAGCCATCGCTGAACTTCTAGCTGTGCTTGGGAGAAAGCTGAAGGCAGCTGTAGGTGATTTAGTGCTCCCCGCTTCCCAATTCAGAGGACAGGGATGGCAAGAGAGTCACACAAGGAGGACCTGCAAGCGCTGAGTGCAAGCTCCTCAAGGGCAGCAGAGGAAAACAAGCTTGGTGATGGATTCAGATCAAAACAGATCAAAATTTGAGGGATGCTTTTCTTTTTTTTTTTTTTTTTCCAGAAGATGTATTAGAGTCGCAAAGCAGCACAGTAATACATACACAGAAATAGTGGAGGAAGAGGAAAAAACAAAAAGAGAAAGAGAGGAAGGATAAAAAAAAATGAAGAAAACCCTGACATATGGTACAATTATTCCACTACAGTTTAGATTCACAGCTTTACAACACCTGCACAGTTAATAACCATATTAAGTCATACATGATGTCACCACTATTTCCTTTCTCAACTTAGCTAACTGTTAGGGGAAAAGCATCTAACATGGGTTTCCACACTCTTGGAAAGATAAATGACTGTCCAAGATGAAGATGTGCATCTCCAGCGTTGTCTGGAATGCAACCTGCACCAAGTTCTCAAGAGAGATAAATGGACCAAGTACTTTAGGGACACAGAAACGCTCCATAGAGATGGTTTTGCAAAGCAGAAACAGTACGGTTTGGGGGTGTTTTTATTCCCCCCCCCCTCCCCCCCCCCCTTGATTCTTTTAATCCTGGTGGGAAGCATCTCCTGCAGTCCTTTTGGCTCCTCAAGTCAGGAGATGAGTAACTAAACTGATTGATGAGTAAGACGGAAGCCCTCATATCAGAGCAGCAGATGAGTGTTAACCTAGATAAATGCAAACAAGGTCATTCAGCGCTTGCAAAAGGCACATATAAATACTCCATTATATTTATATAAATAACTGTTCTTCACCTGGCCTGCCATGTAGGTTTAGACTTTGAACACTGATTATCAGCAGCTGTAAGCAAGTGCAGAACCAACAGGGCAGCGGAAAGTTTTTCATGACAGTTTTTCCTCCTCGCTTATTTCTGTTCCTAACCACAAACAAGATGCCTTCTTTCTACTGCTTACCCCAAACATCTCCGTACAACCATTAGAAGAATTTGCATCACCACAGGGGCAGTGAACAGCAACCATAGCACAAGGAAGAAGCAAAAGCAGGACAGCTGCTTTCAAGCAGCACAACCCACTGCAGCAGCTTAAGTCTACGCCACTCATTCAAACAGCCTTCATGACACGGTCAGGTAGGTGGTTCAACAATCCAACTGGAAAAGCATGGCATTAAAATAAGCCAGGCATCTGGTGTGTGGAAACATGAGAAACCAGTGTCTGTGTCTCTGCTAAGACTTCCAGAGGAGAAAAAAAAAAGAATTCTAATTTGATCCAATATGTGAAGAAAATATTTTGCACTGAACTAATTAGCCATGCAGTCAAGTCAATACTGAAACACTATTCCAAACATGGAAAGTTACCACTCCTGCTGGCTTGCAGGGAAAGCTGCTGACTCCGAGTTGCTTCATACCAATGTAAAACTACAGTGAAGGATGCACAGATATACTGGGATTTGACATTAGAATTTCTTTTAGACAAGAAGTGTTATACCTCAGTGTGATTTAGGAAAATAAAGGTCATTTGTGAACGCTCGGGCTATTTGTCAGGAGAGTAAAAGAACAGGTTTTAGTTTAGGCCTTCCAAAAGCAGTTAATTCATGGTGCTCAGAGGACTGCCTCCAGCAGTTCAATCCAAGCACACACATGCTCCCTCAATAAATGGCTGTTTTGGATAAACATGCTACTTAAGGGAAAAATATTTCATCTACATTTAGTCCATACCAAGGAAGCCTTCTGAACACAGAGAGGTAAAATTTTCTTAGATTTCTCCTAACACTTCCCCGGATCACATTGTACTTGCCTGCAGTCTCCCCTAAATCCTCCATATTAAAAGCCCGTTTGCATAAGATTGGGTTTTATATATTCCTTTCTAAAAAGGATATTCACCCCAACATTTTTAAAATATATCCCCCTATTTGAAACACTTTTGTTCCAAGAGCTGACCATTACAGACTCTTTTCTAGATATGGCAGGACAAATTCCTTCCTGTCTGAGAGTTTCCATGGTAATAAAAGTCCCCTTTAAACACATTCACGGTGGTTTGGGCAGGCCAAACAGGCAGCCTTTGTACTGAAAAGCTCCCTCTTTGTACTCCTCTGTGCTGATCCTGCACAAACTACCGTAAAAGTGTATTTTAGTGGAGGCAGAGTAAAACTAAGGCTCACATCAGTTTCACACGACAACTGTTTATTCCACAGCACCGACACAACCCTCTAGAAGATTCCCTTCCCAAAGAATTTCAAGTGGTTGAAGAAAGCAAGATACAGGCCACTCTATGGCACATTTCAAGCAGCCCTAACCCAAGCAATTTTGCCACTATTAAAAAAAAAAAGCAGAAGTGCAATGACAAACCTCCCTTTCTCCTCCTCGCAGCCTCATTTCTGCTTGGGGATGGCACATTTACATCAGTGCTACCATTCCCTGTTACAATGGGGCAGTCTCGACTGATACCTCCGCATCAGTGTGTGTCATGGAAAGGGACTGGGAGGATGACCTAAAACGTGCTTTGAAAATGCTATTCTGAGAAATAAACAGGAACACAAACTGTTTTAGGATGTCCAAAGATGCTCCCTTCTACCCCTTCACAACTGTACTCTGACACCTCTGAGTACTAGCACAAATTTTGACACAGTTAAGTCTTGCAATTAAAGGAGCATTTTTTGGTGCTTCAAGTGTACATTTCTGCAAGTCTCATGGTATTTCAGATTTCAATTTCTTTTTTCCTCGTATCAACACAGCAGCCCTCCCACAGAAGCTGGACCAACTCTACAGGCAGTAGAGTCTCTTAAAGAATTAAGTCATCGAGCATACACATGCAACTTTAATTCACTAAGATTTCAGCTGTCCTTTCAATTTTCCTTTGTTAGCTTTTGAAAAATCGGTATGCAGATTTCACTTTAGATAAAAAGCTTGTACTTCCTGATGAGTTTATTCTCTAGATTTCAGATGGTGTACATACCTTCAGACATCTCCTCAAAACTCTTAAGTGCAGCTCAGTTCCCAAGCCAATCTTTCACTGCTTATGTTAAAATAAGGCAGAGCAAACTGTAGGGATCTGACTTGCACGGTCAGTTTTTCCTCCATTCTAGTTAAAACTGAAGCTTTTTCTTCACCTCACCTTGCATAAGTTTCAGCACAGCATATACAGTCTCCAGTCTAGGCTGTCGAGAAAATGCATGAAGAAAGCAGCAAGATCACGTAGAGAAGCTCAAAGATCAACATACTGCTTCATCTCTCACATCTGAAGTGTTCTAATATACTCACCACCCCCACAGTCCTCTCCCATCCTCTCTCCTGTTTAACCCATTTCCCCTTGGGTGCCTCCATCCCCAAGAGGTACAATCTTGATTGAAGAGCCTCTTTGCTTCCCAAGAATTGAAGTGGTTTGTATGGAAAGCATTATCCAGATGAGTGAAAAATCTGTCCTGTAATCACTTTCACAAGAGTTGAGAATGAAAATACCCAATCTTTGTCAGATCTAATTTAGAGACATTTAACTTTCCTTTTTGGCAGTAGAGGAAACAGCCTTATAACTACGGCAAGTTTGAAATGATGGGAGGCAGCCCAGTAACGCTTAAGACAGACTGCACAGAAAGGAGATGTTTCAGAAAAGCACATTATGCAGAACTATGTGGATCCCAGAAAAGCAAGCTATAGCTGGAACTGCCTGGAGAAGCTTTGGGGTAGGCAGATTTTAAGAGGACAATCATAGCAGGTACAGAAAATTCGAAGATAAAGTAGTTTTAAGAGGCTTCATGACAAGAGGTCTAGCAGCTCACTGACTACTTGCAATTGAAGACACACACACGTATATTTATATATGTTTTTGCTTAAGCAATTGCTAACAGCCTTTTTTTCCAATAGAAAATTTCAGGAAAAGAAACCGAACAGAATTTGTTTTGGTTGCCAGCAAAACCCAGTCTATCGCTTTCGTTGAAACTAGTCCAATTTAAACAAACATCAATATAACATCCCACATTTCTCATGCTAACAAATCTTATTAAGAATACTTCCACAAACACACGGCGTTGCTCAGTTATTAACAAATAACATTTCTTGTGGGGTCCTTAAGGATTATTTATAGTAAATCCATGTACTTCAGCAACCCAGCTATGAATCTATCTCCTTAAGCAGATGCAACTTGTTAGGTGATTCTCACTGTAGGTTGCAGTGTCTGTGAGTACGCTTAAATTGCCCTCAGATTACACTTTATCAAGCTATCATGCTGATTGCAAGATAACTGAATATAATCACAAAAAGGTAAACTGCAGCCTCTATTTCTTACACATCCACTTCTTAGAATCAGTCATCATACAACAGAGATTTCATTACCACCCTGTTCTGACAGAAACCAATATTAATTATTATTTGAATTAACCTTTGAGCCGTAGTTTTCATCAGTACTCAGTAAAGACATGGACAATTTCTAATTACATTCTACCCTCATTATAAGTCACCAGGCTGTAAAGCTGTATCTGACAAGCCTACTATACTTGGCCTTGAAATGCTTTGGACTTCACTATAAATCTTTCAGAAACACCTAAGAACTCATTGAATGTAAAAGCTATCGCACTGGATGCTTCTCCAAGGATTCGGGAGTGTTTTTAAAGAGATACCAACTGTGATAGCACAGATCTGCAACGCTTTTGCTGAAGGAGAATGAGCTATCGGTGGCTCTATCATTCGACTTCATTAAGTAGGGGATCTTTTACCTAAACTTAAGTGCAGTATATCCACTCAGTCTGCCAACCGCAATTAAGCAGTAATCATCAACTGAACCTACATTATACTCAACAGTACAACAAAAAAAATGATGATTTAGTCTGCACTGTAGGCTATACTTACTGTGGCCCAGAGAGAGAAAATGTATTCAGAAAAGAGTTTGCTCTCGTGTAAGGAAGGTGGATTTTTCAAGGTCGTAAGTGGGAAATACTCATTAATCAATATACAAAGATTGGTGCAAGAGGATATTTTTTTTCTTCCGTAAGTTTTCTGCTTCTCCTCTCACAATCACTTCACTACAGTTAGTTAGTTAGCCAAAATATACTGAAATACACAGGGAAAGCAAATGCCATTTGGAAAACAGGTTTCCATCCTTGCCTATGCCAAATCTCTCGAATGAATAAGTTAAACTTCTAAACGAGTTGCCTCATTTACACAACTTCCACAAAACTCACATTTATGACCAACTCCAAATGCTCCAACTCTGAGCAGAAGATGGTTTCATTTGAAAGAATACCAGAGGCTGGGATCTATCAAGCTTCAAAACCAGAACTTGACTTAGCCACTGACTCTAGACATGCTTCAAGATTTTGTTTTCAGCCTTCCACTGCGGAAAATGCTTGTATCTTAAAACAGAAGCCTCAACGTAAAATTAGTTTAATTCTGGATGACAGTTCATGTTACAGAAACCTAGAACTGGACTAAAACGTACCACAGATAGGAGTTTTAATTCTGTTCATTTGTAAACTACTTTGTAAATGCTCTTAATTACACCAAAGATCGAAGTAACAAACATTTTAAAAGAGAAATTACAAGCCATAAGGAAATCCAATATAAAAATCTAGAATTACACCAAAAAGCACATTTAATTGCATGCACAACTAATTATTGACTTCCTATCAGTTCACGCCCAGCAATCTGGTAATCGTGTAGGGCAAGTGACTGTCCAGGACAAGAATAGTTACGTACTATAGGGCTTATCACACGGCAGAACAAAGCAGCAGATTTTACATCTCTTGGTTTTTGAGAAAGGCCGAGGCCTTCGGATGGGACTTCAGTCCATGAAAATGCACGGTGTTTGTAAGGTTGCTGTTACTAGTATTGCCAGTTCTAAAAGTGCATCTGTTTTAACACAGAAATTGTGTTTTTCTTTCCAAGCAGGATTACCAAGATCACTACCTTAAATTATGCCCACAAATTCTTAAACTACCCGTATCATTTACCTTAAAGCCCCAAGTTGTCCATTCAAAAACACAAGAATTGGCCATAGTAATGTGTTGCTTGGTTTCTTTTTTACTCATTACTTGTTTTTTCAGAAGTTATTGCAAGTTCATATAACCTCTGTGTTACAGCAGTACCTAGCTGAATATTCAGATAAGTATCTTTTTTAAATATCTCTTTCCTTTACTATATATTAAGTGACAGGATTATTACGATAATTATTCTGCTCCGCCAGCTAAAAATGCTTAAGTAGTACCTTGGCTATTTCTTTTCTAGGTGTAAAAAGGGGGAAGGGGAAGAAGAGAGGAACAGCAGCTTTCTCAACCATGAGAAACCATGCCTATATAGGAACAAATTATCTGTGTCCTTTCACTAATCCTCACCTATCCCGTTAATAAGAAAATGAGGCTGAGTGATGGGCAAATGTAAATCAATTCACGCTCCAATCACATATGCCTGCTTGACTCATATCGATAATTATATGGGGGGAAAGGAGGCACGAGAAGCACTGTAGGATATTCAGCCTCCATGAACATTTCAAAATACTTTCTACTCCAAATTTCCAAAAGCTTGTTGTTTTAGTGACTCAGAAAAGCTCTGCGCCCCATTAAGATTCAGGGTACACCAAAAGGAACAAATGTGCATTTAAACCTATGAAAAAAGCAAGGAAAATTGACAATTTGTTGTCAAAGAGTCGGTGTTGATTTTATCCTACAACAAAGCCAACACTGGGATGCTGTTGCACCATCATGTAACTGCTCTGCAATCCTCTAATGCAGGAATATGAAACTTACAGCATGCGATTTCATACCACCCATTGCCACATACATCTTTTTGATTAAGAATGAGATGACACGCTAACACCACCAAACTTAGCAGGAAGACTTCTCTGTCCCACAGAAAGGTTCTCCTGCCTTTTAGTTTGATCCCTGATTCATAATTCGCCCTTATGAAGCTAAACTTCTGACATAGTTAAGAATAAAGCAACTGACCATCCAACTGCCTCAGCGATTCAGAGTTACAATTCAATGAGTAATTGCCACCCAGCTACTTTGTTAGGAACATACCCGACGGAGCACAGCCTACTAAAAGCTTGTTGCCAGCCCCAAAAGAGATTGCCCTATTGATGGCAGGAGCAAACAAAAGCCATACACGTGCCTTGAACAAGCACCACAGAAGCAGCAGCAGATACCTGCAATCCATAGCCTTGCTCATGCTATCAGATTAAGAGCGACTTCCTCCTCCCAGTGCCACTTTCAAAATCCCATGTGTGTGGGGGGATGGGGACGGGGAGGTGAGTGGAGGAAATGACAGCGCTGCAGCACCTCGTTTTGTTTATCAGCTATTCATAGACCATGACGAAATCTCCTTGAACTGTCATGTCATTTTTTTCTTATCAAATTTGCTTCTGCCACTTTTAAACAAGCCTGTAAGCAGCGTCTTCTAATAAATCAGCTCATAAAGGCCCTGATTCCACTTAAATGTGGGCAATGGGTGACTGATAGCTTGTGATCTTCCACTAGCAGGGCTGCACTGCACTAATGTGGAACAACCACGCAGCTTTCGGACAAACAAATTTCAGATTTCCCTTCTACTCATGAAGGTTGCTTAGGAGGAAGAGCTCAAAATGCATTGGTTTTTGGAGAGATACAAAAAAAACCCCATCAAGAACGCCCATCATTGCTTCCCCCATTAAACATCATCTCACAACCCACTGTTTCCAGTCGTGACTTGGCTGGATTCATTTCAACCCCTGTTACTTCAAATCGTGCTGTCAGCCTACATTCTGCCATCAGACGCCAGGTGCTTTGCTGGCATTATTTTAACCACAGAGCAACCCCATTCTAAAATTCTTTTAAGTTATTTCGTAAACCAAAAACCTGTACTGTATAGAATTTATTTCCTGCTTCCCCTCAACAAATCCAGCAGCCCTACAAGCACATTCATTTCAACTTCACTTAGCAATTAAACAAAACCAGCCAATGAGCGTATTTTATACATATAGCAGGCTACCTAGGAGCTGAAGGAGGTTTCATGAGAAAGCTTAAAAATTAACTTATCAAAGTACAACCATAACTCCTCAACACCTGGAATGAGCACAAGCCCTTCATGACACCTGTGTCCTTGGCAGGAAGAGCCAGAAGAATTCTATAAGCCCTCTCTAAAAATTCCACTTCTTTGTTAACTTCTGTGAACTCACAGTTGCCACCTCGCAGGGCATCCATTTTGAACCAACTGCTCCTTCTCCACAAAATCACTGAGTCCACCTTCATGCATAAGCAGTCCCAAACAGCTCATGATCTCTGCAGAACCGACTTTTTTCCATTACTTCAGAGCAAAACTCCCAACATTCCGTTGCTTATGCAGAAATACTGCATGCATATCTATTGGAAACCACTTTGGAAGTCGAAGTAACTTTCAAGATAGCCTTTTCTCTAACAGAAATTATCACACAAAACACAAACGAACAGTAAATGCTCATAACTTCATGTTTTTGGTTTGATCCTACAACTTCTCAAGTGGATGTCAGCTAAGCAAAGCAGCATAATCCTCAAAGGCCTCCACAAAGAAGATATTCTTTCTGCAAACTTTTCTTGAATGCAGCAGTCACATCCACACACGAATAAACTCTTACTGTTCCACCACAGCTTCAAGCACCAAAGGTTTTTATACAGAGTGGTACTGTAACATGTCGCATACTATGATAAAACAGAGAGACCTCAGTGCTAAACAATTAAATACTATACTACACTAGAGGTTTTCACATAGGAAGCAAAGAAGAAGAAAAATCAAAGTTATGGGTCCCATGATAACTACAGCTAGATTGTAATGCTGTTTTATACTGCATATTTGGACAAATGCATCAATTTACAATTGATGGGGAATTATCAAAGGACACAGTCACATACTTTGTCTCATTCTTAAATCCATGGCATTCAATTCAGGTTTCCATGCTACTTGTACAGGCTGGCAAGGTAACCGATTTGCTGGCAAGAACAAAACGGTTATAAAAACAAATTGAACAACCATACTTCTCCAACACTTCTCTGAAGTTATGGTGAAGCACACAGTGCTACGCTGTTGCATTTTAACAAGATTATGGACTATTTCAACATCCAACAAATTACATTACATTCACATCTGTCCACGTCACATTTGACTTGACTATAGCATAACAGCTACTGCTAACGAAGTTCATTAAATACACTTAAGCTTAACATTTCTAAAAAGCAGCAACCACCAAAATATATTATTGGAGGGCTTACTTTGAAAAAATAAGTATGAAAAATGAGGAAGCTTGGTAAGAGAACCAAAATGAGACACTTGGACAAAATGGTTGCAAAGGACAGACAAAAAATAGAGCAGAAAAAAAACCCGGAGCAAAAAAAATTCAAAGGTAAACCAGAAGCAGGGGAAATTAACACAAGAAATAACATCCTTCACGAAGAGAGAATTAATAAAGAAAAGAACTAGCAAGTAAAAATGTAAACAAAAAGCACGCGTGCAAAAGGGCAAAGCAATAAGAGATCATTTCACACAGCCCACATACATGAGGCCTCCTAGAAAACCCACTGGGCTAACACACAGCCATGATATAAAATACTCTAAGAAAACAAAGGGGTTTTTTTGCACTCACTGTCACTGGAGGAGCCAAGGGAAGCTTTTCTTGGAATTTCTCCTCGCAGAAAGCCTCAGAGGTAGTTTTGGGTCAAGCTAAAGCAAACAGTAACAAGTTCCCAAAACAAGATGGTACTCAGCCAAGAGTTCTGACAAGCTCAAGGATAAAACAGCTTATCTATTCACCATACCATTGGTGTCAAATACTGCCTTCATGTCCTGAAAGGCAGTCACACATTCAGGCTGTTAAGAACCGCTTGCCAGCGAGTCCAGCTTCTCAGTGGGGTGAATATGGAGAAGACGCAAGAAGCAACTTCCATGGGAACATGGATAAATACAGACCGCAGAAGCGATGTTGGTGCCCTCCTATAGAAAAGCCCTGTGCTACTACTACATACTAATTCTTTGAAGCAATTGATAAGAGGTCGAAGTCTGAGCTGACTTGTATGTTCAAAATATATCTCAACTTCTGACCAAAGGTCCTCCGCCACAGGTTCTTAAACTACATCACAACTGCAAAAGAGGGAAGGTGTGCACATGGGTAAGCAGGCAGCTCTAAACAGGAGAAAAGTGTTAGGAAAGGTCAGCTGAGCATTCTCAGGTCTACGACAAGACTTGTGTTGTTTAGCAAACACGTAAATGATCAACAGGAGGCGAGCCTTAAAGTAACTTTGCTGGTAACAGCAAAGAGTTCATGTTGCTAAAAGTGAAAATCAAAAGCAGGAAGTGGCAGATCATCATACCCAGCAAAGGTGAAAGAAAATGGTGATGAGAGTCAGCGTGGGTAAACAGAATGCTACACACCTGAAAAAAAGCAGCCTGACTGCTTCACGTACATCTTCCTGAGCTTTGGCTCCACTGCCTCATTCTCAAGGAGATTTGGGGGCTAGAAGAGATGGATCTAGGAAGGCACCATCTGTCAACAGACTAAGCTGTACTCTAAGAATACTAAATGCTATGAGTAGTCCAGGAAAAATAAGAATAAAAATAGAAATAAACAACTGTAGCAGAGTTGGTCGTTGAAGTTGCTGCACAAGTCTGTGGAATACCCATATCCTCCTGCAGGTCCACTTCAGGAGTAAAATGCCTGAAGGACCACAGTAGAGTGATGGGCACTGAATACCCTCCAGAGCCTCCAGCCCACATAAAGGACAACTGAGGAGAGAACCAGAGAGAGCCTACAGAACCACCAGCAGCACAGGCAGGTAAGTAGGGAGCCATTGTTCCCTCTGACTTAACAAGGAAACTGGAGAACATCAAACAAAACTAGCAGGTGGTAGGTTCAAAATAAAACAAATAAAAGGAAACAGTTCTTCATACAATGTGTACTTAAGCTGCAGAATTCATTGCCGCAGTCCCAATGGAAGCTAAGAGTTTACATAGACTGAGAAAGGACCGGACAAATTCATGCAAGAAAAATTCATTGAGTGTTACCCATCACTTTTTCCAAGGAAATTCTGAGCTGCAAAGTTGCAGAGGGTGAGGAGCTCACTGTGCTCCTGGACAGCCTCCACCAGGGCACTGCCAGGCAGGGCTGGGGATAATGCAGATCCATGGGGCGGCCACTCTGCCACTAAAAGAGCAAGACTGTAACACAACTAACGTAGCTCTTGACAAACATGCCACTTCGGTAATACGCAACTTTCAGTATATCATTTTGCTTTCCTCACGCAAAGAAACTGCATTTCAGTGCCTGTTGTCACCACCTAAGTGTGATCACAACGTTTGGGAGCACACAGCGGGAATGAGACAAGGACACCCAAAATAATGAGTATCAGACTATGCTGAAATGCTACCATTTCTTCTTTGCATTAAAGACTATTCCAATAAGAAAAAAAAGAATCAAAGCAAGTGCTAAGAAAAATTAAAATGTTCACACTTTTTTCCTGTTTTAAACAGCAGCTGGAAGAGATAATATCAAGTCAAAGCACTGGCTTGAAGTTTTACTACCCTTATAAAAAGGTACTTAAAATAAGTACAACATATTTAGGTTAAGCACTTAAAGGAATTACTGGAAGACTGAATTCAATCTTCAGCTCCAAGCCACGAGTCATTGTGCAACACCTTAGCTGCTGAAAACAAAACCTGTTACCTATTAAGCAGGAACTGTGCTCACCGTTCTAAACCTGCGACGTGGATTTTCCCCTCAAGAAGTGCAGAAGATGCAGCCATCGCTGCAACAAGCCCTTAAGGGCCGTGCCTCTCCACAGCTTCCAGCCTTTGCCACTGCAGGAAGAAGTGCAGCAGTGTGTGCCCCATACAGAATAACAAGCCTTCTGCTAAGCCTCCACCCAACACGAGGCAGCACGAGCCAGTGGTTGATTTTTCCAAGGCTCATAATAAACAAGGGTTTCACAAGTACGTGAAAAGTGACCATAAGCCCCATATTCAGATCACACCCAACACGCAGATGCTCAAAGAGATTGGTTGATTTCTGTTTGGTTTAGTCAAGGCTTGACTTGAGATGGAAGAAAAGCCTCACAGAAAACATGAGACAAAATGGCTAATAACATAGTGTGTGATAGAAGCCACACTCCTTCCACTTCTAAACTTTACAATGGATTTCCAAAAGTGCTCAATACAAGACCAGCTCTGCTCTTAAGGATAGTCTTCACCTGCCTCACAAGAGCAGCATCAAGATAAAATTAACACTGTGTAAATAACCACAATCACGTGATGAGAGCTGGTGCGTACACAGCAACTATTACCAAGCCCAGCATGACAGACCTCGAAAGGCATCACTACAAGCCCAACATACCTGTCGGGAGCAGCACTGGAGTCCCTGGCTCACAGCTGCCTGCAGAGCCCACCAGCACTAAATGCAAGGAAAAGAAGAAAAGCCACCCAAGCATCCGCAGGGGCAAGTGCTGAGCAGGTATGTTGCCACATCTGGCAAAGAGTGTCAAATTCACTCATTAGAAATGAATGTACTTGTACCCGGAGCACGGAAGAACCATATCCTCATAACTCCCCCAGCCTTAAATAAGTCCCATGCTGCTGCACAGACCATACAGCAGCAACATCCATCCACTGTCAGCATCAGCGAGTAGGAAAATACCGCCTCCTCCGTTTCTGGGGCTTTTTGAGGCTACATGGTTCTTCAGTTCCTCTTAAGCACTTCCTGTAGCAATGCCCACCACTCCAGACACCTCCAAATTTAATCCACTGGAATAAGCAGCCTTTAAATTAAGGTGTTATAAGGTCATATAGCAAGCAAGATGATCGGATTAAAGAGGAAGTGGAGTTAAGTTAATACCGAGTCACTATTTTAAGTTCTGCGTTCAGGACAACAGCATGATAGCTTTTCAAGTGTAACCCAGCCCTCAAGCAGGAAGGCTAAGAACTGTCCTACTGGGGAAAAAAAAATGTATCTTTTTTAAATCTGAACATGAAATGCGGGACAAAAATTCATCAGACAGACAAAACCTGGTCCCAGAGACAGATGTTTTACAGCTGTGCTTTGGGCTTCCTGAAGCCCATTAGAGCTAGCACATGCAACTCCTAAAGTAAACAAGCTGCTTTTAGTAACTACAGTATTTGCCCTGAACACACACAACGTGAGTCAGAACCGCCACTCCTCAGAGCTTTCCCCAAAAGCAGTGTGCAGCATCCTGAGGTCGCAGCTTGCAAGTCCCCTCTGCTGCTCTCCTGCCATCCCCACAGCTCCTGAAGGGGCTTTCAGGTTTAAAATGTGCAAAAAGGATCCATCTACAAGGCACCACATTTCTTCCTATGGAGTAATATGGTAAGCGTTCTCCTTCCACTAAAGCACACCCAGTTGTCTGTATTTTGAGAAAAATGGAAAGGAGAATCCACTCTTTCACCTGAGTGGTACCTCTCCGTCATACAGCAGGCAGTTTACACAAATAACTGCAAAAGAACCGTGGCTCTTCAGAAGCAAACAGCTTCTCCTCATGTATTCCTGCTGCTCTGAAAGTCACTTAAAGTTGTTAGGAAGCCCGAGCATGAGCTCCTGAGACAGAGCTGCCCACTTTCTGGGATATGCCCGCTCCCCATGAGAGCTATGCAACGTCAAATGCCCGTTTGTCCCCCCAAAGGGCAGCAGAAGCACTGTGAAACAAGTACCCAAGCAGCACACTATTTTACTCACAATATATTTTTCACCCATTTCAAACAACTAAGAGCAATGCGATTGCAATTAATCACATGTTCACTTCACTGTGGGAAAGCTTCAGATCACCATCAGAACAGCACAGTCTTTGCCATCTCTGAAGACCAAGAAATCTCACACTACCTCAAACCAGTGTAAGAACAGTCCAGGTACTTGGGAGAACGTTCCGAGTAACCAAACCTTCTGAGTTCAACATTGATTTGATAAAATCTGAGACATACAATTTGGCTCCGGAGGTTTATGAACCTAATGGAGAACTTCAAGCTTGCCACAGAGAATCACACGCACACAAAAACAACACCAAATGAGAACACACAGAACAATGCACTTTCTTCTGAATCAAGTGTTTTGAAGATGAAATGCTCCAAGCGAGAGATCTCCAACGAGCCGTTTATACCTCAGTAAATCTCCTCGGCTTTTGTTCTTCTACCTCAAAAGGAAAATTGACTTCTGGACAGTAGTTTATTAATTCTAACAAACGGTTTAGAGCGCGCAGTCCATACCATTGCTAGAATAAACAAATTTCAATATCCGTTTGAACTCAAGCCAGCACATTTTCCTTTCGGTGTCCTTTGCTTCGCAAATGATTATTCCATCACTGTTACGCCCAGGAAGGTTCCCAGGCAACTGATCCATCCACTTGCTCACTGCCACCAAAATGAAAAGATGAAAAGGGCTTGCTGCTCTCCAAGCCACGGGCCCCCCTCGTCCTTAGTACCAGCTCTGGTGTTCATCAGATCCTTTTATGAGCCAGTTTGATTCATTACAACAGCAAACTGCTCTCCATTTTCCTGGGTTATTTTTCTGCCATTTCAGTGAGCTAAAGTGGTTCCCAGAAGGACCTGACGAGCGCAGCTGCTATAGAGCTGGGCGCCTGGGAAGAAGGGTGCAGGGGGACAAAGGCAGAGTGGAAACTTCTCCTCGCAGAACAATGTCCTGCTAAATTAGCTCACTGCGTTCCCCAACTCACACCCTGACTTATACGCGATTAGATGGACCGCAAGGCGACACTCAATACCTCCCAGCTGTCCTAAGAGCTACCAAATAATTCATTGTACAAGAACTATAATATATATATTCCCTATACAGGTTTACATACAACGCTCCAGCAGAAAAAAATGTGCTCTCACAGAGATAAAAGATGAGGATGAGCATAACTCAGAGGAGAAATGGTGAAGAAAGCTGTGGAGATTCAACTCCAGTTTTAAAAAAAGCCACTGGAAAGTGACCAACAATCTCAAAAAAGACAGAGAAAAGCTACAAGAATTTTTCGTAAGGAGAAAACAGCGAGAACTTGGTCTTTTCTTCAGGGGCTGCCACCAGGACCCAAGCAAACCTGTTACAGAAGGCTGGCATCCCTGTTTCCTTAAAATCCTGGGGGGAAAAAAAGCCTTGAGAGAGGCAGTCCAGCCAACAAGGTGTTCCACTACATGCCACCAAGTTTTCGGAGCAGTCAACCCACAGGAAGAAGCACTGATCTCCTTTCCGTGCCTGCCTTGCCCGTGCCGTACATTCATCAGTCACAGCACCCCAACCCCACACCAACCTCAGCAGGGACGAGGGGTTGGCCACTCCATCCAGAGAGGCAGGCAGCCCGGTCTTATTTCCTCAGAGGCAGAGTGTGGTGAAAGGAGAAAAATGCCCCAGGAAAAGGGATTAGAACATCCCTGCTGTGGTAGGGGAGTTTCTTCTGAGAAGAGAGGTGGGAGCAGCACCCTCCATCTGCCATCTTTGGGAGCTGAGGTGGTCGTTTTCAGTACCCCAAAGCCAAGCAATCGTTTGGTGGTGGCTGCAGGGAGAGCGCGGACACGAGGCGTCCGCTTATTTCCTTGAGAAGGAGTCGTTTCAGAACTCGGTCACCTTAAACACAGCACTTCTTTAAACCTAACCATGATTAAGTGAAAAGGCACAAACCACTTCCCCCCCTTCCACTTTTCTTTTCTTAAGCTTCAATGCAACATCTCACATGCGTGACTTCTAAGACAGTCATCTGCTACACCAACGATCAGAGCCAGGCTGGGAACTGCTCCTGCACTGCCCTCAACCCATTCTGCCAAACATCTCGTTTTCCCCTGCACAGCTGCCACAAAGCTGACTGAAATAAGGTAGGTGCAATCCCTAAGAGCTGCTTGGGGCTGACCATTGCTGCAGAACTGTAGTACAGCTGAAGGGCAAGTGAAGGTGATGCCAGTTTTCCAGTAACCTCCCTGAAGATAGGATGGAATTAGGGAATTGCATGGCCGCCTGTTCTTACTTCTGTACAAACAAACGGCCCACAACAAAGCACACCTCTGCAGAGATCACTTCCCCCTTGCTTGAGGCTGAAGCCTGCTTGTTCACTTCCCCTCCCAAGAAAGGATGATGAAAGCAGGGATGAGTAAGGCTGCACCCCATTCACAGAGCTAAGCAAATGCAAAGCGTGGCAGACACCTCATAACAGCACCGATAAATACAGTGAATTACTTAGCAGGTCTTTCCCAGACTTACCTCCTCAGGCATGTAAGAAGCCCCTATTTAACTCACTTCCTGAATGATTCCTTCCTAAATCAAGAGATTAAATTGCTTGCTGTAAGCTCTCAGTTTAATTCTTCATGGTTAGAACAACTCAAGGCAAGAATTACACTGTAACAGGAGTCCCCTCACTGGAGCTCAAGGGACCTCTGCGCTCAGGTAAGTGGTGGCTCAAATGGCACGGCCTGCGCTGAGGCCATCCTGTCATACCTCCCTGTGACCTCTACCAGAAATCTGGACCTGAACTGTTCCCAGGAGCTCGCAGCACAGCCCAAGCACCTCCCAAGTCTACAACCAGAGACAAGGACCTGTCTGCCTTCTGCCTGGCAGCAAACAGCAGCATCAACAAGCAGCTGCTGCAGACCCAAGGTAACAGAACTCAGAGCACAGCCTCAAAAAGCCACAGGACTTGCACCTAGATGTGTGAAGGCGGTCCATCAGAACATCAGCTAACACCTTGCTTCAACCTAATAACCAGAGTTACGGAGCTATTTCTGATCCCATATAAACACCATACATGCAAATATGAAACTAAAAGACTCGGGTTACCAGGAACACCGGATTTCTGGACTTGAGAGATGCTCTCCTATCCAGTAATACATAGGTACAAGGTTCTGAAAACCAGCACACCCCAACTACTCATTAAGATGCATCCCTGAAACTTACCAGTCTCTCACCTACACGCAATGCCATCTCAGCCTTATCAGAGCGTTTTTTGAACATCTGTTAGCCTCACCATTACCTTCCTTTCCTTAATCCTCCTTGTATCGAGCATTAAAAACAAAGTCAGATATCCTTTCAGGTTGTCTTATTTCCAACTCTAAGATTAAATACTAAACTGCTGCTCTCTACAGTCCAAGCTGACAAGTAGCATTTCAGCCTTGGATTTCTATCTCAGCAGCTCTCTAAGCAAGGAATATGCTGATACAGTACGTCACCACCGGCACGGCCTCCCCGCTCACCAGCCCACACAAGTTGTCAGAGCTGAAATCCTGAACTGAGTTTCCCGTTCCTGTCCCGCAGGGGTTTGTTCCACATCCCACCGGGACAGCACTGCCCCAACGCTTTCTCTGAGGAAAACCTTTTCTCCTCTTTTTCTCCTGACTCTGATCTCTGAACTTCTAAAATTACAGATTTCCTTCTGTTTCCCTTCAGTTCTCTCTTAAAGAACGACCACTGCTCCTCAGCACCTAGAACCTACATATTTAGCAAATGCTGATCACTCTCCGAAAAATCAACCTATAGGCTTCCTATACAGAGATTCAGGACAAAAATGTGCCTTTACTAAGTCTCGACTTGCTCCAGGTTCAGATCTACTTTACACCATCGCAGTCTCTGCACTCCAAATGTCCCGTGCTGCTCTGAGCAGTGCCCAGCCCCCTGTGCTCCTCCACACACTCCAGGTTTCACTATTTGGATGGGGTTAGCCTATAGCTTTGGGGTTATCTGGCACACAGAACGGGTGAGAGGATCAGGCTTCTCACCCACACACATCCCACATCATGGAGCAAGAACACACCTTACAGCTGCTGGTAACTACTGAACAACGCAAGAAAGCAGTTTCCACAAACACAAAAGCTGAAGTGACAGAACTACACGGGGCTTCGAGCAGCTCCCCAGCTCCTTCCATATTGGCAGCAGCATCCCCTGCACTGCGGGCAAAGAGCAGCCCTATTAGAGCTGAAATGCTGTTTATTCTGCAATGTGTCCTAATAATCTGGAGCTAGCAAGGAAAACGCAACTCTGCTAAGCAAACAAAGAGCAACATCAGTTGGAAAGAAGATTAAAAAGGAGGTAGGAAAGGCACAGGCTGAAAACGTCTATGGGAAAGCTGAGGACAAATAGGGGGAAGAAACACGAAGAAATAACATTTATATTTCAGAGCAAGACTGACTTTCCCACTTAAAAGAAATGATGCTTTGTGCATCTGATGTGCACCTCCACAAAGTGCTTTCAGAAGAGAGGCTGACTTGGTAGATAGAAATCAGGACAAACAGCAGGGTGGGCCTGCAAAATCACAAAGAAGAAATTCTGAAGCCAGCGACCTGTTGAAGTTACAGCAGCAAGCAGAAAGCTCAAGCAAAGAGCTTAAGTGGTTCAAAGTCATTAAAATTAAGGTGCTTCTGAAACCATTTGGTGCGGGACCTTCCAGCATGCTGCCTGCTGCCCAGGCAGGCAAAGCCACCATGCTGCAATGACCAAGGGGAACCCAAGCAGAACAACCTCTAGAATCAGGCCTTGCAACGTGAAATTTAATTTTCCTCCCAGAACCATCAGGAAAAAGGCAGACACGTTGGCTGCAATGACTTTTTCCACACAACTGATTCCCCCAATTTATTTATTCCCCGCCGTTCCCCTCAAGGCCCTCTCGTCACAGCAGCTGCCCATGGCACAGGCAGGTTGCAGGCAGCCTGGTGGAAGCCCAGCAGCACCACACCCCACTGCTATATAGGTCACCACAGAGCCCTGTGCCACGCCAGCCAGGCCTCCCGGTTAGCTCCTATATGCCAATAAGCCTGCAACGTCACGTGCTATGGCACCACGCTCACGTGGAGGCTTATGTGGCAATTAGCAATCTTCTGCAGAGTTTAACTTTGAGATTAGGATGGTTACATTGAGCAGTATCACTTCGTGCTCCTCAGGCCAGAGCTGCCCCAGCAGCAGGGCACGCGGAGCGGCGGTCGCTGCACAGGAGGGCCTGGCAGCACAGAGCAGGCCGGGCTCCTCTGAGGTGCGTGTTAACATCTCCGAAAAGTCACAACGTTGGAAGCTAGCAGCTAATCAGCTTTTGTATACTTAAGAATATCCTTAAGAGCTTTGTTGTCATATTCAGGCGCTCGGAATGTGTCCTTCAGGTCACAGAGGCTTTCTTTTTTTTTCTTCTAACACGTCTTCCGATTTCGTCTTCCAAGTATTTTTAATGCTGAACTACGGGGTGGTATCTCCACAGCCGCTGCCCTCAGCGAAGCCACGGAGAGCAGTCCCAGACATGGGAAGGAACCAACGGGGGGAACTCTTTGTCAGCATCCCAGCAGAATCCCAATAACAACGTGGGATGTTTCTGCACACCGTGCCTTACTCTGTGCTCTGAAAGAGTTCTAAAATGATCATAATAACTGCACTGGAGTTTTCCTCTGCCTTTTCATTCATACACAAACAATACCCCAGACTTCCCTCCATCAAAGCCCAGCGGGCTGTAACCGAGCAAACAACCCGTTTGCATAAATAGGGAACGATGGGAAGGGAGGAAGTTAATGTCTGTCCTAACAACTAAGCTAAATCGATGCAGTACATTAATATAACAACTTTCCTACCAAAAAAAGTGAGATCTAAAGCTTATTCTGCGCACAAAGGACTCATTTGTAAGAAAAGATGGTTTAATTGCTTACCAAAATTTGCTAGTTTCTCATGCAGACAAGGAACGTGAAAATAAGACACAGGTATTTATAATCCTTATGGGCACCAGCAAGCCAGACCCCAACCCAGGTGCTCAGCAACCTGCTTACCCCAGACACACAAAGGGGTCAGGATTAGGGAAGCAGGGAGTACCAAGCAGGTGCCAGCAGCCTGGTCCAAATAACGCCAGATTCCCCATGGCCAACACCACCCAGCAGGCCCTTAAAGCCTTCCAACCAAGGATTAATATCAAAATAAGATGAAGAGGAAACAAGGGGCGGAGATAAGGCACGCAATTTAAGGTGACGCACGTGTTTATTTCTGCCCTCTTCCTTCCCAGCTCCTTTTCCCCCTCCTCCCAGCTGAGCGACCTTTACGCACCACGCCATACGCTGGAAACCAAACAAAACCAAGCAGCCAGATGCTCCAGGATGCTCAGGATATGGCAATCTGCAGAGCCTCAGCACAAGGTTTTAAGAAGCACTGGAAAACCTGCAAAGTTTCTGCAACTTGGGCCTCGCATCTCAGCAGAAAAAAAAATAAAATCACATCTAGAGGTTCTGTTTGTCCTTGCTTTAAAGCCGTGCTGCTCCCTGGCACCAAGGCCCACCTCCAGATATAGGGTCATGCCCTGGTGCAGCACCTGGGCAAAGCTTCTCCCACCTTGGGCTTGTGCCACCCTCATTGGCACTCCGCTCATTCCACATGTCACCAAGCCCCAGTATTATCTGAATGTTAATGAGAAATACCACAGACATTAATCAAAAGCTTCTCAGTGCCCAACAGTAAACAGCTCTCCAAAGCAGCCCCGGCTGAGCCCTCTACACGGAGCTGGAACTCTGCGATGCTCCTGGAACCTGGACCCCCCCGGCGTCCACATCGACCACATTCAGAGAAGATGCTACAGCACCCACCTCCCACCAGCGTGCCCAGTTCTGAGCGCTGGGTGCTGCTCTATCCCGTTCTGGCCAATATTTTTACAACACCGCATCCTTAAAAATTATGACTTTCCCCAAAAGGGCTGCGTGACCTTCAGTCACCATCACAACTTCCCTTAATTATGAAAGAAGCGATGAAACCATTGCAGACTTGAGCAAGTTTGAAAAGCCCAGCCAGAACTGACAAGAATAAAAGAAATATCATGATGCTGCCAAATATTTAGTGAGATATTAGGTCCAATACGATTATCCAGTTAGTATCAGAGAAGCGCTAATTCAGTTAAACTCACAATCACGAGCATTTAACACTCCGCCGTGCAGCTTTCGAAATGATCTTTTATCTATTTCTTATTGAAAGAAACAAGCTTAAAAATCCTGGAAATAAGTCCGTTAGGTTAAGAGAAGAGCAGGACAGACGCAGTGCCAGGCTCTGGCATTCTACAGTGCTCCCACGGGGGAGATTTTGTTTTGTGCAACTGTTCCAAACTTCCAAGGGTGCCCAATACGGAACACAACGACTTCTCCCAGGCGGTCGTGGGTTTCTCCTGGAGGAGAAGTGCTCACGGACACCACACAGCCGTAACCCCAGCAAGAGGGAACGGGCAGCGCTCCCACTTCCAGCAGCCGGAGATGGGAAAGTGTTGAGCACGTCATTGTTCTCATCACCTGTTACGGACCCCAGGAACAAACGGTGGACGTCCTCCAGACCCCGTCTGATGTTAGAAGGCATCATGAGAATTTTTCCACCGCTGTTACAGGGGCAGAGCCCTCGAAGCAGCCCCCTGACAACGCGAGCGCTGCCAGGTCTGTCAGCAACCCCGGTGCCTAGCAGGGGCTGTAAGCACAGCACCACGATTTTTTGTTCGTTCTTTCTTTTCAAATTACCAAAAAAAAGCACAAAAGATGCGCTGGAAACTTTCGGGACAGAGCAGGAGAGCTGTGAAGTTGCTCCCCGTGCAGCGCCCGGCAATGGAGGGAGCTGTGCAGGCGTGCCCCCAGCACCCGGCCACATTTAGCTTTCAGCCTTTTTATTATCACTGTCAATGAATGGGCCCCAGTCAAATTAAAGCTGCCATTTTAGGTTAAAGACTGGAGAGCCTCTGTTGTGCAACAGCGAGACAAAAACACTCCGAGCGACAGATGCGGCATTCTCATTGGGAAAAGACGGATTTCAACTTTCATTAAAAAGAATAATAATAATAATAATAATAATTACGGATCATGCTTTTAGTATGAATTATATATTGATACTCACACATTACCGCAAACTAACGGGATTTATAATTGGGGGAAATCAGCTCCCCGTGCTGCTAAGGTCATAGTCATTAAGATTTTTTTGCCGTCGTTAGAATGGATGATCTGTGAGGAAATGAACAGAAACATGTTTTGTTCAACTTGTTTGTGCCTCGCCAGTCCCGTATAGCACGAGAGAGAGAAAAATAAGGGGGGCGGGGGGAGGAGAGGGGGGGAGGCGAACACATTCTCCCGAAAGCCATCTTCCGTATAAACACAGCCCCGCCGCCACGGGAGCAACAAAAACCGGGGCGCGCATCGGCACGGAAACAAAGTTATCGCGCTGAGGTTACGCCGATATTCCCCGAGCCGGGAAGCCGCGGAAGGGCGAACGGCCGCGGATGGAAAATGGCCCTTTTCGGGAGTCGGAGGGCACCGCTCGGCTCTTTCCCAAACGAAAACAAAGGCGGAAAGTGGGCAAGTGCGGGGCGAGTTGCGCGGCGCATCCAGCGGCCCCGCGGCGGTGCCGAGGGAACTCCCCGGGCGCTGCTACTTTTCTTTTGTCCATTGTCTGTTTAAAAAAAAACTCCTTCGGACCGGGGGGCGAGAGTGACCGAGCCGGGAAGGAAATAAATAAATGACAATAACAATAAAAAATAAACAAAGGGGAAAAATAAAACAAAAATTAAAAAGAAAAGGAGAGGGGGGGGAAGGTCGCGGGGGGGGGGGGGGGGGGGGGGGGTCCCAGCGTGGGAGCGCGTCCGCTTCCCTAAGGCTACCGGGCCGCACGCCCGCGGTGGAATGATGGCTGCTCGCTGCCTGCACGGACGGACACACGGACGGACGCGCGCCCCGTCCGCTTCCCACTTCCAGGCGCACGCAGCCGCTCCGCCGCCGCCTCAGAACGGCCGTGCGGCGGCTCCCGGCGGGGAGGCGGCGGTGCCGCTGCGTGCGCTCCCCCCGCGCTCCCCACCGCCCCCGTTCCCCGACCCCACAGCGCGGCCTCCGGTAACACCCCCCCACCCACCCCCGAGCCCCGCGCTTCTTTCTTTCCCGCCGCCCCCTCCCCGCTGCCCGCCTGCCACCGGAGCAGGACAATCGCGCACCGGCACCGCGTGCTCCTTCCTCCTCCTCCTCCTCCTCCCTCCGCCCGCCTTCCTGCCTCCCTCCGCTGGGGGCTGAGCCCCATGTGCGGGGCCGAGCCGGGCCGGGCCGGGCCAGGGCAGCGCCCTCACTTTGTTACAGCGCTTCCCGTGCCGCCGGCAGCGTGGTCAAGCGCGGGGGGGGGGGGGTTGGGGGGGTGGAGGGGGGGGGTAGCGCTCCCGCCGCCCCCACCGAGCACTTTGCGCTCAACTTTTCCCGCAAACTTAACGAGAGGAACCGGGGCGAGGGGGTGGGAAGGGGGGGGGGGGGGGGAGGGAAAGGGGAAGGGGCGCCGCCGCTCCGGCTCCCCGCTGCCCTCCCCTCCCCCGAGGCGGCCGCAGCACAACAAAAAGCCATTTACACCGGGGGAAGCGCCCCGCTGGGACCCCCCCCCCCCGGCCCCGCCCGCGGCCGCGCGGCGTCCCCCTGCCCACCCCCGGCCCCGCCGTCGCTCCGCGCCCTCCCGCCCGCCCCCTCCCCGGGCACTCACCGGGGCCGCCGCGGGGCCGTCGGGGGCCGGCGCCCCCCGCTCGCTGCTCGCTGCCCTCCGCCGAGGGCCGGGCGGGAGGGGGGCACCCGGCGCGGAGTTGGTGCCGCCGGCCGGGGGGGGCGCGGAGCTCGCACACGCACACGGAGTTGCTCGCTCGCCCCGGGGCCGGGCTAAGAGGGGAGGAGGGGGCTCCTCGACCGGGGCGGGAGGGAGAGGGGAGGGAGAGAGGAAGGGTCAGCGCGGGGCTCGGGCAGTTTCGGGCTCTCCGCCGGGTCCCGGCTCCGCTCCGCTCCTTTGTGTAATTTCACTCGATTCAAGTTTAATCCGATAGTTCCCGAGCGAGCGAGCGAGCGAGCGAGCGCGCCCGCAGGAGCCGAGCCGAGCGAGACACCAGCCAGCCAGGCGGCTGCCGCGGCCGCCCCCTCCTCCTCCTCCTTCCCCTCCCTCCGCCGCCACAAGGCGCGCCCCCGACACCGCCCCCTCCCCGGGGGCGAGCGCGGCCGCGCGCTCCGCCCCACAGCGACGTCACGGCCCCGCCCGGCATAATTTATGCAACAACAAAAAAAAAAAAAAGAAAAAAAAAAAGAAAAAGGAAAGGGGGAAAAAAAAAAAAAAAAAAAAAAGAAGAAGCGGCGGCGGTGGTGGCGATGGTTGGTGGCGAACCGGCCCCGAGCGGGGGAGGGGCACGGGGTCACTAACCGCCCCCCGGCCTCGGCCCCGGAAGCGCGGCGGGAGGCGGCGGGGCGCGGAGCGGAGCGAAGCGGCGTCCCCCATGCAAATGCCCCGGGCGCTCCGCCCTGTTCGCCGCCGGGGCCGAGGGGAACGGGCCCGCAGCCCCCGGGGTCAGCTCCGCGTCCCGGGACGCCCCCGCGGCCGCTCGGGGCCGGGCCCGGAGCTGGGAGCGGCGCCGCGGGGCATCCCTCGGACCGGCCCCGGGGTCGCCCCGCTGCTCTCCGCGGGGCCGGGGCCCCCCGCCGCGCCCGGCGGACTTTGTCCCGGCGGCCATCGGGCGCTGCCCGCGAGGCCCGGCCTCGCCTCGTGGGCACGGCGGCGGGCGGAGGGCTCCGCGCGGTGCGTGGCGGTGTGCGCGGAACGGGCTCCGTGCGGGGGGGGACCGCGCAAATCCCGTCAGAGCGCGGGCGCCGGCAGCGCGCAGTAGCCCGTCAGAGCCGCTCTGGGAACTGAGCGAGTCTGAAAAGTGCGAGGGGCTGAGATGTAGAAGTAGCGCCGGGATGCTGTGTGCCGCTCTGTGGGAGCTGTGAGGCAGTGCTCGGTGAAGTGATTCCTTTTCCTCGCTGCTCGTGGCAGGTTGAGAGGGAAACCGAAGCCCCCGCCAACGGGAGCACCCGAAGCTCCGCTCGCTCCCGTTCTACGCGCCCACCTCAGCGCTGCACCGAACCAAGGCGAGGGCGCCGCGGGCAGTGCCTGGCCCGCTCCTGGGCCCGGTGGCCACATAATGCCTCCCCTGTTCCTCACAGTGGTCGTCCGTAAAGTTAAAAATAGCGACTGGAAACGGTGTTGAAAATCACTTGAAAGCAGCACATGCTCAGAGTATGGCTCCACCAAATTTGCTTGGTTTATGACGGTGCTATTTTTAAAACGCGCCTCTCTGCTGTGTGAAAACAACTGCACAGAGACGTCTTCCCAACCGAATGCGACCAGTTTCAGTTTACTCAGTTTTCAGCTGAGAGCAAACAGCCCCGCGGTGGTTCCTTACCTGGCAGCCCCGTGCTGAGCGCGTGTTGCTGAGTTGCGTCCCCACCCCGGCACCTTGGCACGGCACAGGAACTGCCCCTGCATTCAGAGATTGGAGTCCCCCAGGAGTCAGGACCGGGAGAAGCTCACCGTGACACGACCGGCAGCAGCCCCGCGGCTCCCCCTAGAAGCTTGTTTCAGTTTCTTGTTGAGCAGAAATCAGATTGCAGGGCTTCCGAGCATAGAAAATGCCTCAAGAGCGGCGTGGTGACAGGATCAGGCAATCACAGGAGCGCAGCCGTTCTTCAAAAAGCGTGTCACTGTGTCACGGCAGCAAGAGGGAACGCGCGTGGCAGCCTGGTTCAATGGTGCATTCCAAGAGAAAAGAAAACGCTCACATCCCCCATACGTACCTCCTTCTGAAGGAACAGAGCCAGGTTCTCTCGCCCTTTTGGGCAGACCTTCGGCCAGGCCTGTGGAAGAAACGGCTCGCTGCGGGTCGTGCCCATGGGAAGGGTCCCCAGGCCTTTCTCGGTGCCAGAAGAAAGAGCTGTGGGCACCACCTTGACAAAGCAGGTGGAAACGAGGAGGTCACCAACAGTAAGACTTGGAGAGTTGGGGAAAGCGCTCAAAGGTGTGAGTCAGCCCTCACGAGGCAGGCGTTAACGCACATGTGCGCTACTGCAGCAAAAGGCACAGACGAAATACATCGCTGCATTGCTGCTATGGAGGGAAAGTTTAGAAACTGACTCATCCATCGGCCTGTCCCCAAAGAGAAAGCCATAACGCCCCCGGTTGCCAACACGCAACGTGAAGCGCCGTAGGAGAGCAAAGAGACGGCGAGGTGGAAGTCTCGGTGATTAACCTTATTGGTAAGAGCTCATTAAAGTATCCAGGAGATGACAGGGATGAAAATTCCCTTGTAGTCACCCAGCCCTTTGTGTGCTGGCGAGCTGGGTAATCCACATGATGCAGGCAGCCATTTGGCTAGCAGATTAGAAAGAATTTGCATTAATGGCTGAGAATTTCGACAGCAGTTGCCGAAAGGGGATGTGCACTGACAGAGCCTGAACGCAATGCTGCATTCACCTCGCTAGGTAAGGCTTCGAGGTGGGGACACGGTGTGCACAGCCCAACGAGTCACTGGCTGGGACAGGCATCGTGACGCAGAGATAAGGTAATGTGCTCTGCAAGAAGGGAGGTGCTGAGATTACGAGGCAGAATTTACATGTGTTCTAAAACACCACTCTCACAAAATGCAAATGATTCTTCGTCACATGGAAATACCAAGGAAGGTTATTTATCTGGAGGACTTTGAAGAACCAGCATCTGTTTTACAAGGCAGCTATAGTGAAATGAAGATCTTAAGCCCAGACCTGGTTGTTCAGAAGGCAGGATGATATCTGACAGTGCCAAGTCCCCAGATGTGACTCCTTCCTAAAAACTGTTGATGAAGGAACCTGCGGTTCCCAAGGAAGTTCTGTACTGATGTATCCAACTCCTGGCGCCTTCTTATTCCACAGCCTTTTACTTTTCTCTCTACGAAACTGCAATGGGAGCTGGAGCTCCCAGACCAGGAGCCCTGTGCCCCCCAGGCAGCCCCTGCACCGTGTTTGGGGTGCAGCCTAAAGCACTGCATTTTGTCCTGCAGTGGGGGAGAAGCATCTCCTCAATTGCACAACCCCTAGACACACTCACGCTTCATTCCTCTCTGGGTATTACTGCAGAGAAGTGGAGAAGAAGTAAAAAAAGTGGTTTCTCTTTCTTTCACAACTGAAAGTTTTACTCAAAGCTTCTCAGAAATTGGGCAGCAATGGAAGAACAGGAGGCTGAGGGGGCTAAGGGCACAGATGATAATGATGTACCATACGCTAAAGGAAAACAAAATCCCTTTCTCTAGAAGAAATTGCTCACCGATGTACCGCAGGCTGACATGCTGCACGCACCCAGACCTCGGTTAGTGGCAGGAAGTGGCAGGCTCATACCAGAGCAAACTGTGAGCATCTCAGGGCATCAGGAGCGTGGTGCTGCACGGAGCCACCCTGTGGCACCAGCAAGCTAAGGGAGCAAGGGCCGTCAGGGGACAGACACGGTGGTGGCTTTTTGCTCATGTTGAAAGCCAGGCAGGCAGGAGTGGGACGGGCTGGCACCGGCCCAGCAGCCACAGCTACATGGGGAGATCATCAGCTGGGGAACGGGCACTATGTGCCACTCACCCCTGGACATGAGCCTCACACCAGGAGTCCTGCAACAGCAAGCCGCATCACTCTCACAATTCGCTCTGCTCTCTGTGACTTTTCTGGCATAGCAACAACATCAGCTGGGATGCAGCATCTCATGTGCTCCAACTACAGAGGTGATAATCCTGCTCTCCTTCTCCAATAGGCTTAATGTTGTCAGAAGCAAGATTTCCTCTTTGCTTTCCATGTGAACTCTAAGGTCTAACACATCAGTCACCTCGGCTCGCTGTCTCTGACCACCTCTGGAGGCAGGAGGGGATTCCACGGGAGCTGCTCTCCCAAGCCATGTGCTCATGGGCCGTGCCACTCTGCCATCACGGCCAGCTCTGTTCTCAGCGTGGTAAAGGCTCCCACTTCCATCTCTGCTGGCTCAGAACACACCTCGTCTTATATGGTGAGTCTTATATGCCGACGGCTTCTGACCTTTGTCCTTAATAAATGGAACGCATCATATCTCAGAATGAAGTCACACACCTGACACATGCATCAGCTGACAGAAAAACACAGCGGCCAGCCTGCTTAGCAACACACTGCTGCCGCCACTTCCTCCTCCGCGCAGGGTGCAGCACAAGGGCCGGCTCAGGGCGCCCATGACCGGCCGCGGGGTCACGTCCCCTGGCTGTGAGCAGCATCCTGTGGCCGCCACGTTTCGCTGGGGCGGGCAGGGAGCTGCCGGCGTGGGGACACCGTGCAGCCACTGAGCTCGCCTGTGGAAAAGGGAGAGGCTCACATGCTTCCTTCAGCTTTCCTTCCACAGTTTTCAGTGAGGCGCTGAGCAATTTGTGCTGGGTTGGAGCGACTCGTCACCATTATTTTCTGTCTCTGAGCATTCCAGAGACACCCGGGTGCTAAATTCCGGGGTATGGTCAGAAATACCCACAGAAGCAGTGGTCAGTTACATACAGCATGACGTGATTTAGAAACACATCCAAACACCCTTCATAACACCCTTGACAAATAATTGTGAAGTTGTTACTTTAGCTGCTTATGCTCATTGAGGAAAAGATACATTTTAAATTGTTTCTTGAATCTGCTACCCTAAAAATGCCCGAGGGACGGCTTAAATGTGTTACATGTAAAGTTTTTTCCACCTATTTTTTTGGAAATGCTTCGTAAAATTGCAAGTCAACAAAAACAACAACAACAACAAAATCAATTTCTTTCAACAGACAAGTGAGATGTGCTTTTCTCTGATTCTTTTTCTATCCTGAAAGAGGATCAGCTAATCAGATGATACCCTCTTCTCGCTAAACTCAGGTCCAGTCCGCTCCCTGCTCACTAACCTTCCAGAAAGAAGACGGCGAGGATCTGGGGAGACCATCTGGTCACAGCAGCCACACAGAGATAGGATCAGTGGTCAGACAATCCTCAGCAGACGTTTGTGTAACCCGTTCCTGGAAGCCTTCAAGGAAGGAGATACCCCAACTTCCCAAGCTGCTTCTTCAGGCATTTCACTGGGCCAATCTAAAAGTTACTGTTGCATCCCCTCCCACTCTCCTAACATTCCACCTAAACCATCCTCCCATCCCTCCCATACCCAATCTGAAGTATTTTCCCTCTATACAGATTAGTTTAACTCAACTTTCCCCCGGCACTCAAAGACCTCTTCTTGCCTTTTGCACACTGGGAGAATTTATCCAAATCCCTCTAACACTCGGCATACTTATTTCCTTCACCACGTACTTTTATTCTCTACAACACTTACTTCTTTTTGCCCTGAACTGTACGTAGTTCTCATGAGAGAAGACTAAACCAAAGGCAGTGCTACAGCTGAGGCCTCGCCAGCACTTGTGGAGTCATCCCTACATCTCACTCTGTGACTTACATATGCCACCTATTGATAAATCCTAAGAGAGCATTGGATTTTGCAAAAGCAAAATTGTTGTCAGTTGCTGTTTAGTTAGTGATTCTCTGCGCACGCACGTAACCATCCAGCTTGCTTTCTGCAAGAAATTGATGATTGTTTTAATGGAATTTCACTTTTCCGCTGTTCATTTTGATTTCTGAGCTGAACGTCCACAGCAGTCACCATCCGCCCAGCTTGGTGACATTTCATAAACACGCTCTGCGTTACAGCAGTCCATATTATTCTTTGTGTTTTCTCACACTGCACTTATCACAGTAGTATGGCAGTGCCTTACAGCAGAGCAATCCGTGACATCTCTTCTGTCTCCTTCCCTCCCTATCTTGTCCCTTCCCTCTCGAGAAGGGTGGGCATGGAAATACTGTTTCAGAAAGTTATCAGACAGATGTAAAAGCACCGTTCGTACACTTGTAAGGAGGAGACAAAATAAATTGTTCCACCCCTTGTTTCAGACTCGTCCCTGAGAATAGCGTCTCATACGCAGTTATGTTTGAAGTTTATCACAGTTCTGCTGCGAGGGGGTAGCAAAGTTGTCAGCTGTGATCTCCACTCCACTGGCACAGGATGGGCTCAAACTGAATATGAATCAGCATCATACGGAGGACAGGGATAACATGCACACACCACAGCCCGCATCAGTTACAGTGGGCACTGGGATGTCCAAGCTGTGAGATAAATTCGGCAAATATATGAGGACTGAAGCTTACTTTTTCATACCTTCTTACAGCCTGGCCATGTGCATGTCCCTTGCACAGCACTTTGTTGAAAGAAAAAGAAACTACCTGGCTTTGATCATCAAGGGACATAAAACTATGCACTGCTCATTGTACTTTGCAAATATTAAAACTTAAAGCTGAATTTAATAAAATACACTCTGATAATACCTCATAGCTGAAATGTTGCATTGGATTTCATGAGATGCACTTGTCATTCTAGCTGACATTACCTGAAAGTAGAGGTGTTTTGCACCTGTAAGCACTAACCATAAAGAAATAAATCCAGAGTCACAGGTCAGCATGTAAAGCACTGTACCCTTCCAATGTCTCACTTTGCGTCCCTCCATTCTGCTTCTTTTCTGTTTCTGTCGTGAATCCAAAACTTGTTCTGTGTTTAAACACCTCAGCTCTGCAGCACTGAGAGAACTCCCCTGGAAACCAGCCAGAAATTCACCTTTTACATGTGTGCTTGTTTATACTTTGTGTATTACCAGAAACTTACACAATCATCATACTGCTTGTGGGTTCTCAGCAGATGGACAGAAACTGCTGAAATGCTAAGGCAACCAGACCTCATGTCTTCATCCTGTGGTTGCAGAAGAAGGAGGAGATGTGCATTGCATGGGTAATGCCACAGGTCACATTTGGTGAGCTGCGCAGTATCACTGCACCGGATGACACAACTTGTAAGCGACGGACCAATTGCTTTCTCTCTTAAAAATTACAAGCCAGAATATGCTGTATATTTAGCACTGAGAGCACGGAAGACACCATTACTTCTGAGCAGGCAGGATTTTACTTGAAGTTCTCATACAACTTATTAGAAAAGTAGTGGCTGGAAGATAGAGGCAACAAGATACAACATCAGCACTACTAATCGTTGTTACATCTTTAGCGTAGGAAGTTACCAGCAGAAATTCTGAGCCAGGACACTGCACATCCTCTCCGTTTTTGGTTTTTTTTTTTTGTATTTGATACATAATCTACCACTCTCTACTTCCACCATGAGGTCTGTAGGAAAACAAATGTTTACAAGGAAGATAAAAAGTTCAAACAAGATGCCATCTGTATTCGCACCAACTTCCTAGAAACCAGCTTTAATGACACAGAGAAGCTGCTAGAGATAGGCTTAATTTTTTGTTACATTTGTTTTGTACGTTCAAGATCATTTGATGTGCTGTGTTATATACAAGAAAATTCCCTGCAACACCTGTATGTTAGTGAGCTTGGAGAAGAGAAATCTCTGGGGAGATCTCTTTGAGGTCTTCCAGTACTTGAAGGGAGCATATAAACAGGAGAGGGAACGGCTGTTTACAAGGGTGGACAGTGATAGGACAAGGGGGAACAGTTTTAAACTGAGACAGGGGATGTTTAGGTCAGATATTAGGAGGAAGTTTTTCACACAGAGGGTGGTGACACACTGGAACAGGTTGCCCAAGGAGGCTGTGGATGCCCCATCCCTGGAGGCATTCAAGGCCAGGCTGGATGTGGCTCTGGACAGCCTGGTCTGGTGGTTGGTGACCCTGCACATAGCAGGGGGGTTGAAACTTGATGATCATTGTGGTCTTTTTCAACCCAGGCCGTTCTGTCATTCATTCTATGAGCTCAGGTAAAGGCAAATGTGGTATCCCAGCCAGGTGGCCATGGCTTTCTCACACTTGCAGCTCGGTCTCAGTTCTTGGGGCTGCAATGAATGGGGATTGCAGCAGAGCAGAGGGAGGAGCAGAAGGCCTGCTTCCACCTGGAGCTGCTGTTCATAAGCCTCCTGCTATCAGACAGGCAATCCCAGTGCTTACAGGGATCGCCCATGAGAGGCTTCCTGATGAAGGCACAAATACATAGCTTATTCTTGATCTTGAGAAAGGAAGAAAAAAAAAAGGGGGGGGGGGGGGGGAGCCTTCAGAGAAATAAAGAAAGGAATCATAATTATTACAAAATGCTTGAAAGGATTTTTCTTTTACAAGTCTTTACAGGGGTTTAAGGCCAGCAGGCTGCAGATTTCCCAGAGCAAGGAGAAGCAGTTAGAACAAGAAAAGGATCAGTGTAGGTGGGCCTTGGGTCACTGTCAGGCAGAAAACAGTTACACTCAGAATTTCTCCAGCACCAAAGACAGCCACACGTCAAATGCTTTATACTGCCCTAGGTCTTCTTTTTTATTACTTTTTCATGCAAAGGCACAACGGCATCATAAAAGTTACCATCAAAGGCAGTAAGTCCTTAAACTTTCATACCAAGCCTTAGAAACAATTCTTTGAAACACACAGACCTCCAGTACACAAGGAAAAAGAAAAAAAAAAAAGTAGTGTAAAACTTACAGGCAGTAAGTATTTATTTTAAATCCTTGCTGTTATCTCTCCAAGTCGAAATGCCATAAAACTCCAAGAGCTGAAACTTCTGTGAGGATTCAAAACGTATCCCTTACCTCATACGTTTTACTACACATTCTTACCTCTTTTAAAAACGAAATCCCAGATTCTGTGCTCAGCAGAAGCGAGGCGATTGCTTCACCAGGATCAGATATGGCAAAGCAAAACAAACAAGTGAACCTGGGGCTGAGCGCTGTCCGCATCGGTTCCATCCGCAGCGCTCCACTCGGTGCCGCCCGGCAGTCACACACATGGTAGTTTTTGCAAGATCACGGCCTTGTTTTAGTATAACACAATCAAGATAATTTTTACAAGGTCAGAAAGTTGGAATAAGAGGAAACAAAATCCAGGCCGGTTGGGTCTGGAATCAATTAGGCCTATGTGCTTCTCAGATGCTGCCGCTTGTCTCGCCATCAGGGAGTTTTCCAATGCATAAATACTATCGGCGCGTACCTAGAAACACACAACCTCTATATTTCTCCACTCGCTTACACCCACCTGAGCCGGGATGTCGGGAGGAGATGGAGAGGTGTTCAGCTGTGTGCAGTCACTCCAAGCTCTCAGGTGCCGTGCTCCAGAGCCCGCTGTCCCACCATGCCCTCGTGGGCTCGGCCTGCCTGTGGGCGCAGCGCTCCCCAGGGCGCTCCCCAGGCCAATGCCGCTTCACCTGCTGTCAACTCTGAGCACCTCCTCGAGTTTAAAGATGCAGGCCAACGAGGCCACTTCATGTCTGTAAGATGAAACTGTGCTGCTCTCAGCTTTATAGTTAGCAACAAACCGTCCATGGAAAGCTTTCACGGAAGGTGACTTGATGGGAAATTACCATTTTCTCCACATTTTTCCCCTCTATGAGAGGCCACTCTGGCTCACAGTGAGCAAAGTCAGTGTCAGTACAGAGCATGTGCGGGGGGGTACGATCCTGACAGTTTTTGGTACATTCACAAGCAAAGCGTTGGACGATTAACACCTTTACTCATTAAAATATTTACAGACATAGAATTGGGCTGTCCAGCCACCTCAGGACCACAACATTTAACTTCGCTGCTTCTGTTCCCACGCGAAGCCGAACTGCTGCCGGAGATGGGCACCACGAAGCCCCGCACCTGGCCCGCTGCCGCCCGCGGTGCCGCCGGGAGGCGCCATTTTGCGGCTGCTGGACGCGTGCCGAGGGGGCGGTGGGCAGCGCCGGGCCGAGCAGGTGGGCGCGGCGGGGCTCCCCGGAAGACTGCCCGGAGAGGAGGAGAAAGCCGGCCCGCTGCGGGGGTACCGGCGTCAGGTGCCTCGCACCGCCTCAGCGCCTGCCAGAGCCGCCGCCGAATCAACGACCGCCTCCACGCGGCGCGGGGGGAGCAGAAGCGGCCCCGCCTCGCCGCCCCCAACGGCCGCTCCGTGCGCGACGTCACCCCGCGGCCGGGCTTCCCCCCGCCGCGCTGATTGGGCGCGGCCGCCGGCCAATGGGAGCGCCGCCCCCTCACGGCCGGCGTGGGCGAGGCCTCCCGCGGAGGGCCCGGTCTGCGTGGGGCCGCCCGTGCGGGAGGCGCGTCGTCGCCTCCCGCTGCCCCGTTTAACTCGAGCTCCCCGTAGACGTATTTATTTCTCTTTAATAGGTGTTTATGATACGCGAGGCCGGACCTGTTCCTAATCAATTTGAGGTAAATCAAAATAATGCGCATTTATACCGGCCCAGGCGTGCCGGCTCGGCGGGCCGCGCCTCCCTCCTGTGGACGGAGCGCCGGCGCTCGGCGGCAGGGCACGGCTGCCCCGCGGGGCACCTCGGAGCGGCGCTGTCGGGCCTCAGGGAGGGAAGGGGCGATGGCAGGTGGGCAGGGCGGCAGGCTGCCTGCTGTCTGCTGCCCCGGCCTAGGGCAGGCAGGGGCGAACGGCAGTCGGAACAAGCAGGGAGAAAGAATTACCTCATGGCATCGCAAGCTCTTTCCAAGCAAAGGTGGAGTCTGGAGCAAACAGCAGATCCAACCGATAGCCGCTGATAGGGCTGCGAGTATCGCCCTGCTGCTTTGCATAGCTCCCAAAGACGCCTCAGTCCGCTCGGAGCAGGAAGACGAGACGGCTCGAGGGCTCCCAGCGCCCCGGTAACGAGACGTCAGCTTCCCCCTGCGGCGAGCGGGCTTCATCTTGGGCTCACACAACAATTGTTTGTAGCAGCTTTTCCTCTACTGCAACCCTGAAGGGATCCTCCTTACGTTTTGTGAGTTCAGCTGACACTGAAGGAAAGCTGCTTTTCATTGCAAGCAGCAATTGGACTAGCGTGAAAAGGTGTGAGGATGGAATTGAGGTTATGTTCACCTTCGAAATAAAGCCCAAAATACCCATGCACAAAAAAAATGCACCACCAGGATGGTGCCTGGCCAAAAAATGGCTAATATGCACTGTGTTTTCTGTATACGTGTTTGTACTGAAGCCTACTGCTGCTAGATGAGCTCAGTGAGCTACAAAGTAGTACGCACGTCAAGGCTGCACTGAGGGGAAGGGATCCGGCTGTACTGCCATTGCAGGGCAGATGGACTACATGGCCTTTAAAGGTTCCTTCCAACTCAAACCATTCTATGACTGAGTTGCATACGCTGCTTCCCTCTCCACACCCAGGCTCCTACCGCTTCTCTGCTCAGCCTCACAGCACACCTGTTAGGCACAGCTCAGCTCAGCTCATTTCCTTGCATGCCCTGTGCATCTCCCAGGTCCCTCAGTAAAGTAGGTGGGGCTGTGGCCACCTACATACGCTACGCTTATATAGCAGCACTGCTAGAGGCAAACACTGCTTTATCCAAAGTAGCCAAACTATGAAGCTTATTTTCAGTGCAGCTGGAATAGTGCATTAAATAAAACATGGTAGGTCATCAAGCAAGACTGCTTGCACCTCTTTGAAAGACAGAACTTTCTCCAACGTGTAAGAAATAATGCTGCTTTGGCTTTTAACTGACCTATGTCATCCCCCTGACCTCCCAAGTATCATTTCTTCACTTCAGCACAGGCTGGGAAGCGATATCCTGTGCACAAAGCAAATAAAAGCAGCACTTCTTTCCAGTGACAGTTACTAAAATGACAGAGAACTGTACATACACTGCTCCTCAAATCATTTCCCCTAAAAAGACACCCACCTGCAAAAACCAACAAGGAAAGGAAAGGGTGAGAGAAGTAACAAAGAGGAGGAAAAGTGAGGTAGCAAAGATGCGAAGAAACACACAACACATCGAGCTCTGCAGTCCAGAAAGAAAACAGCAGCAGATCTGAGCAGGCCAGTATCATGACGCGATCATACAAACTAGATTTTCTTCAATGGTGAGGATGCCATTTGCTCTGAAGTTACTTCACAAACATTATTGCTCCACAGCAATGCTACGGGCAACGCCACAGGTGTTCTGCTTTCTGTGCAGGTATGTTCTTCTGAACATGAGAGAAGGAGAAACTGCACCAACCACCTGCTGGATTTTTGGACCGGTTATGTTAGGCCAGCCACTCACTGTCTGCCTAGATTGACCCGCAGGGACAACAGAAACCCCTTTTTCTGTGCTGGTGCTCTCTCTCTCAAGTACTTTTGATGCGAACCCAACCACCTCCCCTTGAATAAGGTCTATCCATCCTTACAAAACAAATAGAAAATAAATGGTAGAAGGCTTTTACTTCCAGATTCATCCAAGACAAAGCTATGCTGTATACAACAATCCCAGCCAGGTGCTCTCCATAGATTCAGTTTTTTGAGCCAGTTCTTTGTGGGTTAACTTGCCCAGCTCTCACTACTTCTCCACAAGCCTGACTTCAGATCAGGGCTTTTCCATCCCTTGGTCCCACCATTACTAAGTGTTGCCTGCCCCTTGCTCACCTTGCCATAGCAGCCCCATGCTGCAGATACACAGCAGCAATACTTGCAACACTGGTGGCAGCGCCCAACTGCTGGGTAACACTGGGAGCCTCCCTTCTCCCTCTGCCAACCTTACTGGGAGAACAGCAAGCAACTCCATGCACACTGTTTGACATGGGAACCCCGAGCATCTAACCATCCTGTAAATGATGTTACTTCAAACATTTCCTGCATCTGGAAATATCTTCCCAAGTCACAATCAGAAAGTGTGAAGTTCCCTTAAGTATTGCAACTTGGGCAGCTTTACACCCCAATTAACCGCTGTTTGAGGCATCCCGGTCTCTCCTGACTGACCCGTTGACTCAGATTTTCTTTCCTCCCTGCATTATATGCCTGAGTCCAGAAAGAGTAAACTTCCAGTTAGTTTGATACGTAGTATAGAGCTTCACTAAAGACAGGCTAATGGGATCCTGTGATAGTTTACACTAAACATCAAAATTGTACCCAATACAAACTTTTATATCTGAATCCTTAAAGAAGAAACCTTTAAATCATACTTTTGCTCCAAGGACCAGCACAAATGCATGTTGCTGCCCTCCTTCTTTTACATTCATGCCGTTGTGGTCAGTTCTACAAGAGCTGCTCCTTGGGAAGGCAGTCTGAATGGATGTGCATGCTTTGTTGCACCCTGGCCTCTGTAAAATTTAGGGTTGGTCTTCACTACCCCTTATGCTTCTGCATCACACAGAGCCCTGTGATGCAGCAGTTAGATCTGAGCATCAGGTACACATTCCTGTTGAGCTGTCAAGAGAAGTTTTCAGAAACAGCACAATGACAAGATTTGCAGTACTGAAGACTGCATCCAAACATGGGATCACTGTTATTATATCCATACGCGAGCAGTATACCTGATAGTATCAATAGCGATTTCTATAATCAGAGCTCCCGTGACAACAGCATGCTTCTTTAGACTGGGATAGAACTGCCTTCTGCAGCTGGGACTGCCTGCAGTGAGAGTGCTGCAGTAACAGTCTCTTTCCTCAAACCACTCTTAACGCCGGAGCATTTTTTTCCCCAGCTGCTAAGCAAAGAATAAACTTTTGGTTTAGCCCCTCCTTTATTGGAAGGGGAATACGGTAATACGCTGTAATTGGTTTTCCATGTTTGCCAAGAGTCTGTTTCCTCTTGTCATCCACAATATTTAACATAGGGCTTGTAATAGTTCCAAAAATAATAAAATCTGTCCCAAGAATAAAAATGATAGATCCAAAACATGCTGCTTTTTTGTCACGGTCTTGGTTTTGTAACATTCTGTTAGTAGTTTTTATTGCCTAATGTTGTGGTTTCTTTCATACGCAGCAGACCCAGTAAAGACATTTCATCAGCTACTTACACAGCAGCAGGCTGGATTATTTACAAATGGAGATTTCAGTACCATATTAAAATAAATCACCGCTGTACGCTGTTAAAGTCACACTGCAGTAATATGGCAGAAAAAGAGCAGCATACATGAGGGAAAAGAGCATTAAGAGTATACAAATCCTAAGCGTGGCATCAGCAAGCAAATTTATTAAGAGCTCCAAATAAAACCCATTAGCCGCCTTCTTTCTCCCCTTTCTCCTTCCACTCAATAGTAGAAAAGGAATAGGCAGATTATTCCCCTTCCCACAAAGAACAGTACACAAGGAACACGTGCAATGTGTAAGAGAGCCTATGCAATACTTTCCTCGTGATTTCAAGTCATGCAGCAACTGAGCATATCCCTTCCCTCCCCCAAAAATCCCCATTTGGGGCAAATTCCCTTAGGTGTGAATGTAAAGGATGTGGAGCAGCAAACACAGAGATCAGCACTTTACTCACTAGATTCCAATATGGATGAAAGAGTATCCAAAGAGATGAGACAAAACAGATAAGCCAAAAAGAGGTAAACATGAGAGAAACTTGGCTGAGGAGAAAAAAGCAAGAAAGCTGTAGGACAATCAGCAGCTGCAAAAGCAACATCCTATAGATAACAATAGCGGCAAGTGATGTTGGGGTGCTGTCATTCACAATTATTAAGTCCTTTAATGCCAAAACTTGAATTTATTTTTAACACATATCTTTCTCATTCAAAATTAGTTTAACTGCAGCTGAAAACCTGCTAAGAGCTTGTCTCCCTCTTCTCTCAACCCAGGAACAGGTTTAGCTTTGTAATGCACAGACTCTTGAGGCAGAAACAATTCTCCTCAGTTAAAGATACGCCCCTTAGCTTAAACTGCAGCTCTCTGAAAAACCCCACAAAATAGAAGTATTGCAGTCGAAGGCTCTCCAACTATTCAACAAAGAATGAACCAAGTATTACAAAGAGCATAACGTAACAGCAGGGAGATGCTGCCGGAGCACTGCCTGCTGGGGCCTTCGGACAGCCTCTCACTGTTTTAACTTAGCAGTGAGTATTTTGGCAGTCATTTACCTTAAGTCAGCACTGAGTTGGATTTTGCACAATAAATCAGAATGATTGGAATCAACAGAAACACAGAGGTAGAAGACTGAAGGGGAGTTGAATCACTCTAAAACAACCGCCAAAATTCCCAGGGCTTCTCATTTTAAGTAGAAATAGGAGAGATGAGTTTTAAGCCGTGCTTACAGGATGTGTCACTCCAAATTTACTCCTAAGTTAACTACAGTTTATACCATATGGTAAATTGTGACTACAGGGAAACTGTCTTGCTAGGACTACTATCAACACTGAAAAATCATATGTTACAGCTGTACAAGCTGCTGGGGAGCAATGAAATATTTCATTTCTCGGTTATGAAAATGCAATCAATAGAAGAAGTGGCATGTCACATGAAAGCTAGTTATCAGTCACTCATCTACAAACAAAACTGAAACCTGCAGCAATGACTCTGTAAAGCATGTGCTGTACAACTAAATCTTGCTCAATTCTGTGCTATATAATTTTCAAATTCTACTATGATGAAACAGGATCAACGGCTTCTCAAACCCCACAGAAATATACAGACATCTGATAGGAAGCAGAAGGGTTATGTGTGCACAAGGCTTGTGACAAAAAGGCAGCCAGAGCACGAGGAACCTTCAGTTCTGTCCTAAGCTCCTCTTTGAAAGGCCCAGACCCCTAACATAACGCGCAGTATAAAACGAGCATGTAAAACAGGATCAAAATCAATATACACGTGCAGCAGTAATAAGTTACAGTACATTCCCCTGTTCCCTCATCCCCAAACAGAAGAAGAACACAGAGCTAGACTCCTGGTCAGTTCTATGTCTTTTATACGTTCATTAATGAGGAGGTGGAAGCAGCTTTGGCTTAGTATCCCAGCTTTAAGTCATCATCACTTAAAAACAGCATGCATTTTTGTTCTTGATTATGGCACTAATTCCCCTACTTTGCTTTCTTAACAGTGACAGTTTTTATGTATTGCCATTTGTCACACAGCTGAGGCTGCTACAGAAGAGAATACTCTTCTCCCAAGTTCTCTTAAGCAACTAAGTTCTGAAGTGCTGCCATTTCCCCAAATCCTCAAGCAGATAATTCAAGCAAGTATTCTCGTTTGTTCATTTCTCCTTGGGAGGACCAACTCAGCCCTATGGTCTTACTCTCATGCAATACTTTTCAAACTTAATTGAAGCAGTGTTCGTGTTTTATGAATCCAACTCCATACTAAATAGCTAATGGCTGACGGGGCAGAGAGTGAACACAACTATGCACGCAAGAAATATCTGAGTCAGCAACTAACAAATCCTTAGTGGTCGTCCCTTCCCCCCAGTATACAAACAGAAGGTTTCACACATTGTTTAAACTTTATTTAATCTCAGAACCATTGCTGTGTTACACCTATCAGACTGGAATTTATTCATTTTGATGTTTCAGTTTTCACAATTAGAACGGATGACGTGAGGATCCACGTCCCCCAGTGTTGTGGTGCAGTCAGAATTGGTCCAGTAAGACAAAAGTTCTGCGGTCATTTTATTTTCCTTTAGATACATGAAGCATGGCCTACCATTACTGTCACCCTTTGATCTGCAGTATATATGAACAGGATGAGGTGGAAACTGTTGCTCCATCATTTGTAGGAAAGGTGACATGAATATTCTGTACTTCAACAAAGAAACAATTAAACACAGGATTTTGTTTTGTACTGTTGCAACCCTTTCATGTGAGGCAAAACACCCCCCCTGCTCCTCCCCACCATAACAAGTGCCAAAGCATTTCCAAAGCATTTGATTTTCATCAAGATTTCCAAACCGGCAGGTTTTATTTTCACACCCTCTTCACAATAGACAAGATGCTTACCATATATTTAGGATTACAAGTTGTCACTAAAAGAAAACTTTACACAACCACTGTACATTTAGGTTGAAAAAACTGTCCTTGCATGAAAAATATACCTAGAAATCAAGTGGTAAACAAGAGAAAGCATTAAGAAAAGATTAACCTTTTTATAATGTGCCATTTTCGGTTTATCAACTCCTCCTCTACTTTTCATTCACACTCTGTTTTTACCTATAGTATTCGTTAAGGCAAACAGCTAATCCATTTCTGAAGAGGTGCTGTGGAAATTGTGGACAAACAGCAAACATTTGGCATTAAAATAGATAGCACGTATGTAGCCTCTAGTAATATACATTAAGCGTTTTTTCTTGGACTTCAGGATAATGACAGGGGAGGATGAACATGCTAACAATGTCAAAAAGGCTTAAAATTTAGCGTCCAAGCAATTTCTATTAATGCTTCTGTAGTTTTCAAGCTCTAAGTAGTATAGAATTTATGCAAATGCATTAAAGAATTCTAGCTTGGCAAGTACACCCAAGCAGGTTATTAAACTATATATACAGAAAGTGATAAATACAGAATTAAAAGAGTCCTTCCGCTTCTCTTTATAGCCTTGAAAATCGACAAAAAACTTGAGGACAGCTCTACAATATTAAACATTAGGTAACCTCAGGAACTGGGAAACCTAACTACACAAATCGATTAAAATACTCAGATGACTTTGTAGTGTTTAATACAATTCAGTTCGTAGTCAAGGGCACAAGACAACATTTAACAAAAATAATCACATCAATTGACCTAGAAATTAAATGTAAATAGATATGAATACAATCTCCAAAATCTGTCTTTAAGTGAACATTAACCATTTATTCAAAGTTATACAAGAGTTTGAAGGATAAAGTCGTCTTCTGCAACAGGAAACCAACTTACAAGTTTCATGTCTCAGTTGAATTGCAGTGGAGGCGAGCGGGGCAGGGGGAGGGAGGGAAGGGTGAACAAACAAGTTAGTAGGCCCCATCTAGGCAGCTAGAAAGTAAAAACGGGCTCAACAGCAGCCTCCACCAGCTTGTTGTCCTCCCTGATTGCCTGCAAGTGTTGCGTTAGTAGCAGCATGTTGAGGGCCAATTTTTATGCCATTTGCCTGAAATGAAGTTTAATACACGGTATAATTATTGCACAACACTAAATATACCTGAAAAGTTTTTCTCCTAAAACACACAGTAAATACAGCAATGTTTTTTTGTTTGTTTTTTGTTTTCTGCTTAGCAACAATTAAATATAATTTAAAGGAAGTTTCTTTCCTTCTCATTTATATTTTTATAATCACGTTAGACTCTGTACCTTAAGCACCTAGCATGAAAACACAGTAAGAATCACACGTGAATACTGCATGGTGTAAGGCTTTAAAAATACCTAGCATTTGCCAGGAACATGCAACCTCCCCCCTCTCACCAAAACCTCCATTAGTTTAATAGTTCAGTATAAAACTTTTCCTCTCTAGGCAGCATTTCCTTCTGTGTTGAATCAGCTGTACGGGCTAAGGGCATACGAGTGTTCTGTGTCATCAATAATTTCTATGATCCCGAAAGACGTGGCTACTTGCCAAGAACCCACACACAGCGTAGCTCTTTCATTCATCAAAATCACACTTATATCTTAACCCTCACTCCCTCAAGTGGATTTTACCTAAAAATACAGCACTTTGAGCAAAGTAATACAGTAGCTTCAGAAATTAAGCTCTTAAGGAAACTTTGCGTCACAGTAAATCTCAGATTTATAGTGCTTGGCAGTTGTTCTGCAACAGTAGTAGCCTTGGGGTTTCTGGCACTAGCTCAGTATTGACAGCAGCTGATGTGGTTTCTTTTCGCTCTTTGACTCCTCTTTAATAAAAAGCATGCCCTATGGCTCATTGGTTTTGCCCCCTCTGGGCTGGTAGCAACTTCTTGAGGAATCAAGGAGCCAGACCTGGCACAAAGCCAAAGAAATAGCACGGACTGTTGGCTCTTGACAGCATATTGCAATCAAAGCTCCATAAGGCACAGTAAAGCAATCAGCTACTATATGAAACTCGACAGATAGAATGAGCATGCTTTTTCAGACACCGATTACTGTCCAATTTATATTGTACTGTGCGTATTTTCCTTATAAAACGTTAAAGGCAATTTTAACTTTTTCATCACTGAACTGAACTTAAAAGGTGTTTTGCCGAAACCCCATACATGCACACCCACACTTTTCAGTCAGAATTAGTGTCTGAATGATTACTGCTGTACTCTTACTTAGCTACAAGTTTCTCAATGCAAATACTTCATACTACTGAAGTTTCTCATCACTTCTATAAAATCAGAAGAGCAGTATTTTTATTGCTCAAAGCTGTTGAGCTCTTATGTTGAGCTCTACACTGAGCAGAAAGAGGTGAGTTTGAGTCCTGACAGTTTCTTCACTGCTCTCTGAACACCTCTGCAAGGACCATCAGACTAGAGAGACGTGTCAAAACTGACAGTCCTGAGCAGAGAACGCACAGGACAGAGAAGCAGTACAGATTTCCACATGTGCTTTTACTAAGCATCTTAGCAATGACGTTTAGAGACATGGGGCAAAAAACTTGTGCACCAGAGCTGACTGATCACACAGCGCTGCCAAAGCTGAACTGTTCTGTGTGGTGTTACTTTTCACGTAAATTCTATCTGGGAATTTGTATGATCCTAACGGATACTTATTTCCACTAACTCTGGATTTCAGCTTGCTTTTTCTACAGGCACAAACCTATCTTGTGGCTGCTCAACATTTTCAAGTGCTGTCATTTCAACATTTAAGGGAGATTATAGGGCTTTCCCGGCTCTTGCATTACAGAAATGTTCCCTGCTCCATGCCACAGCCCCCACAAAACAAGCCAAAGAGACCAGCCCTGATAATCTGTAATTTAAGTAATGTGCATAGACAAAATGGCTAATCTTTTATTCCCTACAGAATCCAGCCACCTAAACCAGGAACATTTCAAAAGTCTTTTATGTAACTCTCAAAGCAATCCCTCCCCTACACTGGACAGCTCATGGAGTGCATCTGGCATATCAACATGGTCCTCCATTTACATAGTGGAAAATTATCTTTGAAAACAGATGACACCATATGGAGAAGTGGATGAAAGTGGATTTTCTTCTCTTTTGGGGATTTATATTATTTTGTGATGCTTCATGGATGGATAGGGTCACTTATTTTAATCCATTTTTATCACAATAGCAGACAATTCTGTATCCAAATGGAATAGACAAATATTTTACTGTCCAGCATTCTAAGGAAGGTGAATTTTGTACCTTAAAAAAGAAAAAAAAGCCCACACGTTTAGAGTACTTAAAAGTTACCTCATTATTTATGTCAAAAACTCCTTCCTGGATTTTCTCGTAGATCTCCTTTGCAGTGTTAATAAATGCCTACAACAGAAAGAAAAAAAACAGTAGACCAGTGAATGTGATATCCTGGCTTAAGATACTCTAACTGCAGTCCATCTCATGTATATTTTATTCACTAAGACCTTTTCTTCTGACCTGAGAACAGGTATGCCAACAGCCTCCTGTAACCTACCCTGACGTAGCAACAGATCATATGCTGTTTACAAAAACAGTAGCCTGTTCATAACAACTATATTCTACAATCTGTTGTCCAGTAATTACAGGGGGGAAAAAAAGATATACAAATTACTTTTAAATTATTTATTTCTGACCCTTATGGATAGATTGTGTGGCAGATGGTTTCCCCTACCCTTAATATCTTTGTAATAGGCCACTCTAGATTAGAGTGCTTAGCAACATAAAACCACAGGGTACTTACAATGATGATGTAAGGATGCTGTCTGCTGGATGAAACCTTATGCTATCATTTAATATTCACCTAATTTTAAGAACGTATTCTCTTTAATTAATCTTGCACATGGTGCAGTATTCATCTTCATAATAGAAAGACCCAAAATTTTATTATGATCTCTGAAAATCTATTATGTTAATTCAGAGAAAAGACTTCGATACTGGGTCTGAAAGAATTGAGTGATATAGATGGCTTTGGTTAAAGTTTAAGACCAACGATTCCATTTTTCATCCCACATTTAACTTTATAGGTCAAATAATGCCTAAGACAATGTATAATTTAAGAGGTGATTAAGAGCAGCTAATAATGGCAAGGAATACCAAATATACAGTTATTTTTATTTTAAAATACCATCCCTATACCATCATACAAGGTATGCTATCTTCTGCACAGGCCTGTTACAGCAAATACAGATCCAATTCAAATATAAAAAAGTAAACAGGGTTCATGGAGAGGAACAAATCATACCTTTCCTCATGTCTACACTGGAAGCATTTGACTGCTGAACTTGCCACCAGAGCTTTGTTTCCTAATTAACAGGACTGATATGTTTTCACCTTTAAAGGCCTTACAGCTCCCCAGAGTAATCAATCTACTGCAGCTCAATTACTGCACCAAGCACACACCACAGCCAGTGAAGGAGACTTGAACGACTGCGGCAGGAGCAGAAAGATATGAATATGCATAAACTCTAAGTGGGTGATCGAATCATCACAGAGGGTCATGAGAATTTGCAGCAAAATAATGAGAAGAATTAATCATTGCAGATTCACAAGGCACTTAGGAAGTGAGTTCGTTTTTCAAACATGCGTTAGAGTTGAGGAGAAAAAATTGGCTTCCAGCCAGCTATGAATTGATTCAAATTTCTCAGAAACTGAAGTTCTCAATGTGAGAGAAAAAATTCAACCTTATCTTGGCTTCTGATAGCACACTAATTATTGTAACAGCCTCATACACGGCCCTGTTGAAAGGCATATGCCAAGAACTTTGGAAACTCACAGCTGGGATCTGAGGATGCTTGCTCACTGCCGATTCAAAAGGGCATTAAACAGAACTTGGAGTCTTAAAAATACGTTATGATAACTTCATGTAAACAAGCACTTAACAATTGGCACATCTAACAATTACAGAACTAGTGCTGGCTAAGTATACTTAGGCTCTTGGAATTTATTTCTCAAGCGTTAAATGACATCTATAAAAATTGCTTTAGACCCTCCACCTAGAAATTTATTGGGTTACAAACTCCAAACAACAGAAAATAAGGTATCTTCTGGGTGCTACATTCAAGAACACATCACTGCAACAACGCACCTATCCTCACAAAAATGATAAAGCCCATGGAGAAGGACAGAGTGATTTAACAACACTCGGGCCACCCAGGTCAGCCCCCATTCAACACAGTTATTATACAAGAGCTGTACAAAGCAAAAAGAAAAAAGCACACTGAGTCCAGTACAGATGGTGTATTTTAACATTTAAATGCATTTCCTGAGAAAGTCTTGGTCTGAAGGAAAAAAAAAAAAAAAAATCAAAATATTCATTTTATCTCAATCCTATCATTTCAATCATCTGGGAAAGTTATCACTGGTTACCAAATTTCTGTGATTCAGGCTTGCCAAATATTTGTGTTAAAACAGCACGTAGCAGTACCTGCATGGCAAAAGGCCAAGCTATACTGGGCCACATTTAAGCAATTCCTATTTGCAAACAATGGTTTCACAAGACTATAGCAACTAATAAATCTACTTCTTGTTTTCTTTTTTTTCAGTTAGCATGGATTCTGAAAAATTACTAATCAGTCATGAAAAGACTGGCATCCCCTGAGACATCCATTTGGTTTTTGCATCCATGTATTTTAAGGAAGCTCATGTTTCAAAGTAAAAGTGGACTTGAAATAACCACCTGACAATCCAGCTAAAAAAGCACTCCGGTCACTTTAAGAATATTCTATCAGATGCTGGCACTGTATGCTAGTGTCCCAATTAGCAAGGACAAGAAGGTGAACTCTGTCTAATTGGCTTCTTCTAAAAATCTCTTTTGATATTGCACGTCCTGACTCTTATCTGGAACGTACAGTATACTGTAAACTCTCCATTATTTATGGGCAGTTTATCCTGTTTTGCAGATTAACTGAGCCATGGACACAAAAAGAGCAGTTTCCCCTCAAATCCAGTTTGGATGTATTAGACTATGTGAAGGGAACTGCAGGAACACAGCTGTAGCACTTCATACGCCAATTCGGATCCAGGTGTACTTGAGCCACTTCTACACAACAAGACTTCAACCAGGAAGCTCGCATGGACTCAGACTGGCTGCCTATCAAGCCTACTGCAGTTGTACTGCACATCCTGGTAACACCACTGTCACTTGAAAAGATGGCAAACCCCTACACTATGCTTACACTGCTCATGAAAGAAGAGTTGAGTTCTGCAAACAGACTATGAAAGACTTCCAAATATACAAACCTTGGCTACCTTTGAGGAAATTTAAAGAAAACAATGTAACTTCTGGAATATACCTACACTTAATGCTTAACTCTTGGTTTTACTCTTCCTAAATTGCGAAAGCTACCAATGCTTTTAAGCCTGACTACCTGTTCTACATTTTTAGAAAAGGTCTGAAGAAGTTATTTTGTGATTTCTTTCAATACAACGCTTTTCTATTGTGTTCACTTGTAACCGGGTTCTGAAATACTGAAGGGAGTAAAATTATGCTGGGGAAAATTGTATTAATGCGCAAGTGGGGAAAAGTGAGTCCTGTAAGATGTGATCAGCCTGCTGTGCCACCTGCACCTTGCACAAAGCAAATGAACGACGGTTTTAAGTTGCACTACGTGAGCATATCATCACTTTAGGCAGTTGTATAAGGAGTTTCCTACATCATACTGCCAAGGAGATCAAGAAGTCTCAAAATACCCTTCTTAGAAAACAAACCCCAGAAGAACAACCATCCAACAGCACAGTACTGAATTCAAAGTAAATTACTCCTAAAAACACCGACTATAAAATTAAATCAGGTTTAACATCCACTTTATCAGACAAAGTAAACAAGTAATGTACGTTTGCTACCCTTGAGACAAAACCAGGAAGAATGAGTTTATTACTGGTAAAAACAGAAACAAACAAACAGACACAACAACACTGAAAGCAAAGGGAATTCTTGCTCCTTTTTCTCACATCTAAGATACACGTAAGAAAAACAGTAAGATAAAGGCACCAGAATGCATGTTATGGAACAGCCAGATTTAGTTTTCACTTGGCAGATGTGACAAGATGTGCAAATAATGTCTAAAAAGAGATGTAGTTTCCACAGCTGCAAAGTGCAATGTCACACTCCTCCTCAGGAATCTCTTCCCATGATGAGTATTTGATGACCTATCTGCAGGCTGCACACACGAAAAACCTGTAAATGAATAACTGATACTTTTCAAAACTCATACTTTAAAGTGCTTTGCTTAAAATACATACTGGGTTCTGCGTTTCCAGTTCATGTAATATGCTGCCCTCTGGTGGCTAAACTAAAGTTAAATTTAGCACTTTTCAATACAAATCAGTTTTAATTCATTATTAATAGTAAGAAAACATTAAAAAAAAAATTAAGAACACTGAAGTGCTACACGTTTCATGAATTCTAAAGCACGACCTTCACACCTCTGTGGTCAGCCAACAGCTAGAATTCCTCTTTCCCAATTTCCTTCCTTCAGCAGTAAGATACAACACAGATCATCATCCCAGTACTGAAGGACACATTTGGCAGGCGTAACAATATGGACCACAAATGGATTTACTCAGTAGGGCATTCTATATCCCAGAGTGTAAGTGGCACTAAACGGCCGCTTTATAGAATGGGATCCCAAAGCTCTGAGTAGCTGTTTTACACACAGTAAGACAACGCTTTTCACAAGTAAATGATCTTCAGAAAGCCTGAGACACTGAAATGGTTACAGGGGAGTTAATTATCAAGCAGTAGGGAAATACTATATAGTGAAGTCACACCACACAAGTGTCTTAGTACATCTGTAGCTTTATATTTCAAGTGAAGGTGCACAGACCCAAAACAGCAATTTGCTTGTGCAATCTCTGGCAAACTTATTGGAAAGAAGCATGTTAACTAGATCCTGAAGTGTCTCAGGAAGTGCTGCAGTTGCTGTTGAACAAAGGATGGAGCATCCAAAGAAAAAACCCACAAGCTAAAACCCCAGAACTAAGGATCAGTCTATCAAGCAAATCCAATGTCTCACGCAGGAAGCCACATAATACTTTTCATGCTCTTCTATAAAGCCTGGAAACCTCAGCTGAGAGTTTTTTATTCTGACAATGCCTCATTACATCCCAAAGTCCTAAGAACTGTGGCAGATCCACTGTTATTTACAGAAGAGTTGGGACACGGTCCTAACCAGCTTCTTACAGCTGAAATGCCACAGAACTTGGGCTTCAAGGAACTCGAAGAAATACTGGTTTTGATGCAACTTAAGTAAAACCTAATTTAAACAAAAATCTTTCACAAACAAGAAATCACTGCTTCGCAAGTTCTAATCAGATTACATCTTATGTGTTGCTTTTCTATTAAAGCTACTAACACCTCAAATTTTCCTATTTTATTAACCAAATCTCTGCTAAGCAGATCACCAGGTCAAACAGCTGGTGCGTACCAGCAGCTGTATTTAAAGAGAGGAAAAATGGAGTTCTAGGAAACATCAGTTCTAATTTGGAAGCTGATAATAATCATTTCATCTTTCTGCGGGATTCTCATTTTCAGTCTGTAGACTATTAGAAAGGCTTGCTTTCTTCCCTTATCTGTGACTGAGCAGTACCCCTGCTGAAAATACAGGGGGTTTGAATATTCATTTTCCATTTAAGCAAAAGTATGAAAGAAACTGTCAGAAGAGAAAATTAAGCTACAGCTGGAACAAAATTGTCCAAGGACCATCCAGCTGTACGTAGCTGAAGTAATCACTGAGTTGACATGGTTAGTCCATTCAGTTTTAATCCTAAATAATTAATACATTAATGCATTCTATTTACGTGCAGACAACATGGAACAACAAATACAATAGTCAAAGATGAAAGCTTGGCATAGGGCTACATAATCCCATTGACAGGGGAAACAACTTACTGATACCAATTCTCACGCCAGGAGTCAGTGATAGGCAAGTCTAACTCAAATGAGATCAGCTCCTGAACAGCAATGGTGCCTGGTGCTGGCTTGATCAGTATCCAGAAAACTCTTTTGCTTAACATTGATCGTGTTAGTCATTATTGAACTAGCAGTACAGGGTGCAAGAGGAAGACACGAAGTTATTCCAGGTTTCCAAATGCAGCTAGGAATCTTTAGCTCTTCACAATAAGCATACGTAAATGGATTCAAATAAATGATATTTCAGGACGAAAAGATAACTACCAAGTGCTAGTATTGTTGGACAGTTACCCCGAGTTCATGCAGATGATCCTATTCTACCTCTACCAGTGTTAGACACTGCCCAAGTAGAAACCATTCAGCAAGCTCTGAACTGCAACTTTCAGATAAAACCAAAACTAACAGTCATATACTGCTGTTGAACTGCTACTGAAAAACGCAACACAGGCATTAGTATCTTTTGCAAATGAGACAAAAAAAGGTCTTTAATAAAATTTTGTGTAGTTATAATGTAAAGTAGGAAAGTAATTGATGTTTTGATTAAAACAAGCGTAGACATGCCTGAGGTCTAAAACTTAGAACTGTGCATACACTACAGAAAAGCTTACTCATAGCTATCACAACAATTCCTTAGGAGAAAAGTAAATAAATGAGACATCGAGTTCTACAAATGGTACCTCAGAGCACACTATAAGAAAACACACAACAACGTCTAGCAGTTGTGAATAGGACAGAGGAGAAGTCTAACAGATACAGTAACTAAATCTAAAAGTTAATACTAGATTATTTTCAGGATAACAGAAGAAAGTTCAATATTTCACATCAGATTTCACAATGTATCCTGGTCTAAGAAAGCCAACAGGCATGTTCAGAGCATACATTACAAAACACCTTCAAAACATTTGAATAATTATTTCAACAGAATTATGAAGAAAGAAATTCCTAACGTAGACAGAAAACACTGAAGAGAAAGAGCACCCAAAAATATCATGTTATGTTGATAGCTCTTTATCAATTTTGATGGCTATAAGGAAAAACTAAAAAGAAGTGGATAAAACCAAAAAAACTCCCCACAAATACAGTATGGCTGAAGAGGCTACCATAACTGGTCTTGTGGAAGCAGTCAAACAATAGACAGTCCAATAATAACTTCCCTCCAGTCCTTCTATCCTTCTAACAATTCAGAAACTTCCACCCCATCACACTCCATACATGATGATTTAACTCTGTGACCATGCTGATTTCTTAGAGACCTCCAGAGAAGCTATGAAGGAAAAAGCCTGTCTACTTCCCACTTAATGGCCTATTGTGCAAACAGCCTCCCCTAACAGCCTTGGACTAGATGAACAGCTACAGGATATTATTGATATTCTCCACTGCTAAACATTCCCATCAGAGATGCAGGTTAATAGATAATAATTCTGAAGAATCGTAGAGTGGTTTGGGTTGGAAGAGACCTTTAAGATCACCTAGTTCCAACTCCCTGCTATAGGTAGGGACACCTTCCATTAGACCGGGCTGCTCAGAGCCCTGTCCTGCCTGGCCTTTAACACCTCCACGTAGGGGCATCCACAACCTATCAGAACACAATGAAAATTTTAAAACTGCCTTAAGATCCAAGCACCAAACAAGGACATGGTACTGCTGCTGTGGCTAGATACTGACTAGGGCGCTACACAGTGGTAGAAAGAAGGATTAGCAAAGAAAAAAAACACAAAGACACAAACCCACAATGACAGAAGTGAATTTGTTCATTTAAAGATACAGTCAGACTCTACCATTATCCTGCACAGATTTGTGGACACATGGCCACAAGTTTTTTCTGCTTAAAATTTCAGTCAGGTAAGCTCAGCTGACTTATCTCAGATTTTCTTTCTGTTTAGCTTCTACATCCTCAGCTAGTCACAACATTGTCATTTCTTTCTAGTCCAGAAGTCACATACTGGAAGCTTTCTATGTCTTCCTGAGTTCTGAATACCTCTTGTTCTTTCCTCTAATGTTGTCCATTTCACACTATTTATTCACTTGTTCCCTCCTATTTTTTTGATACTGAACAGTTCAGAATAAGCACACTGACCTAAAAAATTAAATGGCCTCTTCCTTCACCCATGGAGTGGCACCTTTCACTTCCTGTGCCTACTATTACTTCACATTTACTTTTATTAAATCAGAAGTTGAGATCTTGCTCTTTCAGTTGTAACCACTCTAGATCATGCTACCTCTTCTAGTGTTGTTTGAGAATATCATTTAAGAAATGTACTTGACTGGTACTACAAAAAATTATCTTAAGGCTTTTCCACCAGAGTGAGAAAGCAAGTACAATTGCACAATCATTCATTCATATCATAACGAAGAGAGAATTCAAACTTATTTGAAAAGTAACTTTATGCTGCTCTTCCTCCTGATAATCATAGACACATTAGATACTGGCCAATGCATCCACTGGAAAGCTTTTTTTTTTTTATCATGGAAAAAGGTGCTAATGTTAGAATCATATAATAACAAAACAGAATGAAGTAAATGAAAGTAGTGTGCTTTTTGTAACTCTTCAAATAATACGATATTACAAAATGAGAAGGTTTTACTACTTAAAATACACCAAGACAGTTGTCAACCATTCTGCATTTAGAATGACTTTGGATACAAGTAGCAACAGATTAGGTAGCGTGAAAAACAGAACTATGTCACGCTACTGTAAACAAGGATAGAAAACTGGGATGCAGGAATTGAGGGCCTGAAAGTGAAGAAATCTTTCTGCTCTGCATAGCACCAACAGTTCATCAGGAGCTTTGTTCATTGGGTCTGGCTAGGATGGAGTTAATTTCCTTCACAGCTGCCTGCACACTGCTGTGTTTTAGATTTGTGACCAAAACAGAGATGATAACACACTAATGTTTTAGCTACTGCTGAACATTTCACACAATGTCAAGCTTTTGTTTTTCCCTCTGCCCCAGCAGTTAGGCCTGGGGTGGGTAAGACACTGGGGGAGACACAAACAGACAGCTGATCTGAACTGGCCAAAGGTGTATTTTCTATCACATAATGATCATGCTCAGCAATAAAAAACAAGGGGTAGCCTTTCAAAAGTAGCTGTTGCTCAGAGACTCGGCAAATCCCTGGGCAACAATCTCTTTGCTCAGAGACTCAGTTTGTTTATGGGAAGTTGAGAGTGACCGTCTTCCCATCACCTTCTCACTCCTCCTCCATGCCCCTTCCTTCACTCATTGAACTGCTTTCTTCATCTCAAGCCCTTAGTTTTTCCTCACTTTAGTTTCTTCAATTCTCTCTCCCAGCCTATTGGGCAAGTGGAGAGTAAGCAACTGAGTGGGTGTTTAACTTTTGGCTGATGTCAACCATAATCACTGTTCAAGAAAAAATTATAGTAAATCAAGGTGAGATATAAAATTCATATTTCTGGATGTAGGTGTTTTTATATGTTAAACTTCAGGGACTTAAGTTGTTTACTCTAAGCAAAAGAATGAAAAACCTAACATTGTTCAAATACTACAGACTATGGAAACCAAGACAATGATCTCTTCAGCAACTCTCCAGAGGACAGATAAAAATTTTGTGTGCGAACTGCAGTAAAGAAGGTTCCTGCTAGGTAGTGGAGGGGAACAATGAAAACTGTTGTACAGTAGAGATACCGAAGTATAGCAATAGCATACACTGAAGAGTATGTGAAATATTAAAGGTCTTTAAGAACAGGTTAGACCTGTAAAGGACACTGAGAGCTTGTCTTGCGTTGGACTAGCAAATCTATTTTAGTTTCAATTTTAAGATTTTGAGACAGACTGGTGTACTCATTTCACTATTCGAGTATTTTTAAGAAGTACATTAGGTAATGGAATCTCAACGATATAATTAGTGCTGTGCAATCAGGTAATAATTTAGACCACGTCTTTCTCATATTATAAATTAAAATGTAGTTAATTCAAGTTAATAAAGCCAAACCCTAAAGGAATAGCATCTGTACAAACTACAGAATGCAACTCAAAACAACTGTTTTACTAAAATACTGGTGTTAAGCAAAGTTACCTCCTCTACATTGGAAGCTGTTTTGGCAGATGTCTCCATAAAGATAAGCCCATGCTCTCGCGCAAATGCTTCACCTTCTTCTTTCTTGACTTCTCGTCTAGACTCTAAATCACTAAGATAGAATAAAAAAAAGTTACTCACATGGTCTGTCTGTGTAAATAACATCGTTAAGAGACATGCTTATAAGTGAACAGTCCCCATCAGAACTTATGTACAAACAAAAATATATTCAAGCCTTCATATAAAGTAGAATTACTCTAAACTTTGCACTTACAGTACACAGAAAAGCCACAGATATCACACTTGATCATTAATTCTAGCTGATAAAGATCTTATCAAAGAGTTTATGAAATGCCTTACAAAAGGATACAAATATACTTATCTAGCCATTCCTTGGAATGTTAGCTTTAGACATTGTCATTTTAGGTAATTATCACTTTTCTAGTATCTACCAAACCACACTGCAAAGCTGAAATGATAAAAGACTTTTATAAAACATTTATTAAGATAACCAAACCCTCCAGTTCATTTTTTTTCTACTCAGGAAATCTTCGTATTTAGGTCTTTTTAACAGAGCAAAACCTAAGAACAAAAAATAAGTTATTTTGAACTAAATCACTCATTCCCTCCTGACAATCCTAGCATTACAGTTTTGACCAATCCCTTTAACAGCAGAACTAAAAGTCACTGTAACACAATTTCTTGTTTCCTGCTTTCCAAGTAGTCTATAAAAAAGTTAACTACTACAAAAATAGCAAAGAATACCTTATTGGACAGGACAACTAATACCAAATTCACCTCTCTAGGTCACATGGACACATTAGTATTTCACTCTTCTTTTTTAAAGGTTCTTTAGGAACACAGACATCTAGAGTTTGTCCCTCTAAATATATTAAATCCTGAGCAGTAATAATGCTATATTTCTTGATATATAAATAGTATTTTATAAATATATAAATAAAGCTGCCCTTAATTACACATATAAAGCCATTCTTAGATATTCCATCTCAAATTAAACAGTTTGCAAATACATAGATTTTATCTGCAGCCAGAATGCTAGTAAGAAATATCATACTGGGCTACCATTCTTTTAATGACACATACATTGAACATAAGTTACACTCAATGTGGCATCTATTTTGCAGCAAAGCAAGCTCTTTTTATTTTTACAACTACATGCTAGCTCAGATAAATTTTAGAGTCAAGACAATTCAACACATCATTTAAACACGGAGCATTTGAAGATAAGGATAGAAGAATCATTTTCTCAAAACAAAAAATTAAAGTTGATGCTCACAGTCTGTAAGCGTTCCCAGTATCTCAGCTCCAGGCTTCAGATAAGCTAAACAAGGTATTTCTCATGTGCCTGAGATAGCTGTTCAACATGATATTCTTGAACAAGAACGATGTCTTCATTGCTACTACCACGCTACCCTCAAAAATATCTTATTTAAAACCCAATTCACTACAGTGCTATCTCCATGCTAAAATAGAAATAAACCATTATTTTTATTTGAAATAGTGCCATTGCATTGAAAACTGCAGTGATAACGCACTCATTACCGGTATCTAAAGATATCCATGTAAGAGCTTTAACTGCTTCTACTAACCACAGTTGTCTTCCTCTCTGCATACATCCCATTCCAATAACTCGAAGCATTTGGTCTTACTAGATCAATATAGCTATGCTTTGTTCTGGAAAGGAGATTAAGTATAGCATTTGTCATGTTTAATACCAGTATTTGTAATGTTTTCAAAAAACAGCTATTGTATTTCAGCTTAAATTCTCAACTCCCTTCAAATTTAGTAGTAAGTCAGCAGAACAAATGTATTGTAAATGCATTTTGGGGATTCTTAAAAACAAAGTTTGTTCTTCTAAAAATATTTTGCTAGTATACATGTTCTTGCATGTCTCTACTAGAATGTACTACTGTAAGAACATGTATAGTGCAGGAAGGAAATATTCTTCCCATCCTTCCCTTTGAGACTTGAAAACAATCCCCTTTAAAAAGCTTCTTAAGGACAGTTTGCTTTCTGTGGCACCATTATCTGTATCTTCAAATTTATTTTCATAGCATCTTATGCAAGTAAAGAGTACTTGCTTTTTCTCTCAGTGCCACCTTTTTACTCACAAAAAAACCTGCTGGTCACTGACATCATGGGCTTATCAAAGTTTCATTTATAAACCATTTGTGAAGACTGATTATCACATTCCTCTAATAAAAAGAACCTTCCTGGTCATCTTCAGATTACATATGAAGCTCGCCCACATTTTTACAATTACTTACTGCTTAGCATGTTTTTTTGTTTGTTTGTTTGTTTTGAGGGGGAGGAAGGTAGAAGGACAGAGAGAAGAAAACAGAAGGGGATAGAAAGGAGAAGAAAAAGAAGAAAACAAGAGGTGAACAGGCCAGACTAGCAAAACTAGACCATATTTACTACAAAGCTATTTCTCAGTAGCATCTAAGAAATGATCCAGCTGTTCATTAAAATTTAAGTGACAAGCAGACACAGTTACTTCAGCTGGCATCTTTACCTTCAAGAACTACTTAGGCATGGAGACAAGGAGACAAATCAATTAGGTAAAGACCTGTAACTAATGGGTCATTAAACTCTGAGATAATATTTTGATGTTCAAAAAAAACCACTAACTTTCAGTAAAAATCTAGACACGATGCTACAGTTCAGTAGATTAAGAACCAGAAAAATTACAGATAGACCTAATGAATTCTGTAAAATTTTTTTATGAAGACTTTCAACATAGAACAAAGTCTCAGCATCAACAGGGAACCATTTCGGAACTCTGGACAGTCTAGCTGATGAAAAAACAAGCAGATACCCGTTCCCAAATTTACTAACAAACTTATAAATCCTGTCAATCACTAGGACATGTCTAAAAAGCTTCTGACCCCACTCCAAGTTGGAACGTACAGAATATGAAGCAAGCCTGAAGTTCAGAAGCACCTTGTAATTGTTGAGGCATGCATTTTTTGTATTTGATAAATGTTTTTCAAGCGTATCCAACAGCATGGATTTCACTTTGTTCAGTGACATTTCCTCTACTGTGATTCTTAACTAGAAAAGCAAACCATTTTAAAACACCCAAATAAAGTGCCATATTCCCTTTATAAGGGACAGATCTAGGTGCTTACATGTGGTGTCATCATCATTTAGGAAAGAAAAAAAGGTAATGAGGAAAGTTTTAAATTTTCGCCATCTACAAAGTTATGATTGGTTAAGTTTTACCTTTTATTTCCAATAAGCATTATAACCATGTTGGAATTGGAATGCTGACGAGCATCTTCTAACCAAGTTGTCAAGTGATTGAAAGTGTCCCTCCTGAATATGGAAGAGAAGGAAAATTAAAGGCAGTATTTAAAAATATATGTATCCAAATCATTTTCTCCTCCCTTAGTTAGCTTCTCTACATGAGCAACCAGCTCATTTATTAGTACATACACTTCAGGGATAAAAGCTGGTAATGCCTTTGTGAGAGGAAAACATGCAAACAAAAATTTAATAGATATGGAGCATTAATGAACACTGCCTAAAGATTAACTGAAAACATTTACTACAGAGTATTCTTATAGTCAAAAATCTGCAATGTTATACACAGATAAAGTCTGCTGACTGCAGTTTTAGAAGGCTGTAACATCCTCAAATGAATTCAAACAACAATACAAGCAGTCATTTATTTATAAAATATTATTTATCCTACTTTTGGCAAAAGAAAAGGTTGACATTCGTTTCTCTGAATTTATATACTTAATAATGAATTTAGCAGTGAAGTATTTTAAAGTAAGATCGGTACAAGATGACAATGTTACAGATCTTATAGAAAATGTACACTAAATATTTAATAACGTGATTGTGCATTTAATATTTCACAAGCATAAAGCCACCTACTTACGAATCAAAGACTGATTTGTTGGAAGTCAACTGGAAAGAACAGATTGCTTTCTGACGTTTAAAAATAAGCAGGGAACAAAAGGGAAACTAAGAAATCTCATTGCTTAATTCAGCAACGAGACCCAAGATCCACAAAAAGGAATCACACAACATAACTGTGCCTTGCAGCCTGTATATTTTCACAATCCAGTCGTAATAATTTTTTAGTTAAAAATCACACCATGGTTTCGCAGACAAGAGTTACAGACACTCTATTCAAGACTGCAGAAACACCTCAGTCACTTCTGAACATCTGCTACTGAAATCATACCCTGAGAACTATATTCCCCAACTTGATAAAGACAGCATTGGTAGAAGTTGCCTGGTATTTCTATGTAATCAGACTCAGATATTTTGCTACTTCTTACTCATTTATTTCAAGAATGGCAGCTATGTAAAAAGTTTACTATAGTAAAAGAAAAATTATAATCCACGGTAATAAAAACACAAAAAAGGAATTCATGAAATATTTTAACGTCTTTCTCAATGAAGGTAATTCAGAGGTTCATGGTCAAATACTTTGATTCGTTCTTCCCAAGAGTTTATACATACTTTTTCTCACCAGTATACTGAGAAAATTAGAAGTATATATGCTGAACCTGGGTTTTATATTGATTTTGATTACTTAACAAACATGATAAAACATTAGATTGCAAATATTTCTACAAAAAACCATGCTGAATTAGACATTTTTAACATTGCTATATATCACAGTACAAGTCTACAAAGACACAATTTTAGTACGGTTATAACTTCCTCCATATCCTCACCTTGTAATGTCATACACTAGTAAAGCCCCTGCTGCCCCTCTGTAGTATGACCTTGTAATGGAACGGAAGGACTCCTGCCCTGCCTGCAGAAGACAAAAGTTTAATTATTTCATGTCACAAATTTATGTTTTGTTGCTGAAAATCATAAACTTACTACTTTTGTGAGGGCAAGGAAGTATATGGAGAGGAAATCAGAAAGGGAACAACTGGGGACATAGTCTCTAACACTGGCAAAAGAAGGCACATAAGGAGGAGACACCAACTACAGCACCGTGCAGTTAAAAAAGAAAAAAAAAACGGAACAAGACCTCTAAACCTTTTTTGGCAATCCCTGACAACCCAATTTACTGAATGGCTTCACAATACATGAATCATTATTAGAGCACAGAATGGACTCCTAGCAACTAAGCTCTGAAGACAAATTTGAAAGGAAGCAAATAACCCAGAGCTTCACATTTGAATTCAATAACCCACTCCCTGGGGCAGCTGTTGACACTAGAATAAATAAAGCCCATTGTAAATAAATGATGAATGACATCTTTACGCCCACCATCTGCTGGTGTAGAGGTTGTTGGAAGGCCAAGGATGCAGATTTTATCCGTTATATCATAAACTGCAGCCAGCTTTCAACAGTCTTCAGATGGAATTCTTTCAGTAATCATTTTATTATGAAAAAACAGAAAATGGTTTTGAATTCAATTCTACACAATTCTGCTCCACAGCTAATCAATTTCCCCTGTACTTGATAAATAACACGTGTCAAACAGCCACAGGATGCAACAGTCGTCTCCATATCCACTGGTGAAAAACTTGTGGGATACTGCAGAAATTAGATAGTTCTTACAGAAAAGTATTCCGTAAAAATCTCATCTCCTAGAAGAACATGCTAATCAGCTTACATTTTAATCACCTTCCAACAATTCACAGCTGTTTTGAGTCTTCTTTACCAAGATATCCCTCACTAACATACAATAGTCAACCCAAAACCTTTTCTGCATTTATAAAAACAATTTTAGAACACAGGTAGAACAGTTCACATGGATAAAGCTAGAGGAAAAGGTATAGCTCTTTTCCCTCCTGTATTAAAAATCAAAGCCCTAAAAGATAAATATTCGTAGTTGCAAACCTTGAGCTCCCATGCTTATGTTTTTCAGAAGTGCTATCTAGCAATTAATAGTTACTAGAAAAAAAGATTTATTTTTAATATTTAGTATTAATAAAAACTTTAGCTTAATTCAAAGATAGCACAGAACATGATTAAGAAACACTAATGTTAATGCTGAAAAATGACATATGCAGTAAGATAGTTACCCTTATGACTACATGAAATTGTTCTGATTTAAAACTATGAAAAGTGAGAATGAAATATTTATCAAATATTTAGCCAGACCTACAGAATCTTCTCACAATCACCGTACTTCCATAATATACGGACTGAATTTCAGGAGCGCTTGAGCTACACTCTGCTACTCAATGAGAACATACAGTAGCAGAATCTAGAGCACAATACATTTTTATGCGGTCAGTTTTCAAAAAACACCCTTATCTTCCAGAATAATCAGTTACTTCAGTTTAAGAAAACATTTTGTCTTAGTCACCCCACCGGAATGAGTTACAAAAGACAGAAAATACATTCACCAGTTTCAACTCAATTGGAATATGCTAACATATATAGACTAGGACAAGAGTCCAATCCAAGCCCATCTTTATACAGACAAAGGTAATAAAATACAGGCAACCTACTAGAGTACATTAAGGAATAGTAAAAACAAACAACTGTTTAGCTCAGTACTGGAATCCTTGCCCAGGAGCTCCCAAAAAAGTTGAGTTTTTTCTTGGTGTGGTGACTTGCTCAAGTGCATAGTAGATGCATAAAACCTTTTCCTCCTGACTAGACAATAAACAAGTTACTGTTACTAATACATTCTACGTATTTAAAAAAAAAAAAAAAAAAAAAAAGAAGTACATTACTGAGACAGAGCCTACCACATTTAAGATTGCTTGTTTCACCCTCATCAACTCAACCCTGTCATGTTAAATAATTTGCTGTGGAAGACGAACAAGTCAACCACAATTGCCAGAGGTTCTACCAGTTCTACAAGAACATACCAATTTGGAGTTCTTACAAGAATCACTTGGTATTTAAATCCTGATATTACTGTAACATTTACAACTGTTTATTACTTGTCTGTGATGATATCTCTTAAATATCATTGCTTCCTGAAGGAAAGACTGAGAAGAGGGTGGAAAATGTTACTATCTTCCCCAGAGATAACGGTTTTCCATTTAGCAATAATGAATTTGTGTTTACTTACACCATGACAACAGAAACCAAAGCCTCTTTTGTATTCTAAACAGAAGAAAATTGACTTTCTATAGAGAAACTCCATGAAATATACTATATAAAGGTATATATGTACATGTAATACATAAAAATGCATCTTTACATGTAGAGATTTATCTATTATACATAAAACAGTAAGAAACATTTATTTGAAGTCTATTTCAACAACAGAAATCTAAATGAGTGAACTGTAAGGTCAAAATAACATGGGTTAGGCATGTAAAAGATTATCCATGTATACTTATTTTTATCATTATTACTTGAAGCATTTTTCATCTGACAACTTGCTCTTTTGCTTCCAACCCCTTTATTTCAAGAGGAGGGTAAGACACAATACAGAACCACAGGCTACCACCCCAAAATATAATAATTATTACTATAACAACATTTTAAAATACAAATTTCTTATGCTTTTAATACTTCATCTGACTTGCAAAGAGGGACCAATTAAAGTTCAGCTACTTGCCTCAAGAAGCAATACATAGAACAAGCAGTAAGGAAGCTCAGTATAAAACCAAAACCAGGTTTGATACGAGAGGAGAGCCCTCTATCTTGTCAAGTGGAATTAACAGCATGCACACAATCTCTTCCATACTCTCGTAAAATGCAACGCTCTTCTCCGCTTCTATATTGAAGGGAATTTCCAAATTTTCAGTTTCCTCACAGAACAACTGAAATCAGAAGGGATCTCTGTTCTGGATCACTGTAACTGGATCACGTTATCCAGTCCCTGCTCAAGCAGAGACACCCCGAGCCCCGGTGCCCAGGGCCACGTTCAGGTGGCTTCTGAAGATCTACAAAGCAGAGACCACAACCTTTCTAGGGAACGTGTGGTAGTGCACAGTCATTCACTGAGATTTTCTTTTTCTTTCCCGAAGAAGTGTTCCCTGGTGTTGAAAGGGAACCCCTTGTGTTCCAGTTTGTGCCCATGACATCTTGTCTTGCCACTGGGCTCCATCTTCACTGTACACTCCCCTTCAGATATTTATAGACCCTGGTAAGAGTCCTCCCTTATGGCTCCTTCAGCCTGAAGGGTCCCAGCTCTCAGCATCTCTTCAAGGAATGGTGCTCCAGTCCCTTCATCATCTTGCTGGACTCTCCAGTACACCCAAGTCTCCTGTACTGGGAGCCCAGAACAGGACACAGCACTTCAGGTGTGACCTCCCTACCTGCTGACAAGAGGGGAAGGAGCACTTCCCTCAACCTGTTGATAACACTCTGCCTGACACAGCTGTTTAATTTTTCAGCAACATATGCCAGAGATTGAATGAGGGAGTAGGGGGCAGAGGAGTTAGTAGTTAGTGGCAGTAGACACTAAATGAAGGCCTAATTACATCTGGTAGAGACAATACAAGCCTTTGCTTTGAGGTAATGTCAGGTTACATCCACTTTCAGAATTACACTGAAAAGGAAGGGAGAAGGTGGAAGCTGTTTTAGATAAGAGACAACAGCAGGTATTTCCCTCATAGAAACGCTAGCCCTGACAAGGTAGCCTACAGGAACTAACACTCAGCCATACTGTGCAGGCCTGAACACGCCTCTGTTCTTTTCAGGTTAAAGGGTACTAGTTCTGGCATGAGCTGTAGCTCATTGAAAATGAGAAAAAGTGAGCTTCTGATAAACAACGGACTCTTTGTTAAATAACACCTACTTTGGCTGTCTTCTGGATTATGAGCTTTTAGAGTTCACACCATATCAGTTAATGAAGATAAACCTTCTGAAATGAGAGACTTAAGTAAACATAGTTTGAGTTACAAGTCTTCAAAATAGTACTGAAAACCTTAATCCCTGCATGAACTGCTCAATTGCATGGACATATATTCCCGCTCTTCGCTGAATATAAATCTCCGTATAGACCAAGGTGCAACTTCACAGTAATGGTATAATCAGAATGTAAAGCATTACCCATCACATTAGGTACACAGAGATGCAGGCCCTGTGTTCAAGTTTTCTAGGCTGTTAACTGTGTTACAGTTGACACACCTGTGGCACATGAGAAAAAAGACTTCATGTATTACTTTTCCTATAGGAAATGTCAGCAGCATTTCCAAGGATGCAGAGTAGTTATGGAGGGTTTGGTTGTGAAACGTATAGACAAGTCTCTGGTATCAAAAAGGGTACTTTGAAAGATCCTGAATTGTGTATTTTTGAATCTATGAGGACTGCTCCAGAAGTAATGCCACTTATATTATTACATTGGCACACGACGTCAGAGACAGATGGTGGTGGTGGTACGGCAGTAGAGACTGAATCTTCCTGCCAATATTCCATTACATTTTGCTGCCACGTGACAGATGGAAGCAGAGGGGCAGTGTGATCAAATTGTGTCTGACATGGAAGTGCATATGAAGCAAAGGGGTGGAAGTGAATTCCTCCATGTGGAAAAACTTGCACCATTGACACTCATCAATGCTTGCAGTGGGTGGTGCATTTCAGCAGTGGCAACAGCAGGTCAACTCCGTTGGTGCAGATTTTTTATAAGCACAGCATGCAGGCTCTTGTTCACTGCTGGTGAAAATGCATACCTAATTACGGTGCCTATGTTGAAAAACAGTGTTTTGTAGCTGAAAATTTTCTCTATCAAACAGTGTTATTGCATTCTTTGCACTCATTGTCATCTCCATGGAAATAAATAGGTTGCTCCGAAAGTAATGCCTGCTATGTGTAAACTGAAAAAAAAAATTAACCAGTTCATGCCACTGTCAGACTACTTATGATAACTGCCAGTTGGGATCTACTTCAGCACGTTGATGCCTCAAATGAAACGTTCCAGAAAGGGAGAAGAGCGATACATATCCTTCAGCACAGCTTTGAAAGCTATAAATAAGGGTACAGCCTTTTAGTCACACAGTAACCTGCTGATACAAATGCAATAATATCTTGCCATTATGTCTCTTAGTCTGGAATAAAAAAAAAATTTAAAGTGATTTCCTAGCATCTATTACAACGAATAGGCATAAAGGCAGTGTAAAAATCAGAAAACAACACTGGTGCCTTCCAGCAAAAATGTTCTTTACTAAGATCCATCTCTTGTAGAAGAGATGGAGCTAAAAGACACAGGTGAATATGAATTCATTTAAACTTTTTAAAATGCCAGACTTATGTGGATCATTCAGTCAAGTTACAAACTGCTTCAAAAATAACTGTCAGCATCCTAATAAGAACTGAAATTTCACGAGGAGTAAGAATACCCAAGGGTGGAACTGTACACATGCCTTTATTTTCTGATGTTGATTGCATGCAATTTAGACATCCAAAGCAATTCCCAACACACTAACAGAAACAGAAAGCTTCAGCTCTCCACTATTAGAAGTACCCTCATGAATTATTTTGGTTCATAAATATATTTGAAACCTTTAAGTAACTGGGGTCACTTGAACTCCAGTTTCACTGCAGACAGAAGGAAGACTAGCTCTCCTATCTCAGGCCTTATCCTAAGCAATACCTTTCTCTGTTATTGTGAAATGCGATGAGGAACTGACAAGAAATAGAGTGTGAATATAAAATACAAATATAGTATATCAATAAACAAATAGATTTAAGCACATTACAGACTAAGGTTTATGAATACTAAGCCAGACAACAGATCAAGTTACCGTGGTTTCCTGAAGTACTATCACTAATGTGAACAGTAACTTAACAACAGGCACTGAGGGTCAGATGATGGCCTTAATTACACAAACAGCAAGAGGAATAACTTCTAAATGGACAAAATCCCTCCAAGCTCTAACTACCAAAGTGAGAACAAAATGTAATGAAATAAGCCATTAATAAGACAGTGAGGTTGGAGGCTATGGGCTCGTGCTCAACCCTAGCAGTCTACAGTATCACTAAGATGAAATGAATATTCATTTAACATATAAGGGGACTTGGTTTGGTCTGCTAGATTCAAGGTATTCATAAATACATTAAGAATAACTGACTTTCCAAGGAGGATTGGTAGAATCCAAATATCTCAATGCAGACATATGTCATATTACAGTTTTACTGGAAAAAAAAAAAAAACACGCCTTCAACTATACTTTTCATCGTGCACAAACACACCTTTTGGTGCAAGCTCTGTTACCAAAAGCAAACAAACCCACCAAATCAACAAAAGCATTGTTAATTCAGTTAGATCACCTATATGCAAACAATGCAAGCATTTGAAAACAGTTTATAAGAAAAGAATTTCAAATTTGTCTAACAAATCTGAAAGACAGAGGTCTTTTTTGGTTATTGTTTGTTTTGTTTTTAAATATGGGCTTACAAAGAATAAAGCACTGTCTAAAACTGCCACACCCCACATCTACAAAAACTCAAGGAGAAAACTAGAAAAACCATGCTTATTTTCTAACAAGAATCATGTAAACACAATAGCAAAACATAATATTATTGATCATTGATTTCCATGACTGGAGAAATATTAACAATTTTCTTCAAACAAAAAAATTCTCATTCACGTCAATTAAATCTGTAAAACAAAAATAGTATTACTTAGACTCAGTAGTAGTCTAAGTCTAAGTAGCATCTGAGAGAACTTTAATTCCCACTTTCAAGTGCTGCTTATTTTTGCTCATCAACAATGATGTAAGTAACAACTACAATACAGAACAACTCCCCTCAATAACAAAAAGGATATTGACTCGGCCTGGTAACAAGCCCAGCAGCATTCTGCAACAATGATGTTTTTTTCTGAGGAGAAATGATTTTTATATTCCCAGTGTTGTACTGCCACAAGACAAGCAACCCTCATCTACACGTTTATTTAACCCTGTGAAGCTAAACAGCTCCCAGAACAAACATGGTGGCTGATCCTTACCAGCTTCTACAGGCCACTTCCACTTCTAGGCCCCCATACAGGAAGGGGATGCCGGTAAGTGATGCTAGCTCAACTATCACACTCTTCCAAAAAAAAAAACCAAAAAAAACCATTTTTGACAAAACTACTTCTCAATCTTTCCAACTAATGAAAATCTTTCATACAATAAAGATCAGAGGAAATGAAATAATCTAGAGACAGATGAAAGAACAATTTGATAATCAATTGATAATAATTAATACCTGCATCTCCCTTGACTGACCTAAAAGCATCATGAAGCAGAAGTGAAATCCAAGGACTTCCAAGGACTTCCAGACCTAAACACCTTGACATGCCACAGCACACACAGCAGCAAGCTTGTGGAGCTAGGCAGCAGGGAGAACCTATCCAGAAGGACCCTCCACTACAGGGAGATGATGAGGAGATGCACTGGTTGCTGGTGCCAATGCTGGTGCCAATGCAGAAGTAGTCCTGAGACTGCAATGCTGAGCTCAAGTACACAGTGCTCAGACCAAGCATCTTTTATGCAAGTTTTTTTTTCCCCTCTCAATATTCTCTTTTCATTTCACTTCAGACTAGTTTTACCAGACATCAGCTCACAGGAACAAATACCGGGCTACAATTGCTAATGGGCACACATGCATTCCTTGAGCATATCTTCCAGCGCAGCCTCATCCAAAAGGAATCCAGTTTGTGTACTCCCACACAAAATCCAGAGTGCAGTAAGCAGACCCTGTTTCTGCGGCCTACTCCTGAATCAAACTAAGATGCTATTGAAGTAAAATATACTCGAGTTATGGTACCAAAAAAAAAAAAAGTCCAACAGAAACCACACAAATGGATCTCACTGACATACAATGCTGTTCACCCTCAGCTGCCCCTGAGTTCATCTACTCCTGCAGTGAGGTATGCTGCAGCTTCCACACACTGTCCTTTACTAAGGAACTAAGGAATACACCTTTCCTTGGAGCTGCACTGATCTGCTGAAGACAACAAACTGATCACCACAGCATTAAAATATCAGGCAAGAAAAATTTGCTTAAGAAAGCCGAAGTCCTTATTTACTTTTAACTAGGGGAAAAAACTTTTTATCTAGTTTTCCATTTCTCATGCCTCTGCTCAAGATGCTTCTTGCTCAGTAATAGATTAAAAGTAGGCATGTAAGAATAGCACTAAATCAGAGAAGCGGTGGTGCTGTGACTCAATGTATCAAGTTTTCTCAGCCATATGTGTAAAATGAACTTTCTTTTGTCAAATAGAAATTGTTACAGCTTAATAAATATCAAGATAGCACCAGCAACAATTAGCAGCTTTTGCTAACAGAAAAAGAAATCCAGGAAATGTTCAGCCCAAACAAACAATAGAGACACAGTAACTTCGGTCATTATGGACATATTTGTGTATCTTGGCATTCATATGTTTGAAATGTGCCTCACTGTATTTCTTATCTTACTATTTCTTTAACACCTTTGCAGCCAAGCCCAAAACTGAGCCATTGGAATGTAGATATACTTATGAGACTTGATTACAATAGATTTATCCTGCATTTAAAAAAGTGCACACAGTTCACGTTTTCACTCCAGGCAACATACTAAGTCATTCACTGCTTACAATTTATAAATTATTAACTACTATCATCCAATCTATTCAAAGAATATAAAAGCTTTCAATGAGTATTTTTAATATATGTATGTTATCAGTTAAGAATGTAGCCAAATAAAATCCCTGCCAAAAAACAGCTTATAATTTATAGTCAAGAGCAACTCCGTTGAATTTGTGACTATTGGACACGTGGTGTGAACATAAGCAGCCAAACAGAAGAGCTACTCAATCTGAGGCATGAAGTAAAACAATCTACTAAAAAAATAGGTAAAGCTCACTCATATCCAGGAAACAGGTAATAGCACATTAATAAAATCAGTCTGAAAGATAATGAAATGCAGTGACTACATAGATGGTAAAAAACATAATTTTGTCTGCAGACAATCTGTCCCAATTTTAGGAAACCAGGATCAATTTGCCTTCACGGTTATGTTACATACTAAAAGTTTGCTCCTGAAACTTCTGTTTCTGCTGCCCTTTGGCTGCCTGTTGAACTTATGAAGTCTCAGCTACTTTGGTAGTTCACAAATCTGCAGTTGTAGCTGTAAAAATGTCCAGACGTAGAAAAAGCCTGATGCACAATCTGAACATAATTCATTTATACCACAGAGATTATGTAAGGAGGCACAGGTTTTAGACATGAATTTAAGTGATGATCTTATAAAATAAATAAGGCACATTAGATTTTAGCTATGAAGTTCGCTAAAGTACTGCTTTTGTTTACATTTTTAAATGTACACACGTATATGAATGCATCTCCCTTCATTAATTTGCTATGCCAGAAAAAGCACAAATACAAATCTACACCTGTTGGTTCCTAAAGGTATCTTATAATGCTTTTGGAAAAGGAAATAAAACTGTGACTTATCAAACAGTTAAGCACACAAGAAAGACAAAGCTATTGGTATGGGTGTCTTAGAGATGTTGAATCATGACAAGAACACTGAGAACACTGCTCTGTGCTACAGCAACAAACAAGAATATATGTGACTTTGCTAATACATGTTTTAATCTGAAATCCCCCTGGAAATCAAGGTCTTTGGGTTTATTTTGGTAGGCTTTTTGAAACCTTAAGCTTTTACCAATCCCTTCTCAACTGTCCAAGTATTACGATAATGACCACAGTGAACTGGAGTTCCTGACATTTTCTGTGAAAACAGTGAGCAGTATCTTTTATATCCTACATCGCAAATGCAAAAATCTACTCTAGAGAGCTCTTGAACAAAACTTGTAGACACATGCCAACAGAAAGTTTGGATGTGGTTCTGGGCAGTCTGGTCTAGTGGTTGGTGACCCTGCACATAGCAGGGGGGCTGAAACTAGATGATCGCTGTGGTCCTTTTTCAACTCAGGGTATTCTATGATTCTATGAAAGTTACATGAGCCAAACTTTGTATGAGCATAGAGAGAGAGAGACTACTGAGAGGAATCTAAGTTCTGGATAATACAGCAAGTTTTGGAAAACAGAAAAGAAAAGTGAAGTGTCTCATAAATCTGAGAAAGCATTGCCTGTGAATGTCATATTATGGTGTAAACAGCAGCAATTTGCAAAGTTTTAAGAGCACATCACATCAAAAAAAAATTATTTTTTTTTTAGCAAATTTTAATGTTCAGAGAAGTCACAGAAAGCTGCAAGACTTAGGCTAACATGGCATAGAACATGTGGAGCTTAAACAGAATGACAAAAGCTAGAGGAGATGTGTTTAAATGATTTGTTTTATTACTTACCGTATCCCATATCTGAAGCTTTATCTGTTTTCCATCAATAGTGATCATTCGAGCCCCAAATTCTACACCTGGATAGATTTTACAGAAGGTTACATTATTAGAAGACATCAGAAAGAAGAACGTTTCCTAGAAATACAATATTGAGCTAACTTTTGTTCCTACATTCACAGTAGTTGATAGTCTATTTCTCCTCCTGCTTTGGTTAATTCTTGAGCTGCTTTAAAGAGCTTGAATGTTTTCCAGAGGGAAGAAAATTGTAACTTTCCAATTGCTTTATAAATACACTGATTAGACTAAGTGCTAAGGAGATATTTCCTACCAAGTTTTCAAAATGATTTAACAGCTCTTTCTCAGAGCAGAAAAAACATGTGCTTGGGTCCAAGCAGAAAACTGAATGGAGTCATGGTCATTTTTAATGCTCTGCCAATGTTTTACAACTGCAGACAGTTTAGAAGAAATTAAATGTACAATTCATTATCAACAGAATAGTCAGAACAGTCAAAAGAATGTCACCTTCAACAAGATAAATTCTGTTGCTGTATTAATTAGAATTCATCTGCCTTTATGAAAAAATGCTTCCAAAATCCAATCCAGTTAAAGATCAAATCTGCTAAGTAGCAGAAGAAAGTAACAGAGGGAAAAAAAAATTCAATCAACAAATGAATTTCTTTAGTGGAGAAATGCAGCATTTTCTATCAGCCTTTTAAAGAAATTCTGAGATCATTAAGAGTAAATGAAGCATAAATTTGAAGCTATTACTACAGGATTTAAAACATGAAAAATACCTAGAGTTAGTGGACATAACTATAAGACTACAAAGTTTCCATTAAACTACGATTCACACATCTACTATTTCATTAAAAAAAATATGAGATTTAAGAGTGTATGTTTCATTTAAAATTGTCTAGACTCATGTCTTCAATCCTCATCTTGAAGGACTCCAAACACCTCTTCAAAAGCTTGCAGTGAACGTTTTGGGGCATGGTTACTTTCTGCAGAAGTAATGACTATTGGGAAGGGAGAGGCAGGAAGGAAACCACCCTCCCTCTCACAGGATACTGGAGTCAAACAGAACCCATCGGCCAAAGAATGCTGTGCTCTATCATCTGAATAACTTGCAGTAATTACATGCAAAATAAAAAGAATGGGAAGGCGTGCTAATGAGGGAGCAAGTGTAAGGTAATGCTCTGATGTTGAGTGCCAAGCCAGAGGAAGGTGCTTAAGGCTAACTCAAGTGTCACCATTTATTACTTGATCTCAAAAATGCAGATACTGAGCAGCTGATTTAAACTCAGCAACCTTCCTTAATGCTTAGTTCTACACTCGACCTCACAGAAAAGTCAGAAGTATTTATCCTGTTTCATCAAAGTATTTGCTAAGAGAAAAACCTGAATTTGAAACAACCCACTTTGAAACTATGTTCTCTTAAAGAGGGAACAGAAGCTTTTCAGGTTTGCAGTTGAAGGTAAATCCTGAGCACAACGGGCAGGGCTAACAAAACTTTACAGTAGTTTTTGCCACCTACTCCATCTACAAAAATCATAGTCTAGTTTTGTTTGTCTGTTAGCTGCATCATGCAGCTTCTCTTTGCTTCAGTTATTCCAATAGCAGATACTTTCGTTTTCAAATGAAAACTATAGGGGTAGTTGTTGCATTTTAAGTTCTAAAGTTTGAGTATCTATTACAATTATGCACAACTCAGCACGCAGCTAAAAGACAGGCTATACAGAAGCAGATATTTTTCTGTCTCTTTTTTTCTTCTGATGTTCACTGAAGTTTATTTCTGAATTTAAGAAATAATATGCTAGACTAGCTATACTACAATTATAGGTGGAATTTTACATGCTTGAAGCAACTTTCTTCCCCATGTCAAATTTCAATTTCTATTCTCTTCTGAGTTGCCCACGGTAGAAATAGAAACTCCCACTTGGTAAAATTGTTGTACTATATTGACAATAGTACTATACTGATAAGAAACTGCTTGAATTACATAGGCCTTTCAAAATCTACAGGTTCTCTTGAGTTTAAATATCATCAGCTAGAAGCACATTAGATAATACCAACCCATCCTATCTCACCCTGCACAGGCATTCATATCAGTTCAAACTCATGCTCTCTATCTCTGTCCTCCTAAATCTGTTGGGGTAAGTGAGAAGTATTCTAGCCAAAACAGACACATGCTCTATCAGTAACGCTGAAGGAAACTTCCAGTCTATACCCCTTTCTTCTTTTCCAAGAAGCTTCCCATGCTCCACTCCCACATCACTCACTATGCTGCTATCTAGGCTCACTTCCTCATGACACCAGCTTCTGTACCTGCTCTTAGATGTCAGCTGTATGGCAGGCACTGAACTCGCACCACAGCCATCCTGCTGAAGTGAAGCTGTTTCCCACAGCCTATCAAGTTGCTGAGAAGCAGGAATGTGCCACAGACTGCCAAAGGCATATGTTTTTATGGGTGTCATATATTTGGCAGGACTAAAGAAGAAAAGATGACAATAAATTACACATCCACGAAGAAGCTCAAGCTTTTTATTCAGCTAGCCTACCTGCTGCCAAGATGTCAGAAGTATTTGACAATTGATGTTGCTCTACAAGTTTCAACTGTATCAGATGGCCATAACTAAGCCAGAGCATACATTCTCTTACATGAAAAATATTTAAGTTTCAAGTGTCTATTTTAGTACCTCTCAACACAGGAAGTCTACCTTTTCCAGGACACAAACTAAAAATAGAGACTAGGGATACATTCTGTACAATGCTCAGCATGATTAGAAGGAAAGCTTAACAGGTTCTTTGAAATAACATGAACAAGTTCAAAAGGTTCTGCGAACTTACTAGAGGGTAGCATTTGTTATGCTTAACAGTGAAACTGATCTGAAGACTGAGTTTGTCCACAGAAAAAATTATTCCCACACTATTTTTCTTATTTTATGTGGAAATATAAATAGAAGTTGGTATCGTTTACTGTGGTTAGAGACACAGAGACAATGCATTCTGACAACATCTATTCACTTCCCACAGTACGAATATCAAATCCTACCTAATACAAACAGTCCTCAATCAACTGAGAAGTTATGAAAAAACACCTGTCTCTTCCAAACAGTGGAAGGGACACACATCATTCACACATCAGTCTTTGCCATCTGTAAGTTATTCTTGCCAAACTTGCTTATTCATCTTTAAGGTTAACTTGGTTTTATCTACTACTTGTCTTCAAAGTTCTGTAGCTAGAGGCTAACACTCTGCTCCCTAGTGAAAAGCCTGCCACTTGCATCACCTTCAGTGCATTTCAGGCTTGACCAATTCTGTCCACATTCAGTTTTCAGCTTTTTAGCAAAAGACAATTGAGACAGTTATGAATTCTGTTGTTGCTGTTTCAGATTCTGTATTATCTTTCAAATAAGAAACAGGTCTCCATTTGGCTTTATTAGCTAATGAATACTCATCAGCTAAAGATTTGCTGCTGCATCAGTAAGAAAAAAATCCAACATGAGCTTAGCACAAACTCATAAACACGTGCTGAGATACCCTAGTCGCTTAAAACCCTTAAAAAAAAGCCAATCAAACAACCCAATCTTAAATATGTTTCAAAACAGCACATCAGTATTGTGAGGGAAGCAAAGAGACGTACCAATAGTGAGATCGTGGACTGGTTGAAAACGCTTATCTGTGAACTGTAACAATAAACATGATTTCCCAACACCTAAAAAAAAAAAGAAGAGAAAAAAGTTTTAAGTGAATTTTGAAATAATCTGTCAAGAGTCAATATAAAGCAACTGTGGCGAACGGTGCATACCGTTTAAAAATTCATCACTAGAACCTGAAATACTGAGTTTCAAACACTCATAGAAACACAACTCTCTCGTGACAGTTTTTAAAGTTTCATAAGTATTAAAGTAGTTATTTAATTATTTTGAAGTAGTAGTTCTGCCTTTAAAACTGAGAAAAAAAGGTTTCCTAACAGACTTTCAAAGCACTATTGCATATCCTCTCACTACTCTAACTACAGGGCCTGCTGCTCCTCACTACAGTTCTATGTCTACTTCTCTTCCAGTAGTTTCAGCTTTCTCTCAAGCTAACGTGATCCTCAGTAACATCTCACTGCCACATCTCCTAATTTATCAGCTGAGGTAACAACAGGTATTTGTGGGCTGCTTATGACCATTACATGCTACAGCTCGCTAGTTCCCAACAGGCCAAGAAGTAGTCTATGCAGAATTGGCAACAAATGAGTTCACATTACAACCCAACAGCATAACACAGTTATCCTGATCTCACACCAACATGGGTAACTACTTCACACTATGTAGACGTTGGGCAGCAAATGGGTGATTTCTTCTGTACATGAAAGTAGATAAAAGCAGATATAGTTGATAAGAATACTCAAACTACCTGCATTTGTAAACACTGACTATTCACAGGCAGTTTATTCTTGTTCCTTTACTTGGAAGGTGTTATTCTTTCAGTTCTGCCCAGTCATATTTCATATTTTTAGCCTTATACAACTTGGAAATCATACACTTGATTTCTATACACTTAGACTTTGCACTATCAAAAAAGAATACTATAGCATCCATTCTCCTGCTGGACTTTGTTTAAATTGTACAGGGAGGTAAGAGTAGTTTAGCCACATATCAGAGGTCAGCAACAGCTGATCAGGAGCAACTGACAAAAAGAAAAGCAGAAAAAAAAAGGAGGGACAAGTAAAAGAAGAACCATACTTTAAGACACGAGACATGTATACCAGAGGTTTGCATATAGTGACATTTATCTTCCTACTGCTAACTTCAACATTCCCAGAGTTTTTTAGTATAGTTTCACAAGAAACCAAAGCCTACTCCATCAGAATCACCACCCATCTGTCAGCTTAGTCTTAAAAGCTAAGACCAGTTTCAATTAAAGCTCTCAGAAATAGAAGACTTGCATTTCATCACTCGGAGGTAAATAACAATTGAGGCAGCAATTCCAGCCGGCTAAGCCAGTCCCTGATGCTGCTGTCCCTACTCTTCCCTACAGCATGTTCATGCTCTCTTCTCCACACCACTTCAGAACTCACTGGACTAAGCCATTTCAGTTTTCTGCTGGGTTAGCGTGCTAACCTGACACGAAAAGTGACAAAGCAAACAGAAATGGCTTAATGCAAGGTCAGACAAGCATGAGAATTAGTTCAAATGAGGAAAGAGAAATGCAGCAGCCAGCAGATCAACAGCTTAGAGTAGCGTGGAACTACAGCCCAAGGCAAAGTTTACAGCATTGGCCTTAAAAGATTGTTGTTTGCTTTTTTCTTTTTTTTCCTGTAGCTCTCTGGCTTATGATAGCAAGCTGCCAGAACTGGGAAGCAGTTAGAGGTTGTGTCGCATTCAGCCTCCAACAAAGTTAGTGGACATGACAGAAGAGGAAGAGGAATGGGCGAGTGCTGGACATAAGAAATAGGTTGAAGGACAGGCAGAATACTGGAGCTGTAGACAGAGAAAACAGATCTCTAAGGAGTCCTAAAATAACAGCCATCATAGTACTCCCAGAGCAGTGTTTACATACAGAGATAACTTTTATATCACCACTACTGAAATACAGCTGCCCCACCATAGAACATAATCACCATCTCGCTTAGAAAAACAACCTATAAATCAATCCAGAAATAGAACACGGAAAAGCTTTTGCTGTTAACTTGAAAAAGTAATTTCAAGTATCACTGAATAAACCAGAACCTCACAACTACCATCAGCTATTACCTGCAAAAATCTTACCATTATTAGAAAAATATTTTAAAATTCAATCAACAAAATGACACTTGATTCAGTGTCCCAGCACCAGTTCTCATGCAGCAACCTGATCTTTCTTCTTGGAAGGCTGATGAGCAGCTTGTTGGTTCAGATGAACATACAAACACTATGGTCAGCACAGTCCAGATGACGGACAAGCACAGCCCTTTGACACACGCATGGCCTGTGTTAGCACAAAATGACCAAGATGCCTGCACCTGTATGTTCTTAAAGCAAGGCCTTCAGGACAAGACTGATAGGTTCACTCCACAGAAACAGAAGAAATTAACCAGTTTTTATTCAATGCCATTCCTGCTACTTCCACACCCTCCAACAAAAGCCTATGGAAGTCTGTAAGTGTTGCACTGAAAGAGTTTCACAAGAAGTTGCAAACAAATCTGCAGCTCCTCTTAAATTCACACTATAACTCACCTTTAGATAATGCTTATAAATATTGTAATGCCTACATTTAATAGCAACATTTTGATTGCACTTTATAGTTTTAATTGCAAATTTGTAACAAGACATTTTTCACTACATCAGCTTGTGACCCACACACTTCTAGAGCATGAGCAGACTGTGCTATCACAGACACAGAGAAGAACCTTTATCAGAAACAGGAGTCATAGTAACTCCTGAACAGTTTACCATCATGTGAGATATATCAGTGCTGCAAAGACCATCTCACAGTTGCATGGCAGATAATTAAGTGACATACAAATGTTTTATGCTAACTCCGCTGGTTAATTCTTGAGCAAAGTGGCTATTTGTAAGATAATCATACTCTTAGCACTGTAAGTCTTCTTCCTGAAATGAGGCAGACTCCCTAGGAGCATGTCTCCTGCTAGTCAGTTGCACAACACAGAAGGGACAGATTCAGTTATTTATTAACTCATTCTCTGTTTTACTGCAACAATTATTTCAGACAAACCATCCCCAGAGGAGAAAAAACCCTTAACATCTTAAAACGAGATATGAGCAGATCTTGGATGCATCTCACCAACAAACAGCAAACAAAAACTTTTGCTTAGGAACAAATTCAAGCAATAGATTATGTGCTCAGAAGGGAGCAGTATGCTGCTTTGCAATACCCTGTTGCAGAATCACTTCATTTCTTAGTACTCAGTGATAGAACTTGATGTAGAACCTGCACCACAGAACTACTTTACTCTTCCTTCTTTGTATTCCAAACCACCAGCCTGAGGAGTCTCCAAATTTCTCTGCCTTCCATAACAGCTTCCTCTTTATCTCGGTGCTGCTGTGCAGTCAAATTCCCCAGGCAAAGTATTACCTCACCTTTGCTACGGTCCCCATTGGTCCAGAGATGCTTCAACACCTCCCGACTCCAGCACCAGCATTCATTTCACTGCTCAGTAAGCCAGAGCAGCAAAGCTAACCTCTCCCTTCTCACTCACAAGATTACACAGTGAGCTAAATCAAGAAACTGACCCAGCAAAAAACTATAGTCACCCAAGATTTTAGAGCCTGCATGAGACAAGGGATACAAAATAAATAGTAAAGAGTTGATCTCCCAAGCAGCAGGTCCTGCTTGTAGCAATTTAGAAAGCAGCTCAGCACTCGTGATGATACAGATAAACCAGTTCAATTGCTTTTGACAAGAAAGTAGACTTGGTTCCTTCTTCCCTTCCAGCTCCCCAGTCTCCATAAAAAAAAAAAAACAACACAGAAAAAGGAAAAGAAATATATATTTTTATGCTTGATCAACTGTCAACTGCAAAGTCAGAGGTGCACTGCTATCTTCATAAAGGAACTTCCAGGCTTTTATTACCACTAGACTAAACTCGCCTACTCTCAAATTACAGCCAGAAGATAGGGATCCGCAACAATTTAAACCCATCGAAGTGCTGCAGTCCTGTTCTCTCCACTGATGTCTGAGCGTCTTAGAAAGCGAACCTGTCTCAGAACCAACAATGCAAAAAAAAAAAAGTGTGTGGGTGGGGGAAACCTAAGCTCACTTCCTAACTTGTTCACATCAGCTCTGCTATAGCCCCAGAAAGGTGACAAAAGCCAAAAAAAAAAAACAACCAACCCAACAACAAAAAAACCAACTGCTGCAGCAGTCATCTCAGCTGGGGTATCGATACTGAATTCTGAAGGCAAAACTCTGTAGTTAAACCGCTAACCACCTCTGACGTGTAGACTCACTCCTTCCCACACAATTCGGCCTCTTTACTCAGAATGGCTCTTACACTTTTCTGATCACACCTGTTATTTGCTTGGTTTTGTTTCTTAAAATCACTTCTGTGAACTGAACTGTCTTTCCGAAGGATGGGACAAGTACTGACGCTGATAGCTCAGAAGCAGAAATTTGTAGTTAGGACAAGAGGAAATCAGGACCTCTCATTTTGGGAGCAGATAAGCACAGGATTAAGCTCAGGCATCTCAGAGCATTTTTTCTTGTTGCTTCACAAGACGGGGTGACCAATCAGCTCACCACCCACAGAGGCAAAAACCTACCCCTGTGATATGTCACTCTCACCAATTCTCCTACATCCATTTTCCACTCTCGAAAGCACTCCAGACCTTGGCAGGCAATTCCTGGGCCAATTCAGCTGGTTCACCCACCCAGGAAGTAGTTAACTCAAAATGTAGGGACTTTTCTACTGCATTTGTGAGCCAAATCAGCTCATACTAGAGTGCAAAGATCCCCACAAGATTACAAATAGCCAGACCTCCTCCTTTTACCTGTGATCAACTATGGCAGTTGGATGCCCAAATAACCAAAGCCACAACACTGAGATGAAACATTCTGCTTCTCCCTACTTCTATTAAGGAAACAAACAAAAATAAATCTTTAAATAGGCTAAAGCCTGCCTCAGACCAGTCTCAAATAACAGACTTTAAATCAGATTTAAACCAGATAATTAAATAGTAAAGATGTCACAAGATACAGACTTCTAATCTGGCTTATGAGCTACTTCTGGATCTTTACAGTAGTCTGCACTATTCTAGATTGCTTCCAGATGTTTCATGAACCTTTGTCTCATCACAGGCTGCAGCTCATTCGTTCTTCCTTTCCAAATACAGCATATTTTTCCAGCTCAGCAAAGTAGAGTTGCATGTGACCCTTCCACAGGGCTAAGCATAATAACACATTAATTTAAAGCAAAGATTATCCTTAAACTCTTATCAGACAGTTGCCTGTCAGACAACTCTGTCATTAACTGATTTTTTTTTCTTTTAAATAAAATCAATAGGAAGGAGAGACTACACAGTTTCAAACTGCTATTTACAAAGCTATTTACAAATATGCCAGGGACAAGGAAGTAAGAAAGATAACCTTCAAAATCCTTCATGATTTTGAGCTTTCAAGCTACATATACTTATGAAAAGCAGTACTGTAAAAATGGGTTTTTAACCATTTTAAAAAATGGTTAACAAAACCAACATCACTGTACATAATTTACAGTGATGCATCTGAAGGCAATAATGCAACTTTTCGTTTCTATATTAAAATACAGTACGGATCAACAAACAAAAAGGCTTTATCACATTCCTTGTTGCATGGCACAACTCAACTGCTAACTCTAGAGGTTTTAAAAACAGAAATTATCTCTAACAGAACTACACAAGGTTGTAGAAAATCTGTTTGTATTCTAGATGATCCCAACAGACTTAGAAAATTGTCAGTCATTCAATAAAACAAAACTTGAATCAGACCTTTTTACTAACTGAACATTAAAATTAGCATGAGGGCAAACAGCAACAGACCATTTGTACAAGTGTGCTTACAGTTTGCTATTTCTAGTTAACCACTTCTAAGAATCTAAGATGTACTTACACAACACCTAATATCTACACTTTCAGGATCAGTGTCATCAAAAGCATCTCAATGCAAGAAGTAAGTAAGTAGCGTAGGTCCGGTTTCCTGATTTTCAGTGTGAAGAAGTTCTCAAACTATCATGAATTGTTAACATCAGCTCTAGAGAGATGAAAACCTGTTTAGTTAAAAACTATTGTAACACAGTTGTAGAAATTAAGGGTGAGAAGCTTTTGCCTTGCATACTGCCATCAAGCAATGGCTATCCTAGACACTGGAAGCATTGCACAAAGAGATGAGAAAATAAAGGCAATTCAATCACTTCATTTCAACATCTGAGAATCTCTTGGACAAGTGAAACAGCTGACATTCTCGAGTAAAGTAAGCCGTTCAGGTAAGGAAAGTGAGATCATAAAGCAATCCTACTTTCTCTCATATTTGCCTAGTAAGAACAACTGAGATACCTTTGGTCTATAGGTAGCAATTATTTACTGAATTTGGAAGGCAAGTAGTTCATTACACAAGAAACTCTCAGGATTGCTGAATTAACACATCAAAGAAAAGAGGAAGACAGACCTGCACGTGGAAGATGCAGTAATGATGATCATACACAGACATTTAGATGGAATACAACTGACAAATTATGTTGGTGGCAAGAAATCCGACCATTGCAAAACTGGTATTTCAGACATACTAAAGTTTTGTAACAGTCTCTAATGGAAACAACTAAGCATACTTTAATACCCGAAAATCCTATTTAGTGGAAGGGGGGAAACCCAGCCCTACTATTTACAGAAATCTTATGCATCATTTTCTTCCCATGTGGTAATACGCTACTGGTAATGAAGACATTTAACCCGTAAAGGAGATTTCACTGTCATACAGAAAAACTTCTGAGAACAAGAAGACTTTCAGTAAATAACTGCAAAAATTGGCAACATTTGTGTGCTAAGAGTGATCACCCTGACTAAGATCAAAGTCCACCTAAACTTCAACTGATGGCCAAAAACAGATGAGTTGGAAAGAGCAGAGGAACACACCACCTCCCGCTGGCAATCAAACCGAAAAATACCCCATAAGTCACAATACAAAGGTCCCGAGAGTAAGCCCCAGGCACAATACTCCACATATGCTCCTAAGCACATCTGCAAGCTCCTGTGTTTAGGAAACATCCAGACCAAAAGACTTCTCCTGATAACTCAAACAGCAGTCAGTAGTCCATAAGACTTGCATTTTTCTCTTGAAGATACTAACACTGAAATTCTACAGCTGCTGACCCACTGATACAGTGTAAAAGCCATGCAGATTCACAAAAATGATGCCTGAAGACCTGAGGAACAGCCATGGTATTTCAGGTTTCTCCCACAACAACAACCCCAAATCTCATCTACTCCAACTAAAAAAAAAATAATAATAATTTAAGATAAATAATGTAACAATCACAATAGAATCAACCCCGTGTTCATAAAGCTACAGTGCTTGAAGTACCAGCAGGACAATAAGCCACTGAACGTCGATGAAAACTGAGACGGGAAATTTAGATTAGATATTAGGAGGAAGTTTTTTGCTCAGACGGTGGTGACACACTGGAACAGGTTGCCCAAGGAGGCTGTGGATGCCCCATCCCTGGAGGCACTCAAGGCCAGGCTGGATGTGGCTCTGGGCAGCCTGGTCTGGTGGTTGGCAACCCTGCACACAGCAGGGGGTTGAAACCAGATGATCACTGTGGTCCTTTTCAACCCAGGCCATTCTATGATTCTATGCATAACAAAGCAAGCAAAGTGACAAGATCTCTGAGCAAAAGGCAGTGTTGCATAGTGAATTCCTACAGCTGTCATTTTAAGAGGCTGAGATCATACTGAATTCTTGTGTTTAAGTAGATGAAAGCACCAGGAAACACAATTTGGAGAAGACACATGCAGGTGTCTTGTATAACTGCAGGTTTTTCGTTGCTTTGTTTTCAGCTTGCATAACCCACTTTGCTTTGTAGTGCTGAAAAAGAATATGAGCTAAATGTTAACATCTGTCCTTGGTTGCTGCTGTCTTACTTTTCTCCTACAGTTTGTTTACAACCAATTGCTGAGTCACCAAGCAGTTGATCCACTTCCAAAGACTCTCAAGTCTCAGAGATAAATTTCTGTACTGCTGTGAAAATTACATGGCATGCAAGGCCACTGGTGGTAATGCTGTGACAAAACACCACTGGAACAGATCGAGATAGCCCCCACCCATTGTTAATTTCCATAAACAGCTACCAGTTCAACTGTCTTTGGCTGAGTAACAGTAATAACATCTATACCATCACATTGTTTTTTGGCAACAAACAACTGCGCACAACATGAATTGTCTCTTCAGTACTAGCTCTGTTAGAATACTAAAAGACTCATAGGAGATCTGAATGAAAGCAAATCCAACTTTCTGCTACTGGCGTATTTCGTTTACTTCAAGAACGATCCTTGCATTGGTTTTAATTAGCTTCCTGTAGCAACTCTGAATAAAAGCCAAGGAAACTGAAAAAAAAAAAACCAACAAAAAACCACAAACCCAATAACAAAACAAACAAAAGATAAATCTGTGACATGTTTTCCCTTATTTCCCATATCTCCCTTCTCTATCTTACTATATCCATATTTGGCTTTCAAGAAGCTGAAACAGCGACAGGAGCTACACACATCAATTCTGCATTTCTCATTTCAAACAACTGAACTGCAGCATAGACCATTGCATTATGGAAAGTTCATTCTAAAAATTTAATCAGCATACAATCAATATACCAAAGCAATTGTTTGCTGTCCTCCCTACCACTTCAGGGATCACAGCTTTAGAAATGCAGCAGAATTGACGACCTGTTCTGAAGCACCATCACCCTGAACTCTGAATTACTATTTTGCATTCTCCTGGGCAGACAAACTTCCTTCTTCCTCTGAAGCTGCCCAGGTATTCTCCTGTCCTTTGGGTTAATGAACTGTCACTCACTTAAACACTCAAGAAAAAAAATCTGGATTTTCACTTATCTCAAACCTAACGTTTCCAAAATGGTAGATAAAACCATGATATCTCTCTTAACAGACATTTGTAGTACAGCTTCTACTGCAGCAGCCTAAAAAAATGCTTGCAGTGTTCAAGCATAGGTTTAAAAGAATTGGGGAAAAAAAAACCCAAAAACACAGTAATTGCAGCCAGTATATTTAATAACCTCACGTGTAATGCAACTGCCACGTTCAATTACACTCTAACCACAGTTTGGCTCACGAAGTACAATTATGGAAGTATCCCTGCAAGAATATGTAAGATGACATCTGCGTCATTGAAGGTACTAAAGGAGGCATTTGCTCAGGTATGAGGAAGACAACGAGGAAGACGTACGATGCACAGGCACAATAAGTAACTACGTTAGTTACCTCCCCCTGACAACAGCTGGAATGGAAACATGCCACCTACATCCACCCTGTGCCAAGGGCACGCAGAATACATTGGGTAAGAGGCTTCAGACAGCAGTTTCTATCAGCGTGTGGTTATGCCCAAAGCAATAGTAAGCAGGGTTATTTGCTACGTGGCGGTGACAAGCAGCACACCGCAAGTTTCTACGAAGGATGACAGAGGGGATGAGACCGACGCAACGCACAGCATCAGCAGTCAAAAAAATAAAAATCGCGTCAATCGAAAAATAGATGAGGTTTTCCGTTTCCCTCCGACAGAACGCTGTGACACCTTAACGGGCCGTTCAGCACCCGCAACCGGGGCCGGCACCGCCGCGGCCCGCACGGAAGGCACGGCACGGCACGGAACGGCAGCCCCCGAGGCCCGCCCGCAGGCGGGGGCAGCGTCAATGCGCGGGCCCCGCGGTGACAGCCGCTCCCCGGCCCGCCGGATGCCGCGGGCAGCGCCGCGAGCGCGCCGGAGACGGCGGCGGGCCCCGAGGCCGAGCGGCGGGCGGAGGCCCCGGGCGGGGCCGGGCGCAGGGGCGGGGAGCCGCCTCCCCGCGCGCAGCCACCACGTCGGCGACGCCAGCACTGCGGAAATGGGAACGGGGAGCAGGGCCCCGCGCTCGCTCCGCCCGCCCCCGGCTCCCCCCGCTTACCTGTGTCCCCGATGATGATGTACTTGAAGAGATACGCGTAGGCCATGGCCGCCCGCTGCCGCCTCTCGCTCGCTCCTTCGTGACGCGCGCGCTCTCCCCCCGCCCCCGCTGGCCGGGCTCGCGCTGCGGAGAGTTCGAAACGGTTAACGGCCGCTCCCTCCGACCTCCGCCCCGCCGCCTCCCGCCCCTATCGGCCGCTCTCTCGCTCGCCGCTCCTCTCCCGCCGCTCCCCGAGGCGCCCGGAAAGGACGCGGCGGCGGTCGGAGCGCGGGGCGAGAACAATAACAGGCGCCGAGCGGCCCGGAGCCCTCCGGCAACGTCACGCACCAACCTCCTCGCCTGGCCCCGCCCCCGACCCGGAAGTGCTGAGGTAGCCGCGGGGGCGCGCGGGGGCGCGCGGCCGCCTCCCGCCGGCGTGAGGGGCGGAGCGGAGCGGCACGGCCCGCCCTCTTCAGGATGGAGGCGTGGCGTTCCTATGGCGGGCCGCTGCGGCGGTGGGGTTGTCCCTCGGGAGGAGACCGGGAGAAAGAGGGTGGGTGCTGTTGAGTTCTCTGCTCGCAGTCAGTGATAACAGGCTGGAGTTGAGGGTAAAAAAAATCCGTCGCTTCTGTTTCAAGCGTTTCTGGAGGAGAGGCTCTGCAAAAGGAAGCCTGGTGTGTGGCTGCTGAGCCAGCTCTGAGCTACTGATAAGCAACTCTCATACTTAAAGGGAGCTTATAAACAGGAGGGAAATCGATTTTTTTTTTCTTTTTTCACCAGTGGGCAAGGGGGGATGGTTTTAAACTAAAAGAAGGGAGATTTGGGTAGATGTCAGGGGAATTTTTCACTCAGAGGTGGCGAGGTGGTGGCACGGCTGCCCAGAGAAGCTGTGGGTGCCCCATCCTTTGGTGTGCTTGAGGCCAGGTTGGATGGGGCTCTGGGCAGCTGAGCTGGTGCCTGATGTAGTGGTTGGCAACGCTTGCCCGTGGCAGGAGATTGGAACTGGGTGATCTTTGAGGTCCCTTCCAGCCTAAGCCATTCTGTAGTTTCATGCAAACTGGACCACTTGTGAGTAACTCCACACAGGTTTGTTTTCTCACATTTTGTGTTTGAGTTCTGGCTTGGGAAATGTTTTCTTTTTTTCCCTTTTTAGTTTTTCCTCGTCAAACCGTAAGCAGTCAGCCAGCAAGGTATTCCAAGCTGTGAGCAGCTGTGTAATGCTTGGAGTTACAAAGGCCCAAAGAGTTGGAAGAAACTTCAAGGTCTTTCCAATTCAGCGCTGCTCTATGGAGTAATCTGTGTACCCAGAACTTTGGCCCCTGAGCTGGCACAGTGGCATGGCACCTGGGCTGGCTCCATGCCGAGGCTGCATCAGGTGCTGAGGGAAGGGGCTGTTGTCTGTAGGTATGGCTGGTGAGACTTGGGTTGGTTAATTGCTGTGAATTGGTGGAACTGTTGAAGAGCCACTGACATTTTCTTCACGTGAACTCACGGATCTGCCTTCCTGGCTGTACCAGTCTGGTAGCTTTTAACTTTATAAAGACTTTAATTTGTGCTGTGTCAGGTCAGGAAGTTGGACAGCACTGACTTCCGTCACTTCTAAGAGCTGTGTGACTTACTCTTAAAAACCCTCAATAAAGCTGATTGTGCAGTGTCCCAAATCCTGTTTCCCTACTGAGTGACTTTACCAACACTGATTTTCCCCACAATTAAGCTTTTTTTTTTCTTTTAGTTATCTTCCCTTTACATACAAATTGTATCTCCTTGTCTGCATGAAAAACATATTCCTTTGCCAGTCTTTTTTCTTGCTGTTTTTCCCTCTTCTGTACTTATTTTCTTTTCCCAATACTATTGGCAAAGCATGGAGTCCCAAATAGCAATTCTCACTTGTCGATAACACCAGCCTCCTCACCTCAAAAAGTGTTACCGCCTGTCTTTCTCCTCTCCAAATGTGGTTTGGTTTGGTTGTGTTGCAGCAGCATCTAGATTTAATTTTTCATCCTAGATCTCTTCAATCCAGTTACTATACAAACATAGCTGTATATTTGATATCTTCTTATGAAACACTATTTTTCCTTTCACTTAATTTCAGTAGTTTTGGTCAAGGTCATTCACTCACTTTGTAAAACATACTTGCTTTTGTTAATTCCATCTCAGCCATTTTATTACCCAGGCTGACCATGAAAATACTGAATAGGTTTGCCTGGTCTAAACAGAGCACTGGAAGGCTACATGCAAAGCTGCCCCTTAGTTTAAAAACCTTTTACAACTTTTTAGCCAAATAGTGATTTTTTTCTCGACTTTACGAATGTAATGGAAAAAAAATGTCAGAAGCCTTCCTGAACTGAAGGTATTGTGCATTCACTTTTTCTTTCACTCCCGTGGCTTGTCAGTGAAGGAAATAAAGTTAGTTCAATCAGTGTTTATTCTTGAGAAATCCAACTTGTCTATTTACTGCTTTTTACTTCTTCTTGAACTTTATTTGTTAAACTTTTATTCTTTATTAATGAAGCCAGTTATACCACAAAGATCAGCTCTCCTCAGCCAGTAAGTCACATTTGAGCAAATCCAAAGCATTTGCTTTCTTGGATGCCCAAGCACCTTGTCTTCACCTGAAAACAAAACACCATGGAAAAATGTCTCAAATTGCTTTTGGAAAGCAACTTCCCCATTATCATATGTACAAGAAGTAAAGTTTTGATATTTTTCAAATTAATTTGATATTTTTATTAATTTGATAATTAGTTTCATTAATTCCTCTCCAGAATTAGTTTACTCAGAAAAAAAAATAAAGTTTTTCCCCATAGTCTATGAAAATTAGTCTCTGTTTTCATGTATTTTGTGTGTAAAGGATCTGTTCTCTTTCCTAATAATTTTCATTATAGAGGCTTTAGCTGAAGAAAAAGTTGCAGCTGGGATCACTTATTACATCCAATACAGAATTCAGACTGGAACAAGTATTTCAAGTGCTCGCTCGACCTCTGAAGTAAGAACTTCAGCTGGTGTTCATGCTCTTCTTACTGGTATGTATGACAGCCTGCAGAGCTTCAGGAAAAGGGCAGATAAGATGCCATCTCATCTGGTGTAACAAAAAACTGCTGCTGATAGAGCTGGTGCAGCTGTGTCTGCTGCAGGTCCTCTCTTGGACCCTCCCCTATTTAAATTGCTCAGCTGGGGAACTGGACTGGGTAAGCATTAATTTTTCAGTGTTAGCTTTCAGACAGACCCATTCTTGGTCCTGCAGCCACGCAAGCTGTAATGCATTGGCAACTTTGTCACATGGAACCCAGCTCTCCCCCGCAGTCGTCACTCCTCATAGAGCCCTCTGGTTGGAAGGCTAAAGCGCCTTCTAGACATCAGCCATGCAGATGGGTTTTGAGTCTTAGTGTGAGCCCTATTCTGCCAGACCCTCTCCCTTGGCTGACAGGATTAAGGAGACCTGTGTGGGTTGTGTCACCTTCACCATCTCCTCCAAAGTCTTGTCCACTCATGACAGCTCCAAGCCTCCTTTAGCATCAGGGATTTCTGCACTGCTGAACCACAAGAAGTATTTATTGCTCGGAGGGCTGGTCAAGCCATGGCAATCACCTCAACATCCCTGTGTTGTAATATTTAAGGACATTTACTTCACTCATTGGATCTGGTCTCAGTTTCCTGTTTCTGTGATCTTCTGGTTTGATGCAAGCAAAATTGACCTGAACTGACTAAATAAAATCTCATCAGGAAATGGAATTACCATTCTGTAGAACTGCAGATTGCTGATGGGGAGAAAATGCAGAGACTACAGGATTTCCAGTGAAATGGAAGTGCATCCTTAACACTCTTGCTTAGACATTTTGGAGAGAGGCCTCCCTTCCTGTTTCTGCTTTGGCAGCTGGTAAGCTGGAGAGATAACCATCCTGAATGCAGCCCATGGGGCCTAATTTCTGCTTGGCTCTGTTCAGTGGCTGCACAGCAGCTAGACGGACAGACGGACCACGCATGGTTGTCCAGTCACCTGAAATGCTTTAAAAGTTTAACATGTGCACATTCACAAAATGTTTCAGTCACTTGCAATACTGCTGGTGGCATACTGATAGGATCAGTGTTTGGTAGAGGCTTATGCAAGGACCGTAGAATTATAGAATCATAGAATGGTTTGGGTTGGAAGGGACCTTTAAGATCATGTAGTTCCAACTCCCTGCTATAGGCAGGGACACCTCCCTCTAGACCAGGTTGCTCAAAGCCCCATCCAGCCTGGCCTTGAATGCTTCCAGGGAGGGGGCATCCACAGCCTCTCTGGGCAACCTGTTCCAGTGTCTCACCACCCTCACAGTAAAGAATTTCTTCCTAACATCTAGTCTAAATCTACCATCTTCCAGTTTAAACCCATTTCCCTTTGTTCTGTTGCTACATGCCCTTATAAAAAGTCTCTCCCCAGCTTTCCTGTAGGCCCCTTCAGGTACTAGAATGCTGCTATAAGGTCTCCCTGGAACCTTCTCTTCTCCAGGCTGAAGAGCCCCAGTCAGTTTTACACTGAATTTCCAACATTTATAATTGTGCAAACTTACTTGGGGTTTATAACAAAGCCTTAGGATTTGCAGAGTCTTTACTACTAATAGTAATATTTAGGAAAGAGCCGTGGAGGCACTCAGAGCTCTGGGTACTCTGCAAAACATTAGACAATTTTTTTTCAATGTAAACTAAAACAAAAAGCAAAACCCTAGAAAAACATTTCAATAGAACCACACTTTAACTATAATTTGCGCTGTACTATCATGCAACTGTTAGAAGTCATTCTTTGCTTGCTATCTGATTTAGCTTAATTTTTAAAAATTATTTATTTTTGGTGTGCAGATGCTTAGTAGAAAATGTTATTTTCTAGCGTCTGGCATTTAATTTGTATATACTTTTCTAAGTCTTAACTTCATCCTGCTTTTTTTCTTATTTGTGATATTTACTCATTAATTTTTGGAGGATTATGTTTGTATTTTATTTAAGTAACAAGGCAATATGGAGAATGCTTTACGTATTATAAATGCTGAGAATGGGACCACGCCTCATGTGGAACTATATAGAGCAGATCCTGTGGGAAGTCAATCAAAGTTGTATCAATTTCAAAGAAGACCTGCCTTTGAAAGATAGAATTTTCTACCTGTTAAACATTAAAAGTGAGCAGAAGCTTGCTAGCCATCACATTTTTACTCTGATTTGTGGCAGATAAAGGATGTTTTCAGATCCTTTAAATTCTACTGTAGAATCCCTCTCAGATATTGTTTAGATAAGGTACTGTAGAGTTGATCTGGCCTATTGTTAAATGCTTTGAAACTATTGTAAAATGCTTTGAAACTATTGTAAAATTATCATTAATTTAATGGCATAGAGAAAGGTTTGTCAGCTGACCAGTGTAGTACTTTTTCCTTCCACTTAAAGATTTTGAGATTCTAGTACTGTGTTAGGTTAGTAACACTTTCCTCTGTCCAAACCTGTAAACTGAAGTAATGGCAGAAGACAATGCAATGCCTTTGATGTACAGCACCAAGCAGTAGCATTTACTGGTTTGTTGTTGTCTGTGAAATTATAGGCATTTTACTGTCACAGTGGATTATCCTGTACTCAGCACTGTATTCCCCTGTACTCAGCACTGGTGAGGCCACACCTTGAGTATTGTGTTCAGTTTTGGGCCCCTCACTACAAGAAAGACAATGAGGCCCTGGAGCGTGTCCAGAGAAGGGCAACAAGACTGGTGAGGAGTCTGAAGCACAAATCTTATCAGGAGAGGCTGAGGGAGCTGAGATTGTTCAGTCTGGAGAAGAGGAGGCCCATGGGAGACCTCATTGCACTCTGTAACTTCCGGAAGGGAGGTTGTGATGAGAAGGGGTTTGGCCTCTTCTCCCAGGCAACAAACAGGACTCAAGGAAATGGGCACAAGTTGTACCAGAGGAGATTTAGATTAGACATAAGGAAAAACTTTTTCTCTCAGAGGGTGGTCAGGCGCTAGAATGGCCTGCTCAGGGAGGTGGTGGAGTCGCTGTCCCTGGCAGTGTTCACGAGGCATCTGGATGAGGAGCTATGAGATATGGTTTAGTGTCTGGTGGTAGCAACGGTAACGGGAGGATGGTTGGACTACATGATCTTGTGGGTCCTTTCCAACCTTGTGATTCTATGATTCTATGATTGTATCACAACAGGTTAGATTTTTTGAATGTGTTTGTCTTTAGTATCTTTAGCTAGGTTTGCTAATACATGCATTTTGTATGCTCAGGTATGTTCCTGAGATGTGGGATCAGTTCTCATTTGCAGCCAGACAGTTGCTGCAGTTGCTTACTATTTTTTCATTTTTATTCTCCTTAACATTGAAATCTTTTGGAGAAAGGTTATCTTTCTGAAGCCACCTTTCAATTTGTGATCCATTTGCTGCTGATTGAGTGTTCTTCACCTGGAGCACTTCACAGAAGTCATGTAGAAGTGAAGCTACATCCTTGAATTCACATATCTGAGTCCAGTGATCAAATTTCATTTTTCCCTCTAGTTGCGAGGCTTGGGATACTGGATTTTGGTAGCAAGAGCTTCTCATTTGTTGTTTGCATTTGGTTTCATATACTGAGAGGGTCTCAGCAGCTTCAGCAAGGGCTCACGTATACTCAGGCTCTTCAAGTCCTGCTGACAGAACTCTGTATTCCCCTTGTTAGGTCAATCTGACAGGTTGTTGTGTGTCTTGAATATGCAATTTTATGCAAATTTCTTGTATGCACAGAAAGAATGAAGCAAAGTAGTCTCTTAATGTCCAGCCCTCCATCCCTCAGGCTTCACAGTAGGATCCTCACTTTTGGAACTGGAATATAACATTATGTTTCACTGCTTTTCTGATTTTTGAGGAAGTGAGCATGGATTAACAGTTAAACGATGCAAATCTGCACTCTGACTGGCTTCTAGGTATGTAATTTACAGCAAACCTGATGCTAGAATCTCTAGTTTTTACAACATTCAGATGCAGAGCACAGGAGGCAGCAGAGACTATACACAGAGAGCAGCAGGTAGAGGAGGGGCAGAGCAGCAGGCATCTGCTACACTCTGGGACAGGTGGTCTGGAGCAAATAAATGGATTGTTTTGACATTTTTACTTAGGTACGAGGAAGGTGAGTGCAGGGAGTAGAAAGAGCAGAGATATCTGGACTGAGAACCATAAAAGCTTGGAAAAGACCACTAAGACTACCTAACTGAACTATCAACCCACCACCACCACCTTGCCCACTAAACCGTGTCCCTCCATTCCACATTTACACATCATCTCCAGGGACAGCGACTTCACCACCTCCCTGAATTTGGGGTTTGGAATGAAAGAGGAATTGGTGCAGTATGAGAAGAAACACCTACAATAAGGTAAGAGGCCTGGAAAGCCGGTGTTTTTAGAGGCCTTTTTTTAGAGGTTTCTGGAGTGGAGAAATGGGAAAATGGAGAGTGGATTTCCAAGCAGAGAACCCAGAAATATGAGGGATGTGGGCACAACTCAGCCTCTGAGGGTCCTATTTCAGACCACTCATGATAGGATTTCAGTTAATGGCTGCAGCATCTGCACAGAGATTTCACCACCCGCTTATGCAGCCACTGTTTTGCTTTTAGAGATACAGCAGTTCTACTGCAGGTCAAGTTGTATAGTTTCAACAAACAAATAAACAAACAAACAAGCTAAGCTAAATTGTTGCTTTTGATCTGGTAAAAAAAAAAAAAGATTGGAAATGGCTTTAACTTTTTAAGTGTTTATTTAGAATAGTGTAGTATTTAACTAATATCTTTAGACAGTACAACAAAAGGGAAGAGTACAGTTCTTCAATTTTGCGCTGCATTCACATTTTGGGTTTTTGAACCTATGTATAGAAATATTTATGTGAACTTTGCTTTATCCCTGTTTATTTACTAATGGCCTTTGCCACTGTTATCATTGCAGCCTGCTTTTCCTTGTGAATAACCTTGTTTTCTGCTGCCTTGATACAAACAGTTTGATAAAACAGTGCTTTTCCCATAAAAAGTAGGAAAACAAAAGGATCCTTGAAATAACCTTGAATGGCTAACAAATGAACTGAAAAAATATGCTGATTTTTTTTTTCAGTTCTCAGAAGCTGTAGCAAATGTGTGCTCATAACAAAGTTCACAAGGGCATCGAGTATTAGTGCTACACAGGCAATATCAGATTGATGCAGAAGTCTACTTGAATGGACATCTTTGAAGATTTTCTGACTTCAGAGACGTATTTTTTTCTTAATTTTTTTTAATTTGTTTTTTTTTCCCCTCTAAATATTAATTATTTTCTTTTTCTGATACCTCTACCGACATTTTTTTTTTGTGTGTGTGTGCCTGTAGAAAGTAAGGAAATATATAAGATTCTGGAAGCCAGCAAAGTTGCTGAAGGATTTGAGGTGAGGAAGTCTTAGGATCAGAGTAACAAAAATGATCGTTTTCCATCTAGATATTAGGGATAGCCTACCCTGCAATCTTGTCTGAGAGGTATAATAGAAAAGTCTGTTAATTCTAACTAAAATGCTTGTAGCCAAATCATAGCTATGACGGTTTTAAAAGGCGGCAAGTTCCTACTGAAATTGTTTAAAACTTGACAAACCAAATTAACATGAATAGCAAATAGAATTGTTTCTCTGCTAAGGACTTATTTGCTGTGTATTTCACCGAGTAGGCGTTAATCTTAAGTATTTTAAACCAGGAGATATTTTCCTTTAACAAATACGTACGTAGTCTCTTTTTGCATTCAGCCCTTATTGATGTGGATGACAGCACGTGCTTCTGCATGTATTTTCCTTCATCGGGTTGACTCTGTGTTTTAGAATTCAAGCTGCTTTAAGGTCATTTTAGCGCCGCTTCCCTTCCTTGTCTCAGGTTGTGAAGGTCACACCAAAGCTGTAATTGCCCACATGTGCTCTGTGATTGTAGCCTTACATTGTGAACTGGGGAGTCTTTAATTTCACAGAGCAGAAAATAGTCAAATATCAAAATTTTTGTATTTGCTAAGGTTCCTATATCACTGTCTATTGACCATTCATACACTGGCTGAGAGAGGTAAACAGTATACCTAGAATTGGAAAACAAAACAAAACAAAAAACAACAACCCAATAGAATGAATTTTAGTGGGACAAAAAAACGCTTTACCTTGTGTTCATTTCAGATGATGAATTATTAGGTGTTAAATATATAATTTTGGATTAGTAAATGCATGACTTCTCTCTGTGACAAATATTTGCACATTTATCTTGTTGCTGTGATCATGAGATGCCAAGTAATACAAAAATTTGTCTAGGATTCTGCATTATGTTTCATGGCAGTAACTGTAGAAGGAAAGTAGTTCTCCCAGCATGAAGGTCTGGTTTATTTTCTATCAGATTTCTCTTTGATGATGAATTTCTTCCTTTATCACTCTATAATTTACTTCCATACCACTTTAAAAAGAGATTCTTCAAGTCTTCATTTCTAGTCCAAAAACATGAAGGATTGTGTCACATCTTGTCTTAATGAAGCTTGCCTAATAAGAATAAGTTCAGATGATGCAGCTAGCCACCATAATTATACCTTTTAAGACTTGTTTTGTTTTTACAGCCTTTGTCCCATCATAATTAACTTGTGTAGACAATACTTGCAGATTGTGGCAATGTAAACTCTTATCACTGTAAAGCTTGCTCTGTGGTATGTTGGCAGCTTTCCTTTCCAAACACAGCTCTAATATGTAGCAGTTTTTTCCTGGTAGGTTTCTCACTCCTATATGTATTTTATATTTATATGTGTTTTACATTTTCTTCAGAGTGACCTTCTTTTCTTGATATGGTTAAAAAAAAAAAGAAAGAAAGAAAGCAAGAAAAATAATTGACAAAATAGGTATTTTGTTCTCATGTTTTCAAATGGTAAGAGGACTAGCCTGTTTGAGGAACTCCTTGGTGCTGTAGGGGTAGAAAAACAGTATGTAGTACTCCCCAATATGAACTCAGAGTGATCTGCAAACTATGCCAATTAATTTTGTATTTCAAAAACGAACCCAAAAGTTGCTCAGTTTAGAAAATCAGTGACCAGCTTGCTTCTTCTAGGAAGCGGTCAGCCTTGTAACAACTGGCCATGGCCAGCAAGTCAGGCAGGTTAACTTATGCCCTGTAGGAAGTAGGAGCCTACTCCTAGTACCACTTTTCTTTGACAGCAGCAATGCAGGAGCATATGGGGAGGAGATGGAATGAATTTTTCCAGGAGCAGCAGTAATGTGGAAATTTTTTGTAGTTCTTCTTGCCATGCATGTGAAACAGCTGTGTGATGGGGAAAAGCAGAGCTGTCCCAGACAATGAGAGTAACCAGAAGTAAACTGCATAAATTCTTTCTACATTAGCAGTCTCACTGTAGCCATCCTCTCAGTTTATACTCTGTGTAACAGAATTAAGCAGGCTGTAGCTATTCAGTGAATAGGGTACTTGCATGGTGCATCTGACTTCCTATGCTGACGATACACAATAAAATTCTGCAATGTGTTAGGTGTGTGCCTTGTCTTGGCACAGACAGAAACTAAGCAGGCAACCTACCCAGAAAGGTGTGGTGGCACTTAGCGAATTCACCTGAGTTAGACAAATAGAGATCAACATTTTTGTATCTTGATGACTCAAAGAAAGATATTAAAAATGTTCCCACAAGTGAAAGCAATGAAAGTTTCTAGTTCAACTGGTTTTCATGTCAGTTGAGATAAAGAGAGCACAAAGAACAGCTTATACTGATAGTAATATTTATGTCCAATCAAAATGGAGGCAACAGTGCAATATCCGGTTTATGTACTACAGCATCTTGTATGAAATGAAATAAAACAGTATTTTTGGAAAAGTATGTTAAGTGCTGTAGACACTGAAAAGAAAAAAAGAAAAAGAAGAAAAAGATAGATACAGACCAAATGTACAGGAGGACCGATATCCATTACCAGGAAACCATGCTCAGATTTCTAGGTTTGTTAACAAGTCCCAGTAAAGTAGTTCCTACATTGTCTGAATTAAACCTGTTTGGTTTTTTTTTTTTTTTTTGATTGATTGTTTGTTTGTTCCCCCCCCCCCCCCCCCCCCCCCCCCCCCCCCCCCTCACTTTTAATGGAAAGTAAAAATGATGTCGTCGGGGCCTTGTGTTGGCACATGAACTGTGGCAAATTCCTTCCAGCTGGTGGCTCATTTCTTTAGATTTCATCTTAGCAAGTTGAACTTTCTGACAATAATCAGCATTTAAATTAGAAAAAAAAAAAGAACAAACAAACAAAAAAAAGAACAAAAAACCACGATGATTTCATTATACTTTTTTTACAAGAAAATTTGCTGTAATGACAATAGACCTATTTATCTGGTCTATTTGGCACTTGGAATTGTCCCATCGTTCAGTAGTTCATCTTTATGAGTTCTAAGTTTATGAGTGTCTCTTAAAAGACAAAAACTTACTTATTCCATGCAAACATTTTATCTTACACCTCAGATAAAGATCAAATAGGTTTAAATACCATACTTAGTGTAAGCAGATGTTTGACCTTATGTCCTGAGGTGAGTAAATTCCGTAGATTTTTGTATACATAGTCCCTGGCTTTTTCACCAATGAGAATTAAAGGTCTAACTGATGCTTAGTAGTGCATGTGATCTAACTGAGCTTGAGTAATGCAGACTAGAGCTGAAACCAGACAGTAAGAATTAGTACTTTGCTCAGCTTTATTTTAAAGTAATGATCCTGATCGGAATTGAAGTTCCATCTTAACCCCTCTGTTGAATAAAAATGAAATTACAAATTACAGTTCCATAAGGCATAAAACACATACATGTTATATGTTATTTCTAACAATATGTTTAGTATCTTATTTGATAAAGGTAAGTTATTGCAATCTAGGAGAAGCTGTGACACAGTGTATATGTACTTGTTTATATTTAGGGGAAATGTAGAGTAAAATGATTTTCTTGAGAGGTTTCATGGTTCTTTTGACTGCCATAGTGTAGAAGAGAGAGAAAAAGTGGCATTAAAAGCACTTTTGAAATGCATGTTATGTATTAGGAATAGACGGGAACAGACAACATTATTTCACAAGTTTGGTACACTTTAGGCTGATACAAAGAGAGATATTTTAATTATTCCCCAAACATACTTCCAATTATGGGTACGAAACACAAGATGTGACTGTTAAAAGAGCAGTCATGCTTTTCAGAAAATAACCACAGATGTCTGCAGTGAGGGTTCCTTAACATAATTTTGTCACGTGCAATATATTTTTTACATTTGAAAAAATCTTCTGTCAGAAAAAAATACATTCTTTATATTGCTCTTTTTAAAATGCTCATTTAACTGTATCTGATATTTCTTTTTATACTGTTTTAACTTGCAATCCTATACAAGAAATAGCATTTTTAGTATTACTTCAGTACTTCTCACTAACTGTTACCTTTTCGTGGAGTTGATAGTGGATGATGCAACAAAGATAAATGGAACATCAAAGAGAATAGTTGACAGAAAACAAACACATTCTGAAGGAAGAGCCTTAAAAAGTAGCCAGGAAGCATCAGCCTGAGGGCTTCAGATTGTAGTTACAACTGATGAACTCAGCTAGTATTTAGCCGGTATTCAGCAGGCCTTGAACTTAGACCATTGGGTAAGAAGCTGAATCTTGAGAGTAAATCAGGTAGCTCCTGGCTCTTTTCCCAGGTGTTGAAACAAGACCAGATTTTAGACTTCATTTGAAATGTACAGATTAAATTGTCTGTCAAACATTAATGGTCTTTTCATCCGACCATGATTAGGGAGCCTCTGTTGAAAGGCAGAGCAAGGACAAAGATAATCCCTTAGGGAAGCTAATGGGGGAAGAGGAAAAGGGCACTGCAGAGTAGTTTTCTAATGGTGGAACAAGGCCAGCAGAGCTTCTCAGTCCTTTTTCCACCAAGACTGAGTTGTGGAAAGGAAATGGAAGCCTGGCGCAGTATTCTTGTTGTGGTCAAGATTCATAGAATAAGAAAGGAGACCTTAAAAATCATTGAAGTTCATAAAAAATTGCAAATCTAATAAGCAACTTTTTTTCTTTTGAGTTGCCAGTAACCATAGAAAAAATAAATTACTGGAATCAGTGTGATGGTCCATTCTAGTGAGCCTTCATCAGCATAGAAGGCTTTGCCAAGATTTGGAGGTTGGAAAAGATACTTCACTGAATAATTTATCTCCTTTAACTGCATGGACTGTGGTGATATACAAGCATTTCCTAGAGCTGCAGTTACTCTGGGAAGGCTAAGAATATGCTGAGGAGTAGTTTATATGATAGCAGACACTACTGAGAAATGAAGGGAAGGAGCTATTTGAAATGTGCTTATAATGTCTTTCTTAACAGGACTAAATTTACCCTCAAAACATCACAGATGCAGAAGGTTTAAATGTCGTCTAGAATCTCATGACATAAGTGCAGACTCTACATGTATGAACAGCCAATCATGCAGAGCAGCATAAAACATCCCAGATGATGCATTTTGGCTCATGTACTTTTCCTGGTGTGTTACTTGATACAGGAGCTTTAGATGAGGAATTGCTGAGGTTTTAAATAACTAGAAACCTATCTGTGAATATCAAGAGAATAAAACCAGCCTTGGCCTGGCACAAACTAAGCAGTGATGACTGTCTTGCACTAACAGACTGGTTGAGGGTTGGTGGTTTTTTTCCCAATTTGCAGTAGTTTCTATATTCAGTTAAATAATTATTAAAAATTGCATGCTTATACTTTCACAGTTATCCTGCCAAGAATTTAAATTAAAAGAGATGAGAAACTGACAGCTCAGATTTATATAACCAGTTTAGGGCTAAGCAGCACAACTCCAGCTCTCTTGAGGTAGCCTACATGTTTGAGATGATCATATGTATGAATAATAGCTACATAAAATCTTTCCAGGTTCTGCTTCTGCAAACAACAACTATAGTAACCCCTTTGGTACAACTCATTCTGTGCTATACTGTAATGATTTTATTATCAAAGAAATTGATATGAATAACAGGATTGGATTTTAGAATTTAATGAACTACTGTTGTTTCCTGTATACTAACATTTCAGTGTTTGGATGCTCTCACTCGCTGCAGAAGGAAACTGTGGCATAACCATTTCAAACCTCCATAGCACTACTACTGTGAAGTACCTATAGTGATTTGATATGTTAGAACGTAGGGCTGCTTTCCCCAGAGCGTGATTTGTGGCTAGCAATTATATCCAACATTGTCAATGTCTCAGATACTAAATATTAAAACTGAAACTGTTGGTGTTTAATGTAATACAACATTGGCTTTTCATTGTTTACATGGACCAATGCTCACTGCTGACCACTGAGTTTAATCAGCCATATGTTTGTGTCCTCCTCCCCAGATTCATGGAAATTATCAAGGTTATCTTAGTGCAGTTGCTTCAATGAATATAAAGATTGATATGCATTTCAGAACAACAACATCTAATCTCCAGGTTAATTTAATCTAGTCATACATGTTGACAGTTATTTTGAAGTACAATGATTTGACATTGCTTTTCTTCTAGATATTTGGAGAGTTTGCTTTGACTCATTTGGAAGAAACCTTGAGGAAGGTCAGCAGTCATAGCTGAAACATCACTTTCTTGAGTCACTGTCAAAATAAACAATTTAGGCTAGCACAGGTTATTGGAGTCAGTGTTTCTTTTGCAATATTCTACATTAGTTTAGAGGGCTGCATTATAATATTTACTTTTACCATACACAAAGCATTTTCAGGGTCACTTTTACCATTTCTCTACTCACAACTCTTGGTTAAATAATGTAAGAACAGCCAAGAAGGTTATTGCTGTTATTATTATCTATCCAAAGCTTTACTTCAAAGTGGAAGCAGGATATTTTTAGGATGGAAAGTTTATATTTACTTTTGCAGTATCATAGGAAGTTGGTTTAAGAAGTGGGACATGATCTTGTGGCTTGGATTTATTAATCTGCCACAGGTTTACTGTTGCCCTGGTAAAAATTCTGCATGCACTTTCTAAAAATGTTAGCACTTTCTAACGTTACAAAAGATGAAGATCAAGAAAGACTGAAGAGGTCAGATATCACAATAATAGTGGCAATGCAGGCATTTTAGGTATGTAGTCAACTGAAAATGGACAATGCATCAGAAAGGATGTGCTACTGCAACTGTGAATAGAGAAGGAAAAAGCCACCATCATCTACTATGATTCCATAGCTGAAAAGACCTGAAATGTCTGTTTATATTTGGGCTGGGTCAGAGATGATGTTTTGATCATAATTAGATGACTTAAGATCATTCAGATTTTCAGTAAGATATCTTACTGGACTGTTGTAAACTATTACACCAGAGAATGGATGTTATCTATTTATATAAACATTTTCAGGGTTTGGGACTGTCTGTATAAATACCTTCTACATACGTATTGGATACAGCTATTTTAGCAACTCTTTTCTGAATTTACTATGAAATGTAACTAGAAACTCTGTAATGGTACTAAATTAATTTATAACTGATTAATTCCTCTGTAATATTTTATCTCTCTTGTAATAAATAATGAATTCCTAACAATGTAGAAGTAATTACTAATTATTTTGAGTTAATCATTGAAAGTGTTTTCCTCAAGAAATATAGCACACTGTACCAGCCTCTTATCTAGAGAGAGCCTCTGTATGAAGTAATTCTTGAGGTAACCAATAACTGAGGGTAATTTTCAAAGGAATCAATTTTAAGGAATCATAGCATGATTTAGGTTTGAAGGGACCTTACAGATCATTTAGTTCCAACCACTCTGCCATGGACAGGGGCACCTCCCACTAGAACAAGCTGCCCCAAAGCCCCATCGAACCTGGCCTTGAACACCTCCAGGGATGGGGCATCTGGAGCTTCTTAGGGCAACCTGTTTCAGTGCCCTATCACCCTAATAATCAATAATTTCTTCCTTCTACTAGTTTAAACCTGCCTTCTTTTAGTTTGATATCATTATTCCTCATCCTGTTACTACAATCCCCTATAAAATGTCTCTTATCATTACTGTAGGCCCCCTTTAAATACTGGAAGGCCACTGTAAAGTCCCCTTGTGAGACTTCTCTAAGCTAAATAACCTGAGCTCCTTCACTCTCTCTAATCATCCTCAAGGCCCTCCTCTGGACCCACTCCAACAGGTCTATGTGCTTCTTATGCTGGGTGACGCATAGCTGAACACAGTACTTCAGGTAGGACTTCATAAGAGCAGAGTAGATGGGGACAATCACCTCCCTTGACAGTCTAGTTACATTTCTTCATTTCTTTTGATGCAGTCCAAGGTATGCTTGGCTTTCTGGGCTGCAGTTGTATACTGTCAAGCTTTTCATCCATCTGTACTCTAAAGTCATTCTTCTCAGGGCTACTCTCTGTCCACTCATCACCCAACATACATTTGTGCTTAAGTTTGCCCTAACCTAGGTGCAGCAGCTTGCACTTGGCTGTGTTGAACTTCATGAGGTTTGCAAAGGCCTACTTCTCAAGCCTGTCAAGGTCCTTCTGGATGGTAACCCTTCCCTTCAGCGTGTTGATCACACCACACAGCTCGGTGTCATTGGCAAGCTTGCTGAGGGTTTATTCAATCCCACTGTCCATGTCACGAACAAATAATATTGATCCTAACACCAGCATATGAGAGAAACCATTTGTCACTGGTCTCTACCTGGACATCAAGCATTAACTCAAGTTCCTTGAGTGCAATCATCTAGCCACTTTCTTATCCACTGAGTGATTCATCTATCAAATCCGTGTATCTACAATTTGGAAACAAGGAGGCAATGTGGGGCAATGTCACACATTTTCCACAAGTCAGGTAGATGACACCTTCTGCTCTTTCCTTATCCACCAGTGTTGTAACCCTATCATAGAACATCACCAGATTTGTTAGGCATGATTTGCCCTTAATTAAGCTGTATTGGCTGTCACCGGTCACCTCTCTGTTCTCTGAGTGCCTTTATAGTGTCCAGCAGGATCTGCTTCATGATCTTGCCTAGCACAGAGATGAGTTTGACCAACCTGAATTTCCTGAACCAGTGGCTGTTTTTCCTTTCTCCGTAACTGAGCATTACTGACTAAGATTAACAACCATCATCAGGGAAGGAAAAAAAAAATCAAGAATTATTTGCTTCCAAAGCAAGCTATTTTGAGTTATACATTTTTTATTAACATGTATTGTAACAGAGCCAAGATTTACAAAAATGTTAGGTAGCTTAGGAAAAAAGCCGCTTAATTATGCTTATATAGAATCTAAACCTTTTAAGAGCTTACTGAGCCATAATCAACTCAACAACTGTGTTGTTTGCCACTGTAAGTATTTTTGACCATAAATCTTATTATGAAAAAGTTAGCAAAATGTCTATCTTCGGTGTGATGAAATGTTTCCTCACACAGCAGACTTTAAATCAAGCAAAAGCTTTCTTCTGTCAAGAGATAAGTAACATTTAACCAAGATACCTTACCATTTCTTTTCTTGCCTACTTATGGCAAAACAGAGCCGTCACTTTTCGTAATTTCTTTGGCTTCTTGTCACTTTCTCATAATCAGAAACAATACAAAGAAAGTGTTTGTCTCGTCAGTAGATGGATGTATATCCCCTTTTAACCTCCAAGCAGGCTGCTTGAGCACTGAATTTTGGCCTTGTAGAACTGATGGCACAGCTTAAGAAGCTGCCATCACTGCAGTTTGTGAAGGAATTTCTGTTTGAGAGAGTTGCAACGCTTGTCAGCTACAGCTTAATTCAGAGTGTTGTAGCTTTCATTAAAGAAAGTAATAGTTGCTTTCAGCTGTAGTCAGTGGTCCATTGTCATTGAGTTTGCCCTCTAAAATTTGGTACAGATCAGCACTTGGTTCCTTTACTGAAAAGTCAAAAGAGCAAAAAACAAAACAAAAACAAAACAACAACAAAACAGTAACAACAAAAGAAGGTAAGTTTTGTAGTATAGATCTTTTTTCTCTCTTCTTTTCTTTAGTGCTTATGTCTGTATTGGTACTTGAAAAGGGTTGCAAATACACTTTGGAAAGCAGATGAGAATGTTTAGCAACTTGCATCAGTAAACCTCAAATTCCTTTCAGGAGGGTTAATTTCAGCCCAGTTTTAATCAAGCAGTGAGGTTTCTTTGAGGGCTTACCAACTTCCAGATGTGCTTGTGATAGCTGCAACGTTTTTCTTACACTTCAGCAGTGATGTGATGGCACTAAGGCTGTTCCACATTTGGAGTACATACTTCACCTTGAAATTATACATGATAGATTTCTCCACTGTTACAAGATTCATGTATCAACCAAATAGGATTTTCGTGCCTGCACAAGACTGTGATTTGTTCAACTGTTAACCATTAAAGGTAGGCTTTTTCTTGCTATAAAAATGAGTAAGTGAGATTTATATGCTGAAAGGCCTGAGTTTTACAGATCTGTTGTATACCAGTATGTTTTTCTCCCTCTTCTCAGAGCCTGATTTTCTCTAGATTTTGTCATTCTTTTTGTTTTACTGGATCATTTTGCATATTAGATAAGACATCGTTAAGTCTTGTCTACAGGTTACTTCTCGTATTCCTTAACGTATGCATATAGACTAGTGATTCAGTCTAAATCTTCAAAAATGTTTGAATACTCTTCTTTGAGTTTTCTGTAGGTTATTTTCCTGTACTCCGATATGCAGTTTCCTGCTGATTCAAAGCAGCCGTTCTTTCTGATGGCTAATCCAAGATATGAATCCTTTCATAGATACATTCCACCTATACAGGATAAGTATCTGCTACAGTTTCATAACTGTAAACTTGCCACTTGTCTTGCCTTTATAAAATAATCCCAATATGATTCTTTATAATACTCATGGTAGTATTTTTATATTCTCCTTTTGAATTTCTGAGCAGGATTCTCCTTCCAAAGTAGTGCTGTTAAAATTTCATTAGCCAGGTCCACATAAGTACAACATGCTACATTAGGGCCTTTCTCTGGGGAGAGAATTAATTCTCTTTCCTTTTCAGTGTTCCTAAATTATAGGAATGTAATGATGCCCACAAGCTGGCCTAACAAAGAAGATAATCCTTGCTCTTAGCAAGTCAGGTTTGATAGCACACCACTGAACTGCAGCCATATTGCTGTACTGCTCTGTTTATAATTCCAGGAACACTGTTGCCACTGATCGAGTACCCAGTTCAATTGAGAACCATTAATGAACATCTCTTTTTGCTTAATTAAAAAAAAAAATCTTTCCATCCTTTCTAATAAATTTTTCTTCACTGACGTCCAGACACGATTTCCTTACCCTTCAAACTTTCTAAGGCATATCCTGAGATATCTGCCCATGGACCTCAGTGTTCCACAAAACCTCATCTTCACTTTCCAACTAAATTAGTAATTGTAATTTATTCACAGTATTTTAGGTGGCAGTGTTTCCTGCTTTGTCTCTTTTCACTTGTTCTTCTGTGCAATGCTTTGGATGACACTACTCAGCAGTCCCACATCTCAGCTACTGGTCCCAAATACTGCTATTCACAGAATTAACGCTTCTGTTTTTCAGTCGTCCAGGATACTCTCAAGTGATCAAAACTCACTTTCATTCTGATGAACCAAAATGGTGAAAGCTGACTTATCTATTCATTTTCAGGGAGCTGTGACTTTAAACTGTTTTCTTTTACATGTCCTGGCTTTAGTTTTTGACAGTGAACAGATTTTCCACTAGCACATTGTTTCCTTTATGCGTTCTTGGAACAGTATGTCGATTTAAATTTTTCATTATACCCTTTCTGAATTCTCCCTCCTCTTTTTTTTCCCCCTTGTTGTAATTCATTTCTATTCTTCTAGCTCTTCTCTAAGTAATGTAATATTTGATGGATTTTTGATGTAATTCTACGCCATTTTTCCCCAAAATAATACTCAGAGGTTTCTCTTAGGTATTCTTTCTTCTGCTGGAGTAAAACCCTTCCTACCCCAATACAAAAATCTTTCAACTATTCATTAGATAACACTTCTGAGTAACTAAATCTTCTGCAGCATCTTCTGCTAGAGCAATCTATATCAAGCAAGTGCGACTCTTAACTGATAAACTTCTCTTGCCAGGCCAGTTAAATGTTTCATGGGGCAATTTTAACATGAGACGTCTATTAAATTTAGGTGTAGCTTGCATGGGAGCCTGTCTTGTCTGATGAGTTTTTGAAAAACTTAAATCCTGGAAGAAATAGAACATGTATAAGTGTACTTTATCTTACCCTTTGATGTCCTGTGGGTACCTCACTAAACTCTGACAGTGCAGGACTTCTAAAATATAAGTGAATGTTAGTATTGCCGAAGATCTTGTTCTGTCCCAGTCAGACCTTCACACCCAGCTGACTAGTTTAGAAACAAGTTCCAAAGCCAGACACCCAGGGGGACTTAACCCCAAAGAGTCAGTTTTCGTGACCAATAGTTTGCTGAAACTGTAGTTCAGACACTAAAAATATAAATTAATTAGAAGTTGCTATCCAAATGGCATCTTCCTTTTCCTGCTTGCTGTAATTCCCTTAACTATAAAAGCCAAGCAAAAAATGGGAAGGACTGAATCAGGCTTTGTGTTATTTTCTGGAAAGATACCCAAGATTGCCTGAGTTATGTGGGGCAAAGTGACAGCAACAGTGACATCTGCAGAGCTGGTGCTGTCACTATCAGCAGCACAAATGTGTTCTTGCATCTTTTATGCGTTTAATTCAGCTGAGGATAGAATGGATCTTTTGACAAATTCTGTCTTACAATTACAAGTCTGTTGCTCAAAGAGAAGGCTGTTTCTCAACTGAGAAATCAGAGACTTTAGTCATCTGTAGGCTGAACTGCTACAGTAATTTAACACAGAGGCAAGGAACATATAATCCAATTATGGGAAGTAATATCTAAATCACTCTTATTTCTTTTTTAATGGTTTGCTTTGGAAACCATTAGGACAAAAGGATCTTTATGTGTGTAAAATATTAATAAAATGAAAAACTGGGATAAGCCTACTTGGTTGTAAGAGAAAAAAAGTGCATTCATCTATGTTCCTTCTAAGTCCTGTCTTTCAGACATTGACTGTCTATAATATGCTGTCATAGTATCCAATATGGCCAAAAAAAAGTAGTAATAACAAATGATGGAGGTTAGGGATATGTAGCAGATTACTTTTCCAGTGTGGTACCCGAAGCTGCCTTGAACAGAAAAAAAGATGAAGATCTGTTTCAGTTTTATTGGTGACTATATTCTGAGGATAAATTAATAGGAGTTATGTAGCCAGATTATGCAAACCAAGACTCTGAGCCCTTGATATTAAGACAACCTTCAGATAAGACCTTAATTGTGTTTGAGGTCAAAAATATCTCTTCAGCCTGTGACCAGAAACAGGCTGGTGGCCCACGTTTGCCAACAAGAAAGTATATTGATTTAATTTCAAATGTTATATTGCTTTGGGTTAGTTAAGACTGTAATAAAGGAAATGCTTATCAGTCTCCCAGTCTTTTTCTGGCCCAAGACTCAAGACCAAACATTCTTGTCAATATTAAGGATGCAGAAGTGATTTCATGTGAGTGGCATGAATGGAGAGATTAGTAGTCTTGAAATAATTTTTTTTTTTTTTCTGTGACAGACCTTTAGCATTGTTTTCCAGGGTGATGGGAAATGAGTGGCCAGTCCAAAAGCAACAGGAGCAGTTATAAATATACTTCTCCTTCCAAGCCCCACAGAAAAGATGGCAAGATTAACACAAATGCAGCTGCATGATCTTTTTCTCCTGTCAGTCACCCTTAATCTCCTCCTATCTTTGGCAGGCAGGCAAACACAAGGATTTGAAGGGCCAATTCAAAGAGCGGGGTGGCGATCCATTTTGCTTAACTGTAAGACAGAAGCTGTGAATGGGAAGAACACTCCAAACTCTTCATGTCACAACTGTTATGTGATGAAAACAGCAACCACCTCCTTGCCCAGTGAAGCCTTGAATTGGTGTTTTCTTAAGAAAGATGTTATCAGCCTTGCAAATAGAAATGTTCATCTGTTCTTGCCCCAGTAACATAGCTTAACATAGTTACTTCCTTTGAGGCTCTCCTAATTTACAGCAAAGTCTTCACCCCAAACATCTAAGACTTTTCCTTGTCTAGGTTTAGCCATCAGCCATTCCTTCTCCAGTCAGCAGAGAAAGAGAGACACCTCCAGAAGGCAATTCAGAGAGCTCCTTCAGATACATTTGGCCTGTCTTGCTCCACTAACTATATACAGAGCCATGGCTATTACTGCGGCCAGTATGAACTTATCCTCTTTATGTTCTGGGCTTTATTGTAGTGGGTAATAAGGAAGTGATGAACTTGTTGTGCTGTACGCCAAAAGTGGAAATTTTCAGTTTTCTAAAAGTTCTTTTGTAAATCTCCATTCAAAGATTGGTACAGATCAGAGGGAAAAAACAAGACGTGTATACAAAAATAGCCTCCATGTCTCCCACAATATCCACAATCATAACTCTGAATATAACCCCTGCCAACAAACAATGCCCAACTGTTAAAGGCATTTTAGAATTTCTGAAGTAAATGGTCAATTCATAAAAAGAACAACGTGGCAGATTTTGTCCTTGTACCCTACATAAAAAAGGGACAACTGCTACTTAAAATGTTCTGCATTTATCATCTTTAGGGAATAAAAAAGAATTTGGTATTGCTACCCAGTCCCGAGGGATCATTACTCAGTGTCCGATGCGACTTGAATTGTAATGATAATGTAATGGAGGAAAGTTCCCTCTTTTTCCTGTAGCTGCATGATGGCCACGTGCAGAAAATTGCCTTCTGCTGTAGACATCCAAATATACATTCTTGAACAGTGAGCTGTGTTCTCACAATAGCCCATACTTTTTAAGGGATTATTTCATGAACTATGATTAAGAAAGGAGAATCTCTCATGCTATTGGAAAGCACCAAGTAGCCCAAAGTCATAATCAGATGACAGCTTAATTTAATATAACTCAAAAAACCACTTCCCCAAACCCTGAGAGGACACTAGCATTGACTGTAGTGTGACTCAGAGGTGGTTGTAACCTTACTCCAAAATAAAGTACGTAGGGAGCTTACATATTCCAGTGCCACACTTGCAACTCTCACCAACAGTGTGTGAACATTGCCTTAGTTAACCAGTATTTCTATGTATTCACCTCTTCTAGAAACTTCCATACAGTCTTCCATACATTTACATATGTAAATAAATGTAACTTCCAGTTACATTTTCCAATTCACAGTCAGGTTTTTTTTTTTCTTTTTGTACAGATGTCGTAGAAGACTTCATCCCTCTTTCCCTGCCCTTTTGTCACGCCAAGTGAAAAATACCATGATGATTTATTTTAAAACCTGTTACAATCCCAGCACTGACACAGTAGGTGGTAGATAAGGTGAAATTTGGCTGGGTGGTAGCTCTGAAGTGTGCTCCCCAAATTTATTTTGATTTCTTCAGTTTGCAGTGCTGAAGTACTGAAAGCTTCATACGGCTCCACGAGGGAAATTAAAGAAAACTCCACAGTTTGAGCATTTGCCCAACTATCTGTGGAAATCTTTTCCCCCTTCTGGTTATTGGTGTTTTGTCAAGGAACAGGAGGTCAGTTCTCATTCAGGTAATCAGCTAATATCAGTTAGACTACAAAAATTTATCACCTAATTGAATATGTGCTGTTAGAACAGGTTCTGCCTCTGTTGTGGCTGGCAGAATGGAAGAAGCTTGCTGAGCTTCTCTATCCCTTCACCAGATGCCTTGCTGCTGTGGTCTCAGTGGAAGGAACCTAGCAAACAGGAAACATTATTACCCAGTCTATCTTCCTGCCTACGGAGGACAGTAATATTTATCGATTCACAAGAAGAAATGAAGGGAAATTATAATCAGGAGCAGCAGACAAAATCAGTAGACTATCACTGACAGTGACAAAGAAAAAGTGGGAAGCGGTATGTTGGCAAAAGGCCAGCGCAGCTGCAGCTAAAGACCACAGGACATGTTTCCAGGCAGAACAGTGAGGGGAACCTGTGAGTTTTGCCCTCTTGTTTCAGACTGCACAGCCAGGGAACAGGACTGCTTATACGGTCTGACTTAGTAACTGTGCCTGATCCTTGTTTTTGTGCTGGGGTTGGCACTGTGGTAATGTGGCAGACTTGTTAAGCCATGCAGATGCTTACTGTACCACACCAAGGGCTGCAAGGTTGCCTGAGGGTGCCTGCAGTAGCCAGCTTACTCAACTGTGTGCAGTTGGGCAGCCCTCTGTAGTAAGACGGCTTACAGCACTCACCTCATACACACTGACCACAAAGCGAGAGGTTACAGCAACAGTTCTTCGAGGAGGTGAGGGCCTTTCTTAGAAGGGTCATTTGGGTCCTGTTAACTCCAGCCCTGAGACTTCACTATGCACTTGTGTTCCTGACAGGCTTCAGGATGGGGCAAGATGCTGAGTGTGCTCCATCTCCACAGGACCCACCCAGCCCCAGCAGTTCTGTAGTTCCATGACTGCACAATTGGGACCTCCGTGGCCAAGGTCAGGCCCTTTGTATCTGCAAAGCTTCAGGCCTGGCAGAGTCAGCCAGAATGAAGCCAAAAGTTTAGCTGCAACTTCCATCAACTGGGAGCAATATGATCTTCAATACTGGCAAAATGAGTTGGAGTATCTTTCCGAAGCTTGTGCTAAATGATACCACATTTATATGCTCATCTGTACCAGATGAGGACACGAGACCTTTACCTGATGCAGGCACTCTGCTATAATCTGTATTTTCATTAATTCCAGAGTAGGAACACTGTGACTCTGTGCTCTCTGTTGAGTCATAGCAGAACGCTACTGTGGGTGCTCTGCAATACGGTTGCATGGTGACAAAGCCCAGAACACCCTTCATTGCATCCCCTGCCTTGGGAGTAACTGCTTGAGTGAAAGCCTTGGGGAACTCACGTCCTCTAACCTGGCCTTTGTCACTCTGAGTGGCCCAGAGCCAAATCTAATGAGGGGACACTGGTTTCTCCATGCTCTGTGCTACACGTGTGATTACAAGAGTGGGAGCAGGGTTAAGCCAAGGAGTGACATGCCAGCTTAATTTTCAGCAGATGTGAGATGTGACCTGTGTGTTTGGCATGGGCTCCCCTTACTTTTGTGTGTTTCTCCCAGAGGCTGTAACTTTCAAGGAGGGATATTGCGACGATGCATACATTTAAATAGGGTGGAGGATTCTGATTGCCGAGTCTGACTTTTGGCATTCTGACGATCCCTCCTTCCCACTGGAATCTCTCCGTGATGTACGTAGGTACGCTGTCAGAGCTATGAGCAGTGTTTTGCCTGCTGTAAAATGCCGTGTGAAATGTGATTGTTGTTCACATTTGTGGAGCACACAGGATTTCCTAAGAATAGAATTTTGTCCAACTACCGAAATCAAAGTGAAAAACAGCTGAGGCTGTGCTTTCAAATTACCAGCTTGCTCAGGGCGACGAGGTTTTCTGTTATGGTTCCCTCGGCCCTTCTGTTTTCCAAATGTGTTATAAATATTTCAGTCTCTGTGTGAAACGAATTTTAATTCTGGAAGAACTTACTATATAGCTTAAATATTTATGAAACATTGTGTAAGGAAACTGCTGCTATTACTCCTGAAGTGAATCAGAAATAAAAATGACAGGTGAGGAACTGCAATCATTTCGAGGAGCATTAGGAGTTACACCACTAGGTGGGGAGCTTGCATCAAGGATGGAACTGAATTGGCAGCACTGAAACCTCAGCTGCTGCTGCTTCGGAAACCAAACTACCAACAGCCGAGTGTGGATTTTGTGTAATACTTTCTTTTCATCAGTTTTGACCAACGGAACGACCTTAAGTCGCACCAGGGGAGGTTCAGGTTGGATGTTAGGAAAAGCTTCATCTCAGAAAGAGTGGTAATTCATTGGAACAGGCTGCGGTGCAGTCACCATCCCTGAAGGTGTTCAAGAACCACGTAGATGTGGCACTGAGGGACGTGGCCAGTGGGCATGATGGGGATGGGCTGACGGTTGAACTGGATGACTTTGGAGGTCTTTTCCAACCTTAAAGATTCTATGATTCATTGAAAGAGCATTTTCAAATTCATGGCATAGAAATCGTGCGCTCTTAGAACACTGTATTAATTTATGTTTAAAAAATATATTTCTTGGAATTTTAGCTGGAGAAGTTGATTTTGGTTGTTATCAACTTTTCTGTGAAATTAACTCATTTAAAATGTTTTCCTTCCCCATCCGGCTGGTTCTGATGGGGTGTTCACTGCACAGACTCTCCAGAGAAATGATCAGGGAAAAAAGGTTTGCCAAAAAAAATTAAATCATTCTTAACTAAATCCCAGTTAAACTCGGGAAAAGCAATACTTTATTATTTTCAGTGTTTCTGTAAACACGGCCAGTATTAAACTATCGAGTTCCTCAGAACTGGGAAGAGGACAAATGCTGACTAAAGGCAGCGTTTGAAAGGGTCTTTTTACATTGGATATAGATCTCAGCCACTGCATAGGATCAGTGCTGGGGTTAACTGTGGAGCAGACCCAGGAGCCAGGCATGTTGCAACATTCTGTAGGTCCCATATAGGTGGGGGGAGAATGAAGATTAACGGGGCCATTTTTTCTTGATTTGCTGGGATTAATCTGTGGAAACAAACCTGCTGGGAATTTGCGGTCTGCACGTTTGTCTACTGGAAATAACTGAGGGGTGGGATGAGGTTTTGTAAGAGTCTGATCATAAAGCTTTGGAGCCCACGGCTCCAGAAGGGGACAGTTCACAAAGGGCAGTGCTTGTTGGGGTGCACTATCGAACACTAAATGTCAAGGCACATTTTGAGCTGGAGTTTGGGAATGTAAGAGAAACTCTGGAAAAAAAAGAGGTTTTTTTTTTTTGTTGTTTCCTCAGGGGAGTGGAGCATCAGGAAGAGGGCGGCATCTGAAAGGGGTGAATGCTCTATATCCACACCTACTGTCTGCTTGTTCAGTTAGTGCAAGTGTTGGAGCTGGGGTTTGGGAATTCATGTGTTAAGGACATCTGCTGAATTCTTTATTCTGTTGGCCTGACTAAGTTAGGAATAGGGCAAGTGATGATAGGGAAGAAACTGGATAATTCTATCATTATGTGATTAACTCTGAAAATAATTATGGCCAGAGACGGGGTTTGGAACCACATTTTCGTGACTACAGCTTTTAATGTATGATCCATGTCTTGCAGAGCTCAGAAGACAGGACAACAGGGGTTGGTAAAGGCAAATACATTATTGTTGGTATGCATGCATTATTATGGTTAGGTCTAGTGGTGGTCTCTAGATTAGGTTAAAGCTCTGCCTTGCTTTGAGCTAAGCACCAAAATTAGGTTTTGGGTTAAGAGGCGTGCTGAGGGCCCAGACCATGGCTGTATGTCATTATTCCTAAAGACTTGGAAGTGGGCAGTTTTTGGAAAGATCAAAGCTGTACACTGTCTTGCATAGCCTAGATTCATACAAGTGTGCTGGCCAGGGGCAGTGTTAGGAATTGGGAACCTCGAGTTTACTGCCTTCAACTTATTGTTGGATTCTCCAGGGACTAGGGAAATACAGGGATGGCACATTTCTCTATGGAAATAAGCTTTTCTTTAGTTTTTCTTGCTGTATCCACTGCTGGCATTAATGTTAGCATTAGATTTGGAGCTAGGGTTAAAGTTTTGTGTTTAAAATTTAAAGGAACTATCTTTATCTCATTAAAAAGTAGATAAATATCTAATTACAAATAGGGAAGACAATTGGATCGGTCAGTGTTTTATATTGTCATTTACTTCTGTATTTCCTTCAGTTGATTCATATAATTAGATTTTGTGTTAGGATGCACACTTTGTATGCCTTACAAAGACAGCAACAAGCAATAAGTAATATGTAATTTTTTTTTATATTAGTAATTATTGTAAAAGAATGGCTTTAAATTATTAAATACTATAAGGGAAAATTTTTCATATACTCTGTTCTACTAAGATGTGCTCCTACTAATAATTAAGCTTAGGTTCAGAGTTGGAAGCAAATATAGGGCTAGAAGTCTAAAGCTTAAAAAGCACAGCATATTAGTAAGGTCTACCACAGCGTGGAAAGGGCGATTTTTAAAAAGATGTGATGGTCATTAGAGGCCAGATCCATCTAAGCAAAATTAAGAGTTTAGAAGTTTTAATTTGGATAGTCTGTATATCAAGAGACCAATTGGGTATGGTGCCTTATAGTGCCCATTGACGTAGAAAGGGGGAATTTATCTTTTCTGGGCAACACACTGTCTTCCTTGCATGGATGAAAGGGAACTCCTGCCAGTTGTTAAAGCCAGAGTCAGAGTGAGGGTCTGATGGCCTTATGAGTCCAGTTTATTGCTGGCCTGTTTTGCCTAGAGAGATACAAGAAGTGTGGGAACATGAATGCATATGCTGTACAGGGATAGGGCAACCTTTATTTCACTTGACCTGCAATGCACACAGAATAAGAGATGCTGCAAATCTGGGGATGGCTGACATTTCTGTCATTTGCCAGATGGATGAATGGATTTCTTTGGCCATTTAATACTCAGCTTCCTTTTTAAGCTCGTAACGTGCTTTAATTATTTGTTTTATTTCCTGTAACGCCTTTCTCTCTTTTTCCAGTACGAGTTGAAAAATACTGACAGAGAGCAGTGGACCATAATGGACTGTCTGCCTGTTTTGTTTGTTTGCTGCTTGCACATTGGGTTAAAGGTAAAGGGGCACTGGAGTCACGGTGATTTCCTGAAGGAGGAGGAAGATGGATCCTTCCTGTGGAAACATCTGGGCACAGCTGGAGAGCAACAGTTCCAGCAACTGGAGCACGGGGGAGAGGAGCAGGGAATCTCAGGCAGAGACGGTCAAGAGGGGCAGGGAACATCCACGGGTAGGAAAAAAGACATTTCTTGGGATCCACGGGAGACTGAGCAGTTTTCTTCAGTCCAGAAAGCCAGCTGTCACTGAGCCTGGTTACAAGGAGGTCCTTCTGTACGGTGGAAGGCAAATAACTTTTAGGCTTCTGCACTGAACCAGCTTTGTGACTTCTGGTTCATCAATAAGGAAGTGCAGACCTACAGCTTTTCTTTCTTTTTTGCTTTTTGAGAAAATATACCCTACTTGTTTTCCTAAGTGCTTAAGAGCATTCAAAAGTGTCCAAACGAGGCATATGTCTGTACCAAATAAATGCAGCGTGGTTAGGGAATGCCACTGCATTTGTATCCTACAGATCACCTCCAGCTCAATAGCTCTTTTGAAGAAATAGTCTATCAAGAGTTATCATTTAATAAAATGGTAACTGAAATTTTTTTTTGTTTGTTTTTAAAGAACAGCTTGGTAAGGATTGATTGGTGAGGAAAACAAATGACCCGCTAATTTCAGCATGGGTAGGGAGTTTGTCAAATGTCTTTGCTTTGCTGAGAACCTCTTTGTCCCTGGAACTATGTTCTGTGTGTAAGAGTGCTCTTGACAGTTCTTCACTGCAAGTTTTGCTCTGCCAGCTCTTGTAACCGCTTTAGCAGTCCATGTGTGCCAATGCAGGTAATGCTACATGAGGCTGTTGTACCCCTGAGTTTGGTGTGATGGGCAGGGAATAGAAAATAATTCATTGTGCCTTGAAGCAACAGAAACGAGAGCCAGGCCGAAGAAGAAACTCCTGTTTTCAGATCTCTGTATGGAAACCTTCCAGATAACCAGCTCCTCTGAGTAATTGTTTTCCATTTAATTAAGGTACAAAGAGAAGATCAAGAGCCAAGATGTCCACAGCCAGAGATAAAATCGTGGGACACAAAGTTCAGGTGTAATGAAGGAGATTTTCAGTTTAAAGTGTTACATCTGTAGGACAAAAAAAAAAACTCATGAAGAGGAAGACTGTGTGTTCCTTCCTCTGGCCATGAGACAGCTGTGTGAAAGTGATCTCAGCACTACAGATGCATAACACAGTGAAATGAGAAAACCAGTATCTGCTCACATGAAACTGAAAGCCTTTTATTGTGTTCAGAAGACAACAAACACAAGCATCTTTTACCTTAACTTGTCAGTTCAAACAAGTTTCCCAGCTGACATATTCTGCTTGTTTTGCATCTGGCTAAGAGAGTCTGTATGACTTATTCTGTGTATGGGAAATACTGGTTTTCAGTCCAAAATACTTTCTCAGCTCCATGTTTTTTTGAATACAAAAACATCTATGCAAGTCCCAGAAGTATAACTTTCCCAGAAAAATACTTGAACTGTCCAGTTTCACACTGGCATTATTACATCCCATTAGGTCAGTAAGACTGATAATTTTAGAGGTAAGGAAGGAAATCTATTTTCTTTTATTTTCTATTTTCTTTTATTCTCTGTGCCTGAGTCATAGAATCATATAATAGAATCATAGAATGGCCTGGGTTGAAAAGGACCACAGTGGTCATCTAGTTTCAACCTCCCTCCTGTGGACAGGGTCACCAACCACCAGACCAGCCTGGCCTTGAATGCCTCCACGGATGGAGTATCCACAACCTCCTTGGGCAACCTGTTCCAGTGTGTCACCACCCTCTGGGAGTCCACCATCAACTGAAGAATTTTCAGAGATCATCTTTCCGATACAGAGACTTCAAGAGTTAGGCAGTTGTGCTATGTATAAGGAGAGTGAGATATGCAAGAGTGGGGTCTATGAGACTCACCTATCAACACACAGTGATAGTAAGAAATTCCAAGTAAGCATGAACCTCACTCATAAAGCTTCTCCAAGTCAGTACCTCTCTCCTGAAACTGGAGCCCCTTTCTCACAAAACCCTAATGAAAGCAAAAGGAAGAGCCAGTGCAACTTAGTGATGTAGAGCATTCACTGTTGTATTCAAACTCGTTTCTTTCATCTTCAGAGGTGGCAGTGCTGGGAGAGTTGAGTCCGGGTTTTGTAGTTTCTTCTACCACATTTTTACATAACATATAAAACAGCTGAATGGACTTAGGACTGTTCAGATCTTTCCAGGCTTTGAACTCCTCTTGAATTACTATATGCAAAGTGGAGACAGTTAAGAGGGCTAATTGAGGTTCACTCTGACTTGTTTGAAACATGGTGATAATAAATTCCCTTGGTAAGGGAGTGAGGTTGATCACATCTTCTTGAGATCTAACCTTGAATCTCGCATATCCTGGATGAGAAATTTAGCCTTAAAATCTTGCATAAAAGATAAGATAAGATTTTTTCTTTTCTTAATTTTGTAGAAGAAACAGCTTTTTTTTTTCTTTTTTTCTTTTTTTTTTTTTGTCTACAAACCTCAGTCTTATAAGGCCTCACAAGGAAGAAAATGCAACAGTAATTCAATCATTTGGGAATTCCCTTTGAGGGTGTAAGAAATTCTGGGTGCATCCCAGAATAGGCACAAATTAGGTACCTGGAAACTTTGGGCCTTCTGCAGTGAAGAGTCATTAAGTGAAGGCTTCAGGTAGGTGAGTTTTAGGCTCAGTGTGTAAATCCTGGGCCCTTTGTATGAACCTAGCTTTATAATCCCATCCTTGCTCTTATGCTTCTATGGCTCCACGAGGAAAGCCTGAAGGAGTGGGAACACCTTCTTTCTATAATTGCAGGGTGAAATCCCAAACAAATGGCAAAGTACCCATCAATTTCAGTCATGCCAGGAATTCACATGTGGTTAAAAGATAACTGTTTTTATTTTTATCATATGTCTTTTTCCTTTGCTGATGAGTGTTGGCAGTCAACCGAACATAATGAGATTTACAGAGCTTCTTGGGGTGATATTAAAAAAAAAAAGAACAGAACAGAGAAGGAAAAGGAAGCTGTCTGATGTATCTAGTAATAACCAAATGATAACAGACTATTCACGTGGTTGTCTCAGTCAGCAGGGAATGTATTTAGTGACTAAAGGGGAGGAGGACTTCCAATCTTATATTCCTATGATATACACAAAAATCTGAGCAACAAAGGATGGCATAAAATATGCATATCTGCATCAAACAATGAAAATAACATGTCATTAGAACCATTCTGAAAAACTTACCTACAGTTTCAAATGAGTACTTGATGCAATTACTGAATGAATTAACAGCAGACTTCCTTTCCAGCCACTGCCAATCGCAGTCCTTATTTATATCCCCATGATGTTTTAATGATAAAAGGCATATATCAGGTTTTCTTGTGACCTAAGAATATTGTGTTTCAGTCCAAACATTTTTCTATCCTTTTACACACAAAAAGATTTGTGTTGCCCAATTGGACCACAAAAAATGTTTCTGCCAATATTCAGTTTTGTTCTCACACCATCAAATATTTCAAAGTAAGTGTTGTAAGTGCTATGACTAATACTTTCTGCTTTTCACTTACTCCTGCTCAAGCTGTAAGGCCAGGATTTGCTCTTCTTGTTTGTAGTTATGTCTTTCACATAAGTTATTGCAGATCTTTGGTTTGTTACTAGTTAAAATGTAATTGTTGTAACCAAATTGTTCCTGCCAGTTAGAACACAGCATACGTGGCAACTGTTGTAGCACCTGCCTATCTCCTGGGATATTTTAAGCTTCAGTTTTACTTCAGATTAGCTGATTTTAAATTGATTCAATATAGTTATTTGTTTTGTGAAATTGTTCTACACATGGCATATGTGTTTGCTTGGCAGTGGGCACTTCTCTGCTACTAAACTCAAATTGGTTGTTTTGGGCAAGTGTTTGTGTAATGTCCAAAGCGGTCCTCACAACAGCGTTAACAAGTAAGTAATTGATTTACAAATTGCCATGAAATCTGCCTAGTTTGGATGGTTCTCTATGAGTATATAATACAGGATAGCAAAAATGTGGTCCTTTATTAGAGAATGCTTTGGCTATCAAATTCTACTCTGTGTTCACCTTTTCTCCCACTTTACACTCTCACTTGGTAAGACACTTTGAAGCAGGTACTTAGGAAGAAGGCATTTCAGTCCGTAAGCCATATGAAAAAGCTACACCAGTTCTACTTGCATGTTTAGCCAGTTCTAGTTTAGTTGTGTCATATTTATTTCACTGCTGAATTCCAATTATTCCTATACTATTTAAACTAGAAACTTTCCTTTGCCTAAAGCTTCACATATTTTAGTTGGATGTGTTTAAATTCCTACCCATTACAAAATGCTTCCTTTCATCTGTGTGCCACTACCTTCTGCAGGCACTGCTTTCAGGATCCCATTTGTTGTCCTTCAACAGTGTCACAGAATCTTAGAATCAGAGAATTAGAGAAAGGCTTGAGTTGGAAGGGACCTTAATGCCCATCCATTGCCATCCCCCTGTCATGGGCAGGGCTGCCCCTGACTAGATCAGGCTGCCCAGGGCCCCATCCGATTGGCCTTGAACACCTCCAGGCATCGGGCACCTACAAAATCCATCATTTCTCTCCCTTCAGCAATGAAGAAGGCTTTCTTCAGGTCAGGGGAGTAGAAGGACATGTCATCAGAAACCCTTTCTGGTTTCCAGGTCATCGCCTGGAAGGTGGTAAGAGCTTCTGACTGATGCTACTGTTATACAGGGCAGCCCTGACTGTGCAGAGAGCTGTCCAGGCAAGGTGCAAAATACAACTGTCCTTGTGCTGTGTTTTCCCCAAGGTACCGTGCCAAAGTTCAGTCTCAGCACAGGCCGGAGTCTTGTGTACAGATCCAGCTATATGTAAATGTGTGGTACTCAGTGTCAGAAATGAGATTCCAAACAGCCATTAAAACTTCACATGCTGAAGTGTTAATATTTCATAATTAAGAATATTACACAGAAATTATGCTGTTATGCTATGTGCAATTTTTCTTGTTCATCAAATTTCAGATGTCATTTTGCATGATTTTTTGGATGCTTTTAAGTGTTTTTCGTCCAACTTTGTTGAATAATTACTTATCTGTCATCTGTTAATGCCTGCTTGACAGCTGAACAGCCACATCCTGGCACAATTGCCAGGGATATTTGCTAGTTTACTGCTGTTGTTTTCATGTTCATTGTTTGTTTTCTAATGGCCCTCGAACATTTCCCATGCATATTTGTGCTGGAACGATTCTTTACATAATGCCTTAGAGGAAAACAAGGTTCTTCTAATAGCAATTAAAATTAGCAATGATATTAGGCTAAGAATTTAAAATCCCATCTCACTCCTATGCTAGTTCTCTTTTCATCATTAAAAAAAAATCAATTTTCAACAGCATTGTATATCTCATGCATAATATACAGCTTCAGTGATTCACTTCTTGTTTTGGCTCAGGCAGAGCTGAATGATCTAAGAGCTTTAATGGGAGAGTTACACTGTTCACACACTTCTGTTAGTACAGAATTTCCTGTCTGTTCTCCTAGAGAAGTTCCTCTTATCCTCAGATCTTCACCTCAGTATCAGGGAGAGACAAATCTGTAGCCTCGAGTTTTCTTGTGAGGGTGGTTGTCACAGTATGGATGCAGGAAATGGGGGAACAAAATTAGGGGGTGGGAATCCTGAGATAAAAGAATCATGAATGGTGCTGCAAGGCACTCCCAGCCATACTACACTTTTTGTGCCATTGCCCTGTTTACAGTGGATTAGATGAGGAATAGTTCCATACTTGGAGAGATATTCAAGGAAGAAGCTGATCTGCAGTGAATGCCAGCTGGAAATCAGAAGATAAAGGGAGAGCAAATGCACTCTGGGGACTCCAGTATTCCACAGACACTTCAAGAACATCTCACAGGAGCTGAAGGCCACCATTAGTAGGCAATGATACATTTCTACACTATCTGAAAAAGGTCAAGAGTACTGATATAGGTTAGCTGCTGCCATGCAGTGTTCACACATTTCTGTAAATCCCTGACAACTGTATCTACCTAACTAAGCAGATTCCAGCTATGAGAATAAAATGATATAAGGAGAAAGGAAAATTGGATGGTGATAGAATCATAGAATCATTTGAGTTGGAAGGGACCCTTAATGATCACCTGGTCCAACTCCCTGCAGTGAACACAGACACCTACAGCTACATCAGGGTGCTCAGAGCCCAGTCCAGCCTGACCTTGACTATCCCACGGAGAGGGGCATCCACCACCTTTTGGGGCAACCTGTGCCAGTGCCTCACCACCCTTATTGCAAAAAACCTTTTCCTTATATCCAGTCTAAATAGCCCCTCTTTTAGTTAGAAGACACTTCCTCTTGTTCTATCGCAACAGATCCTGCTAAAGAGTCTGCCCCCTTTCTTCTTATAGCCCCCCTTTAGATACTTGAAGGGCCACTCTCAGCTCCCCCTGGAGCCTTCTCTTCTCCAAGCTGAACAGCCCCAGCTCACCCAGCTTGTCCTCATAGGAGAGATATTCCACCCCTTGGATTGTTTCTGTGGCCCTCCTCAGGACAGGATCCAACAAGTCCATGTCTCTCTGTACCGAGGACACCTGCCTCATGTAAGCCATTCATGTGTCTCCATCCTAAGCACTCTGTGAGGATAAACACCATACTGATGCATTTTGGAGAATTTCTGCAAGCAGTGAGAGTGGTGCTGCTGTGATGAGGCCTCTGTCAGAGAGGAGATGAGATACATCGGGTTGAAATTCCCGTGTGCCAAATCCCACCACCTAAGTGCATCATTTTGTACTATGGGAAGATAGTTATTTTCTCTTTATAATGGTTTGCCATGTGTTCTCAGGGCATGTAGCAAAAATGGAGCAGATAAGTCTGAGAGGACAAATATTTGTTTCTTCACTTTTATTCAAGCAAAACTTGTAAAAGTCAAAGGGATTTTTCTTGCATATGTGCAAGATACAAATATGCAGATATGTGAATTCTGGGACTGGAGGAAAATTGTTTCTTACGTGCTTTCATCAACTATAGAAATTGCTCCTGACCTTGATACTGGACTGTTCTGTCCTTCAGAATTTGGTGGATAGTACTTCTTCTACTTTCCTTACTTTGCAGAAGCTGAAAGAAGGGATGGAAATAAAAAATGGTTTATTTATGGGTCAGTCTTTGTGTGAGGATCACTGGCTATGGGCTTGGAAGGAATGTTAAGGAACATGTCATCTTGGATACCTGAAGTGAGATATGGGCTCATATTCATTTCTACAAATAAGAACAGAAATTATACACTGAAATAAATATCCGAAAGTGAATTACGTCACTTTGAGGTTACTTCCTTGACTAACATTTTGGTGAAGTTATGGCACATTATATTGCATCACCCTGAATTACAGTGTGGTGATGTTTTTTTTTTTTATGTAGAAGCTCAGCAGGAAGAAGAATATCTCTTCCCAGATCTTTCCAACGCTACACAAAAAACACTGACATTTCTCTACCTTAGCAAGACAGAGCTTGGTAATTACATTGTGAGAACATATTATACATGTTAGCTAGAGGAACTACAGCAACTAAAACTTGACTCATGGCAGCCTGTGGTAGTACAGGCATGTCTTCTCTGGATGTTGTGGAAGAAAAGTGGTGCAGTTGGCACAGAGGCTGCACTTTACTATCTCTTAGCTTGCAAGAAGTCATAAAGCAAGAAGTCACTCTCTGATAGAAGGAAACGTAAGTTCTCACAGAGCTACTGGTATGTCCAAGCTTGCAAACAAGCACAACACAACACCACAAAAACAAAACAAAACAAACCAAACAGACATTCTGTAGTATTTGCTGAATATATAACTTGGATATGTTCCATTCCTCTTTATAATAGCATCATTGTCATGCCTCTCAGTATGACGTGAGAAATGTGTTCTCATGATATAAAATTCCCCAGAATCATGGTTCAATAAACAGTCTCAGAAAATATTCTTCTAAATATTCCTATTCACTTAGCAAAGGTGCAAATGAACCGTACGAACAATCAAGAAAAAAACATATGTCAAGTACTGTATTAGTTGCTATATATACTCTATAGGTCAATGTAATGAATTGCAATAAATCTAGGACCACCTTCAAACAAGTTAATCTCCAGTTAAGATTTTGATGTCTCTGAGGGCCTTGGGCTGGCCAATAGGAGGCAACAGGCTCAGGGATTTAGATAATATTTAGGTCAAATGAATTATCTTTAAAGCATATTTCAGAAAATGTTCTAAAAAGTAAATCCAACTGTAGTGCAAGCAGCAGCCCGGCATATTACACACCATGAGAAAGTCATCTGAAGAACAATGATTTTTGTTTAGAGGAGAAAAAATACAGTCCGAGGATTTGGGGAAGTACATATTGGAACCTTTCAAAGACGTTTTGATTAATTTATTACGATAAACAAGCAGTAGTTAAGAGTGGTATTTAAAAACATGATTTCAAATGTTTTGTTTAAAAGATATCGTAGCAAAATATCCAGTGCTTTCAAATTAAGTAATTTCATTGAAAATGACAACACGGAACTTAAATATTGTGGCTTTTTATATTTGCACCACTCTCTGTTTCTGGTTGAATTTATGAGTGGATATTACCCCAAGTTCCCAAGTTTCAGTGCCCTCAGAGTTCATATACACAAAAAGTTATTTACCCAGCTCTGATGTGGCCTTAAATCTTACCTCTTTTGTAACTGTTCCTTGGAAAGAGAATAAACTTCTAAAGCTTGCAAGATTCTGAGAAAATACTGTATTTTGAAGATCTTTCTTCTTTTTTTTCAGAGAAAATGTGCTAGTTCAGTGATGTCTGTGATGTACAGATGGTGAGAGTTAGTGGGTACAGTAAATGTATTGCAACAACATCATATTTCATACCTTGACCCTTCAAAATTGATGTCATTTATAATCTGCACATAGTAAATTCAACTGTTTCACAAAGGTTGGAGGAGTTCCTGAAATGTTCAATATCAGTGTGTGCTTCAGACCAGTAGAAAAAAGAGGGAGATTTCATGGATAAGACTGAGATCTTCCAGAGAGACAAATATTTTTATGTCTTTGGTAGTACTTCTTGCTACAGATACCAAGGGAGTCAACTAGGAAAGGTGCCTCATAGATTTGTTGCTTGTAAGCAGAGAAGGTCTCGTGGGTGAAATGGTGCGTGGAGGCTGTCTTGGCTATAGTGACCATGAGATTGGTGAACATATAGTCCTTGGTGATAGGAGAAAAAGAGCCACAGTAACATTGGATATGGGGAAATCAGACTTCATGCTGCTCGGGGAACTATTTGGTAAGTTCCCTAGGAAAACTGCTTCTGAAGGCATTGGAGTCCACCAGTGCTGGTCACTTTTAAAGTACCACTTCTTACCAAGCAATTCCATAACGTCCAAAGTCATGCAGGTGGGGCAGAAAGCCAACTTGGCTGAGCAGGGATCTTCTCCCAGAGCTTAGGTGAAAAAAAATTGTATGGTCACCGTTCAAAGAGGTTCAGGACTGGGAGCAGATCCTGCTCATGTATTACCTCGAACGTGCATAGGACTTGGTTTGATATCCCTGTACACACTTGGGTGTTTCCACGCAGCTGATGCATGCAGGTGATTCTACTGCCATCATTCCTCCATCAGTGATCCTGAGAACAGAGGCAGAACAAAACAAGACAGTGGGAATGAGTTTTCAGGGTTACATTCAGTTGGTGCATTTCTAAGATGCCTTTGAATCTCTCTCTCTGTGCTTTCAGATGATGTACCTAGAGTACCTGGGCTATGCAAGCTGTTTGTACACTTATGTGGAGAACTGCAGAATGTATTACGTTTAATAGTAAAACAAAGCCTTCTACCGTCTATGCCATTAGCAACAGAGGTACTATGTTGAGATGTCATTGCAGCAATCCTCACAGAAGAGAAGTAGTAACTGAAGGCCTCTTCAAACACTGGAATCTCTTTCCAGAAAGTTATAAAAGCTGTACCATCTAAAATCTGCTTTGGAATTCATATAACATAGAGACTGACTGTAGTCAGACTAAGCACTGACAGGGTAAAGTAAATGAAAATAACCAATGGAAGCAGTATAGTACAGTGCAATTTATATATAAAAAAAAGTTGAAAATAGGTGAGAATTCATCGTATATGCTAAATTATACATATAGATGATGACTTCACAACTTGTGTCTGTAATGTATTTGTTGTATTTATTGTGAAAGCTAGAAAGGAAAATGGTCATAAAATATTTAAGTCAGCCTAAGTGGAAAAGAATGTTTTCCCAGGATAATGGACTCCTCCAGCTATTAGGTAATGAAGCAAAGAAGAAGCATTTATTTTTCCAAGCAGAAGGCGTTGCTTCTGAGATAAATCTCTGTGATAATGAACACGAAGCAGACATACCATATAATTAATCCAAAGGAATTGTATACAGCACTGAATACAGTATTGGATGAGTGACGGCTGCTCCCAGTGGCCCTGTTCCCCAAGGCACCACTGTGGGGTAAGTCCTACATCTGTGTGGGGCTCACAGGAGTCAGCAGAGGTAATGATCTCCAGAAATGTGTTTACTCCTGGAGAGCAACACTGTAGGAAAACAGGCATTTCCTTTCCCTCAGATGCAGTGTTCGCTGTGTGAGTGGTAGGGGGCAGGCTTTGATAGAAGGCTTTTTCTGCACGAATGTCCTTTATTTGTTCCCTACGCATTAAAGGCTTTGCTTTACTTCCAGCACTGCTTTCCAGTGATTTTTATGGGTGACATTGCTGTTAGTTTAGATGCAGTAACTATCTATCTCCCTGCTTGTTTAGAATGACTCTTTCCCCCCAAATTTCCAAACACGACCAGAAGTTGGTCTTTAAATTACCTCTCATGCTTTACTTCAGGCACAATTGGCACTTTGTTTTCCTGCTGACTTTTCACACCTTGGGACTCAACTTTCTGTAGTCTCAGATTCAATGTGTTTTTGGTGGTGCAGACAATCAGCACTTACCATTTCTTCAATATTTGTTCAATATTTTTAATGTTCCTTTTAGAAAATCTCAATTCTAAATGTCATCTCTTGATAGCTTTTTAAGCCTCTGAACTTGTATTTCTTTATCAATTTCAGAAATATTTACTTTTGCCTTAGTAGTAATTCCCTTCTGTTCTTACAGCAAAAGAGTTGCTAACCAGAAAATGTAACTTGGTAGAAACAATTCTAATTACTGTATAAACCACTTCATTAGGATGTTATCACAGGAATGGCATTTGAAGTCACATACATAAGTACATACAACCTGGTGATACTTGTAAAAATACCCAGGATTAACTTCAGGAGCTCAGAATTAAATGCAAGCTCCGCCACCCCAGGTACCAGCTCATTTGCTTAGGCAGATCGAGCTGAACCTGTGACAGGTTCCCTCGATGACACGAAGTACGTGTACTTAATGGTGGAGCTATTTGCCCTGAAAATGTCACCGAGGCTATTTGTGCTGGGTCACATCACTTCAAAGAAAGTTTTTTGAACTCTTCTCCCTCCTTTCATCTTACCTGATAAGTGAATATTCTGCCATTGCTTATTGTAAAATCAGCAGACAGTTTATTCCTTTATCTTAAATCACTGCTTTTCTAAGTTGATACTATTGTCTGTGTTGAAAACTGGATATTTTGGGTATGTATGTAATAACAATAGCTAATAAATACTACTAGACTGCCCAAAAGTACATTTAACATTTAACATTTTCATTACCATTGCTGCACCGGTACAGAGTATGTGCTATACTTTCCTTAGAAATAAGATATTTATGTTTGATGTCCTAACTGGACTTTATTCAAATTCAGACCTGTGATTTGAGTACTTCCCCTCTCATCACATAAGAAGAGAGGGTCCAAGAAGGATGGAGCCAGGTTCCCTTTCATGGGGTATTACAGTCAACGGACACCAAATAGAACAGAGGAGGCTCTCTCTGAACACCAGTAAATGCTTCTTCTATATGGGCACAGGCTGCCCAGAGAGGGTGTGGAGTATCCTCCTTGAAGACCTTTACAAGCTGTCTGGATATGGCCCTGGGCACCCTGCTCTTGGTGTCCCTGCCTGAGCAGGGGTTGGACTGGATAGACCCAGAGGTCCCTGCCAGCTACAGCCTCTCTGTGATTCTGAGAAAGCTTAACCCTTTTAAACACAGTCAGGTGTCTCAGTACTAGGATGGACAAACTTTTTCAAGTATAGGTTAGCGACTGGGCTGAAAATCCAAAGTTTATGTAAACAAACATATGGTAAGATTATAATTATTATTTCCCCAACTGAGAACTCAGTGATTTGAAGCTCATTACATCGGTAGGGGGAAAGGCCTCTATAGGCATGCTATCCTTATTTAAGGAAATGAAATCTAAATAACACTTGAGGCCACTGGAGGCGAAACTTGCAAATCTGATCTCATTTAAAGGAAGCCCAGGAAAACAAATGTGGGTGCTGCTATCATCCTTACCTCCCATTCAGATTTTTTTTCCCCTGTTTAAATAGAAAGAAATAGTTCACCTCAATTCAGTTCTTGCAGATACGTAATTTTAGTGGCTCTCACTGACTACGTTTAAAAAGCTGTGCAGTCTGGTAATATTTACACAAGGAAGAATAAAATTTTAAAGCCATAATTACAGTGCCAGGCTACAGCTTCCTTTCCTGAGGGGCTTCCGGGGTGGCCAGCAAAGGCCCCACAGTAACTGAAGAAATGCTGCTCCACTCTTCCTCATGATTACACATCCTTTGTTTTGTATTACTGTGGTTATGATTCTTATTTCCACAGTGCCCAGGAGGGCTCAGCACAGTGGGAGTCCTATTTAACTGCAAAGAGAAATTCAGAGACAACAGCAGTTCCAGAGCACCTGTTTGGAAAGCGATTATGTTTGAAAGAAGAGCAGGGCAGCTTCCAACATGGGAGGCTGAGCATGCTTAAATATAGCCCCACCAATACACTGCTGTTCAACTCAAACAGACGTTCTCCAGGCAAATAAACAAACGTGTATTCACATCAATATAAGGATCCGGGGTCTGCTCCTGCTTCTGAGAATTTGGCTCCATGTACGGGACATGGAAAACAACAGCTGTGAAGGAGGGAATTTGGAGAACACCAGAGCCAGCTGCAGATTTGCATTCTTTGACATCTGGTGCAGAACAGACACTGGGGAGTTCTATGACAACAGAGACTTTATGCATCTGTCAGCTAAACCTAGCATTTCTCTTTGGGATGTTTGCATGAACGAGGTTGATCTCAGAGAGCTGTTTTAGGCCAGAACAAAAGAAAGGAGGAGGATGTGCATGATCCAGACTCTGTAAGCAGAGCTGGCAGGTTGCAAGGAGCTCACCTTGAACTGGGATAGCACATGTCTTCTACAGGAATTTCCAAGATGGCCTCCACCAAACACCTATATCTTTAATTTCCAAAACGCTGTGGTTTGGGGGCTTGCCTAAAGCCTTTTGATGTATAATAAAAAAGCTTAAGTGCATTTGTGTGTGTGCGCGTATGGGAGTGTGGATATGGCAAATCCTGTTATAGGGAAGTGGCCAATATAGCTTAAAAAGGTGATTTTCAACACCTCCTGTGGGGAACTGTCGTTATCACAATAAAGCCAAATACTGAAGGAAGAGTTGTGACCACATGACACGGTCTCTTGAACTGATCTGCTCTTTTACCTCCTTCCAGTACAGCTGATATTTCTGAGATGAGAAAATGTCTGCTTGGTGCTAAGCCAGTTCATACAACCACAGTTTACATGAATACAAACAAGATTTTGATAATGACACTGTACATCTTTATACACTGTAAATTTTCACATGCTCTCATTATGACTATCATTATATATTGTTGGGCACCACATACTGTAAAACGTCATTGCAAAATGCAATTAGATCACTGATTCATGGACTTTGATTTTAGTCCGTATTGCACAGTAACAATTTCCTCCTGAAGAAGGAAGCTACATAATTTGATTTTAACTGGATTCTTCTTTTTGTGCCACCAGGATAAACACGGGCTTCACACGAAAGCATTTAACCTCTCCTTATAACTCTGGAGAACTGAGCGTGAGCATAACCTGGATGGGGGCCATCTGAGAGCACACACTGTGCAGCAGACAGTGCTGATGAAGGCCGCTCGTTCTCAATATATGCATGCTTTACAACCCCTGCTATGCATGTTGTGTTATCTACAGTGAGGTAAAAATGATGGGCAGCACAGAGGATGAATTAAGCCTTCCTCCTGCCTTTTTCATCTTCCTCTCAGACAAGGATATGTTACACGGTGCTGCTTGAATTGCTTATGTTTAGTATGTTTAGAAGAAGTACTATTGCACCTTTGCCATCTATGTGAAGAAATACCCTGAACTGCTTTGGCTGCCCATTGTCTCAGTATAGTACATGTCGTGTTACACATGTGATGGGAAATGTTTCTGTAGTATACACCCTAAGTCCTTTAATCATAGCTTATTGCCCCATGATGGATAAAAAAGAAGCAAAGCTCTTAAGTATACCCTATTAATGACACCTATAATACTTTAGCACTGCTGGTATCTGGTATGCTAAATAAAGTTCCACAGTTTTCACAGAAGTACACTCCTTTAACTTTGAAAGAGAGATAGGTGGAAGTTTACCAGGGGAAAGCAGGCTTTGTTGAGAGCTTGTGGTTGACAAATGGTAAAATCCAATTTCTGAGGAGTTCGCTCTTGGTCATATGACAGGCTGAGAGAGTTGGGACTCTTCAGCCTGGAGAAGAGGAGACTCCAGGGGGACCTTATAGCAGCTTTTCAGTACCTGAAGGAGGCCTGCAGGAAATCTGGGGAGGGACTTTTTATGAGGGCATGTAGCAACAGAACAAAGGGAAATGGCTTTAAACTGGAAGATGGTAGATTTAGACTAGATGTTAGGAAGAAATTCTTTACTGTGAGGGTGGTGAGACAGAGGAGCAGGTTGTCCAGTGCAGATGTGAATGCCCCCTCCCTCGAAGCATTCAAGGCCAGGCTGGATGGGGCTTTGAGCAACCTGGTCTAGAAGGAGGTGTCCCTGCCTATAGCAGGGGGTTGGAACTAGGTGATCTTAAAGGTCCCTTCCAACCTAAACCATTCTATGATCCTATAAATCAAGCATGAGAGGAACCTTGCTCCCTTCAGATGACTGCCAAATTTTTACATTGGATATAGATGCAGCTTCTTAAAGACAAAATGTATTTAACACATATACAACATGCCTATTGCTTTTACCAGTTAATCTCAGCAAGCAAATAATAGCATTTTTTGTTTGTATTGTAAAACGCTGTTATGTCAACATGTGTGGTGTTTGTATGTGTGTCCATGCATGTGGATGTAGCTCTTGCAGTTAATACACAACATGTGTGTAGCTGCTATATGTAGAGTTTTAGTCATGTAATTAATTACTTAAGGCTCAAAACCCCAAATATACACCCGTGAACCCTTCTGAAACTGGAGCACTAGATTACATTACTGACATGCCTCAACAAGGGTATCAACCTTGTGCTAGATTAAAATCATTCCAGGCAATCTGCTTTGCATTTCCAAGTGTGCTCTCATGCTCTAATGAGTTAACTCACTTGGTATCCATTTCCTTCTGACAACTGCTTTTGAAAAATAAAGTCTGCATTGTTATCTGTGCCTTGTCCATCCTGTTAATTGTTTAGGAAATGCAGCTGAAGATTATCTGGAGTTTTCTATGGCAGAGGTTGACCTGTGGCAATGGGACAATGATCAATCACATCTCGAAGGAGTCACAAACAAAATGCTTATTCATTTACTTTTCCGGATTAAGCATGGCATTTAAAAATGTTTTCCTCCATTTATGCAAATAGATAAAAACAGAAGTGTAATCTTAGGAATTTGATGAGAAAGCCCTCCCCGGGTAAGTGCCATTCACCTGGTGAAGGTGAATACACCAACATACAGCAATACTCACATTTTTCAGCAGTACGTTGGAAGTCTCCTCTACTCCTTTCTTGTTTGCTTATAGACCTTAAATTGGCAGTACCCTGAGAATTCACACGTGCACTCTTAGTGCTTGCGTTAGGTTGGCAGGGTATGAGGACAGACACAGTGCTCCCACCCCACACTGTTCTTCAGCATCAGATGCATGAAGCGATGCTGAATTACCCCAGTGATGCTTTTTCTTGGTGCTGCCCAACCTTAGCCTGCGCTTTGGTAAGGGCTTTTGCCCCGCTTCTCAATGTGACATCAAATGGCAGCACCTACACCCTATACTTCGCTCTGGTGAGAGATGGGACTGCGAACGGACCCTGACTGAGTTTCATAAAACAAAGCTATTTAGAGTGCCTCAGATTCCCACTTAAAAACTGAAAAAACTTCCATGAGAGGCAGCTGCCATGCAAGACAAGCTATTCATTGGCAGAAGCAACCTTTTCTGCACTTTTCTATCCCTTTGACACTTCCAGGAGCTCTTGAAATTGCTGTGCACATCCTCCTCAGTTTCTCAGTATGCATTTCAAACCTGCTACCCTGTGGAGAGTCCAGCAACTAATTTCTATAGGTGTGTGCATAACTTTGATCCCTGCTGTCCTGGCTGTGTTGCCCGTGCCAGCTTTTTGCACTGAGTTGTGTGCTGAGCCTACCACAGCGCAGAGAACAGCATTGCTTGTGCCCATCTCTCCCTTCTCTCCAAGCACAATTAGATCACCTCAAAATATCTGCACCACTCAGGGGCTCTAGATTTCACACGAGGCTTCAGAGATTAATTTAGCACAACTGCTTTGCCTTGGGATTTAAACAAGCTACTAATTTAACAGCCCTGAATCTTTCCGGCTGTCCCTGTGCTGAAGCCCTATGCTTCCCATAAGATCTCTGGGAATAAAGAGTATATAAAAAGAAAAAGAAGCATGAGACTCTTAGCCTTTCAGCACTTCATTTCCCTGTGACTTTCAGATAGCTCTGACTTGCACACTGGAGAGACTCAGAGGTATTTTTTTTTTTATAGGAAACAGATTGAAGGTGCTGGTTTTCATTGATCTCTGTGCAAGTTCACCTCTCTGAGGAAATCCCTGAAGAGTTCAGTGCACAGCACGAGGCATATTTGGTACCTTGTATTATACTCTGTTCTCTCCTGTGCTTAGTTTCCAATCAGCAGGTGGTGGAAAAACCTCTTTATTTTCCCTTACTGTGTATTTAAAGGTTGCAAATGATTTTGACCATCCTAACCCTATTTTAATGCAGGCCACTGAAGCAGAACCCTCAGATGCCCCCTGATCCTGAACAGAGAGCTGAGCAGGAGCAGAAGCTGGTTACATAAGACTAAGGAAATCTGTTTTCAGAATGGCAGTCCTCTGCAGCTGCATGCAGCATTGCTAGATTGTCTTCACCAGCACTGGGGTGACACACGAATCGGAGCTGTGCTGAACAATTGCACGCATCTGAATTTCCATTATCCCTGAGCATTCCAGCCCTTCTGAGGTGCTGGTGGCACTTGGATGGCCCTGTGTGCATTGGGTGGGCCGCCTGTGCCTGGCTGTGCTGGAGGCTGTGTGAGGCTCATATTTTCCTTGATGCTGAAGAGCAGCTGCACATCTGCAGGATACTCCAGGGAGAAATGAACCGTAGTTTGATTTTCAGAAATAGCCTCATAAATCTAAGATTTCTGAAAGAAAATGCTGGCCAGGCTTTTACTTAGATTCCATCCTTATTTTTTTCAACTTAGTTCAATCTAAATTAAAAAGAGATCTTGGTCCTGTATTCTCCATTACATAAATTGGTGCAGACCCACTGAAGTCTATAGAATTACATCAAATATGCTAGCAGAGAATTTGGCCCACAGAGGGAAAAGAAGCCTTGATAATGCTGTGCTGTCAACACAAGCATTCATTTTCCTTATTGTCTGTACCAAGGGATCATTTTCTTTAGTCAGAACTCCAACTGCAATTTTTACTGTAAAGAATATAGCTTTTAAATAGAAAAATAAAAAGTAAATGATGATAATTTTCAATAACTATACTACTATAGCCTTAATTTTCAAGGAAAAACATTACATAAACTCAATTTCAGATAATGTTCTATTATGTGAAAACCACTGTTGATATAATAACTTCTATTTTAGGTTGCTAGTAAAGAGAAGAACAATGTGACCCATTTAAAAACTGGCTCACAGAAAAATATTAGTAATCCATTTATCATTTCTATTTAATTTTGTTGATAAGAACCATCTGATAGAAACATTTCTTTGTTGGAAAACTAACAGCACCACAGGACATATTTGACCATAACACATGCATTTTGCAATGGTACTGAGAAATGGATTTTCTGTTCATTGCCGATGCAGTTTGAAAGGGAAATGAAAAAAGAAAAGCACTCACCTTTGAATTCTTCAGTGGATGGAGCCTGGATTTTTAGAAATCTCAAAGTAATGGGCAAATCACACTCACACAACTAGAGTGCTGCAGTGGCTCTGTACGGGGTCTTTGAGAAGGACAGGCTGGGATGACGAGGAGGGGCAGTTGTCCTGTATTGGAAAGAGAAGCAGTGATGCATGGAGCTCTGCCATGACCCAGATGAGCATATGGGTCTGGGCTGGCTGGCAGATCAACGTGGGTTACATTGGTGTGGGTGTCTGCTACAGACTGTGTGATAAAAAAGAAGCAGCAGATCATCAGGCCTCTTTTGGACAACTGGAAGAAATATCTTGTTCACTGGCCCTAGTCCTCATGGAAGACTAACAATGCTGATGTCTGCAGGAGGGACAACACAGAAGGGCAGAAGCAATCCCACGGGATATCATCTTGGAGAAAGGAGGAGCCCAGGAGATCTGGCTGATTTTCAAGGACTGCCTCCTCCAAACTCAAGACTGGTCCATCCCCATGTGTAGGAAGTCAAGGAGACGTGGCAGGAGGCCTGCATGAATAAGCAAGAAGCTCCTGGCAAAACTCAACGACATAAAATAAATATTCATGAGGTGGAGGCAGGGTCAGGTGATATGGGAAATACAGACACTGCCCAATCATGCAGGGAGTAGGTTAGGGGAGCCACAGCTCATCTGGAGTGTAATCTGGAGAAGATGTGAAGGGCAGTAAGAGATTTCTAAAGACACGTCAGCAGAAAAGGAGAGACTAGAGAAAATACAGGCTTGCTGCTGAATGGCACAGGGCACCTGGTGACAAAGAATATGGCAAAGGTCAGTCTACTGAGTACCCTTTTCTCTTTGCTTTTTGCTGGTCAGACCAACCTTCAGGAATTCTAGGTCTCTGACCCACAGGAACGTCCGAAACAAGGAAAAATTAGCATTGTTGGAGGATCAGGTCAGGGAAGATTTTAAAAACCTGGACACACAAGTCTGTGTGACCTTATGGAATGCAACTGTAAGTACTGAGGGATCTGGTTGTTGTCACCATGAGACCACACAATAATCCTTGAAACGTCATGATATCATGAGGGCTCCTGAGGACTGGAAAAAGCAAATGTTGATTCTTTCTTCAAGATGGAAGGCCAGTCAGCCTCACCTCAGACTCTGAGAGAGAATAGAGAAAATATCCTGGATATCATTTGCAAAAATAATGAAAAGCAAGGAGTAGGAGTAGTCAGCACAGGTCTGGGAAGGAGACATCATTTTTGACAAAGCTGGTAGCTGCCTATTAAAAAAAAAGACTAGTCTGATGCACGAGGGGAAAGCAGTGAATGTTAATCTTTAGTAAGGTTTTTGACACTGTCAAACTGATTAAATACAGACCTGGACTGAAAATTATCCTAATTGCTGGGTTGAAAGGATTCCGATCACATAACAAAGTGGCCACTCACCACAGAAGTGCACTGGGATGAATACTAAGGATGATACTGTTTAACATTTGGATTACTCACTCAGACCCTGTGACAGACAAAACGCTCAGTGGGATTACAGGTGATACAAAATGGGGAGGAGTGGCTACTACACCAAAAAGCTGAACATGAGCCAGAAATACACACATGCAACAGAGAAGGCCAACAGCCTCCTGGTTGCACTAGGAGGAGCATTTCTAGAAGGCGGAGGGAGATGATCCTTCTCCTCAGCACTGGTGAGCACGTGGAACACTGAGTCCACTTCTGGGGTCCCCACTACATGAGAGATCTGGACATACTGGAGAGCGTCCAGTGAAGGGCCATGAAGATGATGAAAGAACTGGAGAGCCTCTGCTGTGGGGAGTGTTGAGAGAGCTGCTACTGCTTGGCCTGTTCTAGAGGAGTATCTGGGGGAAATCAACAATACCTATAAATGCCTGAAGGAAAGGTGAAGAGGATGGAGTCAGGCTGTTTTCGGTGGTGCCCAGTGCGAGAACAGGAGGCAATGGGTACAAACTGAAACAAAGGATTTTGCCTCTGAATATGAGGCAGCACTTCTCTATTGTGTGGGTGATGGAGCACTGGCACAGTTTGTCCTGAGAGGCTATAGTTTCCTCCTTGGAAATCTTCATAAGCCACCTGGACGTGGGCCTGGGCAACTTGCTCTGGGCATCTTGCTTCAGAACGGATGGGACCAGGTGACTTCCAGAGGTCCCTTCCAATCTCAGCCACTCTGTGAAATCATTGCTTATATCATTTTTAAAAGTGCTGTCTCTGAATAAAGCCCCATGTTGCAGGAATATACCTAATCACAGTCTCCTACTGTTTATTATTATATTATCAAGTTATGTTATCAAGAATTCCCTTATAAGCCTTCAGGTTGCACGTGCACACAGGATCCTGACATCTGAACAGAAAGACATTAGAGGCCTTTTGTCACCTGATTCTGGGGCAGATGGCAGACGTTTTGCCACTCCTCACAAGCTGCAGACTTTATGGGCTGGGCTGGGCTGCCTCAGGTGAGGAGCACAGGTGGGACCATAACCTTGTTCCAGAGCACTAGAGAGGAGGAGAGAGCTGTTGGTGGCAGGCAGCTGGTTCTGCTGGCACTGCAGCAGTTGAAGAGTCCTTCTCTCAAGGAGAACCTGCTGCTGATTTTTCCAGCCTACTTTCTAGACCTTTTGTGCTGATCCTGCAAAGCTCGAAGGGAATAGAGTAGGGAAAACATGTGAAAAAATTATCTCCCCCAGTGTGTTAGGTACTGAACAGAAGGAGTGTGTAACAGCATGACATCTGCACCAATTCTACAGAGACAAAACTGCTTCTGAAAGCAGTTTTTGGTTGTCCAGGAAAACTCGTTTTGTTCTCAGGTTTGAAATAGGCAAGGTCATTTCATTTTTACTTCAGCTTCCTATTATTGTTATGATTATTATCATCAGTGAATTATTTTGAATATCAAGCATACAAAGCAAACTATTCTTTTTATTTTTACATCATACTTTTAATAGTAAGTTTTGGCCTGCATTTTTATTAAATGAGAAAACATTACCTACTCTGTTTAGAATTAATGTATTCATGAATTTTACTTTCAGTGGCTATGAGGGAAAGAAAACATTTTAAAGGAAATTGAGGTAGTTGATATCTTCCCTAATGCATTTTTAATGTATGACACATGGTAAGGAGCAGAAAAGCATTCCATGCTCTGCAATGCAATTTGACAGCAAAAGAATTAACAAAAGACAGTTAGATAAAAACAAGCAAACAGAAGGCAGGCAGTAGGAAAAGATACAGCCATGTTATAAGGTCTCCAGTTAGGTAATTTTATTGGGATTTCCAGCATACAGTGAATGAATCTGATAAATGGTGAGGGGATGAGGATGTTGTGATATTAATAAGAACGTAATTCCATATGAAATTGTGCTTCTGTGATTTATAGCTAATAATATTACTGAAATGAGGAAATGAAGCTAATGAAGGCAATCAATTCTATATGATCTTTTTTCTTTCTATTGTTGATTCTCAAAGCATTTTTGATGGAAATAGGAAAGATTTGTGTTCTCCTCCCCACAGTCTCTGCTGACAAGAGGAGTCCCACTGAAATCAATTGTCAAGCAGTCTGGGGAGTACATAAATCTCTGTGGATGCACTTCTGCCTTGCTTCTGTGGTTTGTCTCTCATGACAATGTCCTTAGAGCACATTTTCTTTGAGTAACAAGGCTGCTATAAGCGCATCTAGAGTGCAGTTTTATAGATCTTACTGATGTGTTAACAAACTCTTGCTGCTATGAATGTTACCTTTGATCTGGCTGACTTGGGTACTGATCATAAAGGCTTTTGCTGTGCTGTAACAGTCTTTCCAGATCTCTGAGTATTTATGCAATCAGCTAGTCTGCACTGTACCCTGTACTGCTTATTTTCTCTGGTATTAGTACTGGAGAAAACTAAAGCAAGGCTAGCTTAATTATATTTACCCATGCTGGAAGAACGCCACAGACTGCAGTGTATCTCCACTTCTGTCATCTTTTCCACTCCAGCATGCCTTCATCTCGATAAATGATGTCCAGCTTCAGTGAGATTTGGCAGATCCCAGAAAACATACAGAGACAGACAGTTTTTCTCTCCTTTATGTTCCTTGCCTGTTTCCAATACAGTTACTTGTTTTTCTTAGAAGGGAGAATGTGATTTAGAGTATTTATCTTTACAGCACTTGAAAGAACACCTATTATGTCATGGGATATATTGAAGAATACAGCCATTTAAGAAATACTGGAAGTACTTCGCTTTGCTTCAAGCGCAGAACTCACAGTGCTCCTTATGAGGGAGCCTCTACATGAAATTACTAATCTGTGGATAGACCTGTGGATACTAACGAATGACCATTCTTTAGGGAGAGGCTTCCACACAAATTTCTGTTCTCTAGGCCAACACATTCCTTTCTCATATTCTGGAAATGGACAGCAGAAGTTACTGTCTGTGTCACCATGCTCATTTAAGTCAATGACAACAACCTTTGCTATGACAGTGAGGCAGGATAAGATCTCTTGTAAACAGCCAGCACTTACATCTTGTCCTGGCCTCATGAATCATAGAATGATGGAATCATTAAGGTTGGATTAGACCTCTAAGATTTATCTAGTCCAACCATTTACCTACCACTAAATCACGTCCTTTGGTACCATATCCACATTTCTTGAAGACCTCCAGGGACGGTGATTCCACCACATCCCTGCGCAGCCCATTCAAGTGCCTCACCACTCTTACTGAGAATAAATGTTTCCTAGTATCCAAATTGAGCCTCCTCTGTTGCAGCTTGAGGCCATTAGCTTTCGTTCCATCACTAATTACAAGGGAGAACAGGCTAACCCCTGCCTCATCATAACCTCATTTCAGGGAGTTGTAGAGGGCAATAAGGTCTCCCCTGAGCCTCCTCTCCTTCAGACTAAACAATCCCAGCTCCCTCAGCCGCTCCCCATAAGACTTGTGCTCCAGGCCCTTCACAGCTTCTTTACCCTTCTCTGGACACGCTCCAGGGCCTCATTGTCTTTCTTGTAGTGAGGAGCCCCAAGCTGAACACAGTACTTGAGGTGCAGCCTCATCAGAGCTGAGTACAGGGGGACAATTACTTCCCTGCTCCTGCTGGCTATGCTATTTCTGATACAAGCCAGGACGCTGTTGGTCTTGGTCACCTGGGCATGCTGCTAGCTCATGGTTAGCTGAGAGTTGACCAGCACCCCCAGGTCCTTTCCCTCTGCACAGTCTTCCAGCCACTCTGCCCTAAGACTGTACAGTTGCATAGGACTGTTGCAGCCAAAGTTCAGGACGTGGCACTTTGTCTCAAACTTGTTGAAAACCACTGCTATCTGATTTAACACCTTACATGTCTGCCACGTCCAAAAACATCAGTAGGCACATAGATATGAGACAGAAAGGAAGTATGATGTGTGAATACAGAGCTGGAATAAAAGTAGGGCGTTATAGACAGGATCATACAACACATTTTTCTGTGCAAGGGTTTTTCTGTGGGGAATCTTAATTCCAAGAAGCTGCTGAGGCTAGTGGCATGGAGTACAGTAGATTATTGGCAAAATAGAAAAAAAATATTTTAAATAGTAGATGCTTGGAATAGCTGAAGTCTCATCTGAAATCGGTGAGAGCAGTCTGAGGTATGACACGAGCTGAGGAAAGATCAGGATCACAGCAAGCAAGAAGCTGACTACTTCAAAAGAAAAATGCCTCATTATGTTTATCAGAAAACAAAAGATTTTAGTTAGAGCCCTGACTGGTTATTTGTATTGGAGGGTACTTCTGAAAACCACTTACCACAGAGTAGATTAAACCATAGCACTGTTGAGCTGTCATCACTGTAAATTCATTAATACTTCACTGAACTGTTCTAATGCCATTAGACTGCCCCATGTGACATGTGCCGTGTCTGTGAATGCTTTCTTTGTCTCCCCACTTAGCATGGAAGATGAAAGACTCTGGAACCTTTTCAAGCAAAGAATACTCGCAATCATAAACAAAATAAATATCTTCAATTTAACATTTCTTTCCTCCTTTCTCATGCAGAAGTAGATGTAAGTACTAGGAAAAAAACAGGTGCATAGAGGCTTTCAGCAGCTTTTGAAGACAACCAGGAAGCGAATAAGTCATATGGAGATGTGCTGTAGAAAAGCACTTATAATTGCTAGATCCATTTTTCCTAACGAGAACGTGAGATGCCAGTTCTTCCTAAGGTACAGCATGCACTGTTGCATCTCATCAACACTGATGGATGCTAGTTGTATGGGAATATAATTTAAACACAGAGATGTATGGAATGATTCATTAAATTATCAGATAAAGTACTTATGAAAAAGGACTAACAGTAGGAAAAATAAAATGCTATTAGAGGTAAAAAAATTTCCTGCCTTATAAGCAGGAAACCCTCAAATGGATGCTCTCAGTACACTGCAGCACTGTCTGAATTGGCATAGAAATACCCTGAAGTAGTACTTTAGTAGTTCTAAAATATCACTATCACAATCAGTTTTTTAACTTCCAAACCTACTGAAGTTCACAGTTTTCCCGTCAATAATATTATTGCTGTTAAAGAAAATGGCAGTGTAATCTGAGATTATGTTATGTTTTGGGCTTGTGGTTAGAATTTGAATAGTAGTTTTCTTCCCCCAGGGCAATCCAATTCTCACATAAAACATTTCCATTTTTCAGGATTAGACCTAATGTGATCCACCATCTCTATGAGATGAAGGTGAGCAGAAAGGAATGAACTGTGCCAAAGCCTCTCTGCCCTCTCTTTCCACATCTATCAGTAGAGCTGTTTCAATGTGGATGGAAACACGCTATTCTTTGTAAAGAGCTGGCACAACATGCCCTCATTAGTGGAGCATGCCCACTTCTATTTGGCACTCTTGCAGTACCTCATTTAAACACCATGCTGCAGGGATTTTGTAAAGTCTTTGGGATCTTAACTATGAAAGAAGTTATTCTTGTTAATTCCTGCAACTTCCTGGGCTTAGTACATGGCATTGCCTGGCACAGATTTCACTTTCCCCGTGACATGGAAAAAGCACAAGCACTCCCGTCAGAGAACAATTTGCTTCAGTGCCATACACTAGCACAGAAGATCTGTGATGAACAAGCTTTTAATTTTGTATTGCCACACTTTTAGTTGATAATTTACAACTTGACAAAGCTGTGTATCAGTGACTGTGCCAAAAGCTCAGTTCTGAACAAAGTCGCTAAAAGAAGTGTGAGTGCAGAGGAGAGAGCGCTCATGGGATGCTCACAGAAGAAGCTTTGAAGATACTTTTGATCCAGTGCCATCATTTTTATTGCTACATGCATTCTATTTATTGCTAATGTGGGACAGTCCAGGAAGAGCCCTAAGAAACTATAAATGATCTCTTTCAATTTGGGAAGTGTCTTCTGCTTCTCTGAACCCCAAGGCAGCATCTACCAAATCCAGAAGTGCGCAGAGACTCAGAGAAGCATGCCCTCTGCAAGGAGAAGATCTCTTTTGATCAAATTGACATTTAATCAAAATGTATAGGTAGCCAAATTTCAAAGAGCATCAGACTTTCAGCAAAAAGTCCCACTGGGTCCTTCAACATGACGCCAGCCCAAGCATGTCAGGCAAAAGTGCTGGGATGGGCCATTCCTTCTGTGAGAATACCAGCTGCTCGAATACAAGTTAACACACCTGAAAGAAGCATTTCAATGACAAAATGTGATGCTAAGTGCTAAAAAAGAATACTAATAGAATTTAAGAGGACTTGCATTCTCTATGAGAATTATTGACCCACTGGGAGACAAAACTATTTCAGAGAAAGTGCTTACACACAGTCAAGCATTTTCTGAAGAAAGTGACAGCACAGGAACATAGAATAGTATAGGACCTTTTCTGCTTACCTGACTGTTGTCTTGTACCCTGAGAACTCCACAATAATCCCTAACTACAACACTGTCTCCTAGCGCTCTTCCTCTGCACCTTTTCCAGATGAAGAGAGGCTGAGATTATCTGCTTCGCCGATGCAGATATAACAAAGCACACTGTGCTGTGAACTAACACCCTTCCTGTGGAACAAATATTAGGAAGCAGCTGAAGAGATATTTAAGACTCCTGTGTTTCAGCATAAAACAGAAAATGCCTGCTTTCACATTCTGGAGGAGGGTGGGGACCATGAAACACGAAATCTCAAAGGAAAAACACAAATAAGCAGACTGTTTAGTGAGGAAGGCTTCTCTGACGCCTCTTTTAAAATATACACAGAACTGCTGTGTATTGATGTATTGCAGCACACTGATAAAATACTAGAGCCATTGAGTAATCTGATGAGATTTGGGCAAAGGTTTCATATTTAGTGTGTGAGATGCCTTTTTGATTTTTTTTTAAATGACATTTGTTTGGAGCTGCTCAGTGATTTTGAAACTAGCAATCCCTTTGCACTTCTGCGTATGAACATGTCTGTGTGCATATAAGATCTCATTGTTTGGTGGTTTGGGACAGTAAGATAAATCCCTTAGCCATTCTTTACACAACACTTATAATCTATGATGGTTATTACTGCATAATTTTGAATGATATTATCACCCTGGAGGAATACTATTTCAAGAAATCAGCAGTCAAGACACCTGACGTTCCTATCCCAACCATTTAAATTAGAACAAAATCAGTTGCATCTCCCAAATTATCTGCATAGAAACATGATTAGTGAACAATAACAGCTAAGTCTGCATGTAAATGTCTCCTGCTCCTATGTTCCAGCTGAACTGTTCTGAACAGCTAAGGCTAAGGATATCTGTCAGGAGGACTTCTGGTAGCATTACTGTGTCGTCTCACGCTGTCCTCTATCTTTTCCTGGCAGGTCTTCCTTTAAATACTTTCTCCTTCATAAGTATTATCTGCAGTTGACCATTGGACTTTGAAACTGTAAAGTGCTTTCCATATCTTTTTGCTTCCGCGTATCTACACTTTGAAATCACAGAGCTTGTTTTGTATTGCTATTACAAGTGGCATGACAAAGAAAAGGGTGGACAAAGCTGAATGAAAACAGGGAGCTCTTTAACTGCAATAAAATGTGGCAAAATATCACAACTCTTCAACTGAAAAGAAAGAGCTGCTGTGCTTAAAATCTAGTGCAGTGAATCTAGTGGTGAAATGAAAAACAAACTGGTGAGGAAATGGAAAAATAATCAGAAATCAAAACCATAATAAGTGGAAAAAGGATTAAACAAATATTGACATGGAGTAGAAATCATGAGCTGTAACTATATTGATGAAAAATTTAGGGAAAAATCCATAGCTAGGCAGAACAAAAATAAGAAACAGTTTTCTAAATATATTATTTGGAAAAGAAACCCAAAGTCAATTACTAATGGAGACTGAGGAATTGTTTATGAAGATAAAGAAAAATTAAATAGACTCATAAATATTTTGGAGGTTAAATATTTGGAGAGAAGGAGCCTGATCTGCTTAGATCTTGTGGGTAAAGAATTTTGCAGTTTGTTAATGGTTAGGTGGTATTACACAATGCTATGGAACCGGGAATGTTAAATTCTGATTTAAACTTACGTACTTGCACCCTGGAGTTCTGCTAGAATTGTCTGAGCAGATCTTTGGTCTCTTATGTCAATTTTTAACAAACCCGGGAAAATTACAAGGCTTAAAGAATTTCAGCTTTATGCAAATGTTAAAGAGGAGAAATTAGATAACCTGGATAGCTCCTGTCTGGATAGCTGAAGAACAATTTTAGGCAAATACTAAAAACATCGGTAAGGAACTGTAGCCATAAAAATTCGAAGGAGAATATAACCAATGTGACAATACCTTTGCAGAAAGTACGTTTAGTCAAACAAACCTGTATATAATGAGATTACAGACCTTTCTGAGGCATATTTCTGTACTGTACAGGGTTTTGATGAAAAATGAGCACTAGTACTCATTGAAATGAGTAGTGTATTGTGTCAACTAAATGCAAAACGATAATGCAGACTGTGCTGATCCAGGAGTAGATATACTACTAGATACTGTGACTCAGAAAGAGGATCTAATGTTTATACTACACAGCAGCAAAACAAGAGGTCCAATGTTCAATCCAACAGCAAAAAAAATAAAGAATATAAATAAAAATATGAATAAAAACCAATCTAATGTGTGTGGTCACTATGAGCATAAAAAAGAAATGAATGGGAACAGTGTGGTAAAAAAAACCAAAACAAGAGCTACATAGGAGCATTCTGATGTCTGTATTCTTAATGCAGAAAACAGGAAAATGTAAAAAAGGCTTAAAGATGTCTTGGTCTTATTTCTCCAGTAAGTGCTAATGAGCTCTTCTTGTTCAGACTACGAGGTGACCAAAATGAGTGAGTACATTACAGAGAAAACAAAACAATGAAGGCTCTTCAGTCAAGGCAAACAAGCATAACATGAACCAGTGGCTAGAGGTTAAAGCCAGATAAACTCAAATTAGAACTGAGTACCTATTAGTTAAGAGTGATGGGGATTAACTGCTGGAACAAACTGTCAAAGGAAAGTAATGAATTCTTCTTTTCTTGGTATCTTGAGGTCATGCATTTCTGGAAAATGTGCTCAAGCGGAACACAAGATGTTATTTATTTATAGCCAAATAATTAACTTGGTACACAAGTAACTGTGAAATGCAATTGTGTGTGATATAGGAAGCCAGATTACGCTCTCAGTGTATAATTTCATAGCTTTACCAGATCTGGGCATGTGAGCACTTTGTCAGCTACAGATGTTTACATATTGATAAGTAAAAGTCAGTAGAATGAATGAAAAATTGACTCTCCTTTTGCCATAATTTCACAGAATCAAATACGCTGTTATGTCTCTGCCACTCGATCCCGCTCAATGCTTCCATATGTTCATGCACTTCCCAGATGAACAGCCAACACTTTTAAGTTAACATCTGCCTCTGCTCCTACAGTGAAAAACTGCTCAGGCTCATTATTTAGCTCATTTTCTCCTTTTATTTTGAAGAGTCGAACAGTATTATGTATTTCCCTGATTCATGTTCTGTGCTTCCTTTTTAATCATGTAATTTTCAGGTAGTGGATTCAACACCTACCAGTTTCGCTGACAAAAAGCCACTCAAATAAGTATTAAATGAAACTCATAATCCTTTAGGAATCTCACCTAACGATAAAGATCTGAAACGACTACAATTAGGTAAATAAATATTTAGCATTTTCCTACTGCAGATTTTCCCTCTGAGCATTTCATCTTCTTCCTTGAATTTCGTCTGTGTATATCTTTAGTTCTGCTTCCTTCCTAAAGAAATAACAAACTATTTACACAGGAGTTCTGCCATGTCAGGGCCTTTAATTATTATTTCTTATACTGTGTTTCAGAGATATTCTATTTCGTCCTTTATATTTACTTTCCTCAACCTACTAGTGAAAAAAAATCTCACTTCCCTTTTACTCTTTGATTGTCTGAAGGATTTCACTTTATTTTTGTAGTTATTTTACTTCAGCAGCAATTGCTATTACCTTCTCCAAATTATGTACATACTTTTTTTCCAGAGATAGATCCTGTTAGGGAAAAGTTCTAGGAGACTCCACTGAATTATTCTCTATTTTTTTTTTCCAATACGTCTCTTAATTATGCTGTTTGTTTTCTTGTTATTTTTTTCCTTTTCCTTCGAATGTGGTGTTTTTAGTCCTCTGAAATAAATTCTTATTTCTTGAGTTTTCTTTAAGGAACTGGAAAATATCCTGTTGTAGATTTACTGCCTTCTGGATGTATGCATGAATTCTCACTGGCAGCCACAATAGCTCTGGTTTATACATTTGAATGCTGGGACAACATATGCTAATTATACCCACAAGTTTAGCAGTATTAGCTTTCATTTCTTGTGCACTCCAACAGATGAAGTTTTACACTTAGAGATTTCATACCTATGCTGTAGTGTGTACTTGAGTACAGACTTTCATCTCATCTCAGATCTTATAATTCCAAATAAATCATGTATACTGTAAAGTTAAATTGGTAAACTGTGTGCAGCACCAGCTTGCCGTCCCATTAGATGGTAAACTCAAGAAGCACAAATTTATGATTGCAGACCATAAAGCATATATGGCCACTGAATTTAAATCCACTTGGTGTGGATTTAAAAGTAAGCTGGAATCCAGCTGCCACATTTTGCAACGTTTGCAGAACAAATTTTGCCAATATAAACCTGACTTGCAAGCACTTGGAGTCTTTCACCTTAAATTGTTTCTCTTTGCTATAAATGAACTCTTTATTGAAAATGATTTCTCTTTATCTTCTCATCTTGTACTTTTTATACTACTTGGCCATCCTTTTTTCTTTTCGTAACACAACACTTCAGCTTCAGAAAATAATGATAGGCAAATAATATTATTCCAGGCCAGGAAAGCTGAAATGTTCTTCCTTGTTGTGAATAAGCTCCTTCAAAAAGTTCAGAGAGATTTTCAGTTTTGTCTGTATTCCAATGGGCAAATGTAGAAACTTTCAGCTTCCATTCTGAGCACAGAAAAGCGTCAAACTTATTTGAAAGAGTGACCTGGCAAGAATAAGGATAGAAAAAAGATCACGTGAGTGATAATTGCTGGCCAACCTCATGGTGAAACACAGGAAGCACAGTCTGAAAAAGCTAGGTGCTCCTGGTCCTTTACCTGCCTATGCTTCTGTATGGATACAGTCTTTCATTTCAGGACACCTTGACAAGAATTAAGAGCCTGCTTAGAGAAACGTAACTGTGTTCTAAATTGCCCCAAACTGAACACCCAAATGACCCATAGAATGATTACCTCCTTATACTATTAAGACCTGATGGCCCTCAAATACTCTTCACCGACTAACAAAGGAAATATGGTCATCTTCTAACCTCAGTTACTTATTCTTGCATCAGAGAAATAACTATCAGCTCTGTGGCCTGCAGAGAATCCTGCAGACTGTACAGTTCAATCTAACTTGTATGGAATTCTGTTTTTATTTTTCCTACCAATTTCCTATAATCTTAGTAACCCAATTCTCTGCACTGAGCTCTCAGGGTAGCGAAAGCGGTAAGTACAAACTGTTGAACTTTACTTCTAAAAAAATTGTTGGTAGTCATTAATGTTGGTTTATGGCTACTAATTTCACAAAGTGTTTGGATACAGAATTTTGGTTCAGACCTGGTTTTCCCGGTATATACATTGTAAGATGCTAAGAGGAGGTACAGTGTCTATTTCTGATATTCATAAGTTAGTACGTACTAATGATAGGAAAAAGGAAATCAGTAACTATCTATTAAATAATAATATCTTCATACAGAAAATACAGGAATAGTTGTTCACAATCTCATTAGGATTAAGCAGTATACTGAAAATGATTCACAATGCCATTTTACCAAAAGGAATGCTGGAAGCTGAGCCACTTCTGAACTACTGTCTTCTGAGCTCAAAGAGGAACTGTTGAAACACTGGATCTCTGCCTGAGTGTTTTTTTTTTTCTCTCTCCTGCTTTTTTCTCCCTGTTATCATCAAAGGCTCTGATCATTAATCCCAGTCAAGCAAGAAGTCATCATGCTTCATAGGATCAAAGCTGAACTCAGATCCAGGAAAGATATGCCCTCCTCCTGCTTCTGTTGGTAAGTTGTCATGAAGGCCAGCTTGTGATTCCTTCCTATGTTTTGCCCATCAATTTGGTATTTGTTATGGCTTGAAGGGCCATAACAGTGCCCACTTATGGATGCTTTGGTATGCTGAACCAATGTAGCAAAAGTTACTACAATGAGTAATTCCATAAGCAGTGAAATTTTACAGCATAAATACTGCATTTAAGTGTATTATATTACCTAGTAATCAAGTTTTTGTAGTTAAGTCAACTGTAACTTCATGTGCAGACTTAACAACATGGACCAATAAAGAGTCCAACAAATTCAAGAGTGCCTACATCATTAAAAGAGGGCAAATCCCACTGATCTCAAGCAAGGTTTTCATCATGTCACTATCTCCATCTGATTCTGTGTGATTCAGTGCCTTTACTTGAAAATGGGTCCATAAACAAATGAGTTGGCTTGTACAGAGACTGCTCAGGTTGATTGTGGTTGGAATCAAATGTGAAATATCTGTCCTGTGAACCCTTACACTGTAGAGATATTAGCTTGAAACTCCTTGTTACTTGCACACTTTACCAATTTATAGCAATGGTCAGCAGAATCTAATCAGCTGATTAGATCATTCTATGCCAGACACCAACTATGGAAAAAATACAATATCTGCACAGAGAATAACAGAACAGACGTAGAGAAATAAATAAGCCTTTACCTGCTGTGCCTAATTTTGCAGAAAGATATGGAAAGAATGAAAAGGTTAAAAGGAAGGGCAACAAATATAAGTAGTTTAGTACTTAACTTCAGCTATGAATGGAAGCCATGAAAACTATGAAAAGCCATTAAAAGTATTTATTACAAAACAGGAAATCACAGGTCTGATTATGTTGCCACTCATAAGCGTGAAATTCTAGAACAGACATCCCACAGGAAAGCTACCACAGGAAAGGACTTAATAGAGGGCATGAATGAAGCACTGTGCTTCAAGGGCCATTGGAATGAACCCAGCCTCCTAAACCTGTTTTTTTCTTCAAAATATGAGACTGCTTAAAGAGGAAAACGAATTACCAGTCAGATGGGCCAGAATCAATGATGGTTTAGAGCAGTGTTTTTTTCCTCCTGTGGGTCAGCAATAATTCAAAGGTACTGACTTTAATAAGAATAACTAGTGTGTGTTTAGAATGGATTTAGAGGATAAAATTTGCCAAACAAACCAATTTGTCATGGGAGAAAAATATGTATATTATTCATATTATCACGTGAAAAAGTTCATGCTAGAAAACTTGCATGTTCTGTTTGTAAGACTACAGGTATTCAGCATAAGAGAAAAAGGTAAATTTGCTTCCTTTTTCTTTTTTATTTCCCCATAAGAAGCTGCATACTGATGTAGTTTGTTCAGGTAGAATGTATTCCTTTCAGTCATCTGTAGTGAAGACAGTAACTGAAGATCATGAAGAAAGAAACATGTATTTTTGTTCTGATCTTATACAAACAACCCACTTCTTCCTCACCAAAAACAAAACAAAACAAAACAAAACAAAACAAAAAAAGCACACAAGAAAACCCAATATATATTTTTTGTTCTGATTTCTTTCCACCTTGCACAGAACTCATAAACCAGTACTCTCTTGCTTCATTAAAAAATTTCTAGCTCACTCCTTCCTCTGTTTCAATCTCAATTTGACACTGATGATAACTTTTTCTCTCATGTCAGCCCTAAACAGGAGTCATAGGTACTACTGCTGAGCTGGAGAACACAGGTCCACAGAGCAAGATCAGGATATTACTCTGTTAGGAAGACCTGGATGGTAAGGAAAGGACACCTCCACTTACCATTGTAGCATCTCTATTTGATGGTTTCTGTTGCCTCTCTTGGTTGCTCTCAGGGAGTGCAAACTGTCAGTGCTGGGTTTCCAATCCTCTTCCCCCCAAAAAACTGATGCAGGTTTTTGGGTAACCACAGTAGGGGAGAGCCAACTGCAGAGGTCTGACTTTTTTTCCCTTGACAGAACAAATGTTCTCTAGATCCACACGTCTCAGTTGGCATAGGAAGAGAACTCTGATATCCTTGAATTGGAGCATCCCTTTGTTGAGCTTCACAGAATCATAGAATATTCTGAGTTAGAAGGGACCCACAAGGATCAGCAAGTCCAACTCCTGGTTCTACAAAGTGCCATCCAAATTCTAAACCCAGTACTGAAACATGGTGGGATTGTTCTTATGACTGGAGTGCTGCAATGGATGGCTGTAGGCTCTTCAGAAGGGATAGGAAAGGAAGAAGGGGTAATGGCATGGCACTCTATGTTAGAGAGTGTTTTGAAGTTGCTGAACTAAGGGCTGGGAATGACAAAGTTGAATCTCTGTGGGTAAGAATCAAGGGGAAGGCCAACAAGGTGGACATCCTGATGGTTGTCTGTAATTAACCCCCTCACCAGTATGAAGAGATGGATGAGGTATTCTCTGAGCAGCTGGCAGAAGTCACACAATCGCTAGCCCTTGTTTTCATGGGGGACTTCAGCTTTCCTGATATATGTTGGAAATACAATACAGCACAGAAGCAGCAGTCTAGGAGGTTTCTAGAGTGTATGGAAGACAACTTTGTGATACACCTGGTAAGCAAGCCCACCAGGGGATATGCCCTGCTAGATCTACTGTTCACAGAGAAGGACTGGTGGGAGATGTGGAGGGTGGGAGATGTCTTGGAAAGAGTGACCACAAAATGGTAGAGTTCTCAATTCTTGGTGATGTCTGAAGGGGGAGTAGCAAAACTGCTGTCTTGGACTTCCAGAGGGCAGACTTGGAACTGTTCAGGACACTGGCAGGGAGATCCCTTGGGCTTCAGTCCTGAAGAATAGAGCTCCAGGAAGGCTGGTCAGTTCTCAAGAAGGAAGTCTTAAAGGCACAGAAGCAGGCTATCCGTTTGTGCTGCAAGATGAGTCGTCAGGGAAGACTGATGTGGATGAAAAGGGAACATTTCCTGAAGTTCCAGGAGAAAACAAAAATCTACCTCCTGCGGAAGAAGGGATGGGCAACTCAAGGACAGTACGAAGAAGTTGTCAGGATATGCAGGGAGTAAATAAGAAAAGCAAAAGCCCAGCTTGAACTCAACTTGGACACTGGGGTAAAAGAGAACAAAAATCATTTTTACAAATATATTGATGGTAAGAGGAGGGCTAAGGAGAATCTTCATCCTTTATTGTATGTGGTGGGGAATGTGACCACTGAGGATAATGAAAAGGCTGAGGTTCTCAATGCCTTTTTTACATCTGTCTTTAAAAGTCAGACCAATAATCCTCAGGGTACTCTACCCCCTGACTTTGAAATCTGGGATGGGGAGCACAGTAAACCACCTACAATTCAGGTGGAAACAGTTAGAAACCTACTACTCCACCTGGACTGCCATAAGTCCATGGGCTGGATGGGATCCACCTGAGAGTGCTGAGGAAGCTGGTTCAGGTTATTGCCAAGCCACCATTCACCACCTACCATAGAATTGCTCAGGTTGGAAAAGACCTTAAAGAACATCAAGTTCAACCGCAACCTAACCATACTACCTGAACTCTAACAACCCTCTGCACAGAATCATAGAATTGCTCAGTTTGGAAAAGACCTTAAAGATCTATCAGTGTTCCTGGTCAACCAAAGAGGTCCCAGAAAATTAGAGACTTGATAATGTGACTCCAATCTTCAAGAAGGGTCGTAAGGAGGACCTGGGGGCAGGCCCAGCAGCCTCACCTTGGTGCCAGGAAAGGTTATGGAGCAGATCATCTTGAGTGAGACCACACAGGATGTGCGGGACAACTAGGGGATCAGGCCCAGACAGCATGGGTTCACAAAAGGCAGGTCCTGCTTGACCAACCTCATCTCCTTTTGTGACCGAGTGAGCCACCCAGTGGATGAAGAGGAAGGCTGTTGATGTAATCTACCTAGGCTTCACCAAAGCCTTGGACACTGTCTCCCACAGTGTTCTCCTGGAGAAGCTGGCAGCCTGTGGCCTAGACAGGTACACTCTTTGCTGAGTAAGGAACTGGCTGGCTGGCCAGGCCCAGAGAGTGGTAGTGAATGGTGTTAAATCCAACTGGTGACTGGTCATGAGTGGTGTTCCCCAGGGGTCGGTACTGAGGCCTGTCCTGTTCAATATCTTTAATGATGACCTGGATGAGGGCATTGAGTGCATCCTCAGTAAGTTTGCAGATGACATCAAGCTGGGAGGACATGTCGATCTGCCTGAGGGTAGGAAGACCCTACAGAGAGGGATCTGGACAGACTGGATCACTGGACTGAGGCAACGGGATGAAGTTCAACAAGACCAAATGCTGGGTGCTGAACTTTGGCTGCACCAATCCCAGGCAATGCTACAGGCTTGGGGCAGAGTGGCTGGAAAACTGCTTTGTGGAAGAAACAGACCAGGGGGTGTTGGTTGATGCTGAACATAAGACGGCAGTAATCCCAGGTGGCCAAGAAGACCAATGGCATGCTGGCTTGTTTCAGAAATAGCATTGCTAGAAGGAGCAGGGAAGTGATCATCCCCCTATACTCAGCACTGCTCACTCAGGTGAGGCTGCACCTCAAATACTGTGTTCTGTTTCAGGCCCCTCACTACAAGAAGACACTGAGGCCCTGGAGCGTGTCCAGAGAAGGGCAATGAAGCTGGTGAGGTGTCTGGAGCACAAGCCTTATGAAAAGCAGCTGAGGGAACCGGGATTGTTTAGCCTGGAAAAGGTTCAGACCTTATCGCTCTCAATAACTCCCTGAAAGGAGGTTGTGGTGAGCTTGGGGTCAACCTCTTCTCCTGTGTAACTAGCGATAGGACTAGAGGGAATGGCCTCAGCTTGCGCCAGAAGAGACTCAGGATCATGCCCCTTGACCTGTTGGAAACGCTCCTCCTAGTGCAGCTAAGAATACTGGAAGCCTTCCCAGCACCGAGGGCACACTGCTGACTCATTCCACTTGGTGTACACAAGGACCCCTTGGTCCTTTCGTACCAGGCCTCTTTCCCGCTGCGTGCCCCTGTCCTGTCCTGGTGCCTGGGATGCTTCCTCCGCAGGTGCAAGCAGACTTTGCACTTGTTGATCAGGCTCTCCCTGTCTATACCCTACGTACACGGGGGATGCTGTCAGAACGAATCGCTGGCACGCCGAGGCACCGCGGCGGGAAGCCGAGGCGAGCGGCGTCGCACGGGGAAGCCCCGCCGGACTGCAGTGCCGCGACCGCCTTCACACCCTCCGCCAGGGGCGGTCGTCCGTGCCCTGCCCCCCGGCGGCGTGAGGCAGCGCTCGGCCCTCGCGCACGGCTCCCTCCGCCCCCATCCCTTGCCCCTGCCCGTCGCCGCTCAACGCCAGCCACCGGCGGGGCGGAGGCAGGGCTCGAGTACGGCGCGGCGCCGCGAGGCAGCCTCGCCCGTCAGCCGCGCAGCCAGCCCCGGCCCGAGGGGAGCAGCCCCCATGGCTGACCGGAGCCTGATCGAGGGCGCCGAGCCCTTCCCGCGCAGGGAGGAGGCTCCGGAGTGGGGCTACGAGGAAGGTGAGGAGCGGGCGCCGGGCAGCGGCTGAGGCGGGGGAAACTTTCCCCACGGGCAGAGGAGGTGGTGGTGGTGGAGGAAGATTTACATCGCGGCGCGGTGGGGAGGAGGATCGCGGGGGAGCCGGGGAGCCCCAGGGGCGGCTGGTGACAGCCACGTCCTTGGCGGGGGCGAGGCGGGGGCTCCGGGGATGAATCGCCCCGTAACGACTTCTCCCGGCGCTGCAGGGGTCGAGTGGGGGCTGATTTTTCCCGATGCCAACGGGGAGTACCAGTCGCCCATCAACTTGAACTCGAGAGAAGCGAAATACGACCCCTCGCTCCTGGAAGTGCGCCTGTCGCCCAACTACGTCGTGTGTCGCGACTGCGAAGTGATTAACGACGGGCATTCCATTCAGATCGCCCTCAAGTCCAAATCAGGTATGTTCCGACACTGCTTACGCTTCTCCAGGGGCTTTCTTGGGCGCTCGCTGCCTTTCGGGTTGCTGTGCGCGCATCCTGGGGCATGGGAGGGGCTGCTTCAGCGCTGGCTGCGGCTCGGAGGAGGGGTGGGTGCTGCTGGCTTGGGGCTGCCTTTGGGAAGGGAACGTGTCAGCGCCCAGATGGATGGGCAGTGAGGCCGCTCCAGAGCACGTTCGGGGACGCTCAGAGCAAGGGTTGGACCCTGTTGTGGTGCTGTCATCGAGTGTGCTGACTGTTGTCTGCTATTGCTGTTGCTATTGCTAGGACAGTGTGATGCCAAACTGGCAAAATCTTCCCATTCTCCGAAGTCTGTGTGAGTTTAACTAAACTTTTCACATTAATTTGAGTGGGCTGTGAATACTAACTAGTCAGTTAACACAGATACTCCAGGTAGACATACCTACAATATTGATGAGGAGCAGGTAGCAAAGCAGTCCTCATTTCTGAAGGGTTTTTCAGGTTCATTCAACAAATAAGAACTAGAAGCTGATAAACAATTTCAAGTTTAGTGGAATGACAGTATCTCGTTCAGACCTTTCACGTGGATATACTATTCTCTACAAGGTAGACAGACAACTGTCAGGGAAGTTGGCAGAGAAAGCTCCTTATGCTTTCCAGTCCTGTGGTAGTTCTTACCGTGTGTTTTGAAGAGTGTCCAAGTTATTCTAACCGGTCTTAGCTAGCAGCTGCCTTCTGGGGGCATTTGAACAGCTGAAAGTTGTCAAACAATGAGACAGCCCAACTTTTGTTTCCTTCTGAGATCCCAGTAGTCCCGCGAGCTGCAGCTGTGTTGGCGGTGAGGCAGTCAGTTCAGTTTTACGCTGATTTTTTTTAAACAGAAGGGTTTGTTCTTTTAATAATTATGATTTCCTTTATGATAACCCTCCCGTGGTAAATTTGATGTTTTATTGCAAAACAGAACTCTTCTTTCCACAGATTTTTGCAGATTTTCAATAGGACAGAAGTTTTGTACTTCCTGTCAGTTTTATTTCCTTCATCAGAAGCAGGGCTCTTTTCTCAGAGAGTAAGGTTCTCTCTGCTGCATCGGGAAGGTCACTGAATTCTTCTTTGGAGTAAGAGTGACTACACACAACATTGCCACTTGCATGCCAAAATGCAACTCATTAAACCCTCTTTTCTGAGGACAGTTTGTAACTTGGTAGCAGTAATTAGTAAGATGGGACCAGCGCACCTATATACATGTGCGAAACCATTCGAGACCCAGGAAAAGAAAAATACTTTTTAAACTGGAATGCAGACTGATGTCAGACTGATGAGTGTTGAAATATAAGAAATTACGTGAAATAGAATGAAAGTTTATGACTGAGATATGGGATTAGGATTTAAGAATTCCTGGTTTACTTTCAATTTCTTCTTAGTTGCGTATTACCTAATTTTCCATTTTTAAATGGGATGATTTTTCCACGTTTGAAGGGAGAGCACAACATTACTTATCCCTACAAAGAGAAGAAAAGAGTTAGTAAGCTGTGTTTGACCTAGTATTCTGGCTAATTTTCAGGGATTGCGGAAACTCCTGCAGGTTCTCTTCCTCACAGGGGATCTGTGATGACAAGTCCATTTAGCCAGATTGTTTTAATGGGAACTGTTGAGCGCTAAGTGCTTTTGAAACTTTGTCCAGTTGATGTGCAAGAGAGTCACATCTACTGTAACGCTGTCAGTCAAAGAAGAACAACTTTGTGGAAAGCATAAACTGATTAAGTGCATATTAAAAGTCAATTTGTCCTTTCTGGTGAATTATTTTATCCTTCAATTCAGGACATGCTCCATCTGGAATTCTCCATTCCTTCCTGTTATTTAATTGTAAACATTTTTACAGCCTGCTTTCAATTTGATCATCATACATATGTTATACATTAGGTGGAATAAGCATGACCAACCGTGTTATGGAATTGGATACTGAAAATTGCTGTGGAGGATCCATATAAGAGCAAGACTTCTCTTAAGCCGTTAGTAGGTTGCAAATCAGATGATTTGTTTTTCAGTAAGGATCAAAAATTGCTGGAAAGTATAGTTAAACATTTCCTGCATTTACAAGGATCAGAATTTGATGAAAGGCAAAGAAAGATAAACATGCTTCATGCACTGAAATACTTCTATCATGGGATCAGTGTATAAATTAAGCTTCAAAAATGAAGTCTTAGAAGCTCCTGTAGATACAGAACTACTTCATATAGAAAACATTCAGTCTAGTTACACTTTTTAGGAACGATATTTTAAAACAGGAAATGCTCTACTTTCCTAAGAAGTAACCCCAATTATCATGTAACTTTTTATTTGTCTAGATTTTCCTAAGTACTTTAATTGGCTGTTTTCCCAAATATTCACTAGATTTGCAGATTTTTCCCTACAGATATAGGTATGAGTAGAATATAGATAAAGAAAGTTTAAGAAGCAGATTTGAATTCATTATTACATTTAGGGTATTTCATTTTAGGAGCCCTTACAGCTGTTAGGTTAATTATTGCGAATCATTAAAAGAGAACTAATCTGAATATTTCTTTAGCGCTAGTGACTGAAAACTGTAACTGATCAGGTTTCTTTTTCAAAGTCAATGAAATGTAAGCCAGAATGTAATGGATTATGAGGAAGACTATACATGACCTTAAATAAAACCCAGCCCTGTGTGGAAGCCAAGACCCAATGATTTCAGCATAAAGTTACCTACAGCATGCAGGGTAGTATTTGGTGTGAAGCCAGTTCACAAATCCCTGGGCCAAATGTTTCCACTGATTAATTCCACAGTAGGTTGGAACTCAAGAAGGTCCAAGCGAAATCGCTTGCTTTTAGTACTTATTGTTAGGGTAGAAGTCTCCATTAATGCAAAGGAATCAAACTATTATATGAAGTGGTTGCTTTGTGTAGTAATTATGTATGGATATTTTTAAGAAATTCTGGATACTTTAAAAAGCTATGTTAGGAAAAAGCTATGGCTGTTTAGAAGTTGTTTTTAAGGAAATAAGCACATGTGTGATTATATATATTGATTATATTTGGCTATGGAGGTATTCTGTATCTCAGAGGCTGACAGGTGGTGTATGACTTACTACCTTTACCTTGGCAAACATTGGCAACCAAAATTTTCTGTCAGCTTCTGTGATACATAGCAAATATAGGTGATGAAAATTAAGCATTTGGACTAGTTGAAGGTAGCGACCAGTTCAGTTCACAACCTTTACCATCTGTTTAGAGCATGTGGCTACTGTCTTGATAACAGCAATAAACGTATTCACTCTTCTGATAAAGGTACAGTGTTTTTATTTTGTGTTATGTACCAGCTGTTCTGGCTCATAAAACTAAGAGCACAGCATGACAGTATTTTCACTGTTGTTTATAACTGCCTACATTCTGTACCTGCACAGAAGTTCTAAGGTAAAGATCTCACCTCTGTCAACTTTCCTTTCTAACTCAGTTGACAATAAACTTGCAGCAATGTCCTCATTGTGTTTAAAGAATATGTTCATTGGCTTATCTCTTACAAAACCGAGTGTGTTACCATTTGTGTTCTTTCCCAGTGTTAATAGGTGGGCCGTTACCTCGAGGACATGAGTTTGAACTACACGATGTTCGATTTCACTGGGGGAGAGAAAACCAGCGTGGTTCTGAGCACACAGTTAATTTTAAAGCCTTTCCCATGGAGGTAAGAGTGATGCTGCATTGCATAAAACCCTTTAAGTCCAAAAGATTTCAATTCTTAGCTTGACTTTGTGGAAGTTCAGAAGAGGTTTTCTTTTAGCTCAGCATTCTAGTGCTTTATATTTCAGCTGCAAAATTGTCTTCCTGAGGTGTACATTAGGGATGGTAAATTAGGATATACATCCGGAATAGAATGTCTCCAGCACTCACTCCACGTGATTAATTGGTCATAAAGTTAACTTTCAGAATTATTAACTTCTGTCTTAATAGTAATAGTGTTCTAACAAGATCTGCTGTTTTAACACTTCCTATGTCACCGTGACTAATAGCTATAGATGGGGAGAACTGGCCACTGGAAATGTTTCCTTGGTGAACGATAACAATTTAGGAACATTTGGAGAAATCTACAGTAATTTGTTAACAAAATAGCTTTACGTATCTGAAATCTGAAGGTTATGTGATACTCTTAGATATGTTCTTTAATATCTCAGTTAATTTCAAAATTTTGAAACACAAGCAAAGTAATAATAATAATAAATTGGAATCTGAACAAATTCAGCTCTTCACAAAATCCCAGTTTTGGACTCCCAGGCTGCCCAAATACTAGAACTACTCTCTTCTTCCTTCCAGCAGCCTTTCATCATTCACTTTCCACTTCCCATTGCTTATACTTTTCAAGGAATGTCTTGGAGTATCACTGAGACCATGGGCTACAACACTAATGTATCAGATACCAAACCTGATGTTTAATGACTTGAGCTATGCAATTTTTATTTCATTTATTGTACTCTGTATTAGTTTTAAATAAACTGTCAAGATTTTTTTTGTCAGAGTTCTTTGAGTTATTTTTGCCTTAAATATCTACCATAATTACTTAGGAGCCTGAAGCAATACTTCCTTTTTTTTTTTTTTTTTTTTTTTTCTTTTCTTTTTTTTCTTTTTTTCTTTTTCTTTCCCTGTTTTCAGTGCTAGGAGATTTATGGCAACGTTATTCATGAGTTCAGACAGTGGGAATATAACTGCTTTATGGTAAAGGCTATAAAAAGTATTAGAGTACCTACAGCAGAACTCCGTGTAAAAGGCATGTTGGCTTACACCATCAATCTAACTTTTAGGGTTGTTTAGATACCTTCTTTGGGGTCAGATGTTAGTTTCTGGTGTTGATTTTACACTGGTCCATCACAAAAGCCAGGCAGATATAAAGTCACTCACATGGACTGTATAGGTTGATTTCAGGCAGATCCTGGCAATTCAGGAGAATTGATTGAGTGAGGAAGACTCACCAACCAAAAGAAAAGCAGAGAAATCACCTTTGCATCCTGGTTACCTGACTTAATGTAGTCTGTACGAGCGATAAGACTTCATGCTACTATAGTGTTCCTATGATGCAGGAAGTAGTTTGTTCATTGTGAAGCAGCTCTGCCTGGTGCTTTTCCTCAGGTCTGATTCAGCATGTGGTGGTCAAGAAATATTGACATAAATTATGTAGAGAATTTTCTTGGGAATCCAGCTTGCAGTCTCCTTTATTAAGGGGGTGGACAGTGATAGGACAAGGGGAAATGGTTTTAAACTAAGACAGGGGAGGTTTAGGTTGGATATTAGGAAGAAGTTTTTCACACAGAGAGTGGTGACACGCTGGAACAGATTGCCCAAGGAGGCTGTGGATGCCCCATCTCTGGAGGCATTCAAGGCCAGGCTGGATGTGGCTCTGCGCAGCCTGGTCTGGTGGTTGGTGACCCTGCACATAGCAGGGGAGTTGAAACTCGATGATCATTGTGATGCTTTTCAACCCAGGCCATTCTATGATTCTATGAATATATGATTCTGTGATTCTATGATTAATGTTGAATTTTGCAAACAGATCCCTATGCAGATTAATTCTGGCAGAAAGTGACAGAATAGTTGATACCATCATATCCAAGCTCTGTTGTGCACAGGTGTATTGTTTGAGCCAGTTCATTATCTTCTGTTTCATGTTGAAAAAAAAAAAAAAAAAAAAAAAAAAAAGCAGTCTGACAGATGAGTTACATGCACTTCATTTCCTGTATCTGTGAACAGCAGCTGTATTAAACCCAGCTCAAATTGTCCAAATTAAATATTGGACTTGAGGTGCTTGTAGCCATTAATGAAGTAGTACACCTCAGAGTCCCGAATGGATGATTTTCTTTTTGTGTCCTAGGGATTCTCCCACCTAGTTGGTTTTGTGGACAACAAACATTTGGAGTAGGGGACTGGGAAATTTATTTTCTTAACTTTTAACATCAGCATTATTTTCTGCAGCTGTGGGAAATCAACATATTCTGAACACATACTGGGCTTGAATTTCACTGGGTCTCTTAGTTACTTACTGATAGATGCCTATTTTGCGTATGCATGAGCACTCTGGGGAAGTTTATGCTTTCTTCCGATACTAAGTGGTATTTGTTTGAGCACAAATACATGGCTGTAAATATAAAGATATAAATACAGTGAGCACCAAGCACATAGTTTGGTTCTGTTGCCAGTGGGGCAAATCTAGCAGGATGTTTTTCCTAACAAACCAGAGATGAATTTACAAAGCATTTTAAAGAATTTTAAACTCTCCTCCTTTTGTGAGAGGAAGACAAGCCAAGCAGATAAGCAGTAATATGCAAACCTAAGAGCTTGCTTTAACCAAGTGCATTAACACAACAAACTAGGTGCAGATTGCATGTTCCATTAAACTATTAACAAATTGGAGCGGTTCTATTAAAAAACACTCTGAACTCTATCTGAGCTAACTGTTTACTATCTGGAGTGGCCCTCTGGTTTTCAGGACTGAAGATTGTAAGACTATTTTATTATTATTTATTGGACCAGGAAGTTGTAGATTTAGATTATTAGTGTAGTGATGTTTGTAAAGGGTGACTTTGAAAAGCATTATTTTTCAAGTCTGGAAGAAAACTTTTCACTGAATCACAGAATGGCTTGGGTTGGAAGGGACCCCAAGAATCGTCAAGTTCCAGCCCCTCTGCTACAGGCAGGGCCACCAACCTCCAGGTCTGGTACTAGACCAGTCTGCCCAGGGCCCCATCCAACCTGGCCTTGAACACCTCCAGGGACGGAGCATCCACACCCTCCCTGAGCAGCCTGTTCCAGCACCTCAGCACTCTCTCTGTGAAGAACTTCCCTCTGACATCCAATCTAAACCTTCCCTCCTTGAGCTAAAACCATTCTTCCTTGTCCTGCTACTGTCTACTCGAGTAAAAAGTTGATTCACCTCCTTTTTCTAATCCCCTTTTAAATACTGGAAGACTGCAGTGACGTCTCCTTGCAGCCTTCTTTTCTCCAAGCTGAACAAGCCCAGCTCTCTCAGCCTGTTTTCACAGGGGAGGTGCTTCAGCCCTCTGATGATCTTTGTGGTCCTCCTCTGAAACCCTCTCCAACCGCTCTACATCTTTCCTTTCTTGGGACCTCAGACCTGGATGCAGTACTCCAGATGGGGCCTCATGGGGGCAGAGTAGAGAGGGATAATCACCTCCCTGCTGGACACCCCTCTTCTGATGGAACCCAGGATACCATTGGCCTTCCAAGCTACAAGAGCACGCTGCTGGCTTGTGTTCAGTTTTTCATCCACCAGGACCCTCCTCCACAGGGCTGCTCTCAAGGATTTCTTCTCCCAGTCTGGATACGTAACTGGGATTACTCCGACCCAAGTGCAAAACCTTGCACTTTGCTATGTTGAACCTCATTAAGTTCACATGGGCCCACCTTTCGAGTTTGTTGAGGTCTCTCTGGATGGCATCTCTTCCTCCTTACATGTCGGTTGCATCAGTCAGGTTAGTGTCATTGGCATACTTGCTGAGGGTGCACTTGAGCCCATTGAGAGTGCACTCAAGCCCATTAATCTTTAATCTCTGAAACCATATCCGCTTTTATAGAAATTTAGCAATATCTCAGTTAGGTAATATCCTGTGTCTCTTAGTGCAACAATCTATTATTTCTTACTCGACAGCTGGACCTTTGCACATGGTTAAGATATATAGGTTCACGGTGAGGTAGGTGTGACTCCTAAACTTAAGTAACTTTTGGAACAGCTTGAAATTGTTCACACTGGAGAAAAATATTATTTATGTGAGTTGGAGGCTGAGTGCATCGTTATGTTTATTAGTATCTGAAGTTCAGCAAAGATGTGTTTTCCACCTTTCTTGACTGAAGAAGTCAGAATGTTGACAATAATACGCAAGTGTAATCGTTTTCACTAAAACATCTGTGCTTGTAATCAGTCAGGAAAATAAGACAGAAGAATAAATAGTTGTCGAAGGTGAATACTATAAGACATTTATTTTTTAATCAAAGGAAAAGCAGAGTGCTGTTAAAATACTCCTCTCTTTGTTTCATAAAAAAACAGATGAGAAGGGCTGTTCTTGCTTTTTGGACAGAAATTGGAAGGAGACATGCAACTTTCTCCTGAAACTGTTCTCACTAAGTACTTCTACCGCACATAAACAATGTTGCTTGACCTTTGGCCACCAGTTGTGTTAAGTTTTCAGTAACTGTCTTAACACTGAGAGACTGTTTCTTGTCAGTAAGTGGAACAAGGTACTAAAAGTCAGATCATGCTTTGCAGTACACATTTTCACAGAGCAGTAAAACCCATGCTTGTGCTCTTATGTGTGTTAACTGAACTTGACTTAGGTTTAAACAGGAGAGGAACTATTCTATATATTTCTTAATTTCATGCCAATGGAATGGATTATCGAACTGTAATGAAGCTCTGCCTCTCTTCCTTGTCTTTGCTATGTAAGAGGGAGACAGATGGAGACAGGAGTAGCAAATGACTGCTCATGTTAGCCATGACCATTTATTCTTACTTTGAACAAAATTGCTATGGGGTAACTAACAGTGGAGTCCCACTGTATCTGATCTTTGTATCAACATGGCATATTATGATGCCAGGCCTAACCAATTTATAATCCAAAAAGGACAGGAGAGCAGCAGAAAATGAACCGTGGGATGGCATCAATGCCTTTTTATGTAAAAAATTAATATGTTTTAACAGCTTCTGAAATGAAGGAAAATGTAGGGAAAATTATGCCTTAACGGTGTCTCCTCCTCATATTTACTCAAGTGTTGGTGTAACCAAAGCCATAGTCTGAACATAAGGAAACTGTTGTTTCCAGTCTGCTGTTCTGAAATAAAACTCCAACTAAGGGAATAAAAGGGCTCCTTTCAATGCTTGTATATGACCAGGAACATAATTCCCTGTAATCCATTCTCTTTAAAATGTAGGATTGTATTAGCTGTGAAGCATGTGAAAATTCTCAGTAGAAGAGGATTGGCAGAAAACCATTTTAAATATGTTTCAGAGATATGCAGGAAGGTTAAAACTTGTATTATTATCTCTTTTTGAACAGATGAAAGTCCAGTTGCCTGAAGGACCAGAATCAGTTCTGCACAGGAAAATCAGTGTTCCTTTCTGCTATGTAATGAAGAGCAGAGTAATTCATTCTGTAGTCTCTTTCAGAGTTACTGAAATATCTGCTAGAACATGCTTATGTGTAATTAAACATTTCATACCCTCTGTCCAATTTAAACTATTAAGTTCCCCTCTGTTCATGTGAAATGGTGCCTGCCTGTGGATTACATCAGTTGGTTTTCAAGTGTTAGGCTAGGCTGCCAACATTATACTTCTCAACTTTCAAATCTTTACAGTCTTTGGTGTGAGGTTTTGTCTGTGTTGAGATCTGTAATCACAAACATGCACAGAATGCATCTTCTTCCTGCCATTTCTTGAGAGGAAGTGATGTACTTTCAACAAATAAGTTTATTCTTTGCCAACCTTAGATATTCTTTGCCACTTTCTTTAGGCTTGCTGTCTGTTCTGTTCAGTTACTTATTAGCGTGTTTTGTTATTTTGTTTAAAAAGATAAAACATTGTTTGTAATTGAAATGGAAGGCATAAGCTTCCCTGTCATTTCCTCTTGACATGGAAATTTATAAATTTCAGTGGATTAGGGAGGTGTGAATGGCAAGCAGAACTTAATGCATAGTGACAGCAGTTTCTGATATGTGAGCTTAGTTTTGAAACCTGTGGATTTTTGCTAGTAGTTTTAATGGGACTATTATCCTAGTCATAAACTATTAAAGAAAATGTTTTAAACTGAGGAATAAATCGTATTACCTGAGTAACGTAAGACCTAGGAGTGAAGAACATCCAGCTTAGGCAGTCTTGATTTAAGAGGAGGCAAACAGAGCAGATTCTGGATTGATTTACATACCTTCATGCTGAGGTTTGGAACACTGCTTAGAAATTTTCCATGTTTTCTAATGGAAGAGTAGTTTGTTACTCAGTGGCTTGGAACATTTTCTGAATTTTGAAATCATTGCAGAATAATACTGTGGGCCATGATTAAAGCAGTGCTTCTTGTAAGAAAATGATTTCATTCATGTAATTACTATGATAATGGGATGCTCATGACTGTACCAAACAACATTCTAAGATATAGGGTCAGACATATTATTTAAACATTTAATTGTTTAAATAAATAATAATAAAAAAAAGGTGCAATCCTGCAGTGCCTTTGTTAAGAATCGAAATATACATAACTAAAATCTAAAAAAGCTGTCTGGGGGAAGCAGAGGAGAGAAGAGAAGAGAGTAGGAAGGGATCTTCAAAGATCAAGTCAAACTTCCTGACCGCTTCAGGGCTAAACAAATGTTAAAGCATATTACTGGGGGCATTATGCAAATGTCTCTTGAGTATTGACAGGCATGGGACATCAGCCACCTCTCTATGTCTCTGTGAAGCCTGTTCCAGTGTTTGACCACTCCCATGGTAAAAAAAATATTTCCTAATGCCCAATCTGAACCTCCTCTGGTATAGGCTTGTGCCCTTCCCATCCTGTCATTGGATCCCAGGGTGAAGAGACTGGCATTGCCTTCTGCACTTCCACTCCTCAGGAAGCTGCAGAGAGCTGTGGAGCTGAATCTTTGAGAAGTTATGAATAAAAGATCAATTACAGTTTAAAGTAGACATACCCATTGAACGTTATCTAATTTTTGAGAACAGAATTGTGGAAAAAGCTCAGGAAAAACAGACCAGTATATATAAGCATATATTTTCAGTTTGGATTTCCAAATCTGCACTGATTTATAAATATATAGAATCTTCTACACATTATGTGTACACATTATGCCTTTTAGAAGCATAATAATAATACTTAGCATTACACAGAACTCCATGGGAAAAACTAGTCCTAGGACTAATTTCAGGGCTGTCAGTGAATTGCATTACATGTGATGTTAGCCTCATACGTGCAGGTGTTTAAGTATTTTTGTGTATTATTCTATATGTCTTACACTCATTGGTCCTCTAATTCATGTATCTTCTCTTTGTTGTTATTTTTTCTTTTCGATAGTGATATGAAGTTGGGAGGTCTTTGTTTCCTCTCAGTATACTAAATGAAAATTGGCAAGAAGATAAAAACAAAATTACCGTCGTTGTAAAAGCACACAGAGGCAGTTTATGACTCTTAGGATTGCTAGTTGCTAAGCTCTTTCAGTATTATGTTTTTATCATGGTTGAAGGATAATTTGACCTAAATAGGCACATTCAGTCTCTGAAGTGTACTTTGTTTCTAGGTAATTTGTCAACATGATTGGCTCTCGTATTGCTCACTCATGTGTAGTTTTCATTTATCATGGAATATGATCTTTGAGCTTTGTAATGTGGATTCATGGTTAAGATACATGCAGAAACAGGCTGTTGTGCTAGAAACATGCATTTAACTTGATTAGCTTCTGAGAAATACCCAGTTAAGCTCTGTGGAAGAACTGTAGACATCTTCAGAGGTAGTGTTATTTCTCCATCTGTACGAAATCTGCCATTTATTCATTGGATTGTGAAAGCCATACAAGCTGCCAGACACCAAATCAGAGAGTGGCATTAATGGTCAGTACTGATGTTTCTTTTCTCTTTTAAGAGTTATCTTATTTCCATCTAGTCATGTGCTTGAGGCTTCATGGATCACACACATCTAAAAACTCTTCTGAGGTGGCAGTTGCAATAGCCTCTGATTTATGACTTCTGCCAGAATGGAGAACTTCAGTATTCTTATGAGAAATAAATGGTCCAAACTACAAATGATTGAGTGAAATAGGAGTAACTTTTCTAAGGAGAACGTCTCAGGTGAAAGAAGTTTGCTGAAGGAAATTTCCTTGAGGTTTTTAAAATACATGTAGATATGGTGCTTAGGGACGTGGTTTGGTGAGCACGGTGGTGATGGGTTGATTGTTGGACTAGATGATTTTAGAGATCTTTTCCGATCTTATTAATTCAGTGATTCAGTGAAATGATGAGAAGAAAGCGAGAAGTGAACCAAAAGGGAATCAATTCTCTGTGTTCCCTGTTCTGTCGTAACTCAGTTTACTGGTTTAGTGCTGCCAGAAGTTGAGGGCAGTCTTTGCATTTTGCCAGTAATAGACTTTTTACACCAAATTTTCTTGCAGCTAAGGTGCAGCATTCAATCAAAGGTGGTAGTAACACCACCTGTGGTGTTACTGCATCCTCACTAAGGGAAGCAAGAGGCCTTGAAGGCAGAATAGGTTTTAGCAATCCTTGTCTGTGGTGGAACCACCTCTGATACTTTGTTAAAATATGTGAAACTTTTCCACTCCTTTGGCACAAGTACTGCTTTGCCTTTCTCCTGGAACTGTCTTGGTCACAGTGCTTGTAGTCATGAATATAGAGGCTACTATTATGACATCCTTTACTGCATAGCCCATTCTGAACTATAACAAGATGTCTTCTTAAGTTTTCACTGTGCTATATACAGGAGAAGAGCTTGTGTAGTCACTTAGATGATGATACTTCTGAGGAGGATTTAAGCCCTAATTTGAGCACACAAGTCTATTCCCTCTTGTTTTTTTTTTTTTTTTTTTTTTTTTTTTTTTTTTTTTTTTTTTTCATGGCTGTCTGCCCTTGACTGGCTTTCCCTTGGTTCTACATCATTTTCTGATTTCTGCTATGGTCATTGCTGGCACTGTGCTTACATCTTGTGTCAGTTTCCTGGCATCCTGGCACTTTGCCCTCACTACTTGCCTAACTCTTTCTGCCTAAGGCCTGTCAGTTCTGAAAGAAGTTCATAGAATCATAGAATCGTAGAATCACAAGGTTGGAAAGGACCTACAAGATCATGTAGTCCAACCCTCCTCCCATTACCGTTGCTACCACCAGCCACTAAACCATATCTCATAGCTCCTCATCCAGATGCCACTTGAACACTGCCAGGGACGGTGACTCCACCACCTCCCTGGGCAGGCCATTCCAGTGCCTGACAACTCGCTGAGAGAAAAAGTTTTTCCTTATGTCCAATCTAAATCTCCTCTGGTACAACTTGTGCCCATTTCCTTGGGTCCTGTTTGTTGCCTGGGAGAAGAGGCCATACCCCTCCTCATCACAACCTCCCTTCAGGAAGAGTGCAATGAGGTCTCCCCTGCGCCTCCTCTTCTCCAGACTGAACAATCCCAGCTCCCTCAGCCTCTCCTGATAAGATTTGTGCTCCAGACCCCTCAGCAGTTTCGTTGCCCTTCTCTGGACACGCTCCAAGGCCTCAATTTCTTTCTTGTAGTGAGAGGCCCAAAACTGAACACAATACTCGAGGTGCGGCCTCACCAGTGCTGAGTAAAGAGGGATGCTTACCTCCCTGCTCCTGCTGGCCACACTATTTCTAATGCACGCCAGGATGATTGGGAAAGAAAATTCCTTATTTCCTCCCTTTCCATGCTGAATGCTTGTGTCAAGACCAACTTCTAGGTTAGCTTCAGTATATGAGTGAAAGAGAGAAACAACAGCTTTTTGATGATAACCTACATACCCATTTTTTTGTTATTTGTGTTAATGGTAGACATATGGCTCTTAGGAGGTGAAGGATAAAACTTGAAGCTTACCTAAGAGCTGAAGAGCTTTGAAGGCTTCCATTAATAATCCATTAGTAATCTTTGCCTCCATCTGCGCAAGTGAGACAACTTCTTCTATTGCCAATGAACTTGTAGAGAACAAGTTCAGAGGGATTATTTGGCCATTGTCACACATACCGTTCTCAGAACTGACAGAGAACTGACTCAGAATTCCTAGATGCTTAAGTTCTAGAGAGATTTTCAGACACTGTAGTACCAAAACAGCTAGTTTAGGTTGTAAACCCCAACGGAGCAATTTAACCATAGGGCTATCTGATGCCTTGCTATGTAGGCCACACAGTTGCCAATAGGGCAGTCTCACTGCTTATTCCTACCTTCCCATTGTGCCAGCATTAAGCCTTGTAATGAACTGGACTGAGGCACGGTTAAAGTTCAACAGAATTTTGAGAGTCCATGCATCTAGGGGAATGGAGAAAAGTATAATGCAATTATGCAATGTGCAGAAGCACAATTCATGGAGCATCTGTTGGATATGCATTACAAGGTTTATTATTCCAGTGAAAATGGAATGGTCTCAGTTTCCTAGAGGAGTGTAGTATGGATGAACAACTGCTTGCTGGAGAGTAGTTGAGATTATGACTTAAAAAGATAATATGCAGCTGCAGATACTCATGTCTTTAGAGAGACCCTTAACTTGCACACACGAAACCATGAGATTCAAATAACTTATTAACAAATCTTAATAAATAAGGAGGGAATTAGTTTGGTATTCTTAATTTTTTTTCTGCCTTCATTAAAGAATCTATTGTTGAGAATTAAATCTTTGATTTCAATCCTTCCATATACAAACAATCCGGTTTTAACTTCAGGGCAGCATGTTGCAGGCAACACTTTGTGGAACTAGACATGCTTATATTAAATAGCTAGTTGTATAAATAGCACTTCCAGTGTTAACCATGTAACCTCCACCACTTTGTGTTTTCTATGTTGATGTCATTGCTAGCCTGTAATGTCATCAGCTATTCATCAAGGTCCAGTCCTTTTAGAAAAACTTCCCTTGCTGCAGATGTGGAGATAAAAAAGCATGTGCAGACATACACATACAACCATGCAGACTGGCCACAATCCGGAGTAACAGCATGATGGAGAGTTCTGCACTGAAATCCTTGTTTTTTCCTTTTTGGCCTTCAGAGTTCAAGGGAAGGAAAAATAAAGGCTCAAATGTGAATGTGCTCCTGTTAGCACAGGTAAGTGCAGACCCAGGGAACCACAGTCTGCATGTTTTCTGAGGCCAGATGTGGTATCAGGGAACAATATTCTGCTCTGTGGTGCTCCTTTCTTTACATCCTGAGCAGAAACTTGGCACAGTGAAGAATCCAAGTTATGAATTTGACTGAAAGAACTATGTAGCTTTTCTTTCTGAATATTTAAAGTCAGCAAAATAGAGTCAAGGGTGTTTTGCCTTTTTCATTCCTTTATTTAGTCTGTATAATTTTAGTGAGGTTAGAAAAGTATACATTTTTTATTTATTCTTGTTTTGCTTCTATCTCCTATGCATGCCAGTCGAAATAAGCACTGCTTGTGCTTTCAAACAGGAAGAAAAAATAAATACAGATGAATTACAAATTATAGTGTCCTCAGTTTCCCCTATACTCATTGATGCCTTGCCACTAGTTTTTTTAAGAAACAAACAAACTAATGTCATATGTCAGTGGCCTCTGTGAGCTGCTGAGGTGAACGTTTGACCTTCTGTTCAAGTCCTGGATGAAAAGGGTCTAGGTAGGGTTTGCAGAGATTTCTGGAGATTGGTCTCCTTCATTCTTCCCTCACATTGGCATTGTGGTTGCATTAATCATACGTTTTATGCCTGTATCTTGCTTCCCTGTTAGTGCTGAGAGACTGCAGTGGTGTATGGCTCTGTGTCAGCCTCCTTGTGCCACTTTCTTGTTTCCTAATGTTGGAAATGAAGCCTCCCTGTGACAAGTTGGCCCATCTTTAGTTAGAAGAGGGACGCAAGATTTGACCCATTTTTTGCTTTTTTCTTAACAAGGTTAAATCATTTTCTTTTATTAGCCTTTTGTCTTCTTTTGCCGAAACAGAAAGAAGAGGACTCAGGTGGATTTTTTTTTTTTTTTTTTTTTTTTTTGCTTCCTTTTCTTTTTAGCTTACTGTTTGTAGCTGTGGTCTTCCGATTCTCTCAAATGTTGTAATTGTAATTTTGTTTTTTCACTGGACCAGCAGTTCGTTTTCTTACATGAAGTGAGACTGCTGCAGGGTACTAAATTCTTCAAAGGGAACACAGAAGCCTGGTTAATGTTAGATGTTGCAGTATTTTCGTTATTCTTTTTCTATATGGTTTACCAGTGTGGTAGACACTTCCATAGCACAAGGAACTTGCCACAGTGACTGCTAGAACATTTCCGTAGACTTAAGAAATAATCCAGTAGTCCCTCTATTCCTTGTCTTTCCGGTGGCACGCCTGAAGGTATGTTGCACAATTGCCTGGAACTTCTTCTGTAGTCTGTTTTTTCAGTGTAGGCAATTGCTGCATGGCTGATTTTTTGAAAAGAATAGATTTTGGAAGGTATATTTGCAATCATTCTTTATACAACCTAAGTAAAATAATTTCTTTTACAACCACATTACAGTTCAACCCTCTTTCAAAGGTGTTCATGGAGAGGAGAGCATAGTCAGTAAGGATGCTTCTGGATGAGCTTGATGAGCATTTATTCTGAATTTTTTAACTGTGAATTTAGCTTTTGGCCTAAGACACTTTTTATCTCACACTATGATGCAAAGTTATCTAAACAGCTCTGTACTCTACTCCATTCTGATTTATTGTTTCCACCTAATTCGACTGATTTTAGATTACAGGTCACTTTGTTTAGGGAATGTCGTCTTGTTCATTACATACTCAAGAGCCTGACAGTTAAATGATGGACTAGGCCTAGATCTTTAGACTTCAATAAATTATAACAAGCAGAGGTTGAGCAGAAGTCATGCAAACATACCTTCTCCCCACATAACGTGGGAGAAGGGAAAGCAGAAGTTGCTTTCCCTTCTCCCACGTTATAATACTTGGGAGATTTTTTACTCTGTGTTTCTTGGCACTGCTTCCAGCCTGTCGTACTTAGCATCGATCTCAGCATTGCTTTCAAAGATAGGCACAGAGTCCCCTTCATGCCTTTGTTTTGACAATAATCTATGTATGAAATGTTAAAGATGATTTAATTCCTACTGAAATTCAGTGGCATTTTGGCACCTATCCACAACATAAGCATTGAAAAATTCAAGTCTACAAGCATAAACCAAGTACACTCATTAACGCTCTAAGTCTTTTGGCTACTGCCTCCTTCTCTTCTTCGTACTGCTTTCACCTAGAGTTCATAATAGAATAATTTATTTGCATTTGCATTTGCATTTTAAAAGGAGCATATTTTTCTTGACTGAACTATGCAGACTTTGTACTTTATGGGTTTTTGCTTCTTTTTTGTGTTATGAAGTATGTACATGTACTCTCGCTTCTCATAAGACATTTTCCAACAGCCTCTGTATCAATTCCATTAACTTTAATTTCCTAAACCTCTCCTTCAGGCTGTTAATAACTAACTTTCTATTTTTTAATCACTTTTCTTGAACCTGTGTGCCCTGGTCATATCCTTGGTTTGGTCCCCTTGTGAGACTTCGAAGCTTAATTACTGTATGTTATGGTCACTGCCAGCAGCTTAGTCAATTGCTTCCTGAAGCAATTCAGTGCCAAGTCAAGTATTAACTCATAAATTCTTGTGCACATGTATAATAGTAAGGCATATTTTTTTTCCACATTTTGTCCTTACGTGATATTGTTGATGGAATGTTTGGTTTGTTGAAGTTATGTATCATTACCATATGGCTAGGCTGTGTTGCCATACATTATTACTAGCTGTAATCCTCAGCTTCATTTCAACCCTCTTAGACCAGGAGAAAGACTATATGTTGGCTCTCGTTAGGCATCTGGAGTTTTCCATTTGTACCATTCCCTCCTCAGCTTTTATGGCATGTTGTGGATGAAGTGGGAATGTCTTAAAAGTTTTAAAGACTTTGTTAGAAGTCCTTAACAAAACTGGGTGAGTCCAGGAGAACAGTTGTTAAGTTCTACAATAGGTTGTTTTTATATCAACCATATAAAATCTAACAGGAACAAGCACCGGACTCTGCACTTGGGAAAGGGCAATGCTGGATATACAAATGGACTGGGAGACAGGAGCCCTTCAGAAAAGAATCTGGGGGTGCTGGCTGACAGCATGTTGAGTCTCAGTCAGCAGTTGTGCCCTGGCAGCCCAAAGGTCCATCTGTACCCTGAGGTGCACCAGGCCCAGTGCTGCAACTGGAAGAGGGGAGGGGCTGTCCTCTGCTCTGTGCTGTGTGGCCTCACCAACAGCACTGGGTGCTGTTTGGGTGCCACAATATAAGAACAACATAAAACTATTAGAGAGCATCCAGAGGACAGCTACAAGGATGATGAAGGGTCCGGAGGGCAAGGTGTGTGAGAGCAGGCTGAGCTCCCTGGGTTCGCTCAGCCCAGAACAGAAGAGCTGAGGGGAGGCCTCATTGCAGCTGCAGCTCCTCACGGGGAGCGGAGGGGCAGCGCTGAGCTCTGCTCTCTGTGACAGTGACAGGGCCCGAGGGAATGGCATGGAGCTGTGAGGGGAGGGGCAGCTGGGGGTCTGCATTCTTGGTCTGTAATAGCACTGGACTAAGCAGACTTTTCTGGAGCTTGTAATTGCCAGTTGCATAGCAAACAAGCAGTACCTGCATAGCCTAGTTCTGACTGGGGAACAAGCTTTTTCCAAAAGAACCTGATTCAACTTCGAATTAGTAGCTGACTTTGAAGTTGGTGCTACTTTGTGTGGAGGAAGGAGGATTTGCATCAATTGGCCTTAGGAGGCTCCTTCCAGCCTGCATCATTCTGTGATTCTGTGGTTTTAAGTGCAAATTAAGAATACAATAAGGCCAGCAACAGATCTTAAAAGAGTGTTTTTGCTCCTTGCAAAGATCCACAGAGCAGCCAGTGATGTAGAAGAAAAATGTGCTTGTTTTAGTAATACTTTTTTATTGATAGAAGCTGGCTTCCAAAACTAATAAATGTACAAGGTCATATAGAGTGACTCCAATTCTTGCCAGCATTCATCATCCCAGTGACTTATTCTGTGTAAAAGGCCTTTTTGCATTGATATAGGAAACGTTTTCCATGATGGAAAAGGAACTCATTGAAGTGTGAGGTTTTCATTTGTTTATTGCATTTAAAGCCCAAAACTCAGGTCTTTACTCAGTTTTGAAGCAGTGTTGATTTGAGATAGCTAAATAGTTAATGTCTGCCTATGTTTTTCCTGGGCAAGGACATCAGGACTAGGATCAAAAGTCTTTTGGTTGAGTGGGAACCAGGTGAAAATGAAGGGGATCCTCAAAATTTGTTCTATACCAAATAATCCTTCTGTGGAGTTCACTCTGCTGCCTGGAATAATTCCTTAATCTTTCCTGTGAGGGAGAATCTCTCCAGCTGCTCACAAAACAAATCAGCTCTATCAGTACTTGGTTATTATTTGCCTTTATGAATTTTCAGTTCATCCAACTTTAAAGATTTTAAGTCACTGCTACAATTCTTTAATTTACAGCTGGAATATTAAAAAGCTCCAGATAATTTTGGATTTTGGAATGCTAAGGAGTTTCTCACACTCTTCTAGTATTTCTGTAAAAGTACAGTCTAGCATTCCAAGCCATCTGTGACAATCAGCAGCATGGCTCACTCATTCTGGTTGTATAGAAACAACCTAATTACTGAGTATCGACACGTTAGCTGGCAACTTGAACAGCATCTCTCCTGCTTTAGCTTTTTTGTACCTACAATGAAGCTCACAATGGTGAGCTGCCAATACACTGCGCTGGTTATTTAAAAAACCCATATGCTTGTGTTTTCATCAGAGGCTGGCACACACCCCTTGTGAGCAGGCACTCTCAAATCAATGTCACAAATCAATATAGTTGTCAAATCAGTGTAAAACTGAAGGTTACCAAAACACAGGTCATTGATCTCGTAAGTTGCCCTGGCTGTTATGAAGTTGTCAGTGTAGGCAGATATTATATTGATAGTTTCAAGACTTGTAAAAGCACTGAGGTCTTTCCTCTGTGCACATCTGATTCCCATTAATATTTACAAAAGTTATAGGCCAAGTTGTTTGTGCTCTGTCCTTTTTTGAGTTCAAATTTTATGTTTGTAGTCTTTTTGCTGTCATTTTTTCTTTTTTACTATTATTTGATGTCATATTGCAAAAAAACAAACAAACAAAAAACCAACAAATAAACAGAAGGCAAAAAGAGCTGCAGAAAGTCACACAGACACATAGGATAAACCACAGTTTGGTTGGAACATTCTTCTGAGGACACTTAGGACACTTAGGTCTTACAACTTTCTTAGTAATATTCTCCTTTTTGAATCCCCTGTTCATTGAATTAACCAACCTCCACTGGAGCTACATTTTTCCTGTTCTGTAGAAGAATAATTTTGATTTGGCTTCCATGTATTTAAACAGATGCTGACATCTATTTATTTAAATGTGTGTGCACAGCATTATTGCAAAGCAGAAGATGTGAGGCCTATTGGCTTGTTGTTAGGATGTATTTTGGCATTATTATTTTTCATTAGTTTTCCTGTTTAATTTCATCTTGTATATCTCTAATAACAGAATGTTTTCTGTGAAGAGCTATTCCAAACATCACCTAGATTCAAAGCATGGGGACATAATGAATGCCCTGTGGGATCAGACCAGTGTTCCATCCAGTATTCCATCTGTAGCTGTGGCAATAAGAGATGCTGTCTGAGGAGAACTTCAACCTTACTGCTTCCTGTGTTGTACTCAGTCATTTGTGAGTTGTTGGACCTAAGGCCACATCTCTGCCTGTTCTTTTATCTGTTTGTGGACATAATTCACACAACCCACTTATGAACCTGTACTGTGTGACTCCACAAGTGTTTATGGCAACATGTTTATAACCTACTGTGTAAAAAACAAGAGTGCTAATCTACTGTAACTATTGCCGTCTCTAAGGCAATAATGCAGAAGCATTTTTAACACTGACCAGAAATTTGTTCTACAGAACCCAGTACAAAATGGTGATTCGTATTCCAAGGAGACTAAGATTTATTTAAAGCATTCTTGAGCAGAACCTCAAAGTTATAGAAATCTTCAGACCAGAAGGTGATGAACGTCTGTTTTAGTACCTTTACTAATGTGGATTACTAAATGTGGATCTTTTCAAGTCATGTCTACGTTAGCCTTAAGCACATCTATTTTTACTCTTTGCATTATTTTCTTTTTGTAGTAGGCCATCCTGACCTCTGTTGAGTTGGTGGAGAGGAAGGAGGCTCTGAGGGTCTGCAGAGAATTTTCTTTCCCCAAGTAAATGGCAAGGCCTAAAGATACCCTTAAAATGGGTAGCTCGTACTTAACTTACTCTTCTCACGTCCCAGGAGATGTGGGAAGAGGCATATATATATTTATATCTATACACACCTATATACCTAGCCAATATATATAATTAGTATAAGAGCTGGTCTCTGCCCTGATAAGCCTGCTGTCTGAGACAGGACAACAACCTGTTTCTGGGTGCACTGGGGTTAGTGCTGGTACAGTGTGAAGTGCTTGTTCGTTTTCTTCTCTCTGAGGCTGTTTTCCTTTCAAATCTTCAGAAACAAACAGTTGTCAGAACATGGAGAAACATCAGATTACATACTTCACCTCCAAAGGAGCACGGCAAGCTGCTGAATGTCATGGCAGCCCTAGCCAGGACCTGCCTGTTGACACAGTCAAAGGAATGCTCTTTTTAAATTTGGCTATCGCTCTCAGCTCTATTGTTCCAGTCACCGAAGGAAAAGCTTGCTTTGACATTTCAAACAAAATGAATAGCGTTGCCATGTAGCATTGTTCTCCCCAGCACCAAGGACGTTGCCATCAGGACTGCAGTCACTGCAACCTTTTTCTTTCCTGTGTGCGCTCCGCCTGCCCGCAGCTGGCTCACATTCCCTCCTGAATGTCAGGGCTTGGTTGGGTTGATGGGACTGCATGAGCCCCCTCTGGCGGATGGCTCCTGCACACTCCAGGCTCTCTCCGGGAAACGCAGTGCTTTGCCTTCTTGAGTGGTGGCCGTTCTGTGTTGGCTGAAGTGAGCGTTCGGGACTGGGTTGTTATTCTTCGGTCCTTTGTTTTTATTCCTTTAAAAGCCAAAGGCAAATTAAATTTATAGAAAAGCTTGTAACGTACAATAAAATATGACACACCAAGTACATGCAAAACAAATTAGTTCTAACAAGGAGCATTTGCATGTCTAGTAATTCTGTAGTCAAGAACATATGTATTAGTGTTTTCAGATGCAAACAGTTTTTTAAAAGAAGTTTCCTTTCTTATTTAGTACAGCAAATGCCTTTAATCGACATAAACAGAATTATTTGCAATGATCATTTAAAATTCAATTTATGACAGATTCATTTAAAAGTTCATATTTGAGAAAGGCTTTTAAAGTTACAGTAATCTGGAGTAGTGCCTCAGATTATCACCAGAGGTGAAATAAGGGGAGAGGAAGTGATCTTCTGAAACCTGCAGTCCCTTGGTTAATTCCTGCTCTGTGAGAAGCCTTTCACAGTGGTAGGCACTGGGCAAAATTGAAACACCAAATGGAAAGATATGCTACCTGTTTTAAAAGCTGCTGTGTCTGGATGTGGAAATGATGTTAAGTAAGAGAGTGGCACTAACTTCTTACACATGCCTGAGCAAAATATCGATCACGTGATCTTACAACAGGATTTAAATTTAAGAATATGTACTTTTTTTAGCTGTTTTATGTGTTTGGAGTGTGCAGAAGTTATTAGCAAATAAAAGCAGCTATGCTTAGGATGCTTAAGCTCTGCAATGTTACCAAATCCAGCTGCAGAGATTACTTTTTAGCATCAGTACTGGAAAACCTTGTGCTTGCAATGCATATTCGCTCACAGCAGATGGTAGTATCTCTCCCTGCCTCCCCCACTTTCCCTTCCATCCTTCCTTACACCTTTTTGGCCTGCCTTCCTGTCTGTTAGTCTATTTTCCAGCACTTTTCTCAAACATCACTTCCCAAATCATGCCAGACAGCTCTGACACCTCACTAGAACAAACTTCATGTTTACCATCCAGTGTGTCCTGCCTGACCTGTATCCATTCATTAAATCCTATAGATCGTACTACCTGTGAAAGAAGGCAGTTGAAGGCTCTCATTTGCCTCATTAGCATCTCTTTCTCCACTATCCTGAAGGTGCTTCTCCAGACATTTTCTCTGCTTAACTTTCTCTCTGTTTAACCTTTCCTGATATCACTTCACTTACTCTTACTGCTGAGATTTGAATAACTCATCTTACAACGTGGTGTTTGAGACAAGTGTCACTGAGATAGAGCAGCCAGCCAGTCAAGTGTGTGTCTGGACAGCCTATGTCCACAATCATGGTCATAGCTGGCAGACTGAGTGGCAGCGCTGGCAGGCTGGATTAACTACATTGGTTATTTCAGTATTCAAAGTAAGAGAGTGACTGTTATCTACACCTTTGTTATAGACATTTGGTAACTGACCATAAATCACTTCTGCAGGTTTTTTTTTTTTTTTAATTCCGCTTGGAATTCCTGATGTTCATAATAGAAATGCATTTATATATATATGCATAGACACAGGCATGTGAATGTGTTCATGTGCTCAAGCATGTGGAGGCTTTGTTAATTGAAGTTAATTTCTGCTGTTTTTTTTTTTTTTTTTTTTTTTTTTTAAATAGCAAAACTGATCTATTTATACTTCTTTGTTTTAGCTTCATCTAATGCACTGGAACTCCACACTATACAGCAGCATTGATGAAGCGGTAGGGAAGAAGCACGGCATAGCTATCATTGCTTTATTTGTACAGGTAAGTTTCATGTGTGGCAAGTGTTAGCATGCAGTGTCATTTGTGTGTGGAAAATGAGTTCCTTTGCATTTTCTTTCATTCTTAATGATTTCATAAAATAAAATAATGTATAACTTGTGGGTTTCTACTCAAAAGATAATTCTCTGTCCTGTTCTCTGCACATATGCTAAATGAGTAAATCTTGCTTAAATGGTATATTTAATGTACATTAGTTAAAAAAGAGTTGATACGTAATCAAGCCATCTGGCTGTAAGCAGGCATCCGCTCACCATGCCTGTGAGGGGACTGTCAGAGGGTGGAGACTGCTGTCTGTCTGATGTGTTCTTCTCCGTTCCAGCCTTGGCCTGCTGTGCAGGAACTGGGGAAATACATAGAAGAGAGGAGGAAAGAGGAAAAGAAAGCCTAATGACCCATTGACCCAAAAACCAGTAGTAGGATGGTGTCATTTTATAGGGACAAGCATATTACTTCGCATGGGGGAAGTGTGAGGTAGGATCACATTACTTCAGAGACATCAGACTGGGACTGTAATGAATCCTTCTGCAGACTCTCAGAAGAGCCAGAGACACAGCGACTTGAGGTTTGCTGTGGAGAAGGTGTGCAAGATGGGAAGTTGGGCCCATAATCTAATTGCTGTTGAAAATTTTTCAAGGGCTGCACCCTATAAAGAAAACTATCAGTTTCTCATTGTCCTCATGAGAAGTGGCAAACTTTTTTATCTAAATGGGTTTGTAGGAAGAAGTTTAGAATTCATGCTTAGATCAAATGGATTTTCTTGCACTGTGATATTATTAATTTGTCATATTTCATTACAAGTTTATGAATGCCTTTGAGCTTTACCTCTGTTGAAATGTAAAGGTACATTGGTTATGTCTCCAACACTCAGAACTGCTAAAAATGGAAGTTAGAAAGTTTTTATTCTCCCAGTTTTGTATCCTAGAGGGCTGTGTCATAATTGCTTATGTAAGTCACCTTCTAATTCCAGTAGAGGTAACCTTGGAGATGGTTAGAAAGTTACATGTAAGTTCTTAAACAAACATAAAACTTAAATAATACATTTTCTATTTCTGGACTTCCACCTTAATCTGAGTTCTTAAGCATTCCAAAGTGCTTTTTCATTTGCGAGGAAGGGGTTCATATAACTAAAATTGACTAAGGTAAAATAGTTTTCATCTATTTATTAAAGGAACAAAGAGAGAAGAATCAGTGACCATTTTTCCCACTAAGGGCATGAAAATATAATAGTTGTACATCATAGTTCTTGAACTCATCATTTTAAGGTTAATAAAAATAGTCTCACTGTCCTAACTGACAGGCCTTGGTGCAATTTAGAACCAACATCACAGAATCACAGAATGGCCTGGGTTGGAAGGGACCTCAAGGATCATGAATCTCCAACCCCCCCTGCCATGGACAGGGCCACCAGCCTCCCCATTTAATGCTAGACCAGGCTGCCCAGGGCCCCATCCAACGTGGCCTTGAACACCTCCAGGGACGGGGCATCCACAACGTCTCTGGGCAGCCTCTTCCAGCACCTCACCACTCTCATAGTAAAGAACATCCCCCTAACATCCAACCTAAATCTTCCCTCCTTCAACTTAAAACCATTTCCCCTTGTCCTGCTGTTATCTACCCTTTCAAAGAGTTGACTCTCCTCCTGTTTATAGGCTCACTTTAGGTACTGAAAGGCTGCAATTAGGTCACCCTGCAGCCTTCTTTTCTCCAGGCTGAAGAAGCCCAGCTCTCTCAGCCTGTCTTCACAGGGGAGGTGCTTCAGCTCTCTGATAATCTTTGTGGCTTTCCTCTGGACCCTCTCCAACATCTCTCCATCTTTCTTGTATTGGGGGCTCCAGTCATGTTTGAAATGATTTTGATATCTTTTATCAATTTGAAGGTTTTAAATTGAAATTCCATTTTTTTTTGAGAAAAGAGAAAATTCTCTTAATTTTCTAGAAATAAAAGTTACATTTTATTGATGTTCAATTATCTCCCTTCAGTAACGACTACATCATTTATAAGGGCATGTAGTGACAGGATGAGGAGAAATGGTTTTAAACTGGAAGAGGGTAGATTTAGACTAGGTATTAGGAAGAAATTCTTTTCTGTGAGGGTGGTGAGACACTGGAACAGGTTACCCTGAAAGGTTGTCAATTCCCTCTCCCTGGAAGCATTCAAGGCCAGGCTGGATAGGACCTTGAGTAACCTGGTCTAGAGAGAGATGTCCCTGCCTAAATCAGGGGGGTTGGAACTAGGTCCCTTCCAACCCAAACCATTCTATGATTCAATGGTTCAGTGATTCTGTGATTCTATTCCAAAAAGTCCCAAGAAATGAACAAATTTTTCATCATCCAGCTCCTCTTTTCTCATTTATGCCTACTTCATTCCTCACCTCCTATGTGTATGTGTTGGCAAAGAAGTCAAGCAGAAGGCTGTTCTGAGTCTTTCTATTTTGCCAGTGTTGTTCAGAGGGTAAAAGGTAGGGTCTTTGGATGGTGATGTAGATCGGAAGCAACTGAAATCAGCATGTAGAGTGAACAACATTCATGGAAACTGGTTTCTTTTGTAAGCCCCATCTTCCATACCCTAAAGACATTCAGTAAAGACAGTGCTGTGGAGAGCCAGGCTTTGGCCTGCAGAAGCCCAGAGGTGCATGGAACGGGAGGATCTGCCATTCTCCACTCTGCAGTCAGGGAAAAAACACTCCCTTGAGCCTCAGAGACAGATTAGCAGTGCCATGGGAGTAAATTCAAAAAGTGTCCGTCACGTTTGTTCATTCTATTCCCTTCTGTGTACTTTTGTGACAAAAAACTGGTAAGGACAAATTGTATCCTTGGTATTTATGTGTCACAGTCCTGCATGATTTTGAATTTACCTGCAGTAGATGCTACAAAACAGGCTTAATCAAAACTTACTAGACTTAACTGTGGCTCTTCTTGTTCTGTCAGTTTCTGTCTTCATGTTGAAGTTATTTAAATCCTGTTTAATTTTGGCTGATGTCTGTATAGGGATTTCATTGTTTGGAATTGCTGTGTATCAGTGTATTTGATTAATGTTGAGGTCGAGTAGCTTAACTCAAAACAATTTCAGAACTGAGTGTTCTGATTGACTTCTGTCTTGCCTTATAGGTTCAGAAACAGCGAAAGACTGAATTTCATCTTTGCTTATTGTATTTCAGATAGGAAAAGAGCATGTAGGCCTAAAGGCTGTAACTGAAATTCTGCAGGACATCCAGTACAAGGTAAGACATTATCTGAAGAGATGCTTCCCTCACAAACCAGAGATGAAGTAAGTGTGTGAAAAGTGTATATGAAACACTGAAACTGAAAGAATGTTTTCAGACTCCTTTATAGTAAAATCATGTGTGAAAGCCGTAGTTAAGTGACCTAAGTCAGAAGCTCAGTATTTTACAGTATCTAATACATTTTCATAGTTAAATTCCTTTTTGTGATGTCTAGAAAATTTGATCTGTCATATTAGTAACCGGTTTCAAGTACCACCATTCCAGTGATTATCAGTATGGAGTCAGTATGAATGTAAGCACTGTGACAACATGCTTAGTGAACACTAGTAACAGCATCTCCAAACTTGTGTGGCTTTTATTTGTAGAGGCAAAAAATAGATGCATTGAAGACCCTTATTAACTTGCAGTGGGAAATCAACAAAGACACAGTGCTGCCTTGTTGGATGGATTATATGTGGGGACGCTGAAGAACAGATAAAAAGCATAGCTGTATTTAGAAGCTCTGAGCACTCTCCAGAATGCTAACACTATTACCTTGGGGAAGTTACTTCCATCTCTCTGTAAAACAGAAATAATCATGTTTACCTTTGATTTTAAAGTATTTTGTGCTGTATTAATGAGCAGTTCTATTTTGGCCTGGAGAGACTAGCCATTCACTTCAGAGGATGGTGAAGTGCAGAAAAATGAGAGACTTATTAGAAGAGAGTTTAAGATCTTTCAGACAAATAATATATGGCAAACAAAAATTATATGTAATATTATAAATTCACTGTTTATTAAGACAACAGTGAAAACATCAGTGCACAGAACTCTCTAGTTTCATCATTGAAGGCAAACCTAAGTAGAGGAAGATGGTGAATAGCTTTGTCATTGTGAATGCTAGTGATTTTTGGAGGGTCAGCATCAAACATGCTTCTGAATACAAAAATTTTATTGCATTAAATTGGTGGAACGAGTATTTAATAAGTGTTTTCTGTCAGCCAAGGAAATGATCATTTTGTCCCTTGCTTTTTAAACTCATTTTCTATGGAAGTCCTGAATTCCATGTAGAGAAAGTATTTTAAGGCTGGGGCCTGGAGAAGAGCCCAACTACTAAAGGCAGTAAGTTAACAAATTTCTGTGATAATCTTAGAAGTAAAATATATAAAAATCAAAATACAATACCACAACTATTGTGTGGTTGCAAGGACAAACACAGTGATGATTAAATGATGGTAGTGTTTTTCACAATAAATCAAGGTTTCATTTTAGAAAACACACACTATTTTACCTTTACATTCATCATAGCTAGAGATGAGATTGATTTGTATTCATTTTTTCAGGGAAAGTCCAAAACTATACCCTGTTTTAATCCCAACTCTTTATTACCAGGTAGGTGCCTTTACTTATTTTTGTGTGGGTGGATTACTAGGTAATTGCAAAGGCTGAAACAGTCCTGAACTAAAGAACAGTCTAACTGCAATGCTGAGAATATGTCCCACCAGGTGATAATAGTTTTCCACGTAACGGTGCTAGTAGCAGTAGGGAAGAGGTTTCTGTTGAACTTGGGATAAATTCACACATCTGTCACTTGAGTGGAATGTGACATTGCAGTCCGTACACTGCTGGCAACACCATGTCTAGATTTCCTGATGATTTATTATCTCACCTATAGGGAGAGTGATGTGTAATCCTTTCTCTACTGTTACATGAAATAGGGAGATGATTAATTTAAACAGAGGTTTGCTTTCACTTCAAATGTAGGTTACCCACTTAACAAGTTAGTATTTTGGAAACAGTGACAAGACAATGCCATAATGCAATGGCAGTTGTATAGGATACAAAGGGTAGTGTCAGTGGGAGGCAAATTCGAATTCATATAGCCAAGAATAACAATAGGAAGCACTCTACTGTGCCTTGAAAAAAATTTCTTTTAAAAAAAATTCTATGAAGTAAATACTTCTTCATGGAATGCTTCTGAACTAAATTCCATGCCACAGTAATAAGATATTTAAACAATTTTTCAAAATAACCCATTATTTATTAAACTATATTAATTTTATCAAAGGAGTATTATTTAGGTTGCAAGGTCAAGTGCTCAGCATTTAGAAATTGCAGGAATTAAGGCTGCCTGTGCCCTTTCATAAACGTGTTATAAAACATGCTTTACCAGAAGTTATTTTCACAGGACCCATGCTTCACAGTTCCTGGTTTGATGCTGATCGAGTCACATAAACCATAACTTTCATAAATGATCTCTAACTATGTATTCCTCATTTTCTAGGTGCCCGACTTGAGATCAAGGGGTCTGATTTACAGAAGTGCTGAGTGCTTACACCTGCAACTGAAGTCAATGGAAGCAGTGCTCTGACTGCATTAAGTGCTATAGAAAGTTAACTACTCTGAGAAATCAGGTTCTAAGCATCTCATATCGAACACTTCAAATGAATAGATGCATTTCAGCTTAATCTCTCTGTACCTCAGTTCCCCAGCTTTAAAAATTGGGGGTAATCTGTCCTTCCTCACCTCACTGAGGTGCTGGAAAGATGAACTAATGTATGTGAAGCATTTGGACACTGAAGAAATGAGTGCACTTGAAATACGAAAAATAAAAAAGAACAATCCTTGTAAAAAGCAGGATTTGAATAGACCTAGGACCACATTTGGTACTGAAAAAGCCAAATGTTAGCTGCTGCTTTTAAAGATAGAGTCATCCATCTTTGCAACTAAATGATGAAAGGTTCTTTAGGGAAGATGTATGTGATCATGTCATGAGACAGTGTTACAATGCATGCACATGGTGGGCTGAATTAATTCTTGCAGTTCTTAATTTTTGAGTGCTTGACAGTGCAACTTCTTGCCATGAAATTCTGTAGCTGCGAAAGAAAATGAGACCAACAAAACAAAATCCATCCACTGAGGAGCACAGGTTTCATTAGTAAGATTTAATTCTACTGATATTCCTCTTAGCTAGTAGCAAAATGGCAGTAACAGGTTAGGTCAACCAAATAAGTTTATTTCAATTTCGAACCTCCCATCCTATCCTTATCAAGCTAGTCATAACCTTCTCTCAGGTCTCCCATGTCATGAGTGTCCAGTTCCTTTCCAGGTTTGTTTGTTTTTTCCCTCTTTTATGATCAGGCAGTGTATTCTATTTCTTCAGCTGGGTCAGGAAGTCATTTGTGAGTATGGCCTACAGCAGCAAAGGACAGCTCCATGTCATATGTTTTCGTGAGAAATGGAGTGATTTCAACTCACTTTTCCAGAGCTAGGAGACAGTAGTGCAACTTGAAAAATGTGGCACCTGAATTATGAACGGAGAAGTTTGTATGATGTGAATTATGAATGGAAAAGTTTAGTATGGATGTAGAATTTAGTCCGTGTTTGATCACCACAGTCTTTCTAACTTCAAAATGGGGTGTCTTTTTGCAATAAAGTTGTATGCCTGTCTTACAGATAAGAAATTTCAATACAGCTATGAACTTTAAGCTCCATGAAGTAGTAAGCTTGAGGTTCTACTTGACCAGAGTGGCAAGAAGAGCTCTCATTCCTCCATTCCTTTTCCAAATGTGGAGCTGGGCCCAACGGAGGGCAAGTCTAACAACAATTACTGCAGTAGAGAATGTGGAATCAGGAAACATGGAGACTTTTTCCCAATGTGTTATTTATTTATTCCGATAGTTTAAGGGATTGGGCTTAAGTTATTTGCCATTTCTATAACATGGCATTTTGATCTTTAAAATAATCAATCTACAAGGAGAATTTACTGTTATGTAATGAGTGTGTGCTCACATGTGTTCACATGAGAAAGTAGTTGACAGTACATAGCGGGTCATAAATTCACCCCTTAGATTGCTGCATACTGGCTTCATCATATGAGCAAGCTCATGGCTGTCATAAGCCACCATAATTAAAAAGCACAGTTGTCTTCTTTAATGTCATTGAAGTTCTTTTAATTTCAGATCCTCTACTGCGTGACTACTGGGTGTATGAGGGCTCCCTAACAATTCCACCCTGCAGCGAAGGTGTCACCTGGATTTTATTTCGCTATCCTTTGACTGTGTCCCAAGTGCAGGTAACAATTGTGCTTAAAGTGACCTTGGAATATGGTTATGAGCTAAAGGTTATAGTGTGCAAATATATATATCAGGACGTTATGTCTGTTCTCCGTGAAGATCCCATTAGATCAGTACATGGCTTTTCAAGTAAAGGTTAACCTTTTGAGTCACTGAAGGCAACGCAAAGGTCAGAGATGAAAAACCTTGTTATCATTTATCATCTGCATTTAAAATAATTCTTTATTTAAGTCAAAGTGAAAGAAAAGAAAGAAGTCAATGGGCAAAAGAAATTCAATTCTTTGTAATTGTAAGCTTTCAAATACCACTGCTTTTTGATGTTAAAGGAACAAGAATGCTCAGGGAGACACTACATCCTGGAGAATGAAAAATGTTAACATAGTACAGGCTAGCTGTATTGAATTGAACTATACATTGCTTACCTTGCTCTTTTTTTAGTTCTATTTTGTAATAAATGTCAAATGGAAACATCCTATTTAAATTTAATTTTATATCTATGTATTTTAAAGTGTATTTTTTATAATATCTAACAATGAAATGAAAGAAATTGCAAACCTGTCTGCAAATAAGCCCAATAAAAACAACGAAAGCTCCTGACAATTATTCTCCTGCAGCCTGTGAATCCCAACTTGAGAAATGTGGATATAACCTAAGTGAAATTGTCTAGAATCCCTGAAGCTGAAAGCATTAATTTTTATTGCCTGCTCTGGAGGATGTGCAAATAGAAGGAAAAAAATATAAAAGATGATAATTTCATATTATTTCAATTTTAATAAATTAAAGTTCTGATAGTAATCCCAGCACAATGTTTTAATGACTTATCCTTTTGAATTAGCACTGTTTTATTTTCACACAGAAAGTGAATTCTAGTTCTAATCACAGGTAAAAATGATTGCTCCCAGTAAGCTTATTTCTGTGTTAGCTGGAAGTTAAATGTATCCTATCAGTCTGGAATCTGGTATTTCCTTGCTTATGAAAGAATAAGTTTTATGGCTGCTTACTACTGAGTAGATGGAAACATAACTCTGTTGGTGATATTAAATTCAGAATAACTTTAAAGGCAGTTTGTTTTGTAACATGGCAGCTAATTGCTTGGAAATGATATGCATAAATAAGAGGACTTCACTGGAAGCGTGAAAACCATACTCATAAGACTAAGTCATTGTGTAAGATTTTATTTCATGTTAGTTACTTATTTTGTTTTCGATTCCTGTTTAATCTAGTCAATGGACAAAGGAGGGCACAGTTCAAGGTATCTACGTATGCTGGGAGATTGTGTGAAGGGTGAATGAGAGAAGAATTAAGCAGAAAAATGCAACTTTAATTAATGTATGTGCTCATTTACCACAAGACAGAATGGTGGAATGTGATGTGAAGGTGATAGATCTCCAGAAGAGAAATATTGTGCCACTGTTATTAAAACCCATTATTTGGCATTGCCTTCTTGGTTTAATTATTGAACACATCTTGAATACTTCTTAAACAGAGATCTTCACATAGATACATAGTTTATAGGGTAAATACTAGAATTTTGGTCCTTACCCAGGTTTTTTGGGGGAATAAATGGATTTGTGTTACTGAAGTACGTTGATTGGTATAAATCCAGTCCAGCGTGAGCTTCGCAGTGGTGAAGAGCTTACTAGTCATGGAGGGGCTTGGAGGACTTCACACTGCCACTGACATAGTGTGCAGCTGAGAGGTGGCTCTGGAGCAGAGAGAGATTGGATCAGACTCATGCCATGAACAGCAAAATAACAAATCAGGACTGCAGCATCAGAGTGTGAATTTCTGGAGTCCATTGCTCTTTCTGTAGTACAAGTCATATTCTGTGCTGTGAGCCTGCACTTCCATCAGAGAGTAGTTTTTTGTAAGTAGTTCTGTGAGATCTGGATAAAATGTGTGCAGGCAACTGGAGAGTAGTGTTTTGCAAATACATTTCTTGGGGAAGTTTCATTACTGAACTCTGTTGGAAAGAGATCAAGCCCTGTGTGAAAAGCTGCACCCTGCAGTGTTCTTTTTGCACATTCTTGCCATCCTTTTGTGTTTTTTATCACCTTCATTTGTCTTACATTAAAATATACAGCACAGGATTAACTGTGTTGACTACTTTTATAAGACTCCTTGCTCATGCATATACACTACTGAAATACGATTAAAGAAAATAGAAAATCTCTCCAATTGGGCCTGAAAAGGCAAAAAAAAAAAAAAAAAAAAAAAAAAAAAAGCTTGCTTATGCTTCTCTCTCCACTGTATATATTTTTTAAATAGGACATTGTGAATTATGTGCTTTGTGGTACACCAAAGCCCAGAACAAATAGATGGTCTAAGCTAGGCAGAGTAGGGATTTAACACAATGATGCAGTGAGGAGCTGTTGTTCTGCTGTCATTGTCAGAATTAACTGGTTTTGTATTGAACGGTGAGGTCTCTAGTCCTTTCATCTGCTTCATTCAAAGTCAAGTCCTCCTAAAGGACAGAAACAGTAGCTAGTATATGGAAATGGAGTGGGAGTTGTGCAAAATTTGTACAGCCTGTGAAATAAAACAGTCTGTGAAATTCATGTTATTTTATTCTGGAAAGGTGTATTGAAGGCATGTGAAATTTTCAAACAGAAGGGTAAGGCTTCTATTTCTCATGTAAAAGAGATGTTCCTAGAGAAAACACACAAATACTCTTTAGCAAATTTTTAGGTAAAACAGAATTAAGCAAAATTCAGGATCTGAATACAGGGGATTGGCAAAAACATTCTTGCAAAACCTACAAAATGTCAGCTAACTTTATTTTTACTCAGTAGAAGTAGGAATGTTAACATTGTGGAATTACCCTTTCACTTTGACCCTAAGTTTCAGTGTGAACAGGACTGCGGTCTACTGGGTGTGAGAAAACCTTCTGTAGATGGCAATTTCTGTTGAAGGTGTGTGAATATCCAAGGAAGTTCATCTGTGTGTCTCTAAAGTATTTCCTCTTCAGAGTGTACTTTATAGCAGTGACATGCAAGGGGTTGGGATAAGAAGATGAAGAATGTATAGTGAATGATTCCATATTAGATGAAGCAGTATGAGCAAGGCACAGATATTGCCTTTTCATGTGGAAATTAAATATGAAAAATAGCATCAGTACATCTAAGTGTTCTTTTCTGACAGAACCACTTCTCAAGAATGAAGTAGGCTACCATGTATGTAAGAGGGCCTCTGTCATTGGGTCATGGTGGGCTCGGTCACTCTGGTGGGCTTAGAAGCAATTATCCATCTAGAGTGAGGCTGCAATTCCTGACTTCCCTGAAGATAAAAGAACAGACATCGGGATCAGATCAGTCCTACTTTACTGACTGGAGAAATTGGAAGATGCTTTGTGAGCAAAATGTCCTGGAGAAATATTTCACTGTTGGAATTGGGGCAGAGCATTTGTAGTTGTAGTAGATAACTCGCAAATGCTGGCTTTGCCATCTGCTCTTCCCTTCATATGTGTTTAAAGTCTCTTATTCTCTAAAGATCAAACAAAAGCCAATTCCTGTAAAATGCACTGTCCAAAACAACAATTGTTCCAGACTTTCCAGAGTTGATTCAGTTTAGTGATGGTGACAGACACTACCTTTACAAAATTCATTCAATGATTTACCAGCACTTGACTCCTGAAGGCATTTTTAGTTCTGTAGCCTGCAGTGAGTTTGTTTTCAGTTTGCTTTTAATAAACAATAAAAAAATCTTCCAAAATTGAGATCTGCCTCTAAAAGCACTTTCAAAGAGCTTTATAGTTCTTTCTTCTTTTCATTTTCCAGTCTAAACTATCGACTTGTATCTCAGCTGCCAGAAGCAGAACAGTAGATATCTAAGTACAGTTTTTTGAAGAAAAAGCAGCAGGGCAAAGCTAGCCTCTAAATCAACTAAATAAGTCTCTGTCACTTCTGCAATAGAGTGGAACACAACAATGAAGGCAGTTGTCTTCCAAGTTGCAGTAAGAAAGTACTCTCTGTGGGCAACATAAGAACAAAAAGGTCATTACCTGCTGTTTAGTACCTAATTTCCTTTAATTCTGAAATCACACTTGCCTTCTCCTTTAATCCTTCAGAGTGGTTTTCATGAAGAAATTCATTCTTTATAATGTCTTAGATAATATAAACTTCAGACTCCATTTTACTATCTGTGTAACTTTGTTTTCAAGTTACAGCTTAGCTGGATAGTGAAGCACAATAGAGACTGTGCAGGTACAGAGCCTCAGCCTAGCGAAGTCAGCCTTCGAGTAGGTTTGATGTATCCAGCTTGACAGTATGCCAAAGCAAAAAAAAAAAAAAAAAAAAAAAAAACCCAAAAAACTGTAACCACCCTGTTGAACAGTAAGGCATAATGTTGCTGATAGATGCATTGGTTTTCATAGCCTTTTATCACATAGAACTTGATGCTGATACAACAGATGGAGATGGAAGCTCTGAGTCTTCCTACATCAGATTAGAGTGATAAATCTGAAAAGAATCTGTACCCCCAAAATACATTGTTTTGGAATATATGAAATGTTTTGTATTGATTTTTGGTTTTATCTTACAAATTATATTGAGCACCCACATCTACAGAACTTTTGAAGTAATATTTCATTTTTATTGTAAAAACGCATTTTTATGTATAAAATGTCAACAGACTTTCGCTAAAGCTTAAAGCCTTTTCAGAATTCTGCTGGTTTAGCAAATAATTTTAATTTAAATGAAGCAACAATTTTAGGCAATAAATAAATCACTGGAAGAATAACAAAACAATTTCCAGTTAACTGAGTTATTCCTACACTTCTTTGAAGGACCAGAATCATTAGTTTCATGTCACAACTGTGAGATTGATTTTGTGGGATGTAATCTACAATGAGTAAGAAGGTTAAATATCCCAAAAGAAATGATGAAAATGCAAAGGGTATGTTTTCCAAACCACATGTGTTAAAGTTTTTATTTTTCTCTATTCTGTTAGTGCTGACAACTATTTTTTAAACGTTAGCAATGATGCCTGAACACTCCAACTTTCAGTACTGCAGAAGTGTCAGGGAATGCTGAATTTGATCATTAGTCCCATAATGCAGAATGTATCTCATCTTCATGTCTGTTTTTTGCCTTTCAGATAGAGGAATTTCGTAGACTGAGGACACATGTTAAGGGTGCAGAACTTCTAGAGGGCTGTGATGGAATCCTAGGAGATAACTTCAGACCAACTCAGCCTCTTAGCGACAGAGTCATCAGGGCTGCATTTCAGTAGCAGAAGAGGAAAAACAACAAAAATAAATCTTTATTAATGTAAGTAAAACTTAGCAGAAAAAATCAAAATCTTGAAATAATTTTCATAGGAGGAATTTTGCCAAAGGAAAAAACTGAGTTAATTACAGCATAGTGTTATGATATGTCGCCACAATTGTAAATTTTAACACTGTACTGTTCTATTTTATCCTATGGTAACAAAGTTGATTTGCCTTTCTGACATGCTAATAATTAGGTTCTTTAGTGGCTGTGTATGTGATGTTAGTGAACTGAAATCTTTAGTAGACAGTGGTTCAGGCAGTTAGATCATAGTTACTTATTGTAGCTTGAAATTTATATTACTGCAATGGACAACAGCACATTATGCCTAAAGTTTTATGATAGATTTCTTTAGTTGTGGAAAACACTATCTAATTTCTTAGTGTTATCTCTTAAACAGGATACTAGTTCTGGCAGAATTCCTTATTTTTTAATTTTAATTTTTTTTATCCCTTCTCTTTTTTTAGAATGATGTACCTTCTAAAGTACCTTCTAAACCAAACAGTGAATCTTGTCAAAACCAGCGCAGATACAGGAGGAGACTAATTAATTAATTTCTCTTATGGCTAATTTTTCACATTATTTTATTCATCAAAGTAGTTGCTTCTTGTCCTCAGTGATGGTTTTAGCCTTCATTGGCTCAGAGACCAAGAATGACTTTGAATTCGGTGCAGAATAGCAAGTGCACCTGGGAACCTGAATTATGCACACTTCAGTTAGTAAAACCGCCATGTAGAGCTCCCCTGGCTTCTATCAATTACAACATAAATTCCCTCAGTATTCAACAGTTACACCTAAAGCTCATTGCACTTAGGTAATCAATGCTTTACTATAATGAAAACTCCAGTAATGAGATTCTTAGAGTTAAATTTAAGAAAGTAGTGAGTCAGAGACCAGCATTTATGGTTGATTTTGTAATAAATGTGGCTCCACCTTGATATCAATAGCATGAAAGTTTATCTAGGAAATGTTCAAGAAAAGTGTGAATCCTCTCACTCTTTCTTTAATACGTCCAACTGCATTTTATCATATTAATAACTATGCTACAATAAACTATTTAAAAATACAAAGCGTAAATTACTCATCATCACCCTATTTATTGGTGGAATTAATTATATAGTGACTTCACTTTTGCTATCTGCCGTATGCTCATAAGATAACTAATTTACCCAGAGTTTCACCTGGAATCATGCTGCTGAAAAGTTCTTAATATACACTGTCACAGAATCACAGAATTGTAGGTGTTGGAAGGGACCTGCAGAGGTCATTGAGTCCAACTCCTCTGCTAAAGCAGGTTCCCTCCAGGAGGTCACAGAGGTAGACATCCATATGGTCTTGAATATCTCCATAGAAGGAGTCTCCACAACCTCTATGGGCAGCCTGTTGCAGTGCTCCATCACTCTGACAATAAAGAAGTTCCTCCCTGTATTAGTGTGGAACTTCCTGTGTTCCAATTTCTGTTCTCCACTGACAGGACTCTGCCCCCATCAACTTGACTCTTGTACTTCAGGTATTTATAGACAGTTATGAGATCCCCTCTCAGCCTTCTCTTCTCCAGACTGAAGAGTCCCAACTCTCTCAGATTTTCTTTGTACGGGAGATGCTCCGGGCCCTTTTATCATCTTTGTCGCTCTCTGCTGTACTCTTTCTAGGATATAACTGTCTTTTATGAACTGAGGAGCTCAGAACTAGACACAATATTCCAGATGTTGACCTCACCAGGGCAGAGTAGAGGGTCCCTCGACCTGCTAGCTGTACTCTTTTTAATGCACCCCAAGAAACCATTGGCCTTCTTGGCTACAAGGGCACACTACAGGCTCATGGTCAACCTTTTGTTCACCAGGACACTCAGGTCCTTCTCTACAGAACTCCTCTCCTGCAGATCAGCCCCTAACCTGTACTGATACATGAGGATATTCCTTTCCAAGCACAAGACTACACTTAATCTTGCTGAACCTCATCAGGTTCCTATCTCCCCAGCTCACTAGTCTGCCCAAGTTTTGCTGAATGGCAGCATAGCCTTCTGGTATGTCAGTCACTCCTTCCAGCTTTTTATCATCAGCAAACTTGCTCAGGGTGGACTCTGTCCCTTAATCCAGATCACTGATGAAGATGTTGAATAAGAATGGACCCAGCACCAACACCTGGGGAACACTTGCTACAGGCTTACAACTCTGCACCATTGACCACAACTCTCTGAGGTCTCTCAGCCAGTCAGCCAGTTCTCTTGTACAGTAAATTCATGCCCTATCTTGGTCAATGATGGAAGTTCTTAATTCACTTCAGGCTCTGTTGTGGAGTTAAGTCTCTTTAGACTGTGCTCTGTTTCCAGCACCCAACTTCATATAAAGTTAACAAATGATCAGGCAGCAGATAACCCCTAAAAAAGATTAATAATTCAGTACTTCCAAAAATGGATCCATTAAAGCCTAGTGGGAAGATTATCTTTCCTCCTGCATGTGACAAATTATTAAATGGTCTGGGACAGTGGCCAACAATTTCATGATCTTTTGATATAGTGTAAGCATTCAATATAATATTTAGTATCAGCACACCAGAAGTTAAGCAAAGAAAGCAAAATACTAGTCCTTTTATTAATACTGTTTTCTCATTCACATATTTGATTTGGGGCATATCCCTAAGCTCAATTCTCAATTAAATGGTTCTCTACAGTCAGAGAATGTCATCACTTTAATCTTGAAATGGATGATTCAGATTCATCCAGGCTTCTGCATTAAAATTATTTCGGAAAATCATAGCAATATTAAAGTACAATTTTTCTCGGAGAATGAATAGTGCCCTCAGGCCAGTGCAGGTAATTCAAGTCTGTAACAGTGAAATTACTTGACATGCTGTCTTTGAATTTTAAGCATGAAATAGTTTCCCTTTACAATGTTGGAACTGAAATGTGAAAATTTCCCTTTTGATTTTTTTTTTTACATTTTACATATTACATTTGTTGATACTTACAAGGGATTGTTTTAAACAACAAGTTTTATCTTGGCCATGCATCACAAAATAATCTGAAGTTTTAATTCCCAAATGATGGAATTTTTAATGTGAAGTAGTAGTATATGCCGTTGGGCTATGCTAATTACAGACTTTAGGGCATTGAGAAGGAACTGTGAATCTGGTCATTGTGTACCTCACAGAAGAAATGGGCACTTCGGTCTCTACACCTGATTGAATTGTTTATCAGAAATTAATTTGGCCAGGGCTTCCTTTTAGTTTTGGGTACATCAGTCAAAAACAGTAGCAAACCAATTAAAGGCTGGAAATACGTTCCTGCTATTGATTTTGCCTCTGGGGAGGTGGGAGCTAGGTATGTGAAGTCTAAAAGGAAATGGTGTGGCTTTCATCACCTCCATTCTACAGAAAGAGGGAGAGAAGGAAATAATTTTACTATTTTTTATTGCTTTCCTCATGCTGTTCTCTCCAGGAGGAAGGTGTTGAGGAGCAATAGGTCCCCATGTAAACCTCAGACATTCTCAGAAAAGATACACTTCCTCCTTCCTAGGAATAGGTTATGACCTTCAGCTGGAGCTTCTAACGTGGACTGAATATTCCTACGAAGATCCAGTAGCAGATAGGGAAGTAATAGTTTGCAGGGTGGGACGTGCATGGTAATCCAAGAGGGAGTGTTTCTTGCTTTCAAAGAGGAGATTTTATTTGAAAGCTTTGGTATGTCTTAATTATTGCAATTCCAAACATACTGGTGGACTTCTTTTCTGACATGATGTCCCTCTGCCAAGGCTGCTGGAACACCTGTCTGAAGAGATTTCAGTATTTTCTCTTTTATTCCAAATAACTGTGGTGCAGCCTCTTGAAGAACCTTGAGAAACATTTGTTTTCTGTGACCTCCTTGCTCTGTCAAGGAAAGGAGACAAATGTTTCCATATAGGTGGTGTGTACACTAGAGTAGAGAAGGGTTGTGTAAAAGGTCTAGTTAGTTTTGACTGAATCAGAGTGCAGGCTTTATGCATGCCAAGCTCATAAATCCTCGGCTTTGACTGAAACCTTGACAGGATTGAACCCTTTGTGGCTTATGATCAAATAGCATGTGTTGATATTTGATGCAATTTGTGGTAGCTTGTTGAATTGAAGGCAGAGATGACACAATGATATATCACAGCATGTAATCCCAGGTAAAGAGATTTTTTTTTTTTTTTGGTGTTCTCTTATCATAAGAGAGACCAGATCTCAAAATAACTGCCTCTAGTTCTGGAGGAAGATTTGTTTGGGCTCACAAGGGGGTACTAAGGAAGAGGACGCTGCAGGTAGAAATTTATAGCTTCACTGCTTTTTTTAACCTGATTGACATTAGGATTAGTTTGTTGCTGGTCAGTTTGCCTCTTTTGACTCTACTTTTCTACTGAAAATGCCTGGAGTTAATGAATCTGTGAGATCTGCTTTGTGGATGTTTTTGAAATACAGTACAGACTAGCCTTCACATCCTTTTTTTAGTGCAGTTGTTGAAAATTTCATTTCTGTTTCCATAGGAAAAAAAGAAGGAAGAACTTCTTTTTTTCTTGCTTATAACCTATTTTAATCACATCCACTAATGACAAAGCCAATCAGGTGGTAAGAAATTTGGAGGGAAAGCTTGGTGCCGATTTGCTTTCAGGCATGGAAAGTGAAAAAAATGTTTTCAGTTTAGGCTGAAGAGCAGTAGAAACACAGAATAGTTGTGGTTGGAAGGGGCCTCTGAAGATATACTAGTCTGATCAACTGCTCAAAGTGTCAGCTACAGTGTACTGCTCAGGGCCATGTCCAGTTGGGTTTTGAATATTTCTATGGATAGAGATCTCACAACATTTTTGGGCAACCTGTTCTTTTATTTGACTAAAAAAGATTTTTCCTAAGCTTGAATGAAATTTTCTGCATGTAAATTTGTGTGCGTCGCCTCATGCATTCACTGGGTAACACCGAAGAGTCTGATGCCATCTTTTGTGCTTCATCTCTTAAGGTGTTTATGCACTTTGATACGATCTGTCTGGAGACATTTCTTCCTGAGGCTAACCAGTACCAACCCTCTCACCCTCTCTTATGACAGAAATCCCATAATCATCTCAGTGGCCTTTTGCTGGACTGTCACCAGTAAGTCCATATTTCTCTTGAACTGGGGGAACCTAGGACTGGACCCAGCAGTCCAGATTTCTCACCAGTGCAGAGTAAACATGAAGTATCACTTATCTTGACTTGCTGGAAACGTACTCCCTAGTGCATCCCAAGAGGCTGTTGCCCTTCTTTGCTCCATGGGTGCTTTGTTGGCTTATGTTCAACTTGCTTTCTAGAAGAACCCCCAGGTCCTTTTCTGAAAGAAAAGAGAGAAAGGATAGTGCTGTGACCCCTCGATATTACCACTAGATTTTTGGTATTTGATACTTCACTGATAGTCCTTGCTATGGGTGTCAGGCTATTTCTTGATAATCTCATGTGATCTTGGAAAAAGGTTTGCTGTTCTTACTATTCTACCAGAAAGCTTAAAAGTGGGGACAACAAATGCAACCCCTCCTAGAAATCAAATAAAGAAAACCTTAAATCTACCATTTTATTAACTTGGGTTCTGATGCACTGTTTTAAAATATGTGAATTGTCAGTATTTTCAAAATTTCTTGTATTTTGGGGCATTACATAAATACCTTTCCTGTAATGTATTTTTTTCACTGAGGTATTACTTGTGATTTCCAATAGTTTTGTTACTCTTTTTATAATCCTTGTTGCTTTATATGTAATTGATTTGATAGACATGCTTCCATTGCATCAGCGGAACGGCTTAATCTGTGAATGAGCAACATGTCTGTTTTCAAATAGCTGAATATCAGCTTGAGTTGACAGTGATACTGAATTCATTGTGGCATGCCTCTGTATCTATATCACCTTGCAAACCTAGCTATGTAAGCATGATTCCATACATATTATAATTAAATGGTTTTGCTCCCATTTACTAAGAGAAGGCCAGATAAGTGCCCAGTACTGAAGTCACAGAAATCAAGAAGATTCTTTGAATAGTAGGTAGTAAGACCTAATTCTAAAAAGTAATTTGCTTAAACAGTATGGAAATAATATTTTCTCTTGAAAGTGGTAGACTTTATTTTCAACTGAGCATAAGCAGTAAACAAAGTAATTTAATCTCCTGTTAAATTGGAGATTTAGACAGATTGGCTATCTTGAATTGACATGTCCCAGACACAGCTTATTTCATTTTCTATCCATAAATTAAAGATTGTATTTTAGCTAGCTATCTACATTACTTTGTTCTCCTGAACCTTTTTTTTTTTTTTTTTTTTTTTGCATGTCTGATTTAGAAACTCCTGAAAAAGCATCCAATTTTATGTACATAGGTCTGAAGTACAGGAAGGATTTATTTAGGGTGGGATGGACAGACACTACATGCCTGATACTGTAGAGACTGTATAATATTGTGAGGTATGAGCAGACAAGCAGAAATTGGCACACCATGAGGGTCACAGTGTAGACTAAGGAGGGAGGACAATGTGGTGACTTCATCCAGTGGATTCTGTGAATGAGTAGTATGAACTGCTCCCTTCCCCAGGACACTGAACAAGGGATCAAGGTGGCCAGTTTGGAGTGAGCTATTACTAAAAAACTAGTGGTACATTCCCCCCTTTGCATCTTTGTGCACTGTATCATGGCAGTAGAATTCAGAATATGAATGGGCATTCAAATAGGGATTGAGCTGTGGAGCTGTGCCTTGTCTTCGAGAATGGAGTTGAGGGAGGCCTGATGTTCATATTTCTTTACCTAAGCAGATCTCAGTGAACTTCACCTTTGAAAGGAGCTTCTCATTACCAATCAGTATGTCTTTACTCTCTTACCAGTAGCTTTTGCGGTTCCTGAAGCTCACAAACAAGTTGCTCTGAGGAAGTTATAGCACTTAGGACTTTTATGCTTTCCTGTTGCATTGATCCAGAGCTGGAGTGAGCTTTCAGCAGCCATGCATCGTTATGTTATTGTGGCTATTCTCTTTTTCCTGATTTAGAAGAAAAAAAAAACACAAAACCTCCGGAGATTATCAACACAAATTCTTTAGAAATACAAATACTGATTTCCTAGATGTGATGATGTGTAAATATTTATGCTGCCTTTCAGCAAGTGATTTTTCATCTGCCATTATTTGTCTTCATGATTTCAAATTTGGTGCTTGAAACGATTGGTGTAATTGTTGAGTTTCAGTCTTCAAAAGTCACACAGCACACACGGAGTCATGGCTATCAACAATACCTACTATTGTTCTTAAGTAGCATGCCCAGCAGATTGCTGCCACTTCAGAGTACTTGAGAATGTACTTACATTGGAGTGCATGACTACAGGACCGAGGACCAAACACCTTAGGCTTGTGAGCCACTCACTGTAATCAGAGAGCTACTGGAAGCATTCCAAAACCTTTGGAACATTCAGGAGATGAAGAGCTTCAGGAGTGGCTGAAAGCCACCTACCTTTTCAGGTGGCTTCCCCCTGCTTGGTTGCAATAGAAGGAAATGGGGTGTACATTCACACTGCAGGTGAAAGCTGTAATGCCAGCCTAACTTGTTTTCCCATTGATAGGAATTCTAATTCATAAGCAGCATAATACTTTTGTTGCCTGTGTGGCATGCCTCTGACACAAGAGAAACAATTTAAGGATTCAGTAGCCACAAGCAGTCCATCATGGCAGTGATCATAGACTGATCATTGTTTTAGTAGAAATATATGTCATTTCCAGCCCAGAGCATCTGTAAAGGGAGTGACTAAGCCATAAGTGAGGAATAAAATAATGTTGAGATGTACTTGTTTCCAGAGCAAGGACCATATTGGAATGGTCCTTGTTAAGTCATTTTCAGAGCTCTTTTTAGAAATACATAAATATTAGTGGAGAAATGGAAAAGAGTTGAAATCTCTTAATACACACAAAAAGGAGCAAGATATTGTGCTTCCTTTTCAAAGCTAAACAGAGTCATAGGGTAGCCTAGGAATCAAACCTCTGCTATGTGCTTCAGATAAGATACTCCACATTGACAAAAGCTCCCAAATTTCTTGGTATACGGCCCCGTATCAACACCACACATTCTTTGCTATCCACAATGCACTGTTATCAGCCTTTTTATGAAAAACATTCTGATCGTATAGTTTCCAGCTGCTTACCATAACTCATGTGTGGTTTATGCACTACTGTTTGGAAACTGATAATGTAGCCAGGAGCTCCTGTCATAAAAAAACTTCCTCACAGAATAATTATTGCCAATTTAAGCACAAAAGCATGGCTCTGAAAGCACACACACACAGAAGCTCTGCCATGTTGTATTCACTTACAGGGAAAATGCTGCGGATTGCATTGAGGTAAAGTGGTTAAAAACATAAATCATTTCTATTCAAACTGCACCTGATTTTTAAAGTGTAGAGATTCTAGATTATTATGTAACAGCTCTCAAATGTTAAGTATACTAGGACATACAAGTACATGTGTATGACTACAGACATAAAGAAGAAAGCCTACAACATATATGCTTTCTTCTACAGTGTTGTACAACGTTGCAAAGTGGGAGTACACTTTGTTTTGTCGTAATGAAATCACAAAGGAAGTTTTAATGACAATATTTTTACTCTATTGGAACTGAGAATGCAGGTATTTACAGATTTTTATTCTTACTGGAATTTGTAATTCTAATCCTGTGTGGATGAAAACAGTGCAGTGAACACATGCATACAAACTCATGCTTAACAGACAACAGTATTCTGGAATAAATACAAAACCTGACCAAGTTGCTTGAGTCACTGAAAATATTTTTGTAACTGATAATTCTCACTCAGGGAGTGAGAAATGTGTACCAGAAGTGAATGTTATTAGCTGTATTTTATCACTAACTCCAGATTTTGTGGCAGAACAGTGCTACAAAGCAGAACTTTCTGTAATTTTTAAAGCCTTTTTTATCCAATCCCCTGAGCTCAAGAGAAGCAAAGGTACTTTTGTTAGCTTGATATTGTTAAACACCCACAAAGCTAGAAGTACACTCAATAAATTATGAACTTCATGGAAAGAATTGCGAATTGTTGGAAGAAACATAAAGGTTTATAAGGTAGTGGGATTTCTTTTCTGAGATGCTCTGAATCCATGCTTGGTAATACTTTCAGGTGCTGACTTTAGGAAAATGAAGAATAATGGTAATGTGTAGTCAGTGCTGAAAGTGATTTTGCTACTCATGTCCATTGAAGTTTTTTTTTAACTCTTAATGAGCTTTTTAGTTTAGCTATTTTTAAGAGGGAGAAGACAAGATGCTTCTAAGAAAAATACAAACACCGTGGAGACATTGTATATGACAGTAGTGGTAAGGAAAATGGTAAGACAAAGGAAGATGAAAAGCTCTCCAGAAAGAAGATCGACTACTTTTAAGTAGCAGAAGAAAGTTTTTGATCTCGTATAACGGTTTTGGCCTAAGGCTGCTCCAGTGTGGCATCTTATTTCCTCCCTATCAGATGAAAAGGCATGTTTTCATGCCCATCCTATTTCATTTCTTTGTATTTCATTTATATGCACTTTTCCTGCACTTCCAGAAGACTGAAAAGTAATCTTTTTTGCTGAAGTTTTCTTCTATCTTTTTTCTTTTTTAAAATATGTTGTATTACTATGGGAACCCTGGAACCTTCAGTTCTTAAAAGTATACCAAGCTTGGCCCTGATCTTTGCTCCTCCTCTGTTCCCTGTTTTTGAGATAGTTACTGTCTTGCACTTATTCCAGTTTCCTCCAAGAGACTTCATTCTCTGTGAGGAATCTACGTATGTAAAATTGACAAACACAAAAATTAGAAGTAAGTATTCTTAGAAACATGCATATATTTATATTTACATTCTCAGGATGATTTGTGGATTTTTATTTACCTTGTTAATATTTCTTTGCTTTAAATCATGGGTATTCTGATAGACCTCAGATTTTCCAACAATTTACTCATTAGAGGATTCCATCAGAAGCATTGGAGCTCTGTACTCAACCCAAGCAAAGGAGATTTAAGAGGCAGAAATACAGTCTATAAACAAGTAAATAATCTAGGCAGTTTTCTGATTATAATATACAAGCACATTTGTGCAGTTTTAGACTAAGTATTACGTAGGTCGCTCCAAACATAATGCCTCCTTTTTATTTCCATGGAAACCACAACAGATACAAAAAGCACAATAACGCAATTTGATATAGCACATTGTTAGTTTTAAAAACTATTTTTCAGCATAGTCGCCACCGTTATCTATGCATTTTCACCAATGATGAACAAGAGCCTTCATGCTGCTCTTGTAAAAATCTGAATAAGCAGAGGTGACACAGTGTTTAACAGCTGCTATGATGACATAATTGCTAGGAAAATATTGCTCATGCAGTGCATCTTTCATTGGCCTGAACAAATGAAAGTCAGAAGGTGCCAAACAGGACTATGCAGTGCATGGAATAGGACACTCCAGCCAGAGTTGATGATGTGTTCTACAGTCTTCAGACTGGTATGGGGCCTGGTGTTATCATGTTGCAGGAGGAAAATTGTCTTCTTCCCTGGCCCAGCTCTGGAAGTTTGAGCCTTCAGGTTAGTCATCATCGTATTGTAGTGGTCAGAGTTGATGGTTTGTCCAGGTTTCAGGAAATCCAGAAGCATCACCCCTTTCCTATTCGAAAAGGCAGTGCACATCACTTTACCTGTTGAGGGTTGTGTCTTTAACTTTTTCTTCAATGAGGAATTCACACATTGCCACTCCATGGACTGATGTTTTGACTCTGGCTTGGAGTGATAACACCACACTGCATCAACAGTAATGATGAGATCCTGGAAACTGTCACCTGCAAGCTTGTATTCAATAGGTCCTGACAAAGTTGCGTATGATGTTCTTTTTGTTCCTGGGTGAGCATTCATGGGATGCACCTGGCACAAACTTAGCAATATTCTAACACTGCCACCTTGTTTCTAATGCAGTGAAGTCGATATTTGAATTTCTACAGTTCCCTGGTCATAATCTGCTGATTTCTGTGGATGAGTTGATAGAGACACTCTTCATTTTGTAGTGGGACAGCTGTGCATGGCCATCTGGAAGGTGGCTTGTCTTTCTTGTTGCTGCTCGCACTGCTGAAGTGTACCACCCATCACGTCACTGTGCTCACATCTGCTGTTTGGTCTCCATAAATGTTCAGCAAATGTCTGCTGATGAATGCCAATGGGTACCATTTTTTCTACATGGAGGATTTCAGTGACTCTTCTTTGCTTCCTACACACTTCCATGTCAGACGCCATTTTGTCAGTCTGCACTTCTGCCGTCTGACACAGTAACAAAATGTATTGGAATATTGGCAGGGAGGTTAAACCTCTACCACGATACCACCAACACTGCCTCTGATATTGTGGGCCAACATCTTAAAATGGGAGGTGTTACTTTCAGAGCAACCCTCACACATTTGTATGAACTCTTCAGAAGAGTAAGAGAAGCAGGTACCTTCATGTCTGCGTAGTAGGTAAGAGTGTGTTACTTGGTTGTATGTGTTGTGGAACAGTGCTATTTTAGCATGGTAGAAAAATTAGTCTTAAATGTGAATAAAGGGTAAACATGAATAACAACACCACCAATATATACAATTAGTCTTCTGTTAGATTATACATTAGGTATTTTTGTAACAAACACAACTGAAATCTTCAGATTGGCTTGTAATTAGGCTCCTTTCCAAAAGTAATCCAGTAATACAATAGCTGCCGAAATTGCAGTTCAACTTAATTTCACCGACTTTGATTTTTGGACCAAAAGCATTAAGCTTGAACTAGTGAAAAATGTACAAAGTGTGCATTCAATTACGGAGTAATTAGACACTCAATCACCCTTATATCACACTAGGGATTCTCCAAGAAAGAAAAGAGATACTACTTACTGCAGTGTATAAAACAGTTTTGTTAATTAGTTTAGCACTAATGGAGATTAAGAAAGTGTCACTTTGTCAAAGCATTAGTTTGCCTGTGTAGAACCTTAAGAATGCAGAGTTTTGGTTTCTTTTGAGTTTGCTGAGCTTCTGAGCTTACTTAGACTTTTCATCTGATCCAGTATCTTCTGTCCACAAGAGAAACCTTTCTTTTCAGGAAGGGTTGGTCCCTGCACCATCATATCAGTAGCCCACTGAAAAATATGTCAGAGTCTGAGAATAACTTGCTGTCACTATGCGTTTTTTTTTATTATTATTTAAAGAAAACACCTTTATACCAAGCCCAAGGAAGAGCTGACAGTCCTCTGTGCTATTGCATAAAGTATAACTATGGCTAAAATCAACTGCTCTGTAAAGAACCTACAGTCTCCCTTAGAATGTAGCCACTAGAAGTGGCTAAAAGTTCTTCAAGTTGATCATCAAATGATCCTGCTGCCAAACCTCATGGCTTTGGGTGGTGTGTTGTCTGTGTAGGAAGAATACAGAAATCATTGCACACTTTGTCCTGCATGCAGACACCTACTCCTTGACAGTGTTGTAGGTGACTGGCATCAGCTATGCTCCTGTTCTCCTGAAGGAAAAGAGTAGGAACACTCTAGAGATGTGCTGACTATTCCTGTAAGTAGTTGTAGCCCCAGGTAATCGTTTGCACCCAAGTGCTTATGGATTCCTTGTGTATACATTCTGAGTGCTAAAATAACTTCAGGAAAAATGAGATTGCTAGTACAACAGGATGAAATGATTTGTCATTCTCATACTTACCAGTTCTGTAGTGAGGCAACCCAGCAGCTGATTTCCTAAGGTTGTGCTGTAGCACATGAGTATGTGTTTGCATGAAGCCAAATATTAATTTCTCTCTACTGCTGATGAATATGAATATTACTGCTATTAGGTGGAACAAAATGTGCCATTGCTTTCAATCTGAGCCCATCTGACACCCATGAGGGCTGTGTACTCAGCACTTTCCTTGGTAGGGCCCCTAGGGTGGTAAATGGTAAAAAAAAAAATTCTGTGTGATAGTGTATTTTCCTTTCTACTTACAACTATGCTCTCCACGTTAAAATCAATTACCTGATTGATTCAGAAAGCCAATTGTATAGCTTTGTTTCAAGTTTACCCCTGCACTTAGCTTGGCATTTTTTATTGCCATTTCCTCTGCTGCTATTAAATCTTCCAGTACTGGCTTTACCCTAAAGGAGAAGAATCAGGACCATTATGTCCATGAGGTATATACCCTGAAACTGCCTACACCTGCTGTCGATGAAACCCCTATTTTAGTTTTCCCTGTCTCCTTGGCTGGACCTAAACATGCTTTCAGACCCACTGTGGAGGAATTTCAGTAACATAATTGTTCCATTCTCTTTTCAGAGAGGGGGAAGACAATGCTCCCACAGTGCCCTTGGATGAGAAATGGAAACTTTTGAGGCTGCTGCTTCAGTTGAACCACAAAGCCTGTATTGTTTGTCTTCATCTAATTCAGCCTTGATAGACAGCTGTGGCAGTTGTTCTGTCCACACAGTCCAGTGAAATTCTGGGAATGGGGCTGTACATTAAAAGAAGAAAACATTAAATCTTCCAATTTACACTGTTAGCTATTTTTAAATGGTAACTATCATTGCTTATGTAATTTCTTTGCAGTAACATTCAGTAGTGGTCTATGATCCAAATAGTACTAATTTTAAGCTTGATATGAATGTTAATATATATAGAAATACTCGTTGTTTTGAATGTTACATTTAATTTTATTTTGTAGCATCTCTTGTGCTGTCGGTAACAATCTTTTCTGCAGAGGGGAGGTGTGTTCTGTAAAGCTAATAAAACCATTGGTTGTTCACAAAGTATTATACAAATTCAGAATTCATTTTTGAGCAGAAATGAACACTTCTCTGCCAAACCTATGCACTTAGCATGGCCTAGCAGGATAAAGCTGAATGATATTTGCATTATTAGGAACCTTATTTGGATAAAGAACGACTTTGAAATAAGGAAAATTAATTGATATAACAGCAAACAGAGTCATGGAATTTTACAAAGAAATGTTCGTTTCAGGCAGAAAATTATCAGCCTTTGTTCTCCTGTGAATTATGACAGTTCCATTTGTTTCTGCACATGGCTGAGGATGGTGGTCTGAGGCCCTTCTCTGCACGTCCCGAGCTGCTGCACAGCATGGGGACTGCCATGCTGGGCGACACATGACACAGCTCTGACAGAGCAAAAGAGAGAGAGGTAGCCCAAGCCTGCTAGACAAGCTCTTAGCTTACAGTTCCTTCTAAACACATAGCACTGAAAAACAGAGCGTCATGTGATGGGAAATAGCTTTGGTCTCCATGGTTTTCATTGTGGTCCATTTTGCTAGCACGTTTATGGTGAGACCTGTGTGAGTGCAAGAATGCAGAGGCATAGATGGCAAGCTCCAGGCAGGGCACAATGGAGATGCAAACAGAGGTTCACAAAGCAGAGGTTACTCCCTGGGAGCAGATCGGTGAGTCATCAATCATAAAGTCATCACCATGCAGTGTTAAATGTCATGTCACGAGGCATGCTTATGCCATCTCTGGAAGGGCTGCTGCTGAATAATGAGTTACAAATTCTCAGAGTCATATATGTGTATATTAGGGACAACAGAAACAATAGGAGAAACCCACACACTGCATATGAACATGCTGCTCACCGGTTCATGTGGTTGTAACTATGTGTACTGCAGGAATGCGTGGAGAGACACACAGCTGCCCTTGGTATTGCAATACAAGCATGTAAGTCCATTGTGAAGTCCTCGGTTTACGAGGATTAGTAGAGTTGTCATTGACAAATTGCTCTTTGAGCCTATGGAAACTCATATTTCTTAGAGTTATGTATAAGAATGTTCCTCTCTATCTTCTGCCCAAATTTAAGAAAAGTTTACATGCATTACTAGTCAAAAGGCTCAAGATAGCAGTGCTGACCAAAAATATGCTTTCTATCTGCAATAGCCCAGCATTTATGTCAAAGTAGCAGCTTCAATGGATGCTGTCCCTCTTCCATCTGCAGGGACGCAGTGGTCCTTATGTGCCCCTTCCAACTTGGAATATTCAATGATTCTACAATTCCTCAATTGAAACAGTAACCCAACCCCATAGCCTAGCCTCCTCCATATTTTGCCATGGAGCAGGGTGGAGTGTCTGCCTAAGGATTGCTGTACGTAGTATCTGGTCTGCAAAGGCTTGGCCAGGTTGTCTGCAGATATTGACAGTTACCTGATAATTTGTAGTTGTCAGGTTCAACTCTGAAATCTCTCTCTCTCTAAAAAAAAAAAAAAAAAAAAAAAGGGAAAAAATATCTGCCACTTGAGGGCGTCTTCCTATCTCTTTGCATCAAGTAAAGAAAACACTCCAAAACTGGAGTCAACTAGACTATGAACCTGGTGGTTCCTGGCGTGTACATCTAACTCATTCAGAAGATCTTTTCCCTTTGCATGTGATGTATTATTAACCACTGGGTATTTACTGAAAGAAACTGTAATATTAATACGGCAAATATTGACGTTATGATGAAATCTGAAGTAGTTTATCCTCTGAATAAATGTGTTCCTTATCTTGGAGCTGGCTGATATTATTCTGGCTGTGAAATACACATACACAGCAAAACAAGTGATGTAATGTCTCCACCAAAAAATTGAAGTCCATTACTTCCCTTTCCTGTGCTCCCTTCCTGTGTTTGCTGTTCTTTCCTGCATTGCCTTGGACTTTGAAGCCTGAGTGGTATAAATCTTATTACTGAGGAGCTGAGGCTTGTAAACTTGTCTCAACATTTGTGATTTTTTTTTTAAAGGCTTGGCTTAAAAAGAAATGAAAAAAAAAAAAAAACCCACAGGTAAAAATACTTACAACTGTATTCTGTCTTTAGAACCAGATCTAATTATAACAAATTCATTCGCGAAAGGCACTCCTTCTAATTACAGGGCGGTCAACCCACATTCGTGGTGTGTTGGGAAAAATTAAATTAGTCTTTCTGGTTTCAGTAGGAATCCACAGGGAGGAATTTGCAGAAAGGGCTCTCTGTGTATTCCTTCGGTTACACTGCACCCCTGAGAGGCTTTATGGAGTGTGGCGAGGCTCTGTTACTCTGCAATTAGAGTTCCATATGCCTGCCTTGTATTAACATTTTTAAGAAATCATAAAAATTGATAAAGGTGTTCTAAGGGTAATGTAAGGCCCTCAATTAATAATGTCCTTTCCAAGTCTACAGCCACTAAAATTCTCCTAATTAGCTAGCTATCTGCTCTGGAAGTGTTTTTAAAGGTAATTATTAGTGTCAGTGATGCGCCATATAATTTTAAAGACTTATTCGATATGTGAATTAGAGGTTTCCAGGAGGCATGGAGGCTAGAACAAATTCACAGGTAGCAGTTACACACTTGATCCAGAAAATTATGATATCATACTTAGAAGAAGCTATGTGCCTCATAGGCAAAAGCTGGCTCTGCAGCCTTCAGGTAAATTTTAGGATAATAGAAAGAAATCCAGTTCTGGGGAGAAGACAGGTGAGGTGGTGCAGGATGTTCCCGTGTGGTTGACCTTCCCACTGCAGGTGATAGGCTCTTTGGATTCCTCTGTAGTTTTCTGAAGCTCTGAAGGAACACTTGGAGATCTAAAGCTCTTCACTAGTGTTCAGAGCACTTTGAACTGTGGGCTGTGGCCATGTTCTGATCAGATCAGATCTTTGCCATTTGTTCATCCTCCATACAGCAGCACTGCCTGCTGAAATGCCAGGCAGCTGGAGAACCATTCACCACATCTCTCGAGACTGGACCTTTTAGAACGTGTTGGAAGGGTTTAGGTGCACATTTATTTATGAAACTATCTGTGTAGCTATGTATGTTAGAACACATCTCTGTGTCTATTCGTATCTTTAGAATACTATACGTAGAAAAACTGTTCTAAAATGAAGGTTAAAGTTTCTAATTAAAGCTAAGAAATACCACTATGAAGTATGTGCCTAAAATCAGTTCACCATCACTGTACATATTCAGTTGGTGTTTGTATGATTGGATATTTTCCCCTTTTCCTGATGTCCAAGTCCTGCTTGCTTCTCTTTTCTCCATTATTTGTTATTTAGTCATAGGTCCTTCACACTGGGTGATGTTCAAGACTTGTTCTAAGGACATAATCATTAATTTTCTCATGCGACTTAATCTCTTCATTTGAATGCTTCAGCTGTATTAATGACTTTTTCTCTCATTTTTCACACGCCTTCTATCCTGTATCGCCCATCTGAGAGACATTCCTCTGATCACAGAGCTGCTACCCATACAGTACCAGGCATAAGAAGTAGAGCAGCCAGCTACTTTAGAGAGAGAGACTCTTCATATGGCCCTGTAACACATGTGGTCCTTGTTCATGAGAACTTGTTATGACTTTATCTGCTAAGTTAATTACCCAGCATTGGCTCACTAGTCAGGTTACCTCTTCAGCCTTCTCCCTGGTTAAGTACTGATTTCAAATGCAAGGTTTGTTTTTCAGTGCTGGGTCATTTCAGTGGCCCTTCTGTCCAGTATCTTCAAATCCTTCTCACTGGTGTTCTTACTGTGCTGTATGCAGAGGCAGTCTCAGCTTTTCATTTCTGCTTGTCTTCCCCAGAGCCTGACCTCATCTTGATTCAAAGAGACCCTGCACCTCCCCAGATATCAGGCAAACAACAGGAGATGGGATCTGAGAAAAGGAAATATTAGGTAAACTTTGAAAGAATTTGCCCTATAAAGTATACAGTGAGTTACTTAAGCCATGAAAAACAAAGAAAAAGTATAAAGGTAGCAGAGAGCAAAGAGAGCATAAAGAAATTTCCTTTAATGTACTTTAATCTAGCAGAGATGTGGTTGGAAATATTCCTTCTCTATTCCAATCTCAACTAAAACTCATTGAATCTGGCTCATTCCAGGTGGAACTGGCCCATTTGGGGTGAAAGTGGCCCATTTAAATGACAACCAACTGCCAAGTCAGTGGTTAGAAGCTGCATCCAGCATGCCTTGTTCCCAGAGTCTGCTGTTCTCATGTCCCTCTCCTATCAGCACCAGGAAAATGGCGTCACAGGGCAACCCTTATCCCAAATGTCACCTCTTCACCACATTCCCTGTGGTTTACTTTTTGTTTCCCTGGGAAAACAGTGAAGAATTAAACACGCACACCACTATTTTGAAAAGTAGAGCACTTGAGAAAGCTGGTGATTCAAGCACGTAAGTATTGTTTAAGACAATGGTTATGTCTGAGATGGAGATGAAAACATCTTGATCTTACATAGGCATAAACTTCTTGCATCCCTTAGGCTTTAATATAAATATACACTATAAACAGTTTTTTCTGAAGTGCCTCTCATGTAAACATCTGACAGTGGTGAGCGTGAAACAGATGAAAGCTCTGATAAGGCAGAGAAACACATAACTGCATATGATACATGGTGTCAGCAGTATTGTAAATAGCACATATAAAGTAATCCTGGAAAATATATGCTTAACCTCATGTTGTGAAGATACCAGATTTCTGCTCTATAGGGCAGCTGGAAGTGAATTTCATTATCTTGAGTCACAATTAGAAAAATGTTTGATCTCTTTACTTGTATAATCTTATGTGTGGCTGAGCAAAAAGAAAAAATGCAAAAGAAAGGTAGTGGAAAGATTTATTCATGGCTTAGAAACATGCAGTAACTCACAGAGATAAGGAGATGTTTACTCAAGAGACAAATCAAAAACAAACACAAAAAACCCTGAGAGCTGTGTGCTCTTGGCAGCAAAGCCAGTAATGATTATCAACTGCATGAGTCTCAGTGTGAAATTACAGGCTGCCATTTACCAGATGTGCCGCAGCATTTTCAACCTTCTTGATTTCTTGGCGTTGTACGTTTTGCCCACCCAAGCCCCATGCAATTCAGAACAATGTCCTAGAAAAGCATGAGGCCAGAGCATCTCAGAACATCTGTACAAGGGCCACACTGAACGGCAAATGGACTTGAAGAGCCAAAGAATTTGTTTTCAACAGAATCTGTGCTATCTGGCCTTCAGATGATGATGTGACTGGACAAAATTTTTACAGGTGTCCCATGAAGATGTTTAATTGCACTATATTATCCAGCCACTAGATGTCTGCATGCTATAGAGCTTGAGGCAGGTTTGGTCGCCGGCAGGAAAGGCAGACAAAGAAAATGCAGTATCTGTGGATGTCTCTCTTTGTATCGTAATCCGGCATCTGTTTTTTTTTCTGACCTATGCCCCTTGTTCAAGGAGGGAGAAGAGATACTCTGCAAGAAGAATTATATATATATGAAAACCGAGTCAGGTTTCTATTAAAAATGGAAACAGTAGATTGAGCCATTTTCAGATTGCATCTTCTTAAATAAAATTCACATATAAACGCTGGAAATCAAATAAAACAGCCACACCTGAGTTGGTACAGATTCCAGTGAAGTGGGTTACTTAGCTGCACCAGCAGCAGCAGCCTATAGCACAGACACGGTAAGTCTGGCTGCGGTAGTGATGTGAATGTGGATGCCCTTTCTCCCAGCAGTTCCTCAGGGCGCAATGATCTGCTGCCCTTCCCAAGTGCCAAGAATCGTGTGGGAAAAAAAAAACAAGCTTTCAGAGCCTTTGCTGTGGCACAGTGTGAAAGTAATGGATCATTTGCAGTGTCCTGTACTTCCTTCATTTGAACTCTGCCTCCTCTTCCAAGGCCTCTGGACATCTGTCTGACGTTGATTTCTTTTCCTTGCTCTAAGATACAACCTCCTCTTGCTGCTCCTGGATGCCTTCCCCTGCTGCTGTGGTTTCTTTTTTGAATGCAGATAGTAGTGGGTGGTTGCAGAGCACAGCTGCTCTACATTGGACGTTGTGTTGAGGAACGTGGTTTAATGAGAACTATTGGTGATGGGTGGATGGTTGGACTGGGTGATCCCATGGGTCTTTTCCAACTTTGGTGATTCTATGATTCTATGATTCTATACATGTTCTACTTGATATGATATTATTTACAGTTTCGTAGAAGGATTTGAGCCCTGTCTTGTGTTCAGACTTTCCTTGCTTCTTCACAGCTCTTGGTTAGTTAAACAAGTAACAGTACCTAAATCCAGTTTCTCATGAACAAAATTGAGTCTAATATTAAGGATTCAGTCTCATTTTAGAGTTGATTACCATAATTGTGGTTTGTGTTCCATCACAATCAACTGTGCTTTTAATCACTAATAGACCAGCAAGAGCTCCAAAGCTCATTTCACACAGTTTTCATTTGATAAATGCAGAAAAGGAAGACCCTTTCAGGGTCTTGTATTTATCAGGTGCAGAAACTTTCTTCCACTGTCCTTAACGAAGTGTCAAATTCTGCCTCTGTGGTCTATGTACAGAGCAGTGAGGATGCTTTTCTCTTTTTAAGTAGAGGTGCAACTGATAGGTTGCTTATTGCTTCTTTTTGAATTAGAGCTGAATCCTGTTGTTGTGTGAGTGCTAAACTATGTGCTTCGTTGAATTTGTGCTCTGCAACTCTCCTTCTTAATTCACAAGAATCCTGAAATTATTTGGGGGCAGATGAGTTGCCTTGAGAGAAAAGCCAACTGTGTGCCTAATCTTGGGGTCACAAGAGTAATCTGAAGCACTTTGGGGGAGGGTGAGATGGAACCCTTTGCTCTTCCTTCTCCCTTTTTGTTCTGTGATTAAAATGTGAATCATTAAAGTGTGAAAAAGCTCATCAAATGTAAAACTTTTGTTACTGATGACAAACCTTGGAAGGTCAGACTCCATGGTGATTTCTTGCTTTAGCTATAGGTAATGAAAGGAAATGTATCTCCCTCTTCTGTTCAAAGTAAGAAAAATAAATATTGATGCTTACATTGAATTTGTGAGCAAACAGCTGGAAAGATTACCCAGTGACTGTGGGTGAATTTGGAAATGTGTATGCACTTGCAGGTTCAGGATGTTTAATAGACATTCTTCTTTTACCTTTGTATATGTTCCTTCCATTAGCACAATCAATTTTCTTAGGAGAGGCAATTCTACAGCTTAGGATTTTTATTTTGTTGATAGAAGCATTCAAAGTCTGGCTGCAGATAATGCAAAATGAATGTCCTTCCTCTCAAAGGTACACAACAAATACAACTTCTGTAGTCATACCTATCATCTATTAGAAAAAATTCAAGCAGCTCAAATCTAAAGATGTTCCACCAGAACTGTTCCATGCTGGTACCCGACAACAAAGCACAATTCCAAATATTTAAAGCTTGCTCCAAAATGCGTTTTGAGCACCTGACTTCCTTTTGAAAACTGCTGAAAAAATTGGTTCCCGCTAATTTCGCAGATGACGCAGATCAAGAATTCTGCAGTAGAATATTGAGCATTTTCTAAGAATATTTTCGATTGAATATTCAAATATGAATATATTTCTCTTTGTAGAAAACACTGAGTGGCTGAAAATAAACTGTTTCAAGAAAAGATTTGTGTTTTGATGAATTTACACATTAAAACCAGCTGATTCCTGAGCAGGCATATACTGTGTCCAGGAAGACAGGAAGCTACACTTGATCTGACACCCTGCTCTGCTGTGGCAAGGAAATCACAAGTCCATGCTCAACCAGTATCACTCAGACACAGTGGTAGGTCTTCCACATGACAGCTGAAAACACTAAGGATATAAGCCAAAAACGGACCTCTGAAGGTTTCCATCATCCTCGGCTGACTGCTGGGAACTTCTCAGGTTTGAAACCTGCAGGAGCTGTGTCAGGAGACAGCTGAGGTTCGGGACGCCTTGCTCCATGGTAGGTTCTCCCATCTCACCCTGATCTGGGACACGTGGGTGGCTGCTCCTTGTCCACTTGGGCAGCCGCTGAAGCCCTCACACTGGGGTGTGCTGGTTTCTTTGCTTTGCCCACAAGGAATGGAAATGCAATTTTGAACATTTCTACTATTTTTTTCTGAGCCAAAAGGGACTTCTTCTTTTATGTCAGAATACCCTACATTATTGAGATTTCAAAGTTCAACCAGTTTTAACTGTGCTGTACAGAACTTTTATTTTATTTAATTTATTTAATTTCTCTGTTCATTTAGCCTCTAGTGTCTTCCCGGAGCAACCTACTTTCTACCTTTGTTTTTTAAGTAATTCTTTTTATTTCTCGAGGAGAGAGTAATAAAAAAGGAGTGCTCTTTGAGAAAGTATTTGGCAGTCATCTCATAAATGAAGGGAGTGATAATGTGTGGTTACATTATTGTGCATAAACATCAGAGACTTTGTGATCCTGAATACACACCTCCTCTTACTAATTATCCAGTTAGGTAAGAGCAGCCTGTTATTTACTTTGATAATCTTTTTCTGTAGAAAGATATCTATTATGCCTTCATCAGTTTGCTTTTACAGATATTTATTTATTAATAATGCTGCTTTCTTGCCCATTTGTGAGAAGGAAGAACCCAGATACCTTCAATTTTTGGCATACTCCTTGAACTAATTTTACCCCGCCTACACTGCCTCTACTCACCACTGCTCTCTCCAACACTTGCTTCATTTTCTTACTGTACATGTGGTATGCTGGTGACCAGGCTGGAAGTTTCCCTCAATTTCCTTATGCCTGTCCCTCTCTTGAGCAGACAGAAAGAGAGAACAGAACAAAATCAAGACATAGCCTCTTTTGCACCACAGGATTCCAGATGACAGTTAAGCTGTGATGGACATCCGCTTCCTGGGGCAGAGCTGCTGTCATCCAGAAATGAAGCAGTCACACCTGAAAGAGGAGATCATTTAGAAAAAAAGGCAAGGAGTTAGAAATCTGTCAAGTCTAAATCTGCTCTCAAGAGTTTTTCAGTTACTAATTTAATGTGATTGCATGGTATTTTAATCTCCTTAGTCTCTTAAATTGTCTTTCATTAGGTTTTAATGAGATTTTATTCTCCTACTCCATATAGAGTCATCCCATTTTATTGGTACGTACCTCCTGTTTGCTTGTTTCCAGATGTACAGAGCTACAGTAAAAGTATATTGAACTCTGTATGTGCAATCCAGACTGCTTTACCAAAGTGACTTGCAATTGCTTCCAATTAACCAACTTGAAAGCACAAAGGTTCACTGTCTTTTCAGCCTTCATAACACATAATACAGAACTTCACTCTGTCTAGTCCAGAAATGGGTAGTGACTTCCTGCCTAGACTTTAGTTGTGTTTAGTCTGTGTTAGTGTTTTACATTTGATATGCATAGTCACACTGGCATTACATGCAGTTTTATGCATGGCTTTATATACTTATTTCACTTGTTTTGTTCTTTTCTTTCTTCTTCTTAATTCAGATCTTGTTATTTTTTTTTCCTCATCAGCTTTTTTTACAGCTTCTAGTGCCTTTTGCTTTCTTCCTCAATTCTTTCTGTCATATGCCATTTCTATCAATAAGACACATGTAGGCTGTTTCCACAACATAGTATCTCTCTTCCTCTGCATCACTCCATGGTACACATCTCACCCAAGTGAGGCATGGGCACATTTCTGATGAATTAGCAAGAATACAGGGTATGGATACATGCCAGGCTTTATCCCAACTGTGGGTAAACAGATGATTTGTATTCGGCATAAAATCAGAATGGGCAGGATGATCTAAAAACTGATCTGTCAAGACAGATTGAAGTTGTACTAAAAATTCAAAATATTTGGAACAAATTTGAACTGACAGACTGAAGTTGTTTTAGTGTTTTGTGTCATCTGGCCACGGGGTTTTTGATCTTGTAATACGTGTCTTAAAATGGGTTTGCCATCTTGTATATCTGTAGACGTAGTATCAGCAAAGTAATAAACTTCCTGATATTAAGACCAGAAAGAATCCTTTGGGGAATTTCACCTGATCCCCGCAAAACCTGGTCAGTAGAATTTCCTTCATTAATCCACACTGTGTTCAACAACCTCCAACTTGCCATTAGTCTTTAATGGCAAGGTCCTGTGATATAAAATAAAAGCATCTGGCAAAACAATGTTGTTTGGTCAGTGTGGAGTCTAGGATTTGCACTCAGTGTCACTCTTTCACTTTATGCCTTTACACACCTCTTAGCTTAGACAAAGCACACTTCATTTTGAGTCTTGGTGCATCTCAAGCCCCCTCCTTTTGGAGGTTATTTAGCCTTCTGCCAACATAGACCGGGCAGGGAGCAAGCAGGCTGCTTGGCTTGGCTCAGTAGCCCTTGATGCCAGCAGCCAAACAGCTACCAGCAGAATAGAAAGAGGAGCTTAGGCAAGCCCTGGTCTTATCAAGGAGAGGCAGGCATCCCACATCTGGCCGGTTGTCTATAGTTTGGGGTAAGGCATCAGCCATGGAGAAGAGGCATCTGGGGCTAGTGTTTTCCATGCTGGATAACTGGGTAATTGCCTGTTGCCTCTCAGCTGAGATCTGTGTTTGGCTGTCAAAAGGAGGCCACACTTACAGAGGGTTAGCGGTCTTGGCATATCCAGTGCTCAAGTCTCAGCCAAGGACAATGTGGAGATCTCAAGCTGCACCAGGGGATAATCTCAAATTGTGCCAGGGGAAATTTAGGTTGCACATTAGGAAGAATTCCTTCTTGGAGAGGATGTTCAGCATTGGAATGGGCTGCCCAGAGAAATGATGGATTCCACATAATTGGAGTTATTGAAGAGACTTGTGGATGTGGCATTAACATATGTGGTTTAGTAATGGGTCTCTTGTGCACAAGGTTGATGGTTGGACTTGAAGGTCTTTTCCAACTTAAATAATTGTGTGATACTATGATACAATATAAGAGAGTGCCACCATCATCAGATATCACAAAACTGAGCAACCTAAGGAAAAATTCCTCAGGTCTCATCAGGGGGAAAGCATAAGTAATGCTGAACTCTGAATTTTAGGAGAAAAAATTATCCCTTCTCATTTGTATACTTGCAAACTAGATATACTAGTGAGACAGTTGAGTGGCAAGATAAGAAGGAAAACAGGAAACAAATGAATAATAAAAAAAACCCCACAAAAAACCAGAATCTTTCCTGTCAGAGTAATCAGGTGATTGATGTTAAGTGAAAAGTCAAAAAAGTTGCTTACCACTTAAGACTGGGACAAAAGCATCTTTTTCTGGGCATACCAGGAATGACAGAGATCTTTTTATTTTTGAAAACTCTTAACAAAGTGATCAAATAGGGGATTAATTATGTATGAAAGGCACGTGTTTCTGTGTTTCTTTAGAAAATGTTTATCGTTGTCAAACCACTTTAAAAATCCTTGATCTGATGGTATGTATGTTGGATTTGACCAAAGCACAACACTTTTTTCTTTTTTCACATTCCAAAGGTGAATGAGACACTCTTTAGTCTGGTCCTGCTCAGGACCCATCTTGTGCATCACATCTCAGACAAACCATCTGTGAATACCAGATGACCTGGAAGTTACCCATTGTCTGCTTATCATGTTTGTGTTATTCTTGCATGCCTTTTCTTCTTGCCAGAGCTGTAGTAAGACATTCCAGTACTCATGGTTGTATGTCGCATGCACTGACATTCCTGATAATGCATTTTGACTAAATATTTGTCTACACACTTAAATGCTCAAACACTAATTAAATATTGGGATTTCATGCACTACTTATTGATTGTTCTCAGTAAGTTACTGTAAAAAGGTATCAGTTCTGTGTAGCCTTGTACTTAGTTCTTTTAAAGAAGAATTACAGGTACAGCTGAAAATGGATGGATCCAATGACACTTGCAGTCAGATCACTTCTGCTTTGAGAGAGAAAGGCTGAACCACCCCAGAGGCACTGACAGGCCTTAGTATATATATCTGAAGTTTCATGTTTGAATCCATGGCACTCAGATTTTGAGATGGAAGGACTTTATGAAAGTGTTTGTTCCTTCCTGGATTACTGAGGGAGGTTGTAAAACAGTAGCCAAAATAATGATGCATTCTTCCTGTAATGGGCCCTGCTTGGGTGAAGTCCAGTGGGAACACCTTTGAGAATGATTTGGAGCATCTGCTCCTGGACGATGTTTGTCCTTGCCATGCATTTATTAACTGATGACTATCTGACATAACAGAGCAGGACCTTTCATGTTCAACTGCCCAACCAGGAACAGGTGAGCCCTGGACACTAGGACAGCCCCAGTCCCGGGCATTGGGCATCTCTGTTGATTCAGCCAATCTCCTGCTGATTTGATGCTCTTCTCTCCCTGCCTGTCTGCCTTCATCGCATAGCTCACCCTGGAGAACAAATTCACCTCCAGCACAATCATCTCTCTGGGACTGGGAGATCTGCATGGCTTAATTTCACAGACCTCATCAATGTGCCTTGGGAAGACAGCATCTGATTGAGTAGTAACTAATCTCCCTTTGCTATTAGAGTGAAAAGTAATACAGTGGAACATTTTGCACATTACCTGTCTATCTCCCAAAGTTAGAGAATGAAAAAGGAAAAAAAAAAAAAAAAAAAAAAGGAAACTTCTTTTTGGATAGAATAGAAAACCTCCTGATCAGAAAAAAGAACAATTTCAACATGCTCCTCAGACAATCGTGCACTAGCCAATTCTAAATTAATATCATTTCACACTAATTTCATAGCTCTTTCTTCATTCTTCATTCACATAATTAATCTGTAATGGACACTGCCCTTTCCCAGCTCCCAGCCCCGCTGCCAGCACTGCTAGCTCTTTTCCACTTCCTCAGATGGTGTGCCCAGAAAAATGGAGACGGGTGAGGGGACCTCACCTTGCTGCTTCCAAATGGACAGCTGGCCCCTTCTACTAAACTTGGCTTGTACATCTTAGTGGGAAGCTGCTTCAGTAATCCTTACGTTGCCCTAGGTGAAATGCAGAGACCCAGGAATGTTTCCTTGTCTACATTAACTCCCACCTTAGAGTGGAGTTTTGCCTACAGGGCCTCCATAAATGACAGCTCTTCACTGAGCACAGCTGCAGTTTCCCGGGGGTCTGGGGGTAAAAGGAACCAGAAGAATGACTACACAACTTGTCTTCTTTTCCATAAAAACTTTAAGAGGTATGCTCCTTGACTTGAGACGGTCAGACAGCCTGGCAACATGCAGGCTCAGAGCTGTGGTATGACAGTGCCATCAGCTGTTCTGAGGCCAAATAGCAAAAAGCCATGGGCTGATATCTCCTGTCTGTCAGCCTGGTGGCTGGGGGTCCCCTTTCCCCCCTGGCCATTTCCTGGGAACCCCCTTCACAAAGCCAGATGTGCCTACAAGATAGAGATGCAAATCCAGTACACCAGTGCAGAAACTGGAGAATCAATTCTCTACTAAACCAAACTGGTGTTTCCAAATGTTGCCAGCAGAGGATGTACCAAGCACATGTTTTGTTGGATCAACATATAAACAGATCCGACAGCCGAATTTACCAGCAGAGGTAGTGTAACTTCTGTACAGACACAAGAAATTACAGTGTAAACAGCAATTCATGGAAAAAAAAAATACACAGAGGGAGACAAGGAAGTCATGTGCTGTTTTCTTCTGATATACTTAGCCACTGGCTCTTGACTCATTAACATATTAAATGGTAAATATATTTCTGATTTCTTCAATGTATCACTAATACTAGAAATGTCTATGCTAGGCCACTTCCACTATTTAATGCAGTCTCTTGCAAAGACAGCAGCCATTTTGATGGCTGAATATTTTTCATTGCAGTAATTCACCTTCTAGATCCGGGATAGTCAGCAATTTAGGAACAGGGTGGAATAAGAAGTGTTCAAGAGACAGTGATTCCCAGGCTGAGGGACTGACTCAGAAGCCATTTGAAAAATGGTTGCTGTAAAAAGGAGTGGTAAGAGCATCAACTGTAGATAACTAGACAGCATTTTAAATTGGTGTTTTAGAGAAAAGTCTGTAATCTTCTCAACAAGAAATGTCAAATCCTACTTAATGGTTACATTTTTTATCAACAAGAAAGTAAACATTTTTAACGGAAAAAAGAAACCTGGCAGATTTTCTCACAGCTTTTCTTTTCCTCCATATTGCAGGCACTAAATATTTCTAGGAAGCCACAGGAATATTCCAAAATATGCATTTTGAAAGCGCATAATATAGAGAAATATTTAGAAACAGGTATTCTGCACTAGTTCTATTTTCAGATTTCGTTAACGGTCTGGCTCTGACCATCCAGTGTCTGACTCAGTGGCAAACCATCCTCTCCAACGGAACAGAATCAAGCCTTTAAACATTTATTTTCAAATGAATTATTTGTCATAGCCTACTGAAATGAAAACAACTTTTAACAGACATTTTATCTTCTGTGCATAAACTGAATTATGTGGTTGTGACTCCTTCCTAGAACTGACTGTGACTAGTTAGCTCATGTTTATGTCTCAGTGTTTGTTTAGTCACAAAGTCTCATCTAGTTGGAGTTATTAAATTTCTGAAACAACTTGTTTACTCAGTACGTGTTCTCTCTGTATTATGATAAACAAACATGAAATTAGATAGACTGATGAAATAGTCGCTAGTCTATGTTGAAGCCTGCAGAGAAGAGCTATTCTGGATATATAGGAAACTGCAGTTATCATACATTTGAATGGGCATGCCAGTATAAATATTAGCAGAATAATTTTTACCCAATTACATTGCTCACAGCATCTAGAATTGCTGTAGTAAAAAGCAAAGGATGAAAAGATTCATCTTCATTATTGGAAAGACAGTCAGGTTCTTTCAACTGGCAGCGTATTAGGGTTCAGTTTAAAACAATCATACATTTTTCCAGTTATTGGTAATATCACTAGTGGCCTAATTCTGTCACTTTGTACTCAGTCTGCAAGTGGCAGGAAGCTTGCATGTTGCAGAAAAGTAACTATTGAGCAGACAATTATAAAAGGAGTATTTTTGTTATTTCTTCCTAACGGCAAGAAGTATCTATCTATCCTACTTTTGTCTTCTCATGGTTATCTTTAAGTATCTGTCCATGGCTTCTGGAGCTCCTAACAGACCCATAACTCGGAAGGTCCTGCATCCAGAGCACCACAACCTCCAGTGCAGCAGTGAGCAGAGCTGGGGAGGCCTGCAGGCCCCCCCTCTGTTCTATGCCCTATACCTGCACCCAAAGAAGAATCCATTTCATTGTACTCAGGATCACTTGGGGCACATCTCTTTTGCCCTTTCATTAGCATGGTATCCACAATAAGCTATTGTCACTTGTACAAATAATGGGTAGATAAATTCCTGCAGAGTAAATTAGTGCGATGCCTAAGAAAGTCCATCACTCAGGTAAAGAGTGACAGTCAGAGCTGGTTAAGACAGCTTTACATCCTGGCAGAACTTTTGCACAAGGGTTCACACATATGCCCTGAAGACCTTATTTTATTTACAGCTATGATGTCAGAACCCCCAAATAATTTTTGATTGGCTTGCTATGGGAGATTTCAGTTATACCTCACATGGTATTCTCTTCTGCAGTGGACATGTCTGGAATGAATTTCTTCTATGCAACTTCATTCAAAACCTCACTGTAATCACCAGCACTTCTGAGATTTCTCAGAAAGGGAAGCTGACACGAAGCTGTCCAGTTACATGTGTTTTAATGCATCTTTTAGCTAACTCTATGACCCAAACGAGAAATCTGCTAGAATATGCAAGGACATCATGTGAATTTATGCTATTTGCTTGAGGACTCTGAAATCATAAACCAGTGAACGGATTACAATGAAATAAATACAGCATTTTCTCCTGCCAAATTCAAATCTGTCCCAATATTTTTCATTGCATTATTTAACTGAAAGCAGCTTCCATTTTGTTCAAGCCAGCCATATGAAAATTTAAAAGATAAGCCACATTTCTTCATTTGAATACACTGTCAAATGTATTTGAAAATAAAATGCTCAATCACGATAATGTTAAGTCTACTTCTTATATCTGTGGGTTTGAAATGTTAAACCCAGTAATACTCCTTCTTTAAAACTGTGCCAATCTTGTTTCACTTGAAGTCAGTGGGAATCTTGCCAATGACATACGTGAAAGCAAAGATGTAGCCTATAAATTACCTCCAGGCTTTAGGACACCACAGGAGCCCCAAACTTCTACTTTTTAGAAATTAAATATTTCCAACTGCAATGAACTGTTTATTGCAGGTTCCTGCCACATCTCCAGAAAAGAGTTAAAGTGAACTCTGACGACCAGTGTAATATTTTTTGTTTCATGTTGCTGCCATATTCTGATGTTTTAAAGCAATAGTGACAAACTGGAAGAATGTGCTATTTTTTTTTTTTTTTTTTTTTTTCTGAAGCAGTTGCATTTCTTCAATATGTGAGCTCCAGCCCCAGTCCTGCAGGCAAACACACACAAGGAGAACTGCAAAGCAGGAATACTGCCTGCTGTCTTCAACAAGTCTGGGCACAGCCTGGGAGTCCACCTACGCAAAGTTACTGGGCAGCAGAATCTGCTGTAGCTGTTCAAAGATTTTTTGAAGAACGGCATTTTAACAGTTTGTTAAGAAATTGAAGACACTTTTCTATTATGATCTTTCGTATTTTGATTGAATTTTTCAAAAGGAGGGAAAAAAAGAAGTGTTAAACATTTTTATCGCCAAATTCTAACTAAATTGATTCAATAAACTCTTTCTTAATTGTTACAAAATACTAATACACTAAGTGGGCAGATGGGAGATGGACCAGATACATTCAGTCGTACATAGAGAATAGCTCTTTCCACATTGGGTTCATTTGATGAACCGCTGACAAAACTTATGGAAGACATTTTCTGTGTTTGGATCATTTGCTCTGTGAGGCTGAGGTTAACTCAGCAAATGTTTTAATTATGGCCCAAACGTGCAAGCAAACATGAAAGAAAGCAAGACAGAGACAGGACCAAACACACCATCTTACTTATTCATCAGATTTAAGGTGACTGTCTCCTCAGACACTTGAATTAATCTCTTGTTTCTGGAGAGATATTCTCCTCCTCTTAGTAAGCAGGGAGGGCAGAGATGAGCACTGCAGCTCAAGTACAAAACAGGTGCCTCAAGTGTCACAGTGTCCTGCCCCTGTGGCTCTGTTTACCAAGGATTGACGTGTCTACAGGCCTCAAGCTCGAGGCTTATGTGCAAGTGAATTCAGGAGAGTTGTAAAGGTACACAAGAAATGGGCTAGGATTTGTCAAAAAATATTACATTTCCCCTCCATTTTTTGTTTTTTACACTATTTTATCAGAAAGGAATAGTGAAAGTTACACTGTTATTGCTGTGACATACAAGACCTGCATTCCCTACAAAAGTTTGAGGAACTAGTCTGATGACTACTTGAGTAAAGAACCCCTACATTTACAGATTACTGGTTAGCTTTGCACTTTTTGCAGGGAAGCTTAGGGAATTCATCCTCTCCTTTCCTCTACTGATACCAGAGTAAGTGGGGCCTGATCCTTAGAGAGTAAGCATGCCTACAGATCCAGCAGGCTTTGAGAGCTTTTGAACAATAACACCTCCCAAACACCAACATGAGTTGTCTATGTGGAGTTCTTTCTACAGCAGGGTGTGCATTTGCAAGTTCAGCCTGAAGCATACTAAAAGTGTATTATTATGTCTTTCTATGAATTATATGTATGTCTTAATAATCCTATCTCAATTTGGATGGATAGTGATGGATTTTTTTTTATTTATCTGGAGAAGATGGAGTTTGGGGTACAATCTAGTGGTTTAATAATTGCCAAGTCACCATAAAGACATTACTCTATTTAATGTGCACAATCTTACATTCAATCAACTGATGATACAAGCCAAGCAGAACTAATCAAAATATTGAAAGTGGGTGCTTGCTGCCAGCATCTATCTCCCATATACTAGACGAGCTATTTACAAACCTAGAATGTGAGCTACTTAACTGTGAGTGAACTGCATTTTTAAAATAAAATGTAGCTAAAATTAAATAAAAGTTTTCACTAAGAAGAGCTCAGGAGTTACAGATTGCCTACAGATCAAATTTTCAGTGGGAATACCATTCACCAGAGATAATTCCTTCACTGCATACTGCCCTTCTAAAGACCAACAAATGTTTTTTTTCACTAGATTTCCCTGAATCTTAGAAAACTGTTGAAAATATTAGCCAGAGTTCATCAGTTTTTCCACAGAACCACTTATACCTAAACTGTCCTAACAAATGTATGTCAAGCCTGCTGTCATTTGTCTGACGTTGCAGACCCAGTTTCTGTGAGCTGATGTAGATCTGTTTGGCTAATTCTTCCAAACGGGTGGTGGAGATCATCTGCTTATTTATTTACCTTTATTTATTATCTTCTTACGTATATGACAGTAAATGTGAAAAAGAAAATAAGGAGGTACTTTTGTGTTTTCTTGATTATTTGCAGGAAAGTTTCTTTCAAGTAGTAAATAGAACAGCTTGATTTAAATTTTGTCCCAAGAAAATAAAGCAAACCACTTCCAAGTAATAATAATTAATAACTATCCTGTAGATGAATAGATGCCAAAATATATCCCTAATTTTAACTTGATTACTTAATAGTAATAATAAATGTTATTATTCACAGCAGATGATTTGATTATTCGTCAGACCTATAAGGTTACACACTAAGTTTATATATTATGAACTTAAGTAGTAGCCCCTTACTTTGGTGAAGCAGTGCTTCAAGATTTATTTTGCAGTAATATCTAGTGGGATTAACACTTCCCTAATGCCACATTCTCCTCTGAAGTCATTCTACTTAGGCAGAAGAAACTGAGCTATGTTTTTAGTATCCCCTTTCTCTTAATTCATCTACTTATTTCTCTAGAGTGTAAAAAAAAAAAAAAAAGGCTTCTAAGAGGTCTGATGAGTATTTTGTAAACACCTAACGCTTCTCAGTACATGACGGCAATCTGTCATCTTTCCTTACAGCTGCTGCATATTGTATCAATAAATTAAATAAAAATTAGCCACATGTCCTGTTCATCTACTCTTTAAGTATCAGTTTCATGCACTTTTAAGTTTTCAGCATTCTTCTGCACTGGATTAGACAGTCTGAAATCTTTCACTTTCGTTTGTTTGTTTGTTTTGGTGTGGTTTAACACTGGTTCAGATTTCTGGGCATTAATTGCCAGTCAAAGGCACTCACAGAGTTATAGAATCATGAAGGTTGGAAAAGACCTCTAAAATCATCTAGTCCAACCATCCACCTACCACCACTATTGCCCACTAAACCATGTTCCTTTTTACCACATTGTCTCCATTTAGCTGTAGGGTCCTGCAGAAATGCTCATGACTGCTTCCTGAGCTATTCAGTGATGTTCTGCTTGCTTTGCAGCTTTGTTGGAGTATGTATCCTGTAGCTGAGTTACTAGAGCAGCAATCAGTCCAAAAATCTTTTATCCAGAGAACTGCTATATTTAAATTTTGCTATAAATGGCACAGGTCTCACATTTTGGAATTGGCTATATTAGGAAATCATGGAATCATAGAATGGCTGAAGTCGGAAGAGACCTTACAGATCATCTAGTTGTAACCCTTCTGCCATCAATATGGCTGCCATCCACTGGATCAGGCTGCCCAGGACCCCATCCAACCTGACTCTGAACACCTCCAGGGATGAGGCACCCATATCTTCTCTGAGCAGCCCGTGCCACTGCCTCACAACACTGATTAAAGAATTTCCACCTAACATCTCACCTAAATCTCCCCTCTTTTAGTTTAAAGCCATTGCCCCTTGTCCTATCACTCTCTACCTGTGTAAAAGTCGGTCTCCATCCTGCTTTGAAGCTCCCCTCAAGTACTGGAATGCTGCGATGAGGTCTCTACAGAGCCTTATCTTCTCCAAACTAAACAAGTCCATCTCCCTCAATGGTTCTTCGTAAGAGAGGTGCTCCAGCCCTTCGATCATCTTTGTGGTCCTCCTCTGGACCCACTCCAACAGCTCCTCATCTTTCCTGTATTAGGGGCCCCAGACCTGGACACAGTTCTCCAGATGGGGCCTCATGAGGGCAGAGTAGAGAGGGACAGTCATCTCCCTGTCCCTGCTGGCCACCCCTCTTCTGATGGAACCCAGGATACTATTGGTCTTCTGTACTCATGTCCAGCTTTTCATCCAGCAGGACCCCCATGTTCTTCTTGCACCATTTACTACTATTCTATTGACTACTATTATAGTACTTACAACTGCATGTAACAAAAACGGATGGAAAAAGTCGTACAAGTTATAACATTCTTATCAAAGGCCCTTGATTCTGCAGCATCTGTGAAAATGGTTAAATGAAGCTATATTATTTTTAAAAATGTGACTGTTCTCTATGCCAAAATCATTGGAATTTTTTAAATTTGGTTGGATAAAAAATAGATTTTTTGATTATAAAGTGGGTGTTCAACATATGTATTAAAAAGAATCCTTTAAAATCTAGTATTATGTAATTCAGTGGTAATTTGTAATTCACAGACATTAAGACCTCTACAGAAACACTGGTCTTAGTTTTAGAATTTTCTGAGTGCTTAAGTATGGAATCTAGTATTCAGTTGTCATAATTTTATCCAGAAAATGCTCTCTGATAAAAATTTATTTTAAATATGCCTTTGATGATAAGAGTTAGAAAGCAGCTTTTTTCTGTCTGAAAAACAAATGTCAAGGAAATAGATGATGGGATAGAAATGCAGCAGTATTCCAATATCTCTACATATTTTTGACTCAGTAGAACTTTGTACAATTTGTACGCGAATCTTGACATTGTTTTCATTTCACATCAGCTTTAGCAGAATGAACTTTACATGAGAAAAGGAGGATGTCAGTTAATAAAATACTAGTATTTATTTATTTATTTATTTATTTATTTTATTATAACCAGAAGTAGGCTACATAAAGGAGGAATTTTGTCCGCACTGGACGAGTGTTGTGGTGACTGAATTTTGTTGTTCCTGAAATTTGTTGTTCCTATGCTGGAGGAACCAAGACTGTTTGTGGGCTCCTGGAAGTGCGTGATCCCAGGCTACGTCCTAAGTTCAGCTATGTCAGCAAAGTTGGAGACAATGGCATGTGAACTGTGAGTGACCTATGCCATGCGCTGGCTTGGCCCCAAGTTAGAAGGTGATACCCACCTGCATGTGTGCTCTTCTGACTGTAGATAAAGCTGTTGATGCAAGCTCATTAATATTCATGATTTTATTTGGATTAAAAAGTATTTAAGATTGCATTCAGATTTAAAATCTAAGTAACTTTGGCTGTATGACTGAGCCAAAAAAAATTCTTGCTGTTGTGTGTCAGCTTTCTTTAACTAATTCGTAGCAAACATTTAATGCCATATGCACAATACTTTTTGATCTATTCCTCGGCAGAGTTATGTTTATATTTACCATCCACTCAATTAATTGCTATTTCTTCATTGCCAGCAATAAATATTGCATTACTTAAAGGATGACCTGTAATGAATATTGAACTGGTGATCTGGACAGTCTCAGCTGAGAATTTTGGTGCGAGAAAATGAATTCTTGCTAGGAAGGACATAAAGTCATGAATAAGTATTTACCTAAGGATAATATCAACCATGCAGATATTTTTAGGTGAGAAAAGTAAAGAAGGAATCCAAAATATGTTGTCACAATAAATCTATTCTTCTCATCTGCTCCTGGTTTAACATTTTCTCTTGACAGATTAAGAGAGATGTGTAGCATATGGATTGCTCTGCTATGAATTATTGCATGTGGTATTCAGGCCTAAAGTACATAACTCTTTTTAAAATGATCTACAATGGAAAATTGTTAATAAATTTTTCCTGCTCAGATCGATGCTAGCATTAGTGACAGGAAAATCAATTTAAGATTCAGCTAGACTTGAATTTTCTTGAAATTCATAAAAGTATGTTTAATTTTATTCCTTTAATTCTTCTCCTTATTTCTGATGCTCCAGGTTATAATTCACACCAAAAGAAAAGAAAGGACAAAAAGAAAAAGAAGGTACCAGAAGTTACAGAACCCATCCCCAGTCCACCAAGAAAGGTTTATCACATTCTGTTTATGGCTAAAACTGCACTGAAATGTATTTTCAATTAGACACAGATGTACACTGACAACAGTATGATGACAGTTCAATTACCATAATACATTCAACATAGACTACACTTGTGAATTTGTGACACTTTTTTCTTTTTTTTTTTTTTTTTAATAACCCTGCTGAGAGGTTCCATAACTCTAGGCAATGTTTACCCAAGGTCCTGGAGAGCTTTTGCTGGTGATTTAAACACAGTGAGTGAAATCCAGGCCTTGTGAAGTAAATGCAACTTTTACTATATAGGTTGTAGGACTAATATTTACATATTCGGATTCTCTCAATGGATCGTAAAGCAACACGTTAAGATCTTATGTGATAATTGAGTAATGTTCCTGACACAATTGAGGGAGTCCTTTCCATCCTTAATATTAACACTTTAATTCTACGTCTCGCAAATCTAATCAACAGGGCTGTGGCCTTCTGTCCCATATCAAACTATCTTGAATGACTGCAAAAAACGATGAATTTGGGTTTTTATTTGAACTCTCATTGACATCTTGTCTTTCAGCATTACCCTTTCATTTTGCTAATTTCTGAATTCCACTCCATGTTTATTTTAAGCTGAAAACTAATAATATCTGTTGAGTGGGTGGTTGGAGCTGTGTTACAAGAATTTTCCAAGCAAAGACTATATTTAAAATGAAGTATCTATAATTCAGTTGAAGAGAAAGAATTTCATAGCTTTGAAAAAAATCCTTTTCTGATATGACTCATGGGCTTGATGGCAATTACAGTTGTCATATGTACTTGCAACAGATATGGGCATATGCCTAAAACTGCTGCCAGTTAAGCTTGCTGAAAAATGAATTTATAATAATAATTAATAGCTGTGAAAAATCACAGTCTTCCTATGTGCGTCTGCAGTATTTCTAATGTTTTCAAGCAAAATTTTAAAACTGCTATTTTGTTGAAATAGACTGAGTTTAAAAAACTATGATGAAAAAGCAGGGTAGACCTGAAAGTATATGTTTCTGGAACACATAATTTTTTATCTGGTGAGAACAAACTGTCTTACATTACAGATACAGAATATATAAATACTCATGCATCTAGAAGCACCTGATCACTGAGAATAATATGGTTTCACTGAAGAAGTAAAATATGTAACAGCTACTTTTGAGCATCCAGACCAGATGAAAAAGAACAAAAGGATGCATACATAGATATTTGTTTGAATACAAGCTGACAACATATAGAGAATGTTTTTGCAAAACCTTAGCTACATAAATGCCTCTAGCCAAGTAGGGAAAATGTTATGTGAATAAAAATTTTTATGTACATGAGTCACTCTGAAACTAATATCTGCTATTTATTTCCATGGAAACCACAGTAGATACAAAGAGCACAATAACACTATTTAATATATCAAACTCTCAGCCGCATAACACATAGTCACCACCATTAGGTTTGCAGTTTTGCTATCGATGAACAAGAATTGTTTGTTTCAATTCATGCTGCATTTATAAAAATATGCAACAACGGAAGTTACCCACTGTTTCACAGCTGCTATGGTAGTGTCATTGCTGAAATGCACCACCCACTGCCTCACTGTGCTCACATCCACTGTTCAGTCTCCATAGACGTTCCATATGCATCAACAAACATCAATAGGTGCAATGTTTTCCACAGTGAGGAATTCAGTCACACCCCATTGCTTCATATGCTCTTCCATGTCAGACACCATTGTGTCAGACTGCCTCTCTACAGCCATATGTCACACAGCAACAACATGTAACAGAATATTTGTGGGAAGGTTCAGCCTCTACTGCTATAACACCAACATCTGCCTCTGGTTTTATGGGCCAACATAAGATAGGAGGCATTACTTCCAGAGCAGCACCTGTAGTATAAAAATAGCATGGTTGAGTTAATGTGCTAAGAATTCCGGTATTTTATTTTTTCACCACTTTCTAATAAGGTTTAATTTTAACCCTTGTTTCTTAAATGTAGTATCTGTATGTAAAAATGGGTTTTGGAATATACAACAAAAGATTTTTAGCTTAAGCCAACACTAGTCTTTTGAAGTGTCACTTGAAGTTGTTAATCACTTATCAATATTGTGTTCATCTGTTGCATCTGAAATGTGTTACGTTCCAAACTTTGGAAATTCATCATCTCAGCCATACAAAGCATTTACTTTTCTTTCCCCCATAATAAAGAACTCTGCTCAAATAGATTCTTTTAGCCATGTATATCATCCTTACAGAAGGCAAATTTGGTATTTTTCTTGCTAGTGCTGATACTTGCCATCTATGACAACAATTTTGCCTTGCTTTTTACAAATTCCTTCCACAGGCCTCATTGCTCTTCTACAGATAGACATATTGCCCATGTCTGACATCAGCAGATGCAGTGCTTTCAGACTCTATAGAAAGTAATGGTGCCTGACATTTCTAGGGTGAAAGCCTCTCTTTGGTTTTAGTGCTAATGGAAACAGTCTTTTCATCTTCTTGAAAATCCAAAGCCAGAATGTAAATGGCTATGTAGTAAACAGAACAGATTTTTTTTTTTTTTTTGCAATCCCAGAGAATGAAGAAAAAGGTAAAAGATTCTCATATTGCAAAGTTATAGCAGAGCTCTGAAAAAAAACCCTACATTCTTCCCAGAGCTTGCTTTCCTTAATATCTATTCGCTGTCCATTCATACAGAGAACTTAACAGCTACCAGTGTCTATATTCTACACATAAGGGAATTTGAAATTTGCATACATTACATCAGTGGCAAAGTATTTACGAATGAGAGCAAACCTCAGACAGATTGGCCATAGCGATTCACAGAACCATTTTATGCCAGGATGTGGTGTTCAGATGGCTTAAACTAAATGAAAATCTCAGTTACTTTGAATTAGTCCTACAGCAGTTCTGAAGACTGGAAGCTCTATTTAGTGAAAGAACTCTGTTAAATAGCATTTTATTTTTGTTCACAGCAATGAAGTACCCACTGCAACAAATTTTTTCTGATTCAAAACAGGTAAAGAAAAGTATAAGGTATTTTAGAATATAGTTTGAAAGGCAGAGAGATTTTATAATGGAAGGTTTATTGATAGCTGTTATTGCCTGTAGAGGCATAGCACCTGGAAAGTGCTATTTCTTGAAAAATAAGTACTGAACAATGATCCTTGGATACAGTCTAATTTCTAAAACATATTTTTGGTGTATAGAACAGATCCTTTCAAATTCATGCTTCAGGCCTGAAAAACTTTGATATTCTCAGTGTTTGATAGCCATCATATTTACACTAGCCTGAAATAGGTTGCTAAAAGATTGCTATTTCTCAAAGCACTGAAGTCTTAACATGCCAACATAAAATTCTTATGCACATGTGACTGGATCTAATGGGATGCATTACACCTAATGTTAACTGCGGATGCATTACACCTAATGTTAACTGCATATTTCAGTCTTTACCAAACAGTGGCCGAAGTTCATACAAGACATCAATGGTCAACATTTCAAGCTGACCATTAATCCTCAGGTTTTTGAGAGGGACAGTATTTTGCATAATGCGCTCAGCATTATGTCACTGAGATATTGCCTGTCTTTGTCAGCTGGATCCATTATTGTCTTATGGGGATTTAGTTATTTGGGAGATATCAGTCCTTAGGAGAAAGAGGGTTTTAGAGAACTCTGATAAGTAATGTACAAGAAATTTTAAAGGCCAATTTAAAAAAGTTTTTAAATGAAATGTTTTAGGATCCTTGATTTAATGAAATATTTCAATCTGGGCAAAGCAATCGACAATTCTCATTGGGACTGGAAGACATAAAATCTAATTGAAATTTCCCTGTGGAACATTTTCATTCGCAAAAACTGCATATTCTATCAGAAAACTGTTCTGATGGAAAAAAAAAAAAAAGTACAAGTCTATTTGAAACTTTATTTTAGGTGATAGAGTTTGACTACAAACTATCTCTGTCCTGGTTTTGACTATGTAAGAACGTTGATATAACCATCACTACATGGCTACATATACCTGAAGACATCAAACTTCTGAACACAATCACAAATGCAGAATTCTTAGTTTTGAGCTGAGTTATACTGGCCATTTAATTGGTTTTAACTGACTTGGAAAGTTTTCCTTTGAGAGTTTGTTTGTTTGTGATGGCCTCATTCCATCAAGGAATTTCCTATTTCAATTTTCTGTTATCATCCGAGTACAGACCTCTTTAAAGTCAACAACCGTCAGTGAGGCGTAGTTATTTCAGAGCTCATCAGGAACAGTGATTCCAGAAGGTGTCATGTTTTTACTATAAAATGAAGATTCAAAGCCAAAATGAAAAGTTACAACTGGAAATGAACTCACAACTTAGAAATGTGAGACGTATTGACAGGTATGTATTCCCTAAGTGATCACATCACCTCTGTGCAATCTGGACCAATGGAAGATGTAATATCAATGCAAAGTTATGCTTTGTTTGAAAAGAATATCTTCTCCAACACTTGACAGTTTTCTTTTGTATAAAATTACATTCAATGGTCCCTGTGTAATTTGACTACTAAATACTCTCTAAATCCATCTAGAACACGTGATGTGATCTACAGGAGCTGTACAAGTACACCTCTCTTTTCACTTTGATATTATGTCTGCTTGTCCCAATTGTGTGTCTCCTACCCTGAGGCATCCAAAATAGCACTAGAGGCCTATGTAGAGCACCTAGTGCAACAGGAGATTAAGCTGATCTGTTAATATCTGGTCTTCCTATAGTCTTTAAGATTGTGAATTGAAAACAGACTGGCATTTTGTTTTTCTGTCCTGTAATATCAAACACACAAATCTATACAGAGAAGCCATTAATCTTACTCTTGGAAATTTGAAGGAAACTCTGTGATTTTTTTTTGCTGTCTTTGAAATATTTTTAATGGGTTTATTCTGTGCTGCCTCATAACAAAGACATGCTCATGTCAACAGCATGCAATCACTTAAAGCTTTGTAGAATCAATACTCATATAAATTTAAAGTGGACAAGAATTTGAATCTGCTTGATTCCAGCCTTAATTTTCATTTTCCAGGCCCAACCAAAAATCTATATCTAGCTAGCTAACCAACAGATTAAAGATTTAGCAATGGATATACTATTTTCCTGCTGCTAAGTTTATCTGGATTTTTTTAGTATTGTTATTATTCATTTTTGAGTAAAGCTATTCATTCAGGAGAGCACTATGAATATGTAAGGACAGACACAACTTATTGTCAGACATGAACAAAGACAGAAGCAGTGGATTCAAGGCTTTCTGTCTGTTTTTCTAGATAATGGGTTCTCTTAGTGCAATAACGAAAAGCAAACATATCATTAAGAAAGAGCTCCTTAAAACTGCCTGTCATATATCTTAAGCTTCATTAGTTTAGATTAATGACTTACTTGATATACATGACAATAGATGAAGCAAATCTTTGGTTATTTATTGACAATTCAATGTAACTCTGACATGCATAAGCAGGCTTCCCCCTGATTAGTTCCATGTTTTAAAGTAACTTTGTGTTATAAAGCTTGTTAACTACTGTATCATTTTATTGAGCTCTGCTCTGTGAATGATGTGATCTACACTGAAAGGCGTCAATATTGCAGCCATTCCTGGCAGGCACTGGAGCATTATGCACACAGATTGGAGTAGATATTTCATTGTACAAATCCATGGACTCAGAAAATGTCCAGTTATTGAGACTGCACAGAGAAGACAATGTTCTATTCATAGGATCTGCAGTACAAGGTCAGAGAATGAAACCGGAACTAAGTGCAAGGTTCAAATTAGTTTAATGGTTTTGCAGAAGGCCCCCCTGAAAAGACTCTGAAAGCATCATTTCTTTCCTAGAATTCCCTGTTGTGTGTTCATTGCGCACAGTATAACAGTATGTATAAGTAGGTGGGAGTTGTTTCCAGTGTTAATCATAGACTTATAGAATCCTTAGAGTTGGAAGGGATCTTTAGAGGTCGTCTATTGCAACTCCCCTGCAATGAACAGGGACACCACAGCTAGATCAGGTTGCCCAGGGCCTGATCCAGCCTTGCCTCTAAAGTCTCCATGGACAGGACATCAACCACATCACTGGGCAACCTGTTCCAGTGCCTCACCATCCTCACTGTAAAAGGCTTTCTCCTTATATCCAATCTAAATCTACCCTCTTTAAGCTTGAAGCCATTTCTCCTTGTTCAATCACCACAGATGCTGCTAAAGGGTCTGTCTTCTTTCCTGTAGCTCCCCTGTAGATACTGAAAAGCTGCAATCAGGTCACCTGGAGCCTTCTCTTCTCCAGGCTGAACAGCCCCAGCTCTCTCAGCCTGTTCTTGCAGTAGAGGTGTTCCATCCCTTGGATCATTTTTGTGGCTCTCCTCTGGATGCACTCTAACAAGACTATGTCTCTTCTATACTGAGGACTCCACATTTTCTGTAAAGCTCAGAGGAAGAGATGTAGATGTGAACATAACAAGTGCCCTATTCCTCTGAGTTCCTCTATTCCTTCATAACAGAGTAACTGTTTTTGGAAAAGGCTGGAGAGTGGTCATACAAAGATGTTTAATTTTGACTTTTTTTTCCCCTTGGACTAAATAGCTTAAATTTAATTTAGTTAATAGTTAAAATCTGTCTAGGATGCCTGCCTCTATATTACATAATACCACTGACATCCCATGCTCCTGATAGATCCTATGAGTCTGCCCATACTCCTGAAAATACATAATTATATATTGGTTTTGTGAACAGTTTTCTATTTCATTAACGGATTTTAGGTTGAACTAGTATCATTGCTTCTTATGCCACTTCCACACTTCCCATTATGAAGATCCTATATTCAGTGACTTCTACATTTTCCAGTGTCTGGGCTGATATTTTACATACTGACTGTAGGCTTTGGGTTGAAATTCTTGGAAAATGCCAACCAGAATTGTTCAAATGAGATAGCAAAAGAATCAAAGGTTAAGGTCAAAGAATGGAGAAATGAGATAAAGAGTCTTTGACTAGTATATATACTGCCATGGGAATCTAAGTATCCTGTGTCTTGCTAGTGTTCTGCTGCTGGTAAATATGAAAGTGCAATGCCAAAATTTTACGCGGTGCTATGTATCTGGCCTGCAAGAACTCAGTGCTGCTGTCTCTTTTCTGCTACAAGCAGAATTGGGAAGACCCAATGTGGCCTTTGCAAATGGAAGTCACAGCTCATATATCAGCTGGAAATATTGAGAGGAGCCACTGAACACATGATTCAGATGTCATATTTCCAAAGATCTTTTGAGAAAGTTTTATTGGAAAGTCTCTGAAAGATGATGCACTGTCATGGGATGCAAAAGAATGTCTCATAGTGCATTAAGAAGTGGTTAAAACATGAGAAACAGTTTGTAGGAGTGGGTAGTTGGTTTTCAGACAGACGGAAGTTCAAATAAATTCTTCATATTAAAAATGTGCCATTGAACATACACTTAAATGGATAACTTGAATGATAAGGAGACTATACCTGAAAATGATACAGAATAATTTGCAATAATCTAAAACATATTGTGAGAAGTAGTCAAGGAGCTCAAACTTTTAAGGAGGTGTTAAAATGTAGATGAAATTAAATGTTACTAAACGGAATGTAAAGCATAGGAAAAGAAATAACCTAGAAGTATTAACATATGATGGGCTTCAGATTAGTATCCACCATTTAGGAAAGAGATTTTCAAGCCTCTGCAAACTGTTTTTCAGTGCAACAGCTAAGAGTTCAGCTGTGTCTAAATACAACCAGAATTTGAATAATTATTAGGAAAATAATTAGGAGCTTTACAGAATCATGTCCCAATGTATGTTAATCATCCATTAATATTTCAAGTTTTCACTATTCTGTGTTTAAGAAAGGTAACTTGTGTCTTTGGGCATGCTATGAAAGAAAAAGGTACAACAGAATTACTAAGGATCCAGACATAGGCAATGAAAATATGCACAGACATGGATTGTCTTTCATACAGCTGGAAAGCAAATTTTTTTAAAAAAATCTGAATTTTCATTAAAAGGAGACAATATGAGAGAATTTGTAGAGTGAAAAAGATCAATAGCAAACAGCTCTTCTCACAATACAAGATGTAATGCCACCAAATGAAATTGTACAGTAGACCTTGAAAGACATAAAAGGTATGCTCTTCATACACAAGAAGTATTTTTCTTAATGAATTTAGAAAGGGATCAGAGATGTGATGTCGTAAAGGATTAAGTCAGTGATTGTTGGAGGCTGGATTGCACTCATTACATGCTTCTCAATGGAGACATGGGGCTAAGCTTATGTTTGGTGTCACCTGTTCTGGCAACATTTGCATTCAACACTGACAATTGAGGAAACTGGAAAATAAATATTTGCCATGCAATCTGGGTTAAAAAACCCCTTTTGCTGAAGTATTGTGACACTATTACATACTGTTCTGCCCTTTTTATTTCCTGCATTGCCCTACTATTCTCAGTGTAAGTTCAGGAACTATCTGGGGAGGGAGCGACTCCAGCAGAAGAACTTGTTTGCATTGGTCAGAGTTGTCTGGAGGGACACAAGAAGCTACAAGAAAATACCAAGTCAAATAAGACAGAAGTGCTTCAACACAGACTGGAGAACACTTTCTCACAGTTTCTTGACTGGTGTGTTTGTGTTTCAGGCATGCAGATGCCCACAAACCTCTACCTACCTCTAAACTGTGTAATATCAGTATCATAATTGCAGCCAACTTATGATAGTTAAGTGACAGAATGGTTTTGGAGTTTCCATGCCATCTTCCCTGTTGCAAGCTGAACCTCTTTTCTTAAAGAGGAACTTAGTTGCATATTTCATGGACGAATTTAAGCTGTCAAGTTAGAGGACAAAAAGCCATAAAACAGAAGTAAGTCACAACAAATTTGAGTTTTCACAGTTCACCATTAATTTTTACTGCAGTACCATGTGATTTGATTTACAAAAGTACCAGGAATTCATAACTTTAGCTGGAGTCAATAGGATTACATAAACTGGTACATGATGTTAAGTGCTCTGAGGGGTCTGATCTTCTCATGTCTGAAATTCTGCCTGCTAATCAGTGAAAATCTTTGTTTTCACATATGTGTTCAGTTGCACTGGCCATAAAATAAAATTAATCCCATTCTTCATCTCACAGAGATGTTGTGAAAATAAATTAATATTTATGTGTCACTCAGTTGTGGAAGTGATGAGTGACACTGAAAAGAATAATTCATTTTTCTGTCTTTAAATCTACGTTTTAGCAATAAATATGGCCTGAGGCTGCAGACTGAACAATAAGGAAAAAAACAAAATGTGTATTAAATGTTCATCAAGACCCTTTTGCACATTGAATGAGGTGGGTGGTTTGTGAGGAATTATTTTATGATAGTGTAATTAAAGACCGTAATAGAAAAATGTGCATGCAACCTCACAATGACATTAATTCTGATATTTTGTAACTACCAAGGACTTGCTTTAAAAGCTGGCTTTTTTTTCAAATGCATATTTTTTGTGCATGTAATATAAACCACAAAGTTTATGTTGGCACCGATTGTTAGAAATTTCATATGTATATATATCCATCCTGTACTTTTACTTTAACTTTTTATATAAATTGAAAATAAACATATTCCAAGGCAATTTAAAAAACATTCACATTTTATGGTTTAGCCAGTCCAGAGTAGTGCTAGATTTCTGCATAATAATATCATTGCATTCAAAGGAAATAGAGAGTTTGATGGTAGATGGGCTATTGCAGATCAGTGAAAACAGAAAGATTGGTTTTCCCCTTCGTATAAGGCCTATACTTAGTAGAGTGTGACCACGCCATCACACCACACAGGGAAAATGATAAAAGCAAGGCCCTACATCCAGGCCACTTATCTTAAAAATAATTTAGTTTCTATTATACTAAAGTGGTGAGAATAATGTTGTCTGGGGATTTTTAATATTTGTAGACTATATGTTCATTTCCAGTCTCTTGGGCAGGAAGAGTATATACTCTGTTTCAACAGGTAGAGTTTGAATAATGTTATTTGTATTTGTATTTTAAAAAGAGAGATACTAAACAAATACAATGCCTCAGAGGAAAAACCTCAAATTCTGCTTATAATTCACTGCTATCCACAATAAATTAGCTTCCTTCTTTGATACTCTAGAGGACTCTGGTCCAAAGTTTCAAGAGAAAGAATTCAAGACAGAGAGATTTCAAAAAACCTTCAGCATCCAGATGCAGAGAGTGGTCACTTTCTGCCTTTACTGCTTTCATTTCATGCTGATCTGAAGGAGTTTGAGTTCTTAGTGCCTTTAAAATTCTGAAGGCAGCATAGGAAAAAAAAATCCATGTTTTTCTATCTTTCAGACTACAGTCCTGAAGGAAACTGGCTTATCCCAGTAATGAATTTGATGGAGGGGCAGTGGACATGAATTTTGATGTACTGGGGGTAGGATATTTTCCCCTTAAATTAATAACTGCAATTTATCCTTCCTTTCTCTAGCAGTTTTTTTTTTATGTGGTTGCTAGCTATTTTGTATCACAAGCATCCAGAAGATGAATGCTCTGAGAATGAATTGTTACCTTCATCCCATATCCATTCAGCAGATCATACAAACCAGGTTAATGTTAACAAAATAATCTGTAGGTATACTCAAGGAAACAATCAGAAGGAAGTACTTTCAGGTCAGAAAATGATAGGCTCAATTTTCCTTGAAATTTTTGTGTGGTGAAGCACTTTTAGCTGTGTGGGATGGGCACAGTAATCTTGTCTCTTTCAAGCCACACTGATTACTGCCCAAATCTGATCTGCCTTTTGCCGTATAAATGCCCTCCTTTGAGGCAAAATCTGAACAAATCTGAACTGCTGGTATTGTCTCCAGCCCCACATGGCAGCAGTGCAGTGTCTCTGCTCAGAGGAAAACATCTCTTTCTAACTCTGACAGCTACAAATTTGCTGATCATGGAGCAGTAATGTTGTAACTTAAAACAAATCCTTTGTAACGTAAAACAAATCCTGTTTAACTGAATTTAAAGCATGCTTACTGCCTGTATAAATGCATGATCCTTTTCAAATCCCACTAAATCACTGGTCTCAGTGATCTCCCTAGCATGGGAAGAATCAGGGGAAGCTCACTGCAGATTGTGATACAGAGCCTTGACTTTAAGAGAATGATTTCTGGGACCAGACAATCAAGACTGTAGTATATTAAAAGGTCCATCTCCTCTCCTTATCTGGTTAGAGAATATTCCCGTTCCGGTGTGGAACACAAGGAGAGATTTAGACATAGCTAGATGCCTAAGACTTCTCTGTTGAGATGTTGATAAACAGATGCTCTGCCCTAGGTGGCACAGTTCCACATGAGTGAATCAATTTTCCTTCAACATGATATCCCCATGTGACTGGACATCCATGAATATCCGTTACTCCAAAGAGAACAAGCAGACTGGAAAACCAAGCTTCATAGAGATGCAGGTGTAGAGTGAAACTCAGAAGGACAGCTTTTCACTGGTTTAAATCAGTGTAACATCAATGTTTTCAAGGAAATTTGCCATTTACCATAGCTGAAGGTATATATCTAGTGATATCGAGGTGGATTTTTTACCATCAGTCAGTTAAGTGATTAATGAGCCACCTCCACCCAAAGGGGGATGAAGAATCTGAAGCTGATCTTGCTGTACCAAACTGTTGCCCAAAGAAACCTGTTTCCACTCCACCAGGTGTTAGGGAGGCGGATCCTCTGTGTAGGATACAGTACGTAACAAATGTTGATGGGGTTAACAGTTTTTAACTGGAATGTTATGTATCTCATTGGTCAAACAGGAGAAAAATAACCAGCAGCCAAAGAGAGATCCAATCTTATGGACCGTAATCACGTAAATAATCATGCTGAAACCCGCAGAGTCCTGCAAAATGGTCTGCTGGATGAAAACCATTGTGTTTAATAAGTTTGATATATATTTTTGCCATTGACAAAGAACAATAAAACACATCTAATTCATTTCAGTTTGGAAATGAAAGAATGACTCAGAAACCACAAACTGATTAGCACACAGGAAATGGAGAAGGACCTCCGAGTTGTAATTTTGAGACAATATTCTACAGTTAATCTGTTTGAAAAATAATGGAATCTGACTTTAATATTAAACTGCCAGTGCACTGCAAAAGGTTCTAGAGAGAACAGTAAGTACTATCATTGAAATTAATCTAATGGCATTTTATTGTTGCTGCAGACAATATAAATTCAGAGATTCAGCAGACAAAAGGAAACTATACTAGATTTTCTTACTAAATTATACAATTGCAACACTTTTATGAATCTCAATATGTAACGTAAAAAACGTGTCATTTCAAATTTAAAAGCCCAATTTTCATAAAAGCCCTTTTTACCTTGGTCATGTGATCCCTCTTTGCTGCCAGAATAGAATTCAGCTTCGCTCTTTTCAGACAGGACAGTCAGTACTTTTCACTACACTGTTAAATCTCCATGCCACTGGAACACTGGCACGTAAGAAGTCTGAGACTCTCAGACCCTATTCCAAGGCTTTTTTAAACCCCTCTTTCATTATATTGAGTTTATCTTTATTATAAAATGTAACATTTCTTTTATTAATCAATATTTAATGTCTTAATATAATTTAAATTGCTGCCCGCAAATAGGGTGCTATAATAATAACATTCCATTGAGATGGTGAGTAAAAACAAATCTCAGAACAAGTATTATCCTGTGAATAAGTTTTCTGATCTATTATTTCACAGCTTGAAATGTGCCACTATTGTACTTCCACCTGATTATGAGTCTTGCCAATTCTTCCAGTTGATCCAAACTGAGTGCTTCTGACATTTGTAAAGTTACCCGTGTAGTCCTCTGTGCAGCAGTGAAAGCCTTGTTAATGAAGAAATAACAAGCAAAAGAATAATAAAAAAAAAATTTAGTTCATTGCAAAAAGAGGTACAGTTGTTGGTATTTAAATACTGAAACTGGACAAAAAAACCCACCAACTTACTGTAACATACTTGCTCGTGTCCTCTGGAAAGGGGTGCTGGTAGTGTCTCTTTCTGTGCCACAGGGCACTTTCATTTCCTGATTCTATTATATACTAAGTGGCCACCTGAACCTGCCAATGAACTTGTTCAATTGTGTTTTTCTATTTTTAATCCAAAGGAGTAAACACATTTCTCATCAGATGTGTCACACACTGCTCTATATTGGTAAGATTTATGAAGGTGTCATCAAGTTATTACAGAGCCATTCATTTATAAATAGGTATCTATTCTTCAAGAAATCATAAATGATAGGAGTTCTTCTGCTATTTCACAAAATCTGTTTTGTAAGAAGGATGCCCATTTGTGTTGTTTTCTGACTACCCTGCACTAGTCTTATTTGTTGGTATTCTTTTGTCCCTCCCCCCTCCCCCTTACTTCAAGGCTTACTTTCCTCTTCATGATAATGTTGAGCCAGACTCATGCACTGGATAGCTAACATCAGTACAGCAAAGAATGCAGTGACTATTTCAGAAAGGATTTGGTGATGTAGAAGTTCCCTTTGTAAGATATCCTTCACTAAGAACCTCGTAAGACTGCCCAGGAATGTATATGAATGCAGCGGTAGCCATCTGACAGTGACATCTCCTATGATGCCTTGTGGTATTTCTGTTATATATAATTAGTGGCAATTTGAAGTAACTTGAGAAAAAACTTTTATTGCCAATCATGAAGAGAATTAGTCTAATAGATGGATCACTCCACAAAAGTGAGAAGTAAAACCAATCTGTAGACAGCAGTGTATGTGTTTTAGAGAGCTCAGAGAAAAAAAAAGAGAGAGAGAAAGAAAAATAAAGTATCAGTATCCTCTAGATTTCAAGATTTACAATTCTTCTAAATGTTAAGTAGGATACCGTGGCAAGGTAATTCAGTCGCATTAAAAAAGCCTGAAGCGTCATTTCCTGCCTTATTAATCTTTCTTTAACATTCATTTGGCATATTACACATACTGTCATGTTTCTCACTGTTCAGATCTTATGTTGGCAATCCGCAGAAATGTAAGCCAGTAGAAAAATATGTTTGCTTACTATGTTGGATGACACCAGCTGATGGGTATGTAACCCAAGCACCTAAACAAAAATGAAGAGTCACATTACACAACTGCTTTTTTTTTCCTTCAGTTTTCAGTCAATGGGCCGGAATATACCTGCTATCAGTTTAGATGTCATCTAATTTCCATTCAAAAGTAGCTAAGTAGGATGGTATGAAGGTTTTCAACTCTTCAAATTTGATTTTCATTTGATAAAGAGGCATAACAAAGGCACCTTTTACCAACGGCTGTGTGTCATCCTCAGGTATGTTCTCAGCAAAGCTAAGATTTTGTTCTGACAAAGGAGCTTTGTTCCACTTTTGAGGTCCTTTTTCTTTCTTGTAGAACATTTTGTTAGAAAAACAAATGCCTTCAACCTGGCACTAACTTTAACAGCCAAGAATTAATGTCAGTATCCCTGTACTCACTCCAAATAGCAAATGGGACTGATTGATTTATGTTTGATGTAGATACCGTTCTGCACTGTTACTGGTTTCCATGTCCAGCTCTTGAAGCCTAAGAAATAACCACAGCTGTAAAGCTCCTCTGGGCTCCAAATGAAGGATTGTCCCTGCTTTTGTGATGTGTGAGATGGGAACTTCATAATCAACACTACTTAGATATAGAGGTGTCATTACTCCTTATGTTGGGCTGTAATTACAAATCACTGAAAGTGTTGTGTTGGTAAAAAGCTTTAAAACATAAATAAGCTCTGTGGATCTTCTGTAATCCTTCTGTAATCCTATGGATTACAGAGGTTCCACAGACTGTCTAGTACTACACTACCTTGAGGTGTAAAACCCTCGCCTAGTCAAATAGATTTAGTAAAATTTAAGAAGGATTTTTTTTCAGATTCATCCATCCTCCATCATGAAGCCCCTCACATATTTAAGCCCACTGGCTTAATTCATTCTCAAGAAAGTGTAGTTACCTTTTCCACTGCTGTGCCACCAGTCACTCTGCTTCTCTCAGTCCCCATCTTCACATTTAAATTTGTCTACACACCTCTATTCTTCTCTCTTTTGCCCATGATCTATTTTTTTTATCCTGATCGCTAGTAAAAGGGTTCCTTTTTAGCCTTATGCATGAAAAGTTACCTTTTCTCTGCTCAGCATTTTCTGCATTATGTAGCAGAACTGTCATTCTGTAAAAACTTATCAACCATAAAAATTGCAGTGGCATAACTCTCAGCTTCAGTGGTTGGTCAGCATCAAAGAAAGAAACCCCACACAGTTGTAATCTCTCTTTTTCTCATTCATCGAACACAAAACTCCAGTAAGAATACCAGTAAAAAAACAACAACAGAATATCTTGAAACAAAAAAGTTCCCAAGCATCACTGCATTAAAAAAGTCAGTCACTAGTACCTATAGCCTTGAATCCAGTTCTTAATTGTTTCATGTTGTAGTAGAGGTTTTAATAATATCTATATCTACAACTTGCTTTTCCAGTGAAACATATACCAAGTTCCTTAGGGCAATGACAAGTTTCTTGTTTTGTATAGATCAGCTCAGGAAGTAAAAAGCAAATGGTTCAACCCAAAGGCATTAGTGGCAATCAGTGCTACCCTCAATTTAATGAGATAGTATCAGCTACGTTGTGATACTGAGTTAGATGTGGGCAATGCCAAAGACTTTCTCATTAGTAATATCTAATAGATTAGGCTTTGGTCAAAACATAACTGTGAAAAAGGAGGATTTTTTTTTAATTTTTTGGTGTAGAGAACATGGTGACATACATGATTTTTTTGTCTGCTCTGTGGTTGAATAACCAGCACCAGATTTACTAGAGTCAAACACCAAAGGCATTTATGTTCATTCACTGCATTTGCTGTTTCTTCTCCCATTCCAACATACAGCAGTAGTTTGCATCGCGTGACAAGGTGGTGATGCCGGGTTTTGCATTTGTTTTTTCCCTCCTGACCTTTGGATGTCTTAGAAAAGCATATTGCTTCCCTTCATTTTATGGATTAATACCCTCCTAACAGACATGAACTCTCTGGAGAGCAGGAGGCGCTGATAGCATCCCAGGCCAGTTTTCATGCTGTGGTGCTGAGCTCTGAATAGGGTGTTTTAGTTATTATAGCAGCATACAAAATCAATGACCTGAGTACAATAGCTGTGACCCTTAGAATGCAGTGGCGAAGAATTTTTCCAGAATGCAGTGAAAACAAACTAGCTAACAGTCTCTTATTTGCTGTACCTGTGGGCACACATAGAACCTTGCTGGTGTAACTGCTATCAGAACTAGTCCACAGATTGGAGAACTGATCCAGATAATTAGAGAGCATGATGCTTTCTGCTATGCCATATTCCACTGTGCAGCAGGAAAAATGATATTTTAATGGATTACCTGTGAGAATAGGATCCACATGCCAAAGTATTGTCTATCAATCTTTGCAGCTTATGCTCAGCGTATTTAGGGAGTGTGTGATGCATGATGCATGCAGAATAATGGCCTTGACATTTTTGGATCCTTGTCTGGAGACACAAACCTGCAAAATAAGGAGCATCCATGTCAGCACTGATGATAACATGCCCTGGTCCAGTACCACTGGCAGTGGGTTATCCCTTTGCACCTGCATAGTGATGCTGCAGAAATCACATAAGGAGGGTTACAGACCATCTGACTGCTTGGCTTTTTACCTCATTTTTGCAGCCTTAGACATTAAACCTGACACGTGATTGAATGAACAGAGGATTTTAAACCTGGTGTGAATTTGGCTCATATGGAAAGAACCTTGGCGTTAATTCTGCTTGCAGACTTTTGCAGCCACACTGAAGTGGCAGCAGAAGGGGATGGGTCACATACTAACTGCAGGTCTCAGACCCAAGTCTAGCAACGTAGAGCACATATTTTCTGCTGCTAAATGGTCCCAGAGGATACTACAGCATCATAGACTGTGTGACTCACCTGGTGCTTATGGACATCTAAACTCTGCACATTTTAATTTATTGAGGAAGTTAACCATGCAGAATACTGGAAAAGAAAAAAGTCCATTATAAGAAGCTTGGACTTGAAGAGCATTGGGACTGAGTCTGAGCAGACAGCTGGCAAGATAATCGAGTGTGTAGCTCCTTAGGTCATCCACGATTCAGTGTGCAGGAGTCTACAGAAAGTTATGTTCTGCAGGAGTAATATATACTGTAAATAAATCAAGCTAGAATAAATTATTTAGTCTCTATCTGATATTTAGGAGCACATTGCCCATGAAATTTAGTGGAAACAGCAATTGCTCAGTCTTGGAAAAGTCTGACTTGTCTGTAGTTCAGCCATGAGAGTAACTGTATCTGAATTTATATTTATAAATAACCTACATACAGTTGTGGTTTTGAGGTTTTTTTTCCTTTTTTTTTTTTCCTTTTTTCTTTTTCTTTTTTTCTTTTTTTTAATTTACTAAGGAAATAGTCCCCCCCGTACGTAAGAAGCATCTTCAGCTGAAATTCCTGAGTTAGGTACCACAGATCACTTAACATCACCGATAAGCCTCTCTCTGGTTGGGATTACAGCAGGACACACCAGGATGCTCCTTCCAGGCCCTCTGCCCAGCAAGCCACATGCTCCATGGTGTGGGGGCAGCGCCAACCATGAGCCCCTTCAACCCGAGTTCTGCCCAAGTGGGCTCCGTGGGGACAAAGAGGGCGGTGATAGCAGGCTGCCATCTGCTGACCACTGCCCGCAGCGTCCTCAATATGTCATCGAGGGGAAAGCCAAAAGGCGACAGCTGCAGGGATCAGAGAGAGGTGCTGCACTGCACCGTCTCTAAATTTAATTATCGGAGAGCTCATTCCTTCAGGCACGAAGAGAATCTGAATATGCAGAATATAGGGCTTCTTTCTTTTCTTCTTCTTTTTCTTTTCTTTTCTTTTCTTTCTTTCCTTTTAAGAATGGCTTAAATACAGTTTCCATGGCAGTTAATCCAACTTTGACCCAAATTAAATTTCAACATCAAAAAATTCATTCAGCCAGAGAAGGACAATGTTGAGCCCCTCTGAACGAGGCACAGAGCTGTGAGGCCATTTCTCCTCTCCTGTTTTGCTCTTTGCAGGAGCATCCCATGTAACCATGAAGATATCTGCTGCCGTGACACTCTGCAGGTGCTGAGGCAGCCCGGGGGCCTTCTTTGCTGCAGCAATTTGCTCCTCAACATGACCCACTCATGGCAATGGGTTTGGTGCATACCACAGTCTCACAAAGCAAGAGTAGGAAAGGCAACCTGTCAGAAATATCTTACTGCTTTAAGAGATTTCTGTGTTCAAAAAGAAGATGAATCCATTTTGTGTTCTTCAGAGAAATTAATAGCCTCATTGATGTTCACTCTCATAAAATACTTCGTGTTTTATGGCACTATCAGTACAAAACAAGTCATTTAGATATTATAACTGTATTTTATAAGCTACCTGGTATCAAAGTCTCTCATCATAATGGTGGTGAAGCACAATAGAGGTTTTATAACCAAAAAAAAAAAAAAAGAAAGAAAGGAAGAAAAAAGAACTTTCCCAATGTGTTATTATGCTGGTGGGGACATAGTCCCAGTTTCAGTCCTGCCCGTAGTGGCAAATTACTTTTAACATACTATGTATTTCAATGATATCTAGTTAAGATTTCATTATGGCATCTCAGTATAAAATATAATGTACAATTTCCACTGTGTTTTCCTAAAACATTACTGTGGGTGAGATTTTCACATTAACCACAATTGCAGAAATGACTGATGTTTAAATCTAAAGACAATTTTAGTCATTATTAAACTTCATTATAAAATAAAGTACGTGGGTGGAATTGTGGCTTGATGCTTTCGTAATTTGCTCTACCTTTTCAATGTACTTTTCAGTTACATTAACGGAATCATTTCATCTTATAGATGCAAAGATGAAGGAGAAGAACAAAAACATGCCCATTAACTGAAGCAGTGCAAATGTGCATAGTTAATGGAAACCATTTTGACATTTTGTATTTGATTCCATGGTGTGTCTACTCAAACAATTTCAATGGCATATTAGAACAAAATGCTACATTGTACTCTTCACTAAGAATGCAAGTAATAGACTTCAAAAATTACCTTTCGACTGAAAGTATTATCTGTTGGAAATGAAGAAATGTTTTACATTATGAAAGGCTAATAGCAGTAAGGGGGAGCAATGGGCTGTAATGAGAATTCAGGCAGAGAGGGTTTTTTGACCCCGTGTATCCCAAATGCGTGTGTTTTCACAAGTTGTGGCAGAATTGCTTAGATAGAGACATAAACTCCGGTGTTTAATGGCAATTATTTTACTGTGTTACAATTAAAGGCTTCTTAATGCAAGATCATGTTAAATATTGTGGCAATAATTTCTCTGTCACAGAACAGATAATCAATTGCTTTTCCAAAACCATTTTTTTTCTTTTTTCTCTTTCTTCTTTTTTTTTTTCCCCATGATTAAATCAATTCAAGGACCAGATGCAGTCCAAAATATATTTCCACTCTGATGCTAAAGCAAGCTTTACCTATTAAACAAATTCTGCATTTCACCACAGGGTAATTTATCTGTTGGTAAGCATATCATAAATAATTTTTACATGCATTTAAGCCTGATTGATGAAAGCATTTCCATTTCTTGCCATTTTCAGTCCAGCCAGAAATTGCTGTATCTTAAATTTCACATTTGAAATTTCATAGAGGTACCATTCTTCTGATTGCCTCAAAAATATTACTGTATAACCACTTCTCTGTGGCAACACACTCAGTACACTTAAGAACAGCTGGACTGCAACACTGGAATGCAACTAGAAAAACAAAAATCTCTCCATATACATTTCAGTTAAGTGCTGGTTTTGGCATTTCAGTGAAATGTTTGGCTACAGAATTTTGCCTCATTCAAATTCACGATTGAGTGTTTGGCTGATGGATAGACTGCAACCCTCTACGAGCCAATTCAGCTTAACAAGAGCTTAAGCTATGCTTGCCTTCCTTCTGTCCCCTTGCCTGCTTTTCTGTGTCAGGTTTTCTTTCCAGGTGATGTCTGGAAATTCCACAACTGGCATCAAAAACTTGTTATAATTTCTAGTTGTTATCCTTGATTCACTCCAGGGAAGAAGGTTGTCACTTTTTGGCTTCACTTGATTGCTCTACCATATACGCACCACTTCTGGTGACTATTGCAATCTTTTGCTAGAATGAGATATCAGAATTTCAGCACTCCTTATGCATTTCAAAAGAGAACTGAGCCTCATTCCCCCTTTTTTCTCTGTGTTCCATAGTTCACTGTTATTCAGTCTTTGCTTCGTACATCACTTGTGCTTGAAAGACTCCAAAAGTGAAAGCACTGGAAAAAAAAAAAAAAAAAAAAAAGATCCCACATAAATTTACTGCTATTCAATAAGGAAAATAAGTAATCTGAATGAAGGAAAACAGAAGCAAGAGATCAACATTCAGCATTCAGACTAGCTCTTACTGTATCGGTGCCTACAGAAAGGTATAGGTAGGAGCCAGTCACAGATACCTATCACTTCTGCGGGCAGAAGTGCCTACCTTACTAATTAATTTTTTATTATTGTATACTGCACTAATCCTAATGCTTGCATAGTGATTAGCATTTTTACTATGAAATATCTAACTGGAAGAGTGGAATTAATAGCTTGAAAGAAAAGGGAAAGAAAAGGATATGGAGCCCCCATTAAAAGAAAGACAGAGCTGTTGGAGAGGTTCCAGAGGAGCGCCACGAAGATCATCAGGGGGCTGGAGCACCTCCCCTACAAAGACTGAGGCTGAGGGAGCTGGGCTTATTCAGCCTAGAGAAGAGAAGGCTGCCGGGTGACCTCATTGCAGCCTTTCAGTACCTGAAGGGAGCCTATAAACAGGAAGGGAGTCAACTCTTTGAAAGGGTAGATAACAGCAGGACAAGGGGGAATGATTTTAAGTTGAAGGAGGGAAGATTTAGGTTGGATGTTAGGGGGAAGTTCTTTACTATGAGAGTGGTGAGGTGCTGGAACAGGCTGCCCAGAGAGGTTGTGGATGCCCCGTCCCTGGAGGTGTTCAAGGCCAGGTTGGATGGGGCCCTCGGCAACCTGGTCTAGTAAATGGGGAGGTTGATGGCCCTGTCCATGGCAGGGGGGTTGGAGATTCATGATCCTTGAGGTCCCTTCCAACCCAGGCCATTCTGTGTTTCTGTGATTCTGTGATTCTTCGATTCTGTGATTCTGTGATTCTTCTTACAAAGTTAAGCATGTTATTTACCTTTTTCTGTCCCATTACCATCAACGCTGGGAAGAAATGTAGTCTACTAATTTTTTCTCTGAAAATTTAGTCAGTCCTTCAGTTAAACAAAGGGGAAAAATATCTGCTTTGCATCTTACAGTTCATTCTCATTAAATAAAGACCTACCTCTGTTTTGATTGGATGCTTGCTTCTTTTATACAGATTATAAGCCTATGGAAGACATCATCACAAAGCAAAACATCACATACTCAAAAGGTTAAAGCAGTGCACCAATGTCATCCATGTCTAGCAAATTTTTTTTCTTTTCTTTTTTCCTTTTCTTCAGTGTGTGTGTGTAAGGCAGTGGAAACAGTAGAAATCCCATGTCTTGAAGTTTAAGTATCTTGATTATAAAAAAATTTGAAAATTGGAAAGTTCCCTACTAATGCATCTGCACAGAGGGTATGTAATCTAAAAGACTGATTCACTGTGGTGTTTGTTATTCTTGCATGGAACTGAAATTCTGTTGACATAAAGCTGGACTGAAACCAGGAAAATTAGGTCCTCAAACTCTTTTGAAAGAAGCTGAGCTGCTTTGTTGAGTTATCCTTCTATCCTGAGCATAAAATATGTATGAATAAGGCAGTTTCTGTTGAGTCATTGTGGGGAAAAAATTCTGTTAACTCAGCCAGCATAAAGATTTGCAATGTTTCCTTGATGAATGTGGAACTTGGGGTCAGGGCACAGGTGGACCTGCGGGAAAAAGACTGCAGGACAATGCTTGTGAGTGGGAGTGGAAATCTTGCTTTTTTGTTGTTGTTGTTGTTTGTTTGTTTGTTTGTTTCTGAAATAAACAGTAAAGCAAAAATAAAGTAATGTGACCAGAACAATGATCACAGTATAGAGAAGTAGTTAATGTTACATTAATTTTTCTAGGGATAACTCCTGTTCAAACCTCAGACGCAAAGTTGCAAAGAAGTCTCAGTACACCTGAAGATATAAAGATTAGTGCTAGGAAAGACATTCAGTTTAGAGCTCTTCCCTCATCATCTAATCCTCAATATAAAGCAGTATCAATACTAGGATGGCTGGCGTAAGAAATGTATTTCTCAATCAGCCTCTGTGCCAATTATTTCTAATGTTTAGTCTATTCTTTTTTTAACTTAGCTTTACCTTGAAATTGTGGCCAGTCTTAACTAGCAGAGGGGAAATGCTATTTGCAGCTTCAGCTCTTGCCAAAAACTACATTTTATTATTTTCTCAACGAATAGCCATAGGTTTTAAATTCTTTTCTTTTAAATTATTCTCATGTTATTAACCAGTACATCTACAAAAGTTAAGTTAGCTTATTCCTCTAGTGTTCTTTTTGTTGCTTTGTTTTTGTTTTCTCTTTGTTGCTTTTCAGTTTAAGACCAGTTTTTAGATGTTGTCAGATTTTATTTATTTATTTATTTTTGCAACAGATAGTATAATGTGGCTTGATATGTGACTTTTTCTAGTTGTTGCTGAAGGCCAGGTAGAGCAGAAGGGTTAACTAACACAATGATAATATCACTGAGTTTGTAATCAAGTTCCCAGTAGCGAATGCACATATGTATGTATATATATATACATAGGTCACTTGAGAAGTAATATCTCCTATGTACTTCCATAGAAACTATAGAAAACACAAAGAACACAATAACACCATTTGATAGAACAAATTATCAGCTATAAAATACTATTTTCAAAGTGTAATAGAATATTGGTTTGAAGGTTCAACCTCTATTGCCATATCACCAACATCTGCCTCTGACAACATGAACCAACATAATAGGAGCCATTACTTTCAGAATGGTCCTCATACAACTAAGCTCTGTCCAGCCTCCAGCCATCCACTCACTTACTGAACTAGGTGGCAAACTGTCCTTTGGTAAGCAGTCAAATGCTTACAGTCTTGTGACATGTCAGTTTAATATTGGCAAATTCACTTCTGCTGTAACCATCTCAGAGAAGTGTATTTTGGCATATCAGCTTTTGGGTGTTTATTTCTAAATGCCCTGGGACAAACCTTTGCCCAGTCACTTAGGATGATTGTTGGTATGTGAGATAATCTGCTACTGGAGTCATTTTATGGGGTCAAGATGTCCTTGGACAAATGCAAAGGTACAAAGTATATTTGCTAATTATTGTAAATGATTACATAATAAGCTATATACAGCCTAAATAACCACAATGTGCCTATTTACAGGTTACATAGGTGCAGTCATCATATGCTATTAAGCTCATTGCACTGGGCAGAGGACCATAAGTAACTGTTCTACAGACATAAACTAGAAGGCATAAAAGGTCCGCTTGTTGAGAATACTGTTTTGTTCCATAATGTACTTAACAAATAGGGAAAAAAATCTGAAACAAACTACGCACTTCGCCTTTGTAGATATAAAATTTGGGTACTTGTGTTCTGTCCTTACACATTTCATGTCAGGGAGTATAAATTTCCGAGAAATCATATGGATAAATGCAGTCATACAGAAATATGAAAGTCCAAATTTTAAGAGTTCATTCATGAAATTAACAGAGATCAGAGGTGTTAGGGAATCAGGTCATATTTCCACGTATATGAGATGGAGCGTTTTAGTTTCTTTCTGGGAGACACATTTTCTAGTTTCATTCTAAAGTAGAGTATTTGTCAGACTAACATACACACTATCAGACACTCAGAGAGACAAGAAATTCAGGATTACACTCAGCTTCTTACTAGCTTGGTCATTAATCTTTATAACTAATTAAATTATATTTTTACTTGTTTAATTCTATTCTGCAGTTAATTTCACAAGAAAAGAAAGTAAAATATTAATCATATTTGAAAATTCCTGAATTTAATATTTGCTTCCAAATTCCTTCTAAAATTAAATGTAAATGTTTTTACAAAGAACTAATATTTTTGGAATTCTGAAATTTTTGCTTTCCACTTTCATGTGTGTAAAATTGATTCATTTTCATGCTTGCATCATTATGCAAAGTTGTTCCATGAATGTGAGCCAAACTGGTGCATAAACATGTATGGAATTAACCTCTCCATAGTACAGAATACCCAAGGACTACCCAAAATTTATCATGTCACCACTTCAAGGAAGAGATTAACTTTTAGAAGATCCAGGTTTTGGGGCTTACTGTGGAAAAAATGTCACTCTTGTGTAGTTTTATATTGGAATAGTGTTGCTAGTGAGTCAGAGCTTTGATTAGCAAAAAAAGGAGAGCAGACATGTTTCTTTCTCTCTTCCTTTCAAGCTCTCTGTTTGTTGCTTTGTCTGTTAAAGACTCACTTAGTTTCAAGCTCCAACAGAGATTTCTCATTAGCCAGTGCCTCAGAATACCACAATGGTGTAGCTTCCATATCATTAAATCTTTGATGCATCTGTCAAGTCTATCAATACCACCTGTCATAACTGTGAAGGAGATATTTGTTCATGGAAAATTTGAATAGTACTATGAATTTCTGTCATGCAGGTCCTTTTACAACCATCGCATTTGGACATCATCGAAATCAGGTCAAATAGAATGCTAGACATAAAATCTCCTATCCTGATACATTTACTGGAAATCCAAATTCAGGTTAAGCTATAACTCTGAATATCAAAATACCCATCTGGTTATGCTCACCACCGGTTTGAATCAGAAGGAAATCCGTGTTGTAATTTTAACTGCAGCACCAGCAATTGGGTGGACTGGGATTTATTCTATGTCCTGTTATAGTTCTTCAACAAGGTACTTGATTCTCTTCTATCTAACGTTTTCAATGTAAGTTATGAAGTACACAAAGCAGATTAACTAGCATGTTTTCATATTTGTAACAGTTTAAATGAGGAGTAAACTCTGCCTACCTCTCTTTTCACTGATGAGTTCCAAACTTGTAGAAAAGCAGTATTTTATTTCTTTTAAGTTATATATGTTGATTTGTGACAGATTCTGAAGTGTCCTGAAATAGCCTCGGAGGTAGTGTAATAGCCATGTAATTAATTGCCTCTCAGAAAATTTTCAGAATGTGAAAAATTAGAGAACATTGGAAAGAACTGCATTCTAATTGTGATTTGCAAGATGTCCACCTTTATCTAGTACTTACCTGAAATATTCTGTTGTTGAAAAGGCCATGCAAATTACATACTGGACAATGGAGCTAGATCTGCAGAAATATATTATTGAAATAAAGGAACAACTCCACTAATTTCAGCATTTGTAGAAACACCACTGACCTCACTGTGACATACATGATTTCTATCCAGAACCAAGACAAAAAAAAATGTAACATTATTTTGAGGAAAGCAAGATAGTGAAAGAAAGTCCATGCTAGGAAGTGCTTTTATGTCTCATAGACTGAATTTATGTCCACCTGGAAACCCTCTGGGATACAGTTGCGAGGACTCTTTACAGGACGTGCAGGCAACTTCCATACACAAATATGAGATTTTAATATATCAGGGCCATGAATTTACATGTTTTGATCTTAATTGCATATTTACGGTGGAGTTGAATTTTGAAGACATCTTTGTAATTATTTCAGTACCTCATTTGTTCTTTACCCAATGATTAATGTGGTAAGATTATTCCAACAGCACAACCCACAAAATAAACATCTGCCAATTAGAACAATAAATTTGTGCAGTTATAATATTTCTTCATGTTAGAAAAAGGCACTTTCCACATCCTTCTCCCAGAGGTCCATTTGCCTACAGTTCAGAATTGATTCAGAATTAGTCATATCTTTTTTGAGTCCCTTAAATTTCACAAATGGATACTAAATAGGTTTCTAAAAAGAGTTGCTTTAGACAGCTTACTGTAGTTGCTAGATTAGCACTACTATTTGTAGAGTCATACCTGGAAGACATACAACAGGAGTGCCAAGTTAATGCTGCTGTTCTGATTCTGGTTCTCAAATTTTCTTGTAGTTTATATCCTTGTATGACAGTACATTGTTGCCAGGTAAACATCATCTCAATGATTAAGAGCTAAATACACGGAGGTGCTTAAACATCTAACTGCTAGTATGTCTAAACTTAAATGATCAAAAGCCTCAAGGAACTGCCTCCAGTCCACAGGCACCTATATTCCTGGCTTTAAATTCTACTACATTTCTGTCACTCAGAGATAATCTTATCATGCTGATGACAGGAAAGGTGTCTTTACCTTTGAGAAACTCACAGGAGGAAATGTCCAATATACATCCCTCTAATTTCTCCTTTGACTGATTTGCAGCTGGGAATAGAACACAGTCTCTATGAAAGTATGTTAACAACTAGATACTTATAAGATGGCTCTTTTATTCCTCTCCCTATTGAAACAGCATTATTTTGTATATAATGTCATTATCAAAACATTACAAATTATAATTAATATCATAGACAATTAAAAAGAAAAAGAAAGCAAAGTTACAATGTAGAGCACTCATTTGCCTCTTGGAAACAATACATGAGTGATAAAATGGAAATTATGATATGTTACCTTTTTAATACTTTAGGTGTGGGGAAAGGCAGAAGAAGAAAATTATTTTTAATAGCATGGATAAGAAGACTGCGAAGAAGTTTTATGAAAAGATTATCATAACTTTGCACTCTATTCAAACTGGAGAGAGCTCAGCTTCTAAGAATCAGCAGGGTATAGCGTCCCATGGATTTGGTGATCAGAAGCAGTGTTCTAAGCATTCCTCGTCTCAGCCTCTACTTTTCTTCTGGAGCTAAGTACCACAGATTACAATACCCAAGAATCTCTTTTATGTTTTTCATTATACAAATGTTGCTATGATTTACTTTATGGACCCCAGACCTGGATCTAACATGTATGAAGTCTGTGGCAGTTCTTTAATTTATACATATTTGACTGGATTTTTAGAGACTATCCTGATAGGCAAAGTAAATATAGGCTTGAATTAATCTATACACAAATCTTTCATATGGCATATATTATCAGTAGCCCATGAAAAATCTCATTGCCTTTCCTGACCTACTCTTCACATATTCCGTCAGTTGTTGAATCCATTTGTTTCTCCTTTCCCAATACCATTCAGCAAAAGGATGCTTTCATTCACCCACTTTGTGCATCTCTCCAGTTGCCTTGAGAGCTGTTTTGACTTCTTTAATGACAGGTCCCAGATATATTTTCATACTTCTCATATAAATTGATAGATAGTTGGAATAATAATTGCTTTGATAAAACTCAACAGTTGTTATAAATTTGATCGTGTGAATTTCTAATTCATTTTTGTAGTGAATAAATTCTGACTAACTTTGCCTAAATGGACAGAATTATCATCATGCATCACAGTCCACCACATATAGCATCCCGCTCCTATGAAATATGACATACATTTTCATGATTTTATATCATAGATGTTATACTTCCATGGAATTTTAAGGGAACTGTAGCTAAAAACATATGAAGCTTGCACAGAGCAAAGTGGAATTATAGTAATATCCCCTATGAGGTAGAGGTGGGACTGGAAGAAAGGACTCACCTGTGAAAAGTTATAAGAGATTGAAGAGCTAAGCTGTTCTCAGACTGCTAAGAAAAAAATTTATCTCCTCCTGACTTCTCCCCTTTGTCAGCTGATAAATGGGATAAAACTCAAGTTTTCTGTCTGGTTTTGATAGTCGTTTTTTTCACTTGTTTTTTTTAGTACAAGAAATATTGGTATTGTTTTATTGGCCTATTATATTTTTCCATTTATCCTGAAAGACTCTACTCCATATAAACTCTCTGGAGTAAGGTGGAAAACACTTTGTAATCAACATCTAAACATCAAGTTTCCCAGAGAGTTTTACTTGAAGTGTAACACGTTTTTTTCTTTTGGCCTGAATAATTGGGTGATTGCCCATAAAGGAAAAGAATGAACTCTCCAGTTCTTCCTGGATCTTCCTGAAAATGTTTGTTTCCATAGTAGATTGAAAGGAAAGCCTTTCCTTATAAAATGATTTATGTATCTAAAATGTTAATGCTAATGTTTATCCGAACATCAAAGTGCTACTCTCCTACCCCTACCCTGCCCCCTCCCAAGGCTGTACCACGCTGATCACATTTTGGGCTTTCTCAATAAATAAAGATTTTCTGATTTGTTAAATTTAGGGAAACAGTGGGAGATGTCAGTTGCAGATCACATGTTTGATGGGTAAATACATAGTCCAGAAGGATCCAAAGGAATAGTTTCAAACCATTTTTCAATTTCACCTATGGGAGTGATTATACATCGCAAGAAGAAGCTCCATGACTGCTTCTGGGAGTTTTCCCAGAGGCAACAGGTGGAGACGACTGCAACAAGGGGAGAAACATCTCAGCCTACAGAGCTCCAGAGCGGCTTGATTGAACAACCACTAATCTTGCCTTGATACAAAGTGACAGTGTTAGGGACAGGAACATTATGGGCCATATGGCAAGCATTTTTGATTGATAATAAATGTTTATATGTTTCATGTTGCCTCTCTAGGAGACATGCCAAAAAGATGAGATGACATGTCCCAAAGGAATATCACTTCAGATTTCTGCCTCATCATTTGGACTATTTATTAAAAATACGACCACATTCAACACTAGCATACTAAATGCTGGAGATGCAATGCCTAAGTCAATGAAGTTGCAATAATTGCTATGGGAACGGCTTTAGATCACTAATTTGAGAGCAGGAAAACTGTTTTGCTTGTTTGTTTGTTTAAGATTTTATGCCTTGTGTATTCAGATGATTTAGTATTTCATCCCACCTGTTTTTGTTTTTATTTAGAATACCTTCTTTCATATATTTTGTTCCTATCTTTGGCCTAATGTCTAATGCTACTGAGGTAGGTGAACCATAATTTATGTAAGGAATAATCCTTATTTAACATTTAGATAATCCAGAAATTTCAGTGCACTCTCTAACTTGATGGGCATGCAGCTAGCACTAGTGCATTGAACAAGTTACTGTAGGTGTGCTGCTTCCACAGTAAAGGAAATGAGTGATAAAACAACCCCACCAACTTTTATCTCTTGATAATCATTTGTGGCCATTTTTCTCCCACCATATAATGTTTCAGTATGATTGTCTGAAACTGGATAAGTCTGGTCTACCAAAACCACCAAGGTTATATGAAGAACAGATAGTTGTAATGTCTTCCTCAGCCTACACACTCATGAGCCTATTGACTCATTAACTTGCTTTCTGAAGTCCTGGGAGCTCTGTCAAGAAGTCTGTGAAGGAATCTTCAAAAAAGAAACTACTGCAGATAACCACTGAGAAATCATGCAAAGCGAGTCCATATTTGGCAGACTGGCAGAAACTATAGAATATTTTCTTTCTAATTGCTCAAATAACATAATGCATTCAAGAAACAATGCTGGATTAGAATGGTATAAAACAAAAGACATCCTTTTTAACTTGAAATTAATTTCTGAAAAAATATTATGGCATCTATCCAAGTTTCATAAACAGAATAATATCTACCGTACTAAAGCAAGATCAAAAGAGGAAAGACCAAGCTTTGAAACATACAGAAAGAAGATGAGATTTCTGGATTGTACTTACAATGTTCTGTTGTGCTGATTTTGATGGAATAAATAATCTTCAAAGATGTTAGCCAGACCAACACTAAGTAATCAAATAAGGTTTAAATTTTAGCTGCAGAGGATTTGACCTATTTAGTCCCTTGACATACAACCACCATTACAAGAACAGACTCACTGTGTAAGACGGTATGATGGTGTTGAAGTTGTCACAGTAGAGTTTATTACCTAAGAAAAATTTGCTAGACTTCACCCACTTTGTAGATATTACTGTCAAAATGAAATCTCCCCCAAAAAGGCAATGCATAGAATAAGCTACTCTTGCATTATTTTACGTACCATTGTGCTTAATTTCTGGTGTAATTTTGGACAGTTAGTTTACCATCATAGGCTCCATCTCTCACCATGCATCATTTTAATATTGTCTTCAGGCAGTATCAGAAGCATTCTTAATTGTTTTATTTGACTCTATACTTCTGTCTTGAGCTGCTGCTGATCTTTGAAAACATTTTTATATAACACTGTTCTGGACTTTTCTTCTTTGGATAGTACATGTTAGCTTCTTTGTGTTAGCCCTCTATTCTTTTGAATCAGCATGATTTTCCCTGAAGTTGTTGATTATATGTGTCCATATAACTTGCTTTGAACAAGATGGGATGCATTCAATTTACATAATCAGCTCTATGAACTAATTAGAGGTGTTGCTATTTTCAGTTTCCTAGAAAAATGATGCCAGACTAACACAAAGATATAGAAAGCATTTGCTTCTCTAATTAGTAGACAAGGGTCTTATCTTCAATTTTTATTCAAAGCGTTATTGTGTTAAACTACTCTGTTACACCAAAAAGTGGTGACATTTTTATCAAGAAAGGTTGAAAATAAGATGCCTCAACTAGTATTGCATAGATGCTGCCCCTTATGCTTTATGATGCAAACACGATACAACATCTATTTTCCCTTTGAAAGAGAATATCATATACAGGCCATACGAAGCTGCAGAATATAATCATAAGATAAAATACACATATGAGTGTTTTTTTGCTGAAGTTATTTACAGGAATACTCCAAAATTAGTATTGTCAAGATTCTGTGACGTTGAGTAGATTACATCATAAAATGTAGAAGCTGTTCTTGCATGCATCTGTCACAGTATATTTTTACAAAATTTGCAATGTGAATTTCTTTGCCAGGAAGTCTCAGCCATTGGTTCTTGCTAATCCTTTATCTCTTTGTTGAGAATTTCTTGCTCAGTGATTCTTCTCCCTGGAAACAGCTTAAAGTACACTGCAATGTTGTAATTTTTTTTTTATCAGACCTGTAAAACATTGACCACAAGACATTCTCCCAAGATGTCAAATCATTTTTATAATTATTTTCTTTTTCCTCACCAAATTTTGCTGCATTATTTAAAAAGCATAGACATCTCACCTCTAATCAGGATTCCAGTATAGATTTCATCAAATGTAGAGAAAAGATCTCCACGTTATTAGGCATGAATCTCCAAATTATGCATCTAGGATCATATCATTTGTTCAAGTCCTCGTATTCTGGTGATGAATATAATTCAGATGGAAACAGAAGCCTTGTAAAGTGCTGTTCTGATTATTTCATACCCTAAGTCATCCCAAACAATGGGGCGCTGGTTTGTGTTTATTATTATTTAGTATTCTGGTCCTTCTCTGAATCCAGAAGGAAATTCAACGGTTACTTCTGGAAAACCTTAGGAAATATGAATAGAACGGGGCTGGGTGAGAGTCAAAGGGGATATGTGTTGTTCATAGATATCTTCAGGCTATAGTAAGCGCTACGGAAATTGTGGGTTGTGATGTCACTTTAAGGGTGTCTTAAAAATGTAGGAAAAATATTTATGTATTCATCTGAATCTGAATCATCCTTCCCCTAACAAACAGAAGTAGTGTTTTTAACATAATGCTGGGTGTGGGGTAGATCTGTAGACTACTAATGAGATACAGTGCTTTTCACCTTGGAGTCACCAGCCCAAATTTTCATTGTTTTCCCATGGATAGAAGGAGCTTCCATCCGGGTGACTTTCATTTCACTTCCAGGCTAGCCTAAATTCTGTTTTCCGTGCTCAGCAAAGTGCTCACACTGCAGACCCCCTTCTCTGCCTCCTCTTTGAGATTTATCTGGTCTGGAGGTAGAGGAGGTAAATGTTCTCCATCTGCTGGAGCAGACACACACCACACCCCTTCTACCAGGCTGCACTATTTTTATGGCCATGTTACAAAGACAGGAGGCAGGCATTTTTCAGTGCAAGGCTTTCTGTTTAATTAAAGGCCTATTGTGCTGGAGCGAAGTCTCTGTTTTTTAAGGAGGGCTCTGTTTAAAATCAGGGTAATGGGTTATTACAATTCTAGAGAAGAACATTTGCAGAGAAATATTTTTTCCTGGTTAAAATTTCTGTGGAATGCCACAAAATACAAAATAGATCCCTTAATCTCAGTGGCTATCTTGAAAACCTATTACTAAAATACATATAAACGTGTAAGTACTATTCATTTTTTGAATGCTGGCGTGTCGTAAAATTCTGTTTTCTTTTCATTTCAGGCTGTTGTAAATAAACTGAATCTGTACAGTAGGTTTTTGTCAGACTCCCAGAAAGACAATTTTATTTTATAGCACATCCTAGACTGACAGCCAGAAACTGTTCTGCACCACCTCAGTACAAACAAAATTAGCTTCTCACAATATTTTTGCAGATGTTAAAGGTCATTAATAGAATGAAACCAGATGACTAAAGCAATACATTTGGAATGATTGGGTTTTATTTTTCTCCACAGCTTAAAGACACAGAGTCCTCTTTTCTTGGTTGCTTGGCTGCATTTCAAATCTTTCTTTCTTTCTTTCTTCCTTTCTTTTTTTTTTTCTTTTCTGTTTAATGGTTTCCAAATCATAAAAGTGAAAGTGGTGGGATATGTATTTCTTGGCTTATGCAACCTTACTTGTGTGAAAGATTTAAGATTTTTACAGAGTTGAATATAATATTAACTGTTCAAACTACATATTCCTGGAACAATTGCTCAATCTCTACATTTTGATCTAGGTCACACTTCTGCAGCGGTAAAAGGAAAGATAACTAGCAGATGCAAGAAAAATCATGTTAAAAAATGCAACAATATCCGAGAATAAAAAGAAAACTATCCCTTTAAAGGAAATAGTTCTATAGATGTAGAAAGGCATTGTTAAAGCTGATGTTAGTAACAACTGAAAATTTCTCTTTTTCTTTCCTACGAAACAGCTATGTCATATTATGATAACTGTTTTGTGGCTTATCTAGATAATAATGAATAGCCTTTTTATCTTCAAATTCTATAATATCCCAATTATATATGCAATACTATATCCATCAGTTTAAATTGTATTAGGCTTTTTATATGCTTCCAAAATGAACAATAGATAATAATTAATTGCATGTCAAGAAATAGCAATGTCTAAAATGCTTTTAAAGACATATAATACATCAAACCTTCCCCCAAAACTTTCAAATATATTGAAAAAAGCAAATTAGATCATTCTTAAAGGTGATATAAAAATACATCTGTCTCTAGTTTGGAACATTTATAAAACAGATAGGAAGAGGAAGAAGTAGAGGCTACACAATCTCTGGAGGAATGGATGCTGTCAGGACATAGGAAAAATAAGACAGCAGTAACATGAAGGCATGATGATGTGAGTTTCACTAGACAAGTAAAAGAGACAAAGGTTGATGAGGTAGAGGTACAGCTGCAAGGTCCAGACATGCAGCTAAAGGAAACAGGAGAAGACATGATGTTTTAAGTATGACTTAAGAAGACTAAGAAGGTAAGGTAAGCCTTTTCTATGAAGAATGCAGAATACAAGCAAGAGAAAGAGAGATCAGTGGATTCATATCTTGATCAATTCAAATTCCGGACAAAGACTCCAACTCCATACCCAGACAAAGAAGGAGGAAGATAGATTTCTGAGATACTGCAAAGGAAAAGAGAGGTTTAAAGTAAGCATGAAAGAAATATCAAGCATAAATATGTTTATGAAGCAAGACCACAAATGTATTTGAAATTGTAGAAATTTGGTCAAGCAAAAAAAAAAAGTTTCCACCTTAAAGTAGTCTACTTGAGCTAATGTTTGGATACTCATTTTTAAAGCCTGAGTAGATAGCCAAAGAGGCTCAGGTGAATGACTGGTGATGTGACTGTGCCCAGAGAAGTAAAGCAGTAACCTACCATCAAATAACTACAGAACAGGTCTTGTTTCTGGTTATGTTAGAAAGAGGGTAATACAGAGACGAAAAAGGAGAGAAAGTCAAGAAGAATATGAAGCTTTGAAGAAGCTTTAAGAACCAATTCTGATCCAAATTAAGACCCTTTCATGTATGAGAGGGAAATGCTTGAGTTAATAAGCACAAAAATGAAATGTAGCCTAGTGAAGTCACAGAAGAAAAAAGTCAAACAAGTGTAGAAGTAATTCATTCCCTTTCTCAAGGATAAGGAGAACCATGTGCTATTTATTTGCTTAAAAACAAATAACCAAGTATTTTTTCTATTCTGGGTAGCTGGAAAGTTGGCAAATATGTGGTAGAAGGTGCAGATACCTTGAAATTTCACAGTGCTGTTAAATACCTGTCCTGTGTGTTACTAAGCAACTGCTGTGAATTTTCTGGCACATACTGCTCATGTTGGATAGTTTAGTTAGAAAATTATCCGAATTTTTTTTTATTTTCTTTTTTTCATTGCTTAATTGTTCCTTAGAATGTATCAGTTAGCGCAGTGCTTTTGTCTGACTTGATCTGACAAATAGCTGGACTGTACAGGCAAATACAGGGAGGAATGAATAACTGAGGAGCATGGGGGAAATATTTAGAAGTTAATGCAAGATATACGCAGAAGTTTTATGAGACCAACTTTTTAAACATTTTTGTTCTTTGTGCAGTTACGGCATAGGAGTACTTCCTACAGCAAACATATAATGAAAAAACTTTCATGTATTGGACCACTGGGTAACCTAGCACATAAGAGATATGTATGGCAAAACCAAATGGCTTGTCCTGCTCACCTTAAAATGTTTCTGGATGAGCTATAAATGTTATTGTACCACCACAGTTTTACAAGAAAAAAATGATGTGGTCAGTTTCTTTTCTAGCTAAACAAATTTTGGTGTATTTAAACCTCAGCCAAGAGCAGTTAATCTTCATTGGAGTATACAAATTACAGAGGGGATGCTCCTAAATCACTGATATTGTTAACAGCTAAGCAATCTCTGAGGGCAGGATTAGAGGAAAGGCCCCTCAGAAAGCAATATTTTTCACAAGGGAAAACTGATAAAGAGTAACAGAGTGGATTTTATTTTATTTTTGTTGAATCTCATGGAAAATAATTTTAAGTAAAAATGCTATCAAATTTGCTTTAATCTGCTGGAATATTTGTGTAGGCAGACCTCTGGGAGCCATGTTTTACTGGTAACAGTCTTAACTCTTTGCATTTACAGAACAGTCTTCAACTACAGACCTTAAAGTACTTCTTTATGCAATGCTCAACTGATTATTTTCTCAGGCATCTCAGTTGATATTTTCATGCCCACATTGCGTATTACTTCAGGGCTGCATTCTGGTGTCAAATGCCAAGGCATCAGAGCACATGAGAGTCCTAACTTCTTCTCTAGACCACTAAACAACTGCCTGTCCAGTCAAAATGCCCTGCAAGCAGAAAGCCTACTGCATGTAGTGATGATAATGAGCAATAAGCCTAACTAAAAAGCCTGGATATTATAGCTGTGTTTTCTTCACTTTGAGTTGTCAAATGAATCACCCATTCTTGCAATATGAAGCTAACCTATCAGCTCCAAGAGGAACTGGCAGAAGCATTCTCTTGTAGTTAACTTTGGAAAGTCCAATTTCCGTTAAATATTAATATATTTTGCAGTAGCTTTCTACTTGATCCTGAGTGGAAGGGGATCTCTGGTAACTGTATCAAGCTTTATCTAATGTCAACTTGTTAACTGTTCACTTCAGCTGCCAAGCAATAACTCCTGTGACTATATGAAAGATTCAACTTTGTCAAGAGGCAAGTAATTTAAATATTATTCTTTGTATTTATGAGCATGATTCCTGGAATAAATAATGTAATAAAGTAGGTATACTTAGAATCTACTAGAAGACACAGAGACTTCAATTAACACATTTTAAAAAAAGCTGAAAAGATATTATGTAACATTTTATTTTAGATATATACTCACTCATTGTAAGTAGTCACTGACTTTTAATCTTTATTTAGCTAACAAATTAATTTAACACAATGATCTCATGCTGCAAAACACCATGGAAAGGGAGTATTTACATATGCTAATAGCTTCCAATTAAGAAACATGCAAATAATCGGGAGAAAGCAAAATTAAAACACTGTGCTAATAACCTGACAATTACAAGTAAAACTGTGTTATGCAAGACTGCAAACATAATTGTGCACACAAGGTCTATTTGTCTACAAAGATATCTAATACAAAGTGTATACCAGATTCTCACCTCCTACAGCCCTTGACAGGTTTCTTGCTGAAGAACTACAGCCCTTTTAAGTATAAGGTGAGGTTCTGGGGTACCACTTGGTGTCAGTTACATGCAGGATAATATCAGGTCAGGAAATTCATTATGATGATCTTTCAGAGTTCACTGTTTGGTGTAAGAAAGAAGTGGGACTGCAGATGATTTCTTGAACTGCTGAACTAAGATAACCAAAGCAGAGAAACAGCAACTGCTTGATGATTTGTAGTGATTAAGGATTTGCCCTTTCACAGAAAAAAAGAATTTCCTTCCAACAGAAGGTCATGGTTTCACAACTTGGTTTTAATTCAAATTATGATAGGCTGAAAATTCAAAATGTCTCAGTAGAAAGTCATTCTGAAAATAGAAATTCTGTTTTGAAAAGTCAAAAATTTTCATTTAACGAGGTAGAAATTTGTTTCAATAATACCACAACATTATAATATTTTGTCGACCTGCAGCATGGTATTACCTCTGTAGAGTAACATTATATGACACCTTAGCTATGAACATCTTCGGATTCTTCTCTGGACTCAATGTCCCTCTTGTATAGATGGTCCCAGAACTGGGTGCAGTACTCCAAGTTGGGTCTCATGAGAACAGAGTAGAGGGGCAGAATCACCTCCCTTGACCTACTTGTCACACTTCTCTTGATGCAACTCAGGATACAGTTGGCCTTCTGGGCTGCAAGTATACATTACTGGCTCACGTTGAGCCTTTCATCAGCTGACACCACCAAATCCTTCACCTCAGGGCTAGTCTCAGGCCATTCTATGTCCAATTTGTATCTGTGCTTGGGAATGCCTTGACCCAAATTCAGGACCTTGCATTTGTCCTTTTCTCTAGTGTGTCAGATGTACCACTCAGCTTGGCATCGTCTGTAAACTTGCTGATGGTACATTCAATTCCCCTCTCCATGTTGCCTACAAAGATGTTGAATACCTGTCCCAGCACCAATCTGTGAGGAATGCCACTTGTCGCTAGGCTCTGCTTGGACATCGAGCCATTGACCATATCTCTCTGAGTGCAACCATCCAGCCAATTCCTTATCCAGGGAGTGGTCCATCCATCACATCAATTTTTTCTTCAATTTGGTGACCAGAATGTCATGCAAGATGATGGCAAACACTTTGCACAAGTCCAGGTAGATGATGTCAGTTGCTTTTCCTTTATCTGGTGATGCTGTAACTCCATCATAAAAAGTCACCATATTTGTCAGGCATGACTTGCCCTTGGTGAAGCCATGTTGGTTATCACTAATCACCTCATCTTCATTTTTTATGTGCCTTAGTTGGACCTTCAGGAGGATCTGCTCCATGATCTTGTGAGGCACAGAGGTGAGATGGACTGGCCTGTAGGTCTCTGGATCTTCACTTTTTTCCCTTCTTGGAAATGGGGGTAATGTTTTCCCTTTTCCAGTCAGTGGGAACTTCACCAGACTTCCACAACCTTTCAAATATGATTGATAGTGGTTTGGCAACTTTGTCCACAAGTTCCCTCAGAACCCACGGCTGGATCTCATCAGGTCCCATGGACCTGTGGTTCATGTTCTTTAGATGGTCTTGAACCTGATCTTCACTTAGAGCAGGCAGGTTGTTCTTCTCAGAGTTCTTACCTTTGCGTCATTGTCTGTACTGCTCATGCTCCAAAAATGAGGGCAATTTTGCTGCTAACAGTAGGGGAGATCTGAAAAACAAAGAAAAATAGAAAACCATTTTTTTTTCTATCATCTGTTTTTCTAATCTATTTTTTATAGTTTGTGTGGATGACACCATTAAGTCTGTCAGTCTTTGTAGACGTTTAGGACTTCTTAAACAGATAAGTATCATCTTTGTATTTGCATTTTTAAATTCTACTACTGCATCATATTTTATCTGCTAGAAAATATTTTTATTCTTACAGTAAATGCATGCCATTTCTCCTACAAGTCATCCCCAAAACTTTCCTCAATGACGATACTAATTGTATAGAGGTAGATGGTAATCATACAGGAGCATACTTTCTGTTGAGATTTAAGGTGCTTCTGTTTCCAGCTGAAATTACTGCAAGCAAAGCCTGTTGCGCTGAATTACTACACTTTTATCTGTTGAGAACAAAGGAAATTTTCAGACCACTGCATGAATGACTAATTTTAACTATCCAAACAGCTACTATCATACCATCAGGAAACAAACCATATGTCCTGTGAATATGATCAAAATTGATCAGCAGATTTGGAGCAATAAAGCTCACAGCTGATGAGAAAAATAGTGGAGACAAAGAAATACTTGTTAAAAACACAACAAAATAAAACAAACTTTGATAGATATTTTATGTTTACTAATAAATGTGAGAAAACTTCATTGTCTTTTATTTACCCAACTATGAACAGCAAATGTGAACATAGAAAGTCCTAAAACCCTCACCCACTCAGGCAAGAGTTTGTTTTGGTGTTTAGAACAGCAGTGTTAGAGTCAGGAAACTTGGTCCCTAAACATGTCTCTGCTAGGTTTCCAGATCCTCTCAGGATTTGCATTCACTGAATTCCAGAGAGTTGAGTGCAACTTTTGACTGTGGCTCAGGTAGCTCTAAATCATCCTGGGTACAGACATAATGTTTTGGGGATATATGCATGTCATCATGGGCCCACAGACACATAGGGCTCTGAGTGAGTACTCAGCAAGTTGCTTTTGATGCTCCTGTGGCTATATTAGCCAACCTCTGGGCTTCTACATAACTATAGTGTTAGCTGTAATATGTTAAACAGGGTTATGAGTACATACTCTTGTCTGTTCTGTAGAGTTTGCATAAAGAAAGCACTTGGGCTTTTTGGAAATTTTAGGATGTCTTGATCAAAATCCTTCTGAAGCCAGTGGGAACCTTTTCAGAGACCTGTGGCATTGCTATTGGAAGAGTTCTGTGTCAACAGCCAGTTTTGTCAGCAGCTTGTGCTGCTGCCTGAGGCAGATTTCTTTGTGGTGTGGGCTCACTCATCTTTTTTCCTTTTAACTGTGACTCAGGAGTGATTCAATTTATAAAAGGAAAACATTGATGCATTTTTTTAGCTAAAGGGATGTTTCTATTTTATGTTAGGTATGGGTTGCCCTGTAAAAAGGCTTAGCTGATCTGAGAAAAGGGATCAGCACATTTATTCCTGTTAGAAATATCCTTCTTACCTTTCTTTGCTGTTTTCTTCTCTGTGGTATACAACTTTTATTTTATCCTATTCCCAATTATTTCTGTGTCTTTTTTTCTTTTATCTCATTTTGACATCTTTATTTTTTTCCTTTCATTCTTAAGTAGAATGTGAATTCTACAAAGTGTGAGATTTCTTTAAACACATTGTGTTCAACTGCATTTGGACTTAGAAAATCTTCTGCAGCCCGTCTGCTGATATGGAAGTATTTCACTGTTGGTCAGGCAGTGAATGATGGCTATGAAGACAAAATAAAATGGCACAATTGAACCATCCTCCATCAGACTGCACTGAACCCCTTGCAAGCTGAAAGACACAACAACATGAGCCACTGAAACCAGAATGCTTACAACAGTGTTGTAAAAATTGTTGTTTTCATACTTATTTTCAAGGAAAAAAAAGTGTTATTTCCACTCTTCTACCACTGATAGACATCTGAATGAAAAACACAGAATCAAAAGGAAGGTGTAATGATCCAGTCTTTAACCTTTTCTTTCCATGTAGGGCTTACTGATGTGAGAAAGTAGATGTGCATGGTGTTTGACAGGCAGACAAGGCAGAAACAACATGAACCAAAGTATTTGCAATCTGCAGACCAGTTGTGTGATTAGAGCTGGTTGAGGAAATCTCTGTAGCCATGCAGAGTCTTCTGGTGTCAGCTGTGCTGCCTACAGAGCACAGACATTTGATTTCAGCATTTGATACAGAGAAGACAAACTGTAAATGGAAGATGCAGTGGATGGATGTCACTAAATGTAGCAATTTCATGAGCTTCTGAGTGTAGGGAAACACATAACCAGGTATCAGCTATATGCCAACTTGTTGGAGAAAATGCAATTTTCGCATGTTTTCATTTCTTTATTTCCTTAATTGCTTTTTTCTCCCCCAGTATTCTAGGTTGTTCCCCCCCCCCCCCCCCCCCTTAACTTAAAAGATGCTGAATATAAGGATGGTGATGTGTGGGAGGAAAGTGGAGGCTGGCAGATTGTGTTCAGCATCCTCCACTTTCCCTTATTAGTTTACTCAAACACATTAGTTCACATTATGAGAAACAAATGAGAAACTGCTAAAACATACATTATGAGAAGCATTAAGAGAAGCTGCTAAGCATACATCTAAATAATGTTAAACCAACAGCGACTCCAGCTGAGGACAAGCTGACTTGCCGAGCTCTGTAAATCTAATCTTCACAGCACTCACACAGTATGCATATTTCCACTAACCATCAGACAGGTTGAGCTGTAATGGTGAGTAATCATTGCACAAACCCTGTGAGGAAAATGGGCAAGACATAGAGGCAGTAGCACTTCAGTGACAGGAATTGATGACAGGATACACCTTGTCTATGTGATACTCGTTTTTCAGCACAGTGAACAACTTCCAGCTGATCCACATACTTTACTGAATACACTAGATCATATTTCCTTTTTCTTTTCCTTGAATTTTCTTCTCATGTTGCAGGAAGACCAATTTATGCTCTGTGCAAAACAATCAGCTGAAATGTGCCAAATGTAATGAAGTTCTAAGGAGATAAAAAAGGGCTATTTCAGGGAATTGTCTACAGAAAAACATCTGTGTTTTGGCTGAACCTTTAGAATAAATGCTTGTGGTTGCACAACTTGATTTTATTTGGAGCTGACCTGTGGAAAGCATCAACAGTGCTGGTCTGATATTCATCTCTACTAATATTTTGACTATTTCAGTTAGCATGGCTTGATGATAAGTCCTCAGCAGAGCAAAGAATTGGAGTGCTTGTGTGAGATGAGGTCATTTAATGTTACTCAGAATGATTTTTCCATAAAGATCTTTCCTTACACTGAGATTCAGCATCTTCAGCTTCTCCAACTCTTTTAGTAATAGTACATAGTAAATTTTGCTAATCTTTCAAGTAGAATGGCTCAGATTTGCAAAAACAAGTCAATTTTCTCTTTAAAGTCTTGCAAGACAGAGATATATGCATTTTGCTTTTGATATTACACAAAAATTCCCCTATGATATATTTTTAAGTTTCCTTTTCTTTCTCTCTTTTTTTCTTTCTCTCTTACTCTCTTTCTCTCTCTTTTTTAAGGTAGATTCTTTTTAGATATTTGGAAGATGTCAATGATTGTATAATACCCATTGCAAAAAAAATACTAAAATGTTATGTAAGACATTGTACTTTCTCTGTAAATCAAGAATAAATATAAATATGAAAAACATAGCCTCTGATAACAACTGTTAGGCTTTTTAGTAATCGCTAATGAAAGACAAATTATTTCTAATAAATAACATACATCATGCAGTAGACAAGCCCCCTAGCAGTATCACAGTAATTTTGAGTGTATGTGTTTTCATGAGAAGACATCTATCTTCCTCTTCCAAAGCAACCAAAATTAGAAAGCAATGCAGGGTCATAATTCTCCTGATTTTGGCTCTCCCTTCCTTTAAGCCCATCTGGCTATGTCTCTGCACATGGCACCTCACTAGCTCTGTCTGCCAGCACTTACCTTTATAAGGCTTTATGGCAGTCTGCCATTTCTCTATCTTGCAAACTATTTGTTGCTGCCATGTTGTGCCTTGATTTCACATCCCTTTTAATTTCTCTTAAGAACTTTCTGCTATCTGCTTTCAGTGGAAGAAGTGTTTTACTGCATCCTCCCTCTGTTTCCAGCCTGTAGTCTGGTTATGTTATCATGTTTTCACAGTTTTGAACTAGATGCAACATATTGTGCTCCAAAACAAAACATATTGTTTAAGACCAACTTCTTCTAGCATAAATGTGCTGCTGTTGTACTACACTCTATGCAGGGGGTCCTAACATGCTTAGACTTCTCAACTTCCTTGATAGCTCCCCACGGATGGATGAAATCCATTATTTTATCCTTCTTCATTAAGGCTCATAAGGATAGCATGGACCAGCATTTCTTTCTATGTGTCTAAAATATATTCTACATCAAATTGCAAGCAACTACTGGGTATTTTGATAGTATATTTTAGGAAAATTCACCTTGAGTACTATTAAAGGTAGAAACAGACTACTAGTATTGCTCCATAAGTTTTCTTTCACATTTTAAACAAATTTGTTCCATCCATGATTGAACTGCTTTTGCATTGGTTTTCCATTAGCGCTCTTGTTAATGAGAAAAACAGTGACACAGATGTAATTAAAAATCAAATTTGAAATTTCCACATGCAAATATTTACACCAAATGTAGTTATGTTTAATAGGGAAACAGGCAATGATGTGATTTATTTTATAAGTAATGGCTAGCTAACATTGATGAAATAGAAGTCATTAAACAGAGAATAATTGCAGAAGACTTTCTGTGTTTGATCTACATTTAAACAAAATGTAGCCAAAAATATGGTTGGTTAATTTGAACAACAAATATACTTGACAGAGGAAAATTTTTAGACACTGCATAAACAGAACTTGAGGTTAAGCAGGCTGGATAAATAATTCCTTGTGAATGATTTGCTTAGCAATAATAGAGCTTCACTTTTTCCTGTTGTTGTTACCTTTAACATTGCCTCCTTTTTTGTCTTCTCAGTTCTTTCCCAGAGAGACAAAATTGATAGCTATACAGCAGGAGTAGCTGACAACTTAATGAACAATTATTAGGGTCTCAGGCATATTTTCCAACAGTTGTTCATGAAGAGATGGCTGGTATAATCCACAGCACTGTTTAAGTGGAGCCTCTTTTGTCAGCACCTGCTATTAGAGAGCATCGTACTCAGTGGAACTAGAATGTTTGCATCTCTTTTTAGCACATTTTCAATTGTAGGTGGCTGGAAACAAGATGCAGCATGAGGGGACCTCGATTTCTGTTTTGGAAGAAGCAGAAAAACTAAATATTGACTGTGTTTTGGACAGATTTGTGAAATGAAATAGAGTCTTAGAAAGTTGTTTCTCTACTGGTTAAAAAAAAAAGGAAATGATGACGGTGGAATTGTACAAAACAAATATTGATAGGGGCTCAGAGTTCATCTCAATAACTCAAACCTGTTCTATAACTCTGAAAGGTAAAAAAACGTCAGAGGGAAATAGAGATTTTTTTTTTTAATTTGAGCCATGGTTTGTAAGGGTTTGGTTTTATGAACTGCGAGGTATAGATTCTCTTTTCTCAGTCAAGCCAGGTGGTTACAGAGAGCTTCATGATTCATTGTGAATGCTCTTACACAAAATGTAAGCTAAAAGAGTAGACACTACTTATCTCCTACATAGTCTCATCTACTCATCCTACTGAGTAGCTGTGATTTGGGTGGCACTGATGGAAGCTGAGTTTTGTCGAGACAGTAGTCTGTTAGCCTATACAGTTACCAAGGAAGCAGGTTTATCTTGGTCAAGTTAATTTTGTGATTGCCCTCAGGACAGACTAAAATCAGTATGTCATGTAGCTACTAGTGAGGTTCATGTGAAACTTTCCTAATAAGCTCTTCAATTAAAGAAAAGACAATTTCTCTAGAAAAGTGAAAAGCTATGTACTTTTTGTCACACTTTAAGGTCCCTTATTTACATATAGAGGATACTCAACAGAAAGACCTGAAGATATTACTTGCAATGGTTTTGGCAAGGTAGACTTCGATAGTCTCAATCACCCTGTGGAGTTTTTAATGTATCTACAATCAGGAGCAATCAGACTTCCAAATATGATTGTTAAAATTAACAACATTGAAGAATTTGATGCATGTACCTGTTAAAAAGCTATTGAACTGCAGCAAAGAAAATGTCATCAATACTGAGATATATGAACAGATTATCTCTTGTGATCTTTAGCTAAAGAAACCAGTGTTTATAATTCCAGTTGACAGTAAATTTTACTTTGTTAGCATTCAATTAATGCTGTTATACTCATTAATGTAATATTAATTTTATAAAAGGCAAATTATAGCCATCATTTTATATAACATCTTCCTAATCAATGCTTGTTCTTTGGGGTAATGAGCAATGTTATTGTATTATTTCCTACATGACATGTTTAGGAAGAATGTTTTCAATAAAATGTCTTATTTGTTCCTCCTGTAGGAGAACAGCACTGCACATTTCTTGGATTAGGAATAAAATCAAAATAAATACAATGTATGGATGTTACAAGAAATGTCATCCTGCCAAAATATAAGTTAATATTGCAGCATCACAGTGATCAAGTTGTCAGTTTGTATGAAAAGTGCTTCATATAAAAGGCACTGTTTGGAACTAACACTGTACCAATTATAAAAGACAGAATCAGAGTCCTGTCATTTCATGATTTGAGATATTCATGCTTTAACTCAAGTACATACAGAAATGCTACCTACTGCATCAACAATTAAAACTCAAAATACAGGCAGCACATGGGAAAGAAAATGTTAAAGAGCGCTATGTTTTATCAAGATTGATATGTACAAAAGTATTTGACAGCAGTGATTTGGAAGTGATTAAATGGACAATATTGTCATTTGTATAGTCAAATAGAGTCCTAAGATATTTTTATTTAAAAAGCAATTCTATTTTTATGTCTCCAAACCAAAGATTTCTTTCTCTAATTCTGTATTATTTTTTTTAATCTCATCCAAACAGTACTAAAGAATATAAGATATTTTTTAAGTTTTGAATCAGAAACACAGGGATATGGCATGTGGTTTAACTAAGAGTCCTAAGTATTTTGTGGTCACAAAGGAAAAACTGAAAGTATCACTGGAGAATTAATAATGCTAATTCATGATGCAGTGACTCTCTCAGCTTTCCAATATTATTTACTTTAATAGCAGCAATATATTCCATATTCACCAGAAAAGTATTAGAAAGGTACGGAAGTTTGACCTTTTTCTTGTGTCAGTGTTTCATTTCAACATTCATTAATACTACTGAACTTTTGTATATGTTGAGTGACTCTACCTGCAAGCCTATTGAGAGGCGGCAAATTATTCTTAATTTCATTTTACATCAAAATCCCAATTCATAGAAAAACTGAGATACTGACCTGAGATTATATACAAAAGAACCAAATCCAGTAAAATATATAAAGATCTGAACAGTACACTAACACTGAAGTCAAATGCAAATCTTAAGAGCTGATCACAAAGAAAAAAACAGTGTCTTTGAGAAGCTTGGAAATTTTAGCGATTACCATACAGATGTGTAAAATTGTGACATGAAAGTTTAAAAAAAGGGTTTTTATGACCAAATATAGTTCCCGTTGGATGGGTAAGTTAAAAAGGTAGCCTTACATTTAAATGGAGTTTGGATGGAAGTAAAATATATTTCTCCTAATCATTTCTCATATTGGGTTATAAAAGAGTTTTCTTGTAATTTTGTGTTTGGAATGGGATACAGAACTGCTGATCTGATTATGAAAAGATGAGGTTTGTCAGAGGGAAATCGGATCAGGAAGGTGGCAGTGTGAAGGTCTGTAAGAACTGCCCCTGGCCCTCATATCCCTAAACATCTTCAATGCATCTTCAGTATTTTTACTGAGCGTACAAATACCACACTATCTACAAAATGATTTTAATTTTTTTTTAAAGTTAAGTAAGAATTTTAGAATTCTTATGAATAACAAAAAAAAAAAAATGGTACAAGAATATTGAAATTCTATTTTTTTGTTAACTTTACACGATCCTTATGTTTTTGTATATCATAGTTTGTATGACACTTATTTAAAAACTTCTCATAACTATATTTTTCTACCCTAGCTGCCAGAATTATTGGATTTTTGGGTATTATTTGCTGTTTATTATTAGATAAATCAGATATATGCTAAAATTTAAAATCAGATATATGCTAAATTTTAGTTCTTAAGAATTTTTATATTATTTCTGACTCCAGTGTTAGCACCATGAAATGTGAACCCTGATCTCACTGTGGCATTTTGAGATGTAGCTTCCTGTCAGTCTGCCTTTGGACTTTGTCAGGTAGCGATACAATCAGTGAAGGCAGAAATAGATCTGCAAGTAGGCAAAACAACTGCACTTGGGCCCTTGGACACTGACTGCCAACAGAGACCTGTAGACTAAAGCATACTCTTGCCAGGTTAGTGGTATCATCCCTTGTTTGTAAATTTAAAAACATATCTCTGGCGTCTGACCTGTAGTGGTTTAATCCGAAGGCAAACATTATGTTTCCTTGTTCTTGTTTTTTGTCTCGGTATCTCAAATGCATGCTCTCTCTCATCATACGGCTGCAGTCACATACCCTTCACATTAGAGATGATGATCAAGGGGAAACCCTGAAACATCTTCATAAGACATCACTTAACCTTTTCTGTCTCACTTCAGATTACCCAGGGGCTTCTGTGTGTTTCTGACCACTCTATTTGGTAGTGGTGCTGGTGATGAAAAGAGGCGTCCATGTGCAATCTAAGTTCAGATGCTTGATAAATGTCAGAAGTACACTATTTCACACCTTGGAAATCTCCTCCGTGGATATCTCGGATATTGCTTGGTCAAACCTCCACCTTACTTTTTTCTTGTTTTCCTGCTTTGACTTCAGAAACTAAGCCTTAAAAATACTCCACGCAGATTTATAAAACCTCATAAGGTGTGATTTGCTAAGGTAACCTTGTTTCTTTTGTGTACTGCTGTGGATCAGACTAAACGCTGATGTCTGGGTGTATCACTTGGAGAAACTGCCATTTGATCATTGACAGGCACAGTGTGGTCTTATTGAAATTATAAAATGATTCCAGGGCAATATGATTAGGAAGAAGTAGAAATCATTGGTTGATTTAACACTTCATTGAGCTTTACCCAAGTTAGAATCAGGTGTTGCAGTAACTCACTATAACACCACTGGAGACATAGACAGACCTACTTTTGTCCAATTGTTCTGCTAAAGGATAGAATTCCTAGCTAAAATCCCCTGAAATGAAATGTAAAAGTAGGTTAAAATATTGGCTGATGTCTTTCTCTTCTTGTCAGATTTCCTGAGATTTTCAAAGTCTTTTGAATCGCTCACTCCCTCCTGATTTGTTCACCTGTTGTTCATCCTTTTGCTCACCCCTGTTCTTGTCATAAGTAATAACTCAACTCTGTCTCTGCAAAAATGTGTAGAACAAACTGCATATAACTCAATGAAAACTTATCGTGGGGGCTGGGCACAAAATTCAGCTGGAAATTCTACAAGTTAACATGTATGTTACACTAACATAGCTTTGTCATAGATATTGAACTGCTATGAAGATGCCTCCTGCAGATGGTCAACTGAGAGGACAACACTTCTTTCTTTAAGCCATTAAGATCTATTAGATCTGCTTTTGCTCATCTTTGTAGTGGAAATATCATGGTTCTCTTCTAAAAAAAAAGCAGAGACTAGGATGGCAACGGAGGACTACTGCAAGACAAGCAAGAACACAGGCTGCCTAATCCGGATATCAGGCCTCTTCAGGAGTGGAATGGAGAAAGTCCTCAGATTTGTTTTACTCTGACATTTCTGGTTTGTGCTGATCTTTTACTGGTTCAGGGCTCAGTCACTTATGCACATTTTCCCTGGTGACTGAGGCAGAGAAAATAAGGGGTGGCTGGTGAAATCTCATGCTGGTGAAGGGAAGAAGTACCAGAATGAACTGAAGAATCCACAGTGTCTGAATTATAACAAAGGGATAAAAGTACATTAATATGAAATGGAAGTTTGAGGATTTACAGATTTCAGCCAATAAGAACTGGGAGTCAATATGTGGAAATGACTACAGGAAGTACTGAGTGAATTACTTTGCCATTGGATGTTCTACAGTTGCCAAAATATCATAACATAAACTAAAACATTAAATAGATAGAACAAATGCAATCGTAACATTTAGTACCAAAAGTATTTCCAGTAGGAAAAACAACCCAACAAAACAAGCAAACAAACAAAAAAACCTGCCAGTAAAGTTGTAGAAGGCACTGGTAGCACCAGATCTAGTATACAATTATTTTGGTTATCCCAAAAGTACTGGGTCCTTTCCAATGGATTGGTTCTATTCTATTCTATTCTATTCTGTTCTGTTCTGTTCTGTTCTGTTCTATTCTATTCTATTCTATTCTATTCTATTCTTCCATTTCCCAGAAAAGAAATAGGAAAGCTGCAACGGTATAGAGGATACTGAGAGAAACAAATTATTTTTCTCAGAAAGTAAAGGTTTTTCCTAGAAGTCTGTGTTGCTTTAAAAATTGTATCAGAAACATTTGGAATGTTGAGCAAAATGAACAACAGCAGAAAGCACTGAGATAAAGCAACAATTTATTACATTCTTCTTCACATTGAATTCACTCAGTAACAGTCTGTAAAGCATCAATAGGAAAAATAGACAGGAATGAATTTCTTTCAAACATATGCAGCCTCTCTGAATCTGAATGGATCTGAATGAAATTTGGCTTATTTATTTATTTGTTTATTTTCAGATATATCTCCGGATTAAAAATAAAAAAAGCTTCTTCATTTGTACTGCCCTTATGAACTCATCTGCAGCTGTGTGAAAGCACGCAGTATTCTAATATTTAGGCATGGTGTTTCTATTTAAAGACAAAGGTGAAAGAAAATGTGGTAGAAAAAGAAATTCCCAAAGTACTGAATTCTGAAAGGTTAATTCCAAGTTCTGAAGGTGTAGTGTCCAAAATCGTAGGATCTTTCTGACTTTATCTGATATTATCCTTCTTTATAGCTGACAAATATCAAATTTAAAGAAATGAAAATGCTCTCTAGTTCTCTTCCTTTGATCTTAACACTGTTTCACTACATTAATACTTGCTCTGACTGTTCTTTTGACTCCTTTGGTGATTTGATCCATAAATTGTTCCTCTCTGGAGCACAACAAAAATCATATATTTATTTTTCTACCAGGAGTTTATGTTTCTGAATTTTCAATGTTTTCCTGCTATTCAGTGATTCAATGGTTGTGTTTTACTTAGTGTCTTATTTCTTGTATGCAAAACTTCAGCAGTGATGGATCATCATCTCACATGGGAAAAAAAATAGTTACATTTCCAGTATGTATATTAGAAACAGTTGAACATCCAATTTACAGATTTGTTATGGTTGTGAGACACATTTGTTTCAGATATGCTCTATTGACAGGTCTTCTGCAAACCCACAAAAATGACGTATTTTCAAAATATTGTGCTTTTTTTTTTTCAGTAAACAAAAAAGAAGTACAAGGTTATGGCTCTGTAATCTGGCATTAAATCAAACTAGTGCATCAAACCACGCAGTGTAAGAGAGCACCACTGGGAGATGTCTAACACTGATCTCCCTGCCTTGGGAAGCTTAAGATTACATAAGCGCGTTCTCTTTCATTTAACCTACTCAAAGCCTGTCTCTTTGAATCAAAACTCATGTTGTCCACTCCAAATTATCAAGACACAACTTATCTACAATAGACTGCTCCAAAGGATTACTGACAAATTATAAGCAATTTCAGCTTCCTGTAAATGTTTCCTGTGGATCATTTTGACTGACCTTGAGATCAACCTTAAGCAATTCGGGTATTTGTCTTTCATATATTTCCCTGGTGTATATGAATATCAGTTGTATTAAAAATGATGGATGGTGGCAATTTCCTATTAATTGCTACAGAAAAAAAGTCTTAGCACTTCTGATGGGTAACACTGACCACAGAGAATGGGGAACTGTATTCCAGGGGAATATTTTCTCTGGCAATTTTTGAGTAAACAAGTCTTGAATGATGCCTTTGAATAGTTGTGAAAATGTGTCTTTGGCAATTGTCCTAGAACTACAAACAGAGTAAGGGAATGATGAAGTCACCTATTCAACAGAAGTAAATGCCAGAAACAAGGAAGAAAATGTGCTGTTTCTTTTCCTCTTGCAGTTTGTTTACCATGGGAAAGGTGACTCAGTGATCTAAGATTATTAGGCTTAGTGAGTATTCCAGTTTCTGAATATTGGCAGATATATAGTCATCTTGGGTATAACTATCTATTGTATGTCAGTGGATACATTTTCACTAATTACATTTTCAAGCAATTTTAAGAACTTTAAAATTTGGGAGCAAACGGATATAAACTATTTTCTTTAAACAGAAATCAAGTCCCAGTGATATTCGGTTTCTATCAGTATTATTGTAGTGGTCTTTGTAAAAATTGTTGTAAACTTTTTTGCCTGGCATGTACACATTTCTTGACACAGTCAAAATGTTCGTATGATCTTACTAAAATGAGATTAGATGCTATCATGCAGAAGAGTAGGAATTAATTATTCTCGTAGAAAATTCTTTAACCTCCGCACTACTTGCTATTTTTCTGTCATAGAGTCACTATTTGGGGGATTCATAACAGCTGATCTTCTGAATCAGTCACAAATTAGAATGAATATTTGCAGAGTTTTGGGCCATTATTAGTGATTGTGAGCTGAAGCACAGCACAGTGTATTTCACAACATCCATTTCAGTTGTAGCTTCGAAGTCTAGCTCGCAATAATGGTTTTGTGGGATGAAGAATGGGAAAATAAGAGCTCAAGGAAATGTGCCTCATGATGATAGTCTCCAGGACAGTATTTTAAAGTGTTTTGTTGCTTGAAGATGCAGAGAGGCATTTAACAGTATTTTAAAAAATAACTAGGTTCCTACTAGCTGTGATGGGTAAGTGTCTATATCCAGACTCAGCTGGGCATCTGTCTGCATTGCATCTCTATCTCTCCATGACTTTCAAGTAAATTTTGATCAGTGAAAGCACATTTTCATCTTCTAAGTATCTGTTTTATATTTTCAATTTTAGCTGCATGTCTGATACTGTGTTTCGATTCTTCCTTTCCTTCCATCACTCATAATAAAGATTTTATGAACCCAGATATGCCTCTAGGTCTAGTTTTGGAACAGAGTGAAAACTTTTACAACTCTGCTCAAGGAATAAAAAAATACCAATCATGTTCTTTGATTTATGTTGTTCATACAAATAAAACCAGAAAAGTACGCCGGAGTACAAATATTCAGACAGTGGCATGCTTGCTTAATAATGATTACTTCAAATGTTACCTCAGTAGAGAAAAGTAAGAATGAGCGCATGAAACAATAAAATTAGTTTTGCAAGACACGTTTCCTCTCTCTTGTTTACTTTGAGAGAAAACTTTAAGAACCATCTGTGCTGGTAGATTTTGGGGTGCAACGCTTCCACACAGGCACTGAAATGGTGCTGGAAATACTTTCACCTGTCAGTTTTTAAATATTTTTCTCCATCAGTCCTCTAGCTCTTCCATTCTAAACGGAGATTCTCAGGGATTGTTCTCTTCCATGCAGCGTGTATATCTCTGGAATTCACATGGATCCCAGAATCCTTTTCAGTACACTTATTTCAGCAGTTCCTTTTACAGTCCTTTTATAAACTGTAAATCAGAAGCAGGAATGAAAGGTCCAGGTGAGTGAGCAGAAATAAATGCTTTACAAGAGGAAAAGACACGGCTGGAATGCTGGGTTGATAGCTGAGACAGCTTTGTGTGGGAAAAACACTTGGTGAAGAGTAGAGAGACACGAGTGGAGTCCAGATTTAGCTTAAGACACAGTGTGTGTAGAGGTGGCCTTGCTTAGCTGACCTTAATTACATTATTTTTTTTTCTGTGCAATCTAAATAAGGCTTTTAATAGTTTAGTTTCAAGTAATAAAGTGCCATTCATGTGTGTAATTTATTACTAAGTACATTAATATTTATAGACAGAGCTGAAATTCTTTAGCCAACATTAGAGAGTTTTCTCATTCAAGAAAATCATCTTTGGTCCAATTTATTTAGCAAGTGAGGAACTGTCTAATAGAAACCTTTTGCATGGTTGCTGTAGGTCAAGCTAAGCTGGTAGAATAATAAAATGAAGTTGAGTTTTACTGCATTCCCATCTCATTTATAAATCTCTTGGCTCTGATGCCTGGCATACTGTTTCAAAACAAATCCAAGACAGAATTTAATTCTTGGAATCATAAAACGCTATGTAACTCAGAATTACCTTGACACACCAATTTTTAAATTCAGTGGGGCAAATTCATTTATGCTGTCTCTCAGATGTTTCTGGGCTGAATATAGCTTTTCTCTGTAAAGAGTAAAACTGTAAGTTTTCAGTGTGACTAAGAATATGATAGCATGGAATTTTTCTCACACTGTCTGTGTGGGTTACTGGAAGCAAAATGGCTCCCATGGATATATCATTCCTCCTTCCAAAGTAGGTCAGGACTGACTAAGCAAAGACACATGGCATGAAATGACATTTGTTTCTATGCCTTTAATAAACTGGCCAGCCTAGTGAAGCATTTGTCACTTTAAGGAGTACAAGTGACCATTAAGTGAAGATATAATTTCTGTACATTAATTAGGTAGCTGCAATTAAATCTAAAGCAAAATGTAAACTCTTAGTAAAATTTGAGAAACACTAGAGAAAGACAGCATGCAACTGTGAATTTAAATGTCGTTAAAGTGATTATGACTTCAAACACATTAAAACAACATTTTATTTTTATATATGATTCCAGAAGACCCTGAACTTTATTCTGTACAAAACCAAAATGAACAAAGTTCCACTGTTTGACATTATCAGGGTGACATCTCATATTTTCTATTCAATTGCATTTTGTATATGCAGTTATTGCAATGTTCTTTTTCCAGCTTCAGTGTGAGTCATTGTTTTGGCTATCAATTTAACAGTGTTTATCACCAAAGATGTACTGTAAATCCCCGAGTCATAAATGTTGCAAATATGATAAGAGGTTAAGTTATATTTGAAAATCCAAGTAGCTCATAGTTAATGTGGACAAACTTATTACTGCTGATTTGCATAGAAAGGAGCTGTTCCTCGTGCGAGGACTCATGATTTCTAAATAACAGCTGAAAGTGTATAATTTTAGAAAAGGACAGAAGCTTTGAAATTACAAATGTATAGCTCTTGCACTATCAGATTTCTTAAGCTTCCATTATATGTCTATGTCTTGGATGTCTTTATCTTTTTCTTAACTTTTGGAATAGAGAGAGCTGACTCCACCCTACAGATAGACCATGCGGCCACAGAATAGAAAAGGCAAGAGGGAAAATAAATCAAATGGCCAAGTAAAATAAACCAGAGCAGGTAGAAAACTGAAAAAAGATACTCTCTGCTGTTCCAAATGTTGCAAAATTCATATCTCATTTCAAATGAACACATATCATTTAACCAGTTTATAAGACAGCTGAAAAATTATGAGCCAGTATCCTCCCTAAGGGCTTCTTCAAACTTGCACTATGAAGTCCCTCATACTTAAAACACATTTTGTCCATTTCTTCTCTAGCTCTGACCTAGAATATGAGATCTCTTCATTTCCACTCTCCTCTTCTGATTCTTTTACCATCAGAAATCACCTGACTAAACGCAGTCCTCAGCAGCTTGGTGAACTAAATAAATTCTCTTTATTCCAAAGCTTACAGAAAGATCAACAGCTTCAGCAAGAGAACCGGGATCTAGAAACCATATTACTTTTCTCATTCAAATTCTCCAACAAATCAGGTATATTCATTCAAGCCATCTTCAGTAGGGTCTGTTGTGGCAGGACAAGGGGAAATGATTTCAAACAAGAACAGGGGAGATTTAGAATGAATATAAAGAAATGTTTTTTACAATGAGATTAGTGAAGCACTAGAACAGGTTGCCCAGAGATGTGGTGGGCAAGGTGTCTCTGGCAACGTTCAAGGTCAGCCTGGACAAGGCCGTAAGTAACTTGGTCTAGCTGTAGGTGTCCTTGTTCATTGCAGGGTCCCCAGCAATTAAAAGGATTTCCTGTTTCTATCATTCATAACATTTAGGAAGGCTACACCACTGCTGTTCAGTCTGCGGAGGACAAAGGAGGGAATTTCCTCTGACTTGCCTACTAACATATAGGAAAGCCTTATGCATAGAAAAAACTGTCTGGGAGTGCAGGTAATTTATGAATGAAGGATTATTTGGGAACCATTATGTCTATGTGAGCGCTTGTGAATGAAGATGGTGTGTTAGGGCATCTGGTATTTATGCATATAAATTAAGTGTCAGATAAAGTTCAGATGTGTGCTATATTATTTAGTACATAAATACATGGATATGTCAGAGTAAAATCTTAAAATTAGATCTTTATTATAAATCTAAAGCCCATAGAATTTCCAAACTCAGATATAATTCTTAATTGATTTATCTAAGAGTTTCCTAAAAAGAATAAACAGACATGATACACAGTGGGATGAAGGGAACAGTAACTGTGTTTGCATGTTTCTCAGAAAACTCTGACCATGTGTTAGGGAGATGGTAGAGTTGGAATTTGTCAGGTCTACATTCACTTGTGGATTTGCAAAATAGAATATGGGAGGATAGCTGGCATTCTGAGGGCCACGACCATATCAATTTTTATGTGGAGAGCAACAAACAGAGGGAGTCAGAAGATGGAGATTTCTGGCAAAATTCAGAAAGATAGAAACATTTAATTCTTCATGAGAATAAATCTGAAGGGAAATATGAGATATGAGACGTGTGATGAAATACGTTATTAACAGAAAAGGAAAGGACTCTAAGAAATATAAAAAGAAAGATGATTCAACAGAAAGGTCAGGTAAAGTATCAAGCTTTTAAAACATATTTCTTAAAAGATTTGATCTCAATACGGCAAGCTAAATAAAAAATTTGAAAGTAAAGAAAAGAAAGAAAAAAAAAAAACACATGATGAGAAAGACTAGTGGGCTAGGGAGACAGGGGCCATCTCTTCTAGTTTGCCCAGGGCAGTGGGATACCCAAGGCTGGCCTCGTGTATAAAGTAGCGTTTGCATTAAATGGTGAGTTGTGAGCAAACTCATCTGATCTAATCATTCTTTTAGCCTTTGGCTCTTGTATTCAAGGGCTGTCCTGCCACTTGAAATGTGTTTACAGCTTCTGACACGTATTCTGTCATTGTTGTAGGCCTTTCAGTAATAAGGGTAATTCTGATCAAGGCCTTTGTTGCTAATGAGAATGAATGCCAATACATGGACATTCTGTCCATTCATCTTGATAACAGTCTGTACTGGGTGGTGATTTATAACTACATTGCATAGCATGGGTTTATTCCATGGCAATATTATTATTATTATTTTTAATGTTATTGTTACTATTTGAACGAAGTGTACTGATTCAGACATCAACAAAAACTTTGATGTCTGTACTGAACACTTAGGCACCATGCTGTATTTCATTTTCCTTGAGTTCCCATCATTATTTATCATTTCAATAAATGTCACTGAGCCAAAATACACTGATCAGAACTTTCAGGTAAATTGACTGAATGGAAGAAAAAAATGACAAGAAAACAAACAAACAACAAAAAAACCCCAACAAACTCAGTCTTCCTATAAATAAAGCACATCAAGATGTTCCATTTCAAACAAGCTTCTATGTTGTTTCCTTTCATTTTAACAAGGTTTTACATGTTTGCATGACAAAGTCATTTGTCAAGTTATGAAATAACATTTAAGAAAGCCCTAATGCTACTTATTTAAGCTAGGATCATTTTTCCATGGCTATCACTGTCCTTCTTTCTTTATCATATTCTTACATTCTTTCCATGAGTGTGTGCTTATTAGATATAATAATGGACACAAAAATACAATATGCTTTTCCTCTTGGTTTAATATATCCTGACAAAGGAGATACCTAGGCTTCTGTTCTACTAAAGCATCTTCCTGTTATGTTTATACACCTGCCTGTAACATCACAGGCCAGCAGGGTGTATGATCCTTTAGAATTACAAGCTGAAGTGCAGCACTTAAAATTTATTTGAAAAACACTGAAATTGTTTTAAGTGAATACATAAAAGCAGGGGCAGGGCAACTAATCAGTATATTGTTATTTTGACACATCTGGTTGCCTTATAGAAAATGTATTCATAATTTTCTGTTTGACGTGATCTCAGCATCCAGTAAAAAGCCGAGAATTTTTCATCCTACTGACAGGACTCCATTAATAAAACAACAATCTTTTGTGTGTAGTAATCTTTAATCTTATTTTGTCACACACTTCTCAGTAGCATTTCCACTCGTTTTACAGTATAATTTATGGCACTGAAACAACTCTTTGCCCTGAAAAAGGTCAGTCTGTCAAGGTTTACTTGTCTTTGAAGAAAAGTAATAGAGCATTATTTATGAAGCAAAGAATACGCTTCAATACTTTAATCAATCAGAAAGATACTTGCATTATTGTATCTTTTGCCAAAAAATACCATGAGTAAAGGATACATCAACCTTGCATTCTCTTTTATGTCGCAAAAAGCCTTTTACCTTTTATGTCTCCTTCTACTTCAGTGTTTACTGCAGTATGAAAATAACAAGTCTGATGGTGTCTGATATCTGAGAACAATTTGTAAAATATAAGAATAGGGATTGATCTTATCTGAGGAATAGAAACTCTCCGGACAGATTAACTAGAGCTATCCACTGAGCTCATTACAATAAATTCATCTGAAAAAATGTTGGGGTGTTGAGTCATAAGATGTAAAACAATGTTTCTAGGGATAAAACTGCATGGTTCTAAGATATATGCTTCAAAGATGATAGGTACAAGGCAAAATCATATTTGGTACTCACATGGTTTTAGGCGTCATCATAAACACAAATTAGAACATGCAACATGGGGAAACAAATGGGTGGTTCATTAGAGAAGACAGTCACACTTTAGTTTATATCTCTCAAATAAGTATTTAATTTTGGCTTACTAAGACAACTTTACGTGAATGAAATACCAATACATTATTTAAACTGTGCTATTGATGTTTAACAAGTGTGAAATAAGATACATATTATTTATTAGTTATTAAACACTAACAAGTCTTTTTTTCTTTTTTTGTTTCTTTCTTTTTCTTTTTTTTTTTCTTTTTTTTTTTTTCTAGCAACTAGTATCTATCTAACATGAAGTAACTATTGCAACTGGAGTGAACCACGCCTTGCCTGAACTTCTTTCCAATGAAATCCAGCTCCTTCCCTGGAAAAACAAGCAAAGCTTTCACCAAGCTCTACAAGGTACTTGAGTACAAGCTGAAGTTCCCTGTATTTCACTCTTACAGTATCTTCAGCTTTACTCATAGATTCTGTTCTCAAGAGATGGACATTATCTGTCTCCTAAATCTCTGTTGCAATCCAGACAGCGTTGACAGGAACCTGAACTCTGCCTCAATCCTCATGATGTCAAACCAAATTAGATGCTTGTACTACAAACAAGCTCATCTGATGGTCACTGCACACTTTTGCATGTTTGTATGTCTGAGCACTTATAGGGGAAGCAAATGTCCTAAGTCGTAAGTCCAGATCCCAAGAAGACAGAAAGTATTTGCTGTCATCATGATTTCTTTGTACTTCTGTAATTTAAGATAATTGAAAGATGCAAACCCATGCAGTTGTGTAGGCTAATATCCCCAACAGTACACTTTCTATCAGATCAATATCAGAAAGCAAGAGTTAGCAAAGTGTGCAGACAACATTAATATTTCCTATTGATTGTCTATACTCTCAGTGGACATGTAGAATCTCAAAGTAAGCAGATGGACCCTTTGCTGTCTGTGGAGACTGCCAACTCCTTTAGGTCTAACAAAGTAAAATTTGGGTGGAATGCTACCTATTCAGAAAAGATATTTAAGTTTGGTGAACCCTGCTGTCTTTCTCTGCTTGTTGAAAAAAGATATGCCAATTTTCTTTTAATTAAATAATTTTTAAGGTTTAGCATACATGACAAGCTACTTTGCATATTATTTATTTGTTGGATATCTGAGTGCAGATCTATTTGCAGTAAACAAGGCTCTTGTCCCACAAACATGTATGTATGTCATGAACTTCACATTCAGTTGATGATGGTATTTAAAGGTTAGTTTTGTAACACAAGAAATAGGGATTGGCAACACTGATTACCACACAAAGATGGGGAATGCAGAGTGCATTAAACTGAGTACAGAACAGTGACATAAATGCTTGGTTGACTAGGTGATACCTATGAAATATAAAATCATATGAAGCACACTGGTATTCAAAGCACTATGAGTTTAATTTAACCTGTGCAGTCCAGCACTTGAACTGAATCTGTACAAATACTTTTAGAATTACAAAGGAAAAAATTTTATTCTAAAATACAGCTTCCGAAATCAGCAGTGATATGAACGATGATGAATATTAGTAGCCAAGTAGTAGAGTCAACAGGAGTCAAAAGTATGATGTTACTCAAACACTCCTCGGGGATGGATAAACCCAAACAATAGTGATCAAATCTCACAGTGGCTGTTGATAAGAATGAGTATATAAATGATGTTGAAATATCAGTCACTGAATGGCACCCTTCAGATACTGGTAAATGTGCACTAAAATGGTTTAATATCAGGAGGGCAAATTGTTCCAGGCTTTACAGTGTAGTCTCTAAAGCACAGTGCTAATGCACAGTGTCATGCCTCAAATGCTGGTAGCATGGATCTGAAATGCCATAGACAACTCACGCACCAGAGTTTTGTTGTTCCTTTGTCACAGTGCGAAGTAATTCCTCTGGCAGCCAGAATCCACTGAAACAACAAAAATCTTTCAGTTACTCAAACAGGCATTGGAGGAAATGTCTGTGATACGACACCTGCTTTTCACATTTGAATTAGGAATATAAGAAAGTGTGTGTGTGAGAGAGACAAAGAAAGAGAGAGAGAAAAGCAATCGAGCAATTAATTAATCTACTACAGAACAATTCTGTAAAATTTGTCTTAAATTTCCCTTTGAATTTGGACCTATGTTTCAACATAACATTTAAACTTATAGAGCATATCTTTGTTAAGGCTTTAATGTTCTCCGACTATTTCTTTCAAATTCCAAACTCCATTTGTGTTCTAAGGTCTGCTCTGTAGATGTAACTCAGATCAGGAATGTGTGTTAAACCATTTTCACTGCAACTTTTATCCTTTCTGTCCACCTCTTTTCTATTATGTATCAGGCAGAATTTTTCTAAGCAAAACCAGACATTTCAAGAGGGGAAATTATTACCCTCTGCAAAGGTGTGTTAGATTTTCTTCTTCAATTGTACTTGCTGTTTAAGAAAAATACACCAAGAGAATATGAAAAGGAAATAAAAGTGTGAACGACACGAGCAACGGCTGCATTCTGTGTGATAAAGATAGCAACAAGAAAGGGTCTGTTGGTTTATACTGTTTCCCATTCTTGATACAATCATTGTCTCAAGATCAGATTCATATTCTGCATCATTTTCTGTTACCTTTATAGTCTTTCTTACGAGAATGAGGAATGAAAATTTTAATGCCTCATATATTCTGTGAATTACTGTAGGCGAGTATGCTGTACTACTTTGATCTTTCCTATATTCCACAGTTTGATTGGGTCGTGATGTGAATGGAAAGCAGCACAAAACAAATCACTTTCTGGGAGAACAATTGCAATGCGAATAGATGCAGAAAGAAAAAGGTACCAGTTCAACCCATTTCATTAAGAAATAGACTGGGTAGAAAGAGAGTTCAAATACTGGCTTCTAGAGGTAGTAAAGATTATCTCAATTTTTGAGTTAACCAACCTATGAATTCCTTGTAAAAATTTTGACTGGGTGTTCATAATCAGAATATAACTGTCGAGACAGATCCAGCTTTGCTTTATCGAAGTTCAGTGTAGCTATAGTGCAGATGGAATGGGGAGAGGAAAAGAGACATAAAGGAAATTAAAAGATGAAAAAGAAAGTATACCAGCTGGAGAATTAAACACGTTTTAAATTCTGCAATGTGCGCAGTCATAACAGGAAAAATCAGTCCAGAGGAAATGCTGGTGGAGAGGCCAAAAGTGGGGGCTAGGTTGCCCTAGAGAAAGAACATTCATTGACAACCCCCACAGCATGGCGGGCTCTCTCACACTACAGAGCAGTGCTGCCCCTGTCTGTCCCATGCCCCGAAGTTCCTCAGCCTGAAAGTCAGAAACTGTAGCACTGGAGTCAGAAACCGGGAAGGCCAACAGCTCGTGATGGGTAACAGCATCTCCTGCAGACACCATGGACACCCAACATCTTCCCTTTTCCACTGAACCCTTTCTCTAGTCTGCCCTGCCCATATCAGTGCTATGCTGTGATGTTAAAAGCAAGTAAGGTGGGTTGTACTACATTTGCAAAACTACATTAACTGGTTTTAAAAGTAGGGGAGACCTTCCATGAAATGCTTCAAGCTTGTTTGGAGCAATGAGCAAAAGGAAAGGAGGAAGACTAAAATTATGAACAGCTTGCTGCTACTAGCCATGCTTATGTTTTGAGTAAGCCATTTTTGAAGGGGGAAGAAATATAGATTGCACTGTATTAGAAATAGGAAGCAAGCTTTTCTCTGTGTCTGAAGCCAGTAAATGGTTGTATCAGGTTCTTAGAAGTAGCAACTGCAAAGTTTGTGCATCTATCCTTTGTCACATGCCTGTGCTTATATTCCACATCTCTATGTACTTATTTCCTTATTCAGTGAGATTTATGTAAGTTGATTTTAAATATAGAAATTTAGCACCTATATTTTCACATATACACTTACGACATACAAAAGCCAGGGCTCTGAAAAGATTTTAAAGAGTGCTTTAACTGTTCATCTCATTATTTAGATTTTAGTATACAAAAATAGATCATCACTGTGATATAATTCAGAATGTTTCTCTGATAGTCTTGATACACATTTATTGTGTATGGTTATTTTGTAAGCACTGTCACTGTGAAAAGAGTATCATAAAATCTGTCTATTTCTCCATGAGCAAAGACAAAGCACCTCCTGTGAACCCACAGCATCAATTTTGACTCCTCTCTTGTCTTTTCACCCATGCACATCGACTTTAATGGGGAAGAGAACCGATGTTCTATCAGACACAAGAGAAATTATTTCTTCAAGATCCTGAATGCATACAACAAATACTGGTGATTCTCTTATTTCCAGACTGAAAAGCAAATGTCTACATTAAAGTGATGGATTGCAGACAGCACAGTATGCTACAACAAAGCCATGGCTGTTTGTATAATATTTCTAATATCTTCTTTAGCATGATTGTTGGTAAAATCTCTGACTACTGGAAGCTTTTCCATTCTGCTTTCCTTATGACATATTGCTGTATTTCAGACTTTATAACCATTGCATGCACTACAAGTCACACAAGAAAATCTGTTCCTTTGCTACTCTTAACTTGGGCATCATAGTCAAGCAATGCACTGCATCGTGTACTCATGTTGTATCCAGATCCTCCTAATGACACCCAAACAATACAAAGAAGTAGCTGCTGCTTCTCTCAGCAGTGGGCTGCATCCATGCGGCTGTGCTCTTTCAACACAGACCAAATGATATCTGCCCGGCACTGTGTTAGCTGCATACTGATAATGTCCATATTTCTCCGAGTTCCCTTTCAGAGACTTTTCCTTCATCACTGACTTTTTTTCTTTTCATGTTCTTATTCTGCAGTCCATGGTTTCCTAAGTACCATTAAAGCAGTCTTGTAGACTTGTGCTTTACAAAGCTCTTTTTTTTTTTTTTTTGGTTGTTGTTTGTTTGCAAAAAACAACAACAACAACAACAAACAAACAAACAAACAAAACCCACAAATAATTACCTTAAAGAAAAAAAAAGATAAACTTGGAAAACCGTTGGCTAAAAAGATTCTGGTAGGATTAACAAAAAACACAAATATTCACTTGTCTGTTTTGTCATGGCTCTATGAGACCAGAGAGATTTTGACTTTTTGTTTTCCTTTTTCCACCTTGTTTCAGCATTTCCACTTCAATTTCTGACTTCAGTGTTTCATTCTGGGGGTTATTTTTCTCTTTGTTTCATTCCAACATTGTACCCTTAGCTTCCAATTTTATTTTGATTTAGTGCTGGGATATCTCCACTGCTCTCCCATGCTACCCTATTTTTATTTACTTTTTATTCAGATGAGTGTGCACCATTTTAAATTTGTTCAATGTAGCCACTTGAAGTCAGTTTGTCCTCATGAGGAAGAACCTAATTTGTTTTTCTGAAGATGTGGCTGGCTGCAGACCTGAAGTAGAGCAAATGGCATGCTTGCTGAAAGCAGTATAGGAAGTGGGAGCACTTGGAGAGATTCTCTCAGCATACCAGACAGGTATTGTTTTTTCCTGACCTACTCTGCAGTACTGGACTCATATTTTGTACAGTTTGCAAGGCAGAAAAGATGCATTTAATTCACTTCTGCAGTCCCAAACTTGCCCTTTCCCTTTGTTTTCTGAATCGAAATGTAGCAACAAATTAGGAAGACCACCTCAGACAGGCTTTTTGTTTGTCTGTTTGTTTGTTTGTTTTTTAAATCTTGAGGCCAGTTCAAGCATCAATGTCAATACTTTGATTTTCCAGCCACAGCCCAGATTACAACAGTGATATGCAGTGGTATGAGTTGGTGAAGACCAGACTGTCCCATTTTTCTAGACAAAGGGATGAGATCTCTGTGATGCTATGGGAAGCACAATAAAACATAGACTGAGCTGCTGGGGAAGGAAGTTTTCTGCTGAACCACAGTACATACAGAGAGTCCCACAGCATTACAGGGAGGCACTATGTCCTTCCTCTTGATATAATTTAACTCAACTTCTCTGCCATGCTGCTACTGCTATAATTTTTCAGATACTAGAAGTAGCTCACTCACAACTTGACTTCGTATTCTGGCACTATGCTGGATTGAGGCATTAGTATGATCCTACTGTATTAGAAAGAACATAAGATGATGGAAAACTAATGAGTGGTGGGATAAGAAGCAGTGGCAGTCCAAAAACATTTGAAAGCCTCTCTAGCACATCAGCTGTGCTTTGTTACTAAAGACCACAAGGGCCTCTTTGCCCTGCCCTTAGATGCTCAGTCAGCAAAACAGTGTGGCACTGCAGGGTGCCCTGTGACGGGCTGAGAAAGCCTTGTGCATGACAGGAGGATGCCTGATGGGCAGGTGGGGATTGACCTTTCTCTGCCTTCAGTCACTTATAATCATACAATGGCTTGGGTTGGAAGGGATCCCAAGGATCATCAAGTTCCAACTGCCCTACCATCCTCCAGATCTGGTACTAGACCAGGCTGCCCAGGACCCCATCCAACCTGTTCTTGAGCACCTCTAGGAGCAGAGTATCCACAACTGCTCTGGGCAGCCTGTTCCAGCCAGCACCTCATTGCTCTCTGTAAAGATCTTCCCCCTAACATCCACTTCCTTCCTTGTTCTGCCGTGCCTTTGCAGCTGACCTAGGAGGGATATTCCTCTATCTTGCTGTGTGAAAGAGAAAACCTTTTCCTCCCTTTCCCCTTCAATGAAATTGTAAGACAAAATGGTTCCCCATCAGCTTCCAACTCCTGAACTGAAACCCAAAGAAATTTAATTCCTCTGGAAATGTCTTAATTACATTCTAATATTGATAATTCATGATGTTTGGATTAATCATTCATTTCAGTATCTGACAAACATTTAAGAGAGGGAATTTTTTGATTTATCAAGAATTCCAAAATTCTGATTGGTCATCCTTTTCATATTACAGCATGATCACCTTTGTGAGATGAGTATTTTGTTTTCATTCTTTGAAAACATTCTTTGGCACTCCAAAATCACTCATCTATCAAACGCAATACAGTTATTATATGTCACATTTTAAAATCACCAATTTAAGAACATAATTTGCAAGCACTTTTGCACTTTACAGTTTAGTCATATAAACAGTATACTTGTAATCAACAATACTAACCTTGTAGGCGTTGGTTGAGATGACTCACAACATCAAGCTTGACAATTTTATCTTGAACATATGTACCATTCATGTTGGAGCTATGAATTAGCCCACCAGATCTTCAGGGCAGGACACATCTTTGTCTACATTTGCAGAGTGAGAACAGATAGTTGACTTCTGAAAAAACAATACAGTACAATGACTTAACTATAGGATGCAGAAATTTGAAAAGTTAAATTTCAGTTTTCCTATAGAGAGTTCCTCAAAAAACATATTTCAAAAAATGAGAGGTGTTAAAAAATAGAAACAATTGTTTTGTTTTGTGAAATCCTGAGGTTGGAGGTTAAAGGATGACCACTGTCAGATTAATTCCATTTAGTTAGCATGGTATTAATATGAACTGTGAATATTTCCAAAGATTAATAGTAAAGAAGTGGATATCTTCCTTTCTTTACTTTCTTCTTTCTTTTTTTATTTTCTTTTAAATAAAAATAGATAACAAGTTTTCAGGTTTGTACCCTTTTGCTGGTAATTAGAATTCTGCTTTACCAACTGTATGAAATCTAGATGATGTGACCTTTACTGGAATAATATCTCCCTATTTTCCTAACTTACCTATTCCAATGGCAAAGGAAGATATTCTGGGATAAAAAAGCACTCCAGAGAATTGGGACTGAGCATAAAAGAAAGTAAAATCATTATAGCAAGATATGTAGAGGTGTTAAAATCTTACAGATTTATAATTATGACATGAAATGCTTGTTTCCAGTGATGCAGTATTCATTTTATTATTTCCTTTGTAAACAAATTGCAGTGCACTGCATTACCATGAAATTCACAAAGAAATATACACTGATTATATCAAAGAGGTCACAGGAACATAAAAGACAACAGCCCAAACCAGATGACCACCCCTATCCCAGGAAAAGATGAATTCTGAGAGGAAATAACAGGAGGTAGATGTTACTGTCTTTCAGCATTTCTAAGGAGGACAACAACTAAACTCCTGTTGGAAATGAAACAATGTTCTCCTAGCAAAAGTACAGAGTAGTGTATTTATTTCAGTAGTGCTGTTTTCTCACCCATTTTTTGGCTTTATAGATCTCTCTGTTTAACACTTGTCACTATTTTTATCTTTGTAACTTTATCTTTGTACCCATATTCCCAAGAAATCTTCTACTCAGGACATTCTACTCTTTATGCTATAAATATCTATTTGAGATACCATAGACTTGGAATTAAGTTAGATTCCTGCTTTATTTTATCTTGTTCATTTTTCTGTTTCTAACGATTTGCTATTTTTGCTGTCTCAGAATCCTCAGAGATGTGGAGAGTTTGTCTTGAATGGATTTCATCTGACTGCCATCTGTGTTTCTCTTCGGACATTAAAATCAACAGTTTTTTCTGATGAGATCAGACCTAGCTTCCACACATTTTCTAGAACCTATGCTTCCAAATTCCGTAAAGTGGTAGAGATCAAAGAGTAGTTTAAATAACTGAAGCAAAAGGAAGATATGCAATCCCAGTGGATGAAGGGAAAATGGATATTTTATTTATTGCTATGACCAAAAGTTGCTAGAACTGCGACAACTATCAGTGTGATATAAATACAGGATGACAAAGAAACCCATACTAAGTATCCACCATATCCATGACATCCCGCTCAACTTTGACCAGTGCAAAAATTTACCCTAAAAGCTCTGTAGAACCCTCCTTTTCTTAAAGACAAGGAGAAAATGGATTTCTGCAAGGAAGGGGCAACATGCAACTCAGCATTTTCATAGATTTATTCATAGATTCATAGCATGTGAGGCCAGAAGGGACTATTAGATAGTATAGTCTGACCTCTTATAAATCATAGGTCATCAAGTCCTGTTCAGCTTCCCTGTACCAAGAACAACAGTTTTGTATTTATCTAAAAATATAACTAATTTTCAAGGCATTTATTTGAAGACATGTGGAGACAAGAAAACCACCATTCCTCTTACGATTTAGTTCTAATGGATATTCTTTAAGAAGCAATTGTGACTAAATTATAACCAGAATTTAGATTGTCTTATGCTTCTAGCCATTTTGTTCCTGTTATACCTTTCTCTGTTAGATTAAATAACCCATTAGTATCTACTATTTTCTCCCCAACTCTTAGGGTCTGTGATCAGGGTCTTTGATCTCCCTTTATTAAAGGGAGTAAACAAAACTCTTTAAATGTCTCACTGTTTTGTATTCTATAATATTTTTGTATTCCGATTTTCTCTCTCCAATTTCTGTCATTTTCTCAAGTGTGGAATTGAGGATTAGTTTCCTATTAGCCTCACCAGAAACATATCCCAGGCTTTCATCTGACTACTTCTTAATTACTTTTCCCATTATTTATCAGAGCCATAAGTAGCCTTTCCTTCCACCCTAGCACTTACATGCTTGTATGCCACCACACATCAACTATATTTTCACAGCTTTACAATATATGTCAGCCCTCTGATTCTTCTTTCAGTTTTCACAAATAAACTATCCTTTCTTGTCTCTGAATGTATGTCTTTGCATTTAGCTGCATTAAAATCACACTTTTTTTGAAAAATCTCCCTCAGTTTCTATGTCTGTGAACCCAAGCTCCAGGAACACAACAGGTTATAAGGGCTAAAGCAAAATAATGGTGGTTATTAAAAAAAAAATTACATCATAGCTGCATACAATAAATATTATCAGTGTAGTGGCAAAACTAAACAGATTTAAAAATTCCTAAATTACGCTGTTACAAAAACATGCACAGCAGCATATCAGAAAAAATAGAAAAGCAAATACATGCAGATGTCTGACTACTTGCTCCTTCCATAAATACTTCTTTTAGGGGTATTAGCCATTCACCAAGCTTAAACCAACATGGTACAAATAGGCTGGTTGCTTGATCAGTTGTATTTCCAGCTCAGCTCATTGGTTCGAGAAATATCCAGCTCAGATTATTATTTATATCATCTTTGTATTAACATTTATCTGATATTAATATAATCTAATTTTGCATACTGTTATTTTAAAATTATTGCCCCCTGCTTAGATAACACTACAAATTTTTAAAAATGACAGAAAATAAAAGCCACTGTGGGACTCCTAGACAGATGAAAAAGAATGTTTTCTAAACGTGTTATTCAAATGAGAGACAGCATCATCTGCTTCCTTTCTGGACTTCTCTTATCGTTGTATTCACCTCTTGGCAATGTTATTTGTCTTCCTTCCTTATTTCCTTCCTGACAAGAGAGTCTTCTCCTGCTCCAGCTTTTCCTCTGAAACTATACATTCAGTTTCTACTGTATTTCTCTTGCAATTAACCACCTTTCTTCCCCACTTCTGAGATACTGCACTTGTTTGTTTTTATAGTTACAAATGCCCAAGGACAAAGAACAGTATATTACCTCTACTGCAGGAAAATTACAATTCTTGCAAGACTGCAAACACATTATAGAATGTATCCAATGTTCACCACATTTCTGCTTTAAAAAAACACCTATTTCTACATTTTTCAGTTTTATGATTTTAGCACTGGTTCATTTCCTAGCCACATCAATTCGGAAACTGAGAAAATTTTTGCACCTTATGGATATGAGGCATTTTTAAAACCTCTATTGAACATTCTCTTGAGTGAAACTAGCCTTTGTGTGTGTGTGTGCGTGTGACTGTTCTGAGTAGTCAAAAACAATCACTTGGCTCAACACTGCTAATCTGAAAGCAAAGAAAATATGAACATTATCTTACACTTATACTTTGAAGCACAGGATCTCTGCTTTATGGACATGCTAAAACAAATAATTATACTCCAAAGACAGCGATAATTTAGGAAAACAAATTGTTTGTAAAACTAATCTTGCTGAAGTCAACTATGAGGCCTGTCAAAAGCCACAGAGCAAGACTGACCACAGCTACCCCATTTCTTGCAGTGCGTTCTCTGGTGTTCATTATCCTCATCTCTAGCTCTTTGGTAGTACAGCCATTGTGGCCAATGCTGATTCTGGCCCTCACCGCAGCTGGAATCATTGCTGAGCAGAGGTCATCTCTCTTAACTGCAACACTTGAGCTCATGATTTCACTTACATCAGTTTCTGAAAAGTGCTGTAGTTGATCTGTGCCTTCTTTAGAGGTGTGCTTTAGAGCCATTGGAGGTCCTAACAACCCTCTTTTCAAGCTAAGCCTGATAGTTGCTCAGGAAGCTAGTTACTTATGTGGCTTTTCAGATGTACTGATAGGGTAGTAAAGATGTTCTTCTAAATGTGGTGCTTAGAATGCAAGATAAGTCCTTGAAAAGCAATGGGAATCAGTTGGCTCATGGATACATTGAGGTGACCTGAACGTTTGACAGGATACAGCCACGAAGTGAGCATTAAATAATGCAAAAGCCACTAGAATTCAGCATTCTGTTCAGTGAAATAGAAGAAAGGGTGTTAAATCTTGTCTTGGTACCTTTATTCCCAGCTTGTCTATGGCTAAAGTTTACCCATTGAGATGACTGTCTTAGAGCCATTTGCAATAAAATATCTATGCCTTTATCTTGCTAGAGATCAGAAAGCAATGAGAATGCGCAATATACGTGTTAGATTCTGAAAATGCTGTCAACTTTCACTTCATTCTGCAGAGAAATTTCGTGACATTTTTTTGTTTGTTTCATTATAGCTGTTACTATAATGAAATCAGGATCTATAAGCTTTTGTATTTCATCCAGGAATCACTCTAGCCTAATGGATTGTTTTCTTTTATGTTAGAAACAGCAGCCATAATATCTGTCTTTGTGTTACTATTTTGGTATATTCATGGTTTCTACATCTTTAAATGTACCATCCAACTAACCCAATTACTTTTTAATTCAGGATATTCTACTACAGCTCAGAGAACAGAAAAATTATCATCACACAGTCAGAAGAGCATGCCTTTTTATTAAAATAAAACAAACTGCCCTACATCAAATGTAATCAACTGTACTACTAAAAATCAAAAAAACTACATCAGAATTTAAAAGAAGCTAATAAATCTGCATAAAAATGATTTAAAGTAATTTTAATAAATATTTTGCAAGTGTGAGTAGGTATTACTCTGCTTGTCAGCACATCTGTATTTTTCTCTCATCTAATAAACTAGCTAGGACAGTGCAGCAAAGGAACATTATAATATTAACAATGTTGCTGGAAAGCTCTGTGCTTTAGAATGAATTAACTTTCACTGCACTGCAGAACATACAAAGTGAAATCGGCTCCGCAAGAATAGCAAGTTTAACCCCTTAGAAGCAGTAAGCTCTACATATGTCTTGACAACTGCTTTTGAGCAGTCAGTCCTTGGATGGGAGTCAAGGAGGTAGCTCATATATTTGGCAAATTTGGAAAAAAAAATACCATACAAGAAAAAATATAAGGTCTTTTTTTTTTAAATTTTATTTCATGTAACAGGAAAATATTGCAACTTTGCATTCCAGGGAATTTGCCAAGTGACAGCAGTCAGGTTCCAGAAATACCAAGGGATTAATGTTGTGGAAGAGACTTGTAGCTGTTATCTGAATATTCATTAACAATGTTAGAAAGTACAGTCCTCTTCTGTGGTAGCAGTCAGGGTTTGATTTTCCTTCTCTTAAAAACTGACCATGTAAATGACAGAAGAATGACTCAGTGAAAATCTGAGAGCCGATTAGGACTTGACCTCTTCTGCATTGGTCCTTGTAGAAAGGTTTGTAGGAGAAGGTTTCATCATCCCACTGACTTCCATGGGACTTCCTTAGGCATTTTTTTTCTCTTGAGGGTGAGAATGCTGAGAGAAGCAGCATTGTGATATAGACAAGAAAGTAAGAACTGGAATCATTTACTGCCTTTTGAAAGCTAATAAAACAGGTGATAATCTTTTATTACTGGACTACCATCATCTAGAGATCTACAAGAAAAACATTCCACGTCACATTTTTTTTTTAAGTAGAATGTAGTAATCAAGAATATCTTCTCATTGAAAAAAAATAAACTGTATTGAAAATATTATTTTACTATTTGTGCCATGAAAAAATTTCCTGGGATTTTAGGGTGCTGAGTAGGACTGAGGGTTACTATTTTATATGATAGTTGTTTTATGCATTTCCGGCTTCAGAATGGTCAGGTCCCCATCCTGACATGCCTCAGATGGGTTAATTTTCTTCTTATACTCCACACTACTAATTTCCTCTACTTTTAAACTGTCCCTATTCATTTCACATGTCATGGGAAATCTGGAGAGGGTGATATGTCTAATACTGCTGAGTTGCTGCTTATCCTTTAGGCTTGCCGTACTGTGTTTTTGTGGACTTCTAATCCATGGCTTTTGTATTTTCAAATACATGTAATAGAGTAAATACATTCTAATGTGATATTTTTTATTTCATCCATTTTCCATTGTTATATTTTATTCTCTCAAGGAAATTAAAGAATATTAAATGTATGTATGAGGAGAAAGAATAGAAATTCACTTGATTAAGTGATTTGTAAGGAAACTGTAATGCATTATGTCCTGCAGAATGAAAAGAGGCAAGTGAATTCCAACTGTAATCCATTTTCACTAAAAGCTCTATTTGGACATTTTCTAATGTATTTTTCCTTAGACAGCTCACAGACTTGCTGTCTTTACCAAATTTCAAAAGTTTTAATGCTCTTTTGGATTTACATCTCCAAAGTTTCTTACACACCCAAACAGAACAAATTCTCCACTCTGCTTTCCTACAATTACCTAATTAAAGCATTATTAATTTTTTTATTGCTTTCAAGAAAGCTCCCAGTCCCCTCTTTGCTGACTTTTTATCTCAGGTTTTCATGTTAATCACACACTTTGCTGAAAGGATTGTTTGTAGAACTTATATTATCAATTTGACTATTACTTTTGAAATCTATTTATCATCACTTTCAGAGATTCACTTGCAATTCTACTTCATTTTTCATCATATAAAAATGGTCCACTTCAAAGCTAGCAAAGCTGTTTGCTGGATTAATTCTACCTTATTGGTATACCTCTTATCTTTCAGAGGTCTGTGAGATGTATCTCTCATATACATGTACAAGTTTGTGTGCATGTGTGTTTATGTATATACAACCATACAAGCAACAATGTACAAGACAGCCTAATTTATAAATATATATATACAAAAAAGTATATGTTTATATATATGATTAATATATAAATATATAAATAAACAAATAAATAAGTAAATATATACATAAATATAGAAATATATAAGAATTATTTTAAATGACTAGATGCCCTATTTCATCTAAAAATCCCATTGGCCCCATGGAATTCTATTCTACTCAGTTTTCATCAAATGGAATTCATTGCCTCCTTCCTTACACTTTTATTCTCTTCTCTACTCACATCATTTGCTTTCCCTGCCTTTCTGTATGCTAGGTGAAGAAGAACCCACAGATTTTCTCTGCAAGTAGTACAAATTCTCCTTTATGAATGCATCAGTGTGCCCTCAAGAAAAATCCCTTATTCTTTTCAGTCATGTATAGCAAAATGGTGGTGATTTATTGTTCTCAGAATGTCTTATGTGCTGCATATCTCTTCCGAGAAGAGCTTAAACACAAATGAAGTTTCCGTCAGAAACTGGAAAGTGGCATTTTCTCAGGAAAATCTGAGATGGAGGAGTGATCTATCTTCACATCTTCTAGAATAGTCTCAAAACTGAGCAGTTACTAATGTCATAACTGAAATCTGGTGCAATAGTTCTTTCAACACTTTATCCTGTCTTTATTGTAGAGTTACTGGAGAATGATCCTGATGCAGTCAAATCTTAAAAAGCATTGTTGAAAACGCTTGTGAGCACTATGGCTGCAAAACAACTTTTCACTATGTCATAGAATCACAGAATCATAGGATGGCCTGTGTTGAAACGGATCACAATGATCATCAAATTTCAACACCACTGCTATGTGCAGGGTTGCCAACCACCAGACCAGGCTGCCCAGAGCCACATCCAGCCTGGCCTTGAATGCCTCCAGGGATGGAGCATCCACAGCCTCCTTGGGCAATCAGTTCCAGTGCGTCACCACCCTCTGAGTGAAAAACTTCTTCCTAATATCTAACCTAAACTTCCCCAGTCTTAGTTTAAAACCATTTCCCTTTGTCCTATTACTATCCACCCTCGTAAGCAGCCATTCCCCCTCCTGTTTATATGCTCCCTTCAAGTACTGGAAGGCCACAATGAGGTCTTTTCTGGAGATGAAGTTCACAACAATAAAAGAATTGGCAGGAATGGAAAGGCTTGCTGCTTGTATTTCTATGGGAGCTGAACTATTTAAGGAATAGTGAAACCGAGTGGATCAGTTCTGATCATCCTGCTGGGTGGATGTGTGATCGTGATCCTGTTTCTATAAGCGTATGTACATGGACTTCATTGTACTTTCTTAAAACACTGCAATAACTTTTATAAGATTAAGATGCCATTTTTCTTTTTTTCTTGTTTTTTTTTTTCTTGTTTCGAGGCATGTGACTCTCTAACTGTGATCTGTAACTCTGAAGGAGCTACAGATGATTTATGCAAGTATATGTGCAATTGGAATTCAGCTCGTTACTACATTTTTGTTAATGACCCTGGAGACTACATTGTTCGTCAGTCATGAACAAATAGCATGATTATACACAATGATATAATAGTTAATAATAATTGGTCTAATTTGTTATGTCATCACCTCAGTAGCTTTAGCTTCATAACATTTGTTATTTGTATTTTTATTCTTCTGAAACAGACTTACTAACAACTTATAAAGCAAAAGTGTGGCATAAGAAAACAAAACCTGCTTAATTTTATAAGGAACTTGCTTGCTTTCAATAATGAGTTAATTGTATCTTTTCATCTGTCTCTGGAGTTTTCATCTTCCAATTTATTTTCTTATTTCATTCTCTGTCTTCTAGCTTAACCCTTTATAATTTCATCCTTTGGAAACAGAGAAGTGCCAGTAAACAATAGGCTTGAATCAGACCTAGGTCAATATTTCATTCACCACTGATAGCAACAGCTGCACTGAAACATATAGCACACTGAAAAAATAACCTTCATCAATGAATACTTAATTAGTACACCAGAATGTAATCAATTAGATAGCAGAAGAGAGGATTATCTTGTTTCTTATCAAATTCCTGTCATTAACTACTGTTTCTGATCCTCAGTGACTCTGATTTCTATAGTCTGTCTCAGAAGTATTTTTCACAGTGATACTATAGCTGTTGCAGTGAATATTGTGCTGCTGTTTACACACTGTTGGTGATTGACCTCACATGCAATTATTAGTCTCTAGTATTTATAATCCTTCAAGAAACAAAAATCATGTGTCATTCTTTGTTCATTTGCTAAGATAGACTTTTAGGGAGAGTATATTTCTCTTGTGGAAGTAGACAAGCACCAACAGAAGCAAATCTTTATTCTAGCTTTATTCTGGTTTTAGTAGTTACTGTATATATTGCAGATTTAGTATTCTTACCCCCTTGGCATCATCCACGTCTGGTCAGGCTAGACCATATTAGGCAATTATTGTTTTTAGTTTCACATGGGCTCTGTTGATCTTTCTGTTTCCTTACTGTACCTAACAATTCTATAACAATACAGACAGATGGTTCCTAAATGCTAGAGTTTCATTTAAATATTCCAATCTCTTTTACTCTTGAAGCTACTCACTTTTCCTTTTTTGTTGTTTATTTTTGCTTTGCTTCACTGTGTTGTGCTTTTAACCATCTATCTAAAATGGATATATTCCTCCTATTTGTATTTGCTCATTTTGAATTATTCAAAAAACAAAAAAACAAAACAACAAAAAAACACAAACCAAGCAACCAACCAAACTAAAAAACAAACAAACAAACAAACAAAAACAAACAAAGAAAAACACAAAGAAAAAATTACTGTCGGGATATAAAAGAAAATGTGAAAAAAAAATCCAACCTCAAGAAAATATGTGATTTGAGAGTCAGAGAAGGTATGGAAATCACCCGTTTAATTGGTCACCTACCTAGAGTGCAGCCAAATCCAGAAGCGTATTTTTTAAAACAATTTCTGCATATTAATGTTTGTTTTGTTGTATGTCATCTTCCTTCTCTTGAATGTGTGCGAAAGTTTGGGGAGGAGAAAGACTGGGAAAAATGCCAAAGGGATATGACCACTTGAAGAACAATAAACTTAGTAGTTTGACTTCTTGCCCTAAGGATACACTAGCATCTGAGGACTACTTATCTGTAGGATTTGATGGCAATCTGCATTTTCTTGAACTGTCAGACATGATTGCCAAAGGTGATGATATTATGGCAATGAGATTATGACAAAAAGATTTGATTCTTTGTGAGAAACCTTCATGTGCATTGTCAGAAAATGTGAAGAAATTGGAACTATAAGCAATGAGAACAGACATAAAATTTCTAACCTAAGAATTGCAACTGTATGACTTTATTTATTTATTTTGCATCACCAGCTCTCAGTAAAAATAAACTGGAATGAGTGGAAAGGACATTAGAAGTTTTGAATTGTAAGTCTTTTCTTCAGCTGAAAGAGCCATTCTGTAAATATTGCCTTTTAAAATGGCTACCTCGGATGCTTGGAGCTTAGAACATCTCCTCCCAGTTATGTCTATCAAAGCAAATAATAAGCAGTGCTCTTGCTGTGCCACTTTTTCCATTATGCTTGTCAATGAAGAAGCAGAATAAAATTCTCAAGATGTGAGAAAAATGGAACATATTTAGTTAGAGAGATCTTGGATTCACTTATAAAGTATATATTTTCTTTGAAAATGTTAAATTGTTTGACAGACAGGAACTGAGAATAACAGCTTTTATTTTCTAAACAACAATTACATATGAGTGAAAAATATGTATCTGTGTAACTCAAAAAATGGGCTTAATTTTTTGAAGGATCACACAGATGAACACTTCAGGGAAAGGTACAGATGGCTGCATATACGTCCTGCAAACTCATGGATGTTATAACAAAGGCCAAATCCTTTGATGGAAGTATCTGCTTGTTCCTGTACATGTACTTCTAGCTTTATTTTGGTTTAGAATTCTGCAGGCATAATGAACTACAGCTGCACATAAGGGCAGCAATAAGGGCACCCACAAAAGCATTGAATTGTCTGTAAAATAGAATACAAAGTGTGTTCTCAAAAACTGAACAAGAACTTTTAAAATGTCCCTAAAAATTCCTGCTACATTTTGAGAAAAAATATTTTTAATAGAGGTCTGTTCTGAGGCAACATATGCTGGCTCGTGCATACGTATTTTGTTGTGGTTTCTTGATTCCCAATTCTTCTGGCAGAAAACCTGAGCCTGATTTCTGAATTTAGCCACGCTGGCAGATATTCCTGCCTGACTTGTTAAATCAGCTCCTGAATAACAGCTGATTTCACATTTTAGGCATCAATATGTAACCACGAAGCTGAAATCAGAATCAAGTGTCTTCAATCAAAAATGTTAAGAATAAGAGAAAGCAGTCATCGCCCTCTCCTCCAGCTCTCTGGATGCCTGCCATTTTGTAAAGATATTTCGGTCTCTGCAGCTCAGTCCTTTTTTTATTCTAATGCCTCCTTGTACAAATGCTTCTTCTCATGTGTCTTTTTCTTTGCTGCGGGCATAGTGCACCTGTTTGAAAGGAGCATGTTACTATTTCTTCTTCTTCTTTTTTTTTTTTTTTTTTTTTTTAACAATTTCCCAACTGCTGGCCCTGTTGGCAGGAATCCATCTTCAACAGCTGAGAAAGCAGAAAAGCTAAAGCCCTTTTGCTACTTAGGGAGCTACCTTCAAGTTTGTGAAGAGCTGTGTGATGCTACCAAAGCTTCCCTCTCTCGGAATCTCGTTCTGAAGTTGAAATTTCAGCAGTAGTGAGGCTTCCCACTTGTGTAATGAAAGGGATTTGTTTCTGAAGGACATCCAGTCAAGGGCATGGATAACCTTTTCCTGACCTACTGCTTAGCTCTTCAACTTTGTCAGCAGTCCTTATAAAAATATGAGATCTATTCCATATTGGAGAATTTGATATACCCATTTTTCTTTCACAGAGCTCAAATCCATATGGTGTTTGCTTCCTGCTGATACCTCCACTCCAGGAATCTCTTCAAAAAAGTAACCAAGACTCAGAGAGAAATGCATAATATGTTCTTTGCTCTGTATGCTCACATATCTGAGCTCTGTTTTAAAAATCAAAACCCTGCAGAATACTCCAGTGAAGATCAGGAAATCCTAACTCCAGTTTGACCTGGATGTTGCAGAATTTCCTGTGTTGGCAGTCACAGAAACGAATCACCCCCCTTTGCTACATGTCTCACAGCAGTGATGCATCCAAATCACCCTAGAGAATGGATGCCAGGCCTTGGTGGTTCTGTGCCACCAGAAGTAAAGCTGGTGAAGTTGGAGTGTATTTACAAACTCTGCAGATCACATTGCTGCTCGTGGTCCCACCGCTCTCCTGGATCTGAAGGGCTTTCGGGTGAAAAAAATACTAAAACATATTGTGGTTGGTAAAGAAGACTAGGTTTTGAAACTGTTCTTTTGAGTAGGAAGGTGAGGTTTAATCTGGTGACTCTCAGCATTTATTTGCACACTGGACAGAGATAAGCTAGATGACAATTACACTATTCTGGCAATGAGTTCACGAGAACAAGTTAAAATGAAAAATACATTAAATCATACTCTTTACGTAAACAACACAACTTGCTTTCCTATCCCTACTATTTGATGTCTCCCCTTTTGCTGTTCTGGTCTGCTCTTCATATTAGCATCCTACACCAGTAATATGTTTTTCAGTGCATTATATACTAGCCCAGGAAAAACGAATTTTAGGATGATACCCCCGTTAAAGATTTACAAAGATGCCTCTGTGAGAGATGTCTGCTTCCAGATGTGAGTATAGTATGAAGCAGCCACTTATGTGTTTTAAATTTTTACAAACATGTGGTTTCCATTTTCTTAAATTCTACTTGTCAGTCAGTTAAAAAGACCTGATACATTTTATATTACTGTTCTTCAGTAAAATGCATTGTCCTGGCATACCTCTAGCCCAAGGGCAAAAGAAAGTGTTCTGACTATGTTGGGATTTGTTCACCTCTTCTTCTTAAATCTACAACATACAATGAGCTATAGACACATGGTAAAATTAAGGTCAGTCAGAACATGATCTTTAAATGGTGGACATCCTGAAAACAAACAAACAAACAAACAAACAACAACAAATTAAAAAAAAAAAGTGTGAGAAGGGTCCGTGGTAAAGAAGACATTGCACCAAGGGTTCAGATTATGCATTGTCAAAAGTAATGATGCAATGGAATTAGTTGCAATTACTGAGCATTCATCACTGGAGCCTATTTATGAAAAAGATGTAGAAATCAGGTAAAGCTGATGTTATTTGGAAGAGGAGTATGAGGTAAATAACATAATAAATTCTGTTTGGTCATAGATAGCAGAGAAAAAAAAAGATTAGGAGTTGGGTGTGGCTGATAGGCCTAGTTGGTAACTTGTTGGTTGCAAAATACACTTCCGATTGATAGAAAGTGTTTGGAAGCAGAAAGTTCATTTGATACGAACATTCCTCACAAAGTCTCTCATATGTATTCTTAATGCGCCATGTTTGGTCTCTATAGAAACAGTACACATTACTGTACACTTACATTTTTATGACGTGCAAGGTGAAGAAAGATAATTCTTGAAAATACTTTTTTACACATGCACAAATGCCATCTCACAAAGAAGAGCCACTCAGTTTGGTGATGTATTCTCTTCTCAGATAGTTAGATGGGAAATGGAGACAGAAGCCCTGGCAGTGCTCTCAGTTTGAAAGATGAACATTTCTCACTAAATCTAAAACATTCAAACAGGAAGGGGGAGGTTTTAGCTGTGGTGAGCACATAAGCAAGAAACATTGTTAGAGGAAGAGACAACAGTAGAGGCTAAATCTTTTTTTTTTTTATATATATATGTCAGCTACAGCCTCGAGTGAGTAGTATGTTTTGAATTGTCTATATTATAGTGAATTGCTTCTATAGTTTAGAATTTGACCTGGTATAGGGATATAGGCCTTTTATTTATTTAATTCGTTAACTTTTCTATACCAGACAGCATTTCCGTGTGTTGCTTATAGATGTGAGCTATTATAAATACAGCAGCATGGGTAGATACCCTGAAGTACCTGCAACTGGACAAACAATTAAATGCTTTCTGATGAGCATCAGGAGTCAATTTTTTTTTTGGTGCTAAGGGTGTATTCCCTTCAGATTGCTCAATCCAGGACATTTCTTGCAAGGAAAAGCTAGCAGAGAGGTACATCTCTAACTTTAGAAAACATCTGAGCCTTCCCAAGCATGCTGTGCAATCGGTACTTTTATGCAATAGGCGCAGTCCTTTCATACATTCATTTACCTAATACTGACAGAACTAACAATGTGAGGTGACATGAACATAAAGATATGTGAAACAATGAAATGTGTTAGCGACTTAGTGAGCACCTTTGAATTTAAAGGTAAGAAAAACAGTCTCCCAAGCTATCATCTTTGTTTTTTGAATCCTAAAACTGTGAAGTATCCATAACAGTCCACTAGCAAAACGCACAGTTAAATCTGCAACTGGATTTCTGCAACAGCATTGGTAAAGGGCACTGAGAAGAGTAGAAATGTGAATGCAAAAAGTAAATTTTTAAGACAGAGAAAATGAGCCTATGAGGTAATGTTTTGTCTTTGTTTTGTCTTTGTTTTGTTTTGTAATGTTATATCTAGTAATTTTATTGCTGATGTTGCAAACTTTCAATTTTTTCATATTTCCATGACTTAAGACAGTAAGTTAATTATTTTTTGTTCTATTAAGGTTTTTTTTGTTGTTGTTGTTAATTACTTTTCCTTCAACTTTTTCTTTCTTTCTTTTGTTTTCTTCTATTCATATTCTTATGTTCTATTGTGTTATTTGTTTGTATCATTCTCAGGTCATTTGGGATATGTTCCTGAAATTTAACAATGTAAGATTATTTACCTCAGATAACAAATACTGAGAAAACTTGGGATGTAGCTTGGCTTTGTGTTTTGACACTTTATTGAAACCAAACCAAACCAAAGCAAAACAAAGTTAGAGTACTTGCTTCATTTTTATGCTATCAAAAAGAAGAATTATGCATATGTATTTTCAGACAAAAGGAAGTTACATTTAAAATGAAGAGACACTTTCCAAGAAAAAAAAAATAATCTGTTTAATCAAAAATGTATCTTTCTGTCAAAGAAAATGTGGAGTAGAAATTTTTCAGCCAGCTCACTTCTGTTTCCTGTACATCCTCCTGGGATTAAACTTCTTATTCCAAATAGAAGAAGGAGAGCTAAAATCCTCAAATCATACTTTTCAACTTCCTATCATATGTCAGTTAATTTTTCCCTTATTTTATTGCAGTTGGCTGGCCTGTTTCTACTTAGTTGATCAAGAAAAAGAAATAGCTAACAACTTAATGTAAGTCTTTATTTGTTGCAGAGTGCAGAGTAATTTTGCATGGTCTGAAATTCCTATCATTAACCTCTGTTTTTATGAGTACTTCTTGATACCCTAATAAGCAACCTACCAAATATGATACCTTCTAATTTTAATTTTTTGTTTCTCAGTAAAAAAAAAAAAAAAAAAAAAAAAAAGGAACAGAAAGTAACAAAACAAACATCCTGCAAAATAAAATAGGTGTTACTCTTTTCATGGGCTTTTTTTTTCTTTTTTCTTTTTTTCTTTTTTTCTTTTTTCCAACAGGAGGAAAGATATTTTCATGCTCATATCACAGTAATAAGCTTTTATATAATTTTGCCTTAAATAAAGCAATGCAAACTATGAAAAAGCAATCATATTGATTATATATTCTTTCAAAAACTGTTATCACAGAACACCAAGATATTTGACAGTGGCTTTTGAATTGCTGTCTTTATTTTTATATGTATTTCTATTGTGACCTCATAAGTAAAAGGAATTGTGGTCATAGGAAATTATATATTTACTTTCCCTGTTCACTTCATATTTCATTTGATTCTCTCTTTGTCTTTATCTTCTCATGTATCATTTTGTCTACATTATAAGAATGTACATAATTAAACAAGTTGCCTATTTCTTTTATCATTTTTATAGCTACCATTTTTTTCTCTCATAAATGAGAACACTTTGGAGTAAAAATTTTTTTGTCTACTGTGGTTGCAGCATAGAGACACTCTGTATTTTATTCATTCATAAGTTCAATACTTAATGAGCTTTCACAGTACAGCAACATCATGAAAAGTTTGTCGATGACATGGATGCAACTGAGGATTTAACTTTTTGATATCACTGATAAAGATGTAGCCTTTTACAGTGTGTGCTCACAACCCCTGTTTTAAAAAGAAGACCAAATTCAGGAAACAATTTTCTCTTACTAGGTATATCCTTGACAGGCAACCCACAAATAAAGGCTGAACCCTTAATAGTAACTATTGAATGTGAAGAGTACATATCATCCAAAAAAGACCCAGCAGTACAATCAACATAAACCCAGGATCATGATTCCTCTTCTCTCAAGGCAAATAGACACAAAATTTGAGGACACTCCAATGGAGTTATCTGCCATAAGAGTGTAAGGACATATTAACATTACAGTTTTGTAATAAAAAAACAAATGAAGGTACATTTCCCTTAGAGTCATGTCACACTGAGTTGTAATGTCTATGAAACATTAAATTCACACCACAACCTTGCCCTCCATAGGTACATGCTCTTCCCTGTAGCTGACTATTTGCACAAAACTGGTAAGAAATTATTATATCAGCTGAGCTGTGCCAGGTGAAGTTCATCAAACTGAGACTGGTCAAATGGTTCAAAAGTTATTAGGGTCAGCCTGCTAAAAATTCACCTGGGACAGGTGCAAAACACTACATTTAGGAAAGAATAATCAGCTGTAAAAAGATACGAGAAAGAACTAGGCAGCAAAAATATGTTTGTTGCTCAGAAGTTAGACAGAGAATCTCTTCCTGTTAAGAAAGGCAAATAACAGGAGTATTGCCTGTAAGGCAGCCCAAAATGCTTTCTCCACCTCTAGATAAACATGCAAAGTTTGAGGAAAATCCAGAGAAGAACAAAATAAGGCTCAGACTCTTTATAATACAACCTCCAAGGAAAGACTGAACAGCAGTGATATTTGAATAAAGGTCCTGAGGGTGGATGTGGTATCTGATGTCAAAAGGGTAAAAAGCAAGAAAGATCAGAAATTGTGTCAGACTTCTGTTGCATAGGATAGAAAGCAATAGATTGAAATTGCAGCAAAGAAGGTTCGTTTTAGGCAATATGAAAGCTTTTTAGGGCTAGGGAAAATGGAGCACTTGCTTAGACATATTACCATCACATTAAGTTTTTAAGACAGAGCTAGACTCGTGAATGGATGATGTTTAAGGGAGTGCTGATCATGTCTTGGAGAAGGAGGAAAGTCCATGCGTGCTCTTGAGGTCACTCGCTCACCTACAGTATACATAGGCTAGTCCATTTGTCACTGATGCATAGATGTGCAAACGGTACAGATGTTGAGCCTCTCCTTGATGGAGAACATTGCTAGAAATAAAAGCTGGAGATTTGAAGAGTGTCATCTTAAAATCATAGAATCATAGAATGGCCTGGGTTGAAAAGGACCACAATGATCACCTAGTTTCAAGCCCCCTGCTATGTGCAGGGTCATCAACCTCTAGACCAGGCTGCCCAGAGACACATCCAGCCTGGCTTTGAATGCCTCCAGGGATGGGGCATCCACAACCACCTTGGGCAACCTATTCCAGTGTGTTACCACTCTCTGCAGTCTAATGGTAGGCAAATGGTTAAAATTTTTTGAGGGTCTTGGTATTGAACTATAGATGTCTGTTATCTGAAAACAGAAATGAAACAATAAATACAGCTAGTAAACAGTATAAAAAGTGATTCTGAATATTTTTCTGCCTTAAAGTAACAAATTATCTTTCATTGTTATTAATAGAATTGTTATTTGCTGCTAAAGGTTAAGAATTCTCAGTCATGTTCCCAGAACATATACTAGTAGTTTAAATACAAATAATCTAATCTGATATATTTCTATTATTTTTTTAATTAAATTGCGTGTTAGCGTCCAGTAATTATTCATTGCCTTGCCAGACATTTAGTTAGGAAGCAGGAATCATACAGTGTAGATCATATGACTTTGTCACATGCTATGAACAATAGCTAGTGAACAGTAAAGAACAGAAGCAAACATTTGCAGGAAATCTCTAGACTGTGATGTGTATGTATGTCTGAAAATAATTAATGCAACTGTAAACATGGGAATAATTCTACAATTCATTCACAAACACAAAAACTATATGCCTTCAAGATAATTTATGGCTAATTAATCTGTGAACCAATTCTAATCATGATCAAATTACTCAAAAAGTCTTTTGCTGAGGCAGCACATGAACCCTGAAGTCTGCTTTTTGCATATTCTATTAGCTCAGTGGAACAAGAAGGAGCACAGGCAACGTTAAACATGCAGAGGAAGAAGGAAGATAATGTCTTCACCTATCCCGATTTGAATGTGACTGCTGCTTTGGTTTTCATCCTCCAATTATCAGAAGTGATCACACAGAAACTAAAAGCTGATGGAACATCTTTGAGCCAGGTGCTGCTGCTTATCAGCTCTAGTATCTGCTTTTTGCTCCCACACTAATGAAAAATGATTTCAAAAGAAATGAAGATCCTTTTTCAATAAGACTGGGGAAAAGATGTAACCTAAAAGCTGTCTACAGACTCAAGAATAAGTGAAATGTTTTGACAGGGAAAAATATGTGTTGGCAACACTGCTCGACTCAAATTTCAAAAGTAAAATTGAAACCATACTTCTGCAGGGTGCAGACACTGACAACTGGAAGCCTGTTCTGCAATATATAGTAGTTCAGAATATGCCAGTCAGCTCCTCCTCTCCGCAGTTCCTTTCATGTACAGGACAAATACATTTCAGGGAAAAGAACAATCTGAATTGGTAAGTTCTTAAAAACAAACAAACAAAATCCAAATCTGACTCTCTTCTGCCTGCCTGCAGAGAGCTTGGAGGGTACACAAAGCATCTGTATTTATAAACTGTATACACAAAACTGGAATAAAGATGATACTCTTTAATAGTCTGTGGTCAGTCCAGGCTAAACTTGGGCCAAGTTCATCTCTGAGAGCTGAGTCAGCCTAAAGGAGATGCAAAACTGGATCCATGCAAGAGACACAGCTGAAGAAGATAGAATTCATTTCAAAAAAGATTTTTTCAATATAAAGTTGAGAAAGTTGGGATTTATTAGCAACACCTATGGAATGCAAAGTTCCCAAATTCCAGGGAAATACCAAAGTTGAAGCTTAACGAAGAAACTCAGAAAAACAGACATTTTAAAGAGTACGTGTTGCAATTCTAATTTTTGGTCATGGTGACTACAAGATAGCAAAGTGCTGCTCATTTTTAAGAAATCAGTAAAATAGTTTTTGAACAGAAACTGCTTAGCACAAATTCAGTTAAGTACTATACTATTCAAAAATTAAATCTAAAAGAAGGGTCACGAGGAAAATAACTCTCCTTCAGTCTCCTTCTGGTGTGTTCATGAGAGGATATCTAGAAATAAAGCAAAGACTCTCTTTCTTGAAACCTATTTCAAAGGAAAATAAAATAAATAAATCTAGAATATTGATTTTACTCTTCCCTTTTGGACAGATATTAGTTGTTCCACTGTCTTTCCCTTGATTTTTTTCATTTTCCTCCTGCAACATTATACAAGATGATATAAGGTCAAAATCCTCAAGGAATTTGTTCTACAGCCTTCCTCTAAGGTTTCCCAACTCTCTATATTAACTTTCTGCTGACATCTGAAGCTTTGTTTCTCAGGGCAGTTAGCAGAGGAGGGAGCATATGTGTGAATCTTTTTTCTAAGAATCCATTCTGCAGATTCTGTTCCCAAAGTGTATTTATAAGAGATACTTCAGCACTTCTTGATTTGGTTTGAAACACAGATACAGTTATTCTGAATCTCCTGTCTCCATTTTCTAGCACTGTGGTGCACAGAAGTTTGTATGTGTATATGGATCTTCCCAAAATATGAATTTGACGTGGTATTTGAAATGATGTGAGTCTATGTGCAGATCTGGTGAGAGAGAGGCTCTTTCAGTAACTGACTCCTGGAGGAGGATCATCTGCACCTTATGCCAGGGCAGGGATGGAGAGCACCTGCCCCAGCCAGCCCACACTCTAGAGGAGCAGGCACGTGGTACCCAGCTTTGTTTCCAAATGGGGGTAAAAAGGGCTTCCTGGGAGGCAGCAATTTTCTGAAATACCTTCCCCTTCATGTGAGCCATCACAACATAAGATAGACCTTTGGTATGACTCCAAAAGCAGTGGTGGTGTACAGCAGCCCCCTAAAACACTGAGTGATTGTTTTGTGGGTGTGGTGGTGGTGACTATGCTGAAAAATTTCACACACTTCCTCTTGCTGTAATTTTTGCCATGGCTCTGTAAAGAGCCAGGCAAGGTGTAGAGCATCCCACCTTCTTTCTCACTCGCTGCATTTGAATTAGGCTATCGAAGTACAGTATGCTTCAAGTAAATTATAAGCCCTACTTTCATTAACCACAAAAAAAAAAAAAAAAAAAAGCAACATGAAAATGAGAAGTGTGGGGGAATTGGCCTAAGAGAAGAGAAGTATGTAAAAGTAAGAGAAGAAAATGAGAAAATGCAGAGCAAATGGAAAGCGGGGAAGAGTCAGAAATGAATGAGCATTTTCTTCTCATTTTAAAGGTCATTTCCTCCCTCTGGCTGGCTTCTGTAACAATAGTAATAAATACCACCAACACCAACACTTCAGGGGTTATTTTTGAACCTACTGAAAGGATGGGAACTTTTTTGGCTGAAAACATTAGAACATTTCAAGTAAAATATTGCTGAAAATCATCTATCATCATGCTCAGTGCAACAGTCTCGCTCTCTTTCACTTTCTCACACTTAACATTCAAGACTTCTGTGGCTGAATAGGTCCCTGGATAATAAGGAGGGATGTGTGAGGGATGGTTAAGAAAACTAAAAGTAGGGATAGAGAAGAAAAAAAAAAGTACGAAGGAAGGTAAGGAAGAGGGATGGAACAGACTGAAAGTGAATAGAGATAAAAAAGAATGAGAGATAAATGGGAAAGAACTTGGCTTTCACTTGCACTGAATCCTTTGTACAAATCTGACAGTGAAAAGTTGCTCTTATTCTTTTTTACCTCTATTCCAATAAATCTAAATTGCAGATAGACCTTTCTGATTCACACATACAAGGAAAGGGAAGGAAGAAAAAGATAGATTTAGAAAAAAGGCAAGCAGGAGAAAAAGAACTAGAGTTAAACAAGGAAAAAAAAATACTGGAAAAGTTCTTATGAACTTCAAGTTTTTCTATCTCTACTTCCAGCTATTAATAGTTTTCTAAATTTCCAAACAAATCAATGTACATTTTGAAGATTTTCCCCCAAACTGAGCTATTGGAAATTTTCACAGAGTTGCTAGCTCTCATTCTTTTCTACTTTAAATATAAAAATGAAAGTGTAGTCTGAGGGTGGAGGGGGGATGGGATGATTTAAATAAGTATCAGAATATGTATCAGGGTTTAGAAAACAGAGGAGGAAGGAGAATAGTAAAAAGAAAATGACATGGCTACACTGGAAAGACCCTATGTAATAACAGCAGTACAACTACTACTAATAATAACAGTGACAATCACTGAAACCAACATTTTAAAAAGAAGATTGCACTTTATGAAAACATCAAAAACTTATAGTTCACTAGGGGGAAAATTATATGAGTGTTTCGGTTTTTTGTTTTTTGTTTTTTTAATTTTAGAAAGTATGAGAAATGGGGCAGAAAAGAAATACAGAAACGATGTTACAGTGAAAGCTATGAAAATAGCCACATATTGATTGATTCTTTGGCTGAAAAGAAGACAACACTTATGGTCCAAACAAACATTTTGTTTGAACTCAACTGAAATATTCTATTTCATTTTGATGTCCTTGTTTACTTGCAAAATACTTCTGAATTTGGATAATTTATAAAATGGAACAGTGTTTGTTAAATTCATTAAAATGTAAAAAATAAGCCATTGTGAGTGCTTTGCAACACTTTTCTGGGGCTATTTTTTCCTCAGGTTGAATCAGCTCTGTAAGTTTGACTCTATTTACAAATAGGTCTCATTTTGCATTTCCTGGCTTGTAAAACAGACGACCTTTTCTGACAGACTCTTTGTGCAAAGTTACAGATTTCTTTTAGATTTCATTTTCTGGTCTTTCTTTTCTGTTTTGTCATCTTTATTCATCAACCTAATGGAACATCTGGAAGCCAAAAGCTTTCCTGCTTTGACCTTGTTCATGAACCATCCCCAACCTCCATGTTTTCTCCTCCAAGCAGCCCCGCATAGGCTGCGTACAGCAGCATGGCCTGACCTCTGGGAAGTGCACCCTCTGCTCCCAGGATGTCCACAACATCTTCTGGAACAAAACTATTTTGCCCTAATTGGATGGCTCTGACAAAGGTTTATTTGATCCGTCTGAGGGCAGTGCTAATCTCCATTTTTCAGATTCACTTTTGGAAGTGGCCATGCCACATCTGCTCTGTACAGAGCCAAAGATAGCTCACAGTTGCCTGGGGAGGGTCAGGTGAACATACTTTCTTAACTCCTCCTCTGGTGAATGAGGGTGAGGAGCAGGTAGGAAGTAAAATTTTATTCCTGTTCTTAAATGGAGGAAAGCATCCTGCAAACAGGCCCTAAGTAGCAAATGTGGTGATTGTGGGCACCTTGCATCTGTAGGGGTAGCCTACCTTGCTAGAATTCTCTGCTTTTGCAGGAGTTGGCTGTGCTGCATTTACTGTGCTCCTGTCCAACTGCTACAACTGACAAAACTGTACTGATATAAATCCGTCTCCTCTTTTTTGGTAGGTATTAAAGCTGTTAATGGTATCAATATCCCTGTTCCAAAAACATGGAAACCAAGCCTCTGAGAGGAAAGTAACTGGTCAATGCTTTTTTACCAGAGCTGAAATCCAAGCTTGTGAGTCCCATGCTCTAAGCACCAGTTAGGCTTTTTAGCACTGCCCCAGATTACTGCGGGGTTATTACTGCCACACTCAGTTACAGTGTAAAAAGAACATTTTGTATCCTAATGAATCATTTGAGTGAATCTATCACTTTTCATGTCCCGGAGCAATGGCTGCTCCAAAATGATAAGCATATTTCAGGTTTTTGAGCAGAATAAACTCAAGTTCGATTTTCTACTTGCTTTATGCCAACTTACATTGACTTAAAGTAACTCACGACTTACTGTGGAGTGAGTGGAAATAGGATCAAACCTACTGGGTGAATGGTTTTTAAATTGCTTGTTTTCCATTCCTCGTCTTTCAGTTCCTATTTTGTTAACCTTATGTTTTAAAGTAACTATGTTATATTTTCAGAAATTCACTATGGGATATATTCTACTTGGAATGTATACACATAGCTCTTCCTAATACCAGTGGAAGTCATGAACATGTACTGAATAATACAATGCAGTCTGCATAAATCCTAAGGGGAATCCAAGTTCTGACTACAAGAAAAAGAAATCACAGTATTTCAAAATGCCAATTGTAACACTGCAATGAGTTCCAGGCACATGTTTGCCAATAATGAATGAAGGGGTGCAGATACAATATTGGAACTGTCTCCTGCAGAGTGATATCATATATAATCATACATACTGTCAGCCTGCTTGATTACGTTCAGGACTGCAACCAGTTCTCTCAAAAACAGAGCAGAATTTCTTATGTCCCTCAGATTTAGTTTTCATGAGAGGTGTATGGAGGAAGTTAATCAGTGACTACAGCAAGGAGAACAAAAAAAAGCATTTGCATAATAAACATACCTTTGTGAATTCAGTTTAGAAAGATAATCACACATTCAGATATATTCATTTCCTTAACTTAAAATAAAAATGTTTGCAGTGTTAAAACTTCATTCTATCATTTTAATTCACAGCCACAGTATTTTGTTTAATGTACAGAAGCAGCCCACATTACTAATCATCTTAATTTTGTAAAATGCACGATCACAATTCAATCATTAATCAATATATCAGAACCTCAGTCCATTATCTGTGGTTTGCAACAGGGCATCTCAATTGATTAGGCTGTGGATTTTTTGTGGGTCTTGTTTTATAAATTGAACCTAGTCAAGTAAACATAACATTTGGTAATAGTCTTCATAGCAACTGTCAAAATGACTTATTGTTTTTCCAGTCCTGCATTCCTTTAGAATTAATAATACCTTTGTGCCCTTTATAACACTTATTATTAAAGCTATGAAAGTTCTCTATGTTTAATGAGTGGATGTTTCATTATATGTATGGTTTGCTTGACAGACTGAAAATTTTTCTAATGTGTTTCTCTTTTCCTCTTGATTGAAGGATTGTAAATATGCAATTAGCAGCTGGAGTAGAAGTAAAAGCAGAAAATGTCAACTGTCAAGTAGCTCCACTGAAAGACACATGATGCTTCAAGCTAAGACAGAAAGACAAAAGCGTCTACCAACAAGGATGAAGGCTGCAAAATCTCTCTTTAAACATTCCATTAATCTCTTCCAAGAAATAAATACAGTCAATACATCCAGGAATGAGGAATCCACTATCAAAACTGCAGTTCACTTTTGCAATAAAGCTCTGTGCAGTAATGCTATACTCCATTACCAGCAGACATTCTGGATCCCATCTCTGTTATAATTCACAACATATAGCCTTTTATGTAACACATGGCTGGCCATATCACAGTAACATTACTGATTTCCCAATAATATACATGTGAAAAGAGTGCAATGCATCACTGTACTCCAGAGAATGTTTTCCTTCTAGACCAAACTTCCAGGTATGTTTTCAAAGAGTAGATTTCTCTTAAGTTCTCTGTATTAAAAACATAAACGCATCTTGTCTCTCACATGTGACAATTCTACTTTAGAACTGTGGAGGAGGAATGCTGAAACAAAATAAGAGGGACATGCAGAAATATTAACACGTTATTTCGTAAGACTCTATAAGAGGTCTAAATAATCAGAGAAGACTCAATTCTCTAGACACTCCTAGTTACCCATGCTACGAGGGCAGGTTTGTTGTGAGACAAAATGATAAGAATAAGGCTCTTAACATACAAATTTAAAAACTTTGCCAAACCAAGATATGCAGAGAGATGAGCTCTTACCTGTACAGCTGCCCTCTTAGACCATCATATTAGCTCTGGCTTAACCTTCATTTATTTTTCTGCTGGCTTAATATTGTTAAAAATAAAAAGGTTGTTCAGTGTGCAGTTAAATATTAAAAGGATGTGGGAACAATCTGCCTACCAACTATAACTTAAGCTTTTGGTGGCTTTCTGGCCAAGGGGCTAGTGACTCAGTTCCTTTTCCCATCTTCATTTTTTTTTTTAATAACCTCTAAAGAGGTAAAACAGGTGCTTTTGTTAATCTCACATGGCAAATTTCTACACTCTACTAATTATGCACAGTCAATTTTATACCAAGTTTTCACAGCTATTAATATTTCAGTTTTGCCTGACGTATTAGCTAACACATCTGTTACATTTGAGGTATATAATGTAAAAATGACATATATGTTCTGACATCTGATAGGATGACACATTACGAAGTGTTTTAAAAAGCATCTGTACAGTTTTAGACAGCTCTAGTATTGATCAAAACAGAAAAGAAATGCACTGATTGTGTCCCCATTATATTAAATATATAAATTATTCCTGGAAAACCCATCAGTAGTTTTTTGGTGATTCAGCTGTTCTGCACTGGTAGGATAGATGAAATTGCTGTCTTGCATGTGCCATAATCTCCCATGAGAGCAATCTCCAACCTCTCTGAAATGGACATAAAGAGCACAAGTATACTGTTGCAGGTGTGTGCATCAGCTCTACTCCTCTCTGCTCCCAGCATACTTCTCTAACTTCATCATGGATTTTGACAGAGCTCCATGGTAATAGATCTGTAGCTTTAGAGTGCGCTTCTGTAAGAGCATGTGATCTAACACAGAAGAGAACTGGCTTTTCAAAAGTATCTATTCTTCTAAACAGAGCAGTTAAAAGTTTCTTGACCTATGTAAAATTTGAAATATATGTCAGAAAGTGTATTTACTCAGTACTTATTCCCCTCATATTACCTAAACCATGGTGGGAAGAATCTGTTTTTACATACTAGTCATCACTAACCAAAACACAAAATCTTATGGTTAAGAAGGTTACACACTTTATAGGGGTAAATGAGTCAGAGCTGCAATCCAGTTGGTTCCAAATTATCTAGGGAAAATCATTAGAAGAGAATCAAGCAGTAACATGTTGCCATGCGCCAGCAGCCAAAGGCCATAGTGGTGGCCAAGGAAGTGGCCTCACCTACAACGACAATGTCCCACCACCCTGAGAGTAGCGGGTGGGACAGGTGTGGGGACGGTACTCAGGGTCCCTTCGATAGAAACTGGAGGTCACAAGTATGGTCAGCATCATCCTATTTCCTTCATCAGGTGGCCACTGGACTGGAAAGTGGGAAGGCTATTTTAGAGCAAGTGGAGGCTTTCTGTGTTGTCTGGTTCCACACACTACATGAGTTAACCAGAAATTGACCAAGTTTATATGAAACAGGAGAATAAACAAAGACAGGACTATTAATATGTGTCTACGTTTCAGTGGGGAAAAAATTTCGTGAACTAGATAATGAACTCTGCTGGACTGAAGAGTCCAGGATTACGTATGGGAGAGAAGGCAGAATTTCTTCAAGACAAGGTGCTAAGTTGCCAAAGTTTGTACCCAAGAAATGAGAGAAACCTGGAGGGATTACAGAGCTAATGTGGTAAATGATCATCTGGGAATTATGTTAGTAAAAATGCCTGGAGCAAAGGAAACCAGGGGTCAAGAAATATAGACCTTTAGTGCAAAAACATGCAAGTTAACCTGATATACTTTGCAAAACCATAACAAGAAGTTCTGTAGGTGTACAGCTAAGTTTTCCAATGAAAAGTACTACCACTCTGCAAGAGTGGTTAGACATCTTTAGACATCTAACTGAACAGCTCAAAATGATCCTCAGAAAAAAAATGATGTTGTTTGGGATATATTTACTAATAATAAGAGTCTTCTGATCTGTCACAGTTTCAACAGTCTGAAAGTGACAAGTGTAAGTCTATTTTACCTGTTAAAGACTGAGGAAGAAATCTAGTGCTGATAGCTAGGTGACTCCCCATTTGTTTCTTGCTTCTTCTGTTTATTGTAAAGTCATCTCAGAGATGAAACCGAATAGTCTAGAAATTAGTGCAGAAGGTCCCACAAAAAATTAGCTACTTTATTTAGCATCACTTAAACAGACCTGTTAATCATGCAGGTAAAACAGCACCTGGATTGAAAAGCAGCAGCAGTAGCAAACTTGACCTACTCTACCGACAGATGGGGGCGCTATTTGTGTGCAGAACTACTTTTTTATTATTATTTTTATCTAGGGCTTTTATTTTTAAGGAAAATTTTCTGTTCCTTGACAGAAGGCTAGATTGGAAAGATGCTTGGCTTTCCACAGTTCATCTTGCCTATTTCCATAAATAAAAGAGAAAGGTCTGCAGAGGAATCCAAGTTCCATCAAATTCTCTGAAGACTGTATTCTCCAGTAGGTAATCTCTCACACACAACACGTGACGTTGACTAGTTATTTTGGGATTGTTTCTAGGATCTTTCATTTTAAAACATCAAGTGAACAAAGAGGAAAGTAGGCCAAAAAGAAAGAAAAACAGTCTAAAGTGATACCGGAGGGGATTACAGTTTGCCTTTTGCTGCAGTCCTTCATCTCAGGAAACTGGGGAAGGAGCACAGTCAGCCAAGCATCTGAACAAATGTCAGTCCCAGCTCCATTGTATGGCCTTGATGGCAAGGATCAGCAAGTTAGGCATTGCACCCCTTCTTAATCCACACAGTCTTGTCTTACCCTACACCACTTAGACTTTTACACCATATCCCTTCTTTTGCCAGGACACGAGTAAACAGGGAAGAACTGGTAAGGACAGCGGTTCAGAGGAAAAGATATCACTTTCATAGAATCATAGAATTACTTTGATTACTTTGATAGAATCATAGAATACTTTGATGCCACAGAGAATTTTTTCAAGAATTAAAGGATTTTGAGGTCAGATTTCAAAATTCTGGAGTCATTCTTCAATAGAAGTAATACTGATTTTGGCTAAAAGATGAAGGTTTCCTTTTTCCTTCCCCTAAAAAATGCTCATTTTTGTCAATCTATAGAATTTTGGATTGCATCACTTCAATATAATGTGGGGACTGTCTCCATTTTCAGTTAAAAAAAAACCAACCAAAACTGTGGAAAAATGATTTCTAGTTAGATTTCTTCTCCACATCTACCTTCTTTTCTCCCAGTAGGGACTTTTGTCTACCTAATAAATCATATTTGAAATAATATTCAAAATAATATTTTGAAGGGCATTTTATTTTAAACTGATAGAAAATCCTCCTTAAACCAGGATAAACAAACATGCAGGACTAGAAGAAAGAACTAATTGAAACTAGAAAAGGGAAACACTGTGACTGTAGGATTCCAAAATGCCTGACTACCAAAGATATGAGCATGAAACAAAATGCCCTTTGTCTGATTTTCCATTGAGCGTTACCACCAACACTGCCAGAATCCCCACTATTATTCATAAACACAATTCACCAGAACACCATATAGCTGTCATACAAGCAATACAGCTCATATTATGTCACAAGTAATTTTCTCTTTCTATAACAGCTTGGCACAACCTTTCTCTATGCCTGACACTGCTGCCCATTTTCCTACAAATATATGTGGAGAAGAAAAGAAGCCAACACCTGTAGCCACTCACATGCTGAGCTTTCACAGCTGCAACACTCATGTGCCAATCTCTAGAAAAGGTCTTTCCCAGGAGTGGCTGTAGTCTTGGGACTGACTGGTTCCCAATTGCCTTCTTTGTTGTTGGTTAATCCAGAGCTCATGAGTCCCCACCATCAAACACAAATGTTACCAACACATTGATAACCTTAGTACTTTATCTAAATTCATCTAGCCATGTACTTAATTAGGAGGAGAGAGGAAAGTAGTTATTTAACTGTTTAAAAATGTCTTAAATCAATTCCTGCCTACCTTTCTGGAAAGACTTCAAAAGCTTTAGAAAATGGATGACAGTCAGTAACAAGACCAAAACCATATGAATCTTCCATCTGACACTTACTGAACTGTTGACAGCCAAAGCCAGATGAAGTTGTATTATATTTAATACAGATGTGTATTTCACATTGAAAGAAACAGCTGCATTTAATTTAAATTTAATTTACAGTGGAGTCAGAGATTATCAAATGCCATTCCCCATTCACAGTATTATGTAGATAAAATCCATGTGAAGTGGTATTCTTTGCTGTTACTACTACATATGGGGGAATGTAAGGATAAGTGAGAATGGTAGATGAAGAATAAGGACACAGTGAGAACAGGTTGTATGATGGTAATCAAAGGCTATGTGAACTCCGAGCATTAGATCAGAAGTCTATCTAGCCTACTATTATTTCTGTAGTAGAATACTGTGGAAAGACTGAGAAAATCTGTATGTGAGAAGGGACCATTCCTAGCTTGCAAGACTTATGACTTAAGGTTTTCTTGAGTCTAAGAACCATGTAGGCCATCGTGCTTAACACTATCATTAACTGATGGTAGAAGTGCTGTAAGATTTATACTATATGTATTGAGGTATGATAAAGCATTCAGATCTACAGTCTACTGTTTTAAACTTTCTTTGCAGCTCCCGGCTTTTCTCTGTGACTTGTAACTCTAGGCCTTTCCACAAAGAGATGTTAAAAATAAGGCATTAAGAATGACAGCTGCAGGTAATTACCCTATATATTATTCTACAGGTGTAGCTAATTTCTACTCTGGCATATTATTGTCATCTTCTACCTGAATGTCATTTATTTATAAAATGAATTATTAACAGTAAAGACATTTTATTTTCTGTCATATACCTATTGACTTTCATTAGTATAAATAAAATAATAATAAGAACAAGCAGACAACATTCCCATCTAGTTCTTTGCTCAAAGGTTAAAATGAGATCAGGTAAAAACTGGACTGACCTCTCTGATATATCAAAGCAGAGATAACTAGATTCAGGGTTTTAATTCTAAAACATTACATCTGCTTTCTTTTCTCAAGGATTCAGGATGCAGTCTCACTCTGATTTAGATTTACACAATGGAAAATAATATAATGAAATGCTTGTTGAAGGCACACTTGGTATTTACAGACCATGTTTCTTCAAGACAGTCTTGAAAGCGTGCCACAAACTTTCTTGATTGATGACGTATACTATATAAATGAAACTTTGCTCGTCTGGGTAAATAAACAAAAGATGCTATTTTTTTTTAATAGCGAGCATTATGAGTGAAAATTTAGGGAGTCCATCAAAGGAAAAACAAACTATTTGATTTTGCCATTAATAGAAAGCAGAATTGTAATAAAAGGAGGGAAACTGAATAAATTCACTCACCGTTTCTTACCAACGAACACAGAACAATAATGAACAAAAAGTTATGCAAACAAGTTATGCAACAACTAATCATTAACAGTTTGCTTTATGACAAAATTCTGTGAATCCAGGAAAAATATTTTATTTCTCATCTTTTGTGTTCCTGTGCTCACCTTATGTGACAAAACTGGTGATAAAAGGGGTAGTAGAAAGTATGGAAAAATATTTTCAGTTCACTGCTAGCAAGAGTGATGAAAGAACTGCTAATAAAGACCAGAAGCTTTAAGCTCAGAGGTTTCTGAAAAGCCTAATAGTCTTTGGCCTATGCAGCTAATTGAATTTCAGTGGAAGCTGTGCACTATTTAAAGTCACTCCCTGCATTCCATTGGCAAAATTTTTACTTTTTTGTTGATAGAATCTTGTTCCATTGTTAAAATGATGATGCTTCTGAATGTAAATCTCTGTCTAGAGAAGTCAGCTTTTCTATTTGCACTCAAATCTGTGCTTTCTCAAAGAAATTATTACATTTTACCTTGGAACAAACCTGGAAAATACACGCCAAAAACATTAGAAACTGTATATAAATACTTGCAGAGTAAAAAGAAGTTATTGTCATAGTGACTTGGGCCCCAGATTTGCAGGACTACTTATACTGATATAACCCAGAGACACTCTGCTCTCTGCCAGGTAATGTATGAAACTGGTGAAATGCAAAATCAGGATTTAGCCCAGGGACCTCACATCAAATTTTAATCCCGAGTCAACCTTTACAAATCTCATGCAGAGAAGGATAAGGATAGCCTCACAGAAGCTACATTTTCCACTTCATGACAAAACACTTAAAAAAGAATCAGAACAACAAATGTGTCCGTTGAATGAGTTATTTTAAATTTTGGTACATCTTAAGACTGATTAGTATGCTGGGGAGGGGTTTTGGCACTTTGGTGAAAACTGATTCGTTATATAAGATGAGCAGCATTCAAGTGCAGAGCACTCTATTCATCTATTGTACTCCCAAACCCAGGAAGTAGTTGCTGATAATGATTTCAGATGAGGCTTTGTCGGCCTCATTTTATAACAGTTCTTCATTCATAAACAACAACTACCGATTGAATAACCCTGAAAGCTGGAAGAAAAGCAAATACTGCTGAATCTTCAAATTCTGTAGGAGTTGGAAGGGCAAAAATTGAAAAAGTAGTTTTGCCTTGACAGTACTAGAATAAGTTCTTTTGAAAGGAGCAAAACCCTTCAGAAACAATAAAAATAAACCCACAAACAAAGCACCGGCTCTTTGTGACCTGATTATGAAACAGCCCTGTACTTACCTGCTCTCTGGCTTTCACAGAGATAAGAGTTTCAGCCTTCATGGGTTGACAGAGACTGATGGGCCAGAAAGGAGCCTGAACAAGTTGTACACTAAATTCAGAATGCAGCAAGTTTAACAAAATGAAATTCTTTTCAGTGAATATACAATTGGCCCTTTGAACTCTCAGTGCATATTTTTAAGCAAGGCAGAATAACACCCACATAAGACAGGATACTTATCTTCCATATAGGAATACTTAGCACCCAGAGCTAAGATGTAAAAAGACGAAATTATCCAAACTCTAAATGATTCATTGTTTATTTAAGAAACTGTGCTACCAAGGTAATTTCATGACACTTTATGTCAGGATTTCATATGTCTATCTGTGAATCAGCTAAAGCGTCTGATACAGTCACTGTGGAAATAGGAAATTGGATAGATGGACTACTGATGTATTTCTGTGCGGCAGCCTCTGTGTTCCTGGGTTCTTATTTTGTATCTGAGCAGCATTCACAATGCAGTCAATAGAGGCTCTTCACTTGGGTGCTTTGAGTGACCATCTGGAGCCTCTGTTGACTCAAATCAGATGTCTGGAGCTGGGCATTGCATTACACATGTTAAGTCTGTCTGTATTTTGTGCTGCAAAAGGGAAATGGGCATACATCAGGGTTTTTTGGTTTTGTTTTTTGTTTTTTGTTTTAATTTATTTTATTTCCCTGAAGCATTTCAATTCTGAAATGAAAATAAAGAGAGAAAGAAGGTAAAACTGACTAGTTTCCTGCCTTGCTTTCTGGCGAGAAAATTTTGGATCAAGCTGAAAGTGAGACATGAAGTTTAAATTAGACACAGAGACACCAGGGCTAGAAAAATCCAGTAAATGCAGTCATTATTTGACTTGATATAATGTGTTTTCAAGTTTACAGCCATGGGATTTCCACTTCAAAATAATGAGAAAGGAAGTGGATGCAAAGAAATTTGACTGTAGAAAGCTGCCAAAAGAGCTACAGTTTGATGGTGTTTTCCCCAAAGAGGGTGCTCATATCATAGCGAAAATACTGAGCAGCAGTTCTGTAAGTGTCAGCAAGGCCAGATAGCATTAGAGATTTATACTGAGACAAAACCATTCCCCATTTAATTCAGAAATGAATTCAAAAGCGCTCAATTTAGATCTTTGATTTGAAATGTTCTTTCAATGTCAAATCTCATTAGAAAATTAGGACCTGATTCTCATTTTGTATGAGAATATAAATGAGCATGTAAAATGTTCACGAAGGATAAAATATATCTAAGAGAACACTAAGGTTAGGGACTATTTTTTTAAACTGTTCTAGAGCAACATGAACTGGAATACAGAGTCAAGAGTCACACCCATGAAAAGCCTGAAACATTCACGAGCAGAAGCACAGATATGTGCTATGGAATTAAAGCAAACTGAACTGACAGTGTTAGGCTGTTACCTTCTGTGCTAGAAACAAGTGCAAGTTATAAAGATATATCTCATACTCTCTCTTAAGATAACTCCTCTCAAACGAGTAAGATCTCCAGATAGCCATAACGAAAAGTATTTTGTGACCAATCTCAGCTATACTCCTGCAAAATCTATGGATATGAAATTGGATTGAAGATGGGATCAAATCCATACAGGAAAAAAGTATTATCTATGAGTTTGGCAGTATAATGAGAGTAGCTGTGATTTGACCCCATATAATGGCCTAAAGAAATCTATTGAAGCTAGTGTGCACGATGGTATGATTTCCCCATAATAAATGTAACCAACAGACCAGTGAAGTTTCTTAGTGGTACAAGCAACAGGAATCACCAAACAGGACAGAGCACGTGCACATTAAGAAGCTGAGCCCTTTGGATTTTTCCCCTTTTAATAATAATACAAAGTAAGCAGTGGGGGGGATGAACGAAGAGGTATCTTAAACCAAAGAGTAGAAACTCTGCAGAAGAGCACAGAGAAATCATCAGAAAACCTCAGAGAAACATGTAGAAGAAACCTGAAAAACATCTATGAGTGAAAGAACTTGTGGGCAGAGGTTTGTCTAGGAAGAGCTGTGTGCTCCCTTGCTTCAATCCTGCTGTCTACATAAATCATGAACCTAAACAAACAGTTGGCATCACTTAAAGTCCTAATTTGAATTGAGAGCAAAATGAGCTCAGGTTGAGCAACCTGATATAGTGAAAAACATCCCTACCCATGGCAGGGAGATTGAACTAATGATCTTTAAAGGTCTCTTCCAATCCAAACCACTCAATTATTCTTCTTTCCCAAGCCCCAGTGGCTATCTTTGGGCAGAAGAGATACTAATGTATAAGCAATAATGTAAACAGGCAGAAAGAAATCTAACTGCATCAAAAATTTCTGCTCTGCTGATGCCCATACTAATTGTTTGCAGTGACATTCATTCCTTTCTGGAATTTTCTGTCTCTATTGGCTGTTGAATAACATTCCATTGGAATTTTAAGTAGCACACATGCATGAAGTACAGCAATGGGAAATGCAAAAAAATATATTGTCTCTGGTAGCTGGTTCTGTGTGTACAATTATTTACAATGAGTAAGCAATTTTCTTCAGGTCAGACACGCACAAAGCTTCTTGCACTTCTGAAGCTAAAGGCAGTGATCTTTTTTATAGTGCTTCTTCTACCTAAAATGAAAAAGAATTCCATTTAACTAAGAATAATAATACGTACTGAGTTAATATATTTGTGGAATTTTTAAATGAGAGAAAAACATATTTTTCTTTTATTTTTTTCTTCAAATGTGCATTTTATTTTGCCTCTGCTTTTGCATTCCACTCAGTGAACACAGTTTCAGAAGTTGACTTTCTATAGCAAACATAATTTAGTGATTAGGCTAAAACTTTTTTGTCAGAAACAGATCTATGATAGCGTACCTTTCTAGTTCTGGTCTTTGAGATTTTCTTTTTGTCCATTACAGACTGAATTGCAACCACAAATCTGAAACCTCCCAAACACCTAGAAAACTGTTCAGAGGTTTGAAATCACTATCAGCGAAAGCTCTTCATAATTGACAGCCAAATTTATCCCAGTTGTAACTTTGTTAGAGTCACTCAATCACAGCTGGCCATTTATATAATGTAGATAGTGTAGCTGAATAAGATTTTGGAGCATAGAGAGTAGTTGGAGAAGCTGGATATGAGAAGCTTTTTTTTCTGTATGAGAGCTTCTCCTCAGGAAAAAAAAAACAACACAACAAAACAAACAAAGCAGATCAACCAAAAACAGTGCTAATATTATGCTACATACCCAAGTCAATACTGTGTAGCATTTTACTTAGTTTCTTCACAAAATTAAATTTAATGTCTAGAAGGGAAGCAATGCAAAGCAAACTGATACTCCATGTGTTTGATGCTGCCCCCTGCCTTCTAGCGTACCATCCCATTTCTCCATTTCTCTCCATGGAGATGTTAGAGCTTGTAGTCATCAAGAGAACAGGCTGAAAGGTGGTAAATGAGCTGCTTTGTGGATTTATTACAAAACTGACTTCTGAGGAGCTATTCTTTTCTCCACAGTAAAAAAGCACCAACAATATTTTTTAGTCCTCAGAGGACCTAATCGATGTTTTCACAAACTGTGTTGCAACCACAGTTACAAGCAGCAGTTCTGACCTCACTGAGGCCTAGGGGAACCTCCCATAGAATTTGTTGGGCTCACGATTTCATGTGTCATTGCTATCCTAAGGCTGTTTGCACCATGCAAAGCTAGGCCATTAGTGTAAGGGGGCCTCAGTCTTTGTAACTTCTTGTGCCTCACTTTACCAAGTGATCCATGTAGAAAGAATCATGTTATTGTAAAGATGGTATCTTGTGTGTTTGCTGTAGCAGAATGATGCCATTTGCTTATTCACTGATGCGTGAGAGTGTGAAAAGGACTTGAAATCAGACTATGAGTTTGTGAAGCAAGCTAACATGGGAAGAAGCTAATAATATATATTTGCTATCAAGAGTGGTAGCAAATGTTTCATGCTTAAAACTTCTTTAAGTGTGCCAAGTGGACTCCTCCACAGCAGTACAGTAACATAAGTCTGCTACTCCACAGCAGTTCTCTGCTCTGTTCTTATTCAAAAGACAGAACTCAAGAAGACGTGAAATTACAGGCAGACAAAAATTTACCCTGGCATGAAGCAATATTCCATTTTGCCACAGCAAGAACTATGCACTTCCTGCTAACAGGAAGTATGTTAAGAAAGAGACGAACACTAAAAATGCTTCTAATGCATTTATTATTGTAAACATACATGCATTATATTCAAACACTCAGTATAACTTACTTACTGCCACAGGCCAATTAGATCATCTCCAATCACATGTGGAAAGAGCTCAAGCTAATGTGATTTGCCCAGGAATGCTCCATTTATTTCTGAGTTTCTGATGTTTTTATACTATTACAAAATGATCACTAAACATGCCCTCCAGTATAGAGCCTCCATGCACTCAGAAACTCAAGTTCAGAGGACCATCTTTCTAGCAAAACAGTGATAACCAACTGTACTTCTTAATTATGTTATTTAATGGTCAATAGATATCTGATACTAAATAGAGAATGCTTGACTCTATAGCTGCAAAGAGTGCTACTAACATTCATTTGCACATAAAGTCAACTTTTGATTAGAGGAAGGAAAAAAAATGTAAACATACCTGAAAACCCACAGAAACAAACAAACAAACAAAAACACGAAAACCCCACAAGAGCCCCAATTTCCTTTGTTTTGTGGCATTTGACTTGCAGCAGTACAGATCTACTATGAAGTGCATTTGCTTATTCACTGATTGGATTAGGTTGATCGGTTGGATTGGATAATTCAGGAATTTGATGGTAGTCTACGCGATCTTTTAGTTATTTGTTATGTATTCTAACTCCAAACTGTATGCCAAATAGTCAGAAGCTGCAGTATTGTAAAATTTTAACAGAAAAATAGAAAAACAGAAAAATGCATAAAGAAGTCTGCAGTAACACTGGATGCTCCATTGTAAAAATGGCAAGGGAGATAATATCCATGGCATTGTACTGATTTGTCCTTAAATCCTTGGATATTTAATAGTTGAAAAAGTTGTTGTACCCTATGGAAAGTCCAGACAGTGCCCACAAATGAAAGATCCATCTTCTAATTCTAATCTAAGCAAGGAGTACACATCACTGTATTAGAAAGTGAAAGCCTGGGTTTTATGACAGGAAACATTTTGTTTCTTCATGTTTCAGACGGGTTACCTTATCTCATTATTTCTATCTAGTGGCATCAGTTTATTATAGAGATCAGGTTAGCCCCCAACAATCTATTTTTACTCCTTGTTATCTTCACTGGTAGCACTCAATCAGTATACTCATGCAGTCTGAAACACATGGTTTAAGCTGGGTTTTTTTTTTCTTTTGATCATATTTCTCAGTGCATGTAATACATTGTATTTCACTGTCATCTAAAAGATTCCTATACAAGTTGGTCTAAATATTTTGTTGATAAAACCAAGACTGGGATTGCATTCATCAAAAAACAGCAATATTTTCTGCCACGTGAGCAGCAGTGTTCTGCAGCTGTAGTTGTAACTGCATTAAATGTCTTCAATAAAACTGTATGCTTCCTCGGGATGATTGAAGTAAAACATTATATTTTAGTTATATACTGTATGTCACATGAAATGTAATGATCAGAACTTACTGTATGTTAAAGCTCTTTGTCACAGTACAAACTGAACAGTAGGCAAGGTCTAGTGTATGTTACAGGACATTAAAATGAGCATTCAACCAAGAGAAAATCATAAGCTGACTCTGTCATAAATCTTGTGCACCCCTGGTGGCTATTAAAATCCCACCAAAATTCACATATTAATGCTGTGATTCCAGTCATTCCAATTTATCAACTTTGTGGGCTGATTAAACTTATCACACCACTATGATTAAGTCATTGCTGCTACTGGAAGTGGAATTTTGCAAAATGCAATGGAAAGCTGAAGTTTTGGCGAGCTTAACAGTGAGAAGTTAATAGGGAAACATAAACTTTAAGGAAACATCAGGCCTGTTCATAAAAATCTCTGTGTTCAGCAAGGACTGATTTCTCTTCCTTCACATTTTTTCAGTATTCATCTGCTTGGACAGCTAAGCAATTTATAGCATAACAATTAATGCATGCTCTTTAAGGCTAGGAGTTTTTTATCCATCCCAATCCAGCCTCCTCTGCTTTGGACTTCAGCCTCCTGTTAAAGAAAATAGACAGGTGTCCACTTAAAGACAGTGGGAAACAACTCCATTAATCACAGAAAAGGATTCATTATGTTGAAAAAGGCATGCTCCACGCTTTTTCCACATAAAGATGTGATATTCATGTGGAAATGGCCTGAATTAGTCTTTATGAATAGGGCCCTTGGTGACTAATTCTTTTCTGGGGAGGGTAACAGGCAAATGTTATCCAGATGAATTCCTCTGGAATTATTCCCAGTTTCTGGAATTGAAAACTACTGTACCTGTAGTACAATACAGGGCAGTCAGTGAAACTTGATATCAGCATAAATAGTGCAACAGTGTTCCCTTCATTTCTCGTCATTGCTGTAAAAATCTGATCTGTTGTAAACATCTACCAAAGACCTTCCAGTAACTCAGTAATACCTCTACCAATTCACACGCAGACCTATGTATGAGAGGTGAAAGTTACTCTGGGAGACTGTAATCTGCCTCAACAACTGAGTCAAACAAAGCTCTTCTAGCTTTGAAAGCTTTCTTACTTTGACCAACAAAGAGAACTATGAGAAAGGGGATGTTTACTAAGGCTACATAAAGTGATTTTTATGATTGCTCTGTCCATCCTGCTTAGATAAGGTCAGAAGAGGAACTTATAAGTACAGCACTACAAATAATCACAATGAAACAAACAAACAAAATGCTCATGTAATATCCTTTTCATGGTTTATTCATTGTGTACTACCTTTCAGACACAAGGACTAAAACACTTCAAAGGAACAGTAACTGCTCTTATACTCAAGGCCTGGACATGGGACAGGAAGATGTGAAGTGTCTTGCACAAGACATTCAGCAAACATCTCCAGTGGCAACGTCAAGATTAGCAAAGTTAAGCATTAATAAATCCTTAACAATGAGTTCTAAGTACAGACCAAGCTCTCAGTTTGTCTCCAGGGCAGAGATAAGTGGCTTCTTGTACCTGCTGAAACTGTTTGAGAATACTCCTTCAGAAATGAAAACAAACACTGTGGTCATAATACACTGTCCAGCTATTTGCCAAATGAGTAAGAAAAATATCATATTCCTGATGTAACAAAGCCTATTTTAAACCCTGCAAGGGTTACTTGTTCATATGTATTTTGATACTTCTTTGAAACTACTAAGCAAGAGGAGATACTATATTTTATATCCTGTCAATCAGACAGACACTATGCTCAATAATATGATGGTTTACATGAATTATACATCATCTTTGTGTCTGCAATGTTGTATAAGATACAAAGATTAAAGAAAAGTAGGTTCCATACTATTTATTGGTAAAGACAGTAAGATTTTTGCACTTACTGTGCATAATTGAGGCTAGAAACCAACTACAAACATTTTGGAGCCCATCTAGAAAGATAATGTGGTTCCCTTAACAGTTTTTTTTTCACAGAATCATTAAGGTTGGAAAAGACCTCCAAAATCATCTAGCTCAATTTCTGACTACTGAGATATTGAATATTCCTAGTGATTTGAAAAAGGGCACTGATTAGTGCTACTCAGTTGCTTAGTATATTTAGATTGGAAAATATTGTCACTTAACCTTGAAAGATAGGTTGAAACAGTGTTGAGAGATTTGAGAGATTCTGAAAATTATATTACTGAATGTGGAGACTTGTGCCCAGATTTCTCCCATTGATTTCAGCAATTAATGATTGGGAAAATATACAAAAAAAAAAAAAAAAAAAAAGGAATGCCATTTTCAATGCAAAGATAACGTTCTAGCTCAGGGAAAATCTATTACATGCATGTGATCAGCAACTGTACCAAGAAGTGTGGTTATACTTCCCTATTTTTTTGCAGTGTCTTAAAATTAATATGCAATTCATAGAGTACAGCGTTTTGGTCTATCATATCAATTTCTATCAATAGAAGGTATGCGTGCACATGACTATCTGAAAGTATCCAAAGTGTCCAGCTGCAGGTATGTACCTCCAGACATCCCCTCCCTCTTCCATTGCACACTCTGGTAAACATCTGCAGGAAGTAACACTTTTATGTTTTGGTATTTCCCGGACTGCAAAGCAACTGTTAAACACTCCCCATCACATCTATACAATTTCACCAGAGAACCATCTACCCAAATGTGTAGGTGCTCCTTCACAAAACGTGTTTAGGTTAAGGCTCATCAGTAGTAATATTGTCTCATATTGCTGTCATATTTAAGGACCCACATCTTATTCTTTCATAACGAAGTGTCCTTAGAAAGAACCTAGGTAGCTGTCTCATAGTGGAGGCCTACCTTATGAGAGTTACGGGAAGCCTGGCATTAGGGACCTCCATGCTTTTCCAGGCTTCTTGGTGAGTTGCTTGGAGGGAGTGACACATTTCACTGACCCAGAGCCAGAAAATAAGGTGCTCATACAGATTAGAAACTCTATGATATAGCCCAGTAGTTCATATGAAGTTCCAACATAGCTTTGTCATTAGGAAAAGTGTGAAAATGTCAGATTTGCGGTAATGTCCTGAGATACAGAGTTAAGTGGCACTTCTCTGAGAAAAGCCATGCAACCTTGAATCCTGATTGCACTAGTGCTCAATAACACCTAATTGTCAGATCTTTGTATTAGACCACCATTCTCTGAATGCTGAATATCCCAAAACATATCAGCAAATCACATCTGCTGTTGAGTATGTGCTCTGATTTGCAGATACTCCTTACCCTCTCCATAGATAGGCATCTGTTCAGACTGTGTGATTTAGATGAAAATGTAAATATTTGTGATTTGAAAAGTAAATCACCTTTTATTCTTCCTTGCTATGTACTTTCTATATATAAATTATCCTCAGATGCTTTTCATAATTTTAATGTTCTCTAAACCAGGAAGAGCTGTTTTCTGAACAAACAGCAGTCAAAGACATTGGTCAGAGCTCCTGCTCTCTAATCCGTAAGGATGTTTTGAAAGCCTCAGAATATATCAGTTTTCCTGGAAGATAATTGATCTAATGAATTTTACCACATAGCAATTTATCGTGCAGGTTCCAATGGCTTCCTTTTTTAACTGACCAAGTTCTGGTCTTCTGTTAATACACATAGACAGGATGCTTCACAGCCTGCATGAGAAATAGTTATTGTGTTCAGGCACTGTTAAATGGATGTGCATGTTTTTACAGTGAAATAGTAAAAGTGGAAATTTGTCTTAAATCAGATTTTGATCAGCCACAGTAAATAGCCGCTCTGTATTTTGCAGACAAAGTAAGTATAGAATGTAAAGGCAAAAATATAGTACGTACAAATATCACTAATCCTGCCAAACACTTAAACAGAGGTGTGGTTCTACTCATGAAATTCCTTTTTATCATGTGCTTAAGTATTTGCAAAAGTTAGACCTTCAGATAAAACTACAGTTGGATTTCCAGTAGTTAACCCTACTAGGAGAAACAAGCTTATATGTTTAGGGGTTTTTTGTGGTCTTTTTTTGTGGTGTTTTTGTTGTTGTTGTTGTTGTTGTTGTTGTTGTTGGTTTGTTTTCACTTATATGCTGGAGTACTGAATAAATTCCCAACTAAATGCTGAACTGGATGTCTCAAAAGATAATTAAAAACATCAGAATATTTTGTACCAACTGAAAGGAAAACTTCCTGCTGATATTTACTTCTTTTCTCTATACCTTTTGCCTTCTTGGTATGCTGCATTTATTTTGCTTTTAGGAATTATAAACTAACAGTCTTGTTTCCCTGATCAGGTGGTTACTGCAGACATAGTCATCTGGGCTGGAGAAAATCAGCTGTCAAATATGCTGTAGAATGAAGTAAGGGTTTAAAAAGGCCTTATAAATGGATCCACTCCTCACTAACATCGAAATGGATTCCTCCTCTTTTCTGACTTAATATAACCTGAATTTGACCTGCAGGGCATATTGCTAGGCTCATCTTTTTCCACTCTATTTGAAAATGGGGGTATACAATAGCTATTGTAAAAGCAGGGCATTGATCGAGCAGGGAGGAAGATCAGTGTGTGAAGAGATGCTTCTTAAATTGCTGTATTGGGAGGTATTTTCAGATTACATCAGTGGCATTTAGAACATATGGAGAAGTTGCTTTTTCACATTTGCAGGAATCTAAATAAGTAAATATTCTTGTTGCATGAGCTACAGAGTATATTTTTTTGTCCTTTTTTTTTTTTTTTTGCATTGCCTGTTACTAGCCTCTACAGTCCTCCTCCTACAGTTGAGATTTCTGGGGTCAGGCAATAATCCTGGCAGTGAGGGTACAATGCTCAGTTTGCCAGGGAATATAAATAGGACTAATTCACCAGTATACTGTTCTTGCTTGCAACTAAACCAATTTCTTTCTCTTTCTCCCTCTGTCTTGTTTTTTGTTTGTTTGTTTTATTCTGAGCTGTCAAAGTCCACATCTGCCTACAACAGTGAGTTTCTCTTATCTGTATAAGGTATACCTTTTGGAACTGCTGTTTGCTTGGCTCTGCTTGTTGAGTGGGTTAGGCACTACTCTCACTGGTCACCCTGGAACTGTCAGTGGCTAACCCGTGTTACTTTATTCTTGCAAAGCAATCATGAGATGCTGCTAATTAATGAGGGATTAATGCTGATCACATAGCCAGCATGAGTCAGAAGGCCATGCACAAGGTTAAGTAATGCCCAAGCCATAAGTCACTATGGAAATCTGGCAGCTCTTTCCCTCCCCAAAATTCAAGATGTTCCATCAGTTGCATTGAAATGAACCAGGAATGCTCAGGTGCTGTGTGTGCTAGTAACAGTACTAATCACTCCCATTTCAGTGTTGGTATTAAAGACTATTCATGCCCAAAGGAGTGCTATGCAGCTGCTCAGTGCTTTCTTTTAGAACATGCATGTGGGAGGCAGGTTGCATAATGAGACATAGCCCTACATTATGTCCTCATCTGTATGTGGGAGGGCTTGAACAAGCAGAAGCACATCTTAGCTTAAAAAAGGCTTTGAAGAAACACCTCTTTTGGCTCAGAGAACAGATCACATGATTATTTCAAGATGTGTCAACAGCATTTCCAGTACAGCAAAACCCTTGATGATTTTTCCTAACAAAATGGAAGAAAGTTGCTTCCTGGAACTCTGTTTCAACGAAGTAGAGGTCTGATCATCAAGGGTCAGTGCTGCTGCTTAACAATAGCCATTTACCAGCTGGGTCTGTGCTGATAATTTACTGATGATTTAGGTGAGATCAGTACATCCAAAGGAAAAGCAGGCCCAATTTCTATAAGGGTACATCTGCTGGCTCTAAACATAAGAGCTGCACTTTCTAGACCAGATATTTATGCATTAACATCTCCTTAATGCATCAAAGATTGAAGCAAAGTAAGGTATCAGTGGGCATCAGAATTGAATTCTTGAGTAGAAATAAACTGCTAGTGTTGACCAAAATGCACGAAAGCTGCTCTTTCCTTCTTTGCAGAATGTCTTTTCAGGTGTTTTGTTCTTAGTGGACTTTGCCAGGCAAGGCCTGTACCTGCATTTTCAGTGCAATTCACTCTGTTTTTCAGACTCCTTTTTTTTTTTTTTCAAGTTTGACAGATTTTTTTTCCCCTCTGAGGCCCCAAAGACTGAACAGCTTTCTTACAGACCTCTTTCAGCTTTGGACTAAGAAGCACAAACCATGAAGAGGCTCTTGCAGGGTGATGACCTCGTAAGTGGTGAATGAGTATGGAGTTGTACCCACTGTCTGTTTCCTCACCCTTGCTGTTGTGCAAATTCCTGCTTCATTCTCAAAAACAGCCAACAAAATTTCACAACAAACAAACAAAAAGAGAGAATTTTTTAAAGTACCCTGCTTTGTTGCACAGCAATTATTTTTTCAGTCCAGATATTTTTTGCAGGATATCAGCTGTCTTAATAGAAAGATTCCTGTTCAATATTTTAATGATATGTCTATTGTTACCTTGACCCAAGATGTGTGTTTCCAGAAAAATGACTTTTTTTTTCTCAACAGGAGGAAGAAAGGGAGAAAATGATGATTTTTAAGACATTTTAATGCCTTCTTTTTCTTCTGAGCCATGTTCAGAATATGATTTGGCCACAAAATAAACCAAAACCTACTGCCTTCATGATTTTGGAGGGGAATTTTTGTTTCTTCCCCTTCACTAGTTTTACTGAAATTTTCACACTACCTCAAGAAACACCCTTCTACATTTCTCCACATTCCCTCCCGTGAAATATTCTGCTACATGCACATCAGCTTGGCAGTGGACACAAAGATATGCCCTGCCTCAGTGTCCTCTGACAAAGGATATGACTTGGTGCTACATATGGCCTCTAGGGCTAGTGCAGAGCTGCAGGCAACACCACATGCCCTGTGTGCAGACTTCAGAGCCCAACTCTGTGACTGAGGCATTTATGGGTTGGTAAGAAAATAAAGTATGCTCATGTAAGTATATGGTGGTGTTAGCTGTTTTTATAACTCTTTGTATCACCATTGGAATTAGCTAAAATGCCCTCAGTAATTTCATGCTGAAATTTTTACAGATAGTTGGCAAAAAAATGCTAGATGATTTTAATTGCTGCTATTTAATTTCTAACAAGGCTGTTGATCCAATATACATATGCCATTAGTGTAAGCTTATTTAAATAACGTTGTCTGGTTCCGCAGACTATCATAACATTGGAAAATGATCTGCATTGAAGAGCACAACCTCTCAGCTGTCACATTATCAATACTTTGAGTTCTTTATGAATAATTTTCTATTTATCTCTTCTAGAAGTAATCAGAAAGGAGTCACTTTAAATAAAATTCTCTCCATACATGATTGATTGATTATAGAAAATGTAATTTCCTTTCATTTCCAGAGATCTAGTTTCATATGTAACTAAACATTTAACTGTATTGGAAGCAAGTTGATTTTACTGTTCTCATGACAGAAAGGTTAAATCAATGACTTAGAGTTGAATGCTGAATCCTCTCTTATGTCAGGTGGAGTTTCCTTTGTAAGGACTGGGGAGAGGAAAAACTATCTAAACATATAGCTTTTACTGGCAATTTCAGTCAAAAATGTCTGAATGGAGAAAGCAAGTAAGTACATGCATGTATGTATCTCTATACACAAGGAATCATCATGACATTTCTAGCCCAAAGCAATACAGTGTTACATAATAAAATATGTTTATATTGGACATAACATGCTCTCAGTTACCCTGGTACATCCCATTGATAACAGTGAGGCGGCACCTAAATAAATAAGCAGAGTGTGGCCCTTTACTGCTTACTACACAGGAAGAAAACCTATGGATATTCAGCAATTTTCAGCACGTAAAATATGTGAAAGGTGCAGAGGTCTCCCTCTGCTGTATGGGCCAACCAGCAGGTGAAGCCTGGGGGTGAAGCCAACAGTTCCTCCTTGCCTCTGCTCCAAGTCTGGAATCAAGCCAGCCCCAGAGCAGGACTCTTGGGCCCAGTGAAGCCAGCAGTGACTGGACAGTCATCACAGCTATGGGGAAGGCGGCTCTCATTCTAGGTTGCCTGGACTAATTTAGTTTTGTTTTTGTTTTTCTTTTATTTCTGCTGGGACATCAGAGAACCTATCCCAGCTTCCTTTCACTAACATGTTTCACTAACACATCTACAGTGCTCCCTTCCATTTTTAACAAATTTCTTGGGTCACAGCCCTCAGTTTACAAATGCTATGATTACGTTTTGATATGCATTGTCAACTACGTTGAGGCAGGACTTTATCTCACAGACTGAAATGATTACAATTGCAGTTTCTACCCACAGAAGTTTTCCTGCCAAAACTGAGTAGATTGTAGCTCAGACCTTTAGAGAAGAGGGGGGGATAAGCCATGCCATGTGAAGAAATAGCCTTTCTTTGTCAAACATAGTTGGTTTCAGTTATGACTCAATATGAAAAGACAGGTTCCTAAAGAAAGTTTCCACATTTTAGTGCTATTCATAAATATTTTAACTTGCTTTTACTTAATGCACGAATGAAAAAACCATAAAGAGGATTTGACCTTAAACCCTTAATTGACAAAGACTAGTTTAAATCCTCTGCAATAGCCGACTAATGCAGTACCATTATGAATCATAAGGAATCTTAGCATGATGCATTCCCATTGTCACTGAACTAGTTAAAGCCAGTGAAGCATGACTAAATTGTTGTGACATTTTCCCAGCCCTACTATTACCTGTCAGATGGGAAAAAATCAAGGCGTCAGGACAAGCTTCCATATTGATGTGCTTGCTGTTGATATTAATTGATGTAAATGGATAAGCTTGTCCATCAACAGTAACAAGCACATCTGCTCATTGTAAGAAAAAAAATCTTCTTAACCTTCTGTTCTTTCCAGACTCCTTTGATATGAAAAAATACTCAGTTCTATACTCAGCAAATATGATGTCTATTGTGTTTGTTTTTATATTCTTTTCTAATTTGATGACAAAATGAAATATGAACTATTCTGGTATTTCATGTTTTTACTCACAATGGATTGAGTTATATAAAGTAGGACATGGACAAATTACAAAAGCCAGAACAAGCAGAGTCCCTAATAGTCTTATATAACTGCAAACAGTCTGCATCTGCTTTAATCCATCATCTTCCTTACTGCTCTGTAAAAAAAAAAAAAAAAAAAAAGAAAAAGAAAAAAGAAAGAAAGAAAGAAAGAAAGAAAAGAAAAAAGGAAAAAGAAAAAAGAAAAATCTTTTTCTTTCTTTGTCTTCATTTTAAGTTTTCCATAGAATAAAAGAGTAAAAATTATCCGGAGAAGTATTACAAAAACCAGTAGTAGAGAATCTTTTGGTTTATTTCCTGGGTAAATTTACTAATTCCTGAGGAATGCTACATGTTGTGTTACAAATAGAGCTCTTCTAAATATCTCATTGTCAGCATAGTACTTGTGACAACAAAGCCTGCTCATAGAGAGAACATGTTTTTTCCAAATGTCTTCCTCTGCTTTATGATTACTTTTTTCTCTTCCTGGTTTTATAAGTAAGTAAATAAATAAAAACAATTAAACATATATTATAAATAATCATGCCAAATTCCATGTATTTTCATTCAGTTATGATTTGAATTTAATTAGAAATGTGATGTCTCCTAGCAGAAATAAAGTATGCACTGAGCATCGTGTTTGTTGTTTTGAAATCATATTAATGAAGGCAGCTACTGCTGTAGACTATATTTAGCATTTCTGTTGATAGAAACAGAGAATAATTCAGAAATATCTTCATGTTTGTGAAATATTTACTGGAAAATATAACCAAACATACTGAGAGAAAGGTAAATGGAAACGTAATCAAGGTAAACAAACACTTTCAGTGTAGTGCATGAGGAAATTGAGATATCTGGAAGAGAAGCAGACTTAGATGCTTTTAAGTACCTAACTATTGCCATCATCTGATAAATATGTTCTAGCTATTTTCTTATGTTTTATCTAGTATAGCTGTCCTTCGAAGTTTGCCTAATCTGAAAGTAATGCTGATGTCTGAAACAGATGTGAATACCGATTAAGGGTAAAAAGATGCTAAATTAAACCTCAACTAATATCCTCTTTGTTATAAACTGTGTTGGCATATGTCTTGCTCTGGAAAGGTCTTCAAATTCTTCCAGTACTGTGCCTGCAAATCCAGACTGTATGCATCTCTTGGGAATAATTTAAACAAAGAGAACCAATTAAGCTATTGCTAAATTTTCTTGGTTTTCCTTTGCACCTTGGTATGAACATTACTCCCACACTGTTACCCAGCAAATGAAATCTTGTTCTGAAGTCTGAAAGTTCCAGTTAGTCACTATTTATAACATTTTCATGTAAGAGAAAATGTAGAGAATTCAATAGTGTCCAGACTACATTCTGGCAAGTTATTGTCTTCCTGGCACAGCTGATACAAGCAAGTTACCAGGAGGATATTTTCAGTTGTTTGAGAGTTATTTAAAATAGCTGGGGAAATGTTAACTAACATAAAAACATTGCAGTGTTTGATGTGATATTAAAATTCATTTGACTAATTATTCTATGTCAGGACAGATAAACAAATGCGTGTTGGAAATGTATTTCCTTGCTGCGTGTCTTTTGACCATTCATTTCTTCTGGGTCCCATGGGAGTGTTCTAATGAGGCCAAAATTTTCTGTTGATGTAAACAAATGAAAGAACATTGAGGAATGGCATTGATGATATAGATGACATAGCCCAAAGCCTTTATGAAGTAACAAGTGTACTAACTATTAAATTCCCACATTTTTAAAAATACGATAGAAATAATAATAAAAAATATTTATATTACACCCCAGTAAGACACACTATTCACTGCAGAGGTATAATACACCTGCAGTATTAGTTCTGTGTTCTGATTCTAATGGTTTTAAAGGATAAAATTTTTTCCATATAATTTAAAATAACATTGATCTGTAAACCTTCCTAATATTTGATCTAAAGTAGTTTTGGACGTAATGAAAATAAATATCATTGATAGGAAAGAACAGAAAAAAAAAAAAGTAAGGCAAAAAAGGAAAGAATGTAAAAAATATAGGGCAGAAAAGGATAATCGTAGAATCATAGAATCATTAGGGTTGGACAAGACCACTAAGGTAATCATCCAACCATCCATCCAACCCATCACCACCATGCCCACCAAACCATGTTTTTCAGTGCCTTATCTACATGATTCTTTGACACCTCCAGGGACAGTGATTCTACCACCTCCCTGGGCAGCCTGTTCCAATGCCTCACCACTCTTTCAGAGAAAACATTCTTCCTAGTATCCAATCTGAACCTCCCCTAGTGCAACTTGAGGCCATTACTGTGGGACACAGTGTAAAAGGCCTTACTAGTCTGGATGGACTACACCTCCAGCTTTTTCCTCTTCCACTCGGAGGGTCACCTGGACACTGGAGATCAAGTTGGTCAAGCAGAACCAGCCTTTCACAAACCCATGTTGGCTAGGACCAATTGCCTGGTTGTCCTACACGTGGTGTGCGATCTCACTCAAGATGATCTGCTCCATGACCTGCCCTAATACTAAGGTCAGTCTGAGAGGCCTGTAGTTTCCTGGATGCTCCTTCTGACCCTTCTTGTAGATGAGCATCACAATGACAAGTCTTCATTCAGCAGGGACCTCTCTGGTTGACCAGGATTGCTGAAAAATGATGGAAGTGTCTTGGCAATCATATCCACCAACTCAGGTGGATCTCATCCATTCCCATGGACTTCTGTCATTACATGTGCAGTAGTAGGTTACTAATTGTTTCATCCTGAATTGTGTGTGTTTGTTTTTTTCCATTTCCCATTCCTGTTTCTCAGTTCAGGGGCTGACTGGGATAACCAGTCTGACTATTAAAGCCAGAAGTAAAGAAAGCACTGAGAACCTCAGCCTTTTCCTCATCCTAAGTGATAATGTCTCCTGTAGCACCCAATAAAGGACAGAGATTCTCCTTGGCTTTTGTATTGCTGCTATTATATTTGTAAAAGCATTTTTTATTATTTTTAACAATGGTGTCCAGATTAAGTTCTTGCGGGGCTTTTGCCTTTCTTATTTTCTCTGTATATATCCTAGCAACATCCTTGTACTCTTCTTGAGTTGTATGTCACTTCTTCCAAAGATGGTATACTCAAATAGATAATAAACAAATAATAATCAATAGATGACTACTTTTTATATCTAAAAGATAAGATCACATTTTATGTTTTATATATCTACATTTTGTACAGATGCAAAGGAAGATTTTTAGTAGTAACCATGTTACTACCATGTACGATGCTAACAAACACTTGGCCTCGTTTCAAGAATTAACAGCAATTGTGCACAGATACTACATTACAGATATGAACTAATCAGAGATGATTCCTCACAGGATTTTATTTTACCTAAATATTAATCAGATAAATTAAGAAATATAGGAGGAAATAACAGGTTCAAGATCAGTAATGATTTTTAGTAATTACTGATGTCTACTGTATTTTGACTTAAAACATTAAATTGAATGCTACCTCATTTCCCTAGCAGTTTAAACAACATCTTGAAAACAGAAAAAACTAATGACAGTATTTAATTTCTATCACGGAAACTGTATTTTGAAATATGATACAAACATTACAAATAATCATTGCAGTAATCATGCAGATGTGTTGAGCACTCAGTAGGTCATGCTAATAGCTCAGCTCTCTTAATAACCACTAGCACAATGGTCTAAACCTTTACATTTTTGATTCGGAGGCAAATTAATTAAATTTATAATAATTATTTAGCTCTAACCTATTGTAACTCAGAGCAGGAATTGTTCCGCTCCTTGTGTGTGTTTGTGTGTATGTGTTAGGCATCTATGAATGTAAGCATTACTTTCTATTGAAGTGAGATCTAGTTTTTACACAACCATATGGTTCAAGTCTTTAAGATTTATGATAGCTATATATGCTAAATGTCAAGCAAATTATAAGACAAAAATCAGGGATGAAAAGCTTGCTTACTTAGACCTGAAATATGGGGGAGGGGGGGAGAAAGACAACTATGAAAGGATCTGTAACTTTTTTTTTAAATGCATATTTCAAATGATGAAACAATTCACAAATTCATGCATAATTTATCATTTTTTCGGTAAAAACATTTTTAAAAGTCAAAACACTTCACTCTGACATTTTCAAGTGGAATGTTTTGATTTTTTCATTTCAAAACAACCCTTCGTTTAGAAAAAAATTACCAATTTTTAAGATAATCCCCTGAAAATGTAATACTTTACTCAATCTGAAAATAATTTTGCAGATTTCAACTCTTTGAGAATATTACAAATTTTCAACTATTTTTAAAAATTAATTATTCTTTGTCCACTTGACCACAGATTCAAAACACAGAGGTGTCCTGTAATATTCCCATAAAACTATTATGATAGGCCTAATAGTAATTTCAGCTCCAGTTAAGGAACCTGACTTAACTGTTTATACTCCTATCATTGATGTTACTGTTCTGTAAATGTTAATGCAGCTTTGGCCAAGAAAAGACTTCTGAGCAGGAATGCTGCAAAAAGCAGTTGCAGTAGGTGGGAGCAGTAGACTAATTCCAGTAAAACTCATGCATTCAACAGTTCTTTTGCCAAAAGATTAACAGGAGTAAAAAATAATAATTAACTAAACACAGGTGTAAAAAAGAAGCACTTACATATGGATATGGGTATGTTGAATGCAATTTATATGCTAAGGGTATTACACTACTACCTTAATGTGACTCACAGAGCTCAGCTTGCAGTCAAGGGGTGGTTCTCTTCTCTGCTGGCATTTAAATTTCTTAGTACATTTCCAGATAAAGAGAGATAAAGAGAAGGAGTCTACATTTTAAGAACAAGAAGCTGGATGTCTGCTTAATCATTTCTAGATAACAAAGATTGTCCTGAATTTAGCCTTACCTATCTGGTTCCACATCCTTCAGTACAGAACAGCTTTGTATATAAATAATGATACAGAAGCAGATCTTGGACTTTGTTTTTTAGAGCTTAAACACAGGTACATTTCATATCTGCTGGGTAGACAAGTATTAACATTAAAGGTATAGCGTTGACACCATTATACCACATGTTTTGGACTTTATTGTTTTTCAGAGTGCATGCTGAAGTATGTTGGCAAAGCAAATCCTACACATTTTGGGTAGCGGTGACTGAAAGTGAACTGAACTAGGTAAATCTGTTACCATTCTCCACATCTCTGAAAGTCAACACCAAAGAATCAAGGAACTTTTCTCTTGTTACAGCTGAATCTGAGGCACCACATGTGTTATGGTGTGAACTAGAACAACTCTGTGGAGAAGGGCATTTCTCCTTGATTTGGAGTTGTGGTCTCACAGCAGAGACACAGCTTTGGTTATTAGCAGCATTCTCACATCCTAAACACATCACCTTCTTGGTTTTCTTGTAAAATTGCTGAAATTGTTAAACATATAAAAAGAAAAATCAGAAAATTTTGCAAAGAGCTGCAGGAGACAATGAGTTAAATCTTGACCAAGTGAATCAAATTTCCAAAGAACCATTCACCTTTGCAAGCTTGAAGTAAGATCATTTCAAAGCTTGTAAGTGAAGTTGATGCTATCCTTTAATGTGCCACTAAACAATTCATAAAGTTCATGGCTGGAGTTGACCCCTGTTACTGTGTTTCTAGGAAAAAACTATTGCACAGCTGTGGGTAGCTCAATACGGGAGAGCAGAGGTTTAGTAGAAAGAAACCAATGATTACCATGATCACAACCATACAAATGCACTGTGAGCCCAACATCACACTGCATATCAATAGGTACAGACCTGGAGTCTTTTATAATGAGAGATTCTCAGATTTCCATTATCCCTTTAATCAAACTCTTCACGTTTAGGGTTTTCTAGATCTGGTTGTTTCCCCCCCCCCCCCCCCCCCCCAATAAATTTCATATGGAAAAGATTTTAAAATCACATGGAATTACACTCATGTAGTGAGTGCAACAATAGGTTTGTATGTAATTTATTCTAGTGTTTTTAAACCGGATTTATTTTATGCCAGGGAGCATATTGCTGTAATACTTGTGCCAAAGCAGTTGGAAGTTACCAGGTGTTAGAGATCGATCTGCCCTTTCTTTTTCTCTATGCAGATCCCACTTGCTTATCAATTACTTTTTATTTGATAACTGGGGTGCACACAGTTTTTAGGGGAAACATATAAGACATTTATCACTTTTATGATGCCAAGAATATGCAGAGCCAGTTTCAAGAAAGGCATTGCCTGGAGCAACTGTGCCAAATTGTGAGAGCTCAAATTCGATGGGAATGAAGGTGATGAGAAGTGAGTGCTACAACAGATATCCAGGCTTCTAGAATTCCAGCAGATGCCTAAGCATAGTGCAAAACACAGAATGTCTCAGGAGGTTACTCTCTCTCTCTTACAGTCATTGAAGTACTTTTACTATGCTAATGAATAAACACAAGTAATTACAATGGCCACTCTTAAACTTAATGGTTCAAATGATTCTAATATTTGCCTTGTGTATTCAGCCAGAACAGTGTCTGTCAATACAGAAACTGAAATCAGTTTTGAAAGCAAAGTAGTATGCCCATATGTAACTTTTTCCATATCACCATGTGGAGTGGTACCCTATACCCACGCTGCTTGGCACTACAATGGTGTTGATGTGAGCAGAACTGCGTCCACTATGGAATGACCTCTTGGGAAAGAAATCAGCCCAGAAGCTTTCCAAAACACATTCCAACTTGTGCCATTAAATTCATGAAGAACAGAACACACTGTGGTATTAAGAGCGACTGGTAAAACCGAATTTGTGTGCCAGTTCTCTCCTGGCACAGTTAGCATTATTTAAAAGATAGATTTGAGGGCAAAAATTTTCTTTAATACAGCTGAAAAGCCCTGTTCTTTATCTTCTTTCTACTGGATGATTTATCTTCTCATTTTCCTCTTTTTCGTGTTTTCATTCACACTGCAGGAATATCATTGTACCAATATCAATAGTGGTAATATTGCTGTGACAAAACTTGCTGTAGGTCTGAGAATTTTTAAAGTGATTTCAAAATTTTTGATCTACTTTTGTTCAGTTGTGAAGTAACTCAGCTTTAATTCTGTAGAATGCTTTTCTGCATAGTTTTAGGCATTGCATGAATCCAGCCGTCAGATTCCTATAGGGTCAATGGAAAAAATAAGCTCCTCCATGAATTGATTTAGATTTTAGGTGGGCTGAATGATTCTGTACATGAGCTTTTCTTTTTTTTTACACAATACTGAAGAAACCTAGGAAAGGTATTCTCTGTTTAGTTGCCTTGAGTAAGTTGGGTCATTTCAGGATTATGGGACAGATTCAAAAGTTCAGTCCAAAGCTGAGATCCAAATTGCCCACTTCATTACATCCAATGAAAGCATGTAATAATAGAAAAGCGGTGGACAATTTGAGAAAAGGAATATTGTTATCACCTGCCTAAACATTCAAACAGAGTATAAATGTCGTGATATTTGCATATATTTGCTTATATTGTAAGAATTGGTAACATAATTCACCATCTTGCAAGGAAATAACAAGTCATGGAATACAACAATAAACTGCACATGTTAGTTGGTGATAAAGGTGATTGACTTTGAAATGTAATGTGAATAGTGAGAGTTTGGTCATTAAACATCTATTTTCTATCCTCTCACATGAAATCTATTTCAGTACCATGAATTTTATCTAGCAAGTGATCATTATATTGTTCTAGAGTTGGAGTTTCAGGCTAGGTTAGTAAGTATTCAGCTAAAGCTTTTATGGATGTTTAAGCTAAAGAGAATTTTAACTCCAGCTGTCAGCTTCTAGCACCAGTAGCAAACCTATGTACTTGGAAATTTCACCAATTTTAATTAAATAATTTGTATACTAGTAAGGGCATGTGCTGCACTTAACTATTATTACGTCTGAATTTGTGTTCATTATCTTCAGATGTTGGTGCAGACCTATGCTTTTTCAATAGAACATAGAAAATAAAGATTTTATTTTTCCCCTTCCAGTTTTCCAGTATATCAGTGTTTGTTTACTTGCATACTTTTTCTCAAACATGCATCTGTTAAGGAAGATATCTAATTAAGTCTGAAAAAGCTTTCTGCAAACTTACCTGCAGTGTTACTCTACAATTGTTATTTCATGTTTGTGCCTATGCAAGGATACATATGTACTTACACATATGGCTGAACATATGTTTAGGACAATTAAAAGACAATGTGAGGCAAAAACAAAAAATGAAGACACCTCTCCCTTTTTTACGTTTACTTTAACACGTGCTTTAATTTGAGAAGGAATATTTTAGAGATATTTTGCAGATAGGGTAACCAAGTAACTTTCTAGGCAGTAATCCAGTGGTCTTTATCATGTCATTTTAATAATTCATGTCTTTTACAGTTTGTCTGTGGCATGGTTAACACTTACACAGCCGAGAAGGTCAGGGAGTGCAAGTTTATAAAAGCTTGAACACATTGCCTTTAGAGTCTCCTAGTACTTGGTATTTCTAGTTTCTTATTACTCATTCTTTATTTTTTCACAGCCCACCCTTTATGCTGGCAGTAGGCAACTTCTCCATAAGTATGTTTTAACCCTGACCTATGTGAAACATACCAGAACAACTGTGGGTGTTTCCAATCACATTATAGGAAATAGTGCTCTGAAAGTGGCCATCATGGCATGTCACTTTGTAATATTTGCAGGCACACACCTATCCAAAGCACCCCCAGGTATCTATAAATAATTGGCATTATAATTTTAATCCATTGAGAGGCATGAAAAGTTTTGTTTAAAAAACTGATTATCATAGTGGAAAATTGTATCCTTGTTTTATCCGGTGAGCAGGAAATCAAACAGAGGCTAAAAATTGTGGTTCTCAGAGAAGCTAAGATTTTTTATTTGAAAGGAAAAAAAGTGAATATATGTTACTGATCTACATCACAGATGGTTTAAGACCTCTCACATAATTTGATTCTTTGAAAAAAATCTATGCATTCAATAAGTAGTTTGTAGTAGCAGGAGCTTAATCACGAATAAAGAGTACAATAAGAAGAGTCTGACATTTGAAAGGTCTTTGACAGCCCATGGCCGACTGCTGATAGTCTTTAGAATAGACTTATTATCACTGCTGGTGTATCTTATCAGAATGAATAGAGTTGTCCGAAAATTAAATGATCTTAAAAAAAAAGTCTTGCACCTAATATTTTTAAGTTTTGCATTAAAATTCAGACTTCCAGAAATTAGAAGAACAAAACTGTTTCTAATGTTTTTTTTTCTTTTTTTCTTTTTTAATTTTCTGTACAGCACAGGCACAATCAAACCACTGCATTACTGAAATGAAAAACTGAATAAAGATTTTTATTTAAAATAAGGACTTTTGCAAATGGGAAGAAAAATACAAACATCTTTTTTTTTTTAACCTCCTTTTGTTTGTTCCTTTGTTAATATCTTGCTCTGCTAGGTTTACAAATCCTAAATAAATAGAAATTAGTGCTCCTTACTTTGCAGTCCATTTGCTTTAGATGTTTGCCTTGAGGGACATTTGTGTATTCTACTAATGGCTGCAGCAGAGTGCTGTCTCATTTTCATTCTGGCAAAAAAAAAGGCCGTTTCCATGGTTACAGTTTCATTTGCTAGAGAGAAACCGATGGCTGTTAGTGATCCCATCATAAGCAACTTCTGTCAGATTTCTTATCAAGTAGACATATTTTGACAAAGTGAAAGATAACACCATAATAAGAGAACTAAGTTGCTACTCCAAGTAATGAACCATTTAGCATTAAATGAAATGTGAAACCACATTCTTAAGACTGAAGGTGGAGAGGAAAAAGTAATATTTATAATTTACAAAAATAAAAATATTCAGTGCTGGAATAATGATAGTCTGCTTGCTTTCTGTTGTCAAGGTAAATCTAGTAGCATAAAATTGATTTATATTTTAGGGTCACATACAAACATTTGCCATCATCTGTTTCACAGAAAGGCTGCATGGAGCTATAATGAATTTTAGGTTTTCCTGTGCTATCCCTTGGTATGGCCCAAAACTGAGTTAAGGTCTAAACACATGGATGGGAGGTCAATACCCCTTATCCTCAACCCAGCATATAAAAGTTATTGTTGTATTTTGCCCCACAAATGCATGCCATCTCTATTCATCATCTGGTCTCCAGGCATTCTAGGTTCATTTTATCTGGAAAATCTAGAAGTCTCGCAAAACAAATCAACAGAAGAGATGAATAACAGAGGGACATAAATAAAATAAATTGAAGTATTAAAACAACAACAAAATAAGAGCTTGTGGAAGATGACTGAAATAGCAAAGAAAAGAATTCTCAGGAAAAAATTAAATACTAACACACTGTACATAAGGTGGATACCCTGGGGTCTACTTGAAGATTTGTAAAGTATGTTTGTATTAATGCATATCAGACTTCTGTTCCTTAGAATCTTCTACATTTATCCATCAATATACAGATATTTTTTTAAAATTTAATCTCACTTGAAGCAGCATATCAGATCATTATCACCAATCATTTTGTGTAGTCAATCAGCCTTACAAGGGATGTGAAATGCTATCAGACTAAAATGATAGTGTTTGATTTTTATCTAAATTAAAATTTTATATATATACATACATGCATATATACATACATATATATACACTTATATATATTTCTCCAGCACTTTTGGGAAAAAGATGTAACACCTTAATCAGTTTTAAGTAATTTATTATTTTGCTTTGGAAAAGCATTTTGGAATAACTAGAGGCCAGTGGTGTTTTAGATATACTTTGCACTCAAGACGCATTCTGGGACCAGATCTGTATGTGAATTTGAATTGCCTCCAAAAAGCCTACAATGTCCCAAAGGCTTTTCTGAGATACAAAAGTAGTTGATGTTCTGTAGATTCATCTCTAATTCTCTGTTATTGTAAATACTGTATAATCCACGGAGGTTTGGAAGTGTTTACTTGTCCACTCTGACTTGTACTACCATTTAGCAGAATCCTACCTTTAAACCTCACATTAAGCACTTCAGGTTGCTTTTGTCATTTCAAATGTTACTGGTAGTATTACACAGCATATAATAGTCTCTGGAAATGTGGGCATCAGAAATCAAAATGAATGACACTAAGCTTATTCTTACAACATCTTTCACATCTTGATTCTGCAATGGGACAGATAACTCACCAATGCATATATTCCTGGAAACTTTGAACAGCAGAGCCGATGTCAATATGTCTGGATGTATGTTTGAAGCCAAAGTTTTCCTCTGAAGTCCTGTTGCTGAGCTGCTCTTTCTTTCACAAGAGACAGTCATCAGTATTTTTCACATCCAAAGCCCCCATTGACTTGAATATAGAATGAGTCCCTTTGTAGTCTTTCCTTTAATTATCATAACAGATTAGATCTTCTACAGCAGTTGGTGTTGCCCTACTTCATGTTCTAGTGAAGTTAATGACAAAACTCTCTCTTGTTTGAACTTGAGGAGAGTTAGGTTCATGGTACATGCTTTTGAAAAATCCTACTCCATATGGTTTCTAAAGAGCTAGTGGTGAACAAAAGGCACTGAAGTAATCTGTACCTTTCATAAGGGATTTCTAACATACATATAATAATATCAGTGACACTGGAATTGTACGCGTAGCACTCTATTAAATTCCACGAGTGGCAATATCATATTTCTAAAACTGTGGGAATGTTCATATATATGTTTGCACTGCAGCTGAGCTTTGCTACCACCTTGAGAATATATCTCTTTATGAATTAGAGTTAGATAGAGGCAGGATGAGTGCATCCATAGTGTGAACAGGGGCTGAATGAAAAAGAATGTGTGGCCTGCATAACCCAGAAGCCATAAATTCAATGGGAAACACTCCTTGGAAGAGATGCAGCTGCCTTAAGGACTCTAATAATTTTAAATCATATGAACAGAGAGAAAACAGATAAATTAGCATAGTTACTCTAGAATGGCCTCCCTAGGACATCTAGTTCTGGAAATTCTTTCTTCCTTTACTTTTTTTTTTTTAAAGAAAATTTCAAATTATCATGCTTCTGCCTTTATTGAAGCTGCTGTGAGGAACACAGATGGATCTTGTCCTTTTTCTTTTCATCCCATACATGATGTTTACCACAGTTTACACAAAGACTGAAATAGTCCTTTTTCAGAAAAAAGTAGCAAAAATGACTTAACTGCGTTGCCAAGATTACCAGAAATGGAAACTTGAGATGAGCATTTTTGATAGCATGATCAAAATACCTAATGACACAGACTCAGAGTTGCCAGTGCAGTTTGGTCCTTCTTTCAGTATCTAAATAAGTGACCTAATTATTAGGAATGCTTTACTCTTTCACAGATTCTAATCTGAGCAACAGTTGTTCTGTCGTCAAGTCTCAGGAACAGGCAGAACTAACATTTATGTGCTCAAGAATTTTATATGTTTGACTTTCAGTGGGATTTGAGCACTTCATTGCCATTGCTCTTTCTAAAAATCACAGATGAGGACTGTAGTCATTACTCATTCTTTTAAAGAAGAAATGTTCCTGTGTATATATATTTATTTGTTAGTGTCTCGGTGAAAGATGCTGTGTCACCTCCTGGTGCCAAAGATTTGCTTGGGCAAACTGACAGCCATGGGCAACAGCTAAAACTGACTTAATAACCTTGCCAAATGTTAGCGGGGAAAAAAAAAGGCTTTTTGCTTTTGCTCAAGCTGCATAAAGAACTTTTCATATCCCAATACCCAGTTTGCTACTACAGCAGGATGAGGAGAATTCCTGACAGAAGGCTTTCCCTGTTTAAATGGGAAACAATAAAAGTATGTCTTGTAGCATTAAAAGTGTCCTAAAAAATCCTGGATCTGGAAAATATGAGGCTGGTGCAAACAGAAGCAGTGTAGCACCTTCCACCTTGCATGGTAAATACTAAGCTTCAATTTGAGTTCTTTTCTGGGGGCAGGGTATGTCACCGGTTAGTATTTCTTAAAAGAGGGATCTCATTTTACATAAAACTTGAAAGAGAGAGAAAAAAATATGAAATCTGTGTTTAAGACGCTCTTGATGCAATGGTGGTATGTATTTCTACAGTAATTTGCCATTCAGCAAAGGCAGTGATGTCAGTTTTCACATGACATGAAACGAAGGAAGAGGAGCAAATGTAGTAAAATTCGCTTAAATAACCATTTCCAAGAAAGCTCAGACAAATACTTCTAAAGTTTGGTTTCTTTTAAGGTACTGTTGATTTTATTATGATGTTACCTGAATTTCTAAAATATAATTTTTTTCTATTCCAAATTGACCCCACAATAAATGCCTTTAGAAATACTAGGAATGAATAACATAAAAGATAGAAATAGAGTAGGTAGGTATGGGTAGGTAAGTAGGTAGGTAGGTAGGTGGGTAGGTAGGTAGGTAGATAGAGAGAGAGAGAGAGAGAGAGAGAGATCAGAACATTATATTTTGGTAATTTTAATATCAAAAGCAACAGATATTTTGTCCAGGAGGATGAACAGAAGACCTGTTAATTTCCCAGTGTTTCAGAACAGATTAGGTCAAGAGCCAGAAGAACAAAAGTTTTCAAAATGTTCCTGCAAACTGGGACAGATAAGGTAAGTTTCCTTTATACTTAGTATATAGCAACCAAAATTTTGGAGCAAAAGCCTTTCAAAATCTTTCAACTGCAAACACCATCTGTGCCATTTCCACATTGTACAAATTTCTCCCAGCCCCCCTAGCCCTTACCCCCCTTCTTTAAGAAAAAGGTATATATATATTATTCAGGAGCTTCAGAAAAACTGACTCCTTCAAACAAATTGCAAGCGTAGAATTTTCCAATGAGAAAATGAAATTTCCCAGGCAACTTTCATGTATTTTTTTCCCTCTACTTCAATCACTCCTGAAGTGGAAAGAAACCATCTAGCAATGTAAAGCAATGCTACACAGTAGTTCAGTGACAAAAAGTGAAAAATAATGTATCTTGTGGGGAAATTACACAGTTACCTAATTAGACAGGATATTGTGACATATAATTAGTTTATGTTTGCTCACTGCTTAAAAAAATGCAAAGCTCTTTATAAATGTTAACCATTAATATTTAACCTAGGCATATATAATTAAGAAAAGCCTGTTCTAGGGAAAGCTTTAGTGCTAATTAATAGCCCTACTTGCATGAGAAGAATTATCATATCCTAAGATATTATGACCTTGCTTTTAAGAATGAAATACCTGTACAGTGCTCTTAACTCTTAAAATAGAAATTGAAGGTTTTTTGGTTTTTTGTTTTGTTTTGTTTTTTGATGGAAATGTTCCACAGATTATCACATAGTTACTCTTTGCCTAAATTCAACTCTTTGAAAAGGTAGATAATGGCAGGACAAGGGGAAATGGTTTTAAGTTGAAGGAGGGAAGATTTATGTTGGATATCAGGGGGAATTTCTTTACTGTGAGAGTAGTGAGGTGCTGGAACAGGCTGCCCAGAGAGGTTGTGGATGCCCCATCCCTGGAGGTGTTCAAGGACAGGTTGGATGGAGCCCTGGGCAGCCTGGTCTAGTATTAAACATGGAAGTTGGTGGCTGTACCTGTGGTGGGGAGGTTGGAGGTTCATGATGAGGTCCCTTCCAACCCAAGCCATTCTATGATTCTATGATTATATGATTCTAAGCACTTTTGTTTGTTTGTTTGTTTGTTTGTTTTTGATGATCCACCAGTCCAAGTTTTACTTCCTTCTGGAAGTTGATGAGAATACATAACAGAAGAATTTGCCAACAGTCTATGCTTCCCCCTCATTCTCAGTTCACTGTCAAATATAAACAATCTAATTCTACAATGCTGATGTGGTCACATCTGCATCACCCATGGCAAATGAGAATTGAGCCTGGCCTATCATGACCAAGCAAAACATGAAATCTGGGATCTGACTTAGGTAGTGAAATGTGATGGGAGATAGTAACTATCTTTGCTTATTGTGAGGAAAGTCAATTTTTTTTCTTTTATTTTTTTCCACTTCTACACCTGAAGCTCAGTTCAAAAGGCAGGAAAAAAAATCCTGATCTACAAAAATGAAGTTGCAAAAGTTTCATGTGTAGGAGTTTTAAGTTTAAGGCAATTTTTTTTTATGATATATGATGTTTATATGAAGAATAATGACTTCTACTATTTCCATCCAGCTACTCTAGGTAGTTTTGTTCCACTGTAAATTTTTCTTGTTAAATGAACTTCAACACCACATTTAATAATAAAAATGTTGTGCACTGGCATTTTTGTTTTGTTTCATTTCTTCAAAAAAGCTTTACATTTTTATTTTCTCTAAAAGAACCAGAATGTGATGTTCCAGTGCAAAAAAATTAGTCACAACTAAAATTAAATGTTGTGTTTTGTATGGTATGAATTCTCCTCAAATAGAAAGGTATTACTCTGCTGGCCAAAAGGTCCCTTAATCCACATAAGATAAGCAGTACATACATATTTATTACATACTGAAATAATAATTAAAAAAAAAAAAAAGTTATCAGTCTTCCTAATCAGCTGGATTAAAATAGAGAATCTCAGAGGATTTATATGCCTGTTATTTTACTGAGAAATTGCACTAAACGCACTCAAAGTGGGACAGCAATAGAAGAAAACATAGTGTGAGTGGCAAAAAAAAAAAAAAAAAAAAAAAAAAAGCCCTCCATGACACATATTAGTGCAATGTGAGAAAATAAAAAAAGTAATAAACAAAAATAGATTTTGAATGAAATCAGTGCCTGGAAAGCTAAGGGAACAAAATGTGCCTAATGTCCGTCCTGCAAATCTTTACTTAGGAAAATGTTCTCTACTCATGCAAACAGCTCTATTTTTGTTAGCTGGACTGTCCATGTAAGGATAAAATTTTGCAGCTGAGTTGCTAAAAGACTTTAAGTATTGCTCATGTCTCATTAATATAATGTAATCTGCTGCTTCCAGTTCCTCATCCTGGGAGACTCAAACAAATCTGAGTATTAATTTTGGAGATCCATCAGCAAAATATATTTGCTACATATACACTGAGGCAGAATTTTCAGCTTGTTTTGAATGAGCATTTATCCAGCTCTTTTTTTCACCAAAGCTAGTAATTGAGGACATGACCCTTTAAATTTCTATCCATTGCGTCTTAGAATCAGAGCAGTATTATAAACCATTTCACAAAAAGAATCCAGCTAATATCAAAGAAACCTCCAATATATTCAAATTTCCAGCTTGATCTCTTCAAGTTTTGCATCCTAAGCCCTGAGGATTGCATAGCAATGTTATTATTCAAACTACTGTTTCAGTTTTTTTTGAGTTACGGTAACTTTAGATGAATGTATACTTTCATTCCAGCTGATACATGACCTTCCCTTAGTCTGAAGCTGAATTCATTACAAACTATAGAAATACTCAGAAAATGGAGATAGAAACCAAGTGGTCTTAACAGATGTGAACTCACTGGGGTTCCATTTGTTAAAGAAAATTATTGAATATTAACTAAAAGTTAATTAGACCTAATTATGAATTAGAAAGAAAAGGTAATTTGAAACTAACTACTATCCATTATTACCTTCTAGAAGTCTGGATCTTGAGGAGGGTCCTTGAATATGTTACTTTTCGATTTATCAGTCTTATCATGCTAAGTCCACTGCCAAATTCTATTTCACTGAATGAAGTCTTGCAGAACATGGTACTTCCTTTACCTCAAAAATACCACTAGAAAAGACAACTTGTCTTGAAGTACTTGAAATACTGAAGTACTGTTGTTTTTTAAAAAACATGATGATAATAATAACAACTACCAACCATCCTCCATTGTTCATCCTCCATTGTTCATCTTTTTCAAAAATGGGTGAAGAGATACCATACTATCCTGGGGGTACAGAGAGTATGCGGAAAGTGAAGGGACTTGGACATTTCCAAAGGTAATATTCTTGCTAGTAATAGGGTGGACCACAATGTGTAAGCATAGTACAGTTCCATGAGCCTTTGGATCCCTGACCATTCACTATACAGTCAAGCTAACTTATAGGCATCATGAGAACAGCAATGGGAAGTTAGGATACTGGGTCTAGTGAGCACTGAACCGGAAAAAAAAAAAAAAAAAAGACCTGGAGAGACAAGAACTCAAGCTTTACACACACTCTTCAAGTACATTTAGGAAAATAAATACTGTGACAGCAAATGTAGCTGACAAAGAAAGGACAGAGACTGACAAGAATGCAAGTGAAGGCCATGAGGAATCAAGCTCAGTCAGCAACTGACTTCTTCATTGAGCTGTTCTGATCCCAGTTTCAAAATTAGTGTGTGATGGAGTTGCAGAAGTAATTCCATTTATCTCCTGTACTTCTCTCTGATCTTAAAGAAAACTTGAGATAGTCAAGCTGACAGTCAGTCAGGAGGAAAATAATGCAAAACGTCAGATTTAGAAACTTGACTTCAGGGCTTAGTTTTTATTATCTAATAGTATTTCATGTAATTATTCAAGTATTGCTGCTTGATGCATACACGCAACAAAAAAAAAATGCTGTTTTATGTTTTCTGTTCCATTAAGTTTTATAAAGTAAGATATGTCATAAGTTCAAGTTGTCCTGAAGTCCTGTGATTTGAACAGATGTTCTGTGAGTCAATACAATTTGCACTTTAATTTACAATTTAAAATTATAAATCAACTTCTACCTGTTAGTTGCCATTTGTAGGCACTCAAGATACTGACAGCTTTCACTGCAAAAATCCACAAAATTAATTGCACTCTCTTTTCCTAAACCAGTCTCAGCACAGAAAATTTACCACCACTTCAGTGAAACATCAGCTGTTACCCCAAACATTGGGCTGGTTTAGAAATATCTATGACCTGCTTTAGAAGGTAGATTGGACTCAATGATTAACTCTTGACGTTCCTTCCAACCCTCACAATTCTGTGATTCTGTGATTCAGTGAAGATATTATAATTTTATAATTCTGCATTTTCAAAAGTAGGAATAGATGGGTGTCTTTGGGCACCTTTGAATAACTTTATATTCTGGATCCACATTACTGAGTTCAGTTTTTATTAAAAAGAATTATTAGTTCTAGCCTTAATCCTGCTATGGGAAACTCTTAAAACAATGAATAGAAATTCACATCTCAGGTTGCATTATGAAATGAAAGACCCACAGATGGAAAGGTGACATGCAAGGTCTATCCCATATTTCTGCATATTAATAGAATTTCTGCCTTAAGGATCTCGGGAAATATTTAATATTGCTTTTTAGAATAACAAAGAAAAAAATAAATATATTTTTTTGAGATCTCATTTTAAACTGACTGTCTACAGTCTGGACCTTTTCCAGTTCCACAGTGAGCTGTTTGAAACATAATATCTATTCTTAAAGAAAAATTCCTGTGCAATTCCATAGAAACCACAAAGAAATCCTGTGGCAAAGAATCTAGCCACTTCCGTACTTGTTTTATGGCTTCTGTGTATAGATACAGATAAAACAGCAAAGAATCAGTAAGAATGAAAGCAACATTAGAAATAATACTTAGAGAAATTGCTAGAGAAAAGTAGGGGCAGCAAAAAAAAAAAAAAAAAACATCTATCAATACATTACAGGAGATTGCCTTACAGAATCTGTCTGGTTCCATGAATACAAGAAATACAGAGATATATTTGGTTTCTTATTCTTCTGTACTTTTCTTTCATGCTCTGTGCCCTCATTCAACACATATTTACTTATCTGAGTCTGAGTAGTTATGTTTTCTGTTGATCAAAAATATCTCAAGAAATCACAGAGCATATTCTAATAAAACTGTTTCATGTTATAACAGTATCTTCCAAGTTTTTTGTTTGTATATGCATTTTCTTCAAATGGCACATGTTAACTAAAAAGTGAAATGGAAAATGAAAAGTCAGGGTACAAAACTTTGTGCTGCATAAGAAAAACTTACCACTTGTCTATGGAAAAGCAGTGGATGAATGCTATTGATTAACAAATTTTTAGGTACTATTTAAAGAAAGAAAGTATACCTGACTACTTGTAAAAATAATCCTAACAGCTAGCAAAATGAGCTACCAAACAACCTTCTGTGGAACTGTGTAGATACATCTATAATATCAGTATTCTTACTTTTTTGTTTGTTCCATGCATGTCAAGCTTCACAAATATTTTCCAGTCTCAAAATTCCTAAGGAAATTCTCAAGCAACCAAAATTTCAAAAATACTTTTTCATTGCACTAAATGAGGAAAACTGACTCTTTTTTTCTTCTTGTTGTCATCACTCAGGAAGCACCTGTCTTGCCAGTAAAAAAGAATCCACTATCTGTTAGCAAAATAGCGTCCATGACAAAGAGGCTTGACTACATCCTTTTTTGATCAAATAGTCACGACACATTGGTTAGGACAAATTATACGTAACAACAGAGAAGGTGAGAGAATGTAGACATGAAGAATTAATTAATCAATTAATTAGTTTTTTTTTTCCTTCTGGCTAAATTTCTACTAGGAGTGAGTGATTGCATGCTCACATGGCACTTAGCAATTGAAGTTATACTTTCCACTCTGCTACTTAAGCAACATTAAGCAGAACAAAAGTTTAAGAAATATCTCCCTCATGAGCTACTTTGTTTCTCAGACTATTGTTCATTCATAAATTCGAAGCATAACAGCTACAGTCTGTGTGCTGGAGTTTCCAATACGTGAACCTGGTGTTGGACTTTATCTTCATTCTAGCATAGCTGCTGAAGTGATGTCTAAAGGGACAAAAGAATACCAGGTGGATATTTTAGCATCTAAGGCACAGGTAGCACTGACTGATAAGCTAGTTAAGAAAAATTTTAAACAAAACCAAGGTTTTGTGGATTTATGCAGAGCCCACTAACATCAAAGGGAAGATGCCCATATGGAAGCGTTTGAGAACACCAGATGACATGAAGAAGGTGGAAGGTTCTTGGGCTCCTAAAAATAAAACATCTATAACTTAGGCCTTACTGTTGGCAATAAACATGAGAGAGATGTTCCACTGAGAATCTTGACGTAGAACTTAATATGAGATGAGAAACAAAAAACTTACGCAGCAGGGGCAAAAATTCAGTATAGGGTGAATGCTAAGCCACATTTTAGCTCTTTGGGATCAAATCCAATTTTGCTGTCTGCTTCACTGAGTATCCTTTGTTTTTGAGCTTTCAAGCTTGTTATTTGCATTTTGCAGACAATTTCAAATTGCCACAGAATTTTATGTCCAATGAGTACATTTCTTTTTTTGCTTTTGATTACTTTTATTTTATTTATTTATTTATTTGTTTTATTTGGTTTTTTTCCCTAAGGTAATGAGGCTTGACAGCATGATTCCCTCTTGGGGAAATTAGACATATGTAGCTTTTAATTCCTTCTGCAGAAAGGAGCAGCTAAATTAAAAGTAGCAGGATGTTTCTCACAAAAGGACAAATTTTGTACCCAGCTTGAGTTGTGGCTCAACTTGAGTAATTTTGTGGGAGAAGCCATGCTCCCTACTGGGCCATAATTGCCAGTGGCTTAGCACAATCTCAGTGGGCAAGTCAATTTAGTAGTTTCCCTACGCCTTAATTCCAGGCATAGTAGAATCATCGTTGTGTTGCAAGAAGATTCACATAAGAGGGAAGGTCACAGTCACTCCAAGAAGAGTGCTCTTTGGGTGAATAGTTTATGATCTAGCCTTCAAAAAGAATGATCTTTGATAAGGCCTTAATGAAGATCTGGGTTTGATTCCAGGTTCGCTTATCATCTCTGTGTGGCTGTGACTGAGTCTCTTTATTTCTGCATGTCTCAGATGCTACCAGCAAAACTTCTTTTTCTCACGGAAGTGTTCAGAAGAGTTCATTAATATTTGTGAAGTACTTAAATGCAGCACTCACTGAAGTAGAAATAATTCAGGGCTGGGCACCTGGCTGCACATTATTATTCTATTCTATTATCTGTTATTATTCTATTATGCATACTATTATATAGTACAATCCAAACCAAATCCCTAATTGATTTGGAGCATTGAGGAAATGTTCTTCCATGTTCCCCAGATGGTGGAAAATCTCAGTGTACACAAAATATCAATAGAACAAGCAATAGAGCTTGAAGCAGAAACTTTGACGCTGTGCCTCAACTTAACAAGAACCATCTGCTCATGCATGAACAATAATAGAAGACTTGAGAAGCCACAAAGCAGAGTGCATACACAAACACAGGTTATATAAGCATCAGTAGCATTCACTTCATTGCAAAAAAAGTGGGAATAAGTTTATCAGGCATACTCAAGAATAGGCAAACAGGGCCAATTAAAAAAAGTCCTCAGCAAGTCTGACCCTACAATTAATCACAACAGCTTACTGAAGCAAAAATTAACTGCAGCATAAATGGTAGTCTGAAGAGCAAGCAATTTTCTGGGACACAGAATGCATGATCTGGGAAACCAGGCTTGTGAATTTCGTCATTTCTACCCGCAATTGGTACCTCATAAGATAACTTTCACATGTACTGCAGAGTCAGTGTGGCTGGCCCAGTTATCTGGCCCTGAAAGACCTATGAAAATTAGGCTTGCAATCAGTTTGAAAAGACGCACTTTATTTGCCAAATATTACTAGAGGGGAAAATTTTTCAATTTTAATATAATGTTCAAAAACCTGATATGTTTATTACTATTTTGTCTTAGATTGTCTGCATTGTTTTAAACCTTCAGTATTGAATTTACAAAGAGGAAGTGTGTGGGGGGATGAGGGAGTGGTCAATGAATGAACAAAAAAAAGTGTTCTAAGTTTTAGGTGGATACTCCTCAGATGTAAGTGGCAAGTGGGCTTGAATGGAATGAATAGAGAATTTGAATCACATACAATTTACCTCAAGATTCTAGCAATATTGTCAGTGTTCTCCAGTACATTTGATTTCAAGTAATATGTTTTATATTTCATTATTCAATTACACTAGAACAGTTACTCTACAATTAATAAGACCTGATTACTTTCTCTAATGATTCATTGTTTACCATCATAGACTATTAGTTTAGCTTAGGGTCTTGAGCCTAAAAGCAAAATTTTTGCAAAACACTTAAAGCAATCATAAGTCCATAGAAGCCTTCTGTATAACCTATTTTACTGACAAACAATTACATTTCAGATTGAAGAGGTGAAATGATTAAGAATATTTGACTTAGTTGCCATGACAGCATGCATTTTTCATCAGGCAGAGTGTAATTACTACAATTTCAATGATGTAAAATCAAGAAAGATGATAACAAACAGCAGAACCATGGAGATATTGCCATTGCAACCAGGTTGCCATGGCAACAGTGATAATAATCTCAGTGATAGATGTTTTCTCTTGCTCTTTCCATTTTGTACGGTTATAACATTCAGAGCCAGTTTTTACCACAGCTTTTTATAGTTTATTAGACTGTCAAAATAGTTTATGAGATGTTGTTGCAAAGGAAATGACTGAGTTCCGCAGCCTAATAAAAATGCCAAATACTCTGTTTACATACTGCTTCAGCATTTAACAAACATTAAAAAATTGTATGAAAAATGATTTGATATTGTATCTGTATTAATCAATTTGCAAGGCATAAGCTCTGTCACTGAAGGTCAAATGAATACCTTCCAAGCATTACTTTTAGAGAGCTCTTTTAAAGTTTATTCTTGACAGTATGCTGCCAACTCCTTCTACCTGGGCAAAACAAGCAGCTCACGGGAAATACTTCATAAGAAAAATAGTGCTCATGATTTAAATAATGTAGATACATTTAGCAAAACAATATCAAAGAAGTTGACAACACAGATTAAAGAATACTTTGGTTACCATAAGTCTACCATGTACACAGGAGATAGCACATCAAACTGTAAAATAATGCATGCATGCTATACATATATATATATATGTATATGTACCTATATGCAAATATAGTGTATGCATATGCAATTTCATGTAATATTTTCTTAGTCTATATGTGAAGACAGGATAAATAATATCTTCACAATGTTGTCTCCTAGGCTCTAAAGGCATCGGTAGGCATTACTTATTAGGGGAAACACTGAGATTTCCTTCTGAGGCAAAAATAAATTCCCTTTTTATGGTCTTACAGACTGAATTTCTAAATCTGGAACAATAACACTCTCAAGAGCAATGCAATTTTAATGGTAGATTTTAGGATTGTTTGTACAGGAAATATTTAAATAAATTCATCTTTTCCTGGTTTTCACTATCTTTTTGTCCCTAAACGTAGCAACAGTGACCATCTATGTTAAAATGATAGACATACTCTGAGATACAAACACATTTAATATATGAATATTGATTACAAAATATATGTATGTGTATATAGATATATATATATTGTTCTTCAGTGGCATTACCCCAAATTTGTTTGCTTGTCAGAAAGAATTGCTAGTACTGCAACTTTTCCCACTGTCCAGTTTGGCCAGCATCCTCTCAGCACCAAAACCTTCAGTGCAGAACAAAACCCAGAGAGAGGTAGAGAAGGACTCCTGAAATGTTGTGGTTAAACAGGTGGGTAATTGGGCAGGAAGACTGAGAAAGAACATGGGTGATTATGCAGTGCTTTGAGGTGTTAATGCGGATTTGAGGACCAACATGGGAGGCTATTGTGACAATATCAAGACACTGTGGCTGGAGGTGTCAGTTTCAATCACGTTGCTCCCCAAAACAGCTCTGCCAAGGGACACAGCTCCTTCATTACATGGTCTTAATTTTGCTTGCCCAATAACACAGATACAAATGTACATACTGCGTTTTCTCCAAGCAAGAAAATAAATTTCCAGTTTACAGAGCAGTTAAGAGATTGGTCCTAGAATTGTTTTTTTTTAAATATTGGAGACAAGTGTATTCCACAGTTAGCAGTTACAATCTGCAGTAGCATTCTAGGTTGCTTTTATTTAAAATAATAAAATAAAATAATAAGATGAAGAAATAAACCAGAATAAATTGTAGCATATCATTTAGTAATAGAGCTTTACAAAGTGTTACTCATAGATTACTTCTTTAGTGTTTATACTTCTTGGTAAACTGGGGTATTTAAAATTTTAACTCATGCATGTGGAAAATAATAAATTAATGGATATTTTCTTCTCAAAACAACTAAAATATGAATGCATACGCCTCATTACCGCTAATAGATAGCACCAGTTTTCTTTGTTCTGTATATTAGAAGTGTATACGGTGTGTATGTGTGGATAGGAGAAGATCCACTGTAAATGTTGACAAATGACATGCAGCAGCAAGAGATTACATAATCACAGACAAAGTCAGAGGTGTTTGAAGACCTAATAACTTTGTTTACATTACCAATCTACTCCTAGTAATACATTTAGTAAAATTTATTCAGTTCAATTTTATCAGATTCTGACAGTGGAACACTTTTATTTTATTTTAAATCAAAATATCTTGTGCTCTGAGAACTGGGCCCTCTCATTCAACTGTAATTTCCTTCTTTTAATTTCACATAATTACTCTTCATTATGCTTTGTTACAATCAAATAATTTACTATAAAGTCTTGCTGTTAAGTATCGAATATTTGTACTTCCATCTTTATGGACAAACTAATCTATATCACATCATCAGTTTAGTAGAAACATGTTTCTCTCTAAATTTCCGTTTGCTTTGTGTTCTTCATCATATTACATATAGATTTTACAAAAGACATTAATGAAAAATATAGAGGAAAAAAGAAACTGGCTGGCAAGAGGTGTTAAAAGAAAAAACTATCTGAAGCTATTTTAATTTTTTATTTGAATCTGAGCATTTTTCAGAATGATGTCATCTCTTTAAATATGCTTTTCTTCCCAAAGATACTCATCCCTCTATTCAACTCAACATTTCTGTTTCTGCTTTTTAAAAATATTTCCAGATTCTCAGTATACTTGATAACAAGCAGGGAAAACAAACAAACAAAAAACAACATGCTGTGGTTTAACTGGCATGACTTAGGAGCTGTAGAGAGACTGTTATTTGCCTTTTCCACCTTATGATATCTGTGTGAATGCAGCCTAAAACTGCACTATTGTTTTTCTGGCAGCTATTGCGCATTGCAAATTGATGAATACTTTTCTGTCCACAGTTAATCCAATGTGTTTCTTGCACCATTATTACTTCCCAGGTTTGTATTCTTCATCAAATGAATGATGTCTGCCAAATATTATTATATGAGGGATGTTTTGAATGTTATGTCTATTTGATTATGTTGGTCCATGATGTCAAAGGTGGATGATGGTGGTATGGCAATAGAGGTTGAACCTTCCTGCCAATATTTCATTACATGTTGTTGCCTTGTGACAGATGGCAGCAGAGGAGCAGTCTGACATAATGGTGTCTGACATGGAAGTGTGTATGAAGCAGTGGTGTATCACTGAACTCCTCCATGCAGAAAAAATAGCACCCCCTGACATTCACTGATCCTTGCTGAATGTTTATGGAGACCAAACAGTGAATATTGATGCAGTGGGTTGTATGCTTCAGCACTGGGTTCAGTGTCAGTGAGTCACCCGCACTGGTGCAGATTTGAAGAGCAAGGCATGGAGGCTCTTGTTCAAAAAACATAGCTAACAGTGGTGACTGTTTTAAAAAACAGTGTTTTGTAGCTGAGAATTTGTTTTATCAAACAGTGTTATTGTGTTCTTTGTATCTATTGTAGTTTCCATGGAAATAAATTGGATGCATTATTTTCAGAGCAACCTATGTATATTATGACAATTTTAATTTGTCTTTTTTGTTTATACAGATACAGAACACAGCCCTTTTTATCTATTTCTCCTCGGCCTCAGGGGTGTTTAAACTTCTTCCAGTCTTTGAATTTCCCAATAGACCTGCTACTTATGAGTTGACAAAAATAATGAATAACTTTCATTGATTATCAATATTATTTGTTCTGCATTAGACTTTCTACAGCTCAGTGCATTCCATTCATCTTTACTTTGTGTTTATTGTAGTTTTGATCACTTTTTAGATCTCAAATCAGTCTCTCTTTTCCAACTTAACTACATTCTTCAGAGGTCAGTATTGGAGCCCATTTTGTTTAACATATTTGTTGATAATTTCTATGAGAGAATTGAGTGCATCATCAGTAAGTTTACCGGTGACACCAATTTGGGAGGAAGTGTCTATCTGCCTGAGCATAGGGAGGCCGTACAGAGGGACCTGGATAGGCTGGATAGTTGGGCTGAGGCCAATGGGATGAAGTTCAACAGGACCAAGTGCTGAGTCCTGTACTTTGGTCACAACAACCCCAGGGAACACTACAGGCTAAGGGCAGAGTGGCAGAAGGATGTACAGAGGAAAAAGATTTGGGGGCATTGGTCAACACTCCACTGAACAGCAGTGTGCCCAGGTAGCCAAGAAGGCCAATGGCATCCTGGGTTGTACTAGAAACAGCATTGCTTCCAGGAGCAGGGAGGTAATTACTGTTCTCGTCTCTGGTGAGGCTGCCCCTTGAGTACTGTGTTTAGTTTTGAGCCCCTCCCTACAAAAAAGAGACTGATGCCCTCAAGCATGTCCAGAGAATGGTAACAAAGCTGTGTAGGGTCTGGATCACAAGTCTTATGAGGAGTAGCTGAAAGAACTGGGATTGCTCAGAAGAGGAGAAGAGGAGACTCAGGGGAGACCTTACTGCTGTCTACAACTCCCTGAAAGGAGGTTGTGGTGAGGTGGGGGTCAGCCTCTTCTGCTGTGTAACTAGCAATAGGATGAGAGATAATGCTCTCAAGTTGTGCCAGGGGAAGTTCAGGTTGGATATTAAGTGGAATTTCTTCTCAAAAAGAGGGATGAAGTATCGGAACAGGCTGCCCAGGCTGGTGGTAGAGCCAATATCCCTGGAGGTATTTAAGGAAAGAGTAGATGAAGTACTTAGGGATGTAGTTTATTGGGCAATAGTGGTGGTAGGTGGACATTTGGACTGCATGATCTCAGGGGTCTTTTCCAACCTTAATGAGTTTATGATTCTGTGATTCTAAATTTAATTCTTATTTCTATCAAATTCTGATTACAAATATTAGCTATCTCTCATCAACCAATTTTGCAATTTGATTACAAGAAGTAAAGAAAGAAAGGAAAAAAAAAAGAATTAGTTTATTTGGAAAGCTGTATGTTTGAGACTGATCTAGTTTTTAAGGTATATTTTCTTATGCACTGGTACTATTGCGGAGATTCTCATTTCTGTCAATTGGAATATACACACAATTTCCGCTAATTGCATTGAGCATAAACTATGGCCTGTAAGGGTCTATCTCTGCTTTCCAACATGACATTCAACACATATTGTCTACAAACAGCCTCTTGTAACTGATGTCTTTGGAGATTTTAAATGGTAAGGAGGCCCTTTGCTGGTTTTCGAGACAACACATGAATTGTGCTAATGTGAATATGCAGAAGTACATTTAAGTACAGAAATTTCAGCATTTCAGTGTTATTTTGTGCACTTATCTGACAATTCACAGATGTTCCATAAGCTAGACAAGTTTCTGAGTGCACAACAGTAATTTGAATTGGTGGCCTACCAAAAAAAGATATGAGATTTATCAAGATTTACCTTTCTGCAAAGGAATGGGCTTATCCTCTCCCACCCCTTTTTTTCAGTACCAACTGTCAATTTCAGAGTAAAGCTGAAACAATTTTTTTTTGTTGAGCATCTAAGCACACACTGCTTTCAAATGGAATCCTGCTATAGAGTATGGGATTTTCACTCTCAACTTCCCTTGAGAAAGGCGGGAATCAGAAGCAATGTTTCAAGAAGCTGCTCTTGTCTTTGAACAGAAAAATGTAGGTGTTCAAAAAAGTAGCATAATCACTGAAAAAGAGTTGCATTCGTATCAAAATTGTGATACAAACATGAAAGTTTGACTTTGCTCTCAGCTGCTAATGTCCTGGGAGACTAAGTCTTTGCCTGTGATATTCCTTTGGAAGTGCTGATGTCATTCTGGAGAATATTTTCCTCCTACACAACATAGTGAAGGAAAGAAACTGTTTTGTGCAGGGCAGTAAGTGATCGCCTGATCTTGGTCCCATGCTGACAACTGATACACCTTCAAGCATTTTAATCTGCTGACTGTGTGCCAACACCTTCCACTATCTAAATGCGGGACACATCTGCTTATGGGTGTGTATGTGACAAAAACTCTAGTCGCAGTAATTGAGTAAGATAGTGTTGCTAAAGAGCTTATAATGGAATTTCTTTTTAGAGAGAATTTCATCAATAATTAAAAATCCCACCTGTCCACAGTCCCTTCTTTTAAGTATTCTGGATGTCTCTTGTCCCACAGAATACCGATATATTAAGTTACTGCTTGTGCCTTAATTTGAAGATTAATTAATTGTTGCCATTGTGTGCAATCTCATTAGGAACACTGTAGAAAAAATAATAACAAAGTCTGAATACAAATTCTAAAATATTAGTGGTTAAGTTCTTAGTTGAAGTTGAGAGCAGCATTATTTAGCAAGACTGTGCTGATATCATCCACTATACTAGCAATAATCACTTTGTACAATATGCAAGCTACATACATTCAGAAACAAGGATCCAATATGATGTAATGTGTTTCAAAGCCTGAACAGATGCTGTGCTATCATTTTCCTAGATGAAATTCTTCCAGCTTGTCTTTTCCTATACCACTTAAAGCACACAAAGACTGGATGTTGGCATGAATGATAGAAAGATCTTGTGATGACCCTTTGCACCTGAGAGAATTTTCCACCAGACAATATTTGAATGATTTTTAAAACAGATGTGCAAGTCTTAAAACCCTCATCCAAACTGCCTGAGATAGAGAAGAAAAATGAATTAAAATATAGATTGAGAATGTCTTTTGATATTAAAAATCATTTTCTGAGGAACATTTTAGAGCAATTTTCTGTCTTATGCATTTTATCTTGCCACTTTCCCCATTGACTATTATTTCTCTGGCTCTCAGGTGGATATATCCTAAATAACATTCTGGAGGATATTAAGCCATGCAAGAGTAAGTAAGAGCTCCAGGAAACTACTGCAGCTTAATCTGCCTCATTCTACTTCAGATTAAAATGTGGTATTAAAATGTGGCTGTGGTATTTAGTTTTCAGCAATCTTACCTCAAATTTGTTCCTCCAACTTATACAAACTTTCTATCATTTCCATTCGGTAACCTATATAAAATTCCACATACAACTGCTTGATGCCCACATTTTTTTGCAGACATCCTATCTTTACTTGTTAATGTTTCTAGATTTTTGTTTTTCCCTTTGTCCTTCCACCAGAGAAAAGGAAATGTATTTAATATTCCAGCCCACAGAAAATCTGCTGGTTTAGGATCTCAAAACACCTAAACACACGCTAAGATCTTTCAGTTATGCCACATATAAATATTCTTGCAATTTTAATAATCCAAATTTCAAATTCAGACAAATTTCAGTTGAACTCTACTTTTAAAAGCCCCAATATTAATAAAACTGCTTGTTGTGCATTTTTATATGTAAATTTTAAATTTTCCATTTTGCAAATGATATCTCTCTTAAGGTCTATAAAGTAGCATGATAGTTTTGCTGTGATTTGATATGTTATTTTGCTGTCATTTGTTACCTAGGTGAACATGTATATCGCAAAGCCTAAATTACTTTCATTTCAAATGATGTAGAACAGCAAAGAAACAAATGTATATCATTGTAGCACCGCATGAATCACATTTGAATGTATTTCAGTGGCTTTTTTTTTTTTTCTGTTGCAGCTATCCACACATGTAGTGATTACCTGTACCTGAATGTGAGTATGTCAAGACATCTAGGGAGGAATTTTCAGTGATCGTCATATACCCTTTGCTCTATCTCAGCAATATAGCATTTCTATGATATCTTGCATTCTCATCCTGAATACTTCAGAGAGGAAAAGTGAGCACTTTTGTACTTCCTGACCAGGACCTACAGCTGATTGGGCAGTCCACTCATTCCAGTTTTTATAGCAAGCTTTAGAGCAGGTACACTGAGGAAAATGGAAAAAATGAAGAGCAAATGAGAAGAAAGAAGAGCAAAAAAGGCATGGGAATCTTGCTGTGAGTCATTTACAACATATTGCATGCCACAGAAATCCTATATAACTAATTGGTTGGTCATGCGTCTTCTGAATTGCAGCAACACAAATGTTACGACTGTTGCTGATTCTTAGCTATTTCTGGAAGATAAAACTTTTCTGAAGTAATTCTGAACATTTCTTTGGCCTCTGAAACACTCAGAAGTGTACATCTAGCTGAACTGTACACACTGAAGTGGAATCAAATCAGGATTTTCCTACCTTCAACATGCCACTGGAGATGACTGAGTGAGATGGGTATGTCTTGATCTTTAGACAGAAGGTGAGATGTAATTCCCTCCCCACACTTCTCCATCTGTAGTCTGGATGAGCACTGTTACTGAGGGAACACTTTGGTATATACTTGCTTCCAGATTCTTTTCATAACTGAAAGTCCCAAGCATTACTTAGACACAGATAAAATATCAGCATTGTCTAAGCAGCCATCCACTGAAATATAAAACAGAAATGTTAAAAGGGAAACATTATCAAAGGAGCTTCTACCAGCAACAACTTGAAAAACAATGCTGCATGTGCACATTCTGCTACACAGTCGTATCTCCTTCCCCTGTCATGATGGGTAAAGAACCAATGCACCACAGCATCTTTCTCTTCTCAGAAGTTTTTCCCTGGACATTTGTGCTTCATGGCATGTATTGTCTCTATAAGTGTGCTTGAACACACTGTCCACAGTGATCCTAGATTATTTCACTTGGAGAAGGATCAGGTGTCTTCAAAACCACTGATGATTTTGTAAATACTGTTATTTACTTGAAGGTGGAACTATCTGACTTCAGATATTTAAAGCCATTTGCTCCCCATAAATTATAATAATGTATCTAAAGGGCCTCTTCATTTAAGCACTGGAGAGTGAAAGCTCTATTTAAATGACATGTCTGACTCTCCTTTAAAGTTTCTATTTGTTGCTGATCTCTCCCAGCTCCCACTGTTTATTCTGCTAAATAAGGTATAGAGCTAAAACCATATTCCACTCCATAGGCTTTTTCTAAGATTTCCACATGCAGCAGGAGGTAAACAGAAGAGTCAGATAAAAAGAATTACAATAAGATGTTGTTTATGCATTAGAATATGTGGAAGAACAGGAGAACAGGAGGAATATACTTAAAAGAAAGTAAAATTGAGCTCTACAAGAAATACATGATTCCCTAAATGGTTCTGTCAATCTAAATGTAGAAGATAAGTTCCCCTTACAAAGAAAAATGATATTTAGAAACATTTTTCTTTCACAATAAAATAAAATAACCTATGGGAGATGAAATGTTGCTGTAGAAAACGAGAACTCAGTTTGTGAGACATTACTGAGTGGGGTAATGTGAAATGCTTCTGTCCTCTTCCCAGAGTGCTATATCTCCCCATTATGCTCTTACAGTCTAGTTTGCCAAGTTAAGGCAGAAGGTATAAAATGGGATCCACAAAAGTGAACAGCAAGAAGAGTGTGTTCATTTTACAAGCTCTTACATCTTATACTATTGAACCTAATCCCTCAGCCTTTCCCATTTAGCCAAATCTTTTACAGAGGTTCAAGGAGGGACTTTTGCTGGCTCTCCAAGGTGCATCTAACTGTTTTCATCTACACTAAAACACCCAGTGCTCAGATGAATAATGTAAACCGTGTTTGTTGTTGTATTTGCAAAACTATGCTCAGAAAATCCTATAAAAGAATCATTCATTGTCAGATGAACAGTTTCTGAAAATTTGACTTCACAGAATTCTTCTAAATGTTGTCAGCTGTTCAATTTACAGCAAGAAAGTGCTCAACTCCCGGAAAAGAAATACTGATGACAGTAAAACCCACAATCTGATAAAAACCAAACTGTTTTTCCAACAGAACAAAATAAGATTGCTTTTCTTCTTGGATGGATGATAAAGAAGTTGGTCTCTGGGGCTTGCTACTTTTCAGAAAACATTGAAGTGTACATGGGCTTGTTTGGAAGATGGGCTTAGCTGTCTGTACCTTTTCTACTTGCCTCTACCTATTTGATCTGTCTTTGTGTATTTGTCTGCCTGTTTTCTCAAGAATTCTCAGGATTTTTCCTCAAAGAGCTCTGATGGAATGTGCTTTTTCCTAAGAAGCTACACAGAGCCTGGAAGAGGCACCCACTTATTTCAAAATTTCCCTTGAACCCCACAGTTCAGTTAAGGATATGCACAGCTAGAAAATCATCAAGCAAAAAAATCCACTGATCTGCATCTCTAAATGAGTTCGAAAATCTGGTTACATGTTACAGGAGAAGAGACATCTCTTGTGTCCTAGTTATTGGAATATGACTCTTCTGAGCTGTTACATCTCTGAAGAGATTTTGTCTTAAGTCCAATACTACTTTCTGGTTATCTGATGTAGCATATTACTTTGTGCTCTTATTATTCCTGCAAAACAGCTTTGGCACATTGTTGACCTGACTTCAAGGATTCTTACTGTTCAAGGGGTGGAGAAACCAGAAGCTACATATCATTCACTTGTTTCATCATGTGTGTGTATCATAGTACCACACTAGAAGAATAAGCGAGCTCAGAATATTTTGACAAGGAAGATGACTTCCAAGTGACTTTCTTAAATTAATCAATAGAATATGTTGTTTCCATCTTACTATTTCCTGATATTTCCTTTGTATTTCCTGATGTGTTCACAATGCCAAAGTCTCAGTCACTGGGATGTGTTTAAGATCATCTCATTTGCCCTCAGGCACTTAAAATTTTCTCTCATGTTAGTAGATATAAAAATTAGAAATGGAAGACTTGCAATGCTTGTAGATTATAGAATGGAATCTTTAAATAAAACTTTATTTTTCTGCAAAATAATATCTGCTATGCAGTTTAAAATGGTTCTTCAAATTCTTCAATATTAACACAAATTTCAGAGTATCATAACTACTATCTTTCAATTAAAAAATAGATTTTTCAAATTGTTGGGCCTTACATGGTATCTCTTGGTAACGTCAGTCAAATATCAGAATATATTTCTGTAGGAACAATTGGCTACACATAATACAGATGTGCTCTGCCAAAGAAACTGCCATCTAAAAGGTAGAACTGGATGAGAACAGATAGAACTATTTATTTAGAGCTGCAGTTATGATGTAGGACAAGTTCAGTTACTCAGAGAATTTGAGGCAATTCATATTTAAATTATGTCTACTGAAAACAATTATCAAAATTTTAAATCATTTTTATGTATTGATGCATTCTATATATGAGATAAAACTTCTTCAGTACAAAGATGAGCTTTACAATTAAATTTGAGCGTATTAAATACCAAATTTTTATGATCTTAGCAACTTTCAAAGAATCAAGTCTTAAAAGTATGACTGATCTGCTTCATTCTCTCTCTTTTTATTTTATTTTATTTTTTTTCCATTTTATTTTTAGCAGAGATGAGTTCTTTTAAAGGAGTCGGATATCTATTTTTTTATACTCCCATGTCATTGCAAATCCTGGTAGTTGAATCTAAAATTCTGTTGTGGGAATCCTGGTCTCTGTGAGGCCAATGGGGAAAAATGTCTTTGCTTTCCCTGGGCTTCAGACTTCATATGATGTCTTCAGCCAGCATGCAGCTTTTTAATAGAAACAAATAAATGCCTTATGAAGTAAATGAAGAAGAAATTAACCAATTATAAAAACACTATTGCCAGCATTGAGAATTTTATTTATTTATTTATTTATTCGTTTCATTTTGGTATTAGTTCACATATGAGAAGCTTATTAAAAGAACATTACATTTGCACAGTTTCTGGAAAGTTGCTCAGTGCCAGGATGAGATCTACATATACATATTCGGTCAGAAGTAATACTACATCTCAGTGCTGTGTTAACAAATATTCAGAACTCCTGGAGTTACAAGCCCAGCACGGTCTTGTTTTATGCAGGCCTATTTCTCTATAAAGACAATTTTAAACTTTAGAATTATTCAGGTGTTTATTCACAAACTGCAAATTCTGAATTTAAATTCTTTGAGTGCCTCAGTTCCTTGAAAAAAAAAAAAAGTCATTTTTTTCAGCTCATTTTTCGCTCTCTTATATGTGCATTATTGAAATTGCCAATCGCGTTGCAGTGATTGTGTTTTATTGGGCAGGCGCAGATTGTCTCCTAGAGTGGTACCCATCACTGGGGAAGCACTTCCATGTACTGCTGTAATATAAATTAATGAATAAAGAACAACTTGTTAGAGGAGCAAGATTTTTGAAGATAAGTAAAATATATCTTGTACAACTTGGAACTAAGCTCCAATTCATACAGCTATGTGGTACATATTTAAGGATCTTAAGACTTTTTAATGACTTTCCTAGAAGACACTGGTTGCACAACAAATCTGGAGGCCTACTTCCTGCACTAATTGTCAATGATGCCATCAACATTTGCTTTTAACAGTATGATAAGGCCTGCTTTTCTGCAAAATTTCATAAGCCAGAGACTTAATCAAAGTAAGGGTAATAAACAACTACTTATTATTTTAATTTAGTTTGAAATGTCTCAAAATCCACTAACGACATTTACATGTTTTTATGTTAAAATAAATTGTTGGAAATTTTGCTGTATTTCTCTGCATTTATTTCTGTTAAAAATAGAGTTTCCATGCAAATCTTAAATACAAATTAAAATCCAGGACAGATTCATTGAGCAATGTAATTATCAGTGTTCTGTTCAACTAATTGTCTCATGGAGACAACATTCAGAATTTACTCAGAATGGATCTCTTTGCAAAAGCTGAGAACCAGAATTAGGCATGAAACATTAACAAAAAATTAGATTGGGAATTATCTGTGCTTAATGGATATTTCTGAAATATTTGCAATACCATGTCTTCTAGAACAGTCCAGAAGATTACAGAAGATTGCCTGTAAACATGATCTTTTACATTTAGTTCCCTTTGCATGGTGTCTGAATAAGATTGTAAACATAGCAGGTCCCTGGTCATTTCTGGACAGAGGCTTGTGGACCCAGTACTGGTTTGGGCAGATAAAGTCAAGGAGAGTGCTCTTGAGTTAAAAGTATCTTTCCTGAGCCACTCTGAGTTTGTCAAAACAGAGATTTTGACAAAACCTGTTTGAGGGAGTTAGCAGATGGGAGCCTATCAGCCGTCACTGCAACTGTTTGACCTAATTCTGCCACCAGATGAAAGAACCAAACAAAAGAATAAACTTCCTCTGAGATCACTACATTGAAAGCACCAGAGAGAGATGACGGATACAGACAGAGAATGGGAGCCCTGATAAGGCTAGGAGGACCTGCACGACAGAGAAGAGATCCTTCAACATTTTTACAACATGAAAAGTGTTGATTTCTTAAGAGTAAAATCTCCTGAGAAGAGCTTGTCAGTAGCCAATTTTCTGCTTGGTAAAAAAGCATGGGAAAAGTTTGAAATTGTCAAAATATCCCATCTGAATTATTTATAAAGAAAGAAAGAAGTTGTTAAAAAGCAAGCTTTAATTCACACTTTAGGCAACTCGAAGAAAGAAAAAATACAGAAATCCAAATTTTTTTATTATTATTTTTTCTTTATTACACACAAAAATACTTTCACTGACGTGCCCCAGTAGGGTGGAATTTTTATTGTCTTCATTCCCCAGAAATATTGAACATCCTTCTTTCTTTTATCCCTAATGAGATTGGAAAAACATTTGGCCTCATGAATTCTCACAGGATCAGAAAATTCTTTGTCCTAGAAATCTGCAGATTAGAAGACAGACAAGCTGAGGTTGCTCTGTGAGGAGGCAGTGATATTTTTCAGTGTCAGAGTTTATTTGTAACAAGGCAGTAGATATGGTAACAGTTGTATTTATTGGGCTTTCAGGCAGAGAGATAGATGTAGATAGATACAGGTAGTTATCACATTATTTTCCAACTTTTACAAAAATGGGATATATTTCATACAGCTTTCTTTACAAATAGCGCAGAGAAGGTATGGTTCACACCCTGAAGAATTGGGACATTCATTTCAAAACACACTGAACAGGAAATTTTACATAAAGTAACGCCAAGAGTTCAGTCTCAAAGCAGACTTGAGTGGTTCTGTTTGCTTGTTTGCACGTATTATTGGAAAGAAGGTTTTCATCATTTTCTTCTTTCTTAGGCTAGCAGTCACTGACAAAACTTCACGGAAGGGTTTGTTAGGAGGGATTTGCCTCACGGGGATGCAAGCTGATAAGAAAACAAGGGAAGGAGTGCATACAGGGTCGAACAGCCCTAAGATGACAAAAGAACTGAAACAAGGGACAGGAGAGGGAGGGAGGGGAGAGGAGAGGAAGGGAGAAGGGAGGGGAGGAGAGGAGAGGAGAGGAGAGGAGAGGAGAGGAGAGGAGAGGAGAGGAGAGGAGAGGAGAGGAGAGGAGAGGAGAGGAGAGGAGAGGAGAGGAGAGGAGAGGAGAGGAGAGGAGAGGAGAGGAGAGGAGAGGAGAGGAGAGGAGAGGAGAGGAGAGGAGAGGAGAGGAGAGGAGAGGAGAGGAGAGGAGAGGAGAGGAGAGGAGAGGAGGCAGGACAGTAGGCACACTGCATAGGTACTAACAGAAGATGCTACTTGGGAATGAGGAAGCTATTTTTATTCTTCTGCTCCCCCGCTATTTACTGGACTGGCTTTTCATGCAACTGTTTTCTTGAACTATAAAATCCCATACTCTTCTTATCCCCAAGAACATTATTTAATCTGCTCTTTACAGTAACAAGCACATACGTCCCTTCAGTGTAATTCAGACAGACATTTTGTAATCCAAAACACACCAGAAATAATGCTTCCTGCACCCCTGCATTCAAGAGTCATCTTTTGTGTAATTATGAAGAAACACTACTGGAAACAAATAGAAAAGTGTAATAATCATTTTGCTACCCATGATTTACATGGAGAGTACCCTGACAGAACAACAGCATTACTAATTTTAATGATCCAAGTAACCTTCCCTTTCAGGCCGAGCTCCATCTCCCTGCACCCAACTGTAAGAGAGATATCTAAGAAAATCACCTATTACTTGTCACTCCAGAGCAGTGAGAAGCCTGTATTTGGCTGCTGGTATCTCTCTGACAACCTCCCAGACTACACAAATTGGTGAGCACTGCGTTAATTCAACCTGTCATCAGCTCTCCTTTCTACCACTGTAATACAAAAAGATAAAGTACTTGTGATCTCTTGCAGGAAGACACTACTCTGGGAAAGATCTCTCCAGGTAGATGGGGTTCCAGGTCTGTGGACACCCAGTTATGCAGGTAGTGGCAGCACACCAGGACCTTCCCATAAGCTAACCTGACAGCCACGTGGAAAAGTGAGAATGGTTCAACTGTATGCTGATTCTATCTTGTACAGAGGGTGAGTAACCAGGGGAGGTTCAGATTGGATATGAGGAAAAATTTCTTCTCCAAAAGAGCAGTGAAGCACTGGCACAGGCTTCCCAGGGAGGTGGTGGAGTCACTGTCCCTGGAAGTGTTTAAGAATCGTGTAGGTGTGCCATTGAGGGACATGGGTTAGTGGGCATGGTGTAGATGGACTGACAGTTGGACTGGATGACCTTAGTGGTCTTTCAAGCCTTAATGATTCTATGATTCTATGATTCTGTGTTGCAAGACATGCAGTCAACCTTGTACACTGATGTGGAGTAATTGACAGGCGCTGTGGCATGAATGTGGGAGGCTCTAGTAACGCCAAGCCTTTGTACCAAGGTGATGAGACTTGTGCTGGCATGGGGATACAACTCAAAACCACAACAAGGCTGTTGTAAAGGCATGGGAAAAGGTGACTGCACACTTCATCTCCCAGCTACTACATGCTTTCTCAAGATCATTTGCTACTGTTTTCTCACTGCAGATTGTTCTCTCCAGAGTGCTACGCAACACATCCTCTATCCCTCAACATACTCACTTCTGGATCCTTTTTCATGGTGTTATTTTTTTTTTTTCCTGTTTTTAAGAAATACAATTCACAGGAAAAAAAAATCTGTTTAAAGGATAGAGGCTGCAAGACTGGGTCAGAATGTTTGTTTCTGACTAGGGGATTGTTAAGCACAGAGCACTGCGAACATGGTTGTCAACAGACCATCATGGGCTCAGGGTTAGCTTATGCCAAAGCAGCACAAAATTAGCATTATGCTAGAAAAAGGCATCTTTTCTCAGGTTATTTCATATCCATATATTTGTTCATCACTATGCAATGCAAAGTAACAGGATGACTAGCATTTGAGGAAAAATACACTATTTTCAGATCAGATACCAGCTGTCAAGTTAGATAGAGAATACTGCATCAGGAATTTTACAGCCCAGTTCACAAAAATTTTATGTGTCTATAATTCACATTTTTGTGTGAAATAGTTGCTTGAATATGCCATGCACGGTGTGCCCAGTAAGTACATGCATAAAGACCAGTCAAGGATTGTCTTGGGTCAAAGAACTGTCAAATGCATTCTAAAAAGTAGAAATAAATGATGGCAAAATGCCTCTTATTGCACTGGTGAAGGTCTGTATGTATGTTATTAAATTGAATTTAAATAGATTTCTCTTATATATTAAAAAAATACATACATGTATACATACATTTTTTTTCTGTTTTAATTCTCTCTCTCTATATATATCATTAAATGAAATGAAACAACTGACAGAAAGGTTAATCCATTTTAAGAGTCCTAGGCCTTAGGACCAGATCTTTTGTTCCCCCCGTATTGTCTCTGGCACTTTTCAGGTCAAAGGCTCTCACATAACATGCTTCTCCATTAAGCCCCAAATACAATCTAAACGCTGTGACGATATTTAAGAAGTTGTTTAAGGAAGTTATTTCTTAGTCAAACTGATAAAAAAGCATTTGACCAAAAACAATGATGCCAACCTCAGAGAACCTCAGTTACTTTCCATTATTTCTTTGTGTGTGTGAAAAGACATTCAGATTATAATATACAAGTTTGCAACTGGTTCAGATCCAGGAAATTATATATTCCTTCCAGTGACCCCTGATGAGTCTTTGAATTTAGATCATAAATAGGTTGAACTCAAAATTATAAATACATTTTGAATGCATTAGGCAGGAAGTAAATTAATAATAAAGATTTTACGCTGCATGTGATCTTTTTTGCTATAGCCATAGCATGCACTCACAGCTACAGTAAAAATGCTGTACCAACCTATTTGCAACTGAATAGTATTAACCTCGTCTGAAAAACAATGGTTCTAACAAAACTGACCGTAGAGCAAGCAGTCAGCATTTTCAAGTCAAGAGTTCCCAGAATTACCCTATTTTGGATGTTGTGTTTGTAGAATAAGAACAAAAATGCAGAGATATCTTCTGAGTTCTGATAAAGGTAGAGATAACAGATCAGCCAACTCAGCCTCACTGAAGATAGAACTATAATCATGCATTCAACTAAACTTGAAATTGGCATCTCAGAAGGCCAGCCAGTTTCATAGATTTCAATATGTCCATGTATATTTTAATTTCAGTCACTCCAATATGCAAATACTGGCTTGCTACACTCTGTCCTGTTTTCAGGTCACTGCTGTGGGCCAACCTTTGCCCCATGAAGCCGTCTTTTGGCCTAACGTCCCTGAGCTTTCAGTTGGCTGCTCAGAAAAATCTACCTGCCCTTCAAGCCTCAAATATGCAATTCAGAAACATGAGCACAAATACACAAATAGAGGAATGTTACCAGAAAGTAAAAAGGAAACTTTTTTTTTTTTTTTGAAAATAAAAGATACACTGCTTATTTTAATATTAAGATTGTCACCTATAATAAACTTTTTTTGCCTCTTTTTTTTTTTTTTTAACTGGATCATCTATAGATGACAAAAGTGAGATAACTGGAAATATATTAACTCATTCTTGATAGAGATAACTCCTACAGTCGCAGGATGGTAATGGTGGCAGCTCTGTGCTCAGATCTGCTGAGCACTGAGAACTGTGGGTCTAGTCCAGCAAAACCCATACTCAGGAAGAAAAGGCCCTCTGACTTCCCTTAGAGCATGCATGTGTTTAAAGTGCTTTCTTGGAGAGCAGCCACAGTACTTAGCATCTTACAGGACTGGCATGTTCTTCTCTTCAGGAAGAGCATGACACAATCCTCTTAATTTGAATCTTAATATTAGCCTATGTCAAATCAGACTAGCCCGACTGAAGTGAACAGAGCTTTCCAGGTTTTATTACCAGCTGCAAGACTGGGTCATTGCATCAGCCCACTTGATGCTAAAAATCTACCCAACTCCAAGCTCAGTTAATTGAATGCAGAATACTCAATGCATTTTCTCTCGCCTTTTTCCTTTTTTCTTTTCTTTTTGGCAAAATGCCCTTATTATTTTGTATCCTGAAGCATTACAGCCTAATAAGGAGAGCAAATGGAGGAGGAGATGGAAAAGGAGTTTGTTTGTACTTCACTCTCCATTGGCCATTATGTTTAAATCTATTATGCAGTTTACCTGATGTTGTGTTCAGAGCAACTGAATGCTGAAGTTCTTTGTAATACTGACAATTTCTTAACACAGCTTAAATTTAAACCCTTTATTAGTCCATAGAAGGCTGATCACAAAACAATAGTAGCTCTGGGAGAGTAATTATTTCTGTTCCATTGTCTGGGATGTTAGCGCTTGCGATTAGTTACACTATACAGTACTTAACAGCTAACCAGCCTCACCATGGTTAACAATACATGAGATTTTCCCTGTCCCAGCAGCACTCAAAGTACTCTTGAAATGCTGGCTCTGTCTTTAATCTTGTTATTCACAAATACCTCCAATTTTCTGGGGTGTGTGTGAAAACTACTGTACTGCCAGCAGCTTAGAACACCATGCGGCAGGCTCTGCTGGGAAGAGATCTCTGTAAAATGGATGCATGAAGCTGTGGGTTGTAAGCCATTAAGCTTTCTCAGTACGCTTCTAATGAGCTTATGATAGCCTCGCAAAATGACTGTTTTTACTGCAGCCTAGTAAATTACAGTATGTACAAATTAAATCAGTGGGACCCAATGCAAGCTGTTCCTCATCAGGTTCAACACTTCTTTTAAGAAGTGAAAAATTATGACATACTGGAATAGCTATATGTTTCAGTCCTGTCATACGCTGGAAGTGTAGTGTACTTAGCTAATTTCTACAATTATCTGTATAACACTTCTCATTGTGTCCCACAGAAACCAAGTACTTCCTCTTGCGCTGCTCCTCTATGCAACTACGTGTTTCAAAATCAGTTGTAATGTGAATGAATAAATTTGTCTCAGCTGTTAAGAGTTAAACGCCAACAAAATAGCTCGCTGAGATCTCGATCCTTCTCCCACAGAGGCCAGTGGCAAAATCCCAACTGATTTTTTGATCACTTGTAACCTTCTGTATTACATTAAAACTGCTTTCATATATTACCCCCTTGGCAGTCATAAGGCATCATTAAAAATGTTCATAGATGTTATTGCCATATCTTCACATATTGCTTAAATTCCTTTCTTACACCAATTTTACTCTGGTGTAGCCTGAATAGATTAGCTCCTGGTGTTTATCACTCAAAGTGACACAACTATGAAAGAAACCTTTTGAGGAGTTGGTGTATGTACTGAATGAAAACATGGCTCCATGTCTCTATATCTTTCTCTAGCTGTCTCCCCACTTCTCTTTAACTACCGTGGCACCTCAACTACATTAATTACAGTTTGCTAAGCAGCGTGTACTTTTCCAAAGTTGCTACTACCTTAAGCACCACTGGAACTGGAACTGACTTGGCTCAGCAGAACACAGTAGAGCCACACCAATTTATGTTGCCCGAAGTCAGCTTTGGGTTTTGTTTTGAACACTGAGCAGGCTATATGGCAGCAGTATGTAAATTCCTCAGAAAGCATCTTAAGGTGATATTAATACTCTATAAACACGCTAAGCATTTGTTCAGATTGCACAGAAAACATTTTTTAAGAAAGTTTTTACTACAAAGGCTGAGTAATAATCAACAAAGGTCCTAAGGAGGTGGTGCAGTGTAGACATGCTGGTGGTTCAGAGAGGCTTTCCAAATGGTGACCCTCAGAAGCATGTCCCAGGCCCTAGAGCTGGGACTTTGCTTCAGCTTGATCCCATGCATGCAGAAAGGCAGACTGGTTGCACAGTTCCTCTTTTCAGAACCATGCTCTGGCTTCCAAGGGAGGAAATAGGGTGCCTCAGGCAGGAAGGAGAGCTGACAAGTTTGTGTGGGAGCCAGGGGTAGTAAATGGCTGAAGAACAAGCCTTCACTCTAGATGTGTTCACCGCAGGACCATATAGCATACCGCTTCTTACCTTCTTTTTGACAAAACATGTAGAAAAGTGTGGGATATATAAAAATGTCAGTACCCTGACTTGGCAGCTTTTCTGTTCTGGTTCTACTGATTCTACTGATAGAAATAACCATAGTGATAAAAAAGAAAGATCATTGCATTTCATTACAGATTTGAAGGTTTGGTTTCTTTCTAATTCAAAGTAAAGCCCATGTTTTCAGAGCTTTCAGGCTGAGGAAATGAGATCCTAATGCTAAGTCTTCCATCCAAGTCACCTCTTGGCACTCTCAACTCTGCTGCAGTTTAGCTGGTTGGTTACACAGGAGCAGAGCGGAGGGAAACAAGGTGAATTTCTAACAGACACTTGATCTTCAGGAAGTGTGGTGAAGGCGTCTGGATTCTGGCTGAAGGTCTTCTGACTTGAAAGTTTTCAAAATCAGCCAATATCTCCAAAGCAAAAAGTTTTAAGGGAATTGATGACCATTTTGAATGATAGTGTGAGGTGATGAGATTTTGAAACCAGATCAGCATAAGCAACTTCAAGCATCTGACTAGCATTAACAGATCCCTTTATCTACCTGAAGTCATGAAATTTTGACATTATAAATGGAATACTGTGCTTTGCCTTTTTGCTTTCAAGCCTTCTGCTTTCCATTTTTGAGCTTTACCTAAAATTTCCAGTTTGAACCTACCTTTGAAAAGCTGAGGTATTCACATAGTCTTCATATATTCAAGTAGGTACAACATCAAGAAAAACAACAAAGGATATTTATCCTTAAATATCCCTAAGCCTGTCTAAAAAAAAAAAAAAAAAAAAAGTACATTGGAAAGAGAGAGCAACTATGTTGTGAATATTTGATTAAAGCAGTACTGACTGCAGTGAAAGATGAAGAGAAAATGGCTGTTACTTTCTTTGCCATGTCACTGCTACACTCAACATTAAAACATGTACACAGAGCTGGAAAGAAAGCAATTTAATTATGTAAACAAACAAACAACAACAACAACCCCTACCTATTTCTAGTAGTATAAATCCTGAATTAATTAGTGATATGAAGATTCATTTGAGGTGATTTTGTGAGTAGTTAGGAAAACTTGGCATAATATCACTTCCCCCTCCTATTGAAATTACAGCACATTTCAACAATTGTATTGCAGCTGGCAGCAGTATTTGGAGAAGCCTTCTCACATCCACAGTATTAAGCCAATGGAACATATTAGATTTGTGCATTTTTCATTTGCATATTGATCTGAATACAAGTAATAATATTAGCATATCAACTACCGCATGCTTGTTTTATGTACGACAGCTGCTCCAAAATTAATGCTTCCTATTTTATTATGCTGGCCCACTACATTTATGTGCAGAAAACAAAGTAGTTTGCTTTCCTCCTTTTATTTGTAAACAGATCTTTCTCTCCACTACTGGGCTGTACCTGCCATTAACTGAGCCCTGAGAGATCCTTTCCTCCATCACATATAATAGGATGTTATGTAGTAGTGAATCAGTAATTAACACCTCCCTCCCTCCTTCCCTCCCTCCCTCCCTCCCTTCCTTCCTTCCTTCCTTCCTTCCTCCCTTCCTTCCTTCCTTCCTTCCTTCCTTCCTTCCTTCCTTCCTTCCTTCCTTCCTTCCTTCCTTCCTTCATCTCTTCTTTCCTTTCTTCCTCTCTTCCTCCCATTGTCCCTTCTTTCTCTAAGGAGACCTGTTTTAAAACCTGGCATCATATACCATGCATATGTGAAACATCAGAGATGATTAGTACAGACAAGAGATCGGAAAACCATGAAGCATTTTTGAAACCCTGATAGGAAGTGACTCTTCCTGGCTGTTGATTTATTGATGCTGACAACACTGTTTTTTTCTCATTTTTAAGAAGCTGAAAGTATCTTGGTACTTTGAAAAATACTGAAGTCAAGTAAATAATGGAAAAAAATAACTCTGTAGGACTGAATATCCCTGCTCCTGAAAGAACTGTGTGTATCATTAAAAAAAAAAAAAAAAAAAAGGTGAAAAAGAAATATAGGAAAAGAAAAAATAAAAGGTTAAAAATGAAAGGCTTTCAGAGATGCCTCTGAATAGTATAATTTATATAAAAATAGTATAATTTTCAGATGCTTACAAAAATCCAGCCCAGAAGCTATTTTTTTCTTTAAACCAGAGCCAGTGTTACTCAACCTCTGTTAAGTCAAGGTCTAGAAATAACACCATATTTTCAAAAGCTGTATTCCAATATCCATCCACCAATAAACTGGCTAATGAGATCGTTTTACTTGAAAGTGTCTGCAGAAAGCTGAAGACGTGGAGTGGTTATATTAAAAGTTTTCTAGTTGCCCTCCCCCCCCCGCCCCTTTTTTTAATTTTTAGTAGACCTTTAAAAGTCATGTACAGACTGGAAGGATGTTCCAGTGTCTTCTTGTTGAAGAACCATTTCCAGATACCTAACCTGAACCTCCTCTGCTGCAGCTTCATGCCATTTTCTCTGGTTCTTTCACTGGTCACTTAGAAAAAAGAGATCAGAAGCATGCATGCTTTTAAGAAGACTTCCTCTGGCTTCCTGTTGGTGACCACACATGCATTATCGTTTCACATCCAGTGACCTTAGAGGCTCAGGCTCCAGCTACACCAATAAACTAAGGAGTCCCAAGACACTGGGACTCAATAAACATTTCTGAATTTTTAGAGTACCTAGCACTGTGTCGGTCCTGATATACTAGGGTGCCTCCAGTGCTTTTCAGACACATCCTGGGAGTTGGCATGTTCAGGGCAGCTTGCATTCACTCTGCTATGGATTACAAGAGGTTTGCTCAATGTGGAAGTAAATCTTTGAACAGGTAGACCTTTAAATATGGAGGCAGCCATCTGGTCTCCACATATGCCTTGTGATTAGAAGAGCTTTAAGAGTGTACATATAGCAGTATATGTTCTGTCTACGTTTCTGTGAAAACTTTTGTAAGACATTTTGATAGTAATAGACTTTTCTGATATTTTTGTTCAGATGTCTGATAAACGTACTCAGATATTTCCCATAGCCAAGGAACCTAGCTAAGGTTTTGTTTACTCAATTACATAAATATTTTGGGAGTAGGTAAAATTCTATATCTTGAAACCCAGTTACAGCAGCAGGTCTTCAGCTTTCCCAGTTCTTCACAAATGTTTTCTTTAATGGTGAAAGCCAGAGAAATTTCTGGTTTATTTTCTACCTTGCTGTTAAAGACTCTAGAAAAAAATGCCATTCAAATCAGTGACTGAAATCCAGTTGTCTTCACTGGGTTGATGATTTTGTGCATACAGCCAAAGCTGCTTAGAGAGCCAGATTCTCAGCTGGTGTCCATTGACTTTCATGGAGATAGGCCAGGTTGCATCAGCTGGAGAGTTTGCCAGAGATGTTGACAAAGAGGCACAGATGAAAAAGAGTCAGCTATGCAAGGCTTACAGTTAACTTGGCACATTGAAATGTATCTGAAGCACCACTACAAGGGATACAGTTAATGCAAAGTACAACAGGGAAATAAAGCAATTCAGAAGCGGAATGGGTCAAACCGTCTTAGAAAGCATAATGATATGTCAGGCTGAGATTTCTCCACATGGAGGCCACGGTCAGGATGACATAGTTCCACCTCAAAAGGTTGTCTTTAAATTCCCTCCTTTCTTTCTGCTGTAAGATTAATTCCTCTGGCAGCCAAACCAAGAAAACTGCACACCTCCTGAGACAAACTCTCAACAGCACAACACCACCACTTCAGTGATAGAAACTTCACATCTAAACCCATAGCATCTTTTTTTTATCTGCTGAAGAGCAGAGCATGGCCCAGGGGCTCCTTGCTTGTGTGAGTAGCTCCAAGATCCAGTTGCAAAATTTCCATGTACACCATTTCTTTGTACTTGCTGTAATGAAGGAAGAATTGGAGTAAAACAAAAACTATAGATGAAATAGTTAATAAATAGCCAAGTATGTAGGCTGCTCCAAAAGTAATACCTCTTATTTATTTTCATGGAAACTAAAACAGACACAAAGAACACAATAACAGTATTCTATAAAACAAATTCTCAGTTACAAAACACTGTTTTTCAATATAGTCATCACCATTAGCTGTGCATTTCACCATCAATGAAAAAGAGTCTGCATGCTTCACTCTTACAAATCTGAATCAGCGGGGGTGACCCACTGTTTCATAGCTTCTATGATGGTGCTGTTTCTAGGAAAATGTCTGACAAACACATATGCAGTGTTCTTTCTGTTCCTGTTTCAGAATTCATGGGACACACCTGACACAAACTTTTCAATATTCCAGTGTTGCCACCATCATTTCCAACACACTGAAGCTGATATTCAGCTCTGTACAGCTCTGTAGTTCCCTGGCTGTAACCCACTGATTTCTGCAGATGAGTTGATCATGACACCCTTCATCTTGGGGAAAGACAGCTGTGCATGGCTTTCTGGAACATCTCTGTTCTTTCACATTGCTGTCTCCTCTGCTGAAATGCACCACCCACTGCCTCACTGTGCTCCCATCCACTGTTTGGTGTCCATAAATGTTCAGAAAATATTAATGGATGTCGATTCATTCATGCCTTCTATTTATTTCCATGGAAACTGCAAGTGTCAGTGGGTGCCATTTTTTTCCACATGGACGAATTCAAAGATACCTCTTTGCTTCCTATGCACTTTCATGTCAGATGCCATTTGGTCAGACTGTCCCTGTGGTGCCATCTGTCACACAGCAACAGAAGGGAATGGGATATTGGAGGTAGGATTCAACTTCTACTGCCATACTACCAACAACTCCCTCTGATGTCATGGGCCAACATCATATAACAGGACGCATTACTTTTGGAGCAGCCCTCATAAATACGTAGTTGAATTATCTACCTTCAACAAACTAATTTCTCACTGGCGCTTCCTGTAACATTGTTAGTGATATTGTATTATAAGAGCATAATCTTTCAGCTTTTATGTATCAACTACTTTTTAATTTTCTTCCAAAATATACGAATGAATATCAGAAAGGATTAATATTGTATAATATTGTATTGAGTTATACCCTGAAAAAATGATATATTTTACTTTAGATGAGAAATTAGATAAAAAGTGCAATGAATATTGTATTGAAGATATATATGAGTTTGACTATAGTATAAAATTTCCAATACCATAAGCACAGAAGTCTTTCTGATGTTGTACTGATCCTATTCAAATCCAGTCAAACGGAATCTTGCGCAGAGTAAAAACAATCATAGTACAGAGCATATGACAGCCTACTTGTTGGGACAGGGCAGAGATCTTTGCTGAAAGTGAAAAGTAACTAAAAGTAACTGAAGCATAATTTCTAGCAGTTTCTGTCAAGACAGCTGATGCTGACAATTTGCAAACACAATACTGAGAAAATGGGTATTGGTCCCTTCCACTGTGCCTTTGTCTTGAGTTTACTTCAAAGAAAAAATATATGGTAGCTTTGACTTTATCAATGAAGCTATGGTTGTTAATATTATTATCACTTAATGTATTGCTCTGTTTATTTGCATACATAATGAAACAGAAATTGAAATTACCTTTCAGTGAAAACAGAAAGACTTCTAAACATTGTGCCATGTAATACATAGAATGGGGCTGAGTGCTCTCCTTTTCCACTCATTATGTATCTGTTCTGCTTATGGAGTGCCTGCTGTAAAAATAGTAGCTATATATAAGATTTATTGTGCCTATGCTACAAATTACAGTTGGTGACAGACCAGTTATGTTACACATGCTAGAACTGCTTTATCATGTTGAAACTTCAAGACCATCAAAGAGCTGTACTGATACTAACTCTAAACCCCACAGTTTTCTATAGACATTATGAACTATATCACAAGAGATCAATTCATTCCTCCCCTCCACACAGCCAAAGAAGGAATTGAGAGCCACAAACACTTTTTTGAAACATATCCTTAGATATGGTTTTGGGATGATTCCTGAACTCAGCATGCTGTAAACAACTCAAAACTTCTGAAATTTTGTATTCATCATTTTAGGCAGACAAAATGTAGATCCATGTGCATGGGTTAAGGACACAAGTTGTTCAAGGTCACGTCAGCAGTCAGTGAGTCAGTGATAGGGCATTTCAGAACTGGAGAAACCAGAGATCTTGACTTTGTAGATCATAATGTGTCTATGTTCTTGCTCTCACAACACATTTATTTATGTTCTGTATTTTATTTTATTTTATTTTATTTTATTTTATTTTATTTTATTTTATTTTATTTTATTATTGCTGAAGAAGAATAGAACCTGAAGTTTAAACACTTTGTGAAATTACCAAGTCACCAATAGGCCATGATACACAAACTGCTTGTGAGTATTCTTAGTAATGCTTTATACTTTCTGAGAAATACGTACATAAAAACATGAGCTGTTCTGAATCACCAAGAACATAAAAGTATTGCTGAGCAACAGTACTTAGCTGCAATTAAGTGCCAAGCTACCCATTTCAGAAAGCTCAGTTTCTTAACTGCTTGACAATGCTTTTTGGGCTAAAAAATGGGAATAACTAATTTTCTGGATATATTTGAAGCCCCTTTATAAGAACTTTCTCAGATCTGATAGTGATTTCATGTTGATTTCCCAGCTGTGTAATTCCATTCACTTCTGTAGAAGGCTTAATGATTTACACCAGCATAAATGAAAACACAGTCAAGTTCCTCATTTTCAAGATGGAAATCATAGTTATTCTCCCTTTGAGTAATGTAAGGATTAATTAGTATTAGTCAATGATCATGAAGTGTTTCAAAAGAAAACATAATCGTAACTATGACAAATATTATTACTTGTGAGATGAAAATTCATTCTGAATCACATAATTCAGGTCAGTGTTTTGAGAAATTTGAAAAGGTGCACGCCAAACTTCTTGATCATGGAGATTTACAACCTTGTGAGATTTTGTAACACTGAAATAATATTAATTAGAATAATTCATTCTTTACATCATGCTCTTTCTGTCTTCCTCTTGAAAGAGTTAATAATCAATCCATTTTAAATTACAGATACAGCTGAATAAGAAATAGCCACATACCTTAAGGTAACCTTCTATTCCTGAATTCAAAGGCAGTTTTATTCCATTCTGGCAAATTATAGAGGCCTAAAATTGTGAATTATTAATGCATGCATCCATTTTAAGATCTCTTAAGAAAGAAAAGATGAAAGGGGCTTTGTTGCAAATGACAATTAGAGCTATCTTCTATATAAGATCATAAAATTATCAAGTGGTACCAATCTTATACAGTAAAAAGAAAGCAATTAACAATTTTGAAAAGAAATAGTTAAAATAGATACAGCTGTTATCATGAAATTAATGTAAGTTCCTTTAAAGGAAGAGCTGTCTGTCCACATAAATTTGAAGCTGGTTGTGCTTTGAGACCTCAAAAACCCATCAGGTATGACACACACAATACTGTAAATTAGAGTTTTTACTGTGAAGACTCTTAAAACCTGACTATCCCAACTTAATACAAATTTTCCTATTGCAAGTGCATATTAGACGTCACGAAAAATGTAATATACCAAAATTGATGATGTTCAAACAAAATTATAAATAAGCCATAAACACCTGCAAATTACCACTTATGGTGGTCAAAATATAATAGCTCCATACGCATTATTCGTTTGCATACTTTAACTTTTTCCAAATTTAAACAAATTAGAGAAACAGTATACAACTGTGCATGAGCAACATAGTAGAAATATATATATATATTTTTAACTTATTTAAAACTTTTTAGGAATCAGATAAACAGAAACAGCAGTTTGTTGAAAATCCTTGTAAAAAATCCACTTCTGATATACACTTTTTGTCTGCTTGTGCTTTTGTTGTGGCCCATATATCTACGAAAGGCACCTCTTTCTTATACAATCAAATTACATGTTGAAAGAAACAAACTGAACAATCAAGTTTTTTAGATCAATACAGGAATTTAACATTAAATAGTCTGGCTTTCTTCCTGCTAAGCACCAACCTGTGATCCAGTCAATGACATTTTTTGGGATAAGTTCATATGGAATGAGAACCTCACTCACTACCACAGCAATCTTGGTAAGACAAGCTTTAAAATGATAAGGATTTTGCATATATTTCATGAAGATTAGTAGCCAAAAATGGATCCCAATCCAGAAGCCACATCCTGAACTACATCATTCAAAGTTCCCAAGGTATGAGCCATTCACTGCATATGGGTGGAGACCTATAAATGGTGATAAATGCTGAATCCATTCCTAGTTTCTGTGTCACTGAGAAAAGCTAGAGCACACCTGTACATTTTTGTTTATTTCAAAGCTGAACGAAGCCAGAAAACTGGACCTGGACTTTATAACATTTAAACTGTTTTGCATATCAATCATCCTGTTCATATTAAGTACATGTTTTTGTAGCATTTTTTAGTCCTGCAGATGTTTATATGCTTAATTTTCTGAGATGTTTCACTCAAATTTGTTTTAAATTTTGCAGATGTGACTACAAAAATATGATATTAATGCATAAACACACTTCATATCTAAAATAAAATTGGTTCTCTCAAACATACGTATTGCTGTGCTGAGCAGGATTGAAGTTGGATTGGCATGGTTTTCTTTCAGACGCACTGACATTCTTTGTCGCTAACATGGCCTGAACACAATAGAATTCACTGAAAGTGAAACGATGTGTGAAACCAATTGCTGCGTGATGACTGATTCTTGATCCACTTTGTCCACAAATATCCTCATCTGCTGTTCTGTGAACAAAAAAAAAAACACAAAAACCCAATATCATTGATACAATGCAGCACTATTAGGAAATCAAACATCTTTACCACCACTGTAAAAGCAAATCTGCAGAAGACAGACTCATAAGAGGAAGAATACCAACACACATAAGATCGAACGTGTTGATGACCCAGCCCAGGATAAACATAGGCTTTGCATTTTTTATGATGATTTAATGGAATGTTTCTGTTACAAAACTTTTTTTTCTGTTACAAAACAGTTTTTTTTTTTCACTTCCGCATTAAAAACAAGCATATATGTGATAAAATTAAAATCCCAATATGCCTGAATTTTTTTATTTACTTTTTTTTTTTTTTCCTGGAAAATATATAGCTGAAAACAAAGCATTTTAATTTCAACTTATTATCATAGAGTCTTCTGAGGAATATAATTCACAAGTCAAACTCTCTCATTTTCTTCCGCGATCAAGTTCATCAGCTGGACTATATCTCCCACGAGCCCCTTTTGAAAGCTATGAATGGAATAATGTATGCATCAGAAGTAGTGGCCCACAGCCACTAAAATCAAACACCTGAAATGCTGCATTAGCGAGAAATTTTAGATGTTGGTGTCAGAGGGGATTTCTTAACATTAGAATCTAGGTCTCTGTATTTGTAATAGCAAACTACATTCATATTTTGGAAGCTATCTACAGACTCTGTACTGCTCTATTCTGCACTGTTCCAGGGCTGTTTGCTGTCATATAAGCAGTTACATAATCATGTTCTTCTTTCAGTGTTGTTGCACTTAAATTCCATTGAAGAAGGGAGCAAACTGACCACCAGACATGGCTGATAGGACTGGTAAAAGTAAAGCAACAGAGAATGCAAGATCTGTGCAGTAAGAAAACTTCAGCAGCATGTTGTACAAAATTGTAAAAATATACACACATTTGTAAGAATGGGCCATAAGCCTCTTCTGAGTCACCGAGTGTGATTATTCATTATTGCTGTTATTATTATCATTTGCCTTGCTCTAAAGACGGTACATTTTTATTAAACAGTTGTTCAAATTTTATTAGTAGGAATTTAATTAAATGAACAGATTTATTGCACATGTTTTTATTAATCGGCATGTCATGTAGCTATAAGGAAAAGGCAGACCTAACATACCATTGTTCAGCTTTCAAATGTCAGCAATAGAATGATACAGCATTAGAGCACTTAGCAATTTACTTATTAACTTCTATACTGAACTCTACCCCAGCCCATAAATAAAACAGGAGTTACTCCAAATACAGAAGAGAACTGCATTGAAAAGTATAATCAGAATGAATAAGGATAAAATCTCAGAATGAGAGAAAAAGAAGAAAAAGCAAACAAATTAAAATAACATGATACACTGATTTATATGACATGTTAATCATCTATTATTTATCCTAAGTGCTTTTTTCATTCTCATCTAATTCTGTTCTAGCATCACAGATATACTGTAGTCACCTTTTCCTGAATGTTAATAATTGATAAGCAATATTTAGCTTGCAAATAGGAAGCTAGGGCATACTCTTTGGAGAGGCATGCATTGTGATGGCTTCTCCCCTTGGGTGAAATCTGCTCCATCTGCATAAAATCATTCCATACAGTATTGAGAACTTTGGGAAGCAGAGTCCACTCTTTCCAGTCAACACCTACAGTTCTTTGTCCTCACAGTTAATCCGAACACTTCACTCCTGGCTTATATTCTTCATAGCTTTCAACTTCTTACAGAAAGTCCTTTCTCTCTGCATATTGCTGTTTTGGCTTATCTTATTTTTTTGCTTCGAAGACCCTAGGCAGACACAGAACTCTGCAAAGGAGTGTGTCCTGGGTGTTTATACTAGGATATAATTCACTTCATATTACGTGCATGTGAAAAAGGATGCCAATAGCATATTCAGGGAATTGCACTGGAAATTTCTGATGAGAATTCTGGAGTATCTAATAAGGAGAATTTGAGGAGCCATTGAAAAGCTATGCAAATACACATCAGCTGAGTGTGCACCTGGGAAGTTCAGGAAAGGCAGTGTCAATACTCACAGTGTGCAGATATGAGCATTACATTTTATGCCTACGTATTTCTTTACAAACTCACAGTTCCTTAACTGAGTAAGGATGCAGCAGACTGTAAATTCTATGTTTCTCATGAGAAAATATTTTAACACTTCTCATAAACAATGTTTTGTTAATTTTTGCCTTTTCACTCTGAGCTGGTTTTGTTTCCTTCGCTATCATCCTCTGTGTATCAGGGAGATTAAAATTGCAAAAGTCTTTATAATAATTTGTCCGGTGCTAAAGTTCTAGATGATTATGTTTTTATATTTCAAGTACTATTTAGACGAAAATCATCGCTATGAATAAAATCTGTTTCGCACCAAAACATTCTGACTTCACAGTTGAGCTACAATGATTTATGCTACAGAATCTTGTTTTTGGTACATGTACACTATTCTTTTTTTTCTTTTTCTTTTTCTTTTTTTTTTTTTTTTGCTTGAATTCAGTTTGCCATGTATGACAATGGTTTTACTCTTTACTCTCTATTTCAAAGCCTTTTAAGTAATTTGACCTGATGGCAAAAATGTATACAGATTTTGTTTATATCTCCCAGTTAAAAATTAACTCCTGATGATAATTTTTTTAACCTGTGTTACACTTGCTGCCCAGAAAGCCAACCATATCCTGGGTTGCATCAAGAAAAATGTGACCAAGTTTAGTGAAGTGATGTTGCCCCTCTACTCTGCTCTCATGAGACCCCACCTGGAGTACTGTGTCCAGTTCTGGATCCCTCAACACAAGAAGCACATGGAGCTATTGGAGTGGGTCCAGAGAAGGGCCATGAAGATGATCAGAGGGCTGAAGCACCTCCCCTATGAGGACAGGCTGAGAGAGCTGGGGCTCTTGAGCCTGGAGAAGAGAAGGCCTTACAGCAGCCTTCCAGTATCTGAAGGGACCTACAGGAAAGCTGGGGAGGGACTTTTTATAAGGGCATGTAGTAACAGAACAAAGGGAAATGACTTTAAACTGGAAGAGGGTAGATTTAGACTAGATATTAGGAATAAATTCTTTACTGTGAAGGCGGTGAGACATTGGAACAGGTTGCCCAGTGAAGCTGTGAATGCCCCCTCCCTGGAAGCATTCAAGGCCAGGCTGGATGGGGCTTTGAGCAACCTGGTCTAGAGGGAGGTGTCCCTACCTATAGCAGGGGGTTGGAAGTAGATGGTCTTAAAGTCCCTTCCAACCCAAACCATTCTATGATTCTATGATCCATGCTTCCTGAGGTTTACTGAAGTCATACACTTTTTGCCATTTACTGGTATACTGGCAATACATAAATTTACTGGAAAATATGTTAATAGTGAACATTTTTTTTAAAAGAGGAGAAATTCTATAATTCTGAAGCAGTTGCCTTTATCTGGGAATCTTATATCGATATTCTACTGACATTGTTATGTTGCCTAGCAATTATTTTTTTGACACAGTGTCTCCTATTAAATAGTTGGTTAGCATATTTACTAATCATCTGTCCAAACCATTTGATTTAAAATATTCACTGCTGCTTGCAAATGTGAAAATAACATAATTTCCCAACACTTGAGCTGCTATTATAATGTACCAAAACCAGCTTAATTTAGTTGTATAAATATTCCCATTCACATCGTATTATCAGTAACAGCTGGAAATGAAGCATGAAATTTAACTATTTTCTAGTCAAGTATAATCTAGTGTAATATCTCCTGTAGCTTTAGATGTTGGTATAGATTTCTTTTTAATCCAGTTTTTTAAATTGATTCAGAATGCACATGCCAATCTGACAAAAGGTCTTGGAGTTGATTCCTACTAATACAGATTAAAATTACAACAGAAAATGTCACCTAGCTCTGTGGACACTGAGAAAGGTTGCCAGAAAACTTAAATGCTTTTCTTTTTCTACACAGACTCTTAGAAAGTTTATTTGAACTTTATAAAGTAATTCATTTTAAAAAGTTAAGAGAGAGCAGTGAGAATTAATATTCTATGAGACAAAAATTCTAATGACTATTTCTGAGCAAATAGTTTTTCAAAAAATTCATTAGTTCCTCCCTTACATTTTCTGAAGCTTAGTAAGGATATAAATCATTGATCATATGTTTTTGTTCTCATTTAGATACCAAAAATGCAGTATCTCATTTTTATGGGTTGATACTTGCCAGTAATTACTACACATAATAGCATCTGAAACACCATAATATATACAATTTGATTACAGTAATTTTATTATTTCTCATAAACAGATGGACAGTAGAGCAGGAACATGCCAGAACTATTCACTGTCACAAGGGCTATATAGTTTGAATCAGTTTCTTCAAGAGGAATTAACTTCAATTACACTATTAAAAGAAGTTATTTTAACAATATTTTTATGGTGTACTATGGGATTTTATTTATTAGTGCCATCATGCATTATTAATAGAACAATTCTGCATAAGTAAAACCAGTCTTCTTCAGATAATTTATCTATTTCTGAAATTTTACACAAAACCAACGCTGAAACAAATTTACCAGGTTTTTAAGTTAGTTTAACTTTCTGTTAGGAAATGGCAGCTACTGTGGTTTGGAGAGCCTCAGTTCAGTTCCTGGTGTTATTATTTGTCTTTATTAACATATCCCATATTTTGCTCCGTGACCAACCACTGAACTTCCAACATGACCTTTGTCCCTTTCTGTGCATAGGCTGGACAGTGCTCTTCTAATGAGTATGTATTCAATTTTTATTTATTTGTCTCTTTATTTCTCATTATTCATAGTGTAGCCCTAGGTTCTATACCTAGTGAACAATCCAAGCACTGAAGAAATAATTACCTTTTCCCTTGGGAACACTACCATAACAATTTTTCGTATACTACTGAAAAACCTCAAAAATATTAATCCATCTATCTTTACAAAAGCCCTGTTCAGTAAACAGAGGTTATGTAACAAGCAGTTTACAGATGGCAATTTAAGGCACATGAAATTTAAGTCAACAATTTGACTTAAATTTATGACTGAATTTTAAATGATCTGTTTTTCATAATGCGTAACAACAGTAGAACTTTACAGAGCTAGTCACAGCTTTTGTCAACTTCATTCACAGGTGTGAGTACAACATAAGCCTTATTTACATAATGTTATATTCTGTTAAAAAGGGGATCAGGAAAGCTTTATCTTATCTCAGCTAATACACTTCGTGAAATATTCTTTTCTCCTGGAAAGCAAGAGAAACAGAGATTGCTCTAAGAACAGTGCAGTGTAGTTAGTTTTGAAAAACTCTCAAGAGAGTAGCATGGAACAGGTGTTGGCAGAGAGAACGTGGAAGATTCCAAAAACCTGACCTGTCCAGTATGAGAAGCAGTCCCAAATGAGGTCTTTGAATTGTCAAAAAAATTGTCCCTTATTATGGGAACCAGTAACTGGTTATGGTCTTAGAGGAAAAGAAGGAGAAATGAAAAAGACAATTGGAAACAGCACAAAACTGTGACCTTGGTACCAGTTGGATGACAAACAAGCTAATGCTGAATAGGTATTTTTCCATTGGGTATTTGAGGACTTGTGCTGCAGTCAGACATGGAGAAATTGAGAGCTGCTAAGCAAATAGCAGCGCCATGAAGGAATATATTAATTGCTAGAAGGGGCAGATAATCTTCTTAGAAAATCTGCCTACCTATTAGAATATTTAAAATAACAAACAATGAGGCATACAGAAAGTGTCTGAATTTTAAAAATGGACTTTGGAAAAGCAGAAGCACCAAACCCAAAGATCCTTAAGACTGGGCAGAGCCAACCACAACTTTGTTGCAGTGGATTAAAATGTACAATGACTGGTACAGACATTGAGGAAATTGTCTTTATATGGGTTGTACTGGACATACAATCAAAATTGAAAGACTCTTTACTGCTTCAGGACTTGGGATTTGACTGCAGGCCATCACAGGCCATTGCCATGTAATTGTTATTGCTATCAAAATACTCCCCTAACAATAAAGAAAATAATCTTACTTTCTGTAGAATTTCACACATCTTCAGAAGAACTGGAAGAGGTTCTCTCATGTTCAAATATTGTACTACCTCATATAAAGCTCAATTTTCTTTTTTATCATTTAGCTTTTGGAAAAGCTCTATTATTTCTGATTTTATAGAATTTTACTATTCAGGTTTGGTTAAAGAATTATTGTCAGATCTCAGAGGAGATCAAGTTTGATCCTTTTGACTACACGATGGAGGTTTTCTGATATACTCAAAAACTAATTAAGTTTTGAACAATTGTCCAATTGTACACTCTCTGTTCCAGCAAGTTACAACAGTTTCTGTTTCATACTTTCCCTGCTCTGTTCAACACAAAAAATAAACACTATTTCTCATTTCACAGAACTCTTTGTTTTAGCTTCCCTTTCTTTGGTGTTGCTTATTCCTTCCTCTGTTACATGCACACGTTTGGTTAATTTATCCAATTTAACATCCATTGCATCTCCCTTTCATTTAAGTCTCTTCCATGCTGTGAAGAATGACTGTCCAGGTCCATTTTATTTCTCTAAATATTGCTGCAATATCTACAGAAGCTTCTTTTTCCCTAAAGGGCATTGAGACAGATGCTATATTTTCCATAATGCTTGTGAGTTCTCTTGAGAAAACTTCACTAGGCTTCTGTGGACTACATGACAATACTAAATTATTGTTACTCTTAATAATCTGTTGCTCTGCTGTGATCTCTTGCTCCTCTTAGTCCAATCCTGCAAAAAAAGTTAAGATCCAGGAAGAAAAAAAAAAATTGAATATTTGAATGAATTGCAATTAACCCAAACCAATGGGGACAGATTTATAGAAGTATTTGGCAATACCTCCAGTGGAATTCATAACAAAGACTACAGAGGTAGCTTTTTGAGTTCTGTGGGCACAAAGACATTGACAGGATATTAAAACTGGGGCATGGTTTTCAGATACAGAGTGAATCAGTTTTTACCAAAGCTCATTCAACTAGAAAGCATCCTACATCCCACCTTCAGGCTGTCAAGCACTGTATGCTACATTTACAGATGGCTGAATGAGGACTGCCTGCAGCAGGGGGTTGGAGCCTGATGATCCTTGAGGTCCCTTCCAACCCAAGCCATTCTATGACTCTATGATTCTAGGGAGCAGGGGTATGTCCAGTGAATTCCTTTGGAGAGGCACAGACACAACAGCAAAATCCAGGTTAAATTTACTAGTAGCGCATGATTAGAGTTTGCCATTTTAGTCACTTTCCATTAAAGCATACTGATATTGATACTGACAGATAAAGACAAAAATAGATTTTGTTTGTGTGTGTGTTTAACATTTAATTCATAAAACTTCAAACAGAAATAATTGAGAATTTTCATAATCAGGAAGTTTCTGCAATGGCAAATTAAAAATATTTTTAAAATATTGATCACTGATAATATTAATGGTTGAACGTTTTTGTCACTTTGCCTTTGAGAAATTTCTGGTCTAGTTCCCAGTGGGTCAGTTTATACTTCAAATATGATGTCTTTGCTGTGATTGCAGAAGAAAGTCAGAAGATGATTTAATATGCAGAGCTGCAGACAGTGATGGTCAAGGCTGAGTTTTCAAAAGAGAGTAAAGTATGAAATAACAATATACGTCCTCAATCTTTTCTTAATACTGATGATCTGTTTAAGCGCACTCATCCAGCACCTTTCAAGTAGCAAGTTCTCTTCGGGAAGCATATATAATTTACTTTCGTTATTAATTTTTCTTCAAATATTTAACTGCTTATTTTTTGGACTCTTGTCTTGAACTTGAACTGAGACTCCAGCAAAAAAAAGTAGATTACTATCAGGATTAAAGGACAAAGGCCATATACAATTTAGGATGCCCATTCTAAGACATCTGAAAGAAGTTTTGGAAAAATTAAATATTTATCTTGTGAAATTAGGTCAATTTTTAGTCTTCCAAGCACTGAGGCACACAAAATCATTGGATATGCTTTGTAAATTTTGGTCATATGTACATGTATACATATCTGCATAGATAAATATGATATAGTAAAGTTTATAATCTTCCTTAACTTCCCTGCATAATTGGCTGGAAAGTTTTCACTTGTCACATGGAGTAATATGGACTTATCAAAGTAATTAAGCAGTGTATGACATATTTAGCTATACAAAATATTGGTTGTTAAATAACATATTCACTGATTTTCAATAAATATTTACTATGAGCCCAGGTATCTAATTAAATGGATGATAAATTTCATTGGGGAGATTTTAGAAACAATTCTTTTTTTTTTTTTTTAATTCAAAAACCTGTTCACTTTCAACACTTTTAAATTAACTCCTTATTTGGGTGACTATATTTAAAGTGTGATTTGAATTCCCTGTAGTTCACCTCAGAGGTTTTTTATTTTTACTCCTGGCTAATAAACTAAGAGGCATACCAGTCATACCAGTAAAACCCCAAGCAGGCTGCCCTGTATCATGCTTCACACTTCATCAAGATTCTTCCCTGTGTAGTAATACTATTCATAAGGTTTTATATTTGTTTGGTTTGTTTCTATGGTTATTTTTCCACTTACTTTAGGAAGTGGGATTGTTTTTTCTCAGTTTCCAATCTCCACTAGAACATTTGGAGTTGTCCAGAAAATCACTTAAAGCTCTTACTGGTCAAATAGAGCTGAGTGAACAGACACGTGATTTATCTACATCTGCTTGAATGAGGTGAAAACAGTCTTTCAGATGTACGGAGAAAAATAAAGAAAAGATTTCACCTCCTAAAAGTTTTTTTAAATGACTTGGTTATATCCTCTACAGATGATATACATCTAACATTGTAGATACCACACCTGTCCTTAAAAGCGCATTATTTTGTATCAATAGCTACAGAATAATTACACAGATATTCTCAGATTTATCATTTTCTTTCTCACCCATCCTATGTCCCAGCTCAAACTACACTCTGTTTTTGAAAACAAACAAACAAACAAACAAAAAATGCACAGATAAAAAAACCAAAACATTAATCACAAAAACAGCACAAAACAGAGGGGTCTCACTACAGTATAGGACTTTGACAAATAAGCAGCAAATTGAGTTCCAAAAACATGAACTTAGCACAATGGCTGAGAAAATGCCTTTACGAGTGTGTCCCTTTGATAGCTTCACAGAGATTGGAAACTTGAATTTTTCAGACTTCATAGTATAATCTTTGTCAAAGATCGTGGCAATTAGTCAAGTAACAAGCACGCACAAAGAATTTGAAGAACAAAATAACTGGATTCCGCTTCTTAGAATTTTACTGGGAGTTCATGTGAGTTGCTGGGATTTTCCTCTTCAGTCTACCAACAAATGAGGTATATATCCACTGGTAAAACATAGTGAAGATTATTCAGCCACAGTGACGAGTGCACATCTTTACAACTACAAACTTATTTTTCCCTAGCATTTGGTCTTTAGCATGCTTCCTGGCATGTATTTGCATTGTGTCAGCTCCTAATCCCTAAGAGGGTGTTTTGTGCAATGCCATGTGTCTTTGCTCTGCCCTTGGCAGAGTCTATCCTATAGAGCAACAGTTATGAAGTCATGCATGATAAAGTTTTCTCAACTTTTCCGAGAATAATTTCTTTCTGAGTGGGTTATTTTGTCCATTATCAAAATGATAAGGGATCAAATCCTTATTATCAAAATAATTCAAATATACCTTCCAAGTAGAGATGATATATACTTTGAGACTGCCACCACATGGACAATTAGAAATATACAGAGAAGTCAACAAGCCCCTCAGAAGGCAAACAAGATACAGATTGATATGTTTCTTCAAATCATAGAAGAGTTCATACCCTTCTGAATTCATACCCTTCCAGACCATATTAGCCATAACTGGGATATATTTCAGGTAGCTCACCTGAGACAAATCAGAATCTTCATTTTTTTCTCTTTTTATTCAGGGTGCTATTAAGTCTAACTGTAGTATCGAGAACATCTGAGGAAGTGGTTGCATCCAACACCACAAAGTCTAGAGCTGCAGTCATCTCTTTGTCTCCTCTAATGGGCTCCTGTATGGCCTGAATACATAAACAACAGCTGCAGGATGTTAAAAGCTAGTAACTGCTCAGGCCTGTGTTTCAGGTATTAAATTACTCGAGCCTACAGAGACTTATTTTTGTTCTGATTTTAGAGATGTTGACTAAGTAAATCTTATATTGACAAGAATGCGACCAAATTGGAAGCTAATTTGTTGCTGTCTGATATCAGAAACAATATAACTTGCCCACTGATGCTACACAAAGAACTCTATTCCTAAATAAAGCACTTTGATAAAAAACCATCCTCTTCATGCAATTAGGAAATACAAAAGGTTAAAGCTAGAATCTGAGTTTTAATAATGAAAGATAATAAATCCTGTTTACAGCCCTTACAACAAAAGGCGTACTATAACACAAAAGAGATGGAGAATTCAGTTTCAGAAATATTCTAAAAGCATGTCATCTCAGAGCTATAAATAATGAATTGTTTCAGTACGCTGTGGAAGAAAAAAAATGACAAAGTAGTTTGGCAATTTCAAACAATGTACAAGCCTTTGTCCTCGCTGAAGATGCATAATTAATAACACCACAGAACATGATCTTTTACCAAAACATATTTCAAATGCAGAAAACCCTAGACTGGCACCTTTCAAGAAAAGAACTTTATGTCTTGGGTTAAAATATTAAAGCATGTGACAAGTTGTCATTGCTGTAGTCCTCCTCGGACTCAGTGCATGAAAGTATTTACATTTCTAACTGCCTGTAAGCGTGGAAGATGATCGTTTTGTGTAAGGCCCTATGGTGTCTACTTAATATCTTAAGGGGAAAAAAGAGAAGGAAGGGAAGGGAAGGGAAGGGAAGGGAAGGGAAGGGAAGGGAAGGGAAGGGAAGGGAAGGGAAGGGAAGGGAAGGGAAGGGAAGGGAAGGGAAGGGAAGGGAAGGGAAGGGAAGGGAAGGGAAGGGAAGGGAAGGGAAGGGAAGGGAAGGGAAGGGAAGGGAAGGGAAGGGAAGGGAAGGGAAGGGAAGGGAAGGGAAGGGAAGGGAAGGGAAGGGAAGGGAAGGGAAGGGAAGGGAAGGGAAGGGACAATAAAAATTCAAAGCTCATAAGAAAAGATAGATTAAATACAAGCAGTAGATTAAGAAGTCTAAAAAAATTGAAGTGTAACTTGCAAAGGATATTCAAGATGATAGCAACAAAGTTCTTTCAACACTTCAGAGGCTGGGGAATTGGTGGGAGTATTGATGACAAATGTGTAAAAACACTCAGTGGTGACAAGAGCCACAGCAGAAAAGTTCAGTGAATTCCTTGATGAGTATATTGGAGGCAATCTCACATCAAAAATACTCTGCAGCAGTAAGTCGGAAGGGCTAGAACCACTGGAAATAACTATAACACAAGTATCAAACGAGTAGGCAAGAATTCTGCACATCATTTTGTTTGGATGAACTCACAAGTAAACTCCACTTGAAACTTCAGAAGTGCCACCCCCAGCACAGAAGGTTACAAATAGTCACTGTGCCAGGTGGCACGTAGATTGTCAGCAAGAGTCCCTTCTAGAATGAGGGTCCAGAAGGGCATCCTGGGAAGTACAAAGTGGTATGGTAGCCATCCTAGGGAAGATAGTGGAGTCCATGTTAAAGGATCACTGAGCAGGCTGGCCACAGGTGGGAAAGAATCTCTGTGGTTTCTGTGAGGGAAAATATTGTCTCCTTAATCTTCTGGAGATCCACATGGACAAAGAACACTCAGGGGTTGTAACATTCCTGGAGTTTTAAACAACTTTTGAAAAGGTTACACTTCAAAGTTTATGTGAAAATCAAGAGACAAGAAAAAAAATTTCTTATCTAGGCTGAAGGTGGGTTAAGGACAGGAAGTAAAAGGTTGAATTAATGTCACTTTCCAGGATGTAGAAGAGTCAAGTGGGTTTCCTGAAGGATGAGGGACAGCATAGTTTTTATCTGCCATCATTTTTCCCAAGACTCTTGAAGAAAAGAGTGGATGAATGTGAAATCCTTAATTCTTCTGACAGAACTAAGCTCTTCTGGGAAGTCAGATGTTGTGACCATGCCCAACAATTCCATAAGGGCTCCTTAAAATGGAGTGACTAAGCAGAAATGTGGCAAGTGAGCTTCAGTGTAGATAAAAACACCTAAGGAAAGTAAATCAGATTGTTCCTACTGTAGTGTTGAATGCAGAGCTGCAAATGAGGAAACAGATACTATAGTCATCACCGACAGGTTCTTGAAATCGTTTGCTTAATGGGCAGGAATGGCCAAAGGAAGCAACAAAGTGTTTTGCATCATCTAGAATGACACTGAAAAGAGAGAATATTATTTTTCTATTGGATAAAAATGTGATGAGCTTAAATCTTGAGCTCAATGTGTACTTCTGATTCTTGCATGTCAGGAAGGAAGAAGAATTTAAAAATGTACAGAAGGTACAGAATGCAGATAAAACGCCAGTAGGGCAGAGAAGCTCCTGTTGTGACAGAGATCAGGGTTTTTCAGTTTGAAAACAAGATGAGTATGAAGGATAGAATTGGGGTTCACAAAATCATGGGAACAGTAGATAATAATGTGGAATTGTTGAAGTTCTTGAAGTCCAGCAATAGGAGAACAAGATAACATGATTAAACCAACAAATTTATTTAAAGAAGTTTATAAAAGAAGTTTCTAACACAGGAGATAGAATGCAATGCACCAGTGTTCTGATAATGAAAAGTGTCAACAAGCTGCAAAGGGAATTAGGAAAAGTGATATACAACACTTTCAGGACCTGTTGGTGTATATTGTAGTGTAAGGCCAGAGAGATGGGAGCTATGCTGTTTACATATTCATTTCAACATGAAATCAAAATACTGCTGAAGTCCACAATCACATGCTTTTATATGTACTTGGGAACAAGAGAATACTCCAAGCTTCCCTTACTCTCAGGGAGCTTAAGTAAGTTAGTTGAATATTTGAATGTTCAAGTGCCTTAGGAAAGTAATAAAATAAATTCTGAAAGAAACCCTTTATTGCAGAAAATTTTATACAAATGACAGGCAGTATAGTGTTAACTATAAATATTATTGCACAGAGTATGTTTACATTACACTTGAGCAGTATATTTGCTGATCATTTTTCATTCTTGGACCAACATCAATTCCAACATGCCAGCCATTGCATCAAGAAGAGATTTTCAATAAACTTTTCATTCTTTCCCTACAAAAAAAATTATAAGTTTTAATAAACTGCTGCTTTGGATTTTGTATTATGAAGTTAAAAAATTCCCTAGAACATTGATGGTGTCCAAAATAAAACCAAATTATAATGCCCACAGGGGAGTTAAAGATCAAACAGTCTGTGACAGACAACTATTTGCTGTGTGCCTACTTCACGTATCAAATCAACTTCTTATAATATTAGCTTTTAGGAAACCATCTCTAATTCTGCCTCATTGCTAACTTCATGAAAAAGTTGAACGAAACTGCCTCTATACATAATGTTATTTTCAAGACTTCCACTTCATCCAAAAATTAGATGTTTTGCTAGAGGAAAATAAAGTAGATAATAAAGCATGATTGAGAGGACCTGTGAGGTTGACATTCGCTTTGGGTGATGTTTATTCTCCCATTGGATACTACTCACATAACTAGCACTGCTGATTCCAGTGGAAGACTTTGGAAAGAAGAGACAAAGAAAAATATTTATCTTCAACCTCATTAAAAGCTTCCCTGTTGTTCATCTGTGGGAGTTTATTTGCCAGAAATGTTTATATTCTTAATTAGAATGATGATAATACAATAAAATGATGATAATAATTATCACTCTTTGTGGTGATAATTATTATTGTCTATAAAACAATATGGTCCTGGTCTAGAAGAATTAGATCACGTAGAGCAGGTGGATATGTACATGTGAGAAGGAAGTTGCTGAGGAAGATTATAAAGCAAATGGTAACTTTTTGCCATTTGGTGGATGAATGTACAACAAAGAACTGTGAGAAACACAACAGAAGACTGATACATATACTTTTTCCTTCTTTACAGTGCAAGCTCAGAATAGATTATTAGGTTCTTTTCTAGCTGAGATTCAGTGCCTACTTACAGGGTATTGACAGAGGGCAATGCTGAGAGTTAAGCAGCAGTGTGGTCATGCATGTTTCAGCAGAAGTGGCATGTTGCTTGCAAAAATACAAACTTTGTTAGGTTACACCTCCGGATCATCTTCCCTAAATATGTTTCAGTGACACAGGAATAATCACATAAAAACAGCTAGCCCCCCAAATTGTATTACAGCTTCTTCATCTGCATGTTCTTAAATGCTTGATGCTTGGAAAAAAGCTCCCTCTTCAAGGAAGAATTTGAAGACTTGTTTATCAGTAAACTGCAGTTGATGCTGATGTGTACTGCATTACCACTCATTTCTTTCTCTGATCTGTTTAGAAAGTGGAACTCCACCTGAGAAAGTGGAATTTCCCTGTTGATTATTATCGTACTCATCACACTAGTCATACTCTGCACAAGAAAAGGTGGCATCAAGATAAGCCTTGAGCCTTTGTGCAGGCCAACTCTGTTCACTTTGGATGATTTAATTCAGTCACATGTAGCCTTTTGCTAGAAGATGTCTGTACATTTACTGGCCAAACATAATGATAAGAATTTAACTGTTTGATGTAGTTTAAAGGCCAGATGGTTTAATAGCATTCTGTTTCCTTCACAATTATGGACAACAAATGTGGAAATGGCAGTGTTCTATAATATCTGATATTTCAATAGTTACACTATTTTTTTCAGCTTTGGAAGAACTCTGTTCAATTATCACTGTTCAGTGGAATTTCAGAAATGGCAACTAAGAAAAATGCCTTTCCAAAACTAATTCATTTTGCATATACAGTAGTGCAAGCAGACTGAAAAGTACTTTTCTTCCTAGTGAACATTCATTGCCTTGAGCAAACAGTGATAGTTTTCTTTTCAACTTCATTTTTGGCACAATGTCCTCACTAAACCAGACTGCACTAGACTTTCAGGCTTATAAATCTTGACTACACACAAGCTTATTGTACATGCATTTCAGAGACTGTTCTTACTGCACTCCAAAAAGCTCATAATTAGAGTCCTTTTTCTGAGACCTTTTCTTCTATTTTATCTGATTACTGAAAGATTAAATAGTTTGCACATTCCTGGGGAACAAACTTTTTACTTTGAACTTAAAATCTTTAGAAAGTTGGGGAACAATGAAGAGAAAATACGAACAGCTAACCAACATTAGGGAAAATAATTGAAATGCTAAACATCTGGTTTTGACAGAAAATAGATATGTTACAGCTAGAAACAACTTCAGATATCTTATGATAATTACTATAAAAATCTGAACAGAAAAAGTCAGTGGAGTCAACTTTTCTGGGAACTTCAAACACACTTTGAAGAATGTCTGTTTTCAGCCTTGATCTGAGCCAGAGGAAAATCTAGTAATTGAGTTTAAGATTAGAAATGAGCATTACATTTAAAAATGTTTAAATGTGAAAATTGTCTCTGGGTGATAAAACTTGTTTGGTAATTTAAAATGAGATTTTTCTTTTCTTTTAATATGATATCTTCCTTTAACCTAATCCATAATGATTACTGCTCAGTGTGCCTACAAGGAATTGTTACATCACTATTCATGGTTTAGCAAAGATAAAAAATCAAGTTAAAACAATACCAGACTTTTAAAATTATTATTATTATTCCTGAAAAACAAGTAATAATGTTTTCAGCTGATCAGAGGTCCTTTCTTTCTTCAGTTCTAGTTTTCCTTTTAATTATGTAATATATAAATTACAGCCATCTTAACAGCTTAAAGAGGTATCCCATCAACTCTTAGAAACAAAAGGGCTTCCTCATTTCTCACTGTTACATAGCATAAAGATTTTTCTTTTTTTGTTCTGAGAATTGAAAATATAAACCTTCCTTTTTTGTTGATATATAGAATTTCAGCATGTGGAACTGACATGGCAAAATATAACACAGTTGACTGATGTAAAGTTTTGATCTAAAATTAGTGTAAGTTTTCAATTCTACTAAATTTATATATCCTGGTAAGAGCAACCATATATCACCACACAGTAATACATGGAAGCAAATAGTGTTAATGCATAGGTAGTAAACCAATAATGCTATGAAAAGGCAAACTGAAACAAAAAACAAACAAACAAACAAAAAAAGAGAGAGAAAATTTGAGAATCAGAATCATAGAATATGAGTTGGAAGGGAACCACAAAGATCACTGCATCCAACTCCTGGTTCCCCAAAGGACCATCCAAAAATCAGACAATATGTCTGAGAGCATTGTCCAGATGCTTCGTGAACTCCAGTACTGCTTCTCTTGGAGCCTGTTTCAGCACTTGGCCACCCTCTCAGTGAGGAACCTTATTCCTATCCCCCCTTGCAGCAGCCTCACACCATTCCATTGAGTCCTGTTGCTGTCATCAGAGAGAGCAGATCAGGATTGCCCCTCCTCTCCCATGTGAGGAACTGTAGGCCGCCATGAGGTCTCCTCTCAATTTCCTCTTCTCTGGGCTGAAAAAGCCAAGGGCCCTCAGCTGCTCCATATATGCCTTTCCCTGTAGACCCTTTACTATCTTCCTAGACCTCCTTTGGACATTTTCTAGTAATTTTATGTCCTTTTTGTACTGCGGTGCCCAAAACTGTACACAGTACTCAAGGTGAGGGCACACTAGTGCAGTGCAGAGCGGGACAATCACTAGTCTCAACTGGCTAGCAATGCCATTCCTGATGCAACCCAGGATACAATTGGTCTTCCTGGCTGCCTGGGCACACTGTTGACTCATGTTCAACTTGCTGTCAATCAAGACATCCAAATCTCTTTCATTGGGGCTGCTCTCCAGTCTCTCATTCCCCAGTCTGTATGAAAAGCTAGGGATGTGCCTTCCCATAACTTGTTCTTGTTAAACTTCATGCAGTTGGTGATTGTCCAGCTCTCTAATTTGTCAAGATCCCCCTGCTAGGCCTCTCCACACTCAACAGTCAACAGATCCTTCCAGTTTAGTATCATTAGCAAACACCTTCCAGTCACAGCAGTTTGTAATACCTTCTGGCCACTGCAGCACCAGTGAGCGGAGCAGCTTCCCAGCCTCAGCCCTCCCCAGCCCACCACACAACCTGGAGCCATGGATGTGGCATCAGAATAAACCTGCCCCATCTGCAAAGTTGGGATGATGTCACCTATGTAACTCCTTGTATCCACCAACTTTGTTATGGCTGTGCGTTCTGGTGAGCAAGGAAAAAGCTGACTTGTGGCATGTGAGGGTACAAAATAAAGATCATCCAACAATTGTTGAAGTGAGATGATGATTATCTTGATTACTCTATACTGCAGTCCATATAACACTCAGATAATCAGATAATGGCCTGCAGGATGTGCAGGGTCCTGCAGAGTCAGTGCTCATTACTCCTGAGCACAACTTCCCACTCAAGGTGTGGGCTGCCTTTTTCCAAGAACATATGTATGTTTGTAAATATACACTGAGAAAAGGCACTGTATCAGAAATCCTAAGTCATGGCCTGAAACAGTGATTGAGCACCCGGTGGGAAGGCAGAGCCAACCCAGGGGAGCATTACAGGCTTGTAGTGTCCTTGCCTGAGTCCTCCACAGGCATCTTGAGCTCTCATAATAAAACAATTTTGGTTGCAACAGGCATTAGCTCTGAAGTGCAGAAAAGCCTTTTACACAAATAAGAGGGAAACTCTTCTTAAAGTTGTTAGGATCTCAACAAGCTAGTCATAGTTTGCAAGGACAGAAGTGACTTGGGAACAAATAGCAACTACTGACTCAGTGTGAAGCTATTTTATTTTAGCATATTGTATCAAATTAACAACATACTTGAATTTGACCAGCTATTTTCAGTGTAGCATAACACGCCCTATCTTAATCCTAGTAAGGAAAGGAACAGTATTTCTGTGGTTTAGAAAATTAGTTGAGTGTTAGAGATAAGAGGATGGTCTAACCATACATGGGATTGACTAGAGTAAGTCCAGTCAGAAGATCATTTAGTCTCACATCCTATTTCCAAAGTAGGCAATGATGGATTCCTCAGTGAGAAAGCAAAAATGTTGTAAGCAGATATGATTCTTTAACACACTTTAGACTTTGTATACTTTGGGCTTTCAGAACTCAGTATGATTTGCAGCATATATTTAATAACCCTAAATTCATCCATTCTCTTCCTGAAGCCATGTAAACTATTAAATCAAATCAACCAATAGAATATTTAAAAAATATGCTTATACTCCTACACATACAAAGAAGCAAGCAATCAAATGAAAAAATACATAACTGTATATCATGTATAAAAAATCCTGTAAGTGATTATTGAAAGTTGTATTTATGAACTGAAAATCACTTTCAACAATACATAAGATAAGCTGTAATAACATTCAACATAGAGTCCAGAGGATTTTTAGTTTAGAGTACACTTATAATCTGCCCCAGTAGGTTTATGTTTTATATAATATTTTCTCTCTTGTGCTTGCATTATGTAAATGATAAAGAAACTATCCCATAATCTGAAATTAGCACTGAGTGACACTTAGAAGTAGAAAACAAAGCCAAAATTTTCCTCTCAGTACTTTCAGAGAAATATCTTAGAAAAAAAAGTACATACGTAGAAATATAGTATTACTATATTATATATACTATGTATATGTACATATACATATACATATACTATATGTATATATAAGTATACGTGTATATATTTAAGTATATGTATACACTGTAAGTATTAAAACTGGCAGTATTATTTAAGAAATGATTGGAGGCAGAACACACCCAGAGCTAATGCTTGAAGGAGCTGACACTAACCAGACACAAGGTGAGAGCCACTGCCTGCTGTACATGTTTGGAGTGTTAAGGATTTGATGATGACACATAGAACATGAGAAAATATTTGTTACTAAATGTGTAACAGCTTCTGCCAAGGTCCTAGCAATTCTAGTCACAGATGAACTGAAAACCTCTGACCTAAGTACAAACACTTGTTTCTTTTTTGTTTATTAAAATTTAGTCTTGAATGTCTCACAGTTGTCACGGACATTTGGTTTGATCAAGGTATCCTTCTTTTAGACAGCATATTACAGTGCAAACACATCACAGACTTCAGCAACACAAAGAACTCTTCACATAGACAAAATCTACTGAAGCATTGTATTAATTTCATGAGGTGGCAGAAATAAACTCTTATTGCCCATGCTGTTGTATGCAGTATACTGTCAGATAGAAAATCTTTCTATGTACTTATACATTTGTACAAATAATAATTCTGGTTTGGTTTCAAATCAACAGAAGTCTGGTATTTTTATACTATGCTGGTTCTAACTTTTACACATGATTTTATAAATCACAGTAAAGATAATCTGCTTTGTACCAGACACCTTCCACAAAGCAAGTATAATTAACTCTTCAGAGTAAGAGCAAACAAAGAAACATACAATCTCTGGATAAAAATATTACAAGAGTAAGTTGACTAGAAATCCCTGTAGTAGCCAAAAATATCTGAATGTACATTAAGAAACAGAACTCCATCTAGCACCTGCTAGTCATCATTCACAGTCCCTATCAAATGGAGATTTACTGTGAGAAATAAAGTAAATGCATCAGTTGAATTGTTCTTCTACTCTTTAAAGAAGAATTGTTTTTGGGATGGAAAGAGTAGAAAAATTGATAGGCTGTTATATATTTTGTCTCATTTCAGCTCGCTAGTCCATAACTCAGTTCAGTGCAGGAAATGTTGGCAGGTTCTTTTCTTGCACCAATTTTTGAAGAACTGCCAAACTCCTCAAAAGCACCTTCCAAAGGTGACCTTTCTGCATCCTCTGCCTCTCCTCATTGTTCTTCAGTACTCCAGCCAGCTGTGCCTAATATATAGGAAACTAAGTTTTCTCTAGAAAGGTTAGAGTTCAGGTGCAAAATACTGCCACAATATAAGGTAAAATGGAGACGGGTAAGGTTGGACTCAGCAGCTATGAAGGATACTGCATAGCTGTGAGCAGATCTCATGGAAGGGAAGGAGACTTTTTCAGAAGAGGTTTGGAACACAGAAGTGAAGCAGAAAACAGATACACCTGAAATTCCTGATGGTCCATGAGCCTGAAATCTCCCACTGTAAAAATATCATATGCTGCTGCTACTATTTTCTGTGCTTGTTTTACGTTTCATCTGCAGTGTTTCAACACACCATACCTTCCCATGTGTTAGGGTGTGATTCGTTTGCTGCCACTTGTCTGCTACTTACAGGCATTATAAATTTTCTTGATTAAATAAGTGCTTCCCTATAGTTCATCCTGTTTGTACCCCAAATCTTCCCTTTTGGGCTTATTAATGCAGAACCTATCAGTTTTGCCGTTTGTTTTCTGCCTCAGTCCACATCACACTCACCTCTTGTGGAGGAAAAAGGGACAGTTAAAGAATCTAAAATGCACCTTGGCCACTTAACTTCACATTCCTTCTCATGTCCATTCAAGCTGTCTGTTCCAGGCAAGTTTTGAAGTGATTCACATGTGCAAAACCCATTCAGGATGAGATTATAGCACTATCTAATTTTTTTGTAGTATTATCCCATGAACTCAGCTCTTGCATTGTCTATGAGTTTGGAGCTGTGTAATTTTGCTGCTGACATTTTGGTACAATTTTGTGAGATTTTTAGGACCTATATGTTCATTGTCTGTACACAAAGGGAGAATGTTGGCCTCATAATTGGTAGAATGTCAATACGGCAAGCAATTTGTGACATTGTCAGGGTTTTCTGGTCAGAATGACATATATCAGGTGAATGGCTGTCTGTAAACCACATGCTCAGAAAAAGGATGATGAGGCACTTGTAAGTGGAATGGATTTGGAATTTTTATAAGTATGAAAAATACAAGATTTGTTTTTTTTGTTGGACATCCTTTTCAATAGAAATAGGCCTTTGAAAATAATTTATTTCTTCAATTTATTTAAAGTCTTTCTTGTGTAGGACAAGGGGAAATGGTTTTAAGTTGAGGGAGGGAAGATCTAGTCTGGATATCAGGAGAAAGTTCTTCACAGAGAGGGTGCTGAGGTGCTGGAACAGGCTGCCCAGGGATGGTGTGGATGCACCGTCCCTGGAGGTGTTCAAGGCCAGGTTGGATGGGGCCCTGGGCAGCCTGGTCCAATACCAGTTCTGGAGGATGGTGGCACTGCTGTGGCAGGGGATTTGAACTTGATGATCATTGAGCCCAAGCCATTCTATGATTCCATGATTGTGTAACTTTTCATTCACAGTAAGGTTATTATAGGTTACTGAAAATACTAGGAATCTGCAGAAGGCAGTATTGGTTTGATACATGTACCATGGTGTAAACACAAATTTTAAAAAATGCAGTAAAGTCAAGTCATTATGAGAGATTTTGTAGGGAAATCATCTTGTGTACATATATAGTAAAGATATGTTAAAATTGAAGTTTTTCATTTATTGTAATAAATAAGAACATATGTCATACTATGTAGAATGAAGTTAAAACAAATTCAGTTTGAAACTTTTGGCTCAATATCTTCCCATATGTTATCTGAAACCTGTTGAGATTTGAGTGCCACAAGTTGTATGAAGAGAATGTTAATTCACCAGAGACAATGACAAGAGAGTTTGGCCCTGCATTGTGGATCTTCAATATCTGACCCTCCTAAACTCTCCCTGAAACCCTCAAAGCTCATCAAGTTCACTGAATTCTTATTTTTTTCTACTAAAGGCAGAAAATAGTTGTTATATGTATACTACCCATTAGAAAATCTTAGCTTTATTCATTGTGAACTCAAAAAGCAAAAAGGATCATTATGGACATGTATCAATGTTTTATGTTATGGGTCTTTTCATGGTTTAAAGTATTTAGAAAAACATCACACCAAGCTTCTTCATTTACCAACCTCAGTTCATAATATATATATAAAGATAATGCACAGGTGTACTGCATTTGAATTTCAGTGTACACAAGCAATAAGCTGTCAGAAAAAAAAGCCTGTAAGGTTCATAACTATTTGAAGCAACCAGGATGTTTAAAATGTATGGGCTGACTGAAGCCTGTCCTGTTAGGTTTAACCAGTTATTATTTTTTAGTAACAATTACTGAGCATGTCATTCTATACTGAGTGAATTCCAATCAATTACAAGTGATTGCTCATCACACTGCATCAATCAGAAAGGATATCTCTTGATTCAATGAGATGCAATGGGTAATGGCAATTACAGTTTGTTTATGTTCTTTAATTGCATATTCTTTGCAAACACTGGAGCACTTGAACCATACCACAGTGACTAACTAGCTAACATTCCACAGGTTATGTATAAAGTCATGAAGAAAAATGGTAAAATATAGTATGTACTGTGTACAAAGACCTATTAGTAGTAATACCAGACATAGTAAGACAGACTGCATTGTGACATGAAATCATTGTTGTTGCTGTTTTGTTTTTCTTTAAATTTGAGCTGTATGCCAGGTTTTCTGTTTCCTCCTTTTGGTACCATCTTGTCATATACCCGAGCATAAAGTTTGTACAAACCTATCCTATAGACAAGGGCTGCATTGGTACACATCAGCTCTACCTCTACTACTTTTAATTATGTGTTCATCAGATTGTCCATTGTCAAATAGAAAGTATGTTCAAGCTAGCCCTATCTTACAGGAGCAGCTCAAGTATCACTGCAGATAAGCAGCAATCTAGTGCATAAGCCATAGATGAAGGAGGTGATGCTTACTACAGCTGCTCTTCAAGAGTCTGAAGGTTGCTTGAGGTGAACAGAGGATACTCATGCGGTCAAGGACTAGTGCTCCAATGCAATACATGAATATATGTTTCTTTCTATATATGTTTTCTGAACTCTATATACATAGGTTACCCTGAAAGTAATGCTTCCTATATATTTCCGTGGAAACTACAACAGAAACAAAGAATACACTAACATTATTTGATAGAACAAATTCTCAGCTACAAAACACTATTTTACAACATCGGCACCACCATTAGTTATGCATTCTTACCAGTGATGCATAAGAGCCTGCATGCTGTGCTTGCACAAATTTGCACCAGTGGATGTGACACACTGTTTCACAGCTACTATGGTGATGTCATTGGGAAGATTTTGTCCACTCAGACTATCTTTCATCAGCCTGAACAAATGGAAGTCAGAAGGCACCAAATCCAGACTATACAGTGGGTGGGATAGGAGAGTCCTGTGAATATTGGCAATGTGATCCACAGTCTTCAAACTAGTATGAGGCCTGGTATTATTATGTTGTGAGAAAAATTTTGTCTTCTTCTCTGGTCTGACTCTGCAAGTTTGGGCTTCCAGCTTAGGCAATGTCACAGTGGAGTGGTCAGAGTTGACGGTATATTTGGGTTCTAGAAAATCAGGAAGGCTTAACACTTTCCTATCCCAAAAGACAATGCACACCACTTAATCTGATGAGGGCTGTTTCTTGAACATTTTTTCAGTGGGGAATTCACATGTCACCACTCCACGAACAACCATTTTGATGACACCATGTCTAATCACCAGTAATGATACAGTCCAGGAAACTGTCACCTTCAACCTCATTCTGATTCAGTAGGTCCTGACAAACTTGCATACGTTGCCCTTTCTGTTCCTGTGTGAGCATTTATGAGATACACCTGTTGCAAACACTGCAATATTCCAACTTTGCAATCATTGTTTCCAATGCACTGGAGCTGATATTCAGCTCTGTACACCATTCCAAGGTTGAGATATGCCAATCTGTATGGATGAGCTGAGTGAGGCACTCCATTTCATGGTGTTAGACCTGTGCATGGTCATCTGGAACATGGCTTGTCTTTCATAATGCTGTCACCACTGCTGAAACATACCACCTCACTGTGCTCGCATCCACTCCATAAATGTTCAGAATGTGTTGAAGAATGTGCCATTTTTCCAGCATGGAAGAATTCAGTTATATACCCTTGTTTTATATGCACTTCACTGTCAGACATCATTTTGCCAGAAAGTTCTTCTGCTATCTATTGCAAGACAACATGTAATGGAATATTGTTGGGAAGGTTCAACCTCTATTGTTGTGTCATTGACATCCATCTCTGATATCATGAGCCAACAAAACAAAACAGAAGGTATTACTATCAGAGCAGACCTCATATTTTGGAAATAAGGAAGGACTAACAGGTTTAATTTAGAGAACTGGGCTTGTTCTAAGGAGGTCTCTTTGCCTGGATGCAAGAGAACAACAGACATCACACCCTCTTGTGGATTTACTCATTTCATAGGTCTAGTGAGAAACAGAATCTCAATCTACATGCATGGTCAAAGAGAAAAGTTATTATCTACGCTCATCCAGAGAGAAGTGAAGATATTCTGTACACTTGAATAATGATCATAGCAGTGTAAATTAAAGTACTAGTTTATTTCTGATTTTAACTGAAGAGTAGAAGCAATGCACAGAACCCAGTGAGATCTTTTTTAGTTCTTATTCAAAGAACAGCCTTGAATTGGCATTGTATAACTAAACTGTAGGACTACTATCAAGTAATGCTCAAATTAATGTAACTTCCTTATCCTGGCAAGATCTATTCAGAAGTTATTCTTTTTAGTTAGACAATTTTGAAGTTTCTTTTTTTCCATTTGAGAAAAATAGTCATTATGTAGAAATAAAGAAAAGTCAAATCAAGTAGATTTTAAAATGAGGGAAATGGAGAGGCATACAGTAAAGACTGACATGTCAAATTCTGGCATAAAACCTGTGCCTTTATATAGATCAAACATTCTGTAAAGAGACATTAAATTATGAGATGAAGTAGGAGATAAGGATGATCAGCAGATGTAAAGGCTTAAGTCCAGGGTGTTCCTAGAAACAAAAAATTGAAAGTTCCTCACCAGTTCAGTTGGTAGTTTTTATTTCTGTCATTCTAGGACAAAGGTACACCATCATTAGCCCTTGCAGATGACTGAAACACAAATTACATAACCTAATGATGTGCTATGAGCATGATGTAAAGGTTAATGCAAGCAAACAGAAAACCTTTTCTGATGATTCTGTTTTCCAAAAACAAGCTTTTACCAAATAATAAGAGACAACTAGCATTCATGTTGATGTTCTTATCCTTGCTTTTGTTGCGAAGGGATACAGTGAACTTTCACTACTGACAAGACAGTTTGAGACAGCATGAACCAAATGTGTGAGCAGAAAACATTCCCAGCTTCCTGGAAGATCCTCAGTATGTAAGTCTCTAATGACCAATATCCTCTGTTACGCACAAAAAAAGCAGGAAATCAAAATATAAAAATCTCTAAAACAAGTAGCTCCTAGCAGACTTGTACAATTGCTCCTAATCAACCTAAAAGTGCTAGAATAATGCAGAAAGGGCACAGCTGCAGTACCACTGCAATTCCTGTCCCATTTACACAATTAAATTTTCTTAGAAAGAAATTCCAGACAAACAGTGATATTTTCTCCTCAAGAAGAAAGCCAAGAACAAAACACAATTTTAAAACTAGAGAGTATTCCTGGGTTCCCACTCCAGGCATCTTTTGAATCCTTTGTTAACCTAAATAATAAGAGCTCTGGAAGGGGCTCTATAGCCTACTGTATTCTGCAAGCCCATGCATTGTAAAATCTTCAGTACTGATGACTGTAGAGTCAAATCAGGCCTCTTCTTAAGTATATTTTTTTGATCTGCCACTTTTGGCATCTATGAATGTTAATTTTCTTCTGCCAGAAATCATCCATTCAACAGATTAAAATCTGGGAGGAGACTCAGACTTCAGCAAGGAAAAGTTTCTGAGCTCCAGTGTGGAGCCTTTGCTGAAAGCAGAAGGATTGAGCACAGAAGATTAGCCAACAGTCTGTTGAACCGTTGCTAACATTCAATGTCTGAGCACTCTTAACAGAAAGTCTTGTCACCCTCTCAGTCTATTGCTCTTTTCAGTGGTGAATTATACAACAACATTAGAGAAAAAATGATGACAGCAAATAGTGAAAAATGTTCTTGTTCCTATGGACAATCTGTCTTAAGTGTTTGACCTGGTTCAGACAGGTCTTGTTCTGTATGGTTCAAAGTGTATAGGTTGGTGTGCTTTACTCTCCTTTCCATCCATCTAGCATAATGAATAGCGTCTTTACGATTGTTTCCTTTTCCACATTTTAAGTTTCATGTTAGATACTTGACCAAGAAACACCCATGAAAGATGATTTTACAACCTTTTAAACACCAACATGTATTCAGTTTGGCCATAAAGTATTTCTGTAGAGTGCTGAATACAGCTTCTGCAGAATGCCTATGAAGTTTGATTGGGAAAAAATGCACTAAGTCCTTCTGTTCTCTAGCAGAACTCTTATCACATCTGAATCACTTGGGGCTGTTTGTTTGTTTGTTTGTTTGGGGTTTTTGTTTTGTTTTTGCTTTTGTTTGTTTGTTTTTGGCATTAAGGGGATGGAGAGTACCCAGCCAATAGTGAAAGGTATTGTTATAAAATGGATTAGAAAAATCTAGCAACTGCTTGGTTCATCTCCATATTACTAAGAAACTAAAACAGCAGGGCATGAAAGTTTTTCTCATTTTCCAGTAGGCAAACTGTGGCCAGTAGCCAAACTGTATTCCCTGCTTGTCTGATGGAATCTCTGCAGCCACATTTCAGGCTCAAAAAAGTTCTGTTTTGTAAATGCTTATTTGTGCCTTAAATGTGTTAAATGAAGCATTCAAAAACTAAAGAGACAATCTACAAGACTTAAAGATGATCACAATGACTAATGCCTTGTCCAGGAGAGCTGGCAATTTAAATGAGTTATTGGAAACATTAGTTATTAGACAAGACTGAAGACAGCACAGCAGACGGAGTGGCTCCAAATCCTGTTTCATAGTGGAAAATTTTGTACAGCCAATTCCAACTGTGAAAAGGGTAAAATAAGAAAGTCAGACTAGGCTCAAAAGTGTGCTAAAACCAACTTGCTTACTTTGAGTTTTGCCTTTTGAACATGAAACACTGACCTGTTGATTATAATAACAACCAGAGGGTAAAAATCACTATGTTCCTTTGAAAATACTCTGAAAATAGCTCACACTTTCTATGTGTATTTAAACTAGGGTGAAAATCCTTCATGTTTGTTTAAAAACATGAGTACCATTTTCTCTAGGAAAAAAAGAGAGCAAGTTTAAAATAGATTTTCTCCAGAAGAAAACATCTCATATGTAGAGGTCCAAGTGGGATTTCTGACTGTGACACCTGCCATTGATATAAAAACAAGCTAAATCAAAATCATTAACAAAACAAGTAAGATTTCACAATTTAAAGGAAATAAGATTTTCTACAGATCTCCTAGCTGTATATTAAATGCATCATGTGTCCTGAACAGCCTCATATGCTAGAGGATGTAGAAAATGGTTCAAGCATCTTGATCATTTTGCATTTTGAGTACATGCAGCATATAATTAAACAAGTGCCTGTGTCAGCAGGGAAATCTCCATTGAAGTGAAAATTTGATCACATAGTTAATTTTGCAACTGTTTTCATGAATAGAAATGCTTCTGGTTATGCAAGACTCACAGCTACTTCCATTCAAGTCACTGGCACCACTGGAATCATTAAGACTTCAGCAGAAACAGAATTGAAGCCATTATTATTTAAGCCACCAGCAAATCTTGATATGATGGTGACTTTTTTTCTTTCTATAAAATGAAATTTTTGGAAGAGGAGAGAGTGAGTCATTTGGAAACACAGATCGGACAAAGTCTTTCATAATAAAAGGAGCTGTCCTAATAGGATTTCATGACCTGGCTGACCCACAGAAATATAGCAGAGAGTGTATTTATTTGTTCAAAAGAAACACAGATTTTAAGAGAGTACATGATTTTACCAAACTTTCACATCAGATTAATTTGTTACTTTATGAGGATCAGTTGGTGTGAGATTGTAATCCAAACTGTGAATATTTTAAATGCACTTTTAAATGGCTAAGCTATTTAGATTTTGATTGGGCATCAATGGTTTGAAAAAGCAGAACAGTAGTGCTCCCCCCATCATCCCATCATCTCATTTTAGGAAAGTGAGCTAAATTTAGCAAATAAGCTGTATACAAGACTCTCTATGTCTGTCAAAATATGATGGCAATTAAACTGGCATCTATTCTATACCTCATTTTTTTTAAGGAATATATTCTTCAGGGCTTTGACAGTTAAAAACTATTTAGATTATTTATGACATTTCCAATGAGTTAGTAACATTTTTTTTATTGCACTGCATTTTGCATAATATAATTTGTCACTACTTCTTTATTAAGCTTGTTTTATATTCATAGTTGTCCCACAACACTATATTTTCCTCTTTGTCAGTTCAGAACTTCATTATGAAGGATGAGGTTTTATCGTTTCCTAGTGATGCAAATGTCTACAGTGAATAAGTGTCATTATGCAGGAACGGGAATTTAGTTTTCCTCCATTAAGCAGCCAGGCTAATGACTCAACAAGTTTATAGACCACCACAAAATTTGATAGCTTGGTGTGAGTTAAACAAATGATGGTTACATATTTATGTGAAAATGAAAGTGGCTTTTCGGAGCAGTGTGATATGCTTCTCCCATTTAAAGCATAGGCTTCTATTTTGAACTTAAAGAAGGAAAATACTTATTTATGCCATAAGATGAGCATGCTTTCTCTTGTCCTCCTTCTAGTTAACATGAGACATGATAATACCAGTGTAGGGGAGAAAATATGCATATACACACATGTAAGAAATATGTATATGCATATGCAAGTGGATTGGAACTAGATTATCTTGAAGATCCCTTCCAATCTAAGCCATTTTACGAATCTATGATTTAGCCAAAGTTTTTGTCTTTTTTTCCTTAATTTCAGTCAATTTATCCTGAGTTCAGATCCCTGGCTGGCATAAACTGCCATAGCTACCCTAATTTTCTTTGGGTTTGGACAATGTGCATCATCTGATAATCTGGTCAGGGTTCTCCCTTTCTACTCTGTTAACAATTGTTCTCTCCTCTGATATGTTATATGATTAATCGTCATGCTCACACTTAGTCATTGCATTCTGTATTTAATAACTCTTTGAAATCCCGCTTTCTAATACCATATTACTTGCTGTGTCAATCATTCCATCCCATAATTCATTTATTAATCCACACTTCATGTATAGATTAAAATCAGCTTCTGAACTAGATTAAACTTCATAGTGATGGTAGAATAGCTGCCATGATCATAAAAGAGGATTGTAGTGAGAGCAATGAAGTAAGATTCTACTTCTGATAAATCTTGTATTTGATATTTCTGTTTCCAGATAAAAGCAAATAGAATCAATATGACACGGTTTTGTTAAGGTTTTTTTCTAAAGGACAAAAATGTGTCTGCTTGACACCTCAGTGTTTGTAAAGGTAAACTGGTTGTTTCAGATCAACTGCATACTTCTAATGGTGTTTCCTACCTATAATAAGTCCGCAGTACTGAATCATAACACTTGCTGGTAAAAAATTGCCACTTCTGCACTAGCTGTAAAAACAGTAGTTCCACAATGGATATTTATTTTTCAGACAGCATGGGAATACATTCAGGCAGGCTTCATGACTGAATTGTCTCTAGCTTGTCACTCAGTTTTTCTCCTTTTGCAGGTACTTTTGCTAATTTCTTGAGTAGTCTACATTGCAGGAAACTCTAGCAGGTCAAAAAAAAGTAAAAAAAAAAAAAACAAAAATTATGCTGTAGAAGAGAAGTGCTCCCTTTTAAATCGTGACTTGTACAAGAGTCATGAGCCCAGTGCTTTGCCATTAATGATATACTGAAGTTTGGCAAAGTGGGATCGCTGTTGTCAGGTGACCAATCTTTTTTAAAAGTGAAAGACAGATTCATTTTCTGAACAAAACACTTGTGCATCAAGAAAGCCTGTAATAAACTTTTTATCTGTGTGACAATTGTGTTATCACTAGCAGGATCTTGATGCCTCCATTACATATGAGAAGTATTTCAAAAGCAATGTCTATAAATGATAACTCTGAAAAATTCAGTGCTAGTTGAATGCCTTGACCTTGCTTCACCATACTTAGAAAGGTCCATCTACAACCATGAGGTTTCTGTGACAGTGTCAAAGTAGTATTCCCTTTTTGAGCACTCTTCATGGTGCCAACACACAAAAATGTCCCTTTCATTCTTAGAACTCCTTCAGTCGTATGCAAACAGTATTTCAGGGTCTTGAGTAATATACCATGAATGCATACCCATGTCTTTGACAAGTACATTAGAAAAAAAATCAAACTATTGCTACACTAGCCTCTTGTGAACAGTAGATCATGTTCCAGACTGTAGACTTGATTTGGTGGCATTTATTTGCTACAGCAAAAATATATATCCTAGGTAGAATACATTATGTTAGTTTTTATAGAAAGAAAAAAGGCATGAACTAGTTCACAGTTGGCTTTCAGTTAGTTCTACATATTAGCAGTCACAAAAATGAGGTTTGTGGCCTCAGGCACTGAATTCAATCACTTCATCTTTCCAAGTAACAACCCTATTTTTACTTCCCTCTAGGCACACACTCGCAGGGCAATCATGTTGAATTCTCAATTCAAATATGAATGGTTAGCTAAGCTTTTCTCTCAACAAACTGCATTATAGAAAATTCAGGGAAAATCAGACAGTTATTGAAAATCATAAAAATCAGATTGGTAACTTGATAACTCTAGGGAAAGGAATAACAAAATCAAACAGGTGATGAAGACTAAATCATGACACAGAATTTACCCCTGATGCTATCATCTAATAGATGGTACAGACCCTGTGTGAATTGATTCAATGGTCCCAGCTCTACAGCAAAATGTCTGAGGTTCAAATAAAAAAAAACAAACACAAAAGTGATTAGATTTTTTTTTATAGGATTTGGCAGACAAATACTGGATATCACGTTGGATATTAGAAACATTTCTTCTCAGAAAGGGTGGGAATGCACTGGAACTGCCTGCCCAGGGAGATGGTAGTGTCACTGGCCCTGGAGGTTTTTGAGAAATGTGTGGATGTGGCACTCAGGAACATGGTTTAGATGGCATGCTGGTGATGTGCCAACAACTGGAGATCTTAGAGGTCTCATCCAAGCTTAATGATTCTGTGGTTCTATGATTCTACTAGAACTAATGTTCTCAAGAAGGTATCTCCAATTAAGGCTGAAATATTAGTGAAACATTCCCACTTAGTAGACTGTCCTGGGCTGGCAGTGATTTCAATATCTTTTTTTCAGAGTTGAATTTGTTTTTCATAAGAGTAAAGGCCACATATGTTATTCTGTATCACAGAGAGTTATCACCTAGCATTGATGCAAAAGAGAAAACAAGCAATAATGTCATGTGCGTCTAACAGGTAGGTAGGGACACTGTATTCTGACAACCCAAAGCTCTGGCATATACCAACAAAATATCAATAGCAGACTTTTGGCTTGGGCCAGAATCACATAAACAAGAACATAATTATTTTGATTTTGTAGTTCATTGCTTAACTATAGTACATTGCAATGTGAGAATAACTATGATGCAAATCCTTGATATAATAATGTGTCAACAAAATATAATCATAATAATGCATTCTGTATGTGTTATCAGTTAATGTCAGGGATTTGTTTGTGTTACAGAGTTATTGTTTCTGTTTTACTGATTGAGAAATCAAGGCCCAGAGAGACTGTGTGATTTTTTTCAGACATGCTGAGCTTCCCCATCTGAGTGAATTGTTGTCAGTCCTGTTCCCATAGGTCAAGCGTTCAGCTCATTAAAATGTTCCACCATCACAATTCAATGACCTTGTGGGCAATCTTTGCAAAGGCTAATGACTTATTTAACATTGGCATTGATCTGCCAGGTATGATCTCTTTGAGTTAGAAGATCTATAAATACAGCTTAATCATTCAAAGGGCTTAATTAGCTACTGCATCACTGCAGTTTTATGTTGATATAATGTCATTGTGTCCGTATGAGATTACTGAAGGATCACACTGTGATTTAATATTTACTAGCTACTCTTTTAAGTACTCTTAGGCTCATCAGACTGTTTTCAGAAGTGCTGCTATCTAGTGTCCATGGGCTGCATGAATGTTAGCTTGGACTGATGGCTAGTCAGTTTCTTTATCTTTGCATGCTACTGTGAAGACAGCATGCACAACGGCTCTACAACAGCATTCATTTAAATAAGTATTAATGTGCAAAAATAAATCAACAAGCAAATCTTGGTGTTTGCACACACACAGATACATAGAAAACTGAAATTCAAGAATGACTTTTGACTCTCAGTCAAAGGTAAATATGTTAGGAAGATTGCTGTTCCTTTCCTTCGCTCTCTCTTATGTGAATAGCCAGAAAAACATTCTCCCATTTACCTTTGGCAGAACTAAAAATATGCGATTGTGTTCATAATCCTTATGCTTCAATTATATTTCATGGTAATATTTGCTACTTAAACATTATGCAAGCTGTTCCCAGTTTAATGACTATTTGCTCCTGTTCACAAAATTTCAAGGTCAGCTCGAGGTCAAGCTGCACTTTGCTGAAGAAGCCAGCTGTAAATTTGACTAATGTATTTCATCAGGTGATGTTTTTCTGATCATACTGGTGATTGTTATGGTGTAGTAGAAGGCTAGCTGAGCACACATGATACAGTGATTACTTCTGAATTCATTGTTTTCACAGAGAAAATACAGATAATGCTGCTCCCGTATCCCTCTTTTTTATTGCTATATTTGAACTTCAAGCTGAATTCTTCCTTTAACATAATGAATCTGCATTAGCTGACAGCAATTAAATAAACATTTTCCTGTGAGAATTTCAGTTGTTTCTGGTAGATTCTAGAGACATCTGCAGTGAATAGCTTCTGTTAGCTATTTCCTAATTGATAGGTTCTTGGTTATTAGCTGTTTCCTAATAGACCGGTTCTTGATTAAAAGGAGCCATATCTTTAGTCACCAGCTGCCTGCTAAATAGAGAGTAGTTGAGTAGGGGTTACATACTTAACAAAATAAGTGGAAATACAGCAAATACAGGCCTTAGGAGTTTGTATGGTGAAAGCTCCAGGCAGTGTGGAAGAAATGCTGGTGCTTACTGGACACAAAGCTCAGTTCCAAACCATGGCTGGAGAAACCAGTCTCAGAAAACTAGAAACTATGACCCAGATGGTGATTTGGAGGAAGGATGCTCCTGTACTGATACCTGGCAGCAGGAATCTCAAGTATCTTCAGATCTTTATTATGAAACAGTCCATATCTGCAAGTGTTGTTCTCCCTTTGAGAGGAGGAAGATTCAATGGTGAAAAAAAAAAAAAAAATCCCTAAAATGAAGAATGGGTGAGCATATGAAGATGAACCTGAGCTTAGAAAGAGGAGAGAGTGTGGGTAACAGTTCAGACCCAGGAAGGGACAACCACATTAAGTTGGTCTAAACAAGAACCCATATTAGAACAAGCAGTATGAAAAGAAAAGAAAAGAAAAGAAAAGAAAAGAAAAGAAAAGAAAAGAAAAGAAAAGAAAAGAAAAGAAAAGAAAAGAAAAGAAAAGAAAAGAAAAGAAAAGAAAAGAAAAGAAAAGAAAAGAAAAGAAAAGAAAAGAAAAGAAAAGAAAAGAAAAGGAAGCTAAGGGTGTTAGTAACTGGGGACTCCTTGTTGAGAGGCATTGAAGCACCCATTTACTGTCTAGAAAATATCACTAGAGAGGTTTGATTGCCAGGTGCCCACATTCAGGATATCAGGAAAGGGCTACTAGGTCTGATAAAGCCAGATTACTACTATTCCTTCAAGTTGGGTTACATGAGGCTCAAACAAGGAGACTATAAGGTATTAAAAAAGACTATATGATCCTTGAAAGGAGGTGGCAGGGGTAAAGAGCATCAGTATTGTTCTTCTCTGTTCTCCTGGTTCAAGAAAGGTGTGAAGCTGTTGGAGCAGGTCCAGAGGCAGGCCATGAAGGGCTGGAGCATCTCTCCTTTGAAGACCAGTTGAGGGAGCTGGCCTTGTTCTGTCTGGATAATACAAAGTTCCAGGGAGCTTTCATTGTAGCCTTCCAGTACTTAAAGGGAGCTTATAAACTGAAGGGAGACCAACTTTTTACATGGCCTGATAATGATAGGACAAGGAGGAATAACATAATAACAATAATAGGACAAGGATAGGACAAGGAGGGAAACTACAAGACGGAAGATTTAGATTAGATATTAAGAGGAAATTGTTCACTCAAAGAGTGGTGAGGCACTGGCATAGGCTGCCCACAGAATTTGTGAATGACACCTCCCTGGAGGTGTTCAAGACCAGGCTGGATGGCGGCCCTGGGTAATATGATCTAGTGAATGGCAGCTCTGTCCACAGCAGGAGGGTTTTAACTGGATGGGCTTTAAGGTCCCTTCCAACCCAAGCCATTCTATGATTCTACAAATTCTATCTTCGTATCCAGAGACACTCTTTCACATCCTGCTTTTTTTTTTTTTTTTTTCTTTGTCTGAAATGTCACAGTTCCTCATGGATCACAGAATTATAGAATAGTCTAGACTGGAAAAGAATTCATCAAATTCAACTACTGGCTTATCATACAAAGTCTCATCACTAAACCATGTCCCTTAGTGCCACTTCCACACATCTCTTACATATCTATAGAAATGGGGTATTTAAGAGGATAATCTTTCTGATATCTAATCTAAACTTCCCATGGTACAATCTGAAACCATTTCCTTGTGTCCTTTCACTTGTCACCCGGGAAAAGATACTGAAACCCATCTTTCAGATAGCTGTAGAGACATATGAGACCTCCTCTCAGTCTCCTCTCCTTCAGACTAAACAACTCCAATTCCCTCATTCATCAGTCATCAAAAATCTTTTTTCTCATCCCTTCACCAGCTTCACTGTTCTTCTCTGCACCCTCTCCAGCAACTTCATATACTTCTTGTAGTGAGGAGCCAAAAAATGAACACAGTATTCAAGATATGTTCTCACCTGTGCCATGTATAAGGGGATAATCACTTCCCTAGTCCTGTCGGTCCCGCTATTTCTAATACAGAACAGAACGTCATTGGCTTTTGTAGTCACCTATGTGCATTCATGTTCAGTCAGATGTTGACCAGCAGCCCAGACTAGGCAGTAAGCTGGTGGGGTTCTTCACCGGGGCTTTACACTAGATGTGATGGAGGAAGAAGCTGTACTGCTGAGGATTGGAAAAGAGTCAGGAAATGCTGTTGCTCTAGGAAGCAGGGGAAAACCTCAGATTTATCTCAAAGGCTTTTGGGAGGGCTCCTCCAAGAAGGTAATGTGGCCAAAAGCCCAATGAAGTGCTTCTATACCAATGCATACAGCATGGAAAATAAGCAAGAACAATTGCAAACCGTGTTGCAGCTGGAAAACTACAATAATATTCCTACCATGGAAACATGGTGGAATGATTCACATAACTGGAATACCATGACTGTGGGCTATAAACATTTTAGAAGGGATAGGAGGGATTGGAGGAGTTGCTCTCTATGTTAAAAAGTGGACAGACTGTGAAGTGCTGCCTCTGGGAAACTGTCATGAACAGTCTGAGAGCTTGTGGGTTAAAATTAGGGACCAGAACAATAAAGGACAGCTGGTGATTGGAGTCTACTACAGGCTACCTGATCAAAGGGAGCCTGTTAATGAGGCCTTCTTACTTCTGCTGCAAGAGGCATCACATTCACAGGCTCTCATCTTGATGGGGGAATTTCAATCACCCAGATAGCCAATGGAAAAACAACACAGTGAGCTGCAAGCAATCCAGGAAACTCCTGGATTCCATTGATGACAACTTCCTGTTTCAGATATTGGACAGATCCACCAGAGTTGAAGCATTGCTGGACCTGGTGCTCACCAATGTAGAAGAGGTCATTAAGGAGGTTAAGACTGGAGGCAGCCTGGGCTTCAGTGAGCATGCCCAGCCAAGTTTGCAATCTCTAGGAATGCAGGCCTGGCAAAGAGTGCAGTCAGGACCCTGAACTTCAGGTTGTTTAAGGAATTGTTAGATGAGATCCCCCAGGAAACTATCCTCAGGGATAAAGGAACAGAACAGAGCTGGCAGAACTTTAAAGATGCCTTTTTGAAAGCACAAAAGCTCTCCATTCCCCAGAATAAGAGACCAAGTAGATGAGGCAGGAAACCAGCATGGCTGAGCAAGAACATACTGGTCAGGATGAAGGAAAAAAAGGGAAAAGTATAATGGGGCCAGATTACATACATCCCAGTGTTCTGAAGGAACTGGCTGATGTGGCTGCCAAACTGCTCTCCATCGTATTTGAAGAACTGTGGCTGTCAAAGTCCTAATGACTGGAAAAAGGGGAAGATCACTCCCATATTCAAGAAACGGAGAAAGGAAGGCCCAGGGAACTACAGGCCAGTGAGCCTCACCTCTGTACTTGGGAATTTCATGGAGTGGGTCCTTCTGAAAGAGATGTTAAGGCACATGTGAGATAAGGATGTGATCTGAGACAACAAGCACAGCTTCACCAAGGGCAGATCATATCTAATTAGGTTGCCTTCTATGATAGACTGATGGCATCAGTGGACAAAGGAATGGTGACCAGTGTTGTCTACCTGGAATTCTGCAAAGCCTTTGACATGTTCCCATACAGTGTCCTTTTCTCTAAATTGGAGAGATATGGATTTGAAGGCTGGACTATTAGGTGGACAAAGATTTTTTTGGGTGGTCATAGCCAGAGGGTTGTTGTTAATGGCTCTATGTCCAGATGGATGCCAGTCATGAGTGGAGTCACCCAGGGGTCCCTCTAGGGACCACTGCTCTTAAGTGCCTTTATCAACAACATAGACAGTGGGATGGAGCATACCCCCAGCAAGTTTGACAACAGTACCAATCTGAGTGGTGTAGCTGATACAACAGAAGGGAAGGGTGCCATCCAGAAAGACGTGGGCACAATCAAATTGGCCACAAAAGAATCTCATGAGATTCTTACATTCATAGTGCAAGGAGCTGCACTCGAGTCAAAGCAATCCCAGATATGAATACAGACTGAGAGAAGAATTCATTGAGAGAAGCCCCACGTAGACGGATTTGGGGGTACTGGTGGATGAAAAGCTGGATGTGAGCTAGCAGTGTGCACTTGCAGCCCAGAAGGCCAACTGCTGCACTGGGCTTTTATGAGCGAAGTGCAGGTCTTAGCATTAAGGAATGATAGAATGGCTTGGGTTGGAAAGGACCTTAAAGATGATCTAGTTCCAAATGCTCTATGATGGGCAGAGACATCCTCCTCTAGATCAGGTTGTCCAAAGCCCCATTCAGTCTAGACTTGAACACTTACAGAGAAGTAACATTCACAGCTCCCCTGGGTAACATGTCCCAGTGCCAAAACACACTAAGAGCAAAGAATATCATCCTTATATCTACTCTAAATCTACCTTCTTTTAGTTAAAAACTATTGCCTCTGTTCTGTTGCTACACACTCTGAAAAAAACCCTCCTCACCTTTCCTGTTGACTCTCTTTAAGTACAGGAAGGCCACTACAAATTCTCCCTAAAGCCTCCCTAAAACCTTCTCTTCTCTAGGCTGCATAACCTCAACTTTCTCAGTCTTCATAGGAGAGGTGCTCTAGACCTCTGATCATCTTTGTGGCTCTCCTTTGGAAAGGATCCTTGGAAGGAGGATAACCTCCTTCAACCACTAGCTATGCATGTTTAGATACAGCCCAGAATACAGTTGGCTTTTTGGGCTGCAATCACACATTGCTGGCTTATTCTGTACTTTTCATTCACTAGTATCCTCAAATTCTTTTCTGAAGAACTGCTCTCTACCTAGTCATAACCAAACCTGTATTCATGTCTGGGATTGTCCTGACCCAGGTGCGTCTGGCCTTGTTGAACTTTATAAGGCTCCCGTGAGCCCAATTCTCAATACTGCGAAGGTCTCCCTGGATGGCATCTTTCCCTCCAGTGATGTTTAGTGCACCACACAACTTGGTGTCACCTACAGACTTGCTGAAAGTGCACTCCATTAACATCACAAAGATGTTAAACCATACTGGTCCCAGTACTGACCCCTGAGGTATACCACTCATTTTGGTCTCCATCACGATATCAAGCTGTTCACCACAATTCTTTGAATGAGACCGTACATTCAATTCCTTATCCACAGAGTAGTCCATAAGTCAAATCCATGTCTCTCCAATTTGGAGACAAGGATGTTATGCAGGACAGTGTCAAACACTTTGAACAAGTCCAGGTAGATGAAATCTTTTGCGCTTCCCTTCACCATAAATACTGTCGCCCCATCAAAGAAGGCTATTAAGTCTATCAGGCATGGTTTGCCCTTAAAGAAGCCATGTCAGCTGCCAACAATCACCTCCATGTTCAGCATGCTTTAGCATAGTTTCCAGTTGGATCTACTCCATGATCTTGCGAGGGTTCTGTAGTTCCTCAGGTCTTCCTTTTTCCTCTTTACATAAATGGAGGTCACATTTCTCCTTTCTTCAGTCACCATGAACTTCACCAGACTGCCACAGCTTCTCAAGTACAATGGACAGTGTCCTAGCAACTTAATCTGCCAGTTCCTTCAGGACCTCAGATCCTCAGATGCATCTCATCATGTCACATGGACTCGTATACATTTAGGTTCCTTAGATGATCTTCAACCTAACCATCTCCTTCAGTGGGCAGTTCTCCCAGTCCCTGCCTTTGCCTTTTGTGACTTGAACAGAGAATGTTATGCTTTTGGACTTGGCCAATTCATCAAGCTTTTCCAAATTCATCTGCAAAACCTTCCTCCCCTCAAGCAAGGAATAGATGTGCCACGTCAAAAGTGATACGGCTTTTCAAAGTATAGTATGCTGTCACATCTGCAAGAAATTCTTGGAAAGGTAATTCTGAACAAAAGGATACTTATGCTTTCAACTGGCCATGATGAGAACAGAACTAAGAGGGGTAGCCAAGATGAAAACAAATCTTGAGACTGATGTTCTGTGAGTGACAGAGCATGAATAGAGTGTCTTTTCTACCAGATTTTCCATCTGCATTAAATTTCAGGGACCCCAGCTCTTAAGAAAAGCTGGAGACATAAATTCACTTAGTGGCCTTTTGGCTTGTGAGTTTTCCATATTTGATGGTTTGGTGTTTAGTGGTTCAGGACTGAATTAGTTCTTTTAGAAAAAACAATTACTTTATATACATGGTAAAATACTTTAATACATTCTGCAGGCATTTTTCAGCGCCGTAAATCATGAGTTTTCCCAGCACCAGCAATGTTGACTCAACTGACTGTAGTGACAATAAAGAGCCAAAATAGTTGATTGAGTTAATAATACACAGACTGAAGTGTTTCTGAGTAGCATTCACAGAACAATCAATGTTGCATTATGACCTGTCTGGTCAATTGCCCGTGAATTATGAGGAATTAATATAGGCCTGGATAGGATAGGCTGTACACACCGGCACATGGAGCAATATTGAAACTGGTTTTATGATGACATTCATAGCACAGAAAAAGAGTCAAATGTGAGTAGAAGGGCCCAAAGTTTTGCATTATATTTTAATATTTTAAATGTTACCTGAAATGTTTCCATCATTTTTCCAAAAGAGTTTGTGGGATCTTTACCCTTATAGTATGTATTACATGTTCCAGTGCAGTAAAAAAAACAAGAAGTCTGAACTTGTTTAAAAGGAAGAAAGGAGTATGTAAAGCTTAGAAAAGTGTCAATGCCTTCCAGGGAGACACATACTAGAAGCTGCGAGGTAAGAGGCCAGATCAGAGAACCTCCAGAAGAGGTGTTGAAATAGCAATATATGCTTATATACCCACTGTCATGGCAGTATGCAGCAGACAACTATTTAAATAAGTTTTAATCCCAGTGTTCACTGAAAGAGATCTCTGAATTCTTTCTCCAGTTGCATGCAATGTACAGTCATGATCAAATGGTGTATGGTTGGCCTTTAGTCTGTGAATGCCTGTGAACCAGCGGAGCAGGGCTGTGAGGAGGTCCCTTCAGAACTTTTCACTGGCAAGGGCTTGCACTGCCTCAAGCAGAAAATCACACACCTAAGTGCTGGCTTCTGTCATCATAGCTAAGCAAACCCCAAGAGAGGATTTTTGGCTTGTGTTTAAGGAAAAAGACATTAGCCTTTTCAGCTGTATTCTCTAAAAGAGAATAATCTTGATCCACTGGAAAAAAAATCAAAACAAAACTTAAGGTTTTAAGATCCAATAGATTACAGTTCGATATTGTAAATTGAATAAATTCATCTAGAAATCACTATACATAAGAACAAAAACATCTGAAGTATAGCCTATAGGCAGGTTGTAACCTATGCTGGCTCCTCTGAGATTAATAGCACCTTCATCTCCGAGAAAATATTAATCATCATTAACGGGTTGGATTCCGGGCTTCTGCCATCCTTGCATTTCTGATTATTGAGAACTCATAGAGATAAGATGTATGTGCTATGAATAATCAGCCTAACTATTCTTCAACCAAAGTTACAAAAATCTGAAATTACCTACCTGGGTGGCCTGCACATGTCTCAGCTGAGATTTGAACGGAATGTTTTCATTTTCAAAATCTTTAACTGATGACAGAAATTATTCTTATATAGTAAAATATAAAATCACACTGGAAACTTAGATGTATTTTATACAGTGTATACATATTTGTTAACTATTTGCTGAGACTTCAATTTATTTTGGTACTTTTACAGCCTGACAGGTAGAAATAGAAAAGACCACAAGTTGTATTTCTCTTTGTATCAAGATAAATTTAGCTAAATAAATAGGTATTTGCACAGAGATTTTGTTTAACCAATTCTGTAGAGGATTCATTGGTGAAATTTAGATTAGGCTTCAAACCAAACTTTCACTCATCTCCATGCAGAGTAATTTCCTCTAGTGCTCTAGGCTACATATACATGCAGGTAGAAGTATCCAATAACTATTACATTTCTTATGCATGTAAACATACTATATTTTATAGTGAACAAGAGAAGCTGATGAACACTGACTGTTCATAGTTTCTTTTTTTGTTACTGAGAACTATAAATCTTTAGTACCTTTTAAAACTAGGTCACTACATTCCTCTGAAGTGTAAAATAAATAAGAATTTACTAGAATCAGTATATTTATTTTAAAGACTTAATGAGAACTTTAAAAAGTAAGTTGCACAAGAGTAATTCACATAAAAATGTACTATATATTACTGCACCTAGCTATGCTAAAAACACTTTTTTCAGGGTAAAGCAGTTAGAGCCGTAAGTTAGCTGACAACTAAGCTTGTCTTAACTCTCTAGTATATTTATCTAGTATATAATGGTTGGACTAGGTGATCTTGTAGGTCCTTTCCAACCTTGTGATTCTATGATTCTATGTGATTCATATACGAAACAGTATTTAATTACAAGATCACCCATGATATTTTAAACAGCATAGATGATGCTGTCTGACTTTGGAGCTATTCAGCTTTTTTCTTTTTTTTTTTTTTTTTTTTTTTTTTTCAGTGTATGACTGTTGCCACCCTCAGAAAGCTCCCAATTGCTAGAGAAAAATTTCACAACAGTGAAAAGAAATGTCTTTTCCCCAGTCACAGCTTCAGAAATTGAACAGTCATTTTGGCAGTAGTTTAAGAAAAGCACGTAAGGGGCTGATACCCGTCAGAGAGAATATTAACCAGAGTGCATAAAAGTTGGCAAAAAAGCAAGCAACAATGTTTTATGACTGTACCCAATACTTAACAACAATTAGGGCCATGAGTCCTGGCTGCAGTCTATTCTCTGTGTACATTTTGGCTCAGATCGAGAAGAGTCTGCAGTGAGGATGTGGTTTTCTAACTTTTGAACAGGAAGACAGATCATGGCTGAGATAATTAAGGGAAGATCTTGAGTGAGTTAGTAGGCTTGGTTAAAGGACCATGTTTTTTCCTTACTCAAATACAAGCTTTGTTTCTAGTAGAGAGAAAGACTGAACCTTTCAGTCAGTCTTTACTTTTGCCACAGAGCATGAAGTCGTCAATGCTTAAATGGGATTAAAGCTTTAAGCAGACTATAACTTTGAAATCCAAATTGAAACTGTGATTGCTTCTGCACTAAAGGAGAAATGACATCTACCAGGAGAATCTTCTCTTTGTGCCTTCAAGGGTATCATTATTCACATAAAATGAAAAATGTGCAAAGCAAAATTTTTGGTAAATGAAGGACCTTACTTTATGGCTCAGTTGATCAGAAACATGATATTCAGGGGAAGAATCATAGTGTTTCTTCAGGTAAAGCATTTATACAGAGGTATGTTAACCAATGTCAACATCATAAAGGCTAGGAAACTATAAATATGAGGGCAGCTCTGAAAGTAATGTCTTCTATTTTATTATGTGAGCCCATCATGTCAGAGGCAGATGGTGGTGGTATGGCAGCAGAGGTTGAGCCTTCCCACCAATATTCCACTACACTTTGTTGTCATGTGACAGATGGCAGCAGAGGGGCAGTCTGACAAAATGGCATCTGACATGGAAGCATGTATGAAGCAAAGGTGTGTCACTGAATTCCTCTACGCAGAAAAAAATGGCTCCCAATGACATTCATCGAGGCTTGCTGAATGTTTATGGAGATCAGTGGATGTAAGCACAGTCAGGCGGTGGGTGGTGTGTTTGCAGTAACAGTGGGCCAACTTCTTTGCTGCAGATTTTTACAAGGATGGCATGTAGGCTCTTGTTCATGACTGGTGAAAATGTACAGCTAATGGAGCTGAAAAATAGTGTTTTGTAGCTGAGAATGTGCTCTATCAAGTAGTGTCATTGTGCTCTATGTGCCTGTTGTAGTTTCTGTGGAAATAAATAGAAGGCATTACTTTCAGAGCTACCTCTGTAGAAAGACCTGTTGCATGAAAGATACAACTACATGTAAGAAAGACAGAAACAAAGATATTTATACCTAGTAAATAAAATTTTAAGCAAGTTTTGTTCTATACTTTTCCGCATTATAGCCAAACATCAGTTATGTGTCAGTGGTACAAAGTAATGAGTAAAGAGCAGAATATCATGGAGATGTATTTATTTATTTACTTTTGCCTCACAAAGCACGAAAGAAAACTGCGCATCTAAGATAATTAGCAGATTTTTTAAATGATTTTTTTTAAGAAAATTTATATTCCCTTCAGAGAAGTTAAATCAAATATACTAAATGCGTGGTATAGCTTTTAGTCTATACAAAAGCTGGAAAAGGTGAGCAACATGGAGGCTGGAAGAAGATATTTCTGTTTGAGAAAAGCTTTGAAAATAACTGAGTGTGAATAGAACACTTTTTTTTTTTTTTTCAGATACATTTTTATGAATTTGTGAGACATTCTTGGAGGAGTTCAGCATTTTAAGTATATGTTACCTACCTCTTCCCTAATTCCTGATTGAATGTTAACGATAGGCTCCTGGCAAAGTATCGCAAGTGAAAAAAGGACCACACAGGACCCAGTTGTGCTACAGATGGTACAAGAAGGAGTGAGGAGAGCTACACCAGCCTCTGCCCTGTCCACACTAGTACAGGTGTGCCATGCCTGACAGTGCCTGTGAAGAGATGCACTCTTTTTTGGACCTGCCTCCTGTTTCCCTACTAAATTCGTGTGTGTATTTAAAGAACTTCTAATACAAAATTTAATTAAAATCTGTTTAGAACATTTACTGCCTTCTAATTGTGTTTGCTCAAATCAGTTCTCTGCTCACAGGAAAACATGAGATTTTTCTTTTATTCAGTAATAGCAGGGATTGGGAAGAACTTGAATAGACAAGCTGTTCTGATCTGTTTGAATGTGAGTATCAGATCATCAGATCTAAGTTGATTATTTTTATCATGGCAATATCATCTTGACATGAAGGAATATAGAGATTATTTATTTCAGTACAAAGAAGATTGTGTTTCTCTTGTGTTTTGGAAAAGAAAAAAAAAAGAAAAGAAAAAAAAAGATGAGAAAAGTAATCAGACAATCACTAAGAGATATGAATAAGTGGAATCACATGACAAAAATTAGACCAGCACTGCTGAGTCTTATTGGCAAGCAGTCAGTAGGCCACTTGGCTTTTTAAGTGGTAAGGGCTATGTAGCATGGAAACAATGACTTGCAAGTACTGCATGAGGAGTATGCCTGATGCCTCCCAGCCTCAGACTCAGGGTGCACACACAGCTGCAGTTTTTGTACTTGCTGCACATACAGGTAGGTCAAGAGATATTCAAGAGATTCACAGATGGAAGCAGACTCAGCTCAGATGAAGTGTCCCAACAGACTTGAATCTAGTCTAGAGGCAAAAATATAACCTCAATTTTAGTCTATATCTCTAAGCACCTTAACTTTCCCATATTGTAGGAAATTCCTATATCCCAGCAACTACTGTATTTTCAATATTTTATATGCATATAATACCTTTGTCCTTATCATCATCTACATTCTGGTTTCCCTCTAACCAAAAAATACCTCAAATGATCTATTTCCTGTGCCAGACCTCCCTCTTTTCTTTCTGACATCTTTTGTAGATTTTACAGGATCTGGCCACATTTGTCTATATTTTTCATCTGGCTCAAAGCTTCAGCATCTCAGATCCTAAGTTCACCTCATTATGAAACTCAGTCATACTGCTTCTCAACAAGGGAGAACTCTAACTGATATACTTTTGTGCTCTACGATCATGAGCAATTAGAGCATTTTTGGCAAAGAAATATTCAAGCCCTATGTTTTATCTTTGACTTAACCATTGATATTAGTCTTGACCAAAACATTGTGAATAGATAATATTTGAAGGATGCATTCTATCCTGAGCCAATTTGCAAGTACAAGAGTTTTTGACAATCTTGAATTTGCTGAGTGATTGTTCAGATGATGCAGCCACATCTGTCAACCTACAAAAAAAATGTTTATAAATTTTTTTGCTGAAAAATCCCCTACAGCCTGGAGAACAAACCTTGGTAAAAACTTGCAAATAGAGAAGAAAATGCCCCCCTAAACTAGGTTTGTTTGTCTTCACATGAAGAATTTCTTCAGTAAGCTCAAATATGTATGTATTGTTCTGGAGACTTAAAATTCAAGCAGGGAACTTGTATAAATACTGTTGATAATCCCAAAACATTTCCAGAAAATGTTTCTGGAAAGTTTCTGCTAATCTCAGAAGCACTGAAATGAGTTAATCCTTTGATTTCTCATTCATCAATAGTACTAATTTCAAATTTACTTACTCTTTTGTTTATTTTCCCTTTATCTGTAATTTCTTTGGATGAGCTATTTGGCAGCCTTCCACGATACTTGAAGAAAACGTGAGAGAAACATTTCTGGTACTACCAGTGCATCTATCTTTGTTCAGAATAACCCCCAAAATTGTTGCATGTGATTTCCAGATCATGCAGAGGTTTGCAGACTTTCCTCTTCCGCATCACCGATTGTTCTTGAATTATTCAGTTTTTTTTAGTTAATGCCTACTCATTTGCTGTACATGCAAGAGTGGGTGTTATAGCTTCATTTACTTCATGCCATATCTTTGCCATTTGTAAATTTAGATTCTTCTAAACACATTTGTAAATTTATATTGTTGGCTGCAAAACAAGCTATGAAGGATCACTCACCATTATCACAGTCTGTCCATCTTGTACCAGAGAGTCATTGTAGGGTATTTTGGCTTCATGGGATGCAAGAAAGCAAATTGTAAATAGTTTTCACTATGCCAGCACAAGCAACAGCTTTGTTACTGCTTTCTGCTGAATCTGCTTCACAAATATTTGGTGCACAATGGCTGTTCAGGAATAGAAAGCACTATTTATCTAATTCTAATCTAGTTCAAAGAAATTTTGCATGAAACTCTGAACCAAGTGTGTCCATAGAAGTGCTGTCCCTGCATGAGGTGCTGGGACCATTCTTCTACCCTAATATGGAGAAGAGGCTGGAAAAAACGATGCTACCCTGAGGCAGCCAATGGGGTCCCAAGTGACTTGATATGAGGTGGGGCCTATCCATGTGGAGGGGCCAGGCTCTGAGCAATCTCTTCTAGCTGCCTATGCCCCTGTTCACTGCAGGGGAGTTGGACTAGATGATCTTTGAGGACCCTTCCCAATCGAACGAGATTCTATTTATTTTCTTGCTTCAGCATACTAGTTTCCTTCTAACTTATATACCCTATGAGCTGTATGAGTCACATGTGCCTTAATCATATTATTCCATTTTACAGCTTCAAGATAAGAATAATTCCAAAATCATCATTCAAAACTCAATTTTTCCACTCCAACTTTTATAGCTCAGAGAACGCTCCTGAGCAAAATATCTTTTCTAGATACAAAGGATACATTGCCACCTTTAAAAGCAACAAGATTTATTTCTGATTTGCTTTCATATGAACATGGTACACCATATTTCTGCTGAATTTCCTCTTGGCACGTTTTCTCTTTGGGAGCTGGCACTGATGGCTCAACCTCACAGTCACTTCTTGGCTTTATAGATAGGTATCTTAACCGCCTTCAAGGAAACTGTGTGAACATTTGCATATCTGCTTTTGAATTGTCCTCCACCATTGCATGTGGTATGTCTCTATCACAGGGACTCTCAAAGATCAGATGAGTTGTGTTTCTGAAGATGGGCTTTCTTCCAGATGCTTGCATTAGCCTAAGGACTGATGGGAAGTTCATAATTAAAACTACTATAGTTATAAGAGGGTCATAAACCTCAAGGAAGATGTCTGTCTCCTTGGCATACATTTTGTATGGAGAAAAGTACTGGGCTGTACCATCTGGCTTCGGCCACAGCAGAAAGATGCAGTAAGTGTGTGCTTCAGGCTGGGGAGGTGATCAGAAGAATATTATGAAGGAGACTGAGAAATGCATGGCCTAAAATGTCTGCAATTGTGGATCTTCAGGTGGAAAATCCTGATGAACTTTGATTTTAAAATAATGTCCTGTAAAGTGAGTGCATGCTGCAGTTGGTTGGATTTTTGTTTGTTTGTTTGTTTTTGTGTGGTTTTTGTTTGTTTGTTTGTTTTGTATTGGAATTATGTTTTTTTAAATTCTTTTGGATACCTTTGAAGGACCCAATGTAGGCCTTTCTTGGTAATGTCAGACCAAGACTACCAGAGCAGAAGAGTGAGAATAAGAAATAAGAAATAAGAAATAAAATATATTCAAACACAGGTGAAGAAAATGAGTATATAATACAATCAGTTTCTAAGGGGCTGAGGAAGTGGAGAAGATTGGGGCTGTTTAATTTTAAAAAAGAAAAAGAAAAAAAAAGAGAGAAATAGATGCTTCAGAAGGAATATATTTGATTCAGATAAAACAAGAAAAGCTGCAGAGAAGGTCAATAAGAAACTCCTGTTTATCCTCTAACAATACAAGAATGAAAATGTTTGATGAAATAGAAAAGCAATATACTTTTACACAGTTTGTAATTAACCTGTGAAACTGGCTGTCATGAAATATCAGTGCACTCAAGAGTTTCAGAGCCTTAGAAAAAGAGATAACATTTTATCTGGGTAATGAGAACATCCACCCCTAATCTAGGAAAAAGTAATATTTTGAACAGGATGAAAACTTTCATACTTTGGGATTCTAACCAATTTCAATTTGAAAGGCTGAGAGAATTCTTCTTTGGAATGATGTTTTAAAAAATTCTTCTCCAGGCATGTCGCAGGTAATTTTGTAGTGCTCATAACTGGGCTGAGACTGACCACAGCTTCGCAGCGTGACGTAATGACTGGCACTTTCTTTTATTCCTTGTACACACAGGTAAGATTCCCAACCTATGTAAAATCATACACTTTATATTACTGCAAAACACACAGAATCCTTCTAGCTGACTTTCTGGACTCTGATTTACTACGGGTTTTACATTTCAATTTTTTGCTGGATTTCCAAATTTGATTAGAATATTTAATGAATCAGAGTCATAGAATATCCTGAGTTAAACCGGATCAGCAATGATTATTGAATCAAGCTCCTTTCTCCACAGAGAATATAGATGCAACCCTGTACCTGAGAGCATTATACAAATGCTTTCTGAAGGTCTGCAGCTGTGACCACTGCACTAGGCAGCCTGTTCTATGCCCACCACTCTTTGGTGAAGAACCTTTTCCTAACATGCAGCTTGACCCTCCTTTGACCCAGCTCCATGTCATTTCCTAAGGTCCTGCCGCTGTCACCAGAGAGCAGATCTCAGCACTGCCCCTCCACTCCCCTCATGAGTTTGCAGATGACACCAAGTTGGGAGGAAGTGTTTATCTGCCCAAGGGTTAAAAGGCCCTACAGGGCAATATAGATAGGCTGGATTGATGGACTGAGGCCAATTGTATGAGCTTCAACAAGATCAAGTGCTGAGTCCTGCACTTTGTTCACAACAACCCCATGCAGTGCTACAGGCTTGGGGCAGAGTAGCTGAAAAGCTGTGGAGAGCAAAATTATCTAGGTGTGTTAGTTGACAGCTGACTAAACTTGTGTACTCTGGTATCAAAGAAGGACAATGGCATTCTAATTTGTATCAGAAATAGTGCAACCAGCAGGAGGAGGTAATCATCCCTCTGTACTCAGCACTGGTAAGGCCGCACCTTGAGTGCTGCATTCAGTTTTGGGCCCCTTGCTACAAGAAAGTCATTGAAGCGCTGGAGCATGTTCAGAGAAGTGCAATTAAGCTGATGAGGGGTCCAGAGCACAAGTCTTAAAATGAGTGCCTGACAGAAGTGGTATTGTTTAATCTCAAGGAGAGTTAAGGGAGACCATACTGCTCCCTCCAGGTCCCTGATAGGAAGCTATTGCAAGTTGCTGGCTGTCCTCTCCTCCCAGGTTACAGCAACAGGACAAGAGATAGTGGCCTCAAGTTGCACCAGAGGAGGTTCAGATTGGATCTTAGGAAAAATTTATTCTCAGAAAGAGTGGTGAGTTACTGGAACAGACAGAGTGGCAGAGTCTCTGTCCCTAGAGGAGTTCAAGAAATCTGTGGATGTGGAATTCAGGGACATAGTTTAGAGGCATAATGGTGCATGCCCGCCCAGTGCTTGAGGCAAGGCGGCAGCAGTGCAGAGCAGAGCGTGACAGTCCCTTCTCCCACCCCGCTGGCAGTGCTGGGACTGAAGCACCCCTGAATACTGCTGACCTTTTTAGCTCCAGGGGACATTGGTAAATCACTTGGTTAACTTGCTGTTAATGAAAACCCCCCATATCCTGGGAGTTCTCAAGCTGGACTGCTTTTCAGCATCTGATCTCCCAGTCTGTATGTATACCCAAGGTTTTCCCATCCCAGGTGCAAAGTCTGTCACTTGTAAAACTTCAAGTGGTTGGTGATTGCACATGAAGCAAATGATAAAATTAGTCCCCAAAATTCAGAAGGCTTTACTCCTGCAGTCTTAGTATATTCAAGATTTTGTCTTATATACTGCTTACCACAAAGAAAATAATATTTCAATTTTTCTTATGACTCTTACATTTTTTGCCATGACTTTTCTCTGTGACTGTTCTTACTCTAAACTTTTTGTTACTGAACCCAATGGAAGCTTTATTCATTGTAGTCTCCATCTGTGGTGTTTCAATGTCTGGTTGTTTTGTAAAGAACCATAAATCTGAGAAACAGTTCATTAAAATAATCGTTTCAATTCCAGTATCCTTCAGTTCTACAGATGCACACACACAGAATCAAGCATTGCACTTTCAATTATCAAGACCAAAACTCAAGCAAACAACAAAAATCAACAACAACAAAAAAACCCTTGCATTCTTACATAGAGATGCTAAACATTTTGTATTTGTTTTTGGTTTTTTTTTTTTGTTGTTTGGTTGGTTTTTTTGTGCTTTTTTTTGTTTGTTTGTTTGTTTTCTGGTGAAAACTAAGAGTAGAGTAGGTAGGAGGGGTAAGCAAGAGAAAAATGCTTACTACAAAATTTCAGTGTTTTTCCCTGATGAGAAGAAGAGAAAGGTTTTCATTTTGGAAGATAAAAGGTTTGAACAACCTGAGATTACTAATGCCACATTGTTTTTCCTTATTCAAACTAAAGGCTTAACCTTTAGCCTTTCATATCACAAGCAACTGACTTAACTCCAAACTATTAAATGGTTAAATGGTTGTTTAACAGATTCATTCGTTAGAAGAATTGGAATAACTGACAAGGAACTGGCTACAAAATTGATCTGTTCCCTTAACTAGTTGTGTAGGATGACTGAAGGCTTCAGACTGACTCCAACTTTGCTTTTTCTCCAGTTTGTTGGTTATTGTCTTTTTGAGATAGAGATCTTTAAAGTATATGTGCTAAGCTGTTGCTCTGACTTACCCTTTTTAAAAGCCCAACTCTTATCTTGCTCTGTGGAGAATGGATTCCTAAGACTGAATTACTATGGTTTTGTTGTTTTTGAACATCACATTAATTCTAAATTTAAATGAGACTGAGTATTTGATGAAATTATCATTGAAACAACATGTTCTGTAACCCCATCAAATAAGCATTTTCAGATAGAAATATTCTATTAGAAAATTCCCAAATGGTTTATATAGTCAATACAATCTGGTTTCTTGTTTTCTTTTAGAACACCTAAAATAACCAAAATATTTTGATCTGTACTTTATAAACTCAGGAGCTCTATCCCAGTTTTCATGAGTCCATATATTCACGTCCTTCTCTTTCTATTTGTTGCATATACATTTTGATTAATATTATGTAGAATAACATTCAAACATAGCATCCAGGTAGAAAATGCTGCAAGTAGTTTTAATGCATTGATGATCTTAATATAATTAAGATGTAATTATTTGGTTGAGAAAACTGAATGTGCATCCATGGAAGTCATTGTTGAGGACTCTAAACATATCCAGACAGTAGCTGTGTTAATATGTTTATGTGGAACCTAGACAGTTGCACAAGGCATTAGCCATTATTGGTACAATGTCTTTTGCACATAGGATGCTCTAAGACATACGGTTTGGTTTTGGGGTGGTGGTGTGCAGAGACAGGAGTTTGGACTCAGTGATGTTGTGGTCCCTTCCAACTCAGGATATTCTATGATTCTATGAAAATATATTGCATAGTTCTTCTTTTATTTTCTCACTCTCTGTTTATTTTTTTGTTTTTGTTTCTGTTTTTGCTTTGTTTTGTTTTCCAGCTAAAATTCTTCAAAAGCTTTTAAACAACACAGCCAGATATTTGTCAGAATTTGAAAAGCAGAAAAAGCAGCAGAGGTTCTCCTGTAGATACAATTCCTTTCATTCTCGATTACTTACAGTAAGCCAATTTTTTAACGGACAGAAAATTATTTTAAAATCCTTCAGAGTATGAGCCAGATTACAGCAGAATCTCCCTAAGCAATGGAAAACAGTTAAAAAATAATAAGAACCTAATCACTCCCTTTAATGAAAAACTTTACAAGGGAGGAAAGATTTGCATGTATATGTTGCTCTGCTTACATGCCTGTGTCCCTGTGAAGCGTGTTCTTCAAGTACTATCCTGGAACATAAATGCTGCCATGCTTCGTGATCCAAGACCTAGGTAGGGAGGAGACAGTGCTGTATTTGTGTCATCTTATTTTTGGCAGTAATCTTGGCTGTAAAAACAAAAAGAAAACTATAATGTGTTATTTCAGTATTGACAAATTATTAATGAAAAAAAAAAAAGATTTAAAAAAAAAAACAAAACACCAAAAGCACAGAGGACCCAAAACAAGAATCCTGACAATCACTGTATTTGGGCACAGGTGTAGAGAAGGCTATAACAGCTGAAGTATGCTGTTCACTGTGCCATTGAAGGCAGACTTCTCCTCTAGCTACTCACCTGTGTCAGAAATCCAGAATTAAAGTCAGTATGCTACTTCATATCCAATGGAGTAGATTCAAACATTCAGTAGCTTTCCTTCATGCAGTATAAGGAACCAAGAGATGGCACAGACTGCTCATATGCACTGACTCTGTCTGTGTGTCTGTCGTTATGTGTATGCATCTATCTATCTATCTATCTATCTATCTATCTATCTATCTATCTATCTATCTATCTTCTAACCACAGTTACAGTTTCTACAGTTATGACAAATCATTCAATGAAACAGTATTCCAACAGTGGCAACTAAAAGTGACAAAGAACATGGACAGAGCAGGTAAATTTTGACTGCCAGATTCTTCCAGACAGAAAGTCTGGTTTCAGAAGTCTGCTTGTAGTTTGAATCATTTGATAAGATAGTATGAGTAGGGAAAGAGTTTTCCTTAGGACAAAACACTAATCTGAAACTCCCCATAATATTTAGAAAACAACTCTCAACTTCCTCATTCCCCTGGATTGCTTTTTTTTATTCAGGTATAATCTGCATCGAATTTCAGAGTATTTCAGTCAATTCTATTTCACCAACAACTCTTGCAAATCTTCTTGTATTTTCTAGAGATTCAGCAGCAGCAGCTGTTTTCTTGGCACAATCGTAGGTTGTTTCCTAACACCTCATTGAGCTGCAGTTCCTTCCTGCATAGAATAGGCCGATACGTTCCAAAACAACTTTATGCAGATTGGTTGAATTCTGTCTACATGTTGGTTGATGAGGTGAATGCTTGACAGAAATACCTTCCCAATTAATGTGTTTGATCCATTCTTGCCTATTCCAGGAGATTCAACAAGGAATTCACTTCAGCAGTGGAAAAAGCATAAATACAGAGCCCACTGCCTGTAGTAGGGACCATTTTATTTAACAGGTTGAAATTTATTACAGAAGATAAATGTATTAAGCAACTGGTCCTTATACTGAAAATAAATAAAATGAATAGTTGCAGGTAAGGGGAATATTTTTAGGAGGCAAAGCAGATATCTCTAGAATGAAAAAAGAAAGTGGAAGGTAATCTCCAAAAGTATGCTGTCCATGAAGGACTGGAGATGTGCTGGAGATGAATATGCTGATTGTCTGGTTGTCTTGAGGTCTTGTAATCAGCTTATGTGGCAAGGTGTTGGTAACAGGGCACTACAGAGGTGGCCCCTGTGAGCAGTGCCAGCATTGCCCCATGTCAGATCAGAGCCAGCTCCAACTGCTCCAAAAGGGACCCTCTGCTGCCAGAGTTGAGGCATGAGTGATGCTGGGTGTGCTCTGAGAGAGCAGATTTAAGAAGGGAAACACAATGCAACAGTGGATGTGGCTGAAGAAGGCTGCAGCCCATGCAGAGTCTCTACAGGAGCATGCTCTGAGCCAGAGCTGCAGCCCATGGTGGGACAGGAGGGCTGGGAGAGCTGCTGCCTGTGGGGATCCATGTGGAGCAGTTCCTGACGGATGGGTCCTGTGGTACAGCCCCATGTTGGAGCAGTGTTTGGAGAACTGCAGCCTGTGGGAAACTCATGTGGGATCAGCTAGGAAAAGACAGCATCTCATGGGAGGGACCCATGTGGAGCAGAGGCAGAGAGTGACCATGGAGGAGTAGCAGAGATGAAATGTTGAGAACTAACCACAGCCCCCATTCCCTGCACACTGCTCAGGGGAGAAAGTAGAAGATGGTGGATGGGGGTAAGTCTGTTAGTGATAGGAGATAAGTTATATTAATGTCCCTGTGCTGAATATGTTTTGCCCATTACAGTAATTGGTGAGCAATCTCCTTGCCCTTAGCTCAGCCCTTGATCACTCTTCCATCATATTTTCTCCCCCTCTTTGTTTGAGGAGAAGGAGTGAGATTGTGCTTTTGATGGAGTTTAGCTTTTACCACTGTCCTTTGAAGTAAATAAAAGAGCTCCCTCTGAGTTCTCAATAAGTTTTTACCTATATCTTCCTTCTGTGTTCTAGCATGGACAATTATTTAGTGCTGAAGATCTAAGGAAAGTAAAATGTAACTCAACTGTTTTCATTAGGGTATTTTGGGCTAAATGGGTATTTGGGAGGAAACAGGGAGTATCTGTTTCCTAACATCATACCTTGTTATGCACTAAAATGACTTGCATGTTTAAAAGACCTGTTGAACACACATCAGTCCCGTGTTTACTTTGCATAGAATGTCTGGAGCTGTTTTGTTTTTCTCTCACTTAATCTATTTGTACTGTAGAAATATATTGCATCTCCTACCACTCTATTTAAGAATGTGACTACAACACTTCATTATTAGATTTGCAACTCTCAGAAATTATACTTTGTGAAAGAAAGGGGAAACATCCTCAACTAACTAATTAATGTACTGTTTGGTTCTGTCAGTTCTTCATTAATACATACATACGTGGAACGGGAGTCAAAGCTGCCATAAAGTATAGTACATTGCACTTATACACGCTCAGTGAATTTATCACATGATAAACAAAACTTTTCCATTCAGCACAGCTGTTACAACCCCCCTGTGTTGTTATGGCTACCCGAAACACTGGTTAGCCTGAAGTTTCCCCTATAACTAAACTAGTTACTGGTGATATATTTCCACCCACTTGTTTTACCAGCAGGCATCCCAGTGTTTGTTCAGTGTTAAACATCCTCAATTTATTTAAGGAAAATTCTAGGTATTAGAAAAAGCACAGTTTTTTATACCACACTCTGATATACACGTTGAGTATATAGTCACCTAAAGCTGTGTTTGTAGCATATAGACTATGAACATTTATGGAGACAGGATTAAAAAAAAGAAAAAAAATCTTTTTCTTCCCACTATTCACACAATGTTATTCAGCTAGACAGTAAGTCAAACATAGTCCGGAGATAATTTCAATTGTTCAATCCTTTTGAAGCATTTTCATATAAGCTGAATTTTGGCTTCATGGCCTTTCCAGATAGCTCTAAAGGAGAGTTAAACAGATGTTTTTACCGAAGAAAAAAGGCAAATGCAGTGTTACACAGGAATTCATGTACTCTGTGAAGAAGGGCTATTTCTGAGTACTGGTCTGGGGAAGTGGGGAGACAGACACAGACAGAGAAGAAAACCTTTTTCCAGGGTCATTTCTGTCAGCATCAACACCAGTCTGTGGATCCCAGTTCCCTCTCCACTTTCAGCTGCTCATTTCTACACCCACATGCCTCCTCAGTTGTGTCAGAACAACTATTTGTGGGGCTGTGCAGATAACCAGACAATAGAACTGGTATGTGTTAAAAATAACAGCGTATATTTCACCTGTTGAGTTTCTTGATTGGCTGACCACATGGCTTCCCAGCTAATGTCCCCTAACAGAGGGGGCAGTGCAGGGTTGGAAGATGAGAAGCAGGGAGATGAGAGTGGGCAGAAAGAGCTTGAGTAGCTGCTGCTGCTGAAGCAACTGAAAGATTGGTGTGAGTCAGCCTGATATCATAACCCTGACCTTATAATAAAAGGAGGGTATTGGCCTAAAGAGGCCTGGTTCTAAAATACAAAAACTGAAAGAGAATTTCTTCTTTGGCTAAAGACTCCAGCCTTTCATCATTCTTGAAAAGGAGCAGACTTGCATCAGAGGCATTCTCCTCTGCTATCAATTTCTCCTGATTTTAATAAGTGCAAAACTAGATTGGTGAACAAGGCTGGAACAGACTTAACATATCTATGGCGGTGAAAAGCCTGAATCACTGTTTTGTGCATTTTCATGCTTTTGTTCACAAAGTAACACAAAACAGAAAATTGGCTTGGCAAATGATACAATTTTTAATGGTTCTCTACTCATCTTGTTTGGTAGCCCAGGCCACCACCGTATTTGCTTATGAGAAATCTTCCAGTAGATGTAATTTAATTATAGTGTTTGGCAGTTATATTTGCTAGTCTTTACACATCATACTGTCCAGTAGTCCTCTGGTTCACATAATAGCTGACAATGATATCAGCAAGGGTATGTTTATGAAACAATGGTAGGTAATTTCTGCTTTGAAAAATTTAGATTTTCTTTCTTCTGAAATAATAATCAGTCATCACAAATTAAAAAATGTGAACACAATTTAACACAGGGCTGTGCAGCAGAAGAGTGTTGGTAACTGTTGGCTCTGTTTTAACAGAAAAGCAAATCTAATATAATGTAATGTATCTTTACATTATTTAATTACCTGAAATACTGTGTCAAGTTATCTGACATTCTTTGTGTCCTAACAGTAACGTGATCCTGACTTCGGTGTGAGTCTAAGACCTTTTTCTGATCTACTTATTACTCCTGCCTTTTCACTTGAAGTATTGCTTGATTTCCTTTCATCTCTTATATAGATATTAGACATATAAAACAGCCCAAACAAAGCTATGTTCTAGTTTTACCAACAGCAATGTACATGCTTAGCTTTAAGTTTGTAACAAGACCATGGATGTCAAAGGTATTTCAATTTAAAGACACACATAACTGTCCAAAGGACTGGGTCTACTGCCATGTAAAGATAAATATCAGAAACAAAAATGGAAATACTTGAGCATATGCACAGCTTACTGTGGCATTACTAAGTCATTAGGGGTGATTGCTTGTGCCAGCTACCTAATATAAACATTAGATGATTTTGCATCTCCCTGATTGATCATACATTTGTTAGAGATGGTGAGATGAATTTCCTATCTCCATACAGGCTGAAAAAATAATAAAAGGGAATAGGATGGTATAAAAGAGAAAAGACCTTCTTCTGAATCCTGAAGGTCATTTCTTCATGAATACAGAAATACACTATCACTTGGTAAAAATTGTACAAATATATCCTGTTACATAATGCTCTGTATTTATATTTTAAACATTTTAGTGAAATATTAAACAGATTCAGTTTGAGATCCTGTTATTAAGCTGTATGAAAGGTCATGACAGCAGAAAGACTGCAGTATCTACTCTGAGCAAAGCAGCTTTCTATTTGGTAACTAAAAATAAGAACATTATAACTTTCCCGTGTCTTACTTTTTGTAAGTAACTTTTTTTTTCTTGGGGGGAAGGGTATTTTTTTTTTTTATGTTTAAGTGTACATTCCCAAGCTCTTTCTTATCCTTTCTTTAATTCTTCCTGTTTAGCCCCTGCTTCTTCCTCCCATTCTGCCTTTCCCCCAGTTCTCTTCAATTCAGTCTCATCCATGTGGCCTTAGACAAACTGAGTGCAAAAGTCCTGAATAGGGTGAGCAGATGTCCCATGAAAAAAAAGTCATGAGGCCATCCATTTTTTCCCCATTTCTTTACATTACACTACTCAGTTGCACAGTACAGGAAAAATAGTAGACAATTTACATAGAGTAAATTCTTGGATAAACCTGTGCTAAAATACTGGAAGAGGAAATATTACAACAGTTTGTCAAAATTAAAAAAGTAAAACAAAAAACATTGTTCATTCTTTGCAGTTATGCCAGCAGGTTGTCTAAAACATCTGCTCTGGTAATATGTCACAAGCAGTAGCTGGTGCAGGTTAGGCCAGTACATAATAGAAGTAAATGTATTTTTAAATGCCAGGTTTTAAAAGAAGACAGATCTGCTTGGTATCTCATTATAAGGGAAATGGCTTTTCATGTCACCCCATCAGTAGTTGTGCAGCTTTGAGGAAAGTTTCAAAGGTTACGATCCATACTTTTTAACTCTTAACTAGTGTACAATTTTCCCGTGAAGAAAAGTCTGGATCATTTTAATTCTGAAATAATAAAATTGACTTTTTCTTTAAAACATGAAACAGAAATTATCTTGTATCTATATCTGTTAAATAACTGTACTCTTAATGATAATATTCCTGCCATTTCCTGAGAGGAAAATCCTTTACGAACATCATGCAGAATTCCTACTGTATATGCATGCATTTCTGCATGTTCATGCACATATACATACATGTATCTCAAAAGCATTTTGGGGCAGATTCTGACATCTTGAATGCTGTGTTCAGTTCTGGGCTCTTCAGTTCAAAAATGACAGGAATCTCATAGGAGTCCAGTGGAGGATCACAAAGATGATTAGGGGACAGGAGCATCTCCCATATGAGGAAAAGCTGAGAGCCCTGTTCAGTCTGTTCAGTCTGGAGAAGAGAAGACTGAGAGGATATCTCTTGATGCTTACAGATATCTAAAGGGCAGGGGTCAAATGGATGGGTCCAGGCTCTTTTTGTTGTGGCCCAGTGACAGGACAAGGGGCAACAGGCACAAACTGGAACACAGAAAGTTCCATGCAAATGTGAGGAAGAACTTGTTTATTGTAAGTGTGACAGAGCACTGGAATAGGTTGCCCAGAGATGCTATGGAGTCTCCGTCTCTGGAGATATTCAAAACCCTCCTGGATGTTTTCCCGTATAGAAGATTTGAACTAGGTGGTCTCCTTCCAAGCCCTATGATTCTGTTATTCTGTGCTAACACTGAAGTAAAACCACTGCTTAGTCACATCACTGAAGCATAAATTCAGTTTTCTCTGCAGAGAGCAGAATAGACCTATCTTAAATTTAAAAAGTCTTGCATAAATCCATGTTTTGGATCCAGATTTGATAAACAACTACAATGTATGCTAAACTTAAGAATGTTTGTGTGTTTAAACTATCTAACTGAAAGTTATTTAATTTTTCAAAATGTACCAAACAATGGATTGTCCAGCAAAGTACAAAAACCTGTTAGATGGTACAAGGTTTCTGGCTGAATTAAATACTTAAGTAGATGATTCCCTTAGAACTATGTATGTTCCTGAAGTTATGTGAATACATAAAGATTTTAGTAAACTTTGTCTGTATCCTTACTGTACAACACCAATAATCATTGATGTCCTTTTGCTGCTGGTAGTGAGTGTATAATAAAAATAAAAGAAGAAATACACTATCCCAAGTAAGAAGTCGCTATCTTTTTCTGATTCTTATTTTGTCTAGAATAAGTCAAACAGTTGCTCATCACAAAACGCATGCATGCATACCAGCTTTTACTACATTTTCATCGAGAAGTCAAGCATATATACTTTGGTTAAAATCTTAGAGAAACTAATCCCAAAATAAAATTAATCAGCACATTTTTTCATTTAGGCAGAAAAAGTCCTTGCTCTACTTGTTTTGGAGAAGTGTTTTAAAGATCTTCTAATGCACGCTTACTGACTCTTGGAGTGGCTCCATCTCTAGTTTTTCAGCAGTAAAAATCCCATAATTTGAAAAATTTTGTGTATGTTCCCCTGTGCTCATATACAACATAGTAAAGCTCAAGATATTTTTTAGAATAAGACTATATCTTCCTGGATTGAATTATCTCTTCATTGAAACTGAACAGAAAAAATATATATCTTTCCTTTGTATGGGCTACACACTCAGGCCTCATCTTTTTTTTTTTTTTTTTTAATAAAAAATATTTACTATGTTGAACATATTCTAAAACTGCAGTTAAGAAGTGTGGGGAATAAGGAAAATGAATGATAAATTATAAAAATGCACCAGAAAAAAAAAGGCCTTATTATCTGAGGAGGGTTCTGCTTTGCATTGATATTACATAATAGTACTTTACTCCGAGATACTCTCAATTTCTTAACCAAATTACCCTTTAAATTACCAAGCAAGGGCCATATGCTTCCCTCATTTATGCTGTGCATATCTTCTCACTTAATTTAAACAAGAGAGACATGGTAAGGGTCTCTTTAGTTTAAAAGGAAACCTGCATGCATTTCTTTTAGTGCAATTTTCTGAAAGTTACCATGGTGAAAACTGCTTTTTTGCAGAGAGTCCTCATGATCTCTGACTCAGTCTAGAAGTTCCTCTTTTTTACCTCCTTTGAACTGTAATCTTTCTGTTCAAGGACTAGACAAGACTCTTCTTCTGTGTTCCACAACAGCTACTTTATTTTCCTAGGGAGAGTTACGGTTGTATGAATAGCATCTGAGGCAAGAAAAAGACTGATTCAGAAATGAACATAAATTTACTCCCAAATATAAATTAATTCATAACTCAACAAGGCCACAGAGATTAATCATATGCCTATAATTATGTGAAGTGTTTAGGTAAGTCACTACACAGGGGTCAGTTTTCTTGGAACTGGAGTGACTGGTCAGAAACCAGAATGAACACATTAAGACTACTTATATTCACAGGTCTGTAATTTGATTATTTTTTTCTGGGTGTATTTGTGCATGCAGCATGGTACTGGAACATTTGCTTCATTGTTTCAAATGGTCTAAGATTGCTTATCTAGTGGTGATGGGGTGAGTGATAGAACCAAAATGGTATAACTTCTAAGAAGAGATGAGGTTAGCAAGTTGGATATACAACAAAAATTGTCATGCAACATTAGGTTTCTAGTCTCCACAGTATTATTTCCTTAAAAGGCTAATTGATGTAGGGTACCAAGAGTATGAATAGACTGAATTAGGATATAGCTACAATTGTTTATGTACAGTCAGAAGGTGGTCATAACTAAGTAGTCTTGATGAAGTAAATATACTGGATGCTGACAGAAACAACAGCACCTACTTCTTGAATTGTAAAATTTAATGTAAAACAATATTTAAGTCCTGTTTAACCTTCTTCAGTGGTGACATGGAATCCACCTGTTTCCACTCCTGTGCCTCACTTATGGTAGTTCAGTGACAACAGAATGTAATTAAGTCTTGAAGACTTCCATTTGAATGTGAATTTGAGATGGTGCGGTAGCTGAGATCAAATTCTTTAAGACTTTCTGTGGAGAGCTGACCTGTGGAAATTGGACACACTCTTGTCAAGAGGATGGCTTGATACCAACAAATGTAGATTTTTTAGATACAAAGTTTTAAAAGACTCACATAAGAGTGAGTTTGCACATTCTTCCCTCTAGTATACACACCCATAACTCATTTATAGCTCTGTACTCTCTTCTTCTATAACACCACATGCAATTGTGCCATAGAGTCTCCCAACCAGCTGTACTTAATGTGTTGGCATAATCATTTTGTTGTTGGGAAATTCACATTTCAAAGGATTCCTGTTATCCATTCCTTCCTGCTGCTGCAGCCAAGAATGTCACAAAATTAGACGACCCAACTCTCAACTTCTCTCATACTGGGAAGAAGAATATCGCACTCAGAGACAAGCATTAAGAGGAGAGAGAAACAGAGAAACATGGTTTCAAGTTCAATCTCTCTTCGAAATTTCAAGACCAGCCAACCAGAAAGGAAACTGCAGAATCAAGAAAGTTTTTTCCTGGATCAGTGTTATTCTTGAGTAAGCTAAATCAAAAGGGTACATTTCGAGAACATTTTTAAGGCTTCTCTGTCCCTGACTTTTAGGTCTCCTTGAGAAACTGGATTGCCAGTAAGCCTGATGTCATGAGTGATGATTTGAAGCTTCTGGGGTTTGTGTCAGTTTTTGCAAATGATGTATCTGAATTTATGCTCTTCATATGACGTCTGTTAAACATGGCTGCCATAGTTGTTTCAATACAGTGCAGAAAACTCAGCCCAGTTTTGAACTTTGGCTCATGGATGGAGGAGAAAGGCATTGCCAGGTTCCAAAAAATAATGAAAGACAGTAAAGAAAGATTTACACTCTGTATTTGGTCTGATCTACTAGTCTCAAAGTATACCAAGTTCATTCAGTGTGGATCTGTGGAACCTATGTAAATCACTTGGCCTGTCTTTCATGCTTTTCACTGTCTTCTACCACAGCACAATGGTCTTCATCTTCCACAAAGATGCTCAACATTTTAGTTTTGTATGTTGTCATAAAGATATAAACATCTTTTTCTCTTACTGCAAATCAGTAGTACTGTAGAAAACAAGCCATTTTGTCACTACTCTGTATTCTCTGTAGTACTCCCATTGCCATTCTTTCACTAATCCCGACTGTTTCAAGCATAGCATAACATATGTAAACCACAGGATGGGGATCCGTGAACCTCCATCACATGCTTGACACACATACAGATGACAGGATTAATTCTGTTAGCCTTATCTGTAGTGGAAGTGAAAAATATGCAGGTGGTGAATAAATAGTATGAAGAGATAATAGAATTACTCAGGCTCATTAAATGGCTACACATTGTGCTATTTAGCAATGCATTCAATAGCCAGGTGTCTTGAAGAGCAGGTACAATAGATTAATAACTGTAGGGAGACTACACACATCAAGGCAAAACTGTTGAGGAGATTCAATTCATTCTGCTCAGCACCATATGCACAGAGACATGAAACAGTTATTATTATGACATTATCTCAACTTGTCTAATACAGCTATCCCTATTCTTTCACTCAGTTCTCTTTTTGCTCTTCTCTTCTTTTTGCAGACTCTAAATCTACAAAGGAACATAACAAGATCTTTCAAATTGGAGTCTCACACCTCTCGAACCTTCTTAAGAAAGGAAAGCATACCATCAACAATACACATTAATCAGTTATAAATGAAAGTAATAACAATCTGCCATGCTTTTCTGCCTATTATCATAAGTAGCACAAAATTATAATAGTATGCAGTACTTCACTTCATCGATAAAAGTTTCCAAGCAGCAAGGCACAAACACTAACAAGTATGCAGCACAGTCAATTCTCATTGCATCCCCAGGACCTGAATCATTTTTCAACTGTAATGTCAGCTTGCCAAGTAGAAGGGAGGAAATAAAGCTGCTTCTTCAGTCTCGTTAATATATAGGAGGGAAGAGGGCTGCCACTCCCTTAACACTGTCTGCCTGAAAAGGTATATTGACCTGTGTTGTCCCTCGTGGTGATTCCACTCATCTGCTGCTGCTACTGCTGTGGCTTTTTTTGTTGTTTATTTGGCTATTTTTCTAGTCCTATACAGCTGTGGGAAAAGCTGACTCTTACTTTTACTTTAGATATGAGGATTGTCTCACATTTGACTCTTAAAATGGCACAGTGCCCCATACTCAGTAGCTAACATGCAAGCATTGCTCTACTGGTGCCCCATTTGCAGCTTGGTGGTCCCTCAGCCAAGTAATTACCAGGGTTCCCGCTTACACAGGCATTTATCCTTACATATTCTGGGTAACCCAATAAAACTTTCATCTCACTGAAGTTAGTGAGGAATACTCCATCAAAACATTCTATGGAAAATGCAATTTCTGCAACATAATGTGGTGGAATATTAGAAAAGATCTACTTTGACCAAAGTAAAATAAATACATATTTTTTTCCTTCCTTCCTTTCTTTCTTTCCTCCTTCCTTCCTTCCTTCCTTCCTTCCTTCCTTCCTTCCTTCCTTCCTTCCTTCCTTCCTTCCTTCCTTCCTTCCTTCCTTCCTTCCTTCCTTCCTTCCTTCCTTCCTTCCTTCCTTCCTTCCTTCCTCCCTTCCTCCCTTCCTCCCTTCCTCCCTTCCTCCCTTCCTCCCTTCCTCCCTTCCTCCCTTCCTCCCTTCCTCCCTTCCTTCCTTCCTTCCTTCTTTTATTATTTTACAGGGAAGTTGTGATTGTATTCCTGTCTCCTATTCTCAGGGAAGACTCTATCCATTAAGGGTTACTGCTGTCTACCTTCAGTTTTGACTGAAGGAATGGCAGGAATGGCATAGCCCAGCTCATAGAACCAAAGAGGTGAATGCAGCATTTGGCATACAGTTGCTGTGCAGCATGTTGGTGGCTGTATTAGTACTGGATCAAGTGAAAATATAAATATTTCCCCATTCCTATTTTTTTTTTAATCTGACTTCTCTGCAAATGACTTTTCAGTACATTTTCATTTCCACTGTTGTCAGTGCACTTGAAATAATAATAAAAAACTTGACACCTAAGTTGTTTGCTTATTTTAACTTTGACAACCAAAACCATACCAGCATCTCCAATCTCATAGCAGTTTACAAGTATGCCTACATATGACAGGCAGTAACATGTACAGTTCCTATAGATCTGCTAACATTGCTGTACTTAGCTTAGAAGGACAGTAGAGGTGGTTCTCCAAGTGTTGGAATTTTGTCTAGATATAACCTTTTTCACATGAGACTGCACATCATCTGAGAGTGCAAGTTCATGTCTTCCCCATCATTTAAGTGCGTCTGTAACTGAGTCATTTAGAAAATTCCAGGCAGATCTTTCTAGCAGCTGTACAAGGGGAAAGAATGACAGATGTAGTAATAAAAGTAAGAAAATTAGAGAGCCCCACCTATAATCCAACAAAAGTCATAGGAAAATGGAAGAAAAATTTAGACAAGGTTCAACGTTCTTCCTTCTCACAGAATTATAATAGGCCTATACTAGGTCTCAATTCTATTGTTAATTAAAATTTGTATTGCAGTGGTTAGAGGATGCTTTCTCAAAAGCTTATAGTGACAAAAGCTGAAAGAAACAAATACAATTAAAAATAAAAACAAAGCCACCACCACCACCACCAAATCAAATAGATCATTCGCTCACTCCCACCCCTGGTGAGATGGGAGAGGGAATCAGAAAAAAAGAAAAAACTCGTGGATTGAGATAAAGAGAGCTTAATAGGATTAAAAAAATAAATAAATCGTAATAGTAGAATGTACAAAAGAAGTGATGCTTAATGCAATTGCTTACCACCAGCTGACTGATGCCCAGACAGTCCCTAAACAGCAGCTGCCTCCCTTTCAAACAACTTGCCCAGTTTTATTGTTCAGCATGATGACACATAACATGGGATAGTCTTTTGGCCAGTCTGGGTCAGCTGTCCTGGTTCTGTCCCCTTCCATCTCCTTGCACACCCCCAGCTCCTTGCTGGCAGGGCAGTGTGAGAAACGGAAAAGTCTTTGACTTAGTGCAAGTACTGCTCAACAACAGCAAAACATCTGAGTGCTATGAACATTATTCTCATCCAAAATCAAAAACACAGCATCATACCAACTATTAGGAAGAAAATAGACTATTCTGGCCAAAACAGAGGAAGTTTCCATAGAATGCCCTTTAACATACAACATTTGTCATTGAACATAAATAAAAGTGTTAGTGCAGGTCTGGTAAGAGTGAAAAACAATATTTCCAGCTCTAATGTGTTCTCAAGTTAAGTTAAGAGTCAGACAGACTACATTTAAATGTTGGAGATATTCAGTTAAAAAGTGTTGTGGAGACAATTAGACATAGTCTATGTTATATTCGCATCATGACAGTGACGTGGTTTCTAATTGTGTTTAATTGTTCCAAGTTTGCTTTTTTTTGGTTCTAATACTATCTCAGCATAAATTTGCATCACACAGAGCTCAGAGACATGCTTTCAAAAACTGTAGTACTACTAATGTCTGCAGAGTGACAAATTACCATGCTACCTAGTTTTTAAGCAAGGAGAACTTATTAAGAATTTGTTACTTAAAAGAAAAGTCCAAGATAATTGTAGTCAGTGGAAGGCTGGGCTATGCTCCTCAGAAACTATGAATTGGTTTAATGTGCTTGGAAAAGAGCAGATGTGACTTTTCACATTGCAGAAACTTAAGACATAAAGATATTTAATGTTTTATCAACTCAGAAATAAGTATTATGAAGATTCCATTTCTTTTCATCTACCACTCCAGCCACCTGGTAATACCAGCAGATAATCCAGTCTTTGACACAAGAAGGAAAATTCTTCTACTGGAAAATAGTCCTTGTATTATCTGCTCGGTTTTTAGCCAAGTGGTTGTGTCAAGTGGAAAATAGCAATTTTATGACAACTTCTCCTGTACCATTCATTTTTGGTGCCTGAATTTTTTAAAATTATATATTTATTTATATGCAGCGATGTACTAAAACACCAATTTCCTTTCAGTAGTTGCTACACACCCTTCTAAGTTTCCCTCTCCATTGTATGACTCTGATTTTTAAAAAAGAATGTATAGTAGATATTTCCTTTTTTCGTTATGCCAGTTTAATATGTTTTTCTTTTGTGACTTCAACACAAAGCAGCCTCAGCTAACTATACTACAACAATCATAGCTCAGACTGCCCAGAGGAGCTGTGGTTTCCCCATCCCTGGAGGCACCTGAGGCCAAGTTGGGTGGGGCCACGGACAGCCTGAGTTGGTGGTGGGCAGCCCTTCCCATAGCAGAGAGTTGGAACTAGATGACCTTTAAGGTTCCCTCCAACCTAACCTGCTCTATGATTCTATGAATGGTTTGGTTTCTCATGTTAGTTCTTTGTTGAATGCAATGTTAGTTGTTTTGTTAAGCTTTCAGTATAAGTTTTTTAATGCTACCGTGAAAAAATGTAATTTTCATCCACTTCCGCCTGCCAAAATGGTTTTCAGTGGAAACATTCTGGTGTGCTTAGACACTTTTGGTTTTCTGCTCTTTTCCTTGTTTTCCTGGAGTATCGTTAGAGGCTGGCAGTGATAAATGTAATGCCTTGTTCTTTTGTGACATTAACACTATTAAACATAAGTTCTCATGAGCAACTCATTTCTTTCTCCCAGGGACCCAGGAAAATTTTGGCACAATACTGATTCCTTCAGTTTCTGAAACAATGATTTTCAGACTCTGTGTAGAAAATAGAACCAATAGAAATATAAATCAGCAAAAAAAATAAAGACATAAAGGATATGTTAGGGGAAAACAGACTCCCACTTACAGCCATTCTGGTGCTGTAGTAGAGCTTCATTGCAAACAAAAGCCAGTTCTAGAAGTAAATGGAGAGGAGTCCTCTATAGGCTTTTTACCATTGTAATTATCCATGTTGCACCAAAAAATAGGACAAAAAGAGGAAAAAAAGGAAAAAAGATCTCCCAAGAATGAAAGTTTTACCAAGTTTCAGTAGTCAGCAAAAGTAGGGTTAGTGATCAGGTCACAGCTTTTGTCCTGTCCTATTCTAGGTGTCAGTGCAACAGAAAAAATAGCTACCTGTGTGTTACACTAATGGGAAGACTTATCATGTTAAAAATCTGAACTTATGTGCTAGAAGAAAAATAGCTTTTAGTTTTATAAAATACAGTCAGCACTTTTTTTTTTTTTTTTTTTTGTCAGTTTGCTTTTGACAAAACTCTTGTCTAAAAGCCGTCAGCACTCTGAACAAAAGCTATTTCTTGAGGAATGCTGGTCAAACTTTTTTCTTTTTAAAGGAAAATATTACATCTCAGAAGAATAAAGGAAACGGTTTAAGTAATACGCTGGCAGGCTGGAAAACAGTGCAAGGTTCATCCTTCCCAAACAAGCTCTGTGCTATTGCTTTTTAGCTTTGATGTCACATTTCTGCTTCTTCATTACAAGGACTCTTTTCTGTCACATGTGGATATATTGAATAGCAGGGTGGTATAAAGATGTTCAGAATGGTTTGCACCAAGGGGCTCGTGCTGCCTTTCATTTTTAAATCTTGCATTGAAAGCTAGATCCAGAGCACCTGGCTAGCCCAAGTAATTAGCACCTTTTCTATGGAAGATTGTCCCCAAAGAAGGAGTTCAATTTGCATTACTGTGCACTCATTTTTACATTTACTCATGTATAACAGAGAACATGGTTCTCAGCTTGTTAAAAAGAGGCACTCAAGAACTTTTAATCAATAAATTCACAGCTGGAAAACTGCTTCCCTACCACAAGAAACACAGAAAAGCCTTTGGGAGAGTGCCTGTACATGAGTACTTTTTCACTGGGAAGATTATTACAGTCTGGTTAAGAACATATTTCATCCATGTGAGAATAAAAGCTTGTTTAAAACAACTGTAAACTTCTATTTCTTCTGTGTATGTGAAGTGGATGTGAACTGAAAATTCTCTTCAATTTGAATTAACTGGGTATGTAGACTTAACTGACAACTTCCTTTTTACTTGTAAGTTTGTATACGGATAGCAAGCTAGACACAATCCTACAGAACATGGCATTATGTGCAAAAAAGAGGTAAATATTTTGAAGAACTGCTTATGCAGAATTGTGGCTATTTCAGAAGGATTGGAAACATGCTAATTAGTTCTAAAGCTGGAACTGATATACCAGTATCACTGCGATGTCTGCAGAAAGTATCTTGAATCAGTACTTGCACCTGTACCATTTTGGAAGGGAAGCATATGATAAAGAAGATAGCTTTTAGCTTAAGAAGCCATTGGATTCAGCACTATCTGCATAGTTAGCAACATTCAAAAATCTCTGCTGTTGAAATTAATTCATTCAGAGCCATATTTGCAAAACTGAGTGCTTAATTTATACCTCCATCCAATACAATTTCTAAACCTCTATTTACATTAAAAAGAAGCAAATACATGAAAGTAAGTATTCAAATGTATTAGTAATTGCTTGTATTTTTAAATACTTAATTTGCAAAAACACTGCTTAAAAAAAAATCAGCATCTGCTTTCGCAGCAGTTTGTTTTAAACTTGTGGCTTTGATAGTTTATTTCAGTGGTTCTCAAACTCTTTGAACCATGCATGCTTGGCATCATACTCTTAATTCAGAATTATATAAAGATGGTATTGTTATGAAACCCACTGAAGACCATTTGTGGCTCCAGACAACAATTTGTGAACTGATAGTTTATTCTCCTGAAAATACCTTTGTTGTACTAATGTAGTCTGCTGGAATATGGAATTGATGACTTTGTTAATGTCTGTTGCCAGATGTTTAGTCTGTGTATTTTCATACATCTTGTTTTGGAGCTAATTACCTATAAGATAGTTAAGTTCTACAAGGCTCACATCTCTTTGAATGGCTGCAAGTAAATTGAACTGAGCTTGCATTTCTCTTTACACAAAAATCTCTCCAAAACTGCTGCCAACCAACATAGAAGAGAGCACAAATGAATAGTACAGCATAAGATGTGATGCTGATTAGAGCATAAGATCAGGCTTCTAATGACTGGAGCACCTGGACTTCTGGAGCACTAGCCCAGCATGATTGCTGATTTCCCAAAAATCCATTCTATGTCCAAAATAAGCTACTCCACAAAAATTAAATTACCAGTTAAATTCATACTGTGCTCTAGAAAATAATTACTCTGGAGATAGAATCATAGAATCATAGAATGACCTGGGTTGAAAAGGACCTCAAAGATCACCTAGTTTCAACCCCCCCTGCTATGTGCAAGGTCGCCAACCACTAGACGAGGCTGCCCAGAGCCACATCCAGCCTGGCCTTGAATGCCTCCAGGGATGGGGAATCCACAACCTCCTTGGGCAACCTGTGCCAGTGCAGAACAGTGCAGAAGAATTATTAAACAACCAGAAGGAGCTGTGCTTTTGGTTTTTAGTGAATTTTGTGCTTGGAAACCTATGTATTGCTAAGAAGAGAAAGAAATAAAGTCTCTTATTTATTACCTGAACATTTAAAATGAAATGTATAGATAGTTACACCTCTAATGTGCAATATACTCTTGTATTTAGTCTAGGTTTTAAGGAGTTCCAAAATAAAAGACTACACGTTATTTTCTTTTATCTTCATTATTTATTTTTGTAAGCTGCTGAAGCTGTGCTTTATTTATTGCAAGTCATCCATGCATAATTCTCTGTAGTTTGGAAAACTGAATCTAACATTTTCACCCCAACTGTATAAATTGCATTGATTTATTTCTGACTCTGAGGCCTAAAACCATTCATTACAACAACAAAACATCCTCCAATTCTTGTGATCAAGGAACAAAGTCTACTCATTTACTGTGTAGTGAGAATTGACAGATGGCCAAATGGGGTGATAGATTTGATTTTAATGTGTCTTAAGAGAGTAAATGAACCAAAGACAATCTTCATCTCATGTGAAAAGTTGGATTTTTGTGTGGCTTTTCTGCAACAGTGAGGTGCAATTCTCACAGCACTTCATTGATTTTCCAACCAACCATGACCACTCAGATGGCAAAAAGCAGGGTCAAAGAATTTTTATAAATCATTAGCTTTTTTTTTACTGTTTGTCTACAACTGCATAAAGTGGCCTGAATATGCAGAACATAAACCTCACTTCAGTGCTTTGTGGTTTTTTTTCTGTCTCCCGAAAAAATCTTTACATGTTTCATAGGTTATGCATTTTTAACTTCACATCACATTAAAGGTTATGTCAAGAGAATCATTTACATCATAAAGATAATGGGAATAAAATTTCCTCACTTCTCCGCAGCTGTTATTTTAGCATATATCATTGATAATAAAGCACTTTGTGTTTCTTGCTTTAAACTTTGAGTAGGGCTGGATTCCAACAGCAGGGCATGAAATATAACACGCAGAGTAATGCAATAAAGCCGAAATAAAGCAAATCACAGTAATATTCCCATGCACTATTTTCAATCAGCTATTTATTTGTAAGTACTTCAGCATCATTAGACACAGAAAAAGTAATTACATGGCGTGTGTCAAATATAGTTAGTGTGTTAGTTAGGTAGAGCCAAGTATGTTTGGGGACTGTTAAAGGATCTCTAATGCAGACTTGAACGTTACCAAATAGGATAAACACTTCCAACCACAGGCAGCAATGTCTCAGAACCAGTGGGCTTTAAGCATTTAACAGAAGTGAAAATATTTTATTTACAAACTACTTTTGAACGAATTGTTTCTGTTTTTTTTTTTTTTTTTTTTTTTTTTTTTTTTTTTTTTTACATCGGTGCAGATGGAATGAAATTTGAATGGTACAATATAAGGGGTATTACTCATCAATCAGATGACATGTCATATGGTAACTCGTAACTCCTTAGGTGCATAATGCCACCCAAAAGTGTGAATTATGAGCAGCTGGGCATGTGTCTGATCTACACTGAAGAAACCTTCTCCCTTTTTGGTTCTCTATGGGGAGTACTTCAAAAAGTTTTCATCTCATGGCTTTCTGCATGTTCTATACTTCCACTGTTTATTTGGTAGTAGTATTTTTTTGTATTTAGCATTCTGATATTTTGATATAGGTGAATCAGCTAACATAAAATCCTTCCCTTTTGAGTGAGAAACTGTGATCCTTTTACCAGCTGGGGAAGTGGGCTGTTTCTGTCTCTGGAAGGAATTTGGACGTTTCATCACATGTCATTTATGCAAAACTTGGTTTTTAAATTGGATTCAATTTATAAAATCAAAGGTTACATTTTTTGGAGATGAGAAGTGATATTCAGAAATATTTTTTCTAAGATTTTTCACCTGCAAATCATGCCAAGACTGTTGAAGAATGGTCCATCATCTTTTCTAATTACCAGTCAGAATACTGCAGCTTTCAAAGTGCACTGGTGAATTAAAATGGTTACAGTTTTTTTCTCTGGGTCCTCATTTTTCTGTTCACCTACGTATGTATTGTCATTCTTCCAGATTTCTTAAAGAAAATATAGGTGCAAAAGAATTTCTCTTTTCATTGAAAATTTTTTAGAAAAATAAAGTGTAGGAGGGCTTTGGATGAAGTGCTAGGTGGTTCCAGTGAAAGACTGAAAGAAAGCATAAAAAATTTGAAAGTAAAAATTTAGATCCACAGATTTATATTCTCCATCCAATCTTTTCATCCCTCCCCAGGAAAAACTGCCCACTGGTATGCCTACGAGACCAGGCCCCATAAGCAAGATGAGCATGCTTTTACAGACCTGGAGTAGTGTTGGCATATCAGCAATAATAGATGAGTAGAAAGAAATTATGCAGGGAATTAGGCAGAAGTTATAGGAGGTTCCAGTTTTGCAAGGTCCCATGCAACTACTTCACTTGGGCTTGTACTGCCATTGATAGTGTCTGTAAATCAGAGCAAAGTATTCTTTGACAGGAAAAATTAAATAAGACTGTGTGAATTAGCTGAAAACATCATTTCTCAAGTTAGATGAACTGTGAGAAAAGGTACCCAAGGCCAAATTTAGCTAACCAAGAATACCAAGAATATACAATGTAGATACCTCCATGCATTTTAGTCTTCTATAATCCCTTTATCAACAGTGGGAAAAAAATAGGCTTCTCTGCGGGTTGCTTTATCTCCAATCCAGTTTTCAGATCAACTTATCTCTCTCATACGTATGAAGATGTGACATTAAGTGTGATGAGTTACCTTTTGAGTTCATGGATTACCAAGATGGAAATTCAGTCAAATCCAGAGGTGACTTCTGCATTATGGGGCCTCAAAGTATAAAGTGCACTCACTACACCTGTCTTAAGCCAGTTTTTCTTAGATTGTGAATTTTCTCTGATAATTAATTAGGAATTTAACATCCAGTCTCAGGCTAAGTCTTGCTGTGCTCTGGGTACATCCTGAGGCAGAAACTTAGGTACCATGCAAACTATGAAATACTAATATTTTGACTATTTCTGTTGAGCTATATCAAATTCATCTCCTATTTTAAAGAGCAAATCATGATCACTGCAATCATTATTTGTTAACATTTTGTGAGATTGCCTTGGAGTATGGAAAATGTACCATCATGGAGGAAATATTTTAATTTTACCTAGCTTGTGTCTATATCACGATAATTTTTTTGAAAGTCTCTTATTTTACTTATTATTACTGACATGCAAGTATGTACCAGATTTTCAGTTAAGGTATGCAAAGTTCTCTTCCTTTCTACTTTGAATAATTTCTGAGAATCTACTGATTCTTGAAGGGCTGTCACTGTGAATGCAACACACTTTTTAGTTCTGTAGTATACTGTATAGTTACCTGCTCATGCCTTTCAATTTGTCTTGGAGCAAAATTTTGTTATTTGTCAGGCTCAGTTCATATTGTTTGGAACAATGCACACTAATACCATGACATTCAGACTAAATAAATGGCAATAATTTTCAACCTCACTAGTTATTTGGATATATCCAATTATTTGCATGGGCAAATGCGTCTGTATGTATGTATAATAGTGACTAATAATCTCTATTCTGTTATTGACCCATCATCTACACTCTGATTGAACTCAATAGGAAATATTCATGCAGAATAATTGTGAAATCAGACTAAGCATATAATTAAAAGATAATCTGTAAAAATTAGAAATTTAAATACAGAGACACATGCACAAGTTATGTTTCCTGAAATATCTCTGTTGTTGTCAGAAAGAACGTTGGTTCCAGTTTCTCCATTTTGAAAACTCACATTTTGGCTATTCTTAGTTCTGTCTGTTGCTGCACAACCTGAATAATATAAAGTAATTTTCAGATCATATTCTAAGCAATATTACTCTCCCTAAGAACACAGTTTATGTCATAAAGCATTTTTATCCGAGATAATCTCCCCAAGTATTCCTTTGGAGCCATTGACACTGATGCTGTTAATGTTTATTTACTCAACAACAATCTTTACAAATCCTTAACAAGCTGTTTGTTACCAGTGTGTAATTTCTCATTTGGTAGTTAATCATGCTGATAAAATGCCTAACCCAGAATAGATCCAATAAATCAGTTATTAGCCACAGTAAATACCAACTTAGAAGAAAACATCCTGATAATAAAATAACATGAGGATAAACTGTAAACAACAAAATTGTCCTTATTCTATAGAAAGAAATGGAAAAAAAAAAAAAAAAAAGAAGAAGAAGAAGAAAAAGAAATGGAGGAGCCTCATGGACACGTGATGTCTGTATGTTACTGGTACAGGTTTCAAGAGAGAAGAGTCAGCAAGGGTGGAATAGTGAAACTGAAGCAAAGTTACATGATTTTTGGCTGGTAGGATGTTATCATCTCTCATTTGGTCATTTGCAATCTAGACATTTATAAAAAAGATTTTGGTTTTGCTCAACCCAGATCTTCATCAGCCTTATTTCTCTTCAAAGACAAAAAGCTATAGAAGTGTCTACTGTTGCCAGTGCTAGAGTAACTTGATGAGACTTGCTTAGAAAAGTGAACATTCGAGAGGCAGAGGATAACTGGACTTAAATGACAATCAGGCAATAGTATGAACAAAGGAAACAGATTACTCAAGTAAAAGCCAAAGATCCGACAGTAGAGGAAAACATACTGAATGAGAATTGAGAAAGTTTTCTGATGATAAAGTCAGGAATGTAGTGCATGTGCTGAAGGATTATAACCCTGTTTAGGTGAGTCATTAGTTGCCTTAATGATCCAGTCCTGCAAAATGTAAAAGAGGAAAATGTAAAGTCATAAATACTTAAAAGGCCTTTTTTATGCCTCCTTAAGCTGACAATAATTCCATGATGTTGTACAAATTAAGGAAAAGATGTAGGTGTAAACATTAAGGAGGTTGTGGATGCCCCATCCCTGGAGGCATTCAAGGCCAGGCTGGATGTGGCTCTGGGCAGCCTCGTCTAGTGGTTGGCAACCCTGCACATAGCAGGGGGGCTGAAAGTCAATGATCACTGCGGTCCTTTTCAACCCAGTCTGTTCTTCTATGATTAATCTACTTTTATAAAATGGCAGTTACCAAGACTTCACAACATGAATCAATACAAACAATGTCTGCACATCCAGAAGTTATCCTGAATGAACAAACTGCTAAGAAACCCATATTAAACTCTTGAACTCATTATTATATCTTTACATAATAAAGTGATATTATACATCTCTTAAATTGCAGGGGACAAAATTTAATTGTGCAGATTTACATTATGAACTAACTTTCTACATATTTCTTTCATTCACAACAGTAACGTTTCGGGAATACATAAACATACCTAGGAGGGAAGAGGATGTATTCAATAGCTAAAGGAAGTAAAAAGCATCTGGAAAAAAAATGCATGAGAATATGTATCAGGAGAAACTAGCTTTTCATTAACATCTCCCACAAACACAAATGTGTCATACAGCATGCGTAAATTTGTAAGAGGATGATTTTAAATTTGCCTTTTATTTACTCAACATAACCACTCCTTTGAAACCATTAGGATTTCTCTTGTATATAATATTTACATCATTTAAAAATTGTGCATTGTTAACCCAGTAGACTATAAAGACTCCACGCAGAGCAGTTACTAGGGATCCATAACATAATAATGTCTTGGATAAATTTAGTTTGGAGTCATCTGAGTGCATTAGATGATTAAAAGTTGTGTACACATGCACATTACCTGATTTGTTTTTCAAACAGAGGAACCATTTTCTTTATTCTTCACATCTATCCCAAAATAACATAAGAGACATAGTGGTATGTGATATTACCCTGTAATTATGGGAGTTCAGTGTTTAGAGAGGGTAAAATATTTTACTTCATTTACACTGTAGATTTATACTCAACAAATTAAAACAGCTATAAGGCATGCTGTCTTTCCTTCAACCCATCTTGTCACTCACCAGCCTTAAGTATAAATGTTTAGCATCTGGTGGCTCTTATACACTTTATGATGTTTTAGCAGCAGTTCAAAGGTTCCATGAGATGCAGGGCTATGGTGAAAAGCTGCTGCAGTTGACTGGTAAAAGAGATGAATTAACAGATTTAAGCTATTAAACATTCATACCCAAAGACTCTTTGATCCTTAAAAAAGTAGGAATTGTCTGAAGAAATGTGACAAATACCATATAGTTAAACATCAGAAAAAATATAGCTGGATCGTGTTTTATCACAAAGTAGGAAGGAAGGAAGAAGGAAAGAATGGAAGGGATGAAAGAAAAACAAGTGCAATCATGCAAATAAAACATCAAGATTAATTATATTTTACTTGTGATAATATCCATTAAAGAGATTATCAACCCCATTAAGGCTACCCTAATAGTGCTAGTGAGTCTGCTGGTTTGAGACGTACGATCATGATAAGGCTGAGGTACTTAATGCCTTCTTTGCCTCAGTCTTTAATAGTAAGACTTGTTACTCTCTAGGAACACAGCCCCCTGCACTGGTAGATAGGGATGGGGAACAGAATAAGTCCTGCATGATTCATGATGAGATGGTTTTGGACTGAAAACTAGATGCTCACAAGTCCATGGGACCAGATGGACTGAACCCTAGAGTGCTGAGGGAGTTGGCAGATGCAGTTGCCAAGTCACCCTCCATCATCCTTCAGCAGTTCTGGCTAACCAGGGATGTCCCATCGGACTGGAGACTGGCAAATCTTCAAAAAGGGCTGGAAAGATGATCCTGGTAGCTACAGACCTATCAGTCTCACCTCAGTGCCGGGGAAGGTTATGGAATGGATAATCTCGGGAGCCATCATGGACCAATTAAAGGTCAACCAGGGGATCAGGCCCAAGTCAGTATGGGTTTACAAACAGTATATCCTGTCTCACAAACCTGATTTCATTCTATGACAAGGTGACCCGCTTAGTGGATGAGGGTCAGGCTGTTGATGTGGTCTACCTGGACTTCAGTAAAGCCTTTCACACTGTCCTCCACAACATTCTCGTGGAAGAGCTGGCTGCCTATGGTTTGGATGGGCGTACGCTCCGCTGGGTAAAGCACTGGCTGGATGGCCAGGCCCAAAGAGTCATGGTTAGTGGAGTTGAATCCAGGTGGCAGCTGGTCATGAGCAGGGTCCCCCAAGGCTCAGTGCTGGGGCCGCTTCTGTTTAACATCTTCATTAATGATCTTGAAGAGGGGACTGAGTGCACCCTCACTAAGTTTGCAGATGACACTAAGTTGGAGGGAGTCTTGATCTATCAGAGGGGAGAAAGGCACTACAGAGGGACCTGGATAGACCGGATCAATGGGCCAAGGTTAACAGCATGAGTTTCAATAGGGCCAAGTGTTGGGTCCTGCATTTTGGTTGCAACTACCCTAAGCAACCCTACAGGCTTGGGGAGGAGTGGCTGGAAAGTTGCCTGGTGGAAAGGGACGTTGGTGTACTGGTGGACAGTTGACTGAATATGAGCCAGCAGTGTGCCCAGGTGGCCAAGAAGGCCAATGGCATCCTGGCTTGTATCAGGAATGGTGTGGTGAGCAGGACTAGGGAAGTCATCCTGCCCCTGTACTCGTCATTAGTGAGGCCTCACCTTGAGTACTGTGTTCAGTTTTGGGCACCTCAATACAAGAAGGACCTGGAGGTGCTGGAACAGGTCCAGAGAAGGGCAACGAGGATAGTGAAGGGCTTGGAGAATATGTCCTACAAGGAGAGACTGAAGGAACTGGGGCTGTTTAGTGTGGGGAAGAGGAGGCTGAGGGGAGACCTTATTGCTCTTTTCCAATATCTGAAAGGTACTTACAGCCAGAGCGGATTGGTCTCTTCTCACTGGTGACAGGTGACAAGACGAGGGGAAATGACATCAAGTTGCACCAGGGTAAGTTTAGGTTGGATGTTAGGAAACACTTCTTTACAGAAAGGGTTGTTAAGCTCTGGAATAGGCTCCCCAGGGAGGTGGTTGAGTCACAATGCCTGGATGTGTTTAAAAACCATTTGGATGTGGTGCTCAGGGACATGATTTAGCAGGGGGTTGTTAGAGTTAGGGGAGTACAGTTAAATCGTGGTTGGACTCAATGACCTTGAAGGTCTTTTCCAAACTGAGCGATTCTATGATCCTATGACTCTATTATTCAATAATTGTACTCATTGCACATTTTCTTAAAACAGAAAATTACTAAATGCATAGTTTCCCCAGAAACTGAAGTCTTCCACTCAGATCTCTCACAGTGAATTTGTATGATTTCATGTTCATTTTGGTGGGATTTTTTTTATGTTTAAGAAGTTCAAACAAGCTCCTAACTGTAATATTGTGTTAGTTTTTGTCCAGAAAATAAGCTTACTTACCTCTGCAAAATACTGTTAGCAGCACAGTGATATGAAAGCAATTTACCTCATTCACAGTAAAAAAAAAACAACTGTTAAAGCATCTCTATTAAAACACAGATGAGATATGGATACCTTGTTCAGTAATCTATCACAGCACGTGCAGGTCTACACTCAGAAAATGAATAATGATTTAAGTCCACTGGTCAGAAGACCTTCTGTGCACATCAAAACAGACCACATCATGCCTCTTTGGTAAAAAAAATAAAATTAAACAGAAAAAAGTCAGGATTGTAGTCTTTTGGCAGCCTAGCCAGAGAAATGTGAGATTGGCCCTTAAGGGAATTCTTATTCTCAAGTGGATGTAAATGTATTCATCAATGCAAAGAAATGCATAGTGTATTATATACACAATACATTAATAAATAGCCACGCATTAAAAAATAATGAGATTTTCTTCAAAACAACATCCTGTGGTGTTTAGGGTCATAAAAAAGACAGTAAAGGAAGGTGGGGAGGGAGATTATTTGAAAATCTGATTAAAATACTGAAACCCTGCCCTATATATAAGATACAATAAATATTTCATCAGCTAACTGTAAACAAAAGAACAAGTGCAGTAAAATGTAATTAAAAATGTAAAAGTGTGGAGAGAGATTTATTTTACCACAGTGATATTAATATTAGAAATAATATGTAAATAGATATCAAGGTTCTGCTGCAAACACAGTGGAAAATGGCTGTTCATTTTCTATAATGATCTTTCATCTATTTCTTCTTTTTGACTTTCATTTTAAGTAATTTCAGTGATTTATGAATAATGATGCTTTCAGTCATTGGAAAGCTCTAACAAAGCTTCAAATTCTAGTATTTCCCATCAGATATTGTTTACCATTCTTATGATTTTTGTTTTGAGACTGGGCAATAGGGTTAATGACAGCACAGAACATTTGGCAGAAATATGAGTTATTTCACATTTCTGGCTTGTCACGGAAAGAGGATGAGGCATCCTTGTGGTCTGTGAGTCACAGCCCATGATATAAGACAGAGAGGTGCTCTGTCTCAGCTGTAGTTGACACACCATAGGCACAACAACTCTTAAAATACAAAGCAGAATGCCACTACATGAACAGCATTTCAGTTTTCATCTCATCATACTTAAGTCTGTGGAACATCCTCCTAGAGAAGAATCCTCTTCACAAAGACTGAAACATGTGGTACTGCCAGTGAAATGAAACTGGTTCTGCATCTGGCTGGCAATGTTGCTGCTAGAAAGCACCACAGGTACTTCCTGACAATTAAGGAAAATCTGGTTTAATGAATTAGAGAATATCATAGGAAACTGTACCACCTGGTAAATAATTGCATTTCTGCTATCCACAGTGTCAGGCTGTAAGCTCTGCTTATTCACAGCTTTGAGGTGGCATAAAGTTGCAGAAATTGAGTATTTTGTCCTATTTTTGACGTGGTGCAGTGTGGATCCAGATGATGGTCTTAAACTCAAAAGTGCTACTTATTTGAACATTACAGTTATACAAATACTGGAAAGGATTCCTAATTCCTATGAATGTGCACATTAGATTTAAGTTAGAAACATATCACGAATAAGCTTTAAGTGTATAAATGCAATTTCAGTATAACAACCACCTCAGATAACACAGGCAATTTAATAGATCAAATTTCTTCTTCCAATAACTTCTTATCCTTTCAGTTCCAACTCATTTTCAAACACCCAAGGGGAAAAAGAGACTACACAGCATGACCTGAAAGGCTACAAATCTGGGCTATTTTAGAACAAAGTAAGGTGAGAGGAACAGTACATTTTCTATGGAAATGTAGATTCATTGAAATCAAAGTGCTGGAAGGAAAAAACGTCAATGGGAAAAAGCTGAACTAAATAATTTAAGCTTTCTCACTTCATTATCTAATTCTTTGAAATACTGAAACAAAATAATTCAGCATTACCAATATGCATTCTACTGATTCTTGAATGAATTGTTTTAAATTCTATATTCTGTTAGAAATAACATATGAACTGTTCTTTCAAATCACCTTACTTTGTTATTTGAAATTTCTTCTACCAGCTATTCCTTTCCTTTTTCAAAAAAATAGTAAATTTTCCACTTTACTTTCTTTCCTGAAACGCTGTGTAAGTCAGGTATATATTGTAGTTACCTTCTCAATGCCAAGTGAAGCAGAGCCAACCATGATGGTATAATTCCTGTAGCTGTTAAGAAAGCATGCAGAGTTTGACTCTCAGACTTCAACATGCTTTGCCAGAACTCCTTGGAACTCAAATGCAGAGACTTTTCAAGTTTAATAAGGCTGTACATGAGGTCATTGGGTCACACTAACAAGTCACAAGGCTGTGGCAGTCCCTGTAAAAGTGTATAAAGAGGGAAGGGAAGGGAAGGGAAGGGAAGGGAAGGGAAGGGAAGGGAAGGGAAGGGAAGGGAAGGGAAGGGAAGGGAAGGGAAGGGAAGGGAAGGGAAGGGAAGGGAAGGGAAGGGAAGGGAAGGGAAGGGAAGGGAAGGGAAGGGAAGGGAAGGGAAGGGAAGGGAAGGGAAGGGAAGGGAAGGGAAGGGAAGGGAAGGGAAGGGAAGGGAAGGGAAGGGAAGGGAAGGGGAGTGAAGGGGAGTGAAGGGGAGTGAAGGGGAGGGGAGGGGAGGGGAGGGGAGGGGAGGAGAGGGGAGGAGAGGAGAGGAGAGGAGAGGAGAGGAGAGGAGAGGAGAGGAGAGGAGAGGAGAGGAGAGGAGAGGAGAGGAGAGGAGAGGAGAGGAGAGGAGAGGAGAGGAGAGGAGAGGAGAGGAGAGGAGAGGAGAGGAGAGGAGAGGAGAGGAGAGGAGAGGAGAGGAGAGGAGAGGAGAGGAGAGGAGAGGAGAGGAGAGGAGAGGAGAGGAGAGGAGAGGAGAGGAGAGGAGAGGAGAGGAGAGGAGAGGAGAGGAGAGGAGAGGAGAGGAGAGGAGGTACGTGCCTATGATGTTTAAGACACGTTGCCAAATTCCTTTTTGTTGAGCCAAAGAAAGAAGTTTGTGCAAGCAATTTTTTATGACATTTTCTTCAAAATAAATGTAGGAGGTAAATATTTATCAATGTTATATTATGGTCTTGTTTAAGACAATAGAAGTTATGCTCATGAGTTCTAGCATGATATGGTATGCATAACTGATCTGGATAGTTTGCAAAGCATGATAGATATTTTGTAAAATCTGTCATTAAAAAATGTTCACCACTGCGTATTTCTCTACTGAAGGCAGAAAACACCTGAATATTTTTCAGGAACCAAATATATTCCTAAGAATTTGCTCAGTTACTGGTATATTTCAGTTGTATTATCTAAGGTAATGGTCAACCAAATGATTTCTCCAACGAAAAGCTCACAGTGAAGTCACTTTCTTCCATGTGTGTTTTAATATTATTGTCCTCTATCACTATCCAGGAGGCTGCATTCCAGGGCACTGAGATCAGTAATATTTGTGAGGGTCATCCTCCCTCTCATTCACTTGTCATGAAAAAATAATACGTTCAGTGTGATATTTTCACCCTGTAAGATCCTTGTTCTTATTATTTTGTTTTCAATATGTACTTAAGCTAAACATCTATATTACTAAAAGTAAGATCTAACACAAATTCTTGGCATTTGTTCAGGCTGATGATGATACTCAGTCTTGTGGACTTCAATCCCAATGTCAAGGGTCAGCACCCAAGACCATTTTAAGATGTCAGCTATTGTATACCTCACAGACTCTAGGTCACTTTTTCAGATTTTTTAGGCTGAGACAACAGAGTATCTTTGAAGAAAGACATACAATCTCATATATAATTAAATTGAAAATAGGAAAAAAAAAAAAAAAGAAAAAAAGAAAGAAAGCTTGATTTCCAGATTTTGGAATTAGTACTAAGAGATGTTGAAAATCACATAAGATTTGTAAGTATACAAATAAGAGAGGTCATTTGATTGTCTAAATTGTGCTTCTTATTGACTCTACCAAAAGCTTTCTATTATTTTATTTTATTTTATTTTTTCAAATCAAACAGGTTTTTCTTCTGTGAGTAACCATTAAACATGGCATCCTTCAGCTACCATGTTCTATCAGGCTGGAAGAAAGACAAACTCTAAAGTTACTTCAGGCTGACGGAGCTGACAGAGTTTCACCGTCCAGAGAAGAGGTAAAGTAAGGAACTGTCTTTGAATTTTCAAGTCATTTGTAAATCAAATTTCATATATGGACACAATTTATCATTTCTAGCATATCCTGTTTGAGAAGTGAGTAAGATCCAACTGTCTTTTCCCAGCAACTTGAATGGTATATTTCTCATTACTGAAAACATACTTGAAAGCAGCAGTGTCTTGGTTCTTAAAGTCATTTTCCTTAAATGCTTGTAATTCTTAGTACAATATGCAGTAAGTGACTGAGATCATTGTTCCAGCATAGTTTTTTATTTGTAGCACATTCTGAAATTATACTGTTAGGCAGGTAACATCAGGGATTATAAAGCAAAAAAACAACACACTGGCCAAATTACCTAATCACTGTGTATCGAATTCAACAGGCAACATTTGAGATAGGCAGATAAGTCAGGTGGAATTCTCAGTGTTAAATCTGACCAAAGTCACGGATGCACTGCAAGACTTGGAAATAGAAATATATGGAAATAAATTTGCAAGGGTAGAAGTTTTTTGGGTTTCAAAGCTAAGCGGATCTATTCTTGGAGAGTGAGATTTTTTTAAAAGAAAAGTCACAAATGCATGGGCATTTGGAAGCATTCAAAGACTTTCATAAATTTGACAGTGCTACAATAAATGAATGAATGAATGAATGAATGAATGAATGAATGAATGAATAAATAAATAAATAAATAAATAAATGGAGGGTAGGGGAGACTCAGAGAATCCTATAGAAAAAGTATTTGGACAGCCTTGATAGACTGGTTCTGCTCTGAAATATGGCATGAAAGAAATAACACCAAGCTCATTCTATTACGGTTAGACAATTTAAAGAGCTGCCTGGGGCTCATGATAATTTACACTGTTATCATTATAATGATAATTGTTTTAATATCCTTGTGTTCTGGTATGTTTTTATCTCTGCATCCTGTTTCAGTAAGCCAAAAATGTGAAAAGTCCCATCCTTGTAGAGAAAGACTGCAATAAATTTCATTGCCTTTGCCATTTAGTGTGCTTTGCCTTTTGATTGTCTTGTATTCTTTGACTCACCTGTACAGGCCCAACAACTTTGGGGAAGGGAGTGTAATGACTCCTGGAACACCACATCAGTCACACTATGGAGTATATAACAGGTCAAAGAAAAACAACATTCAACGATCTTCCATGTGCAAGGGTAGCTATTCAAACTTTCAAGTTTTGTTTTTGTGACAGTCTGCAAAGAGAACAGAAAATGTCACAACATGACTCCTTTCTCATGACAGCAGCTGTAAAAAAAATGGGAAATAATAGAAGCAACCCATTCTAGTCTTGCAATTTTTAGATAGTAATCACTTCACCCTTCTTGGATTCTGTCAAGAGTTGTCTGGTCTGATCTCCTAAAATGAAAGAATTCACTCCTTATCCTTAAAACAAAACAATTACAGTTAAGTCTGTTCTCTAAGAATATGTGATTATCTCAGATCTGGTCTATGAAAGGTGACTGTCTTCTAAGAGAAGAAAAAGTACATTGCAAGTCTTTTAACCTGTATTTTCCTTGGTTTACCATTAAATACCTAAAATAACAACATTTGTCCAAAAAGAAAAGGAGCAAAATTTACAATTCACACTACTGGCTACCATTACGTATTGAGTCAGTATCATTAGGGAGAAGACTAGGCTTGGATCATTTTTCAAATGTTGCTATCAAGTAGAATACACAGCATATAACAAAATAATAATTTTAGTAACAAAAGGCATTTAAAAAAAAACATTTCAAAAACAAAAAATGCAACGTGTAATCAAGCCACTAAGCTTCCTCTGTGTCTTCGAAATCTTTTAAGATAAATGTAGTGTCCATATGCTACAGATCCATCTGGACAAGTTATAGTGCATCTTGTACTCTTGTATTGATCTCTGGTAATGTTATCTATACATTCTCAGTAATGTATTTAGCAATATCTGTAACAGTATTGAAAGTGAATTCGTCTCTTTGATGTATTCTTCTGTGTAACACAGTGTTTTAGGCACAGGTTTTAGAAACCAAGTTTTAGCAAGGGACAAGGATCTTATTAATCTCTTGTTAATTTTGATGAATTCATTTTATGGCTTGAAAGCAATACTGAGAATTTAACTTAATTTCATTATTCACAAGGTCTACCCTCATAAATTCATTGCCTAACATCCAGTCAAAGATACAAAGTTATCCAACCAACCTTTTACTTGTTTATAAAGATGGTATTGCCTGCACATATATTTTGTGGGGAACAACTGATTGACTAAAGTGCAAAGCAATTAACAGCTATAGTATAGGCAACCTAGTTATAGGGTTATATTACCATAGGGAGCAGCACTTAGGAGAGAAGAGAAAGTATACTTTCAAAGCTTTTTTAACATCCATTAGGTTGATATGATGAAAAAAGAAGTAGTGTCTAGATTAGATAAATTAGAACAGTATTTATTAGTTTGAGTTCAACGACACTAATAAGGTGTAGCCTAGAGAAGAGAATACTTAAAGTTGCAATAAACAAAAGGGCCATAAATGAAGGAACTAGTGGCCTGAAGTAATCTTCTCAGTGTAATTTCCAAGTCATTATTTGTCTTTAATAGACTTAATTTTTGTCAGTATAAGAATTCAAACAGTCTAACATGACCACATAATTTCTCTATTATTAGAAAAGGTACAAAGGGAAAGCAGTAGGACATATCAAATCAGAAAGCATTTTTTTTTTAAGACGAGCATTATGCAAAGGAACCTGTTTCATTTGCCTGTAAGATAAAGAAGCAGTTATATTGTGGAAGATACACTTAAGGACACTGACTGGCCTCTTTAACAGTATATCATTATATAAGTATAGCAAAAAGTCTAATTTTTAAGATCCTTATTATTTCTGATAATAAGCAAAATCTATCTGTGAATCATTTACTACAGAATTTTCCACACTTAGTATTTCAGTACATCTGGAAAAGCTTTTATTTGATGAACAAGATTTATTTAACTTTCTGTTATATTTGAAACCAGTCTTGCTTCATGGCTTTACTTAGCAGTCAGTCAGTCAAGGAAATAAATCTGCCCAATAAGATAAGTGCATATACAATATACACCAAGTGATCTGCCTTCAGAGTAGTCATATTTCTGTAGACAGGAATCTAACTGTTTTGCTCAAAATGTATTGCTTGTTTGAAATATAATACTACTGAAATAAAAGATGTAATATATAGATCAAGAAATTTGTTGAGTACTTTTGAAGTAATGGCTTTTATTCATTTCAAACATTCAAAATAAAAGAATTAAAACTGGATTTAAAAAAAAACAACTTAATTTGGATAGTACTTTCATTCAAAACATGCCCCATTTACAAATAAAGAAAAGATCTGAAGAATGTATTGCTTGTGTTTTCACTGATACAATAATATAATTGCAGAAACAAATGCAATATGCAGGGAGAAAGTAATTATTCACAAAATGTTGGCAAACATACAAAATAAGCAAAGATGTATTGTTAAATTATTCATAGATAAACTGACTTTAAGGCCAGAAAGTCAATTAGCGAGTGGTTGACCTCATATCAAATATGAGCAATCAAATTTCATACTTACATTGAAGTAAAGCAAAAAAGCCTGTGTTTGCTAAAACTTGCCTTTCAGAAGATTTAAGGACTTCAGAATTGGAAGAACTTAAATTTTTCCTTGGTTGTTTGTTCCATTATTTAGTTAACTTTCTTTATGAACACCCAAAACAACCAACCAACCAACCAACCAACCAAAAACCACTACCAAACTTCTCCTTCGAGTATCTTTAAGGGCTATCAATTGGTTCTCGTTTTACTGCTTTTCTGTCCCAGTCTGAAGAGCCTCTAGTACCTGTTTTTGTTTTTTTTTCCTCATGTAGTCTACTTATGTAGAAAGATCTGTTGCATTAAATGTACATCAGAGTGGTCTATGTATATGTTGTAATGTAATTGCTTCTTGATAATCTGAGAAAGTTGAACCTCATATATACCATACTGAAACATGCTATTTTCAACTTGCAGTCATTTTAGAATATTTTCTTGGCAGTTATTGGACACACATGTATCAATGGGTAAAACGTTTTGAGACATTTTACTCCAGTTGAGAGAAATAGGATTTGGACAATTCCACGTGTTGATTTAGTAAGATTTCAAGTAAGCAATCTAAAATGGGATAAGAATGAGTCATTTTGAATATGTTGATCCAGAACTGCATACCTATTCTGAAAAATATTCTGCCTGCGAGTTTTTACAGTGTTAAATTTCACAAATCAAAAATGTAACTCAGAAAATGAAATCACAAGCAGATGTTTAAAGTGGGTAAAATTCACAGTATTGACAGGGGAAGAGGCAACAGATGATTGCATGTTAGCTGGTAACCCATACTTGATAACTATTTCAGGTTATCTAATACTATCTTGAATATTTAGACAATGCAACAGGTCCATGCAGATTTAATTCAGGATCATTTTCATATTGACTTTTCTAGAACAAGTGAAGCATATATTCATCAGACATAGATTTCTTTGTAAACTGTTGGAAAGTAATGGCTATCAAGATAACTTTAAGTGGTTTAGCAGCCTCCAAGAGTGATGTTTGATTAATAAAAGCATTGTCCTTAGTTGATGGCTAAAGTGGTACCTTAATGAGACTCTTCCAAGTCAGCAAGATGACTGCAAGATGACAAAGCACAACAAAACTGCCTCCTTTTGTTTTTTTCTCTCTATTATCTTTTTTCCTGTAGAGTTTCTTGCTCACTAATGATAGAGACTGGAAATTTTCCTACCAATCCTCAGTTTCCAAACTGCCCAACTGACTATCCAACTAAAAGGATACTACCTAAAATAGTTTTGCTGATGATGTAATTCTAATGATGTATCTTAATTTTAAAAGCAGGAGGGGCAGAGAGTGCCAGTAAATTTGGGATTTCTGTGAATAACATAGCATGAACCTTACCACTGTGATTCCTTTACAGAAGTGTTATGGTTTTGAACAAGAAAACTTTCCAAAGAAGTTGGAGGAAAAAGTACAAATAGCACCATCTACTCATTATAAACAAATGATTTTAATTCACAAACACAAACCATTATTCTCAACCTACATCCAAAACACACCACCATACTAGACAGTAGGAAGAAAATTAACTCTGCCCCAGCCGAAATCAGGACATCATGAATTTCAGTGATTATTATAGATCCTTTCTATTTTGCTATTGTTTCCTCCCACTGGGTTACTGAACTATAAACTACTCTTGATAGCGAGTCTAGGCATCAATAATTTTTCCAGGGAGTAGGAGCCTGGAATGGAACTGGAATAAAGAAAGATGGAGATTACTCATTCATATTCACAGAAATCATACACAGCTATCTCATTTTGTAGTTGCTTGTCCAAAAAGGTATTCCTCTGATAGACTTTCTATTGATTTTGAACGTGTACTCTTACATGAACAATTTACTCTCTTTAACCCCATGCCTAAACTATCCCTTAGTTAAAATATGTTTTCCCCTATTAAAACAAAACAAAACAAATAACAACAAAAAACCACTGGCATTTCTGTAAGGCACGATAAGTTAAAATTATTATTATGTTAACATCTTCATACATCTGTAAACAATGACTGCTGTGTTTCTCTTTTGGATTGTTTTAACAGGAATTTACAAATAAGGTAAGGTAGTGCTAAATTGTGCTAGAACATCACCTAGAGTACACAAAGCACCACAGTTCTAACTGGTCAGTACACACAAGTTAAAAACACACAGCTTTCCTTAAAATCTTTTAGCCATTGATCAAGCAATTTTACAAGTTCTGTATTAAAGCCACCGATGTGATTATAGCACAGTTAAAGATCCCCTGGTTTATGCAATATTCATATTTGAGAAACTATCTTGGTTAATATATTTATCTCTTAGAATCATAGAATCATTGAGGTTGGAAAAGACCTCTAAGATTATCTAGTCCAACCACGAACCTATCACCAATATTGCCCAATAAACCATGTCCCTAAGTACTACCTCTAACCTTACCTTAAATGCTACTAGGAACAGTGACTCCACCATTTCCTTGAGCGACCGATTCCAATGCCTCACTACTTTCTGACAAGAAATTCATCCTAATATCCAAACCGAACCTCCTTTTGTGCAACTTAAGGCCATTACATCTTGTCCTAATGCTGTTATTCAGGAGAAGAGGTTGACTCCCACCTCATCAAAGCCTCTTTTCAGGGAGTTGTAGAGAGTGATAAGGTCTCCCCTGAGCCTCCTCTTCTCCAAACTGAACAATCCCAGTTCCCTCAGTCTCTTTCTGTAAGACTTTTGCTCCAGAACCATCACAGCTATGTTGCTCTTCCCTGGACATGCTTCAGGGCCTCAATGTCTTTTTTGCAGTGAGGGCACAAAACTTCTACTAAAGGTACATTTGCATCATCATTTTCTTTAAGGCCACTAGAATATCTTGTAAGTTTAACACAGTGTACTGGTAATTTATAATAATATAGGACACCTTGGCTCTGGTACAACAAATGTATCGCTGTGTTTAAAATGAATCCAGTGCATATTTCTAGTTGCTTTGGATATACATCTACCAATAGCTAAGGCATCTGTGTTATTCCTCCCTTGCCAGGAGCTGAAAACCAACCTCTAAATTCTAGTCTGAATAATCTCTTAGTTTTAAAAATGCAAAATCTTGTTCCACTAATTTACTGTCACCATTACTGGCAGAAAATGATTTCTGAGAGAGATTACCAAGAAAAAAAAACCCCAAACATCTGCATTTAAGACTTATTCTGAAATGGGTGATATTATGACATTTGAAATGAATAACTTGTGTACCCTAGCTAAAAGGTAACATTTAATGATTGAAATTGATGCTTTATTTCTCTGGGACTAGGTCTTAGACAGTACTTACATGGTGGGATTTATAAAAGGTCATCCTTTTCGTTGAAATATTTGAGTACCTTTTTTATAAGCAGTTTCAGCTGATTAAGGATTATCAAACTGACAATGTATGAAATGTTAGGTGTAAGCTTTTCTAAGAAAAACATAGGGAACAATAATGATTATTGAGTTGCAAGAATAACTGCTGAAAAGATAACCTATCTGGACAGAAAAATGTCCCAAACACATCAATTCCTCTATTATCTACTCCACAAATAATGAAACGCTGGAACACACCTGTGGTCAAAGCTGAGGAGACTGCAGAACTCAGCAGGGATAAGTTAGGATTCATAAGATATCTTTTTAGACCACATAGTAGGGGAAAAAATAAATAGCTCAGAGAGGAGAAATACAGGCAGAATTGTACATGAAAAACCAGACTCCCTGAAAACACTCAAAAGTCTGTCACCATCAACTTTAATATAAGGCTTTTGTTGTTTTTTTTTCTGCCTGACATTGCAATGTATTATAAACTGTTACTGGCATGACTTCTAATATGTATTCTTCAAAATAAACATTTCATCCTGCTGTTTCCAAGAAACTAATTGCACACCAGAAGAAAAAAAAACAAACAAAAAAACACAATGAAGTGGTGAACTAAGTCATCACAAAGGGTATTTACTATTGCATTTAATGATGTCCAAACATTTCAGGACACAGAAGTGCTTTCATTCAGTTAGTCTAGAAGTGAGAACAAGACTTCAAAATATCTGTGAGCTTCTTCAAATAAATGGAAGTTCCTTATATTTGTATGAAGTTTTTGAGGATTTACTGAGCATTTTTTCTGTATTTGTGCTGTGGTAGTTTCACACTGATGGCCAGCTAAACTCCATGGGGTTTCTCTGCAGGCAGCACATGGAGCTCTATGCAAGATGCCCAGGGGCTGCAGGAGAACAACCTACTCCACCATAGGCCTCTCCTGGGCTGCAGGTAGCTTCTGCTCTGTGCCTAGAGCCCCTTCTGCCATCCTTCTGCACTGACCTTGGGGGCTGTAGGGCTATTTCTCTCCCATTTCTTACCCCTCTTTCCCAGCTGCTGTTGGACCAGTGTTTCCCTTCCTTAAATCTGCTCTTCCAGAGCACTCCCAGTATCACTCACGGTTCAGCTCTGGCAGTGGAGGGTCGCTTTTGGAGCAGTTGGAGCTGGCTTCTGATCTGATATGGACCAGTGCCAGGCTTTGCTCACAGAGGCCATCCCTGCAGCACCCCTGCTACCAAAACCTTGCCATGCGAGCTCTACACATATACATATATAAATGTATGCATATATAAGTACAAACACTAACACTGCACAGTTAATTCATATACTGAAAAATAAATGATAGTTCAACATTTTTGTTCAGCCCCTTGGCATCTTACAGTGACCTTCTCCAGTACTGTTTTTCCTAGAAAGCTATGATAGCCAAGAAAAGCAATATCCTGCAGATGATATTTTTAGTAAATTTTCTCACAGAAGAAAAGAAAAATTTCAAAAATGTCTGTGTGAATGTCTCTTAGTAAAGAGTACTGCAAATCAAACTACTATCTTGAACAGGAAATGTAGATAACCCTACTTTCCTGATCACTGATCTTTACATGTAGGTCATAATTGCAAATGTGATTTTGACAGAACATTTTCAAAGAATTTCATTGTGGAGGTTAGAATTCTTTACCACTGACACCCAAAACTACCAGTTCATTTAGCTCTGACTTCACACACACAAAAAAATAGAGATCTCAGTAGTAAAGCATATGTTAGTAATGACATCAGTAAAAACAGGTACAGTTAAAATAACTATGGAAAAGGATAATTATGAGTGTATTTGGCAGGGAAAAAATAGTCTGCAAGTGCACTTTGGTATGCAAAGAAACTGTACTGTGCTCCTGGTTCTTTGGTTTGTCATTCTAAAAGACATTCTTGTAGAAAAACAAACAAACAAACAAACAAAAAAAAGCACATTAGAGTGTTAGTAGGCACCAGCAGATTTCCCAAAGCAATGAGAATCATATTCAAAATATGAATTGATACAAAGCATATTTTACTGTGTTGGTCCAAAGTACTCAAAATAACTCATGTAAGTTATTACTGGAACAAAAAACCATGAAGCCCATGCACAAAGGTCACAAATTTCAGGATGGTTTCTCCATATGTTATGGTTGTCCCCCATAACATTCTTGTGGAGAAGCTCGCTGCCCGTGGTCTGAATTGGTGTATGCTCTGCTGGGTGAAGCACTGGCTGGATGGCCAGGCCCAAAGAGTTGTGGTCAGTGGAGTTGAATCCAGTTGGCAGAAGGTCATGAGCAGGGTCCCCCAAGGCTCAGTGGTGGGGCCGCTTCTGTTTAACATCTTCATTAATGATCTTGAAGAGGGGACTGAGTGCACCCTCACTAAGTTTGCAGATGACACTAAGTTGGAGGGAGTCTTGATCTATCAGAGGGGAGAAAGGCACTACAGAGGGACCTGGATAGACTGGATCAATGGGCCAAGGTTAACAGCATGAGTTTCAGTAGGGCCAAGTGTTGGGTCCTGCATTTTGGTTGCAACTACCCTAAGCAACCCTACAGGCTTGGGGAGGAGTGGCTGGAAAGTTGCCTGGTGGAAAGGGACGTTGGTGTACTGGTGGACAGTTGACTGAATATAAGCCAGCAGTGTGCCCAGGTGGCCAAGAAGGCCAATGGCATCCTGGCTTGTATCAGGAATGGTGTGGTGAGCAGGACTAGGGAAGTCATCCTGCCCCTGTACTCATCATTAGTGAGCCCTCACCTTGAGTACTGTGTTCAGTTTTGGGCACCTCAGTACAAGAAAGACCTGGAGGTGCTGGAACAGGTCCAGAGAAGGGCAACGAGGATAGTGAAGGGCTTGGAGAATATGTCCTACAAGGAGAGACTGAAGGAACTGGGGCTGTTTAGTGTGGGGAAGAGGAGGCTGAGGGGAGACCTTATTGCTCTTTTCCAATATCTGAAAGGTACTTACAGCAAGAGTGGGGTTGGTCTCTTCTCACTGGTGACAGGTGACAGGACGAGGGAAAATGGCCTCAAGTTGCGCCAAGGTAAGTTTAGGTTGGATGTTAGGAAACACTTCTTTACAGAAAGGGTTGTTAAGCTCTGGAATAGGCTCCCCAGGGAGGTGGTTGAGTCACAATGCCTGGATGTGTTTAAGAGCCGTTTGGATGTGGTGCTCAGAGATAGGATTTAGTAGAGGGTTGTTAGAGTTAGGGTACTATGGTTAGGCTGCGGTTGGACTTGATGATCTTTGAGGTCCTTTCCAACCTGAGTAATTCTATGATTCTATGAAAGGTGCTGATGAACAAAAGGGTACCAGAATTTGTGCCCGCAACGTGCAACATCCATGACAGTCCCCTCGTTTTTCTTTCGCATTATAGGTTATAAACTTCATCAGAGGTACCCTAGGAAAAAAAAAATCTAGAAAATGTATTTATATATTTCCCAATCGTAAAAACAAGAAAAAAAAGTACATAAAACAAATATAACTTAATTCTTGTTTGTTTGTACATGAGAAACATCCTGGGAAAAAAAACTATTATCATTGTCATTGTTTTTTTGTTTAGTTTAGTTTAGTTTAGTTTTGTTTTTCAAAAGTAGCCTTTGAATGGAAATGGTGGAGAAACACTGTTTCACTGGATTTTCAAAAAGCTTTAGTAAGTATTTTTTTTCTCAGTGATCTAAATAAGGTGTAGCACCAGCATAAGGTATGTTTTTCCCAAGGAGCTCTCAAGTAGTGTTTCATAGCAGGGCTGTGCAGAACATGAAATGAAACATTAGCAGTGCAAAAAGCTCTGTTAAGTCAGTAAACTTTCTGTGATGTATTTGTTCTTATTCTCTCAAAGAAAGTAGCTCACTCACCATTTTTTTGTACTTTAGTTGTCTCTCCCAGCATAGATTCAAATGCTTGTAGCTTTCACTTATGTGAGTAACTCTCAAGACGTTTGTCACAGCTTGCTTTTTGTTTGAAATCAATGGTATAATTACTGCAGTACAAAAAATAAAAAACTATAACACTACTACAATGAAATGTCCCCCCTGGATACTTTTCACTTCTCTGCTTAACATTTATAGATGCCACTTTGCTCACATCTGTTGAAGTCATTTTTACTTCTTTTTCAGCTCAAATGCTTTTTCCCACCTCCCCTCAGTCAAAACCATTGGCTGGTTTGCCTTCCATACATGCAAGCTTCTAACAGCTAAAGTCCTATGTTACCAGCTGAGAAACCTGCTGATTGGATTTGTCATGAGCACATGGCACATATTCATTTGTACTGAATGCAAATTAAATATATTCTTATACACATTGGCAAGATTTCAGTTTTAATTCAAAAGCACTGTGACTACCAGGGTAAGATCGTAGCTTTAGTTATAAATGTGTCTCTATAAATCACACTGGTTTTGGCCTTAACTCCTCAACAAGGGTTAATTTTCATAGTAAATAATTAAGTGTTCTGATGTCTTTACACAAACATGTGGTTTCTTTTGAATATTCCCATTTCATATAAGCAAACGTCGATTTATTTTACCAACACGTTTCAAAAATTCCAAATGTAAAAGGAAAAAAAAAAAAAATGAAGCAGTACCAGCAGTGTTATATCTAATACTTACTTACTTATCTTGACTCCATAAATTACAAATTGAAAACCTTCCTGAGCTTTTTCCACCACCGGAACTACTCTGTGGAGGTGGCTTTATAGAACTTTTGAACATCCCATTATGAAGCAGTGACCAGCATTTCATTTTATTTTCTGAAGTAGAACAATCCCATATTCCTCCACAACTGCTTCAAGCCATTCAATCAACTAACAGATTTTTTAACCTAGCTTGTGTCTCAGAGATAGTTTCTAGGGGTTTTGTAAAGAGGTAACAAGTCTTTTCAATTGCATTTTTTTAATGAATTCTCATTTTAGAAAGAATCTGAATGGCAACTGCAGTATTTCATTCAGTGAGATGTGAAAAGTATACTTTTAAATTTAGGGAATGAAAAGATATGTAGAGTATAAATCAATGTTGAGTAAAAGAGGAGCCTACTACCATGTAGGATAGTACTACTTTCATTGCAGTGAAATACGAAAAAGACTAAACCAGGTATTGGTGTTTCACTGTGGTAAAGTATCCACTGAATGATGGGTCAGTAGCATCAGATTTGTTTCCTTTTTAGTTTGATAGAAGTTCAGTTTCATTTTATAGGGATCAAAGGACAATGTAAGAAAGAAAGAACTACCAGGTCTGGTTCTGTCCTTTGTGAAGATACCTAGAGCACAGATCTTCAAACATTTCCTAATTCTTCTGAAAATCTCACAGAAAATCAGCTTGATGCACACTCACTTCATTGTATCATATGCTAACAATCTAGATCATGGGTGTCCAACTTTTTGTCTTGTTTGGACTGCATTGAGGGAAGAGGAATTCTCTTTGGCTGCACATAAAATATATAACATAGTTAATGCATGTAAGCAACAAAACATTGTATTTTAATCTTTTTTTTCTTAGGAAAAGAAAAAAAGAGAGAGCGCCACAGAAACAGAAAGCTAGTGGGATATTCGTCATTGTCTGTGAAACTAATCTGTCAATGGCTGGTTCAATGTCACTGGCTTCAATTCCTAGAGGTCTCAAGGTGCTCAGTAGAGATTTTTGATATAATTTTACTCTACCTGTGCTTTATCCTTGAAAATAGTTGTTCATAAATGCACATACTGTGAAAAAGTGATGACATGAATAATGTGTGATGGTGAAGAGAGGGATATTTCACTTTGGTGAGAGAGGTCTTATAAAACTCTAGTAAAGAGATATGAAGAAAAATTTATATTGAATATCTGATTGTAATTCAGTATATTCCCTCTGAAAATTCACAAGTAATGAATTTATGTTGACTGAAAATGGAGTTGCAAATACATACACACACACACACAAAATTGATGATTTTTTCGTCAATCTTGAAACCTACTTTCAAATTCCTGTATCACAACAGAAAGCATGGCTGCTTATTTTTCACTGTTCACAGGACTGTGTTTAGCCAATATATCAAACTGCGTAAAACTATTTGCCATAACTTGAGTCAGCACTGCACTGTGCCCTTCCTGTGTCCCATTTTCAGTCCAGAGAGTGCCAATGCATGTTACAGCACCACACACAGATGAAGGACTAAAAATTACTATAATTCCTCTTTGAAAAGAAAAGAATAGTGAGACTTCAATGTACGTCTTCACAGTAGCATACAGCATTGCAGTGTTATATTTTTCTTTCTTTGGGTAAGAAGGTTGAGTTTTATTACTTCTTGAGGCTTTCCTACTTCAAACATAAAACTGGAATTTACTGTTGTGCATCCACCAAGAAGTATTTCATTAGAAATGTTAGACTGCTTTCTACAAAGAAGCAATCTAATTTTCTTGTAATTTTCTTTGAAAAGCTAGGTCTATGCCTTCTGCATAGGTCGTCATTTGTGTTAGTCACACTTGCTAAAACTCTGTAGCGTAGAATCACTTCTTTATCTTTCCTTCTGAGAATTCCTTATTGGCAAGTCACAACAAACTGTAAAATTTGCTACATTTACCATGAACAGCTTGTGAAACATGTCAACTTTCTCTATAATTTTCACAGGGCTTTAATTATGAATCAATGTGATGGTATGAATAGGGCTATTCATAGCTAATGCTTTCAACATGCAGTAAGCAATATTTCTATTACTTAAATATTGCTTATATCCACAGGCACTTCATTCTGGATTGCTTCTTTTGTGAATACCCAGGCATATGCATTTTACTCAATCTAATGGTCAAGTTAAAAAGGAAGTGATGCATTTTCCATGGAATTTTACATTGTAAATAAGAATGAATTTTCTAACTTGAGAGTTGCAATTCCTTTGGGACTGTTTGTGACTGACACTGTATTTTATCTACACATTGAAACAACACACTTATCAAATGGAAAAGAAGAAGAAAAATTACAAGAGATTTGATCTTCTTTACAGCTTCTAATAGTAAAATATACTGTATGATTAATGAACCTGTCAACTGTAATGGGAAGAATATGTAACAAGTAACTGTGCATTACTTGTTTGCGATTTTTATCTTTTATAAATGCAACCATGTGCAGGGTGATAAGATTAACTCTTTCTGCTTTTTAGTGAGCACTATATGCAAGAATAATAGTCTTAGCTGTTCCTTGTCTTTCTGTCAGTTCTCAAAGTCTTAAGAATTGGAATTTTCGTTAATTCCAAAATAACTGTATTATTATTATTTCAGTTGGCATATCTACACATTGGATAAATTATTAACAGGATTGAAAGACAAAAAGCCCACATAGCTCACCTGTCTCTTTCCATTTATTTCCTTATATTTTGTACCCTGCAGCTTTTTTTGTCTCAAGCAACAGTGGTTTTAACATTTCTTTGGGATTTTTATAAGGCCTACCAGAGGAAGAGCCCTGGGCACACACACTGGAAGCTGACTGGCAACCCATCCAGCATGGCGTGAGGGATTTGTTCCATACAAATCTATTCCAGCACAAACCTTTGAAAAGTTCTCTATACAACATTGTGTCCTTATCTCTTAGACTCCAGGAAAGATATTAGGAAAAGCACTTTTCATGCCCAATGAAACCAAAGCTTTAGGAATCCTAATATTGTTTAAACTATTTTGCTTTGCCTCCACAATAGGATGCAGTGGTAGGATCTTGGCACAGAAGCCAAATCTTGTATTTCTTGCTGTTTTCTCAACATCCCTTGGGAGAGAATAGGAAGGGCAGCATTTTTACATGTAAAACTCAAAAACTTTTTGTTGTATGATAACCATACATCTCTAGGAAGAACTTTAAAAGAAAATGCTTAGGTAATTTTCCTGTTCTCAGAGGAAGGTCTAGAGGCATTAAAATAAGAGGAAAATATTCTCCTTTGTTTGGAATTTAGTTCTTAACATTCAGTTATATCACTGTCTTTAAGTTCCTTGGGTAACTTGTCCCACTGAGAGTAATACACACACATTCCACATGTACAGAACTTTTGGATTAAGAACAGAAGAAACATTTGCAACTGCAATCATGCCCATAGCTTTGTTATTCACAACACAAAATTTTTTCTAATTCTCTGATCAGAAAGAAAGAAATAAGCATGGTTTGATGTATTTGAAAATGGGCGTGTAATGCATGAAAATACTTCATTTCCCTATAGTGTTAGAGAACTCGGAGTTTTGCATTTTAGAATGCAGTTCTGATCAAAAGTACTTGGTGATGCCAGATGTGGGGACGGGGAAAAGAATTTGGTGTTGTGTTGTAAAAATTGACGAAATTACTTGTGATTAAATTGAATGGTATTAGAAAAATAAATTTGTCACAATACATACAATCTGTTGCACTGTGTTATATATTGCAATGTCACTTCATGAGTTAGCCTAGTAACATTAACACTGCAGGATACAACATACATGTTAACTATTTAAAACACTTTAAAATCACCCTAACTGTCTTCGGCCATCTTTTTCATTTTGGAAAAAAAAAAAAAAAAAAAAAAAAAAAAAAAAAGGCTTCTAAACTGAACGCCATGTTCCCTGTACAGAGAAAATATATATATTTGTCTGTGTCTTTGGTACTGGGCTTGTTCAGCCTGGATAAGGGAAAGCTCTGGGCCTTCCAATACTTAAAAGGAGCTTAAAAAAAAAAAAAACCAAAAACAAAAGGGAGACCGATTTATTACACAAGTTGATAGTGATTGAACAAGAGGAAATGGTTTTAAACTAAAAGAGGAGAGATTTATAAGGGATGCCACGGGGAAATTTTTCATTGAGTAGGTGGTGAGGCACTGGCACAGGCTGCCCAGGAGGTTGTGGATGCCCCATCCCTGGATATGCTCAAGGTTGGACTGGATGGGGCCTTGTGTTTTCTGCACATTCACTCTTCTCTGAATTCAGGACTAATGTTAAACAGCAGAGGAGTGTGATGAACAACTTCTTCTGCTCTGTTTTCACATAGTATTGCATATGTAATGTGATTTTATAGTTCTTCAGATGTCACAGGTCTGCACATTACGAAATAGAAATGGCTACTGAACTATTCACTGCCATTTTGCTCAGGCAAGTTGAAATATGAAAAGATTCTTAAAACAGTTAGTTTAAACAAGAGAATAGATATCAGGAAGAAAAGGAAATCAAAAGCTTGAAGAAAGACAACTTTAGCTTAAATAGAGGTTCCATACTTAAAATACTAAAGTATTACAAGAAACGTTTTAATTATTAGAGGTGCAAAGAGAGTCCACAAGGAGGAACTGTGGATAGTAAAATAAAGTACCATTCTGAAAAGGGAATAAAAACAGTTTTAGGGTGTTGCACACAAAGGAAGCTAATGTCTATAATCATTAGAATATAGTACAATCATTGCTGCTGTCATTATTCTTAAACAATATATCTTTTAATTATAGAAAGGATAACATGACAAGAAACTATCAGTGCAGATTTTGAGGATTTACCATGTCAAGACTTTAAAATTTTCTCCTGTGAGGGAAATTTTTTTCTTTCTGTTGGTGGAAAGTAATAGATCTAACTTAGCTTGATATTAGTAAAGCTTTTAAACCAGTCTAAACAAGATTTCTGAATTTTTAGAAGCTACCTACAGAAAAGGCAGCACAGGTGAATAGACTACAAGACAGAAATGGGCAAGACAAGAAAAAAATGGGCTCAACAAATTAAAGTGGGAACGCAGACCAACTTTAATTTGGCAATCACATCATCCTTTTTTGAAAAGAAAATGAATACAATATGTACAAAGTAGCAAAGAATGATAGGGATTTAAAAATCATAACAAAGTTGAAAAAAATATGATTGTTTAAGCACAAAAGTGATTTTTCTTTTAATACGTATCAAGAAGGAAACGATCAATATTCTTCGTATCTAGTGAGGTTAGGAGGAGAATAATTTTCTTAATGTGTACCAGGAGGCATCTGTGCTATCTATTAGGAAAAAAATCCAACCAGTTTTAGAGTAGTGCTCCAGCCTTTAGTGGTGAAACACAGTGATCCCTGATTAGAAGTTATTTAAAGTTGTGAAAGTAAACATGTCAGGGATGGCCTAGGTATGAGTCTTCAGTTTGGAAGCAAGGGAAGCGACTGCATTACATCTTCCAAGCAACTTCCAGGACACTTTTTAAAATATTCTCTTGAACTCTGATAGGAGATGATAATGATCTGTGGGTCCATGTGTTTTAGAGAGACCATAAGATCCCTTTCTTGATTCTGTCTCCTATGAGGCAGCACTTGGAGGTTTAGGAGAGCCTTGGACAACTCTGAGCACCCCTGTGGGACTGGTACCCCAAAAAGGGCACAGCAGTGTAAGTCCTCCAAGAAGAGAGAAATTCAGATTTATCAGTCAATACTTAAGCTCATTTCTTAATTCAAAACAAAATTTCAAGTGCTCATCTAGCCTACAGTTTTTGCTGAAGAGCTAAATTTGTATACCATTTCATGCTGACACAGTAGCATCTTATATGGTACTAATTGTAATCCGCAGTAAATGTATTATGTACAGCTAAAAAAAGACTCCATCGCTTAACATAAGATATGCATAACCGTATCTGTGCCCAATGGTCGAGGTCAATACTCAGTAGCTCCACAGGCTGCACTTACAGCCGCCCGTCTCTTTCAGCAGAGCATACTGTCGCCAGTTGCCTTCACAGGATGTTAAACTTGACAAGATATCAATGACATAATTTGTCTGCTCCAAATGTCCTGTAGCCAAACTGTCCTTTTCTATGTAAATGCTTAGTGAAAGGAATGTCTTAAACTGTGGAGTAAGTGTTGATGTAGTACTTCAAAGGCTGTAGAATTCAGACATTTACTAAGTTGTCTGAGTTGGTAAGTAGCAGTTTATTTTTAGTGCCTCCAGAATTGGCGTGAAATGCCTTCCCTGGCTAGCATTTCTGCTCTGACTATACGAGCAGTCAGTTAATATGTTAGCATATTACACTTGCCAAAATAAAACTCCTAAACCGCACCCACTGACATTAATGATAGACTGTGGAAAGGTTATTAATAATCTGAGTTCAAGTTTTGCTACCAACTGTCAAATAAAGTGTTATGCTACTGAATTCATAATGCAACACTGGAGTGGGGGAATTCTCTGCATTTAAAAGATTTATTGATGTAACTATATTAGTTTTCCATTGTGTATTTTATGTCAAACAGCATAAAATTCTATCCTCATTTGTACCATTATTTGCTGCTCTATCTATTATCCCTGGAGAAAAGAAATGGACAATGAGCAACATCTAGCTTTCCCTCCCCCCCCCCCCCAAGGTCCTCAATTTGCATGAGCATTTTTTAAGCATCAGCACATATACAGATAGGTTTTTTGTTTGTTTTCACTTTTGTTCATAATAAAGTTTACTCCTTCAGACTCAAGTAAAGCTGGCTGGATTTTTTGCTTGTTTGTTTGTTTGTTCTTAATGAATTTTGTATGGCTAAAAAGCATCATTGTAAAAAAAAAGGTAAAGAACTGGTATAGAAATCCATCAGTTGCCAGATTTTTAGTCAGGAAATATTGCAGTGGAATGGTTGACTTCTTAGCTTTGTAATTAAGACAAAAATCTGAATTTTCCACATGGACCACCATCACTCAGACACTAGCTTGTTCTGAATTGATAGCTAACTCTTCTCCATCTCTCCTTCAGTTAAGTGATCACTGACCAAAATGATTGTCATTATAATTCATGGCTAACTGTAGTACTGAACATTTGTCTCTATATACCAACGCTTCGACAGCTGTGGGCAAACATCACTATCCTGTAGGGAAGTGGTTATCTTTCTCATCATCTGACAGTACCAGTGAATGGGCTTATTTCTAGTTCTGCAGAAGACCTCAACATTCCTGTGACAACATGATGTACTTCTGTGGGAATTAAGCACAATATTTAAAGAAAAAGCAAGACATTTGCAAGTTACAGAAAAGTTATGGCAAATATTTTAGGATCCCAGGATTCCATTGGTTGATTCTTCTGCTGCACCAAAGACCTCATCACCATATGTTTCTTGAGTTATAGAAGATGCAGGCTAGTTAACCGGGTAAGAGTATTCTTTTCATTTTTCTCTTCCGTTTACAGCTTGGGATCCTGAGAAATTCTTTTGAGGAAGTGACAGAAGGCCTTTGTGGTACTTCTAGAAACTGAGGCTATCCTAATCCAGTTCTTTCTTTCTTTCTTTCTTTTTTTTTTTAATAAACACATTTGGAAAATGCCTCTCAGAGAGCTGAATTGCACTAGCTCGAAGCATGTCCTGAGTTCGTTTCCTACATGAAACAAAATCAAGCAGCTTATTGCATTGCAATCTATTATTGCAACCTATCTGTTAAAAGAAATCCCTGAAGACATTTGTAAACCAGGACCAAATTTACAGAACACCAGCTAGAACAACGAATATTCAAAATACTGTAATTTTTCAAAATTTCTCACCATTAAATCATTTCCAGTGGTCTAGGCCAAATGCAATAGATAAAGGAGAAGCAGCTGAAGGGAAATGTCAAGCTTACTAGTTTCCAACAAAGCACTATTGGAAAAGATAATCATCATTTAAAGTCTGCCACAGCCGCCTTCACCTTCTGCACTAGAGACATTGTTAGTGCTTGTGGATATTGGCAATTGTTATATACAATTACTCATGTTACATTAAAAGTGCTCTGTAACTGCGCTCTAGTGATTTTGACAGTGTTTCTGTGTCCCTTGGCTGTTTGAGTGTCTCATTGTATAACCTTATGGTGTTGTTTTTGGAGCAAAGCTGTTAAACTGCAAAATGCACTAGAAATATTCATGTACTTAAGATGACTCTGTTGAGTTTGTTTAACTTTCAATACATCCCTCTGAACACAACACTCAGGTCCCAGCCCTGAATACTCATCCACAGCTGTTATAAATTCATCTGTGCCCTGAGGATCGATGAAGCTACAAATTAAAGCAAAATAGAAACAAGCTTTATTATTTATTATTATTTATTCAATCATTTTACACTATTTTTAACCTTTTGCTGTCATCTAATTTTCGTATTTATAAAACCATAGGACAGAGTGGATGTAATGTCATCATAGATTCATTCAAGAGAACATTCACTTTCAAAGACCAAAAACCATACCAGTGGAAATGAATAAACGTATTGTTAATACAGAACAAGAATTGCTTTCACGCCTCCAAAGTGACAAAAATATAAAATTTGCATTTGAACAAATAGGCAATAAAACACTTCTGAAAAAAAAATGTGTGCATAGGTTACATATATTGCATATGATGAAGAGATGAGAGCGTTCTGGTGGATGAAAATCTCCAGGTGTTTCCTAATTCTCTTAATGGGCATTTCTGGAGCTTAAGAATTTCACACTTGACAGATGCAACTTCCTGAACCTTTTGGTAACACTGTAGATACATTAGGGAACCTCGAGAGGTAACACCAGCTTTCACTTTTCTTCTTTTCATTCCACGCAGTGTCTTTCAGGTCAGATGCCTGTTACATTCCACCTCCAGATAGCCTACAAGGTCCAATGTTCCATACATACAGAATAAAATTTAGGTGGGGGTGGAAAGCACTTTAAAATTGAAAGGGATCACTGCAATTTCAGAGGCACCAACTTTGTGTGGCTGATATTTGTTGCCAAATATTGATCAACTTAGTGACAGTAACTGCTGACAATTACTGACTAATTAAAACAATATTAACGTAGCATTTTGCCCAATTATGAAGATGTTCTTTTTGGGGCATGTATCTAAATCTCGCTTTAAACTGACCTGATGTTTCAAAGAAGGGTCTCTTCATAAAAGTTAGAGTAAAATAAGGATTGTCACTGATGTGCAATCCAGCTCCAAGAAGCAGTTCCTTATTTCAACAGGCCATGCAGTTACTCTTTCCTGCTGATGTAAACAGGCCATTCCTAGGGTGGAAAAAGAAAAAAAAATAAGATATATATATATATACTATTTGCTGGTACATTAAAAAGACTTACAGGCTTATGTTTCAGCTAGAGGCTTTCTCAAGCCTATGCATCTTCAAATTATATAGTTCATCCTTTAAGTGCTCCTGGACCTATTTTGATCCCATACTTGCCCCTTAGTTGCACATACTTCAGAACAAGAGAGGATTTTTCTGTACTCCTCAACTGAGAGAAGATATGATCCCTAATAAAGTAGCAACAGAGCTCCTACTCTCCTACCCTTGCTTTCTGTCTCTGAGCCAAGATGTGCAAGCATTCCAGATTTGTCACTTAAGTACTTCACTTTTTTCCATTTTTATCACCTTCTCCTTTGCTTGTATGCAACCATTTCTTCTCCTACAGCCACTTGTTCCAGTTCTCAAGAAAAGTGGGGGTGGGGCAGAATTAATTTTATTTTCAGCTTAGTAAATATAAAAGTTTAAGAACTGAGCAGCAAAAGGCATTGAATTTCAGTCATAATTCAACCAAAACCATAAAAATGTGATCTTCCCAAAACTGTTCTTGGCAATATAAAAAATGTTCGTACTCAGGAGCTACAGCAAATAACGCACAGCATTTCTGTGATTGTCATCCTCAAACCTTTCAACAACATTGCCACCTATTCTAGAAATGTGCTGAGTACATTGAAAACGCAATTCCGTCACTCCAGTGCATAAACTCTCGCTAATTCAAACAGAAAAGTAGTCTGAACCCTAAAACTCTAAACCACACCCTCTTCAGTTCTGAAAGTTCTACTTGTAGCAGCTGCATTAGCGAAGCAGGAAGTATGCAGTAAGATCTCTACCCTTTGTAATGTAGATGTCTTTTTAAAGAAGGTGTGATTATATTCTGAATAGGTCAGCCTCTGTTCCTGGCATTTCTTCTCTCTTTCTTATGACCTTTTACTAAGTAACTGGGGGCTTTTGCAGTCTTTTTGGAACAGTCCATTTAAGAGAATGAATGCAAGAAGCACAGTTTGACCATCTCAGTCACTGCACTGAGTTATTGCAGGGGCAGTAACCACCTACTGGGGATGAAACTGTTTCTTCCTTAACAGCATGTCTCCAATTCAGGTTTAACTTTACTTTGTCTTCTGTTTGTTCATCCACATTTCTAAAGATTTAAATAAATGTGCAGTCACATTTGTTCATGGAAAGTAACAAATGAATAAAACTGCACTGAACAGATTTGAGTTTCACAATGTATGCTGAAACAGATGTCGTCTTCTGAATGGCACTGTAAAGAATTATCAATATGGACCTACCCTGGTTATGAAAGAGACAATTAGGAGCTTTAATCCAATCTCTAATATTTCAAAAATGTTCTTCTTTATTAGATTTCAGCAGCAAGGAATACCATTAGATAGATCACCAGAGTAATAAGCAACATGATGTTGGGTTCCACCCCATCTGTGATATTTTAAAACTATACTCTACTAGAGCCAAACTTCAGATTTCCCATGGGAACATTTATAAGAATACAAAGCTCAATAGGCAGCACTGATGCTATAGTAAGGATTTATGGTCATTTTCACTACAGAATAAACATTCTCTATAAATATAGCATGTGAGACTTTTGTTAGTAGAGAAGTGGAGTTTGGCTGAGATGAAGGATTTTATTCTGTTCAATACAGTACCGAGCTAAAATATTTTCAGAACTTTTACTGCTGTACTGAGGTAGAGGAGTGGCAAACATTTAAAACTTTTATTAGCAAACCAGCTTTTAACCTATGGAGAAATAGCCTTAAATATGGTTTATAATCCGTTCAATGAATTTGATTGCTTTAACTTGGTCCCTATTGGATACTTTTCCATATTTCAAAAACCATTCTGCTTCCCAAATTTGGCACAACTAGCAACTTTTGGTGATATAAAGCCAAGAACTCAAATTGTAGGGTGTGGGAGATTGGGTTTACGGACTATTGAAGAAGCTGCGAAGAGGAGAATATACAAGGTCTGTCACAACCATCTGTCCTCACCCAAACAATTCAAGGAACAGAAATACTAAGTGTTTTTCTCAAAAGGAACAGGCCTCCATGGGCTGCCTATATGGATGACAGAACTAATTCTGACCTGAGAATGTGCATTTAGATAATTTAGTGTAGAATCCCGCAATAGTTGAAGATAATCCCAGGTAAACAAGCTTGCTCACTCCTCTCATTGAGACATCCAGAAGTGTTGCAGTCCATTCTTCATGGACACATATCATATAACTACAACTAGAGCTAGCATTTAAGGGCTGGTACTGGAGCTGTCATTTAAGATTTACATGGCAATCATGCTCCTCAGAGCCAGAGGTCTAATTGCCAGCAGAGTAAAATTCTTCATGACTTTTCTTTGGCTCCTCTGGATCACTGAGTTTTGAAATGCTGATGTTACAGTGGTGGAAATGGTGCCAAATATAATGCAGTCTGTGGACCAATCCTTAGAATTCTTCAGTGCTAGGATGAGTGTTGCTCCTGACGCGAAATGTTACACAAGAAGCTATCTGGCAGAATTGTCTTGCTTATGGGGCTAGGATGGAATTAGAACAAGATTTGACAGAGCAGAGATTGCAGTCATTTTAATGACAGAAACTGTTACTTTTTGATGGCTGCATTGCAGTCACAAACACAGGTTTTAACTTAATTCTAGCAACTCATAACAGCCCTGTAATTACTCCTAAGTGGTTTTCTCTTCTGGCTCTAGTTCTTATTCTAGTCTTCTGGCTCATGAGCATGAGGAAATACATCTCTTAAATCTGTTCCTTTCCTGAAAATCGAGTCTGGTATAACTATAGACAGGAACACATACATATTATTTATATATATACAAGATCTGAGCAACTGCCACTACCAGGTTTTAGGTTTCATGGTCGTAACACCAAAAGACTTTGGTTTACTGATGGTATTGTACAGGACTGCAGTTTGCTTTCAAGGGGTGAGATGAAATATCTGGGTATAATGACAGATCTTTATAAGACCGAAAGTTTAGATGTAGGCTAGAATCACCAGATTTACTGTCACATGACTTACTGATTAGTGCTTTGTTAAGTCGTTCCATTAGGTGAGGGTTTGAGGCAAAATGGATCGATGAACAAAGTTTGTAGCTACATATTTCCAGTAGATCTACAAATATTTCTGAGTGTTTTGTTTTAACCCAGCAGCAGCTCAGCCCCACACAGCCATTTGCTCACTCCCCACCAAGTGAGGTAAGGAAGAGATTTGGAAACAAAATACAACTTGTGGGTTGAGATGAATAAACTGTTTACTAAGACAGAAAAAGAAAATGCAATAATAGCTTATATATATATGAACTATGTACATAAAAACTGTGCAGTTACTTATTAATCACTGACCAATGTCCACTATCAACACACTACCTCACTAACTGCCACCCAACCTATACACTAAGCAGCAACTCACAACTCCAGATAACTCCCCCACAGCTTTATAGCTTTCTACATGATGCCATGTGGTAGGGAATAACCCCTAGCCTAATTTAGGCCCTCTGCCCTGGCTCCACCCCCAGGCCACCATACTGTCATGGTGGTGGCTCTTCTCCATGGCGCTGCCTAGCCTGGACCCGGGTGTATTCCTATCACTCAGCAACAACCAGTGCATTGGTGTGCTCTCAGCACTGTCAGCTGAAGCCAGGACACAGGAAAATCTATTCATATATATCTGTGAGGTTGAGATAATGGGAGTGATTTCCTAGATCAAGTTAGGATTTGATTAGGATGCAAGGAAGTTAAAAGATCTTGATTTCTTGGGCTCCTGTGAGCTCAGAAGGTTGGCCTTAGTAAGGGTGTATGACTTATCGAGGATAGAGCAAGTACGCAGTTTTCTTTAAGCATGAAGTTAGAACTGGGTTTGCAAAGGAACCAAATAGCTATGAAATTATTCACAGGGTCCTGAAAGCACAATATGTTTAGGAAAATATTTTTTGCTGATAGATGAAGATCATTAATTTCCAGGGGATACAGATCACAAGGCTACACTTTCAGCTAGGGCAGAGATGACACCAGGGTTAGTGTTTGGGCCACCAGGTCATAGGAACTATATCTACTGATAGAAATTAATGTGAGCTATGTAGAAATTCAGTCCTATCAGAAGAAAATGCTTACAGAAAGGTACAAACTACATTTTTCTTGGACCACTGCTAAAGCACCATTGACATAACTACAGAATCTGGTATCGTAAGTGGCCTAGGTTATATGGTCGGAACATCCCCTTATTCCTTTTATTTAATGATCAAAGTTATCTCCTATTTATACACATAAAAAAATGTGATGGCACTGTTTTCAGTGCCTTCCTGGAAGAACAGCAACATAAAAACATGAAATCAACTAATTCAGAAAGACAGACTGCCATTGGTTGGATGAGTTATCCTTCCTCTCCTGACAGGATATCAGGTTATAACTTTTCCCCCAAAAAGGTTACACATCATTAATGTTGCAATAAAATTATATCAGGCTAACAAAAGTAATCTACCACCGTGCAGCAGTACGCAGATATAATGAAAGACAAAATCATTTCTCACAGCTATCTGGTCTGCTAATTATCCCTGAATATGCAAATTTGACATATTCATTCTAATATTGGAAATGTTTTTTTCTCATTGTACAATAGAAAACGAGTTAGAAGATTTCAGTAAAATGTGGAAATGTAGACGGAGGTTGATCCCACTCCTTCTAGAAGTAATTTTAACACTGATTTCTCCATCCCAATCACCTTCGCGAGTGGAGAGTGATAAAGAAGGAGCAGGCAGTGGGAAGGCATGGAGAGGGCAGGTTAGCTTTGGTATTTGTCTCACACAATACTGTCAATGTTTAAAAAGCTACTTTTTAAGTAAGAGAGAGTGTGTGGGGTTCAAAAAGCCATTCACTGTGTACTTAGGACAACTGTAGTTTAAGTCTTCCTGTTGCCTCTCTTCTTGCTTCTATTTAGTCTACATCCATATTAAATTTATTTCTTCATGTACAAGTAGTAGGTCTTCCTGCACACTGCAGGTGTAACCACTGCAGGGTGAAAGCGTTTCCCTGGATACATCTTGAGAAGCCATTTGGTGGCATGTGTATTGGTCAGAACTTGGTTTCTCGATCCTCTGCAATATTGCCCAAGCTCCACACGAGTGGAGATAAAGTCTCCTTCTTGAAGCCTTTTTAAAGATTTTTGCAAAATATTACAGTCCCAGAAGATGTACTACAAATGGAAGACCTCCATTATATGAATTTCTGCCAGGACAGAACAGTGACAGCGCTTATCATCTTTTCTGACCCTTGCAGTCACCTGCCACAGCTGACACATGAAATGAAGCGAAGGCATGTATTTAAAACATCTCAAAAGTCAAGAGAAGGGAGACAGCTCCAGATGTAGAGAATTGTCATAAGGAGTCAATTACAGCTGTTCCCTAGGGGGCCTGGTGTCAGCCTGTAGCAGATATAGCAATGGGGCAAACATCAGCCTTAACCTTCCCATTGTATGGGCAATTTGTACCACACATTGCCCACACAACTAGGTGTGCTTCATATTCATGTGATACAGTGCAAGTTTGGGAACTTTAGTTGGACTAGACTACATGATCTTTCTGGAAGGTAACTGTATCAGTCAGGATAGAGCAGTCAGTATATAAGCGCTTGGTAGAACATAAAAAATTCAGCTACTTGGAATGTAGTTTAAAAAGACAAGATTCTACTACACCAAGACAGGATTAGGCTTCTGGTCACAGTATCTACTCAGAAAGAGGGTACTAAACATTAAACTAGTATTGGAAACTAGTAAGTGTGCTGTTACTTGAATACAAGAAGGTTCCCACATGCAAAGTGAAACTTGTCAGGTACAAATTAAAACTAAATGCATTAAAAAAAATCAATAACATTAGACTAAGATTTTTCTGTTTTTTCCACTTTAAGCCACATACAGAAGAAGTGTGTTTAAGTATAGGGAGTATAGGTAGTTAGTGGTCTGTGTTTTGCAATATTTAATAGTTCCAAAAGGGACATCAGTATATACTGACAAGATAGAAGCAGCTTCTATTAGTGACATATTTAAGTATATATTTTAACCTACTCAGATTTTCACACCAAAACATCTTCTCTTGAAGAGTGCAATATACTTTGAACTTTGTAGCAAAATTATAATTCAGTAAAAATAACTTTGAAGGTGGAGGTAAGTATTGAAAAGTACATTAAGCTTTAAGAACATCTTCCCAACAGACACAGAAACTATATAAGATTCTTCTTGAAAATTTCTAGAATGTGTACATATGTTGCCTCCTAATCTCTATTTTCCTTTGCCTGACATTTGACTCAGAAGGGAGCTGTGGGTGTTCAGCATTCCAGGAAAGAGCAACTAACAGGCTCTTGACTTTTGTAGCAAGAAAACAAAATTGAAGGAACTATCTCAAAACATTTGAAAGACATTATAGTGTCAATCTGTAGAAAACAAACATGTATTACAGAATGTGTGTGCTGTTTATTTCAATACTATGCATATATCTCAAACGACCTTAATAATCTCTCAGTGATCTCTCAGTTTTAATCAAGCTACTCAATTGTACAAATCTGACACATCAAAGCAAACAAAACAGAAAGGGTATTAAAGGATATAATTGCCTTGAAACTTATCTTTAAGATTTTCCAGATAGGATGAATCTAAAGATACACTCAAGGCCCTTCTTGAAATAGGACTTACATCTCACAACGCAATCATGGAATCATGGTTAAATGGCAGAAATATGCAAAAAGAGGCAGGCAAATTTCTACATTTCTACATAGAATCTCTGAACTTTCCATCATATCTTAGAATTTCAGTGAGTTCCACTAACTGAATTCACTCAGTTCTTCAGAATTCTATGAGATTAATTTCTTGGCACATAATTACATCTCTTTACTTTCACATTCATTAGGCTATAAGGGTCTCGTGCCCTTAAGAAATTAAAAAAGAAACTAATGCACAGAACGGAGAAAGAAATGCTACATCTCTCATCATCACCTCCAAGTGTTATAAAACAAATAAAAACTTCACTGCAAACTGAAAGGAAGAGAAAAGGAAGATACTGTGGAGCAAGTATAGTTGTGCCCAATGAGAAGAGTCTAGCAGGGCCAGTGATGGTCCCCTTCTAAAGCAAGTGATAGAATCACAAAGCAACTGTACAAATGATAACCACTGCTGTGAACTGTTTTGGAAAAAGAAAAAAGCAAGCAAATTTGCCTTGTGAAATGAGACAGTTCAGTGACAGGGGTGGAGAAGCCAAAAGAAAACATGCATCTAACTTTAGGGTGCAGGAAATTACGACTTCTAGTTGCAACCTTAGCTGTCGTCTGCCGAAAAAGTCCAGCACAATACAATCAGATGGGTGAATTCCACAGTGACTTGAATCTTTTGCAGTGTCCCTAACACAGCGGCCTTCTTTCAAACATAAGTCTTTCACACAGATTTTAGATTATACATCATTACAATAACAGTAAAAAAACCCAAACCTTTTAATGTTACAAATGACTGCTAGGAAAGAAAAAAAAAAACACAACAAGAACAAAAAAACAAGGAAATGTTTCATAATTACTGATTCATGATAAAGCAGATCTGATGAATGTAACAGTGTATGGAGAGTGAACGAGGATGTCTGTGGACAGATTTTGGTTGGCCACATAAAACAGAAGACAACATGTTCCCAAATGCAAGAACTCACTGGAGACCATCCAAGATGGGCAAAACCACTGCCATCAAATGAATGAAATGAGTCAGGCACAGCTGGTGAAAGTACACAGTAAGATTCTTGAGGATGATTTTTAATTATATTATTATGGTCACAAGAGAGAGGCCCAACTCATGTCCTGATGTAAATTGATTACCCTCCACAAAGTGTCCCTAGGAGAGCCTCCAAACTGAGGCGATGTTTCCAAAAGACAGTCTGGCTTCTAGTCACAGTGGGTTAGTGATATCCCGTTCTTCTCACAGTGCAAAAGCCAATCTACTCAGGTGTGAAGCATTTGATGTATGGAAAAATTAACCAGCATCTAGAGAGAGAACCTGGCACAAGATGAAAAAACCTGGCAGATGAGACAATAGACTGGGCAAAATTTATAGGAGTTTCATTCCAGTTTTGTTGAAGGTAATTCTTTTTTTGCCTTCCGTTCTACACAGCCTTCCTTTTATTTTCATTCCAGGTTGTAAATCCAAATAAGTAAGCAAGCCAGGCTACTGTGTGCCATGAAGCCAATCTGCAGGAAAGCACAAAAGAAAATCTATCATTTTTTTTTCTCTATAAACTCCTTGTTTTAAAACAAACTCCTAATGTTAACATTAAATCAGGCTGTTTTTTTCTTAATGAAATGTAAATACTTTGAGTCAAAATATCTGAGCCGATATGAATTACAGAGTAAAAGCGAAGAAAAGTCTCAGAGTAACACAGCTTAGACTTACTCAAAATTTCACATAACTCCCAGAATAATGTGACACATTCAGAAGAAAGTACCATTTCTTCATTGCAAAGCTTACATAGACCAAGGTACTCAATAATGGTCTATTCAGTTTTCCAAACACGCATGAACATCTACACTGTAAAACAGCTTGATAGTATCCATGTATTTTCCTCCTAGAACTGTGTGGTAACCTGCTCCAGTAAGTAACATTTTTAGCAGCATTGTTAGCGCTTCACTAGCATGGCTTTTCACACCCTGCTGTAGAAGAAGCTAGTGTTCTTTCTACCAAGGAACAATAACAACTTCAAACTTAATTTGCTTGGGTCCTGCTATCACAGAGTTGTGTAGTACTGTATTGATCCAGCAGTAGCAGTTATTACAGCAGCTGTTCCTATATGTGTGGTAGATGTGCATCTACATGCATATGTCATCAACTTTTATTAGGGGGGAAATACAGGAAAATATTTATGTGTATATATAGAGAGGATGTATAGTATTTTGAAGTGGCTTGCTTGTCACTAGGGATATACATATGCCACTGTCACTGGACTCTTCTAATTTAAGAATGCCAAGACATGGATCATACATGGAGCAGTAGTGTACAGTAAGAAATATACCTGTGGCAGACCAAAAATAGGAGAGATATAGGAGGACATATTTCTATGAGGCTCTTATATAAACTGTATGCTGAGATAGGTTCAAAGACAGGAAATAAGAACTAACTACATTTCTTTTCTTGAACTTCACAGTCATGAACAGGGAAAAAGGTGATGTTCTGAAAGGGCAAAGTAATGCCAGGCTCTATTTTGGTATGCATTGTCATTAGACTGTTCATGTGCTTGCAACAATTTGGAGAAACTCATTCAAAATGTATAAATTTTCATTGATGTTATGAAATTTTTCTTTTGCTTCTTCCTGTTCTCCTGATTATGACACATAGATCTGTAGTCTGAACTTCAACCAAATCACAGAATATTTTCCCGAGTCTTTTACTTCTTTCTGCCTACACCACTATTCCCTTGTGTCATTGGCTGGTACAGAATGTTCTATCAAAAGTATGTGCATTTCTTCCACAGAATTAAAGAAAGAAAATTGCTCTTATGTTCTTCATCTTGACAAAGGCAGACATTGATATTTTTTATTTCTTTCCTGTGCCTTTATTTCATCCCTGTACAGCAGCCTTCTCAGATATCAGCCTACAAAGAAGTGTGGCAGAAGCAATTCACTTAAAAGAGGCTGGGATCTACTAGATTGGCAGTGGGAGCAAGGGGTATGTGGGGTGGTGTCAGAACAATGAGTCCAAGTCGTTTCTACTAGTTTCATTTATTTCAACTATTTTAGTTGAAATAGTTAAATACTCATAAAGCGTTAAATAACCTGGAGAATCCTGATCAGATTAGGCAGAAATTTTCAAGGCCTTTAATTGGAAACTATAGAGCCACACCACAAATCAATGATCGAGAAAGTTAGACAGCTACAGGACCAGCTGTATGGAGTTTGCAACCATTACAGAAACCACCTTGAATTAACCTGTAGGAAAATCCTGAGATTTGACAGCCAGGAGCAAAGACATTTTATAGTGAAAACAAATAGGGCATTGAACCAGCATCTGGGGCTTGTGAATAATAATGCTTTCTCTTGCCCGTGCTCTGTGTCCTGGACAATGTCATGAAATACAGTTATTGTGTTACCAACAGAAAGTGCCAAGAGGCCCTGAAGGGAGTCTTTCACATGATACTGCCACTGGGATTTATAAGTCAACCCTTCATCCCACCTGCACAAGCAAATCCAAATTCCAGGTACACTTTTGGTACACACAATTGGTAAAGCCAATTTTAAGAAGCTTGTTCCTGACAGGTAGAATCCAAAGAAGATTCCAAGAGAAGCATGAATAGAAGTTGTAACTGAATAAAACTTCATTTCTTTCAAATGTTGACTTTGAATACACTTCCTTAACCTGTAGTTCCTTGCCTATAAGCTTCCCTGTTTGCACCACCCATACTACTTCTTTCTCTCCTAAGTCTAGATGGGAATCTGTAGTAAGCCTCAACAAAAGACAATAAAATTACACCATGCATGAGGTTGGGATGACAGTTGTTTAAAAATCTACACAATTACAACAATACTTAACGAACATATTTTTGGTAACAAATTACACTTTATTCCTGATAACTGTCCTAAATTTAGTAAAATATTGTAGGTATTTTCATAATTGCATTCATACGAAGGTCTCATGGTGCTAGGCATTAACTGGACAGTGAAACTGTTCAGCAGAGAAAGTAGGTGTAAAGGTAAAGCTCTGTGTTGATTTTTTTGTTTGTTTGTTTTTAGTTTTAAAAAACTTGTTTTCTTCGCAGGGAATCAGTTTCTCCTTCAGGTGGATACTCCCGGCATTTGAAACCTCGCTTTCAGAAATGTTGGAAGCACACTGAGGTAGAATGAAATTGTAGCTTAATGAAGGTCTAAGTGTGCCAGCCTGCATAAGTTAAAGCTGAGGATAGTTACATGCTCGATGGAGAGGACTGCTGAACAGTACAACCACTTTGCACTGCTAGGATGTGTGTTGTGTAGAGCTGTGTGGTCAAGACATGGAGTGAGGGAGAAGGCTGTAATGTTCCCCTTGTTAATTTTTCACCTGAGCTGTTTTGATCTGAAGATACCCCCTGTGAGCATTTTGTTTGGTCTTTTTGTCAGACAGCTGCAGTTCCTTCAGACACCTGCAGAGCCTCAGACGAGATATGGAGTATCTCAGAACCCCCATCTTCACCACACTTCCGCAACAAGAATACACCAGGATGGGCCAAACAGGGTCGTGCAGCCCCACAGAGCTGAGGAATTATGTGTCTGGAAACTTGGGCTTATACTGGGTTTATGTTCTCCAATCTCCTGCTGTGTGAACACCAGAATGATCTTTAAGGGCTGCTTCATGGGTATTGTGTTGTCATGGCTGGAGCCAAAGTATGCAGCACTCATCTGTTTGAAGAAACAACAGGGGAGAAATCTCTAGTAGATGAAGCCCCTGAGAGAGTTTCTTTTGATTCTTTCTAGGTTTTTAGAATGGAGAAATCAAGCTTAATTGGAATTTAAAGACATTATATGGTAGGAAAGACCATTGACACTTGATAGTTGAAACTGAATCACAAAACATAACAGGCACGTGTAGAAAGTATTTTGAAACAGCATATTTATGTATCTTTAAATATTTTGTGTAAAATCCCTCAACTCTTTAGATAATTATTTATAGAGTTCAGAAATAATAGTATAATGCCAATTTAAAATATATGGCAAGTATTTTTCCATGAAGTTGGAGAAGATAATGTACTCTTACATTTAAGTACAAATGTTGCAAAATGCCCTTTCATTTAATTGCATGCACAAACACAAAAGCAAAAAGACAAAACAACTGAGTTTATTCATTATCTTCTTCTTCATCAACATCATGGCATCTGTGAAAAAAAAGATCAAATGGGAGTAAAGGGAGCCCAACCTCCTTTATTCCTACTCATTTCTCTTCCTACATATAAACTATCTTCTAAACTACTATAAACAAATCACTTAGTAATAATACTTTTTTTTTAAGGAAGTTAGACAATTTCTGGCAAGTAGTCTAAACATAGAAGACTATTCTGTAAACTCAGAATAGCCATACTAATAAAATGCAATCATGGTCTACAACTAATATCAGATGTCAAGTGACAAAACTGACTTTCAAAGGGCTTAAACAATCACTACAACCCAGATGCAGTACAGACAAAAAGGTAAAAAAAAAAAAAAAAAAAAAAAAAAAAAGCATCTCCAGTGTGGATTATTTTTTAAATTCTGTCAGTCCACTATGTATTGTATGTTCTTCACAGATTATGACTGATCCATGACAGTCCTGAGACAGGCCATTGCAGTTGCAGTATTATGGCTTTAAATGTAATATCGGACATCACCATGAGAAAAGAATACCCCCAGGAGTCGAGGACAGAAGGTAATACAGTGGCTCTTTCACTGATGTGGGAGACATGACAATCTGCTGCATAGCTGAACAGTTCCCTTTTGTTCTCTGTTCAGCTATGGATCTGATTTCTCTGAATTGGGCTTATTACAATAAATATAGATGCACAACATGATTATTTATGGGAAGAAAACAGACAAAAGAGGTTGAGTTGCTGGTACCTAAAACCTAATTTTCTGAGCTTCTTCCCTCGAGGCCCTGTTCAATTGTTGCACCACTGTATTCTCATTGTTGCTCAATGATACAAGCCTAAGCTGTTCATCAATTTACTCACTCCCCCAGTCTCTCTTTCTCTCTCATGTGCGCTTCCTCTCTCTTCCCATGTTAACAGTTCCCCTGAAATCCTATCATTTTGCTGGAGGATTGATGTAAGTCTCCAGCAATTAACATAATTACAAGCCTGATTATCTTCTAATTGCATTATGAGTATTTGGTTATTCACTACACAAATTAGAGAAAATTAAAGAGGAGCAAGATCCTGTGGTGTGGGCGGTACGCTTTCTAAACTGTTATGAGCATCTCAATGCTGTGAGATAACAAAGTGAAGACGTTTTACATTCCTGCTGGTTCATGGTTGTTCTTGTCACTGTATAACTTTTTTTTTACTTCTTTCACCAGTGTTTCATGTCACCAAAAGATACGGTATGACTTCCTTTGTTCATGCAAGTTGACTGACAACATACAGTAAACCAAAGTAAATTATTTCTACATGGATGACAGTGTAAAAAAGATAGAAATCTGAACAACAGGCACCCAGAGGATAGGCGCTGGTACTACCAAAAAACAATTCAAATATATAATTAAGGGTTACTGTTTGTGGAGACAGAGGAACATAGCAGTAAAGAAGCATGGAGAATTATGAGTCCTTCCCTGTATCTTTCTATCATTTCTGAGGTTACTGCATCATTACTTAAACAAACAGGAATAAGTTTAAACACCAAGTTTAAACTTATCTTAGTCTAAATTAGAGAGCAGTTTTAAACCTACATAACACTTTAATGAAAGCACAATCAATGTAGGAAAGGAACTACTGTATCAGAAGCAATACCAGCCATGGAAAGAAGTATTTGAAATGTATAGAATGGAAATTCATTATAAGAAAAAATACGTAACAGGATACCTTTGAAAGCAGTATTTTTAAAACAAAATATAGAGTCTACACGAAACATTGACAAAAAAAATTATGGGGAAAGGAGCAAAGACTTATGGGAAAGTTTGTAGCTTCTGCTGTTGTTGAGGTTGAAGACTATGGCTAAAGCTGGAAAAATGGTTATCTCGTACCTCAATCGGGAGCTACAATCACCTCTGTGACACACACTAAACAGCCGATGCTGCAGGAGGCTGCAGATCTCCTCAAAACACATCTGAACTCCCCTCAGCAGTGCTGCAAAAGTATCCATCACTAATTCCCACCCTAAGTAACTATTGGCTCTTCTTTTGCTTTGGGATAACTCAGTATGTTTTGTGAGTTATATCCTGATAGCGTTTTTTTTTTTTGCAGAAGTGTTTTTCATCTTGTGGAATTTTTTTTAATAGAAATTAACCTGTCAACACTCAAAACTCATGTCCCTGAATTAATTTACAGGATACAGCAATGGTCTAATATCAGTGAATGTAACTGTACCAGGGGACCTCTTGTCTTCTCTTGGCCTCAAGGCCTCTAGTTACTGCTATTGGTGCCCAGACATGAGGGAATAAATTTATGGCATACACTCACTTCAAAGGGGTCAGTAAACAGCCTTTGGCTGGGAATTCTGCCTTCTGACCTAGGAACCAGTCTGAGTGGAATTCAAATGTGAGACCTAAGGTTTTACAGCTGTAAGGCATCCTCTGTGGAAAATCATTCCTACTCACACCATTTCAGTGGTGCATTCCCCTCCAGGTTCATAGTTCCTCAGGATGGGCAGGAAAGCACTTCCCTTTTTACACATCTAGGGAATAAAAGTATGCCTTGTTCCATAGAGCTCTCAAGGTTCATGACTTCTGGGACTCAACTTCTCATAGACATTTATTAATAAAAGAAGCTGGCCATTATAAACAAAACAAAACAAAACAAAAATCCGAAATTAAGAGAGAAACGCGAGAACAATCTTAATTACATATCATTCTAGCATAACAAAATAAAAATAAAAATTAAAAAAAATCCTTCACCAACAGAAGGATTTTCTTAGACACAAATGAGCCATGTACACATATTTTCATTTGTTGCTGCCAAGTGTGCACACATAAATACCCAGGAAACCATCACCATGTGCTTCAATTGATTCACATAGACAGAAAATAAAAAGAGAAACACTGTATACACGATACTACTCCTTAACAGATACTTCAAAATTATTCACATGAGTTTAAAATAGATTCAACACAAAACTGAATTTTTGCAAGTAGGTAAAATTTCATATAACTTTTTTAACCTGCATAATTTTAATAGTTGTAGAGAGGGGGCCTAAATGAACTTTAATGTAAAACACATTGAATTTAATGAAAAGCTTCATTGAATTTACTGGCAATTTTCCCAGTTGCCAACAGGATTCAGTTTTGCACACACTCATTCACTTCCTTCCCACTGCTTCTCAAAGCTGTCAGATAGACATATTATAGAGGTTTTCAAAAGTTCAGGACTGGTAGTACAAGTGGATTTAGCAGTCTAATATCAAAGAATCCAAGGAAAAAAGCCCTCCTGGAATTCTGTCAGAAGAAGTAAACAACAGAGCACCGTCTTCACTGTTCTCTCTGTAAGAGGCCATCTCTAAAATCCTACAGATACTTAGTTCTGAACTGATCTCTGAAACTTAAACGTAAGTCAGGACTTACAAGTGAAAGTGAATTAGAGGCAAATAAATGTGTATTTTGTATTGCTTTTGCACTATTGCCATCATACTTTTCAAGCAGGTAAGAATTAAGAGGACCTGAAGAGGATCGTATCAGCAGAAGACGCATATGCTTGCTTTAAAAAAATCCTGAATTAGGTAAGTAACCCAGCACTTAAATAAAATTTCCAGAACACAGTGCCCATATTTATTCTTTACAAATTTTTCTAGCAACTGCTAGGAGGTAATATTCCTGACAGGATAGTCTAGAGAGATCTCAGATTGATTTAAAACAAAAAGCAATACATGACTTAGAAGGAAGGCGATAAAACCATACCACAGCTATCCTTAAATTTGAAGTGTTATCTTCTTTTTTGATGTGAACATTCTCTACCACAGTGAAAAGCAAACAAAATATTATTTCCCTGCTTCATTACTTTAGTAAGAAGGATTGACGATATGCTTAGCTGGCAGGAAAAAATAATTTATTTCACTGTCACATTATTTGTTCACCTGCTGCAAGGTAAATAGAAGCTAAGTCACTTTTTATTTATTTAGCTTTTGCAAGACGCCCATACTGACATAGCTAGCATTATCTATTATATACAACTGCTCTATTATACCGATTACAGAAAACAAAAATAATGAAAGATCTTCCCTCTTAATCATTAATATTTGTAGAAAACAACACACCACCTCTTAGACTTTTGAACATAATGTCTTGAATTCTTGCATAGAATCATAGAATCATAGAATTGCTAAGGTTGGAAAAGACCCACAGGATCATCCAGTCCAACCATTCACTCATCTCTTTTCCAATGTAAAAGGTGTTTGGAAAATAATAATTTACCTTATTTCATGTTCAAAATGTACTAGGAAAATAAATATTCCATACGTAGAAGTTTTCAGTGTCTGGGTTTTATCTGTTATCAAAAATCAATTACTATTATTAGTAGAACCTCTTTGTCATAACAGTACAAAAACTGCACTGATAAATATATTTGAAAATGCAGTTGCAAGCCAATTCCCATGTTAATTGCTCAGAGAAATTTCCCACTAAGGTGTGGCTGAAAGCAGAGAAAGTGAGTAGGGAATGTACAGAGATTACTATGTATTAGTGTAAAGCGTATCTTTTCCTGTGAAGTGAAGAATGGTATAAGCTCCACACTCAAAATGAGAGTATAAATTTGACTCAGCAAAGCAGCCTGCCTGTAGGAGCTTGTTCCACTCTCATTTCATAGCACAAATAAAATGCTTTTTTATCCTGTCTTTGCAAATAAGAGCCAAACATTCTAAGTAAAGTAAAATCTTATATCAAGGGGACAAGAAAGAATTTATGTTTCAGGAGATGGCTTGATAGCTAAATGAGATGTAAAGTAAAAGGGTATTATGAAAAGCAGATATAAGGCCACAGAAGTGAATGTAGTAGGGGGTTAGCTTTGGGTTTGTTGATTTTTTTTTTCCTATTGTCTTCAGCAGATGCAGGACTGAGCTCTTCAGTGTCACTTTGGTAGATAAGCAAGTGGCACAGATACTTGGCCTCTGCATGAGTGGACCTTGCTGCCAGCCTGATCCTCACATGCAGATGGCTTAGTGGTGCGTGCTTTTCTAGAAGTCTATAACAAGAGTTAAACTTACATCTTTCTTCACCCTAACAAGAAATTGTCACCAAGTCTACAGATTAAAAAAAATGGGCAACATTTCTCTCTGTCAGGTGAATTCTGTTCTATATCGCTGCTTCACTTATAGTAGATAAAGAGGTAGCTCAGTGCGGCAGTGTTTACCTATTGAAATATTACCATCCCAATAATACTTTCATTTCTTGGAAGTTTTCACAGAATTGCAGAATTGTAGGGGTTGGAAGGGACCTCAAGAGACCACTGAGTGCAACTTCCCTGCTAAAGCAGATACCCTAGAATATGTTGCATAGGTATGCGTCCAGACAGCGTCCTGAATATCTTTTATCCTTTTTGTTACTTTGGTCAGAATTCTGTTTCTAATGATGATTTCTGGAACATTCAGAAGTTTTCTGCGGGAAATGAGCATCTTTTTTTCCTCTTGAGGAATAGGGACCCCCTATTGGGTCCCTGTGCTAGAGCTGGACTGTAGCTCCATCCCCCAAATGATCACTTATGTGTACGGGTAAACAGACTGGAGCACATTCAGTGGGGGAAACTGAAACTACTGTCAAGAGGGAGGGTATTCACCTCAGTTGAAAACTGAGGTTCAAGCCCATCATGTAAAGCAGGCATGGGAACAGACTGACATTTGTGCTGTCTTACTTTACATACATCTACTGGCCAAGTGGGTCTTCTAAGTTTTATTCACTTTTAACCAGAAAAGCCTTCTTGAAACTGAAAAGGTTTTGTTGAAATTGGCATTTCTGAGAAAGGAAAAAAAAAAAACAAAATCTCATTTCAACCTATCAGCATTTTCACCAAGAGATTCTGACACAGTTCTTATGGTAAAAAGATAATTCAAATTTTTTTATTATGATTCAGTACCTCTATATTTATTTAGAGTACGTCGCATTCTGCTTTCATTTAATCTCAGAAGATTTAACAGTAATATATGGAACACTTATGCAGGGTAGGGAGACTTTATGTACATATTTGACATATTAACCTGATGTGTTGCATGTTTATAGAACACCAGTGAAAAAATATAAAAGACTGTAACACTTGATTCTCAATGACATTATGCTAATACATCATAGTTTTATGTTTTCTGAATACTTTTCCTTTCCACTGTAACCAATCAGCATTTTTTCAAGACTTACAGACTTATTAGTGAATATCAGATACTTAATTCTCCTCACAATTCTGGGATTATAGAAACAATATATGTTATAATGAAAACTCCACGTCATACTAGGCCATACATACTTGTACACTGTGCAAAGATTTCAGCATCCTCAGCTTCTACCAGTCACGTTCACCCAAATACTGGCCTCACCAGTACTTAGCAGGACCTGACCAGAAGATGTTACATTGGTCTCCACTTTCAAGCCATGCAAAAAATGTAGAGAGCTGTCTCCAAAGTTAGATAAGTATATAATCTTGTTCTTAAGATTTTTCTTAGGCTTCTAAGACACAGGAGATTATAATATATTATAGTTATGGACTTGCTGCGCTCGGCTCTGTAGAGGACAAAAGAGAAATCAAAGAGCTAGACTAACGTATTCTGGCAGGAGGTCCTTGCATGAGACACCAGGGACTTTAAGTGAGAATTCGATGCTTTCCTCACACTCATGCCTTTTTTCCTTGTCAGCAGCTGAGGATCTGGCTAGCGGTCTCCAGGGCAGTTCACTAAGTGCTCCTGGAGAACATTTACAGTGAGCTACCAATGAGCTAATAACAGCTGGGAAATAATATCTGGGCACATACAGTTTAACTTGGGATTGAAGCAGGTGATAGTCACCTGCTGTTGTGTCATAAATTATACTATATTCAGATGGCCTCTACAGTAATCTGAGCAGAACTCAACATTAGAGCAAGTAGTACTACACAGAATTTTATTTCCTCTGTTCAACACATACTGCTGCTACCAGATAATTTCCTATAGACTCAACTGTGCATTTTGCATTAATGTAAGTTCTAAACATCTTCAATCATCTTACTTTCCTTGAATTGAGCACCTGGTTGACCTGCAAGTGAAATTCTTGGCAAAAAGCTATTGCCCCTTTAAAACTGATCTTTAAATTTATAAATGATTTTAATACAATGGATATCAGCAACCTTCTTTCATAAGTTTGAATTTTCTGCCTTTTGTTTGTCTTCATGCGCTTTACAGACTTTCTTTGCTGATTTTTGCCACCATAGTTCATGATGTTTAGAGCCGACAAAACTCCGGAGAAAAGGCTTACATAATTATGACTGATTCCTTCCAATTTGGTAAAGAGAATACACAACTTTCTCATTTTTTAGATTTGGAATTTCTGTTCAACCACTTCAATGGACAATATATATTTTTTTTCTGTGACAAGGCTGATCTTCAAGATTTTGAAAGAGATTAGATGAACTCATGAGGCTTAGACCTACCAGAAGTAACTACCAAAGTATGTGGGCATACCAAATGAAAGACCACAATGTACTTGCACTCTCTGCTGTAATCTATTCCTAGCACACTTCATGCATCATTCTTTTAAGAGATAAGAAGAAGTGTGACCCAATACAGTAATTCTTATGAACTATATTTAATCCCCAGAAATTCCTTTTCAGAATTTTGAAATTAACCAACATACTTTCTGTCTTACTAATTAGGCCAATATTTTTAAATGGCATCAGTTTACTTCATTTTCAACTTTACATGCGGATAATCATCTGCGGTACATATAGCTGACTGTTCCCTATCATTTCTTTCAAGCTATCTTGATAAATGGAGGTACTGATGTTCGATAACCACAGAATGTGATTTTAGAGACCATCTCTGAGATACAGGTCAGCAGTTTTCACATATGATACAATTACAGAGAAAAACACTGTCTGAAAACATTTGCATTCGAGAGAATACAGCCCTACAGAGACTATGGACCACAAAAATATAATGCTATACAGAAACATGTATCATGAGTCCACCATGCCCCCACTCTAGAAAACCACATTCTTTTAACCTGAGTAGAACTCTAAGGGTTTTGCACTTGTTGAAAGCAGCCAGCAACAGTGATTTCCATGCTTTTTTTTTTTTTTTTTTCCTCTTTAAGGAAATTTTGAAACTGTATTGTTGCTGTCTTCTAGGTTCAGTAAGCCTAAAGGAAAGTGATAATTTCATTGAAAAAGTAAATTAATAAATAGAAAGACGAAATGTACCCTTCCACTCTGTACACTCATTCTTACATCTTTTCTGCTTGTCTTGCGCCTTCACATCAGACTAGCATTAGTCTCACTAAATTTGCTGAAGATGAGATTTTACTCAGCTGTCTTTAAAGCATGTCCTTTCTCTCTTCTCCCACCAAAATCTGGCCTGTAATTAACCTGTTTGCCATGAGTCCATTATTTTAAAAATCTATAAATTTGCTTTACTTATCACATTAATATGACTAAAAGTAAGCATATTCATAGTTCACATAATTAATATTATTTATATTATTTTACCATTCCTACTGATCTTTTAAATTGTCTGTTTAACTACCATAATGAAATATGTGAACTTAGAGACTAAGAATGAGGCATTATGAGATGGCATAGTCATTTATTTGTTCAGATGAACAAGCACTGAAGGGCATCTTGTGTTTCACCCATTTCCTTTGAAATAATAATGTGTTTTTCTTTCTTTTAGCATAAGACCTTAAGCTCCTTAAATGTTTGCTGGTCCATTACATTTGGAAATATTGCCTAAGTAGTGTATTAAATTGTACATTTATTTTTCACATACACTAGTGAGGGCAAAAATTGAAAGCTGAACTTAACCCAACAGCTAAATTTATCAGTGGAGTTTCCATCCTAAATACCAAAAATACCATGTTAAAAATAGAAATATGGATGTATGTTGAAGACGAGTATTATATATGTAGTATTTTATTATTAACCTTGCTTGACATCCAGTACACTCTATAGAAAAGCTGTTTTGAACTCTACTTCATTGATTTTAATGGAAACCAAAGGCCTGTTCTATAAAGTATGTATAGAAGGCTATATACCATAATGCAAGTAATTTGGCATACATCCATAAGTCTTGAAAGGAGAGGCACTTAGAAGTGTGAATGTGAATTGCTTTGCAATCTGCAGTGTGGTAATATAGCTGTCAACCATATTTCATGTTGTGCAGGACTAAGGATAGAAAGCATTGCTGGAAAGACGTGCTTTTCAACTTGAAAAAACTGAACAAGTGATATCTAAATATCTTTTTTTTTTTTCTTTTTTTTTTCTTTTATCAGAGTCTAAGAAGTCATATTAAGAAGTGCAATAGAGAACACTCCTCTTCATGGAAATGGGAAGCTTACCTAAATAAAATATACATTAAAACAATTCCTTCCACATAGTTTCCATGCAAAATATAGAGAGAAGAATGGAGAGAGAGAGAAGGAGATTAGGAGGGAACAAGGTGTGGGTGAAGAAGAGAAAGAAAGAGACAGAGAGGGAGAGAGACAGGATTCCTGTGCTCACATTCAGCCAGAAATGCGAAAATTGGTGGTTTTGGTTTGGACCTTGCATGGTTTCAATTCCTCCCAAGTCTGCACCCTTAAGTTCTACTTTAGGTTATGGGGTGAATAAAATGACATTCAAAACAATACCCATCATGTTACCAAGATACTCCTTTCTTTAGTATGAAATCATTAAAAAACCACGAAGTCTTGGCAGCACTTCTACCTGAAGTTATCTGTATTCTAATATTCACTGGCTATTCACCTTTGGTGAAAAGTTTACAAACTCTGGCAAACATCATCTGTGTTCTGGTTTTTTTAGCAGATAATGAAAACATGAAGTCACTAATTGATTCTGCTTTCATTATGAAAGCTCCTCCACTATTTATAGCTGGCCACACAAAACAGACAGTAGTGGCTGAATTGATGCACTGGAGTCATCTGGGATCGACAAAAGATGAGTTTGACTTCTGCAGCAGAAAAACATGATTTATGTCAAACTCTATTTTCTTGCTCAATTTGGTATCTCACTTTTAACTACTCTTTGATCTGCTGCATGTTCTGAGTAAACTACCAGATTTCCCTCTGCTGCAGTTTCTTCCTATTCTGTAATACCAGGATAATGTTTACTCAGCTTGGTAACGGTGCTTACACAATTTCGGATGAATGACTAAAAACCAATTATCACCATTATGTTCTAAAAACTGCAGAAACTACATACAGAGAATCTAGCATTCACAAAATAGGCATTTTAAAATTGTTCAGGCTTTAAGCATTTCGGTTCTGGGGCAAGGGGAGGGTGTGAGTTATATATTTAGTAACACTGCATTCAATGCAATGTTGCTTCACAAACTGAATTAATCTCTTAAAAAACATTAACCCTCAGATTATGACTTAGAATTTAATAATCAGTTAAAATTGGTCCTATTGGAAAAGCAATCCAAAAACCTTTCCTCAAGAAATTGTTAAGACTTCCCTCCAAGTTTGGCATGCTGTAGCCTCTATACACCCAGTAAGTTTCACTTTAATTTAATATCTTATGCTTTGAAGAAAACAACTAGAATTGAAAGAAAAAAAAAAAGTTTAAAGCTATTAGGAAGAAAATGACTGTGTTTGATATCAGATAAAACCACGGTCAGTGTCTGATTCACTGGCGTTTTCCCAGGCACAAGACATGTTTTCCCCAGGGGTCACCAGGTCCAGGCAAGCTGCATTCTTTCTGCCAGGCACTTTGTAATGTGCAATGAACAGTGTCATTTATTTTCATTTCCTCATACTTAATTGCATGCTTCTTGCTTCCAATAATAAGCCAGAAGGCAGGTGGTAGAAGCAGTAAACTAAACTACTACTAGCTGTCAGAGTTACAGACCATTCTAGTCTCCTCTTGAAACAACCCAAACTGCTGAACTGGAAAAACACTTTCTTCCATTGTGCATTAATAGAGATTTCCTTTTTATTCTATTAAAAAAAGAAAAAAAAAAAAAAAAAAACTCAGTGCTTAGCAAACACAAATTCATTAATTTATCTTCTGTCACATCAGAAGGAAGCAATATATATATTAGCAATAGTATGCCAATGTACTTTTAAAGTGTAGTGAGATGGCTCTTTTAGCCAAGTAATATCAGCAATTATACTTCTGTAACTCATTAATGACTTCAGTACTAAGCTATTTAAAACCTGAATGATCCTGTCTGAATGTAGAAATGTCTATTAGCTATGCTACATTCGCGTTTATCACATTTGAAAATAAATGAATTATTTCATTTATGTGGAAATTAACATTTATTTCATTTTCTACTATGATAATAAATGAAATAAAACTTTATTGAAGACCCCCTTAAAGAACTTAATTTCATCTTCATTGTGCACTCAGGCTGACTGGATAATTACTTCTGCTGTATTTTGCTGATGGGTATGTCACTTCTACAGACAAACCAGGATTTATTGGCATATTTAGATGCAAAGTTCTCATGGTACTACTGCATGCATGGATAGCACTTAACAATACATAACTATTTTTTTTAATAGTGTCACTGTTGTGCCATAGATTTGTGTTAGTGTTGAAGTAGATACTGGAAATCCTATCTCATTGTTGCAGTTAAAAGAGAATGGCATAGGAGTACAATCAGAGTAATAGTTAATATATCCATGATCACTTAAGAAATCTAAGTTCTCACTCCAGTGACTTCTAACGCTACCCAATTGTTTGTGGATAAAAAGGTGTTGCTATTCCTGCTGCAATTATCTGACAGAGATAAGTAATAAAAAGAGGATTTCTAAAAATATGATTTGCTGATTTGCATAATAGAACAAGTGTTAGTAGCAGACCCAGCAAAAAAATGTCACTATACCAGAACATGTTCATTGTTTTAGCTCATAAGTTTGCTACGTACAATTCTAGTATGCTCATTACTAACTGTACTAGTTAGTATAGAATGTCCTTAGCACTGAGAACATGTAGCTGCTCACTTTCTGTAATGCCCTACTTAAGGATTACTGACGCTATTATTTCCTGTTTAAGTTGTACATTTGAAATACATAATACAGAAACACATGAACGTTCAGGCTGAATCCTGCAAGTTACACTACCTGTAAGCCTTTACAATTTGGCTGTACACCCTCTTGAAGTCAGTGAATCTTTGAGCAAAGGATCATTTTTCACTTGCAAAATAAAATGGAATAGCAGGGCTCCATTTTAGGAGAAATGATTCATCTCATTCAGGAAGAGCAGTAACTTATAAGTAATTTAAGTAACTCATGAAAATTATTTTTCAAAAGTTCAGTCCAAGTCTCTTATCTAAAGAATAAGTATAGATAAATAAAAAAAATATAAGCATCTCAGCAAAAATTAATTTGCGTTTGTTACCTTTCCCACTTCTAGCTCAACTTCGGATGTTAAGGAATTACTTACTTGGGCATAAGTCTCTGTTCTTGTAGGTAATGGTCTCATGCACTTTTATCATTTTTTTTTAATTGACATAAGTAATTTTTTTTCTCCATAAAATCCTACATATATCCAGAGAATCTTAGTTAAACTAAATGTCCAACTGCCCTAACAGCAGAAGGACAAAGGCCAAAATTCAGAAAACTACTCCAGTATCTAAACTATCAAAGTTTCATTTTCAGGTATGACTTAGTTTTTAACATACTAAATTCCACCTGTTTCTAGTGAAACTCAGGTTTCCAGATCCAGTTTTCAAAGGTATGAACACAGTCCCATCAAAATAACTGGAAATTGTACATTTTTTAAGAAATTCCTGTAGGCACTTTTCTCCATCTTTCAGCATTAAAATTTCTTAATAAACATGGCTTTTAAGAGTTTTTATCCCATTGGAGTACCTGGTTCCTAACCAATGATCCCAAATGAATGAAAGGAAAGCTTTTTAATTCTGAAGAAGGAAGTGCTTCAGATGTGCCTATGCCCTCAAGATTCCCTACTGCTAAGTTCTGTGTCACAATACTTTTGAATCTTTTTGAGTTATGAAAGTTTACCCACATACTGAGACATCATAGAATCATAGAATCACAAGGTTGGAAAGGACCTACAAGATCGGCTAGTCCAACCATCCTCCTATTACCATTGCTACCACAAGCCACTAAACCATAGAGTAGCTCCTCATCCAGATGCCTCTTGAACACTTCCAGGGATGGCGACTCCACCACCTGCCTGGGCAGGCCATTCCAGTGCCTGACCACTCTTTGAGAGAAAAAGTTTTTCCTTATGTCTAATCTAAATCTCCTCTGGTACAACTTGTGGCTGTTTGTTTGTGGATGGGTCCTGTTTGTTGCCTGAGAGAAGAGGCCAAACTCCTCCTCACAACCTCCCTTCAGGAAGTTGTAGAGTGCAATGAGGTCTCCCCTGAGCCTCCTCTTCTCCAGACTAAACAATCCCAGCTCCTTCAGCCGCTCCTCATAAGATTTGTTCTATTGCCCTCCTCTGGACACGTTCCAGGACCTCAATGTCTTGTAGTGAGAGGCCCAAAACTGAACACAATACTCGAGGTGCGGCCTCACCAGTGCTGAGTACAGGGGGATGATGACCTCCCTGCTCCTGCTAGCCACACTATTTCTAATGAAGGACAAGATGGCATTGGCCTTCTTGGCCACCTGGGTACACTGTTGGCTCATGTTCAGCCGAGCATCAACCAAGACCCCCAGGTCCCTTTCCTCAGTTGTCCAGCCACTCATCCCCAAGCCTATAGCACTGCATGGGGTTATTGCGGCCAAAGTGCAAGACCCGCCACTTGGCCTTGTTGAACCTCATTCCATTCAACTCAGCACGCTGATCCAGCTTATCTAGATCCCTCTGGAGGGTCTCCCTACTCTCAGGCAGATCCACACTACCTCCCAGTTTGGTTTCATCTGCAAACTTACTGAGGGTACACTCAATCTCATCATCTAGGTCATCAATAAAGATATTAAACAAGATGGGCCCTGGTACCGACCCCTGGGGGACACCACTTGTAACAGGTCACCATCTGGACTTAACTCCATTAACTACTACCTGTTGGGCACGGCCCTCTAGCCATTTCCTTACCCAAAGAAGGGTACACCTGTCCAGGCCATGGGCAGCCAGTTTCCCCAGGAGAATACTGTGAGAGACCATGTCAAAGGCTTTGCTGAAGTCTAGGTAGACTACATCAAGAGCCTTTCCCTCATCTACCAGTCTGGTCACCCAGTTGTAGAAGGAGATGAGGTTGGTCAAGCATGATCTGCCTTGCATGAACCCGTGCTGGCTGGGCCTGATCCCCTGGATGCCACACACGTGCCTTGTGATCTCACCCAAGATGATTTGCTCCATAACTTTCCTTCGTACCGAGGTCAGGCTGACAGGCCTGTAGTTCCCCAGATCCTCCTTACAGCCCTTCTTGTAGATGGGAGTCACATCAGCAAGCCTCCAGGACTCTGGAACCTCTCCAGATAACTAGGAGCACTGGCAGATGGCGAAGAGCAGCTCAGCAATCATCCCCGCCAGCTCCCTCAGCACCCTTGGGTGGAGCCCATCCGGTCCCATGGACTTGTGACAGTCCAGATGGAGGAGCAGCTCTGTCACTGTCTCCACCTGAATCACTGGGGGTGTATTCTGCGTACCATCCCAGACTTCCAGATCAGGGAGGAAAGTGCCCTGAGGATAACTGATCTGACTATTAAAGGCAAATGTAAAGAAGGCATTGAGGACTTCAGCCTCCTCCTTATCCTCAGTGGTCACGTTCCCAGCTGCATCAAGTAAAGGATGGAAAATCTCCTTGGTTCTTCTCTTACCCTTCATATATTTGCAAAAGGACTTCTTATTCTCTGTTACTGCAGTGGCCATTCTGAGTTAAAGTTGGGCTTTTGCCTTCCTAACTTCCTCCCTGCATACCTTAGCAACTTCCTTGTAATCTCCCAAGTAGCCTGTCCCTTCTTCCAGAGGACATAAACTCTCTTTTTCTTCTGGAGTCTCAGCAATAGTTCCTGGTTCATTCACACCGGTCTTCTTCCCCTACAGCCTGCCTTACGGCATTCAGGAACAGCCTGTTCTTGTGCCTTTAAGATTTCCATCTTGAGGAGCATTCAGGCTTCCTGGACCCCTTTACCCTTAAGGAGCAACTTCCAAGAGACCCCAGCAATAAGCATCCTGAACAGGTCAGAGTCTGCCCTCTGGAAGTTCAAGATAGCAGTTTTGCTAGTCACCCTTCTGACATCTCCAAGAATAGAGAATTCTACAATTTCATGGTCACTCTGCCCAGGACAGTCCCCAACCTTCACATCTCCCACCAGTCCTTCACTGTTAGTGAAGAGCAGGTCTAGCAGGGCACCACCCCTGGTAGGCTCTTGTACCAGCTGCGTAAAGAAGCTATCTTCCACGCACTCTAGAAATCTCATGGACTGCTTCCTCTGCGCTGTATTATATGTCCAACATACATCAGGGAAGTTGAAGTCTCCTGTGAGAACGAGTGCTGGCAATCGCACAATTTCCGCAAGCTGCTCATAGAATGCCTCGTCCATCTCTTCATCCTGATTAGGCGGTCTATAACAGACCCCCACCAAGATGTCACCCCTACAGGCCTTCCCCCCCGTCCTTATCCATAGACACTCAACTTTATCATTTTATCATGAATGAACACAATCAGTCATTCCCTGGTCAGGACCGGTATCCGATTAAGATATCAAAGTTCTCTAATAAGCCCTGGGGAAAGCTAGGATGGCACATGGAAAGTCAGAGGATTTGGTAAAAACAGGAAATATTAAAGGGAGGGATGTATCCAAAGTCATTTAGCCTCTACAATTCAACCACATTTGCTTAAATACAAAAAATACCTCCTTCCACCCAGGCATCACAACATACATTTTACTTCCAAGCACTTTATTCATGAACATAAAATGATGAGTCTTTCCTCACATACTTCTTCCTCCCTAAGAGAGGCAGAGGCAGAACCTCTTTCCTGCTCCTGCCCTGCCAAGATCCAGGAAATCATTAGTTTAAAGTGTGAGTGCTATGGGGCAAGGTATGTACACTTGACAGACGAGTAAAGGCTACTGAGCTCTGTTTTATAGGATAGTTATACAAAATAATGCCTATTTATTTTGTGAATCCTACCAGCACTGCACATGACATAAGAGACCATACTGGTCTGCATAGTTAAAACTGCACTTCTAACAGTGTCTGAAGGAGACGTGTCTCTGTGTAGACATGGTTAACTCAGGATGACGGTGCTCCTTGCCTAACCCTTTGGTTGATTTGGAGTATTTTGAAATTAGGCAAGATATGTACTTGTAGTATTAAGCACGTGAGTCTCTGTACAGTTCAGCTGGATGTGCTTTTGAAAATTAAAGGCCTTTCCCGTTGGTCTCTGCTATTTATATTTTTAAAGTCAACTAAAACTGTTGATTTTTGCAAACTCAAGACCATAGTCCTCAACTGAAAAAAGCATAGTATTTAAAAAAGCGATGATTTATTTTCCCTGGACTTTACCCAAGATGTTGCTGAACATGAGTATATTACAGCAATAGAAAAGGCAGACTGGCCTGATAACTATGGGCTAATAAAAAAATAATACCTTCGTAACTCCAAAATCCACTCCCTTATTCCTTAGTGGACTCACTCCATGGTTTTTTCTTCCACTGTGATACTGCATTATGGAAGCATCCAGAGGTGTGAGAGGGCTGGCTGGAACTACAAGTATCTCAAACTTAAAAAGAGACATCTAATATTTATATACTGAAATGCCTTATATGTTACTATCTGAAGCACATTCAGTGCATAATCTTGTAGATCATTCATTTACAGGTCATGCCTCTATATCTATGAATTCCCAAACTGCAGTGTTTGTTTTTCATCTATCCAGATGAATACCCCAAAAAATATCACTTACCCTTTGACATGATAAATGACTCTGTGGGGATTTTATTGCTGAGATGCAATACTCTGGAGAATCATGCAATCGTGCAATCCAATTAGTGTTTTAGATGGTGCAAAATTATTCAGTGAATGAATGGGTAGAGACACATTACAAATAATATTGTCAGGACTCTTTTCCCTACCTTTTTTCTATTCCCTAAGTTGTATCTACAGACATGGATGTGTACACATACACAGAAATACACTATGTACTATCCTAGATAAGATCATTTCTCCTTAGTAAGTCTATTTCTTTTGTTGAATTTCATTTATAAAGACTTTCCAAATTGTAGACAAGATCTCTACATGGAGAATGCATTGATGAATATATGCGGAAAATGATGGGAAAAAAAAAACACATCTGTAAGCCATGTCAGATTCTATACTCCTTTTCAATATCATTTCTGCAAAGGCATTTAAAACCAGTGGTGAATCTAGTTAGAACTTCATTTTTAATTTTATTTTTAGCATGTATAAATTATAAAATGCATATCCATATTCTTTGGGTACTATAATGTAATGTACCTCAGAAGATTTTTTTTTTGTACTTTTTGCTATACAGCTGCTCACAGCTGAAATTGCTCAGTCATAAAGAAAACACATTTGCTGCATTCCAAATGCCTGCACAGGTATGCATTTGGGAGATAATTTCCTTTTATTTAATGTCATCTACTAGGAAAATATTGGCAAAATCAGCCATTCTTGAGAGAGTTCTCAGTAAAAGTAAAGCAGAAAAAACTTCTAGGCGCCTACTTTATTGAGTCCTAATTTGAGTAACTCTCGTGTATTTCTGATATCTAACTTTGCAATCCTTTCTACCCATGTTTTTCACCATCTCTCCATATGGAAACTTTAAATTGTTCCAGGAAGTTTCATACAAGGAGTGGATGTCTTAAGTTATCCTTGAATTTCTTACCCTTGATCCCCAGTAAATGGACTACAAGTTAGATAAAGTAACTAGTCTTGCCCAACTCCCATCCAGAATTTGACTTTTCAAGGATAAAAACAGAGTATGACCTCCTTGAGCTACATTATCAGAGCCATATGTTTTATAAACTGCAAAATGGCATGTTTTTTTCTGTTTGGAGTACTTCTTATATTTGCTCATTCATTCAGGTCTAACAGAAAAAAATAGGACATTACCTCCTCAGTCTGAAGTACCAATTCAAAAATAATTACACCACAGCAAAGGCACAAAATTCTGATGTACTTTCAAAAAATTAGAATGAAGTTGTCCATTTTCTTTTTACCTTATTTCCCCCACTACCTTCCTTCAGTATTGTGAACTTTACTGGAAAAATATGTCTAAATGGAAGCAGGCCATTATAACTTATTGGTACCTCTGCAGCTAAATTATGGCAGTGGAAATTGTGCTTATGGAAATACATACATTGAAGAAAATTTAGGCGAAGTATTTTTCTGTAATCTTTAAAGTTACATAACTACAAGAGATAACATCAGTAAATGAAGACTGTTAATAAACTGGCTAATTAATTCACGTTATTAAAAGAAGACACATTATTCTCTTTTCATTCCTATTTAGGTCCTTATTCTAAAAAGCATTTAAGAATATCTTGCTTTTTAGTTTTCTTATGTATTCCTTTAGGCATATATCCAATGAAATGTTTAAGGGTGAACTTAGGCACGTGTTTGGGTGGTCTGCTGAAAACAGGCATTACCCTTGGATGCAACGGAAAGCATTCACCAACATTATGAAGAAGAATCTATAAAATAAGGTTTTTGACTTAAAAATAATTACAGTCAAAGAGAGTAAATGCTCATCCCAGCCACAAGAAAAAGCAGAAAATGTTTTCAAAGGCTGACATATTGATCTTTCTATCACTGTATCCAAAGCACTAAGACAGCAGTAAGGCTTATTCATGGCGGTAAATACAGGCATTCACAGCATTTGCTGCACAGTTCTCTTCAAAGCTTCTTGAAATTAATAGTTAACTCTGCTGCATAAGCTAAGAGGACAGGAAAGGCTGTCATTACACTACTTTATACCACATCTAACCTTTACGTAATTAAAGCATTTTTTCATATTCACTTGGTTACTTAGAAGACACTATATGGCGAGCCAATTCATGATGTAGTTTAGGCTATTTCTTCTTTTTTTTTTTTTTTCTTTTTTTTACCACAACACCATAGCAACTTAAACACCAAGTATTTATTTTCCTTCTCCAACACTGCAAGTTATTTTATGAAAAATTTTATGCAAATTGGGCAATGAATTGACTCATTCTGTTTGTCTCCCTTGTGTTTATCTCTAAGGCATCTATCACCATGGTGCCTAAACGCTTTGGTATCTTTGTGTTTGCCAGCTCTGTCTATCTTGAGAATGGTATCATTATTTTTGTCCACTTTTACAAAGTCTCTCTATATACACTGCAAAGAAGTATTATCAAAGACAAATCAGTCATGGTTTAAAGACAAACAAATGTTTTCTATACTAATACAAAAATCAGTAAAATTGAAAGTAGTAAAATTGAAAGTAGTAAAATTGAAAGTCCTTACTGTTTTCTTCAGTCTTCATTACTCTGAAAGATAGCTTCTACGGCACTGAGCGCACTGCATTGGTAAAGGTTTCTTGATCTCAAAACCTCCAAATACTAATTAAAATCACTTATATTCTACCTCCTAACCATCTTGGATAACCACATGTGCCCACACAACACCAAACAAACCTTATGTTCTCTTTTTGCAGTACATCAATTTATTTCCTTCGTTAGGGTTCATACAGATTACATCTTCCCCCAAAACATCCCTACTACGCTTCTAGACCAATGACTTCCACCATACAACGTGTGCTGTCATGAGAACAGTGCCGTGTAAGCAACCTGCAGAGCTTTCAGGCTGCTGCACACCAAACTAGGGAGCAGTGACAGTTACAGCTGTACCATACACTTGCTGTCAACGGTAAAAGTAAGACTTTTTTATTTCCCTCCTACTTCTTTAATAACAGTCAAATGGAAGACACAGGAAACTGTAAGTAAACTCTATAGTTGAGAATACTAACTTGGCCCAAAACATTGTGATGGTGTATCTGGCTTGCCTTCAAATAAAACGATTTTTCTCCCCAAATATTAAGTGGAAAAAGTATTACGAGAAAGAAGTGAAATGGAAAATTGCTAAAGCTCAAAAACATAGCACACAGAAAGGCGGCCTTTTTTTCTAACAGCTCTGAGAAGATATGAAAAAGTGAGAAAGGGTGTGAAGGAGGGGGAGAGGGAAGGAGAATGAAGACAAGGGAATGTGAAGCAGACTGAAAACAGAATGTGAAATAATCGATATTGTTATGGAAAGACTGAAAAAAAATTAAGTACGGGTAAAATCTACAGAGGCACTTTCGATATCACAAATATCATCCCATAGAGCAGATTTTCCATAAAATGCCTAGATGTAATTGGCCTGGTCATCACTCAGAAAGCTGGATCTTTCCTTGTTCACCCTGCTATGGGCCAGACAGTGACTTTTTTTTTTTAACTCCATAGCAAGTGTAACTGTGAGGTTTATCTTACACCCTTCAGTGCTATGCTCTACTTAAAATATAACCCTTACCCAATGTTTCCATATAAAAACAGTTTTTTAAGCCATTGATAAAACAGGATTCTTATTTTCACCAAACTTAGAAAAATGGGAAAATGTCTCTCTTTGAAGCCGTGAGTAAGGATGGCAACACAATTTGACATCTGTCATTTGGGGAAGTAAAAGTGCTTAATATATTACATGAATAAAGCCCATTTTGCCTTTTTTAATGGAACATATATAGTAAAACTCCCTGCTCTAAATTTAGTATTTTGTCTCTTCATTGATCAGCATGCAGCTGTATCAACACTGAAGTCCAAGGCATTTTTAGCATATCCGAAGCTATACAGAAGTGATGATTCCATCTACAGATAGTAGTACCTTCATTCTCATCACTAATACAAACAACAAGACTTCTGACAGCAGGAAAACATAGAATACAACTCAGTCGTTTCAAAGTTCAATCAAATTTACAGAGCTTTAAAACTTCCGCTTACTCTACAGGAAATTTTGCCTGAATAAAAACTAGTTCCTTGTGAATTTCCCCTCTGTGGGGGTGGGCACAGGCATGAAGCCTCTTCCCTTGAAGGAAATAAATGAGCATTACCTCATCTTCTCAGGATTATGAAATTCTTCACTGACATTTTCCTTGACTGTTTATAACTCCTGCATCTTGAGAAACTGCATCAGCTAGAAAGGAACTAGCCAAATCTGTCCATCTCATACATGTCCTGTTTTTTTTTCTGTATTTTAAAAGACTCATCCAAAAAATGGTAGTTGTATTCAAATATGGTCCATCATAATGATTTAGTATCCTTCTATGTCATATAGATTCATCTGACTGTGTGTGTTTTATTTCAACACATTTGTGAAATTATTTAAGTTGACATACCTTCCTACAGCTGATCTACTGAAGTTCAGGACTGTTAGAATGGTCAGTTGCTATGAGAGCGTAACCCTTTTGTACCGATAACGCAGTGACTTGTGTTAAATTCCTAGACAAATTAAATGAAGTACATCCCCCTATATCTGAACCCTCTTTGAGTTGTTTTTATAGCCACATAACAAGCCTTTACTCCTTATGTTGCTGTGGCAGCTAAAGATCCACTTTTCGTTCCCAGTCTTAAAGGAATTTTCATCCTTTTAGTTCTCATGGGAAATTGTGTTAAAATTCAACAACCTGACCTTAGGTTGCATTGAATATTCCCATTGACTGCAGGCCATAAAAAAAAAAAAAAAACTGAGGAGAAGAGCTATATTCTGTCAGAAATAATATGGCTCCAAACACTGGAATCATCCTGACAGCTCTATTTCAGAAGTTAGCCAAGGAGAAAAAAGGGGCCAGGCATCTTGAAAATTACATACACACAGCTCACACACATGTATACACGTACAAAGCATGAAGGAGAATAGAGGATAGAACCTGGAAAGAAACCCTGCCAATATACCAAGTGGCAGATGAATTATCCCCAAGAGTTTCATGGAAGCAGCAGCCACCCCATTTTAAGGTGAAATTTTATTTCAATCTCAGCTGCGGCATAATCTAGGATCCATCTGTTCCTCCATTCTCCCCCCCTTCCCCTCAGTCCCCCTGCTCCCTTCCCAACTCACATGCTGACATAACTCCATGGAATCACTCCGTTTCCAGCACCACAGGTTTCATGAGCCCTACTGGGTAGGTAGGAATTGCGGGAAGAGTGATGGAAGGAGTAAAAAAAAAGGAAAATGGTAAATTTATTTCTGTGAGTTTTCATCCCAGCCAGACTTCGAGACATTTTTGATCATTTTTGGTCTAGGTGTATTCTTAACATTTGTCCCTCAAATAATGTTTAATGGAAAGACACTGACTAGGGAGTACTGCCTACATCTCTGTGAACTATCTTGCTATTACCATTATTACCCACTTTTCCTTATTTTTCGTGTATGATGGCTCTGCTTCAAATCCTCAGTATATTACTCAGAAAGTAAATAAGTAAATAAAGTAAAAAAGAAAAAAAAAAAAGGAATTTTCTGATGTTTGGTCTTCTGTAACACCAAAAACACAGTTCACCTCTCAGTTTAGCAAGAGGACTCCTATGAGCAGTTTCATTAAGCAAACCTATTTATGGACTGTACCGGCCCACTCTCTTCACCCTTCTCTCCTTCCTCACTTTGGTCGTAGGTTCTCCCTTCTCCTCTCATTTTATCACTAGTTCTCATGCAACCGGAGTTACCCAGATCAAAAAAACCCAGCCCTGATCCACCTGAGATCTGAGCCATGCATTAATTTTCAGCCTGTTCCCTGACAGAGATGGCTACGTAGCCACGAGCAACCTCATCCTCCCCAGGGAGGCCGTAGGAGGAGGCAGCTGCAGGAGGGAGGGAAGTAAAGCAGCGCCACCATTTCCAGAAGCTTTCAGCACAGATTTCAATTTGCCGAAACTGACTGTAGAGCCACACCTTTCTTATGCTAGGAACAAAAATGTCCCAAATGAATCAAACTGTATGAAAGAAAAAAACTAACAAACAGATGTGGACGCCTGATTGTGAGTGTTCGAGGAAGACAGACAAACAAACACAGAGGTTCTTCTGAATCAGAAACATCAGATGGCATAGAGTTTGTTTCCATAGCAGAACTAGCACTAATACCCTACACCTGAATGCTGTGTCCACAGTAACTCCTGACTTACAGGCAATGCCAGTATTTATGGCATCCCTTTATTTGTGATAAAATGTGCACCTCCACAGACTTCTTCTCAGGGAGAATTTGTCTGGCCTTTTTGGATGTGCACAGAGAGCACTTTGGGAAGAGCCACTGAAAGACGCAGTCAGCAGTAGTGATCATATTAATAGTGATATTAATTGCATTAATACAGCTATACCTTCTGATGGCCAGTCAACTCAAGTATTAGGAAAACACTTATACTAAAATTTGAATAACTTCTGCAGCACAGTCAAAGCAAAGAGATGTCTTGCAAAGCCTGAAATAGGAATTTTGTTGCTTTAAATTGTTCCAGTGGGCCACACTGCTTCTGGGGCAGAAGAAAAATAGCTAACTGCTCCTGTGCAATCCCACTCACCAAGAACAACTCAGTCTGACACAAAGTTCCCCACATGAAACACTGCAGAAATGTTTTAGTTTTAAATACAGAAAATGAAGCATTCAATTTATATTTCTGCTATGATACTTCAGAAGATCTTATCCTGGAACACTTGGGTGCGCTGACTAATTACATAAGTGTTGCTCATTTTGTGTCCTTGGTCCCCTAAGACTGTGTGCACAAAGTTAGTCCTTATCTGCAACGCACATCATAAAGAGAAAGACATAAAGGCACATGGAAGCCTGGGGATCTGATTAGTTATTTCCAAGATATTTAACTGCTATTATAACCAGAAAGATGCTAACACATTATTTTCTTTTCTTTAAGGGAAAACCTTGAGTTAAACACTAGTGCAAATTCCATGTGATTGCAAGCAGTCTCAGGAGTTTTAAAAAGCAGAAGATGGCAAGCTAGACTTTCACTGGTTATTTGCAGTTCCTTTTATAAACTTTGGGCACAGAATCAAACTTTAACATTTTACACTGAAAGACAGAATCTTTCTGAAAGATCTTTTACAAATCAGCAAGACTGGAAATAATGTGATAGAAGACTTACCATGTATGCTCTTTCAGCCATTTCACAGAAACTCATTTTGGCTTTCTCTGAGGTAGAGATAAACCACAGCTAAGAGACAGTTATTAAATCTTCTTTATATATTCTGTATGAAATATATTAAACGACAAAAATGCTATATTCAAATAAGGTTAAGGGTCTGACTTAAATCCACACAGACATGGAAATTCAGAAATACTGTCTCTCCCCACCCTTCCCTCAGTGTCACTTGGCATTGTACTCGCAGCACAAATGAGCTGTGCACAGATTCCTTAAACCCCTTCCTTATAGTACATTCCTTCTTAAAGACACTTTTTACTCTAAGGTTCCCAGTTTGCATCTCCCTCTTCCCTGGACTGATTTTTTTTAATATAATCTCATTTCTTTAAGCTTATAGAAATAGAAAAATGAAGAAAAAAATAAACGAAAAGTATAAAATCATTGGCATTGACAATTGGCTTTATATTTTTTAGCACATAATTGATATCTCCCATGCTAATGAGAGACAGGCAGGCAGATATAGGACATGCATGGCTCTCACCAGGTGAGAGCTTCACATGCTTCAGCTCTCTCTCCCTGCTGCTGTGCTAGTTACACATATGTAATTACTCTTTACATGTTTCTCCAGCAAACTAAAAAGGAACCTTGGAGAGGGCACTGAACTATGATTTTGTGCCACAAAACACTGGACTTTCTTCCACAGACTGTTTTTCCAGAATACAGCAGTGACCAGTGGAGCGTGACGCATTACTGAAAAGAAAGTGAGACACTTGTAGTTCACCTCAAGGAGCTCTCAGCTTTGAAGCCACCTCCTACCTTCCAGTAAAACAGACTGGGCCTGCTGACCTCTTGCGCAAATGGTGTCTTTTCAAGGTAATTTCAAATCAGGAAAATTCCACTATGGGAAAGAGGAAGAGTATCTTAGGAGAATGGGTATTTTGGGGGGTGTGTTCTACATCTATGAACTACACTGAGTTTCTCCCTGTTCTTTATTTTCAGCTATCCTTTGTTTCTATTTAATTATTTCCAGGGCACTATGCATTAAGGCATCTGACTGCAGGGGGCTCTTATTAAACTACAAGCATTCAACAAACTGTCAGAAACTCAGCCATTTCCAGTGTGGCTTGGGGCTCCCCTGCTGAGAAGGACTTAGGTCCTGGTGGACAAAAAGCTGGACGTGAGCCAGCAGCGTGCTCTTGCAGCCCAGAAGGCCAGTTGCACCCTGAACTGCATCAAAAGATGGGTGGTCAGCAGGGGAATGGTTGTCCCCCTCTGCTCTGCCCTTGTGAGGACCCATGTGGAGTACTGTACTCAGGCCTGGGATCCCCAGTATAAGAAGAATGCAGAGTTGATGAGGCAATTGCAGAGGAGGGCTACAAAGATAATCAAGGGGCTGGAGCATCTCTCCTCAGGAAGACATGCTGAAGGAGCTGGGCTTGTTCAGTCTGGAGAAAAGAAGGCTGCAGGAAAACCTCAATTGTGGCCTTCTAGTACTTAAAGGGAGCGTATGAACAGGAGAGAGACCGACTTATTGCATGAACAGATAGTGTTACTGAAGCAGCAGTTTTCAAAGATGAACAATCAAGACTGACTATTTACCCTCTGCAACTGGTACACCCGGAAACTGCTAAGAACAGAACAAGGGACATTCCAGTAAGAAAACAGTGTTGATTATGCTCTGATAACTAGCATAAAGGCAGATGATTTTGAGAACATCCACAAATATTAATCTTTGAAGCGTGACTGTGATAAAAAGAAAACATACAAAATCCTCAAACAAGTCAACAGCAAAATAGCATAAGACTTGAAAATAACATCTGCAGCGTATCATTATCTTAAGATGTCACAGAACAAAATACAGGATTTCAAGAAGATTTTCCTTAAACAGAACATGCCCCTGTAATTTCTGATAAAGAGAAGCAGAAAGTAGTAGCCTTGATCCACAAAGGCATTTCTGCCTTATACAGCATAAAAGGCAGACATTTAGGAATAGCTCATCCATGAGAAATGGTGATCTCCTATTGCTGCCAAGGTCAGTCAGACCTGTTGTGATATGCTCTGTAAATGCTGACTCTATCACTTACAGTTTTCCAAGGACTTCTTTAACACTTAGAGATTTTTTATTTTTATTGTGGAACAAAGCTCTGACATGAAACTGTCAAACTAAAAAGCCCAGAAAAGGATGATAGGTTTTTATTAGATTTGAGGGTGACAGCTTCATTGAGAAAAGAACCATGTAGCAGAAGAAAGGTGGTCCGAAGTTCCCGAAGATCCAGAAGGAAAATGCTGAAATCTCAGCAAAGAAAAGAATTTCGTTCTGAAGCCAGCAGTCCAATAATTTACCACACCCCTTAAAAACTGATGGCAGATGACATGTCGATGATGTATCTGCATCAGCCTATTAAATGTGAAGGGGACAGGATTTATTTGCTACAACAGGAAGTTCTAATGGTACCTCCCAACATAGTTTTGCTATGCCTCAGTCCTGACCTTCTGCACTTCAAATGCCAACTGTGCCCCCTTGTGTGGTACTTTTCTGATGGTAACCAAAGTCTCTGAAGCACTAGGTTAGATTCAAACAAGCCATTTTGCTCTTTACTTTCTGTAGTTCAAAAATTAAATGACCAAAACCAACCAACCAAACAAAAAAGATAAGCTTCTAGCCCTAAAAATAATGTTTTAGTTTGTGAACTCATCACTGTATTTGTATGTTCTCAGAGACAATACAGCCTGGATCTTTTTGTTTCTATTAGCACCTTTAATTCTGCACCTGAAGTATTAATTAAAAGTACATAAGAGAAAGGTATGTTGCCTACTTTTTTACATAGCGGGGTGGGAATCTTCTGTTGCAAGACCTCCTTGCTTGGAGGTTTACAAAACATCCAAAGTGTTGCTTCACAGAAACCTTGTAAATACAAAGGGGAAAGAAAACCACTCTCAAGCAAATGACATCTGTATCAGATGAGAAAGCAAGGCACTGAAGAAAAAGAGATTTTCAGTAATTCTGTAGAGATCTCTTCATTCCAGGAGGGCTCTAGCAGTGGAATCTCAGCTCTATTTGGGAAATTTATCAAAAAGAAAAAATCACTGATCTGAATTGAAAACCGATTAATCACCTACTTGCATTCTGTCTTGGCCAATGAGAATTCTCTTTTCAGTGTGGAAAACCTGGTGATGCAGGCAAGTCCTCACGTTGTCACCTGTCTCTGCTGGTGAGCAGCCCTCTGTCTTATCTCTCTCCTGACCATGCAGTTGATACAGATACTTATACTTAACACATACTTATAATGGCATCAAACATTTACTTGTATCAGTTCTCTAGACATCTGTAATCTGTATGATGCATTTCACAAATAACTTCTACATAGCTTCTATAGGTCCTTGGTTTTGGAGGAAATAAAACAAAATGCCTTTAGATATCCTTTAATTTACAAAATACATTGTTCAAAATATAATTTTCCTTCAAAAATCTTTAGTTTCTGAAGCCCCAATATAGTCCTCCAGTACACTTCAGATAAAAATAGCATGAAACCAGAAGTTCTTGATCTCTTATCCTTCAAGATGTTTCATAATTGATTTCACAAGATAAGTGGAAGAGTGGAAAACTGGCAACCCTAACACTTGAGAACTAGCATACACCATACCGTGATGTATTTTTGAGCCTTCCTGCATGCCACGTGGACAATGTACCTTATATAAATCACTTGGTAAGATAGGAAACACAGGAAGGGGGAAAGGAGAACTTCGCATTTTCATTTGTTTCTCTGACCATGAGAATTAATTTCATTCTAAGGCCCAGTGAAGTGTCCTCTTTCAAGCGTGGCCCACTGTTTGTACGTCTACAAGGCCATGTTAAATTTGGTAACTTGAACCATCTGGCAGTGTCTTTGAAGCATATGGGAATAGACTGAAGCTGCAAATATGCAAGGTGAATTTTACATTTTTATATTTCTCGCATAGTTAATTAAGATCTCGATTCTGTGAGGGGCTGTGTGTTTAATTCCTACTGCAGGCAATGGCAGATGAGTGTACTATGAACCTTTGGTAAGATGCAAAACACAGATCAGGCTCAGCCCACATATCCATACGTCTATCCGTTGAATTGGCTATGTACCATTTGTTTGAAATGAGAGGACATCACAATGCTCAGACTTTCTCTTTGCTTTGTAACAAAGGGAAGTCAGGGTCTTTCTTTCCTTAACTATTTAGAAGTGATCTTTACAGAGACGAGAACAATTTATGTCCATGCAAGTGTGACAATACGGAGCTGGCCATTTTCATCACAAATGAATTAAACAAGACAGGAACAGTGGCTAAAATAATAAAATAGCTGCCTCTTTCATTACCTGTCTGACAACACTTGATTTGACAGACTATTAGGTAGCATTGCAAACTGTTTAAATACTCTGAAACATATACCACTGCTATAAGGCTTTGATACCATATTGTAGATGTTTCTGTTTAAACACACTGATTTATGCTAACTTATGAGGGCACACCCAGAATGTCAACAACACTTAAAATGAATCAAATTCTTAAAGGATTTGAGTTCATGCTGATGAAAAGGACAGATTAATTACTTTGTTTTAAATATGCTGTAATCTTAATATCATTATCTTCTGCATCGTCCCAGATCTAAGTGTCATACTCAGTTTAAAGACATAAAACAGGACATCAACAAAAGGGATAGCCTCTCATCCTATTATTATTTAATTAACAACTCTCTAGAAATTGATGAGCACTGAGCTTTGTTCTGAAAAGTAAATAGTCCTATGCATCAGAACGCAAAGCAACAATTTCAGCAGGACAGACCTGCTCAGCAAAATCTCATAACTACCCTTTTCACTTTTCTGGACCTCTTGGCTCCCGAAGTACAGCCCACAAAACAACAACAACAAAAACCGATGTAGTTTTCAATTCAGTTGCTCTTAAAAATGTAGGTGAAAGCTTTTCTTGAAAGTTGAATCAGCCTCATGAAAAGAGTCTTGTGCTGTCTATGTATAATGAATAATATGCTATCATCACAGTCTCACATCTGCTTCTTCCTAGGAAAATAAAGAAATCTTATCTTTATAATAGATGGTCAGATATCTTGCCAGGAAATCCCAAATAAAACTGAGTACAGATGTGTGAGATTAAAAGAAAGAGATGTTGGTCTAGATTCTCTTTTAAAGAAACTTTTACCTCTTTTTGGCTGACAGCATGCTTTATGACTACTGATGGCCCCATTATAATATACCAGACTGAGCAGCTAGGTAAGATATTAGGGAAGACAAGATAACCTATCATCTTGGCCAAACTTTCTAGCTCCTTTTTATTCTAACAGCCCAACCATTGTAGTGCCTCCATGAGAACATGTGAATGGATGGGTTGGTTCAGAACAACGGCCTACCTGGCCAGCACTCCTCCAACAGCTCTAGGCTGAAGGCAACGTAACAATACTTCCCCCACTCTCTAGCCTCTTGCCTCTGCCTCTGGCTATTTTCAACTCAGAAGAATTTTTTATCTATGGCTGGTCCCTAGATCCATTTGAAACTTCTGTCCAGTCTGCTTTGTAAGCTTTTTGTATCCATAATGGTCTTTGGCACAAATTCCACAAGTTCTCCATTGTATAGAGAATATTCATACTACACAGTCTCACTCTAGGAGATAGCATTTAAAGGAACAACAACTTTTTTAGCATTAGCAGATACAGATCATGTTTCTCAAGGTGCCTGTTCCTATTTATGTAAGAAAAGCAATGACATTCTTCTCATACAATGGTGAGAAACCTCTTTCAAGACTATTTTGGAGACATTCACTTGAATGTTGAATGGTTTTAAAAGCTCACTGCTCTTCTGAACAACTGCTCTTTCCTTTTGAGCTTCTAAAAACTGATTCATGTTCTTTAGTCTGCTGCAACTTTTTTTTTTCCAGAAAATGCACCTACATGAGCTGAAGCGGAAACGTTTGCTATGCCATTGAATTGTCCTGGAAAGGGCCTTGCAGTCCATAGAGGAATAAAAATGTACAATAGTATCAACATTTTCAGTCCGGTCTGCACAAATGCACTATCCTGAAAATCTCAGCAAATACGTCCCCTAGAAAACAAAGAAACATTTAAGTGACTAATATACATAGCTGTTTAATTTTACAAACTGCACATATAACTGCCATAAATATCAGCTGTTTTTACCATCTCAATGATTAAATCATCTCTGTAAGTAGCAGCAAAAATTTTATAACCTCTCAGGGCCTGCATCATTAAGTACTGAAAATAACTTGAAGTGCCGTGCAAAGCAAATGGTATAGTTGTAAACTCCTACAGACTCCTCGGAACTTGAAGTCTTTCTTAAGGGAATTGTCAGTAATATTTCATATAAATACAATGCCAAATCTGCATTATCTGTCATCATATGTTCTAGTCACTCCAGTACTGACATCTCCAGCTCTGCATTAGCATGCACCAGTCACCCAGACCAACTTTTCTAGAAGCAGTATCTCTATCATCTTTCTCTACAACAGGCTGAAAAATAATCCATGGCCCATGAATAACAAGTTTCTCAACAGCAGCTTTTCAATACAGAGCTGCAATCTGTCTCCCATTCACTTTGTCAAATTATGGTCCACATATCAGCCACTTGCAGTAGTGATATATCTGCCAAGCGTCAAGTACATTTCTTGCAAAGGAAATTCTTTTTTAGGGTTTTTTTAACTTTCAAAATGTCTGATCTCAAACATGCAAAATAATGAGTCAGACTCCAAAAAATCAGAAGGTTGTTTTTTGTTTTTTTAATTATGTTAATTCTTTTCCCTTTGGAGCCTTTTCTGGGTCATGTTTTCAAGCTTTTCTCCAAGGCCATGAGGAATTTTGACAGCTTTTTAAAAAATGTTATTTTTTGTAATAGCCTGTTTATGGAAAATATTTATTGTCACCATGTACTTTGTGTTAAATTCACAAGAAGAATCTCCTAAGATATTTTGGGTGAAATTTCTTTTCCCGAGGAAAGAATTTTCATTCAAAACAGTTTTCTTTAGACTACTTGTATATATTTTTCCAGATAATTAAGCTTTACAGAAAGTAGGTTTTTGGGCATGGAGGAAAACCACCACTTAACACAATCTCTTCACAGTATCAAAATATCTGAGTTACTGATTAGAGACCTTCACACAAACGTGATTTCTTTACCCTGAAATTTGTGATTTGCCCCCCCTTAACAATACTTCCCCTTGAAATACTTGTTTATTTATAGTGATTATAGGACACTTTCGTTTGAAAATACGCATTACAAATCTTCAAAGTTCTTTAGATTTCAACTTCTGGGTTTTTTTTTTTAGATGGAAACGTTCAGGAGTACTTGATAAATGTGAACATTCTCGCTAATGGGATCTATTGCTAATGGCACCTGTTTGTGTGCCACTCACCAATTTAATTTAAAGAAAGGCATTCCTTTCATTTCATGATAACAATTTCTCTGTACGGCACTATTTAAGCTGACAACAGCGTCCTTCCTGTATATTTTTTCTTTCATCCCTTCTGTCCTGATTAACACTACCAGGGACTCTGCAGGAAACCCAGTGGGACTGCTCACAGTGCCTCGAAGTCACTTTCTGTAGTGCTGTCTGCGAAACCTCGTTTTGCTAGTTAATCCCTCTCCTTCCTACCTGTGGATCTCCAACTTCCCTTCGTTAGAACCTCTGTTTGCAGCTAGTTTGCTCCTTTTTCACTACCCCCATTTAGTTCTTCCTTTCTCCCACCTCTGCCCACCTCCTCGAGCTTCCCAGCTCCAGACTTTTGTGAGGATTTGCCCTGTGCCAGCACTACCCACCACTCAGCCAGGGCCAAGCACTGCAGTCACAGCTCAGACCCCCACTCAGGCAGCATGTCATGGGTGGTTCTTTACACTTTTCACTTGCTTCCTGCTTTCTGAGGTGCCCACGTGGATTTCTCACACCACAAAGTCTGGATGGGACAGGAAGTGAAGGGCTCACCTAACCCGTTAGGACCAAATTGATGGTGGACCTTAGGGAAATATGGCGACCCACAGGCCTGACCCAACGTGTGCAAAACGGCTGCGTGGAGGGTCAGCGAGCCGCACAAGTGGGCCAGGAGCCGTAAAACTGTGCCGGGGGCTTTCACAGAGGCGGCGCGAGGGACCCGCCCGCAGCTACCGGCGCAGCCCGCCCTCGACCCCACGCTGCCATCCTGCAGGACCGCACCCCTCGGCCGCCGGGCCTAACCGGGCCGGGCCTGCGCGGAAGGGGCGCCATAGTAACCGGCGGGGGCCGGGCGGCGCCGGGGGGCCGGGCGGGGAGGCGGGTGGGAGAGGGCGGGGATGGCGGAGCGATGGCGGGCGCGGTAGCGCCCCCTCTCCGCGACTCCCAGCCCCGTCCCCTGCGGCCGCAAATGGCTCTTCCCTCGGCAGCCCCTTTGTGTGAAGCACACTCGGAGCAGCGCCGCGTCCCCCGCCGCCCGCCGAGCCGTGCCGGGCCGCGCCGAGCCGAGCCGAGCGGCCATTCCAGCGCGGGCGGACTGCTCGCCGCTCCCCGCGGGGGTGCGCGGGGGGCCCCGGCCTCCTCTGCCGCTTTTCCCGGCCACGCTCCTCAGGGTGGGGGGACAACTAAAATACACCGCCAGCAAACGAAACAAACAAATAAATAACGACAAATTAAAAAAAAAATTAAAAAGACAGAAAAAGAAAGAGAGAAAGAAAAAGAAAGAAAGAAAGAAGGGGCAAAGAACAGAGCGAGCGAGCGAACGAGCGAGCGAGAGGGAGGGAGGGAGGGAGACGCGAGGCAACTCCGAGGCTCCCATAAAGCGCGGCACGCACGGAGCGAGCGCCCCGGCGCCGGTGCGCGGGGAACAATAAGTGCTGAAGTTACCTGCCCTGCCGGGAGGAAGGAGGGTTTGTTGGTTCTCTCGCAGACATCTGCAGACCGGTGCTTTTTTGGAAGAGATTTTTTTTTTTTTTTCTAATTTTTTTTTTTTCTCTTTACAAACCACAAACGGATGTGAGGCAGGGAAGGTGTTTCTTTGACTGCCGAAGTCAGGCACCTCTTTTTTTTTTTTTTCATTCTTCTCAGCCCTGTTGTGTGCCCCCCCCCCCCCCCTCCCCTCGCGCGCACACACGCACACGCACCCCTTTTTGCACCAACAACGTTAACAGCCCAAAGACAAGGAGAGGAGTTTGCTTGATGTTTGAGTGAAATGGACGTAAGATTTTATTCACCACCTCCTCAGCCTGCGGCCGCTCCTGATACGCCTTGTTTGGGACCTTCCCCCTGCCTGGACCCCTACTATTGCAACAAGGTGACTCGCGTTTTGTCTCGTCCGAGGGGTTTTCTCCGCGCTGTCGGTTGTGCTGCGGTCGCGGTGCCGGAGCGGGCGTTGAGCCGCGCTGTGGGAGTCCCGGGCGGGCAGCGGCCGCGGGGCCGGGGACCCCGAATTCAGAGCCGGAGCGCTTTGGGGGCGGGCGGCCGGGGCGGGGGGCGGAGGGTGGGGGGGCATTTTCCGTGGCGTGTTCCGTCGGTGAGGAACGACGCGGTGTCGGTGCGGAGGACTTGGATCTCCAGGGCTGCTGTGAATGGGGATCGCGTCCGCTGAGCAACTCTCTGCCCCACCGCGAACCCCGCAGTTGATGTGTCAGAGCGGTGCTTGGCCGTGCCGGGAGCGCGCCTGTGTGTGTGCGTGTCTGTGACATGTGTGTGCGCATATGTACACACATCTACATATGTATACAGATGTGTCTGTGCGCGTATATATGCATGCACACACACCTATACAGAGTGTACACACGCAGTAAAACAGGGTGACAAGTCAGTCCAGCGCAAGGGCTCACTTTGTCCCGCTGTGCCGCTGCCCAGCCGGTTCCTCGGCAACTTATAGGGTCCGTGTCCGCCGGAGCCCGGTGTCAGCCCCCGCGCCCCGAGGGGGGCACAGCACAGCCCGGGCCGGGCCGGGCTGCGGGACTGCGGTGCTGCCATCCCGGAGCACTTCGCGCTACTTTAGCTCCCGAGCAGGGGGCCGGGGGGAGAGAGCATCGGTGCTGCCGCTGTGGCTGTATGCGTGAGCTGCACTTTCTCTGTTCTTACGGAGTGGGCTTTGCTCGCGAATGAAACGCTGCCCGTAGGAAATCCTCAGGAGGTGCGAGCGCTCCTGCAGCACTCGCTGTCCCTCAAGGTGTGCTTAGAGACGTGTGTTCTCGCATCACATCTACGCGGGGCGCAGCGGCACGGGTGCGGGACGGGGAGACCTCGGGTGTAGCGGGGTACCGGGGCGCATCCCGGCGGTGGGACCTCGCCGGGCAGCCCCGCTCCGCGCTGCCCGTTGTCACGCAGGGCTCACGTGTCGGGAAGGTGTTGGGAGCCGTCCCTTTCCCCGCCGGCAGCTGCCCAGATTCGGAGATAAAGGGCGAAATAGGAGATAGCGGTGTTAAAACGCAGGGGCAGCGGCGGCGGGGTGAAACCCTCTCAGTTTTCAGGAAAGATTTCCCACATGGTCTCATCTACCAATCGCAACAGGAAGGACCAAAATCAGCCTGGCTGCGTTTCACATACGCTCAATGGAGTTCTAGAATTCAGGGATAAATCTGGCCCTTTGTGGTGGGTGCCTGAGGATATTTCGGAAGATCCCAGAGGTACGGCTGTTAGCGACGTTCAGTAGCCGTGTTTGGCAGCCTCCGTCCCCTGCCCCATAGGTCGGAAGTTGGTGCTAGGAGCGAACTTTGCTCAGCAGGAGGAGCCCAGATGCATATAAGCATGTGTGCGGGTATTAATGTTTTGTTCAAGTGCTCCGAGTAGTGTTAGGCTGCTACTCATGATGTGCGACTTGCCATTATTTTCTCTATTGTCTCTTTTTGTACCTTGTAACCATAAAGTGTTGCCATGTAAGAAGCCCGGGCTAGAATTAATGGCATAAGTACTAAAGTGTCTGAAGACCCGTTTGGCAGTGAAACTGGACAAACGTTATTAAACCTATCAGTGATTTAAGGCTTCAAAAAGAAGGTAATGACTTGAATACACATTTCACTCATCATTCTTGAGATAGCGGGCCAGATTTAATTTAAAAGTTAAATGCTTTGGAAAATCAGGAATTACTTTAATATATTAAATCATTTTCCAATTAAGTTCCTTAAATCATTTTTGGTGGGTTGCGCTGCAAATCAAATAAATTAATTTAGAAAGTAGTTTTTCGGGATGTCTTTACTGGCTGGTTAAAGCTTCTTTTAAGTCATGCCATGTATGAGGGAGCAAACTGTTCTTTTTAAATGCAAATGAGACACTCATTCTGGAGACAAGTTGCAACTCTTCTATTTCACTTTGCCTGAACTGATAATGTGCTTAAAAGTGCACAGTCATAAGACATATGTTTTCTGCTTGGAAGACTTACCAGGAATGTTTCCTATAAGGTACTGAGTATAGGATGAATGTCTTTTTCAGATGTCTTTGCCCCTGACCACTGATTACATTAAACGGGCGAAGGAGGCTTGCTTAGGCCCCTTGGAGGCGTACATTTACCGAACATTTCATTTTTCACCTCCTTCACTCTCTCCCTTCACCCAGCATGATTAACATTGCTGCGAAAACTTATCTGACTTGTTCCAAACATGCAGTCACGTTCCGGTATTGCTCTGTCACTCATCCTCCTGCTGCGCGTGTTTGGGGAGCTGGAGGGGAGGCCTGCAGGATATCCCCCCGGTAAGGTGGGTTGGCTGCTTACAGCTGATCTCTCCTGCTGTAGGAGGTGGGTGCAGCAGTGGGACGGGTCCGTGTTTGGGACTGGAGTGGCGGTGTTCATCATCAGCTGCTTACCTCTGGCTAAACACTACAAAACTCATCCGGGACTGGTTCTTGCTTCCTGTGGAGTCTGTAAAAACTTGCTTTGAGTGCTTGCTGCTGGCCTTGGCCCTTGTTTGCCCGCTGAGATGGTGGGTTTTTTTGGCAAATAGGCAAGACTTTGATTCCTTACATTTTAAATCTTCTAGAGCTGCTGGTTATTTGCAAGGTATTCCACAAATACTTAAACTTTTCAGTTTTCTAGTAGCTTTTTCCTGACCAAATGATTGGGCAAATCATATGAGTGAGTACCCAGGCACTTGCACTGAAGATACTGACAGCGCATGTTTTCTGTAGGCAAAGGAAAACGCAGCAGCGTAGATTCAAACCCTCGCGTCTTATCTTACAATTTTCAGTTGGCAGGCTTTGTTTCAGAAGACTGCTTAGATCTTTATTTCATAAACCTAAAATAACACTCTAAGCATCTTAGTCTAATATTTCTCTATCTGCTGTGAAAGCTCATTATGCTGTGCATATATTGTCATGCAGGCTTTTCCTTGTCTCTCTCGCAGTACCCATGGAGAGAGAAAAGTAAAAGAACAATGCAAACAATGTTGGTTATGACAACTGTGTGAGGTATCTCTTATACAAACAGACAGAATGGACGGTATGCTGCAGTATATAGGTCAGCCTTTGAAATAACATAGTGGAGCTCTTATGCCGGACGGACAGATTTAGAGCTGGGGTCGTACAGTTTGCCTCTTGAAACTTGAAGCATAATTGCATTTCAGACATTTACCAGCTAATAGGAGTAGTCTGCTGGGTGGAAGTTTATTTTAGGAAACATCACATTCCCTAATTGAGTTGCATGTTACGAAAATAAATAACTTTGGTAATCAGAATGTATTAATGCAACAGTAGAATATGGTCAGAGATTTCAAGGTACTTGAAGAAGTCAAACAATAAGTTTAAATGTTTATGTAGGGAGCAATAAATAACATTCTTGTGGCTTTCCACACTGAAGTTTCCCCTCTAAAGCCTGCGTCAGTCACTGCTGTAAGAAGACGGTATATTTCCATACTTGCAACTTTACAGTGTTTTCAGATATCTGCTCACATAAAGTGCAGTTACATAATTATAATTTGACACAGTTAATGACAGGGATGCTGACCCCTGCCAACAGCAGGGAGAAAATAATGGTCTTTACTGCTCCCAATGGTTAGCCTTGCAGAATTATGCACTAGATTCTTATGTGATTTGCTACCTGGTTCAAAATAAAGGAGCCTACAACTCATCTTTCTTGTATCCACTGGTACTTGTCAGTGCAGTGGAAAAATACAGCCAGACAGCAGAGGTAGAATGATAGTCTGTAGTTGTTTTTAAACAGGGGAATACAGACGGAAAGAAAAAAAGAGAGAGAGAGGAAAGCCAAACCTTTTCAAATGAAAAAAAGCAGAGTGACATTGGATAAAAGTGGATAAAGAGAATACAGTACTCTGTAAACGGTAACAATCCTGCTAGCAGTCGGAATTCTATGGACCAAAAGTGCATATAATTTATGTACACCATTTATCATAATTTATGGTGTAAACTTAATTACACCGTGTAGGCTACCCTTTTTAAAATGTTCCGTGGCTGTTTACAAAGTGTCCATTATTTCCAGTGGCTTGATACTGTCCTGTTTGTATCTGAGATTCAGAATTCTTTAGTCATTGCTCTCAAGCTGAAATGTTTGTGTTTGGGCAGAATGTTAGATTATGTTCATCACACAGATCACCATTTATATATTCTGGGCATCTTTTTTCCTTGGATGATTACTTTGTCCCCTTATGCATTAGAATCGTACTTGAAATTTTTTGGTGCTATTTAAAAGATTAAACAGTGACAATAGAACTGACTGTTGATTTTTAAGTGTTTTAGCTAGTGTCCAAAAATGTCACGCAGGAAGACATGAAATGGACTTTCCTTCTATAGTCTACGAGACCTTAGAGAGTTGTTTCAGAGTTAGAGGCATAGGGAATACGGAAAACAATTTATGCATGTGCTTTTGAGAAATATTTCACTGAGATGTTTTATAAACCAAAGCCTTCATGGCCATTCTTATTCTTTTCTTCCTGCCATACTTTACTGCTTTGAGAGAAACTGTGTTTCATTCTCTTATCAGAATGAGGTGTTCCATCTCCAGTGGACTACTCTCAGCCAGCCTAACGTGAGGACTACTGAAAGAAGTGAAAGCTGTAAGCTATCAAGAATGCTGAATTTGTTAAACACTGCATTGTATGCATTGGTGCTTAGGTGAAACCAAAGAGCAGCTGGAGCTGTGTTCATTTAAGGACTTAACGGAGTTGATATTGCGGAGGACTGGGCAATCTCAACTCCTGTTGAATTCAGTGCCTGCTGGGGATTATTACACTTTACCAGTACTCTCCTGCCCTCAGATTCCCATTTTAGCAGGACTTTCTCCTCTTATTAGCACTGCGCAGAAGCATCAGAAAATGGACTGTGTTTAAAACACAATTTTGTAGCGAGCAGAGAAACGTCCTAATCATGGTAGGATTTAGATTAGAATTCTTGGATATTTAAATCCTTTATTGATGGCAGATGTAACAAAGCTTAGACAGCGGAAGCAAAAGGTTTCCTTTAACTGCTCTCTCAGCACAGCTCCAGTGTGACCTGAAAGCACCGCTTCTCACGGTGAGAGGGAGTCCCTGCATCCATTCAGACCTTGGCTGCTGGAACCAGCAGCAGTGGCAATTAGTGGCAGCTCTGTTTATTTTTGTGAAGTGAACACATGCTCTGTGGATGTCTTGCATGTACGCAGGTACACTGAAATGCGAAGTTTAAATATTGCCTCACCAAATGAAAGCGTTGTGGTGGCAGTGTTGTTGTTACACGACTAGGTGCAGATTTTCTGCCCGAAGAGTTATTTCTTATTAAAAGTGCTGAGTTATAAACTGCTCGAAAACATGCCTTGTAATGGGAGTGCCAAACAACCGTTAATTATAGCAGCGCTTCCAAAATACTTTAAGACATGGAATTCACATCAATCTGAATGAGATTTTCTTGGTCATAACATTTCTCCCTACAGCGTTCAGTTGGAAAATGGGAACAGTTCATTATTCTGTGGTTAGGCGTGGATTGCGTACTGTTAGCAGCAGCATCAGACATTGCACTGCCACAGCAGCAAGTGCACAGAAGGAAATTTTACTCCCCCTTCCACTGGAATATCCTATCCTCATTTCATGTTCATCAGTTGTGATCAGTTGTGGGTTAATGAGTTAGGGCACTGAATAAAACGTTTGGCTCTTGACTTGGATCTTCAAAGTTAAAAGTGTTTTTCGGCAGAGATCTTGATGTAACTGACATTTATAATGTCTGTGGTTTTCTTCTGCTTCTTCTGTTTGCAATAAGTAGTATTTTTAGCATTTGAATTTCATACGGCTCTCCTGATATTTATATCTTATCTTTCAGTTGCACATATGCTGACACTGTTTCTGAACTGTTCATTTAGTACTTATTGCTGTGCTTCTATTAGATTTGCCACAGACCCTTTTAGTATGGTTTCCTCCCAAGAAACACACTGCTTTCTAAGTTGCAAAACATACTTGAATTACATGAGCATCTGACAAATCCAGGTTAGAGGAAATGTCTGAACGTTTTAACGTTTGCATTCTTGCCTGCTAGGCCTCCCTCTACCAGTCAAAAGTGGCATGGGTGGCTTTTTCAAAGTTACTGCTGGCATGGAAAGTGAGCCACTGTGGTGGTACTTCTGTCTCCTGCTATTGTTGATAATTGTATGGTCCAAAAGGTTAAATGGAAGCTACTGTAGCTGGTATATTTGTGTTACATTAAGCAAGTCCACAGTGAACTCCAGTTCCTTACTCTGTATGCAAGAAGAAATCAGAACTCTGAAACCAGAAAGTGATGGCCTGTACTTCAGGAAGTGTGTCAGTAAGGGAAGTATGATGTGTGCAGTGTGAGGCAAAAGATTGATCTAGAAAAGTAAAAAGATTACAGATACATGTCAGTTCCTATTGTCTCAGTGTAACTCAACATGCACGTAGACCTGTGTGTTTATGCCTTAGTGCTCACCTTGAAGAAAGAATCAGTAGTTTCTACCCTGCTTTACAAGCGGCTGGCTCTGAAGTCATACTTCAGTTGCAGTTGCTGAAAGTGCAGAAGTTTGTTTCTTGTACACACATTGTGTTTGCATCAACTTGAAATTATAATAAACAGTAAGAGGAGATACAATGGTGGAAAGAGAAGATAACCTTTCAAAAAAAAAGTATAATTTATCTTTTGGCAGACACAGTTGTGAAAATTAGTCATAGAAACCTGCAGATAGAAGAGGCTTAATATCAAAGCTAATGATTTATTTTATGTTAATGACTTTCTGCTAGGGCATAAAAGACTGCTCATAATGGACTCTCAGTGCTGCATTCAGTTGTGAAGGCTAATGGGATAATCTTTCCCAAAATTAAGCTTTTTGAAGTAAATCATAGTGTTATTTTTTTCAAGTTAACCCTTGAAAATGTATTAACAAACTGTTTTTCTAAGAACTGCTCGTAATCTTTATTGAAAAATATAAGGCAAGTCTTTTTCTTCATTAGCTGCTTTCTTAATGATGTTGGAAATGTCTGCTTATGTTTGATTATAGTTCTGAGCAATAGTATGGATGATGTGGAAGTCATTCAGTTCTGTGGTTTATCACAATACAATCAGTTTTCTTGAGGCATGGTTGTTTTTGCAGATTGAACAAAGGAAAAGAACTTTGGGTTTTTTTTAGTGGCCTAACTAGTAATACTCCAAAAGGTAATAAAAATCTTAGTTTTGCATCAAGAAGTTTTCCAAATCATGTTTACAATTAGTGATAACCAACATTATATTTCAATAAGAGATAATTTGCCTACTAAAGTTCACATAATGTGCTAATCATGTCTAGTGGTTAATAAAGGCCTCCTATCTCACTCCCCTGATGGCTATAAAAGGCTATTATGTTCATGGCAGCAGTTCAGGTACAGCTGCTGTGTGTTAATAATGCATCATTGTCCCACTAATAAACACAGCAAAGGTCAGCAACCCCAAGCACCTAAAACACCTATTCTCTTTCCAAAATATTTATGAACACGTTAATAGCGTATCTATTCATTTTGGTTAGGATTGTATCAGTTAATGACTCTCATGGATTCCTGTGTGTTCAGGTTTTGCAACCTGCGTCATTCTGCTGTGAACAGTTGTACAAATCTTTCCTCTTAATCATCTCTTTCCACCCCCCCTTTTTTTTTTTTTTTTTGCAGCCTATCTGTTGTTCCTTTAATTGAACAATAATATTCCACCATCACTGCGTAATTGACTTACTTTTTTACTTAGTTTGGCAATTTTCACTTCTTTTTCCTCAGCTCATTTACGAATATAGAGGCTGAATTTCGTTCTAATTAATGAAGACACATTATAGGAATTGTAATTATATGCTAAAATTCTGTGAAGTTGTGTAACACACATCCGCATGCACACGGAGAGATACATGCATACACGTGTACTTATATATGCACTGCTTCCTTTAGGTTTCATGCATAATTTTGTATTAGTGACTTATGTTTTCCTTTTTAGCATAGATTGCTGTATTCATAAAGGTTTTTTAAAATGCATTTTCTACAGACAAAGAACATATTCACATGGGATTTCCATTTTGCCAGGGAAACATGCAAATCAATAGGCCAGCACTTATCTGCATTAAAATTAGGTATACTGTAATTTATGGGCACAGTGATATTGAATTTGTCTTGCATAGCCACAGATATTCTTTAAGGTAGCCTGACTATGTGTCCTTAGAGAAAAGCAAAAGTGTTAATTGTACAAAATCTCATTTTCTCATCTGGTAGTATTGTCTTTTGTTTTCTGTTACTCATTTTGAAAACCCTATGGTTTTTTTTGTGTGCTGTGTGATTTACAAACAAATGTTCAGAGGGCAGAAAAATTACACTACACTTCCATCAAGAGAAATGAAAAAGCTTAACTAGCTGAAGGGTTTCTATGTGGTGTAGCACATAGCTTCAATGACACATTTGTCATGCTTTAAATATATAATACATGTAATAAAATATGTACAGGCGTAGTTGTGATATATGTGGTGACTGGCTCCATCGCTATTGTTTGTAGTCTCTGCGGTTGTCATACGTTGTTCTTTGCACATCATACCCTTACAGCAGAATTTGACACAATTTCTAGCTTTCAGTCCTGCACCATTTTCATTGCACAATATACATGAGTTTGACAGGGTGTGTTGAGGACAACTCTGGCAAGCAATTGATATTTTGAAGTGGCAAGCGTTTCAGCAGCTGCCTGCTTGTGAAAAAGGAATGATAAGATATACTGTATTGTTAGTTTCAGGCAAAGCATTAAGGTTTAAGCTCTGTAAAAATGTACACATTATTCGTCAGTGGTGAAGCAAGCCTTTTATGTTTTTTAGAGCTTAGCTCTCTGGCTGATGTGAACTAGAATGACATTGGTTTAATGGTCAGTAAATGAATAGGAGTACTTTGAATTTGAACTGCTGCCAATTTTGCACCAACAAAGAGACTGACAAAAGAAAGATTTTATGTGAAAGCAAAGCACAAGCAATGTCTGGGGAGGTGGGGTGAGGGCTAGAGGAACCCAACAGGAATATTCTTCAACGCAGCCTTGTAATGATACTAGAATTGTTAAAACACATCCATTTTGCATGGCTCATCAGTTACAAACCTAAGCTGTTTCGTCTAATGTTCTTTAAAACCTGTTGTATACACATAGTCCTTTAGAATATATTCATATGGAATTTACAGTGTGTTTTTCTAAATACCGCGCTGTGCCCTGAAGGCCCGTTGGCAGAACATCAGAGTTGTCCACTGCTGGAGTTCCCAAGTCTCTCTCTATCTGGTAGTAGGAAATTGTAGTTTAATCAGTTATGGCACTTTCAGTGTGTAACATTCATTAGTAAGGCAATTTGTCATGACTGTTAATAGTCAGGATGCATCTGCTCTCTCTTCAGTTACAAAGCATGATGAGGAAGAGCAAATATTTCAGTTTCTAATAATATGAACACATTTGGAAATTGTAGTTTGAGCTCAGTGCTTAAAACACAAACAGAAGATTGATAACGATCGCTTTACTTTCACAGATCTTACCTTTACAGATGTGATTTTAAAGTACAATAATGCTATTATGGGCTGTTCGTTATCAAACTAGGTATTACAAAGTATCTGCTGTCCTTTCTGGGGTTTGTCAAAGACTTTTTTTTCTTATACAGTTTTCTCTACTGTCTTAAATTAGGATATTTTCAGAGTTGCAAGTCCTTAGGATTGATCCACATAATTGATCCACATGATTTTCCAGTGCGAAAGTAATAAATGGTTCCTTTCTGGTAGTAGCAGGCATTGTGCTGTGTCAGTTCTGTGGCTGGACAGCTTAGGGTGTTATAAAAGACATCTGTGGCAACTCCCAAACAGACAAAATGCAATTGGAAAAATGTTCTCTTCTCCCTGTAAACTGGCTTGTAATCATTGTTCATTGTTCTAAATATGAAAGGTTAAATTGTTTCCTACAACCAGGAAGGGTTAGGCTTCTCTTTTTCACAAATATCTGATAACCCTCATGTATTACATAATGTGATAGCTTCACACACAATAGCTTTGTGATACATTTTAATTTTTAATGAAAAGCCCCCCAAATTTTAACATAATGATTTCTTTAGAAACTGAACCAAATCTTGGTAAAATCCGTTCTTGCTAGTAACAAAAGCTGTTACTGTTTAAGTTCCTGTTCAGCAGTTAGTTGGTACGCTTCACTGGATGTTGTCAAAAAGGCTTTTCTCTTGATTGACAACCCCGTAGGAATGTGAATGGAGATTTTAATTGCATATCATGTGTGCATATCAGAGTGAGTGGATTCACTGACTCTCCTTAGCTCCATATCTCTACAGGTCAGCCATGCCAAAATACTTTTTTTTTTTTTTTTTTTTTTTCAATAAGCAATTGATATATTTTCCAGTGAGAGAGAATAAGTGCATTCTGTGCAAAAAGTGCAGAAAAATGGACTGGAAAGCAAAGTATTCCTGTGAATTTCAGAGGAAAAATGAGTGCAATACGTTTTCAGAATAACACAAGTAAGAGGTATTTTGATGATGTAAATTCACTTCAAGTCTAAGTTGGCCAAAGACTCCTAGGATGTATTTCTCTTCTGGCATTTGCGAGCAGAAGTGTGTTTATCTTTTTACTTTTTACTTCTTTTTTTATTATTTTTTTTTTCCCCCAAGCATACTTTGAACAAGTTCAGTCACAAAAAAAAGTAAAGCAAGTGGAAAAATTTACTGAGGCAATCTTCCCTTTATAAAAGACTTGGGGAAACTGTGGAGATGCGAGGGGGTGGAAGGTTGTTCTTCCTATGTGTGGGAGATAGCAGGCTTTCTCATTCATGCTGGATACAATCCACACTCTTTGTTTGGGCAAAACTGTTACTTTAGTGGGAGATTTACCTAGGGTGGCAGAGGTTGTGAGTTGTGAGTTGTGAGTCTGATGATAAAACAGAGTTTTGATACCATCTGCAATGCAAGTTTTCATTTTTTTTCTTCTTAAGAGCGGTAAATGATACCTTACTGCAAAGTGGCACTGATAAATACGCTTCAGCATTTTCCATAGCAAAGCAGATTGCAGGTGAAAATGACAAAGCTGAAGATTCATTATTACAAATAGATATTATATTTTGATGTCTTAAATTAGATACCAGGTTTCATTTTACATCGGAAGCCACAACACTGACTGTATTTTTTCAAAGATTATAAGGCATCAGCAACTGAAAGCACAGCTACAATGCAATTGTGGGGAGCTTTTAGCTGAGTTTGGGTTTTGTGCCTATACAGAGACATTGAAATCTAAAGGGGGATGATGCATTTTTCCAGGAGGACCCCTGGGAAGGAATTGTTACTTAGTCAAAAAGGATTTTTTTCCTAGTTTGTCAGTGTTCCTGGATGAAAAGAAAATTGACTGCCTTCTGCCTTTTTACCCTTTGTGTAGAGCCAAATCGCAGTTTCAGGGCATATTTGTGTAAAGTGTGGGAATGGTGGATGTCAACCACTTGTTGAGTCTTAAGGATACAACACCAAGGCACATAGCCTTGTCTGACAACTTGCTGTTTAACTTTTAGGGAGCTTGTTAACTTCCATGTTTGACTAACGTGTATCTTATCCATTTCTGTCTTGAATGTCAGTAAACCCCTAGGAGTGTTTAAAAATTATAAATATCTTACAAAGAAAAGCAACAAGACTTTATTTCTAATGAAGCAAACCCCTTTTGATTTGATTAATGACATTGATGGCTGGTTGGCTCTGTTCCAGGAGCCAAAATTCCAGCAATTTTCAGCACTTAAGAAAATAGAGGGAAATGGAAAATGGCAAAGATAGCAACCTGGAAGTAAGAGTCCCTCCATAGTGTACACATTCAAATGCCAGTTCGGTGAGCAAATGCATCCATCAATGAGAGTCGTGGCTTTTGGACACCCACATGTGTTTAGATGGTTTACACCTGTGCAAGTTTCAGACCTTGGAATTTTCAGTTCTTCTGAGAGAATTTCAGAAATTCTTCCCGGTTTTGGGAGACTTCTATCACAGCCACCAGATCCACAAGGCTCTCAAACCTAGAAATAATAACTGTAAGCACTGGAAATGAAAATCTAGAAGAAATGAAGAATGTTTAAATATTTTTTTTCATTGCCCAGGAGAGACAGTACTAAGTTTGTGTAGCGTGGTGAAGTTAGGTTCAGCTTGTGACTAAGGTTTTAATAAGAATGAGAGTGGACCCTGAAGCTGTAATTTTGGGTTAACACCAGGGCCATTTTTGTAAATCAATATAGGATCTCTTGTAATGTTGAGAAGGTTACAACATTGCTGTCATGAGGACTTGATTTATTCAGGACTTCGTTAGGTTATGAAGTCAAACACTCTAATGCTGAAGGTGCCAGATTAAAGGTGTCTTGATTTTGCATTTTTGGACATCATCATAGGCAGGAATTGATGGAATATAGCAGTGGATGTAGAATAGGTGATCGTGCCATTGCAACTTTATTATAGATGCAGTTACAAATGGCAGGTGAGTGAGCCTTAAATCTTGCATTTTCCAGATTTTGGCCTCTTGACTCTGTAACCCAAATAATATTCTTTCAAACATAACTTTTTTGTATGTTACTAATTCACTGGATCATATCCATGACATTGCTATTGTGTCTCTAGTGTTTGAGCCTCTTCAGCATTGCTGCACAGATTTCCCTGCTGCAGAGTTAACTCTATTAGCAGCACGGAGAGTTTTTCCACGGTAAGTGAGGGGAGAGTCAAGTCTTGCTGTGGCTAGGAAAATTTTGAGCTCTCTCTTAACAGCAACTTTCTGTTGAGGATGCCTTGATACAGGCTGCCATGATGAGTGTTTCAAGAGTTGGAGTTCAGCAAAAGAATGTTTGTGTGTGGTTATTATTTTGTCATGGTACTTACATTTTGCTGAGGAATCCAAATGTGTGTTAAATATTTAGTAATTTCTACAGTCTACCTTTGAACAAAAGCTAAAATAAAAGACATTTTCCTATCTCAGTGTCTCTTCTACTGAATTTCACAGATGTGCAGCAGATAATAGATCTGGTCGAGTTTTTCTTAAGGACAAAAATACCACTTAGAGTCCAAATACAAGTATTGTGACCAGAATTAATATATACTATCGTTGAACCAATAACTGTGAAATAAGGGAAACTGTCATATGTACCTTTTGTATCTTATGTAGATACTATGCACATAAAAATGTGTAAGGTAGCGTCTGTTAAATGTATGCTCATATTAAACTCTCTAGTTTGTATAAATTAATTTAGTTCTAGTAAAGACAGAGGATTTAGTATACAAAAGCTGGCAAGTTTGTCCTCTAATATTTGTCTTTGGAGCTATGAGGGAGTTTTCTGTGTATATAATAATGAAAGCTCAGAGAAAAATATACTTTTGAAATGGAAAAAATTACTAGACAGCTGAATCCTTTGCCCTTTTAAGAATGCTTCGAGTCCGAAGGACTCACTCAAACAGAATATTACAGTGGAAATGCTAAAGAAGCATGCTCTATCTTGGCTTTGCTTTTATTCACTCTTTTCAGAAACTCAAAATATGAACATTAGCATTTACTGCAGAATAAAATAGGTAAAGCTTTTAGTTTAGAAATTCTTCAGTGGAGGAGAAGATTGCAGACTTTAAAAAACAAGTTAATTACAAAATAGACAGCCTTTCACCTGCTGCTTCCTACGTGGTTGTTTGGATTTCTAGAGATGTTGGAAACTCATTGCTTTTCTTAGAGTGGTAAGAATATTCTGAAGCAATGGGCACATTGATGTACCAGACCTGGAAGTTAATTTTCTGCCATTCACTTTTCAGAGCCTCCCCGTTTTCTTATTTCTGCCATTCACTTTTCAGAGCCTCCCCGTTTTCTTATTTCTGAGTTTGTAATAACATCATACAAAGTTGAAAATCACAGAAGTATAATGCACGTTTCCGTGTTTAAGGAAGTAACTTGGAGTGAGAGAACATGACTTTCCATCCCAGTCCATAGCTGGGCCATTGTTCAGTTGAGAGTGGGAGAGGAGAGCAATGGGACATGGAGCATTTAGGGAACTCATCTACGAAGAATTGGGATGGTGGGCTCTCAACACAGGTTTGGCCATGTGTTTGCATTTTACCATTGCTGAATGTCAGTCTCCTTTTTGCCAGCAGACTCCTTTCTCCCTCTCTGGTGAACAGCTGCTGAGATTTGGAAAGACAGATCTATAGCGTTCTTACCTGTTGTCTGGTAATTAGGGATTTGTGCTACAGCAGAAGAAAGCCTGGAGTATGTCCTCAGACAGAGAGAGCTAGAAACTTAGGTCTGATATCCCACACAAGGCAGGTTTTCTGACTGGTCTTAGCCAAAGCTGGACATCATTTCCACCTCCTTGGACGTTTAAGCTATCTTCAAGGGAAAGCTGACCAGCTGGCTAGGTGAGAAGGGACACAACTGGAGGGTCCCAGGTTTGCTTTCCTGTCAGTGGAGAAAACAAACTTCGGACCTCAGTTCTTTGGAGTAAGTCAGAAGTCTATGGTTCAAAGGCCTAGACTGATAATGTATCTGTTTAAAGAAAACAGCCAATTTCAGATTTTCATATCAGCACAACTGCTAGGATTAGGACTCATCAACAGAAGTAGTACTGGATAGAAAAACATTTACAGGACCCTTTATGGAGAATTATGTTGCTCTTTTGATGGACTTACATGACTCCAGGAACTTTGAAATGGACTTTGAAATGAACTTTGAATGGACTTTGAAAGGAGAAGAATCTTTTTCTTCAGTTCATTAAATTTTGTGCTAGTTATTCCTCTTGTATCCAATAGAAGTCCTGACGACCTACAACAGAGGCTGCCTCTTCATCAGCTGATTTGCCACGTCCTGCCAGGGTGTGTCTTTGAAGAAGGTAGACTCCAGAAATATCAGGAAATCCTTCTGTGACAGTTCTCAGGCAACAAAGAGAGGAATCATTCAACAAAAGCTTAATTGTGAAGGAGGTCTGGAGAAACCCTAGGAGATGCTGTACCATTTCATGTCCCATTGACCCTACCTCTGATAAGACCACTCTTTTCTACGTTCCAGTTTTTTTCTCTTAACTTGGATGAGTGCCTCGTTCTTCCTCAACAGCATCGTACTTCATCCTTTATCTGGTAGTTCAATGCTTTATGCCTGTAGCTCTTTATTAAAAAAAAAAAAAAATGTTTTGGATTTGAGTGTGGTGGATTACAAGGAGTAGATTGCTCATTTATGTGAGCTCTCTTCCCCTTAGGGCCACTGCACAGATAATTTTTCCATTTAGTATGTTGTTTTATCACTGCCTTTACAAATCATGCAGTTGACTGCACGGAGAAGTTGCCAAATGAATCCTGCTGTACAGAAATAGTTAAACACCTTAAGATTGTTGACTGTACCAGTGTTGGGCTAATGAGAGGACCTGCTCATATCCATGAAAATGAGGAAGAAAAAAGTCAGAATTGTAGCTTGAATTCCATACTTAGTTTGAAATTTCTAGTTATGGCAGCATATTTTTGTACATAGGATTATTAATCTTTGGCAAGCCCTTCTGTGTCTAAACACTTTTGGGTGGGCTAAGGATGAAGTTTCAGTTTAACTCAGAATTTTCTTGCTTTTGTGGTTTTAAACTTCAGATTGTAATAACATTTCACGAGCATCAATTTATATGGTACAGTTATTTGTAGAAAATGTTATTTTTACACAATCCTGGTGCTAAAAGAAGTTTGCTGCATTAGATTTTAAAAGGTGAAGTTCATTATGCTTTTATTTTTCTCATACAAAAAAACATATCGTTCAGGGTATAGAAATGTGACAAGCTGTTTGTGAAATAGTTCAACAAATCGTATATTCTCTTTTTGTCGCGTTAACCTAAAAAGGAAGGCAGCCATGAGTAAAACTTCACCTTCTGAGTGCTTTGTTGTATGTGCTGAAATACACTCCTGAATATCTTATTACGTTCTACGTATACCACTTGTATAGGACTGCCAGTGTCTGTCACCAGCCCTCCTTCATGAAGTCTCCTGTTCTTAGTATCGTGTTTAGATTCAGTGCAGCTGAGTAGAAAGTAGAAAAAGTAGAAAGCTGCTGTCTTTTTAGTGTTGAATTTTTAATATGTTTCAGCATTTATAATGATTTTATTACAGTACTGAACAGAATTAGATTTCTTTTTTTTTTTTTTTGCAGATACTACCTAATATGAAAAAGGAGCCATTCTTTCCTCCCTTGAAAAAGTGTGCACAGAACATTGTGTACTCTGTTCTGTATGTATCTGTGTCTCTAAATTAGTTTGTATCACCTCTGTTATAAAACTCCTTTTCTTCCACCACTCCTCTGAAATTGCCTTTCATACTCAGTGTAACCTATGAATTGGTCCTGTGAGTGAGTCATTCCAAGGTTGTTGTTCTTCTCTTACAACTACATTTAATATAAAATACTGTGCTGTGTGTTATGTCCATCTTGTTCAGATGGAACAGTGTCTGCTGAGATGGAAAAGCAGAATGCAATATCAGAATACATTTAAATGTAATAACGTCTCTAGAATCTTTTTTTTTTTTTTTTGTTGTTGGTACAGAAATAACAGCTATCCTGCCCTTATCACTGCCTTGGCTTTTAGAGCTTGTGGTATCAGAGTATTTCAATAGCGGGCTGCACCTTATAGTCCTCTCCATAAAAAAAATGCCACTCATGTCCAGGGGAGCTTTCCTTTCTTCAAGAACTGTGGTTTTGCCTCATGTCAGCTATATAATCTCATCTAAGATAACCCCTTTTATTACATGAGGATTTACGTAGGTGTTATTGTTTTAAATATGCTGCACATTTATTGCATTAATGAAATGATACAACTGGGGTTAATTTTCAGGGCTGTTGCATTTTATGCATAGTGGCCCTAAGGAAACCTTACCAAGAACATTAAATTTGTTTTCTATTGAGTGTTATTTTTCCTATAAGCACATGTACATTCCAAAGTCCATCAGATGCAAAGATTTTAAAGTATTAAGCCAGCATCAACCATTACTGTAACAAATTCACATTTTTGCAGTTGCAAAATTGTGGCTGAGATTCATTTGAGTTGTGCTTTCCTCAAGAAGTAATTTCTCTGTTTTATTTTCCTCTGTGTAGTAGATCAATTCAAAAGGTATTTCATTAGAAAGACAGAGGTGCAGGCAGGCTGTGAAAGTAGGATAAGAGACAAATGCACAAACCCACTGACACTCTGCCTCACTTCAGTGCTCCCTACAAGATTCCCTGCAGGTCTTCTTCTCGGTAAGCAGGATAAATTGTACAGCTAGAAGAAAACTTCAGTAGCTGAGGGAAACCACAATGTCAGAAAACTTGTTTTTGTTGTAGGACAGTCACATGGCTTTCCATCCACGTGTTCATGTTCCAGACTTTCAGAAACACTGGGCTTCCTTGCCCTCTTTGGATGCCCTTATGTAAAGAACTTGACTTTGAAAGTGGGTATACAGTATTGTTTCAGAGTTCTTCAGGGTAAGTTTTCCTCCATATCAATGAGCAGATCTGGTTTACCATGTGGCTGTATAAGGGTGACGATGTGAAGAGAGGGAAGACGTCACATTTTGGTTAGAATTTTAAAATGGGCTTTAATCCACTTCTGCAACTCTGCTGTAAAATTACATGGGGATTTTGCAAAACAGTGCATATACTTCCAGTTGATGTAGGCACACTAATCTGTTTTTGTGTACAGCCCCATGCATACATCTGCCTTGGGCACATTTTGGAAACAGCCTATAGGTGCTCTGTTACTGCGTGCAATTCAAGAATGAAACACATCCTAGAACTCATCAGCGGATGCAATTCCAGAGGCAAACATAGCTTTTTGTACTCAAAAAGATATCAAATATGATTTGACGTTGACAGACCCAGCTAACTGAAGAATATAACAACTATTCTAGTTTGCAGTAGTTCAAATGTGTCTTTAAAAGTGTTTGAGGAATCATTTTGAAGTAGAAGTCTGAGAATATGAGATATACAGAAGGAAATGTTTCTGTCTGTCATGAAAAATCTGCATCTAGCTTGAGGCTGCAGTGATTGTGAAGAAGAATGATAGTATCTCAGCTGTGCTGTATGCATTTTTGACTGTCAAAATTTGCATATATTTAATGCCTTGAACTGTTTTAAAAACACAGTTCTTACGATGGTTGTCAAAATATTTTCTATAATGGATGAATTTAAATCTAATTAACATATTCATTTTTAAAATTTATGGACTTTTTTGTCTAAAGTGAATAATTTATGTTCATATTTAAATATATATATCATATTCAGAATCAGCATATATCTCAGGTGTAAGTTGAATCTGGATGTTATTCAGTCAACTGCTTTACATAAATGTTCGTTGATATTCTTTCCTTAAAGGATTGAATAGATACGTTTAGTACCAAGAACCTATTTCTTGAAGTTTGTTGTTCATTTGTTTTTAACTGTGGAATAATAATATGAAGAGAAAACTATCTTAAATTCAGGTTTTGCAAAAATCTTGCCCTGTGTGTGTAATACATATATAAAGGTGCAGGAGCAAATAGCTAAATGTTGAGTAGGAAGACATCTATATAAGCTCTCTGCTGAGTTCTGAGTAATCCTTTGTTAGTTTCCCCAATAATTCAGTCTAATCAAATACAGGGATGTAAGTGATATCGTGTAATAGCTTTTTGGAATCAATAAATATGCCATGGTTTTGAGTTACTAGCAGTGTAGATGTGGCTGATAAGCACAATTGTTGGAAAGCTAATCCCATAGAAGTGAAAAGTGAGATCTTAAAAAAAAATAAAAAATAAAGATGAAAATGTTTTATAATGCAGAAATAAAGTGTGTCCAATAACTTTGCATAAATTTGGACAAATAATTAATGATATGATAAAAATAAATAAACAAGTTTGGTAATTATGTCTTCTGGTGTCTTCATGTTTTTAACTATGGATAAAACAGAATTCATGGTTAAAGACACAGGATATCATCTCTCTCAACCTTCAGAACAACCTCAGGAAACTACCTTAGCATCAGCAATTAAATTAGAAACTTGCGATTATGACATGGAGCTACATTGGTTGGTTTCTAAGGCTAAAGTCCAAGTAATCAAGAGATACATCCTCTGAATAGTCTTTTCATTGTTCATCTAGTTTGCCAGTATGTGTTAGTTTGTGATCCCTAAACTTCTGAAATTTAAATAGCATCTTATTTAAAAGATGATACAGCTTACGCGTTGTGTGCTAAGTTTGTGTACAACCATTCATAAACAGAATTTGTGATGAAGGAAATTAATTTTGAACAGCAGCAAGTGTTGCTGTGTGTGCTACAGGTCTTTATTGACAGGTTCCTCCTCTATTCATTCTTAGCCCGGGTATGGGTTGAACTGTGTCTTTACACCATTGCCCACTAATCGATCTCACACTTCTTGGTGGACTTCTGTGGAGTGGGAAATCTTGTCCAATTTGCATGGCAAAAGTACATTTCTGACGTACAGATTTTCTGTATAAGATACTCAGCATAGTTTAGATTCAGTGTTTACTGAATAAAGCTTGGGGTAGCTGGCCTTCTCTGATATGTCGGCGGAACTGGAATGTATTTGTCTAAGACCTACCTATGCAACAGGTGCTGATATTTCTCTGATGGTGACATTGTATATGCCAGTCCGCAGTGTGGAGGCTAACCAAGAGGAGAGCTGTAATGTCTGTGTGGGAGCTGTTGGGATTGAGAGGCTCGTGTGTCATCATTGCACTTGTTGTGGAGGATGGATGACAGTTTGGATGACCCCCTTCCCCCCCCCCCCCCCCCAGTATATATCTTAGCGGAAGCTCTATGGATAGCAGCATCTGTAGAACAGAGATACATTTAATGAAGATAATATATTTCGTAACTTGGGCTGTTTTGGTTCAGTACTCATAATTTATTTATATGCTGCTAGCATCCATATTTAGTTCAGTATAAATTAATATCTCTATATTTAGTAAATATGAATTATAATCTTTGTGCTATTTAATTTGGGTCTAATAAGTACTTGCCAGACTAATGTGTAGTCATGTAGTTGGGCAGATGTACAAAAATGTTATTAACTTGTTTTGATTTGCGGACAGTGATGTATGTGGCCACGTCTGTGAATAGTCCTGCTTTTCCTACACCACAACTACCTCATTTGCCAAATATGGCTATGATCCTTTGTCCACGTTAATTGAGAATGGCATCCTTATTCATCATGTGCAGGGTTTTTTTCAGCCATTAAAATGCTGTCCAAAGACTACTCAACTGAGGAAAACTACAGAATAATACAGAGCGCTTGTTTATCTGTTGTTATAAGCCTTCTGTTTTATCCCATTGTAATGAATGGGAAAAGGAACTCTCATGTCTGAATGCAATGCTGTTGCTAAAGAGCAGAAACTCCTTTTAGAACGTCAGCGTTAATAATCGGAGCAGGACTTGCTTGAAATATTTTCATCAGAAATGTCTCTGTTCAATGTTTCTTCTTTTTCTTGACCTTCTGAAAAAATAGTGAGAAATACATTAAGGTAATTTATATTAGTTGTCAAAAACTGTGTTTATTTCTTTGATAATAAAGGTTTCCATTCCTTGATTAAATTTACGCTTATATTTGACATTTTCCAGGGATGCATAAATTTGTGTGACAGTTAAAGTCTACATGTTCCCAGTACCTAGTGCCGGATTGAGTTGAATTTGGACACATCGCATAAATAAAAGTGGTTTTATGTTTCACCTTCATCTGGTAGGTGAGCACTCCACCTTTTCTTGTGAAACATAATCGGTTTTGACATGGCAAAATTAGATCCTGGCTATTTATTATCTGCTGAAATCAAAAACCATAACTGGGAAAGCATGTGGTAAGTCCATTGGAGCAGCTTGCATGCAGAGAAGAAAAGGGGAGGCATTCCAATTTTATAAGCTCAAGGTGATTTTCTCTAACACCTAGACCGTTTTAATTAATTACCCTGAAAGACTGAGTAAATTATTATTTGAATACTTTATGGCATTACATGTTAACATTTCAAGGACAAAGTGCTGTACTTAGCTTTTCAACAATGCTTCATCTGTCAGAATATATCTTCTGAATTTATGTAGTATACTGCAGTGTAAAGGGTAGTCAGAACTTGAGTACTATGAATTATTACAAGGAACCTGAGTCAAATGTGATCTACTGAAATGGGTGCCCTAATATTTATGGCCACCTGGCAGGGACCTACAAATTAAGAAATCCACGGATCTTGCTGCTTTAAGAGTTAAAATTTCTTTATCTTTTTTTTGTTATGTGTTTTCTTTTTGATCTTTTTAGATATGGAAGTATTAACTAACTGAATGCCATTAAAATGTATGGGTATAGCTTTGCAGTTAATGGCAGGTCTGTGAAACACAGCTTTTCTGTATCTGTGGGATGAGATGCTCTTTCACTTGTACTGCTTACACATTACAGAGAGCATCTCCATTTTTGCTTCCTTTATGACTTTCAGTTTTGACACCTTTGGAAAGCACTGGGAAGAAGTTTTAGGATATGAAACAGTTACTATCCTGGTGGACATACCTATAAGTTTCACAGAAGCAAATCTGTGGAGCACATTTAACATTGTGGATTGTTTAGATGATGTCTGTAACCAAAACATCAGCTACACTCCAGCTCTACTCTACACAGATATAATCTTTCTTCCACTGGAAGAGCATAGAACCTTTTAGTAACTTCATCCTACCATCAGTAGATTAGATTAAATCCCCATTTACTGCATTATATTAATATTTTCAATGGCACACTAATCCAAGAAATAAATGTGTCAGTTTCTATGGCTACACCGTAGTGGGCACAGCCATAAGACAGTGCCTTAAGGCCACATAAAAGACTTAATGTACAGATTGAATAGAAGCACATTATTTATTACTAAGCTATCAAGCTGAGAAAATTTAGTGATCTCATTTTTTAGATTTGCTCATTTGACCTGGGCCAATTTACTTGGCTGATAACATTGAGTATTTAATACCACAATGTTTTCTCAGTTTTAAGGATAAAGTGATTCACACTAATTTGTTACAGAACAGTTTTGTGGAATGAATGATTTTTATGCTCCTGTGATATTTATTGATAGTTCGTTGCTTTTTGGGTTTTTTTGCCTTTTTTTACTTTTTAATATTTTTTTATTTTATTTTATTTTGGTGGCCTGATCATTAAATAAGACTCCTTCAGCCTTTGAACAAATTAGAATTTAAATGTACTGTGACGCTAAGTGCAGGAGACGTTCTCCCCAGACCTCATGATACCTTGTGGCATTCTGAGTTATAAACAAGTTAGCATAAAGTAGGATGAGGTGACCGACATGAATCCTGGGGACACTTCTGACCCTGTGAGAAAGAGTCTTGGAGAATCTTTGAGGCTGTTGCCAGTTTGTCATTTGAAGACCAAGCTCATCATTCTTGCCTTTGGTGGGTCAGACTTAGTGGAGCACTGGAACTGCAATACGCCATCTTAAGTGGGAAGCCACACATGGGCTTAGTCCCTTGAGGTGTGTGGTAGCTGCCATGTCAACCTCTGCCCTGTGATAACTTTAATATTTAGGGTAAGAAAATAAGCCACATGGGTTGTAGATTGATCCCTGCCAAGGCTCAGTTGTCAGCAGCAGTGATGATGTTTGCAGGTGCTGACTAGAACATACCTGTACACATCCGTACTAGAAGAAGATGAGAAGAATTATAGAAGTGAAACACTCAGGAGACATGTTTGGTTGCAAGCTAACATGAAGTGAATGGAAGGCCAGTTGAACAGAGGGAGTCTGGGGTCAGATCCATCAATTACAAACTAGTAAAGAGATGATGGGAGCAAGGAGTCAGTGTACAGTGAGAGCAGTTTTCTTCACACCGTGCTTTTCCTCCTTTTCAGAACCCAGTACTTTAGGAAGTGCTGATTGTTGAAATGTATCATGACTTGAAGGCAAACTAGTGACTCACCAAATAATGTAACTTTACTACACATTTGATTCTTCAATATAATTTGAAGAATCTGCGGGTTATTTTCTTTCCTGTACAGAAATTCTAGTTATCACATCATTTTCAAAAGGTTTGTTGAAAGACAAAATTGCTCCTACAAAATTTTCTTTTACACTTCCTAAGAGAACTACTAATAACACTTTTAGACTGCAACACTTGCCAAGAGCTGACATTTTCAGAATTTCAAATGTCAATAAAACTGCTTAAAACATTGTAAGGAGGCTGAGTGAAGACAAGGGAGACTTAGCAGAACATATTAGTGGTTTTAACGCGGGTCTCCCCATCTACTTAGCCTTAAAATTTATGTTCTGGAAAAGCCCATTTCCAGTAAGTCAAAATAACCTTCACAATGAGTTTTATCAACGTAAATGCTGAAGAGAAGTGACAGACATGTATAGTGCATAGCTCATGTGGAATGTTAGCATAAAGTTTTAACCCATTACCTGGTTACAAATGAAAGACTGTGTCCATGAAGTAATGCAGATTTGGGAAAGCAGAGGGTAACATCTTTTTTACCTTGTAATGACTAATACGTACATGTTTTTTGGAGTCTGTTTGACGTTACTACAATAGGCACTTGCTCTTAAATATCTTTGTGCATTCAGGCACATCTAGCATAACAAACAAATGATCATTATGCAGTCTTACCTGAGGTCAGAAGAGTGGGTGTGAAAAAATCTAGTACTATTCACAGCACAAAGAATAGAGAAAAAAAGAAAATCTGAGACTTCTGAACCTGTACAGGTTAAGTAAAAACCTTGGTGGCATAGATAGTTTGTGTTACATACTGCTTCTGCACTGTGTTAGGAGTAGTGTTTCCTAACACCACGTTTACTAGAAACATATGTTCTGTCCCTCCCATTTATGCAGTGCAGTCTGGTACATGGAAAACACCTGATGCACTGAGCACGTCTTTAAATTAGGAACAAAGGCTTATGAAGCAATGCAGTCAAACTGCTGTAGCTTCTCAAATTTTCTTTGCTGTCCACACTGCCTCATGCGAAAAAAAATATCAAGATTTCATCAGCTGTCTATGAACAACCAGTCTCAAATCTCGCCCCAATAAAGTGCTTTTGTCAGGACAGCCTTTTTGAAAGAGTTTGGTACCCTGTACAAGTCCCATGCTCCCCATCATTTTGGCAGCATTCTTCACAATTTGTTCAGATCCAGTCTTGTACTTTCTAGGTTAACAATGTTGGCAGGGACATGAATGGCAAAGAAAACAATCCCCGTTTAAGCCTTTTGTTTGAAAGAAATGTAATGTTGCTAGCAACAAAATTATTTTCCACAGGGACTAAGACATTTTGTTGTGTTTACTGTATTCTGCAAAACACTGAGGATAGCTTTATTATAATCAAATGAGACTTTCCAAGTAACAAGTGCCCTCTGTTTAAACAAATGATTTTCTATGCAAAGGTTAAACAATAAGAGATTTTTCTTCTTTGAGTCATGCTCATGACTTTGGAAAGTCACCAAGCAAGTATGTTTAAAAAAGAAAATGTGAATGGAAAATTCTGAAGCATTTTGCCCTTTTAGTTCCTAAGAGTGAGTTATCGCTTCTCTACACCATGGTCATTAATAATGACAGATCTATGTGGTGCAGAGTTCACCTACATTATTGTCAGTAACAGGGATAGAGAGGGAATATTTATTACAGCAGAAAGAGGGAGGGGAAAGACATGATGTTGAACCAGAAGACAAGAGCAGACTTCAGTGTTTTTCGTTTAGGCTGGGAGAAGGGTTAGCAGAGAGCATGCATTAAGGTTTCTTAGAGACTAATACGGCTCTCATTGAAGTCAGTTGAAATACTGCTAAAGACTGCATGCAGTGAGGAGTGGATTGGTTGGATCTATCATGTGTTGTGCTTTACAGTACTTCAGTAATGCAGATTTATTTCACCTCAGCAAAAGCTCTTATTGGTTTGGATTTGCAAACAAGCATAGTAACAATCACATTTTATTTATTTATTTTGATGAACTGACCAAGCACTAAATCATGCTCATGAGATGAAAAAAGGACACTACCAACTAGTCTCTCATTCATTTTGAACATATGAACTATAGCTTTAGGTTGTGCACCCATCCTATAGCACAATTTGCCAGTTTTTTTTTTTCTTTTCTGATTTTTATCATTATATTGCCCGTTAAGATACATATAATACATATGATTTTTCTTGCTTGTTATGTTGTTTCATAAATATGCACAGCATCTCTCAGAGCAGTAGAGAGACCAACGAACTGAAAGTATGATGGCCTCACTGAAAACTGTGTACTCATTGGGTTACATTTCATCCTGCCTGTCTATAGTCATTTGACTATGTGATCCAGAAGTCAAGGAAGCCTCTCCAAAGGAGTCATTTAAGTATCAGAAGCCTTAGTCAGTGACTGAGCTTAGAGGAATCCTGGACTTCATGTCATCACTATGTTGAAAAATATACTTGAGAAGATGGACAATAAGTCAAAAATTTCATTTGATAATGGATGATGTCTGGATAGAAGGGAGCATGAAAACATGGTGCAATTTATGAATCACCTGACAAATTATGTTCTACTTAAGAAATTATTCCCAGGTGATCTTGCATAGCACAAAAGACAAATAGGTGGAACTGAGATGCCTGATTGTGTTTTTATGAGAGACATACAAGATTAGATTGTCAAACATCTGACCCTGTCCTTTAACTAGTGTTAAGGGATTTACAGATTGCGCACTTTTAAGTATAAACTTATTTGTCACATATCTTTGTTATATTAAGTTATATTGTATTAAGTTACATTAGATTTGATATTTTTTTAATCTACAGACTTTGGTTTTTGTGCCAATGAAATATCCCATCGATTCCTGTTAGAACTACAAGCTAACACAGAAGTTTGAGAAAGTGGTAGACATTGCAGTATTTGAGACTGCTACAGACTGTTCAAGTATCTGTATATGCAGGTTCTCATTTGTGCGCTTGTATTCCTGTACTAAACTGCAAGTATCCATCATTATTTGTGAGCATATCATTATGCTAAAAATCATCGCTAAGTATTGCTAATCAATAAGATAATTATTGACTGCTCTCTAAAGAAAATTTATTAGTACTCCAAACCGTCTCATTTCAGTTGATGTTTACAGTCTCATTACTGAAAGGTTATAGAAATAAAAAGATGCGTTCATAAAATACCCTGAGAAGTTAATAAATCCATGTCTTGAAGGGGGAAACTCTTAGTGTATTACTAGTGGGAAAATCAACACTCAGCAGCAGTTTACATGGTGCTAGCTCTGGTTCAGTGTTTGATTACTTCATCAAATAGTGAGACATAGGGCAGGAGACTGTCACTTGATGGCCAGACAACCAAACAAGAGCATGATGGTCACCACGATGTTAAGCTAACACCTGAGATGTCCATGCCAGCCTACTCAGTGAATGAAAACGTTCAATTCTCTGCTAGATTTTTATCTAAGCAAACAGTCCCAGTGATGCTGGAGACTTGACAATGGAAACAAGAACCACCTTGTAAACGGCAACTCTTTTTGCTGATGAAAAAAATTACCAACATCACTTCAGTGCTTTTCCTGCTGTTATCTGCTTGTGCTTGCATAGTGGAGTCCCTGGTGATATTGGCACAGATGTTTGTTCTTCAGTTGTTAACGAAAGATATAACTATTTTTTGTGTGTTTTAGTTTCTCTAAAAGGAGTGGGTACCAAGGGACTGATGTTCACCTGCTGCAAGCTGGGAGGCCCACTGGCTAGACTGTGCTGAACTGTTATATGCGAGTCCTAAAAAATCCTTTCTCTGGGCACTGAAGTCTAATTTAAAAAAAAAATCTATTTTAAGAGGCTTCCATTCACTTTATTGGATTTTAGGGGATGTTGTTTCTAGAATAACTATAGTCAAGAAAAGAAATAAGTAACTAAACACCAACAGGTTTATAGCTTGTTGTTACATGACTTACTTTCTGCAATAAAATGATAGTATTCATCCTCTTAGGCAGCAGCGATGCTTCTTTTTGCATGTGAGATATCCTGTGGGATAAAAGTCTATCCTTTTTCAACTTCTGTATGCTTTATTATTTCATTTTTTAACTTGACTTTTATAACAGTCGTCTATTTAAACTATAGCTTTTTATCCTTTTAAGCAGAAGTCTGAGACCTGCTTCAGACATTCCCCCCCCCCCCCATTTTCTGGGAAAATAATTTATATGCTAGCAATTTTTCAATCTGTTGGACTGTCAGTTGAAGTAAATGTTATGTAACAACTGTCATTAGTACAAGTGCTTCAGTTTGAGTATTTTTACAAACAGTGGTAATATGTAATCCCTACCAAAAGGAATGTGAATTTTGAATTTTCTGATGGCTATAACAGAGAATAACGTAAGAAAATGAAATAATTGTAGTGTTTCATCCTTTATTAATGATACTGTAAACAATGTTATAGTTGAAAACAACACTGATCATAAATACTGGAAAGGATTTGCACTGGAATAAGAAGTAGGTTTGTTATGTAAGATCTTTCTGGAAAAAAAGAAGGGGGGGGGACTTTGAACAGTCAGAAAATATTTCTTTTACTTTCCAGCATTTGAAAGAACTGCAAGTAGTTCTAGAAGTGGTAAAGAAGAGCTGAGAAATGAGATAGGCACTGCAAATATTCATTTGTACTCCAAATGTTAGGAAGGGGTAAGAGTAGATCTTGCCTGCAGTAAAGGTGATGAGAATTGGAGTTATCCACAGTAGGTAGATGGACGTATCTTAAAATCTGTCACAGATGCAACTGTACGCCCAGAGAGGCTGTAGATGCTCCATCCCTGGAGGTGTTCAAGGCAAGATTGGATGGGGCTCTGGGCAACCTGGTCTAGTATAAAATGTGAAGGTTGGTGACCCTACCTGTGGTGGGGGGGTTGTAGCTTCATGATCCTTGAGGTCCTTTCCAACCTGGGCCATTTTGTGATTCTGTGAAAAAAGGCCACCAAATCTTGTTTGTCTTTCTGTACCCACCAGGGCACCCATGAGATCTGAGCAGAGCATGTTAGTCTGTTTCCCTTACTGTCTATGTGATACATGTCTGGGGAAGGGACTACAGCATACAGTTCTGAAACATGGTGTTGCATCAGCTCTATCTTCATGTACCAGTTCATGAATTTCTGTGATTTCTGTACTTTTTAGCCTGTGTTCATTTCATAGTTGAGCCCACCACTGTTAAAGCCAGTCTCTTAGTTTGTCTCAGTCATGTTTTAAAACATAAAATGTCTGCATTCCTCTGCTGTTGCCTGACAATAAGAATCAAATATTCAAAATAGATAATCAAAAGATTATTTTCTAAGTGAACAATAAAATACTGAGAGTTATTGTGGTGATATGAGCAAAGTTAGCAGAATATCTAGACTCATTAAAGAATCAACTTTGATATAGTGTTTTGATTTACATAGTTCTGATAATTCTGGAAAATCATGAATCATATTTTGGTTGGGGTTTTTTTTGGAGACAGATTTAATGTACAGATAATCTCATTATATTGAAGATACACTACAGAGACCAAGTAATTCTTCACTTGTATGAAAATGTGTACGTGTGCTCATATTTGAACTGATGGGCAGTCATTTGCTTTAACTCCTAAAACCTGCTCTGAGCTGCATTGAGAAATCCTGCCAACTTTGCTGATAGTTCTAAAAGACTATCATCACTGTTTTTTGCTAAGTAGTATAGTAGACAAATACAATAGTTAGGGTATAGTAGGCATAGTAGGCATAGCAGGCACAGGATCAAAGTAGTAAGCAGACCTTATATTCAAAAACTTACATATCAGAATAGATACAGAAAAAGAGAAAAGAGTTGTTTGGCCTTTTTTATGTTCATATAGTTAAATACATTTACATTACATTCAACAGGAAGTATTTCTATGGTAATTTAAAATAAAACACATATAAACTGTAACCAAATATTTTGTTATGTCTACAAGGGAAAGGTAGTGAGTTCCAATTCTGCAGGAGTCACCTTCTATTAGGGTTCTTTTCTATCCTTATTCTGTATGTCAGATGGATCACTACATTTAATTAAGCAGTAACAATTGAGGTGCAGATTATTTCCTGGGGATTAATGACCAGCTGGACAGAGTTGATAGCCCAAGGTATTGAATAGATTAGGCTGCATAGCCTCATGGATTAAGTATGAGCCCTATATATTAAAGGTAGTCACTTTGAATAGTGTAAGAGAAAGCATCAAATTTAAGATAAAGTCTGTATCTTTTATCTTTTGTTCCTTCAGTACCAAGTGTATCAGTACATATCCAGTCCTTGATCATCTCTTTGTCCTGAAATAACCTATAAAACAACTCTTTGCTCAGGAAGACAAGCCACTCCTTGTTTTACCTTCAGGTAGTCCTGTTGTAGCTGGGCTGGGCTAAGGATGTGGGACACAGATTTGTTGGATATTATGTCTTTTTTCAAAATCTCACACAAGTTTTTCAGCCTAAAACTAATTTTCCAGTCTTATTACAGTTTTCAGGCTGATTATGAACAATTTTGCCCTTGTACTGCATTAGGTAATTAATTTAAGTTTTGTAGACTTCATTTCATTATTTCCTCTGGTACATTTCGACATGACTGTTGTCCATATTTGTGTTGTATCTCAACTGGACCTATAAATATGTAGATCACTTTTACATGCTATCAGTGCTTAAGGGTCAAATTTTCGTGGAATCATAGACTGGTTTGTGTTGGAAGGGACCTTGAAGACCACCCTGCCCTCACCAGGGGAAGGGGCACCTTCCAGTGGACAAGGTTGCTGAAGGCCCCATCCAGTCTGGCTTCATGTTATGTTGACTCCTTCGATTTTTGTTTGTGTTTTTTGTTTGCCTGGAGTTTGTGAGAACCAGTGGCAAAATCACTACAAGCTAGATCCTTTCTTGCTATTTCTAGCTGTACACATTACAATAGGAGAGATAGCCCAAAGACTCTAGAGATCTGTTGGAAGATGCAGTCCACACTTTCAAGTAGATTTCACTACAAGGTAATCTACATGAGCTAGAAGTTGGTCACACTCAACACTGTTCCAGTCGTGAGGTCAGGACACATTCATGGACCAGCAGTAGGGTGTGCACACACTGTAGCATCCTTTTGTTGAACTGTTTGTGTGTGACCAAAATCAGTCTCCTCTTGTATACAGTTCAGGGTACCTGAGATAAAAATGGCTCAGCTCTGGGAGTTACTTCCAGATTTTTTCTTCAGCATGTGCTCATTTTTACTGAGGAAGAATTCATCATAACTTGTGCTGAGCCATACTTTCTTTTTTATGTGTATAGATGGTTGATTTTACAGTATTTCTTATTACTACAAAGACCCAGCTGAGGCCTAAGCTTCCTGACTATCATTGTGCAGGCAATTTGGTATCTGATTTCTAGATGCAATTAACAGAAATAGGGGAGATAATAAAATGTCAGAATGTTAATACATACAATTTTTCCAGCTAAGTGCTTGTCTCTTATTTCTTTCATACTGCAGGTATGCTGTCACCACAGTGTCTAAGCTCAGAATGCAGTATGTAAGAGAAGCACATCAATCGCTGTCTGTAAATTAATGATTTTCTTCACCCACTCCTTGATAGAAAATGAAAAATTAATAATGTCCTAAATATGCCCTAGAATATCCTCAACATTTTTCTGACTTGAAAGAACGAATATATTGTATAGTAATCCTTGTGGGCTGGGGTCTGTCCTGGCCTTATTCATTTATGTTATTGAGGTAACAATGGCACAAAGACCCTACATGGGCTAGACCAGGATCAGCTGTTATTCTGGCTCTTCATCTCACAGTGTGCCTGTGATATCTCATGCCCGGGGATGCCCAGAGCCACAGTCATGGACAGAGCCCTTGGATTGTAACCTCCATCCCCAGCCTACTGCTGACCACATTGCCATGAAACAGGGAACGCGTTATGCCCCATTAGATCTGTCTCTGTACACCCAAGAGATGTTGAGAATAGTCCTTCTCAGGGCATAAGTCGATTTATCTTTTGTTGTGCGTTCTGTAGAAAGCTCACTATGTTACATTTGAGTAACTGGCTGCAAAGCACAGCCCTAAAAACTGAAGTTCGGAGAGCCTCCATCTTGCTGAGCAGTCAGGGTTGAATTGCAGACTGCCAGAGCTGAAAACGAAGTACAGCTTGAGTGAATCAACCAGGATCCTATACCATGCATAGACCAATGTTCAGAAGAAAATTTCATTACAGAAAAAATGTAGAAAAAACAGACGCAAGGACTTTGTGTTGCTGTAGCTTTAATGATTTTCTCCTGTGCTTTTTTTTTTTTTCTTCTTTCTCATACAGTAGATTTTAAACCATTCTTTTTCTCCTTAGCACGTGGCAATTTCATTAACTGAAATCCAGCTTACCTGCTGGAAAACAAGATTTTTAAAACATAAATATTTCTACTTTTTCTGTATGAAGTCAACAAGGTACTTTGCGTTTTTTACTTTAGTAGAGTGATATTTCAAATGAATAAAAGAAGCAACTGAGCACATTATTTCTTTGGACAGAAATGTGAAGAAACTTGCTGTACACAGATTCTGAGGTATACTTGTCTAGGCATTAAGATCCCTTATGCAATTTGATTTCATTTTCTGTATGAATTTGTGTAATTTGGATTTTCCTTGTAATTTATACCATACTTCTGTAAAAACATTAACATCTGAAAAATGTTAGACAAATATCAAATTCCTATAGTTACTAATTAAAACATGTCTGTGTTTGAACATTTGAATATTCAGGAATGTTTTAGTTCAACAGTGAATAAATTAAAGATAATGTTGTGAAAACAAGGTCCAAAAGAATGAAAATTCTTTTTTGTAAGACCCATGGAAGAAAAAAAGTGCCGAGGAATGAAAGTGCATGTCTCAGTGGCATGGCAGTTCAGATGAAAATGTGAAGAAGAGATGAAAAAAAAGAGGAGAGAGTAAGTTGCATGGGCATCTCAAGATCTGTACGTCTAATAGACAGAAGTGTCTGGAAAGGAACAGATTTCCTGACAGCAAGGAGTGACTTACTAGGAAAGCAGAGGAAGAAAACTAATAATTGGGAAGAAAAAAAGCTAAGATAGGGACTTGGTGCACTGGAACTAAAGAAGAGAAATGGACAGTCAGAAGATAGCAGATCTGAAGCAATTTTTTGATATACTATCTCCACAAAGCAAGACAGAGATAATAGAGGAGCCAGAAGCCAGAAAAAGCTAAACCTTGCACAAGATAGGAAACTGTGAGAAGGTACAGACTGCTGGATGATCAGCACCAGCATCTGACAAAGGCGTGATGTGCAGCTGGACGTTCCTTGATGAAAAGAATGCACCTGGTATCAAAGGAGCAAAAGGCAGACCATAGAGCAGTGTTCCCTTTGGGCTGGGTAGTGCTACCTTCTGCTTCATACACACTTCCACATCAGACGCCATTTTGTCAGTGCCCCTCTGCTGCCATCTGTCACATGGCAATAAAATGTAATGGAATATTGGTGGGAAGGTTCAACCTCTACTGCCATATCACCAACATCCATCTCTGATGTTGTGGGCCAACATGATAAAACAGGAGACATTACTTTCAGAGCAGCCCTTGTATTTATGTAGATATAGTCATATATACATATACATCTCCATATTTAGAGGGACATACACTTATGGTCAAGGCTTTTTCCTAAGTTTAATTTTTTAAATTTGGAAATTGGATGATCAATAAGAAAAGAAATCCAATTATGATTAGAGCATAGTTATAGTCAGAACCAGGAAAAAAAAAATAAATTCAGAGGCAGCAGAAAGCAAAGCAGTATGTGGAGCTGTTATAAGCTGGTAAATTGAATTGCTTGGCTTTTTTTTTTTTTTTTAATATAAAATAAGAAAAATATTGTGTTGCTACCAGTATGCATATATTTGAATAAGAGGAGTATGCGTGGGCAGCATTTCTCATTTCCCATTTTGCTAGGAGGAGGAAAGTCGTTTCCAATCTCTTGAAAAGAGATATCAGAATAAATACTTTTATAAACTCGGTGAAGTCAAATGAATTGAAGAAGTAAACTTAGGGAAACTGGGGCTTATTTATTTATTTATTATTTATGCAGTGAAAGGTGCAAAAATTGAACTTCATTTCTAAAGCTGCTTCTGAAAAGTTTTTACGTCCTGAGGGACTCCAGCCCTTAGTTAAGAGCTAACTCAAGAAGAGCAATAAGACTAAGCAGAGAAGCTCTAAGGATTAAAGTCTTATCAGGGAGGTGAAAATGACCAAAGTAAAACACGTCAGACTTTGCAAATGATAGTAAGACAAACCGTCAAGGTTATTCAATTTTATGAATAAAAATAGAACAGGGAAAGAAGAAGTATAGCAGCTGTAGAGTACAGATAGGTCAAATCTACAAATTGTCTTTAAGCATCTCAGTAGCTGAGCTGAAAACATTATATTCAGTCAAGACAAATGATGTAGAATAGTTGGAAACAGGAGTGTGAATACGGAAATGACAGACACTGATGTGTAAAAAACTCTTAAAAGAGCTAAATAATCCTCAGGTGAGGCAATAGAGTTCTGAAAGGACTGACTGAAAAAAAAAAAAATCCTGTTGGCTTGGTCTTGAGAGAGAGTACCAGGGGCACTTGCTGTGCTGGGTATTTGCTAGGAAAGCAGTGCAGCCTACACAGAAGGTGACTGAGGTGCTACCGAATCTATACTGAACCAGATGAAGAATGAGAAGTGAGATTATTTCTCTTTGTAAATATCTAAGGCAGGAAAGCACCAGGGAAGGAAAAGAACTACTTCAAAGTCAGAGGTTGGAATAAGAGCAAATGGATAGCAACTGCCAGTGTATAAATTTCCAGCTATCAAAACAAAGTATTTTCAGTAATGGGACAGGCCTTTACAGCTGAAATGGAGGAAGACATTCACTTCTGTGCATCTGCAAAGAGTTCTGCTGTGCTTGCCCCTTCCTTTCTCCAAGCAGTGAACTAGTTAAATTGCAGAGTAACTCTAGAAACAGTGCAAACAAGCAGCAGCTGCACTATTGTTTCCAAATAAACGTATATTTAAATGACCTGGTGAAGGATAAGATTGAAGTGATAAGCAGTTAGATGGTGAACGTGTACAACAGAAAGTGTTACTGTAGACTGCATCATTTTTTCTCTTTCACAAGTGTTCTTAATAAGTATTAAATCTAATCAATGACACATGCCTAAAACTGGCCTGATACATTTTATCCCCATGATGAAGACCTCAGGAATGTGGGCATGGATTTTAAACTAAGGAAGCTTGCCAGCACGTGGCTTGAATGATCATGACCATTTCACAGAGGTATAATTACCTTTTTGTTCTCTTTTGTTTTTAGCAGCTTTTATTATTTTAAATGTATGTCCTCACCCTTGTGTTCGAAGTGAAACTGTTTCCTTGTCTCTGACCTCATGGCTATACAAAGTACGAAGTGAATGCCTTCGTGGCCACTCTGATTTCTTGGATGCACTGGTGAGTGGTAGGGGTCTTCCAAGAAAATGTCTTCCGCATCCTTCTCTTGATTACTTTCAACAGCATAATTAGAGGGATGAAATCACCATTTCTAAGGATATTTCAGTATTTTAACGACAGATGGACATAAAGAAAAAGCAATCTATGATGACAGCAAGTATCTTCATTCAGAGAGAAAAAATGCATTGAAAACAACAACGTTTTAAAATTGTGTGCTGGTTGTGATGATTTCCCAACAGACAGAAGTTAATTTATTTGAGTTACTGTGGCAGCATTGCTTAGGCTTGCCGAGCACAAAAGATGCTATAGGTTTTTTTCCTGACTCGTGTCCCAAGTTAGTCAGACAGATTTATTCTCACAATTATATGTTTTCTCCATATATTTTAGATTGCTGTGATTTTCATAGGTCTTTAAAAGGAATTGGTTATTTTTTCTTAATTATGAAAATGTTATTTCAGTAAATGCAATTTAATTAAAATGAGAATTTCTGCCAAAGCGTTTAAATAAATACAGTATTCTTTTACAAGTATGAAAGGAGTTACTATTTGCTGTTTCATTTCCTCACTAATATGCTGGCATGTTTGGTTTGAACCTGAGCTTGTGGAAGTTTATTCTTAACCAAAGCAGTTCCTTTTTCATGTAAGTAGGTTAAATGTGAGTTGTAGAGCCCTAGGGCTCTTTTTGTTCACTTTTAAAGCCCCCTCAAGTGGGCCTCTTTTAGAAACCTGGAATCATATGTTTGTAAGGTTGATCCAAATTACCATTAGAATAGCTCTTTTCAACTTTTTATTTATACAGAGAATCGTAAAAAAATGCACCAAACTGACAAGGTATTAAATCAAACTGAATAAAGACAGTTAATTTTCTTTTTTTCTCAACAACTTTTTTTCTTTTTTCTTAATGGAAGCTCTCAAATTGAAAAAATTGCCTGTAGAGTATGTTAAGGTGCCATGCAGTATAATAAAATGCTATTACTGTCACAAAGGTACATGATAAAGTGCATTTGCACAAAAGGCACATATTAATGTCAATCATTTTCTGGTGATTTATATACTAACTGCAGTGTTTTAAGAAGATCAATATTCTTTGTTTTGACAACATTTCAGAGCCTTGTACTTTCCTGACAACATTAATCTTTCTGCCACAGTATGGGAGAATAATTTTAGTAATTAGCGATTGGCCAGTTTGGTGAAAAGATATGCAGTAATGCTACATTTGCATATTACCAGGTAAAACACATAATTCATCTTTGAGCAGATATACACGCTAGCATCATTCTAATTTTTAGTGGAATATAATGTTATGTAATTAGTATGAAGCTCCAAAAGCAATGCTATTTTCGTATCCTCTAAATGTATTTTCTGTGTATGTATACTAATGACAACCATCAAGATACTTTCAAAGTGTCCCTCAAGATATAATAATAGATAAAATTGCAGTAGTTTTGAAACATAATTTTCTGATCTACTTCTCAGAAAGCATCAGAAATACTTTAATGTTTATCTTTTCTCATTCTCTTCCTCCTTCTTAACCTCTGTATGTTTTCTTCCTTTTGTCCTTCTCTTGCTTGTCATCCATTTCTTTTCCTTACGGTACTTACTATTTTTTCATAGTAGAGTGACTACGCCAGAAAAAAAAAAAAAAGATTTTTCTTGTCTCCTCTTGTGATGAATTCTAATTTTTTTCCTCTACTTCTAAAGACCCCATCTCTGTTCCTACTTGTTTAAGAAGTTCCACGGCACCTGCAGAGCTCAGCTCCAAGAGAGCTTCCTCCACAGAAGTAGAAATCTTGGAGATATTTTTGGAGAGTTCTGGAGAGGTGCTTAAGAACTATACTTCTACTGTAATTTGATTTTACCACTGCTTACTTGTGAAGGCCTGGTTCAGCTGTCTTTTCCATCCTATAGTTCTAGTTTCTATGGGACACTCAGTATCACAAGGGCCATATTTTCAAAGGTTGATATCAAAGCAGTAATTTTCAAGGTTTTTCTTGACTACGCTCTTTTAAAAATAACAGAAAGTTTGGGGAACATCTCCACTGCTACAGCTATTTCTTTATCTAAATAATTTGTAATGTAGGACATAGCTGCTGTCCAGTGATTATGTGTATATGATAGCAGCTGTAGCGGCTTTGCTACAGACAAGGTCTGTATTCCATATTATGTAACTTACCTTTCATTTCAGCCTCCTAGGTATCTTGCAGACTTTTACTCCAGTAAAACTCAGTGTGAAATATAGGAAGAGCTATGCAGTTAATTACAGTGAATGCTTATGTACTTCTCACTCATACTCCTCCCACTATTAAATATTGACAAAGAAAATGTTAAAAATACTTAAGTATATGCAGATAGGCATTCAGAGCCCTGATGAACAGGCGTAGAACACCCATTCTTAGGCGTCTTGTAGAAATGGGCTCCCCTTAGAAAGCCTGAGCTCATATACCACAATTCTTCGTGTGTTTCACAGAATCACATAGAATCGTAGAATTGTAGGGGTTGGAAGGGACATGTGGAGATCACTGAGTCCAACCTACTGCTAAAACAGGTTCCCTACAGTTAAGTTGCACCAGAAGAGTCCAGACAGATCTTGAGTATCTCCAGTGAAGGAAACTCCACAACATCTCTGGGCAGCCTGTTCCAGTGCTCTGTCACCAGCAAAATAAAGAAGCTTTTTTTCTCATATTTGTATGCAACTTTCTGTGTTCCAGTTTGTGCCTACTGACCCTTTTTCAGTTGCTGGGCACCATTAGAAAAGCCTGAACCCACTCTCTTGATAACTCCTCTTGAGGTATTTTTAAGTGTTGATAAGATCCCCTCTCAGACTTCTTCAGAATTTGGTCAATCACTCGTGAAGGCAACTTTTTCCGATGGTGGAAACTTTGTAGTTAGAAAATTCATAGAAGAAAGTGACCAGCCATTACGCCTTAAAAGTAAGCAAAGCGATGCTTTGCAGACCTGAGAGCACAGCACAGTTTTTGTGGAACTGTGATGAATGTTGTAGATTCCTACCACGAGCCACAGGCCCAGGATGGGCAGCAAAGGCAGCAGTTTGTAGCAGGATGCTGCTTGGGAATATACGTGCCTTGCAAACTTCGTAGTGCATTCTCATGGCTGTGCCTAGCAGCAGGATCTAACTCTGCCCTGTCAGACTATTTTCTAAGATTTTTTTTATAAATCTGAAGTAAGTAAAGTTGTAGGATAATCTATTCATTGTTTATAGAGATTTTATAGTGCTTTGTGTGATAAGATGAACTGATGGTGGTAATTTAAACTTTCAAAATGATTAGGGGAAAAAATGAATACTTTGAACTGGCAACTAATGCCCTATCTTACGTAACTGGTTTTATGCTACAAAACTGGAAAAATATGGTCAGCCATCAAACAACTACATGCTTTTATAATTTATGTTTGAATTCTGCTCATCAACTTTCATATGTCTGTGAATAAATAAAAGTTTATGAGTATTACATTGCTAAGTGTACCACATAACGTTCTTTTTTAAACATCTGATCTGATAAGCAAAAACTCAGTACATGGTAAGAGCCAATCACTGTAAATATGTCTGGTTAGAGTTAAAATCCGTATCTTATATTCAGTGTATTTATTTAGATAAAGAAGATTAAAGGTTAAGTTTTAGACATTTTTATGACTGCATTCATGGAAGTTTTCTCTTCTTTCTGTTTGCCAAAATGGCAAACAGGGCACTTACTTAAGAGCACTTACACAACCCTGCACCTGTTCATTTGTAGGGTTGTTAGGAGAAAACGGATAAATCAGCACTGAACTCTTTGGGAGAGGATTTTATTTTTAATTTGAGATTGCTGCCATATGTATATCAGTCAAATCACTTCGATTTTCATATCAGTTATAGCTGGCAAATAATTTCTCGGTGTTATCTTCTAGTGCTGCTTATTTCAACCTGTTCAGTGGTTCCAGGAGAAGCTGTGATTTTATTGGATTCTGTAGAAAGAACTTCCTGATCTCATTATGATTCCTGAGAGCTGGAGAAGATCCTTGACTGTCTCGCTAATTTTGTCTCTTCGCTGCTTTCTGTCCTTTGCCAGAAATAGGCATTACATTATTTTCTTTTGGAAAGTTATAAACACAATGCCATAAAAGCAAGAACTTTTCTATGCATTAACTGGGCAAGTTTTATTTTTACCTAGGCTGCAGGTCTTGGCTCTTTTCTTTTAATGCTGCTATTGATTTTATCTACATAAAAGCCAGTGCCGATGGTGAACGAGTGATTCATTAGGTTGAGTTGGCTGATACAATCAGCTGAACTGTAGACAAAAGTCCTTGTGTTCTAGGTCCAGTACAGTCTAAAAGAACGTTTTAGGTTCAAGCCCTGTATGTGGTTAGAAAAACATCGGTGGAAATTTCCGGATGGAATCATTGCACTGCCACTGAAATGTAACCACATTTTGTAGGATGCTGATACTGTACAATAATCTGACATACATTCATGGGTACAGTCATGTGCATTTGAAGCTATCAGTTTCCAGTACCAAAGCTGAAATTTGTCTGGAATAATGCAGACCCTTAGTTTTGCTAAAATTATCCACACGAAGGAGAATGATTTAGATCTGGGATTACAAGCTTTGTTGAGTCCTACTTTGATAGAATCAGTTTAGCACTGCTTAAGCAGTAAATGTGTGAGGTGATAGTTCAGTGATTTTCTTTGTTGAGCAGGAAATTAAATCACAATATTCTGTTGAATTTAGAAAATTTTATTCTGTATTTCCAAAATGTATGTCTTCAAGTGTAGATTAAATTCTTTTTCATATTCATATGTATGAATTTCATATTCAGAGGAAAATTTATATGCATTCACATTATTCAAGCTCCACAAATCACACAGCAATCCAAGGACATGCTGAACAGCTTGAAAAGTGTCTTTCCCAGATAGTATCAAGCCCCCTTCTCCGTCATATCTGCTATTTCCTTCATAGGCAGAAACATTGTTAGTAGGGTATTTGAAACATTTGAAACCTCCTTGCAGGAGAAGAGATGGTAAGATTGAGGCCCCTAAACAAATCACCTTCAGCTGTTGAAAGTTATCACCCATTCAAGCAACAGAGCCTTCATAATCCACTGCCCTATGATCAGGGCAGCCATCAATGAATAATGAAGTATTGAACAAGAGGAAAGAATGCCACCATTCGAATCATTCTTTCATGTAGCTCTGGCATTTTCCTGAGGAGTTATGGAAATTACAAAAGTCTGATTAGTTTGTAAGATTTGAAAGTTAATGTTGTGAAAGGCAAATGTATTCAGATTGGTTTCATATTCCTTGTTCGCATTAGACATTTTTTTTACAGTAAGGCTTATCAGAAATTAGCTGCCTGAAGAGATACACAGGCACAGAAGAAATTAGTCATCAAAGACAAATGCCAGCATGAAGCTAACCAGACTTGAGTCTCCATTATCAGGATTCAAAGGGGCAGCAGACAACTGGAGTAACAGACCTTTGAAACAGAGCCCAGATTAAGCCCGTCAGGGACCACGTTTAGATTTCCTCCTTTTTCTTGAGTTCTGATTTGATGTACTCTTAAAAATGATACAAGGGTGTGATTATATGCAGTTCAGCTTCTGTTTTTTTCCTCTGCATACGTTTCTAAAATTTTTTCACACTAATTTAATTCTACATATCCTAAATACTCAAAGATATATCCTCAAAGATGCAGATAATTTACAGTGAGTAGTTCTTCAGTTTAATTTAATTTGAGGAATTTTGTTTACCTTTGTTGGTTTTTTGCCTAATTTTTGGCTCACGTAATACTTCACTGTGGGGTATTACATCACGTAAAGAGGGATGTATTTTGCCTGGGAGAAAATTAGGATTGCGCTCAAGAAGAAAGAGGTGCAAAGCATTCCCTCCCATTTCATGCTCTGACTAAAACAGGGCATGTATGGGTGTTTATCCATTGGATACGCGTATATGTGAAAGCAATGGAAATGCATGAAATCGAGCTTACAGGAGCCCTTGCCTCCTCCTCCTATCCTGCTGGAGGGAACTGGAGCTGCCCCAGTGCAGGAGGGAGAATATAAAAATACAAGTCTCCCTCTCAATGATTTCTGGGCCTCTCCCAAACTTTAGGAGAAATAGAAAGGAGCTGTGATTCTGCAGTGAGTATTTCTTTCCTGGGGAATCTCACAGCTACAGACAGGCAGTCTGAGTGTATTTCTAGTCTTAATTTGAATTCAGTTCTCATAAATTGCAGCAAATGTCAGATTCATAAAAAAATACTTGGTAAACTTGGAGAAAAGAATAACAATGTCTCTTGTGTGTACTCATATTTTGTAATGAACAGGAGCGTTGATTGCCGTAGGTCTATTAACTCCATTTGCTACTATAATTAGACCTATTTTAAAAAGCATAAATTACATGCTGATATGTTGAAGTGCTGGATCTCTTGCATATGGAATCACTTAATTCTAGGAGACACAAGAAAGAAATTCAGTAGGTGAGGTATCACCAGCATTTTGAAATCAGTGCAAAGACCTCATGTGAGTTCAGAAATTTTAGAGTAAAATTTTCAAAGAGCACCTCTCCCAGCTTCTTTGCATGCAGTCTGCTGCAATCCACAGTAGTCAGGGGAGGGAGGTGGAGTTGGTTGGTTTGTTGGTTGGTTGGTTTGGAATATCACAATTTCTAACAGTAAAATCCTCATGCGTCTACTCAATTCATCATATTGTACACAGTTCTTGTCTTAAAGAGGGATGTGATAGATGATTTTCATCTTCAAAATTTAAAGCCATTTATAGTATTCTGTACTAGCAGACTAAAAACCTGAACTCCGTGTGTTTTTATAATTAACAGTGTGAGCGAGCAGTTCTCATTATGCCTTTCATTTACTGTGCACAGTCCAATGTTGCTCTTTTTGTGTGCTGTCATATTTTTGAAACTAATTTTTGGTTTTGCAGTCTTGGTACTTCTTCCATTTTTAATGTGTTTCTCATGCTACGCTCTTTAAAAATCCTTTTTTTCTTAAAAATGACTCTCTTCTTCCTCTCCCTCTCTTGAAAATGTTACTGAGGGTGTTTACTGGAACAGTAAGCCTTGTGGCGTCCCCAGTCTAGCATAAAGTTAATTAACATTAGTTTTAGGTGATAAAACTTTGTAATAAATATGTTGATCTCATACTTGCCTGAGTTGCACTATGTAAACCAGAGAAACTTTGAAGTCAACAGGAATATTATCTGAGTCAGTGGTAGCTGGGCTTTTTGAGATAACTTGAGACTGAAAATAGCGCATAGTATATCAAAGCAAGAATTATATGAGCTCTAATGATAAGATTGCCAGCCAGGAAGCAAGACTATGTGAAATTGAAGGAATATCCTGATATCATTTTGTTGGCTTTTATGAATTCTGGATGGTGCTGTGCATTTTGGCTTCAGTGGCTAAAAGTCTTGTTTTATTGTATTTATAGACCAGACGTGTAATGTTTTTAATATGTTAATGAATTTCAATCTTTTATGTATTCATAACAATTATTTATAATTGAGTTAATTGCATTCTAAAACATTTATTGCTATTTTAATATGGCTATTCGATTAATTATTGAAATAGGCTTTTTTGAATCCTTAGTTTGAAACAACGTTGGGATATCTAGAAGCCTTTTTATTTTTATCTACTTTTTTGAGATTCTTTTCAATTCTTGGATCACAAATCATCATGAATGGGCTATTACAAAATATTCAAATAACCTCAGAAAATGGAAGTACAGTTTTCATTATGTATACTCCTGTTTCAAAAGAGGATAATGAGTTAATGTCCAAAGTGAGACAGGTAAGATTAAAAATATCAGACTTACTCTACCAGGAACCTCTTTATAAAGACTCAGTAACTAGAAACAGCTATGATTGTTGGCTGACAGCATTTCTTACACCTGAGTCCAAGAATGTTTACTGCTCCATCTTTGAAAACATGTACAAGTTAAGACCTGCAGAAACACTTCTAATGCATGTCAGTAAAGACGGTGTGCTTGAAAGCTACATACTCTTAAGGATTGAGTTAGAGAGGTCTCAGAACAAACTCAATAAGGTGACGTACTGGTACAGATCTTATCCTTCATACAAGACATTACGCTGAGGTTTTCTTTCAGTTGGCGGTTGTTGTGTTCCATATCTGAAAACTCCAAAGGTTAATCCACAAATACAAACAATCGTGTTCCTTCTCTTATTACTACCTACAGATTGATCCATGTGCTTCATATCATACTGAGGAAGTGCTTGTTCGAGCACAGTAATTCATCCTGTAAAGCTGTTTGAAATACATGACGCGTAAAGAAAAATGGTTCAAAAATGCCAGTACAAAGCAAACCATGTTGTAAAGACTGCATTGCCAGATATAAGAAACTGAGTTATTGGTCAATGTAAAAGGAATGAAAACAACAGACAAAATTATGGTTTATATTTTTTCTAGTCAGGACAGGCCAATATATTTCCTAGACAAACATGCTGAGATTCTGCAGGCAATGCAGCAAGACTGAGAGAATGGTTATTTTAGAGCGTGTGCAAACATATACCATGTGCTTCATCAGTTTTTCTTCTGTCTGTTAGCTTAATGAAGGGAACCTTCAGACAAAAGATGCTCAGTTATCTTTATTAATCAGGCATATTAAGACATGAGGAGGAACAAGCAATTGCCCCAGTTTATACAGAGAGTTGGTGACTGAGTATTACTTAGTCTACGTTTACAATAGAACATATTGTTAGTGAGTTTCAGAGTATTATGTGCTTTAAATTAGACACTGTGGATAAATCCTCTTCAATCTCCAAAACACTTTTCTTCAAGGCTTTTCTGGTGTGTGTTCTTTTTTTCTCCTAACATCAATTGAGGTTACATTTATTTAGCAAGAGCAAAACTTATACCATTAAAATCCAGTTTGCTCTTTATTCAAAAAAAAAAAAAAAAAAAAAAAAAATTGGCCTTTATATGAAAGTATTATATTTGTGCATACAAATTAATTTAAATATAGTCCTTACCATACTACCTATGCAGCAGTATTTCACCTCATATTCTGGGGAGGAAGCACTAATAAAATATTCAGTACAGCTACTTGAAAAGGAAAAATGTTGGTAATCATAGTGTTGTGTTTTCTATATATTCATGGGCTATGAGACTATAGAATTCAGGTCATGTCGCAAAAATAGGTATGAAACATGTTAATTCCTAAAGTTACTCTGAATTTTTTGCTAGAGCTGTCATTTGCCATCTATTTCAAGTATTTCATGTAAACATATAGAAAGCAAAATTTATTTTCTGTGATGATGAAACAAAAAGCAGAACAAGGTAGAGTGTCAGTTATTATGTGCTATATAACATTTCATTTTAGATTTAAAGAGCTGATGCATATTTTATTTTGAAAGGTTGACAACTTTCTTGGAACAGCTTATGGTGTTCTATATGTTCACATCATACAAGGATATGTATATAACCTTCAGATTCACTGAGAGTTTCCTTATACCTTTGTAATATTCTTTGTTATGTCTGTATCCACTTTAAGTTGGGAAAGTTACATTAAGTATCACTGTGAGTATGGAAGATTCTGAGTATCTCTTTGTCTTTTTCAAACACTTTCTCAGAATTTAATGGTGAATGGAGTGAATTACTTACTGCAGAGCAAACTGATTTTAAAATATATAGATATAAGGTTTAATAGATTGTAGAATCATAGAATGGCCTGTGTTGAAAAGGACCACAATGATCATCTAGTTTCAACCCCCTGCTATATGCAGGGTCGCCAACCACTAGACCAGGCTGCCCAGAGCCACATCCAGCCTGGGATTGAAACATAATCTTCTTGTTTTAATGAGTTGCATCTCATTTTATAGACAACTTAGTGAATATTTTCATCACTGTGTTTTATGTGTGTATATCCAGGTGTCCTGGCATGTTTACATAAAACTGAGGCAGTACTGTACATTAATGTCTTGTTCAAGACTGGGCAGATTGATTCCATGGATTGACATGAGATCTTTAACTGTAATCACACTGGAAATGTTTTATGTAAGTTTTGTAAAACTGCTGTGTGAAGTACATCCAAAATGCTTCCGTGTGATCTCACATGTAAGGACACTGATAACTGTGTACATGCTGCTTTTTCCAGTCACTTCCAGGACTGTTGGGACACGAGCCTGCTTTGGCTATTCTACCCGGATATTTTATCTGATGATTGGGTATAAAATGTAATACAGGTTTCGGTTCTTTAATCTAAACTTTATACGCTGTTGATGTCGTAGAGTTCTTTACTGCACATCAAAAAAGGGAGGAGAATACATTTTTGAGCATTGAACTGAGCATTTTCACTACAGAATGTTGGTTTTACTCCTCATGTTTAGTTTTAGCAGCTGGACTGATATTCCGGAGCTTTGCAAACATTTGAAAAGGTGCTTGCATTGATCAGCTACTTAATTACCATTGATTCTCAGCATGAGTACATAATCTCATGGCACAGCCTGAGTAACAACTGTTAACATTTGACTAATCAATTAACTATTTCAGTATTCATGAAGGGAACAGATAAGACTGATTCTAGTTTTCAGGTTTGCACTGCAGAATAAATACCAGTTTTCCTAAAGAAATACTAAACATTTAATTTTCTTTATCTGAGACATGTGAGTCATTTTGACTTTCTATTCCTTGCATATGAATGTATCAAATGCTAAAATCATCATTTTGACTTTCTATGCCTTGTATATGAATTTATCAAATGCTAAAATCCTCATGGGGAAACTGACTTGGCAAAAATGCTAATCAGCAGCATGTGCTTACTGTTGTCCTTCCACATCCACATTTATTTCATTACTTCACCCTTGTGTTCATGTCTCACATCAGTAAAGTATTTATGATGAAGAAAATTTTAAACTGAACACCAGACTGACAAAATAACATGACCACAAGCAGACACAGATGAGAACACCAGCGCATTTCTTCCAGTGCCACAATGGCTCTGGAGGAACTCTACGAAGTTCTATACCATGACGCAGCTCCTTGGCCAACTGCTCCTTGACAAGTGCTTAGTATATAACAGATGCTCTTCGGGAAGACTGTTTTTGCAGCTTTCTTGTCTTTCTCCACAAAGGGCTTTTCTGGACTGTCAGTATTATTCACACATCTGTTTCTGGAAGAAACCACAGTTCTGGAAGAAGCCACAGCTGTGGTTGAGCTGGGGATGTGGCTAGGGAGGCCTGGTGCACAGTTATGGCTGTTATATGGTCCAGGGAGGATGCTGCCCAACGCTAATGGGGCAGAAGCCTCTTATTCCCCCATCAATTCACAGAAAAACTTCCCTTCAATTTGTCAACCTCTTGGAACTGGTGACCTAGAGATTTATACATCTGCAGTTTGTTACCAGTTTCTTTGTTCATTTAGTTTTTCTTATTAACGAGTTCTGTAATCGTGCATTGTGAAAATACTACTACACTTCAGTAGCATTACATATCTTGAAGGAGTTGCTGGGAAATAGGATTTCATTGAATTGCTGAAAAAATATTTTTCTGTTTAACATAACAATACCTATACTTCATAGTAAAATGTAGATACTGGGGAATTATCAGTACATACAATTTTATCAGTGCATACAGCTTGTTTTCCTGAGTATGTATTAAGAAGCTTTGCATTTCTGAAGTTAAAACTTTTACTGTTGTTTAGATTACTTTCTGTCCTCCAGAGTTACCTTATTTTTAACCACTTCATGATTTAAGGAAGAGCAGTTTTTCAAGAAAAGAAATCTTCTGTGGGTCAGATTTTGAGCAGAACACCATATATTTTGTTCTTTTCACAAGTTAACTGTTTGTCAGCTTGCTTTATAGTTTCTGCATGTGGTGTGTTCATCTTCAATATAATATTGACATTATGTTAAAGTTAACAATCACATAGATGTTTTCTTGTCATGCAATTCTGTGTGACTGAAATCACTGAATTCAGGGGTCTCAATCCTCGTGATACTGTAAATCAGCAGAATTCTGTTTGAGTCAGTGAAATTAACATTGCATGAGATCATAGTGAAGTCTGTGGATGTTACTTCTGATCATTAACCTGAATATAGGCTGCAGAACTGAATCCATCCATGCTCAGAAGAGCCATATGCTGACAGCAATATTCACAAGGCTCATAGAAGTGATGGATGGATTCTTCAAACTTTAACATGTAATAACTAGTACGCACTTGAATGTTGATGGATATATCAGAATATGAGAAGGAATGACAGACAGTGCCAGTTGCTCCATATCCATGCTATATTTGGCCTGGTAGATTTATAATGCATTCTTGCTCACCAGCACGTCTTCATTCAGCTACATTGAGCACAAGACACTTTGTTCTTGCCTTTACTCACTGTCTTCCTCTTCCTCTGAACAAGAAAAATTTCTACAGGTGTTCTTACAGCAAGGAAATAGGTTGTGAGAGTTCATATCCAAACAATTGCAGTGAGTTTCAAATACAAAACTGACTGATTTAATTGGGTGTGGAAGTTTTCAAACACATTGGCACCTACAGAGTGTAGACTGTAGGCCCACAAGTAAGGTTCATTTCTAAGCCATGAAATAATACTTAGATATTAAGTTTGAGCTTTTTGTAGGATGAAAGAAATGATTAAGGAAAACCTTCATCAAAAACTGCAGTCTTTTTTTTCTAAGAGTAGTAAACTAGATCTTAAACCACATTATGTTCTAACTGTAAGATCAGGCACCAAGGGATGCTGGAAAAATGCTCATTAATTTTCTTTTTGCTCTTCCTGTAGTGGGTTTATCAAGGAAAGATTTTTAACGAAATAATTTTAGGCATCTGTTTTTTCCTTTATGAAACTTCATGGATGAAATTACTTCTTAACTGTGATCTTGTAATTTTGTTACTTTTTAATTGATGAGCAAAAATAATTGGAATACTTCCAGTCAGGTTATATTTCAGGAATACAGCTCAGACAGATTTTTGAACATTTCTGCAGTAAGCATGCTAGTTACCATAACACAATAGACAAAACATGATTCTGAATGCTTTTCAGATGTTAACCTATTGGCATTTCCTGAACTGGGCAAGAAAGAATCGTCATCAATCAGATATCAGTGATTTTCATTCTAAGTATTGCTCCGAGAACTTACATTTATTTTCTCCAGATAATTACATTGTGATTATTTTTTTTTTTACATTGACTAAAACACTTTTATTTTGAAAGCTCAGTCTTGAAGTTTTCTCAGTTTTAAAATAATTTCTGTATCGGTGTAGCTACAGATGCAAAGTGAGTGGTTTTCTTCTTCAGATTATGTTTGAATATCCAGCTATGTTTTCTTAGCATTATTTCTGTTGTCCAGGTGCACAGTGTGTGTAAACAAGAAGTGGAAAAAGGCTGTTATTTAGAGTGAATCACCCTCTGTAATTGGGAATGAGAGTGTGGTGAAAAAGGACACAGAGCAGTATTTTTTATTTTTCTTCACATAATGACAGTGCACTTAAATGAAGCTGAACATTAAAATGGATGCAAAAATGCTGCAAATCCCTCTAACCAGGGGCTGTTCCAGGACAGTGGAACACTCCTAGGAATCTGACTGTTGCGGACCTCATCAGACCGCTTGACCTCTGTGCACCAGCACTTCCAAGGATGGGGAGCATGTCCCTGGGTCGCAGTACGGCAGCATCCCTGCCCACTGGGATGCTGGCAGTGGAAGCCATGCCTTGAAGACCCCTTTTTCATTCCTCTGGACCATGAGTTTGCATCATTTTCAGTCTACTTTTGTAACTGTTATAGTGTAATTTTTTTCTGATTGAACTTCCAATTCTCTTCTGTAATACAAAAATGAAACTGCAGGTTCAAAATAATAGATTTCATCAATTAACTCCATTTGATGTTCTTCAAGTTCTTGCTTTATATTTCATAAATAGCATGCATTTCTTATGGAGGTTTTCAAACTGAGGAAATATCTGTGTGGACATTTGGCCACAATTTGTGTGGTTAGAGTGAGTAAATATTGCTTAGTCTCCATTTATAGGGAAGAAACAGTGGGATTATGAATATTTAGTTAAGGAAATTGTATATGTTTCTTTCCCAAAAGGGAATGGTGTCATTTGTGCTCCAGATGCCCTCCAGCATGGTAACAGCACTGTAACTGAAGGAAGGAGAGGAGATGGTGTGAGGAGTGCTCTGAAACTATTGACAGAGGCTCTAAGTTTGAAGCTGCCTTTTCTGGCCAAAATGAACACTGAATGAGGATCTAGTGCCCAGGTAACACATGTAACTGCCACCTTTGCCAAATGGAGAACTGCCACCTTTCCCGAATGTATTTGATAGGCATAACCTGCTTGTATTGCCAGATCTGTTAACTATTCACAGTTCTGGCAGACTTGTTTATTTCACGGTGTTGATGGCTGCAACCCACCTTTTTTGATGGGTCCTAATAAAAATATTAGATTTTTACTTTCTGTAACTTAACACTTTACCATGGTGTTTTTAATACATTCTACTCACTTTTTTTTTTTTTTTTTTTTTGTAATCCCTTTGAAATTTTCACTGAAATAATTAAATCTGTTTTATTTTCCCAATGTGCTACTTATATATTTCCTCTTGGTGTAAGGAGCTGTTTGCTAATGCTGCACTGTGAGCAATCAAGCCATAGAAATTAGAAAAAAAATTGGAAAACACCTCTCCTGGGAGAAGGAGATATTATTTACAAAATTTGGACTCAGGAAAGAGAGAAGGAAGAAACATAATATAGTCCCAAACTAAAGTAGTGTTGTGTAAACTTTATGGCTTACTCACATATGTATCTTATATTCCAACACTAATTCGGTACAGGAGAGAGGAAGCTGGCATATAGGAATACAGGCTGGAACCTGACTCACAATGCCATTCCTTTTAGAATAGTTGCACAGTTTTCAATATACACATTTTGATAAATGTATACTTAGGTAAAAAGAATGCTTTTGAATATTAAAAAATGCTCTGAAAATTAAGATAGATTTGGTCTGTAGTAGTATTGGAAATCTTTAACCATGTAAACTATCTTCACTAATGTATTGCTTTTAAATTTTGTTCTGTTTTTGCAGTAGGTGTTTTGCTATAATTTCATTATGCTCTATTATTGCATTTGAAATGTCTTAGTACATGTGTAAACTGCAGTGCATACTTGAAAATACAAATCTGTTTAAAATTGAGTCAAACATGCTCCACTTTTAACTGCCTACAATTTAGTTATAGACCTTTTATTGGGAGACTGAAATAAATGCAAACTTCTTTCTGCACATCTAGTTATATTATCCCTTGAGACATCTCAGCTAACAAGTGAAAGTGGAGACAGATCAGCTGTAGGAACCAGGCAGTGCAAAGTCCATTCTTTTACTGAATAAGTTCCAGATGGATCTCGTGGAACAGCCATTAATTCTGGAACTGGAGATGCAATAGTCACCACAGTAAAAGATTTAAAAATCTTTGTAAAGGTAATAAGTCTGACATATATATTCAAAGAACAGTAAGGTTTTCTCTTGAGTTATCTGAGTCACTCAGTTGTTCAGTCTTTCAGCTGAATGCCTTCACCTTAGCTGTATCATTCAACAGTGCAACTCATTGATCTACTTTTATCATTTCTTTACAAAGTGAGAATTTTCCCATTATTCTCTCTGGAAAATAGATTTACAAGAATAAGTTTCATGGACCCAGCAAGATTCCGAAGTGTCCAGCACTAGCAATAAATCTCACCGAAGCATAGACTCACCCCATGGAATATCTGATTAAACACTACAGTGTTCATTCTTCACAGCAGTGGCTGCCTGTCACCTCCTTTTTTCTGAATACCTCTGTAGATAGGGATGAGTTGTGCCAGATGCATGAAGATAGAAAACAGCCAGCTGAATGACACAAGACACGTTTGGATGTCAACTATCAGCACCACAAGAAACTTTTAGGAGTCTGTTACATCTTTGATGTAACCCAGAGTTTTATTCTTCACAAGAGTAGCCACAAAATAGTCAGTGATAATATATCTCTAAGCTATGATGCCAAAATAGGACACCGTGGTAATCTTAGCTGACATGCATTCATAGATGGAGTGCAAGAACTTCTACATTTTAAATTGGAGTTTAGGAAATGGCAAGTCCATATAGTCCAGTTAAAGCCGCTAAGTTGATAGAAACTCAGTGAGCAACAGCTGTCATATTAGCAGTGATGTCCATGACCATAGACCTTAATAAAGAATATTAATAAAGAACATTTTTACAGTATTTTGCTCAATTTCTAAGACAGAACGTCTGCGAGCTTACTGCCCATACAGGACAAATTCAAATCTCTGTTGTATGTTTATAACACTCTTGTCTAAGTCCCTAACATCTCTTGTAAGGGAATTAAAATGTAGCAGAACCCTCTGGGCAAGCAAAATGTACACAAATAGGATGTTACTCAAAAGGATAATTTAGCATTCCAAAGTTTAATCATCTTCCTATCTCAACTACTGTAGTCAAGTATATCCAATAATGTATAGATAATATGACCTTCAAGACTCTCCAACTCTCCTTTGGGATCAGATATTCATTTTAAGAATGTATTACTCATATTACCAAAAGAAAAACATAAGATTTTGCTGGGTTTAGGTTCTTTTAAAGAAACAGAAACTGATTCAGACAAATAAAGACAGTAGTGGATGAAAAAGTCATTTTGAAGAACCATAATTCCTGATTACTGAGAAATGGATCACAACCTGGAGGGCTTCCCTAAGTGGTCTTTAAATCTAAATGTCTTGAAGTTCTGAGACCCATGCATCTACTTGGAGTAAATGGAGATGTGGAGTAATCAGAACTAGCTAAAATTAAATTATATGCTTAGGAATTGTGTTTTCTTAGGTATTGTGAACTTCTACATTCAGGTAAAGATTATGTCCCACATAATTCTTCACATTCTGCCCTTACTATTGTATAATATAGAATCTGTATAATTTTTATCAACAGCAAAACTTAAGTTGCCTTGTGCCCTTTTTTATTAAAAAAAAAAAAAAAAAGAGAAAGAAACATAGCAGAGGAACATCTGTGCTATAATATAGTTGCAACATAGTGAAGAAAGTCTGAGTATAGGCATATGAAAGTTGCTTAAAATATCTTTGTTTCTGTGTATCCAGTCTCCAGGGATGGCTATGATTCAGCTTGAAACACAATTTTGCTTTGACTAAGGTGGACCTCTAGAGACAAATCTTGCTAGAAAGGTGCTCATTCTTTCTTTGCTCCCTCTTACTTCTTGCTGTCTCCTCTCAGATGTCCTTTCCAGACTTGGGTGAGTAGACGACCCATGGCAACAAGAGAATGCCCATGTTTTTTCTTTGGACAGTTATTTTTTTAATTAATTTTGGTATAATTCATGTAGGCCTAGTGATCAGTCATGGGGTTTTATCCGAGTCTTTTGAGATCAGCTTCTCTCTGCATGATCGGCAGTATTTTCCAGTGGGAATTAACCTATTTCATAGCTAAAGAAGTCTCAAAATCAGTAAGCTGCCATAAAGTTTTGTGAGAGTCCACACTGCGACTGGGGAGATATTTATTAGTGGTCCCACAAGTGCACTGATGAGGGTAAAAACAGATCATTGGGTGCATGAAAATCCACATCGAGGTGAGCTGCAGTAAATCGTATTTCAAAAGTTCAGAATTGTTGTGACTTAATTTTGGGGTTTTGTACCATGTTATTTTAGAGTAAGTTGTTGACATTTAACAGAGTGATGACATTTCCTTTTTTGTAGTCACATATTCAAGACTGTGTATTTATACAAGAAAAAGCAAAATACCGAATCTTTAACAGGTCGCGTATACTAATATTTTTGACTTTAAAAAAACAACCAGTAAGTTTGATGGCTTAGCCAGTATTTAATTGTCAACTTTTAAAACGTACAGGGGAAGGAAAATGAAGCAAATGGCCTGATCTTTGTTTCAATGCTGGTTTTTTTTTTCACACGAAGGATTTTTCTTTCATGATGAAGGCAGGATCTGATATCTCAGTCACATGGGTTTTGACTACAGGTTACCTAGGAACAGTAGAGCAATTCTAAACATAAGAAAGATGAACTTTGACCTTCTTTGTAGCAGATGGAACATTTTGTGAGCAACTGGTCATGTGTAAATGTTAACTTGTTTGCCTTTCTTAATAACTAACAAATGAACAACATATGCCTTTATTTTTCCTTTTACAAAAACTACAGTTCTTTTTTTCTTCTTTTTTTTTTTTTTTTTTGAGGGGGGGGGGCAAGGGAGCTGTTTTGTACTGTATGTTCCTCAAGTACTGTACAAAATTACACAAAATACTACTTTTCATTAGATTAGAGTAAAATCTGTGTTGCCTCTATATCAGCTGCACAGCACGTTTTGAAGATTAGCATTAACAAACATTACCTATATCTGCGGTTGTCAACGTTTAATTAAGAAGGTCCTCCACATTTTGGGAAGATGCTGTTTGTGTATATGTAATAAAAGGTTCAAATTTAAATACTGTGCAATTAGTTTCCATAAAAAAAAAAAAAAAGACTTCTGCAGACCCCTACAATAGACAGCTTAAAGAAATAACTATTCTGTGTTTAAATTGTGCTCCTTAGTATTTTAAACAGATGGCAATGGCTTTCCTCTTGATTATAACTTTGAGGCATGCTTTACTAAATGGAATCAGCAGGGTTCATTAAGGTCCCATTTGATGTATCAGTATTATAAAAATACCATGTTAATTATCCTCAAACGTTGCAAGTTACCTCCATTTTCCTGCAATCAGAAGATGAGAGAAACCCTGTGAAGCAAATTAGTCCTAATTGAAAGAGGACTGATTAATATTTAAATAAGGCATTGTGTGAGGGATTCTGCCATGAGAAAAATAGGCTGAACATCTGAATTAATTGCATAGCAGGTTAAATTAAATTTCATATAATGGGTTGGAAGATGAGTTGGCACAATGCTTTAGCAGGGAGCACAATGGCTGAAATACCAGTCTTTTCTTTCACTCTTGGCTGGATTCCACTGAGGTCCTTGTAGCTCTTACCTCTTTGTTGTCTTTCTTTCAATACAAACAAAGGTACTAACAGAAAATTGCAACCACGTTTTAAAAAATGTTAATCCTTTTTGGAAGACAGCACCTGTCTACATTTTCTCCATTTCTCTTCCACCTTGGCTGCAAAATTGGGAAACATTAGTATCTTTTTCCTTGCCAGGTTTAATGAGGATTGATGTCATAAAATGCTAATGGCTGGAATATAGTTAGAACTGTGCTATTAGTGGGTTATCACTGTCTGACATTTTCACTGCACAGGAGCATACATGTGGAGCCTGTTTAAAGTGATTGGGTTACTTAAGGGTCCCTGTTAGGGATATTTAATCCAACATAAATTACTTATGCACTTTGTTAGTGTTCAAAGGAGGAGTGTCACGTTGTACATGTTGGCAGTTTTCCAGTCAAGAGCTGTTAATTACTGTACAGCTAGTGAATACATTTTGTGGCAATGGAAGCCAAAGGGAGAAAGAGCTATATCTATATTCCATCTAACTTAAAATGAGTAGATGGGAGTGCAGAGAAAAAAGTAGACTGAAGTCATTTTCACCCTTAGGAGTTATAATGCCATTTGTTTTCATTTTGAAAATAAAAACAAATGACAGTATGATTCCCTGAGGGGGAAGTACTTTAGCTATAAAGAATCTCTGACAAAAAGAAGTTATTATCTATTTGTAAGCTGATAAGAAAAAAAACCCATGTTTTCCAAAGCTCTAATTCATCTACACTGCTGCAGAGTTCAAGGTTCACTAAGATACTCTTTGCTTATCTTTTTAAATGCACGTGATAACCAGGAAAACGGACAATAACTGTAGTGCTCATTTCTTTTTGACATGCAGTTTAGTATGGTCAAATTATTTTATATTGCCATTCTTATATTAACAAATACTGTTCTTGCCAAGGCTTGGAGTTTTTACTGATGGAGAGGCCCAGTGAATAACAAGTATCTTTTGATATTATCATGTGGTTCAACTTTGGAAACTGGCCATAAGAAATATCTTTGAAGAACTAAACACATTTTTTATATGGAAGCTCATGGATCATGTAACAGTGCTAGGGGAAAAATGCATAGTTCTGTTAGCAAAGTACAGTCTACAAATAAAGAGCCTGTTACATCCTTGATCTCTACAAAATGGAAATAAGGTTTGAATATGGCCTAAAGAAATATCTTTATTTCATTTTATTATCTAACTGCAGTGCTACTTATGAAGTTGTCCATAGGAAGTTCATAACGAAGATAACTCTATTTTCTGTCTATATTATTGAAATTGCTAAAGGCACAATAATATGTATGATTATAGTTATGTAAACACTCCATTTCTCAAATGCATCATTTATGAAGCTACAGGGGAAAAATGAAACATCTTGCCTTTGCATAGTAATCCATCCTATCAAACTTTTATTTTTTTGAGCTAAAACCAAACTTTTCTTTTAATGTGTTCTGCTCGCACTGTCATTACTGGCATTATGTATTTGACTAAAATTCTCTTACTTTCTTTCATTTCATCAGACTTTGAGCTTATGATCTAGATATGTACTGAAATGCCCCACTCTCCTTCAAAACTTTTCTTGTTGAGAAGTGGCCCTCAGGATGGAGAGGTTGCTTTGGAGACTGAAGTGTGTTTTGGTTTTGGGAAAGTAGTAAAAGCTATATATTAGTTTTCATATGAGAACTTCATATGAGAATATAGAGGCATATCTTGCTTTTCTTTTTATTTGGTGCAGATTCTTATCAACAGAACAAAGTCCAAGATAAATAAGACTTACTGTATATAAGAAGGGATGCGTTATTTATGCAGCTATTATATGTAATCAGTGTTTCTCACTCTCTCTTGTTTATTTGTAACACCAGCATATTGAAATTAGTCTTTATACATACCACAGATCTTCAGGCCAGGGGTTTTGTGCCATATCTTGAATAGCAGTAGTGATTTGGTTTACTGGTAGTGATCTGCAGAGTAAAAGCACTAGATAATATGTTTGTACTTCCTGACTTCTGCTTTGGAAAGCTGTATCGTAGGGTGTGGTGCAAAAAGCTTCTATAGCCACATGACTGTCTAGGTGAACTGAGAAGGAAAAGCTGGATGCTTGCCCATGGGTGCTCCTTCTGAGCTGTAGGCAGAACTTGTGGAGAAATTAATTTTGATATACTTTCAAAATCTTATTTTTATCTGAACTTCAATTCCATGCCCCTGACTTGTCTTTGTCATTCACAGGACTTGATGGGCTCACTCCCTGGTTCCAGCCAGGACAGCATTAATAGCGCACCAATATTGCCAGACCACTCAGCTGGGAAGAGCAACTGTCTTTATGGCATGGCAGCAGGGAGTGGGGCAGAGCCATAAAAACATTTTTGTTTCTATTTTCCTTTTCATCCCTAGTAAATAGTCCTTATCTCAACCCCACCAGTTCTATTTTGTTTCCAAGTCTCTCCCTCATCCCACTTCATGCAGAGTGAGTGAATGGCTGTGTGGTGCTGAGCTGCTGCCGGGTTAAACCACAGCAGCTGTTTTTTGGGTTTTGCCCTGAGACCTCTGCAACTTGCATTTTTCAATACTCAGCTGCATTTTCCAAGCATTAATCTGACAGTAGTATAGATGAAATATGAAAAGAAATAATTAGACTGATTTTATTAAAAGTAGATTTTTTTGTCATATAGTTCTCATTTCCTTATTTGAAAGTAGGCAATATAAAATACTCAATTTAAATAAGTATTATAATATTCAATACCGTATTAATTAAATAAATGATGTGAATATGTATCACTGTTCCAGATCATTGATACAGATCATTTGCCTTGCCATGAAGACTGATGTTTTATGTTAGCACTGTTAGTTTGTGTGATTATCAAAACATTTTCCCAAACTCAGAATTGAAACGTTGGTATTATTTCATTAAATGCAAAATTAATAGTCATTACTTTAATCTCAAAATCGGATGTTTATCCTACAACGTTTATTGGTATGTTTCTCAGATCAATGGTTTCAAATAGAAGCAAGTGATCTACAGTGGTTTTACAGTTCTTTCAAATGTTCTTTTCCTTTAGGTTTTTGGTGCAGTAAAATTCATTTACTGAATAGCAGGTTCGCATTAAAGTCTGTGTTGCCAGTGAATGTTTTTATTTATCCTGTGCTGAATTATTTTCAGCATAAAGATAAATGTAAAGTTCATATTCCATTATCAGTTTTTCAGGGTCTCTCTATTTCACCTATATACACTCTCATTCAGCTCTCTGGACTGTCTCTAGCAAGGAGAAAGCACCGGGTATGATGGTATCCAGGTTGTGTTAAACCTTGGGAATGAATGAGCTGTTTAAGCAAGACTCAGCTGAACTCTAAGGGATGGAAGTTCTTGCAAGTTTATTTCCCTAGTCTATCATCCATGTAGGGTCTTCAACATCTAGTAAGGCCTTTTTCTGGTTAGTCTGTTTTTGCCCTTTCAATACGTGGTCACTGGAGTTCAAATGAGAAGAGAGGATATCTGTAATCATTGGTTCTATGTAACAGGTTCTTACCTCCTGTCAAGTACAGATGGTCATTAATGAACATATCAGGTGCAATCAGGAATTGCAGTTTAGGAGTGCATTTTCTTATTGCATGTGATATTAAAAAAATGAGTGTGAGGTTCTACATGTGTGTTTCAGCACTTGGAATGCAACAGATTTCCTGTCTCAAAAGGCATCTTTAGAAAGAAATGAAGTGTGTGAACTGAATTTATATATAATTAAACAAACCTTTCTTTTAATTACCCTAGAATTAACAATAGTGTTTTAAGTTTAAAAAAAAGCTAAAACTCGAATCAGAGGTTTTCTACTGGGCTTGGATGTACTGCATGATCACTGAACATATATTTCCTGCCTACAAAATAAATTCACTGAGTATTTAAGCCATGGTCATCTAGCACGGTATGTAACCATGATCAAGCTGTTTATCCCAAGAATCTCATATCTCATTATCTTTTTCCTGCCACACAGAATTACAATGAAAGCGCAGTTAAAAATTACATCATTAAAACATTATGTAGAGTTGACTTAAGGCTAGCTGTACATAAGTAACTCTGAAAGTAATGCCTCCTATTGATTTCTATGGAAACTACAACAGATACAAAGAGCACAATAACATTATTTGATAGAGCAAATTCACAGCTATAAAACATTTTTACATTATAGTCACCACCATTAGCTCTGCATTTTCACCATCTATGAACAAGAGACTGCATGCTGTGCTTGTAAAAATCTGAACCAGCAAAAGTGACCCACTGTTTCACAACTGCTATGATGGTGGTGTTGCTAGGAAAATGTTGCTGACTCAGTCCATCTTTCATCGACCCAAACAGATGGAAGTCAGAAGACACCAAATTTGGACTATACAGTGGATGTGGTAGGACAGTTCAGGACACCATTTTGTCGGACTGTCCCTCTGCTGCCATAGGTCACATGGCAGCAGCATGTAACAGTATCAGCATGAAGGTTCAGCCTCCTCTGCCATACCACCAACATCCTCCTCTGAAGTCATGGGCAAACATAATAAAATAAGAGGCATTACTTTTGGAGCAACTTCTGTAGTTTGGACAGTGCCTCATATTTCAAAAATATGTAAAGGAAAACGTCTTGCTAAACATACTTGAATCTCCTGATGCCATTCTCATTTTTTTTCATGGGTGATGAGACATCAGAATATATAAAAGTTTTGATGTCTGCATTTTTAATCCCAGAAGACATGAAATCTACTGAATATGTATATTACACCAGTCTTAAAGAGTATTTACACTGTTGTGATTAGTGTATTTTAGAAGTGTTACTATGCAGTTTAAAATAAATTAACAATCTGCTCAGAATCTTCTGGTATGTAGATCAGATTCTCCAATCTGTCATTCATACTGTACATATACACATACATACACACATTTATTTACATATAGGCTTATATACCTTCAGCAACTCTTTCCTTTTGCAATTTGATCTATAATTTGTCAAACAATGTTTCTATGAGTGTTTTTATGCCATAATATCTTTTTATAGCATTTTAATACTAGCACTTTCCTTTCAAACTTCAGTTTTGAAGGCACTTCCACAAAATGTGTGAATCTCCTTATCTGCAGGGTGTCCATGCTTGTTTCTGAGAGGCTCCAAATTGGTAGCTATCAAGTTGAAAGTGTGTAGTAGCTGTCAAATCTCAGAACAGGCTGTGGGTGATCTTATCACTGATTTAGCACGCACTGGGAGCCAAAATAATACAGAATAATTGGCTGATTTTCCCCCTCTGTGTTTGATGGCTAGGAGCCTGATCCTCAAAGACAGTGTCTCAATATGGGGGATCTATAAGCATTTCCATACTCCCAGAAGTGTGTGTGCATTGGAGCTGGTCACCACACTCTTCTGTCTGCTGTCACATAGGAATGAGTCAGTGCACACTCTGGCCAAGTCTTTGGTCTGAGAAATTTGTTAATCCAGACTTGAATGAAGGCTGAGGTGAGCTTCTGGATGACAGTTGCTAATGCTAAGATTGACTGTACTTGCTCTATAATCACTGTGTGGTGTATAAGGTCTTTTCAACAAAGATTCTGCTTCCCTCATCCTGCTTCAGCAAGTGAGGAAGCAAAAGGGTGGGCAGGAGGAGAAGGCCTGAGGGGGCTGGTGGGAAGGAGAGGTGGTTGTGGGCACATCTCTATACACTCTGTGAAAGAAAGAGAAACTGAACTGGAATCTGTCAGTGTAGTGAACTCCAGATAAACTATGTGGCACACGGCAGCCCTCCAGCCTAACTTTGGAGTAACTCTGTTAAACTCAGCAGTTACATGTAGATGTTCACACTTAATTTATGCCGTCCATGAAGACTGGCTGATGTCTTCCTTTTATTTCCTCTAGCAAGCACGATGTTAATCACAAAATGAAACAATACAGATGAAGAAAAGCAGATCAGAAAGCTTTGACGGATAGTGATCTCTGCACTGCCTCTTGCCTGCTGTGTTAATCTTGGGTGATAGCTTATCAGCTGTGATAGTTCTCTGAGAGTTCTTACTACATGAGAAATGATTTGTGAAGGAACATCATTCAGTTCTTCTACAATGATATTGCTAATGAATTTAGAATCCTTCAGATTTCTATCCAGTCAACAGTTATTGACAGTGGGTCCCATTCTCTGCTGGGACAAATCATCATTCATAATTATTTATTTTGTTAAGGATTCTTCTGAGGCTCTTCTGTCTAAACAAGTATGCTTTCTGGATGTTCAGAAGATGGCCTAATTGAAGCTTACTAAACTGTGCATGAGGAATTGTGTGATACTAACTTTAGGTCACATTGTTTTAGGCCTACATCCTGCAAAGTGCAAGGTGCCTGATGGAACACAGAAAGTAGACTGTCCCTGACGGTGTGTCCTGTGATGCACAGTGCAGCCTACAAGTAGTTGTGTCTGAAGAGGGAGCGTGAGAGGGGATTCAGGTGTGGATTCACCCACTGCTTCTGCGGAGCTTAACACAATTGTACAATCCATTCCCTGGCAGGCAGTCACTTCTCATCAGGCTGAAGAGAATCTCCCTGCCTGACTAGAGTAAGCTAAGCCCATAACAACATGTAAATATTTGCCTTGTTGTTACTGCATATCTGGAGACTGGACTGTCTTCCAAGCAGAAACAAATCCCTAGTTTTTGACGAGGGGACAGAGCAGAAATTCTGCTGCTATACACAGCAGCACAAGGAAATGTCTAAAACATTCAGCAAAGCTTTTTCTTTGTTAAATCAAAGTGCACAGTGTTGACCCTGTGTAAGACCACTGTTATGCATTTTTAATAGGAGTATTGTGAGCACTTGAGAAGCTGCATAATGAATTTCAAGCATTTCACTATGTGTTTGTTCTGGTTTGTGCCCTCACGGTGAAGAGAGGGGAACAGTAAACCCTGAAAGTAATGTTAATAAGTCATAAGAAACTTCAGAATGCATGAAGTCACCTTTTTTAGAGAAAAGGTATAGTATATTCTAATTATATCACTTAATATTAGCATTTCATTTCTGTTATAGGGCTCTGAATGTCCCACAGAATTTTCTAGTGAAAACTTCTGTTCTGATTGCTAGCATAAATTAAAGATATCTGCAGAGATCATTACACTTTGAAGTATCTCCATAAATAAAGAAAAGTCAATCTTACAGTGCCATGTATCTAGGTTAAATATAATATTTATTTCCCATTCAACATTTTCATATCATCTCCAAACAAGGAACTTACGTTATTTTTTCTTAGCCATTTCACAGTAAATAGCAAAAATACCTCCTGCCCACACCCACATTTCCCTTTCCAAGCGGTGATGTGACTCAATTTCCTCATTTTTTCCTTATCAGAGGAAGGAGTATAAGCTCTGCAGAAGTAAACTTGGATTTACAGATACCTTGGAAAGCTGCTGTGCAGCCAGAATTGTATAAAGGAGCAACAGTATAAGTGACTGCCTGGCCAGTAGGTACATAAGGATGAGAGGTTATGTGTCTGATATCTTGCAGGAAGTACTGCAGTTCCTAGAAGAGGAGGATATGTGTCTCTGAAAAAACTATTCCTGCACATAATGTTCTTAAAAAAAAAAAAAAAAACAAAAAAAACACAACAGACTTTTCAGTATAAAGTATCAGTTCTTAATCCCTTTACAATAGTAAATATTGTTGAAACTTTAAATACTTAGAAGGAGTTGAAATTATTTTGACAAGTAAAGCACTTTTCTTATTAAAAGCAAAACAAAACACAAAAATCTGAATGGTTAGCAATGCTAAAGCAAGCTGAGTTGGAATTTGAAACTTGGCACTTGATGTAAATACACACTTCCTTCAGGTGTTGCAACTCTACTTACTGTGGGTAGAAACTATAAGAAATATCCCTTGGATGTTTGTAATCACACACTAGTAGGATTAGGAGATTATGATGAAGCTTCTTCCTTTGCAAATTTATATCACAGTGAAAATTTCTTTATTCCCACTGTGATGAAAATGTGATGTTTTCTTTTCTCTGGGAAAGGTGAAGGGAATGGCATCCATACTTCATGTCCAGCTTTTGTGTGTGACACTGTATTTCCTCCAAACTGTGGGGGAAAAGAGGAGAATGAACAGAGCTATACATGAGATGTGGAAGATTTAAATGAATGATAGTAGTGATTCTGAAGTGTTTTTGCAATTTTTTTAATGCTTTGGAGCATTCTATGTAATTTACCTTTTCTCTCACAACAATAACTACTTTCATTATATATCTGCTGGGAAGATAGTTTTATTATAACGCCGTCTAGGAATCTGAGTTGTGTAAACTAGGGGTTGCTTTCAATAGCTTTCAGTAGATCCCCACAGTGGGCAGTGAGGGTAAAAGTATGACTTACATTTATCCCATTCCCCTTAGTGAAACTCATTTTATGAATTTCCTTCGGTCAGTAAATAAGGCTCATCACAAGTTAATTCAGAATATTCTTTATATGAATAGAGAAAATTCAAGGGGCTAATTTTAGCACGTACAGGAGGAGACAGGAAAAGAGCAAAAACCTAGTTTCTTTTAGGGTTGCATTGTATCTTGCTTTTCCTGGAAGAAAGGACGGATGAGGAAGGTGACTTCCTGTTCTTTCAACTAAGAACTCAGTGTACTTGCAGTACATGGCCAACAGTTTGTACAAAACTTCTGTGTCACCTCCATGTTCATGTTAAAGGGAGGGGTAAGAAAGGGTTGAGATCTTGTCTCTTTCTTCAAAAGAAGTGGTTTCTGTCTGTACCCAGACCATGACATTTTACTAGGATCTCATGAGCAATGTGGCCATCCTGCGGGTAGACGAAAGGGGAGAGAAGAGCAGGGCATTGAACGTGATTCTGAGTCATGTTCTACTTTCCAGTCTCCTCCAAGGAAGCTTGGAGCTGTTTCAAGGTCTCGCTGAGCCATTAAGATTAGTAATTAAGGCCAATAAATGTTAAAGAGAACGAGAGAGAAAGTTGCTGCAGGACTGCAAACTTGGCCACATTGTTCTACCTACTGTGGATAGCCAGTTCATCTGATTCACTGCCTTTGGTATAATAGCTTAATATATGTATGTACTTTCTCTTCATCTAATTAAATTTTGCAAATACATTCATGTGCACTTTGAGTCTGTACTGGGTATAATACAGTGAATATACACAACAGTTGTGAGATTCTTCTAATTTAAAATCAATGTTCTTCAAATAGATTTAACATTGACTTTGCAGTGTTGCACAATATTACTAAAATGTGCCAATTATACATGCAAACAAATGAAAAAAAAGTGTTTACTTGTCAAGAATGCAAGTTTTGATTTTAATTTTGTCCCATGCATTCCTAAAATTTAGTACTACTGAAGCAATTTTCTCTGGATTTCGGTCAGTTAATCATTTTTTTGTTGTCTTATACTTTTGACAGTGGTTTGTATGCACTAAGTAAAAGGTAGGATGAATGGCCTATTTCTGTCTGTTTTCATTACAGTACTCTTCCTGTGCACTCCATCTTATTCTCTGTGTATGCCTACTGGGACATTAAAGATTCTGTAATTATTTCAATAAAATGAGGGTTATAGATTTTTTTGTTCCACTTAGTTGTTTGCTAATAAACCTGCCTCTGTCATGAAGTCTAACAAATTTCTTATTTAATACTGTTTTTTTTTTTTTTACATGGCATATTAGAGAACATTTTAAAAGGTCAAGATTGTACAACTTACTGTTTTCCTTTGCTATTGTAATGGTCTGAGTGGCTCCGTAACTGAAAACTCCAAAGTCATCATCATCCTTTTGAAAACATAAATATTAAAACTGTTTTATTTCTGACTTCAGAATTTGAAAGAAATTGGGACAGTATGAGATATTTCATAGTTTAATCCTTAGTATAGTTTTAACTCTGGAAAGAAGCATTCTTATATCACTGGTAAGATGTCAAAGGACCAGCATAAAATGGATAAACTGGAGCATTGCAGTAGTATGTTCTTCATATGTGTTCATAGGGTTTTCCTTGACACCAAGATCTTTGATTTGTTGTTGAAAAACGCCATTTTTAACCATTTTCATCACACTGTTTCAGCCCAGCATAGGGTGGAGAACTAGATTTTGTACAGGCTAAAGTTCTGAGGTGTGCCCTGCAAATGCTTCAGACTTGTGCCCAAACCTGAAACCCATCTCAGTAGCTCTGCCACCTCCAAAATTGACGTTGTTTTCAGGTAAAGTTCCCCGGTTCTTAAAATTATGCTTATTCTTACCTTCAAAAGTGCTCATTTCTGACAGTTCTGAGTAAATAATTATCAGGCCTCAATACTATGATTCTAAATAGCTCTTGGAAGAGACAGTGCTTTCCTGAAATCAGTTTGCTCACTGAAGAGTCATTCCAGGTATGAAATCCAGCTGTAGATTCTGCAATGGCATCAGTTTTCATGTTTCCTTCTGTAGTTGTACAGAGCTTGTCTTTGGAAGCAATTGACAGTTACTCAGCCCACGTGACTTATTTATTGTTTACTTATGGCCTGCATGAAGCATAACTGTTGTGGTTATATCAAATCTGTCAGTTGTGCAGAGCTAAGCCCTTTGTTTCTCCAGCTCCCAAACTGGACGCTGTTGCTGACTCTTTTTTGCCTGCTTTGTAGTGACAGTGTGGCAGTTGCTGTCTTAGAAGAGTGTTTTACCTTGTGTACCTATCCAGAAAGCTCTTCCTTGTCTTACTGATACTGCCCTTATAATTGACTAGCATGTATTTTTCTTTTAAGTTTGAATAAACAGAGGACCTTCTGAATTGGTCTTGTCAAAACTTTTGGAAATTGTAGTGGATTTAACACGCATCATATGCTTTGTAGTAAAAGCTGCTATTAGCTCTACTCAGTAGCTAAAGCAATTTAGCCAACTGCTCTACAGATAAATTCCATCTTTGCACTCTGGTATTTCCTGAGGCCAAATGGAGTTCTGGGACTTGACCTCAAATGAATTTTTTTCACTGCTTCTTAATGCCAAACTTCATATATCCCAGTTTCACAAATTATTAGATATCCAGTGCTAGCACATTTTAAGAAGTGTGTGTTAAGTTTCTGTTGAGGATTGAAGTCTTCCCATGCTGCCTCAACTCTTTGATGTTTCCCAACAAAACTATATAAGCTTCTGCTCTAGTTAGCACTCACTCATCCAGATCAACAGTAGTTCTGTGAAGGTAAAGGCACACTGCATATAAGAAAAAAAAAAAAAAAAAGGCAACAAGAACCATAGAATCATGAAATTATCTAGGTTGGAAAGACCTTCAAGATTATCAGATCCAACCATCAACCTTGCTTACCAAGTTCCATCACTAAACCATGTCCCTTAGTGTCAGATCCACATACCTTTTAAACACCTCCATGGATAAAGACTCCATCACTTTCCTCACCACTCCTTCCATGAAGAAGTTCTTCCTGATATCCAGTCTAAACCTCTCCTGGCACAACTTCAGATTGTTTCCTCACATGCTATCACTTGTGATCACCCTTCTTGCTGCAACCTCTTTTGAGGTAGTTGTAGTGATCAATGAGATCTCCCCTCAGCCTTCTGCAGATTAAATAACCTCTGTTCCTTCAACCATTACTCATATGTCTCATGTTCTATCCCTTCACCAGCTTTGTTGCTCTTCTCTGCACATACTCAGACAACTCAATGTACTAACTGTAGGGAGGGATCTAGAATTGACCACAGTATTTGAGTTGTGATCTCGCCAGTGTCCCCATTGTACAAGGGAACAATCACTTCCCTGGTCCTGCTGGCCATGCTATTTCTAATGGAGGCCAGGATGCCATTGATCTTCTTGGCCACCTGGACACACTGCTGGCTTGCATTCAGAACCAAAGATCTAGGATATTAACTCATGAAGAAGGGTGATGATAGCCACTCTCACATTGTAAAAAGAATTGTGATAAGATGCTGGAACAAGATACATAGAAATATTGCAGTAACTCCCTCACTGGAGGGTTTTTCTTTAGGAACAGATTTGGTACTAAGCTGTTGGGAACTGCACACATGTACTTAGCTGGGTGTCAGTGAAAGAGATTAGAGATCACTTGAGACCTGCATTGCCATTACACTTATGAGAAAATAGTTAAAGGACTGGGGTATTATGAGTAGTCTTATATTTACCTCCCCCACGATAATGTAGGCATATAATCAGACACATAAAAGGCTCATTGATACCCCTCTACGCACACTCACAGAGTGAGGGCATCAGAGCATTTTAGGATGAACCTCTGCTGGATAATAGCAGGGATATTAAGAGCCCTCCAAAGATATGAATTGCAACTTTGGCTTTCTAACTGTCTGAGGTTTCGTTTACCTGACAAAACTCCTGTTGTCTTAAATTTGTGTCGCTCAGCAAGCAGTGCAGATGAGATGATACGTATAATCCTGGATAGCATATCATCTTCTGGTGGTATTTTTTAAAAATCTTTGACCTAGACAGATTTTAAGGTTTATGAGGTGCTAGGCTGATATGTAGACCAACCTTATGCAAAAAAAAAAAAAAAAGAAAAAAAGAAAAAAAAAAAAAAAAGGCCAAACTGTCATACTGAGTAACTTCTTCATCAGAACTTCTGCTTTGTTTCTATAGTCTTAATTTAAGGATTCAATTTATGGAAAACATTTCATGTTTGTACATAGGTGGCTTCTGTGGGAAATTATTCTCAGTCAAATATGTATGCCTTCTGTTTGGCATGAATTACCTGTTTTAAATTTTAAACATCTTTAATACTAAAGAACTCAGCAGTATAACAAATTTCTTTCCTTGAATTCATATTTACAGTTTGTGTTCAGAGCTTCTCATAACCTTAATGTCCTTTTTCATTCATTTTGCCCTGAATGTTTCTTCATTCTTCAGGATATTAGTTGAAGTGCAGCCATGCCAGAATTGGACCTGATATTCCAGTACTGGGCTAACTAGTAACTTACTGCAGAACTGCTGCTATTCTTTACTCCCCTGTTTATAGTAGGATACTCCCTTGTTCTTACCTACATCATTCCTATCTATGTTACTCTCACAGTTCATGTGCATCATTGTCGGTTTCCAGCTTGACATCTTTCATTTATGAAGGCAGTCTTTACAAAACTCTGTTCAAATGCAGTTCAAATGAGTCCACTTCCAATACCTCATTCATTTACTAGTTAAGGCTTCATGAGCTCTTTGCATTTCTTTCAAATTTTTCTAGGTGAGGGTCAGAGATTCTGCCTATCTTTGAGTTGAGAATGTCATGCCAAGAAGAATTTATTTGATATTTTTCCATTAGCAATTTTTTCATGTGTCAGTTACCTAGTTACCTGGGTATTGCTTTTTATTATGGATTACGTTGAGTTCATACGCTATTTTAACACAAGTGAACTGAAATCTAAAGAATAAGAGAAGTACAACCATATTATCTCATTTCAGCTATTTTTGCTATCCAGGCTTGTGATATCATGATAAAATAAGGATTTTTTTTAGTAGATTCTTTATGCGTAAAATAATTTTCAATGCCACTACTTCACCTGCCTTTTTAGTATTTATTATTATGTCATTTAACAGCCTTTGATAAATCCAGATTCAGGCTAAGATGATTCTTGTCTGCCTTTATTCTATTTATGTTCTTAATATATGGATACATTATGGTTTTTATACCCAATTCACTTGAGTTTCTCCAGTAATTCAAGGTTTATAAAAAAGTAAATCAGGGGAGGACATCAAGATTTCTGAGCCTATTCCTTCTGAAACTTTCAGTAAAAGTTCTCTGATCCAGTCAGTTTATTGTGTTTAAGCTGTTTAGTAACCTACGTAGTTAGAAAGGAACTCAAGAGTATTTGGTTCTCACTGCAAATAATGAATATATCACCTTTCCTCTTTCTTAAACATGTATGAGATTTTGTATCATGACGGATAATCTCGTTGTCAATTTTTGAGACTTGAGCTGTGTGATTGCCCAGATTTCATTGGTTCATGACCCTAAATATACTGGAAATTTTGTTTTCTGCTGTCTTCCGTACTCAGTAGTCTACGTTTCTAAACCATTGATTTGCACTTCTACAAGTCCACGTTTTCCTTTTGCCATATTTGAAAGAGAAAATACTCAAGCTATTTTTCTTCTCAGCTAGGATATTATAGCCCCAAACCCTCTTCTTTAATGACTACAAGATTATGTGTTTTTTTTTTCTAATCTGATTTTGAATATTCTTTTACATTAGAATATCTACTTTGCTCAGTTTTGTTTCTGATTCTCTTTGAAATTATTTGGGAACATGGATATACGTGTGATATATACATATATGTAACACTGCTTTCACATTGCGATTGAAATTCATTTGTAACTGTTACAGGCAATCACCAGTTTTAGGCAATGATCAATTTGTCTTTCTATCACACGAAGGCCTAGTATGTGATGATTTTAAGTCATTTGCTTTACTTTTTATGTTGGTAACAATGTGTAGTTTTAAGACATTTAAAAATAATGTATCAGTAACATCAGAGGTTTTCTACACGTTTGTACATGTTTCTAAGTAATTTTTAGAGTCTCACTCCTTCTATTTTCTCATCTGTGTTGGAAGCCATGAAAGATCTGATACTGTTCTCAATCAGATACAACTGTCCTGAATTATCCTGTAAGTCTAAAGTATGTAAATTATATCTTTAATGTGGAGTCTCATATTCTTTCTCCTCTTCGTTGTCTTTCATATTTAGGTTTTACTGGTAAGTTTTAGTCAAGTGAATCATCATGCCAGGTTTCAGTCCTACCAATTCATGTCAAATTTCTTTATATCAGCATAGAAGTGTAATCTGTAATTCCTGTTTGGTGCTCACAGAAGAATTTATAGGTCTCTTTAGTTTTGTTTATTTGTTTGCAAAGATGTTATTGTTTACACTTCATGGCTATGTATTAAATAGTCCTTTTTCACTGCTGTTTAAGCTCTTGAGACTCTTGTTTTCAGGTGCAAGCAGAATTACTTGGAAAAATCAGAACCATAGAAGCTCGGTCATGAGAACAAAACAGTTTTTTAGAGGTTTTTTTTTTCTTTCTTTTCTTTTTTCTTTTTTGGTTTAGCTTGTGGTTGTTATGTAATGAAGAATATGTACAGACTTTCTTTCTCATCTCTTCTCTTTGCTTAAAACAGATCAAGGTAAACAGTTGAAGCTGAAGGAAACCAACTGTTTTTCCATTCACCTTATTATTGAGCTGTGGTTAAAAGAACTTCCTTTTTGGTACTATCAAAAGATCTCAACTTAAACTTCAGTTAAACATGGAGTAGAAACAATCTCTCTCAGGGATGGGAAAATACACAGACACACTTACTTTTGCTTAATGAAAGGCTGAAAAGTGTTGTGTTAATTGTAATTTGAAATTTTCCCTCTACACTTTGTCATATGCACGACAGAAAATAGAAATATTTATTTTCATTCTTTGTGATTAAACGTTGGACTTTTGATCTTATGAAATGCTTTACATCACTGGTAATCACAGTGTGTAATTTTAGCAATAGTGGCATAAAATAGAAATACTAAAGGAACTGAAAAAAGGGAGTATTTTAGAAACATGAAGTGTGAAGCCCTGCCCAGTTTAGTTGATAACAAAACTTCTGTTAACTTTACCAAGGCCAAAATTTCACACAAAGATTTTAACCAAACAAGAAAGCACAGCTAGCACTGTATTTCTGGGTGATTGTTTCATGCCTCAGGAAGTATTACAAGGCACGAAACTAAAGGATGCATGAATTTAACCACCTGAGAAATGTAATAACCACCCGGGGGTGGGGAGGGCTGACTTCTGTTACAAAACTGATTTTTTAATATTTTTTTTTTCCCCTAAACCTAACACCCATCTGCTGAGAAATATGGAGACGGAAAGGACTTCACATAAATAATAGATTTTGTGCTTAGAGTTGCAAAGCTATTTCAGAATGAAGGAGAGGCACTGGACAAAGTAGAAGAGGTGGAAGAGTGGGATCTGAGCCACAGGTCCTCTTTTTCTAGGTGCAGAACCACCTCTGTTCTAGTCAGTCTTTGGCATTGTTAATTTTGGGGATTTTTTATTTCATTTATTTTACTTTAAGTTTTATATTATTTTATTTTATATTTTCTGAGTGCAGCTTAAACAGGGAAGGATGAAAGCCCTTTTCTTCCTTCCTCCTGTCTCCATTCTGAGGATCTTCAAGTAAGTGATTTCAGCAGTTAGTTTGAAATTATGTTCTGCTCTCAGCCGTGCCTAATTTCAGGCATTTATTGAGACGAGACTGGGAGCTGATGTGTCACGGACCCCTTTTTTCTTGGTAGATCAAGACTCACATTTGGAGAGTATCTGGAGTAGATGGTGCAAGGGAGGCCCACACTGATTGCAAGGGGAGCTTGTGGTTATTGGGCTCTTACCTCAGTAAGGTATCTAACGTTCATGGTGACAAAAATAGGCACAGGATGCACAGGACGCACACTTTCATTCTGACCACTGGAGTTCATTTGTATAGCTTAGCTGCCAGTATCAACAGGCAGTGGTGTGTGCAGAGAGCATGCCATTATTCTGACTTGGTGCCTCCAAATGTACTCATGGCTGTGTCATTTTCTTGTCAGGTTCGAGTACTACATTTGTAGAACATCTTCTGCAACTGCTCCATCATATGGTTTTAAGAGCCATATTTTGCACTGTGCTTCAATATATACAATTCTTTCGTTGAGGGAAAAAAAAGCTCCACATTAGTTCAGCAACAGCAATAAGCAGATGCTTAATTTTGAGATGTGCTTGTTTTATCATTATTCAAGAAAGGCTTACATAATATGCGTAATATGCAGTATTTAATATCTGTAAGTGCTTTCTTGAATAGAGACATTTTATGTACATGCTTAACAATAAGTACTCAAATGTTTGGAAGTGTTTTATACATATATACACATATACTTAATTTTTGCTCTGTGAGCAGCTCTGTGGAGGGCACATAACTGTTTACAGATGTAAAGTCAAGCACGTGAACAAAGGATTTCAGGTTTAGGGTTTAATGTAAAAATACAAATTGAAGTCTATATTAAATTACTTTTCTTCACATTATACTAACTGGTTTGTATGTGTTCGCTACTATGAATGTATCTGCAGCTATAATTATAGTTTCTTACTCAGCGTTCATCAACAGTGATCCTGGCATGTTCATTTGCCACTTGGTAGTCTTTGTTCATAAAAATGTTGCAAAAAAATAGTTGATCAAAATAATAACGCCGAGTGCATAACTCCTAATATATTCTCTACAAAAGAGTTTTGGCTTTTTTGTTTTTACACTTGTTTTGCTATTTGTTATTTGTTGTTTTTTTTCTAGCACAGAATAACAGCTTTCCTGTTTGTCAAAGAGCAGTCCAAGACAAGCATGTTTGGTTGTTATGGTTTTATTACATCAACCTAGACTAGTTGTAGAACTGTCTCTCTATTTTTATGCAGATTTCCTCTGATTTCTGCTTTCCTGCTCATAAACAGTCATTTTTAGAAATTACTGCTACCAAATTTCAAAATGTGTTTGTCTGGCCTATTTGAACACGGTTGTTGTTCAGTCCCAAGATGAAATGGTACAGTTTCATCAACAGCTGCCACAAACCCCAGCAAAACTAGTTTATGGATATGAATGTTATTAATTAACTAATAGACCATCAGAACGAAATAATTCTGATTAGAATATTCTCATTTTTGGAAAACAAATTGCTAAGCTGAGAAATAGGATTGCTCAGCTGTAATCAGCATTTTCAGTATCGTCCTTAGTAGTAGCACTGAGAATGTGGGGGCTGCTTTGAAGTTAAATGACTAAACCCTTTATCTCACCCTAGTTTTGGTCATGTATGTGTGTTCTGGTAATTCTCTTGTCTAAGGTCACATATATACGGCTCAGGTTTGATTACCTCATGATGTAATTTTCGATGGTACCCTAGTTTTTGTATTTCTACCCATTTTCTATGATGCATTTTTATTTTTATTTTTATTTTATTTAATAATTAGTCCACTATTGACTTCATTGGTACAGGGCAAATCCAGCCAGCAAAGAGCTGCCTTCTGATATTTATCCCTTTCATTGTCATTTTTCTTTAAACATTTACATTTTATAATCATAAACATGAAATTGAAGATGGAATCAGTTCTAGAAAGATTAATTCAGCCCTGCTCGCAGCTGTGAAGACTGTGGAAATAAATATCATTTTGCAATAACGTATTCTTGACAAAGGGCATAACAAAAGAATGATTTCTATTCAGAGATAGTGGGATATTTATTTTGCATGTTGGGGGAGGGGCTGTGGTCGACTGCTTGCGACCCTGACCTAGTTTTGTAGCTGCTTATTATTCAGCTATATGTTTGAGAAATCTCTGTAATTTAATTTGGCAACCTCTTCTGCATGTCTGCACCTAGCAGTAGGTGCTCTTAATATTGGCCGTGTCCCATGCTGAATCATATTTATTTAGGAGGAAAAAAAAAAAAGCAAACAACTAATGCACTCATAACTCAGAAAGAAACTGTTAATTGTTAGCAGAGAACCGCCTGATTACAGACTGGATGTCTCGTCCAGGGCCCTGCCATAATTAGTAACCACTGTTGACATTTAGATTTAAATTGAATTTTCTTCTAATTAAACCCAGAGGGGGTTGATCCTCTCAGATGTACAGGTTAATAAAATTAGTCAGAAACTGTTAGACAGTAAACTGAATTCTCCAAGAGAGCTTTCCCAGTGTATTGTTAAGAATTCTGTAATTAATATTCAAAGGATTCATTAGATTTGGAGTTGTCCTTTTTTGTTTTGGGTTGCATCTGGGTTTGTTGCAGTTATTTCTTTAATTAGGTCTGTTTGCTTTTGATATCTACAGTAATACTAATTTCCATCATGTTTGTGCATGTGTAATTATAAGTGCTGTAACACCATTCATCCATACCATGCAACTGTTATGTGTAATAACAAGCTGCTTTTTTCCTGAGCACATTCAAAGAACAGTAATACTGAAAACTAAAAACAAGTGTGAAATGAATTGTAGGAATATAGGCCAGGATAACTGTTGTCTATTTGTCATTGTCATACAAATGTTAAAGCTGCCACAGGGTCATTTACCTCTTTATTTGCCATTGTTTTTTCTTGATCCTTCACAAGCTTTTTGTTTAAATAGGATTATCTTTCTGATGAAATCTAGATTTTTTTCTTTTTCTTTTTTTTTTTCTTTTTTTGCTTTTTGATGTACCATCAATTGAGATCTCAGGCTACGTGACATTAATCACTGTTTTTGCTTTCTTGTCCTGCATAAAGATTAAGTCAAGAGTATGAGGACTGTTAAACATGTGTGCCAGGAAATAGCAAGGGTACCAGTGGTGTGAGAAATGTAGAGTCAGAAGTGTTATAATGAGATATTTGAGCATTAAACTTGGAAAATATCAGAATTTTTGCAAAACTACTCCGTGGGAGTAAAGTTTCTCCTTCTTTATCAGAGGTCTCATAGCTGAACTCATTTGTGGTTTTTCATAGCTGACATGCTGAGGGAAATATTATTGGGCCTTGAGAACAATTTAATACCAGTACTAAATGCTTAATACTGGATTTACAAACAAAAGTGAACCATTTAATGAGCCTCAAAAATGTTATAGTTTTTGTTTAAATCAAATTCTAGGCTGCTGCAATTTAAAAACAGAGATTTTAGAGAAACACAAAATAATTAATGAAGACCGTAGAGGGAATGAGTTGCTCAAAGATACCTTGGAATTCATAAAAGTTGTTCAATACTGTTGAATTGAATTTAATCCTAAATTGAATATCATTTCTGTCCCTTTCTCCTTAATCACGTGAACCAAACAAAAAAGAGATTTATGACTTCATTTTTCTTGCTTAGTCCGACTAAAGAAATTGGATTAGGTAAAGAACGCTTCTCACTCAGAATTGACTTCAGATGGTACAAAACCACTAAAAATATATGCAACAATTCACTGCACTGGCATACAGAAGTGAGGAAATTCCTCTTTCCTGCCGTTTGTTGTACAGAAATCACAAGGAAGATCAAACCTGAAATGACTGTAAGGCCCAGAACTGCAAATTTTGGCCCATTTAGAAGTGTTGTTGGTCTAAATGAGACTTTAATAGGAACCGTTTACACGGATAACAGCTTCTGGATTCAGGTGCAGCTCTCAAGGAAACATCCAACTGAAAAGAAAAAGCAAGAAAAATAAAACAGAAAACAAACCTCCTTAGCCCAATCCAATCAGAGTCTTTACACTGGAAAGAGACTTAATATTGCTATTGATTTTTTTCACAAAAGGTGTCTATTGTGGTGATGGGCAGCAGTTCAGTTGAGATCAATAGATAATTAAACCTTCAATGAGAATACAGTCTTAACATGGATTAAACTAAACTTTTGCAGTTGCCGATTCTCATTATCATGAAAATATACCAAAAAGTCTCAAAAATGACCTGTAATCACCTCTAAGAAGCCATAAACTTGGTCATAAGATTGATAACGTAATAGCTTTGTTACATGGAAACTTAGCTTCCAGGCATGGATGAAAATATGCCAACCACAGTCCCTTTATGAGATGGGAAGTGTCTTTTATAGTCCCTAGTAAGCTTAGATTTTTTCCCTGATGATCAAATAGAAGCTTAACCACTGGCAGCAACACACATATGAAACTAAAATTTGTTTCTTGTATAATTTTTAGATGATGAATTAAGAATAACGGGTTTTCATAGTCTTGACAGCTGTAAATGCAAGTGAAAGCAGATGTGTGATTACTGTGCTTTTATTAAGCTATGTGCATCTCATAGATGCCAGTAGGATGTCAATAGAGAAAGGAGATAAAAAGTCAGTTACCAAAGAAGCCAATGGTGGGCCCATCAAGTTTGACAATAAATACTTCAGGTCAACTAACAGTATTTCTCCAGTCAGGAAATGTAGAACTGTTCATGTTTCCTAGTTTACAGATAATTCTATCATAATGCAGAATTAGTTAAGAGTAGGCAGGTTTGCCCTGCCAGTTGAATAAGAAAGGTTATTGTACACAGAGCCTGGCCAGCCAGGATAAGGACTGTAATTTGGGGTACTATGACCTGGATTAGTGTAGGGCATAGCTGACCCATTGACATGCACCTCAACCACAGAGGAGCCAAGGGTGGGTAGAGGAGTCAAGGGTGGGTTAACCCAACCAGACTGTGCAAAGCCTGAATCTTCGTCGATTTCGAGAAGAGAAATACTCTGTTTACATGGCAATATGTGATTGCATGAAGAAATGTGATGAGATGGTGCCAAAGCTTTTCTGGGAATAAAATGGGCTAGAATTGCTAAGGACAAATAGCTGAGGTTCTTTTATGAGTCTTTCATTGAAAGGCAACTTTCCCTATTGTTTCCTGTTATATGCAGATTTTTGAACCTGCTGTAGCAACATAAGGAACAAAGAGCCAGTTTTTATACCATAGCTAGGTCTTAGAGGCTGACAGTGTGACTTTTTCCTTCTTTCATTTTTGTGCAAGGTTCTAACAGATGGATAATTAAAAAAGTATTCACTACATAAACTTGTTAGACATAGGACTGTTGTCAAAATCAGTTTTTGTTTCAGATACCATTTTAGATACTTCTGAAGGAAGTTTTTTACTAATTTGCTTTTCTGGAAAGTACACCACAACTGCTACATAAACATAAACATAAAATCCAAACCTCCTTCAGTTTATCAGTTTCAGTCACAAAAATACATTCTATGAGTGCTGCTCTGAAAGTAATGCCTCCTGTTTTATTATGTTGGCCCATGATATCTGATGGAATAGCAGTAGAGGCTGAACCTTCCCCACCAATATTCCATTCCATTTTGTTGCTGTGCAACAGATGGCAGTAGAGGGGCAGTCTGACAAAATGATGTCTGACATGGAAGTGCCAATGAAGCAAAGGAGTGTCACTGAATTCCTCCATGAGGAGAAAGATGCACCTACTGATATTAATTGACAATTGCTGAATTGCACCTTTGCTGGTGCAGAATTTTAAGCGGTATGCAGGCTCCTGTTCATAGCTGGTGAAAATGCAAAGCTGATGGTGGTGACTATGTTGAAAAACAGTATTTTGTAGCTGTGAATTTGCTCTATCAAATAGTGTTATTGTGCTCCTTGTATCTCTTGTTGTTTCCGTGGAAATCAATAGGAGGCATTACTTTCAGAGCAGTCTATGTAAATAATCTGCCCATGGATTTTTATTGTGAAAAAAATAATCAGTTCTGTCCGTATTCTTTATCATCCAAATAAGAGGATAAAAAATTTAGAAGAAATGCCGAAGTCACTGAAATTCATTTTTGAGTTGCAATTAGTCTGCTAATAATGCTTCTTAGGGTGAATAGCGCCTGTGTTAATGCTTATATTGTGAACTGGCGAAGAACAGGCATTATATTGCATACTCACTCTTCTATTTCAGATATAAGTTTTCTGTTCCCCAGGTGCTCCCAGTCAGCTAATATTTTCTATGTCAGGTAAAATATTTCCACAACTGCAGATTTTTGCATGGAAACCGAGGAACGTATTCTATATTTACTCTTTGTGTAAAGCTTTCATTTATGTCAGTGGGAGTTCAGTGCATAGCATGAGGACTGTATATTCCTCTAAGTTCTTGTAAGAAACATCTCCTTTTATACACTAATAGATTTGTCACATAGTAATTTGTTTTTTCAGTTATATGATAGTTCTACCAATGCAGCAACAAAATGGAAATAATAAAGATAACCTGTAATGCTAGATAAATTACATTTGATATACCTTTTGCTTTTTATCCTCAATTTCCCATCACCTGTACATGATGGCTCACTGTTCAGCCTTTATTTTGTCATTGAACAAATTACTTGTGCGAGTAAGCACATTGGCTGCAATAGGATTACTTGCATCAGTTAGCTTTCACGGGCAGGAGAGGGCTGCCCAGTGTAGCTGTTGGCCTTTTGTCACAAGGCGCCGAGTTCTCCTAATGAAGGCGATGGGGAGATTTTCCTCAATAATTGGACTCCACAGTTCATGCCGGAGAAAAAGCATCAAGTATCTTCATTCCGTTTTTTGCCGTAATACAACTGCGTTCCCTCTCCCAAATAAATTTTTGTCCAAAACTAGCTGCAAATGGAGCAGCGTATAGCAGAATTTCTCTTTCACTTTGCAAACAGGAGACTTTGCCATAAAAAATAAGTTTGCAAACAATGAAGGGCTCAGTAATGAGAAGTACCTTTGCCTCACTCTGTACAAATTGAGAGAAAAAATGTAATGTTGCAGATTAGGAGGAACTGTGGAAGCCTGTGACACTGCAGGATTTATTTTTGTAACCTAAGCAGGTGCATTCTTTGATGTTTTTTCTGCCTTTTCACAGCACCCATGGAAGATACTTACCAATGTGATACAGTCTGAAACATCTAACATATTGAGTTTGGAAATTCTTGGAAATTGTTGGAGCAGAGCTATAAAATCTATTAAATTTCTCCATCTAGGAAAACTTTCTGGAACTAGTAAGTGGAAAAAAAAAAACATAGACATTTTACATTAAGAATGACAGAGAGTTTTTCACACAGTGGGTGGTGACACACTGGAACAGGTTGTCCAAGGAGGCTGTGGATGCCCCATCCCTGGAGGCATTCAAGGCCAGGCTGGATGTGGCTCTGGGCAGCCTGGTCAAGTAGTTGGCTACCCGGCACATAGCAGGGGGGTTGAAACTCGATGATCATTGTGGTCCTTTTCAACCCAGGCCGTTCTATGATTCTATGATTCTATGAATGACACTGGGACTGTCCCTCATGAGAGAGGTTGATTAATATGCATCTGTGACATCCTGTCAACTATAGAAGCAAACATCCAGACATACGGTATTTTTTTCCAATGAAAGTAAAAGAAATTTTACAGCACTCATACCAGTTCTGATAATGCTAATATTAGCATTCAAACACTTTCAATATCTGATAGCAAAGTGTAAGACATCTCTTTAGTCTTAGCAGGTAAACGCTGATGTAAAGTTCATACGGAGGGGTGATGTGTTTTTTTTAAACATGCTGTATGAGATTATCTTTCAGAAAAGCTCATCATTCAATAGGTTAATGCATATTTTGAGGTATAGCCCTGTGCTATTTTACAGTTATAAACTGAATGGTGCTTTCTCTGCTTTATAGTCATAATGTGTGTCTGGGGATTGCATATTTTGAACTTGTTGAATGTTCCCCATTTTTACTGAGTTTTGGTGAGAACTGACACTTTGCATGTGCTCAAGAAGCATTCAACAGAGGAGCAGTTGGAAAGAAAAGAGACACTTCAGTGGAGAGAGATAAGATCTGCTTATCTGCTTTTATGTGCATGCATGCGCACACAAACGCCTTCATTTCCTTTCTGGTTATGTATGTGTATGTGCACATGCACATGGCAAATCAAGATTTTATGTGGAAATGTGTGAAAAAACGTTGCTTTTCTCATCTTGCTATGAGTTAGACCATATGACTTTGTAGCAGAGTTGGAAAGAATGTACGGTGCAAGTGTCTGAAATCTGATTTAGCTTTCTAGGCTTCTTGGCTGACAGCACACTGTATTTTGGGAATGTACATTCAAGTATTTAGTAAGAAAGATGTGCTAAATGGGACAAGTTGTGGATGACACTGCAACCGAGGTTTGTGAAGTATATATGTGAGGTCTGGGACTTATAAAACCTATGCACCATGCAGAAGGGACAGGCACACTGTTTATGTCTCTTCAGTAGCTCAGGTCACAGAGCAGACTACTGTAGGGGCACTCCCTGTGGGAGCCCTTGGATTGCTGCTTCACTTCCTTGAGAGCAGCCCTGCTAAGGAGGACTTAGAGGTCCTGTAGATTAAAAACCTTAAAGGAGCCAGCAGCATGCACTTGCAGCCCAGAAGGCCAACCATATCCTGGGCTGCATCAATAGAGGGGTGGCCAGCAGGGAGAGGGAGGTGACTGTCCCCCTCTATTCTGCCCTCATGAGGCCCCAGCTGGACTATTGCATCCAGGCCTGGGGCCCTCAGGACAAGAAAGATTTAGACCTGTTGGAGCAGGTTCAGATGAAGGCCATAAAGATGATCAGAGGGCTGGAGCACCTCTCCTATGAAGACGGGCTGAGGGAGCTGGGCTTGTTCAGCCTAGAAAAGAGAAGCCTCCTGGAAGACTTCATTGCAGCCTTCCTGTGCTTAAAGGGAGCATATAAACAGGAGCAAAATCGACTTTTTACAGGACTAGAGAATGATAGATCAAGAGGGAACAGTTTTAAAATAAAAGAGGGAAGATTTAGATTAGATTTAGGATGTTGAGGAAATTTTTCTCTGAGAGGGAGGTGAGGCAGTGGCACAGGCTGCCCAGAGGGGTTGTGGGTGCCACATCCCTGGATATGCTCAAGGCCAGGCTGGATGGGGCCCTGGGCAGCTAAGCTGGGGTGCCAGCACTGCTCACAGCAAGGGGATGGAACTGAATGATCTCTGTGGTACATTCCAGCTCAAGCCATTCTATGATTCTATAACAGGGAGACAGTCAGTGAGCAGCGTGCATGGCAGTGTATGCAGGCAGTACTTTGCTTTAGTGTATAGGAGTTTGCTCTCAGATACTGATCACTGTTGCAGCAGAATGTGTCCTATGGTCACTGATACATAGTTTTAAGCATAAATATTACATCGGGCCACAAAACACAGTGACTGTCCCTGGGGTCAGTTACAAACCTCTCTCCTCACACTGGTATTTGTGGCTGCACACACAGGCACACAGCCCTGCTGTGCTGCACCGGGCCTATGTTGGGGAGGGAGCACTCCTGAAGTGAGCCATTGATGCTTTTTCTGTCATATCACAGGGGTACCTATTGGACATGTAACAAGGCAAATTGCTGGTTTGGGATCATTTCCCCACTCTGTTAGAGGTACTTAAACCTGTCTGGTAACTGAGAGGTGATGTTTACACTTACAATATGGCTTAAGGAAGTAACATTCAGTAATAGTCTATTACAGAGGAATAGAGGATGACAAAACCTCTCCTAACGTTTGTATGAGACTCACAACGGGATCAAAGCATTTAGATGATTTAGGAACTGGTTGTCGATGGAAAACTGTTAACTAAGTCAATAATGAAACTTTACTATAATAGGATCATTTTTTTCAGGGAAAGTATGAGGAAGGGGGCTTCTTTGATGCTTTTGGTGACTGTGCTGGTGACATCAGTCCCAGGATGTCAGTTAGTTTAATGGTGAGATATGGATTGGTCTTAAGCAAGAGCTTGCACGCTGGTCTTTGAGTGCAAGAGAAGTATCTTTCCCAGCAAAATGCATATTCTCAGAGAACTTCACAAGTCTTGCAGTGAAATAAAACAAAATTGAAGGGAGTGTGATTTTATTGTGAAGTAGGTTAGGAAAATTTTGCAGCCTGTATAGGGAAAGCTATTTTCTGCTCATCCTGCACTTTGATCCTTTTACACATGACTCTGTCTTGCTCTCTGCTCACTAGCAGTTAGCCATGTGCTAAGATTATTGCATTGCGTGTCGTGCTGATGTGTCTATTCCTTACATTTTCACTAGCCATATAAATGTTTTATTTCTACCATGGGTTTAATACTAGTAGTTAAGGTAGTTTGCCTGCATGGGCCTTATCATGCAAAAAAAAAAAAAAAAAAAAAAAAAAAAAAAAAAAAAAAAAAAGCTTTTGTCGCTCTGAAAGTAATGCCTCCTATTTATTTCCATAGAAAGTACAAGTGTCAGTGGGTGCCATTTTTTCCACATGGAGGAATTCAATGACATATCTTTGCTTTGTATGTTCTTCCATATCAGATGCCGTTCTATCAGACTGCCCCTCTGCTGTCATCTGTCGCACAGCAACAAAATGGAATGGGATATTGGGGGGAAGGTTCAACCTCTACTGCCATACCACCAACATCCACCTCTGCCTTTGTGGGCCGACATAATTACATAGGAGGCATTACTTTCAGAGGGTCCCTCGTAATTAAATTGACAAAGGAGCTATAAGGTGCAGTTTTCATTTATTTCAAGGAAGGACTATGATATTTGATACTGCCTCCTGTGGTGAGGAATGATGAATGGGAGAAAAATACCTAGTACACTGATATCGGTGTAGACAAATGTGTATATAAGTACTTCATTAGTGTGAAGGCACATATGACAATATTGAATATTTTGAAGCCATTAAATGTAAGTCATGTCATTTTTCTTGTATTTTCGCAATTTAAAATAACTGATTTAAGTCCTCAGAGTCTCCACAAAACACTGCACTGCAGAGGGTGGGTTTGGGAGAGCACTTAAAGTCAGTGCAGTGAGGAGGAAAAAGATAAAGCTGGAGAAAATTGCTGTTGACTGGAATCAAACTACACTAGTTGCTTACAATTGATTGTGTGTTGTTCAACCACAAAGATAAATTAGAACATAGAATACTGCAATAGAAAAGTGGTTTAGATGTCATAGAGACAGTATGACTATTTTTATCTCTCAGTTGTAAACCATAGCTTACAGTGGCTGAAATGACATTGAACTGTTTTTCTCTTTGATGATTTACAGCCTGCGTAGTGCATTTGTAGGAGCAGATGTCACGTTTTATGCATTTGAAAGTGTCAACACTGATGACTTATGTCTGAAGATTCTGTGCATGAATCAATAGAATGTAGTGATTTCCATTTCTTAAAAGAGTTTTTTTCCGACATAATAAAAAACGCATAGTGAATTTTGGTCATTATAAAGCTACTCTTGAACTCATTTTTTTTTTGCCTTGCATTTTACAGTTGCAGTAGATTGTTATTTTGCAAAATCCACTTCCATTCTCACCCCATGAGCGCAAATAGCTATAGGTAAACTGTCTTCTCTTTTACTTAACCTGTTTAATTTGGAAAGTGTATAACATACTTCATTCTCTTTTCAAAAATGAAGGATCAAAAAACTAAGATGAGTTGATAAAAGAAAATGCACCAAGGTTATCATATTAAGAAATATGCCAAGTGAATCCAGACAGATCTCATCCCCCCCCAACCTTGTCCCATGTTTCAGAATGATTTTGTCTGAAAAATTTTGGGAAAAGCGCCTGTCACGACCCATTAAAACACAAAGTCAAATTTGCATTTAAATGGAAATTGTATCAATCATTTAGAATCTGCACACCCCTAAGTTTTATTCCTTTTATTATTATTATTATTTTTTAATACAAAGCCACATTGGACATTGTTTTGCATTTGGAAAGTCTGCCAGTATAAAGAGGAATTTCTATATAAATAATAATGGACAAAAAATTAATTTTCGAATTGTGTTATTACATCCATATTAAAAACAATGTGGAGGATTTGATCTGGGCATGTGTAGGGACAGATATCCAAGTTGTCTATTTCCTATTTCCTTCCCCAGAAAACAACTATTTTTTAATATCCTGCTAATTCCTCCTATTCCATCTAGAAAAATGTAAAAAAGTAATTTGGAGTATAACAGAGCCTCAGATTCAAGAAGTTCTTTGAGCTTTTGCAGCAGGATGGATTCCTTCTTGTTGTTGTGCATCACAGCAGTAACTTCACAGTGCTTCTAACCCGGGACTGTTTCTCACTTCATGTGTATTAGAAGGGCTATTATGGACTCTGACCCAAGGGCTGGGTTCTGCACTCCACAGCCACTTGTGGGTTTCCAGGCTGTAGAGTGCTAAGGGATGCTTCTGGAATGGCAGTGTGCTTCTCTGCTCCACATACACAGAGCAAGTCTGTCTATAAAGGAGATGTTTCAAGCTCAGCTGGTGGCTTGTACCTATATTAGTTCAACAGAGAGTTGTCTTCCACAGGGAAGACAAGGGAGTAATGGAGCATGGAATTGTGATTTTGGTTTGAAAGGAAGGTGGTTAAACTGCACCAGGAATTATACTGTGATTTTAATTTGGGGAGCAAATGTGTTTGCTTTTCAGTCACTGTCACAGTGTGTACAGAAGCTATGAGTTTTCCTGATGGGTGATTACCATGTGATGTCACACTTTAATTACATGAACACATTTTTAATTCTCAACAGCAATGTGGCCATGGAATATTGGTGTAAAAAATGTTGCCTAGTATGGCAGATCAGGATAACTGATAGAGCATTTCCTCACATTTCCCTAAACCTCCCTGTTGCAATTCAGTATAACATTATTATACCGACAGCCTTACAGAAATAAAGTTACAGTAAGGATATTAAAACATCTATGCTACAGTGCACTTAATAGGTAATTACTGCCATGGAGCTCCTGTGTTCTGCTAAGTGTTTAACACATGGGTGTCCAAGCTTTTGGCTTGCCTGGGCCACATTGAGTGAAGAGGAATTGTTAGGGCCACATCTATGAACAATGCTCTGAAAGTAATGCCTCCTAGTTGTTTCCTTGGAAACTACAACCAATCCAAAGGACACAATAATGCTATTTAATAGAGCAAATTCCCAGCTGTGAAACACTCTTTTTCAACACAGTCACCACCACTAACTGCTAAGAGAGGGCTTTGAAAGACTGGTAAAGAGGCATGACCAGATTTTTAACTGCAGCTCTATACATCCCATTTGAAAATTCATAAATAACATATTTATGCCGTCTGAAAATAAAGTCACAAATAAATGAAAAAGTTGGTAATTTTTTCCAGTGATCTTGAAACCTATTGTCAAATTATCAAAGCGGAAAGCACAGCTGCATGTTTTTCACTGTTCACAGGACTGTGTTTGGCTAATGTACCAAAATTCTTTAGCTTAATTCCCAATACTTGAGTTAACAGCGAACCATTCCCTCTCCCTGTCCTGGTTTCAGCCCAGATGGGTTTCACAGTGCACCGTTCTTTGGTTGGTGCTGATGGGCCAGGCCAAGCCGGGCTGCTTCGCAGGATGAGCTGCCGCCATGATAGCCTGCATGCAGCCCACAGGTTGGACATGTCTGGTTTAACAGATTTCTGCCTGTAGGAACTTAGAGTCTCTGTGATGCTCATGACAAATGGGCAAAAATATGATACAGCTTTACACAGAAAGTGTCAAATCCCTGCAAGCAGAACATACAAATTGTTTCCTCCACTATGACATGAATTCCTCAGCCTGCCTAAGCTGTTATTAGCTAGGGCTTGATCCTGGTCAAGCTGAGCTTGCCCAAGTCCTGAAATAGGAATCATTAAGAATTATTATTTTTCTGGTTCTAGACCCCTATCTGCCAAGTTCCATGCTCTATAACACAAATACTCTTTCCTGAATTTTATATTTACCTCCAAAGAAATAACTTTATGTGGATTCACTTAATTTTCACCAAAAAAGTTTTTCTTTCATTAAAAATATGAAAAAAGAAAAAACAAAACGTGGTATATCTGGAAATGTAAATGTCATGCTCCAGTGATATTTGGAAGTTATAGCTCAGAACTTGAAGCTTTCAGACAACTTTCTGTTGTCAACAACCTTGGCACATAGTGGGAGATGTTGTCCAACTAATAAAGTCAGCTGCCATAAAGGAGTCATTAAACAGTATCCCCATTAGTTACTGGAGTGATTTTTTCCTATTAGAAATGCAAGTATTTTGCTAATAGTTGAAGTTTCCTAGAGGGAGAAGTTACAGAAAAATAGGTAGGATCACCATAGCTAGCCTTTTTGATGGCATTTATTCACTTCTCAGGGCTTGCCAGTGACACTATTCACATATAATTTAAGCAAATACCGTGGTACAGCTTTTATACCAGCTGTCAGTAATTCCGTTCCTGTAGCATATTGAAGAACATCATCAATAAATACATACTTCTTTCTCCTTGACAACTTTAGGTAGTCTGCCTTGTGGTGAGACTAACCCAATAAATGCATTCACAGCAATTGCACAAGCCGCTCAGAAATGAGGATCAAACCATTGCATGGGTCTCATTCACAGGAGCATCAAGCTTGTTCGTTAACCCAGGGAAGTGCATTGCTCATTCTGTGTAATTATTAGCAGGATGCAAATGTGTAGCACTAGCAGAAGTACCAAGATAGAGCTGTAAATGAGTTGGTGATTGAGTGAGCATGTTGAATTTAGCTGAATCATATTTAATTCCTCAGCCTCCATTTTGTTTCATGTCCAGTTTCTGCTTTCAGTGGGAAGTTTTCACGTGGTAAGAAAATATTGTTTTCAACAGAGTGCTTGTATGTTTTCATTTCACTGACTATTCATATTATTTATTTATGTTATTTATACTCTTCCAATAACAGACCTGCAAAACCTAAACCTAAGTATTTTTCAGTATATGTACTGTCTGTTAGTGTCAGATGAAATTAAACATTCGCTACAACTGATTGTTTAATCGCAATTTGTTACTTAAATGCAGTTTTTTTGTACTGACTCGTACTACAATAGCAACTGAAAATACTATAATGGTTAACAAAAAAAATTAAAATCCAGTGTCACAAATGTGTTCATAAGGAGAAGCTTTTGTCACAGTGGCAAGTGTTCCTCATCTTTTCAGTGGCACAGTCATGTGAAAAGTTTAGAACTTGTTATTTGGTGTTGAATGTATAGTGTCAAATCCAAGATTTACTCTGTATTATTGAGTCCCAACATATCAAATTGACGAAATCTTGGGGATGTGAAATAAGTTATTTACAGAGTTCTATATCTTATTAAATTTATGCATACTATTCTGTTTTTCAGCATGTTTTATTTATACAGGAGACCCACTGTCATATTGCTGTTTCTAAAACCTAACATGAAAGCCCATATTTTCATGATTCAAACAAAAAGAGTATGAAATATTTTTTAAATAATTAAGTATTTCCACCCTTACCAGCATTGTGTTTCTGCAATAAAAATCAAAAAATGAAACTGTCCATTTTCATTGCCCAAACTGTAAATATTCAGTGGAAATGAGATTTAGCTTTTTAGACATCATAAACCCACTTTAAAAATTGAATGTTGAAACTCTCCTATAATTACAACACGATACATATTTCCTGGTTTTAACCTCAAAAGATGAGAGGGTATAAGGGAAAAGTTTTCCTTGTTCTGATGATAGCACTGAGGGCAGTTGCCCAGGGTGGGCTGCAAGAAGGTACCCTAACTTTATTGCTTTAATGTAGAGCTACACTAGAACATGCAGGGTAGGGTGAGCAAATCTATGAAATGAAACAGATGGTGCTGAGCTCCAGGCTGGGTGTGCTGCATTTTGTCATGCGTTTACTTTCTGGAGAGGTGTGACTTAGTATCACCTCAAATATGACTGGTCCCGGAGACCTAACACTCATTAACAATTGCAGTACATCTGGCAGTTTTGTTTCATCCACAAGTAATCTGTTTTCTATGCTTCACAATGCCTTTATGTAGAGAAATTGCTGCGAAAATACACTTCTCATCTGAGTTAAACACCAAAGTAAACAAATCCAGAGCCAGTCTGTAGAGAAGAGCAGTGAAGATGAAGTAGGAGCTGAGTAGAACTGCATAATTAATATGTGACTTCTTTCCTTTTGCTTAAAAGCTTTGGGAGTTGCTCGTGATCCTTTTGCTGGAATTGCTGCAGACTCCCTCATATTGTCACCTGTCTTGTAATAAGACTTAACCCTGTGCTCTCCTGTGCAGCCACTGCATGGAGACCTACCTATCGGCTGCGGGACTTGCAGTGCTGCAGGCACACGAAATATTAGCTGGAGAGCAAGGGCATGGTGGTTTGTTTTGGTTTGCTTTTTTAATTGTTGCAGGCTTTTTGCTTTTTATTAATTGTCTGTGACAGTAACTAAAACTTTAATTCAGCAAGTTTTATGGTAAGCCTTTTGGAATGTCCAGAGCTTGAGTTCTAGTCATTGACATTCCAAATAAATATTTTATTAAGCATTAATTCTTCTTAGAATGTTTGTATAATTTTGTTTGTAGCTTGGGTAGCTTACACTGCAGGATCTCAAGAGAGGTGTTGTATGTGAATTGCCAAGTCACGGCCTGAACCAGTGATTGAGCACCTGGTGAAGGTACGCGGCCAGCCCTGGGAGCACAGGTGAAAGCAAGACACCTGTGCGACCAGAAGGGGTAGAGCCTGGTTCCACTCCTCCCTAAACCTTATTTAGGGGCTGGCTGCCAGAAGTGAAGGATCTCTGCTGAGAGATCCTTCTTTTTGGCGTATTTGGCAGGCCCTGGTCCTTGGAATGGGTAAGCAAATCTTTCTTTCTTTATCTGGATTGTGGCCGTTGCCCTTTTTGAGGTAGTTTAAAACTGGTTATCTGCCGTCCCCTTTCCCTATAGGTGTTTAGTGCAAAGTGATGAAAAAACTGGAACTTGCTTGCAAGTGGCAAGGAGTGTCAATGACTGTAAGTCCTTGCCATTACAAAAGCAGTAAAAATAAACAATGAAAATGTGGGGTTGCTGCTGAATCATGATTTAGTGCAGATGGATGCAGGTAAGTCTGAGTTCAGTATTACCATTTCTGTCTTCACTGCCAAATTCCTTTGAGTGTAGAGTCAGAATTCGAGGTGGAGGGGATCTACCAGGAGTAGAAGAGGATCCAGTCAGCCCTCTCTTGAGAAATTTTAACCCATACGCATCCATGGGACTGGATGAAAAACATCCTGGATGCAAAGAGAGTAGGGAGTGTTTGAGATTAACAGTATCTTGGGCTCTATCAGCAGGCCTGTAGCCAGTAGACAAGAGGATTTTATTATTGTATTTTTCTTTCTGCTCATTACAGTATGGAATAAACTTGAATAATTTGTCCTGTTTGGGGCTCCCTAAGATAAGAAAATTCAAACTGGGAACATTTGAGTAAAAGGCCACCAAGGGGGTCAGGGAGAAGTAGAAGAATTCAGTCCAGAGAAGAGATAGGTTTGAGTATCTGTAAGTATCCCCCCAGAATGTACAAGGGAGTTTCTGAGACAACAGAGCCAGGTTTTTGGCAATGGGTAGATGAGGCAATGTTTAGAAATTGGAACACAGGATGTTCTAACTGGATGTGAAGAACAGAAAATTCTCTGTGAGGATGATTATGCTCAGGCAACTGGTTACCCAGAGATACTGTAGAGTCTCCATCCTTGGAGGCTTTCAAGACTGCAAAGACTGGACTAATGAAAGTCCTGAGCAATTTGATCTGGATACAGTGTTGATTCTCCCTGTGAAAGGGAGGTTGGATAGGTGCTCTGCTGCTGTCCTTGAGCCTGAATTTGTCTGACTTTAACACAGACAAATCTGTACAGGTTCTGGGAGGCTGCCACCCACATCTCATGTTGCCAGGATTTCATGAATTTTATGTTAGTCTCAATAATTGAATAATTATATATAGTCATAGGAATTTCTGAGAGCCAGTGTGGAGGTTCATGAGACTAGCAACTAGAAAATGTAGTGGATTTAGATGTCTCTCAGATGTCTTGCTTTGACTGAGTAATCACATCAGTAGATTTCCCTAGTGAGGAGGTGAATGACAGCTAGAAATCAGAGATTTCTAGAACGTTGTTTTAAAGGAATATATTGCAACCTTACTCAGTATATGTCATAGGTAAACTACCGAATAAGTAAAATACTGAACAAATAAAATCTAATTTATTTAGTATTTTAACTATACAAGTTGTGTTTCTAAATATGGAGCTTTTAAGTGTTTCATTTTTATGTTCGCAGAAATTGTTTTCTGTTCTTTATAACTGCTAGAACTGATCGGTGAGGGTGTTCTTGGTGAACTTAGAAATCTTATGCAAAAGAGAATCTGACCATCGTTGGTCTTGAGAATGCAAAATGGCCTGCACGGGCAGCAAGCAGGGGCTGAACTGTGGAGGAGTCCTCTGTGCTCCTACTGAGATTGCCAGTGTTGTGTGTGCATTGTAAAAGGAAGTGATGAGATAAGGGAGCAAAAGTCCACTCCTTCTCAGAGGAAGGTGAACAGGAGCTGAAGTGGCTGAGACGCATATATGGAGCTATCCAGATGTAAAACGTATGTTTGATGTTAAGGTTAATACTTTAGATTCATTTGCATTGCTACAAATGTATAGTGTTACCCATGGGTCTGGCAGATGTAAGGAAACTTGTAAAGGCCCAAGCTTCGAGCTCTACACTTTTCTGATCTTTTTAGTTTTTGTTCTAACTTGACCATTGTTATTTCTCTTAAGAAAAAGTTGCAGAATGTTTGTTATTGGTTGTGATGCAGTCCAACAAAAGAGTTTTCACTGACTCTGTTATCCCTAGCAGCTCAAAAAAGTAGAGAAGTTGTTTTAATTGGTAAATTGAGTACATCTGGCATGGGAGTGAGACCAGAAAAGCATATACAACTTATGTTTCTAGTGGATATGTACATATGCGCACATGAGAGCATATGTGTATTAGTTCTATGCAGACTGTACTCTTAAAAGTTAAGGGTTTTATGATTTATGGTCAGTTCCCTCCTCAACAGCATCTGTAAGCTTTCAAATAGATTTAGTTGTACGAATCTGTGACTGGAGTGAGTGGTGGTGAAATAAGTGATCCTGCCTGAACTTGACAACGTTGAAATCTGTAATTTGAAGCCAAATATTATAAACAGAACTCATTGGAAGAGTAAATCTATTGTGATTTCTTTTCTTTATGCATTAGCCGTTACATCACAAATATTTCTCCTTCATATTCTTGACAACATAACTTCCTAGTGAATTTTACTGATTTCCTTATTCTTCAGTGTTTCATTATAAATTCTCATCTCCCAGTCATTTGAGGTTAGTTTCTAATGCTGTTCTTTTCATCTGAACAAACTGTATGTCCACAGTCAATTCTCCATGAGTATTAATTTTCTTTCTTTACAAATCTGGTTAATCTTTCTTCTGTTTGAGGCCTTATCTGACATCCATAGAAGGAAACATGGGAGTCTTTCCAATCTCTTAGCATATGCACAAGATGCAGAGATATTTTCTTCTCACTGCTGTAGCATTGAACAGATTCATGATCTAAGAGTACCCTGGTAGCATTTGGCAGCAGATTTGAAGACTTTCTGCTTAAAAAAAAAAAAGTTAAAATATTTTTGTAGATTGGATGATCCAGATCTAAAGGGCCTTGTCTGCAGTCATGCCAACAAAGTTATGCACGACAAAGTTGGAGATGACTTTTCTTCAATTTCAGCCGTTCTTCGATCTTCAAACACAAGAGATAAAGGAGCACTTAAAGCTATGTTATGCAGAATAAATTATTGGTAAGAGAAGTCAAACAGAAAGGCTCAGAGGCCATTTTGGAATCAGCTGTCAGAGGGAGTGATACCAGCTGCTTTGAAGGAGCTGTTATTATTCCTTTGTTCAGGAGACAATGCTTGACATTGACAAGTCTCTCCAGTCTTTGCTCTGACTTTAATGTTCCTCTTTCTGAGACTATACTCTAGCTGGCTGTGTTTAATTTAGGGAACACTGGTCTTACAAATCTGAAGTGAACCTGGCCTAAATCCAAGTGTTGTGTGAGGACATAAGTAAAGTGACGGAGACAGCTTATTTTGTTTCCTGAAGTGCCCATGGTATTTCATATGGAATGTCTCCATCTCTGACTGTGCTGTGCTCAAGGCAGGTTCTTGCTCCAGTGACTCCATTGCTTGTTCACCACTGTGGACTGAGGAGAAGAGGCATACCAGGAGAAAAGGTCCTAATTTCTTCTTTTGAGGGACTGCCTCACTTGCAGTTTGTATGACTGATACTGCTTTTCTTTTTATGTCTATTGTAGTCCTGCTTTTACCGGTGGCATTTTCCAGTCTGTTACCGTGTGTTGTTTTGGTTCACAACTTACATCTTAGGTTGTCTAGCTTTAACTAGCCAATCTGAGTTCTCTAATGCTACAACTGTGTTCATCTATAGTGCTTCACAGGTGATCCTAAAATTTAGCAGAATAGATACGCAGCCATTTTAAACACTGCTATCAACAAAGTAAAAAGTACTAACATTTTATTTTGCTGCTTTTTCTCACAACTTGGCATCAGACATCAAAGAGCTTTCAAAAGCTATTTAAAAATAAGTCTTCCTCAAAACACTCAAAACACAGACTGATGTTGTATCATTACATTATTTTGCTGACATTGGCATGAAGAAGTATTTAACCTAAGTCCACACAGCAAAGTTGAAAACAGAACCAAGAATGGAATTTCCAAATTTTTCACTTACTGTCCAGTAGTAATATTTATGTCTCTAGGAAGAAGGAGCTGAGGTGCATTCTAAAGCAACCAGAACCAGGTGTACAGAAAAATAATCCAACAGATCACTGGGGCTTCTGCTGAAATATTTGAAATTGTGGGGTATACAAACAGTTTTCTTCAAAATATTTGACAGTTTGGAATTCATTCCTACATTTAAAGTGCACTTACATTTATTGTGGAATATTTAAACTGCATTGGAATTATGATACATGGCAGAAGTCCAAACCAAAAGTGACCAGATGAAACCATAGCTTTCATATAATCTCTTAGTGAGGGGGTGGGGGAAAGAATCCTTATGATTTTTATTCTGAAAAAGGTTTTTTACAGTTCTTGTTTCATACCAGAACTTTGGCTCTTTTGATGTATTTTTGAAATTAACACAGATCAGAAAATTCTCAGTCACTCACTTCTACTCTTTTATGAGCAGTAAGATTTTATTATGTAAGTACATATTGTATCTGCATAGTGTAAGTGGACATTATAGAGTCCCTTTAAACTTTTTTGTTCTTTACGGTGGGTTTGTTATACAGATCATGTGTCTCCTGTAGTTGGATATTTTTGGCTGCTTTTTCTAAGGAAAGTGTTTTAAAGAAAATTTGAAGCTAATGATGTGGTGTTGTGGGGAACTCTACTACCACATTGGAAATCTGTTCTTACAAAATCAAACATATGGTAACATTGCACCATATGTTGACTTTTATATTTAGTAAATGCATAAATATGATATAACCTTTAAAAATTTCATTTTATTTTATTTTGACTGATAGGGCTCAATTTTCAAATGAAACTAAATTCTTCTAAAATGTGTCACATTATTGCATTTCCTGAGAAATCAATGGAGCTTATTAGTACAGTGTGAAAAATATTTCCTGTAATTTGTGTGCCCACACCAACTAAGCTTGAGCAGTGATGCACACAAGGAGGAATAGAGCCACTGAATGAAATGAGTACATCTAATATGTACCTCTGTAACTGTAGTTTTTTTAACAACTACGTGATGAAGATTTGGGATCTGTTGTGTGAAAGCTCAGTTTGAATGTCTGGTCTCCTTTTTTTCTGTGTTTTTTCTTTTTTAACTTCTGAGTCTACTAAATTATATTAGCATCTGCCTCATTGTTGCCCATGCTATTAATGTTTCCCCTACATGTGAGTTTTGTTTTTTCTCCTCCCTCTATAGAACTGATGGAAACAATTTGGCTGTCTCATACTAGTCCATTTCCAATGTTGTCTTCAGATTTGAAGAGTCAAATTCAATATATTCCATCTTTAACTCATCTGTCTGCAGTCTTGTGAAAGTTAGCATTCCAAGGAAATGCAGAGAATTGTGTGACCCCTATGGAGGAGTAAATCATCAAGACCATTCAAGACCAAATTCATTAAAAGTGATGGGTTACATACATCACGCAAACTAATTCTCATTCCCCATCATAAAACCTCACAATGATTCCTAACTCATTCAGTTTACTTAACTTGTGTAGTGGTTCATGCAAATATAATGCTATAGCAGATAGTGCAGTTCCTATTGTGCAGACTCCAAACATAAGCGATCCCCGTGGCTTTCTTCAGAAAATGATAAATAGATTAAAAGAGGAAACATTTCATCTCTGTTCTAACAAGCCCTTATCCCATCCTTCAGAGTATTTTTGCTTAAATGATGAGACATTTTTTTTTCAGTAGCTGTCTGTGCAACAATTTCTAAGCATCCTCCTGCTTTGAGCTTTCTTCTACCTAAAGTGTGCTCACTGCTTGACTTCTGTTTTTATCTGAACATTGGTACAAGCATGGAACATAAGAATATACTGGAGAGCACAGAGGATCAGATGGGGAGCAGAATGACTAAAAAGACACATGCAACCTTCTTGACATTTATATCTGTGCAGTAGCTAAACAGGTAACAATTAATTTGAAGAACATTTAAATATGAATACAGTGCTGTCTTACAGTTAGGCTGTAAATTATTTTAGCACCTTAGATTATTATGATTCAGTGACTGCGAATAGTTGTTTGTCTGTGTATTACAGAGTTGTAGTTTCTGAGTGAATATTCGTTATGAAGAGCATCTTTCAACATCAGTTTTCTTACAAGTGTTCACAACAATATTATTCTCTGATGTAAGTAATTCTGCATGTTCTGAGGCAACAGGGCACAGTCAGTTCTTTGGTTTCACAATACTTTCCAAGGAAGTGCTTTGCAGGGTTATTGTTGTTGCTTTGAGGACTCAGTGGTACAAATGGGTAGAAGTATGAATGATACACGAACATCAGGTCAGGCTGTAGGGGTTTTATACATCCAATTTATGGAAGCAGCAGTTTGTGCTTGCAGAAGGTGATCCTGAAAACATAACCAGTGGGGATAGATTTTTTTTTTTTGCTAGCAGAGATGGAAAATGGATGAGCTCAGTGGAATACATCGATTTCTAAATATACCTTTTCAAATCAGGGAGGTCTGTCAGTCATTAGATACACTGTACTTACCATAGTAATCCTCATCAATAGGGACAGGATGATAATCCACAGCAACTCTCAGCTGTAATTGTCATTTAATTGTAAAGATATGAAGGATTGAAATATTTGTTTCTTGGACTTGGGTAACATAAGTCTGTAACCTGCTCATGTCAAATTCTGCTTTACTTTCATTTTACTTCTGAAAACAATTATTTTTACATACCTTTGGTGAGCCACATCCACTAGCTTGAGCAGCAGAGATGGATAGCCTGAGGTTGTCCTGTGAGCTTTCATTTTATCACTGTACAGGCACAGCCTGCCAGGTAGAACCAGTGTAAGGAGGATTTCAACATCACCATCATATAGTAAGCTCCTGTCAGCATGAAGATCCTGCATGGTGATACACTCATTAAATCTGACAAAGAGCATAGATTGTGTAAATCATGCTGTTTTCATTGATTATAGTCTGAGAGTGCATTAACCCTCCTTAAGGCTCCAGAAATCACTTTCATCAATGTGAGTAGAACAAGAAAATGGTTAGTGAAGCTTTTTGTGGATTAATTCTTTGTTAGAGGATAGTGTTTTCACACATTAAAGCAATACTTAGACTTTTTTCCTTCCCCTGAGCACTTGTTTGCTATGACCCCTGAAAGGTTAATTTTCACTTATATTTTACAGGAGCATACTGACAAGAAGCTTGAAACGTACCTTGTGTTATGCTGACTATATTAATTAAAGCAGTGCTCTGGGTGCTTAGATTTTTTTTTTTTTTTGCATGTGGAAGTGAGATCCAAGTTTTGAGTTAGAGAGTAATTCCAACAATTACTTTAGCCTTATCTTTGCAAGGGTGCTATGGAAAATTGTTTACGCTTGAGTTGCTTTTTGAAACATTGCTTTTGTTCACTGTTTTTTACTTTTTCTCCAGTAGTTGGACTTTGCTGTTTTAACATTACTGCAAGAGCTTTTTTTTTTTCCCCACTGAAAAATGATACTCCCTTTCTGCTTGAGGAAATATGTGATTTACTCTATTTTTGAGCTTCAGGGCCAGTGCCTAATTTTCTTTTTATCGCATTCTTAGTTCCGTAGTAAGCAATTTCCTTTGGCTTCACTGAACAGAAATTCTTTGGAAATCATAATTATAAACTGTACATTATGACTTCCTACAGTTATTTTTAAGGAGAGAGATTATAGTGCGTAGTTTTGGACTGCTTTTATTGTCTGTGAGTTTATTAATGTTTGTATATGTAGGGACTTCAGCTGATAGACTATCAACTAGAAGAGGGCCAAACATTATATATACAAGAATTCAAAAGCAAGACATAATTGCCAAAGTCAAATTGCTAGTATACCTTAAATCACATTTTTATCACCACATACTTCACTTTAAGGAACATATTTTCGTCCAAGTTTTATATGAAACCGATCAAGGCATCTCACAGCTCTGCAAAAAATCATATATTTGGTACAGGTTATCTTACAGCAATTCACAAGTGTTTTAATTCTTAAATACTGTGCTAAAATGTTTCTTTCGAACTAGCAGTCCATGCTAATAAATACTAGATTAGATTTGCAGGCGGGGATATAATCAGTTTGTGCAGTGCCATCAACCTGTCCAGAGACTGACTACGGGAGTGGAAATCCTTCACTAGGAAGGCCTTGTGTGAGTGCTTTTGCCAGTTGCCATAGGCAGTTCTGTATAAAGATGCCCGCATCTATTCCCTGTGATCCAACCTGCTCCTTATTCCTTACATCTGCTGGGAAATGTATCACTTGAACAAAACTTTCCCTCAGGCAAGGAAATCCTTTAATACAGCGTGCAAAGCCACCCTGGTGTGTCCTCATAATCTGTACCACTGATCTTAAGGAGAAGAAGAGAAAGAAGATTTTGCTGGAGTTTCTCCATGCATCACTGATGCCATTTTCAGCTCCTCAGGGATGGAGAGCACTTGGTCCTGGATGGAGGCACTGCATACTGTATGCCACTTCTCTCCACCTCCCCTTCACGTCATGGTCTGTAACAGTTTGGATTCATCTCACAGTTTTCCAGCATGTTGGGTCAGATGTGTTTGTCCTGGAGTTCCTCTATAATGAGCAAATGAGAAAATTCTATAGGCAGCACAGCTGACCCATCATGAAAGCTTACTCCCACAGTCAGAAGTTCAGGTTTGATACCTATCATTCCTGTTTCAATCTTTTATTTCATTCTTTAGTCAAGACTTTAGGGACTTCAAGGGAACATTACTTCTCAGGTGCTGCTTCTCTTTGGATAAGACATAAAAATGTATTTTGGAAGGAACTCTATGGAGTAGAAGGACTGTTCACTGAAACTGGAGTAAAATGGCAGTGAATAGTCTTAGAATCGTAGAATATCCGGAGCTGGAAGAGACCCAAGGATCACTGAATCAGGAGCTGGACTCAACACAGGACTGCCAATAAGCCAGACTGTATGTCTGAGATGACAAGAGAGACAAGTCTTAAAGTTCCCCATCTCATTTAATTGCGGTACAACAATCATTCAGTGAAGTCATAGCAAACCTCCTCTGTTCATCCAGGTTACTTGTTCATCTAGTAAAGATATCTATAAATTGCTGAGTTTGATACTGGACTAGAATGTATTCCTGAGCAGTGTTCTTTTTTTTTTTTGCCGTAGAGGTGATTTTGCTTCGCTAGTAATTTATATTTCCACTAGTGGAGTGTTCAAGGCCTGAATCTTCTTTTGCATTTATCTTTCAAAATGGCTGCTGCAGTGAATGGGCACTGAGCATAGATTAAGGGCAGAGTCCGGTCAATATTTGCAAAGTACTTTGGAGTACTTGCGCATGAAAGGCAACACATTAGGTCAATATTATTTTTATTCCGAGTTAAATCCTGAAATCTGTACTTCAAATGTTTGCAATTTCTGAGTTAAGGAGATGTGTGTATGAAAAGATTTTACTTGGACTGGGTTTGCTTGCTTGCTTGTTGATCCCGAGTGAAGTGAAGATGTTTTTGTTTTGCTTGGCTGGGGAAAAAATAGCAACAGCCCTTCCTACCTGCAGTCTCCTTGTTTTCTAGCTGAAAAGAGCAGGCCAGCTCAGAAAATGAAAACAAATTTGAGTTTGTTGACAGTTAGTAAAGAAGGAACAACTGGTTCATGTTTTGACATTTACCAACATACAGATGCCGTTTTAGGACATACCGTTGTTGTGTAAGCCAGATGTAACAAACTGCTTTCACTCTTTCCTGGGCACTGTTGCACCTCAGCAGTGAGACCACATTACAGCTATGCCCAGCAGTGACATTACACTCTGGGGATGACTGTTTATTTGTGCAGAACCTGCATATTAAGTAGTTGATGTTAATGCTGTAGTAGCTGTCAACCAGAAAAGTGGCATCTTTTATTTTTCTCCCCCCTCCAACTACTGATTAAACAGCAAGGGCATGCATTTGTGTTCAGCTGTTGAGAGGGGAAAAAAGCCAAGTGAACCAGAGTAGAGTGGTGTTGCTGAGTCCTTCTTCACCCCTTGTTTCCACATTGCAGCTTGGGCTGGTGAGTGGAAGGGTGATGAGGAGCACTAAGAAGCACAGTGCCTTCCTCTCTTCTCCAGTCTTCTTTTCCTATATTTACATGTCTCCCTTTTTTACACTCTCTGCAGTGAGTATATCATTTATCTGTTAATAAGTTGTCTGACAAGATAGCCACTTTGTACCTAATTGTTCAGTTTATTTATGTATTATTGATGAGCCTGGTCTTGAACTCTACTTTCCTTAGAGGCTGCTTGATAAATCTGTTGGCTAATCCTATCTAAGATGCTGAATTACCTGCTGTAGCATAATACATGGCACTGCTTTTACTTTGTATTCTTAAAAGGAGCTGGTTATACTTTTCCAGTGATCTGTGTTTAACAGTAAGAAATAAAATCAGATACACAATTCACATTGCTCTCTGTGTTAACAAAAGATCTTCAGTGATGCACGGCATGAAATACTTGCTTAGCTTTTAAATCAATGTTCTGACTTTCAGATTGTAAGGGCTCATGCAGCTAAAAGAACTTCTGAACTGCAGAATCTTGATTATGTGTAGAACTATTAGATGTGTCAAAACACTTATAAAACTGTGTATTACTAATATGATCTGAATGTATTGGAAAATTAACCACATTGTGCTTTCCAAGGCAGTGGTTTCTATTGCAAATGAATGAATAAAACACCAAATTAATTTCCTATCAAAACATGAATCTGATGGCAGTGCTGTTTTTTACTCTGTTACTATTTCTGAATATTTGACTTGCAGACACTGACATAAGGGGAAGTTGGGAGCATTAAAAGAGCTGTGGAACACATGAAGAAGCAATATGAAGCAGTGACACTGTATGACTAACTACTTATGAATTCAGCTATTAAGGCTCTGGAGCCTCTGCAGAATTTTAGAGTGTCTTAATACCTGTCTTAAATGAATTGCACTAAACAGATTGTTCGTGACACTGAAAGAGACTGTGCTGAACGTGAGCCTGTTTAGTGAAAGAATGAAGGGGAAGCAAGCTGTGCATTAAGTAGAGCTTCATTTACTGGGCTAGATTAATGGATGTTCCTCTTGATGTTAGTTTTGAAATCAATTGAATTATGTCAGTTTTTGGTGGTTTTGTTACTGTTTTGGTTTTGGGTGGTCTTGTGTGGAGCCAGGAAGTGGGCGTGATGATCAGGTTCCCAGGGAGACCCAAGAGTGGACTTTCAGTATCTCAAGGGGGACTATAAGAAAGAAGGGGACAGACTCTTTATCAGGGTCTGTTAGGATAGGACAGGAGGAGATGGTTTCATACTAAAGGGGAGGTGATTTAGATGTGATATAATAAAACATTTTCTCAGAATAAGGACAGTGAGGCACTGGAACAGGTTACCCAGAGAGGCGATGGATGCCCTGTCCCTCAAGACAGCCAAGGCCAGACTGGACAGGGCCCTGGGCAGCCTGATTTAGCTGTAGGTGTTCCTGTTCATTGTAGGGAAGTTGGACCAGGTGACCTTCAGAGGTTGAACTCAAATGATTCTATGGTCCTTGTGGGTCCCTTCCAACTTGAGATACTCTGTGATACTAGCAGAGATGTCAACCACTACCCTGACAAAGGCCCCGTTTGTGAAAAAGTGTTTCATTCTGATTTGTATTCTAATTAAGGAGAAATAATCATGCATTTTGAAATAGAATCAATTAGTTCTTTGTGGGTTTTTTTTAATGTGAGGGAGAAGGAGCCAAATATGTTTCTTGGTACTGTTTATGCAGTGTTAGTGTTTCTGCTGAGGTTGTATATCTGCAAATCAGGGCATGATTTATTGATTCAATTTTCTGTATTTCTTCTTTTTCTTTTGACCTAATAATTACAGAGTTAAGATATTCTATGTTTGGGAAGCTCGCCTTAGAAATGAACTTGACCATGTGAAGAAAATGTATTGAGTATATGTAGTACAGTAATAATCTCAGGTACAACTTCTGAAGCCATGGTTTCAGTGAGTTTCTCTTTAACTTCAAAACTGCTTATATGCATTTCAGTCTTCCAAATACAGAGAACGTTTTAAAACAAAATTATTCAAGACATTTATTTCAAGTGTAATGTGCACTCATTTAATGCTTTTTTAGGCATAGCAGATTATGGTAATTTTCATCACAGATTTTATCAAGTCAGAAGGATGATGTATTAAAAATTCAGTAGCTTATACAGAGAGGTGAGAGAATATAATACAGGACTCTAAAATAATAAGGCAGATTTTCCATGATAGTGATGTTATAGAGTACTTTTGCTGATTAATAAAATGTGTAAAGAGTCTGAGTAGGCTATGAGAATGCTGAAGTTAAACAACAATTATTGTACAATTGAGTAAAACAGAAGCAGATACTATGGTGCTGTGGGAAAATGAAGCATCAAAAGCTAATAAGAAGCCATTTTTATATCATAAAAGCATAAGAACAGCTCCATCAAGCTTTAATCACGTTATATTATGTATTTATTGCAAAATTATGTCAGCTCATTAACAGTGGTTATAACAAAGATATTTATAATTATAGCATATGCAAAGTTTTGCTTCTGTTTCAGTGCACTGAATGCATAGACTGGGAATTGTAAGATTATCCTTCCAAAAGCATCCCTTCTGAGACTTAAGTGTTGTTTTGACATCAATATCACGATCCTCTTCAAAAATGCTCACAACCACTTTGCAGGGACTGGTAGTTTTGGTACCAGCTGCTTTGCTCCAAAGGAGGATGGGCAGGAGAGCATGTGCCCACCTTGTCCACAACTCTTCTCCTAGCCATAGGTGAGTAGCTGTGTCCCTCTGAGCGGTGGCAAAAAATAATTTTTTCCTAAGAAAAACTCAGGACCAGAACATCGTTTCTCTTCAAAGCTGGAAAGACCAATACTAGCAAATAAATCCTGTGAGTGAGAGTACTTAGCTAGATACTAGAGAGATTAATCAAAGTTTACATTATCAAGAGTATTAGGAAAGTTCATGGTGATGAGAAGCAATGCTGCAAGACTATCCTAAAACTACGTAGCTGTGGTACACAGTTGGTATGTAAGGGAGGAACAGAATAGGACTGTACTGGGGCTTCCCACAGTGCGTCTGCATATTTGAACTGTTGTGTTCTGGCAAAGGAGCACTTTTATTTTTGCATGTAAAAAGTGTTTAAAAGTTTTGGTTTCATCATAAGGTTCATCTTGGAGTTCTCAAGAAATGTTGTCAATTTGAAAAAGCATACAGCAATGACTTTGGCCAGAACCCTTGCAGCTGTTTTCACCATTTGTCATAGATCTACCCTAACTACCTGGCAACTTTCCACACTGACCTGTACAGGTCAAGTGAAGGTTTCAGAAGTTTCATTTACTAAGATCTGAGAAAAACCAAAGTGTATTCTAAATAGTGTTTGTAGGGAGGAAGAGGCCGATGCATACTCACAATCTGGATGAACCCTGTATTGAAACTGTGCTGAAGAAATTATCTTGGAGCAGAGAACTTGGATTTGTCTACAGATACGTTTATTTTGTACAGCATATGAGATGGTGAAAAGGACATCAGCAAGGTAGAAAGCACCTAAGAGGCTATAAATGGGGAAATGTTTGGGAGGGGAAAAAATGTCAGAAGGTAAAAGGAGTTTGAAATAGTGTGCCTGAAGAAGAGTACAGAGTATCAGGCTTAGAGTGTTCAGAGCTGTTATTAAAAAGTGGCAGTCATTCTCCAGAATGGAGAATGGATGAATGGAAGATCATAAGATAAAACAGGAACAGTGCTGAAGAGTTTGAGCCAATGGGGAGAAATGCACAGAAACACCATTGCTGGAATTGCATCCAAGGCAGCATTTGGCAATAAGCCTTCATGGACACTGAGTGAAACCTATTCTTCTGTTATTCAGAGGATGGATTTGCCTGTCCTAGGAGCTTCCTTCCAGCACTAGTATCATGGTCTCTTACTGATGTGCATGGCTTCTTGTAAAGGCAATAGGCGTGACTCTAACAATGCCAGGTCTGAGTAACTTTTGCTATCTGATTTGCTGTGAGAAATGTACAGCAGTAATAGATTCAGAACGTTCTGGTTGGGGGAAGACAGTAGCCAGCACTGAGAGGCTTGTGCTGTTACTGCAAGTAGGAAAGAGAAGGAGATAAAATATTTATTTTCTTGAAAGAGTTTTGGTAACAGGGTGGCAAGTACAACTATGTAACTATACTTTAAATCCTTACCTTCTAAACTAAAACTAAATTGAAATTTATTTGCACACATTTGCTACCTTATCAGTTATATCTACCGAATGTATACTATATGTACATATCTTCCAGTTCTGCTTCTGAGTGATACTTTGAACATTTCTAAGCATCTCTGCTTTTGAATGACCTATTTTGAAACAGAATACTCCAAACCAATTTATACTGTTAGTATTTCTCAGCTTTGCCTGTAGACTATATAGGAAAAGAATAAATCGGTGTTCCAAGCTTTGTCAAACTTTTGGATCTTTATTGAAAGTATAAACGACAACAACAACAAAAAAAAAACTCATGTTGCTTCAAATTCACTTTGAATGTGTGTGAGGCTCCTGGTGTTTACTTGATGCAGATGTAAATTTAAATGTGTAGCATTCTTCATGAAAGTAGTCTGTTCAAATTAATGAAGTTCCTGTTATACCAAAGTAACTGTGAATAGAAGTGGGATTGCCCACGTGGCTACAGTGGTAGCTATTTTGCTGAACTATGATCATTTGTCAGCCCTAAAAAACATTATAGTTGTCATGACAAGGCCTTGTCAACAGATGCCTGTGTTCTGCTAAAACCTTGCAATTAGTCATTTGTTACTATCCTCTCCAGGTCTCAATTAGCTGTACCTAATAAGATCTTACCAGACTGCTAAATAATTTTGGTTTACCAGGCATTTAAGCTGATCATGTTTGGCAAGTACTTCCATATTTTATGGCTATCCCTGTACATTTCTGAGATATTGGGTCCTATCGCATCATAAATTTGAATAAGTGCTTGGTTTTAAATAGTCTTACAGTCTCATCTGCTTTAACAGGATGTTTTTAACGCATATGCTCTAGTGACCTGCTGCATTGGTGTAGGGTGCTCAAGTCCTTAAATGATGAAGTCCTTCATATACTTTTTAAGATTATAAATGTAAGTATATAGTGGCTTTCTTTTCCTTACGGTTTTAATCATGAAGCATAGCAGTATGTGGACAAGACTTGCTACTTATCTGATGACAGTTGTTACCTTTAATTTATGTGTCAAGTCATGGGATTTTCAGAATAATGGTGGAGTTTTGTTTATGCTTTTTCTGTTGCTGTTGTAGTAGCCCATTTTATTTCTAAGTTTCTTCTGTGTAGAAGCAGATATACTTTCCCACAGGAACTATATATACCCCATTCACTCTATAAATAACATAGTGGGTCAAATTCTGTCCATTGGTCCCTGAGCACAGCTCCCACTGTAGTCATGCAAGTGAATGTTTTTGTCCTATTTGTCCAAAATTCATTTGCTAAGATCTGTGGAGTCTTCTGCCATAAAGAAGAACAGGGAGCTCTTCATGAGCATATATAAAACCTGCTTTTTTCTTTTGTCATCTGTTTGTTCTCTGCAGATCCTTCTGATTAAGCTTTTCCACTTTATTATATGATTTATCATTCGAAATGACAAGACCAAGATGACTGTCAACAAAAATGACTCAAACTCAGAATTAAGAAGAGCCCAATTGTCTTACTATCTGATTACGTTCCCATCCGAATGGCAATGGCAAAATTCCCCTCCCTGTCCAAGATGCAGGATTAGACCTTGTGAAACAGGCCAGATGTGTTGGGATTAAAAAATATGCAAGCCTACCAGGTTAAATAAATTTTCTCAGCAACTGTGGTCTGAAAAATAAAGGACTACTCTTATTAGTTATTCAAACCTTTCCACCTTATCACCCTATCTTCCCAGTGGGTGGCTACATCTATAATTTAGTGTGGATTGAGTAAAACAATAACAAAAGCATTTGCCACTTTGATCTCTATGTTTATTTAACGTGTGTTCAATATGCAAGAGATAGTTTAGCATGGGAGTCCAGACTACAGTGTGTTGTGGCTTTTTTTTTAAATTTTATTTAACACCCAAGGTTAAAAGGAGCAGGAGCCCAGCCGAGTGAGTTCAGAGTTCATCTCTGCATGTTCACTGTCTTCCATTTAAATGTACACAAAAGACTAATACAGTACCCGCTCTCTCCTGGGCTGTCTTTGATATGTTCTGCTGTGCCCGGGCTCTGCCACTCCTCCTATCAGTCTGATCCTACTTCTATTAGCCCGCTGTGCTCAGCACTGTAACCTCATTCAGCTAGCTCTCTGCATGAAGGCTAACAACTTCAAGGCTCTGTCAGGCATTGACACATGCAGGCTCCAAGCGGGAAGCTAAACACCCCCCTTCACCTCCTCTCCTGTTCCACATTAACCTCTATTAAGTGCAGGAAAAACACAAATGCTGTAGTGCCATCATTCAGGTTTTAACTACCAGTGTGTATTTAGACATTCAGCCAGTTTGCCACCTCTGAGAACATACTCAGGAAACCCTATGGTTCTTCCCCTTCCTCACAACCAGCACAATAAATAGCTCGCTTAGGGAGCACAGTGATGTAAGGTCTAGTGTAGATATTTATGACACAGATAAGAATCTGAAAGAAAACTTTGACACTGCTGCCTATACTCTTTGAAGAGACTGTATGTCTTATAAATGGAAAATAAGACAAAAATGATCTAATTTTAGGAGGATCAAGTAGGGCATTTTCAAAACACTTCCACTTTGAAAGGCAGGCTGTGGGAATGGCGTAGTGCACTGCTAGCCTGCTATCATGCTTTGATCCAAGCATTGAAGCTTACACATATCAAAGTCATTTGAGTGCTCAGGGCAGGGAGAGTTTTGTCACAGTTGTTGTTTTTTTTCTCAGTACAGATGTCTGACAGCAATTATCTAGGAAGCAGCACCCCTGCTTCCAGCTCCATGGCACACTACCTGTGCCCATCCATCTCACTGATGCCATGAGATTGGGGTATGAGCCATGGAGATTGGGGCAGATTCCTTCCCAACTCCACCTGGGAGCAGAAAGCACCTGCTGGCATCATAGCTATCTGCAGTTGTGTCTAAGCAGGGCCTCCAATCACATCGTGACTCTCTCATGAGGGGCAGATACCCCTGGAAGATGACACTTACCATGCAAAAAAGTAAATGGTGTGTCCAAGGCAGCAGGGTGTTTCTTCTGTCACAAGAATAGCAGATGACAATATGCTTAGCCTGCAGGTCAACGTACTTGAATTAGTTAAATGTATCCTACCCAGCATTCATAGTTTAGACAATACATAAGAGAATGGAAACATAGGATTCATAAAGGATTTTCCTAATACTTCACTCTTGAAAGCCAATTAATTAAAATGAATAAAGATAATAGTCTTGGGACACATCAGTTCTTCTCTACAGCTTTGCACGTCAAACTTCCTGTGACCTGGAGGGCCCTTAGTGTTGTAGGTGGGACAGGGCTTCTCCATGTCCTTCCAGCCTGCAGTGATTGACCTGCCTTGGGCTGTACAGGCACATCCAGCTCTGCAAAGTGGTTTAATTTCTCTTTGTCATGGTGCTGCATTCAGGCGTTTTCACCTGATCTCACAATCCTCCAATAATCTCCTCTTTCAAAAAACATTCCTGGAAGGAGGGAGGGAAGACAGCAGAACAGGGACAATCAAAGTCAATAGTACTAGATTGTTTTTTGACAGTTTTCTTGTGATACTCCTTCAGCACGGTGTCAAGCCTCTTTCCTGGAAAGGTTGCCTGTCTGGAATACATTAGTGTAACCTGTCTTGGGCAAATTTAAACATGTGTTCAGTACAGAATACAAAATGGAGTTCAGGGGACAAAACAGTTTAAATTTAATACAGATATACCACTCTCCTAAACTGTGTGGAAAAAGAGGTTTTCCATCATGCAACGCTGTTTACGGACCATCTCTGTTTTTATGTTTGATAGTTTATAACAAGATCAGCTGTTTCTTTAGTGTAGTCATTTGTTGATTTATGTTGCATCCCATCATTATTTTTGTCTCATTTCAGTATCTCTAAGTAAAATAAAACATCATTTTGTTTGTCATTGAGCCACCTGTGACATCTACTCTTGTTGTTTGGTTTAAAATGTACAAAATTACTGAGTTTTAAAGCTTTTTCAGGATTAGTGGCTTCTAGATAATATTAGTTACAAATGGTATCTATAAGCTGTAAGCACTAAAATCACTAAATCACTAGAAATGAATAATCTTTTTCTACAGTGTTCTTCTGATCTTTTTTTAAAATATAATAACAAATTGCGTTGGAGGTCCATTAAAGCAAGGTGAGCTATAGTTAAGGGTTTTGCTGAAGTTGAAAATTAAATCTAGTTTCCAGTTCCAATCTAGGGTGGTAGAAATTTGTATTCAGATTACAATTAATAGCGTGGGATTTGAAGATCAATAAGCTCCTTTGAAGAAACTAGGATGTCTGGTCCATGTGTTTTTACACAGCAGCTGGACTTATTAAATACAACAGCCTTCACCAATCAGATGATTTCTCCTTGCTTTATATCCTTTATTTCAGAGTATTTCTGCTGAGATGCAACCTGTGCATGAAATGCTGTCCCTCGTTGCTTCCCTTCAACGCATCCACAAGTTTATTTTGGCTTGAAAAGCCATATCAACTAGTGTTCATCATGCTTCCATGCCTACACTGCAGCTGGACAAGTTGTAGTGCTATCACATTGTGCTGCTTACCAGTATAAACTAGGAGAAGTTTAGGTCAGCATTGAGGCAAAGAACCATGCAGTTGATTTTTTTTTTTAAACCCTAAGTAGTGTAAGTATACCTGCAGAACTTAAGGTGCATATAGATAGCTACATGTACAAAGCAAAAGCAAATGGGCAATTCCATCAGAAAATGGGAAGTGTGGATGAAAAGGAGGCAAAATAAACCCTCACTTCCCCCAGCAACAGCAAAGAAGTGTGAGGTAGCATGGAGGTAGTGATAAAAAGGGGAGAGGGAATTAATTTTCCCTTTAATCCAGATAGCATGGATAACCCTTGCAATGAAGACAAAGTGAATAATGAATAATAAATATTCTTTAAGTTTTGTTCTCTATTTGATTATATGCAGCCTGGTTATAATATCTTTGTGACATGGTCATATATAAAGAGTAAAAAATACAATCTTTGCAGGCTAGTTACTTCATAATCATCATTATAAATAAATGCTGGCAGATTTGCCTGCGATGTAAGTGGGGGAGTGAAAACAGGTTCCCTGCCATTGTGTAACTGATGCTATGACATGCTCATGGGAGACCAAAGCCAACTTTGTATCCTTGGCTAAGTCCATGTCTGATAAAACAATCTTTTCCTTCTGGACATTTGCTGAACACTATTATAGCTCTTGCATCAGTAAAAGTCAGGCAGTGTTTATGTAAGTTTCTAACTTACATGAATAAATTGCATTTTATAGCAGTGCTTGGGTATTTTGTACATGTTGCTTGCCAGACGTCTTGCCAAATTGTCTTAAATATGGTTATTCTCTGGGGAATTCTTAATGACCATGTGATAGTGTTATTATTATATATATTATATATAACGCAATAACATGTATATATTATTATTATATAGCCTATATATTTTATTTCTAATAATTACTTAAAGAATATGATGAATTCTGAATATACATTAAAAACAGCTTCCAGTTATATATCTTTTCATATTAAAATGCAGTCATATTCTTAGTTTACTCTCACCCAAACTTCTCATGCAGTTACACTTTAATATGAAAAGAAATGTTGTCAAGAGCAGTTATTATCACACATCAGAATATTGTATTAGCATTCACTTTTAATAGATTAAAATGAAAGATTTTGCAGTCTGCCCTTAATGATACTGAACATTCTTGGAGACACGTTGGGAAAGCGTTAGATGAAATGTCATATGATATATATATACATCATACATAGGTTCACGAAAGACAGTTCATTTTACTGCCCTTCTTTGTATTTCATCTCATTTGGATGAATAATCCACAGGTTAAGTGACGCTTGTGCAGTTTATTTGCTGGAAATCAAACACAGTGACTGGTGGGGAAGTTTAGGAAGTGCAAAGTTCTTGTAGACCTGGGATGATGATTAAAATAAGGTGATTTTGGAGGCATGATTGGAGGTGTCTTTGGGTCACATCCGCTGACTTGTTGATTCACTGTCTACTTGGATAGGCTGCTTGAACTGCTGTTTCAATATGGTACAAGGTGGGAATCTTATGACTTAAGCTGTTCTGGAGGAGAATTAAGAGATGCAATGCTGCAGAACCTGCAAGTTAAAAAGTAGTATATAGAATGGTGAAATAACTTAATATTGGAGGAAGCATTAATTTCTGCAGTTAAGGGGCTTGTTTTGGAAGTTTGATGTACTTGGGATAAAGAAGCTGTAGGATCTTCTAGCTGATCAAATTGTTAGCATTTTTTTCATGGTCTATTGTATCACTGTGGTCTAGTCTCGTGTCGTTGCAGGTGACAGTGCACCACATCAGTGTCTTTGAACTTCTTTTTGTTATTGAAGGCTTGTACTTTTTTTTATCATGGATTTGTAGAACCATAAAATATCTAGAGTTGGAAGGGACCCACAAGGATCACTGAGTCCAACTTCTGGCTCCACACTGGACCATCTAAAACAAAAACTGTATGAGGTTTTGAGAGCATTGTCCAAAGACGTCTTGAACTCTGGCAGCGTGGGGCTTTGACCACTGCCTTGGGGAGCAGGTTCCATGCCTGACTACCCTCTGCTGAAGAACTTTTTCCAAACCCCAACCCAACTCTCCCCTGATAAAGCTCCTTGATACTTCTGTTGCGAGCTCAGCAGCCCCTCCTCTGCCCGTGAGGAGCTTCAGGCTGCCATGAGGCCTCCCTCAGCCTCCTCTGCTCTGGGCTGAACAAGCCAAGGAAGCTCAGCCACTCTCCATACCCCTTGCCCTCCAAACCCCTCACCACTTCTGTAGCCCTACTTTGAATGTCCTCTAATAGCATTATGTCCTTCTTATACTGTAACACCCAAACCTGCACCCTGTGAGAGCGCAGACCAGAGCAGGATCATTTCTTCCCTTGCCTGGTGACAGTGTTGTGTCTGGTGCACCCCAGGGGTACAGTTGGCCCTTTTGGCTGGTGGAGCACACTGCTGACTCAGATTGAACTTGCTGTCAACCCGAACCCCCAGATCTGTTTTCACAGGGCTGTTCTCAAAACTCTCATCCACCACCCTGTACGCATATCCAGGGCCGTCCCAACCCAGGCACAGAATCTAGCACTTGTCCTCATGAAACTTCATGTACTTGGTGATTGCCCGGTCCCCAAGTTTGTCAAAATCTCTCTGCAAGGCCCCTCTACCCTTGACAGAATCAACAGCTTCTCCCAGTTTAGTGTCATCCCCAGACTTACTTGGAATGTAAGACTTACTTGGAATTCCACTTATGACTGGTTGCCAGTCTGGTGTTCTATGACTCTTGGAGCCTGATCCATCTGACAAATGTTCACCCATCACATTATTTTTTTTGTCTAGCTATATGCTGAACATTTTGTCTAAAAGGATACTGTGAGTAATGGTATTGAAAGCTCAGCTAATATCAAAAAACATTACGCCAGCTGGCTTCTCTTGGTCGATTAGGTGGGCAATCTTGTCACAAAACAATGTTAAATTTTTTTTAAACAGGACTTTCCTGTTATGAACTCATATTAGCTGTTACCAATGACTACATTGTCTTTCAGATATTTTGCAACAACTCCCAGAACAATCTTCTCCATAATTTTGCTAGGCACCAAAGTGAGGCCTGTAATTACCAGGATCTTCTTTCTTTCTTTCTTTCCTTGAAAACTGGGACATCTGCCAGCTTCCAGTCAACTGGGACCTCTACAGATTCCCGAGACTGCTGAAAAATAATTGAGAGCGGTCTCTCAATGATATCAGCCAGCTCTTTGAATACCCTGGGATGAATCCCATTGGGCCCCATAAACTTATATGCAACCAACTGAAGCAGCAAATCCCAAACATATCTGGGGATGGCTGGGAGTTCTTCATTACTGCAGTCACAGTCCTCCAACTTAGGGCTCCGTGGTGCCCAGAACCCATCATCATGTTGAAGACAGAGGCAAAGAAGGCATTGAAAGTCTATGCTTTCTCTGATCCATATTTGTGAGATGACCATCCTGATCAAGTAACGGACCAAGGTTATTTCTTGACCTCCTTTTGCTATTAACGTATTTTTTGAAAAGCCTTTTATATTGTCCCCCATAGTACTGGCCGGCTTCAAGTCAAATTGGGGGGGGATTGTATAGGTTGTCTGTATTCCACACTTCTTTGATAGAGATGATGAATAAACTCAATACTGAAGTAAACCTTTTTTTTTTCAACAACTTTGTTTTACATAAATCATAATTTCTTTATTTTAGAAACATTTTAGTAAACACTAAGAACTTATTCCTAAACACCTGCTGTAGAAAATGTATGTGTATATGCTTTGTCCTTCAAGTTTACAGTTGGTTTGCAGGCTTGTGTCTAATGTCTTCAGGACCACCAAGGAGTCATGCACCACACTGCACTAGTGCTGTAAATGTTTTTACATTTACAGTGTTTACTATAGCTGTAAATGTTATACAAGTACTAACATGGAGGACAGTGTTAGTACCAGCTAATACAGCTTGCATCCTGCAAAACACTACAAAAAAATCGCGTTCCATCAAATCTTATTAAACTATACAACCTGATATACAGTATTTTATTGCTAATGTTTAACAAAGTTTAAATAGTACAGTGACTAAATTCTATGTTCAAATATTGAAGAAATTAGGTAATAAACAGCTGAAGAAAGAATTTTCTTCAGGATTACTGCAACTGACTATATTGTATATGAATTATGGCAATGTTTGAAATGCGGAGTAACAAGTATATGATTTTTATAAGGGAAATTAAAAATGGGAAACTTCAGGAATCGTGGTTTCCAAGGCAGATCTGACCACCACAACTACCTAGTTTAACTGGTCTGGCCATAGTACTTCTCATAAACGTGACATGGAATGCATTTTTTCCTAAAAAATAAAAAAAAAATTGAAGTTAATTTTAAAATCTCCAAGAAACTATGACTTGGTTGTTGATAAAATGCCTAATTACTATCTAAAATAGGATCTTGTACCTTATTTCAGAACCAAATTTCTTTAACTTCCATCTCTCAATGCTAAATCTCATTATGTCGCTGTCAGAAAGACTGACATTTTGCTATCAGACATCTTTCTGGAGTCCAAGTACCAATCACAGTGATCAGGGCACTTTTCAGTCTTTCGCCTGACGAGGTGAATGAGTTGAGCCCCTGATGGCCCTTATACTGGTGTGCTTGGTTTCTGATAGCAGGCTGTGAAATACCCCCTCAGAATTTCATCTTTCCATTTATTTTCACAGAAAAAAAAGACCTAAAGAAACAACCTTTTATTCCATTGTTCAACCAATCTAGATGCTGAAAATGTTCTCAAAGATTCTGCTTTGAATGGAAATAAATGGGAGCGTTCTTGAATGAGGAAGCTGAAAGAAATAGTAGGTGAGGAAAAAAAAAAAAAAAAAGCCCCCCAAAACAATGAACAAACAAAAAGATCATCAATCCCTGTTTTTAAGGTTTTATCTAACTACCTCTGTTCAGACTTTGGAAATGCTGAACTTCCTACGGCAGATCTGTGTCTATAACATCATAGAATCATAGAATGACCTGAGTTGAAAAGGACCACAATGATCATAGAGTTTCAAGCCCCCTGCTATGTGCAGGGTCACCAACCACCAGACCAGGCTGCCCAGAGCCACATCCAGCCTGGCCTTGAATGCCTCCAGGAATGCGGCATCCACAACCTCCCTGGGCAACCTGTTCCAGTGTGTCACCACCCTCTGTGTGAAAAACTTCTTCCTAATTTCCAACCTAAACCTTCCCTTGTCTCAGTTTCAAACCATTCCCCCTTGTCCTGTCACTATCCACCCTCGTAAACAGCCATTCCCTCTCCTGCTTATATGCTCCCTTCAAGTACTGGAAGGCCACAATGAGATCTCCCCAGAGCCTTCTTTTCTCCAAAGAGAATCATCCTTTCCCTCCATGAAAAAAGGTTTTCTGACAAATAAGCTGTGACTACCTATTAAGTTGCTGTCCAGGAAGGGCAGACCATTGTCTGCTGTGCCAACAGCTGGGACAAATTCATTCTTAGACTGTTGCTGTTACAAGGCTTGTAGCCTCTGGCAGAAGGGGATGAACATCTGGCAGCTGAAACCTTTACAGCTGCTTCAGCAAAACTTGTGGAACTATCTGCCAAAGCCCCAGTTTGACTTCATCGTCTTTCAGGTAGAATATCCTGTAAAGCTCAGGATGGAATGAGCAATGTCCATAGGAAATTCACTACCACTTTCTGTAGGAGTAAAGGAAGCTCAGTCAGTGTTGGTGATTTTTTGAAAATGCTGCTGCATCATCGAAAATAGTGGCACATTTCCAAAATATGTCACTCTAAACATTCACAGAAGGGGTCAGGTGTAAGTTATTTCAAACAGACCTCATAACAGCTGGAAATCTGCGGTTGATGGCTGGTGATGGGGATTCCTGCTGTTGTGCATTTCTACTTGAAAGGTTTAAAAAGATTTTCCCTGCCTTCTGAATGGACACTGGCTCTGTAGTTACCCTCTTGGCGCTGCCACTTGAGTGAGCATGGCGGAAGTTCTGCGGGGACATTTTCCAGATGAGAATCCAACCTTAATGATTCAATGATTACATAAGAAATCACTAGTTTTATACTTCTTTGTGTTGGTATAGGATGAGGCTTCAGTCTGACAGTTTTTCTCCACCTAGACCCTCAGTTTTTAATCATTTCCTTTCTGTCACATTTCTGTTACTTCTTAATTGCGGTTGAGGGGAGAAAAAGAAAAAGCAATTGCTTTGTATATGTTTCCATGAATGGTATTTAACATTTATTGAAGGATATTTTTACAGTTCTAATTATGAAAGTTTATTTTATTCACACGTCGAACAAGCTATCCTTTTAAGCTATACATTCTGGATGTACTGTTTCATACATTCAGATGTCTGAAAGCTATCTGGAAATGTATTTCCTACTTTCTGGTATAGGAACATTTCAGTATGATGGGGCTTAATTTGTTTTGAAATTTCAACTCTTGTTCTGTTCAAAAGCTAAAGTTGGAATCCATTAAGTTACATTTTAGTGTGGTTTCTATTCTCATCTTCCTTTTCTCAGTAACTGTGCAATTCATTTAGCACTTCATTACAACCAACAGCAATATGTATACATGGTGCACAAAATGAGCCATTTTGTTTTAAAACAGATTGCAGATGAAAGGGAACCATTCATTTCTTGCTTGCTAGCTGTAATTACTAGAGCGCTAATTACTCCAAATCACTGACATCCAGGGTCAATAAGGATGACAAGAGGAACATCAAAGACAAGATGCACACACGCAATTAGAAGTCTCTAAAACCAGGCTATAATATTGGTTTATGGCTACTGTTTTTGGTTTTTTTTTACTCAATGATGAAAAATATTCAAGTTTTCTAATTGTTTACTATTATTTCCTTTCCAGTTTGACGGTGAGAACATGTACATGAGTATGACAGAGCCGAGCCAGGACTATGTGCCAGCCAGCCAGGTGGGTTAATTAATCTTCTCTGCCTTGTTTCAAATTGTAATTAAACAAATTCAAAGAATTGCATTGCAAATGAGTGGCACTATCAGTAACTGCTGCAATCAGGAATAATCATAATTTATAAACAAAGCATTTAAGCCTTGTTTCCAGTTAATGAGATAGAGTTGATAAAACAGCAGAGTTGGCGTTTGTTGAAAGATACTACCTTGTTTCCTCTCCAGAATGCAAGCAGCTGTTTTGCCAGCATGATCTTTCCTAAACAGTTGTTTTACCTTCAGGAAATAAAGTCTTTACAGGTGCATGTTATTTGTTTATCTGACTGCAGACAAGTTAATCATTATAAGCTACGCCTGTCACAAATAGCTTTAATTACCACTCCTAGGCCAGTTGTAGTTGAAGAATTGCATTTTTAACACTAATGGTATGGCTAAGGAACGTTGCCAATGTTACACCATTAGCAGTGGGGCTAGGGAAATGACTCAGTCTCCTTTAGCTTTCAGCCCAAAAGATTTAGTGTGATGCAGATATTTATGGATATTTTTTTAGTCCCCTTTCTGGGGAACCATACACTAAATTCTAGTATTGGATGTATGTTTTAAAATTCTTTCAAAAACACCTCCACTTGAGCCGTTAACTGCTGTAATTTTCTATAAATCTAAAGACTTTAATTATTTCTTAAAGTGCAGAGTTAATTCTATGTTCGTACATGATAGTGATAGTGGTGCAGGTCAGTTACACTGTGTCATAGTTACACTCTGTCATACACCCTGAATAATTGAACTTGTGGTCTAGGTCGTGCAATGTCTCAGGCCCAGCAGTGGCTAGCGTGATATACTTCTTTCCAACAGAACCAAGGGATAACGTGAAGCTCTCTTATTAGGTGGGAAATATGTTTGGTTGCAAAGTCGATATGCGTAGATGAGCTGGGTATAATTTAGAAATCAGCAGCTCTGGAAGGTGACAATACACTCAGATGAAATATCCTCAGGAAGTGGAGTTCTTTGAATAGTCAAGACAGGCTACTTAATCATAGCACATGTTATGCAAGTGCATTTGTGGCTCAGGAAGCAGGAGGATGTATGAGATGAATTGCACTGTTCAGTGAGGAAGACCATCTTCAGAATGTTCCACCATGTTGCTTCCTAGTCTTCCATTGAAGTTACTGTCAAAATACCTTTGGAGACCAACTGTACTTTGCATTTAGGATTTGTGCATGATTCAACTTATTCGGCTAAGAACACTCCAAGATCCAGAGGTAGTTTAGAACAGAATTGTTTGATTAAAAAATGAAAAATTATATTATTAATTTTTCTCCTACCATTAATCCAAGGACTGTACTGACAAGTTTTAGTATTACTATTAGATTAAAGAAGCATAGTATCATCTCATTTATGCCTTAAGGGTTTTGAAGTGCAAGGGCTAATTGAATTTGTTTGAAACAGTAGAAATACAAACTCTGTGAATGATTGCTGTTATAAGGCAGCTGCTACCTCACAGAGAATCATTACATCTATCTTAAATAGTTTTGAACAAAGAATTGCAAATCCACATTATACATCAGAATTATTTTTCTTCAGTTGATATTTTTGTACTGTGTGTATGCATGTAGTTTAAATAATTTAAATGGCATATTGAAAAATTAAGAGCATAAGTTTTAATCTTTTATGTAGTTTCTGCATGTGCTAACAAGGCCCAGATCCATAGAGATATTTATGTGTCTAACACTTGCTGATTTCAATGGGTTCTTAAGGTACCTTTAAACGTCCAGGGCTAGATATTTTAAGTGCAAATGATTTTGTCTTCAAGGAAAATGGTCTATCAGTTCTGACATTTCCAAATTCAAAGGTGTTAAAAAACTGTTTACTTACTAAGCGCTGGAACCAATAAAGGGCTTATATACTTAGAAACTCACTGTGGCAAAGCCTAGCTTTTCGGTGTCCAGCTCCCAGGTGGAATTTAAACCCCAGATTACTTGTCTAAACTCTCTGTCCTTTGCTGAGCAATCCATATGGCAAAGAGCTGCTACAACAGCCAGGCACACACAGTGCCCATTTGAGAGAAGTTATCAGCCTTTGGCTGTTGCACCGTCTTTTCTCTTATACTGGTTCTCTCCTAATGCTGCAGAGATCTTACTCCATTGCTGTGGATTTTTTAAGGGAATATATGTGAAAGCCTGTAATAACAACTTAATATTAGAAACCCCTCATACGAGGAGCAGGAAAAAGGGTGGATGTTGGAAATCCTGCCTCTCTCTTGTTTAGGTAACAAACTGCATAAGAAACCTTCCCAAACCTGTTCCTGATGTAGATAACTGCTGGTAATTCCTTTAAGGAACTGAGCAATTCTTTGTTGACATTATTGAATAGGTCTTCACTGACCACTGTAATGTGGTGCAGTTCCTATCTCAGGTGTAAACATTTAGTGGTCACCCAAAATCGGTGAACAGGCCACCATTTCAGTAGCCAATGTGCTGTTAAAGATGGGTTATTTTACAGGAAAAGTAAGATATTTACTGCTGTGAAAATAAAACATGCAAGACTTGAGTGTGTTACAGGGTAGGGTGAGGAAGGAGTATGACTATATATCCTGATCTCTTCTGTTTTCAGATCTATTTGCTCATTTTCCTCTCATTGTTACTGGATGTAGAAAAACTCTAGTCTTGTAAGAAGAGATGAGAAAATTTTCTCTCCCAGATAAAACTCTAGTCACTTAATCCATAGAGTTTTCTGTTCCCATTTTTCAGCTGTGCTCACGAGCTTTGAAGTTGCATGACTTCAGGGAGAGGAGTGCAGGCTTCCTCCCATACCCAATAATACAGATGTTCCCCTGAGAGGTCAGAGGTGAGGATTAGAAACCAGTCAGAATAAGTGAATTCAGTTCTCTACTTCTCTCAATGGATGCACATCTGTTAACAAAAATATGAATCCCGTGTTAGGAGAGGAATTGCTGTATAAGAAACTTTTATTTAAGCTCTGATCATGATGACTGGGTCAGGCATGAGCATCGTTTTCTGATTTCAGAGTGTGACCCGACTTATTTGGAAGGTATGTTGGCCGACTGGGTCATGATATAGAGCATCAGAGACCAAGGAATTTCCTTTAAGCTCTCTTCTGGATTACGTGACTATAGAGGCAGGATTTTTTGGGTCTTGGTACATGCTGACATACTCACCTCCTTTCTTTGGATCTAACCCTGAGAAGTGAGCTTTGCCTGTTTTGCCTTTCTAAGCCTTATCACTTCTCCTAGAATCTAGCATTTCAAGAGATCTGGAGGCTATAAGATGAAGTGTGTTGCAAAATGAAATAAAATTTAGACATCAGGAATGTTGCAATTGCTCCAAAAAAGCTAACTTTGCACTCCAGTTCTTTTTGTTTACTGCAAATTATTTATATCCAGAAAAGCATCACCTTCTATTATTTTAAGTGTTTTAATCAATGTATCGCCTTTAGGCTAACATAAATAAAAGCTCAGCCATTGGACAGGAAAAAGAGAGTTTTGCTCCTTTTGCTATGTAGCATCAAACATCTGCATAGCGTGGTAATCCAAGACAAGTTGCCTCACAGCATCCCTCAACAATTATCATTTCTGTTCAATTTTCAAATCAGTACATGCTTTGGGACTTATAGACTAAGTTGCTAAGTAGCAACATATGGCTCACTACTGTTCCTGTGATGTTGCTGCAAGCAAATAGCATAATTCTATACTTGAAATGATTTTTACAGAAAGGCAGTGCTGGAGCTGAGCCAGAAGTGTAAGTATACTGTAAAAATTAATGATATTCTTTTAGACTGTCCCAAAAGGCTGTTTGGCAATGTTGTCTCTGTGTACATTTTATATATACGTGTAAGTACTGTATTTTTGTTATGATATATGTAGCACAGGACTCTGCACTGCAGGCATCTCCTAAATGAGTTATGCCAACCATATTAACAAACATATATAGTAAAACTACATGGCATTTTCACTACTAATTGCATTTCAATCTGAAAATATTTATCATTTTAAAATAAACCTATGCCAACTGCTCTGCATTTCAAATTCTCACAAATATATTGTTTTTTCCTCACACCTATAATTGGAATCTTGAAGATGAATTGTTCTTCATGTAATTTCTCCTCCTGTAATTTGTGTGTCTTGTACATTACAGAATAAAATTATACTGTTTATTTTACATTTATTCCTGGTCACAATACATAATGCAATTCAGGACTCTTGTGCAGAGCCTCAGTGCTCTTCTAAGGCTTCCATAGGTTTGATAAATGTTTAGATGTGATCCAAAGGGAAGGGAGAGGAACTAACCTGGAGCCAGTGATATGGAACAGTATCTCAATTGTCCTTATGGGAAAACATGAGCTACCTGAGGCAGAAGTGTAATACTCTTTGCACAGAGAAGGTATTTTTACCCCTCCCAAAGGTATGACAGAGAGACCTATGCATGATATATATGCGTATCCTTTAGCATAGTGGGCACTAATGATGTCAAAACTGTTTCATCCTGTACAGCTCCAGGGTAAAATTGGATAGAATGACATCTGAGAGATCCTTCATGTTATTGGGAAAGTGTTTCTCTGCCTTTTGTTGCCATATGCACAACTGTAATTTTATCCCTAACTTCCTATTTCATATTTATACCCTAATTACTTATTGGGTTAGGAATGGATAAATGCTACATAGTAGATGTCCTTTCTTGTTCTCTGTTGTTCCTTTCATAGATTCATATATTATCTTGGATTGAAAGGGATCTTAAAGGTCACATAGTTCCAACACCCTAGCGTAGTGTGGGCATGGCTGCCACCCACCAGCTCAGCTGTCCAAGGCTGCATCCAACCTGACTTGAGCACCTCCAGGGATGGGGCACCCACAGCTTCTCTGGGCAGCCTGTGCAAGTGCCACATCGCCTTCTGAGTAAAGAATTTCCTCCTAACAACTAACCTAAATGTCCCTTATGTTAGTTTGAAACTATTCCCTTTGTCCTATCACTATCAAACCATGTAAAAAAAAAAAAAAATTGGTCTACTTCTTGCTCCTAAACTCCTCTCAAGCACTGGAAGGCTGCAACAAGGTCTCCCTGGATCCTTTTCCAGGCTGAACAAGCCCAGCTCCCTCAGCCTGACTTCATAGGAAAGGTGCTCTGGACCCACTGCAACAGCTCCACATCCTTCCTATGGTATAGGTCCCCAGACCTGGATGCAGTACTCCTGATGGGGCCTTACAAGGACAGAGCAGGGAAGGACAACCATCTCCTTCACCCTGCTGACCACTCCTCCCTCTTTTGTTGCAGTGCAGTCTTTTCAAAAGGTAGGCTAGTACTTGGTCTCTTTGTCCCGTAGTGATATTTCCTCACCATTAAGTTGCTGTCATTGCAGCCGTCAACTTTGTACTGCGAAGCCGGTGCAAAGTCTGTGTGCATTCCCAAGAAGATATAGCTCAGTTCTCATGGTCAGAGTAGTTCACTCTAGGCTGATGGGTACACACTACCCTGGAGTGCAGGGCAATCCTACCCAAAATTTGGGAAGGCTTTCTTTTCTCATTAGTAGAAACGCTTCTCCACACTGAGAGGGCAAGGCCACTTGATCAGTCTGCTGGTTGGCTGCAGTTCAGTGCTCTTGTAGATCATATCCACCTCTTTTCCTGGTCCACTATCTTGTACTTCAAAAAGTACAGTAACAACAGAAGGGAGTCTACTTCCTGCTCCTCCATTTCTCTGAAGTAGGCTATAGAAGCCACTTTCCAAAATATCGGGATGTAAACTTAAATTGATTCAGGGGAAGAAAACAAACAGGCATCACTTTCATATTCTGAATGAGTGGTAGAAAGTGATGTTACCCTTTCCCTTTTGTGTAGAATGTGATCTCTTAATACGCACTTGAGATCAGGTCCAGAGTCTGGAAAGTATTGTGTCTCTGCTAACAGTACCTTAGCAGTTGCCTTAACAAGACTGTGTGTGTATGCATATAATATGTATTATAAAACCATGTATGATTCTCATTAGTGTTAACACAAAATGTGTGCACATGCACTGTGTATGTATTCACAGATAAGGTTTTATCTTTATATCTTTTTGTGATCAAATGCATCAAATTTTATAAAAATTGTCAAAATTATAGCCTGTTGATCTGTGTTTAAAATCTTTTTCAAGGTTTACAAAAAAGACATAACTTAGCTTCACTCTCCTTTACTAAAATTGATTTTAGTCAAGTCATTTGGTAAGTATTGGACTTGTACTTCAACCACAAGAAGAAATGCATATGACCCTACTTATCTCTGAAAAATCCATTACTTAATTAAACCATGTTTTTACTTAATGCCTCCTTCAGTTAAAGCCGATTCTATAGCACATGTTGTAAAAACACTAAAGAGGGCAAAATCTTTTCCCTAAGGATTCTGGGCAAACATACCCGTAATTACAGGTGGATAAACAAGAGTCTCTCTCCAGCCTTCAGAAATCATTAGCATGGATCTGCAAAATCGAGATCACATCAGAAACCTTGGCAACTACAACATATTTTTCATCCCTTTATTCATCTTCTGGCTGTAGAATCCTTGCGCTTATATCTTCTTTACAACGATGAAGTCTGAAAACTTTTTAATGAAAGCAGTTTTTGAGGGTAATTGCCTTGCTGCAGTAGTTTGGGGCTTTAGAAGTAAATGTCAGATACTGATAGTGTAAAACTAAAATTGTGAACTTGGCTGTGTTGTATACACAGTGATCCTGTGCATCAATTAAAAGTATTTTTTTAAGAGTTACCAAAGGGAGGAAGTAATGTAGGTAGCGCATCTTGTCTCAGCTGTGGCATCAGGATGATAGCAGCTTCAGTGATATGCCCACTGTAAATCAATACAGTAAAAATAACAAAAGCTATTATTTTACCGTGAAAAAGGTAAACAGAAAATCAATCATCAAATGATGAATTCTGTGTTCAAAAGCCAGAGGTATTTTTTCCCATATCACAAGAGAAAATGCGCTGCTTTTTGCTGTGCATGACATGAGAGAATTTTCTGTTTAATGAGCAACCAGTGTAAAACGTCCCTCAAAATGCTTCCCTCCACTCCTTCGTGTACAACTGTTTTAGCATGTGAAAACAGACTATAGACATCATATATTTTAGTTATGTAGTTTCCTTTCCAGGAAACTCTGCAGGTCAGCAGTGTGGGTGAATTATGGCACGTAACCATGGGAAATGTTAAAGGCAGTATTTTTCAACTGAGCTTCATATAAAATGAACTTTTTTGGTCCATAAAACGTCTGTAAGAATTACATGAATTTGAACTACAAATTAGACCAATTACTATTATACTGTCCCTTTTGGCAAAGGCTGCTGCAGTACAGTATGCTTGACCTATTGCCCTCTGACCGAATAAACCGCTAAGATGTCAGGCTTTGATTAATCTAGTTAGTTTTACGAAGTCTGGCAGCTCAACAAGCCCAAACTAGTTACTCAAACCAGTCTTCAATGTAACATTCAAATGATCACTCTGCGGAGTCCCAGAGGTATTCATTACAGACGAAATTGCTCTTGTTGCCTTGCATACAAGCTGAGTTTTCAATGGGAAATGAAAGGCTGCCTGGAAAAATAGGCCACCTAATTAAGTTAAACTACTCTAGCATTTGGCTTGACATCTTCATTACTCAAAATTAAAAAGATGCTTCACTTGAGCACACAAGTTACTATTGTTTATGTTGTTTTCCTCTTAAATTGGCTTCTTACATAGAAGTCTGTTTTTCAGAATTATATCTTGTAATAGCTCGCATATTTCTTGCAGTTTATAAAAATGTCTTAATACTACTGATGGTTGGCACGATATTAGTATGATTGAGCTTATTACTAAGTTCTCAGCAGACTTACTGCTTACATGACACTTTATTAATAGAGGGCCAGATCCTTCCAGTTTTACTCTCTTGAATAACCTTTACCTGTTTGTGTACTGAACTTTGGCGTCCTCCTTATTGTCAAGCCTTAGGTCCACAATCTATGCATTAACATCAGTGGTAGAAACTGAGCTCACACATCCCTAAGCTTCCAGGTTTTCCTGAGATTGGCACAGGGCTAAGCAAAAGAGAAATCAGAAGAATTATGAAGAGTCACCATACCTCTGTTTCAATCTTTGTTTTCTTGAGTGGTAACTTTTTACATGAAATCAGACATTGAGAAATGCCTGTTTTCAACAGTAGTTTAGGGGAACAATAACGTGGGTTGGACCCACTGTCCTGAAAAATGGAAAGCAATCCATTGTTCCTGAACTGTTATAAGTAAAGAGGAGGGGAAGAAAAGAAGAAGAAAAAAACCAAAAACTGAAAAGGAATCTTTGTCTTTTGTCATTGTGCTCTGAGTAAAGCGTTATTTCAGTTTTAGGTGCCTTTCTTAGAAGGGATGAGGAAATTTAGACAGAATATTTGCCCCTTAAGCAGCAATACTTAATGTAAATCTATACTATTGCTATTTTAAGAGCATTTAAAAATGTAAACACATGAAAAGCACAGTGTCTTGATTGCTGGTTTAGAGTCTATGATGCTAATGAGGCTTCTGACAGGTTAAATGTGGTGTATCATCTGTATTTTCAAGAAGCAAGATTTGTGACGATTTGACTTTTTTTTTTTTTTAGCTAAATTCTGCTTATTGAATATGCATATTGCTGGCTTTATTACCTACTGCTTTGTAGTAAGAATAATTTAGGTATATTTTGCAGAGAAGATCGGTAGAAGTGTTTTTAATACACTTCTTATCTGAAGTTGAGGAAGAGTATTCTGAAAATATAATACCTAGTTCATAAAAGTATATCTCACAGTGTTATTTGAAGATTATAATATAGGTAATACTAACCTCAGCTAGTACAAACCAAAAGCTCTCGTATAGAATCCCAAGTTACATTAAGAATTGCAGGTGTCATAAAAATAATTAGTAATAAGGTTATTGCTCCTGTTAGGAAAAAAAAAAATCTTGTGAATATTCTTCTGTGCGTCATTTACCAGGTCTGTAAACAACCTGAAAGTGCAGCAGTGAGGGGAGGGAACTATCCTGCTTGTCTTTAGGAAGTTATGTGCTGGAAACTCATGGAGGTGAAAGTCTCCCCTTACATCATCTCCAAAATGCTGGACAAGCAGGAGCTGTGTTTACTTGGGGGTCATGGTGAAACACGCTCAGCGCTACATTTTGGGGATTGTGCTATTAGGGACTATAACACTGTGAGGAGCCAAGTGCCTCACAGTGCCTTTCTGGAGAAAAGTGAAAAGGTGGCTACAAGTACCCTGGCTGGGCCCTCACTGGGATGCATTAAGGAGGGTAAGAGTGTGGTGCAGGTGAGCTGGGCAAAGCTCCAGGTTGAAGGGGTAAGGATGCTCTGTGTGTGCCTAGCAGGCTTAAGTTTTCCTAAGGAGTTGCTCTGGGGTGACTGTTCAGTAATTCTAAAAAATATTTGTTGTTTTCTCTTAAAGTTACTCTGCGTTTCTAAATAGGAAACCTGCACAGCGAGATCTTTATGTGAAGGGAAGCTCAAATGCTTTGATAACAGTATTGATATTTGCCGAGCCCAAATCTTGTAATCTCTTTTAACATTTATGTTTCTATTCATTATCATCTTTAAAATGTGATTCAATTTAAAATCTTCATTGAAAAGCATTTTGCAGCAAACTACTATAGTTTATATATATGAAATTAATAAAATTAATGAAAAGATTCTCCAGTGGAACTACTCGCCTACATAATTCAGTTAACTTTGAAATTGTGATTATTTAAAATCAATAATATCATTGTCAGCACATTCTGCTTTGAAAATAGAATTCATCTGGTACTGGGAAATTAATGTTTTGCTTGAGGCTTTGCCCTTTACCTAATGTAAATTAGAGAAATTGATTAACGCAATAGAAGAAAGTTATACCTTCCTCTGTAATACACTTTTGATAGGTGTTGCTTGATGAATTAGTATATTGTATGTTTTAAAATGAATATGATTTATTACTGTTGTCTGCCATATGAAGAAGCACAAAAAAAATTGTTTGCTGGATCATTGACTTGAACATATCAATGGCACTGTTGGACAATTCTTGCTGAGTGTTAAGATGATTTATGTAACAGACCGAAGGTTTCCACAGTAATGCATTGTAGTCTAAAGCTATCAAGCCTTGTTCATGCAGAGACAAAAGAAGCTGAAAAAACACTTGCTTTTGAAGGTCTTCCGTTTAAGAATTAGAGATAAGGTTGATCCTATTAAAACTTCTAGAAATGTCTGCCCTCAAATATATTATCCCAACTTTCAAATGTGCATAAGGTACATTGCAATTTTTCCTCTTCTAATGAGCTCATTGTTTTTACATTACTCTCGATTCATAACTATTTCGGTTATGTAACAATGTGTTCAATAATAGAAGAGGAGACAGCCCGAAGCATCTATCTTTTAAAAACTGGCATCTCTCCACAGTTCAGATGCAGAAGCCTTGGTGCAAATGAAAAATTAAGACACGCTCTACATAGTTGGCAGTACCATTTATTTCATTTAAATAAAATATCTATAGGCAGATTTTAGTTTTTTGAAGAACTGTTGCTAATACGAGGATCTGTTGAGTGCATGTTCAGTAACTGACACAATCACTGAGCACACAGATTAGACCTTCCTAATGTATGTTTTCTGCTGTGTTGTAATATAGTAATGATTTTGCTTTTTCTGAACAGAATTATATTGGATATTTGAATGCTTGCTGCCTCTTGTGGTCAGTCTGTTTATGGTATCCTTGGTTTCCCTTCTCTAATTGCTTTTTAATTATTATTTTTTTAATTTCTTTGAAACATACATTTTTTCTGGCAAATATGCAGTCATCGATGTGGGTTATTTAAGGAGAAAGTCTTTATTTCCTTTTTTCTCCATATTTTCTCATTTCTTATGCAGATTATACTAGCATTTTCCTTATTATTCTGACAACAACTATCTGGCTTCCTGAAAAATATAAATGCAAGATTTTGTTGGTGATATTAGCATTACAGAACACATAGCCCTTGAGATATGTCTACATCCCCAGTTTTGATCCTCTTCTCTGTCTTGTTGCTGGGTTTGGCCAGGCTAAGTGGCATAAAAGATAAATTGAAGCAGACCAAGAAGGTCATTATTTAGGATCAAAAGCTTGGACTTTGGTAGGATGGTGACTCAAGGTTAAGCATTCTTATCATTTTATTATCACAAGCTTATCTCATAAAATTATAAGCTAAGGTGGTATAGGTAATTAGGTGTCTTCATCTAAGGATGGTTATCTCAAAGATCACTTGTTTTATGAAGTTTCTGTCATTTGAGGCAGAAATGTCACAGATATTTAACCAAAACCACAGCATATTGTCCTTTAGGTTTGAGAAGACATCACTGATTCAGACGATTTGCTGATTTTTTCAGTTCTGTAAATAGCCCAAATTAAAGGATGTTTAATTCTGAAGCATCCACTGTGTAGCTCCCATCTGAAATACACTGAAATCTGCTTGTAGTAAATTCAGGTGTAATTAAAATCTTCTTTAGTATGAAGTAAGATTAAAGCCTTATATTCCTTCAGTGCTTTGCAGTAGGGTTGATGGTGTTACTTTGCAGAGGACTTCCTCTCTGTAATTAATAAAGATCTAGGAAGTTCCCCTAAACTGAAGAGCTAAGAAAAACCACTACCACAGTCATGATATGAAAGCACAACCATTGGCAAAGTTCCTGGCAGCTCTGTGGTAAAGTAAATAAAGCTACTCTTTTTGATTCAAAAATGAAAAGGAAAGATTGCTAGTACTTTTATGACCACTAGAATGAAATGGAGCTGTTCTCTATCTTTCTGAGTGCAGAAAATTGTGCTGATACTAAAGCTAACCATGAAAGCAAGAAACCTGGACGGGAGTATAGAAAGACTGTAATCCTTCTCCCCATGCGCTAGGAGAAGCTAATTCTGTAGGCCGCAATTATTATTAATGCATATGAACTGTACTTGCATGCTGCCTAGTTTGATTGAAGTTGACAAATAGTTTGTGTTTTATAATAAAATAAAATTAAAAGAAAAAATAATTAGAAGTATGTATATAGGAAGCACTAGTGCTCTATAACAGGCTGTTTTTTGTTGTTGTTGTTTTGTTTTGTTTTGTTTTTGTTTTGTTTTGTTTTGAGGCATTACCATAGTATGATAGGATTTTATTTACTACAGTCAGTGATTCACACCATACAAATTATATGTTGTTTTGACATGTTACTATTGCCTACACTACTCATACTACTTTCAGAAGCCTCCTCAAGTGTAGTCAACACTGATGTGGGATCAAGTACAACCTAACCAGTTCTCAAGCAATAACATTTTATTTTAAATAACCCCAGAGAAACCTTGTATTTAAAATGTTTAGTCCATATGATATATACAGTTACACATGACACAGTTTGAGTTGTGTAATTTTATGGCAGAGGTATTTTACTACTTATCCATAAGTGAAGTTAATGTCATAAATGCAGTGCAATTGCTTCCATCATTTTTTAAGTGCTAATTAAAGACAATTGAAACAGAAGATCAAAGTCTCATTATAGCAAAAGCTGGACTGTCCATTCTTCCAGGCAAGAAGGGTGCACAAATAAAATAGCCGTTTTGCTGAACACTCTCAATATTAGGTGTGTAGACACATCCAGACTATTTATATTTGGTTTAGGAATATTTCCTTTCACAGTAGATCTTCCTCCTCTAGAAGATGTTGAGCGGGAACATGTTGATTCAGCAAAGATGAAGCACAAGGTATTTTCACTGTAGGATAGTGTGTGAGAGAGAGAGAGAAATCGGATCTTAGATTAACACTTCTTTGTAACTTGAAAAGATGGAGAGGCCATCAGTCCTTTGGGATAGTGGAAAAGACAGCACTGATCTCAGAATGTGCTATTTCCACAACTCATGAATCACTCATGGTAAATGTAGGGTACATGGACTTAAACTCACTAGGATTATGGTAACCAAATCTTTTTGTATATGTGTGAGATAGTTCTGGTCCAGAACACCTTTATGGGTGTTATCTCTTCCTTCATTTCTGTTCCTTGATGTTCTTCTTGTATTACAGACACTTAGAGACCTTTCTTCTTCATTATCTGTCTTGTATAATAGTAGTCAGCAAATAGTTGATGTATACGGTGTCCGTAATACTTTCTGTGGTTTTGCACAGCTGATTTATTATGGTTGAGCAAACATGATGTATTTTCTTTGCCATAGGTAAACCTCTCCCCATCTTGTGAGGATATATTTCTACTGTATATATTTCCTCCCTTGGTGATGTCTCTGCTGGCAATTTCTAAAGCAGGGCCTCTTAGAAATGGACAAAGACTCACACCAGCTTCCCATTAGGAAGAGCAAATGGGCAGGAAGATAGCAAATTCCTAAGAAACACAGCTATAAAACATTGGCAGAACCAAAGTCCTCACAAGTAAGGATAATGATATCGCTGCCAAACTCTGTCCTGTTGTTATCATTCTCTGGAGTTTCACTTTTGCCTTTGCAGTCTCGCATTTCTATTCTATTTTGTACTAAGATAATCAGTAACAGAAGTGTAAACCTTTTTGGGAAACAGCCAAGGCAACCAAAACTAGGGCAATGTGCTCTGGACTAACTTCTTTGTTCATCAGCTCATAAAAAACATGAAACACTCTTGATTGTTGATTGCTAAAGTTTTTATATCCATGCTCATACATGGATGTAAAAGAGTAACCATAGGCATTGGGGAAAATAGTGTTACTATGATAACTAATGAAAACCTCTTTGTTGATAATTGGGCACTGACTCTTCCCTTGTCCTTCTGCATGAATTCATACACTGTACTATTTACAAACTTTTTTTTGGGAAAACATTGTCTTCTAATAGTTTTCCCTTGAAATTATGGCCTCATTTTCATCTGTCTTTGCAGCTGCACTCTGCACTTCCCGAGTAAAGAAAGGCAGCATCTGCAGTAGTGCCATGCTGCAGAAGAGGAGCAATAAGGATGGAGTTAGCCTCTCTGTGCTATAAATCTCAGGACTGTGGCTGTGGCATGTACAAAGACTGACATCTTCTAAAAGGAGGTTCAAAGTGACTGAACCACTGTAACTAATCTCTGTAACTCTTTTGGATCATGCATCTAACACTGCTCACCTTTTCTCTTTAAGAAATCAAAGCATGGCTACCCCTATTCCCCAAGTGAGCCTATCTGCTGCATGAAGAATGTATATAAATAATAGCAATTATCCTCATTGGTGCATTGCTCTGACTTTGCCTGTGGGTTTTCCTTGGATCAAGTTGAGTTGGATGACCAGTTGGCGGCTGGTCATGAGCGGTGTCCCCCAGGTTTCAGTACAGGGTCCTCCTCTATTTAGCATCTTTATTAACGATCTTGATGAGGGGATTGAGTGCACCCTCACTACGTTTGCAGACGACACCAAGTCGGGAGAGAGTGTTGATCTGCCAGAGGGGAGAAAGGCACTACAGAGGGACCTGGATAGACTGGATTGATGGGCCAAGGTAAACTGTTTGAGTTTCAAAAGGGCCAAGTGTTGGATCCTGCATTTTTGTCACAACAACCCCAGGCAACCCTACAGGCTTGGGGAGGAGTGGCTGGAAAGCTTCCTGATGGAAAGGGACCTTGGTGTACTGATGGACAGTTGGCCATCAGTATATGCCATCAGCCAGAATATGAACCAGCAGTGTGCCCAGGTGGCCAAGAAGGCCAGTGGCATCCTGGCTTGTATCAGGAATGATGTGGTGAGCAGGACCTGGGAAGTAATCCTGCCCCTGTACTCAGCATTGGTGAGGCCTCACCTCGAGTACTGTGTTCAGTTTTGGGCACCTCAAACAGAAAGGACATGGAGGTGCTGTAGCAGGTCCAAAGATGGGCAACGAGACTTGTGAAGGGCTAGGAGAATATGCCCTACGAGGAGCGATGGAAGGAGTTGTTTAGTGTGGGGAAGAGGAGGCTGAGGGGAGACATTATTGCTCCTGTATCTGAAAAGCAATTATAGTGAGAGCAGGGCTGGTCTCTTCTCACTGGTGACAGGTGACAGGACGAGGGGAAATGGCCTCAAGCTGCACTAGGGTAAGTTTAGGTTGGATATCAGGAAAAACTTCTTTACAGAAAGGGTTGTTAAGCACTGGAATAGGCTCCCCAGGGAGGTGGTTGAGTCACCATCCCTGGATGTGTTTAAAAACCGTTTGGATGTGGTGCTCAGGAACATGATTTAGCGGAGGGTTGTTAGAGTTAGGGTAGTATGGGTAGGTTGCAGTTGGACTTGATGATTTTTAAGGTCTTCTCCAACCTGAGCAATTCTGTGACTTAATGGCAGTGGACAACAAAAGTCTAAACAGTTGATTTATGGAAAAACATTCATATCTCTGACAAAATGTATGTATGTTTGATATTATAGATTACGAAAGGAAAAGTCTGTATTTTTGAGGCATTGTAAATGTATTTTTATAAACATAAAGAAAATTCATACAAAATGTGTACTGTTTCTATATTTGTTTGTTTTTCTTTGTAGCAGAACAAATGTCTGGTTCTCTTGTAAGCCTAAAAGAAATATTTTTCTTCCTTACTGGATAGTTCATGGTCTGAGTGTCAGGGAGTCCAGTGAACCATTTTGAGTCAATGTTAATTTTATAAATTGCATTCCCTTTACCACAATTCCCATGAAAAAGGTATTCAGCTATATGATCAGTCTTAGAAAATTTTAATAGGACCCTTGAAATCTGCTTGAATTCAACTTCTTTAAAAAAAGAAAAAGTCTCTTTCTAATGGAAGCTGTGAAAGTATCAGAGTCTTATGCCTTAGAAGTAATTTTTTTCCATACATAATAGTGAAACTCCACTGTTATAATATGTGGGCATTTAAAATATTATTTTTAGCAGTGTGTGGCTTGGACTCCTTTTGTTTGTTTTGTGTGACTTCTGTTATTATTATTGTTCAGTATTCATGTGATTTTCATCGCAATTTCTGTATTTGTTTTTCAGTCTTTTCCTGGCCCAAGTCTTGAAAGTGAAGATTTTAACATACCTCCTATCACTCCTCCGTCATTGCCTGACCATTCACTGGTGCACTTGAATGAAATTGAGTCCGGATATCACTCTCTGTGTCATCCAATGAACCATAATGGCCTCCTTCCATTCCACCCACAAAACATGGATTTACCTGAAATTACAGTTTCCAACATGCTTGGCCAAGATGGGACACTGCTTTCCAATTCGCTCTCTGTGGTAAGCATTTTCAGTCTTTCCCTTTTTGTACTACTTTAAGGTGTGAAAATGTGTACATGCAAACCCAGGGCTAGCTCCTACACCATTGAATTCATAGAGCTGGCTGACCTGACCCTCAGTTTTGCATCATACTATGAAATTCTCCTCCCACTGGAGGCAATGAGGGTTTTACAGGTGAATTCCTCAAAGCCAGGATGATACCCACTGCCTGGAACAGTCTTAGTCCTACATTACGCAGCTTTAAATAATGACAAAAGCAGGCCCAGGGTTTTGACTTCACTGGAGCAGGATTTAGATCCAGATGGCTGTTGTTCTATATTTTTTTTTTCTTATGAGGCTCTTTCCATTCTAATTAGCATGTACTGAAAGATGTACAAAAATTTAATATCTCCTTTCTTGTTTACCACACGTTTGGAAAACAGCAAATGTTATTTCTGATTCTAGGCCAAATCTTATAGCCTTTTTACAGTTTCCATTCCTTATCCAGGCAGAATCCAATTGAAATGACTGGACAATTTGCTTATAAAATCTGTCAGATAGTCATTATGGTTGTAGTCTTAGGAAGCCTTATATTATAAATCACTTCTTTGAATGCTAAATTGCTTGCAACAACTGCAGAGCTACTTTACATGTTACATTTTCAAGAGGGCTCTACAAATAATTGGTATACTTCCTGCATACCAGCTCCCTATAAGACCTTTTTACAGAGGCCATTATTTCATGCTGGCACCAAGTTCTAAACCAAAGAGTAAAAAATTCCCCAGTAGAGAATGGGGCCTGGTGCTGTGTGGGTTTCACTTGACTCCAGGCATTCTTCTAAATGGAACTGCAGATCCAGACAGATGAAGTTAAGGATCTGTTCTTGTCTGGGCTTCTCACCAGGACAATCAGAGATTTAGTGAGCTGTGTCCCAGCTGGGAAGCTCTGTGCCTAGAGACTGAGGCTCTTTAGGCTTCCACCTCACTAGCTCTTCACTGTATTGACTAAAATAAAATAATAAATCAGCATTGGAGCAGCATGTGGAGGTTTAGGGGCTGAGATAACTGAACTCAGCTCCTCATTAGTCCCCCAGGCAAAAAGCCTCAGAGGCCAGGGCTGGGGGAAAGCCAGGTTGGCCAAAGAACTGAGATTGTAAGCTGGAAGGAAAATAGTTTGCAATGAAAATCTGCCTTGTCACAGGGTCTCACTGCAACTTAGTTAAAATAAAGATGCCATGGTTGCAAGGAGCTCTGCATTCTCTCTGAGAATGTCCAACAAGCTGTACTGAAGGGGGACTAGTCTTGGTGTCTTATGTGCTGCTTAGATGTTATTGATTTACAAGTATGTTGCATACTTCATTTTTGAGGTCAGACTCTGACCCCAGGGTTATGTTCAATAATGGGAGGTGTGAGGGTGGGAGGAAAGATTTTCATACAGAAATATAAATATGCTTTGTGGAAATGTTTTTGATTTTACTTGCATTTCTACAAAGCATATGTGAAAGAACATGAACTAAATCTTTTGTGAGATGCTCAGGATCAGAACTATGAATGGATCTAAGAAAGTAAGAGAAACTCATGGCACTCCAGCAAGACAATCAGTATTTCATTGGATTGACCTCTTCTGAGCTGTGGTTATGGCTCAAAACTATGCAGTCTTTTAAGCTCTGATGTTCCGCATTAACCTCTTGCAACAGGCTCTGAACAAAGGGCCTTGAGAGTTTGTAGAACATCACCGTGAATTATTGCATTTAGGGCAAATGCAAAAAAGACCTGAATAATATAACTAGACAATTTTTCTACTGGGACTTAGTGTAGATCAGAAAAAAAAAATGAAAATCAGAACTCGGGAAAATATGCATTAAATTTAAACAGTCATTTCTCAGGATTCATTCAATAAATAAAGCATGATCTTTGAAGTATCATGGGCTAACTCCATTGTTATACTTAACTTGCTTGCCCTTCACATGCAAGAGGGCCTCTTAACTAGCAATAGTTTCAGCTCAAGCTGTCTTGCCTGTCAAGGGGATTAAGCTGCATCTCACATTAGTACAACTGGTAGGTTGTTAACACCACAATCTGTACAGCTCAAATACTGTTGTGCAGTATGGTTCCTCGGATTTGAATTTGGTAACAAGAGGAATTAACTTGAGAGAGATAATTTAAGTTAATTCTTCAGTGAATTCAGTGCCTTCTTTGGTAAATTGAATGGTTCCATTGTGCTTTTGGCCTTCCATTGATGAAGAAAAACAGGATTTTGTAGATTTAGCATTCTTTACATAGTATTGAAGCTCTTCTTTATAATCCAGAAACATTACAACTTTTCTTCTCCATTATGCCTCTTTTTTCTTGCTATTACTTATCTCTAAGTTTCCCTTTTACTATCTCATCAAACTCTGATCCATTTAACAACTATTTGCCTAAATCACTTTTATATTGCCCTGCATAGAATATAATGAATAAGTTTCTCCAATGTGCCTAAACCCTTGTTCTGTGTAATTTCTAGTATATCAGCTATCACTTAGGGTATTTGGAAACTGTGTATCTCACTTCATTTTTCAGGGCACTAGTAAGTATTTTTAGAAAAAATTATTCTTAGAAATTAACCTGTTGGCTGTTCTCTATCCCTTATTAATTTCACATCTTCAGCAAATTTTACTGGTAGTGAGACAAATTCAGCTGCAGTGCAATGTGCATCTGATGGAAGATTATTTTTTTTAGTTTCAACATCTTCTCTTTTAGCAAGTTTTTAAACCTTGTTGGTATTGTAGCAACGATATCTAACTTTTTGTCAGCTTTAGAATCAATGAGTGGTTTTCACTTGCTGTTTTTATAGATAAAGTGTTAATCAATGCTAGCTAAATCAGAGATAGGAAGCACATAGATCTCAAAAGCAAAGTAGTAAAGCATTTTGTACACTGTAGCATTTCTCTTTCATCTCAACTGCCAGGTGTTTTCAGATGAGTATTTCCATTATTTTGGTCAGATTGAAATTGAGGATTTAGCCTTCCTAAAAATCCTTCAAAACTCCTGTGGTTTCATAGTGTACAGCACTCCCTCCAAGCTTCAAGTGAAATCTCCTTGAGTAAGGATTGCAGGATTTGCCCCTAAATTCTGTAAGCGTTCTTCTCTGTGGAAGTGCTTAAACGCACACAATAAGAACCCACTCCTGGCTTAGTGAATTCTTATTAGGGATCAGCTTCTTACAGTTTTTTTTACACTGTGGGAATTCTTTCTGAAAAAAAAATTTACAATGCTGGGAGATGGAAATTTCCTGTTACCATTTACTGTCTGGCACTTAAATTTGAAATTAACCTCCTTTGAAGTTTTTAGATTGATTGAAGTTCCTGTTGTACTCCCAGTACTTGAAAAAAAATATATCACTAGCATTTCCCTTTTTCAATATTCTGCTGTCAGTTCATATGTTGGCTTCTACATTTATTTTTCATTTTTTTCCACTTAGGTGACATATTGGCATACACATGCATGCACACACAACACACACACTCATTTATACCCTACAGTCACATACAGATTTATTCAGATGCTCGTAATATTTGCATTTGCATTGGCTACTGGGGGTTGAGAAATCTATGGAATTCATGCAAGATGGGAGTATGGCAGCATAGTCTAGCCCCAGCATGGTGGTCCACATGTGGCAGCTCTCCAAGGTCCTTCTTCCAAATGGATATGGCTTTTATTCCTGCTTCGTAATTGGATTCAGTTAGATACAGCTATCGCTGTTTAAGGAAAATGTCTTCGTGCTCTGTAGGCATGTTTGTTTTTATACAACAGGATAACAATCCCTTTCCAATGTACTATAATTGAATGTAGGTTTGGTTCAGTTTCACTTAGGCCTTGACCAGCCAGCACTTCTCTACATTAACTTTCCTAAAATATTCCAAGAACTACAAGAAACACTCTTCCAATATTTGGAAAAAAAAAAAAAAAAAAAAGCGTGTATATACACACCATCTTATGAAAATGGGCATTTATCTGTAAATGTGCTTCTGGATGTGTTGTATAGAATGAGTTTTACTGTGTGTCCTTTCTATCAACAAAATTACAGTCATTTCAGCTTTAGTATATACAATAAATGGTTGCTTTTTCCTCAAGAAACCAGGGTTAAAATCACACTGTTGTTTTCAGATACAGAGAGAAAAGCTATTTTTGGAATGCTTTTGGTTCATCCCTGTTCTGATCTTTTTGAAGATGTTACTCGTGATGGTATACTATAGAAAATTTGCAAGAAAGAAATAAAAGAGACTTCAATTTCTTGGAATGCGTCAAATTCCTGGGTTTGAACTTTAAAGTGGAAAAGATGTTAAAAGGCAATAAAATCAGGGGATTTATTTCCCAAATGCTCTACTTGCGCTGGCAACAAAAGCCAGCATAATGTATATACTTAGGTTTATTGTCATTTTTAGTATACAGTCAAGGTACGCTTTGAATTCAAAGACTACTGTACAACTGTTTTGACAACCACCACATCAGTAGGTAATGTGCAGGACATATGAAACCGAAGCAGAAATGTTTCTTTAGGTCTATAGGGAGAGCAGTACATCAATGAATTCAGATATATTAGAGCAGCATGAATTTCTAATATGTTGCTCTTATGAAAAAGACCACTGGCGTATTGAATAATGCTGCTTTCAAAGCAGAGCAGAACGTGTGATTACAGACAATTTCATTGCTGTTTTAAAAATAAATATTTTCAAAATCTTGAGGTATTTTATTTCATGTAATGCATAAAATATGTAGCAATGGACTAGAGCTAAAGATCTTCCTGGGCACTGAAGAGTAGGTGATATCAGCTGTAATTGTTCTGATGTGGAATAATAGACGTATTAGTTTGAAATAAAATGCATGTCACAAAGGCCCATGTCCTTATATTTTAAAAAAAAAAGCAATAAAAAGCTTTTTTTTCCCACACTGTGACAGAAGAATAAAGGCAGTGAATAATTATTTAACATTATGCCCCAATTCATCAAAGCCTGAACAATTACACTATACAGTTACACTATACTTTTTCATGAATTATATTTTTTAGATATGCAACCCATGAGGGAATAATATCTTAAACAAAATGTGCTACTGTGTAATATTGAAGAAAAGAAGGCAGCTGCTTTTTTTTTTTCATTTCTCATCTCAGGTGGAATGACACTGGTGTTTCTTATTCACAGTACAGTTGCTAAGAAATCCAATACAGGATATTGCTGTTGTTATAGCTGGGATGTATTTAAGAGCTTCATAAATATTAGTTTAAATTCAGTATTCATGACTCATCTCGAGGCTGACCTATGTGGTTGATTTTTCTGTCACCTTTAGGCGTTAATGCAAACTACTGAATCAAACAGAAATTTATGGTACTGATGAACAAAATGAATAATTTTCATAACAACACAAAATATTTGTCCCTTCTAACCTATGTGTTGAGATTTGCATCACAGTTGGATACTTTTTCTAGCTTGTATTGCATGGTAGTGGTAGAAGATACTTTCAGTCTCTGGTGAATACTTCACATTTGTGTCTCATTACCAGGCTCTGGTCTTCAGTTTACATTAAAATTTACTGTTATACTACACAGACCTGCTGCTACCCCAAATTTTATTGCAGTGAATTATTGCCATCAGAACCACCAAATTATAAAACTGAGGTCATAGAATACCTTGTGTAAAAATATGCTTTCCCTCTTATTAAGCCACTTTTTTATTCTTGTAGGATATCTTGCTTTAAAAAAAAAAGAAAAAAAAAACACACAAAAAACCTTAATTTAGAAGCTGAGGTATCTCACTGAAATAAGCTTTATGTGAAAAAGGGTTACAACAGTTAGTGCATGTTTTGTCAAGCAGCCAAACCATAAGGATACGCAGCTAAACCTTCAGCTGATGTCAGTTGGCATGTCTTTATTGTCTTCTCTGGAATTATGATGATTTATTCTATCCAGGGCTCTGGGACATCATGTTTATTGTTCCTTACTTTTGATGTCTGCTGTATGTTTTGTCATCAGTAAGGCAACAGAAAATATATGCAGAGAAACTGATTAAGAGGTAACTTGATCAAGGTTTTATAAATTGCATATATGCTAGTAGAAGGCTTTTGCTGTGCTATAAAAAAAAAAAAAAGAATTAAAGCTTTCAATATCTACAAATTACAGCTGTTTAAAATCAGACTGGAAACAAAACATGCATTTTTAACAGTAACAGAGATATACCATTTATTTAATAAACTGTGAAGGTGGTAAGTTTTCTGAGGATTGAAATCAAGACAGGGCATCTCTTAAACAGATCTGCTGTAGCTGGGACTGGTCTAATGACCTTCCAGCTGCAGCCAAGGGGCCAGAACCTTCCTGTGAGTCCTCTTGTGCCCTGGGGGCAATGAACATTATGCTATGGTAGAAGCGATGTCACTGGTAGCGCCTCAACTGGTAACACCTCTGCAATTGTCCCCTCCCAATTAAAATCAGCATCCTGTGGTTGCAGGCTACTGATGGACCCCACCTCAAAGCTAGGACTAGAATTGCTGTGAGAATTTTTGTGATTAGTGTTTTTCACGCGCTTAGCTTTTTTTCTGATCTTAAAGCATTTAGAAGAACTGTCTGTAACTACTAAGAACTTACATTAAAGACAAAGCAGGTAAACATTTGCCCACTGCTGCAAGAAAAATATACACAAATGACCAGAACTCATTTCTGGGGGGTATACTTCCAGGTCTCATCTTAATTGCCAGTGAAGCTGTTGATTTAAGCATTGTGCTTATATGTGCTTATAACTTGAAACTCAGTGTAGCTGATATATTCCACAAACTAGGGAAAAAAGCATACTTAGTGTAATTTCAAGATGAAATAACAAGGTGACATTTTATTTTTGAAAATCGCCCTCTATAGAAAACGCTTTGGTAAACTACTTTCACAACAGTTACCCATTGTCTAAGTAGGACTTTATTTCCTACATGCAGTTGCAAAACAATATCCTTGTAGAAGTATTAATTGTTTCATTAACCAGATCCCCTGGCATGGGCACAGGCTAAGACACTAGGAATGTGGCGAGGACAGAAAGCTGGTGTATGATACAGAAAGATGGTGTATGATACAGCACCTCACTTGTGAAGGACTCACAGGAGTGATTAATGCATAAGCAGCATTGTAGCTGCACGTGTCAAACAAAACAGATAATAGAGTATGCAAATAGAGAAAACCTAACTCTCAGAAAATGTCAGAAATTCAGGGGTTTCAGCAGGAGAGATTGTTGACTTTTATCTGCAGCTTTTAACATTGCGTGCAGTTGTCGAGAGCAGCAAGATAATGAAATGTTTCTGAAGACTCAGTCTTTGGCAAAAAAAATTGTTAGTGATCCTGTAGATGGAATAGAAATGAAAAGTCTTCCTCAAAAACAGTGAAGATGCTTTGGTGAATACAAAAAGGAAGGAGAGGCTCACAGTGCAGAGGAAATGCAGAGTTTTGTGCATCAGGTGGAATAGCATGTCTTTCCGCTTGTCTTCATTATTTGAACGTATGTATTTGCATCACATGAATCTCTGAAGCAACTGAGAAGACTGAACCCACAGCATGGATTTTCACTGCATTCATCAGCTCATCCCATCTTGTTATCCTGCTTAGGGAGCAGAAGAATATGTTTTATGGACAGAACTCCAATGTGGCTTGCAGGTTTTAACTCAGTCTGCCATTTGTGTGTTGGAAGTTTGCATGTGCTAAAAGTCTGGGACAACAGCAGCCCAGAGCTTCGTGCTGGTTTTACTTGCTGGAACTGAACTTGCTGAATTCGTATAGACACAGATATTTAAAAAAACTTTAATTAGCTTACTTTGGAAAAAATACTGCACTCTTAATTTTCTTGATTTTTTCTGACTTGAAAGAATTTAAAAGGTTTGGCTAATAGTTCACACTGTTTTTCATCTGTTTTATTATTTTCACAATACTTGAAGTGTCCTTGTTTCTGTTTTCCATCAACAGTGTTATGACTTTTTGCAGCAGCAAGTATAACTCTGCAGGAAGAAAAGTTTCTACTTGGCAATGTTTTGAGATTTGGAGAAAACAAAATCTAAAAAATAACATTTCTTATTTTTATCCCTATTTCTTTCTCAAGGCAACTGTGAAATGCAAAGATCTCTACTCTTCCCCAGGTCCCTCCAGTAACACAAAGGTTCATTTTAGCTTGATGTTTGTCTGTTTCTTTTCCCCTTCACTAACACAAAATCTGTACAGATACACTATATAAATGCCCTTTCTCATGCTGAGATTCTCTAGGGACAGCATGTAAACCTTTAACCTCCACTGCTGGAATAATCCTGTACTTCAGCCACTTAGGATCTCATCCATGTAGCCTCACTCACACACCTGTTTTGAACAGCATTTATAACATCGTGAATTGGGCAGTAGAGATATGAAAATGAATGCTCTTAATTGATTTTCTGTGCACTGTATATTAAACAGGAACTGAAACTAGTGCCAAATTATTGAAGTAGATACAACAGATTTATACATTGTACTGCACGTGGTTGCATCATAGATTTTTACCAAAACTCTAGGGTACAAATGATATTGCAGTGCCTGATGTTTAGTAACATCAACAATAGTTATCTCTGCTATTTAAGTTAATGAGAGAAATAGCCTAGTTGCTGAAGTGAGATATGGCATACCTAATGGATGACAGGAGGAGGCTGCCCCATATCCAATCTTCGCAATTACGCTTCCCTACCAGTTGCTATGAGGTACATGTCCCTTCACTTCATCCTTACAAAATTTTTCTTGACTTAAAAGATGTTTGAACCTAGATGCTTTGGTCCATGGCAAAAAATAAAAACCCACAAAAAAACAAAAACCACCCTGGGCATGGAGGATTTATAGGATCAGGCCCTGTGAGAATGCAACGCTTTTTTTTATGCTCCTTCTAATACACTTGAAGATTACCTTCATTCACACATAAAGAATTTCAGAGATTAACTCAGTAACTAAGCTTCTGTTTCCTACACATGCACTAATATTCAAGTGTGGGATCCCAGTTTAATGAATTTTACTGTACTACTCTTTCTTATGAAGTAACATAATAAGTGTTTAGTGCAATAGGCTTAGTGCTGATCTGGATATTAAGTGCAGCTTAAGTTGCCCAACAGAAAGTATAGAGTGTAAAATAACCACTGGCAAAACTTTTTGAAATTGCATTTTCCAGGAAAAATAAACCATAACATTTGAAATGCTAGAAGCATTTTATGCTTTTCTAAGGCCTTTCTTTTGTCTTGAAGTGCTTTGTAGTCAGTAATTAGCTATGAAAGTAATGTACTAATAATAGTGCAAGTAGATATTTTCAATATCAGTCCCTGTTGTCTATCAAATACTATACTGTAGAGTAGAAAGACATTTACCTTATTAAAAACCCAGCAAAATGTAATGCACAGTATGCAAATACGGCTGAGTGCCAAGATGAAAAAGGCTGAAAAAGACAGATCTTAAGAGAGGAAGAAGGTGACTCTATATTGTAGGACCCATAATAATGAAAGTATTACCAGGAACTGATTTCATCAGTGATGATCAGTAACAAGAAGTTGAGCAGTAGTGTGGCAAGAGGCAACTTTCAATATTAGAACTAGCAAAAGTCCTTAAGTATAATAAAGGCAAGAACTAGCTGCTATGAGGTATGCATAATAGTATAAAGCAATTATAGTGTCTGCATGTAATGATAACTGAGACCTTTAAGCCATCACACAACCTGGAAGTGTTACAACAGCCTTGTTTAAGGGCCATGAAAAACATATGAAGGTTGTTTCACTTGCCCTTGAAACAGTCAGCTCTAGGGAGAAACGAAGCATCTGTTTAACCACACAGTTTGATACTGCACAGCCCCAGACTCCCAGTCCCATGCCTACGGGATGCTTGCAGAGCACACATTTCTTCTCAGTTGCCATCGGCTTTCATGAGTGCAGTGAGGAGAAAAGATGTGAAAGTTCTCAGCCTGGACCAGGCCAATATGATTTTAATTATGGCCAGAGTTGTTGCAGTAACTCCATGTTCATATCCTCTGCCTCTGGATTCCATTTTAGGAGCTCTTACTGCCTGAAAATTCCAATGTGATTTTCAGAAGTGCTCTGTCCAACTCTAGTAGGGACTTTCCCAGAGTTTCAGCAGAGACAGAGATAGCACTAAAGCAGATGCTTCCATTTATTTATAAATTGGGAAAATTCAGATTTTAGATTATATCAAATGAAAGATGTTTCAACCAAAGTTGTTTTCAATAATGATTCACACTGTACCTTTGTGCTTTTACAATATTTTCTCTGCAGCATTTGAAAAACTAGTGCAAGCTGTGTTTATATTATTTTAGTGATCATATAATCAAAATAATGAGCTGCACTAGAGGAAAAAAGTGTGATGTAACCTGGATCCTGGCTCAGTGTAGCGTTAATGTCATATTACTTTCCAAATAACAGAAACTGGTCAAGCAGGAACTTTAAGGTTCCTTCCTTAATCTAGTCCAAGGGAGGACTTTAAAAAGTCATCTGCCCATAAGCAGAATATTCTCTATGTTTGTCATTTGTGACTGATGTTTGTCTGACTTATTTTTTTGAGAATTCTTCTAATGAAAACTGCACACACTCCTCAGGCAAACTCTGGGTACAGCTCCTCAAACTTAAAAATTTGTCTAGTTCATTGTATACTTAAAACTCAGCAGTCAGTGGAGGTTAACACAAATCATTTACTCTTTTCAGCTGACTTTTAGGTATTTTTGTTTTCAAAGTGGGTTTATATAAGTATTTATAAAATGTGTATTTATCTAAGAATGAATGGTAGATAATAGATGTGGATGGAACAACTAGGAAATAAATAATCAAGAGGTTGTCTGTCAACTCAGTCTGTTTTGGTTCACGTCTGATTTGACCATTTAAGAAACAGTAGAAAAATAATCAGCTTTTCCCAAATCTTATTAGCATGTAATCATTATCCAGATCGCATTAGCCCATAACCTACACTGAGATAATAACTCTTCTTGAAGTTATAGTGTGTTATTTTATGAAATTGTTTATGTGCATATTTTCAGTATGATATTTATTTATCACCATCCATTACTTAGAAAGTTACTCTGAAGGAATGGAAGTTTATGATACTTAAGGAATGTCACTGCAAGTAGTGGGATAAAAATAAACAGTGGGTGAAGGTTAAGGAGAAAAACCTGTAATGTTACCCAAATAGTCTGCAGGTAGTGTTAAAGCACTGGGAAAATGTATGGGAAAATCCTGCGCTGGCTGGGAGATGGGCTGGATGATTTAATAGATCTTACTTTGAGATGTAATTTCTGTAACTGGTTGATACATACACTAGTGCTCAGACATTTGGACTCATTTCTTGTTTGTCTGGCAAACTGTTTCCTGTGAAAGGTTATAAATTACAATAAATAGACTTTGCAGAAGATGAGCTACATGATATACTTGGAAAGAGTTTCTCTGCTGATATTCAAGACATTAATGTCAAAGCAGAAAAAACAGTGGAGTCCTAATCCAGTGGCTTTGCTTGAGTGCAGTGCTAGAAATGCTCAGAACCATAAATAACATTTACATTGAATAGAGTTTTCTGTATTCTAACAATAACTTAGGGTAGAAAAGATAAAATAGAACAAATATGTGACTGACATGGAAGAAGTTTTTCCTCCTGAGTTTGCAACAAAGAATTCCATGATGAGAGAGAGGGGGGTGGAGGGTAGGGGAAAGAAGGGAAAGCAAGCATTTATAAAAATGTTGGTGTAGTTATAATTAGATCCATTTTAGAACCAAAAGTTTTATGCAGAAACTGACAGAAGGATACACAATAATTGTATTTGCTGACAAGACGAATAGAGTTTCCTTTTTTTATCTTATGGTTTTAGGAAACCAAACAGTAAATAAACATGCAGTTTGACAGATTGTAATTGCGATCAGCAAGACGTCTTTTCATTTAATCAGATGGTGTTATTAAAATGGGGTTACAATTAAGCATTTTGTAATGTGACGTGGAACTCTATTAAAATACTCCAGCAAATAGTAATTTGCATTTGATGCTTCTGCAACCCATTTCTATTTGCAGAAATGTTATTGGCTGTGACCTTCTAGTGGTTAGGTCTTGGTTTGCTGTTTTCTTTCTACGTTGATAAATGCTATTAAGTATCCTCTTCCTTTCAAGGTGAAGATTAAAAGATTAATTTTGAATTCTTTTCTTATTTTTGATCCTTGTATTGCTATACATTGACCAAAGCAGGTTTGCAACACAGGAAATTTGGAATTAGTTAAAACAACATAATTTTCCTTAATGTTAGAAATTATAGGTTTGATCAACAGTCAACATGTATTTAATTCACAATTAGATGTTTGAAGAAAAAGTAATTTCGCATTTGAAATATCACAAGAATCATAGAATCATAGGATGGCTTGGGTTGGAAGGAATCTCAAAGATCTTCTAGTTCCAGCCCTCTGGCACGGGCAGGGTTGACAACTGCTAGATCAGCACCAGATCAGGCAGCCCAGGTCCCCATCCAGGCTGGCCTAGAATACATCCAGGGATGGAGCATCCACAGCTTCTCTGGGCAGCCCCTGCTAGCATCTCACCATTCTCTCAGTGAAAATATGTAGGAAGCATTCATCATATTGCTGTACCTAAAACATTATTTAAATGACCTAAAACTTCAAATGACACAAGCCCTTGGATTTGGCCCTGCCTTTCTGTAGATGTAATTGATTCCAAGAGATCTAGCAAAATATTTTTCAGGAAGACTAAAATTTCAGATTTCCATGTAAAATTTCCATTACTTGTTCCCATGGTTTGAAAGCCTAAAAACAAGAATATGAACACTCAGAGGAGATTCAGTCTTCTGTCTTCTAAGACTCTCTGGGACGTATACACTACTGGAAATAGTAGAACCACAAGCAGCAGAATAGAAAAAGGAGAATCATTAGTAGACAGAACTTTTGAGTCATTTTTCAGGTGCATGCAGACTCCTCTAATGAAACTGCATATAGTGAATGTTTGAAGCAAAGGGAATGAGTGATTTGCATCAGCAAATTACATTTACAAGGGTGAAACAGTCTCTGAAAATGAAACTGCTAAGCCACTGCTCCTTTATCTCACCATTTTATTTTGGTGGATGTTTTTGGAGAAACCATCAGTGATTTGAGGGGGGACAACCTCCTTACTGGAAGATAATCATTTTTAGGTAGTAATTTTGAAACATACATTCTTGTTTCCTGTCACTACTAATAAACAAAAGAAATATTAAGAGGGAAGGAGAAGAAAAAAGGGTGGAAGAAAAGTCAAGTATGCTTTCAAAGAGGGGGAAAGAAAAGTCAAGTATGCTATCATTTTGTGGAAAGTGAAGATGTATGAATACTTGAGAAGAAGGAAAAATGGAAATAAATAATTTGGTTTGACTTTTTTATACATTTATTTTAACTTTTCATCATCCCAGATTTGGAACCTCTTGACTCTTTTTTACTTTTCCTGTTGTTACTATGTGTGGGTTAACTGTTATGCTGTCCAACAAGTATGTTGGTCGCTCCAAAAATAGTGTCTTTTCAATTCCATGGAAACTACACCAGATATGAAGAACACAATAACACTATTTGATGGAGAAAATTTTCAGCTACAAAAAAAAACCCCTATTTTTCAGCATAGTCACTGCCCTTAGCTATACATTTTTACCAGTGTTGAACAAGAGCCTGCATGTCGCTCTCGTTAAGATCTGCACCAGCAGAGCTGACCCACTGTCACTGTTGCCACTGCCAAAATGTACCACCTACCACCTCACTGTGCTCACATCCACTATTTGTTCTCCATAAACATTCTGCAAGCATTGATGAATGTCAATGGGTGCATTTTTTTCTGCATGGAGGAATTCAGTGACACACCTTTGCTTCATACACGCATCCATGTCAGATACTATTTTGTCAGACTGCCCCTCTGCTGTCACCTGTTGCACAGCAACAAGAGGTAATGGAATCTTGATGGGAAAGTTCATCATAAACTACCATACCACCAACAGCCGCTTCTGATATTGTGGATGAACATAATAAAATGGGAGGCATTACTTTCGGAGCTGGTCCTGTAGATTGACTTTGAAGTATGTTGAAGTGAAGTCTCTGTCTTCACTCTGCATCCCCATAAGCTTCTTCTTTTCATCTCTGTAAATTCATGCAGCATCTTCCCCCAAATCACTGACCTGAGAAATATTTTTCAAAAGGATATTGAGAGAAAATGATCTTCAGTCTTCATGAAGTATGATGAAAGAAGCATATTTTCCAAAATAGACAGAAATTCATCAACCATAAAAAATATCAGACTAGGAAAGGTGATTTTAAAACACTCCTCAACAACAATTAGATAGAATAAGCAAAAGGTTTGGCTTTGTCCTTCCCGCATCAAAACAGATTAGGCTGTAAGAGCTCTCTGACTCGTCCTCCCTAAGCAACACAGGATCGAGGCCAACGATGCTTCAAGAGGAATTTGAGGTCACTAGCCTGGGTAGGCTGTCAGTGGTCGAGGGAGAGATCAGAAAATACTGTGTATCCTTTGGTATTTCCAATACAAGCCCTGGCAGGTAAAGAGGGACATGAAATTAGAAGATGCACAGAAAAAAAAATGTGTTAAGTTTCTTTCTGAGACTAATTGTATTTCTATTTAAAACAAATAAAATGCAAAACTCAATCTAATGTTCAGAACAGAGGGAGACTAATTCACGTCTTATCTGAGTGTAGCTGCTTCTGAAGTGTGCATCAGCTGGTCTACACGGGTATGAAAGACAAGATCATGAGGATCAGAATGCAGGTTGAACCCACAGAAATAAATCCATTTTGTAGTGATTTTCATCACTGAAAGTACTTGAGGACTTTATCTTACTTTCTATTGTCTTTACTATTTATTAGCAAAGTGCAAACCTAATTGTGTAACCACATTCACACCAATGCACCCCTGGCTTGTATGGAAAGGTATTTCTCAAGAGGAGTGAGGGCCCTAAACAACAAGGTGGGAAATGCGTGTAATATTCATCATTTGTATTCAGCTGAAAACAGGTTTGTTTTAATAATACAGAGAGGGATGCCTGATCTAGCATACACGTATCCGTCTTTGAATCTCATCTGTTTTAAAAAGATGCAAGTTGCACAGGATATATGGTTTCTTTATTGTGTTTTTTGCATTTTCAATTGTGCACCATATATTCACATACCACTGTGCATTACAATCAAGCCTGTTTGATTACTTTCAATTTATGCCATAGGATTTTGTCATTCTTGCTGAAAATTTCAAGACATTTTACTCTGGACTCATTCTTTTTTTTTTCTCCCTTAGATTTATTTACTACCTTTAGAAGTAGAAAAGTCCAATTTCAATCATGTTAGAAATAGCTCATTTTAGACAAGTACGTGCTGCTCTGCTTACAAAACATATATGAGTGGAATATGCAATTACCACAACTCAGTTTCCTGCCACAGAAACATTTCAGCATTATAGCATTACAGAAATAGAATGACATGCATAATGAAAGATTTCAAGATTCACCCAAGGCATTTATTCTCTTCACCTTAATGTTCTCAGCAGTAGCAGAGTATCCATTAAAAGGTACTATGAATTATGGTTGCTTAGCAACTGCAAGGAGCTTGTAACAGCACCAAAGAATGAAATGGCTGGTTGATAAAATGAATTTTCTCTGAGCATTAGCCTGTTGAAACTGCCTTTTCTTGTGGAACATAAAGTGCATTTATTTGTCTCATGCATTTTTTATTAGAAAATTATTTGAGTTCCAGGGACTTGAATCGTTTTGCTACAGGAGATATTTGATTTTAATGTGTTGTACTAAAATAAGTAATAAAAGACATTTTCTTCAAAGTAAAGACACCAAACAAACCCAGGTAGCTCCGTTTGAAGTCAGGAATAAAATCTTATATAACGTATGTCATTATTCATTTCTAATTAAGAGTGACATTAGCTAAGACTCAGATTTTACCTTTGGAAGAAAGTTTGACACAGTTAGCCCAATATGTGGTGAATAAAAGGGAAGACTGGGAATTGTCTCATGGATTCATCATGAGAGAAATAAGCTTCCTTCTTCCTTTCCAGATGATAAGGTGGCAGTGCCTCAGAGAAGGTCAGAAGTGGTTGCATGTTCAAACCCAGCATTCACTGTCTGCTCACTGCTATGCTAAAAATATGTTCATCATAGGCTCCCATCCAACAGTCAGAGGACATTTAATTTTTCACTGATACTCTCCAGGCATTCAGCAGCAGCCAAAATTGGGTAGGCATTTTAGGAAAGGAAGATTTCTATTGGGAAAAAAAGAAAAAAAAAACAGAACAGCTAAACCAAAGAAAGGTAAAAGAGTTGGGGGAATACGTCAGTTGTGATTGATCTTTTATTGGCAATATTTTCTAAGGTTTAGGACTGTCTGTTTAGGACACAAGATGAAAATGTCAGAAGAGAGAGAGACTTGCCCATTCCAGAACATCCAGAACATTCACCTAGATATATATAAAACCAAAGCTTAGGCTTCTATTCATTGTTTATAGCAAGAACTTAAGAGTAACTTCTGGCCTTTGTAGCTCATAAGACCACTCAAATGATTAATTCTTACTAGCTTATGGCCTTTTAGTCATTCTTAAGAGACTTATGACAGAGACATAACTGCTCCTAAACAATTTAATAAATATGTATTAAAGACTTCAGACTTTAAACATGAAAAGAGTTCAGTTGTCTTCCATATGAAAACATGATTGAGAAGCAATTGTAACCCTGGTTCTGCACAGGAAGTCAGTAGATCCTGGTCTGTTTCAAGTGCTCTGTGTTCAGAGTCCTTGGTGCAACCCAGAGCTGCTGTTGCATTTTCTGGTGAAGCCAAAGAGATTGTGTGCATGCAGGGTGCACAAGGAACCTGACAGCTCAAAGGAATGGTCAGGGAACTGGGGAACAGGAAAGTTCTTCTTGACTTAGGAGTGTTTATCAGATTCTGGACTGGAAACAGTAAGAAGAGAATCTGAAAAACTGGTTGTGTTGACTTGTTTAAGTGCTACCTACCTGGCAGAAAAGAATCATAAAGACACCAATGGGTAGTATTAAAAAAGTTGAAGAGTCTTGCAGATAGCTGCTTTCTCATGGAAGTTTTAGATATGTATTTCTGTGTCCAAACTGATTCTAGTGATGCTGCTGAAAGTGCTACTATTGATTACTATTGGGTAAAAGATGCAGCTATTGCTTTTGAAATGATTAAGCAGAAAGCAGATTTTAGTTAAGTATACAACACAGCAGCATTTTTACAGAACATTTTTTACTGCAAATAAAATGATCAAGGAGATACATAACTAAAATCAGTCATAAGCTTTTTGCACTAAAATATGATTCTGCTCAAGTGAAAATGAAAGAAAACTCATATTAAGTGGCAAGATCTTGCCTCTTTAGAGTACATGCTGATAATCAAACATTAAAAGTGAAACACTGCTCATCTTCTACAAAGGTGCAAATTAAAATTCCAGAGAGAGAGCTTGACTGATTTGTTTAACAAAGAGTTTAATACAGCAGAATCCCACTTGAACATAAAACTATTACACTCACAATAATCCTGTCTAGCTGTTGGGAGATCCAAATTAAAATTCTCACTGATATTTGCTTAAATCTCATAAATAGCACAGAATTAGAGCATATTGACGTTGTGTGTTTACTGTGATCTTACTGTCTAATAGGTTTTTAACAATTTAAAACGATGAGTGAAAATATGTATTTTCCCCTCAGATGATTCAAGCAGTTGTGCATTCTTTTTCCCCGTATTCTTATTTAATACCCACTTGTTTATTAACTTACTTGTGTCAACATGACATGCCTGTTTTGAATGCAGACTAAATGTTCCATTTAAATAGATAATTTATTTTCTTATTAGTATTAAGGTGCTATGAGAAGATTATTCAGTTGAAGCTGGTGGATTAATAATACTACTTCTCAAGGAAATATTTGCACGTTCATTACTATGTTCCATTCTTTCCATTCATACCCACAGAAAAACAGATATTTGTTTCTTTTACACTTTTGATTGTTCCACTCTTCAGTATCCTCTGGAGGGCTTACTTTGTGGATTTTGTTTTTGTTGTTGTTGTTTTGTATGAAAATCATACAAATATAGAGATGTCTGAAATTCAGAGCAGTTTAGAAAAAGGAACTGCAGTCCTACAGAATACCTCAAATGAATTGCAAGTATTTCAGAATTAGGATTTGTGACCTGTTTTTTCTAGACTGGATGCAGATGTATGGACAAGTAGAGGCTTACGTTTGTTTAAAGACTAGATTCCCCACATTCTTGTTAGGATACATCACTTATATTGTTTTAAAAAAAGAGTAAATGTAGGGTGATGTGTTAAAAATGTGATAAATTACTAACATCAGAAAACCAGTAATTTTTCTAGGTTTTGATAGAACATTAATGATAATCATGGCATCCATGGAGCAGTCTTTCTTTTGTGAGACTGATCTAATAAAACAAGAATTTGCGCACACCCACCTGAAAAGTAATCATTATTCATGCTTTGTAGAAAAAGGTAGAGTTTCAGATCTGCAATTCTTGCTCACAGCTACATTATATAAGGAATTCCATCAATTTAATTTATGAAAATGTACAGTTGTGCCAGCTGGAGAACACAGAGTCAGTCCCGTCAGTTGTTCCGCATTGCCAGGTATTACTGAAGGAGGAACTAACTACTGTTGCAGAGCTCCAGTTGCTCCAAAGGAGTGAGCAATGAACAAAATTAAAGCAGAGAGAAATCTTATTTTGTAAAATGCCCAGACATGCATAGTACCCAAAAAGTACTCAAAATACACGTTGGTGTGAGAACCTAGCAATAGCCTTTTTGCAAAACTGTATTGCATTTGTTTTGGCCCTCTTCCAAAAGAACTTGTTATGGCAAAGAAACATGTCTACTGCATTTCTGCATGAATATAATAAAAGCAGGGTGTGATATGACCAAATGCACTGACATAACCACTGCATACTTTTATGTGAATCTGTCAAATGTGGAGCGTGTTGCATAAGAGCACTCTGTTTCTTACAACTGCCTGAATAAATAATGTACATAGGCCTCCTCAGAAACAAAGTCAATAACAAGCTGTCTGGTTACATGTACTTCTGTATGTCTTCCAGTTAACTCAAAAGACCCAAAGATGATATAGAGAGCTCTAGAATATTGTGTGGGTTTGAGACAGTCTCTGGGGAACCTTTATCTGCATGTAGGGCCTTTTTTTTTAATATGTGACAGTTTTATATCATAGATAATGATCTTTATATAATAAGTAATCTAAAAACAGTCAAACTCATCACAAGCAAACACAGTTTATTTCGTTGAGCTGTTTCATACATCAAATCTTAGAAATCTTCTTCTACAAATTGCATTAGAAATAATATTTTTGCTGTCTCCTGACATGTAATGTATGTTGATTAAAGTGGAAGCCAGGTCACTCTGTTTTTTCCATTGACAAATTTTTATAGTTGACAACATCATACCCAAGAAAACCACTTTGTAATACTTTTTTTACTTTGCACAGACTTGCCATGAAATGGCGTGTTACTACATTACTAACACTGGAAAATTCTGGGCAGTAATCAAAGAAGCAGTGAGTGCTGTTTGATAGTTAATACATTTTCTATATTCTTAGCAGTAAATGAGGAATCCTCAAAAAAAAAAAAAAAAAAAAAAAAAAGTACTCAGTGCTTATTTCTTGCAAATATTGGTGCCGATTAAGGGTTTTACAATCTCCAGTTATACTCAGACACCTTATCTCCCTGTTACCCTCTCAGCTGCTATTTAGGTTTAAGCCACATCCTTTAAAATATTTTAGCAATTGGATAAAATGTTTAGGTGCAATTTAGCCATTAAAAGGAGACATATGGCAGATAAAATGTGTAAGCAAAATCTTATGCCTCATTGAGGGTATGGGATAAGAACTAACATACTGTTCAGAAGCAGAGGCATAGAAAAACTGCACATGGCAATATCTGAAAGCAAGTTTTGAAACTAGTTATTCATAGCATAAGGCTAATATCCATTTAATTATTGAAATATTCTCTTTTTTTTTTTTAATAGGATTGCTTTTTCATGTTTCAGATTAGTACCAGTCTGTATGTGTTCTGTGCCTATCTTGAGCTCAATTATTTGTAAAAATTATTTGCATCAATCTCTTCAGTCACCTGAACAGTTACAGGTGACATTTTTGGTAGATAGGCGGACATCCAGCTACTAGGAAATGCAGATCATGGTGTTCATTTGTACTTGCTTGTGTGCATGCAGAATAGGAGAGTAATACTGTCAAGCATGAATTTACAAGTTTAATGATGGTTCATAAGAACTTTACAGTCAGTGACAGGATATATCTGAGAGGAGACATGATTTCTCCAGTGCTAATAGAGAAGATCAAGTGAAAATCTGTCCCTTCCATTTAAAGATGAAAAACATTGATGAAGAGCATTTAGTGATAACATGAGGGGGTATATAAGGGCTTTCATGCTTGGTTTCCCATCCTTGAAACTTCAGGTTTTCAAGTGTATACAATCTACAAAGCTGCTTTTAGTTGACAATTCATATTAAGATGTTTTCAAAACAGATGTAAACCTCCATCTTTAACCTTACTGCCTACTACATTAAGTACAAGATGGGGAATATGATATCTTTGGTGACCTACTGAAGGATCCTTCACAGAAGTCCTCATGCTTTCATAATATTTTCATGAAATCCACAGAGTTCTTCTGACAGGGTTGCAGTTGAAAACATAGGCAGATTAAAGTGATTGATGAGAGAAGTGGTCAGATTAAGGTGGTAATGACTGAGAGAGTAAGCTACTTCTGGGTCTTCTAGGTTATGATTCAAACCCTGTTAAAATACTTGTAAAGGTTGTGTTCCTCTGATGACCTTTGAGTAGGTGTTCTGCACAGAAGCGCTCTCGTTCAGATTCACATTTTGTTAGAGAAATTTCTGTGTGTGCCTCAGTTTCTCTGTCTGAATCAGGAAGGAAAAAAAAGAATGTGTTTATCTGCATTACCAGAGCTTAGCTTATTAAGTGTTTGGAATGTGCAGTAAAATAGAAGTGAGATTAAAAATACAGGTTGTAAAAAGCCTTTTGTACATACAAATCCTGTATTATGGAACCCTTGTACAAACAAATTATGTGGTTTACCTTCCTCATTGTGAAGTTAATGCATTTTGTTAACCTTGTACTTGTTATATTTTGTTTGAGAAGGCAGAAGCTATTTTGCCTCTGTATTCTTCCTCACTGCAGAATTTGAGTTGAAGGATTATTTTCATTGTATCTATTTGAGAAGGAAAAAAAGCAAACAAACAATACAGATACTATAAAGAAGCTCATAAATTTGTGTCAGTTTCAGCTCCCCAGGTCTTAATCAAGAATTTTTCATCTTCATTCATTGTCTGTTTTTCCAGAGCAGATTGAGATAAATGTCTTTTATCACCCAACCATTGCAGGTCCATATTCCGCTTGGTGGAGGTGGTGCTAATCATCCCTGATAGAATATAAAGGGCCAGAACTTACTCCCTTACAGAGAATGGGCTATACAGTCCCAAAGTTCTTTGCAGAAGTTTAGGATCTGTGCTTTCCACATGTCTGAGAGTTCAGGTCATGTCAGCATCAAGTTATGAACCCCTTGAAATAAAACAAATTCATTCAAATACCTAGGAAGACTGCAAACAGAACATGTTCCCTAAACTGTAAGACAAGCAGTGACTCAGATAGCTCCCATTACACAGGACAATGTACCAAAAGCAGGCGCACCTGCATTAGCAGCTGTCACCCAGAGATCTGCTCATCAGCGCTACCAAAATAGCACGATTGCGCCAATTCCCACTCACAGACCAGTACCTCAAGTGGGAACCAATAGCTCTCCATGCGCTCACAGTTATCAGATCTGCACTGTCATAGAGTCACAGAATCGTAGAATGGATTGTGTTTGAGAGGATCTTAAAAATCATCTAGGTCCAACTCCCTGCCATGGGCAGGGTTGCCACCACCGGCTCAGGCTGCCCAGGGCTCCATCCAACCCGGCCTTTAGCGCCTCCAGGAATGGGGCACCCACAGGTTCTCTGGGCAGCCTGTGCCAGTGCCTCTCTGCCCTCTGAGAAAAGAATTTCCCTGTAACATCTAAATGTAAATCTCTCCTCTCTGAGTTTAAAACCGTTCCCCCTTGTCCTGTCACTATCAAACAGTGTAAAAAGTCAGTCTCTATCTTGTTTATAAGCTGTATTTAGGTACTGGAAGACCACAGGGAGGTCTCCTCAGAGCCTTTACTTCTCCAGACTCAACAAGCCCAGCTCCTTCAACGTTTCTTCATAGGAGAGGTGCTTCAGGCCTTTGATTATCTTCATGGCCCACCTCTGAACACCCTCAAAAAACTCCACGTCCTTCTTGTGCTTGGCACCGCAGGCCTGGACACAGTACTCCAGATGGGGCTTCACAAGGACAGAGGAGAGGGGGAGAATCCCCTCCCTACTGGAAACCCTTCTTTGGATGCAGTCCAGGGTACAGTTGGACTTCTGGGCTGCAAGCGCACACCGCTCCCTTATGTCCAGCTTTTCATCCACCAGAACCCAGAAGTCCTTCTCCTCATATCTGCTCTCAATACAGTCTTTTCTCAGCCTATACTCATATCTCACGTTGTCCTGACCTGTGTGCAGCACCTTGCACTTGGCCTTGTTGAATTTTATTAGATGCTCATGGACCCACTTACAAATTCTGTCCAACACCCTTTGAGTTACATTCCTTCCTTCTCAGTCCTTTCACGCCAGAACAAGTTTTTGGTTGGTGTTGTTGTTGATGAGAGATATTTGTGCAGTGAAGATTGTTGCCTATATTACCACTGATTTTTCCCACTCCATATATGAAGTTATTTTTGTGAAGGTTTTAGAACTCACACTCTCTTCAGTCTTTGTGTGCATTTGCAAGGCCACTGAAATGTTCACACCTAGCTGTAAGAGCAATCAAGTGGCAGTAACTGAGCACAGGCACAGTAGCTGATCATAAGCAAAGTGCCAGGAGGAAGGTTTATTGATCAAGAATTGCATCAGGATGCAGCAGCAGCACACTTAGGCAAATTCTGGCTAGTGTGCCTGTCAGATGCAGTGTGATTTGCACTACTCTCATTATGCTCAAGGTAACTTTTTTGCTGATCTGCAAGTTGTGTCCTGTGCCCTGAGTAGGTAAATGCTCCAGTATGTGTTTTTGAGCTTGTGTTGGCTGCAGATAACTTGCTGTGTTCTGTACTAGACAGTGCTATCAAGTATTAAAAGTACTGTCTTGGGACCATCAAGGATGCTTTGTGAATGTGGGTAATTTTGCAGTGATATATAAGACCAGTGTTTTGTTCCAATATATACTCATCAACTGGATTGAACTAGAATCAGATAAATATTTTCTACTGGCATTTCTATTAGAGATTCCTTCATTTCTAGAAGTTGTATCTGTGTCTTTGTGAAGACTTTTTATCTTGCTGGTTACTTGAAGATTTCTTTGTGACATGCATAAGTATTCATTTTGGCAACCTTATTTTACCATTTGCCTCTATGGAGTGAAAGCTTTTAAAAATGCACCAGTAAAATGTTAACTATGGGTAAAATGATCATATTTTGATCTGAGCTGAATACTTACTAGTGACTAAATTGTCAGTGGGATGTTTTAATTCTACTCATCCATGTTGGTTGTTTTGAGATCTCCATTTTGTGCAAAATGGCATTTTTATTTTGCAATTAAGAAACCCCCCAACCTTCTCTAAGTTTGACTGCATGCCCACTCCTCTCTTTCTGCATTCAGAGAAACCTGTCATCATTCTGTGGGAGACTTCTCTGAAGTCAAAGAAAGGGCTGGCCTGGAATAATTCTACAGCTAATACAGAAGGAGAAATTAGCTTGTAACATCAGTGATGTTAACTGTGTTATTTAAAGATATTTAGAGAACCTTGTTCTTTTGCTTGCGTGTAGCTTTATTACCAACGTATTTCTAACTGTAATGATGCCTTATGTGTATCAATTCAGTTAGGCAGAGGCAGAACTCCTTCCATTTCAGATTTGCCACCAAAAACATTGATCTTGTAAACATATGGAGTTGGCCTCTTGAATGTCTGGCCCTAGATGTTTCATGGCGCTTACACAATCCACACTTATAATTGAATTACAGTGAGAGGATAACATGTTATTGTGTTGTCTTCTGTGTGGTTCATGGTAATTCTTATCATATATTTCCAGAAGACATTACTTTATTTTATTCCTGGTATTAAAGACAAGCCTTTAATGTACTTAATCTTTAAGGGTTCCTTTTGTAAGACCCACTTGCTCAAGCAAGGAGTATTCAAATGGGTGAAGACAAATCACTTGGGGCTTATTTCTGCCATTTAGGCACAGCACTGTGCAGGAAGAAGGAAGGGGAAATAGCTGTGCTTGGGCAGAAGTCCCAGCAGCTCACAGAGCAGTTCCCTGCATCATTTAATGCAAACACAGATCCCAGTGGTGCTGCACTTTAGCATTTGTGGCTGGCCAGACAGGTGTTTGCTGTACTTGCCATCATGTAGGCTTGAGAGTGGTGTGGCTGCCTGTTCCTGTCCCAAAGAATTTTTGTCAGATTGTGCATGGTCCCAGAGGACACAGGACAGGGCCATGCCTGGGTGTGACTCTTTACCTTCCATGCAACTTGGCCATGTAATGGGAGCTAGAAAGATCACAGAATCACAGAACTGTAGGCTGGAAGGGACTTCCAGAGATCATCCTGAGATTTGGGTCGTCCTGTGTGGAGCCAGGGGCTGGACTTGATGATCCTTGTGGGTCCCTTCCAACTCAGGGTATTCTGTGATTTTGTGATGCCAGGCTAACTGAGCCACTCCTGGGTGAGTTACTGCAGCAGTAACACAGCATCAGAGCATCAGAGTGTGTAGGAGCTAACGTGAAGTTTGCTTAAGATCAGGAATAAATGAAAAGCATAACTGAAAGCACAACATTCTGTTGTGTAGTCAGCTATCAGTAGGTCTGAACTGTAATTAAGGTACTTAAGTAGTAACTAGCAGTGGTGTATTTCAAATAGGAACAGATTTGCTTAACATAAATATCCTGAGTATTGAGTTGTGGCCAATATCCTTCTTGTGATATTATCATTACTAATCTTATGGCTTAGCACTGCATGCTCGACAAGCTACTTATGCATTATAATAAAATGTTATTACACAGACACCCTTGCAGAGTAACCATAGTTACTCACACAGTACACTTCTTTTGGTTAAAGTAAACACAAATATAATCATTGGGGTCAATACTAGAGCTTTGTAGGTTAAGAGTTTGCTGCCAGCAGTGAATGAAAAGAACTTATCTAACAGTTCTAAGTAAAATTCACTCACCCTATTATGAACATTGAAACATGCTATTAAAGTAAACTATTACAATGATTTGTTTTATTTTAGACTTTGTGGTATGATCACTTTGAGTCATCACCATTTTGGTCAAAGAGCCTGAAAAAAAATCTCCTTTAGTACCAGCCTCATCGTCTCAGTAGAGTCGCTTGGCAGCCCATTCTAATGCATTTTAACCAACTTATAAATCATTTTGTGGAGGATAATGATTTATTACTGCTGTAATGAACTTCAGAGGCATCAATACATTAGTATACACTTTGACAAAAAGCCATTGTCAAATCCTATTGGAATGATGATCAGTTTACTATTGTTATTAATGACCCCGATCAACTCTTTGAATCTATGAATAACCCTGTTAGATGACAGAGGTCTTCCATTTGGGGAAAAATCAATGCATATGTACGTAAAATAAAAGTATGTGGCTTTCTGGACCCTTTGTCAATGCCTGTGTTTCTGTTGTCTGTAAAGATTAAGAATGACTTGTAAGTTCACCAAAGCCAGGGTGATTTAGGAATTCAAACCTGTGAGAAATACTTCACGTTCAAAATCAGGCAATGTATCTGTTCTGCTGTTTGTCCCTTTCTTAACTAAACACTTTCTAGGCGTGTATGTACACTGGATACTTAGTATACACTGTGAGGTCTCAAAAGAGATTCCTATTAATGTATCCTTTATTTTTCCTCCTAGTAGTAGGAGCCTATAATGCGGGGGGAATTACGTGTTACAGATTACAACAATCTTCTTGAGTTCCTGAATTACGTTTTCTTTTTCCCTTTCTTTTGAAATAAAAAATAGACATCGTTGACTTAACCAAAATAGTAATTACCACATTAGGTTCTTTCAGTGTTCAGGGATGTCAGAAATTTGACCTTCGAGGCTTTTAAATCTGACCTTGTTGCTTCTTTCCATTCATTAAGCTACAACCTTTGCTCTCTTGTCATAAAAGATAAATGAAGATTCACACAATCTTTATTTAAGAGATTTATTGTTTACATTAATGTAGATTAAGTAGAAGCTTTCTGATTATTTATTGTGCCAGTCATGTCTTCTTGAGCTTTAAGTTAGCTATCACAGTTCTCTAATTACTATTTCCAAGGTGCAATGAAAATTCAAAACATAAACATACTTTTAAAATTTAAGTTTTATGATGGTATACATACGAGTGGAAGAATTATTTTTAGGGTGCCTTGTAAATTGGGAATGGCATGGAGCTGCATCAGGGGAGGGTCAGTTTGGATGTTAGGAAAAGGTTCTTCAGTAGAGGGTGGTCAGACCCTGGAACAGGCAGTGGTCACAGCCACAAGCTGCTGACATTCAAGTAGCATTTGGATAACTCTCTAAGGCAAAAGTTTTGAATTTTGGGTCATCCTTTATGGAGTCAGGAGTTGGACTCAATAATCCTTATGGATCCCTCCCAAACTTCAGATGTTCTTTGCTTTTCTGATTCTATAAAAATTAAATTTTCAAAATTAAAAGTCCCAAATCTGGCTTTCATAACATTTACATTAATGATTCTTTTGCTCAGTGTTTTCTAACCTGGAAACAAATAGCTTTTTGTTTCCACAGGATCATATTCATTAGCACACAAATTAAAACCTAAAGAAATTTAATCAGAGAGACCTAGAAGTTGTTCAAACTCATCATTTTGTTCAGATAACTTCTGATGAAGAATAGACAAGACTATACTGGCCTTGCAAGAAGTTGTACGCTGAGTTTGAAACTTGATTTTTGCTTTCATTTTCAGTTTTGTTGATATAAAGCAGAAGTTTATTGAAAGTGGAATGCTCAATTGTAACTAACAGTGGTTGTGTTCATAAAGTGACAGAAGGAAAGATGCAGGAATACTGTCCAGCATGTCTGCACTGCTACTTCCCATGGGGCCTAACTGCTACCAGGAGAAGTGCTTTTGCAGATGCCTCAGAGAGGAGCACATAGAATTATAGAATGGCTTGGGCTGAAAGGAACCTCAAGGATCATCTAGTTCCAACCCCATGCTGTAAGCAGGGTTGCCAACCACTAGATAAGGCTGCCCAGGAACTCATCAACTGACTTTGAATGCTTCCAGGGATGAAGCACCCACAGCTTCCCTGGGCAGCCTGCGTCAGTGCCTCACTGCTCTTTGAGCGAAGAATTTCTTCCTAACATCTAACCTACACCCTAGGAGTGATCACCTCTGCCCTGCTGCAGGCAGAACAGTGTCTGAGAGGTACATGGTCCTTCTGGAGCTGCATGAAATCTCTTGTTCTTCTCCCGTACACTTGGACCACAACCTGTAATGAATTACTTCACAGGGAAGCTCAGTTTTATCCAAAAGTTCACTCCATTTTTGGCATCTAGAAAGTGCTGCTAATGTGCTGGCTTGAAGTAAGTGGGGAACTGTCTTCCAAAGAGGCAGGAAAAGTAGCTAGGGAATTAAAAGACACTGAGAGTAGCCCTGCTTTTAAACAGAAGTCAGATGGTTGGCAGCTGCTTCAAGTGAAAAACAGCCCTTATTTTTCAGAATTTCTACGTTATAGACTAATATTAAAGCTAAACAAAACCACATAGAACAGTGGAAATCAACGAATATGTTTAAATTGGAGATATCTTTGAGGATCATCTAGATATGAAATAGCATAGTAATTCATACATTTCTGATCCTGACTTTTTGAGGCCTTGGGAGCCAAAGTATAGCTTAGCTCCTTGAATCATATGCAGTTCAGTGAGGCTTTGCTTCTGAAGCATGTCAGATGAGATCAAGTTTTGCAAATGCTTGCAAGTTAACTCACCAGGCCTGACATCTCAAAACTACGGTGGAAAACAACCCAAAGCCATGTGTCATGTATCCACACCTCTGAGAAAGAAGACATGGTTAAATCACTGGGGTCAGCCTAGACACTGCAATTTGGGAGGAACAAATTAGAAGTGGGATAGCAGTTGGGTATTGCTTGCTCATTTGTACGCAGTATGATTTTTAGAAGGCTAAGTAGCATACCACTTACTTTGGAGAATATCTGCTACATAAATTTAATAGTTTTCAGTAGTTATCACAGAAACTGAAAGCTGCATTCAAATTCCTCTTACCCCATGTTACTGCTATTCCTAGTGTCCGTGGCATCAAAATTGTACTCCAGAAGAAAGAAGTCCCTTTTAAAGATGCAGATGTATATCGTACCTGCTGAACTCATCATTAAAGTCAGGCTTTAACTTAGCTATTAAACATCTACTCGTCTTTATGTTTAGAATGGAATGTATTTGAGTCATATTTCTTAGTATACATCATTCTAAACAGTAACTGTTTTAAAATATTCTACTGTATTGATATTTTCCTAGTTTAATTGCATTAAGTACTGGGAAATATTTCTCTTAGGAAAAGTCTGTGTTACAAGACTTTAAATCACCAAATGTAGTTTAAAATACATTTTCGCTTTGATTCTTTAAGAAACACATTTATTTCTCTGTGTGGGTAACTGCTTTGCATTTCACCAAAATGGTCATGAAAACACAATACCCTTTTATTATAACAATAAATCATTAAGATGAGCATTTCAAAATATATAGGGAAACTGTAGCCCTGGCTCAGATTTTATCAATGTCAAAAGAAAGGAAAAAAATGCTTTTTTTTCTGTCTCGGAATCAGAGTCTGTGTGGTAAAACAGCATCACAGGCCACTCTAAAGAACCATTCTACGATCCGGGGCGAGATTAATTCATCTTTCTGCAGATGCTGATAGTTCCTGGAGTGGTGGGGAGAATTTCTTGTTGCACTTTTTACAATATTAATTACAGTAGTTGGGTTTGCTAGAGAGCAGTAACAGCAAGATGCCTCTTGTTATATCATTGTCTGCAGAAGCAGAGCATTTTCTTTAGCATCAGTAGAGATTTTCACAGTAGTTGCCAGCCACAGTGGTCCAGTGAGACTTTAAAGATTATCAGAACTGACATGCACTGAGTAAGTGTAGAAATTCCATATAATTCTGCAATGAATTGATGCTCTGGTGATTCAGAATGTTAATCTATGTCTTCCAAAATTTTTCTCCGAGAATACTGTCATAGTATTCATGTTATTAAATAGCAAGGAATGGAGTGCTGGGGAAAAAGAAAACACCACCTTAAAATAATCAGGAAACAAGATAAAACTGAAAAGCGTGGCTTTCAGTTAGTTATGTTGCTGCAACTACAAGCCTGTATTTCACCTGGAGATAATGAGAAGGTACTCCTTGAATTTTAACACCTTATAATGTTCATATTTGTCACTTTATTTTCTAGTCCTGAAATCACAGAACGAATTAAGGAATGAATTGTGCATCACACTGACAACATGATTATCCTTCTAAAATACTTCCAGAGTGTTCACTTTACTAACCTTATATGCAGATATATCAAGATTAGTTGGTTGCAGATTTTCTCTTCTTCTAAAATTAAGGAAAGCATTTTGGATGCACTTAAAGCTTGCCGAGGTATGGATTAAGACAGACAGAGGATGTTAGGCTGTTATGTAGAAAAAGGAGAATGACACTGCTTCTTTCGTCCTTTTCATAATGTTGCTTTTTTTCATTTTGTTACACTTCCTAAACAGTAGTGGGAGGTACATGCAAAATATTCCTCATTAAAGCACAAGATTTAGCATCTGTTATTTTAATCACTTCACGACACAGTTATTTTCAGGATGCTATAATACCACTGATATAGTATTACACTGAGCAATGTTTATCATGTGCCAGTAATTTCCAAACCAAATTATCTCAACAGTTTTAAGACATAGCAAGTGTAACCTATTTATGAGCAGAGATTTGATTTGCTTGTTTCTTCTACATCAGCCCTGTTATCTCTGTTGTGCTCGACTGCGATTGTGTTATGTGACAGTGGTTGATAATTCATCTGGAATTCAGTAAAGAGTACACTTTACCATTTGTAGCAGGGAAAGAACTCCACTTACTATCCTATGATCTTATTAATTCTACAATGTTAGCAGGAGTAAAATGTAATAATGCAGGGAGATATTAATTTGAGTTACCATGGGGAACGAGTATTCTGTATATGGCTATTACTGAGCAATATATCTCTAAAACAACACTTCTTATAGCAGATGTGGTTTACTGAACTTTGAAAATAAAAGCAGTCCGTTTCAGGTAGCGTAAATATCAACCATATCATTACTAACCTGGGCAAAAGCACTTCAGGATTTTCGAAAGATATATTTAAATTCTCCAAATTTAAATATAACATTTTAAAGTTTTTCATAAACTTTTCCTAAATATTATAGACCTAGTGCTTGAATTTTTTTAAAAAGTACTTTTATAAATACAGAAAAGTCATTAAATTAAAAGCTTGATCCGACAGGTTTCCATAATCAGAGGTAGTTTTCAGAGAGAGGCATCTTAGGATCATTCCTTTTCTCTAACACATGCATATTTTCTAAGTATTTTTATTCACTTCTCCTCAGAAAGCTAGAATATAAATGTCTTTTTTGTAGTTAATTATCAAGGTTCAGAGAAGTATCTAGGAATGTTTTTCTTTTTCATTCTAAAAGGGTTTTATCTTCTTGTCTTCTGAGAATACAAAATAGTTAAGTTTTTTCTATTGATATAAATGTAGAAACAGAAGTATAATTTCTTGAAATATCTCTGAATGCAGCATGTTTCCTTTATTCTTTGGAGAAAGAGGACTCTTGTAAACTCATTCCGTTGCTTATCTGTGAACACCACTGGCTTTACGTTTTTTAATGTTTTGGCTTTATGTTCACGAAGAATTCCTCTGCATTACTCAGATAGAGCTAGACACTTCAAATGACAATTTCACTTACTGTGAATTACACTGTACATATGTAACTTGTCTGTCTGAAAGTCCTTGTGCTTTCTGACTACCAGAAAGGGTAGGCTGTGTATTGAAAACAGGAGAAAGAGGAATAATTGAGGGAACTTGACCTATCTAGTGCATTACTCATATTTTCTTCTTTCAAAATGTAATATAAACAAAGACTAAACTTTGTTTAGTTTATGTTATTTCTGCATGCTTCTAATTTCCTTCTTCTACTTGTCTCTTACGCATCCTTCATCAGCCCTTTATTAGCTATTCAGTCAGATTTTTTGTAAACTGAGTCCTGAGATCTATGTACTAAACCTGGGGTGGTGATTATGAAAATTGCTCATGCAAATTGAGTAAAGGCACACATAAATTACCAGTTAGAGGTTTAGCTGGTAGTGTGCTTGCATATTCACCTGAATTGCATTCATAATTACGGTAATTATGTGAACAGTCATGAATGTACTTCTGCACACATGGCAACTACATTTTAAAATTTCTTCCCAGAATGAGTAAAATGATTTCTGGGAGAAGACAGCATAGGCTGAGTTTTTGTAGTTATAAAATTCTCTATAGTTTATACTAGTAGAGGATGACCTTATTCTAGAGTAATAAAGAAACTGGAGCAGCTGTGGTAGTGCAGTGTGAAGTTACACAGTGTTTGAGTAGTACAGTGGCATGAAGAGCTCACCTGAAGACAGTCTTTGGCACATGAACACAACAAAAGAGTGTGGATAGGCCTTTCTGTTATTCAAGATATTACTGTCTTGCCATTTTGAGATTATGTGAATTCTAATCTTTCTAATGGTTAAATATTATCTCTCACTGCATATGGGTATTTGCTTGTTATGGGTACATTCCAGAGGTACCTTTTGGCAGTGTGAAAGCTCACCATATAGATTCCATCTCAGATTTGGGTACATTTTATAAAATTATGTTAATCTGAATTTCAGCCATTAATAGACTGAAAATTAGAACCAAGATCTCTGTCTGTCAACAAAGCTAATACATGGTCAGGAGAAGAGTTTGGGAATTTCAGTACAGACTTCTTGTGACGACAGTAGCCTGAAACCTGGCAATCATAAGCAATCGTGTCTTGTATTGTACTAATATTATTACTTGTCATCACTTTAAGCTCAGTAGGATATATAGTTCCAGATGGAAGTTAGAAATAGGTTAACATGACTAGACCCTCATCTAGGACAAAAGGGAAGAGGAAAACTTCCTTCAAATTTTCTTCAAAATGATAGTACAATTCATCTAAACTGAAATATTTCAACACAGATGAACTTGTGGGGCAATGCTGCTAAAACACCAGGGCCATTCCTTCTGGAAACCTCTCTGTGGATCTGTGGATCCACAGTTGTTATGGACTTATCTCGCTAGAAGAAGAAAAATCTCTAAAGCCTAACTTCGTGGTCATTCATCAATCTACTGTGTTAGCTAATCATACTTCTCTTTCTTCATCATGAAGACATGGTTTTTATAGCTAGAAAATTCCTGTATTGCAGTTTGTTGTTTCTTTTTTTTATTTTTATTTTTAATTTTATTTTCCTGAGTTCATATTCTGTAAATCTCTTCATTCCTCCCTTTTTCCCTTGCAGGCAGTAATTGGTTCCTGCTTAAATTTCATCATAAAACTTTTCTGTATTTTATTGGATTTCATACAGAGTAGGTTAAATACTTTGAGTTTTGCTACTGTCTACAGCAAGATATACGAAACAAATATTATGCTACCACGCATCCATACAACAGACTTCAGTGTGCTTCTCTAGCATACATGAATAAAGTGAAATTACTGTATAAACAGTAATAAATCTCACATCCCCACTTGTTGGTTGCCACTTGGTAATGCTGAAAGTGGAAGTTTGTAAAATAAAGGAAGAAGGAGACTTTCTTTGCTGAACCAAGGCTGCTGCTTTATTCAGAAGTTGAATGGAACAATAGGATGCTTCACAATCAAAAAGAATAACGAATAAATAATGAGCTTTAAAATACACCAGAAGTTGTGATTGCTCATAGTGTATTTCCTTTCAAGATGTTTTGGCCTTCTGTTTCGCTTAAATTGCTTTGGTAAGTTTATCAGGCTTTATTGAGGAAGGTATCCAGCATTTAGAAATGTCAAACCAGCAAAATAAAGAGATATTCTTAAATTAAAAAGAAGATTTTCAGGAAGGATTTCTGTCATATTCTAATATAATGGATACTAAGCAAGACAGATTTACTAATTTTAATCTTCTGAGACTACTGGATATCTGTTCATATTCTGCATAGTTGAAAATAAAATATTTGACGTTTTTCTTGTTTCAGAGTTATAATATTGAACTTGGCAAGCTGCAGATGGATAATTATACTAGAGATGTTAAATAAGTTCTGGAGACAAAATAGTAAATAATACAATACAGAAGAATGATGGACTTATTAGCATATCATTAAATCGCTTTTTCCCTGTGAACCAAGCATATTTTTCATAACTTACAAAAAGCGACTTGCCTAGCAGTCACACATATGTTTAACATTTACAAAACCCACTATATTTGACTACTTCATTAAGTTTATCTTCCAGAGAAAACTATGACAATATAGTTACAAGTATCAGTCAGTTTATCACTTGATAACAAGATCATTTATATTAAAAAAAATCTCTTGTGAGTTAAACATTTTGCAGACCTTTTGTTTCAATTTCCATTAATGCTATCACTCACACTGTGAATTTATAAGACTGCAGCATAGCAACAGAAAGATTTGGTAATAGATCTTTTCAGTAAAGTCATTTAAAGTGTTCAACTCATTCTTATTAGTCTAAATTATGGGTTTTGTTATGATGTTGTACTTAATAGAAAGTAGAATCGTATGGGATAGGGGTTTTTTTCAGGGTTACTGTTATCAGCCAGGAAAAGTACAATCTTCTTTATCAAGGAAAGTGAACTTAATCCATAATCAATCTGACAAAATGTACACCCAGGACCTAGATGACTAGTTTTCAGCAAACATACAAGTCATATGATGGATAGATAATGCAAAGTCACAATTTGATATAGTTTAGTGCCAGTGTACATAGAGCGCAGAGAGTTATTGGTTTAACACAATTACTGTGCATGGGAATGCAAGAGCTAGCATGACACAACTGTTTCCATCTGGAACAGAAATGGCTAGCAAAATGGTTTGCTCAAATAGGGGTGACATTTTTCAGTGAGCCTAACTCTGAGGCTCAGTTGGCTCTGAACCAGCTGAGTTCCCCTAATCCAGTCATTACTAAATATACTCATGTTCAAACTTAGCTTATAGTCAACTCTGTATATTTTGTTGTAGTCACATCATTTGTAAGCCACTACGCAAAAAAGAACACTATAGCTTCAGGAAGTAATCTCAAGGATATTGCACATCACAGTGTCCAAGAGGAAGAATATAAAGAATTGTGATCTGCCTGTGTTACTCAGTTTCAGAGGTTTGACTTCATATCTCATTGGAATAGAAACAGGGTCCCTTAAAATTTTATGTGTAAGAGCAGAAAATTTTGTAAGCCTAATGATGAGGGTAATCAGATGATTAGAGCATGTAGTAGACTCAGGTTTTAGTCCTGTGTTAAACTTAATGAGCAACAGAACCTTACTTGGGATAGACAAATGGGAGAATTATTGAGATGAAGAGGAACAACAGAGTGCACTGAAGGCCAAAAGTTATCCACACGTGTGTTTTGGTTGGTCACTTTTGAAAGCCTCTTTTCTTTGAATAGAATACTGAGTTTCATATTTTTTGCCTAAAGTTATTAATTGGAAAAAAATGAGTATTCTTTGTCCTTGAACTTCACAGGGTGGAAAAGGCAGAGCCCTATTCACCTTCAGGCTCACAGAATTTGCTCACAGAATCACAAAATCATAGGCATTGGAGGGGACCTTCAGAAGGGACATCTAGTCCAACCCCTTACTAAAGCAGGTTCCCTAAAGTACATTACACAGGAGAGCATCCAGGAGGGATTTTATATCACCAGAGAAAAAGACTCCACAACCGCTTTGGGCAGCTTGTTCCAGTGCGCTGTCACCCTCAAAGTAAAAAAGTTATTCCTCATTTTTTATGGAACTTCTTATGTTCCTGTTTGTTCCCATTGCCTCTTGTCCTGTCACTGGGCCCCACCGAAAAGGCCCTGGCCCCATTTGACTCCTGCCCTTTAGATATTTATTAACATTGACAATATATCCTCTCAATCTTCTCCAGGCTAAATAATCTCAGATCTCTCAGCATTTCTCTATAAGGAAGATGCTCCAGGCCAGTGATAGCTTTGTAGCCCTCTTCTGTACTCTCTCTAGAAGTTTCCTGTCTTTTTTGAACTAGAGAGCCCAGAATTGAACACAGTTCTCCAGATGTGGCCTCACCAGGGCAGTAGAGAGGGGAAGGATCACCTCCCTTGACCTGCTGGCCACTCTCATTTTAATATACCCCATTGGCCTTCTTGGCCACAAGGGCACACTGCTGGCTCATGGTCCACCTGTTGTCCACCAGAACACTCAGGTCTTTCTCTGCAGAGCTCCTTTCCAGCAGATTGGCCCCTAACTTGTACTGATGCATGTGGTTAGTCCCCCCATGAGTAGGACTCTGCACTTGCTCTTGTTGAACCTCATAAGATTGCTCTCTGCCCAACTCTCCAGCCTGTCCTGGTCTCACTGAATGGCAGCAAAGACTTCTGGTATGTCAGTCACTCCTCCCAGTTTTGTACCACTGGCAAACTTGCTGAGGATAGGCATTATCCCTTCATCCATGTCACTGAGGAAGATGCTTTAAAAAGAGCAGAGCCAGTGGGTCAGCCCCTGAGGAACACCTCTAGCTACAGAACTCCAACTAGACTCCACACTGAGCTCTGCCAGTCAGCCAGCTCTCAATCCACCTCACCGTTGGAAGGGACCTCTAGACCAACTCCCTGCTAAAGCAGGTTCCCTAGGGTACATTCATGTATCCCACACTTCCTAAGCTTACCTACAAAGATCTTATGGGAGACAGCGTCAGACGCTTTGCTGAAGTCAAGGTAGACAACATCCACTGCTCTCCTCTCATCTATCCAGCCAGTCATCACATCATAGAAGGCCATTGGTCAAACATGATTTCCCATTGGTGAACCCATGTTGACTACTTCTGATAACATTCTTTTCTTCTGTGTGCTTAGAGATGATATCCAGAATAAGTTGTTCCATCACCTTCTCAGAGACTGAGGTTAGATTGACTGGCCTACAGTTTCCTGGATCCTCCTTCTTGCCCTCCTTCCCAGTGGCCTCCATTACCTCATTTGGCAGCAGGCCCACATTATCCTTAGTCTTTTTTGCTACTGATATAGTTAAAGAAGCACTTCTTGTTGTCCTTGACCTCCCTCTCCAGGTTTAATTCCTAGTGGGCCTTAGTCTTTCTGACAACATTCCTATATTCCTCCCAAGTGGCCAGACCTTCTTCCCACATTCCATAAGCTTTCTTATTCCATGTGAGTTTTTCCATGAGTAACTTGCTCAACCAGGCAAATCCGCTTTGCCTGATTTCTTACTCGTAGGGATCTTGAGCTTGGAGGAAGTGGTGCACGAATGTCAACTTACTCTCTTGGGTGCCTGTTGTAGTAGACCCCTTACTTTCCAGTGTTGTAACCCATAGGATACCTCCAAATAGGTCCTTGAAGAGGTCAAAGTTGACTTTCCTTATGCCCAGGGTTACATTACATTGTTGCTGTACATTGAAATAATTCAGCTAATAGAAATTTAGGAATGAGCTTTTTCAGAAGTGACAAGAATCAAGGAAGAGAATGAACCAACATTATATACACTGTGGAATCATCAGGAATGTTGTGCAATTATATATCTTAAATTTTTTGTTTCACCTTCCTGTATTTTTCCTTGTTTTACCTGCCATTAATGCATGCAGATCTAGTAGATTCCACTTGGACAGCCACCCCTTACTGAAACTGAGCTTATTAAATCAGTACAAGAGCTTGAACTGACTGGAATTCAAAGGATTACTTGATCATTCAATGGCTCTACATCTTTCTCAAAGACTTTCAGACCTATCAAAATAGCAAATGACTGTATCTATATTGACCTTATAATACAGACACTAGCATACCCAAATCATTCACATGGAGCCAGTCTTAACATAATAAATAATATGGTCATGTTACGTTTTTTGCTATGTAAACACCCCTGAATACCTGCCATTCTATTATTTCCAATTTATCTCAAATATTTTATGAATCCTGTGCAAGCTACACTTTCTTTTGAAATATGTAATGTGATGTATATGAATATCTCATTGCAAATTAATTTATTCAAATGCTAAATCCCCTAATCTTCTAAATATTAACACTAAAATATTAAAATATTTAAAAAATGTATGACACAATTCAGAGACAGATGTATTGGCATCACTGAGAGACACTCAGCTATGCTCTTAGCCACATCCCTAGTCCTGCACTGTGCTTTAGCACACTCTGTTCTCATGTGGCCAGCTCCAATCCTGGCAAATCTGTTGGAAAATTTACAAATTATCTACAGGGAGTGATACTAATTCAAGAAAGACTCTCCATATGTTTTTATTCATGTAAATGTTTCTGTGGAGCTTCCTTTACACTGTGGATGTGTTATTCCTAGATCTAATCTTTTCATGTCCTTTGGATGCCTCTATTTTTATTGTCTAAAGGAAGGGGAAACATTATTGTCTTTCACAATTGTCTTTTTTACTTCCTTTGTTGTGATGAAAGGCTATTGATTTGGGTGTGTTTGAGTGAACCTGTGAATACACTGCTGACTCAGGTGTTCTTTTGCATCATCAAAATAAACATGAAATGGATGATTGTTTTCCTTATGTAAATAACTGGAGAAATAGAAAATAGTTCTGTTGATATTTGCAAGATGCATTGGAGGGATAATATTGTTGTGAGGAGATGTGTTCCAGAATATTTGACTTGCACATCCTATATTCCATTTGTCTGCTGTCTACCTATACCTGTTGTTAAGTATTAGACACTTTAAAAAGGGAAAAAGATAACACACATTATTCACCATTAATTCTTTAAAATGAGTCATTATTAAAAGCTTAATTGTTTGCTGAGAGGATCCAAATAAGTGGACTTTGCAAGATCAAACAAAATTGAAGATATTTGTCCAAATTAAAATGGAAACATGCATCTAGAATGTACCAAATGAACATGTATGCTCCTGTAATAATAATTTTATTATCTTCAGCTTCCAGGCCAGACTTTTAATTATGACCCTTTATATCAGTGAAAACCATGTATTCAGGATTAAAAACCTATTTCTTTAACTAGTCTGGTTAAAGACTGTGGTTTGATATATTCTATGCTACAACTTTTATAAAAACCAGAGAACACTTCTAATAACACTTTTCTAATTTCATGGTTCAGTGCACAGTCAGTAAAGATTTAAATAATTCAGAAAGAAAGCCTATTCTGTTTCTTTATTAGAAGTTTGAGTCAGGCAAATTCTTTGACATTTAATAGGTTTTTAACCCTTTTAATAACTTCTTATAATGAAATTTATTGGAGGTTGTTTTAAATAAAGGGTTATTATATTAGAGTGAATAGCAGTCGGTAGTTTTTTATGATTAGTTTTGAGACCTTAGTCCTGTGTGACTCAAAGGATATTAAAACATAGAGTAGAAAAGAATGTTAATAGTCACCAAATTAACTGTATACCGAGAAATATAGAAACTGTATATTATTGCATTCTTGTCATTATGTGATTGCACTATAAAATTTTGCAGTCAAATTTTGAGTATATAATTGTTTTAAAGGAGCTTAAGATCACTTACAGAAAGAATACTATATAAAGCAACGAAAAGTGGTTTAGTTTCTAACAGAATGATTTTGGAAAGATTAGAGTAGTAAACTTAATAGGATGGGGGTTGTTTTGTTGTTTTGTTTTGTTTTGTTTTCATTTTAGGGTTCTTTTTACATGTGAGGGTTTTGCTATTTGATTTTAAGACTATTTTCCTAATCAACACAAATTTTGGATGACCTGTTCATTTTGTCCTGAAAATGCACTGGACGTGGGATATAAAATACGCTTGTGTACAATACTAAAATATTTCCCAAATACCCACTTACTTTAAAACTCAATTTCTCATTACACAGTTAGCTGATACAGAAGAGAATTGTAAAAATGAGATGATGAAAACACACATCCTTTTTTCTATCAGGTGATGCTTTGGGTTATTCCTTTTAATGTGTTTTAAATGGTTCTCTGTGGTCATTTTACCGTAACTTTAGCTATTGTAACAAACCTCTCTTTAGCAGTCATTCTTTTATGTATATAAAAAGAAGTCTTGGTTACAGATATGATTCCTACTTTTACTGTATGCAAAGATCTGTGGAACTTAGGGTTTGATCTTCCTTTGTTCCTGGCAGGACATGCACATCAGTTACAGCTTTATCTGCTCTGACCAGTGAATCCTAACTTGTCAGATTTCAAACTTTTAAATATTGGGGTCTGTTTCTTGTTCTTCTCTATTGTACGAATACAAATGTTCAACTAGTTTTACATTACCACATTGAATAGCATCAAATTATTATGAAACAACACATTAAAGTGCATGGCTTGCTTTTAATTCAATTGAAATTTATATGAAACCTAACTACAGATATGCAGTGAATAACCATGGGGTATCACAGCACGGACCTGCTGGAGTTCGTGAAGAGTTTGGACAACATTCTCAGAAACATTATTTTTAATTTTGGGTTCTCTTTTGTGGAGCCAGGAGTTGGACTCAATGACCCTCGTGATTCTATGACTACTGCTTACCATCATTTAGGAGTTTGCTACGATTGGAACGAACATTCAGTTTTCATATGGCACGGGTACCAGTACAAGTTGTTCTGGGAATATCATTGAGAATATTAATAACAAAAATCCCTTCAGCTGACCAAGAAACATCAGCGGCACCTATATGGTGTCAAAGATGAATGACATCAGTGAAGAAGGGTTAAGGTTAGGGTCATTGCTCTTCTCACAATAATGTGGATATTGTCATAGGTAAAACTTCAAGGTTCCCTGTTTTTTTTCTCTCGAAATCTTTATTTGAATTAATTAATTTTACTGTACTGTCCTGTTTTCTGATGGGAAAGAGTTAATTTTCCTACTAGTAGTTGATGTGGTGCTGTGTTTTGGATTGAGGATGAGAATAAATTTGATAACACACCACTCTTTTGTTATTGCTTAGCAGTGCTTATGCTCAGTTAAGGACTTTTCCACTTCTCAAAATGCCCTGCCAGTGAGAAGATGGGGGTACACAAGGAGATGGGAGGGGGCAGAACTGGGATAGCTGACCCAAACTGGCCAGAAGGATACCTCATACCATATGGTGTCATGCAAAACAATAAAATGGGGGAGTTGGCGGGGAGGGCAGCTGTTGCTTGGGGTCTGGCTGGTGTCAGTCAACTAGTGGTGAGCAATTGCATTGTCCTTGAACTTCACTCACTTTGTATATTTATTTTATTATTATTATTTTTTATTATTATTATTATTATTATTACCCTTTCCTTTTCTTTACCATTAAACTGTCTTTATCTAAGACAGAGTTTTAACCCTAAGAGTTTTAAATTTTTCTGATTCTCTCCCCCATCCCACTGAGGGGATTGAGTGAATAGCTTTGTGGTGCTGAGCTGCCTGCTGGGTTAAACTGCAACCCACAGCTTCACAGTAGTACGCAGCAATATTTCTCACAATAGCATTTCTCGTTGATTTACCTTGAATTTCTAGACAAGAAGTAAATGACCATCAACCACTTCCACCAGGTCCATCAGAAAAGATTGTATGATTTCTCACCTTGTATAAAAATTAAGCAAAAATCCCCATAACACCTGGTGGTGATACTAGAAATAATGCCTGTTGTGCTTGCTGGGAATTTGCTCAGGGTGGTGAGGTATGTATGTTCACTTACTTCAGAGAGTAAGCCTTTCTCCTTCAATTTTAATGTTTTCATCTCCAGTCTGTAATCCCTAGCATTTCTTGCATATATTTAGACCTGTCATATGTACTTCATTCTGTTAAAGCAACTTCTCTTTTTTCTTTCAGTTAAGGATTATACTTATTAGAATTGTATTTAAGTAAGGAGGAACAATTTGGGATCTTACAGCTTTTGAGAGAGAGATTGCATCATAGTTCTTAATTATAACTAGAAAAATAACATGGAAATTATTTTGCTAACATGACATTCTGATTGAAACTGGCTGCCTAATGCTTCTTAGAAAAAAACTTCTTTGCTTTCTAAAGCCAGCTTCTGGATTGTTAGTTAAGGGTCCTGCCATTTGACTCCCTTTGCATCTTGCATGAGTAACCAGCTTACATCAGGAAGACAGATTATTAAGGATTTTTTTTTAATGCTTTATCCTAGATTCTGTGAGAGACTTGAAGGATTCAATCTGAAAGCTCTGTCAGATAAAAATATGCGTATTTTGTGGAGTTTGCAGCATGGTATTTCAAGAAAGACAAAGACCATTGAACATAGTCCAGAGGACAGCAGGAAGAATGATCAAAGGTGTAGAAAACACAGCATATGAAAAAAAAGTCTTTCAATCTTCAGGTTTGGTTGTTTAGTCTAAAGAAGAGAAAACTGAAAGGAAATTCATAATAGCTTTCCAGTGTGTGCAGCTTTTCTGTAAATAAGGGGAAAAACATTCCTCATGTCCACTGGGAGTAGAGTAAAAAGTAGTAGGTTTAAATTACAACAAAGGAGATTTAGGTGAGACATTACGGAAAAAAAGCCCTTTCCACTGTAAGGATAGTTAAGCACAAGAATTGCCTAGGGAGGTTATGAAGAGGTTAGACAAACATCTGTCAGAAATGATTTAGGTATAACTAATCCTGCTGTGAGATAAAGTGTTGGACTAAATAACCTTTTGAGGTCCCTCCTAGCACTATTTTCTGTGATTCTGTGATTAGGGTACTGTTTTCATATTGTCCCACAGTGAGATGATTCTGTGTAGGGGTGTGCTGTATTCTGCATCGCACACTTTTCTTAATTATTGCTTTAAGCTGGTGGGGAAAATGATGGTCTGATGTTTAATGCACTTTAGTTTTATTCTTACTACCTTGTGAGCTCTGTGCAGGGCGTTAGGAGCTTGTTTTCAGACAGACAACAAATGGGTTGTTTTGGTAGTGCACTAACTACATTCCTCTTAGGTGTGTTATTGGAACACACCTCAAATTAGATACTCTTACAATGTTTTTTAATGCATAGTCAAACACCTACATAGGTAGATGCTCCATTTCTGCTTATAAGTTAAATGCAAATGGAATATATATATAGCCTTGAAAATAAATGTGTCTTTGTTCCCTATTAATAAAGCCAAAATAAAACCAGACCTGTTCTAAAGCTGAGTATAAAACAAGTTGTGAAGCATCCTGGAATTGACAGATGGAGAATGATATTAAAGTGCCAAATATTATTACCTCATCGGACAGGCCATCAAAGGCATCATTTTAAGACTATCCTTACCCTCTGTAGCACACAAATTCTTTAACTTTGTTCTTCTATTTGGCATTGTGCCATCAGGAAAGATTTGTCTTCCTCTTTGCATTCAGTGAAGTGCATTTGCAGTATTGCTTCTGAATATTGGATATGGCTCCAGCACAGCCACACTGTGGTGGGCTCCATCTGGAAGAACAAGCAGTATGAAGCTTCTGATTGTGAAGCACTTAGTATGGAATTGGTCATACTTTTTTTGCAGTGCTGACAGAGCATATATGTAAGTGTCACGGTTCTCACAGAGATGAGGTCATCAGAGTGTTTGAGACAGGGACATACTGTCACACCACAGCAGCAAGGGAAGTATGTGGTTTTCATTGGCAGACCTGTTCTTGAAGTCTGATGAGTCTTTAAAAACCCAAAGATTCGTCATCTCATGCTTTCCACAGTATTACATAGTAACTTCTCACAGTTAATGTGGTAAACTGCCTATTCTGACTCAGATTTCCATTTTCTTAGTCTCCTTGTTTCTTGAGGAAGGATCAGGATTTGGGAAGGCTCTGCAGTGCAGGAAAGAAGTGAGGCAGAAATCTCATCTGTAGATGCAGAGCCACGTGCATTCTCCTTGCTGAGGGTCACAGCTCAGTTTATGGATGTCACTGGCATGTTCCCAGGTATTGCTCTTCTCTGCAGGCAGGTCCCTTAGGGTGATGGTTTCTGGCTTAGGGAACACGTTTCCAAAGCAAACTGTCTCCATGCTTCTTAGTCCTGGTTTTGTAAAGGTTGCCTGGTATTGATATAAAAATTCAAAAGACCAATCCTTACAAATATGTATACACGTATTTTGTGTGGGGATATGTCCAATACTGTCCACTTGGTGTCATGTTATCTGAAAACAAGCTGTGTATTCAATGCTGGAGATAAAACCGAACGCAGACTATTTGAAATATACGTTGTTTTAAAGATGACAAACACAGAATGCTCTGCAGTATCTATCTGGTAATTGAAGTTCACATAAAAAGTTTTTAATAAAGGAGAGAGTGTTTGAAAAATAACAAGTTTATTGCATTTTTCTTGGGGAAAAAGAAATAATTAAAATTATAACCTTTGCTCTGCTTTCAATGAAGCAGATACTTGGCAAATTCATTCAAAAGACTGAAACAGTTGTTAAAAGAGTTTCAGATAATGTTTGTTTCCATTCCAGAGTTCATAAAATCATCTGGATACACATTCACACGACCACAGCGTCACAGAATGGCTGCAGGTGGCAGGGATCTCTGGGTTTATCTGGCCCAACCCCTGCTGCAACAGGGACACCCAGAGCAGGGGGTCCAGGCCCACACCCAGGTGGTTGCTGAAGGTCTCCAACGAGGAGATTCCACAGCCTCTAGGCAGCCTGTGCCAGTGCTTTGACACCCGCACAGTACAGAAGTGCTCCTGGTGTTCTGAGGGCAACTCCTCTTCCAGTTTATGCCCATTGCCTCTTGTCCTCAAACTAGGCACCACTGAAAGGACATGGCTCCGTCTTCTTTGTGCCTTCCCTTTAGGTATTTTTACAGATGGATGAGATCTCCCTGCGCTTACTCTTCTCTTGTCCCAGCTCTCTCAGCCTCTCCACACAGGAAAGGTGCTCCAGTGCCTCAGTCATCCGTGTGGCCCTTCATGACAAACTTTCCAACATATACAGTTTTCTCTTGTACTGGGGAGCACAGAACTGTACACAGTGCTGCAGGTGTGGCCTCCCCAGTGATGAGCAGAGAGAGGGGAAGGAACACCTCCCTCAACCTGCTGACAACACATTGCCTAATACAAAATCCCCCAGGAGGGTTCTGGGCTGTTCTGGGTGTCACATGCAGCTGACAGGGTGAGTGGAAGGCTTTAGGGGGTGTCTCCTTCTCCAGCTCACCAGGAACTTGGCACCAGGCGGCATGGCAGCTGGTGAGCACCCTTTGGGGAGGGCCTGGGGGCAGCCTGCCTCTCTGCTCATCCTGCACCAACTGCTTGCTGTTCAGTGACACAGCTGGACTGGGGGAGATAGGGCCAAGCAGAGGTTTAGAGCTTTACAGCACAACTGCTTTGGTGTGGGTTGTGTGCCAGAGGCAGTGATAACGATAGCTTTTAAGGCTAATATGTTTGAAGGGGAGCTGGTACTGGAGGAAAGGGAACAAACACTCAGTAGCGATCTTTAAATCTGCATGTCTGTCAGGATTCAGATTTCAGCCTTCAATTGATTTCATACACTGCTCTGACTCCTTTCCTCTGGTGCTATAGTATTCATTAAGCAAACTTGAACGTATTTGTATAGATAACCCCTTTTTACCAAAAGCTATTAATTTCTAAAGCAATATAAATACAGGTATAATTATGTTTGCAGAATGTATTCCAAATACTTCTCAGAGATACATGTGCATTTAAAGTGGTTAGTATTCCAGAACTAATGCTATTATAAGTTTAATTTACTGCCAGCCAGTCAGCCTTACAAAAATCAATCTCTAGGCTCATAAAATATCTCCCTAAAATTTGTGATTTCTTACTAATGAGAGAAAAGTTACAGGTTTATCTTTCCTTTTTCTGTGCCTTACTGATTGTGAGGTATCTCATAGATTCCTCTGATATATAGGAGAGTGTGTATGAGAGACTGATAGGTTATAGAAGTCACAAGGTATTCCAAGTTAAAGAAGAACTGATCCATCTTTAAATGTTCTGGATGACAAGTCTAACAACAAACACTGTCAGTAGATAGATGTGGTTATGTTAATACACTGAACCATTAACATGTGTCCTTATCATAATGGAATTTATACAATGATAGCTGCTGTCAGATTCCACTCAATACTCATGACATGTTTGTCTGATGCACTGAACGACAACTGTATCTATTTCATTTCAGCTTTGAATTGACACTTCAATTTTATATCACCCACATAACACCTTAGCTTAAATCTGAGCTTCTTGGTACTCTTTGTCTTTTGTCATGTTTTGGTGTGAGTATACTGAAAAGACATTATAGGGAATCTGTTGTAGTGTGTATGTATGGCACATTTGACCTCTGGACAAGAAAGGAGTTTCATCCTCCAATGCTTTTAATTCTTATCCTTGCAGAGAATGAATTTGTTGCTTGAATTAAAATAGTATGTCTTGTTAATGCTGAGAAGCAGTGACCCACATAGCACAATGGATTCATTTGTCAATCCTGCAACTTCTGAGCTTTCGGTTCGTATATGTCTCAGCAGCAAATCAACTCAGAATTCATTTAATCAGTCTATCAATGGATCCTCTCTGTCAGTCTGAAACCTTAAAATTCCAGTATCTCATTGGGCAGAACCAGGAATAATAGATTTGGACTTAATACTAGATATTCCAATTCTGAAAACTCCAGCTTCCAAATTCACAGCTCAAATACACACACAAATCTTAAGAAGAAAAGTAGGATCTGGAAATAGCCTTGAATTTTGAGGATATTAACATTCTGATCTGGCTCTAAACTTTAGAATGCAAACCTGCCCCAGTTTGTTAGCATTTCTGAAATACTCCGAATGCAGTTACAGAAAGCAGTGCCTTTTTGCTCCCCTTAAAAAGAAATGAGCTTTCAGTGCTTTTTGCTATTCCCACAGGCTGAGGCTACAGGCTGGATAGTTTGTAACAGTCAGTGTTATGCAAATGACAATCACATTCTGTTCTGTTTCTTTTCAGTATTTATATGTTTATTTGAGTACATGCCATTTCTTTTAAGCCTTATATAGCCGATCAGGCCAACAGAGGTCTAAAAGAACAGGACACGTTATTAGTGGTATGCTTAATACAGTTTTTTTCCTCTTGTAGATGCAAGATTTACGGAATACAGAAGGAGCCCAGTATAGTTCCCATCCTCAGATGGCAACCATGAGGCCAAGGGTTCAACCTGCAGATATTAGGCAGCCAGGAATGATGCAGCACGGGCAGCTGACTACTATTAACCAGTCCCAGCTCAGTGCACAGCTTGGTTTGAATATGGGTGGAAACAATGTTCCTCACAACTCACCCTCTCCACCTGGAAGCAAATCTGCAACTCCTTCACCATCCAGTTCAGTCCATGAAGATGAAGGAGAAGATAGCTCTAAGGTAGGCTTAGATGCTAGGATTACTGTATAAATGGTGGATATTTTTAGGACCTGCTAAATGAATCATAAGGGCACAGTTATTAAGGTGATACTTTATACATTGTTGGTGGTTGACTAAAGTGAATTAAAGGGTTATGAATACAGAACTTGTAGTTTCCAGTCAATTCTTCAGGCAGTTTGAGTAAATGACATCATTCTTCTTTGTGAGAGCAAACTGGAATCCTGTAAAATATTAAAGGATAACCATTCCTTTAGGACTTCAATATAAAGGTTGAGTTTTCTCACTTGCATAGAATGGATGTTTGTTCCCAGTTAAAGATCAAGTTACTGCTATAAAAAGTATGAACTGAGTGTACAATATGCTAGTCTTTGCAATTTGGTCACAGGGTGAGTAAACAGAACATCATAGCAACCAGAACAGAAATATCCTCTACAAACTTTCAAGATCTTACCTCGAAAAACTTGAAAACCCATCATTTATTTATGATTTTGGAGGTGCTGACACTCTGGCATGACATGTTTAAGCTTCCTTTTAGTATCACTGCAGGCATGAAAGTAATAATTGTCATTCAGATAATAAAGTTTCCTTTATTTAAGTGATAAGTGATGACTTATTTAGCAGCTTGCATAAAAAAAAACCTTCCAAACTTCCCCAAATCCTGAAAACGTCTCAAAAAATAAGCAAGTATATTATCTTAATTTTGCAGAGACTTAAGATGAGATTAAAAAAAGACTGGGACTTAACACAAAGTCATCCAGTAAATCAGGCGTAGAGCATATGGGAACTGAGAACCTCTTAGTTCTAATCTATTCTAGACTGCAAAATGGAAGTTGCTATGCAGTGGTGATAATGTTGTACTCTGGCTGTATCTTGTGGGGAAAAGTTGCAGACTTGAGAGGAACATGAGGAAAACACACGAGCCACTGAGGAGGTATAATCCAGTCAAGAACTGTAATTCTGATTTGTTTTCAAATTGTATTGTTTTTCATGCCTCTAGCTATAAAATAATCATGTAATTGGAGACATATGTTCTACTACATTTTAAATAAATTCAGATTTAAAGTTTTATTTCAGGACTTTCCCCTAATTTCACAAACTTCAGGTTTCAAAGATTACTGAATAATTCATACATTTTAAATGAGCACTTTGTTACTGAGGGAGATTTTAGAATACAGCTATGCAAAAATAATTCCAATCAGCCATTACTTTTTCGGAATAATTTATTTGCTACTCCCATTGCTTTGCGAATATTTTTTGTACATCGGTGGAAGTGTGCAGTTTGCTTTAAAATTCTGGAGAAAACAGCAAATCTAAAATTAAAACATCATTTTTTTATTATTATTATTTATCGAATACTTAATATATTTAACCCGCATTTCTGATGTACTTTTTCACTGCAGCACTTCATTCTGCCAGAAGTATAGATTTGGGATTTCCTGCAAGACAGTACACATATGAAAGTAGTATTTTTAATAAAGAAATAATGACTGCTGCAGACCAACTAAAACTTTATCTCTTCTCTGTGGAAGACAGATTATACAGTGTTCAACTTTTTAACAAGCCATGTTATTTTGGAAATTCTCTTTAAAACATTCTCATGCTGAATGCAAGCAGAAAAAGATGAGAAAATGTACAGAACACAACACAAATTTTAGAAAAACAACTCAGGCTGTGGAAGTTGACCTTAAAATTATTCTGTAATTGTAATTTCTGGTATTAAACTTGGTTAATAATCATAGAGGGCGTAAACTAGTCTCCAACTAAAAAGTATTAAACTATAAGCTTAAAGGCAGGCACATCATACTATACCAGCCTTCTATAGGATTTCTTACATCTTCCTGTCAGTGCCTGAACTTGGCCATAGTTGGACCTGATGCAATAGTTTCACTGTAGTTCCCTCCATAAAAGACAGGAAATCTTGAATAATGAACATAAAAAAATAGCGTAATGTTGTAATTTATGATTTAAAACCCTTCACTGTCTGTCTTTCCGTTATGCCTCTCTCTCTGGAAACTGCCAGTGATTGGATATGGATACTTAGGATAAACCAGCTTTCTATGGAGATCCTTTTCCACAACGACACTAGTAATAAATTTTCTCAGAGCTGCACTGGAGGAATACGTGAGGTTTCTTCTCACTCCATAAATTCTCTTCTCAGTGAAAGAAGATACTGGATGAGGATAGCAAGGGGTAGAATGGCTATTCTCTTTCGTGAGAACCCTTGTCTTTTACCTGGATTTGGAGTTTTCTCATGTTTTATCAACTGCCATGTAGATCTGTGAAATTTTATATGACTTGATAGCTCAGGGCAGGAACTCATTATTCAGTCCTTAATATGAGTGCACATGCTGTAGTCATGTAGAAGCTACTGTATCTCACCAGATTTGAGCAGGTCCATTAAGTCAGTAAGATGTTCCTGCTACAAGAACTGTGTAAAAAACAGTCACTCTGAATTCACCCTTTTATTAATAGCACCAGTGGCATTCTCCTGTTTAACCAGCAGAAGTTGTTTGCCAATGCACCAACACCAATCAAAAAGACAACACGTACTTTCAAATGGAATGGTTCTCCATCATCTCAATGTCAGATGACCTCTTTTAGTTTATATCAGCTAAATGCCCGGCTTTACCTGTGAAGGATAAGTAGATTTGGTAGAAAAATCCCTAAGATCTATACCTATATCCACCTAGAGAAAAAAAAAAAAAGAAAAGAAAAAGAAATATCAGTGCCCTGTTTATGTTTACATAAATTTATAAAAGAAGTTGACAGAAGGTATGAACAAAATGAACTTTTGGAATAGAAATATAATTGTATTCCTATTGAACCATTGATTTCTGTGCATGTAGGAAATGACCATTTCAGTTTAATGTACATATTCCAAATACAATTAAGAGGAGTCTTTACAAACTGATGTAATTGTCTCCTTCTCGGTGTAATGTGTGGGACTATGGTTAGAAAAAGGGAAAATGTAGAATGTAGAAGTCAGTAGCTGTAAATAATTGCAAAAACATTCCAAATGAAGTGGCTTCTTACCACATGCTTTATTCCAACCATCTCAACATTGGAATATTACAGTTATGTAATTCTTGTCATTTTTCTTACTGTTGAATTGCTAAACATCTCTTTGGCTAATGCCAAGTATAAATGTTGAATTCTGGAAGCATTACTGGTTTGCAAATATGCGTTTCTTCATAGATGGATAACAGGGTTTTCTTCCATATTCGTTTGAATACCACTAAGGAGAGAATTTCATATTATGTTGTTCAGAGGGAAGGTAGTGAGCGGACTGCAAGTAGCTAGAATTAACCAACAGAAACATGATTACTACAGAACTACTGCAGCATATTCTCTTTATGTGGTAGAGGTTTTACAATATTTACTTTATATGATAAGAGTTATAAGTAGAATTCAATGTTGTCTGTTCAGCCTATTATGCAGATGGTGCTTGATTAAAATCTATTTTAAACTACAGCGATTACTGCAAGATAGTGTGCATAAAACAGCTCTCTTAGCTCCATTAAAGGCTTTGGTACTATTGCAGTTTATTTTAAATATGCTTATAGACATTTTCCAGCTTCTCAGGGGACATTTAGATATCAACGATGTGCCTTACTTGATAGTTTTAAATCCTACACTAGATATTCTTCTGATCTATTATGTGTGCAACATGGTTAATGTACACTTCTTTAAAGTGAAAGATTATTGCTTTCTTGTGATAAATAAGTTAAATACATCACCATAATTAAGCAATAAGCCATGACAGGAGGTGGATTACCATGAGCTAACTACACCTCCAGGGAATATGAGGCACAAGTCTATGCCTAGCAGAGTATATGTTTTTTATTTTATTTCCCATCTGTCTCTGCTTTGGTGGTTAGAAGTGGGGCCTGTGAAGCTGATAGACTGATGAGAGCATAAGGTAGGCCATCATCTCAGCCATTTGCAAGGTTATTAGCATTGGAGTTCTGGTATTCTTTTTATGTAGTTATTTTCATATAAGACAAACAGAATTTCCCATGTGAGTACTCTCTTTTTAACACTGGGTTTTTGAACACTCTTGATCGTTCCAGTTGGATTATAAGATTTTAGAGCTGTTCTCCGAACAGTTAGCCAGCAGACTGCTTGCACCAGTTTCTGCAGTGTATCGCCTAGATTAAGAAATAATGTGGTATTCTAATATGCAAAGAAATTGTAAATCTTATTAAGTCAAAAATACTTTGTAAAGAGGAAAATCTTGTCAAATAATAAAGATAAAAACTTCAATTATGGCTCCAGTTATTGTCAGGTCTCCGTGTGCATGGAGTTTGCACAAAATTGCCTGAAGACTTCAGAATGATACTTCCAAATTAACTAGGGAAACCTAGTTAATTACAGTTTAGTCGATAGTTTTAACTGTTATTTAGCTGGTCGTTTTGTGTGCCCTATAGAATGAAATAATAGCAAGACACTAAAAGTTGGATAAATTAATAATGGGTAACACAATATTTCTATTTCTCTGTATTTTTCTAAAAAGCTCCACGGCCATTAACTTTTTATTAAAGATACAAAGTATCTACTATGATCTTATAATGTAATGGCTAGGAAAAAATCACCTTCATTTTCAAATTGTAGCATCACGTTGTTCTCATGGTTAATGAGCCATAGTGATCAGGGTTGTTCACGGTAGTCTAGGTGCTGTTGGACGCCACACAGTGAAGTATATAATGAAAAAATGAAAGGCTTTTGTTCAGGTCAAGAATATCCAGTAATTGCCCTCATGCAATTCTTCTGGTTTGAATACTTTTGTTCTGTTCTGTCACTTGATGTGCATTATCAAAAAACAAACAAACAAGCAAACGTGATGAAAGTCATATCTGGTCAGTTGTGACTTCCATGCTCTTTACCTTCTCGTATGTCAAACTCCTCATGATGCACACTAAATTAAGTTGTTTTTTCTTATAGTACTTTTCTATTTTTATGTTACAGGTTAATGGAGGAGAGAAGAGACCTGCTTCAGATATGGGAAAGAAACCCAAAACTCCCAAAAAGAAGAAGAAGAAGGACCCAAATGAGCCACAAAAGCCTGTGTCTGCCTATGCATTATTCTTCCGAGACACTCAAGCAGCCATCAAGGGCCAGAACCCCAATGCTACTTTTGGTGAAGTCTCTAAAATTGTAGCTTCAATGTGGGACGGCTTAGGAGAAGAACAAAAACAGGTACAGTATGTGCTTTAGCTCAGAGGTCTTGTTGAAAAAAAAAAAAAAGTTATCTGGGTCATCTAAGCACTGTAGGCAGCTTCTTTTGTTTGCAGGGATGAAACTTGAATATGTGCTATATCAGGAGTGCCGTTTGAAGACACTAAGATAAGGAGAGCATCATTTTGTTTCTTTTGTCAGTCTGTGAAATCACTTTTGCTGGGATGTGACACAGACTTTTAGATTACACTTAGTAGTCTTTTATGCTGTAATCAGTGGGCTTAATATTCCTGGGCAGGGCAGACAGGACAGCATTGCCCTGCCTATGGTGTAGGTGGGCATTGCCTCAAATAAATATATTCCTGTACAATAGGAGCAGACACATAATGGAGCTCTCAGTTTTTTCCCTGCCCTGTGATGCTAGGAGGAGAGCTAGGCTCTTCTCCTCTCCCAGCACACCTGGATTTTTCCAGATGGATCTAGGAGATGGACCTACGATGGATCTAGATGTTCATGTAGGCTGTGGAAATAACATCCCATAGTTATTTCTGTCTTCCATGGAAAGGCCTTGGTCCTGCATTGAGTTCAGCAAAGCTGGTTCTGAACCTTTGCAGAAATCCTTCTGAGTCAGTCAGATCCCGTATAAAAGTGGGTAACTCTTGGTTGCTAACTGCATTCCTGGGTTTACAGTGACATCAGCTGACAAATACCATTCTTGCTTTAGTATACCATTGCTTGTTGTATACCATAACTTGTTGTTATTGGTTGCGTATTTACTAACTGAAAGCAGAATGGATTGCACTGATAAAGAAATGGGAACTTTAAGGTACAGTTCTAGAGGGAAAGGGTATGCTAAATGGGAGTTATATTGGCTGCAGGAGACATAGGTAGAGGCAGAAGAGCCAGGAGTACAGGACCAAAAGTGTATCTCATTCATTCATTCTGACAATATCATTATTACATAATAAATTATAGTTAATATGTCTAACAGTAAAAAGGAAAATAATACTATGATTTTTTGTAGGTAAAATCATTTGAGCTTAAAAAAAAAAAGAGGTTTTCTTCACAGCTAACTAGATGGTATATGTACCTGTAGTTCCCTGCTAAGGTAAAAGTGTAAGAAGAATCAACATTTGGCACTTACTAACCGAAAAAAAAAGCTTACTCTATCTAATATGTTTTGTACAATAAAGTCAGCACTTCGAAGGTCTAGCTGGAGAAAAGATAGCTTTCTAGATCTAGGGATCAAACATATCATTTGGCCTGGCACTTTAGGGACATGATTTAGTGATGGGACTCTGTAAATCAGGTTGATGGTTGGACTTGATGATCTTGAATGTCTTTTCCAGCGTAATTGATTCTATGATTCTATGTTTAAGGTTCTTTTGTTGTGTTGTGTCTTCCTTCTGCCATTTTTTAATATGTCCAAAAAGGCCAAGATAGGCAGTTTAGACCTTTCCAGGACAGAGATGCTCTCTTAGCTGACCGTTAATTTTTGGGAACATGTTAGTAGATGTTCACTCTCAGAAAAAGTTCTGAGTATGCTTTTGGTTAAGTTCACAAGCAATAAGTTTTGATGCTATTTCTTCTCTAGTGAACTCTCTCTAGTGATGACACACACACACACACACACACACACAAAATATTAGCCAAATCTTGCTCTTATTTTTTCTCCAGTGTTTCACAATGACCTAAATATGTTGCTGTCATAGCAATCACTATTTTTCCTTCCACAATCTTTTCTCTGCTTACAAAGCAGAAGATTTCACTTCATGCATAATGGTCAAGGACGATATAATAGAGATAAAGCTAAAAGACTATGTTATACAAGTTTCATTGAATCTGACATTTTAGTAGTACCAGGAAAAAAAAAAAAATGCCAGTCTTTCCATAGGATCTGTCTTAAGAAAAGCGCATTAAAAAGTTCAGCTTTGACTTGAATTTTCTATTCAGGATTGACAGTAATAATTGAAAAAGACCTACACTGGAACAGCTGAAGAAAATTTATTTTCCTTATCTCTGTTGTCCTTAATTTAAGTTGGAACGCAACAGAATGATGTGTTGTGGAATTCACATAACACATACATGAAAAAAAATGAATAAAACTAGATTTTTAAACCAATTATTTCAAGAGTTTGTGTTAGCATATCTTTGTTGCTCTTTGACTCATTTTGCCAGTTCATTATCACCAGGCCTTTTTTAATTGAGCACTGTACAAAGAGAATAAAAGATAGTCCCTATTTCAAAAAAATGGCAATCCCATTTTCTAGAATAAATTTAAACTCATTCTTTATTCCATTAGAGATCCAGTAGTACAAAGTAATGATTACAAGACGTCTTAACTGACTTGATAGTCTGTATTTTAAAGGCCTAATTTTTCAGATGTATAGCATTAGTAACTGTTATGAAACCTGTGTCTCTGGTAGGAAAATCAAACTCTAAAAATACTGATGATTAATGCGTTATTTGGAATTTGACATTGAAGAAGCTTCAGAGATTCAGTAGGTAACTAAAGAAACAATAACATCATTAGGGAAATACTTTATTGATGAATTATACTTGCTGAAAAAATTCAATTATCATAAAGCTTCTGGCTCTTATGTTTTGGAAGCAAATGCTTATTCTGCAATTTAAATAGAATTGTGTTTCCAAATAACGTTTCCTGAATTGGAACTTCTTTAACTATTTAAATAGTAAATATAAATGAATCAGAAAGTAGAACATAATGCAGCTATTGAGAAAGAAGAATAACCTCGTCTTTTTATGCCAGAATGAAACCTTCACTGTTCTATGACCTGAGCTAGCTTTTTCTAGCTAGCACAGAAATTCTTGTTTATCCCTGCAGATTGACCATGGAATAAATAAAGGTATTGAAACTCAGTACAGTAACGACCTAAGGGCAGCATATGTATGCCCAAGCCTTTGTTAAAAAAAAATAGTTTGTTTACCTGTCATATTGGACTGTAGGTTTAAAGGGCTTGTGCAGGAGCCACATATGTTTCTCAAACTGCAAAGAAACTAGGAAAATGTTGTTGGAGAAAATAGGATTTGAATAATGAAAAAGCAGTTATTGTGAACTGTGTTGTTCCAGGTGCCTTGCTGAAGTTAGGAGGGATTTATACTTAAAATGTATCACACACTGATTGTCTTGCCATGCAACTATTGCAATTTATTAGATTAAAGCAGGTGTCAGTATACTTGTGCTCTCTTTTTACCCTATGAAGATATTTGCATTTTTGTGTCGCATGCTGTAACTGCTTCCATTAATTTTGGAGGACCATTTTCAAACAGTGGTATGAATCTGTGGTTTGTTTGTCCAAACCTTTATACAAAGAGACATCTAGGAAGTGAAGGGACTGTAGAAGTAATGTACTTTGTCATAGTTTCTTCTCAAATTTTAATTTGGGTACAATAATTACATATAAGCAGAAGCAATGGCTGTGTGTTTTCCTTCATCTTTCACTGTAAACGTTTTATAAAAGTGTTCTAATTAATAAACCTGTGAATGGAATACAGCTGTAACAGTAAAGTGCTGGGATAAATTCTAAGTGCTGTAGCTATAGCATAGAGATATTTTCAGTGACTTTTCTAGTTCCTGTCTTACTATCATGGACATTGTTTTCTCCTTAGCCAGTACTATTCTTCTGTGCATCCCCTTTTTATAGCTTATTTATGTACATCGTTGCCCTTTGCACACATTTTTACTGCAAAGGGGAGAAAAATAGCCCCCAGGGAGGAGGGTTCAGCATGCTAAATGGTCGAGCCTGTGGCTTTCAGACAGAATGCTGGTTCAAACTAGGTAAAAAGGCTACTTAGGTCATTTTCTGACATTAGATGAAAAAGGAGAGTCATTTTAAATCAGTACCAGATGTATGTGTACTAAATGAACCTTAAGTTTCTAATTGGAGCCCTCGTAAAGCAGTAATAGAAGTGGCAAATTACAAACAAAATGTTCTTGTTTACATTAGTGTAACTTTAAAACTTCAGCCAAAAACCTTAATAAATGTGCTATTATACTAAAAATGGGATTCAATGTCTATTCAACATTCAACAAAATCAATCTCTAGTGTAACTTCAGCAATTTAACTGGAATTCTAGCAGGAATGGAGTTGGCCTTGTATGAACAGTTTAGTATATATGTATGTGTATGTGTGTGTGTGTGTGTGTGTGTGTTTCTGTGGGTTTACTTAAATGTTTCACTGGCCTTGCAGCAGGAAGATGGATTCACTTAAGAGACCCCAAAATTAAAGACCAGATAAAGAAGGGAAAGGGACTGTATGAGTGCTGGTAACATATGCCTTCTTTCAGGCTGCATAATTCATACACAGTAATATTAGCTGCAACAGTTAGCTCAATTGCAACTCCTCATTATTTTACCCTTCAGTATTTATTCCTATGTTTGATGCCTCATGAAATTACTGTTAATGTGTTTATATAAGGGCAGATCTGACACAAATGGGAAGAATTTAATTTCCTACTCATTCCTTCCTGCTGATGTGTCCTCTTCCCCTGGTAGAAGTGGCAAGTGTAAATAGTTAATTTGCTTCAATTATGAGCCTGTCCTGCTAAATTAGAAGCAGCAGGAATATGAAGGGCCAGAATTATACTTATGAGGCAGCTGACAAATCCTCTGAGCTTACAAAATCAAATCATTTACTCCTCATTGGTGCTCAAAGACCCACTAGATAAAAGCTGCAGTTTATTCTTTAAAATCTGATGGAACTTGGATTGTATGTTACCAATGCTTAAGTAAATTGAAGTCATCGTGCATTAAGTGTCAACGATTCTGATGCTGTTAGCATTTTCATTATAACGCACAAGCTTTCAAGGGTTTCTATTTTGGTCACTGAAAATAACCCAGACTGATTTGATCATGAAAAAAATAGCTCAGCATGTTTTATAAGTTTCTTTTTTTGGGGAAAAAAGAACAGTGAAGTTTTATCAACAGATTATCCAGTGCTGAGATGAATCAGGTAGACTAGGAGGAGGAGCTTTAGAAGTTGCCAACACTTTTTGTCTGACACGATGACGCTTAGATATAGTGTAACTTCTGGCATAACACCAAACCTTCTCAAAATTGATCTCAGATTGATGTTTCAAGAGGCGTGGCTCATCCTGGCCTGTAAGGAGACCTAACCTCCCACAGGGCACTGTGCTGTGTTATGTGATGTCACTTCATAAGACAAATGAGCTCAACCCATGGGTGGAAGAGCCATGGTGGGCCCATTGCAAGGCCTTGCACTTGGATTGCCCAGTGTCAGGGCTTTGGGCAGTTCCAGAGGCTGCATTGCAGATGTGGAGATGGATCCAGAGGATGTGCAGAAGTAAGTTCAAGTAGTCAATAGCATTTTGGGAACATAAATGTACAGGTTTTTTTATTAATGCTCATATACTCATGCAGATGTTTGTTTATCTACTTCTTGTTCCACTCATAATAATGACCTTTTTTTTTTAATTATTATTACATCTGTGCTAATGAAGTAATCTCCAAGGAATAACTGAGACGCTTGTGAAAGGATGAGAATGTATCTTCAATTCAGCAGATAAGCAACCACACAACATTTAAATTTACCTTTGTTTTAGTTTTGTAAATGAGAATAGGAAGCAAAGGTACATCTGTATGTGCATACTCCCAAAGTGAATTACAAGCAAAAAGGAATCAGTAATAGGCATAACAAAAAACAGCCTTATGCCTTCCCTCCCAGCTACTTGCGCTGGCGAAGTTGCTCTTAATTTTGTTGCAGCTTAGGCCTGTAGGAGCTCCATGGGTTTTTTTTCAACAAATTTGTGTATTGAAACTTCTATACTGAAACTGCACGGTGCATTTGGAATGTGAAACCTCCACACACAAACACAAAAGAAGTTCACAAGAACAGCTGGTGCATCTTACCTTGTTTAGAGTAATTCAGCCTATAGTCCTGCTCAGTTCTCCTAGAGGGTTGGTCATCTCCAGCCTCCCAGGAGCACTGAAGCAGTGGGGAACATTAAGCCATTAAGCCCCCACTGCCATGGGGGTGGATTTCTATCCCTCCTTTGCTATGTACAACAGACACAATACATGGCCTTGGAGTTGTGAACACTGGCTGTAGCTGTACTTCACCTTCTTGTTGTATTTGGAAAGAGCTGAGCCCAAAGGATCCTGGATTCCAAGTATTGCTGCTACAATGTTTGTAAATAATAGCCTTAATTTTCTACTCATTCTTCTTACCTACCCTTTATCCATATATTTGAGCTCAATGGGAACATGGCTTTGAATTATCTTCGTACACAACTGGACTTAGGCCCAATTACTGTGCTCCATTTGGGCTCAGACCCATTTATAAAAAAGAATAGCAGCAGGTGCAAATAATCGCCAAATAAATTGTGTGCTTAATGTCATTTGTTTTGCTTCCGACTTTTATCCCATGTGCTTCTGATGAAATAAACACTCTCCTGTAAGTTGCAAGCATCAAGACTGAAAGGTCACGTTTAGTCCTGACATAAATGGCTGCAAGATCCAGTGAGCTCCACAGAGTTTCAGTGTTTGTGCTAAAGTTGACTTTGGCCTGTGATCTTTACCCTGCATGCCAGAAAGACTGAATTATTTCCTCTAAGCCTCTAATATGTCATCAGTGTCATTTTCATGATCTGCAGTCTAAGAGACTGCTGAGCCATAGAGCTAGCCCTGGGCCTCTTTTTGTTACTGTGTGTACCTAGATTAAAAATCAAATGGTAACATATTTCAGTATCCATTAAGCAATTCCAAGGACTTTTTTTCTGACTGCTGTGGGAATATCTCTCTCCATATTTTAGAAGAATGTGTGCAGTTTTAAGTGCCTTTGCTTCAAAATCAAAAGATTAAAACTAGAGATATGTCTCCCACTTGGAAAAAATACAAGTTTTCTCTGTGAGCCTAGGTATGTAGGGCCAGGAATGGCAATCTGAACGTGGAATTTAATTCTGGATTGCAGCCTACCATATTTTCTCAGATACCATTCCTGTAACTGTAGCCTGTGAAAATGACACTCCCATGGGTAATAACACTGCAGAGACCAAGAAGTCAAAATCAGTCATGTTGCTTTTTGATTTATTTTATTTTATTTTATTTTATTTTATTTTATTTTATTTTATTTTTTGCATATACTATTTTTTAGGTTTATGGAACTTCCATCAAAACAAATGTGGGCATCTTTACATCTTTTTAAAAAGACAAATATAATTTGCTTGGAAGCCGCAGCTCTAAGGAGACACCCACAAGATAAACTGAAAACTTCCCCTTCTTTTTCATCCTTTCCAGCTATTTAGGCAAAGTCAAGGAAATAGTATGGTTCTATGTAATTTGCTTTGTCAGCTAGGAGGCACAAACTCTGAAAGTCATCTTCTAAGAGCATCAGTCAGTTCCATTCACTGTTTCTGACTCTCTACTATCAAAGAGGTCTCTAGTAAGTTGTTCCTTCTTGCATTCGAACCTGATATTAAAAGCCAAGGGCATGTTTGCAGATATTCACGTGCTGTTCCCCTGAAGGAAGAAGGGTGCAAAGCCACACTGGACAACATAGTGCTCCTGCTGTAGTGTTTGTTGTGCTATGTTGATAGTCCTCCAGAAGCAAGTTGTGAGGAAGTTCATTGGGAAAAGATGGCTAACCAGAATAAAAATTTGGCTCATGGCAGTACAGGTGTATTTCCATTATATTTATCAGCAGTGAGTTTCATATCATCCAACACACAGCATAGTGCAGGAGACACAAAGCTTGCCTGAAGGAATTTGTGATCTAGAAAGACAAGAATTATGCAGCAGCTAAAACACATAAAGGAAAACATAACCAGAAGTTGGCATCATAAAATAGAAGTGCAGATATTCTACTGTGGTTTTGATTTGGTAAATCTGTCACTGTGGCTAACCATATAACCCACGACCCATCTATCTCCAAGGGAAACTTTGGGGCAGCCAGATTAAAGATGTTTATTGCTATTAATGGAGTTCAGCTCTCAGTGTAGGTACAGCACGTGTATGATCAGCCTAGGGAACTGGACCTAAAGGATGCCAGTGCAGAGGACTGGGAACTGGTACCAGGCTGTTATTTTACCACTGGAGATCCAGTGCATTTATTTGCTCTGGTGGCATTGTTCAAATGCTATCTTCTGTGCTTATACACACAACATGGTGTTTCGTATTTCTTATGGAAAATGCCTTTTTCTGTATTCCTACATGCTTTGCTTAACAGTGTAAGGGAACTTGAAGCCACCTTAGTGGGTGTACTTGGGAAATCTAATTAGGTAGTAAATTAAGAACCCATGTATTATGTTGTGTGAATTTGCATTCGTGAAGCACAGTAGGAAAAGAATGCCAGCAGCTTCCATTTGTGGACAAATTAATGTAATTGTGGTGGTTTGGGATTGCTCTAACAAGCTGAGGAGAATAAGAATAAATAAAAGTGACCCACCCTGCATATACAGAAATGATGTTTTTGCTGCCAACATTCAATTTCCACAGCTTGGACAATTGAAAAAATAAAATACTGTGTAAGAAAAAAAATACGCAGCTGAAACAGAATGGGCCTTTACTGCCTGAATGACAATCAATCAGCATTCAATTATAATGTTAATTGAATTAAAGCAAGCTAAGAATTACTTAATTCTGTCCATATATGCTCTGTCAAGTTACTTATTTAACAATTGTTACTTGCTTGAGGGAGGAAAAGAAAATGTCCTCATATGAGAGATTTCTGAGATGTCAAAAATAAAATTAAATGTTATCATTAGACACTATAGATAAACAAAAGGACAGAAATAGGATTCTTGATACAGGAAAAATAGTAAATGTATTTTTAGAAATTACATCTTTCAGAATTTGGCACCGTCTTAAGTACAAAGTACAGTAGAGCTTCAGCCATTTTCTAGAGCACACTTGAATGATGACACAAGCCCTTTTCCTCCCCCAAAGCACCACAAGGATGGAACTCTGTTAATGTTACTACAACACAAAACCATTTAGGCTTGAGGGCTGAAAATTCTTGCAGCTGTGGAAAAAAAAGTAAAATAAAGAGGTTGGGAAGGGCATCTGACTTGCTTCTACCTGTATTAGGTTCAAATGCTGAGGACACTCCCTGCTTCCTCTGCCTTCATAAGCACCCAGTACAAGTCCAGTCTAGCACAAACTCAGTGAACTGATATCCATTGCAAGGGCCATATTTCTTTGTATTTATATGCAGAGAAGAATACTGGCAGCCAGACCTGGTTATTCATGAAAATCAACAACTCCCAGGGCAGGCAAAACGTACTAATTTTTATAAAAACTAATTTTTATAATAAGCCAGGACCAATGAGAATTTCCAAAACTAATGCGAAGATCATCAACCCACTCATATTTTGCCTAAACAGTGGCCGTCTTGCAAAGAACAGCAACATCAAGATATTGCCCTACGAGTAAATAAACCTGCAAGCACCATTCTGGCCAATGCAAGCCAAGAAAGCAAGCTAGGGTCATCCCATCCAGCAAGAGCATTTTTAACATAAAGACCTTATTTGGCATAATTAATGTCAGCACTGCAGTGGAAGACATGGTGTTCATTTGATTATTACTGTCTCACCAGAGGACTCAAGAAAAGAGGGCAGTACTATGAAGTACTGTTGTTTTAGTTGGAGCTTTGCAGAATTGTTGTTAGCTTCATATTACTGAGTTAACCTCAAACAATATGATTATTTGAGGGAAAAGTCAGGTCCCGGGGGACTCTTTCAATATGCTGTGACTGTAAGTGCACAGCGGGAGCGTATATTTCTTATATTTATGTAATACAAAATAAAACCCAGTGTGGAAGTAGTAGATACATGATCTTTTGAAGATCATTATTCTGTGTAAAATTCTTTGTTCAACTGTGGTTTTTAAACTGGCTATCGGAGCAATGCAGAGGGATTGCAATATAAAAAGCAGTAAAACTTAGTCTTTGTTCTGTAGGTCAAGCTAAATTCACTGTAGCAAGTAAGAACAGATTGTTGACTGATTTCTTATTCATTTGCAAAGCAAACTGCACATTTCCCTAATAATCACAAGTGATTACAAGTTAAAAAGCAAACTGCTACTATTTTTTGTACAAAACAATAGGAGATCAGCCAACACTATATATTTATCTTAATCTGGAGGAATTACAAGAGGGCACAGATACAGTTGCACAGCTAAAACCAATTTCTTTTCCCATGTTTACAATTTTAGAAGCCTAAGACTTCTCCGTTTCCATTATGATCTTTTGCTTCCCTGGGAAGAAAAATCTTTAATCCTTTTAGGCAGTTTTGCCAGCCCATATCTGAGGGTTGTTCCTGCAAGCAGAACATTGGTGAAACAAAACACATCTTTGACCAACATCTTCTATATAAAGACTTCGAATTTGTGGGGTTTTTTAAGCTTTTCTCTACAACCTGGAAGGCTAGGAATTAATCCTGCTTAATTACGAGGGTAGGTCCAAAATCTACCCTTTCAGAAAAGCAAGCAAACAAACAAACAGAACATGATAGTATTTGCCAGGAGAAATTCTGTCCTGTTCTTGAATTTGCCACTGTCATTGCTAACAGCAAGTCATTAGCTGGGCTGCACAGGTCAGAAACTCGTTCTCCTCTAGAGAACTTTCAACCCTGTGTACATTTTCATAACATCGTGTTACTGCAGTGCGAGGAGGTCCTGCCATGCCCTGCAGATAATCTTTGATCTTGAAATTTGGGCAAAATTGAAGTGACTCTCAAGGCTTTTTAATTTATTACGAGATTATGTGCGCACCACGTTTAAAATAATTTGGTGAGTCGAGAGAAATGTGCAGAAATAGATCTGTGCTCCTGAGAAGTTAATTAGAATGATATGGGATCAAGACTGGGATAATGACTAGCATTTGTTATCCTTAGCAGTTCCATGAAGCTTCTTTGACTGCCTGCAACAGTTTTTCCAGGGAAGAGAGAAAGCCGCTTCGTTGATCTCTGTGGTGCCATCATTTCCTCCTTCATTTATCTCACGTGTCCTCCAGAGCATTCTTTTCTTCCCCAGAGACCTTTAACTGGTATCACAAGTAGAAGCCAGTGGAGAGGCCCACACTGCCCTTAAATGTCCCATTTGCAAGCATGCCATGCATTTAACTTCGAAGAATTAAACCTGAGATGCTACAAGTGATAGTGTTTTTTCAGTACTGCTGAGTAGTTAAAGGGTGTTTCACACTTGAAACAATATTTTCATTAAAATATTTGGTGTTTATTATTTCACTCCTTAGAATACATGAGGAGAAAAGGATGTTTACTTAGAGGGACTTTATGAAGATGCATGAGACACACCTGTGATATATAAAAACAAAACCAGATTAATTTACCAGTGTGACGCTCTTTGTTTTTAGGTATACAAAAAGAAAACTGAAGCTGCCAAGAAGGAATATCTGAAGCAGTTAGCTGCCTACAGAGCAAGCCTTGTATCCAAGGTAACACACAATATATAAACGTATACATGTATATAGTGACATATTGCAAAGCATTTTCAACATTTTTATTGTGCTGAGAGCACTATAGCATTTAGTGAAAATAGCCTTGTTTGTTATCAGCTTAAAATTAGGACATCTATTCTCTCTGCAAATGCTCAATAAAATCAGTAATCTCTCCATGAACAGATACTCTTTCCCTTCTGATTGTAGTGACAGCACTCCTCCAGGCTGGGAGTATCATTGCAGTCAGAGGAAGGAAATCCCAGTAAAAAGGCTGTGCCATTGTCTTATTTGGCATGCCAAATAAACCACAAATGTTCCATGCAGGCAGTCATCATTCTACCTATGAGGGAAACCACATAATACACAAAATGCCTTTTCTGTTTGTTTTTTCTTTAAGAATTGTTTTTTTTTCTTTCTAATCACAGTACCCCAAAGGTCAAGCTCAGCTCACATAGCAACTTTTCATATGAAGCTGTGAATTTCTGTTATGTATCCAGCAAGAAATTTACATGAGTACAGCATAGGTCATCGTAAGGCTCTTGCAGTGGAACACCTGCATATCCCCAGCACACATTAGCAGTACCTTTTTATATTACAGAATCACAGAATGGCTTGGGTTGGAAGAGACCTTAAAGTTCATCTAGCCCCAACCCCTTGCCATGGAGAGGGCTGCCCCCCACCAGCTCAGCTGCCCAGGGACCCATGTAACATGGCCTTGAAGTCCTCCAGGGATGTGGCACCCACAGCTTCTCTGATCAGCCTGTGCCAGGGCCTCACCACCCTTGAGATATATATATCTATGCAAACATTCTTGGTGCCCATTATTTTATAAAAGACTGTTTGTAACTTGTAATAAACTTTATAATATGCAGTGCGGCAATGTGAAAAAACAATTGAGCAACTTCAGAAACACAGCAGTTAGATTGAAAACAAATCTGGATATACTTCGTTCCTTCATAAATAAACTTCATTTTAGACTTGCAAATGACATTATGAAGGACTAGCATACACAACATGAGTAGAACTTTTTGTTAGTTTTAAATGTTTGGAGAGGTTAGTGCTGCACTCTACTTCTCTGTATATTACCTGAATCTTTGCACATTTTCAGTGAAAAGCCCATACAACTATCCATGCAAAGAGCTTTTGTGTATATTTCTACATTATCTTAGTATTTGCTAAGGGTTTGTGCTGAATTTAAATGTCTTAAAATGGTGTCCCATTCATGTTTTTAAGATGTATCTTAAACACTTAAATTTTGTTGCTACCACCACAAATACAATTGCATTAGTTAAAGGCGTTTACAGGAGACCTATAATTTCTGTTTTAGGGCTGTATGGTTCTAGAAATACTCATTGTCCTCACATGCACGCAGATTTGAAAGATCCTACTTATTGGCAAAAGACAGGTCGAAAAAGCTCAAAATATTCCAGAAGGTTTTGAAGATATGCAGGAAGCATTTGTGGAAATAACATGCAAGCCATTATTCAGTACATCACGGTCTGTTGGTATCAAACTATATATAGCTTAAACTTTGAAAAGGTAAATACAGGAAAACTTAGATTTTTGTTTTCTAGTATTTGGGGGAGGGGGGGGGGGATTATGGCATTTTCTGCAGTTTGTTTTTAGGGAAAAAACTTAAAGATTGCTGATCTGTTCAGAGCATGAAGCCATTTGTGCATATGTTTAAATTTGTTGTTAGTCAGAAAAGCACTGAAGCATTTTCTTAACTTTTAAGCAATTATTTAAATTCTGCCCATAATGTAATGTTTTCCTCTAGTGTGGAAAGTATCAGAATGTGAACTTAATGAAGCTGAGTACTAATTGCTTTCTCTCATGAACACGCTCAATGAATCCAGCAGAGCTGCCATGTAACTAAAGCAACTCCATTTTGGAATATGGATGTGAAATACTCAGATGTAATATTATATCAGTATATTCTAAATTATCGTTATTAAATATTTATACAGTACCAGAAGAGTTTTAGTTTTTAAAATATGCATATAAGCAGGAAGAAATAGATATAATATATTATTAAGATTGTTTGGAGTCCATCTGCTCTTTTTTATGTGTTACATTATCATCCATAAAAGCTATACTTAGAGACTATTATTAATATTACAAGGCCTCAATCTCAAAAGTTAAGACTCGCCAGAAGTAATACACCTTCTCCAAAAATGCTCTAGTAGAATATTAATGATTTGCTCACGTAGTTTGTTTTATGTGCTATGCCTCACTCTTTGGGTCACACTTCATACACTTACAGAGAGTCATAGAATCATAAAATCACAAAGGTTGGAAAAAACCTCCAAGATCATTCAGTCCAACTGTCCACCAGTCACCAGTATTTGCCAAGAAACCATGTCCCTCAGTACAACATCTGAATGTTTTTACACAAAGGTGTTCACTCTGGGACCCCCTGTGTTGTATTTACTGCATATTGCTTAAACTTGCTTCTTTATTGGATTATCTGTTCCTCTCAGTCCAGCAGCATTTTAGTATTAAAAATATATATATATAAGTGAGTTCATCTTCTCAGTAATATTCTGGAGCTTGAAGTTTATGTTGTCCACATTCTCAAACACAGCTAAAACACTGTGAAATCAAATTTTTAGTCATTGTTAGTGTCCTGCTTGGGACGTCTAAAACTTCGTTTTTCATGGTATGCGAGCCATATGACACTGCCTGTCTTCACAGTTCCAATGACTTCAGAGTCAGTTGGCTGGCAGCTACGGGATATGAAATGATGCTTCGCAGTACATCTGTTTGATATCCAGATGATAGGAGTTACCCATCTATCCAACTTTCTTCGTCCTCCCTCACAGAGGGCTCTGCCCACCAGGAGTGGTAGGGTTTGTTCAGATCTCCTGTTCCTGTCTCTGGCTCAGCGTGTGCCTCACATTGCCCAAAGCAGTAGCTCTACCAGTTTGCTATCTTTTGAGCTCTGATTCTGCCACTTTTCTTTCATGAATTACTGCAAGTTTTTAAGAACTGGTGAGTAGAGGATTTGTATATATGTGTGCATTTTTCTGCATTTATTTACCAGATCATTTTTTCCTGAAAAGCAAAAGAACAGGCATAAGCCATGCTGAAGTTGAATTCACTGCACTCATAGTAGCCATCTGAGCTGCTAGAACATTCAGAGTATGAGTTTGTAGACAAATGGGGTAAACCTTTTGCCAGGAGATTTCTGAGCCTCTGAGTGATAGCAGAATAATGAAATTCAGTAATGAAATTCCATGACATTGTTTTCTGTCCTGGGCCCTAAGGTGAAAGTGGGTTATTGGCTGTGTTCTTTGATGCAGCCATAACTGGAAAGAGTGGAAGTGTCTCCAACAACTTCGAAGTAGGAGTGCCAGCCCATCTCTAATACATTTTGATATACTTTAGTGATGCCTTTATAAAATAGAGCTATCACCCAGTAAAAAAAAACATAAAACTGTGTAAATATGTCAGCTAAGCATTAATCCACACTTAATTAATCAGTGTATTTCCTGTATTTTTCTCCTCTTTTATAAAGACTTTAATTAATGAGTCTGTAGTTGAGATTGTTCATGTGAGGAGGAATTGATATGTAAAGTTAAAATTACATTATAAAGCATTATATCTTCTGCTATGCAGATTGCCATATTGCGTATAGTACTGACTAAGCCTTTGCATTGTAAACGAGCGTCTTTATATTTGCCCTTCGTTGCAACTTTTAGTACTATTCAGGTCCAGAAATGCAGTCTCTGGTATCTGGTAATTTGTACAGCATTACATAAAATGCTGTGAATTGCAATTTTACTTTTTCATAAAACAAGCACTTTTTCTGGCTAAACCAGCCTTTTTTTCTGGCTGACATTAGAGTTTTTGCTGCATCTTTCAAGTATATATATTTAATACAAATATATACAAGTATATGTTAAACATGTTTCTATATTACACGCATACATCTATGTACAATTATTAAAAATATAGGCATAATATGCATTTAATATGCATAATACGTGTGTTTACTATAGTAGCAGTAGTTTAACGATTTAAATAATACAAATATGATTCCTCTTCCCTATTTAATTTTCTCTGGCTAAATGAATTTTTTAATTCTTTACTGTACAGTGGCACAGTTTCATGAAGACACATTTTAGCAGCAAGGAGAATATTATTCAAATTCCAAATACTCAAGCATGTTTCAAAAGTGTCAAAGCAGTATCCTCACATCACATTGCAACAAACACAATTACATTTTTCAGTTTTGTGGTCAGCACAAATCCTTTGGACATGTAATATTTCTCCTTGAAGTATATGGCACACTTAGCTTTCCTAGCTCATCACTTTGCAAGTAGTTTTCATTAAAAAAATAAAGGTAGTATCTAACAAGACTGGCATTGCCATAATGTCTTTAGCACAACAATTTGTAAGCAGAGGTTTTCCAGGCACCCAAAATGTCAGTGTTACACGTGTAGTGTTTAGAACAATCAATCACTGCAACAATCTCTGCAGGGATGTGGTAGATTCCCCATTGTGGGAGGTTTTCAAGCTGCAGCTGCACAGGTTGCTAGATAATCTCATCTGGTCTCCCTGTTTCCTTGAAAGCTTGGACCCTATGATCTTTTGATTTGACTTTGACTTGAGTGGATTCTTAATTCTATGGTTCTGTGATTGAACAGCCGAAAAAGTTCTTAAAAGACCTTTTAGGACTGCAGTGAGTACATATGGAGAAGATTGATCTAGTTGTACAAAGCAAAATCTGCATCCAGATGTGGAGTCCTCAGTACAGGAGAGACATAGACCTGACCTGTTGGAGCGTATCCAGAGAAGGGCCACAGAAATGATCCAAGGGATGGAACACCTCTCCTGTGAGAACAGGCTGAAAGAGCTGGGGCTGTGCAGCCTGAGGAAGAGAAGGCTGTGAGGTGACCTGACAGCAGCCTTACAGTATCCAAATGGGAGCTAGAGGAAAGAAAGAGACAGATTCTACAGCAGGATGATAGAACAAGAGAAAATGGTTTCAAGCTTAAAGTGGATAGATTTATGTTAGATTTATGTTAGATATAGGGAAGTCTTTTCAGGTGAGGGTGGTTAGGCACTGGCACAGGTTGCCCAGAGATGTGGTGGATGCCCTGTCACTGGACACTTTCAAGGTGAGGCTGGATCAGGCCATGGACAACCTGATCTAGCTGTGGGTTCCCTGTTCATTGCAGGAGAGTTGGACTATATGGCCTTCAGAGGTGCCTTCCAACTCTATGGATTCTGTAATTCTATGAAAATGGAGACCATGTTTAGAAAAAAAAAAAAGGAAAACCAAACCCGACCAGTGAACTTGATGGTGTTAATTTCCTGTTTCATATGTGTATGTGGTGAGAGCTCTTGCCACAAAAGACAAAAAGGCAAAATACGTCAGGTCTCCCAGACTGTGCTTCACCCCACTCCTAATTAAATGTGAATGTGTGGATGTGCTCCCTCTGTGATTTATTTTCTGTGGCCCAATTAGTCTCAAATTCTTTTCTGCATAGAGGACAAGCTTCAAATGTAGGGGAGCACAATATCCCAGCTCTCTCCTCCTTGAAATAAGCAGCTGCCAGGGCTTAGGACATTTCTTTTGGAAATACAGTACTGAATATCTCTTGACAGAATAGAGGAGTGACCTGTTGTGTCTGCTGGTCAGGGCTTTAATCAGCTGGCTATTGTGTACAAGAAGAGCAACAACCCTTCTGTTGCTGGCAAAGGCGCCTGCTTTCTGCTTTCTGAGACAACAGATTCCTGCATTTTATCTAGCCCCAGTACATACAGATGTTCTGGAATTTTGGTAAACACTTTAGGTTGTTCTCAGTGAAAGCAACATGGAAAGAATAAAGAAAAGACATGGCTGTGTTTGATGAATGGGCTTTGTTTTGTTTTGTTTGTAGCTATTAAAGTGCTGCAAGGTAACTGGCAATGCTTCCATTAACACAAAACAGAAAAAAAGCGGAACAATGACATGCATCTACAGCTTTTTCTTTTGTCCATTAAACATTAGAATCTCTAGCTGGGAACGCTATGACGCAAGGCTGTTATGGGAGAAGCTTCATGTTTCTGTGATACTGCAGTCTCCGTTTCTGGAGTTATTATGATATAACCAGAAATTTTCAAGGAATCATAAATAAAAACATACATGTGTATGCAATGTATTAGAATATATGGTAGGTGAACGTATTTATTGATAAAACAATTGTCTAATCTGATAATAACACAAATCAAACCAACTTCTTGTGTAGGAAAAAAAACAACTATCTACCACAGCTGGAAAAGTAGAACAAAGTATATTTAAGATAATGCCATGAATTGTATTTGAGAGTAAATCGTGCAAATGCTTTTGCATCATTTCAGCCCCAAATGGCAGAAATTTCTTGAGACTTTGAGAAACCGTGTGTTGATCTGGGGAGCAATTGTGTTTGTTTTTAAAGTGAGTTAATAAAACTAGGTTTCACTATTAGCCCAGTGCTTCCATTTTGGGAATTAAAACATTTGTATCAAATTAAAGTTGCATATCCTTTATCACATGTATCCAGGTTACATTCATAAAACATCCATTTTTACTTACATACCCTGAATGAATCCATGACAATCCCCTGCAGATGATGACAAAATATATATTTAGATTTGAAGATGTTCTTCTGAGCCAAGTCAGCTAATTATAGATGACAACTCATGGCTTACTCTTTTGTTCTGAAACGTCAGGAATGTGTCAGAAAGCTTCTGAACTCTCTAGAGTCACCAGTATTATTGCAATAGGTGACTGGAATTAACAAAATATGAAACATCATTTTCTAAGAGCCTCTTGTGACTTAAGTAGGAAAGCAGCTGTATTATAAATATGCATATGAATTCTCTGCCGGAGTGAATAGAGTTAAGTGAAAGGGATCTCTGAAGTAGTGAAAGAGCTAAGCAGGAAGGAGAGAGCAGTGCCACAGAGAAGTCATTCCTTCGTAAACAGCTTCACAGTGGTATTAATCAAATGGCTGAGCCCATGTAGGTTAGAAGGAAGGATTCTTCTCAAGGACAGGCTTAGGGTTGGAGGTGACCTAAAATGTCAAAAATATTAAAGACAGACAGGATTGTGTGAACACAAAAAAGCTGAGAATAAACAATTCAAGATGTTCCTTCCACCAAAGAGACAGCAAAGACAACAGATGCACAGTTAAGCTTAGGTAAGCTTTGTAGAAGCTGCATAAATATTCAGCCAATTTCCTTCTATCTACCTCTTTAGTGTCATGGTACAGAAGATAACTCATTTAAAGCTGAGTCAGGCCTGCCTAGGTGATCACAACTTATACAGCCTGGACCTTGCTAGTACCAGCTGTCGTAATCACTGCTGTTACCTGAATGGTAACCTCCATTCTGGTCACATAGTCCAAAAATTATTGAACTTCTTTCCATGGCTTAAGAATGGACACCAGTCACTATATGCGCTCATGGCACTCTCATGCAAAGGGATAGTATGTCAGCAACATTGGTTCATGACTTGTATTCATTTAAAACCTGAATCAAGGCAAATCTTTTCCAACATATGCAACACTTATATGGTACGTGTTCATTGCCTGTATAGAGGGGATGCCAAGCCCAGAGCACCTGTTATTCATTTAAAATAAAACCATGTTACACCATTTTGACTACGTAACAAATCTTCTGAGGTTGGAATAAGTTATGGTTGCTGACAAAGAAAGCTACTAGCATTGGTACAAAGTTTGTACTAGCCATACTGACCATAAGGCTCATGTTTTCGCCCTTGAAGAGGTCTTTCAGCATATGTTTAAAGGACACCATAGACATTCTGTAGTACCAGGAGTGTTTACTGACTGTGCACCAGCTCTGCAATCTTATGCATATTTTTATATAGAAGGGAGCTTAATTGCTGATGTTAATAAAGAAGTTTTTTTATGTTTTGTATGCAAACTGCTGAAACCATATTGCTCCAGCTTTGATAATTTGATTCTTAGCTGTTTCTGTGAAACCAGTTGAATGAGAAAAAAATAACATTTTTCAGTGTTGTTTATTTGTAGCAATGCTGACTTCTTGATTTTGTATCTCAACAATATCAGTTGAGCACTGCTTACTGGAATGAAATTATTGCAAAAATATTTATTTAATTCCTATATTTTATGGTATTACTTCCTAGAGTAGGGTAAGAATGCTGAATTTGGGTACATAAACTTATGATGTTCATATATATATATGTACTTATATATGGTCCTATTTCCTAGCAACTTTCCTATCAATGACTGAATTAACATATTGATAAGGCAAAATAACATATATGTAGCCACTCGTGGTTTCTAGATGTACTTCTGAATAAATGTTGGTAGAAAGCATCTGTAAGTCTCAACTACTCTTTTGCTACCCAGAAATGCATCTGATGGTTTAAAGTACAGCCACAGACTTTTCAAAGTGGAAGTAAAATAATGTGCCAAAGGAAACTATGGAGTTTCCAGCCTAGCATCACTAGGCTGTTGCTGTTTCTCTGATACATCAGGCTGAACATGATGCCTGTGTCAGAAGTTGTTTCTCAGTTGCAGGAATGGGCTGGAAATTTTGGGGGTGAGGCACTCAGTGTAGTTTTGCTTTAAGGAAGTAACTTCTCCCCTGTTCCTTAATTCAAACTATGATTAGAAGGACCGTGAGTCCCATCACAGTTCTCTTTAGGAAAGAACAGCACAACTGAATGAGCAATATTTAACCCCTTAACCAAATTCAACTCTTAAATTTGGTAGATAAAATCATGGACTTCTGACACACAACAGGGAGTAGAAGGTGGATGGAAAAGTTTGTTTTGCCCTAGAATTGGAAGGAAAGGTGTAATTTTGGTCAAAACTTTGGGACAGAGCTTTGCACTTTTTGTAATATAATCAACACTCAAGACTTTCTGTGACTAATATAATTCATCTGTGTCATCTCACACTTCTTTCAAAGTGTTATGCCAGTAGAATTATTTTACAGGCTGAAGATCACTCACGAAGGCTCTCCATAAATTGTTTGCCAGTATTTTTAATTAATATAATTAAATTAATTACTATGAGATATACAGCAGTGTTTCTTTTGTTTCCTTCCTTTTCTTATTTCTCTTCACTTTGATTCCCTTTCTGATGGGCTTTCAAAATGTTCTTTCATCTTTTTCTTTGGATTTCAGTAAAACAATAGATTGTTGTGTAAAAAAGAAATTTTGGTGTAGTGCCTTCAAAGCAGTCACTTTTTCTATAGTGTTCCATAGCCTTGGCCTACCTACCTTGCCTTCAGCTTCTGATTTTTTTTATTTTTTGTAATTTAGACAACAGTATTAAATGATGTTAGATGGAGAAGCAGATCCATAAGAAACCCTACGCCTAGCATATCAAGAACTTGAAAGATTTAGAGCAAAGCTGTGAGCTGGACTCAAGAACATGTAGAAGCCACTCAAAGAGCGTAAAGAACTGTCAAGAAAAGTTAGTTTGTGGTCCCGGAGTATAGTCATTAGTGTATGTGTACCTCGTCCTACCATTAACTAAATATAATATTCTGTCACCCTCTAGTGGTGGGTCTACAAAAAGTAATTCTGATGGTTTTGATGAAAGAGTTTTTCATTGTGTGTCTGGTAGAAGACATTGTCAGAAGTGGGAAATATTCGACCTCATTACTTGATGTCCCATGTGTATCGACTATTAACTACATGTATCTATAAACAAATGTATCTAGCAACATAATTAAATAAGCAAATTGTCTATGTTGTCTTAAAGCAGATTGTCCAAAGAAGGCTTTTAAAAATTATTTCCCAGCTCTTCCTCTTGGATTAGGCAAGATCAAATGGACTGAATATCAGCCTGCAAAGTTAGGGAACATGGCTGTGTATTTGAAGCCCATACTGGCTTATTACATTCCCTCTTCCTTACTTCCTATCTTTGCCCGTAATAAAAGTGCTGCCCTTGTCTACAACTGTATGATGCTGTATTGGACAGATGCAATGCCTATTCAAACCTATAAAAGCAGTAATTGTGCCTGAAATAGCAGTGTAGCTTGTGCATCACAAATTCCTCTTGATATATTTGATGGTAAAGTGATATAACAAAGCCAAAAATTTTTGACAGTACCTATACCATTAGCTTCAGCTGTACTTACAAAACCTGGGGTTTCTGACCCAGCCTTAGAAAAAGCTGAAAGTGCACTATGCTGAAAAATAGCTAATAATGGGTTCATTTATCAAGATTCCCAGTTACTGATAATGTTGATGTGCTTTAGACTAACATTGGACAATTCAGCATCAGATCACATATGATTTAAAGAGACCTAAGTAACAGCAAAATACTTGCTCTGAAACTAAAGTGTTGTGCTTCTCTCTGGATCAGAAGGTAGTGAAATACACAGAAAGCTAACTGACAGCTTGAGGCAACTGGAGCTGCCCCTCTGATCACTTTGCAGATACTCCTCTCAGAGGTAAAGCGAGTATTATTCATCTCTGGCCCGAGACTGTACAATTCCTCTTAACGTAATTTGGGATTTCAACTATTATGTGCCACTAAGTATCCAATTCCTCTGTAATTTTATCAGTATGGGTCATGTGTTCACCACTTATGTGCGAACTCAGTATTACCCAATAATTAAATTGGTTCACTGTGTCTTTGTTAAAGAGGTGTATGGCAGCATCTTTGTAGTCACAAGTGAAACGTAGGTACATATAGTACATATCAGTGTGTCACAAAGAGTGCTGATGAGGTTTTGTGATACCTCTTCACCAGGAGGAACTGTTTAACCAAGCTGACCTTACGAACTGTCGGAGAAATTGCCCCTGCTCAGAGCAGACAGAGCCCTCCAGCTACTCTGTGGAAGGGCAGAGTGTTTTGACGAGGGAGTGATGCAGTGTGTAAAACTTCAGGTTTCTCAAGACAGACCACAGCACGGACCTCCTGTAATATGTAAAGAGCCCAGCACACTGAAGGGGAGGGTCCTGACCACACCTCTGGTTAGCTAACTTTCAGAAGCTCTGAAATTCTGGCAAACCTGCCAGTCTCTGTCCCCACACAAGATCACCTTACAAATATAAGTGGGTAGAGAGGGGGAAAAGTACTTTTCATATCATCATGAGCGTAAGGATAATATTTTAGGACTAATACAAGAAGGCAGATTGTGTACCGATTTTCAAGTTTTATCTTTTACTACCTGTATTTTTTTTATGTCTGCACCTCAATTACTGTGAAAATTCATATAATACATATCACAGATGCGTACACTCACATGTGAGCAGAGCCAGGCAGATCCACAGAGGCAAAGATTTGCATTTATTTTAGCGTATGCATTTAATTTTCCTTAGACTGCTGGAGAAAATGTTTGGGTTTTTGGTTTTGGTTTTGCCAATGGAACTGCAGTTTTACAGAGGAAAAACGAAGTTATCTTTTTCATCTTTATCATTGCATGTAATGAGCCAGTTTCAGTAACACGTGTGTAGGTGGATTGTTGGTGGTGCTACATCCTTCAGGAAGAATACAAACAGGCTTTTTTTCATTGCACTGACCCTGGAATGCTGAGAGTAACGTGAAACTTACTCTGACTTGTAAACTGAGCAAACATGACATGGAGGTCACCAAATAAGGGCATATATGCATCTTCCAGCCCTTGTTTTGACAAAGTGATTTTTTCTCCAAAGGGGCGTTTCTGCCATTTTTTTCCAGCATGTTTCACCTTTCACTATTAATCCCAGTATGCTTAACTGCAAATTATGATTCCCACCATAAGCACATGGGAGTTAATTGTTAAATTTTCTCATCGTTTATTTGAGCACACAGAGTTAGCACTGAGAAGATGTAAGAAAATTAGAGTATGGAAAACAACAAGTTGAGAGCAAATCAGATATAACAATTTGTGGATATTAAAAATAAGAGTATTATTAAAATGCACACCCATTAATGGAAAACGTTTATTACTACCACCCTTAAAAAATCAGAATAGACTATAAAATTTTTGAAACTCTGTGCATTTTCTATTATTCTATGCAGTATTCTTCAAACTGCAGTAAGATAGTTTTCCTCTGTTGAAGGAAAATTTTTGGGGAAATAGACATTTCCTCTAAATGTCTAACATTTATGTAGACATCAATTGAAACTGGATTTTCAGAACTTTATGAACCCAATATATAGAGGAAGTTTTGCTAAAAGGTAATATTATTCAGAATTTTCCTTTTTTTTTTTTCCTTCATGCATGACTTATGAAACATACTTGATACAGGTGTAGATAGCATCCCAGCACAGAATGTTGGGAGCTGGAGTACCTCCCATATGAAGACAGGCTGAGAGAGCTGGGCTTGTTCAGCCTGGAGAAAAGAAGGCTGGGGGTGACCTAATTGCAGCCTTTCAGTACCTAAAGGGAGCTTATAAACAGGAGGGGATTCGACTCTTTGAAGGGGTAGATAACAGCTGGACAAGGGGAAATGGTTTTAAGTTGAGGGAAGGAAGATTTAGGTTGGATGTCAGGGGGATGTTCTTTACTATGGAAGTAGTGAGGTGCTGGAACAGGCTGCCCAGAGAGGTTGTGAATGCCCCATCCCAGGAGGCGTTCAAGGCCAGGTTGGATGGGGCCCTGGGCAGCCTGGTCTAGTATTAAATGAGGAGGTTGGTGGCCCTGCCTGTGGCAGGGGGCGATTGTAGCTTCATGATTCTTGAGGTCCCTTCCAACCGGGCCATTCTGTGATTCTGTAATATTTCACAATAAAAGCAACTGGTATATTTGTTCAGTGCAGTAGAACAACTGGATGAGCTTCTTCACAGTGTGAGATGTCCACTGATAAACCAATAAAGTTGTCAATGTCTATGATAAAGGACACTGAAATTCTTATCCCTGTTTTGCAGGTAGGAAAATGAGGCACTGCGCAGGGAAATGATATGTCAAAGATCACTGCAGACTTTTGTCAGTACCCACCCTCTTGAATCTGTTTTCAACTAGGCCATCAAATCTGAGAACAATAGTAATGAATGTTGTGTGAATAAATGTGACAGGCTTGGTTTTCTTTGTTGTGTAATTTATTAGGTCAGTGATGCCAGTTCCAAGTTTTGAAAAAGCAAAATGTCAGGCTAGATCAGGAAGCAGTGGGGCTAACTTCTCTTTTCATGATGCTGAAGGAAAATGTTTAAGGTAATAGTACTCGTTCTAGCATGATAACCAAACTCCAGGGCAGGGACATTTTGTTTGTCCAGGTAAGTGTTTCCCTTTGGTGAGATTCTTTAAAAACTAAAGTTCTCCACTATCCTACATTTACAGAACACTGATGTTGGCAGATACTTCTTTCCTTCAATCTACTCTAAAAAATAATGAGAGAAGTGTGCAAAGATCCGTCTGTACGGTCGAGGCTGTAGGTAGGCGAACAGCAGCATTTTTAGCTTCTAAATATTGTCTGTTTCTCATTTTTCCCACCAGAGCTACAGTGAACCTGTTGATGTCAAAGCCTCCCCGCAGCCTCAAATGATGAATTCAAAGCAGTCAGTGTTTCATGGGTCTGCCCAGAGTCACTCTGCACTGTACCTCAGCTCCCACTACCACCAACAACCAGGAATGAATCCTCACATCACTGCTATGCATGCCAATATCCCCAGGAACATAGCACCCAAGCCCAACAACCAAATGCCAGTGACTGTTTCCATAGCAAACATGGCTGTGTCCCCGCCACCACCACTTCAGATCAGCCCTCCTCTGCACCAGCATCTCAACATCCAGCAACACCAGCCGATTTCAATGCAGCAGTCCATTGGAAACCAGCTACCGATGCAGGTCCAGTCTGCTTTACATTCACCTACAATGCAGCAAGTAAGTTTGAGTTTTTCAGCTGTCTGGGAACTGGGGAGCTGTACTTTTACAGAGTTCCAGAACTGTGGTTTTGTAGTCTGAGGGTTTGGTCTTTCAAAGATGAGAGGAAATGAATGAGTCTATGTAGGTGGTAGGAAGCATCAGTTGAACTACTTGTGCTAGCAATGATATTCATCATGTTTGTGTCTCCCCCACCAAATTCAAGAGACATCCTCTAAATAGGAGTGTGGATCCATCTGCAAATCTAAAATCATGTTGAAATAAAAGTGAAATGTTAAGGCTTATGGAAAACATCTTGCAAACAAAGGGCAGGTATATGCTTACATTATTGTAGTATGCACTAGTCGCTTTTGCTGAATGTGACTTCATAGAATCATAGAATTGCTAAGGTTAGAAAAGACACACAGGATCATCCAGTCCAACCATTCGCCCTTCACCAATGGTTCTCACTAAACCATGTCCCTCAACACAACATCCAAACACTCTTTGAACACCACCAGGCTTGGTGACTCCACCACCTCTCTGGGCAGCCCATTCCAGTGCCTGACCACCCTTTCAGAGAAGTAGGATTTCCTAACATCCAGCCAGAACCTTCCCTGGTGCATCTTGAAGCCATTCCCTCTAGTCCTATCACTAGTCACACAAAAGAAGAGGCTGACCCCCAGCTCACTACAACCTCCCTTCAAGTAGTTATAGAGAGCAATAAGGTCTCCCCTGAGCCTCCTCTTCTCTAGATTGAACAATCCCAGCTCCTTCAGCCGCTCTTCATAAGGCCTGTGCTCCAGACCCCTCACCAGCTTTGTTGTCCTTCTCTGGACACGCTCCAGGGCCTCGATGTCTTTCTTGCAGTGAGGGGCCCAAAACTGGACACAGTACTTGAGGTGCGGCCTCACCAGTGCTGAGTACAGGGGGACAATTACTTCCCTGTTCCTGCTGGCCACACTATTTCTGATACAAGCCAGGATGCCATTGGCCTTCTTGGCCACCTGGGCACACTGCTGGCTCATGTTCAGTCTAGAGTCAATCAACACCCCCAGGTCCATTTCCTCTACACGGTCTTCCAGCCACTCTGCCCCAAGCCTATAGCGTTGCCTGGAGTTATTGTGGCCAAAGTGCATGACCCGGCATTTGGTCTTGTTGAATCCCATCCCATTGACTTCAGCCCAGCTATCCAGCCTATCCAGATCCTTCTTTAGGGCATCACTACCCTCAGGCAGATCAACACTTCCAGCCAGCTTGGTGTCATCTGCAAATTTACTGAGGGTGCACTCAATGCCCTCATCCAGGTCATCAATAGAGATATTAAACAGGACAGGCCCCAGCACTGACCCCTGGGGAACACCACTCATGACCGGTCACCAACTGGATTTAACTCCATTCACCACCATTCTCTGGGCCTGGCCCTCCAGCCAGTTCCTTACCCAGCCAAGAGTGTATCTGTCCAAGCCACGGACTGCCAGCTTCTGCAGGAGAATACTGTGGGAGACAGTGTCAAAGGCTTTGCAGAAGTCTAGGTAGACTACATCAACAGCCTTTCCCTCATCCACCAGACAGGTCACTAGATCATAGAAGGAGATCAGGTTGGTCAGGCAGGACCTGCCCTTCGTGAACCCATGCTGGCTAGGCCTGATGCCCCGGAAACTTGTAACAGTCAGACTTTGAAGCAGCACAGGTTGTGTTATACGTGTTAAATTAAATGGTCATGAGTAAGAGCCTGAGGTCTCCAGAACAGGACCAATGTGGTGTCTGGAGGAGTGCCACAAAGCTGATCAGAGGGCTGGAGCATCACTCCTATGAAGACAGGCTGCAGGAGCTGAGCTTATTCCACCTGGATAAGAGAAGACTCTGGGGAGATCTCTTTGTGGACTTCCAATACTTGAAGAGAGCTTACAGGCAGGAGAGGGAGCGACTTTTTACTTGGTCTTTACGTGATACAGGACGAGGGGAATGGCTTTAAACAAAAAGAGGAGAGATTTAGATTAGATGTTAGGAAGAAATTATTTACTCAGAGGGTGGTAAGGCCCATACACAGGCTGCCCAGAGAGATTGTGAATTTCCCGTCCCTGGAGGCATTCAAGGCCACGTTGGCTGGAGTCCTTGGCAGCCTGAATTGGTGGGTGGTAACCCTGTCCATGGTAAAGGTGTTGGAACTAGATGATCTTTCTGGTCCCCTTCAACCTAAGCCATTCTATCATTCTATGTCTTCTCCAGAATCGCCAGTAGGCACAATTTACAGAACATAATTAAAAATCTGCCCTTAATTATTGTATGAATAGTACAGAAATGACTAGTGAAAGATGTAATGTAGATATTAGATACTTTTAAGGCTTATATACACACACAGTATACATCATCATAATTATACGAATTCAAACATTTTGGAATTATTCCAAATCACTTTATACCACAAAAAAGGTAAGATAATACGAATTTTCTGATGTTGTACTTTACCAAGTTGCATGCTTGTAGCATATGGTGTGCATGTCAGTTGTTTGAGAGGACTTTCACTCATCTGTGAAATGTGCTGTTTGCAACTGAGTTACTTCTGTCTTGAGAGAGAACACAGGGCAGTAGTTGTAGAAAACAGGTGTATAGAAGTAAATCCGTAGACCTACTCTATGCTACGTTTTCTTTACTAAGTGCAAGTACAGTGAAGTGAGAAATACTGTACCTCTGTGCTCCTGCTCCCCACTGCTAAATTCATGAAAATTTAGCTATAATATTTCTGCTGACTGATAATGCTTAGTCAGAAAGTCTGATTCTTATAATGAAAAATCCACAGAGAGATATTTTTAAGCTTCACTCAAGGTGAAGGGTGCTTATTACCTGCTGAAATGTCACACTGCCAATCTTAATTACATTTATCTTAAGCACTATGAAACATCTGCAGTTTATAAGTCAGTTTATATATCTTACAGCCCTGCTTCTTTTTCATGGTACTACACTTTTGAGCTCTAGAAAACCTATGTAATTTCACTTTAGAATACTTGTAATATGTATTTCATATTCTTTTATTTTGGAAGGGGCATAAAACTGTTTACACTGTTGATAAATTAAGTTTAAATATAGAATCCAGTTCCTTTAAAGAATGATGCTAGCAAAGACAAAGCAAAAGCTATGTTAAATTTTAAAGCATGAGGTATACCACCATCACTATAATTTCGCTCATGTTGCAACCATGATACCCTTTCTAGTTTCTCAGGTATGACTTTTTCTAGTCAAGAAATGGTAAAAAACATTGTAACTGGGAATTTGTATGACATTAGAGCACTAAAGACAAGAAAGTGTAAGCTTGAGTCCTTTGGACTCAAATGCCAAGGACTTGGCACCTCCAATCCACTTGAAACTGGGCAATCATTCTGCTGATCACAGAGCATGTAAACAAGCCAAAAACATAATGGAAAAGACAAGCAGGTTCTCCAAATTAGCCCCAGCACAATGACGGCAGCACAGAGTCAGCAGCAGTGAGAATGAAAAACAGGCGTAGCCCTGCCCTGTATGTCCAGTCCAAGGCAAGGAGAGAGGAAGACCCAGTATGAGGCTCTTGTCCCAGCAACACAACTTAGGCCCCCATGTTTCTTCAAAAGGCAACAAATAAGAATGGGAGCATATGTAGTCTGACAAAGCAGAAACAGTAGTTGCGTAAAATTCAATTTTCTTTCAGTTCCTCTTCCCTCAGCTGCTTGGTATCCTCCATTGTGAAGAATCACAGAATCATAAAGTCATTTATGGATGGTTGGAAAAGACCTCTAAGATCATCTAGTCCGACTGTCCGCCTACCACCAACATTGCCCACTAAACCATGTCCCTAAGTACTACACCTACCCTTTCTTTAAACACGTCCAGGAACATTGACTCCACCATCTCCCTGGGCAGCCTGCTCCAATGCATTACCAGTCTCTGAGAAGAAATTCTTCCTACTACCCAACCTGAACCTGCCCTGGCATAACTTTAGGCCATTCCGTCTCATCCTATCACTATTACCTGGGAGAAGAGGCCGACCTCCATCTCACCACAACCTCCTTTCAGGCAGTCGAACAATAAGATCTCTCCAGAGCCTCTTCTTCTCCAGACTGAACTATCTCAGTTCCCTCAGCAGCTCCTCGTAAGACAAAGGTCTGGCTACCCCAAGTTTTTTCCGAAGGCTCCAGCAGCCACCCAATTTATGTGAGCAACAAGAAACTAATTAGCATCCCACTCCCTACAGCATAACTTGCAACAGGAGACATTTTCCCTTTCAGAAGCACCATTGCCCTTGACAAGCAGATGAATACACCTGAAGAAGCAGCAGGGTAAATTTTGTCATGTCATAATGCAGCATGAAGATTAATAGGCAGGAGAGGGGCGAAATATCAGCAGCTTGCTAGCAGTTTTCTCCTGGAGGTGTTCGCAGACACACCTTTGCAGAACAACAGTTTGGCTTTAGGAATCTTAGAAGCAGCAGCCACAATTCCCACCACTGGTGGGATGTGTATTTTTTCCCAACCTCCATCTTTGAAATAGCTAGTGGCTGGAGTAAGTGGCAGTGACAGTCACAGACGTATGGTCTGATTTTTGGATGGTCCTGTGTGAAGCCAGGGGTTGGATAATCCTTATGGGTCCCTTCCAACTTTGGATATTCTACGATTCTGTGCTTCTACAGATCTCTGCTTTCTCTTGGTGACTGTGGGAGATTTGGTTACTTGTTTTCTCTACGAGAAGGATGGTTTCTTATCAAAGACCCATTTGTAGCATGTGTGCAGAACTGCCAGCTCCAAGGAAAATCACATACAGGTGCAGAGTGCAGTCCTGGCAGGCAGTGACACAGCTCTCCAAAACAACACTGCATGAAATCCACAAAGTCTTCTTCTGTGTGCTGCTTTGAGGAGGGACTGACAAGAAGTGCTGGCCTGGGGACTGAGCTCTGCCCCCACTGCTGGGAGGACAAGGAGCTGATCTCCATCAGCTCTGCAGGGAACTGCATGTTCTCACCCCTTCCAGCAGCCCTTGCCTGCATGTGTGCAGCTGCCAAACCAGGAGAGGCTGCCAGCTGGAGGGCTTCCTCAAGGGTTCCACAAAAACTGCAGAACATTCAGAAGATCAGAAGTTCAGACACTGCACAGTTTCTGTTATTTTAAAATCAGTTAATTCTGTAGAGTGCGCAACTGATGCAATGAATCCAAATTCTTCTAAAATGCACGAGACAAAATAAAATTTATGTATTAGTTAGTTGTTCATTCAAAAAAGCTTAGCTTTTTTTTATTTCTTTTAAATAGTCCTATATTTTATCTAAATAATTTTTGTAGCTCTCTTTTTTTTTTTTTTCTATTCATATCATTCCAAACCAGCTAATGAAATAATGAAATCACATGGAGACTACTGAAGACTTTTGGGGTACTCATTTGCAGTGCTGAACCTTTGCAATGTAAAAATTGACCTTTTAGTCCTATTCTCATACTTAGATTGAAATTAGATCCTGATATTGAGCATATTTAACTTCTCATTCTAAAATACACTCTATTTTTCTTAAATATTATTACAGGGAGCTGTGTGAAAGTTCTTTTTTGCTGAGGTCCATATCCATTGTGCAACAGTTTTTCCTCCATCCACTTTTGACACATTGAAAGAATCCTAGCATATTAGGACATGGGGATATATTTTTGCATTAAATGCTCATGCGAGTACCTTATAAGTGTATTTTTTAACTGATAGAGAGTTCCTTCTCTCCAGTCTGATTCTTAGATTTGACAAGATGTTTACTTGTTATTTACTTTGGATTAAGTAACACGAATCCTCACTGTTGTCATTCAAATCCACATGATTTCTCCAAAGTTCAGGCTACAGCAGCATCTGAAGCTGCATCCTGTTTCCTTTGAGATGTCGTTCTTTCCTTATCCTACACATGCAGACATTCATGCTTCTTTCTGAGCGTACCCCATTCTCCTTCCAGCTGTACTGTGCCGTTCTGTGTGGAGAGAGATGAGACCAAGGATCCACTCCCTCCCACAAAGCCTCAGTCCATAAGGAACACTTTTTAGTTGCACTACTGGAAGCTTTCCTTCCTCGTGTAAAATCCTTCACCCAAGCAATGTGACACACCGAGTCCCATTACAGTCTCTGTCCCACTTCGGTTCACGGGTAGAGCAAGCAAAACTGTATTCTTAATGTCTAGTAACCATGGTTGCAAGTGTCTGCATAAGAAAGAGGCAAAAGATTAATGTATGTCACATTTTATTTTTTTATTTTTATAAATAATAACTCATTTCAGTCTAGTTTGGTGTGTTTCTTTTCCTTTAGAAAATAAATGTATACAGCAAGGTGATTGCATAGCCTGCCAAAAATAATAGTCTCATTTTTTCTGGTATATATTGTATACAGTAGACTCAGGAACCTGCTGTATTTGTCCAGATTTCTTCCTCTTTTTTTTTGTTATACTTTGTCTTCGAATGAGGTCAAGAGAAAAAAAAATCATTAATATCTGTCAACTTCCTTTATAACCTTAAGGAAAAATCTTTGTATGATATCACACAGACAGATTTTCAATTTCCTTGTGTAATAAACAGATGCTTTAGGATTTGGATGTAATTTAAAGGTTTAAAATATCACATTGAGATTGATGAATAAATCAGTTGTGAAGACAAAAACATTGATGCCTGTTGAAAATACCTCTCCAGACAGGCAGGAAATGAAATTAGTTCCCAGTAAAGTGTGGAGATGAGGATCACTGTTTAGTTCTGCTGCAGGCTTTTTAGTACTTGCTACAGTGGCACAGTGAAACTGCTAGGGCTACAGAAATCTAATTAAAGAGCAAATGTCCCTCCTGACATCGAATTAATCTTTATCAAGTTCCCTATTTTTATTTCAATCTGGAACAAGAAAATGAAATTTAAAATTCTAGGCATGTTGCAAAACAGTTGGTGATTTTCTCTTGAGCATTACAATGCAAAAACATTCAGCATTGTTTAATTAGACCTTGAAGCACTCGTTTTCTGAGCACTTTTTATTTCATCATTGTTTGTTAAGGGCTTACATAAATCATACACAAATATTTACTATGAGCCTGGTACAAGGCTCCCTGTCTTGTACAAATGCACTGTTTCAGAGCTTTTTCCGCTGATGAAAAATCTTAAGTACTTAATGTTTACATGTTAAACATGATCCTAGATGACTGGTCTTTCATACTGAGTTCAGGTCCGATGCCTGCACCCTTAGCTCTGTTGCTGGTAGCCCAGCTCAGTACTGGGCTCAGTGCTGGATGGTGCTGAGGAACCTCAGCAGCATTCAGACAGTGTCTGCAGGGCCCAGAGCTGGCCTCGGTGTGCTTGCAAGGCCCATGGAGTCAGTGTTTGTTCCCCACAAGCTGGAGCTGGCTCAGACAACTCTGCATCACTTACAGTCTATCCTGTGGGCACCTCCTGAAAAATCGGCCCAGTTCTCAGGCAGTTTTGAACTAAAAAGCCATTCTTGGATGCAGGATGAGACTGCTACCCTAATTTTGTGGGCAGAAGAATGAAGCTCAAGTTTGTGGCCTTAATCACAAGATGTGATTAGCACAAGAGGTATCAGTCCAGTGTAAGTGCACACAAGCACAATGGCATTTTAACCAGAGGGCCATCTTCCCACATCTAAGCTGATTATTTGTCCTAAGTCCAGAAGAATTGGAACCTATGTTCTCACTTGAAGAGCGTGAGCCTCGGGGCCTGCTCTGCAGTGCTGCTCAGCTGCTAGTCCCATGCAGTGTTGTTCTCATATAGATGATTGTTTCATGAAGAATGATAAGAGATCACTCAGGGACTTTGCTACCTAAGGTAAACCCAAGTGCCTGAGGGCAGACCATGTTGATGTGGTTAGTTTCCTCCTACAGCTGAATTAAAAAGGCCTTATGGGCAGTGTTTTGTATAAAAACTATTACGGTGATATACAAAACCAATTTTTCTGCCTTGTAATTACACAAAACTCCAATTAAAGTCATTGGGAAGTCTGCTCAATTACAGTTTCCTTTGGATTAGTTGCAGGCATGGGGTTGTTTATGCAGCCTGATGTGCAGCCTGATGGCGTTACAGTTGTGAGCAGTGGATTTTATTTTATCTTATTAGCAAGGCAGTGTATAAGTTACACTACAACGAGATGTTGAAATCAGTTCATGAACTTGCCCACTACTAATAATCTGTTTCTTGGCTCATCAAGGATAAAGTGAGGCTTCCTAGAGCATTTAAGGCATGAGGTGTGATTCCCTTCTCCACATGGAAGATACTACAAATGAAAGTAGTGATCAAAGTCAAACAGGGTTGCCAGGGCAGCAGTCACAACTCCAAGTTGACCCCAAGAAGAGTTTAGTCAGTGCTCTCAGACATTGGGTTTGAGTTTGGGTGGCCCTGTGTGGAGCCAGGAGTTGTACTCGGTGATCCTTGTGAGTCCTCCAACTCAGGGCATTCCATGTTTCTACGATTCATTTGTAGCCTAGGCTAAAATCTGTGGTCAGGATGAGCAGAGTAAGGAGAAGGCAACGTGAAGGGAGGATGTGAAGAAGGAAGGGACATTTTATATTTGAAGGAAGCTCATTTTGGAGGAGGGTGGGGAGCAGGTGGAAAATGAGAGTACTCATTCATCTTGTATAAAAGGTAGTGTGGCTAAGTTAACCTGCATCTGAAAACAGCTCTCCCCAAAATTCCTATCTTAAGAAGCCATACCTAAACCACTGTGTTTTTAAACCGAAAGCTATGAGCTTTAATCCTATCTGTCCTATATGTGGACTTTGGACAGAAGTGGATTTTCAAACTAGGTGTCCTGGATCGAGTTCAGTTTCTGATTTAGCAGCTATACATCCCACTTACTTGCTTGGGAATTGTGTGCCACTGCCCCAGGAAGGAGGTTAGTTTCTTTATTTTTTTTTCTTCCCAGCAGTTGCTTTTGTACAGTATTCACATATTTTATCTAATGTAGCTCTTCTAACTTTACAGGTATATGATGTACATTTATATACAGCGAACCAGGTACACTAAGGCAGTTCTTATTAGCCTTGAAATTTCAATCACCCTCCTGGTTTTAAAACAGAATATTTAAAATGATATAGTCTAATATATCAAAAGTACTGAGAAAAATCATGACTTTTAAAATGACAGATATTTTAGGGAGTGAGTTAAATGGCTTTTTGTAACTTCCACTTTTTTCTCATCTTCTTGGTTTCAAAAAGCAAGATATTCTGTGCTACTTTTACTACAGTAGTCCAACAACTGTTAAAAAGCTTTGGCTGAATTTCTGTTTAGTTGAGAGAGAAGTACAAATAAAAGAAGCAGCAGATGGTCTCTTTGTGACTGAATGAAGAGAAAGAGGGTTGAGAACAATATGTGAATAGGTGTAGTCTAATAAAACAGTCAGCCACCTGCTGCCTATGTCCTTCAAAAAGATTCTGTTGCATATTCTGGGAATTAACGACTAGTTTGTGTCCTTACGTCCAATCTAAATGGATCCTCTAAGGTGCAAACAGACCTTTTTGCCCCAGTGTTGATTGAGTTGTTCTCTTGGTTTTGAGTTGTTTCTCTTCTGTCCCTTTGTGTTCCGTTCTGTGACAGTGTAAAAGCTAATACTGATTTAGTGTTGTTTATTTCTCAAACCAAAGTTTAAAGCTTAGAAAGCACCTACACATTTACTTTATATTAAGTCCGAGAACTTGAAGTACACCTGGAAATGAGAGCTTCTACAATTTTGCAGTACACACCTTATTTTTGTTGTTTAACACTCACAACCTGTTGTGTGGTTTCCATGCATTGTAATGCACTTGCTTTCTCTTCTAGGGATTTACTCTTCAGCCTGATTATCAGAATATCATCAATCCAACATCAACAGCTGCACAAGTTGTTACCCAAGCAATGGAGTATGTTCGTTCAGGGTGCAGAAATCCTCCAGCACAGACTGTGGACTGGAATAATGACTACTGCAGTAACGGGTAAGCAGCCAGTGAATGCCACCTTGTGTCTATCCACATTCATGACACGAGTATCTGACAGAGTTTGAAAACAGCTTTGTTGCCTGTTTCCCTTCAGTATTTCAGAAGTGTATCTGTGATGGTGCTGTATTTATTTAGCAGTTGGACTACTATGGGAGAAAAAGTTTTCAATACATACATTTATTAGAGATTTTTGTCATCTTGTTGCAGAACATAAGTTTTGGTCTTTGACAGCTCCCATTCATTAGAAAAACCAAACTGAGATCTTAGGGAAAAGCGTAAGAAAGAAGTAGTAGGATCACTTCTTCCTACTTAAGAGGCAAATGTAGTAAACTGTTTTCTCCAAATATTCCATTGCCATCTGTGAAAACAACTGGTTTGGGTCATGGAAACCCATGTCAGGGAGACAGATGAGTGATGTATAGGGATACAAGTCACATGGAAGGAAATGGTAAGAAGATCGCATGAACTTTACCAGGAACAAAATACCATACATGTAGGAGCTCCATGCCCCTACCAGGAGGTTAGGAGTCCCTTCAAACCCTCTTCTATCATAGTTTTTGTGGAGTTATACTGCTGTATCAGGAGCTTCCTGGAATCTTCTATGAGCCTGAACAGAAGATATCTTTTGAGTTTTAACTAGTTGATGTTATGCCTTGGGAACATGTTCACCAGCCTGAACTCCCCTTGACCTTGGCATGAACACCGAAGGCGAAGTCAGATAAAAGATCTTGGCTGCTACTAAAGGGTCAAATCCAGCCCAGACAACCAAGCATAAGGTAGAACTAAAGACTGGCTTCACCCATTACATTTACTCAGACTCAGGATTACACTTGCATGATTGTTTTGAAGTATTCCTGGAACACAAACTAAACCTAAGTAAAATCTTTTTCTGGTTACCGCATCTGAAAAATGTTTGGACTAAAACTGTTGACACCAAGGTAGATTTTAACTAGTGTGCTCAGTGGATTCACTCTCTCTGCCCCATACTTTTTGCTTTTGCCTTGTGGCTTGCCCACTTGTTCAGCAGAGTGGTCTCAGCTGTGTGCTGTACCACCTGAATGTGTTGATCTGTGCTGCAGACTTTTGCAGGAGTCATACAAGTGGTCTGTAACCACCTCTAGTTTTGATCCCTGGTCTCTTCTGGAAAAAGCAATGTCAGATCATTGCCAGCAGTGTTCTCTAAGTGTCCACTGGGCATAACTCCAATCAGCAAGAGCTTGCTCTGAGAAGACTGTATATACACTTTCTAGATGTGTGTCTGTGAGTCTGTGTGTGTGGACTTAGCCTAACTTGGCTTTGCCAGTGCGAATCTGTGCTAATCCTGGACTCCAAACCAAGTAAGCTGTAGAGCTGTGGAAGAACAGAATTGGCGTCTGGGTTTTGGCAACCAAGCAGGAGATGAAGAGTAAAACTCTCAGCCAGAAAATCTCTGCACTGTGAACCAAGCCCTGTCAGTGATACTTCTACTTTAAGTGATATCTTTTCTTCTGACTTGTACAGGCCGTTCCATATTATAAGTTGGTAAACGGTTCCTTTTTGCTCTGAGTTGGTATGTTTCAGCTGAAGCTGAACCCTGTCAAGAACAAACTGTGAAAGTGTGCATTTATAAGAGATCTCCTGTAGAGCCAGGAAAAGCTAGTTGTGTTGAGCTCCACCAGAACCATCTGGCGCTCCCTTGCCCACGCTTACCTGAAGCTGCCAACACAGCACATTTTGGTGCTGCCAGGACTAGTATCAGACTTGTAGAATCATAGGATCGTTCAAGTTGGTAGGAACCACTAAAGGTTACCTGATCCAACTTCGCTGCAATGAACAGGGACACCTACAGCTACATCAGGTTGCTCAGAGCCCCATCCAGCCTGACCCCGACTGTCTCCAGGGATGGGATATGAGCTGGCTGGGAGCCATTTTTAAGAATTTTTTTATGACTATTACCATGGTAATACAGCTGTCCTCCAGTGATGTGCTTGGAATTAGCGACACAGCAGGGTTATGGGTTTTTGGGGGGAAGAACATGACAAAAAAAATTGACAAATTCAAAAATCAGATTTGCTCTTTTTCTCTTTGAACAGGGGCATGCAGAGGGACAAAGCACTCTACCTTACCTGAAAATCTGAAACACCTCTCCTTTCCACTGAGGAATGCAGGGAAGTCTTTTCATCATGGATTGCTTTATGCAGTCAAGGCAGTTCTGCATTTTATTATGAAATACAAGTTGCTAAGCACTTAGGACTATCTGAGCTTGTGGGTCACCCACTCTGGAAAAATAGTCTTGCTTCTTTCTTTTTCTTTCCCTCCCCCCATTTTGTTTTTCATTCTTTCTTTCTGCTTTCCACCCCCACCCTGAGATCCTGTAACGGACATTGCTTTTCTTCTTCCCCGAAGGAAACTTGGACCATTCAGATTTTATGTTGGTTTTTGCTGTGAAGTGCTGCGATAGTAACTGCCTTAGCAACTGTAGATGTCTCGGATAAAAGTCCTGGATTTTCCATTGTTTTTTCATAATGGGTGTTTATATGAAACTACTAAAGACTTTTTAAATGGCTTGATGTAGCAGTCATAGCAAGTTTGTAAATAGCATCTATGTTACACTCTCCTAGAGTATAAAATGTGAATGTTTTTGTAGCTAATTGTAATTGAAACTGGCTCATTCCAGTTTATGGATTTCACAAAAAGGGTTAAATTGGCAAACATTCATATTTTTACTTCATTTTTAAACAAGTGACTAATAGTTCTATATTTTCAAACTATTTGGAGGAGGAAAAAAAAAAAAGTAAAATATTCCCAAATGATATTAATTAAAATATTGGCTGTGTCTCATGAAATAAACACAAAAACGAGAGGGAAATCAGTGTTGATAAAGAGCAAACACATTTATTTTGTACTGCCTAAAAACGCTTCTTTTTTTAAAAGAAAATCACTTTATGTGTACTGGTTAGTAAATGTCATTTAAGTCCTTTTATGTATAAAACTGCCAAATGCTTACCTGATATTTTATTAGATGCAGAAACAGATTGGAGACAGCTAAATTATAACCTTTACATATGGCTATGTATTGTTTCTTCATACTGTGTCTGTATTTAATCTTTTTTTATGGAACCTGTTGCGCCTATTTATGAAATAATAAATATAGGTGTTTGTAAGTAAATTTGTTAGCATTTTAAAGAGGTTTCTTTGATGCTTTAACTTTTGCTGGCACAAATCGTTCACAACTGATGTGAATACTTTATTTAGTTTTTACAGTGACATATATAACGCCAAACCTGCTTTTCTGGCAGAAAATGAAGGTAACCAATGCTTATTTCTGTATTTCTTTGGTTGCTAAGGAAGGAAAATAAACAACGGTATTTTAAGTAATTCCCTTTTTAAAGCATTGTAGCAAGAAGTCGCCCAAAACTAAGCCTTGATCCAACAAAACTAACTGTATAAAGCTGCATAATGCTGCTTCTTCAGACTTCATCAGTTTGGATTAATTAGTCAAGTGGAATAAAAGTGTTACCAACAGAAATATTACCCAATATGCTTCAGCCATTTTATTATACAGGCAAAAGTTCCTACAGTCTTTTAGGGAGCGTATCACAAATATATCCTAAAGTGAAAAGTAAGTTAAATAGCCACAGGGAAAGGGATAAAAAAAAAATAGTAATCCAAAAGAAGGCATCTTGTCAATGCTTTTGATCAGGGAGAGATCTGAAAATGCTTTTCTGGAGGATTTCATGCCAGATGCCTGTCCAAGTAATAGAGAGTATCGCTGATCTGTATTGTCCACGGGAAATGAAGAAAGCAACTCAGAATCAATATGAATTATGTAATGCCATTGATTAAAAAAAAAAAAAAAAAGCAAAGAAAAGAAAAAGAAAAACAAACAAAGGTATGTTTGCTTTGGAATGATTTCAGGCAATGTACAGTTGGAATCACTTGGCATGTAATAACTAATAAATAATGCAGATCAGATTTGATTACTCAAATGACTGTAGCTGAGAGCTCTAATTTTCCTGTCTTTAAACTGTATAAGAACTCGTGATTAAATTCACAGTTTATTGTTTGTCTGTTTAGTACTTTAGAAATATACCAGCACTACTAATTACCCAATGTCTTCTATTTATTATATTATAGCAAACTACATTTTCCACTCATATTAATTTGAAAGTGAGAAAATAATTACTGGGAATGAGAAAAATCAGCTTTGATTTTGACAGGCAGTTTTCTTTTTTCTTCTACAGAAAAGAACTGTGTTATCTCCATTTCTTTTAGAGCAGGTGCACAGTCACATAAAGTTGTTAATTTCAATATCCAAGCAGAGTTCAAAATACAAGAAAACTTTAATGTAAATAAAAAAAAAATACATCATGAATAAAATACTTATTCTGTATGAACCTCTTGCTAGTTGGTGTCTCTTGGTCTGTAAGAACTTAACCTGCCATGTATTTACTGCTCAGCACAGTACAGGTCCTGGGACCTGGGTGTGGTTCTATGCCTGGGCTCTGTTGGAATGGGACAGGTAAGCTGGAATAAAATCATCAAATTGGTAAGGTTGGAAAGATGACTAATATCATCTAGTCCAACCTCCAACTCATGCCTGTGACCGCTCTAGACCGTGTCACTCAGTGCAAAACCCACTCTTTCCTTGAAGACCTCCAGGGATAGTGACTCCATCACCTCCCTGGGCAGCCTGTTCCAATACCTCACCAAATAAAAATGATTATTTTGGCCTGGGTTGTACTGAAGGCACTTTATTCCAAAGGGAAGCTCCAACTTGGATGCATACATGTCAGTTCTTCATGTCAGAACTCAGGAAAAAGCAATGGTTGCTGGCCAAGGGCAAACTGCTGTTTGTTTTCATCTGCTTATTGACAGATACAAGTGGTTGGTAAGTGGAGCCCCAAAAGTTGAGGTTCTTCTGTAATTAGGTGAAACCTCAGTGGAGCTAATGAAGATGTACCTTACCCTTTGATGAAGCACTGGGGCTTAGGCATTGCAGTAACACGTACTGAAGTTACAGGTGTAAGTCACCATCTATCATAAAGACAATAACAAGGAAGCATGGGAACAAAATAACCTACGCATTGAAGAAACACAGTAACAGCAAATAAATACGATAAAGACATCTGTCAAAATGATAGGAACCAAGAGAAAGAATGTCTGCTATTAACTGAAACTAGTATTTCTTTTCTGATGGTTTCTACAAAGTGGTAGGTGAAATGCAAGGTTAGCAACATAGGCACTCCAGAAGATTGAAAGCCTGTCTGCTTGCACCAACCTAAGCAGAGGTTTTGAGACAGAAAAGAGCTCTGTGAGTTTACTCCTTCTCTCAGCATGCCTGTTCTTGTGGCACCAGCCCTGGTCTCTTATTCAGCCCACAGAGCCTCAACATCCCAACCAGCCAATCCCCCCGACCAAAGGAACTCTCCAAAGGGACTTCCCTCCCTTCCTCCATGGGCAGTAAGCAATTAATGTATTCGTGGAGGGCCTCGGCCATTCACAGTGTAGCAATGTATTTGTATATTTGTGCCTGCTTCTCTATCTCACCAAGCACTGTCTCCTGATTCCAGTGGCTAATCTGCCAAATATTCCCTGCTAGGTTCCTCTCTAAGCAGGAAGCCTACAATAAAACAGCTCATTACTAGAAAGCAACGCACGGGCTTAGTACCTTCCTCAGCCTTCTGAGACTTCATCTCAACCTCAGCTACCACCTCCACAATTGCATCTGCCTATTTCCTACCTGATCCTGTAAACATGGCACAGAGAGTTCATTCCGTGCTCTGGGAAACTGAATAGTTAAACCCTTGCTCTACACACAGTGGGAGAAATAGCTGAAGTTGCTGCATGGAGCCCACACAGGAGCTACTCCCCAGAACTCCCATTGATACGGAGGTACTGAAATAGATGAACAGCCGTTACCTGGTTAGTTATTTATTTGATGTTCTCAAGTATTCTTACTTTTTAAAATAAAGCCTTGTTTAGCATGCATTAGGGTATGGCAGTGCTGCAGGAGGTACTCAGCACCTCAGAGAACATGAGTCATGCTTCGAGTCAGGTCTCCCAGACAGCGCTTGCTTTCCTTTGCAAAGTCATGTATTTTATTATTACCCAGCAGCACATTAAATCACAACTCAAATGTAGTTCCTATTCCACCGACAAGGGGACAAGTGAGAACAATGACTTGTAACATTTCAGAGTCTGTCACAGTTACTGCCTAATTAGAGAAACCTACTAGCAAATGTGCATCTGCACGGATCCCGCCACTGTCATCATTTCACATTCTATTAAGGGCTTGCTGCGATAGACACTTTACAAAGAGATTTCATTCAGGCTAATACCAAGCTGGCAAACATGTAATTGGGTAGAAAACAAAACAAGAGAGGAAAAGAAAGGGAGGAAAGGGAAAGGAGAAGGAAACCTTTCTATTTTGAAAACAACCTCTGCAAAAAAACCCACGAGTAGTGTAGAGAATATCCCTACCCTCTGACAATTGCGTGTTTACAGCGAGTCTGAGCATAATTGCTCTGATGGGCTGTCAAGGAAAAGATTAATTTGGCAAAGATTAGTATTGACTTGCTGTTTATTAAGGCTTTTAAACAGCTGTATCTGGCAACATTCCTGTAAGTGCCTGTCATGTCTGAAATCAGGCGCACACCCGGGTGCTTGCCAGCTGTTGCTAAACAATCTTACCACTTCAAGTATCTTTCTCCAGGCCAAACAGCACGAGCAAAGCATTGCCAAATGAGTCTCTCCTGTCCTGTCACCATTCAGGGGCCCTGAAAGCTCAGATGTCTGCCTGCAGCAAGATGGCGGGGCCAATAGCAGCCCACAGGAGGCAGCAGGGTGGGCAGCGGGTGCTGCATCCTGCAGGCCCACGTGTGGAGTCCAGGGGCTGCGAGTCCCAAAACCACAGTGAGGGGATCTGACTCCCCATTACCTGCCGCCAAGGTCCCCCAGTACGGCAGCAGTGTTTCAAGCAGTTCTTCCCCCGGGTTCTCAGCAGGCTGCAGTGCAGAGAGCCAAGGCAGGAGGAGGATGCGTGCAGTACAGTAGGCACCATTAATCCTTGCAAAATGAGCCAATGTTTTCTTCTGTGAGTTTTCTTTTATTTATTTTTTTTTTTTCTTCTTCTCAGACTGCTGATAAACAACAGTCATAAAAGCCGTGCACACAGAATATCCTGGGTCAATGGAAACCTGTAAAAGGAAAGATGTCAGCCGTTGTTTTTGTTATGTTACTTAAAACAGTTCAGCTTTCAGTGTAGGCTTTAGGAGCTGGTTCAGAAGCAAATAATACCAATGGAAAGAAGGATAAGCGGCTGCAGCTAAACGCCAATACAAATAGCCATGTGTTACAATTAAAGTTGATTTGGCCTTTCCAATAGAAGGCTGATTTTCTGGGATTAATCTCGACCTTTTCAAGTTGCATCAGGCTGAAATAAGTTGTCAGAACAGATGTGAATTTTGTTTGCAGAGAGCAATTGCAATCCAGTAACCCTTGGAACATGAGCATTTTCCAGGCTGCCGGCCGGCAGAGCGCTCAGGATGCAGACAGGAGATAGTGGATGCGCACAGCAGGACTCCAGCACTCAGAGCCATGTCCAGAGGCTGGGCATTTAGGTCAGGGAAAAATTCAGAATGGAAAACAAAGTACTTTTCCTTTTAACTCTGCAATTACCAGGTAGCACACTGCGCACACAACCCCCTTAAAAATAAGACATAGGATCAAGGATAGGTATGTTTGTAAAATGTGTTTTTAGCTAACTTGAGCACGGGAGTGGGAGATATTCCATGTTTCACAGCAGGCTGGGACATGTTTTGTAATACAGAAGCCTCTGAAGGCTCCAAGAATCACACATTTCAGAGTCTGCTTTATAGAAGCTTTCTAAGAAGTTTTGCCTTACAACCTGCATGGTTCTGATATTTGTCCATTTATGTATTTATTAAAAAAGGAAAAGAAAACCTCAAGTAAATACTCAGCCTTTTCACACTTTAAGATCTAGGGACAATCTAGAAAAATAGAAAAGCCCAGTCTTTCCACATTCAGTGGGGGCAGATGGGCTGTTCACCTGCACAGGGAAATGCAGACATTGTGGTAGTGCAAACCCTCTGCATGTGCTGAGCCCACAGGTTGCTTTCTGCACAACAAAATGCTGCTTTTATTTATGTCATCAGCATAGAGTATTGTTAAACACTGAAGATGCAAGAGAAATTTTTCCTGCTGTCTGTATTAGCACTGCTTAAATACAAACAAGAAGTTCCAAAGTGCATTCAAGAGCATGCCATCACTCCAACAAATAAGGCATTCTGATGCCCTAATTAGTAGAGTAAGTCTTCATGTTTTGATATCTACTTCTGCTTCTGCTCAGAGTTCTGAAATAATGAGCTGAGCCTTCCTGCTCCTCTGCCATACACATCACTGTTAGTGGTTGCGTTAAAGAGATGAACACTAGAAAGGGTAAGTGATGTGCCCAGGGACACTGAGTAATTTAGTGGAAGAGTGGCTGAGATCCAAGAGTTTTGCAAAAAGTCTGTTGCTTCAGTCCCAACTGAAATTCAACAGCTGAAGCAGCACTCAGATCCACGAGGACAACTTTCATCAGATGAGACTGCCCAAATAATAAATAGGGGGAGGTTTCCAGGTCTTGATGGTCTTCTGAGTTTTTCTACTTTCTGTTCTTAAGCGCACAGTGAGTGCTATTTTCAAAATTACCTGTAAAGTAACTATTAAAACTTCAAAGTAATGAAAGAGGAAGTAAGCTCTGGTCTCAAGTTGCTGGCATCTACATTAAAATTTCAAAGCTTATGACAAGTATTTCAACTGTACTGTTCTTGAAGGCCTTTATTTCTCTCTCGTTCTCTTTGCAGAATTTTGCCTTAGAACCTGGTCAAATCCTTTTCCTGCCTGACATTATTCATCAGATTTCTCAAAGTACAATTACATACATATACTATTCGTGTATATGCACACGGAGGGAGACTCATAGGACCCACAAGTCGAGTGTTGTGACAGAATGGGACTGTCCTGCTGCTCAAGCCCCAGCAGAAGTTGCCCTCTGCAAGCACACTGGAGGCAACCACACAATGAGATCCTGGCAGCAGGCTGTGCTTCTGCGCTAAATGGGGGATGGTTTTTCAAGGCTATTTCTAAATTCTCAGGGGAGATCAAAATCAGAATCAGGCTGTCCTGTCTTCTCTTACTGTATGACCTTTGGACTGGGAAGAAATCTGAGCACAGGACTGGGAGCCTTTCCAAAAGAACATGGTTTAGTGGGCTTGATGGTGACAGGCCAGTGAATAATCTCAGAGGTCTTTGTTAATCTTAATGATTCTGTGATACTATGAAAGGTGACCTCAGCAGACGAAGTACAGTGACATACTGGAGTGAGTCCAGTGGAGGCCTCCACAATGGGCAAGGTGGGGGCTGGAGTGTAGGAGGAAATACTGAGAGTACCAAGTCTGGATAGTTCTCAAGGAGAGGAAGCCAAGAGAATCTCTTATTGTGATCTACAACTGCCCAGCATATGTTTATAAAGAAAACAGAGCCCAAGTCTTTCTAGAGACACAGTGAAGGACAAGACAACAGACACGAGCTGCAAAGAGGACAACCCTGGCAAGAAAAGGAAAAAAGTCACCAGGAAGGAGGCAAAAAACTGAAACAGGAGCCCAGAGGAGCTGTGGGATTTCCATCCTTGGAAATATTCAAAACTCAACTGGACAGCCATGAACAGCCTAAGTTGCATGGCCTTTCACTGTGGGGATGGCGTGGACCATAAAACCTCCAGGGACTCCTTCCAACCTATGCTAGCCTGTGACTGTTTTACACAACATCACTATACATGCAATAGAAAGAAAGCCAGCAGATCATGGTTAATTGGCCCCAGTTCGGGAAAGGGAGTGAGAAAGTCTTTGTTGGTGGCTTCCTGTTCTACAACCCGTATGCTACAGTAAAATGTACTATTTTGAACTTGGGTTTCACAGTCTGGTTTGCCGTGTACAAAAAAAAGCAAAAGTGAATGCCATTTGTATCTGAGTTTCCTGTGGAGGTTTACTTAAGAGAAAAAAAAAACTCCCAAGCAAGACATAAGTCCTAACCCACCGATCACTTTTGTGAAATGAATTCAGTCTACATTTTTGGGAGTGCAACTTTCATGAAAAGACAAGCAGGGATGTATTGGTTGCCAAAGTAAAGTCGACCAGTTAAAGCTTGGACTCAGGGGAGCAAGGCCTCAAATAAATGAAGGAAATATACAGAGTTTTCTTTTTTATTTTTATTTTTTAATGTATAGCACTCAGAGAAGTCTCTGGGGCTTCAATACGTGATTTTACATTTTAATGCTTTACCTCCACCAGATGGTTTAGATAAAACATATCAGTTTCATTTGTGCAAATGGTTTCATACCAAAAAATGTCTATTTTTAAGATTTTTGCCTCAAGGCTTGGATTTGAATTTATTTTTTATTTTATTTTATTTTTGAGAAGTGGAGAAATTTTCACTGGTATCCAATGCTCTAAATCATCATCATTCTTACCATCAAAAAAGATACACACCAGAACGTGGCTGATGAATCATCTAAAAGAATTTATGTCAAAAAAGTGCATTAAAATTACTTCATAAATTTGATTTATGCATCTTCTCATACAACCTTTGCGTGTTTGCAATTTTCTATGAGCTTAGTTATGATCATTTCAATCTCTGCATAAGTACTGTATATGCTCTGTCAAACATAATGATGTCGAGCCTTTATCTTCCTTTTTTGTCTTGATGTCATTACTTTGGAGAATACATTCAGTATGTGGAAACTGGAGATAGTTCACTACTGGAAACCTTAACTGCCATTAGGGGCAAATCCACTCCCATTTCTGGAACTAGGGAATCCCCCCAGCAATGAAATGAATGTGGATTTGCTGCACAAGTGCTGAAAGGATGTTAGGAGGTCTTACTCAAGTAATTTTAATTCTTTGGTGTTTACCATTTAAAGAGTGGGTTTGAAAACAAGCAGATGAGGACACAAGAAACACCAGAATCTCTTCATTAACGCTGTCACCCCATTTGATCCAGAACAGATGCTGTCAGCTGTTTTCCCTCAGCTCAGCAGAGCTCCCTGGGGTGCCCAGCACCCCGCTGGAAATAACATTCCTGTGTGCCCTCAAGATTCAGGTTTCTGCAGTTCTCTTGCTGTTGGACATTCAGAGAACCTGAGTGCATGTAAATAGAAACCACTGCACAGAACAAAACTCTCCATGCAACAAGGGGATTTCAGTCATGAGTATATTGGTTGCAGGATTTACACCACAGCAGCAACACATTGACAGACTGTGACTTTGTGTATACATCACTGTATTATTATAGCTGTTAGGATGTTCAGGAGGTTGCAATTAGTGAGCATTAGGATGTGTAAGCCCCCTGCGTGGTGCTGCCAAGGCTAATACATGTCAGTGCCTACAGGCAATGATGGAAAATAAAACAGTTCAGTGAACAGCAACAGGAAAATCTAAGCCAGGGCAAGACAGACACAAGGCCCTGTGTTATGGAACGAAAGGAGCTGTAATCTGTGGCTCAGGAGTAACTGTTGATCCAGGAGTTATTTTTGTGATGCACCTCCAGCATCAAGAGAAAAATGTACATATCAAAATGGCAAATGAGAGTGCTGTTGTTGGCATTTTTTTTCTCCCCAGACAATGTGTGCAGATAGCAGCAGTTGCCTTACAGCTGTGCGCAGAAGCTGAAGCACAGGCACTGGCATGGTAGACACCCAGGGTTGGAGGAGAGCTCTTCCTCCAGTGTGCCTGCTGCCCCACAGGTGGGTGACTCTCCATCAGAGAGCAGGTATCTCCCTGATGTCCTCACAGTGCTATGAGATGTGAATCCATTTGCCCAGATCAGAAATGTGTGAAAGTCTTTTTTTTACTGATGACACACTTCGCTTTCTACCTGACAACAGCTAAGTGCTGTTTATTTCCTTTTAGGTCAGAGCCCATCCCTTTCTTCATGTCCCTGCCCCCCATTATGCTTTGAACCTGCTTGCTGCCCTCCCAGAGACCAGACCCTGGAGCACAGCAGACATCAAAATAGTGGGAGATACCTCTTGCAGGATGATGAGGAATCTAGTAATTGTCTTTTGGGGAATTGTTTTCATATCTTGGCCCATCCTTCAAGACAGTACAAGACCCTTTGCCCTTGAGCCTTCCAACCAATGGCAGTTGGACAGTCCAGCTCATCTGCAGGTGAACAGGCCAACCAGGAGAGCACCAGGGGGCATTCAGGAGCCGCAGAGCCCTCGGAAGTGGCTGCCACCAACCTGCTCCTCCCAGCCACTCCTGCCCACATCCAGCAATGCTATGTCAACATGTTAACACAAGACTTGTTGGAAGGGTAAAGTTATTGAGAGACCTCCTCATTTATCCACCACCCCTGGTGGTTTCTGAATTTATCTCCAATCCCTAACTATAATTTGAAGACAGTTAGAGTTGGTCACGAGCCACTGTTGACTCTTTTCTTCAGTCTGGCCATCATATAATACGTAAAACATCTGAGATGGAGTAAAACTATCCCTATTGATGGGTGAAAACAGCAAAAGAAGTGAACCAATGGTATGGAAAATTTTCAGCACATTTCTTCTAGTAAGCATACCTTCCCTTCCCCCGCTGCTCTAAGTAAAGGAACACATATCATAGCAGCAAATGAGTATGATTATGATTTTGCCATAATGAATATTTGTACCAGGGAAACAGATTCTAAAAGAATAATGTTCATCCAGTCAGGGAAATTGTACCCAAACTATGACCTGCGTGCCCTCAAAGGAGCTATGACTTGAATTACAATGAACCATTCATGAATAAACTGCATATCAAGAAACAGCTAGTTCATCTCACTAAACATCAGACTTATGGTGAATATTTGCAAACAGAGAAAAAACCCTCATATGAATAATTTCTTGCAAATGATTTGCTTACATTAGTCACTTTCCAAAAGGTTCTTTTTATCTTGTTCAGGAAAAGAAATACATCTCAAGATCACCATGCATTTCCCAAAATTAATCGGAATTCTTCTTGAGAGACATAAGCAAGTCAAGAAGCCTGAGGCACTCCTCCAGTCAGACATGATCCTCTGCCACTAAAACTGAAGGGACTTTTGCCGTTGTTTTGAATATAAGTAAATTTAAAAGTAGAAAATAATAGACTGTAGAATTACGAGTGAAGTGAAGAGCAGAATGGTGTTGAATGGATGTGTTAATGTCATCAGCATCTTCCTTCAAAGGAGAACAGATAGATAAACTAGGTAAAGGCACATAAACAAGAACTTAAAATGAATTAAGCTGTGTTTCAAGAGAGGGCTGAAATTCCCCTTTGTCCTCAAAACAGAGCCTTTTTTTCCTTGTCCTCAGACAAGCCTGAGATTTCATTTGCCTCAAACAAAGGAAGTGCTCCCAAAGGAATAAGCATCCAATTTGCAATATGACATGTGAGTGTTCCACCTGCTTTAGGCCAAGCAGAGAAACAGCCTTTCTCCTGAGGATGATGCTGCAGCAAGATCTCTGTGGGGATTTGAAAAATTACAGCCTCCAATGACTGCTGGATATGAGGAAGATCAGCCTGAGAAGCGGTAAAAAAAATAACACAGGTAAATGAGCTGTATTCCCCTTCAGCACATCTTCAGAATTTAAAGGGTATACAAACACTGCCAAATAACTTATCTCACAGTGCACTCTTGGGCCCTGATAGCTATGTTAAGAACCAGTTCACTCCCAGGTTCTCTCTTGGAATGAAGTTTCTCTGAAACGTAGAATCGTAGAATCATAGAATGGCCTGTGTTGAAAAGAACCATAATGATCATCTAATTTCAACCCCCCTGCTATGTGCAGGGTCGCCAACCACTAGACCAGGCTGCCCACAGCCACATCCAGCCTGGTTGTGAATGCTTCCAGGCCAAGACCTATCTGTGATTTTAAGTTTATTTCACTAAAGGAATCACCTAGTTTTGTCCATGAGGATGGACAAGATGGTACCAACCCATACATGGTCCTCCAGCACTACCTCTGTGTGCCCATCACCCCCAAGGAACCCACTCCTTCCCTTTCCCACTGTATGCTCCAGGGAGCTACACCACCTCCATCAGGGATTTTAGCAAAAACAAAACAAAACAAAACAAAACAAAAAACACCTTTACACCACCTGATCAACACATGGGGGACCCAGAGTACCACAGGGGCACCGGGAACACAGAGCTGAGGGTAGCAGAGTGTGGATGTAGCCTGCCTGGCTGTCAGGTGTCTGGTCCTGGGCAGAGGGACTGGGCCTTGCTAATGGGCTTCAGCATCCCCTGGACCTCTTCTGTGCCTCACATAGCGGTTTGCTGGGACCAAATGGACCTTCAGACAACCTGTTTGGACTGGATGATCTTAGTAGTCTTTTCCAACCTTTATGATTCTATGATTCTATAGTCAGCACTGTGAGCAAAGCGTCAGCCACACAGTGGGTTTGGTCTTTACATACCACACAGGAAAGGCTGCTGAAATTATTGTTGCTTATCCTGCTTTGTTCAGATATCTGTTCATTCTGAAGTTGTACATATGTATATATATTTATATATATATAGCAGGAAAGGACTTTTATTATCAATTTATAGTCTGTAAACTATCTCCCCGAGACAGTAAGAACTATTTTGCCAATATGATAGTGCTTTTTTAATGCTGCTTGTGCCAAACATATTGTACCTGTTAAAGCAAACTCTGGATGGAATAAAATAAAACCACTAATGGGAAAGTTTAATAGATAAACAGTAAGGCTATGCATTTGATAGTTTCCCACTGTTGAGTATTATTATCAGCAGCACTATATTCAGCCATGTGAATTATCATCATGAGCTACATTTCATCTTATAATAACAAAAAGATTGTATTTGAAAATTCTGATCAACACAAATTATGCAGCTCATAAGTAATTCCAAATGTTTGTTTTGTCTCATTTTGTGACTCCCAGCTATAGTGATATCTCAATCCCTAAGCACTGGAGAGTCTGCTGTGAGTACTAGGAGTACCACAGTCACACCAGCAGCACACTGAAGGAGATGGGCAAGGAGGGCATCCCACTGCCCTGCTGCATCAACACACTGCAGGATGCAGAACAGGAGGAAATTTGGAGGTGGAGGGATTTGTTATTAAGTCATAATCTTGTCATTACCCATAGATGTTTGAATGAAGGCAAGAGCAGTCATAGTCTATGAGGATAGAGTGTGTTGTCTCAGCACCAGGCGGGCATGGGTGCTGTGATCTCAGAAGGTGATTGCTTGGGGGAAGAGATCATCACCTGCTTTGGAGGTGAAACCAGGAACTTATTCATTGCCAAGTATCAAAGCATATGGCCCTGAGTGATACTTTCCAGATTGTGAGCTTCTTTTCAGACTCTATACCTAGGACAGGTGGCACCACTACAGGCTTTTTCCATCTTCAGGCCACAGAGACTTAGTCAAAAGTAAAGAGTGGTCTTTTCCAGTACAGAATGAGCCAGAGAAGCAGCTGCACAGACTGACCTACTGTCACGGAGCGACACATTACCATAATAGCAGACAGATGGTCAGGCTTTGCCCTTATTATTGGAATTATCATACATATCACAGGAGTGCTGAGATTCCTCGGCCAAGATTGTCACTTGACAGGCACATGGTCAAACACATCCTTTGCTCTGCAGAGGTTCCAGTCTAAAATGTAGGAACAGGTAAGAGAAGGAAAAAAGGGATACAGAGGAGTCCTGATGTTCAGCGGTGTCTGCAGTGCAGCAGGACCAACTCCATAGAACTTACCACAGCTTCATAGGTCTGCCTTGAAACTGTCCTGCCCACTTGAGATCTGCACAGCTCCCTGTAGAAAAGGTGCCCATCTGTGCCCAGTCTCTCCTGTGGTGCAATAATAAATAAATTTCAATATTACAGAATCACAGAATCACAGAATGGCCCAGGTTGGAAGGGACCTCAAGAATCATGAAGCTCCAATCCCCCCGCCACAGGCAGGGCCACCAACCTCCTCATTTAATACTAGACCAGGCTGCCCAGGGCCCCATCCAACCCGGTCTTGGACACCTCCAGGGACGGGGAATCCATAACCTCTCTGGACAGCCTGTTCCAGCACCTCACCACTCTTATAGTAAAGAACTTAATATTAGAAATTAATATGAGACAGCTACATGAAGTTTATCTATGTCGAAGACTGTTCATTGTTGGAGGCCATCCTGTCCTGGTTGTCCCTGACGCAACGCACAAATTTCATTAGCATCTCCTTCTTATGTTACCAATACAGACTGGTTTGTTTTATCTTTGCCCTTTCTCATTAGGGGAAAATATCTGAGTAGCTAGTAAGAGTGTAGAGAAAGATCCACCACCAGATAGCATGTGTGCACTTGCTTGTTGTAAACCCACAAGGAGTCACATGCTATTTTGCTTCTAATTTTGCCAAGATCAGAAAAATCAGTTTAACAGAAAAAACAAGTACTTACCCACAAAGGTAAAAGCCTGGGGGTAAGAGATAAGCATATGGGATATTATCAAGGTAGGTCACGTTTTTCTCTAAAGTTGAGTAAATTCCTAGAATTGATAAAATCTTGCAGCCAGATTTCATTCGATATGAAAAAGCATTTGTGGGAGGGAAGCATCTGTTCATTATCACTCCTGGGCTTAATTGTATGTTTCTTATCACCCGGTGGTGTTTTCATACTTACCGCATGCACTACCGTATGTCCAACTTCAAAGAGAGAAAAGAAAACGGAGTGACTTGTTTCACAAAGGAAGATAGCTTCAAATGACCTGGTTTCCTTCTGAGAAAAGAGAAGGGACAAAAACTGGGGATGGGTATCTCCTGTAGGAACTGAACTGACAATATGAGAATAGCAGAGCGTTTGGGAAGAACATACGGCTCCGAGGAGCTAGTTATCGCTCTGCCTAGTGATTGCAGGAGCTCTTGTGATTCATTTCTCCCAGGAGAGAAGAAGTTACCCTTTTGCCTCACTTAAAAACAAAATGTACAAAACAAAACAAAACAAAACAAAGTAAAATAATGGCTGTTTCTCTTGGAAAAGCATATTGCAGATCAGAAACACAAGTGAGTTAAGGGGAAAAGGCAAAAAGCCATAGAGATGCAGAAAAGAAACTGGAAAAGAGAACAAACCAAATTGTTTTCAAATCACTTTTCCTACTTTCCCATGAAAAAAAAAGGAAATAATGATTGCAGGGCTGAAGTAGTCCTCTCAGTGTGAGTTTAATTAATTTAAGCGAGAGAGTCCCCAGGAACCTTGTCATAATTCCCATCAAAAACACTATAGTAAGTAACCCCATTGCTATAGATGAGGGATTTTTTCATTACTGTTTCAATCTCAGCCCTTCAGAAATCCTTTTTGTATTTCAGCCATGACTCAGCTGATTTAGGTACTTTAATTCCTCTTTTCTTCCTTCCTGCTTTCCATATTGTTCTGGATCCCCTAACAATGTGTACATGAAATTCATGCTGTGAAAGATGAGAGGTAATCTCTGATAGCTACTCGAAAGCTCAAGTTAAAAATAATCTTGTGGCACAAAGGGCTGCTTTTCCTTGTTCTGTAGATTTACACTCTGTATTGGTCCCATGCCAGGGAGTTTGCTAAGATGTTTATTTCCCTGCATACAGCCATGGCAGCGTGAAAGTCTATTGAACTACACTCAAGAGTAGCCATCCGCTGTGCTTCCATGTCATATTGCATTAGAAAAGTAAGTGGACACCTTACAATGACATCCGAGGATTTCTTCTTCCCACTGCTCTAAGAAGCTTAAGTTCTAAAAACTGTTTGTTTATCCAAAACCTCATTATAGCAGACACTGAGAATTAGGTAGTTTCTTTCTTTTTTTTACTCCCTCGCATGAGGCACTGCCCAGGGCTTTCTCTTCTCTCGACCCAGAGCCCCAAACACAGGACATACAGGGTGATTTAGGGAGCCAGTGCGGGCCCATCCTTTCCCCATTTCTACACATTTCCTTTGACTGAAAATTGGACCAGAGTCACTTACAGGGCTTTGCCAGAACTCATTTGATTCGGTCTCATTTCAGGTATCTACTAAATCCAAGCAGCTGTATTAATATTATGCTATGTTTCCACTGTTTGAATTTTTTTAAGTTTGGGAAATATAAAAATGGTGCTTTGAATTGTAGCTTTTATTGGCTGCAGTATAGTTGAAGTATGTTTTCCAATTGCTATTGACCACATAAAAACAATACAACGTATCAATATACTAATTTCACAACAACAAAAAGTAGAACACAGAAAAGGTTGTATATGTTCCCTGCAGCCAATGCAGTTTCTAAAGGAATTTCAGTTTTTGCCTCCTTTGAATTTTTATGTTTCCTGTGCAGATTTAGCAGTTTTGAATTTAATTCCCCATTCTCTCTCTCTCTGTCTTACTTTTTAGAAATTAAAAGAAAAAAAAAAAAAAGAAAAGGAAAGAAAGAAAGAAAGAAAGGAAATATCAAGAAAATGTCTGGAATTATTTGGTTTGAGGAAGTTATTGATTCTTTGGATATGAACTCCTCAGTTAAAGGACATTTTTATCATGCCCATTTTCCAGACCAGCAGCCTTTCCTTGCTTACTGCTTCTCAACGCTGCTTTTAGATATTATGAGTAAAATAGAGGTATTTTCGTTTTTATGTGTATCTATCACTTTCTTTCATAACCTCAGAATTTTAACTTAAAAAACATTTTCTGCAGAGCTTTTTTCATTATCTACAATTCTTCCCAAAGTGTGTATTTATATGGCCCCTTGCTGACAAAATCTGTTTCCCAACGAAACAGGAAAAGTTTGGCTCAGGGAACTATTCTTCTATTTCCTACCAGAGGGCAAATCTGATGGCCAGCAACACTAGTGAGACATCATTTACTTCAAAAAAGTGCTGTAGAGCGGGCATTGCCTCTACTCCATCTGAAAAGTAATGTCCTGGAAGAATAAGGGATTCCTTATTGTTCCACTCCACACTGCTAGTGCTTCTACTGATAAATTCGCATGGAAATCTGTTTCTCCATGGTATTCTAAAATGTGATGCAAGTGAGAAAGCAGTCCCACTGATAGCTACTTATGAGTACTAACTGGAAGCACAGAGAAGCAGTTCTCCTACAGACATTTAAACTATTTTCAGCATCAGGAAAGCACAGCAGGGAGGTAGTATTTGAAACAGCAGCTGACACCAGTTGACATTTCTTGAGGTATGCCCATGTCCCCACCAAGAATATTAATAAGTGCTCCTCTTTGTTAAAATAATAGCAAAAGCTATCAAACCAAACTATGAAGGTAAACATGGAGCTAATCGAGAAGGAGATTTAGGAGTTAGCATATAATTCCCCCGAAGCCCTCTGCCTAATTAGTGAAAAAGATAAACTGGTTGACAGAATGTACAGTTATAACATCATAGAACAAAGAAGGTTATAATATTTATTAAAACAGCATAGGACAGTGATTAGACCCCCAACATATGTACAGACCTAATCACCATCCCCTGGAAAGGATAATAGCCTGCCCTGCAAGTCTAGTTTGACAAATTAATCCAAGTCTTATCCAAATAAAGAGGTTTGTAGTTTTCGATGAAAAATTAACTCCCTTGACTGGGTAACAGGGACATCACTGCATGTACTAATGGCACTGTTACTGAGAGATAGTGCTGCAGTGGGTGCTCAAAGTGTGTCAAAGGGTGTCAAAGTGCTCAAAGGTGTGTCAAATAGCGCATGGGAACTTGTTCAGTGTTGCAGCAAGGGCAAAGAATTAATGCAGAAATCTGTGTATTGGTGAAGCATTAGTCAGCACAGAACATAAAGGTTCATCCCAAGATGTACAGTAATGTACAAGGTTTAACGAAGCTGGTCATTCTGTAATTCCTGGCCTCTTGAAGTTATCCATATATCTGAGAACAGTTGGTGTGCAGGAAAAAAGAAAATCATACAAAATAGATTTCATTACAGATTTGTACTAAAGTTCTGCAGTGTGATAGCAGACAGAAAAGAAGCAACATGATTAGAAGATGGGATATCATATGGACACTCATGTTTTGTCCATTAAAAAAAAAAAAAAAAGATTGTAAAGAGCTCAAGGAGCTCAGGAAAACTCTAAATATTGCTGGAACATAAAGCAAAATTGGATCAAAAGACATACCCAGCAAAACTACAGTGGGAAAAGGATAGGCTTGATTTTTTACGCATGAGAGGAATTAGATTTTCTCATTTGTCTTCTATTGGAACTCCAAGGATCTCTGGTCCTTCAGTATAGCTGAAGAGATAGCACAGCCATGGACAGCCTGACATAACCTGCCTGAAAAGTAATAAATATTTTTCTTTTTATAGGCTTTATTTGATTCACTTGAACTGTACAAAACTTGCACACTGATAGATCAAGCAAACAAGATTTGTGCTGCAGTGTTTTTAATGATGTGTAGAGGGAGACTGAGGCTATGAAGCTCAGCAGCTTGAAGAAGTAGGTTCCTATCTTCCATGTGTCAGGACATTGAAAATGAAAGCCTTTGTGTGGGGTCAGGCAGGTGAGCACTCAGTATGATCACAGGGGAAGTTTCATGTCTCAGTACAGTCTTTGTAGCAGTTAGCAACCTGAGAGAGAGCTTAGATAGTTATGATGTGAAGCAGAGGACAGAGGTAGGCCTGACATCTTGCCTGCCCCTGCCCAGTGGGATGTGGTTCAGTGCTGCCAGGAGGCACTCCCCTCTTTCCTGGATTTTCTCCTGGATTTTGCCCTCTAAAAGCCTTCAGAAGGGACTAATCCCTCTCCTCAGACAACAGCAGCAGCAGTATTCTGGCCAGAAAGTGAAAAGCTTGAGTTCATTTTTAGCCACTTCCAGAAAGGATATAAATTCTTTCTCCTACCTCATGGCACAACATCCCAACCACAGCACTAAAGATTTCCCTCAGTAAAAGCAGTGGAAATGATGCCCCTGAGATGAAAATCTAGCTCTGAAGAATCGTTTTTGTGAAATATGCAGGTGCCTTTGGGATTAGGCAGCACTGTCTCAATATTTGACTTTGGTGTTTAACTTGGAAATTAGGCTAGGCTTGAATACTTTGGATGTGAATCTAACTCAATTTTCTACCTACATCTAATCTTCCCATCCCAAAATATGCAGAATTCAGTACAATCTTCCTTTTCAATTTTCAGTCTAAACAATTTCCAGGTTTGGCCGAAGAGCAGGGCTTTTTAAGAGATCTTTTCTCACCCTTCTCATGAGATTAAAGCATTTGCTAAAGCAATGCAGTGTGTTTGCCATTCTTTGTGTCTGAATTTAAGTGATTTAGAGAAGCAAGACTATGGTATTGTCCAGCTGTCTTTTCGAACAGCTGGGCTTTACAACAGTACAGACAAATAGCTGAGGAGAACACAGGCTTTTATAATACTATGAACACAATATTCAGAGAAGGGAAATTACAAAAGAATCTTCTTTTACGCCAACAGTGAAGTGTTTAGATGAAATTCTTATGTGATGGGACCGGATAGCTAACAGTAAATCCTTAAGAACACTGTCCAAAACACTGTTCTGCTTGTTCTATACGAAGATTACATGTAGTGATAACCAGATATAGACACTAGGAAAGGAAAATAAGTTCTTGTAAAATGCTTTCTGGGACTAGTAAATAAAGTAAAATGCAACAGAAATATAAAGATACAAACGAAGGGGATTAAAAGGTAGATTGTTCCCAGAAAGGGTATGTCCACTGAATCTAAATCATTCTCCCAAGCTATGGTAAAGGAAAAGTTATTGGGAAAAGTGCTGGTGAGGCACTAAAGTTGGTCAGGGTATCTGAGGCCTTTGGTGCTCTTATGGATGCGCTCTGATAAATAAATGTTTCCTGATTGTTCTGCTCATAGGCTATCTAAATTAGGCTGCCTTCAGTGCTACTAACTAAAAAAAACCCAAATCTTAGCACATTATCCACAGTCCTAATAAAGAATATTGATTAAAAAAATAACAGTCTAGTTGAACTAGACTCAAAGATTATGTAGAGCAGAGTTGTGCAACTTGTGGCTTGAGGGCCACATGCAGCCCTTGAGAGCTTGTAAGACAGCTCCGTAAGATCATAAAATTCTAAGATTATTAAGTGATTTTTTACTGATATTTTTCAAATGGCCTTAAATTGTAAGATTTGGGTTGGATATTAGGAAAAAATTATTCTCAGGAAGAGTGGTGAGATGCTGGAACAGGCTGCCCAGGGAGCCGGTGGAGTCACTGTCCCTGGAGGCGTTCAAGAACCATGGAGATGTGGCACTAGAGGACATGGTTAGTAGGTATGGTAGGGATGGGCTAGCGTTGGACCTGATGATCTTGGGTGTGTTTTCCAAACTCTATGATTCTATGATTCTAGGTGAAGGGTTGATGGTTGGACTTGATGTTCTTGGGGGTCATTTCCAATCTTAACAAGTCTATCATTCTATGGGTTGATTACATGTCACTTGAGCAAATAGGTAACAATGGAATATCATGGAGGGGAGGGTGCAGGGCAGTGCTGACTCTGCCTCTTGCACTCACCACACACAATCAAATTGAAACACTCCATGTGCATGTGCTGCTTGGCAAGTAAAACACAGTGATTGCTGATAATATTATTTTAACCCATCTACATGTGCACGTGTCTGTGAAGATAGATGGATTTTGTTATTACGCAGACATGTAGCTTTTCTTATTCAATTATTAAATTTGGGCTCATGTTAAAAAAAAATTTGGGCTCATGTAAAAAGAAGTATCCAGAATACTCATGCAATACTGACAATTTTTGTAATTTTCAACATAACAAAAAGTTTAAAATAATTTGTGATATGTTTTTAGTTAGTTTTGAGACACGTATTTCATTAGCATTTCACAAAGTCAAATATCTTACTAGCTTATGTTTTTATTGCCATCTTTCTTATATTTAATTAAAAGTATAAAAAAATAAGTTCTGTTATTTAAATATATTAAATACATTATATATTTTGTATGCAGCCCAAGTCAATTCCTCTTCACTCAACACGGTCCAGACAAACCAGAGGGTTGGACACCCATGATGTAGAGAGAAGATAACCACTGTGATTACTTTACTTTCTTTCCTTTCTGTGTTGTACATGTCTATCTGATTTCCATCAAAGTAAGCCACCAGTACAGGGCATTGGAGGCATAGAAGCCTCCCATGCCAGTTGCATATCCTCGATAAATTTAACAACTCACATATCTCTGTATGCAGAAGAAGGTACAAAAATACTGGGTTTTCATCTCCTGAAATGAATAGAATCATAGAATCACCAAGGTTGGAAAAGACCCACAGGATCACCCAGTCCAATACACTGGCCTGGAAAGAAGCATATTGTGGGTTAGAATTTGACTCAGAGATCAGCATTTAGATATTGCCATAGGATTCACTGCGTTGATTCCTGCATGTAATGAAAAACATTTTAAAGAACATGTGATCTTAATTGAGGTATTTCCAGATGACTTCACCACAGATTTCAGTAAACAATTAAGTGTTTAACTACCACAGAGCATATGTGTCCTGAGCTTCCCAGCACTGGATCTGGTTACGCATTTCCATCCATACTGAAGAAGTCTCTATTCTGACCTGTTTTCCCCCTACATTTAGCTGCAGACTGTGACCAAAGGCATCCTTCTACCTTCTCCTTGTTGAGCTAAACAGACAGAGTTCTTGCATTCCCTCTCTCTCTAAGGTATGTTTACTTGTCCTTTCATATCTGTCATGACTGCTCTCTGAATCCTCTCCAAATTGTAAACATTTTCCTCAGGCTGTGGAGAAAACAGTAACACAGTGTTGCAGTAACAGTCAGATTCATGCCAAATGAATAGGAAATATAATTTTCCAACTCTTAAGATCACTGTTTACAGCCCAAGGATCACATCAGCACCAGGGCCCATTGCCATGTACTAGGCACTTGTACTGAGCTGATCTGTTTCTTCACCATTTAGTGATTCCTGTGGCACACAGAGGACTAATTTGAATGTACTTATATTGAATGTCCAAAAAAGAAGTTTTGCTTTAATTAAGCAGAAAATCCCTTCCTTTTCTTCATTTGCCCATCCCACAATCTTCCCATTATTTGCAAACCTGATCATCAATGGAAGAAGCATGAAATGGTTCCAGATGCAGTCTCAGTGGGACAGAATACCTCTGTCCAACATCTAGCCATGTCAGCAATGATTAGTAAGTTTTCTATGAGTTAGATGTGGCATGGTACTTTTTATCAAACCTAATTAAACACTTCTAAAAGTCAAACACTATGATGCTTATCATCCAGTTTCACTGAAAAATCCCATCGAGTTGGTTGGACCTAATCAGTTTTCCTCTCTGCATGTGAATTGCCTAACTGTAGCGCAGAATTATATCATCGCTTCAGTTTGTTTATTCTATGCAAGCTGTTTATTATTCGAGAGGAAAGAGACTGATATTTCCGTAGTTACCTAGACTATTTCTTTAACTTGTTAAAATACAAAGGTATTTTTTTTTTAAATAAATTTTTAAAAGACTAAACTACAGCACCAACATTCACTGAGTTATTTTGCCAGCTTGTTTGAAGCTCATGGGTAGACAATGTCCAGATTGCTGACTTTAAAATATATTTTTCCACAGCTGTTCTCTAGCAGCTTCTTCTGCTACAACTGAACAGTACCTATTTGACATTGCCATTTTTTACATCATGTGCTTTACATACTTATCAGTAGAAACACTTTTTGTATGCTTCTCCCTTTTCTACATCACATTCAACTTTGAATCATAGGATCACTGAACTATGGAATCATGGAGGTTGTCTAGTCCAACCATCCACCTAACAATATTTCCCAATGTCCCTTAGTACAACATCTAAACTTTTCTTGAACACCTTCAGGGTTAGTGACTCCACCATCTCCCTGGGCAGCCCGTTCCAGCACCTGATGAGTCTTTTGGAGAAGAAATTTTTCCTAATGTCCAACCTGAAGCTCTCCTGGTGCAACTTAAGGCCATTCTTTCTAATTGTATCACTGCTATGTGGGAGAGGAGGCCAACCCCCACCTTGCCACAGCCTCCTTTCAGGAAGTTGTAGAGAGTTGTATTATTCTTTGTTTTGTTGCCACTCCAAAAATTGTCACGATTAATATTTATTACTAGCAATTTCTCTTTTCTTCCAGTAAATAAATCCTGCCTTTAAGCAAGCTTAGATTGAGGTGAGTTAGGTTTTTCTTTTCGCTTGTAAAATGTCAATTTGGGGCTACTTCATAAAATGTTTATAAACATTCAAAAGTAGTAATTCATGTCAATCATTTAGTAGAACTTTTTTTTTTCCCACAGATTTATGATATTAATTCCTGAAACTGTATGCTTAGACAGACTCTTCAGAATTGAAAATGGGCTCCAAAACACTCCAAAACAGCTTTCAATCTACTGCTGACTGCTTCACTACATCATCACACCTTTAGTGTAGGAGATTGCTCACTGCAGAGAAGACTGTAGGGTTATTTCATCACCATTTGTGGTGACCAACCTGTAGGATACAAACATTTTAGGACATCACAATTTCTCTGTGTTCTAAGTTTTGCTGGATCACAGACACCTGCTCCTAGATGTTCCAGATGCCATATGCCAGTCAAGGTAAGACTTTTTGAAAGAATTCTCAAAGATTCTGCATTTTTGAGCACTGAGAATGGCAATTTTTGATCACAAAGCTGATTTGGATTTACATTTCAGTCTACCATTCTTCCTTGCTTTACTCAGTCAGCTTCATCAGGCTTGATGATTGCCAAACTATATTAGTACATTGCAATGGGTGGAGAAGTGGGGCAATAAACAAACCAAGAATCCAAATAGAGAAGAATGACTTTGCAACACAATATATATGATCACAGATCTTTTAAAATAAGATATTTTGCATTTGAGACATGTCAGGAAGGAATTGGATTGGCTCAAGACCAAGGTAATCAAGGTACTGCATAAGGAGAGTGGATGAAAGTTTCCCAATCTGGACTAAGAATTAATCAGTACGGGCAATTCATCTGTTTTCCAATTATCAGGATAATGTTGTAAGAGCATTTTACATGCAACCAAAATAAGCCCATTGATTTCAACTGAATGTATACTCTTTCACTTAGCTGGGGTTCTGAACCATTGTCTCTGCAAATGGAAGTACTCATGAGCACAATAACAATGGCATTATTCATCAATGATATGCTTTATAGTTCCTCTTGTGCTGTTTATTTTACTTTGCTTAGTCCAATTTTGGTTATTTAATTTGTGGTTTTCGCAGTGTAGTGAGGTCTATAGGCAAATAATTTATTTTTATGTTATATAACAGTTCTGCAGTCTGTTTGACATCAGTCTGTTTGACATCAGATTTTACTTTGCGCTACTCAAAGCTTAGAAATGAGATGATTTCTATTGCTTGTTACCGTTTTCAGTGTTTATTCAGTCTAACATCTGCAGCTAGGCAGATGTTTGGTTTTTCTCCTGTGTTTTTGTGAAGGGAATTTTCCTTTTTGTTTTTGTTTTGTTGTTATGACACAGAAAGCAGTAAAATTGTCAGTACTTTTCAGATGTACACAAAAGAGACAGCTCTTATGTGCGTATATATTTGTATATAGCTATATATGCATATACAAGGGCTGCTCCTAAAGTAATGCCTCCTATTTAATGATGTTGGCCCATGACATCAGAGGCGGATGTTGGTTGTATGGAATTATAGGCTGGATCTTCCCACCAATATTCTGTTACATTTCATCCCCATGTGACAGATGGTAGAAGAGGAACAGCCTGACAAAATGGCATCTGACATGGAATTGTATGTGAAGCAAATTGGTGTCACTGAATCTCTCTGTGAGGAAAAAAATCACACCCACTGACATTCAGTGACACTTGCTGAACAGTCATGGAGACCAAATAGTGAGGTGGTAGGTGGTGCCTTTCAGCAGTGGGAACAGCAACAGTGGGTTGCCTCCACTGGTGAACTGGGGCAGATTTTTACAAGTGCAGCATGCAGGCTCTTATTCATTGGTGGTGCAAATACATAGTTAATGGTGATGCCTATGCTGAAAAATAATGTTTTGTAGCTGAGAATTTTCTCTATCAAACAGTGTTATTGTGTTGATTGTATCTGCTCTAGTTTCCATGGAAGTATCTAGGAGGCATTACTTCAGGAGTGACCTATGCAAATATATACTCATGAATATGAATACATAATATTTATGCATATGCATCTATATATATATATATCACTGAATCACAGAATGGTTGAGGCAGGCGGGGACCATCTGTGTCCATCAGGTCCAACTCCTGCTCAAGCAGGGACACCCAGAGCAGAGTGCCCAGACCCATGTCCAGGCAGCTGCTGAAGATATCCATAGGGGTCACTCTACAGGTCTCTGGACAACGTGTGCCATGGGTTCCAATACCTGGACAATGGCTATATACATATTTAAAAATGTGTGTTTGTGAGTGTAAACATATACATATGTATAGTAAAAATAGAAATGTTTATATATATATATGTGAATATACATAATCCTTATTCCTGTGTTATAACTTTCCATGACAATAAACAAATTAACAAGCAGGTTCTTCATTTACATGCTTCGGGTTCTATAGTTAGCACCATGGACTCCATAATCATGTGCAAACACTGTAACATATTAAAACCAGTGAAAAACAATCTGAAGTGCAATCTGTTATAAAATATTTTGCTGACTGGATTTATGGTCTTTCTTGGAGTAGAGTAAGATGACCAAAGGATGTCCTGTGAACCTTTAAATACGGGCTGGTCACTTTTGTGAGCTACTCTGACTTTATTCAGAGAGTGGTGGAATAAAAGTACGAACAATTGCAAGGACATGGAAGGTCACACAGAACCATAGATTATCCTGAGTTGGAAGGGACTCATAAGGATCACAGAATCCAAATCCTGGCTCCATACAGGACCAGCCAGAAATCAAACCATGGAAGCATGTTGAAGAATGAGACAACAAAGTGTTTTAACTGACCTAAGGTCCTGAGGATTGTGAAACACAGTCAGACAGTGCAGGACTTCCTTGAGGTCCCTATCGCAGAATTATCATACAGTCCCAAACTGTGGACTCAGTATTCACTTACATTGGTATTGGACTGATTGCAGGTGTGATGTATTTTTGAATAGGATTGCTTTTCTGATAATTTAAAGTCGTGGTTCTGATAGTGCTTATAAAGCTTGTTATTTTCTGTGATGGTCATTGACTCATTCATTAAGTTTTTATGTATTCTTTTATAGTTTTAAGTTTTAAAACAAGCACTGAAATGTAGTGGTATTAATATAAAACTATTGCATGCACCTAGTCTTTCTGCATTCCAAAATACCAGAAGAACTTATATGGTGTAATTAACAGCAGTAAAATGAAGAACAAATTCAAGGAGATATTATTTCATACAAAATATGTGATTTACAGCCCCAAGAGACCTTTTGAGAGAAATAGTGGGTTGAGTGATTGGATTTTAAGATCTAGATAATTATATGACCATTAGCATTTATAATTATGCAAAGATAATTAAGTATAATGAAACCTCATGCTTCTTAGTATAAACGGATTAATTACACAAGTCAGGAAGGAATATGTTTTAGGAAATCAGAAGTTCCCAACTGGCCAGGTGTATTTTGGTTTTGTTGTGCAAGTCTTTTTTTTCAGCTTTTCCAATCAGACAACAAACACCTCTGAAGGCAGAATGATAGATTGAGTGGGGTAGCCATCTATTTTATTTTGGAATACCCTATCTCCTTACCAGATGAAGATAATAAAGTTCCACTGTCTATTTGTGAAACTCTCTATAAGTGCTCAAAACTGACTATTCAAAACTGGCACAGAGGAAATTCTATTTGGAGATATGTCAGTAACCTTATCTACTATATCACCTCCTGGTCGCTCTTTCACTACCGAGAATTTCATTGATGGACACTGTAGTCTCAGAAGCCAGATGCGCTTTTCAAAGGAAATGTCATCGGTCTAATAGAGGGCAGGGTTTTTGACAGAAGACAGAAAGTTGCTATATATGAATATTTTTAACCTAGGCATGATTTAAAAGGTAGTTTTTTTTCTAAAAATAATTGTTAATCAGAGATATGTCACCGCTGTTTACAAAGTTGGACATCTGTCTCAATGAATGGCACAGTCTGGGTCTTTCTGATTCATATATCTTACATAAGACAGTTACAACAATTTGCTAGTGAATATCTCTGCTTACAACCTGCATACCTGATTTATATAACTCCGCATCTTGCATAGATATTTACTACAAAGCAAACGTGTTTTGACTGAAATATCAGTCTATCATGGCTATGTTTTGCTTTTTTTTTTTCTTTTCACATCAGGTGGTCACAAAGCACAAGGCTCACGTAGCTTAAGTATTTCTTGCCCACTTCGTCCATTGGATGATGAGGAAAACTATTTTGCACAGGTTGAGGTATGCATCTGTTGTTCTGAAAGACTCTAAACTACTGAAGAAAATACTGACATTTAGTTGATAGACATGGTATATACTCCTGGTTCAAACAAATACTTTCTTTGTTGCTGTATTTTAGAATCAAAGAATCATAGAATGGCCTGGGTTGAAAAGGACCACAATGATCATCAAGTTTCAACCCCCCTGCTACGTGCAGGGCCGCCAACCACCAGACCAGGCTGCCCAGAGCCACATCCAGCCTGGCCTTGAATGCCTCCAGGGATGGGGCTTCCACAATCTCTCTGGGCAAACTGTTCCAGCATGTCACCACCCTCTGAGTGAAAAACTTCCTCCTAATATCCAACCTAAACCTCCCCTGTCTCAGTTTAACACCATTCCATTCATTATGTTATGCAGTACTTCAGGATGCTGCTTTGTCTAGATGTAAAGTAATGATAGCAGCATTTATTTCAACCACTTTGGAACTGTGAAGATTCATAAAGCTCCTCGAGATGTGGCTGTCAAATTCAGAAAAGGTAACATCTGAACTTTCAGAACTGTGGATTCTTGTAGAAATGCTTAAAAAAAAACCCAGCATGGCTGAGCTCAGGGAGCTGGGCCTACTCCAGTTCAGAGATATGAACGTTGTGTGGTAGGCACACTGAGTCACTGGAGATACTCCCCAAGGTGTACTGGTCCTTCCCCAAAGCACCTGGGGAAAGAGGTGGTGAATGTCAACCCTGCAGGACTGTCAAAGAGCACATGGGGAGAGTAGGAGTTCTCCACAGACGATCAGCAAGCCAGGTGCTATGCTGGTCATGGCTTGAGAGTTGGACTAGATGATCTTGGAGTCTTTTCCAACCTTAATGATTCTATGATTCTATGATCTGTGTTACTTCCTCTATATAAAAAAATTGGGAACCGGTAGGAATGCTGAAGTGTTTATTCCTCTGTCTTTCTGTTAAAAGCAAGCATCAGGTAAAGGGAAAAATGCAGAACAGAAGGGAAAAATGAGAGTCTTTTTGACTACAGATTTTTGGACAGGCATGTAAGATCTGTCTTCAGGAAGGATGGGAGGTGCCATTCACATTTTTTATCAAAATGAGACTAGCACTCCCTCTGGGACATGAAAAAAAGAAGAAAATTCCACTAGTTTTAATCAAAGAAGTTACAGACCCCTCCTGTATTTTACTTCAGAAATTGACTGGAGATGTACTACAGTTTAGACAAATTCATTTGTTTTTCTTTACAATACAAGATAAATGGAAATTCTGGCTATATACCTGCAGCCAAGTACAAGGAGAAATATGATTAAAATATTTATTCAACATTAATTAGAATAAAGAACCTTTCCTATATGAAAGCATGAACTGAATTTATGGTGAAGCTAAGGTGTATAAACAGGCAAGGTTTTGTAAAAGATCTAAATTCTGTAGGAAACAAAATACTAACAGTTCTCAAGCATTATGTGTCTGTACCAAAAGTGTCCTGCCACCACCTGCCTTCCATATATTCTGGTATTGTCTACTAAGTAATAACAGAAAGATCCCATCTCCTTTAGCATACTAGTTTTGGTAAATGAAGCTTGGAACTTCTGAAATGAATCTCTTGTTTGTTCACACTTCTTGTGCCATGCTTCACATCGAATTCTTGTCTTGCAGGACATTTCCCTTTCAGCTGAATTGAAACTAGAGGATACACCCCAGTAGCACACCTGGTGTGTGCTCCAGTCACAAATGAGCTTGAGCCTGTGTAATCGGAATAGTCCAAAGTAACACCTCCCAGAATAAATATAAACTGAAGGTCTGAAGATCTGCTCCTGTCTGTAGAGCCACTCCTATTCATCTGCACTCTTGCTAAAATAGAGCTTTACAGGCCAAATAGCATTCTGAGTTATTCTACAAAATAAAGAAATGCAAGAACCTTTTTGCTCAAACAAGGTCAACAACAACATTCCTGTCTTTATGTGCCTGCCTACTCATCTATCACATTTATACAGTTCATATCACAGTAATACCTGCATCTTTGTAGCTTGTGAGTGTACACTCAACTATAATTTCTAAGTAATACTGAAGAAAGAGAATCTGTATTTATTTCATTAGGTTCAATGATAAGTGGTGTCAGAGCAGCCAGTGGATTGGAATTAATGATTGAGGTGAACTGTCCTTGTTTCTTAGGAAAAAATCTGCTCTTTTGCAGCCATGAATCAGTGCTTTCTGGTCCCCACAGCCTCCCTTGGAAGTTTCAGAAAAGCGGCATACGAGTGAAGTATCAGCACACAGGATCTTTCAAGACTCATTTCTTATTAAGCTGCCACAGCTTCAGCCTGCCAACAGAGTCAGCCCAGCCTGGGTTATATTTCAGTCACTTTTCCAAAATCCACTACTGCTGAGTCCTGGATTATCCCTGTCTAAAAATTCAGTCCCCTGTGTCTGAAGGTGAAATTTGGTTTAGCAGCGGGAAGGTGTTAACACAACCGCACTGTGGAGATTAACGTTAGAGCAAATCATCAAAAGAACCAGAAATATCCAACATATTCAAGATATCTATTTTTGATGAAAGCCTCAAGAAAGTAATAAGAGAACAGAGCTTTACAGTAGGTCAGTTATTAATTTTTGTTGGAACACCAACAAGAGCTTGGCAAGAAGCTACATGTCTGCAATATATAATTTTTTACTGGTTATTTAATAAGAAGTTCCAGATACCTATTAACTTTCTTTGCTCAAATTAAGTATTTATTGTTTCACCTGTTCTGAACGAGGAACTACGACCTCATTAATAACAGGTTAGAAATAGTGTATAGCTGTGTTGCCGTTCCCCAAAGTATCTCCATGTTAGCGCTGAAAAATGAGTGTGTGATCCCTAATGGCTATACTTGCCATGATCCACAACTCAAACCCCTCTCATGTCAACAGCTTTATAACTACCTTTACAAATACAAGAGTGAGGAAGAGCAAAGGGCTTCTTGCTTTTATGCACTGTTCCCAGAGTGTCACACGTGCTACCTGTGTACCTTTCAGCTGTGGAGACGCACCTGGCTGTGCCCACAGAAGCAGGTAGCACTGGCTTCTTCCTGGTCAGTCTCTCCAAGAGAATGGCTGGCAACCATGCCAAAAAATTGCTGTGCCTGCCGTGCAGGTCTTAAACGTGCTGGCCCCCGTAGTGTGACAGCACAGGAACAAGACAGAGTGAATATAGAAGGACTAGGTTTACCCACATGAGCTCCAAGGAGATGAAAACTAAGGTAAAAAGAGCAGTGATACCTTATTGGAGTTTGCAATGTGGGCAAACTGTAGGAGCAAGAATTTATTTCAGGCAGGAGTGTGGTTGTCATATCTCATAAAGTGTGACCCCTCTTCTGCTAGCATGTCTCAACTACACCTGTGTCTGCTCAGCCTTCTGGCAATATCTAGTTTTTACAAAGCTTATACCTTTACCACGTTAACAACAGTGCATATGTATATACAGATATACTGTTGCTCTTCTGTTGAGTTGGCGTTTGTGCGGTCACGCTTCAGCAATGATGATTCTGGAAGTGTTTCTTGGAGACGTCTAAAAACCTCTTAAAGAACCACTGGCTCACTTGAAGTAATACCATTTAATCCAGTTTTTTCAAACCAAATCATTAGAAGAATATACTGTATGCAAATGGTATTGTGCTGGGAGAAGCGGTGAGCAGTTGATCAAAGAAATGGGATTCAATTGGAAATTGGGAGCTATGAGACTGTTATGCTGATCTTTGATCCATACAGCTAAAGCAGAATGAAACATTAGGATACATAATCTACAGAATGTCTAGCTCATGTTGGCCATGCTTAAGGAAGAATTTATGCCATGGAACTGCTACCTCTCTGATGCAATCTGTCAGATCTACATGAGGTAGATTGGAGAGGAAATGATCACGAATCCATGGCTGGACTACTGCCCAAACAGATGGCTGTGCAAAGTGAAGTGGACTTGCTCATCTAAGGTTTCAGACACACTTTCTGTTGATATTTAAACTTTGTCAGTCTATGAATGCAAACTCACCCAGTTTGAAAATCTTCCATCTGAGCTCAAAATTTTCACGCTAATACTTCAGTTGCTCTAAGAAATTAAGGCAGCAAAGAAAAAACCCTTTTCCCTAGCTCACTCTGAGAGCTATTGCTGCTGTCTCAGACACAGCGACAAAACAAACTAAGAAGTGTTTGGAAACACTGAATTAAAATCTTCAGTGTGTGCACTCGAGTATGAGTGGTAGTCATGCATGTGCATAATCATGTTAAAACTGCAAACCCATAAGCCTAAGCTCAGACTTAAATCACAGTTCTCCGAAGTGACTCAAATGACACAGGGAAGAGCTTTTCCTCAGCAGCTCCTAGCTACTTTTAACTTTTCTACATCATATTCTCATATTCTGTGTTGGTGGATGAAGAGAAGAAATATGATTAAGGCATTTCAAGCCTGACATGAATATTTTTCCAGTGTAGAGGGTTTTGATAATGTACACTTGTGAACTGAATTTGGAATTTGCTTTGCTTCTGTAATTGGGCTTCTAATGCCAGCAGAAGAATCGAGGCCTGAGAAGCAAACTGAAAATACATTTCAAGGGAATGCACACATCTGCGGCACAGTAAAACTATTAGGCTACCGAATGCCTGTTTTGAATTACATCAAATTATCTGAAGACCATATGGCAAATGGAAATTTTTAAAGTTGCCATTTACTGCCTTGTACAGTATCATGAAAGATTTTTTGTTATTTTGTCTAAACCTATATATGTAAACTCATATGCTTTCAACATTTTGTAATCAATAACGGAAGGCCAAGTGCAACCTGCTGCAAATGTATAATCTACAGAACAGAGAGCTGTCTTCCAGTGGAGAAGCGTGTCTGCATTTTTAAAAAGGAAGTGAATAAAAGAATAACCCATAGACAGCATCACTTATTCTTCTCAGATTCGCTGAGGAAACTGAGACTAAGAACCGGAACGTGAGATGCTAAAATGTGGACTCAGGTGCCTAACTTTAGGACCTGGTATTTGAAAGTACTGACCTGCTTGTCCAACCCTAAAAGGAAAAAGTGTTTTATCAATTGTACTTTCCCTATGCGCTTTCCCATGTACATCCCACACTGTATATGAGTTGCAGATGGAGAGAGCAGAGAGAGCAGACAGCAGTCCAAAGAACAGTTTTCTCACCATGTGGCAGATGTCAAACAGAATTTTGTAATTTTCTACGTATGTTTTCACATACAGAGGCAGCAATTGGCTAAAATATTGCCCAAATCATTTGTCTAATAGTGTACCTTCGCCATAGTGTTTTCACTGGCAGCATGTGACTTTGGCTTTGTACTGATATCAGCTTCATTTTCCAGTCTTGCATCATGGGACTGACCTCATGCTCCCAACTCCTAAGAAAATCTGACCTTTTTCAATTAGGATGTCCATCTCAATAGAAACTAATTTAAACTTTGCATCACATCTGAAGGCCATTCTGGATTTGTATTTCTCATTGCTTGGATGTTTTGCATCTATCCTGGATCAGGATTTATTATGTTTTTCAGTTACCTTTGAAGTGTTGGTGTGGGTTTGTTTTTTTTTGTAGTGAGTCTTGAGCAGTTTGCCTCAAGAACCTTTACTCTCAGTAAATGTACATGAATATGTAAATGCTGTACCTCACAGATCAGCAGTAAATACACATTTAAGGGAACAGGAATTGTGTGAGTGTAGCTTAGTAATGATTACTTGAACTTAAATGTCCTTATTCCTGATGTTTTCAAAATCAGCCATATCCCAACTTGCAAGATGTTTTATGCTGCCTTTCTACCTTCCACAGAGGAGAAAGAACACCAGTCTCACAGAGCTACATCTTAGTTATGTCTTTACTTACCATGTCTTTACTTCAAAACAGTGAGAAAAGAGGAAATAAAAAAGGTTGCATTATACATTCTGCCTAATAAAACATGAGACTTTGTTAATGCTAAGATATGGTTTGATAGATGTTCTATGGCATATCAATGAGTTGCACCTGTCTAAAAAGTGAATATTTTTTAAAATGATTTTTTAATTTATAAGAACTACTTGATGAAAAGTACGTGCCAGACTGATTTATATTTTGATATTTTAGTTTATTTTTACATCTTGACATTAATGGACTTATCTAAAGCAGAAAGGTCTTTTTTACTGTTACATTGGCTACGATGCATGAATTGGCATTTCAGTTCACAGAAATAAGTTACTCTGCAGCAGTAACATTTACTATTTGATCCTGATAGTACGGTTGCTGTGAATATGACTATACAGCTAAAAGACACCTGTTCAGTAACCATTACCTGGCCCAGAGGCAGTGTTCTGGCCTGGTGCAGCCTACACTACACACCACTTGTCCTCTAGGTCTCCTTCAGGTGCCCCTGAGGCTCTTAGATATAATTTTCATTGCATTGCATGCTTGCTCAAAGTGTTCACAATAATGTAAAAGTGCATTGCAGTGTTTTGTAGTCTGAAAACAAAATTATGATTGCATGTCTTGGGTTTGATATCTGGGAGTGTTTCAAGGTACAAAGGCTGCTAGTACCATTTTGGAGAGTTGCAAAAGCTGGAGGGAGCCAAGACTTGTCATTCTTGCTCATACTGCCCTGACAGGAATGGTTCATAATGCCTCCAAACCTCAAATCTGAATCCAGCTGTTGTGGCAGAGCATACTAGGTGGCAAAGGACAAAATCATTCCAGTGGGCTACCAACCAAGCAGCACAGGTGGTCATAACACAAATTTCCTATATAGCACCCATTATTTAGCAGCGTAGACATGTGCTGAACAAATCCTTGGCTTCCAGTGGTTAAAGATGGCAGGATTAGACTGCATGTTTATATGAGTGTATACATCCTCTGTTCGCTTTTCTACCTGGCACCATAACCTTTGATTTAATTATTTTTTATTTCCACTACTGACTGGGTCAAAGCTACCATTTTGTCATGCTTAGCGTAGATTACTGAAAAACCACCTCTTCTTGAGCACTGAGCTTTATGAGGTTGTGTGTGGCATTGTAAACATGCTCCATCTATGATCCATGACCTGGCATGTCAGTTCACCTTAGCTGTACAACATTTCCAAAAACATACTCTCTAGAGGGCCATCACTCTCCTGAGACCCCATAGCCTCTCCTGTGGGGCTGCAGGAGGAAGGGAGTCCCTCAGCAGACAGAAGGCGTGTCAAGGAGACGTCAATACAGAGAGGACGTCTGTATTGATGTGAATACACTGCTGAGTACTTCAGAGGCAACATAGACAATGCTATTTGTACTTCTTTTGTAAAGACTAAGCCTTTTCCAAATTGCACACACTGTTCAGGACCCAAATTAAGAGATTAAAAGAAAAATGAACAGTTAGCAAAGAGGGGAAAAAACTTTTCACTACTGTCACCACACAATTTCTTCAGGAAGACAGCTAAATTAAGTCTGACTTCTCAAGCAGCTCTTCATGCATGCAGATCTTAATTTTGGATAAAGCAATGCACTTTATATGAACTCCATAGTCTTCTTTTTTTTAATTATAACTTTTTTTTTAATTACTTCTCTATTAATTTTTCTTCTGAATTCACAACATGTTTCTGTTTCTGTCATGGAACAATATGAGTGCCTTCCAGTGGCCAAAAATAATATGTCTAAATTCCAATGGATTTCAACGAGAGACTGCACTGACCCATGGATAAAGTGTCTGTCTTATATTTCAAAGCACAAAGTTTGTAGATGCTTTTTATTTCTTTCTTTTTTTTTCTTTTTTCTTTTTTTTTTTTTAGCATTAATGGGCCAGATTCTCAGTTTGGGTAAATCGGAAGATCTGTCTTGATGTTAAAGGACCTATGCCATGCTACATTAACTTAGTATCTGGCATCATAGCTTCTTTTCCTCCTTGTATCATATTCAGTCTTCAGTATCCATACAACAATAATTTGAAATCTCTAACTAAATATTTTTTTCTTTTGTTTTAACAAAGACTGTTGTTCAAGAACCTGTGAAAATCAGTAGGCTTTGCAAGAGGAAGGTTGTGAGTATAAAATATTAAAGCTGGACTTTCCCCATTTGGACATCTACTGAAGTCAATGGAAATGTTGACAGAGCAGAGGATGAGTGAAAACATACAGACTTATTCACTTCAATCTCTGTAAAGAAGAGAATACAATAATTCCTTCCCTCTTTTAAACTCAAACACAAGATTATTCAGAATTAGGAGGCAACTGTGATCTGTTTTTTGCCATTAGGCTAATCTCTGTGACTTCTGAGAGCAGCCTGAAGCCATGTCAGACTCTCAGATCTGCCTGTTCCTTATCTGTTGACATCTTGCTGATCCCTTTTGCCATCCACATGCTTGAATTTAATGATTAGTTAAGACCTTGTATTTAAACCTTCCACCTAATGATCAACAAGCAATGAAGTATTATGCAGGACTCTGTTTGTTCTGCGGGAATCATTGGTGGGCCATACTGCCAGGTTTGCTGGCTGGATGAACCACTAACTTAGATCTTACCAGGGCTGTCCCTCAAGTTTCAGTAAAGATTCATCCAATAAGACCAAGATTTTCTCCTTAGCTTGATTACAAAGCTCTGACATGAATACCATGACTACTGAAGTGGTCCTATAGCTAGCTTTGTTTGCAGTGAAGAATTAGGCTAAACATCTGCTAGATTCATAAATCGTAGCATACCTGAGTGCATATAATTATGAAAGAAAGAACTGAATACCATAGAAATATATTATCCGCCTTGTTAGGTGGCTAATGGCTGAGAGGAAGAAGTAACGGAGTAAGTGGACATGAGAGAGCTCCCTACTTTCTTCAGAAGTGCTCCTAGTCGCTTTGCTGCATCTCTGCATCATCCTATTTCACAGAGGTATAAATTTAATGCAGACCTGTTTGAATAAAGATTGCAAGGTTTCATGAAGACACAGAGGAGAGAAAGAGCAGCAGTACCCAAGACATTCAGACAGCACAGTCATGGCAGCCCCGCTGACTGTCCCCACATCCACCCTCCTGGAAGTTTCTCCAGTAGCCCTCTCAGTGGGTGTTAGATTCTTTATCATTGCTTTTGCAACTGTTTTGAGTCCTTTATAATTTTTTAAAAAGAATAAATTTTTTGCTGTATGACCAAACAGATGAAGGAAATGATCATAGTTCAGCAACATAAGGAGAGGGCGGTTTCTGAGTTGCTATGAAAAGCTATTCATTTTGGGTACAACCATAATCAAAACTTGACATGTAATTAAAATGATGATCATTTTTAACCGTGGCTGTAAAAAATTAGTTTTTGAGTTATGCAGGCCCAACACATTTACAGGAAGCATAAGAGATGAAGATATGTCGCAGTGGAAAAAAGTTATGACAGTGTATAATATTGAACAGAAGATTCCTTGAGCTCTCTCCATTTCTCTCCTTCATTTCTCTGGCAGTGTGTTTGTGAGTTTGAGTTTAGGCTTAGCTTCCTTTGCTTATATTTGTCATGCACAACCTAGACCTGCATCTAAAAGCCAGAACTGCTTCTATCACTTCTGAAAAGATTTTCATATATGTTCCCATATGTATTTCCAAATACAGTTCAACTGATTCTACATAGAATGGTGTGATTTTTCACGTGGTTTTTATTAGCTTAGCTCACATTTATCCAGCTTCATGAAGAGACTGAATTTCTTGTTGTTGAATTAAACTTAGTAAGTGTATAATCAGATAGCCAAGAAAACAATGTATTTTAAAGACAGGAAAGCCAAATTTATCCTTATTTACCTCCTACAGAGATCCATGCAGTTTCATGAGTAGAAGAGAGAGCAGAAATTGGTTTTGAATATTGTGAAAATCACTCCAGCGTTTTGGCCAACCCTCTCTTCTAACTTAATGTGGTTAAGGACACATGAGATTACAAAACCAACCAAAATTCTGGCAATGGATTCACTGGCTGGCAAGGAGCAAATTACCACTTAACTGAAGCTACGGTAAAGTTCACAACACTCCAGTAAAGCACCATATTTCTTGACTGTGGCAGAATCATTGGGAAAAAGAAAGAGAGAGGATACTATGAAGTGAAGCCTTTCACAACTCTACCTCAGCAGTAGCTGCACAAGGACAAGAAAAACCTGCAGATCAGTGCTTCAGAAATGGTGGCAAAGTCATAGAGGTTACTCAGGTTGAGTACCATCCGAGTCTCTCATACCACAAGTAGACAAAATTGGTTATAAAACATTGGAAGCAAATGAAAAATACACTAGATGCAACTCTAAAAAAGTAATAAAAAGAAAAACCATTGCCTTTAAATGCAACGATCATGTTTCCTTCCCCTTAAGCTAGACACATGTGACATCATGGCATTTCCCATATTCGGCTCTATGAAAGTCCCTCTGTGCAACTGCTGCTCATCCAGTCACCTCAGCTCTTTCAGGAGTGTTGCTAAAAAGACAGAGAGTGGTTGCAATCATTTCTAGAGCTGCCTGGGAGTTTTGTGCTATGGCTTGTGTTTCCTGGTTCATTAAGACTTAATTATGGGAAAGGACTGAATATGATCTCCATTTAAAGAAGAAAAAAATCCCCTCCTTTTTGAATTCACTTGCTGTAGTACCCGGCTTTAGATTTCCAAAATAAAAGATTGCCTTTGGAAGATGTAAAAAGTCTTTCAAACTCTTTGGGTTTTTTGAAATCAAAGTAACTTCCTGTTTAAGTTAAAAAAATCCCCAAGCAAAATAAATAAAAAGATAAATAAAGCATTATCATAACATAATACATTCTTTGATCCAACCAAAGCATTTTTGATTGCTGGTCTGTGAAAATTTTCAAAAAAAAATTTTTTTTCTCCCTTTGTAGGATGACAAAATACTTTGAAAGCTCAAAACTTCTATCAATCGAATACGAATGTTCCCTTATTACCCAAATCACATCCTGAAAAGTCCCTAGAAGGGCTCAATTTAGCTGAGATCTTTCTCAGATTTCATAGCACAAATGAAAAGAGCACAGGCATTGTGCTGGATGGGCCATGAGGAGGTGCCTTTACAGAGAAGCACGGTGGGCTGCAGTCTGACTTTAGCCATCAGTCACACCAGCAGCTTCCTATAAGAAACTGAGAGCATCCATGCCAAGTTCTCCCTGCTTCACCTCCACATCCACACAGTTAACCCTGACATTTAGCCCTGAAATATTGGCCATTTCCCTGTAGCTACTGAGATATGTAAAGGGCCAGGACACCCACTTGCTCTGCCTAATGTAGGTGGCCAGAAACAAGCTGCTGGCTGTACACTGTGGTGGAAACCTTACTGTCCAAAGTCTGCAGATAGGTCTGTCAGATTTGATTCTTGAAGGCTTGGTTCAGTGTGTTATATTGGAAAAGTGACTTTTGTTCTGCTCAGAAATGCTATGTATTCCATTACTTTGTGGTATTTGTAGTATGTCATGAACTTTAGCAAGACAGACGGAACAGAGTAAGCCAGATTTCACAACTGTTTCTAGGCTTTATGTTTGTTTATTTTAAATCTTCTTTATGTCTGAAATCTGCCCTGAACAAAACAAAACACTTCCATCAGGCCAAGCCTTTAAAAAACATAATAAACTGGCATAGAAATATTCTTACGCTGTCAGTGATTAATATGTATACTGTGTTAGTTTAGTGCCATCAAGTGACCAAAAATATGAAACAGCACTTTTATTTTGTGAGGTTTCTTTTGGGTATTTCTTTTTAATATAAAGAAAGCTGACTTGTTATCCTTTCAAAATATGTAAAGGGAAACAGTTTCACAAGGCTTTGGTGCTTTGCTTTTAGAGCATTTCTTATAAGAATCCAGAAATTAACTTCAAAATTTCGCCCATACAAATGCCAAGTCAAGGGCTCCTCTGATTTCCCAGTTTATAAGGTTTGAAGAACTTCATCCATTTCTCTCTGGTTGAAATCTTTGCTGCACACAATTCAGTAAGAGGTGAAAAGTCATGATAATTTTTATTTCATGGTGATATCCTGACGCTCTGATACAAACATGTTTTTTTGACAGAGGATATCATAACCTTGATGTATAAGTCCTTAGAGTAGTTTCTAAAATGTAGTAACCAGCTCTGTCAGGAATAAGCATCCTAAGTGGGTATAGAAAAGAAAATGTTTAGGTTTTAGTATGTCCATTAATTATATGAATGACCACTGCACAAAGTAGCACATGTAATGTAAACATCTAAGAAAACTTTTCAACAAGTTATTATTTGAGATTTTCTTTATATAAATATATATGTAAATTAACTTTGAAGCAATCATCAATCATAGAATCACAGAATCGACTGAGTTGGAAGGGACCTTTAAAGTCCATCTGGTCCAATTCCCCTGCAGTGATCAGGGACACCTACAGCTACATCAGATTGCTCAAAGTCCCATCCAATCTGATCTGGAAATTTCTCCAGGGACGGGGCACCCACCACCTCTCAGGGTGGAGGCAGTAGCCAAGCTCAAGGATGTTTCTGATTTGTGAGGGTAGAACCAAGTTCAAAACAGAGGTGAGGGCATTTTATCTCCAGGATATTACGTTAACTTCCTACCAGCACAAAAAGTTCCAAATCAGTCATCAAATGAACGCGAACCCTTCAGAGGGAAGTGGAAGAGCTGAGAATTCACAGGCAGAGCACTAAATACAAAAATCCCACATAATGCCCCAGTGAGTAATAGGCTGAGAATAGGGGCCTGCCAGAACTAGGCTGTGGTTGAGAGGAACCTGCAGCGTAACTATAAACTACGTGAGTTACTGGGTAGCCCTCAGAAAGAACACCATAGGTAGTTTTCTAAAACTCTTTTCTTGAAGGTTCACAGCATCTCCACCTTCACAAATTCCTTTATCGTGTGCACACAGATGGCACTTGTGGTTGTAGCTACCAGTGAAATACAAGGAAGAACAAAACTTGGTGGTGTTGCTATTTCACAAAAGGCTTCAGTTTAGGGTTAGATCTACTTTGTGAAAAGCCTGCAAGAAGTAAACACTCTGTATGCACCCCCTAGCTTCGAGAGGCTTCATGTTGTCTGGGAGTGCCCTAAGAGCACAGTATAGTCAGTATGTAAATAGTTAGATGCTATTTATGTTCAAAATACATATATGAGGGCTGCCTAGAAAGTAATATCTCCTATTTTATGATGTTGGCCCATGATGTCAGAGGCGGATGGTGGTGCTATGGCAGCAGAGGATGAAGTTTCCCAACAATATTCCATTACATTTTGTTGCTGTGTCACAGATGGCAGCAGAGGGGTAGTCTGACACAATGGCATCTGACACGGATGCACATATGAAGCAAAGGTGTGTCACTGAATTCCTCCACGCGGAAAAAAAATGGCACCCATTGACATTCACCAACACTTGCTGAACGTTTATGGCAGGGGATGTGAGCACAGAGAGGCGGTGAGTGTTGTGTTTCAACAGTGGTGACAGTGACGTGAAAGACAAGCCACATTTAGTACGGCCATGCAGAATGTTATGAGCACAGCACACAGGCTTTTGTTTGTCACTGGTGAAAACGCATAGCTCCCTTTCCAAACTTACTGTTTAAGCTAACATAAAGAGGTAACAAATGCTTGCTTTCAGAGCAAGGAAAATAATAAAAAACATCCAGTTCTCATGTAAAACGAGCTGGAAGAGTGCATACCATCCGTTGGACACATGGAGATAAAACACATTCTTGGCTTTTTTTCTTCTGTTCCCCTCCTCCCAAACCACCACAATTCATTGCTCAGTTGTAAAGCAGGGTGCTGGATTCCTTGATGCCTGGTCAATAGTGATGCTGAGGGCACAAGGTCTTTTGATGCAAAGGATTTCAAGCTTGAAACCTCAGAAGAGGGTAATACCACTTTATTTTATACCTTCTAAAATTCTTCTTAGTTACATAGAGTACACCATTGCATCGTATGAACCTCTTAATCTTTACTACCCAAAAATGAAAAGCCAAATAGTGATTTGATGTCTAAACTATCTTTCAAATATACTTTTGAAAGAAGTGTTCAGGTACCTTGCAGTCAAACAGCTTCTTCCACCCATGGTCTTTCCCTTTAGGAATTTTTAAAACACATTTAAATTTTGGAAAGAATATACCATGAAGAGCTGATCGATTTATATCTTGCATATTGCTGAGTGATGTAGTCCTCTGCAGTTCCTCACACCCCATTCTGTTCCAATTCTTTGAACAGAAGGCCATTGAAGTCAGGCTATTATAATGAGACAGCAGTATCAAATACTGAATTTTTCTCTTTTAAATCATACCAAGTGGGAACTCTAAATGTGATACTGTAAAAATTATCATATGCTTATGAGTACTGAGCAGAAGCCCTAGTTTGCTTTCAGAAATTTTTCAGAGCATATAAGAATGTAGAATTTCATCTCTGCTCTTGGATTAAAAGCAGTCCACGTAAAAAGCAACAGACTGCTTCTCCTCTCTCCTACTAATGGCTGAGCTGATGGCAGCTATGCCTTCGCTGCAGCGAGAGCACGATCTGCAAAGCAGCTGAAAAAGCAGTGAGCTTTATGTCTGGAGAACTACCTCTCCCTAATGCTGCCTAATGGGCAGCCTGTTCTGGCACGTGTGATGATCATAATTCAGGAGATCAGCATGGCCACAGAAATATCAGCATGCTGGAAGTTACTGCATGTGTGTTACTGTATGTACATGTGTTACTGCATGCTCATTTTACCTAGCTGAAGTTATCCCAAAATAGGAAGTCTAGACAGTCATCTGAACTCTTCATAGCAAGTGGAAATGCCATAGGAAGCAACACGTTCTCCATGATGCACAGTAGAGATACAGAAGACAATCTATGGCTAAATTATAGGTGAACAGAATCCATCCTTAATGCCTGCAGTGCCATTATTTCCTGAAGAAATTCTCTTCTAAACAATTTCTCTGAATAGAAGAGTTGTATTCCCAGCTGCTCTGAATTAAAATCTAACTTTATTGACTGGTAACAAGGGAGACAGAAGTTTCCAGCCAAGAAAAATTCTGGTCTTGCATTCAAAAAGATATTTACAGGACAACAGTATTAGACAACTCACAGAACACTTCCCATTTTCTGAATTGGAATACTGTTGAAGAAAGAGCCATTATATCTTTGTTGTGTAGTCTTCACTACAGTGCAAGCAGTCCAGTTTGTTTATTCAGGCTTTGGCTGTGCTGGTTTTATACCTCCCCAGCTCATCACACAGTAGGAGCTTTTAGATCAAACTTAGGTTTGCTATTATTTTTGGCTGATCTAGGTTCTGATTTATGGAAAGCTGGATAGAGCAAATCAATAATTTAAAATATATATCAAAGAAACATTCCAAGCTTCCATTTATGTCTGAACATTAAATTATGGATCTGCTCTACTGAATTAAAATGGAAGCATGAGTACTATTTTATCACAGCTTCTGCTCTTCTGCTCTTGCACCAAGAATGGTGTTGGGTGCAGAACAGAAGTAGTTAATAAATAAATGGCCAAGCATATGTAGAACGAGTAGCTAAGGGAAAAAATATAAGAACTGAAAATATCCTTAGCCAAGATTTTTTTTTAAGTTTTCAGCTGCAATCTAAATTGGCAAATTACACAGAACTGCCCTGTATCTCAGTTCCTCTTTTGCTTTCTTTTCCCTCCTGTACAAGCAGGCAAACCACCCCCTGCAAGAAAAGGTGCTTTCTTGCAGAATGCTGAGGCTGTTTACCAAAAGAGGGAAATTCATGATTTTAGCACTTATGGATTGGCACTTCCCCTTGCCACAGCATATTATACATATACATTCTTAAACATACCCTCAAATGCACTTGCTCACAAAGAATGGAATAAAACAATGAACTCATTTGCAAACTTCTGTTCTGCCAACAAATCAGCTTTGTCCATAAAAAAATAGGGAAACCCCACCAATATTATAAATTACTATCTAAACTTTATATGAATTTAAATGATATACTACTGTGGTGGATACAATGAAAACCAGATCTTACTTTGAAAGGTTGTATTTTTATATTACTTTCATGCAATACATCTGTCTTGAATGTCCTCCCCTAGACTTTTTTTGGTTTTGTCTCGCCATTACTATCCACATTTATTTTTATTGCTTGTTTTTGTTTTTGTTTTTGTTTTTGTTTGAAATACAGCTCTATTGTCCTGAAGACTGTGCACAACTATATGTGACGGGGTTACTAAAATGCCTCTCCTTAAAACATTGGCTACACAGAAAAATGACTCAACCACTCCTCCTCTTGTCAAGCGAGCATTTATGGTATCATATTTAGCATTATACCTCAGAGCACAGCGACTCCTATGCATCTAGTGGCAGGAAATGAAGTACTTGGGCAATGAAGTCGTGAGGAGTCTTACCCAAGGAACATAATCTTTTCTCCAGTGTAGTTACTGTGTGTTTTAAACCTATTTTAATAAATGTACTCAGTTATGACAAAATTGTCTTTCATCTTTAAATCTTACACGCCTTTAAAGAAACTTAATTAGTATGGAGTGCAGTATTCCCCATCAGTGCAGGTATGGATTCTTTTGGGATTATCTTCTCCCTACACTACTCTACAGGTCCTCTTCGGGACACTTCCCTAATGAGCCTTGTATGGATCTGCTTGTTTGGGAACAGTAGAGGCTGAGCAGCATTTATGAGATGTTCACGTTTGCAGGTGTTTACTGGTGGAGGACCAACCATATGCAAAGTCAGGCAATGGCCTGAGATTTAAGAATCACTCTTAATTTTCAAGAGTATGACTAAACAGTAATTCACCTCACTCAGAGACGTTCAGTTAAAGCTTCAGCAGCAGGAAAAGACAAAATACCTCTCCAAATTTTCTCTGTGATCAGATAAGACATCTACAGCTCAAAGGAATTGAAGACTTTGGTGACAACCTACCTCTTCTAAATTGTATCTGCGGTTTCAACATGCCTGTCATTTCCCATGCTTGCTTACCTCAGCCACTTTACAGCTTCTAAACAGACTGAATTGACCAAATCAGAAGCTGAGAATCTAGCCCTGATTCTTCATGTCTTATCCTGTGATAAAGAGCTGCTGGCAACACTAACAGAAGATCTAAAGGAGATCTAAAGGAGACATATTAACTAACTAACCATTCACAGAGTACTAAAATAACAAGTTAATGAAGTACTCCATTTAATCACTGGTGTAGTTCAGAGGGATTTCACTAGAAACATCACTTTTGTATGAAATTGTCAATTTAAATTGTGTAAAATGCTCATACAAAATTATCTCTTTGTTGTCTATTTTTTTTAAAGAGCCACTTTAAACGTTGACTGAAGATGTGCCTTTTGGGTAGTTTTGCTCCAAGTAAAATGGTTTAATTAAAATTGATTTTAAAACAGTTAAATGCTTACAAAGCTTGTGTACATATTTTCTCAAAAGAAAAAAAAAAAAACTCTAGGACAATTTAGTACAAGTAAGCTGATTAAAAATTAGTTTAAAGGTGTTCACACTGGGTAAACTTTGTATTATTTTTATATCAGTGGAATTCCTGCATGTATCTCCAAGTCATTATTCAAATCAGGGCAACAGATAAGCCAAGGCACATATAATTACTGTTGATGATGATGTTGATTCTATTATTGCTGCTGTGGTAGAAGCAACGTGTACCAGTTGGGGATCTATTATTCTAGGCTGTGTACACATAAAATGAAAAGATAGCATATGCCACAAAGAGCTATGAGCTAGCATCAGCTTTGCAGAACTCAGCCTGCCCAAGCTTCTGCTGAAAGCAAAACTATTCATTTATTCATTTGTATATTAACCACAACAAAAAGATAACTTTACAAAATGGGAAATGTATTTTGAGTAGGTTAAATTTCACTGAAAAACAGTGAGAGGTGACTGTGTTGTTTTCTGTGAAAAAAAGTGCTTCTGTTTATCATTATTGCTAAAAACAATCAGCTACAGTATTCGTTACTAGTTTTATTTTTGGTTAATGTGTCAAGTGCGGGCCATTACCATACGTGGCAGAATAAATATGAAATATATTACTGGATGGATCCTTGAAATACAGTCAGGAGCCTTTTACGATCTCAACAATTCAGTGGGAATTTCACTGACTTGGACAGATGAGGTTAAATCTATCCTGAATGTGTCTAAAAATTATCTGTAGAAGAGAACAAATTGACGCAGCTCACTTGAACATTGTATTTCAGGAAGCTTTACAGGTACCTGAAGGACAAAGCTTTACTGAAGAATATCTGCCAGAAACCTACTATTGTAAAAACCCTCCCTAATAAAGCTGTACTTACAATGATAGTGGTGTATTATATTGGGTAATATATACTCATATGTTCTCCAGTCCTGAAGAAGAAATTATGTATGCCTTAAAGCTGGTGCTGATACATGGTCACTGACTAAATGGAACCCTTTATTTATCTAAGATTGCACTAACGGTGTGAAAACATAATGGTACTAGGTCTTGTCATTCTGATGCTTTCAATTATTTGTCCACCACCAGTTTCTTCAGGAAAAGGAAAAAGAGCAGGGGTACTTACCTGGGAAATAGAAGGGATGACAAGGACATCATTAGCAAGATGCTGACACAACACAAATCTAGAATAGTGGAAGCGTGCCATAATTGCAGGATTATAGCAGCACTTTGACAGAAGAACTAATAACTTTGAGGTGGAAGATGGGGTTTAGGTTACTCTGTGACGAATACAGAGGTTAACAGAGCAGCATTGTGGATGATCTGATAAAAGGTCTGAACAATTTGACCACTGGGTAATTATAGTTCCTTAAATATATTTCTTCCATGGGAAGAAAAGGGGTCAATTCAACAGAGACAAGAAAGAGCATTAGAGGACAGTGACTAACATACAAGGAGATGTGATCTTTTAACAACACAGGAAAGAGGCTTTGAAAAAGAGACCTGTCACAAGGATCCAGAAATAATGGATCTTAGAGAGATAGAGAGAGAAACAAATGAGTAGGCATTAAGAAAAAATAAAGTCATAAAAGACAAGTTGGGATATTTGAAGTCAAATGCCAGGGATTTAGTGAACCGGTGGAAAAAAAATATGGGTTTATGAACATTGCAGAAAGAGATATGGTGGCACACTTTAATGATAGCTGTATATAAGAATGCAACTTGCTAAGGAAAATGGGTAGAGCAATGCAGGATAAGATGCCTCATTTTGCATCAGATGCAGGAAGAAACAAAAGATATTGTGTACTGGTGAAAATAAAAAGGAAGAAGCAACACTATGTCATGGCTAGAGTTTATTTTTTACAACAGACTATAGCTCTATTAAAAAGGAGGAAGTTGATACTTTTTTTTCTGACTTATCCTGAGCAACTAATAGAGGTATTCTAAAAGCTCGCCTTTGAGATAACAGTGGATTTCAATTACTTGAAAATCAGAAAAATTATATAGCAGGGCAAAAAAAAAGGTCCACTGATTTCTTGTAATGTTTTAGGGATGATCTTAAGCTTCAAGGGACAAACAAAGTCAAAGAGGCATTATTAACTTGAATTTCATGACAACTAGGGTGGAACTCATTTTGATTTTAAAGGCAGAAGGTAAACTGAGTGAAAGTGATCATGACATATTTTACCAAAATAGGCTTCTCTGTTCTAAAAAGAGGAAGAAAAAGCACCCCTATGCTGCCAAACACTGATTGCATTGTTATGTAGAAATGGTTAAACTAGCTTTAAATCAAGCTAATCTTGGTTCTAAAAGCAGGCTCATCATAAAAGCATACCATTCTATATGAGTTAATTAACCTCCTTTCTGCATGGTCTAGGCTGCAGCTCAGTAATTTAAAGCTAACCTAGATTTCCTACAGAGAACAATAGACTCATTTTTAATTAAACATACAATAGCAAGCTATCTTGATGCGAACAAAAGGAAGCAGGGGAAGCTTAGGTAGACTGCGTTAAAGTCACATTAAGAGCTCTTCAAGGATTTGAAAAAAAGTCATAATAAGGGGACAAAGAAGTCTAATATAAAAGAATAAAATCACACAGCCTACAGTACAAAATGAAGTAAAAGAGATATAAAAGGCAAAAAGAAAATATTCTGGTAATATATTAGAAGTGCCCAGATACTTACTTAAGTTTATCCTACGAAAGAATTTAGAGAAGAAATGAGTTAAAAACTATTTAGATGATATATGCTTGAGTTAATAAGGCCTGAATAATTTGGTTTAATAATACAGCAAAAATAAGGTGAATTGTTAAAGGACCATGCAGATTCAAGGAGACCAGAGAAGGATAAAATGTGTATAAGGAAAGCACATCCAAAGCAGTCTAGATTAATTTTAACCCTGAGAGATATTCTGGAAAAAATGTGTTTACATACATTTGTCAAGAATAAGTAATCTCACAATCTTATGCCCCTTTTTACAGTCAATTTCCCTGAGTCAGTAGAAAAAAAGGTGTCATAGATCTTGAATTTAGAATAAGTCAGAGACTGTCCCATGACAGTTTTATTAAAACAAAAAGCAAAGTAAATACAATTTTAATGAAATACAGTTTTCATGAAATCAAAGCCAAAAGGCATGTTCCTTGCAAAAAACAAACCTGCAGAACATTTTCAGCAAGATCCCATAAGGATATATTGTCATTTCTGCTCCACACAATCATCCCTCTAATGATCTGCAAGATATAACAGAATATAGATATGTAAAAAAAAAAAAAAAAAAAGCTTTTCACCAACTTGGGAACTGTAAGACAAAGTTAGAGCTCAAAATCATTTCTGTAACTTGGATAAGTATCTAAAAGTTAGCAGGATGAAATCATCAGGGCTACGGCAAAATGTTACACCTGAGAATATAAATGCATAGTCTAAAAATGAGAGAACTAGGTGGTAATAAATTATAGAATGTTCTCAGCAGAAGTAAGGCTTTTGTCACAGAAGCAATCACAGAAGCAAATTATTTCTAGGATGTACTGATAGAATTTGCTCTTACATCTAATAATGTAATAATGTAATTCCTACACTTTAGTTGGTGTTGATGTCTCAGCTGGACTGCTGAAGGAGGCATTATACCTTAAGGTAAATGTAAAAGTCACACTGGAAAGAAGCTAGAGAAGAACAATAAGTCATTTAATTAATGCAGTCTAGGATGAACGTGAGCAACACTGTTTTGTCTATGAAAAGATAGTGTACATATCCACACACAAACACTTGTATAAGTGAATATGCATACATATTAACACATACACTTAAAAAAACTTATGTGAATATATTTAAAAAAATTTAAAAATATTGTTCATTTTCATTGGGAGTATGAGAAGGAATGCAGCAAGAAAATTCAAGTTGGATACAGGACATATATTTTCATGCAGGTAAGCATTGGTGCAATCTACACACAAGTGTTGCAGCTTTCCTTCAAATAGATGTTTTTATAAATCAATAAGACAAACAATTCTTTGTGGGTGATGCTACTTTTGAAAACGTGATCCACAGCCTCCTTAGATTCTGTGAACTACTCCAGAGAGGTCCCTGAAAAACAAATGAGCAAAGCAAACCTAATCTCTGCATATACAACAGTTCTCATATTCATGTTTATGAGGGCACAAATTGAAGATGTTTGAAGAATGCGGATCAACATATATCTGAATCTGCCTCAGTGCAGAGATTAGATTAAACTCTTGGGGCCTACGAGCCTATAATTCTTTTTATTCCTATGTGAAAAATCACACCCCCTCTGCAACTCAATTTTCTTTTACTTAACAAAACCACAAATAGTATTTTCCTGTCTCACCGGGGACTGTGTCAGTACATGCATTATAGATTGCTCCAGATACAGTGGCAGTTGCATGAACTAAAGCATTCAGAATTTTATTTACCTCTTCTCCGTGGAGGTATTCTAGGTTTTGAAGATCTGGCCGAAGGATGCGGAGCTGCTGGAGTAGGCCAGGAGGAGGGCCACAAAGATGATCAGAGGGCTGGATCACCTCTCCTACAAAGACAAGTTGAGGGAGATGGGCTTGTTCAGCCTGAAGGAGGCTCCAGGGAGACCTCATCATCGCCTTCCAGTGCCTAAAAAGAGTTTATAAGCTTATAGAGGTAGGACAAGGAGGATCAGCTTTAAACTAAAAAGGAAGACTTGGATTAGATGTGAGGTGAAAATACTTTTCTCAGAGGGCAGTGAGGCACTGGCACAGCTGCCCAGAAGGGTTGTGGTGCCCCATCCCTGGTGGCACTCAAGGCCAGGTTGGATGGGTCTGCAGCTGAGCTGGTGGGGGGGCAGCCCCATTCTCAGCAGGGAGATGGGACTGGATGAGCTTTAAGGTCCCTTCCAACCAAAGCCATTCTGTGACTGCATGATCTCCTACCTACACAGCATCTGTCACATCATGGGCAAAAGGAAACTCACATCAATTGCATTATATTTACAATTATTTATTTAAATGCAAGTTAAGTAAGCTCTTTTGATACAAAATAAAGAGTACATAACATGAACACGTGCAATTGAGAAGGCTTGCAATAGAGACTTCCACAAAGCTTTCACAAAACACTCCAGCTGCTAGAGCTGTGCCTAACAACGGCTCTGAGTACAAAAGCTTTCAGTCAGCCCCACAGAACGACAAGTGAGGCTCTCAACCAGCTCTTTCCCACTCTGTGCCCGCTGCCGAGGCAGTACACTGGATGTAGACGGTGAATAGGAGGAGAGCCAGGCTGCTTCCCTGCTCTTAGGAGCAAATTTCGGTTCAGGCTTCCCACCGCCCTGGAGGCAGCAGGGACGCCGTCACCCTGCTCTCGTATTTCCTCAGCCGTCCGCACGGCCGTGGGTTCAGGGGTGGCACCTCTGTATCCGCAACAATAGAAACACCGCGGCGTTAGTTCTGAGGAAGAAGAAGGAGGAAGGCAGGGAGCGATGTGAGCGCTGCCCCACGGAAACCCGGAGGAGGCCTCGAGCGGCCGCAGCGCCGCCGCAGCCCGGGCGAGGGCGCAGAGCCCGGTGCCGGCAGCCTTCCTTCCCCTTCCCCGCCTCTCCGCCCGTATAAGCGGGGCGGGCGCCCCCGGCCGGGCCCGCCAGACCGGTTGGCTCTTGCGGGCCGCGCTGCACTCCCCGCCTCCCTGAGGCGCGGTCCGGCCCGGCCTGGTGTGCTGTGGCCGCACTGAGGCCGGGCGGCTCCATGGCCTTCATCCGCAAGCGGCGGCAGGAGCGGGAGCTGTACTCCAAGGAGAGGTGAGCGCCCGGCCCACCCGGCTCGGCCTCGGCGCGGCAGCGGGCTCACCCGGCCCGAGGGGCGCGGGCCCTGCGGGAGGCCCCGGCGGAGCGCTGGGTGGAAGGGGCGGCTGCGGTGCCCGCCTTTGGCGTCCTCGTTACTGCTGCCGTCATCGATTGCCCCGACTTAAGGCTGAAAGGGCTGCAGGGTAAAGCTGGAAAAATAGAGTTGGGTATAAGCTCCTGTTTTCGGTTGTGCTGGTGGCGTGGAGGTACAGCCCTGTTGCGCTGTAGATGATGTTTACGATTTTCCTGAACATGCTGATCAGCATGCCGTCAGCCCTCGCGTTACGGGCTCCCTGGCAGCCCCTCAGAGCACTAAATGCTGCTGCTCTTCCTGCTGTCTGACTGCAGCCGCTGTGCTGTGTGCCTGTGACTAACTGAACCTGTGAGCAGGCCGTACCACACGTGCCTGTGTAGGTCCTGAATGCGCTCTCTTATTTTTAGCCAGTGACACAGTTTCTTTTATGTGCCTTGCCTACATCTGGCTTGTCAAAAAGCTTCAAATTCCCTTCTGATCTTTGTATTGCCACGAAGGAGGTCTCTACGAAGTATGAACTGGGATCGAGTGCTCCCCACTTGTGGCCCATGCTGGGGGAGGGAGGTCCCAGCGTGGGCACGTTGCTGGTGCACATCTCTGCTGCTTGTTGTTTTGGAGAAAATCACATGGCAAAGAGTTTGGCTCACTTTGTCCTATAAATTCTGATTCATTGCTGCTGAGCAACGATGCTACTACAGCTTTTGGAGTGTTGATATAATCCAAACACGTTCTGTTTTGCTTTCTTGAGTATCTTTTCCTGGCTGCCTTTGGGGCTGTTATGGTTTCATTTATGTTCGAGGGAGAAAGGATGAACTTCATGTGGAGGAGGAGAGGGATTTTTAGTTTTGAAGTTAAACATTTTAATTAGTGTAGGGAATGCTAGAACCATGACTGCTAGCTCTGCTCAGGGCTTACTGTAGCTACTCTCCCCTTCTTCAAAAGTTGAGAAATGGCCACAACTCATCACACGTGCTCCAAAGATCCAGGTGGGATATAAGTTTCTCCCAAAAGCTCTGAAAGTAAAACCAACTTAACCATGTCAGTCGGCGTTACTGATTTTCAGTTATGGAAGGTTGCTTGGAAGCCTTTTAGGATCTTCTGTCTTATCTGAGTTTGCAATTTGAGGATATTGTGGAAGGTGAATTGTGTCATTGGCACCTGCAGCTTTTCCCACCTCTGTATTTGATAATTACTCTGCTTCTCCCTGTGGCCTAACTTGATACATGTAAAACAAATTTGCATATATTTTGTATTTCTTATCAGCTCTTTTTCCCTCCTCTTCCTGTGACTGTCTTAAAAAAAAAAAAGAGGAAATCTTAAAAACATTTCTTAAGCACTCTTAAGGGCTTTTGGCTCTGAAATATCAAATGAGAAATAGGTAATCCTGCCTTTTCTTCTTTTGCAGCAGTCCTGCCTTAAAGCAGCACAGAGAAGTTGTTTACTTCTCTCTCTTGGAGAGGTTGCACTGAAATCTTCTCTTTTAGCCTTGCTGGGTACTTGTTGCAGGGACACTGGTTCCTGCCCCACAGCTTCTTCTGACTGAAGTAACCTCCCTGTAGCTATTTCATAGTGAGTTGACTAGGACTTGAAACTTTGTGGTAGTGGTGTTTCACACCTGGGTTTATTGTTTGTTTATTTGGATAAAGCCATGTACAAATGTGTAAGCTGTGGAAGTTCTGGTTAAGAGTACTGTGAAACAGTGGGTAAAAAGTTAATCTTCTTACATAGTTGCTTTGGGGGAGGGAGGGAAGAAGGAAGGAAGGCCAGTTCTGAGTGGTAAGAAAAAAAAACCCTGAACTAATTAGTTGGACTGAATTAATATCTGATTACATAAGCCTACTTTTCCAACTGTGTTATTTTCTAGGAGAAAAGAAGGTAATTCTAAAATGCCTTGTTTGTATGCTGAGAACAGAGAGGGGGGGTTTTCCTTGAAATAAACCAATCCACCTATTTAGTTAATTTTGGCAACGATTTCACCTTCAAACATACCTGTATTAGAAGACATTTTTTCACTTTTCCTAGGTGCTCAGAGTTTAAAAAAAGATGAGATTTCGTGTCTCTTTTTAATTATGTGTGTGCTTACCCAGTGCAACCTTTAAAAATAGTCAACATTCACAAGTAGGAATATACATACATACATACATATATATATATATATTCCCAATTAATCTTAGTTAAAATTGAAATTAAGTGATGTTTTGCTAAGGTTAAGGTTGCTTTCTTTATCTCTTGAGTTCTTGGTTCTGCTGGCTGTGTGCCCAACCACAGGTGTTTCTAACACTTACTACACAGGGCTTTTATAAATAGACCTGCTGGTTTGCCTGCTTGGCTTTCTGTTGCCAGAGCTTATCTGTTCTGCTGCTGACATCACTCATGCAAGATGATGTACTGGCAGTGTGGGTCCTGCAGGTAATCTGTGTGATGGTTGCTTGGTGTTTTAAATCTGTATCTTTATCTTACCCTCTTGGGACAAAATATTCATAATAGGGGCTTTTATTCAAGCATCAGCAAATGAGTCCTACAGCTGGCCTACAGATGCTCTGCTCTTAAGAGGAGGTTTGCTGTTAGAACTAGTTTATGTAGCCACAGGCTGCCACAAAAGTGGTTGACCTGCTCTGACCCTGGAAATGTACTTCCATTATCCAGACTGTGCTTCCAGTATCTGATCAAGTGATTGCCCAAGGTGTGTCCAGTCAAACACCTGAAGGTGTCGTGCCCCAGTGGTTTTCCAGCATGTGCAATGAAGTGATGGAATGGGAGCAATGGAACAATGCAGTCGCAGTTAAGAAATTAAAGCAGGATCAACAGACTAGCTTCTCTTCAGGGTACTATACATGGAATTTTGCTGAGATGTGTCCCTGCACACTCATTCCTATGTTCAATTAGAACTGGTAGGGTGCTTGAGTTAGTAGGTGATAATGGTATGTAAACTAAATGGTGGGTTGGTTAGTTTCCTTTTGCTGTTGTTGGGTTGGTTCCTCCACGCCCTGGACAGTCTTCTGCTGGATCTCAGGTGGTTCTTTGAGAACTGAAGTGTAAAAAGATGTGCACATTAAGCAAAATAACAGTAGCATTCTCAAACCTCATAAAACTCAGTCTACTGGGGTATACATCATAGCATTTTGGCAGGGCCTGCACACCTCAAGTTGAAGTTGGTACAACAAGAATTCTGCATTTGGTTTCAGTGCTGCACGCTTTGAACAATGCTGGGAATGTTTGGGGTGTAATTTGGGTACCCAGAACTTATATTTAGGAGATGACATCATGTGAAGTTAAGTTCTGCAAGTGTTCTCCTGGTACTTAGCATGCTGCCTAGTTCTTTGATGCATCTTGGGTGTGTTCTTGGCTCGTATCCCACAGCCCTTTTCTGAGTGGCAATTATATGTCAAAAATAAACAGAAAGCCAGAATTCTTCACTGCTTTGTTTACCAGCCTCACCTGGAGTATGCTTGTACTGCTGTAGATTAACTAGATGAATGTTTGTTTTGCTTGGCAGAGTGTTTGTGCTTTGTTTTGTTCTGTTCTTTTCCTGAAGCTGTTTCCACATTGCTTCTATCCGGATCTTTCAGGTTTCCTTAATACCATTTTTCTGGGACAACACAAGAACATGAAAATGTCTCCAAGTTACATTGGCATGTTTTAATTTATATGTAACTATGGGTACTTACTTTCTAAGCTCAAGCAATTAAAAGAGTATCTGTTTACTCCACAAGGTTCAGTGGACTAATGCCAGTGGTTGTTATCAAGATGCTCTGATGCAAAAGCTGTTAGGGCCTTTACTAAAGTTCCTTCTTCTAGACTCTCCTGGTTGCTTCTGCTGTTGGTCTGAGAGGGAAGGTTTGCTTTAAGTCTGATATGTAGCACCTTAAATGTCCCCCCACCCACCATAAAGATCAAGACTACTGATTGCTTCTGTCCTGCAAAGTGGAACTGCTACTTTCTCTGTTTCTGACCACAGAGCTGCCTACCAAGTAGAAGGGTCTCATCTCTGGCCATGTTGTTCTTGTCATGACCCCTTCATATAGTCTGTGGTTCTTGTTGTTCCCTTCCATCAACTCATTCAATTTATTCAAGCCAGGCAAACCACAGCTCTGAATGGAAGCATGTATACTTTGCTAATCTGATGGCTTCTTCAGGTGGAAGTGAGTTGTCTCCGCTGCTTTAAGCAGGCTGTGGGGTGAAGGAAGTTGGCAGGCTGGGTTGGACCAGCGAAGCTATTAAAGCTTTTGTTCTTCAGACGTTGAAATGAACCAATGCTTTATGCACAAAACATTTTTTTGAGAAGCTTCCTTACAGTCCTACTCTATTGGCAATAGTTTGAGGATAGAGACAAGGCTGTTAAGAAGCTAAAATACAAGGTGTGAGCATCTTTGAAACTCTTGCTCCATTGAGATATTTTAATGACGTTTGAACTTCCTTTGAAAATTTTCTTTGTCAATCTCCATCATTTTCAAATGAATATATCGCTTCTTAAAAGCATTTTAATACGTCAAGTTCAGTACGAAGGAGGAATAGTAAACTAACCCTGAAGAAATGCTTGTGGCCTACTGACTGTATCAGTGTGTTGTGAGCAATTAAATACCACGGTGTCCACAAAGAATGTGAATGTAAGCCTGTGAAAAATGTCTGTATTATGAAGCCAGCATGAATATATCCTACAGTATGCTAAGCTGTGAGTTTTATTGCTTGATTTCAAAGGTTTTGGCATCAACAGATACTTTCTGGGTTGCTTTTCAAGAGAGCGTATCTTCTTAGAGAAGTAATATCTGTAATAAATGCTAATGAAATCACGTGTAAGTAGGAAGTTTCAAGTAACAGTTGAACTACACATTTTGCAAGTGGGTTGAAATGAACCTCTTACTGATGCTAAGGCAAATACCTCAGACTTGATCCTTTTGTTTGTCTGAAACAATGGCTTCAGATAGACAACTGTTACTGCATTATAGGAAAGCAAGGTTTGAGAGCAGCAGCCATGTATAGAAGATCCTTTTTTAATTAAAAAAAAAAACAAGTGTTTGTATTAAAACAAGAACTCGATTTTCCAGATACTAATTCTTGCTGATAATTTGAAAAGAACAAAATTGATTTTAGGTTTGATGGTGGTGTTGTGCATTTCCCAGGTGATAATTACAGTTTGTAGTTGAATTTGTCGTTTGGTTTGGTATTTTTTGGAGAAAATATTGCTAATAGATGTTTTGCTTTTGATTTTTCCTGTGGGAGGTGTCAAGCCACTTACACTACTGCAGTTGACCATTACTTCTCACTGGAACACCTTGTTAACGTGTTTGCCTGAGTGATTGCTGAGGTTGGGTTTTGTTGGTGTTTTAGGGTCAGGCTTGTGGAAAAGGGAGGGTGGGCTGCTATGGGCTTGCACACCACAGAGAATAGCACAGCTGCTCAGTGGTTTAAGTGAAAAGAAGTACAAGTTCTTCACTTCTATGCTGTTTGCCAGTTTCTTATGCTGGGTATCATTCTCTTCCTGCTGCTTGGTTTTGATTTCCCTTTTCCTGCTCTGTTTCCTTCTTGCACACAGAAGAATCAAATTACCATTCTAGATGTATACCAAACATGCCTACAGTTCTTGTCATAGGACTGTGTGACAGCTGATAGCGCATAAATTTTGCATGTCAGTATCTTGATACCACAAGTATCTTTAGAATACCTTCTTTAGTTCTTTGGAAGACAGTCACACTGATGGTTCATCTCAAGTCCATCTGCTTTACTGCATGTTGAAGATCCCCATTGCTGTAATTGTTTAGCTGCTGTGCTAGATTTCCTATTTGTTCAGGCCTTCACAACACTGTTTAGCTACTGATGCAGCATACCAGAGGGTACTGTGTTCCCTTGCTATCTGTAAATACTTGTTAAACCTCCTGACAATCCTGAAATAGCATCCTATGTGGTGATGGCCCTCACAAGACACCCTGTTGATACAAATAGTATTAGTGGCTGTACTTTTTGACTTATTTATGTGGAAAAAATCAATTTTGTGAAGGTAGAAGCTCTGGCTGTTCTATAATAATATTTGATGATACCCGATTTCTCTCTTTTTTGGGGGGGAACTCCGTAGATCACTAAAATAGAGAAATGAAATATAAATACTTAAGCTATAAGGGCTGATAAGAGTTGGAAAAATTCCAGGTTATTCTACAGGTCGTGCTTCATAATTTCAAGGATCATTATAAGCAGTAGCTTAAACTGGTCTAAATTTGTAAGCCAGTCACAATCAGTTGAAATACAAGTTTGAAGATTTTTGGTGTCATAAATACAACTTAAACATATATACACTGAAATAGAAGTGAAGATGTAGTACTACTAAAGGACAATAATTGAAAGACAACAGAAAGAAGGGGAAACACAAAAAGCTCCGGGGAATTGGAACGTGCTGGTAATATCTTGGAAGAGAGTAAAGTAGAGCTTGGTCTATGTAGGCATGCAGTTAGACTCGAGGAGAAAATGCATTTCATTTTAGCTTAAAGTCTCTTAAATAATATGTTCCTTTGTCCTGGTGAAGAAGCAGTGAAATCATTTGAGGAATACTGTATGGCCGAGAGAGGTGGAATTTCTGAAGGGGTGCAGGTTTTTATGACAGAGTCTTTGGAGATACTGTAAGTTCACCTTGATTGTAACAGAGGCCTTAGATTAAAAACTAATGATTGTGTGTTCAGAGACTTGATGTCTGGGTTTGTCAGTCCGCAGAAATGACTTGATGGCCTGAAAATATTAAAGGAAAATGCCATTTGGGTAAAGAGACTTGAATGGGAGAACAGCAAGAAGCGTGTGGATGCTTGGAAGAGGCTGCAGAACCAGCTGGAAGTTTTTGTGAGTGGCAAAGAGAAAGACGAAATGTGGGGAAATGTGCTCTTCCTAAGACAGCAGAATTGAGGTCAGAGGTTGCAGTGCAGTGGGCTGCTGGTCTCCTGCAAAGCTTTCATTGTGAAGCTGAATAGTGCGTAATGGTGTGGAAGAGATGTAAAGAGGCTAAGACTAAAATGGTAAATTGGATGCTGAGGGTAAATAGTGTAACTTAAAGGAAAAAAGAAAAACTTAGTTTCCTACAGTAGCTAGTTGAACTCTTCATAATGGCTGTGTTTATCTTGAGTTTTTGAGCCTGCCTTGGGCATTACTGAGTCACAAAGACATCTGATGCAGTGGCAATGAGGGTAATGCAAGGGGAAGTATACCTCAGGTCCTTCCCATTGGCCCCATGCTTCTGGCTTTGAGAGGGTGAATTGATGCAAAAGCTGTTGAGTATGAAGACAGAACACTTTCTTGGTAGGGAAGAATCATCCTGAAATATTTCATAGAAAACTCTTGGCTTATATATTTAGTTTTATGTAAATGTGTTGGTATCACTGCAAATAATATAGCCAATGTTTTGATGTAATAACGTGGCTTATCTTGGACATATGAAGGATTCCTGCATTTGTTGAAACCTTAAAAGGGAAGTCTAATAATTGTGTTGACATCAGGTGAATTATGAAAGACTATAGAAATTTGTGGAACTTGTCCCAAGAATAGAAGAAGACAAAGGAAAGAGTGTAAGAATGGAGAACTTCAGAAACTAATTCAATGGAACATGCCTTACCAGTTGTCTTGGAAGAAGATTTTGGGACCGCTACCATCATTGGTCTGACGCTGATTATTTACTATGGCCATAGTGTCAGATCCCAGATGAAGAAGTGGAATATCTTTTCAAACAAATCAAAGGTGTTTAACATGTAATTACTTTGGCTTGCGGGTGCTAAGCAAAGTGTATAGGCATATATATATATATGCCTATATATATATATATATATATATATATGCCTATATACATATATATATATATATACATATGTATACACACACATACATACATATATATATCAGAAAGAAAAATGTTCTAATGTTCTGATGGTGAATTACTGTTTATATATTCTGACGTAACTTCAATAAAAAGCTTTGAATAGAAGTGTGATAGCACTTGCTATATCAGTGTTTGCAAAAGTCTGGACCTTTTAAGCTTGTCCCAGGTGATTTGGGTAATGTTGAAAAATGAGATTTAATGGTAGCTGTGTGGAATCTGCTACCGTTTCATACTCATCTACCCTTTTAATGTGTAGAATGCTCCTGGTGAAGGATTTTTTCCCTTTAAAATGTAGAGCTGGAACCTCTGTTTTGTTTCCTGAAATGATCAAAGTAAATATGAAAGAATGATTCAGCTCCTTCAGAGGCACCAAAGCCTCTGAAGCCTGGAAATTCAGTTTACACCTGTTGACAACTCTTTGAAAGGGTAGATAATAGCAAGACAAGGGGAAGTGGTTTTAAGTTGAAGGAGGGAAGACTTACATTGGATGTCAGGGGGAAGTTCTTTACTATGAGAGTGGTGAGTTGCTGGAACAGGCTGCCCAGAGTGGTTGCAGATGCTCCATCTCAGGGGGTGTTCAAGGCCAGGTTGGATGGGGCTCTGAGCAGCCTGGTCTAGTATTAGATATGGGGGTTGGTGGCCCTGCATGTGGCAGGGGGGTTGGAGCTTGATGATCCTTGAAGTCCCTTCCAACCCGGGCCATTTTATGATTCTATGACAGGACATGCTTTCATAGGTTGCAGTACATTTGAAAAATAAAGTTCTATAAAAAACAGAAGGCAACTGATACTATGTCTTCTGAGAAATGATGCGTGAAGGCCAAGCCCCTGAAACTCCATTGGAAACTGGAGATATTCAAGAACCATACAGTACCAGCAACCATGGGATATGCTGATGTGATGTATACCATTGTAACTTCTGTGTTTTCTTAATGGCATCATAAAATACTTGTTTTCAGGAGTGGAGCAGTGTTGATAACGTGCTAGGCTTCTTGAAAAAGCAACAGAGAATTAGAAGAGTGTCTTGGATATGGGCTATTGGGAAGAGAAGCAGATTTGAACACTGCTACTTGTAGTCACAGCAAACTTTTGTTACCTTCTATTTGGCATAATGCAGTCATGACACAAAACTTATGTAAACAAGATGAGTTTTGCAATAGTGCTCTTTTTTCTTGTATATAATATGCTTACTTAACAAGCAGGCTGTTTAGTATGTAGTTCATTTCGTGAACTCTTGACACGCTTACTGCTTGTTATTTAAATGTGAAATGCTGCTCTGGGGGTGCTTGGCATTTATTAGCATTGTCACAAGCATTTCTTGTAAAACACCTCACGAATGCATTACAGAACTTAGCTCAAAGCATGGATATGACTAATGGTAAGTACTTCTGCCTGTCAGGGCAGCCCCATGCACAAGCAGCTGTTGTTCGTGTGACTGAAGGACGTAAGACATTTCCACTCTTCCTGCTGTGCCAATACTCAGTCATTCCCTACCATTGAAACTCATAGGTGAGCATGTATTTACCCTACTAGTAAATATTTAATTACTTCCAGCAGTTGTTTAAGCTGTTTGAAGATGTAGTTTTGCATTATATCAAGGCTAGTCTATTTGCATTTACCTTGTGAGAGTATTGGCATGATAGTGGTCCTACAATGAAATACATCACACTTCATTTTGGTGTTTTTTTTTTTTTTTTTTTGATTGAGGTTTGTTTATTAGTCCATAAACAGGCTTTCTGTGCATTTGAGCAAGCATTGGTACAAAGAAAGTGCAAAGAAGTGGTTAGAGAGGAAGGTTATGCTTCACTAGAGGGTATCTGTAGAGTGATGCAGCCATATTATAAAAACCACGCATGTGGTTTTCGCTTAACGTTTTAAACCAATGTCACTTGGCTTTGCTTCAGAAAGACCTTAACTTCTGTGTTCTTTGCTGTTGGTTCCTGCTCCACCTCTTGTGTCACAGCACATTTTGGCTGGCTTACACTGATGTGAGTTAAATGAATTATTTTAAAAGGTTGACTGTTTTAGTTCACACCTGAGATGTGAAAAGCCTTAAATATCAAAGTTTACATCTTCTGGAGGAGCATCAGACAGTCATCATCACATGCACACAATTTCTATACAGATTTGTTCTTATAAAAGGTAATTTATTCACTCTTAGGGGTTGAGGGAGAAGCAGGACACTGATAACAGCAAACGTTTCCCGTGCACTTCATAGATTTTGTTAAGAATATTAACTGTTCTGTGGTGTTCTGGTTTTGAAGGAATAATTTGAGTTTATTTATTTGTAGGTTTTCACTGCTGCTTCTTAACCTGGAAGAATATTACTTCGAACAACACAGAGCTAATCATATCATAAATAAAGGTTGCAGAGATGAAAGGTACAAAAGTCTTACATTCGTGCATTACAGGAGTCTTTCTAGTCTCACCTATCTGCAAAATATACGCAACTACTTCTTTATTTATTGTTTCCTTTAGGAAAATAAGAGGTTCTCTAAAAGTCTGCTCAAAGTCAATCATTTTTGAACCTGATGAAAGTCTCCAACCCATTATCAAGGTAAGCAGTGCAACATTGCAACTTAATGGGAAAGTAAGATTGCTTTTAAGGAACACACATATGTATATGTTTTTATAACTTCCTTCAGATACCATTGAGAGACTGCGTTAGTATAAAAGCACCAGAAGACAATGAAGCAAATAACCCATTCTTACGGTATGTGAATTTGAGTTACTGTATATATGCATTTAACTCTCTTTAAAGCTGAAATGTCCATCTCTAAGTGTCTTACTTTCATTTTAGGGAGACATCTGGAGGGATTTCTGTTGTGTGTAATCAGGTAAGAGCTGCATTTACCAGATTTTCAATGTATAAATGTGAGAAGTTGTATTCTTTAATGGTGTTTCTCAGAGCTGGAATTCTAGGACAAGGAGTTGACTGAAAGCAAATCTTAGCATTAATGTGAAGCTGTTGATGCTGGAAACATTAAACTATTAGTGGCTCTATTAACGAGACTTTGATTAAAGGGAATTTTCTGCACTGTACATGTTATAATGGAGCTTAGGACAATTTTAGAAGTGAGTAAAAGAGAGATCTTAAACGGGTTATTCATCATCTTTGTTTTGGTCTTGCCACAGTTATATATAGTTTTCTTCATTCTGTAGCATGTATTGGTAATGGCAAAGCCATCTTAATTCTTTGAGTTCAGTAGAGTATAATGTTTTCATAAACCATATGTCCACCAAATCATTTTCAGTAGCTATCTTGAATCGTGGATTCAGGTTTCAGTTGTGAGTTGACTTGAACGTGTTTGTACTTAGTAAAAACCAACAGAATGTACTTTCAAGCTTTGGTTAATTGGAGCTGGTTAAGTGTTCCAATGCTTCAAAAAAAGTTTGTTTTCATTTCAGGAAATAACTGGAATGGGGTGGGAAATACTGTCTTAAACGTTGTAGCAAATTTGTAAAATTTCTTTTTAAAAAGACTTGAATTTAGTGGCCTTGCTCAGTTAAGTACTGTGGCAATCAAAAAGGAACTCAAGCGTGTAATTTAATTTGCACTAGAAAAGTTCATGGCCTGTGTTAAAGTAATCAGTACACTTAATTTCATCTTGAAACTACTTCTCTGAAGAGTACTGCATAGTTAAGGCTCATTGTGTTCATGGCTTTTTATGTATTCAATGATTTTATTTTTTTAAAGCATTTCTGATTATTCTGAGTAAACTTCCAGGTGGTAAAGAAAATAATAAATCTGAATTATTGTCTTTAATGTCATTGCCCTTTTTATTACCCGTCCCTCTATCAGACAATATTAATATATATTCTGCAGAACAGGTGAGTATAGAAACATTACAAAGGTTAAAAAAAAAATAATAATTTTTAAAATGGCAAATACTGTTAGTCCCACAGTGTAGAGTGTCCATCATCCTTCTGTCACTGGGGAAGTGCTCTGAAATGTTTTGATGGGATGACACATGCTTGTGTTTTTGTATAAAAGTATGTCAGGTATGAAGTACACACAGGTTGTATTCATGATAAATCATGACCTCTTTATGGATATTTCTTCTGAGTGGAATTTCTGTCTTAAAGGAAAGTGCACATATTGAATAATCAGATCATCTGAAACGTTTGCCTTTTATTCAGGCTCAAAAGAGTGTTAATCCATAGCTGGATGAGAAGCTTTGCTCTATGCAACAAGTAACTTAACACTAATGGCTATACAATACAGTCAGTAGAAGTAATTTAGGATTATATAAACTTATTTTTCAGTAATTTTTCTCAAGGTAGAGTTTGAGAAGTGTCTTATGAAATAGATAACTAATACAACATGCTAATTTTTTTTGCTCTGCTTCTGTATGTATTTTGGTGTGTACTGTGTACTTTTCCCATGTAATTTGGAATTTGGGTGTCTTGGCATAGAAGTCTTTAATTATTGTACAAGAAGTAAGAGCTAAGTATAAAGCGCATGTCTTTTACTGGGTTGATTTTCTTATGTCCTGATTCAGGTCTGTAAAAGCTGACATTGGATTAAAGGAGCTAATTATTATTTAAAGTAGCACTTATAGAGGCATGCTGAGTGTACCATTTAGTTTCTTCTGGCATATTGGTACTGTGAGTTGTCATGTGGCAAAGACCAGCTCTCGTGCTTGTGGTCCTACTACTGTGCAGGCAGATGCTATCCACTCACTTTACCCTCATTTGCTAGGCCAAACCAAATGTTTGCTTTTGTATTTTTTGCTTGCCTTTGGGTGCAGACCCATATGCCTGGTGCTTGCTGTAGGAAGCAAACCAAGGCACTGGGCCTAAGCAAGCCGTGTGTCTGGAGTAGGTGGATGTCTGCTGTGTTAGAAGGCCGTTGGAGTGGGCAGGTCTCTCAGGCATGGAACAAAAAACAGTAGGTCATGGAGTCTGATGTGTTTTGTGGAGCTTATACCCATTTAGATTCTTATCCAGGTCTGAGGTTTTCGCAAGTATATATTCCTATAGACAGAGTGAAACATGACTCATTTTTGGCTTTGGCATCTTTCAGGCAATAAATGATAAGGTGATAATCTACAAACCAGTGTGACAACTGTTAAGCCTTTCTGTAGGGGCTGTGAAGAGAATGAAATGAAGGAAAGTGGTTTCGTATGTTTTTTGTTGGTTTTGGTGGTTGGTTTTTTTTTTTTTGAGTGGAGGATCTTCTCCAGATCTGGGAGTAGCATCAAAGAAACAAAACTGCTAAAAAGTAACGTGTAGGATGGGAAAGGAAATGACATTCATAGCTGTTGGAACTGGAAGCAAAATGGCAGTAGAAAGAGCTCATTTGAGAAGGCTCGTGCAGCAGTCACAGAGTGAGGCCCCTTTGTGAGCAGGGGCAGTCCCTTCAAAGCAGAATCCCAGGGGCATAAGCTGCCAGAAAAAAGCAGGAAGAAGTATTCTTTTGAATGGGGTTATGCTGGTGGCTGCGCTTACTGCCTTCAGTCTTGCAACTTCTTGAAGGTCATATGATGGGAATAAAAACTCACTAATTGACCATCAAAGTAAGCCTGTGAAATGTACTGAACACTCATCCCTTTCACAGCAGCTACAAAAGGTCATTGTTTTTTTTTTTTGCTGTTCATCTAGGGTAGTTAAAGCAAGATGTTGCAACCTAGTATTTTGGTTGCTTAAGCAGTGTTCTTAGCTTTGTATTTATCAGGACTTACGTTTATTATTGATGGCTGGGGGGAGAGGTGGTGTTTTATTTTTTTTGGCAGGTGGTTATTTGTTAGTTTGTTTTTGGACAAAAGCCATAACAGTCTGTTGCTCTTTCAGGTTTTTCTCATTAAAGAAAGAAATGTTATTGCGCCCTATAAAACAATAAGAGTAAGTATACAGTTTTGCATTATTCTTAGCAAACTGATATTCTCCGAAGACCAATACTCTCCATTATAAAAGAATAAGATAACTATAATTGGAGGAATATGACAATAAAAATTCAAAAATATATATAATTGTGTATATTAGATAAAACTAGTGCCTGAATTCTTTCATAATGCATGTGTGATATTTGTTGGAATACGTGCTGCAGACTTGTCTCTTGCTAGGTACCTCAATGTGCTGCTCTGTGGGCTCAACAATCAGACAACTGGCCACTCATATTCAGTGGGCACTGTTTCTCTTCAGTTTTAATTGATGTTTCCCAGCTGAATGGGTCACAGTTCAAAGAAATTGCAGATCAGGTTTGCTCACAACAGAAACCAGAGCTTGATTCTGTTGCCTTCCACTCAAATTCTTGAGTTGGAAGGCTTCAAGGTAAAGAACTGAGGGATTTTCTGCTGAAATGGGAGGTAGATGAAGATACAAACACAAAATGGAAAATGTAGAGTCATTTAAACACTCTTTCTGCCCCAACTTTTTTCCGCAGTCTGGAAATGAAGCAGGCAATTAAATTTCTTGCCATGTTTCTTCAAGTAAAAGGTTTCAAGAATGATCAAGTCAGTAAACTTATGTTGCTACTACAGCCAGCAAGGAGTCAGTAGATGATGTCTGAATTATTCTCAACAACTACTTTGGTTTGTTTTGGTGGTATTTCTAAACTATGATTTTTAATTATTATTTTTGTTTTCCTTGCTTGCTTCATGCCTCTAATTCTTTATGCAGAACCTCATTTCTCTTCTCTTATATTCTCTGTTTTGCTTCCAAGTGTCAAGATTTATTAAGTAATACATAATTATCAATGACATTGTTGACACAGTGGAAAAAGAAAATAATTGGAAGGGCTGTTTGGAAAATTCTCCATTTTAGTTTGTCCAAAGTCAAGATACGTAAATAATTCCTAATAGTTAACCATTACAACTTCCTTCACGAAAGCACAGCTACGTTTCTTCATAGTAAAACAAGAAGTCTAGTTTGCCTTCAGCCACTTACAAGTATTTCTTTGTTGCTGCTGGGTATACTTGAATCATTTCCTGTTCCATATGGTTTACTTTGTGCTAGAATCAGGTAGTATGATTTTGCTTCCGTGTCTTCCATTGATTTTTATTTTTTTTTTGGAGATCTATTACAAAACACCAAATCGTGGTCTTTTCGGGCTGGAGAGCTAGACAGGGAGCTGCTCTCCACAGTTTATATCCTGTAGGCTGTAAGCGACCCTTGTAGACCATCCACTAGGATATGAGAGCCATGTTTCTCCTGTTAAAGGAAAAACGTATAGTCAGTGAAATGTTACTGAGGCTTTAATCCAAGTTGCTGTTGAATATCTTGTCTGTTGTTGATCTGGCACAGTTTGCTTTCTGAACCATGCTTTACTCTTGGATTGCTGTCAGTTCAGCTCAGACTGCATACGTTATGCTAACAGTCATCTAGAGTTTCATTATTTCTTAGGTTGTTCATAGTTATACCCACATTGATCTATGTCTTGAAGTAGATGTACTGATCACTGTTTTAGAAGTCTAACTTAAGAAATAACAAAACCCTACAGAATTGTCGATGTAGTTTTATACTATCTCAGGGGTTTTCAAGGGATCCCAACCTCCTCCACTGTAGATGAGTCACGTGTAAGAGTTACTATCAGCTGATCCATGTGCATTTTTAACAGACTTAAGTCAAAACCAGAAATATTTTGAAATTACACTTCAGAGAGCTGGAGAAGCTTTGTGCAGGAAAATAATGAGAATACCACATGTGTTGGTTGGTGTTCCTGAGGTTTTCGTAAGTGAATAGTCCAAACATGCTGTGATTCCATTTGGAATAATTTCAGTTTAAAACAATTGATGTAATTGAGAATGATTGCTTTTAAAGCCAAGTCTTTCAAGAGTTGATGGCCTGGAATATTTTGTCCAAAAATGGTAAGTGTTAGCTGTCTAAATGTATTGTGTCATGAACAAATCAGAGCACTTATTAGTTCTGTATTTACACCTGACTGAGTGGGTGCCAAACCTGCTAGTGGCAAGGAGGTTGGAACTAGGTGATCTTTAAGGTCCCTTCCAATATGTGCCTTCCTATGATTACATGGTTTGCCTGTGTATGTGATGCTAAACTATTTAGAGCATGTATTAGTTCTAGACTTGGAGATGCTGGTGTTACATTAAATGGAGTGCTTCAAAGCTGTTATGTTGTATTATATTAAGTAACTCACTAAGGAATGCGCAAGGAGGTTACCACAGGGAAGTTGGATTTAAGAAGATAAAATAAAAAACGTAACAGGTTTTACACAGTTCTTTCAAATGTATACTGCAACCTATGGAAACATACTTTGACAAGGTTTAATTTTAGTTAATTTTTTTTTCATTGTACTGTATTTTAAACTACTTTTTTGTAGTAAATATGCTTTTGATTTTAGGGTAAAACAGAACACCTATTCCAACTGGATGTAGCCGGGAAACTAGGAGATGTTGTGCAAACTCTACATCAGGTATGTGGTTATCACTACACACTTTTCCACAGCATCTTTTTTGATATTTAATGGGAAGCTTCCTTTAAGTATTTTTAAGTAATTTTTTCTCAAAGTGAAATTCTTGGAGTATCTAGTTTTGAAAATGCAGCAGCTAAATATACCTTCTTGTTCTAAAATCTGTTATAAGCTACTCTCATTAACTTTTTACTATGCAAGATGATGATATATTGGCAAATTACTTGACAACAAAAATGAGTGAATATGTTCAACTTTAAAGAGAAATAATAATAGCTCTTCTAGTACTCTTTTAGTCAACAAGAATGCTAATGCCCTCGTAGTTGCTATAGGCTTTCAATCTGTGTGAGACATCAGTGCTGTTTCACTTAGTTCACTGTCCTTTAGCTCTACAGGGCTTCTTGTCTAGATAAGATGGGAGATCAAGCTGCCATGGTAAGTATCTGATTATTTCGGAATATTATTGTTTCTAAAGAAATTCTAATTGCATTTCAATCATAAACCACATTAACCTATTTTTTTCTTTCACATTAGATAACTGCTATACTGCAATCCCGTTTGGCTAGAACTTCGTTTGATAAAAACAGGTATCTTTCTAATAACTTACGGGAAAGTGTTTTTTTTACCTGTTGGTTATTTAGTCTACAGCTTCATTACATAGTAGGTGCTTTTTTGGGCAGCACAAGTTGTCTAAATTGGAGATTTATCTTTTTAATATTCTGAAAAATTTGGTATGGAGAATAGGGCATTCTGTGTTGTGAAGGTGTGCATGTTACTTTTTTCATTTTTTTTTTTTCTCTTCATACTGTTCTCTTTATCCATGCATTTGTTTCAAATTATATGCCAAATAAAGACTGTATAAGATAATTTAAGTAGTAATGGGTTACTGCTCTGAGAATGAAGCAGAGCATACGACTTTCCTTCCCGGACTGCCAGTTAGAATTCTCAACAAAGAACCTTCTTCGTGCTTAAAGCATCCCTGTTCAGATGTGCCGGAGTTATAAACTAAAGTGAAGAATTTAAGGATAGCTCTGCATATGTAAGAACCAGAGGTAAACTTACTCCCTTTCTTCACTTGTAGATTTCAAAGCATTTCTGAAACGCTGCGTATGGAATGTAAAGCAGAAATGGTGACACCACTGGTGACTAATCCAGGGCATGTGTGTGTTACTGATGCTAACTTGTACTTCCAGCCTCTTAATGGATATCCTGTAAGTGCCTCATAGATGGTCTTGCATATGGTGTGAGCACACTGCTCCTCTAATGGACAGTTTCCATTTTTTGTAATATTCCTCTTAAATGCACGTGGGGCACATCTCCAAGAAGACTATTTTCATTTCTGATAAAAGGTCCTTAGTTTTCCTGTAATTTGTGCTGCTTTGTTATATTCGGTACTCTGAGGTTTTATTCTGAGCTAACTTTCTTAAAATTGACAAAGCACAAAACATCCTTTGCTTGTTCTCCATTAATATTTTTTAAAAATAACTTTCTGTAGCATATAATTTAAGTTCCTAATCTTACTCTGTGGTGCTTCTCTTGCCTGATGAGAGCTTTCATTCACTTTGTATTAGCTAGAAAGTTTGCAGCTAGGTTTTCTGTAAATCTGAACGTTTCTTTCCCTAATGGAAAACTGAGTGCAAATCACAGATGGACTGCTGCTTTGGAACTTTGTCACAGAAATAGCAGCAGGAGTCCTAGCAGACCTCTAGGATATGAAAAACATGTCCTGACAAGTAAAATCTGCTTCTGACTTACTATGGCAACTTACTATGACAGACTGCTATTCAATTTCTGTCCATCAGATGGCACCATCAGCAAACGTTTTGCCCACTAACTCGATGACTTCCTTATTTTTAATATAGTTCTGTGTGTTCTGTTCATCTTTTGCTTGATTATTCTTACTGGCAACAAATTTGGGTGATGATACATTGTTATTTAGTCTTAAGCTGCTTTGCTGTTCAGACAAGAAGCTACAGCAAAGATGAACTTATTTTTAAAGTAGCTGCTTAAAACCACTGTTTGGCTGCTAATGTGATATGGAAGGATATAGCTTTTGTATTGCCTAGTGTCTCTAATTCAGTGAAACTTCAGGTTGACTGGAAAAGTTAAGGTAGAAGAACATATATCTCCATCTTTTCTTTTCCATCCCCCTGTCCTATTTCCCCTACAGAAACCAGTAGTACAAATAACGCTGCAAAATGTACGCCGTATCTATAAAAGAAGACATGGTCTAATGCCACTGGTAAGCTCAAATACTTCTTTTTTTTCTTTTTACAAAACATGCTGTGTATGTAGTTTCTTAAATGGACCAGTTGAAATTGTATGCGTTGTTAGGCAGAAGTAGTTTTAAAAACTATGGATTATATAGTGAACAGCACTCAACGCTTTCTAGTTTTGAAGTGTTTTAGTTCCCTGTGTTGTCAAAAAGATGAAAACAGGAAAAGTGAATTCTGTCAAGGATGAAAAACTTCCTTCATAAGCAGTTGATGTAGGGGAGGAGAGAAGGGAGTACTTCCAAGAAGCAATTCATTCTATTTATCTCAAGCACCTATCTTAGGATAGAATGAATTGCCTTCTCATGGTGCATCTTCTCTCTGGATTGATTTGTGGAGGGATTCTGATCACTAGTTTAGATTGAAACTAATGTGGAGTGATGAACTCTGCTGGATGTGACTGAGAGATGATGGCAGTGCTGTAGTGAAACCTCAGTTGTGTGCTTCCAGTGTTTATGCTGAAATTTCAGACTTGAACAAAACATTTCTCTCAAAACACATTTAAACTAAAAAACAAACTGACAACAACAAAAAAACATTATCTGCCCTTAAGTAAGCTTGGTAGAGACTGTCTATGAACAGCTGTTAATCTGTTTGCTTGACTGCGTATAAATTGAATATTTTCATGGTTGGAAGTAGGAAAGATGAAATGTTAGACTTGTATGTATGCAAAACTGTGACCAGCACTAAGTTTTAGACATTAGTAGTAACTGGAGTATTCTGTAAAAGCATTAATGTTATAGATTGTTAGTAACTGCCTTCAATTTACTTTTTCCCTCTTTAATTTCTAAGGGACTCGAAGTATTTTGCACAGAAAATGATATATGTTCTGACATCTACTTGAAATTCTACAACTGTCAAGATCGAGATGAGCTCTATTACCTTATTGCAGCATATATAGGTTTGCAGCATTTATTTATTAATGTAGTTTGTAGTTCCTTGCAAGGAACTTGTCTGGAGAAATTTGTCTGGATTTTTCTGTCTTGGTTTGTGGGAAGAATTAAAAGATGTAGTAGCCATAAGAATTTTTAATAGCAGAAAGCAAAGTTCAGAATGCATGTTGAAACGTTGCATGTTTTGTTTGTATTTGAAGAGCTGGGTGTGAAAGTTGAGATAACATTATTGAAGTGAAACTCATTATTTTCATCTGCAACTTAATATGTACCTTCAAAAACAAACAAACAAAAACCTATTTTCAACAGAAAAGAATATATAAGATTGATTCTGCTGAATTATGTTTTGTATGGGTGGATTCCTCTCTTGCCCCATTAAGTCTGAGTAAAGAATCCTATAATTGTTTGAGTTGGAAGGGACTCTTAAAGGCCATCTAGTCCAACTCCCCAGCGGAGAACAGGGACATCTGCAACTAGATCAAGGGAACGTCTCCAGGGATGGAGCACTCACCACATCTCTGGGCTACCTGTTCCAGTGCCTTGCTAACATTATTGTAAAAACCATTTTCCTTATATCCAATTTAAATCTCCCATTTTAGTTTGTAGCCATTTCCCTTTGTCCTGTCACAACAGACCCCACGAAAGAGTCTGTCCCCTTCTTTCTTACAGCCTCCCTTTAGATACTCAAAGGCCATTTTAGGTCTCCTTGGGCCCTTCTCTTTTCCAGACTGAACAGCTGGTCCTCATAGGGGCGGTGTTCCATACAGGAGAAAACTCTTGTAAACAAATGGATTTTAAATGCCCACACAAATATCTGAACTTTCCTCAGGCTCAACAATAGATGGTGAAATCCACCCTTCTAAAACAGTTACGTTCTTATTTCTACTAAGTCCTTTATTCATTACTTACTAGAAAATGAATGCATCTTTTGCAGATCATGAGCAGAAACATTCCAAAATGCTAGCAGATATGCTGAGGAAATGCAGGAAAAAAACTTAGGATTTTTTTCTAGAATGCTACTATGACCAAAACGTTGGAACTCATGTTTACTGCCAGAATTGAAAGTGTTCATATAAATTTTGTATTATCTTGTTATTGTACCAGAACTCCAGTTCTATTTTAATGAATTTGTCTAGGTATCAGTTAACGTTTTCCCCACTTCATCAACTCTTGGAGAGTTCTCAGTGAAAAGTGGAAAATCCACAAAGGAATATTCACTTACCCTTAGCACTGTTTTAGTCTTTTCATCTTTTTATTGAAAAGGAAGTAGATTCTGACATGATTTTCTCTGTTATTGAAATAACGGTATGCTGTTAGACTACATCAGACATTGTTTGCTGGATAACTTTATCATCTATTTTTTTTTCCAAAGATGAAATTTCCAAGTGTAGGGACTGATGAAGTCAAAGCTTCCAGTTCCATGGAAATTTCTTTGATTCTAGCTGTACTTTCCGAAGAGGTCACCGCATTCCTTCAAAAAATGCTCAGGAGTGTGGAAAAATGGGTAGTGTTTTGTTTTTTCATTCCCTTCCGGAACAGTCCTTTGGTCTGTCTTGTGGCACTTGTTGAAATTGGATATTAGAAAGCAAGCTCAACTGTTTTTAACTCCCAAAAACGTTCTTGACATCTCAATAGCTGCCACTGTCAGCGGAAGGTCCTTTCTTCAAAGGTCCTCCCAATTTTTATTTGTAGAATTTCCAGTGGCAAGATGAGGATTGGAATATGTTTTTTCCCTCCTAGTCAAAACAGGCTTACCACATGCTAATTTGAATTCCTTTTCTTAGCAATTCTAGTGGCAATATTTGAATAATGGTTATGTTCTGTAGAAAACTCAATTCTTCAGTTTCTGAATATGTTGTAGCTTTCAGCAAGAGACAGCAGTAAGAGATATTTAAAGACTTCAACTAGGAGAAAGAGCAGTCAGTAACAGAGAAGGCATAAAACAAGCATGCAGAAGCATACCAGAAGTATACTGTATTTTCATTTACTTTTCATAGCAAGGATGTCTTTTTTCTGTGATCACTTGATGAGGAGGCTGACTGGAGGGCTTCTTGCCATGATTAGAGTCTTTCAGTTCTGCTATTTCAGGCACTTGTAGAGGTGCTGGATTGGTAGCATGAACAGTTAAAACCAAAAAGCACATTTCAATTGTTAAATCTCCACATCACAGAACAAAATTAAGACAACAAAGAAACCTCTTGAAATTCATCTTAAGACTGAGGTACAGAATGAAATCAATGCTCCTGGGTCGTTATACAGTCAAGAGGCACATTTTTATTTACAGCCAATGAATAGAGAGGAATGCAGTTGTGAGTTTCTTGAGCCCTTGCTTACTGCTTTAAATTGAAGCTTCAGGTACCTAGTTCCTATTTTCTTGAGCGGTGGTCAAGTTGTATCTTCCGCTAGTTTCTCTGTATTAGTTGTTCTGAAACTGGAGTCTGTTTCCATGCATGGCTCCTTTCTATATTGTCTGTGGGCATTCTTAGCTGAGCGGTAGAAAAATATATTTAATTTTTTTGTTTCCTAGCAGAGATGCTTTTAGAAACTCTAAATTTTAAAGATGTCTCTTTGCCAAGAAAACTGTTCATGGTCTGCAAATATTTTTTGATACCTCCATAAACAGTCAGGTTCTTTCCCATCCGTTGTTTGCATATTCAGTTTTAATACTCCTCTAGGCCTATCTGAACAGGTCTTAGAAAATGTACTAAGCATAGCAGGTATTGAAACATAAAATCACTACTTAATTCTAACTTTATTTTAAGCTTCTGTACCAATAATTATTTTATAGTACCTTGAATAATGCTAATCTCTGTAAAATTTTATGACTGGAACTCCAAACCTCAAAACCCTTAATGTTTGATTTTATTTTAGAAAATCATATTACGGAGCATACAGCTGAGAGTTACATGTTGCAATGGCAGCGAGGACATATATCAAACTACCAGTATCTGCTTCATCTCAACAATCTGGCTGATAGGAGTTGCAATGATCTCTCCCAGTATCCTGTATTTCCCTGGATCATAGCAGACTACTCTAGTACAGAATTAGGTATGTGTATACAAGATAACATGTTAGTGCATCATCCTTGGCAGTCTGGGGGGAGGCACTAGGAATGTGTTACTCCTCATGATGTTCCAAGTATAATAGGGTGCACATGTCATTATTGGCCTTTGATGTTTTCATGTGCGTTTACTCTTTCTCTGGAGCTCAGTGGAAAAAATACCACAGTTGTTCCACTTTTTCTGTGAAAATTTCACTTTTCAGACTGTTTTGTGTGTGTTCAGTCACTTTGAAAATTAGTATTGAACATTCCAAGACTGCCTGTGGTTCTAAAAAATGCATAAGAACCAATAGAATGGCTTCCCATGGAACAACGTGGATGCATGGAAATGAATAAGATTTAGGTGTTCTTGGGCAGGTTTTTAATATTACAAGTTAAAAGAAGTTAACAAGGCTTGTGTCTAGGTAGGCTTCTTTTTTAAGGGCCTTCTTTAATGTGTGTTGGAAGCTCATCCTCTTGAGGACTGAATTCCTCTAAAACCAGTGGAGTAGAGGAAGCACCTGCTCAGATACTGCAGTCTGATTGCTTGGTGGTTTTTAACTGTAGCATGCTGAATAGAAGTAGAAAGAAAACTATGCTGGCTACCAGCTGGTAGCTTATGTCTTCTGTATCAGATGATGTCAGTTGCAATAACTGTGAAGTATGTTTAACCATATTAAGCAGGAAATTAGAGATAAGTCTACTGGGAAGTAAGAATACAAGTATGTGCTTATGGTAAGAATCTTATTCTTTTCCAGTTGGGGAGAAAATAATTTGGATGTTTCTGTGGATTTTGTTGTTGTTTTTCTATTGTTAGGGTGTTTTTGGGTTTTTAGTATTGATCAGAACATACTCCTTTCTAGCAGGAATGATTCATGGTCTGTTTTTTCCAGATCTGACAAAACCTGAAACATTCCGTGACCTTAGTAAACCAATTGGTGCCCTGAATAAAGAGAGACTGGAGAGATTATTGGTACGTATATCTTGAATTTTATCTGTAGTACGCTTTTGGCCTTGTGCATGTTGGCCATAGAGGAAGCTTTGTCAAGCAACCTTTGGGAAGTATGCAGATCTGTAAACCATCTATTAACCTTATCAGAAACAACCTTGCCTATAAAACTTCAATTCACATTTGTTTTCAGTTTGATGTTTATCAGTACTGATTTCACAAGTGAAAAATCTCAAATTATTTGAGTCTAGTTTATCTCTCTTAGTACCATTCGTATGTGTTATACCTTTAAATGTTCTGTGTGTTTGGTTGGTTGGTTTTTATAAAACCACCAAGTCATATAACTACTATAACTGGAAATATAAATCTTTAAGAGCAAAAGATTAAAAAGCATAATGTAAAATATGGCAAAGTAGTAGCAATGCAAAGTATTTCCATTTTAGAAAAAGGCAGTTTGAGTGAGAGTGCTTCAAAGGGAGAAAATACGGATTCATGGAGATTGGAATATCATGAGGCTTCCACACAGATAATAGTGCATAAATTTCTTCCATTTCTCAAAATAAGCAGACATTCCTTTTCATAAGCAGTCAAATATACAATTAGAGTTAGAAGGTCCTCAATTTCTTTGCTTTCAATTCGTTGTATAAAAAAATTTTCTGCCATGGTAAGTTAACTATTCCCAAATCATTTACAGTTAAGATTGTGGAGAGTACGAATATGATCACTATTACATTTTCAATAACAGTAAATAAAGATTTCTTTCTAAGATTAGATTGTTTCCTCAAACTGCTAGCTATCTCATACTTACTGCACTAATAGGCTTCTTATTTAGAGTATAGTAGGTTTTAGGGATAACCTGTAAAAGGTTAAGTTGTGAAGAAATGTGCCAGATTGAGTTCAATCAATATGTTCTTCCATAACCATGAAAAAATTTCACATGAAAGGCAAAAACAGGAGTCTGTGTTCTTGCTACTTTGAAGTTATATCACTGCCTTAGCGTGGGGAAAGTAAGAGAAGGAAAAAGCTGAAGACCTGATAATTCTGGATGAGGAGTTATAAGAACCTTTGTGCCTTACTGATTTACTGACCTGTTTAAATATGCATGCTTATTAGTGCTTAAAATGTATTTTGTCTTTGGGAAAAAGAAATGTAATGGGTGGCCCTCATCTCTCCTTTTTTTTTAATAAGTCTATAGAGATGGTGAGTAAAGTTGTGAAAGAAAGCAGGAGCACTGATGCTAAACAGACCTCTCTTCCTTCTTATGTTGTAGACACGTTATGAGGAAATGCCAGAACCTAAGTTCATGTATGGGAGCCACTATTCATCCCCGGGTTATGTTTTGTTTTACCTTGTTAGAGTTGGTAAGATTTCTCTTATGTGCTCTCTGTTCAGACAGTTGCCTCAGAAGCAGGCAAGGTTTGAAGAAAGAATATGACTTTTCATTTCTCTCTAGCTCCAGAATACATGCTCTGTTTGCAGAATGGAAAGTTTGATCATGCTGACAGAATGTTCAACAGGTTTGTTTACGTTTTGTCTGTATGTAAGTTGTCATTTTAAAATAGACATCAGGGGAGTGCAAAGCATTTTAAATGTTTTCTAACAACTGTGTAATTGATATGTTCTCAAGTGTTGCAGAAACCTGGAAAAACTGTTTGGATGGCGCAACAGATTTCAAGGAGGTAAATGGCCAGAAAATAACTCAAGTCTGAGCACTTGTGCAGAACTTTTCTCAGATGTCTCCTGTTGATCTTAATTCATTTATATTTTTATCTCAGCTACTGATGGCATTTCATGTATCCTTTCACGTTCTGAACCTTTATTCTCTGTAATTGTGTGATTCCTTGTATGTCTTACTGTCTTTTCATTTGACATAAATGTCATTATGAATGTTACAGGACTAAGTGGGAAACATGCAGTCGTAGATATGGGGTTCATCTACTGGAGCCACTCTAGGATTTGGCTGCATTATAAGGCTAAGCAGGATGGTGCAGGTGATATAAGAGAAGGAAGGGATGCCATCTAAAGGGACATGGGCAGCTTGGGAAGTGGGTCTGAGAGAACCTGATGAGATTCAAGGATATGAAGTGCAAGGTGTTGTGCTTGTGTCAGGGTAATCTCAGATATCTGTGCAGACTGGAGAAGTTGTTGAGAGCAGCTCTGTGGAGAAGTACTTGAGGATGAATCAGTAGTATGTGCTTGCAGCTCAGAAGGCCTACTGTATCCTGGGTTGCATCAATAGAGAGATGGCCAACAGGGAAAGGGAGGTAACTGTCCTACTCTGCTGTGCCCTTGTGAGGCCCTATTTGGGGTGCTGTGTCCAGGCCTGAGGTTCCCAGTACGAGACAGACATGGGTCCAGAGGAGAACTGTGAAAATATTTGGAAGGCTGGAGCACCCCTCTTTGGAAGAAAGATTGAGGAAGCTCAGTTTGGAGGAGACCTCATTGCGGCCTTCCATTATTTAAAGGGAGCTTATAATAAAGAGGGAGGCTGACTTTTTGCACAGTGTGACAGCAGTAGGACAAGGCAGAATGGTTTTAAACTAGAAGAGGGAAGATGCAGATATCAGGAGGAAATTCTTTACTCAGAGGATGGTGAGGCACTGAAACAGATTGCCCAGAGAAGTTGTGAATGCCCCGTACCTGTGGGCATTTGTGGCCAGGTTGGATGGGGCCCTGGGTGACCTGATCTAGTGGCTGGCAGCCCTGCTGTCATTGTGGGTGGGGAGGGGGGCGGGGCTAGAACTACATGGGCTTCAAGGTCTCTTTGGATCCAAGTTATTCTGTGGTAGCAGTATATTTGGGATGTTAAACGACAGACATTTTAACCTGTTTTCTTGAGCTTTATAGAAGCCAATAACTTGTAGAATATGTTGAATGATTAACTGCCTGCTAGTGGGTGATGTTAGATGTTTTCTATCAAAGTGATTAATGATAGTTTTTAAAAATACATAATGGAGGAATTAAGAATGGTTAGCTTTGTTGGTCTTTAAATAACTGATTTAAATTCTCAAACTTCTGTCATCATTCTGGTTGTATTCTAGATTTTTGTCATGAATCTTAATTGATGTCTTAAAAATAAGAAGGCAGCTATGCTGTTAGAGATCTGGATATACTCTTGTTATTATGGATTCACATGCTGCATGTGCTGTATTAAAAATATATAAGCCCCTGAATTTAGCTCAGATAATTGCCTTGTTAGTGGACAGGAAGCCTAATAGTTGGAAGTTGAAATTGTAATGAGAGGAAATTTCTAGTGCTTCTTTTCTGACAAAGAGGAAGGATTGGAGGAATTACTATCCGACTTTAGGGCTTAATGTGTGAACTTGAATAACGTTTTTACTGAATGTCTTCTAGTTAAAATGACTAAAGCTAAGCTAACCTCAGAACTTTTTCCTTTCTTATTTTTTTTTTCTTTTCTACCAGTTGATTCCAGAATTTTATGAAAACGATTCTAGCTTTCTAGTAAACAGTTTGAAATTGGACTTGGGAAAAAGACAGGGTGGAAAGGCTGTTGAAGATGTAGAGCTTCCCCCTTGGGCATCAGGTAGTAGTCAGCTTCTTGTGTTATGAATGAATTTGGGATTATCATTATTTCCTGGGATTGTTTTTCTCTCAAAAGCTCTCACAGTTATCACCTGAAGTAACTTTTGCTCTTAAACACTGATATATTCATAGCAATTTTGAGTTTAGTATGGGTCTTCTGGTTTTGTTCTTTCTGGAGGAACAGAGAGGGATAATGATACTAAGTGGGAAATCTCTGATTACAGTCTGTCTCTTGCCAGGTCCTGATGACTTTCTTCGGAAGAGCCAAGAGGCTTTAGAAAGTCAGTATGTATCGGAGCATCTTCATGAGTGGATTGACCTCGTGTTTGGCTGCAAACAGAAAGGAAGTAAAGCTGTTACAGCTTGCAATGGTAAGTGTGCATTTCTCTGAAGTAGCAAAGCCAAAGCAAGGTAAATAACAGCTGTCTGTAATGATAAATTGCCTTTGATTTAATTACTATGCTTTAAATGCTTGATCCTTAAAGGTAATACAGGTTTTCCTTACTGGAAGTAGCGCCTTGCTTGTAAAAATCTATTGCCTTCATCTTTGAAGATGTAAAATCTTTGCTCAGGGACATGATTTAGTGGAGGGTTGTTACGGTAGTATGGTTAGGTTATGGTTGGACTTGATGATCTTTAAGGTCTTTTCCAACCTGAGCAATTCTGTGATTCTAAAATGGTAGCTAAGATGATTCTGCAGTGTTGCTGTTATTTACTCACAGTGCAGTATGGCAAAGTAGTGTTCAAGTAGTAGGGCTCAATTAGGAATGGGAGTTTGTAGGAGCTGCCACACAAACAGGTATTTGATGGTCCTTATGCTGTGATTGTAGAGTGAGGATTTCAATTCAGAAACCTCCCCCCCACTTGAGTGAACTGGGAAGGGAAAGAAGGTAATGGGCTACAGCTGTTTAGGAGCACAAATTGAGGAAAAAATACGTGGGTAATCAGATTTGTCCTCCTGTAGTACGTGTGCTTTTTATTCTATGTAAGTAAAGTTTAATTGTTAGTTATATTGTTTTGATCTTGTAGGTAGCTATTGTAAATTCTTATAAAAGAAGCTGTTTTTCAGTATTTGTGATGTTGGTGTGCTGAAGTTCTCTACACATCATAGTAATATCAATGATTGATCTGTTTAACAGTGTGATATTTAGCTTAACTATGTAAATATCTGCTAAGGATAAGGTCCGATTACCATGTGATTAGATGTCTTAAATGTAAGGTAAAAGATGCCAGAGACTCTGAATAAAGAGAAGTGGTATTTACATTATAGCATCTGTATGTTATTATGCAAATATACTTCTAAAGCAAAACATGCTTCTCTTGATGCAATGTGATTTTTTTGTTAGTGTAATGGACTGCAAGGTCCTCCTGAGTAGATAAGAGAGACAGAAAGGACCTGTGTACAAATGACTTGATATCAAGGGACAGTGTTCATATACAGAGCTCCCAATGTAATTTGCAGAGTTTGCAACCCACTACCATTATATCGAATGAGCTGGAGCATAGGTAGACTTTTATGATCTTTCTTGCTATATTTTGTTACCTGTCTATAAAATAACCAAAGATCCAGTTACATAGCTATGCATTTTCGGGGAGGTGGGAGGACGTTCTCCTTCATGAAGATTAAATAAGCTGTCCTTCCTTTGGAAGCTAGCTTTGGAAACTGCCTCTGAGGCGCTTAGATTCAAGCCTAGGATAAACCTTGTATTTTTATATTGTACAAATATTTTTTTTTCCAGTGTTTCACCCATTAACTTATGAAGGAGGAGTGGATTTAAACAGGTAATTAAGAATCTGAATGTTTTTGTAAAAACAGCTAGCTGAATTTATCCTTCTCTTCACGTTCTCTGCTGGCTGTAAAAATAGCTGGTGAACTGGCACCAGGTTGCCAGTCTTTAACAGATGTTCAAAGACTGTTACTTGAATTCTTCTTCATGATTTCTGTGAATTTTTTTATTATTATTACTATTATTTTTAACTGAAGGTGGTGTTGTCATTGTACATAAAGGAAATTCTAGAACTGTCGTATGAATGTCTGTTGCGTCTGCAGTAAATCAGTTCTGTGGTGACTGTAGTAACTGTACTTTCAGCCTGTGCCTCCAGGGTGGAAAGAAAGAACTTGCCCTAACTAATCATATTGTTTCTCTGAAGCATTATGGATCCCAATGAGAAAGTAGCTCTGCTGACGCAAATCTTGGAGTTTGGACAGACACCAAAACAGTTGTTCACAACTCCTCATCCTCAACGGATAATGCCGAAAAGCTCCTCTCGAACATCCAGTCACAGTGTTTCCATAACTGAATCTCCAGGTAAGTGTGTAACAGATAAATTGATGATGTAACTGATTTGTAGTTTTGAGGAGTTCTCTATCTTTTCCCACAGGATCTCATTATAGAACTCTTCTGGCCACTTGCCCTTTAAGCTGAGTCAAAATAAATCCATGAGCTTATCTATTAAAGGAAAAACTGGCAAGATCAGTTGCAAAACTGAAAATACACACATCCCATAGCTGTGATCCTGCAATTCACACTATGTTCCTCTTGCCTCCTATAGAACTGTTCAGTCTCTGCTTTTGAAGATGTAGGAGGGCTGTGTTCCCTGGCCTTTTGTGACACTTCAGAATCAAACTGACATGACAGCAGCTTCTTTAACTGTCTCTGTAGAGACTCTAAATAATGTAGAGATTCGTTCTGTTCTTGAACAGAACTGTCTTTATGGCAATAAGTTTGAACTGTATGAAGCCTGAGAATTTAATTTGAGCATCTGGATATGAATGTGTGAGACTGGGGTCTTTTTCACCCTCTTACCATTACTTGAGTGAAACTCTATAGAGAAGTTACTTTGTCCCTACAGTATGTATTGGGGGAAAAAAAGTTGGTGGAATAACTTCTAGAAAAGGATATGTAATGGCAGCACAGGCTTCTTTACAATGCGAAACTTTGCCCATTTTTCTGAAATTAAGGTTCTGTGGCCCTCATTATATGAATAGTGGTCTGCTGTAAACTGGACTGAATCTCCAGGCTGTCTACCGAATGTGAAGGCATTCAGTCTCTTGGTCGATTGTCCTTGGTTTGCTGACCTTTTGGTGACTTTCATGTTTATACAGAGAAGCAAAGATGGTTTGCATGGCAACTTGTACCTATGCCAGTTGTATATGGCTGTAATAATGGCCGTGCATGTTAAATAGTTGTGGTAGTAAGCTACCTAATTCCTGTCAGATTTGGCCTTTTAATGATAATTTATATTTAGTGTGTTTCTACTTCTTTATCCCTTAACTTTTGAGACACTGCAGAAAATAAACTTAGGACATTCTTAATTGAAAGTAGTAGGATAGTAGGTAGGTGGCTTTCATGGTACTTTTCCATTTGGGAAACTCTTGACATTTCAGTGTCTACAGTAACCAGAAATTTGTATTCCTGGAGCTCTGCATTATTTCTGTACTTTTGTATTTATGTTTGTATCTTCACCTACTTTACTTCTTGAAGTTTATCTTTCTGATTTCTGTTTGTGGTAAAACTCTATTGTGGCACTTTATTACAGTTTCTCCAAATGAAGAATCATTTGAAGATCTGACAGAAGAAAGCATTACGCTTGCCTGGAACAACATTTCTAAACTAAGACAAGATGAACAATATAAAATTCACAAAGAGTAGGTACTGCTCTTCATTCTTCAGTCACAATTGTTCCATTTAATTATGGATAGGAGCATCTGTGAGTTTATTTGAATGATGGGTTAGGGCTTATGGTAACTTTTATCTTTTCTTTTTAGCTGGGTTGGGTTTGTTGTTTGTTGTTGTTGTTGTTTTTTTTAAATCTAAAAAAGGTAGTTATGAGCCTAATTTTATTCCTCAGACAGATCTAAAGCTAAGTTCATTCACATCTTAGAATGTGAAGCAGACATTAATTCCCATTCTCCAAAACTGTGATAGCAGCAGCTAGATAAACATTTCCACTTATTTGTTCATGTATAAGCACAGTAGCACCTAACTTCATACCATTTAATTAGAAAGTTTAAGCCAATTAAAAGTTTAGCTACTGCACAACTCAGAGCTGCCTCCATATGAGGAGTTTGTAAAGTCTCCAGCCATGGAGGTAAGGTAATCCAGGTACCACTCTGGTGTTCCTAGGAGGGAGTTGTGCACCACCAGCCCCATTTCAGGCGAACTTTGACAGCACTCAGCTAATCCTACATTGGGAAGATTGAATGGGGAACCATTAATCCTTTCACATGGGCACGTCCTTTCCAATGAGGATGAAGTTCTTGCAGAACAATATAGGGAACGTGTACTGGTGATAGCAAGGTATATTTGTGTATGTGGGCATGTTGCTCACCACTGTAGTATTTGTAATCTCATTGAATATCTTGACTTTTTTTAATAGAAATCAAATACCAAATTTCAGCAGTATTTAATTTGCAGTATTATGGGTAATTTTCAAAACCTATGAAATCACTGATGAGCCTACTTGTATTAAACAGGGCAATTACTGGAATAGCAGTCACCTGCAATGGGTCTTCTGTTTTCACCACATCCCAAGGTGAGTATTACTGCAGAGTTATTTCCTCAAACCTGCAGTGCAAATGCTTCAGTAAGAAGTTGTAACACCAAGTGATATTTTGTGAACAAAACAGCATGCAACTTTCCAAGATGAGAGCAAAATTAAGGCAGCATTAAATGGTATTTCTTCCAGAATCAGTGAGTTTTCATTTGTACGGTTTTCAAAGGAGCACAGCCCTCATGTTCTGCCAAATGCAAGATCTTCATTTTCACTTCATGCCCTGTTATTTCTTAAAAATACTGAAATTCTCAAACAATATGTCAATACTTCTGTTTGCTTTTGTTTTGTTACGTTTGCAAGTCACCTATTGTGGAAATTAATAAAATCAAATAGATATTTCCTGTAATTAAATTGCTGAAGTATGTGGGGTTTTTTGTTTTTCTTTTTTATTTTTAAATTTTAGATTTCCATGGATTTCAATATTGTCCACATCTAGGCTTGTGAAGGTGTTTTCTCCTCTTAGGTTATTAATTTGAAGACTGAGAAACACATACCTGATTTTTGCAATTAAATGTATCTGTTTGAAGATTGATATAAAATTTCTATCTTCTGTAATATAAACCAAACAGTCATTTTATATGTAATATACTTTGTCCTTTATCCTTAGACTCAACTTTGAAGATGTTTTCCAAAGAATCAAAAACACTCCAAAGAAGTGTGTCCTTTTCAAACATGGTAAGTTGCTGTCAGAATAAAAACATCATTAGGAATCTTGAAAGCTACTCACAGAAATGTCTCTTAGTGTACCTCAGTGTGTTCTTTCTTCTTCTGCCTGCTCAGTTCTATGACATGTGGATAATTTAGCAGAGTGAACTGAGATTCCCTTTCAGGCCTTCAGGGAGAGAGCACATTTCTTTGAACACAGGAAGGGAGCATTAAATGGTTCTCTTTACTTCTGTGTTAATGCTGTTCCGAGTGTTCTGCTATATAGGGAATGTCTTGTGGTAGACAAAGATAGTCTGGCATGAGCAGACAGGTCTTTCCGAACAACTTTGAATTGCTGTTCAAGATCAGAAACAAAGTTTGAATTATACCTATGTTCAAATCATACTAGTCAGCTGAAGAATGCAAAGGAGTGGAATCTCAGCTGTGTGAATTTGAGCAGTCCTTGCGTCATGAGCGATGATCTCAGCAACCTCTGAACAACGTGCTTCTCAAACAGAACTTTGAAAGGGATTCTGTATTTGATTTCCTGTTCTTGAGCACTGGGGCCCAAGTTGAGTCATTTTCTGAGTCATTTACTGAGACAGGACACTAGGATGCATTAACCCTCCTCCATACCCTCCTCTCTAGGGAGGAGGGAGGGGAAGACAGATATGTTGCCCAGATAGAAGCCATAGTATAGCACGTCCCCAAAGAAATTGTAGGATCAAGACACTGGTGCCTGCCATGGCGTGCTCCTCTTGACACTGTAGGAAGGGAACTCTTCTCTGAATCCCTAGTCCAAGTTAGTCTCTAGTGAGGAGGTCGTGTACACTTTTGTTCTCTTCTTCTTCACTCTCTCCTGCCCCCTTGGTAGTTTCAGTGTTGATCTGTTACAGCAAGGCCAGAAGCAATAATCTCTTTGCATTCCAGCTGCCTGCTGTTTTTAAGAACAGATTGCTGTTCATTTTTTCTTTTTTTCTGATGATACTTACAGAAGAACTGCACTGTTTGTTTTTTTTTTTCCTTCTCTTTCCAGTGATGTAACTGAGAAGATGTCTGTAAAGAATGTTTGGTTTGTTTGGGTTGTTTTTTTTTTTTTGTTGCTGAGAATAATAGAAATTACATAGCTGCATCCATTGCTTAAAAGAGCAGAGCAGATAAGTTGCTGTCATGGGGGGGTGGGGGGGGAACATGAAAGAAAACCTGTCTTTTCAGGTTTCTTTTTGCATATAGCATTGACGTAGCTTGAGAGATGAAAAGCTGTATCGGTTTATCCTGAGCGTGAAATTAATGCCACATACCTGAAGTACTTGGAAAAAGGAGATCCATCAGTTGTGCGTATGTTTCCAAACTTTGGAGTTAACTTTGTATTTACCAGAGTTTTTTTGTGAGGTTTTTCTTAATTAACATTCATGCAACATCTGCATGTTGTGCATATAAGGGATGACTGTGCTCCTTGTTCTCCGAAACCGTGTTAATGTACTTCCCTTTGAGGGTCAGAAATAGAACACTGCTTTGTTTTTCCTTTTCTCCTACAGGCTTTGTCATCTTGTATAATCTTACCAGGAGATACCACTGTTGTAAGTTCTTCATGGGACAATAATATGTGAGTATTTACTTCCTGTTGACTCCACTGAATTATATGGAGTACCTTGGTAATTGTGGTTATGGTTACAGATACAGAAGATCACTGATGAAATGCAGTATCTATACTTCTGCATTTGTTTTATTTTCAGTTCTGGTTCCTGTTAGAAACTGTAGAAAGGAATTTATTTTCATCAATTCAGAGAAAACTGTTTATGTTATCTGAAGGTATGATGCCTTTATGATCTCTTCCTGTTAGATATTTTTATTCAGTTGCATTTGGAAGACGGCAGGACATCTTAATGGGACACGATGATGCCGTCAGTAAGATTTGTTGGCGTGATGGGTGTTTATATTCTGCATCTTGGGATTCCACTGTAAAGGTTTGTGTACGAGTTTATAATATTTCAGTAACTATTTCTTGTTAGCAGTTAATACTTGGCCAGAGACATGCACTGGAGTGGATGCACCTGTTATATTCTAGTAATAAATACATGAATATTTTTATATCATGTTTATAAGCTACTATAAATATTATAAGTACAAGTAGTTTATCTTTTGTTAGCTTTACCTCTACTGTGTTGCAAAGCCTTAGTGTTTCTTTAAAGCAATGTCATTCATTCTGACTTAATATCAGTTTCCTTTTTTGGGATGAACTGCACTTGTTGGAGGAATGGGGATGTTTTGTAACCTGGATTGACAATTGTTTGCTGAACAGAACAGGCTTCTAAAAGCGTTTAGTAGTTCTGTAGTGTATTTCTTCAGCTAAGGGCTAATTAAAAGCCTACAGGTAGACACCAAAAATAATTTGGAAGTTAGAGATAAGAAAGAATTTCCCAAAGCCTTCTTATGCTAAGTATCTATTCAGTGCTGTGATATACATTGCTTTGGTAATCTACTTGGAATCAGCAGAATTATGTTCAAGGTGTTGCTCTGCTTAATGTAAACAGTTCAAGGTGCCAACTGCTGTTGTGCCACACAGATGAGGCCTGCAGTTACACAAGCAGCACTTGTGAGCATTAAGTAATGGAGAAACTCATCCAATTTTACTAATGCTTCCTTGAGCAAACTTAAATGTCTGTGTTGTAGGTGTGGAAATGTGTACCTGGAGAGACATTGAGCAATAAAAGAAACTGCTTTGAATTGCTTGCAGAGTTGGAGCACGATGTTAGTGTAAGTATGCTGACAGAGATGCAGTACCCCAGAATTTGCATTTATATCATATGATCTTGACATATCACCAACGGTGGGTTGCTTTGTTTATCAGCTTTTATTGGCATAACTTTGCCTGAGATGAGCATCCTGCTCTCCAGCACCCCCTGCTTCCTTGGTTGAAAAGTCTGCTCCTAAGGAAGAAAGCGACAGTAGGAAGAGTTCTGCTTCGTGGTTTTTATTTTATTTACTTGTTCAGTTATTCTGATTTGCTTTAGTCAGCTTGTTTGCACAGAGTTCAAGGTTGAGGGAGGTGGACAGCAGAGGGGGAGTTGGTTTTTCTTAGTTTCCTGTTTTGCTTTTGCTTTTTGAAAACTCATGAGTGAAGAGATCTTTTGGTTTGGTTTGGTTTGGTTTTTTTTTCTTCAGTATTTTCATTGTTGGTGCTTCCTCTTGATGAAACTCTTCCAGAGGCAAGCAAATAAAAGGAACTGAGTCAGTGTTGGTTTTTTACCGTACTCCAAAATGCATTGCTGAATTTCACAGTAAACGTATAATCACATTCTGTGCAGTTGACCACATGTAACTGTGCGCTTCTCTTACAGCATTTAATGTCACTCTTGTAACAATTAAGAATGGGGTCCAAGAGTATTTCTTAAAATAAATTCCTTGTCATTGGTTCCTTCTGATAAAGGAGAATATTAACCTCAAGGGTAAAGTTTTGCATTTAAGTGGAGAATACGAGTAATAAAAGTAGTCTGAAATGTCACTTTGTGTTTCCTATTCTACAAAGAAGTACTTTAAAATATCTTTTTCTTTAGGTATTTTAAAGGGAGCTGCCTTTTTCTTGATAATAATTGTACTTAAGGATGTTGCAGAATTAAATTCAAAAGCTGTTGCCAATAAAATGGCATCTTAATGGATGACAGACTTTTCTATGTATGTTTATAACTTGTTTTGAGACAGCTTACATGGAAGAACAGGAAAATCATGGGATGTTTAACTTCCTAGGTAAATACAATCGACCTTACTGCTTCAAACAGTATACTAGCATCTGGAACCAAAGAGGGTACCATTAGTGTTTGGGATGTTACCACAGCAACAGTGTTGCACCAGTTGCCTTGTCATTCTGGTACTGTGTTCGATGCTGCTTTTAGTCCCGGTATGTTGGATTTCAGTTTTAACGTATACACTTGGGAGTTTCCTGATTACATGTAATGCACTCTGGTTATTGGAATTACAAGTCCAAGGGGAATGGTGAGATCTAGCAGAAGGTATCCTTGCCTATGGCAGGGTAGTTGGAACTAGATGATCTTTAAAGGTCCCTTCCAATTCAGTCATTCTGATTCTGTGACGCACTTCTTTGCTATAAAAGAAGTCTTTAACTGATGCAAGGCCTTACCAAACTGTAGCCCAGTAGTCTAAATTCTAGACCAGTGTTTATCATTGTATGGTTGCAGACAATGTAAATTTTCTGTAAATAAGTAGGTCAGGCCTATCACAGCCAACATGCTGCACTGCGGACTGTGATGATAACTAGGACTGCGTATCTAAATGTGCTCCTTTTGTTTGTTGTTGTCATGGTTTTCTCTCTTGTGTAGATGGCAGACATCTACTCAGTGCGGGAGAAGACTGTTGTTTTAAAGTAATAGATGTACAGACTGGAATGCTTATATCTTCTGTGACTGCTGGTGAGCCACAAAGGTAAGTGTGAGAACATACGTAAGGATTATGAAGCTGCATGGCCAGCTTAGTTAACTGTGGAGATGCTCAGTGGTTGGCCATAGCAAAAAGAGAAGTGTGGTAACAGTGAAGGTACTGAATTTAATGAAACAGTTAATTTGCACTTAAGCGCAAAGACTTGTGTGTGCTTTCCAATCAAGCTTTTCAAACAGCAATGAAAGAAACAACTATTTAAGGAAGTAACTCTTTGTTTTTTATACAAGTTGAAAATGGTGTTGAAAAAGAGCTGCTTAGCTGTAGCACCAACGGGCTCTTCCAGAACTTAAGATACCGCCATTTCTAGCAAGCGGACAGTTCTCTTACTTGCATCGCCTCTGTCAATAACTTTTATTTTCCATAGCTCCTTCTTTGTATAAGCTAAGAAGAGATTAGCTTTTGAAACGTAAAGAGCAGTCAGTTGATACAGCATTGTATTCATTTTACTTGGTGGAAAAATAGACGTATCAGATAAACAGATGAAGAGTGAAGTAGGAAACTGGCAGTAGCCTTTCCAATTTGTTTTAGTTTGGAATTGTCCAGCTCATATACAGAAGTTTTAAGTGTACTAATGAATAGTTACTTTGCAGGTGTTTCAGATGGGATGGAAATACTGTCTTGTCAGGAAGTCAGTCTGGTGAATTACTGACTTGGGACCTCCTTAGTGGAAAAGTCACTGAAAGAATCAAAGGACACGCAGGTATGCCTGAACTACTCTTGTTCTCAAAGTGCCTGGAAGCTTCCTGTTTTGTCTGTGTTGGTATTGACAAGTTTTGAGAATCATTTGCTCCACTCCTCAGTGGCTCATGATATTACATGCACCTTTTTCTTCTGTCCCAGGTAACACTGAGCCTCCTAGGAAACGTAAACAGCAGTACTCTTCCAGTGTTGTTACAAGACTGAACAGAGGCAGATGTGTTAGTTTTCTAATTAGCAAAGTTAATTGTTAGACTCACAGTCTAGACAGACTGTGATAGAGTTGTTTTGGATGGGGGTTTGTGGACATCTTACACGTACCTTGTCTTCAATATGCTAGCAACCAAACTGCAAGAAGGGAAGAATAACTTAGTTTTACCTAGTTTGCTTTTAGGGCTGCTTTCATGAACAGTGATTTCAAACTTCCCTAATGTTACTTAAGCTCTGGCATTTGAGCTATATTGAGATCAGGCTGTAGCCAGGAGAATCTTTAAAAGTGAGCTGCTAGGCATACATTTTAAGATGGTACATACTTTTAATACGAAAAGCCCAAAGGGCAAAGTGAAAAACTTTGTAGACAAGCTTGTCCATCCTTTCCCAGTGAATCCTTGTGCTGCTGTGAGCTATATTCTACACGTCAACTTACAGATGGCCTCTTCTTCCCAAGTGGCTGAGGCAGTGTGCCAAGAGGTCACTAAGGTTAAGAGGATACAAGGCGGCTCTTCTTACAGTACTGGATATACTGTCAACGTAATGCAAAATACTGACTGATGATCCTAAACTGACTTAAATATGTTCCCTTATCTTGATTACTATTTGTGTCTGATTTGATTTTTTTTTCCCTCCAGGTGCTGTAACCTCCATGTGGATGAACGAACAATGCAACAGTGTTATTACTGGAGGGGAAGACAGACAAATAATATTCTGGAAACTGCAATACTGAGTGCCTTTCCCTCCAGATGTTTAAATGAACTCTCATTTTAAACCAAACCTTTTAAAGGAACTTAACTGTGTGCAATGATGGCTGCTGAAGTTCAACCAGAGAAGGAGCTTTGCTCAACCACAACTTTCGCTTCTGGTGACTTCACTGAGAGCTCTTAACTTCCATAATGTATGCATTTGGTTTTCATAAACTACCAAAAATGCTTGTCTAAAATTATATGAGATTACATTAAAGACCTATTTTTCTGTATCTAAAGAGCTCCTAACTGGCAGTTATTGTTGTAGCATGTTATCCAGACCAGTTTCAAAGCAGCAGCAGTTGCATTCTTTAAAAGATTTACAATACTTGCAACATGACAATTTATGTACTTATTTGCATAGTACATCTCCCTTCCTAGCAAAAATACATGATAGTAAATACTACTTTGAACACTGCTAGCTTAGGCAGTAAGTTGGTCTGAGCAGGGGTCAGTCTGCTCTACTATGTAGTCTCCAACTGTGGCTACCTGCAAAGGCAGGGAAAAATCAGAGAGCATGCTGGTTTTTTTCCTACTATTGAACAAACAGCACACCCAAAACCACAGCCTTAGTGGATTAGCCTGAAATGGAGCCAAGGATAATCATGACCCCTTACCATGGAGAAGTTTGATATTGACATATTATACATATATCAGTCTTTCCCTAATACTGTAATATCTTTGATTTCTGATTCCTTGTATCTCTTCTGTTACTATGTTTGTCTTCCACATCTTCTGGTTTTATTTGGGGTTCTCAGCTTCCCTCAACTCTAATGCAGCATTCAAGTTCCAGGCCAAAGATTCTTGGAGTGCAGCTATAACTTGTGGGTTTATGTGATCCCTTGTTACTGTAACTCAGGGGTAAAGCGGTGCTGTACTGGGCTTATTTTTCCCTGTAGGGCTTCAGAATACACTTCCCTGCAAGGGGCTACTCTGAGGTTAAAGACTTCAACTACTAGCCCTTAGGGGCGTATTACAGTAACAGCCACCTGTGGTTGTGTTCCCTCAGTCCAACCAGAGGGTGTTTTTTTTTAAGTGTGTTTTTAGTTTTTTAAGTGTGTTTTAGTGTTTTTAAGAGGAGTGTTTTTTAATAGTATTCTCCATTGCTGATGTTAAAGTGCCTCATCAATGCATCCAGGACACACATTCCTGGAATTGACATTCAGTCACTCCTTTGAGTCTGTCTCTAGCCATACTGCCTTGGTTGCAGGGGCAGCTTTTTCCTTGGAATTAAAACAATTGTAATAATTAATTATTTTATATGATTAAGCTTTCAATTCCTCCTATTCTTTTTATTACAACAGCACGTTAAGCTTGCTTTCAGCTACATGAAGCTTTTGCTACATGTGCCTTCAATATGTAACTGATAAGCCATATACTGTACCTTCTGTTACCAGATCTGCTTAACCTTGCCTCGGAATGTTTGGTTGGTGCTTGCTGTTTTTTTCCATGTTATTTCCTCAATACAGCTCCATGTAGCCAAAAAAGGAGAGAAACCCCAATTCTACAAGCAGCCAGAGAGGTCATAATTGAATTGCAGAGCCTGTTAAAAGCTTTGCTTCAGTTGTGCCTGTCTTTGCTTGTTTACCTCCGCTCCACTCACTTTCTTCCCTGGCTGATTGGGTTAAGTTTTCTGCACGCAGCTCTTGCAGGAGTTTAAAACTTGTTTCACAAGTTAGTATGCTGTTCTATTCTGTTCCTGCTAATCTGCACTTGGGCAGCTTAAGAGTTGCACTCTGGCATGCCTGAAGAAGCACAAACAAACTTCTTGAGTACTAATAACTTCGTCACTAAAGGGCCCTCTACACCCTTTAAGGCTTTTTCTGCTCATCTTCTAGTTTGTTGTCATCTGTCTAAAGATACATAAAGGAACAGATGTATCCACTTACACACTGTCTTAGGCTCTAGGGCTTTGCTAGGAACTCCAAGATCACTGCTAAAGAACAGGGGTCATTATTAACTGAACAATTCAATTAAACTCAGAATGAATTTCACTGCTGCTGCAGCCTGAAGCAGTGTATTAGTTTTCCACTTTTAGACCACTTCTAGGTTAATTCAGAATTAATACCTTCATCTCCCACACCCATCTTACACTCATTAACACATATTCTAAACTAAACATTACTTGCAATGACTTTATGCTACCACAAACTGTGACAAAGACTGAAGCTTACATAATTAGTGTCTGCAACAGCACATGAAGAGGGAAACAAATTGCTAAACCTGGCATTTAACTTCAGAACACCAAAGACTCAGCTGAACCCATACCCATGACCTAATCATGCAGGTCTCCACCCATCAGCTGTGCAACCCCCCCCACTTTGTCACCTACCACAGAGCAGGATGGATTGGAAAGGAAGGGGAAAACATAGATGGATGTTGGTTGACTTATTAAAGGGAAAACTAAAAAGTGATGTAAACACAATCACCACTACTTACCAGAAGACCAAAGCCCAGGTAGTCTCCAAGCAGCAGTTTTTCCTCCCCTTGCCCATTTTTATTGCTAAGCATGATGTTAAACAGTGCCAAATACCTCTTTGGTCAGTTCAGGTCAGCAATCCCATCCACGTCCCTTCAAGCCTCTTGCCCACCCCCCACCCTACTGTAGGAACACAGAGCAGTGTAAGAAACAAAAGGCTTCAGCGCACTGCAGGCACTGTTCGGCAAACACACACAGGATATCACCACTCTTTTAACACAAATCTAAACCCCAGCAGTACCTGGGAGCACTCTGAAGAAAGTTAACTCCGTCCCCTCCAGCCCCAGTATACGTAGTGAGCTGCACACAACTGAGAACACAACTGCAGCTACACAATTAGCACTCCTGAGGAATAGGAATTTCCATTCAGCATGTTAAACTGAAGGTAGACAATACATGCTTATTTTCTAAACACTCAAGATCTACGTTTCTAAGGTATTTCAACTTTGTTGGCAGTAAAGTCTTAAACATTTTCCTAAGCTTATTTCTTAGCTTGCCTTTGCTTCCAGCTGAAACTGGCCTTAATGAATGAAGCCTGCCTTAGCTGATCTCATTAAGCACACTCACACACCATCTAAAGTTTCAGTCGTTTATTGTCGTTACTTCTGAATCCTTAAGAACTTGGTTAAGGCGAGAGATAAGCATATTAGTTACAATTTGTATAACAAGTAATAAAAAGATTTGATTATCTGTACACTACTTTTCATTATACTTAGCGAGTGATGCCTTCAGCTATACTCAGCCTAGCTGGCATTCTTGTGTAAACAGTATTTACTGGAACAAAAAATAAGCTACTACTAGCCATACTTCTAACGTGCTATCTCAAATCTACTCTTGCAAACAGAAAGCAGTAAAAATACTTGGTTTTTCTCTTAAATGTACAAAGCACAGCATTGCCCTAGTTAACAACACTTAACTTTGCAAGTTACATCTGGTTCCTTCAGTTGCATGGCTTATCATCGTAGTAAACTAAGGAAGAGACCTATGAAAAGAAGTCCTAACATAATTGGAATTTCACGTTTGTCAAGCATATAAGGCTACAAGTTTTACAGTTTGCAGATAAACGAGATATGTTGAACTGTAACATTGCCAGCCATGACAGATGCAAGTGCTTGACACAGCATAACTTCTCCTGGCCTCCAGAAAGGCTCATGTGCAGAAGAAAGAAATCACTGAGTATGATAGGCCAAGTTGAGCGGAATTCTCATTATACATGTACACACACATGCAAGAGAGAGGTTTAGACTTCAGGAACAGAGTGATCCATGAGGCTTTTCATGATGCTTGTTGCCATCCTAAAGAAAAGGAGAAGGTGCTCAGTTGTGCAGGACAGATGCGGAAGTCTAAAAGACTCATTTGTTGCACCTCTGTGGTTGCTATCTCTTTACAAATACTGGCCTCTCACACCACTAGAAACAGTGACTGAGTTACAAGGTAACAAAGACTTGTACTTCAAAGCACTTCGTCAAATTATGCTTAGAAAAAGGTTTTTGAAGTAAAGAAAAAGTGAAGGAGCATCACTGCCATAGGAGCAGCTTGAAAACAGAACCAGAACACCCCAGTCTGATGCAAGTCATCAGATGATGCACGTTTTCAGACTTCCCCATCTTAACCAGTCTTTCTATCAAGCTTGTTCCTATAGCAAGACCAAGTTACATATTATTTTAAGCCCCGAAAGCTACTAGTGGTCAACTTGAGTACAATTAACACTGTGGCTGCTTTGTTAGGTTGTTACCTACCTCTTTATTATATACTCATAAATACTTGAAGGCATGATGGTAATTGTCACTACATTCCCAGCTGTTGCCAAGATGTCTGCAATCTGAGGGTCCTATTATTGAACAAGAAATCGTATGAGCAACATCACTCAAGACGACTAATAAAGTAGAGTTCAGGAGCTCCTTCTAGACACATTCAGAGATGCATGGCTCCTTACTTGAGGGTTTTAATCTTCAGGGCTAATCACTAACCCACAGTGCTAATCAATAAGCATCTGTGGAGTTATTCTTTACAGGAACTGCCTGGAGAAAGAATACAGGCATTCTACTGCAGCTTGACACAGGTTGGCAGAGGGAATATTCCTTACATTTTGCCAGTAAAGTTAAAGATTAACAACAGAGGGCTAAGTGTAACAGGTAGATGCAGAGAGGAAGAGAAGTTTCCCCATTAACAGATAGTAAACAGCAAAGACACCTTGAAACAGGTGTTACCCATCATGTTATGGATCAAGCGACCTCATTACTTGGTTGTTTTATAAACATTCAAGAATATACCATTTTCTCCTCTGCAAAATACAGTTACTGCACAGGAAAATATACCTACTGCATGGTTGATGTAGGGAGCACATCTTACCTTCAATCCAATTACATTCTGGCCATTAATTTCACAAATGTTGTGCTCTGTAAGAAGTCCATTTCTTGCAGCAGAGCTGTCTTTCACTATCGAGGTTATTTTTCCATTCTTGAATATGAAACCAACATGCCCTGTGCTGTCCTTATGCATAGTAATAATACGTTCAAAAGGCCTGTAACAAATAATGGAATTGTAAAATGCAAAACCACATTTTCAGTTTGCTAAACCACAGGAAGAACTACACACAATTTCAGTTCCTGCGACTCACAAGTAGTTCAAATAGCTGAAGTACAGCTCCCTTAGAATACAGTGAAAAGCAATACGGTTTAGCTTCATTTTGTGAATAGTTGCTACTTTAATCTCTTTTTTTCCACAGCGAAGTCACTTTCCACATGTAAGCTTGTTTCTAAACCTGGTATGTTTTCCCTTTTCTATAGATATTCTCCCCTCTAAATTAATAATGAACCACACACCAAAACAACCAACCACACAGATGGCCATTCAAACATACAAGCGTTACCAGGTAGCTGACATACCGCGGGCCACCTTAATCCAGGAGTAGCGTAGGAAGTCAGGCATAGAAGAGGTACGCAGCAGGGAAATATACGATCACTGTATTTAACACAATAGAAGTCTTATGCTACCATTGGAGTCAACCTTCATTCTTGAAATGTAACACTGAAAAAGCTTCTGAAGGCCTTCTTAGTCACACTGCATATGATTATCTTCTCAACCTATGGGCTTCATGCTGAATCTTTCTCATTGTGACTACATACGGTATCCAATACCAATTTTAAAACCTGCATTGCTTTACCAAACATACTTGTAATAAACATGTCACAAATTCATAGGTAAGCAACAAAGTTCAGAAGGAAACTATGATGCTATATAAAAATGTAAATGAAAGTTTTAAACACATGAATACAATGAGTATTTCAGTGCTGTCTACTATTGCTTCTTCAATTGGTATTGACACAAGTCAAGCTGTGTCAAAGAAGCAGAGGATTAGTGAATTCAGAATTAAAAATTGTGCTAGTGCTCATCAGTTTACCTCAAAGACATCAGGCCGCATCACACCAAGACAATGGGTGCGATGGAAGTCTGCAGGTACAAACAGAAATAGCAACTACCTATTTGCCATAAAAGGGAGCACTTCTAGAGATGTACGTGAAGAAAGAATCTGTTTGCCTATGTACTCTGCCTGCAATGCTTCTCAAGCGAGGGGAGATCCAAACCTCACAGAATTAGAAATGGTTGTCATCCATCTCGGAGTACCTGCAGTTAGCCTTACCTGTCCCGAATGATCATTGAAATCCTCTCCCCGGAAGCCTGTTTCAGAACTTTGTGTGCTTTATCAGAACTCCACCCTGCACAGTTTTCACCATTGATCTGCAGAACTTGGTCCCCAAACCGCAGGCCAGCTAGAGACGCTGGAGAGTTTGCTTGGACTAATTGAACAAATATTCCCTACAAAAGAAAGGGGCAGGGTGGAAGCAAAAACAAGTCTGAGCAACTCATCATATAGACTAGTGCTAAATTTGCCTATCTTCCTGTGTATTTGACTATGAATTCCTGCGCAAGACAGTCTATATGTAGCTTGAGAAATGGATCGGCAGTGCTAGGAGCTCCACAAAAAGTTCTCCCTCTTACTCAACCTCATTAGTTTTCAACTTTCTACCAATTACGAGTTGTAGACTGTTACAAAAGGTAAAAACAAACAGCAAAGCAGCATTAGAACAACAAACCTAATACCACTAATTCCTAGTCAAAGTACCCCAAAACTCAGATAGAGCAGGTCAATACAGAATGTAGATAATCCCTCTTGGGGCGACAGGTCAAGCAGCAGGAAGTAGTCACAGTACTCTCTAGAACAAATTCCAGCACTTCTGGGTAGGAAAAATGCAGAATCAATTCAGCCCTATTTGAAGGCCTGAATACAATGTGGTTTTTTGTACATTCACATTACACAACCTGGCCAAAATAAAAAGAAAAAAATCTAAAGTCAACAGAAGAGTACTGTTTTCCACACTGAGAACCAAGAGATACCAAAAGAGGGAAGCTTCAGAGCAGACTTCGGAATCCCCTGTATCTTCTGGTAGTATATGTAGGTTCTAGTACTGGTTCTAGTACTAGTTTCCCTTAACATGAACCTACTAGAAGAGACCTACTCTGAAATTAGTCCTTGCATACAAGTAAAAATGACACTTTTGCTATCTTAATTTTCCTCACAAGTAGCATACTGCAGAAATCTAGAATTTATTAGAAGAATCTATATTTAAGCCACATGCATTACTCCACCTACTGCTGAACTTCAGTACCTCCTAGAGTTTCCACAAAGATAAGTCTTGAACTGCTAAGTACTCACAGCAGCTCTGTGAGGACACTTCTCTCCAAAGTGAAAAAGAAAATTACAGATATTCTTCAGGTGTCATAAAACATGAAAACACATTGCTGCTATGAATTCAGACCCTGGTCCGTGCTCTAGTTTGAGCTAATGGAGAACTTTCAAATTCTGATAGCGGATAACCAAGCATTACGCACAAGACTATTTTCTGACCATACATATATACACTAGTTTAACTACCAATTTAATCCAGCAGTAAGATTTCTCCCGGCAAAAGTAAGCTGCTATACTTACGTTGTCAACAGACTTCAGGCGAAGTCCAATTTTTCCGTCTTGATCTTTACACAAAATCGTTTCACGGATGCCCTGCTTAATTTCTGCTCGGCGAACTCCAATATCATTTCCAGTCACTGGAGCTACCATATAATTAGCAGGAGGTCGTGATACCAGTTGCTGATTAAAACAAAACAGCCAGACAACTTTACATTAAGTGATTAAAAATAATTAAATCAAAACACCAGCTCTTTTCCTCCTCCCTCCAATATAGAAACACACTGCTTAGTTTAGAAGTGGAAAAAAAAAATGACTTGTTCTTAAAAAGTAGTATTAGTCAGTTAACTGTAGTACTTAGGACAAATAATAGTCCACTATGTAGAATGCGAGATAAACACTTAGTCTTTATACTTGTCGTTTCTGAAACATCATTGACTGGTACCTACACCTTGTGGCTGAGCAACTGGCAAGTTTCTCTGCACCTCTTCTTCATTGAGGCTCAGACCCATATACTGAGAAAGTTCTGGATATAATCTGGGGTACAAGCCTATGTGAGGAGAAACATGAAATTAATATACTTGTCAATTTAACAGAGCAGCATACTATTCACATGTATATTAACTGAGATCTTGTGATATCGTAACATATTTTATTTGAGAATTACAATGGAAGACAGAAGAGAACAGTGCAAGAGGTATTCATGGAACCAACAGGCATCTGTCTTGAAAAGTTCTCCCCAGAAAAGTCACACACAGAGTAAAGAAGTTGAATACAATGTTCTTCATGAGCAAGTTGCTGCCCTTCTCTCATAGTTCCAAGTGGAAGTATTTTTAGTCATGCTGCTCATACCAACAGGAAAAGAACTATGGCCCTTGATGTACCCAGCAGTACAACCCTCTTCTGAGAGGAGCAAGTGGCAGGGAATGGGGGAAAAAAGGAAGTTGCACAGATTTGTCAGATCTTGAGTCAAACTACTCCAGAAATAAGCTTGATGCTGGTCCTGATGTTCCACAGATGGTTAAACGGTGCTATTTGACAAGCAGCAGTTACAAAAACTCTTAGAAATCCACCTGCCCTTCAGACAAGAGTGGTGATAGAAAAGGCTTCTAGGAGAGCAAAATGCTACAAGAGGCAGCTATGAAAGCAAGCAGGCTCATCGATACACATCAATTAGGTTTCCAGTGTTTATTTATGGGCACACGTACAACTACTTTAAGAATCCACATGTGACCAGGAACTGACAACTACCTTTCCTGTGAAAGAACTCAAAGGCCATAACAAGGTATTCTTATCTAACCAAGATACTTTTGACAATTGAAAGTATTTAGGGACGAGTTCACAATCTGTTTCACACAAGAAAGAACAATTATTTCAAAACTGGCTTAGTGATACCAATCAGCAAGCCTTTAATGACTTTTTTTTTTCCTGTGGCTGCCTTCTGCTTGCTTTTCAAGCCCTTATAAATGAAAGCTGTACATGATTTTGGCAACACCTTATTTTTCTCTTTTGTTCTTCATGAAAAGATAACACTGCAGAATGCATCTTGCCGGCTGTATTACATTCCAGTTCAAAGTAAGAGAGAGTACTCCGAACAGCACAAAACATCCAGCACCTCTCGGTAATGATAACCTACATTCTCCTGCCTCCAATAGGACTGAGGGAGTCCCTGTGGGTTTGGCGTGTCCTAGAAATTATCAATATGCCCCAACAGAATGGTGATCTAATAAGTTCCTTGCAGGGATGGTTGTCTACATCACAAGATGTAGGTAAAACAGGTTGCCCAAGGAGGCTGTGGATGCTCCGTTCCTGGAGGCATTCAAGGTCAGGCTGGATGTAGCTCTGGGCAGCCTGGTCTAGTGGTTGGCTATCCTGCACACAGCAGGGGGGTTGAAACCCAGGCCATTCTATGATTTTTCAGCCATACACAACATCTGAGGAATTTGCAGGCAAGCTGATGTCAAAATACATCATTTGCTCAGCAATATGAAAGGCACAAAAGTTGCAGAACTCCAGGGAGCAGAAAGAACGCTACTAAAAAGGGACCAATGAAGCAAATCTTCATCTGATCTGATGACACTAGCTCAGGTAAGATCTTCAGTTCTTTCTGGTCTGATTCACCTTCCCAGATCTAAGGTGGGTCTCTGATGAGCTAAACAAATTCCAGCCTTAAAATTACTTTGGTCACGCCAGCTCCAAGAGCACAACTGGAGACAAAGGTACATCCACCAAGCCTTAGTATCTTCTCTATCAGCACCCTTGACTGCTGTTCCAGCACTGCAGCTGGTCATGCTAGTTACAGATTTTCAGGCATATCTGTGCATCTTTGTGGGTGCACATGAGCATGAGGATAAAAAGGCAAAATGAAACAGACATCTTTAGGTCCATCGCATTTTCCAACATACGTTTTTACCCCAAAAGCTGGAGAAAGCATGATATCATTGAAGTTCCATTTTCCTGGGCACTTCTCTATTAACAGATTCGTGCTTGCTCATTTCCAAGCAAGTTCTTATGTTCCAAAGGGAAGATGTTCAGATTCATGCTGCTGTCTGATGTTTACAAACACACATGATAAGTATATGCAAGCGGCTGAGGTGAGAGTTAAGGAGAGCTTGAAGGGTACCAACAACATTAGCATACTATGCAGTACATGACCTTACCTCCATCGTGAGGGATAGGAGCAGAAGCTTCAGACAAGATTGCTGGATTAGCTGGATTTGAAGAGAAGGCAGTCTGAGCCTAAAAGGAAGGAAATTTGCACATGTTATCATAGATCTTTCTTGTATAAGAGATCTCTGTTACACAGCCTGTGGACTAAGTATTTTTTAATATGCTAATTACCATTTATCTTCAAGCACTGAAGTCACTCATTTTCTTTTGAAGTATTTAACACAAAACGTAGCAGAGTTATCATACCACTTCAACAAGAACTCATACCTTCCACAGAGACAGAGCTACACTAATAACACAGGAAGGCTTCACCATCAGCCTTAGTTTCCAATCTTGTCATTAAGCAAGTTAAAAAGTCTGTGATCTTCAAAAAAAAATGCATTAAGCTTGGCTGACAAAGCTTGAAACAAAGTTTAAAAGCACATCCAGTACTGTATGAAAGCACAGTAGTTTTCTCAGGTAGATACCAGCAGTTCTACCTTTTCACCAGTTAGAAGTATTTTCATGGGTTCTGCCATAACCACTTGCAGGTTGCAAGTGAAGTTCCATACAATTCAGAGCTACTACTTCAATACCTTCTGAAAGGCAGGTAGTTTCCAAAAATATTTTTCTTACCAGAGTTCCCAACTACACAACTTTACACAAATGTGCTAAGCTTAGCTTCCATATTGCTTACTGGCTGACAAATAGAAGAGACTCTTTTAAAGTAAGCCCATTCCCTTTCTTCTAACAGTATCTGAACTGCTTCTTTCTTAGCCTTGAGCATCCGCGAAGAGTCAAAAGAAATTACCTTACACAGACCTATTACTATGCAGGACAGAAACAGCCACCTTAACATTGCTACTGGTAAAAGTTGTAAAAGATGTTAAAAGTTAAAGGTGTGGTTAAGTTTCAGAACAACAAAATACAATGCCAAACAGGACACATAAATCACCAAATGCAACACGATGACTGAATTACTGAATGTTTTTTAAGGAAATAATGTTTAAAAATAGAAGATTTCACAGTCCTATTTTCTCCAGGAAGTCACATTTAAGAAGTTTCAGAGCAAAAGTGACTTTTTATTTACCAATATCAAAAGTACTCAGAAGAAAAGCCTCCAACTCAAACACTGCACAGTAAGAACAGGTTTTTGTTTTGTTTTTTTTTTTTTTAGAATTCCCCCCAGCCAGTTTTCATTCGAATCATACTGATTTGCTGAGGACACAGTGCATCTTTCAGTACTCAGCACAGAGATAACCTACTTCCATTACCTCACTGGTCACAAAAGTTAAGTAGTAAAGAGCTTTTTAGTTATAGTATATAAGCACTGGCAGCTGGTCATTAAAAGGCTGAAGGAGCATGTAATCAGCTCCACGCAGGGTTGGGTTTTGTTTTTAAACCAAAGTTCGCTGTGACCTCACTGTATCTTCACCTCAGAATAATACAGGGCATGTGGGGTTGAACAAAGAAATCCCAACACGGTGCCTACAGTTCCAAAGTCCTTCCCCACACACAGAAACGCAGGTGAGACTGAGAGACTTTACCTTTTATTCTTTTCAGAGACTGTAAAATCAGAAATCTAGTAAAGTCCTCTCCTCCCTTTCTTAAATATCAACAGGACCATTACTGTTACCAAAACCACCTTTATGAAAGCCTGCCATACCTGAATAACTTTGTCCACCTTCAGATCTTCCAAGGAAGGATAGAGAGACATGTTGATGCAGTCTCACTGGGTTGGAGAAAGACAAAGAAAAGGTTAGCCATCAGGTATTTGCCTAGCATTACAGCTTAAAACAGAAATGAAAGAGAATGTAGACACTACATAAGCAAGTTGGGACCTGCAAATCTTAGCACTACAGATACAAAGCACTGAAGACAAATTTCATTAAGATTAACCATTTAATCTACTATCACTAATAGCCTGTGTATAATAGGCTTTGCTTACTCTACTTAGTGCTGTTAAAGTTTAAGGCGCAGCTCTGAAAAAGCCTGCACAGAGAACAGCTTCACAGGAAGTATTGCAACAATGATGAGGATTAAGATGGAAGCCTAATTATGTTCCACCTTCCAAGTAGGACAGTAATTCACGTACAACTGAGGAAAACAGTTCAGAAGTTTCACACTATCTAAAGGCTTTCATCATTTCTAATGCTCCCACCAAGAAGTCACTCAAGAGAACTGGCTTCCTATGTCCATTTGTACCATACAAAATGCAACAAAGAGAAGCAACAGACCACAAACCAGCCAGACCTAGACAGTGGTGGGTTTCGAAATCCACAGACTTCAGCCTGCCTCCCTCATGTGATGAGGAGAGAGCCCTGTGACAACATAACAGGAAGCAATGAAATAAAAACACTTCATGTGATCCTGGAAGGCACGCACTTCTGCCAGATCTGAGCCACAGAGGCTTTAGAAAATTCCACTTTTGAGAGATCCTTTGGTCAAATTCTCACTAAGGTCAACTGAACTTCGCAAAAGAATAGTTGAGACATTTCACCCCAGAATAAGTGAACGTTTTAACTGAGAAAAGGACAGAAACAGAGCATAAGAACATAATAAAGATTTGAAAGTTAACTGCATTAATGTTTCTTTGTGCCACGTCTTAACAGAGGCACTATGAAAAGATCCTGGTTGGGAGATTAATTCTCTCATCCAAAGGTAAGGTTAGAGGTCCTAATTTGTGCAAGACTGAAAGTGACCACTACATAAATCCTTGAGCTGCTGCTTCTTTACATGCAGATATTAAGTTGATTAAAAAAAAAAAAAAGAGCTGATGCTTAATGTCATGCTGCAGTAACACAATAGATGTCTCTTCACATAACATTAATGTCATCAACAGCTTTTCTACTTGTTCAGCAGAGCGCCCAGCAGCTCAAGTATCATGTCACACCACAATTAACATTTCCAAAGGGAGCCCAAAGTGTGACAAAGATCTAAACTGCCCCAACAGAACTAGCCACGCGATCATAATTATTTGCTACTGATATTTTCTTGTCAGGTCATTGCAAGCAAACAAAATATAACTGAGACCCGGAAACATTAAAAATTAAACTGATACATTTAACACCAGTTTAAAATTTCATTTTAAGGCAGCACTGACCTGAATGCCATCAGGGCAAATGCTTTTGCTCAATCAAAATGGATAACGGCAAACGCAAGCCAAAGCCTAGCAAAGTGCCTGCTCAGGTAAGCAGTCCCTCGTTCTGCTGCTAAAAGCACAGAATGACTTAGATTGGAAGGGATATTAAAGATCATCCAGTTCCATCCCCCTGCGGTGGGCAGGGCTGCCCTCACCAGACAAGGCTGTTCAGGGCCCCACCCACCTGGTCTTCAGTGCCTCCAGGGATGGGGCACCACAGCTTCTCTGGGCAGATGTGCCAACGCCTCACTGCCCTCTGAGAGAAAAGTTTCATTCCTAACATCAAACTTAAATCTCCCCTCTTTCATTTTAGAATTACATCCCCAGTGAAGCTACACAGAGCATCATATTCACAGCAGCACAGACGGCACCCAGGCAGAGCCCATCGTTGCATCTGCTGGGTCTCTGGTTCTGGTGACCATTCCATGGCATCCCTCTTCCATCTGGGCCATTTCCCCACACTCCGCTATCACTAAACGATTGGCTCCCCAGTCACCACAGAAACCCCTCCAGCAGCTTACCCTGCCACTTCACCCACCACTCAGGCCACCTCCCTTCCCGGCTGGAAGCTTGCAAACCCGAGGGTGTGTCACAGCTCCCAAAGAGTTGCCCTGCCAGCTTCCTTCTCAAAATCTCACTGGATGCTATTTTTGGTTTTCCAATAAATAACTGGAATAACGGTCACCACTAACTGCATTCTCGTCTCCTTACATACCAGTTTCGTTGCTTGTACAAAAAACGGAGCGTTTTCAATTTCCACAGACAGTTCCAACACTTAAGTATGTTACTAATGAGACGTTAGGCACATGAGATGCCCCGAAGTACCGTATTTAGTTCAAAACACAATCATTTAGCAGCTACCATCATCGTAAGGAATCACCAGGAAACTCAGGAAGAATCTATCCGTGACTCACAGCGAAAACAAGCCTGAACACAAAGCCTGGGCAGCTGCTGGAATGGCTTCAGACAGGGGCTGGGGAGCGGTTACCACACAGCGGGGGCTGCTCACCTCCTGTCCTCCCTCAGGAGCCTACACTGGCAGCAGAACCATTTTCCGGTTGTTTACAGGTCCCTACATCACATGAAGAATGCATATAGTAACCTGAGGCTTCCACGAAAAGCACAAAAGCAAGAGGGAAAGAAAGCCAAATATCCTCAGGCCAGAAGGTCCTTCAGCAGGCTGCCTGGCCAAGCAGATCCTATTGACCAAGGGCAGCGCCCAACCAACAGGCAGGCAGCACCCGTGACACCCTCAGGCTCTGTGCAGGAGTCCCATAGATGGGAGCAGTCTGGTGACATGCAGGTTTGGCTGGAGAACAACGGGCAGCCCAACACGTTTGTTGGGTTGGAAACCACGAACACAGAGATCTAGCTGTCCTCTGATCTGTAGCTGCCACTGTCTCTGAAAGTGGCAGCAGACAGTACTAGGAGCTGAAGTGGGGTGAGTAAAGGTAATTTGTGCCTGCGGCTCATGCAGAGATTACAGCAAGCCACAAAACCAGCGCTAGAGTAACAACTTTGGCTTTCAGAACAGCTCAAAAGCTGTGAGGTAAAGTTTCCTCTCCAAACTTAGGAGTGACTTCCCGAAGGTCAGGTTGAGACAGCAGGAAGGCAGCAGCTGTTTTGCAAGCTGTGACCTCCACTAATCATCCGGTGTTTTCCTGCTCATAGCACCTCATTGGCCTCCTTACAGAGGAGGGCTCGGGAAGGTGCTGCCTCCATTTCAGACCTGAGGAAGGGCTCACTTGCCCACAAAGGCACAACGCATCCGTTCCACCTCCGGATCCAAACAGAAGGCGGTACAAACGCCCAACCCCCTGGCAGAGGCACAAGGGTGCTGACTGGGAAGCAAGCCCTTACGCAAGGGACCCGCAGTCTGAACGGGAAGGAGCAGCCCCCGAAAACCCCGAACCCAAGGCATAGGACGGATGGCAACGCGCACAGCGTTCGTGTTCCGTCACGGCGGCTGGAGGAGCCCTCAGGAAGGGGCTCCCATCAGCAGACACGCCGCAGCCCCACGAAATGGCTGCTCGGGGCGCCGCAGGAGCGGCGGACACACACCGTTTCCACCAGCGGAACGAAGAAACCGTTCCTCCGCCGACAAGGGCGGCCCGCCCCGCAGCTTCTCCTCCCGCCGGGGCCCCCTGTCCGTCCCACCGCGGTCTCTCCACACTCCCCCCGCCCCGCCGTGCCGTGCCGTGCCGTGCCCAGCACCGCGCTCACCGCTCCCCACCCCCTCCTCACACCCCCCCCCCCCAGGCCCACAAAGGGGAGCGGGAGACCGTCGAAAAGGAAAGAGCTCCCCTCATACCTCCGGCCCGGCCGTTGAGGAAAGGATCAGCACACAGAAGAACGACTGCGGCTCGCACAACTCCCGGCGGCGCTGCTGTGAGGGGAGCGGGGGCGGCGGCGGAGCTCGCCAGGCTCTGCGCATGCTCCGAGGGCGGGGGCGCTGCCGTCCAGGGAGGCGGAACCGCCGGGGCCGGGGTCTGAGGGGTTTCGCTCGTGGCGGTGGAAGGCAGAGGCAGTGCCGTGCGGAGTGAGGGGAGCGCTGGGCTGGGGTTGGCCTCCCTCCCTGAGGGGGGGGGGGATCCAGTCCGCAGCAAGGCATGCGCGCCTCGCTCCTGACCATTTTCCTTTTTATTTATTTATTTTTTCTTTTAACAAAGTTCATTTGCTCCGTTGTGTCAGTTACTGGTTGTTCTGTGCTGTTTCTTTTCTAATTTCGGTTTCTGTTTTCCTTTGTCTTGCATTCGTTGCGGAGCCTTATCCGATCAGGCTCGGCACAGGACTTTACCTAGCAGTGCCTCCTGGAAGAGGAGCACATCTAGAGAAACACCCTCAGAGAAATCATGACATGGAGTATACCCATGGCAGAGAGGTTCGGTATGAGTTAGGAAGGTTTTTGTACTTAATTACCATAATCCACACTTATTCTCTGTATTTATAGCATTGACCTCTCTACCACAATGTTCAATCTTGAAAAATACTTCCATTCAAGGTGATTCCCTTCCTTCTGGCTGTTTCACCATTTGAACTACCCACACACTTACAATTACACTAAAGAGAGATTTTTGTTGTGGGTTTTCCTCATACCTTTCTCATGAGGGGAGCAGAAGGCAGCACTGATCTCTACTCTCTGGTGACAGTGACAGGACCTGAAGGAACAGCATGGACCTGCACCAGGGGAGGGTCAGGTGGGGGTTAGGAAAAGGTTCTTCACCAGAGAGCAGTGAGTATGGAACTGGCTCCCCAGGGCAATGGGCACAACCTCGAGCTGCTGGAGTTCAAGAAGTGTTTAGACAATGCTCTCAGACATAGGTTTTGTGTTTTGGTTGGTGTTGCGTAGAGCCAGGAGTTGAGCTCGATGATCCATGTGGATCCCTTCCAACTCAAGATATTCTGTGATTCTATGGTAAGTTTCTTGATTTTCTCCAGTTGTCAGCATCTTCAGCAGCAAAGTAGCAGCCACTGCAACAGTGCTTAGTGCAGAGGTGCAGCCACTCTCCAGCTGCTCTTTCTAAATCCAACTATCATCCAGGCCTGCTGCCTTCTTTTGTGGACATCTGAACCACTGGCTACTGAGTCATGCAACTACGGGTCACTAAACAGTTACGAAGTGCAATTTGGGGCTTGAGGTATACATTCTCAAAAATCCTGTGCTGGTGCCTTCTGGGTAGGGAAGAAGTTCTGGTTTAATAATGACAAATGATTACTGCTTTTGTAGAGCTTAATTTTCTGTGTAGCCAAAAGTGAATTTTCACAGAAGTGCAGTGAAAGATTTACAATACTTACACCTCAGAAGGGGACGTGGTGTTTTGTCCTGCAATGAGCCCCTTGCAGTGAAGCCCCATGCTCACTCTGGAGCATGGAGACCATGGTAGTGCCTTTCTAGCATGGGGATAGCAGTTCTGCTGGTCATTGGTCTGACAATAGAAAGGCAACATTTTCTTTTGTTTTGGCATCAAATGCCCTTGTCTTTGCAGAGACACTATTCTTACCTCCAGAGAGGGAGCTTGTTACTTGCTGTTTTCTGCATTACTTCATCCCCTGTCATATTTTGAGACTACTATCAAGGTGGTAGCATTTTTCAGACTGCAGTGGATGAACATTCATTCTTTATGGTGACGCCTAGCCAAGACATTCAGCTCTGTATAGTCTGTTGTTTGTTCAGCATGCTTTTTGTGCACTATCAAAAGTCCAAGTTACAGGCAGTAGCTCCAGTAATAAAAATTAATCTCATCACCTTCATCTCCAAGCACCAACTTCACTAACGATTTTGAAGAACATTATGAGGATGTGGCCATGCTTAAGAACAGGTTTTAGACAATCTCCCTTTCCAAGACTGCCACTGAGACTGAGGAGCCTAAAGGAGTCAGAGGTAAAAGGCCCAAGCTGCTCTTGATTAGTTAGGATTCCAAGACTATATCTATTGTTTGAGAGCAGTGGAAAAAATAGGGGAAGTTATCATATGTTTGTTGAAATTAAAACACCCAAGGACAATAGCATGGTAATGTTATGTTGTCAATATACCATTTCTTTTCTGGTTTTTTTTCTGTTGTTTTTTTTTTTCCCAGTCGTGTGCCAACTTTTAAAGAATAACAGAAGCCACCTACTGATTGGTATCAGTCTCTGCAGCTGCAAAAATCTTACTAAAATAATGCGAAGTAGTTACCTCAAAATTCATATTTTTCCTTTGAAGCTGGGAACAAACAGCACTTTTGTTTGCTAGGAAATTCTCCACCCATTCAACAATGAAACATGACAGATGATCACTGAAAGCATGTACAAGTTGTGCAGGCAGCACCCTGTCATTACTGGAAGGGGAATAATTGCTCTGGAGTGGTTCTGTTCCTGGGATAGTTGTGAGAGTATTAACTGGCCCTGCTCCAAGCTGGGTGCAATGAGCAAGGAGTATCCTGACGTGTTGTTTGTACTTCTTGAACAAACCAGCACCAAACCAACATATGTAACTGCTGCGTCACACTGGGCTGTACCAATTCACCTCTAGACTTCTTAAAGAAGAATTTCTGTGTAGAGAAACAAGAATGTCGCCATAAATGTATGTTCTTTGTAGGAGAAATTACACCACGGGAACTTCACCAAGTTTAAGTGCTTAACATTAGAAGCTGCAGGAATTAGAGCTGCCGGGGCTGCTTTGTTTCTGACTCCTAAGCCACCTTCAGTGGAAGGCATGACATATCATCCCCGTTGTCCCCCACCATCTCGCAGCTGGATAGTGCTCGGGGAGTGTATGATTTTCCACTGCTCAGTCTGCAGTTTCATGCCTGATTTCCTGCCTGCTATTCAGACTGCTGTAAAGATGGAAATGCTAATGTTGTCACAGTCTTTTCTAAGTAACCCTCCAGTGTCTGAGTGCTGTGCAAACAATTACCGATTTATTTTCTGTCCTAACTCCCAAGGTATGGGCAGAGAGTCAAGGCACTTCACTCTAGCGTGCTCACAGTGCATTATAATGAGCCTCCAGTTCTATAAACTTTTATTTCATGTACTGAGGATTGTTTATTAAATGGATACCTTCCTGCACTCACTCTGGGCTGCCTGTGCCCAACACTTCTCCAAATGGCCTTCAGGGCTTCCTGCGGCGCAGCTGGAGAGTGAGGAAAACACAGCAGCTGCTTGTGAAGAGCCTGGCAGGAGGACTTGTTTATCACCTCTGTGAGAGCAAGGAGCAACACTCACACCATGGCAGGAGTCTGGAGACATCCCTCTCTGCTCATGACCCTTCCTTCCTGCTCGTTAGACACCTCTCTGCCCCCACAGCAGGCAGAGCAGTGGTCGCGTGGGCCGCAGTCTCCTTAATGGGTGACCCTGAGTCCAGGAGGAGGCGGGAAGGTGCCCTGTGGTAGCAGTGGATGTAGGCCTCAGGTGGGACGGTCTGTGCTTTTCCTGCACCCACGCCACCGATAGGAGTTTGGTGGAAGGGGTTGAAACAAACCACACAGCTCTTCTCTGACATCTTTGTTTCCGTGTTTTTTGTTTTAGTGTTCTAAGCACAAGGAGCAGAGGCCAGGCATAGCAGAAATAAGGCATATATTTGACAATTTAACTGTTAGCGCTGCTTGCTCAGGAATTCAATGCTTTTATTCCTTTTTCTCAGTGTCTTTAACTGAACGTGTTGTACATTCACATCAGAGACTGTGTAGCTCAGACAGGGGCCCTGAACTCCAAGTTAGGCACCTCTGCTGAAATTCTGTGTTCTTGATGAAGCGTGACGCCAGACTGGAGGACTACAGACACGTCTGTCTGCCCTTCAAGTATGCAGACAACATAGCCTGGTGGGCCGTACCTCAGTGTTCTGCCTTTGCTTGGTCACAGAGAAACACTGGAGCTAGCCAAAAATGTAAGCACAGCCAGAATTTAGATAGGTTTGAGTGCTGCCACCCAAGAAGTGCCACTGCAGTGACAAGGTAAACCTCGCCATAGGGAGCACACCGAGCCTGCTAATGCAGAGCAGGAGTGCTGGTGGCATAAGGAAGCAGGAGCACAACTGCCTGGATGAGAGTCTGGCATTTTGTCTTAAATCAGGCTGAGCATAAATCTGACCAGACACCAGCCTTCGAGGTGGAGTGATTGAGATGAAGTCAGCTGCTCTTCTTTTGTTGTGGGAATGGTGACCGCAGGTGAAGGAGGCAAAGAAGAGCTGACACCAACAGCGATTCTGACTCCTTTGGCAAGGTTCACCTGTCACAGCTGGAAGTCTTTGCTCCCCCTGGGCTAACCTGACAGTTTTGGAGGAGACAGCCCTGGGAACAGGAATTGCCCTTAGTGGCCGGATGCACACTGCGCATGTGTCTCATCTGAGAGAATGCTGCACTGGCAGCACAGTGCCCTTGCTTTTCTGGGGAGCTGTCTCCACACTGACTCAGCAAGTCACATGCTTTCTGCAGCATGAGTTTTTTTTGGAAGTCCGCCACCGTATGTCTGACTGCACACAACCTGCTTAACTTACACGATTTGAGTCTTGTAAGAGCCATGTGGCTTCTGGAGCAATCCTGTTTATTAATTTGTTGGGAGAAGCAATAATCAGTTCCCACTTGTAAACTTTCCAGCTGTTTCACTGTTCCTGTCTTTTACCTTATGTTTTCTCTTAACCTCCTATTTTCTGTAACATCGACCTGTCATCCATCATCTATCACTTTTTTCGTCCTGCATTACCATGTTCCTTTTGTGTATTTCTTTTTCTGTTATGGTTTAAGTCTTTCCACTTGCAAAGTAAAGCCATAATAGTTAGATCTTTGTTTTTAGCTTATATAAGTTAAGTGTATGTATAAAAACATACAGGCAGAGCTGAGTAAAATACAGTATTACAGCAATTCTGGTAGAGGAAAATCAAATTACATATTAAATTTTAGCAAAGATCGATAGTTTTTTTCAAATTAGCCATCTGCATTCCATTGCAACTAAATTTTCTCAGTCCAGAAGGCTGATTCACATGTAAAGCTAGTGGGTTGTGGTTTAGACAACTTGTTTATGTTGTTCCATATTAATCTCTTTTTAATCTCATCTGGATGGTTGAGCAGCCTCACACTTTCAAGATGCTTTTATATTATGTCTGTTATAGCAACTTCTTCCTTTTCCTTTCTTCTGCACAATGAAGACATTGTTCACTGCCAATGCTTCTTTTAGACAAGCAAAATAACAAAACAGAAACTTGCATATAGATACAAATATGATCACTGTGAGAAATATATCACAGAAAATGATTCCAGCTATGACTGGCAGATTTCTATGGCTATATACAAATAAACTCACCGCTGAATCACTCTATCATGTCCTCCAACAAATACTGTAAAATAGAGAGTAGCACGTGGAGATGGGAAAAATATAATTTTCAAGCAATTCCAATATGAGAAGGACACCTGCATTTTTCCTTGGATGAGAAAAATGTGGATCAGTCACAGAGTACCCCACATTCAGTCTCCCCATTTCTTAAACTGATGGAATACTTCACCAATGCCAGAAAGGCTGTGAGAGCCACCATCAAGGGCAACTCATAGATGACTTCCAAGTATAAATTTCCTCCTGGCCTGTCTCCCTTCAGATCAGCAGCTACGGCCCATAGGAAGGGTCCTCACTTTGACCACAGGTCCCATGCTGGCTCCCAACTCTTAAAGAGCAACCTGCCAGTAAGGATGACCCTTTAATTTCCTTCCTTACTGCAGCAATGGAGGATACCACTGCACAGACTGATTGCTTCAGGAGCAAAACAAGCATGCAGCCAACCTCTCAGCAACCTGATGTGTGGTTTGCTTAAGTGGCACAAGCCTGAGATGCAGGACCAGACACATACCCAGAGGGATACCAGCACTTGTACAGAAAAGATGAAAATTGCTGTAATGGTTCTGAAGATGCCATCCTTCTCACAGACAACACTATTTTTCACTGTTTTCTTATGTGCCTGCCCACTGCTTTACAAAACTGGCCAGCTAGTCTCTGCCTTCTTCTACTGCATTGCCCAAGCACTGCAGCTGCCTTCCAGCCTATTAAAGCTAGAAACAAATATATTTCATTGAGATATCTGTCTTTGAGGGGATGGGGGAACAGCAAAACTATCCTCCTGTCTTACTGTCCTTCAGTCTCCATTCAAAGTGTCTGCTAAACCAACAGCCAGCGTATCTGTTGGTGAATGGTTTGGGCACTTTCCTGTTGGTGGATGAGCCTATCTGCTTGTTTGGAGACTTTGTGTTGATTTGCAAAGAGAATTTGCCTCTGGTGAGGCAGAATTGGATTTCACAAAGAGCATCATGTTTTGTGTTGGTTTTTTTTTTCTGTTTGAGATGAATGTAAACCTTGGCAATACAGGACAACATCTAGTCTGTTCAGCTGATGAACATTCAGTCCATTTAGCCAATGAGCAATGTGAAAGTGGAAAAAGTATGTATATGTAAGGATAGACATCAGGTCTTCAGCACAGGTTGACTCTAGAGATCCACTCCTGTTATTTCACTCTACTTGCTTTTTCTGACATGATATTGGATGGCTAAGGATCTCTCAACATTCCAGTCTTGATGACTCGGGACGTAAAAGCAAGTTGTGAATTTGATGGAGTAAGGAACATGAAGAGCTACACTTCAGAGCTGGATAACTCAGGAAAGTGAATACAGACAACAAGCTGTGGGAGAGCAAGCAGTAAGCCACAATGATATGTGGGAGATAGGAAAGCTGTGCACTTGTTTATTTTTTGTTTGTTAAAAAAAAATAAAAGAGGAAGAAAAAAAAAGAGAACAGAAGTGGAGAAAAACAGGACGGAAGTGCTGTTACATTCGTTGCTCCATCTGCTGGGCCAGTCCAGAATAGCTTGTCATGTTCTTCAAAACAGTTGCACTGTAGTCGTTTTCTACTAGCTTGTTATCCAACTACAATTCTCCAAATATATGTATATATTTTTTGCATTGGTATCATTTTTTTTTTTGTAATTGCATCTGAGCTTTGATTTCTCCCTGTTTAGTGTTTTGATAACAAATGGTACAAAGAAACTGACCAGCTGGGGAAAAAAAAAGATAGCTCTAGGAAGATGCTGCACTGCTTGAATAGTAGTAAGCCCTGTAGTAAAAAGTAGTAGCTGAATTGACATTGCCAAAGAAAATTCCAGAGGGAAAATGAAGTGATATGGTGTAAGCAATCATTCTTATCATTATTTGATATATGAGCACATTCAGAGGATGCTCTGAGATGTACACATTAACTTATTCAGTAAAGGAAACATCCATCCATATTGCTATTGAAATGTTTGGGGCAATTGTCCTTAAACAGGATGAAAATTGCTTGGTTTCCACACCTGTCCAACTTTATAATCTATCCTAATGCAAATAGAATACATTGTACATGCATAGTTCTTCATAATGAAAGAAATGACAGGTTCAAAGGTATTACAAAGGTATCCTATTACAAAAGAATTGTACCTCTTTTCAGACAATCCACAGCAGGGGAGAGAAGTAAAGGAAATCTGAGCACAGCACTTCTCTGGAGTGAGATGACTCACTAATTTTGCAGAAGGCAGATTGCAGTGTATGCAAAATCTGCCCTTTGAACAACCATGATGATTAAAATAGAATTCACAGAATCACAGAATCACAGAATGGCCTGGGTTGGAAGGGACCTCAAGGATCATGAATCTCCAACCCCCCCTGCCAGGCAGGGCCACCAACCTCCCCATTTACTAGACCAGGTTGCCCAGGGCCCCATCCAACCTGGCCTTGAACACCTCCAGGGACGGGGCATCCACAACCTCTCTGGGCAGCCCGTTCCAGCACCTCACCATTCTCCTGGGAAAGAACTTCCCCCTAACATCCAACCTAAATCTTCCCTCTTTCAACTTAAAACTGTTCCCCCTTGTCCTGCTGTTAAAATTGTTAGAATTGTAGTATTATATTCTAATATCATGAAATTACTGTAGATTATTTAGATTATTAAAATCCTGAACTGCTCGGCATTATTTCCTATGGCATATTTAATGTTATTTTCATGGAATCATAGAATGGTTTGGGTTGGAAGGGACCTTTAAGATCACCTAGTTCCAACCCCCTGCTATAGGCAGGGACACCTCCCTCTAGACCAGGTTGCTCACAGCTCCATCCAGCCTGGCCTTGAGTGCTTCCAGAGAGGGGGCATCCACAGCCTCTCTAGGCAACCTGCTCCAGTGTCTCACCATCCTCACAGTAAAGAATTTCTTCCTAATATCTAGTCTAAATCTACCCTCTTCCCGTTTAAAATTTCAATTCTTTTTGATGCTGTATTCTTATTTAGGTCTACAAGACTTCCACCATTTCCATCAGCATACGGTCCAGGCTGGGATCTGCTGGATTTACTTCTGCGATTACCGTCTCTTTGAGGAAGATACTATATTTCTGGCATGATCCACTGATAACAGCAAGTAGTTTATGCTCTTACAACAGAGCTCTAAAATGGTGGAGAAAGATGGGATCAAGAAGTGTCATAATTCCATTTCCTAATATTGAGTTTTCCTCAAGGGGAAGAACAGAAAATCTGCAGTGCAATGGAGATGAGGCTTAAAACTTAGTGGCTTGGTTGCCATTAAGGCTCCCTGCAGGGGCAGTTCTTTGTCTAAGTACATCCAGGAACCAGCATTGGTCTCTAGAAAATTGCAGTGAGGTCAGGCTGGGTGATTGCATGCCACAGTGGGAGATCAGGGCTAGCTCTTGTTAGCAGATGTGGCAGCCAGTGTTGTCCCACCTGTGCGTGGAACATCACTGATGCTTTCCAAAGTGTGAGTCAAAGGGTTGTGGAAGAGGGGCTGATGATTTAAACCAGTTTCTAGGCATATGATAGTAGTGTCAGGTCAACACTGATGCTGGATAGACTCTCCTCTCATTGTAGGATCTATGTGATGACAGCTGGCAGTCCTCTCTAAAAAGAGCTGCTACAAATGGCTGGAGAACAGTAAAGCCTTGATTCTGTTGAAGTCAACAGCAAAATTCCCATTTACCCTGAGTAAGCTAGATTTACACTTTGGCCTTGGGGATCTTCAATGATGTTATCCATCATGTCAGTGCAGGCAGTGCTGCCGACAGAACATCCCTGCCATGAGCCAATCTAAATCTCTCTTGGCCAAAAATAGCACTCAAACAATCTATAATTATATTTAAATGCAAATACAAACACGTAGGCACATGGAATGAATGCCAGTTTTGTTTTATAGAAATAGGAAACACTGACTAGCAAAGTTCAGTGCCTGCTCTAGAACACAGCACACAAGTGCCAATCGAAGAGGTTTACCAGTAGGTGGTGATATTTATTTATTAGTAATTTTCTAGCGTTGCAAGCAGCCGTAGTCAGGGACTTCTAAACAACTCGTTTATGCTTTCCTTTCGTATTGTTGCAGCTTTCTGAAGTAATTCTATGTTTCAGAAGCATTTCCTAGCTGTGATGGCACCTCCAGGCTGCACTGTGTCAGCCCGCACTGCTCTGCCAACCACTACTGTGCTGCACTGTTGCATTTTGTGCAGTTTCTTTATTTTCTATCTGCTGGTGAAAACTATTAACCCAGATCTCACAACACACTCAAGGAAAATGAAGTCAATTGTTTTTTTAACAGGGTGTACCTCTTACTGACTTCCACTGAATAAAGAGGCTTTGGTTCACTGTGCACAGTGCTGCTATTTACAGGCAACTGCACTCAGCAGCCTTCTGTAACTCAGTCACACCCTTCTGTGCTCCAGCGCCACTGAGTTATGAAGCCATCAGCAACTCTGGAAAAAAAAAAAAACAATTAACCTTAGCTTGGCCTATCAATTATTGTCTATTTAAGTACCATCTGTGGGTCATGACTAATTGAAACCATAAAGCTGCAATGTAAGAGATGAAGCCGGTTGGGTGGATAGCGAGTTGTTTCCATGCAGCTGTATGAAGCAAGCCAGGAGGCTTTCTGAGGCTTTAGGAATCACAGCAGTTCCTCTCCAGGAGTGAATGTGAGCCTGTTTGCTTCAAGAGAGCAGCCTGGATCCATGGAGTCCGTGACCAAAAGTACTTCATAGCCTGGAACAGAGGTGACAGACAAGGGTACTCCTGGTAGCCACTGCGCACACTGGGCAGTTGTTAAAATGTTTTCCATTTTCCTTTAACTACCATCAAATGCACTGTTCAGTTTTTCCTCTGTTTGTAAAAGCTGGACAACCAAAACAGGCGTAAGCGGTGCTTTATTTGTGTTGGTGTCATTGGCCCAAGAGGGCTAGAATAGTTGTTTATCAACAGCACTGCAACATGAAGGTTTCTTAAATGGAAAAGAGGGAGCACATTTAATTTTCCTCAGGAAGAAAAAGAAAAAATGCAATTATTTAAAATAGGCTGCGAAGCAAGTCCTGTTCTCTGCCTAAACACGGTTGCACTTTTAATACTGTTACACATGAGCAAATCAAGAAAGGTTGGCAGTTTTAGAGAAATTACTTCTGTTGTGGCAGCAGGGTAATACCTGTAACTGATAGAATCATAGAATCATAGAGTAACCTGGGCTGAAAAGGTCACAATGATCATCGAGTTTCAACCCCCCTGCTATGTGCAGGGTCACCAACCACCAGACCAGGCTGCCCAGAGCCACATCCAGCCTGGCCTTGAATGCCTTCAGGGATGGGGCATCCACAACCTCCTTGGGCAACCTGTTCCAGTGTGTCACCACCCTCTGTGTGAAAAACTTCTTCCTAATATCCAATGTAAACCTTCCCTGTCTCAGTTTAAAACCATTCCCCCTTGTCCTATCACTATCCACCCTCATAAACAGCTGTCCCCTCTCCTGTTTATATACTCCCTTCAAGTACTGGAAGGCCACAGTGAGGCCTCCCCGGAGCCTTCTCTTCTCTCATCACACTGCAGCACAACTACCCAGATCATGTAGGGAAAAGGCAGTGAGATGACGTGAGGAGCCAAAGCTATCTGATGCTGGATAAACAGCACTGTGGGGTTTTAGACACAAAGCTGACAAAACTTCCTACTTTCGAGTTTAGTGGTGTTTGGAAGTAAGAAGTCTGAAGAAGACTGTCATCCATCATCTGAAGAAGAACTCTATACATGCAGTAAGAATCAGATACAAATGTAATAAAGTGACCGTACTTGTTTAGGATGACGAAATGACAGTGTGTAGTCAAAGATGATGCTCAGAACTGAAATTTCCCATAACAGAAACAAGCAGAAAATGGGGAGCATGAATTTTTTAGAGTGACTCTGTTAAAAGAAGCTATTTTCAGCTGATGGAAAAAGCTATTTTTCCTAGGAAAAAATAAGAAACACCTGTGCTTAAAATGAAATGAAGTAGGAGACCAGATCTTGAGCTGACATGTGAAAGGAGGTGGCTTTCAGATTAAGTGCGGGCAACCTTCAGTGCTGTAAAACGTTTTCTTTTCTTTAGTGTAGAAAATTAAAAATTGCCTCCAAAGTAACAGCATTTGCTTCACTGCCTACCTCGGTTTGACACAAGGGCGGTACTTCCATCTACCAGATTTGGTGCTTAATTCCTTCGGTGCAATGCTTGACTGTTTTGTCACACAGCCGTAGGGACCTCTACAAAAACAGAGAAAAGAGTGAGGCTGAAAAAGGAATGAAACCCAAGAGTTTTCCTCAGAAACGTGTCAGACCCCACTTGAGCAGTGAGACATGGCTATATGCTGCTGATCTGCCTCCTCGATGGCTGAATGCCAGGTGCTAGGGACAAACCAAAGTTGGAACATTCACTGTAAGGGAAAAAAGCTTAATCTTAAGCAGTTAAAATAGCATCACAATAGAAATAATATAGCTGTGCCCTTTTTTTCCAGTGGTCATCCAACAAATCTCATTATGGTATTTGTTCATTTCAATTAAGAAGCAGCATAGCTTCCATTAGTTTTTCCTTAATATTCTTGATGACTTCAGACAAAGCACAAGAGGACATTTCTATTTAATGACTACTACATTCATCCTGGATTATCCTTTTACCTTTTTTGAGCACCAAAAGTGCTCTCCTACTCCCCACAGCTTAGCCTTCACGGAAAACAGCAGGGAGAAGCCAGGCATATTCTCTACCAAATAGGAACACGTCCAGGAGTGCTCCTAGTGCTGACCTTTGGGCAGCTGGAATGTCCCCAGCAGTTACTTCATGCCTGGATTATTTCCAGCCCAGGGCTAGCAGACTTTTTGTTCCAGTCTCTCTTTGTTCTTTGTAGTAGGTCTCCCACTATACCCAGTCCTCTTTCCCACCCAATTCTTCTTGACTCCTTCCCTTTGCCATCTAGGTCATTTTTCTTTTGAGTTAACAAGATGTGTCTCTCATGCTGTTCTAGCCACTCTGCATTGGGTTGTACTGGAAGTGGCTTCAGGTGAGGAATATACTTCCACAGCACATGTCACAGTGGAGATCTGTTCTTGGGGATGTCCTAACTAATGGTAATATTGAAAAGCCAAGAAATTATCATAGCTAGTGTGATTCATCATTCATGGTTTATTGTATTTTGTATGCATGTACCTCGTGTTCCTGCTGAAACACATTCTGCTGCTTGCTGCTGCTCTACTAATAGCAGTGCAATTCTTGGCTTTTTACCCATGCAGATCTGTTTTTCAGGATCTTCTCCCATCTCTGCCCTAAGCCTTTTGACTGCACTTCCCCCTCTAACAAATTAGTTCATACTGCAGGTAGAATTTAGTCAACTCTTGAATGGAATGTCCCATCCTGTCATTTGGGAAGGTTCTGTTGCCAAGGTGCTGGAGACTGGAATACATATTGTGCAGACACAGAGGGTACACCTCGGTTTATAATCTTTTCAGCTCATAATGATAGAAGTGAGTGAGGGAGAGGCTTGAAGCCCAGGAGTTATGAAATTGGAAGGATTTTGAGTTTTAAAACAGAAAGGTATGGAACTGGGGAGTGAGAAATTTGCAGGTAGCATTCAGAGCAGTATACAACATGAGCAGATGACGTTTCTGGGCAATTTCTTTTTATTTGAGTAGTGGAACAACTCCAGGATTTGTGATAACTGATAAAAGCAAATATCAGAACAAAAGTGGCTGGTTAGATGGTGCCCAGAAGGAGCTTTCCAGTTCTCCCTCCCATCCCCATCGGGAGAGAATGAGTGAGCAGCTGGGTGGTGCTGAGCTTCCTCCCAGGGTTAAACCACAACAGTCCTTTTTGGTGCCCAGTGTGGGGCATGAAGGGTTTGAGATAGCAACAGATTTGATTGGTGTGTGGAGTGTGTTATATCATATTTACAGATACTATAGCAAGTTAGCTGCTAATTGGCAAGCTCCTGTACTTGTCATGCAGCTTGCTTGCCTTACTGTATGTTATAAACCAGTGCTTGTTAGTGGCTGATTTGGCTTCTGCCTTGTCCTCTACTCCTTATCATCTTGCTTTGCTGTGCCTGGGAACATTCTGATAACAGCCAAGGCCACAAGCCTGGACTGGCAGATGGCTGGGTCATCACTGCTGTCCCTGTGCTGCTGCACTGGACGGGCTGGGACTTCAGACTGAGCTCAACTCAGAGGGACTGCGACCTGTAGATGAGCCCACATCGGAGCATGTATACCCCAAAGCATCTTTGGCCACGGATAAGTCCACTCTGAAGCAAGCACAACTAGAATTGTCTGTGGCCATGAAGAAATTCATGCTGCAGCAGGTACACACCTTGCAAAGCCCATAGAATATCTGGGGATAAGGCCATGCCAGAATACCACAAAGTGTCTGTGACTGTGGATAAGACCACAACACAGCAGGTGTCCAGAAGGACTGTGGCCAGTGGAAAAGATTGTGGCAGGTACACCTCAAAACAACTGTGGCTGTAGATAAGTCCATGCTGCAGCAGATATACCTCAAAAGATGTGGCCCATTAATAAGTCCACAACAGGTCAGGTATACTTTAAATTTTCTGTGGCTGTGGATAAGTCCATGATACAGAAGGAAAACCTCTGAAGGAACTGCAGCTCTTTAAATCAACCCAAGAGTTCTCACTTTCTAATTCTCTCCCCCATCTCACTTGGGCAGAGAGAACAAATGGCTGTGTGGTAATTAGCTGCCCACTGGAGTCAAATCAACAAATGGAGAATTAGAAGGGTCTTAGCAATGTATGGACAAGCTATCACAGAAACACAGAATTACTGAGGTTTGAAGGCACCTCAGGATTTATCTGGCCCAACCCTCACTCAAGCAGGGACACCCAGAGCAGAGCGCACAGTCCCATATCCAGGCAGCTGCTGAAGATCTCCAAGGAAGAGACTCCACAGCCTCTGGGCAGAGGTGCTCCATACTGGTGCTCCATCACCCCCACATCACAGAAGTGCTGCCTGGTGTTCAAAGGGAACTCTTGTGTTCCAATTTGTGTCTACTGTCTCTTGTCCTGTTACAGGGCACCACTGAAATGAGCCTGGAACCATCCTCTGCACCTTCCTTTCTGGTATTTACAGACGTTGATGAACCTCCTGCTCTCCAGGCTCAGCAGGCCCAGCTCAGTGTCAGCCCTTTCTCACAGGAGGGGTGCTCCACTTTCTTGATCTATGGCAAAACTCAGTGTGGATGATCAGAGAAAGTGGTTACAGATGGATATATTTAAACAGGAAGGAGTCAATCAAAGGAAATAGAAAAAAAGAGGCTTGATTGACCTGGGTGCTGAAAATTTAATACTTTCCTCAAAGTTTCCCTGAAACAGAACCAGAGGTCATATTCCAAAGCTGTAAAATTGGCTGAATTGGTGCTGTTCAGCTTGAGGCAAGGGCAGAAAGCAGAAGAATTAAATGGAAAGGTAAAAGGCAATTTGGAGATCCAAAGACACTAAGAGGAAAAAAAAAAAAAAGTGTAATGATCTAAATCTGTTTTCTTTTCCCTTGCTCTGCATTACATGAAACGTATTTCATCCTTTCTAGTAGAGAAACATGGTTAGAAGAATAAGTCCATCCCTTTAGCCACAGCCAAATCTCTCCCTCTCGCAGCAGCGCACCACAGCCAGGTAAATCTACACAAAGGAGAAAGGAGAGAATGGGCAGGCTGGCAGCCAAGGGACAACATGAACTGTAGCCACCATTTACCCAGCCTAACTCCACTGAACATCTGTCAGCAGCCATTTAATTTATTGCTAAACTTGAACTATAGACTGTAATTGGTAAATCTGCAGGATAGATGAAAACACACCTGAGAGGCCTTCAAATTATCAACTATTACAGCTGTTTGATTACTTTGGAACCACTTCTGATACCTGATATCAGCTCAAGGCCGTGTCTGCAACTGTCCACATCAGTCCAGTGAAGAGCTCTGCAGAAAGATGTCAGAGCAGAGACAAAGCAGGCTTCGTCCAGAAATGGTTAATCAATAGCTTGCTAGGTTGACCGAGTGCCATTAAGTGCAGCGGTGCATCTACCGTATATAAAATGCGACCAGTCATTCCGTATCATTCTCAGTCACCTCTTCTGCCATAGTGTTAGTTAGCAGGTTTGCCACTTGGAAGTTTTGGGGCACTACCAGAAATGTTCATAGCACCATGGATCTGGGGAACAGTGATAATAGTCTGCTGCAGTTTTTGGTTTCTTTTTGGGAGGAGGAGGAGGAGGTAAGGAATCCATTTGTAAATGCATCTTAGTATATACCCGTTCTTTACTTCTTTCAAACATACTGTGCACGTGACTAAAATGAGCGTAATCTGAAGATTATCAGATGGATAAATGTGGGTGGAAAAGTGCAGGATAACATGGGAAATACTGTAGTTATATCTTTTGAGAGACTTATGTTACAATAGAATTTGTCTGTACAGACTTTTAATAATAGTGAGTTCGTTCTTTGAGATAGGTGTCGATATAAATCTATGCACAAATGAGCTAATTAAAATATTAATGTGTGTTCTGTTTTGCTAAAGCACTGGGCTTAATGTATTCTAATCATAGCTAATTAGCTAATACCTGCTTCTATCTACATAGTTTAATACCTACTTAGAAACATTTCCTATTATCAATCTATCCTATGTGGTTACACAGAGCAAGTTATTTGCTTATCAGTATATAAAGGGGAGCTACAAGAAAGAAGGGGACAGACTCTTTAGCATGGTCTGTGGTGACAGAACAAGGGGAGATGGCTTCAAACTTAAAGAGGGGAGATTCAGGTTGGATATAAAGAAAAAGTCTCTTTCAGTGAGGGTGCTGAAGCAGTGGCACAGGTTGCCCAGAGATGTGGTAGGTGCCCTGTTCTTGGAGACTTTCAAGGTCAGGCTGGAAGGGGCTCTGAGCATCCTGATGTAGCTGTAGGTTTCCCTGCTCATTGCAGGGAATTGGACTAGATGACCTTTAAAGGTCTCTTTCAACTAAGGATTCTATGATTCTGTTATAATTTTGTATTTTTCAGCAATCATTTTCTTGTTTTACTATTAAAAGTTCAACAACAACAACAAAAAAAGTAAAAATATTTAACCTCATATAATGATAACCATCAAGAACATACTGGAGGAAAAGGGTTATCTGAAAGTTATTTTAGCAGCCATGGTGACTTTCTGCAGGAAAGTAATTTTCTGACTGTCGGAATAAAAAACATCATTTAAACATGTGCTTCATCTTAAGCATATGCTTAACATAAGGCATGGGCTTAATGACAATTTGCCTGAAAGACTAAATCTTATGCTTAGTGAAGATCATGGCAAATTTCCCACTGTTTTCAGTGGGACTGGGTCCAAGTGAGATATGCCAATAATAACAACCTTTCTACACTCAAAAGGCAATTCCCCTTGGTGTTCAAATTGATTTGTGGATATAATTATGTTTCAGACAATATTAGTGGATAGCATTTATGGGACAATTATGGATCTGTGCATGTTAGCTAGAGGCAACAATGCCGCACTTAAACAGGTAAAAACAAACAAACAAACAAACAAACTTGGTCTGTGGAAAAGTGAGATGGTGAAACTGTGTTTTGTCGTGCTTATTGTAATGCAGACTGTTATTCTTTTTTGACTAACATACACTTCACAGTTGGCTTACTCTTCAGAAGGAGAAGAAATTACTTGTCAACAGCAGCAGAAATTAAGTATTAAAACTCTCCCATCACCATTTTACTTACTTGGTAGTTTTGGAGCAGTGATCTTGATACATACTTCTAAACTCAGTTTTTTTGTGTGTTTTGTAGGCGCCAAGGAGAGCCACCACTTGAAAATGGGTTCCTTCCATACCTGGGATGTGCCTTGCAGTTTGGTGCCAACCCCCTCAAATTCCTCAGGGAAAAACAGAAGAAGCATGGCCACATTTTCACTTGCCAAGTAGCAGGGAAATATATTCATTTCCTCACTGACCCCTTTTCATATCATTCACTGATACGCCAGGGAAAACACTTGGACTGGAAAAAGTTCCATTTTGCTACTTCTGCCAAGGTACCTCTTTAAAAATGGTTTTAATATCAAACGTGCTGGCAGGACAGACAGTGCTTAGTTAATCCCTGTAGCGTAACTATGCCTTTGAAATATAATTTTCACATTTCTGCACTTTTATTGGTTCAAAATCTTGAGAGTTTTTTTTTTCTTCCTTTTTCCTTAATGGAAAGAAAATTTACAGTAATTTGGATTATCCAAGAAATACATTTAGCAAGGCAGTATCCCAAATTGCTATAGTAGAAACACAATTGGAACCTTCTGCCAAATTATATATAGTTTGCTGAAGCTTAAGCTTTCTTCAGAACATTCTTACCACTATGGAAGATTAGGTCCTACTGCCTCAAAATGCGATGCAACACAGTGGAAGGTCTATCAAACTTTTACTGAAGTAAGCAAAGAGGCTCCTTTTGATGTCAGTGGGAGCTGAATGATGCTTTATGTAACCACATCCATTTACATGTGAGCATCTGCTCACTTTTATTTTCATTTGCCTACTTAGCTACTTTGGTTTGCTTAGAAAATACTGGTTCCAGTATTCGTAGTCCTTATGATGCTTCCCTACAGTTAGCTATGATGTGTTTTGGCTTTCAGTTCTGCAGTCCTTATCATACTTTCCTCTAGTAAGCTGTGAATTTCTACTTTGGCTTTAATTTCTATTAGGCTTTATCATCAAGGTCATGACAGGTCTTATTTATCATGCACATAATTTATTTTGTAACAGGCTTTTGGGCATGGTAGCATTGACCCAGCAGAAGGAAACACCACTGAAAATTTTCATCATACCTTCATTAGAACACTTCAAGGTAACGCCCTAGATGCCCTCATCAAAGCAATGATGGAAAATCTACAATACGTCATGCTGCAGTCAAGAGCATCTAAATTTCAGCCTAACACCTGGGTTACAGAAGGACTTTATACATTCTGTTGCCAGGTGATGTTTGAATCTGGCTTTTTAACACTTTTTGGTAAAGAATTTAATTCAAATCATGACAAAAATCTATCAAAGCGGGAAACAGAGAGAGCTCGTATCCTAAATGCCCTCGAGAACTTCAAGGAATTTGATAAGATCTTCCCAGCCCTTGTGGCAGGGCTGCCTATCCATCTATTCAAGAGTGCCCACAGTGCCCGTGAGAAGCTGGGAGAGGCTCTGCTCCACAAGAACCTCCTGAAAAGGGACAACCTCTCCGAGCTTGTCATGCTCCGCATGTTCCTGAATGACACTCTGTCAACCTTTGATGACATGGAAAAAGCAAAGACCCACGTGGCAGTGCTCTGGGCCTCGCAAGCTAACACCATTCCTGCTACTTTTTGGAGCTTGTTCTACCTTCTTAAGTAAGTCCCAACGTTTCTTGCTTCCAGATGAGAAGAATAATGTTTGCCTTTCAGAAGCCAGTTGACTACTATGGACAAATTCCACTGCTTCAGCCAATAATAACACAAGTGACAAGCTGTTCTGGACTTCTGCAGAATATCCCCTTGCTTGTCTCAGACCAAGCAGTGGTGGTACCACTGGTGGCAACTCCATAGATGCTTTTCAAAAAATACTTCTCTGGGGCAATACTTTGAATCCTAGCAGTAAAAAGTAGGATGTAATACACCTTGTAAAAAAAGTTTTGGAGTAAGCCTATATGATATGACACTAAAAGTGCTGGTTGCAGTCAGAATACTAATTGTATTGAAGGCTCTCCCAGTATAATCAGATCTTTTTAGATCATCTCCCTAGAGCAGGCAAAATGAGCTTTAACTTCATTGTTGTTTTAATAGATATTTAATAGAAAATAGTTTATATGTTGATAGATCCTACTGAGGTTACAGTAGTTATTCAGCAATACTGAAATGGCATCTCCTTGCTGTTTTCTTCACCCTCACTGCAGCAGGGCTTTTGTATTCGAGGATAAAGCCGTTGTGGCAGCATGAAGAGTGACCCCAAAAATATTGTACTAATAATGCATGATGTTTTAGGCAAGAGATTTGAGATTCACCTGAGATACATCTGAATTCCTTGAGAGAAGGATGGGCGTTCAAACCCAAAGTGGTTCACGATTTTTACATCTCATTTCCTAAACTTCCATACTAGACTTTCCAATATAGTATTTTTCTAAATTTAGATAGCTGCAATGTAAATGGCATCTGCTGAGCTTGTAAGTCGTGAGAGGAGTGCACAGTTCAGATAAAACAATTAAATATCCATTTTGGAGTGAATCTAAACTTGCATAATCTAGACGATGTGGAGCTCTTGGAGCAGGTCCAGAGGAGGGCCACTAAGATGATCAGAGGGCTGGAGCACCTTTCCTATGAGGAAAGGTTGAGGAAACTGGGATTGTTTAGCTTGGAGAAGAGAAGGCTCCGGGGAGACCTCGTTGTGGCCTTCCAGTAATTGAAGGGAGTATACAAACGGGGGGGTGGGGGGAATGACTGTTGATGAGGCTGGATAGTGACAGGACAAGGGGGAATGGTCTTAAACTGAGGAAGGGGAGATTTAGGTTAGATATTAGGAGGAAGTTTTTCACACAGAGTGTGGTGACACACTGGAACAGGTTGCCCAAGGAGGTTGTGGATGCCCCATCCCTGGAGGCATTCAAGGCCAGGCTGGATGTGGCTCTGGGCAGCCTGGTCTGGTGGTTGGTGACCCTGCACATAGCAGGGGGTTGAAACTCGATGATCATTGTGGTCCTTTTCAACCCAGGCCCTTCTATGATTCTATGATACATGACTACCTCTTGGGTATACATCTAAATTTCTGTCTTGGGCTTTCATATCTACCCACTGATGCTAATAATTGAAGTTTTTTGGTACTTTTCATTCTGTGAATGCACTGGCTTAAATCTCCTGGCCTTGAAGTCTTTTAACACCCCAATTATGCATTCATAACAATGATACTGTCGCATTCTGCATTATTATCTATACATATTTCACCATACCTTATAGATATTCTATGTCTGTAAGAAAATCTAGACAGCATAGGATACTATGTGGACTTTTAGTATTAAGGATTTTCTTCTCAGTTAGACATAATATATTGCCATAGAATAGGACATAATCTAGGAAAGTGACGTTATAAAACTGATGTATGATCCTCTTCCTAAATCCTGTAGCTGCTGTAGGGCTCCTTCCTAATCTGTGACTGATTGTTTCTGATTTCTTATTCTTGGTGTTGCTTTTTAGTGACATCACTGTTTGTGAGCTATGTTACACACATTAATTCTGCCCCACTGTCATCGGAGACAGAATCAAATAGTGTTCTTTTCCTTTTTTTTTGCAGCTATTGCATCTTTGCCAAGACATCAAACAGTGTGATGGCATAAGTAGATTTCGCTGCAACATTGCCACATTAGTAATTGTTTCAGCTAACAAACTAAATTTTAGTCAGGACAAAAACAAATGGCAAAACCTGTTTTTATACCATTCTTAAGATTATGTTACACTTCTTTTTTTTTTTTTTTTTTTTTTTTTTTAGGAATCCAGAAGCAATGAGAGCTGCTACCAAAGAAGTGCAAAGTGTTTTGGAAAGTGCAGGAGAGAAGATCAGCTTAGATGGCAACTATATTTCATTGAACCGAAAACAGCTGGATAATATGCCAGTGCTAGGTATAACTAGTTTATTCAGGAGTACCAGAAATCACCCCATAATTTTCAGTATCTTCTACTAGTTCCCAAATGAATACTTGCTATGGAATTACTATTAACCAACAACAACAACAACAAAAAACAGAACAAACATCTATTTGTTTCTTATCAATGGTTAACACTCTCATTCCTATCAGAATCAGAACTGGTCCTGGGAATATTAATTCACACGAGCAGCACTTTTTCATGGGTAAAGGGATGTCCGAATACTGCTACACAACTACATAGCATTGGACACCCATGGGTAATTCAGAACAATACTTTGTTTACTTAAGATCAAATAAAAAGGGTGTTGTCGAATTTTATATCCCATTATGGAAGGTTATTTTTTCAGTTTTGCCTTTACCTCAGTGTAAAAGCATGTTTCACTTTCAAATATTGTGTTGCATCAGCTATAAATATTTTTCTATGGGAAAGAAGATTATGTTCTCAGTGTAATCTGCAGAAAGGATAATAATGCCAACAAAAAGTGAGGAACATACTTTCTTAGGCATTTGTAAAGTTTTGTTAAATTAATTCTCATAATAGGGTCTGATGGTGGATTTGAATAGTTCGAAATACATAAGCTCCCCCATGGACATATACATACTGTTGCTGTGGTAACCATTTATTTTCCTCTTCCTATAGATAGCATCATCAAGGAGGCAATGAGGCTATCGAGTGCATCCATGACTTTCCGAGTTGCTAAGGAGGATTTCACTTTGCATTTAGAGAACAGTTTTTACAACATTCGCAAGGATGATATTGTAGCTCTTTATCCTCAACTGCTGCATTTTGATCCAGAAATCTATGCTGATCCCTTGGTAAGTATTTATCATAGTGCATTAAATTCTGAGCTCTAGCAGAAGCTAACATGCCATTCAATAGATCACTTATCAGGAGTGCTCCACAGCTGATTCACTGTTACACTCCAGACAGTCTGTTCTTAACGCATGGATAGTCAAAGATGGGCAAGAGAAAAAGTAAAGCCAGTGCAAGCACTATCTGAATAACATGATTTGCTATAACAAAAAACTGGGCTGGAAGAGAGCCTTCTACTTTTTGCTTTCTTCAATAAGGAAAGGTCATCGTTGTGGGGAGTTCAAGGGAGGACAAGGGTAGTATTTTCCCAAAGATATGAAATGATCAATGTTCAAATTCTGATGTGTGAACTATGATGCAAGTTGTAATGCTTATTTTAAGGGGTCAGAAAAGAAACATTATCAAAAAGATTCCCTGGCTCAACGCTAGCAAAGGTCCTGAGATTATATTGTCCCATAGGCCAGAATTTCTCAGGGGCCACACATTCCAAATAGCACAAAAACTGTCTTGTACAACACTGCCAAAGGCAATTCCCTCCCAGCCTGCATTTTGTGCCTTAATCGCATTACCCAGCCCTCGGAGGTATTCAGATATCAAGTAACTCTTTTGTGGGTTTTATTACAGACATTCAAATATGATCGCTACCTCAATGAGAATAAAGAAGAGAAGACTGACTTCTACCGCAACGGCCGCAAGTTAAAGTATTATTATATGCCATTTGGGGCAGGAATAGCAAAATGCCCTGGCAGATTATTTGCCGTCCATGAAATTAAACAATTTTTGGTTTTAATATTTTCATATTTTGAGATAGATCTTGTTGACAGTAATGTGCAGTGTCCTTCTTTAGATCAATCCCGTGCAGGACTGGGTATTTTGCAACCATCCAATGACATTGACTTCAGGTACAGACTAAAATGCCTATGAATATAGATATTATTAAATCTATAAACTATGTACAGTATAAATACACCATGTAACCTATACTTTGTATATATATTATATATATTTGCAAATGAAACATTACAAACATCAGTGGAAAAATCTACAGGAAGATGCTGCTTCATCAGCCTAATAGAAAATACATTATGTATGCCATATGGTAGCAGCACACAGTGGGTTTAATGCATGATGTCAATAAAAAAGTTTCTCCTTTTACCAACCATTCTAAAATGCAACTAGTGGTTTTGGACTGTGTTTATAAACACTTTTTTTTTTTTTTTTTGGCCAGCAAATACTGTTTCAGTATCCCATTTTTCTAATGTAATTAGAAGTTAACCAGGTTGTTCAAAATTGTATAAATTCAGCAAGAAGTTAAAACTTATTCTTTCTTATAACTGAAATGTTGGGGATTGAAGGTTCTCCTCAGGGCTGAAGTAAAATTTTTATTGTGTAAAGGCAGTGGAAGGGAAGAGTTTCCTGGTAAAGTACCTTTATGTTTTTATGAAGAACTAGAAAAAGAGTTGAATAAGATCCACAGAAATTTTCACGTTCTAGTGAAATTACAAAACCTGTATTATATTCACTGTAATATATTTCTTTTCAGAAAGTTGTAAATGTATTAAAATAAATGATATTGTATGTACCAAGTGCCTCTCTAGACTGCTGGTTGTTTTAATATCTTAATGTTCTCAAAGGTTTACATGCTTATCTCATGCCAACTGAGCCACCTTTACACTATCCAGCTCAAACAATAGAATCATACAATATCTCAAGTTGAAAGGGATCCATAACCAACATAGAATTATAGAATGGTTTGAGTTGGAGGGAACCTTAAAGTTCCAATCCCCCTGCCACGGACAGAGTAGCCAACCACTAGATCAGGCACTACGGTGCCCAGGATCATTGAGTACAACTCCTGGCTCCACACAGGACCACCCAAAATTTAAATCCTATGTCTGAGAGCATTGTTCAAACAAACCTTGAACTCTGGAAGTTCGGGGCTTTGACTGCTGCCCCGGGCAGCCTGTTCCATGCCCACCATCTTCTGGTGTGGGAACGTTTTAGTAACTCCCAGCCCAACCCTCCACTAACATAACTCCATGCCGTTCTCTCAGCCCTGTCACTGTCACCGCAGAGGAGGGACCAGTGCTGCCCCTCTTCTCCTCTTATAAGAGTCTGTAGGCCACCATGAGGCCTCCTCTCAGCCTCCTCTAGGCAAACAAGCCAAGTAACCTCAGCTGCTCCTCGTGTCTTGACCTCTTTCACCATCTTCGCTGCCAATATGGAGATAAAGAAACAGCAACAAATGCCTGTGGTTGGACTGTGCACCCTTCTCTAAATCCTGTATTTCCATAGGCCATCATAAGTCATACTCCATAGATGTTCCTAGTAGAGTTCCTTTAAAGCTATTATGTCCCATGTATTTCATTTTCAGTGGTAGCACACCTGTAAGGAAACCATTTCAGAGATAGTACCATTTGGTTCTCTGTAACATCTTGTCCTTTTCTTCTGCAAATGATGGATGGGTATCATAAAATCCAGTTTTTAGTCAACCACCTTCAGGCTGAAAGAAGGAGGTTTCTTATCGTCTGCCAATGGAAAGAACAAATGGACTTAAAATACAGTTGTTTTCCTGTTATTTGTATGTATCAAAGGATTTACCTTTTGTCCTTGACTTGAATGTTATCCTTATCACAGAAAATGAAATACAAAGCTATTTGATATTTCCAAATTTTACATTCTGGCAAGACATCTGATCTGGCTGATAGAGCTTCCTAAACATGGAATTTTGGACTGTATCCTAGAACTGCTTTAAATTATGTATGTTTCTCTTCTCGCTATCCACCATGTTAAATATGCAAAGGTAAAGAAGTAGATTCTGCATGTGTGATTATTAACTGTGTTGTCTTTTTTAATTTCATTTAAACTTTGCCATTTATGGTATCTGTAATATTACAACTATTAGGTATAATGAAAGTGGCTTTGAATTATTAGTTTGGTTCCCTTGGTAAGGAAGTATCCAGGGAAGTATCCAGTACAGCCTGCATTTGCACTTCCATCAGTTATGTTTTTGTATGATTTCTATCAATTATAGAACTTTCATTCTAAGTTAGTATTGACTCAGAGAATACATGAAAGTCATGACACATTACATGTGTCCTGGCACATATTAATACCATTAGAGTATCTACTCCTCTCTTAAACAAATAATGCTTAAAACAAGGTTATGCGATGTTTTAAGCAAATACTCTTCCTTGGTGAAAAGGTATTCAAAATAGAATTAAAATGGTTGAGAATGAAAGATAAATTAATTCATAAATTCCTAAATTAATTGCTAAATTAATTCCAGCTTCCCTGAAAAATTAAACCTTCTTTCATATCTTCTTGCCTCCTTCAAACTGACAGCTTCAGTCTGCTTTAATATTTGCTTTCAGCTCCCTTGGTCTATGAGAAATTGAAGTATTCAGTAGCTCCCAAAGCTGTTCCGACTTTCAGCTACTTAAGGAATAGCATTGGTAGTGAATTAGGGTTAAAAACACCACAGGATTAACCCAGTGGATTAAAATTGAGTCTGGAGCATTGTGGAGAGGTCACTGATTTTATCACGAGTTGACACTCACAGAGACAGCAGAGGCAATACAAAAAACAAGATCTCCAGGTCTGAATTGACTATTTGGCACTTTTTCCTCCTTCCTCTGCTGTGTGACAATCCTGATCCATTGGAAATAGGTTCTCAGGTCTTTGCTTGTCTGGTCTGATCTCACTCAGTCTTACCTACTACTACACCAACTGCATATGCATTGGGTCAGACACCTATTTTCTTTCCTAGTGCTCTGAAACACACCCTTTCCCAAACCACTAAGTCTTCCCCTTGTTATATTCCTTGGTTTACTCCTTCTGGATACTTGGACAGATCTACAGAGGGTATTGGGAACATGTGCTGTCTCTCTGGTTCTTCAATCCCTTCATAAAGACTTCTGCATTTTAATTAAAAGTTCAGTTAGAGGCTGCCATCCACAGTTTTCATTGCAGCAGACATATAGAGAGAAACTTCACTTCCTGTTTGAGGTTTGCTTTTTCTATTGCTTTCCTCAGTGAGAATCAGATCAGCCTTTAATGCTCAGCATATACAAGATAACTGCTACAAATAAGTTTTGGATTTGTCTATAGCCTTCAGCCGATTTTGTACCAAGAAGGTGAAGAGCAAATAAGTAAAAAAATGTTGAGTTCTGTGACTAGGCTGCTATTTAGAAATGTATGTGGGTTTTGAAGGCAATGCTAAAATTGTCATTGACATTTTAGTACAAAAAGTGCTGAATTGAAGCTTGCATAAATCCCTACAAATTTTCAATTGAAATAATTGAAACCGATGCGCTCAAAATTCTATTTGCAATTAAAAGCTAAAGAATACATGTTTTTATTTGTAATACATATTGATGCACACAATGACAAATTTTGCTTTGAAAATTATTTACCCCAAAATGCAAGCTAAAAACATTATTTTTTCAAAGAAATTGTAATAAATCTGAATCAAATGCCAAAGAGAGAGAAATACTCCTAGGGCAAACATGACTAAGAAATGGCCAGGAGAGCTCCCAAGACATTTTGTGTCCAAATTACTATGATCTTAGAACTGTATTAATGAGAATTATTCAACGAATACAAAAGCTAGATAAAAAGATCCAGCTTAAGACTAGCTCGTTAGGCCCCTCAAGACTACAGAGTCATTGGGGCCAAAAGCCAATTTGAGTCTATCTAAAGTCAGGAATTGGAAATAATTAATGTCAAAGAAAGTGGATGGTGAGACAGGGTCCTCCAACTGGCTCAACCTCACTGCTGTACTTGAGAAAAGTAGTACCATGTCAAGAACAAAAAAAGATTCTGGGTCATGTGAATAAGGTCTATGACAATTCAGTTTGTATAGGGTACACTGACAATGCCTACAAACTGCTTGGGGTCTGGCTATGTCATAAAGCCACCTTGACATCAACTTCCAGCCAAATTTACTTTAACCAGCCAGTTCATTCTTCTATAAACTATTATTTTCCTAACACATCCTTTCATTCACATTATGCCTTTGAGTTCATCCTATTGAGAGCCAGAGCATTCATAGACATAGCTCCAACGGTAGGCTAATGATCTGTCCTGCACTCAAACTTTTCCACATAGGATTTATAATATATCTGACTCACAACCTTCTATTGCTCTGAGTTACGTGAGCCAGTGAAAGGCCCATTCCATGAGGTATGTGGGAAGACTTCTTCCAAAATGCAAACCTTGGCACTAGTTCATGCAATGCAACTGTTTTCTAACAATAGTGATGCAGATCTGCATACTTAACAACAGCCAGCTTTTGCACACCTCTCACACTGAGCTAACTCGGATTTCCTAGGAGAGGCAGAGGGGCCATTCCCAGGCTAACAAGTCACAGCACAGAGGCAAGCATGACAGTCCATATCCTGCCCCCTCCAGCACAATGCCTTAGCTGGAGGGTCACTGTAAGCTGGTAGAAACCAGAACCACTGCCACAGGTCCCACATGGGTGGCTCAGGTGCTCCTGCCAAAATCCCCATGGGAGCACAGGCCTTACCACTCAGCTTCCTACCACTTTTTTTCCTACTGGGGTAGGAATTCTCAATGGATGTCTGCACCCACCACCTGTGAATTGATACACCATAAGAAACTTAAAACAGGACAGCTGACCAGATCTTTTTGCTCAGTTCTGAACTCCTGTGGCATAAGGATCGTATCAGCATATCTTCAGAGAACTCTACAGAGCAATGCCACTTTCTAGTGTTTATCTAGTGTTACGTAGCTGAAAAGATCCAGCATAACCTCCAGAGTGCTCTTCCTACTTTGTGACAAAAGAAATACAGATGAAAAATTCGGCTTTCTTACACCTGTTTTCTTCTTCTTTTCTCTCTTTTTTTTAAATATTAGCTTATATGCAAGTATTTTTGTTTGCAGCCATGACTGCTACTTTTCTAACCCCAGTTAAACCTCTGTTACCAGGGTCATACAGATGCAAGTGAGGGAAGAAAATGGTACAAAGTCTGTGGCTGCTATGCCTCAGCTAAAGTAATCAAATACTTCAGCAATCAATGGTCACCTGCCTTTCCAGGGTCATGGACACCATGGGGTTATATCAGGATGATTCTCTTTGCTGCCTCTCCAATCACCGTACTTTCCTCAAGACATGAGGCAAAAGAAAAAAAAAAAAAAAAAGGTAAGGTGAAACACTGTGCAGGCAATTAGGAAAACACTGAGCTGATCCAGGCTGGTATGAAGGAGGCAGCCTATGCCATGTTATTTGAGGTTACGTGAGTATTTCACATTACGTAACTGCTGGGTAAAATGCATAAAGAGATACAAGCAGAAAGGAGGCAAAGACCCCACCTCCCAGGTGAGATCCCCAACCATTAGGTTGGCACAGGCACTCACTTTTCTCAGCAAATCTGTAGCTTTTCTCTGAAAAACTGAACAGATTCAGTAGGACAATTTGCATGACTCCAACCTGTACTCTTATAATTGAATTCCTCCTGTAGATGAAAAACCGTTCCATTCTGACATGGGGAAGCTCCTGATGTAGAGGAGGGAACCGAATCCACACCCCAAGGGAAGGCTCTAACTGCATGATTATGCTGTAAAGGGTGGGTAAAAATGAGGGTACCTCCTAAGAGAGGCAAAAGCGCATGATGGATCAGACATACCATGGGGTTTCAGGCACAAGATTTTTTGGATGAGCTCTGCTTGGGGCTGTATGAGTGCCTCTGTGCAGTAATCTAGGGATAGGGAGCAAGCCACAGGCAGCTGAGTGAGAGCAGGTGGCTTGTGACCCAAGCAAAAGAGATGGAATAAAGGCAGTGAAAATGTTTCACAGTTTTCAAGCTAAAAGAAAACATTACCTCATGCTGCAGTTCCTGGGAGCAACACAGTGACCTTACTAATGTAACAAGACACCATAGCAGGAAAAGACAATTTACATGTCTGAAACCATGCTGGCCACAGCTGCTATTCATAAGCTGGGATTCATCTGAAGAGCAACTCCACCAGGTGACCTTTCGTTAGATGCTAAGAGTCACGTAACACCACCTGGTCAGTCAGCAGCGCCAGACAGGCTGAGCCAGCTCCTTTCCGGCAGTGTGGGTATGAGGCAGCAGTGGCAGGCTTGGGACTGGAGGATGCAGAGTGGAGGGGCCTTAGTAGAACGACAGAATCATAAAGGTTGGAAATCTAAGATCATCCAGTCCAACCACCCACCTACCACCAATACTGCTCACTAAACCATAACCTTCAGTGCCACAGCTACACGTTTCTTGGACACCTCCGGGGTCAGTGATTCCGCCACCTCCCTGGGCAGCCTGTTCCAATGCCTGACCACTATTTCTGAGAAGAGATTTTTCCTAATATCCAACCTGAACCTCCGCTGTCACAACCTGAGGCCATTCCCTCTAGTCTTATTACCAGTTACACAGGAAAAGAGGCAGACCCCAACCTCACAACAACCTCCTTTCAGGTAGTTGTAGAGAGCAATAAGGTCTGCCCTGAGCTATCTCCTCTCCAGACTGAACAATCCCAGCTCCCTCAGATGCTCCTCATAAGATCTGTGCTACAGATCCCCCACAGATTCATTGCCTTTCTCTGGACACGCGCCAGGGCTTCTACGTCTTTCTTGTGGTGAGAGTCCCAGAACTGAACAGAGTACTCAAGGTGCAGCCTTACCAGTGCTGAGTACAGAGGGATGATCACCTCCCTGCTCCTGCTGGCTGCACTATTTCTGACAGGATGCCATTGGCCTTCTTGGTCACCTAGGCACACTGCTGGCTCATGCTTAGCTGAGCATTGACCAACACCTCCAGATCCTTTTCTTCCGTGTAGCTCTTCAGCCACTCTACCCCAAGCCTGTAGCATTGCATGGAGTTGTGGGCAAAGTGCAGAACCCAGCACTTGGTCTTGTTGAATTTCATCCCACTGGCCTCAGCCCAGTGATCCAGCCTGTCCAGGTCCTTCTGAAGGGCCTTCCAACCCTCAGGCAGATGAACACTTCCTCCCAGCTTGGTGTCATCTGCAAACTTAGTGAGGTTGCGCTCATTCCCCTCATCCAATAAAAGATATTAAATAGGACAGGCCTCACTAATGACCCTTAGGGAACACCACTCACGGCCAGTCGCCAGTTGGATTTAACTCCGTTCACTGCCACTCTCTGGGCCCAGTCCTCCAGACAGTTCTTTACCCAGTAGCAATGGTTTTGAGTGGTTGGGGCCTGGCCCTTGAAAGCTGCAACACATCAGCAACTTTCTCAAGCTTCAGGGTCAGCCTGGAACTGCTTGACAGGGTTACTCTAAAACTCTCTCTGCCAAATTTTAAATGGAAGAGGCTGCCACTGAATTGCATGGGGACCCAACCTCAGAGCTCTGCTTTCAGGAGCTCCTCATCTGTGGATCCCGAAGCATCAAGGGCAAAGCTGTGTGCACAGTGCTACTGTAGATCAAAACTGATCTCAAATAAAAGCAGAACTGTGGGTGCCTGGTAACAGAGCTCGTTTAGGTTCAGCCAGACTTTCTTCAATACGTCAAATGTCTTCAGTGACCACAGCTTTGAAAAGAGATTTTTCAATTCATAGTTAAGTTTTAAATCATTCTTTGATTACATTGTAGGACCTTTCTTGAAAGTTTCTAAAGGAAAAAAAGAGGAAGTGAAAGAGGAAAAATCGCAGGATAATTTTGCCTGAAAGCATGAAATATATTTTTATGATGATTACAGCTTAGCTGTCAGTGAGGTGCTTCAGAAAATGTTGTCTATAGTCCTGATGTAAACAGAGCTATAGCAGGATGAATATACATTCACTATTTATGAAATGCATGGAGTGCTAAAGAAGTGCAGTCAACTGCCTGAACATAGAATCATAGAACCATAGAATAACTTAGGTGGAAGGGACCATAAAGATCTAGTTCCAGCCCCCTGCCATGGGCAGGGCTGCTCCCCACCAGCTCAGGCTGCCCAGAGCCTGTCCTACCTGGCCTTCAATATCTGCAGGGATGGGGCATCTACAGCTTATTTGGGCAGCCTGTGCCAGCACATCACCACACTCTGAGTGAAAAATTTTCCACTCACATCTAACCTAAATCTCCCCTCTTTTAGTTTAAAGCCATTCTCCCATGGCCGATAATGACCATGTATAAAGTTGGTCTCTTTCCTGCTTGTAAGCTCCCCTCAAGTACTGGAAGGCTGCAATGAGGTCTGCCCAGAGCCTTCTCCTCTCCAAGCAGAACAAGCCCAACTCCCTCAACCTTTCTTCACAGGCGAGGTGCTCCAGCCCTCTGATCAACTTAGTGACCCTCCTCTGGACCTGCTCCGTAGGACTAAGATCTGCCCTCATTCACACCACAATAACTACAATTATGTCAGGAAACTTAAAAAGCTCACAGAGAGGATTTGAGCATAACGATGCCTGCAGCCTGTCCCTCTTTAGGCAGCAGTATACAGCACGTTTGGTGGTAAAAGCAGTCATTGCCTCAGAGTAACCTTAGAATTAAACAATAAAAAGATTACATGTTCTTAAATGGACTACTGTCCAGTAGTCAAAGTAAATACCCGCCTTGCTAACTGTTGTTGACTTTATTTTGTTTTCTGCCAAGACAGACAAATCTGTGTGATGCACTTAAAATCAAACAACGAAAATCAAATAATCTTTAGTGTTTCACATATCAAGAAAATAAAGAGGTCACTTTAGAGCAATCAGTGTAAAGCCAATGATTTTTTAAAATGAAAAGCCAATTTTACACAATTCACCGGTAAATAAGATCTTGCAGACTCTCTATTTATATTTTTAAAGATAACAATTATTTCTGAAATCTACTTCCTCGGGAAAAAGACCCCATAGAGATTCTGAAAGATTAAAGCACCTTGGCTGATTAAATCATTCTGGGAACAATTCAGTGCGAAGACCCATGTAATTCTTTTTCAAAAGCATTTGTATAATTGTAGACTGACAGGAGATTAAACATCTCAAAGTTTCCAGTAACTACAGACTTGAGATATACAGACATCCACAAGAACATTAGAAAACCACCAACCAGGAATGATCAGACTGAAGGTTCAAAAAACCTTCAGTTACTGTCAAGATCAACACCACACAGTGCCAATAGAATACAGGAGTATGTCAAATGTAACTGAAAACTCCTCAGGACCCCTATAAGAACCGAAGGTGTGCAACCTACCAGCCCTTCCTACCAGGAAATTCTCTTCTCAGAGGGCAATGAGGCACTGGTACATGCTGCCCACAGAAGCTGTGGGTGCCCTATCCCTGGAGGCACTTGAATGGGGCCACGCTGGATGGGGCTTTGGGCAGCCTCATCTGCTGGGCAGCAGCCCTGTATAATCCTGTGATTCTATAATTCTATGATTTTCAACAAATATGTATAATTTAATTTTTTACTGCGATGTTCTGGTGTGTTTCAGGAAACCTCTGCTCTAATGTTAAATGCTGGCAGATGCCCTGCACGAAGTGCTTGCTCATGGAATCACAACCAAATTTTTGTTGTCACTGTGATTTGCTGTGCCAACTGCACCATGGACAGTTTCACCTTTAACTTCATTTGTAGTCAGATCAATGCCAGCTCTCCTGTCTCTTCTCAGCCCATTCTCTGTGCAGGTATCTGATCTGTACCGTACAGAGCCTGCAAAAGAATTGTGGATAAACAGGAACCTTTAGTACCTCCACAAAGCTTTATCGCTTAGCACCACAAATTCGCATGACTGGTTGGAAGAACAGGTTGATGAACATTGCCCAAAGAGCTGCATTAGCAAATGGGAGGTGATCTGGGCCTTGGTGACCTACCATGATTTCAGCTCTGCACCCTTCTTCAAAGACAACTTTTCCTTAAGCAGGGGGATAAGTACTTCCTCTCTGTTCTATTCAACATTTTGGCTTGGATGCTCTGGCACAAATAAGCAAGGCCTCAGGAAAGGGGGAGGTTCTCTGAAAATACACCCTCTACATGGAACCAGCTCATTTCATGACTAATTTATTCCTCACTTGTAAGAACTCATAACAAGGACTAATATCCTTATAAGAGTTAGGAGCTGGTGTTAAAAATGACGGGGAAACCCTTAACAGTATAAGCCACAGTAATTATATGGGTTCTGTTAAGCATGCCTCATGCATTAGCTTGTCATGAGTATTATTGACAGGCAGTGAACCTGCATAAACAGATCAGGAAATGTTGTCCACTGAAGTTTTAAAATTGCACATCTGGAGTTCTCCTAAGTCCATAAAGAGACAACCATCAAAGGATCTTTCCTGAAATTTGATGATATGATAAACTGTTGGCAAATCTGCAGAATTTGTAGAAACCATTACTGAATGACATGGGTGCTGGATGCAGATATACTGGGTACAGCGGATATGCAGAGATACCTGTGGGTGCCTGACAGTAGGTTCCTACTGGAGGCGTTTTGATGCCAGAAGGTAGATGCTTGGTTGCCATTCAGTAACCAAGCTGAGGCTCCCAGTGCAAGCAGAGCAGAGCTAAGGGCCATCCCAATCTCACCCCAGGAGTGGCTTCTAAAGTTATGTGTTGGCATAAGTTAGATGCTTATCCTCTGGCCTAGTACTTTTACTATTCTTTTTATGATCTATATTGTTTCCACACAGATCAGGACTTTCTTGTAAGAATTATACAAACACAGAATAAAAACACTATTCCCAAGGAGGTCATAATCTAAGCAAAAGACAAGGTGAAAAGCACCCATCTAGAGGAGGGCAGGGAAACAAGGAGGCAGTGCTGCCAGCATGCCAACTAGTGGTCTGACAGACCAACAGGTTGACGGAAGTCAAGTTCATCACCAGCGCTGAAAGCATCAGTCTCCATCCGGTCAGAGCTGGAGCACAAGATACCAGATGACAGACAGGTGAGGAGTAACCTGCGAAACTACTTGAAAGTGGAAAAAAAGAGCAGTTTATCTTTGGTTCTGCAAACGGTGTAGGAGAAGTCAGTGCGGCAGGGTCACAGTATAAATAAGTTACCTTTGCCACAACAGTAGGAATAGATCTAGCAGGACCAGAAAGTAGCAACAGTGGCAGAAGAGCTAGAAAAGGAACCCATGGGTGTTTTGTTCAGAGGATGGATAGGAAAGGTGGTATCTTAGTGGCAGTTACCCAGAAGCCAAGAGAGAACATTTTAAGAAGAGGAGCACCACTAATTGTGGCAGTGACTGCCAACAGTGACCAATGGTGAGGATGGGGTATTGCTTTGGAGACTTGATGTGGCTGAAGATATTGGGAAGAAGTGTCACTTGAATGAAGCAAATGTAAATACAACTTGTAGGAAGAAGCCAGCACTTGTGCAGGCTTAGAAGCAAGAGAGAAAGGAATGTGGCATGACCATAACTTAAGCAAGCTTGTGTTGGGAAACAAAACAGCAAGAAAGAACAAAAGTTAAGGGAAGAAATGAGAGATGGGGATTACCAGGAGGTACAATAGGATGGAGTCAGAAGAAACACAGGACAGCTCTGTAAGTGACACCTTAGTGGAAAGCATGAACGTCTGTTTCCAGAGCATATCTCAGACAGATTCTGTTCCAAACAGTTACTGCTGTAAATAAAATAGTGCAGACTGAATTCGCATGCATGTACTTACACAAATATTTGTGAGCGCTCTGATCAAAGTTATTAGGCGATAATGTTCAGCCTTGGAAGCTGGCCTTGGACAGCATTTATTAAGGTGTTCCACTACTACTGCTATTGCTAAAGATCAGTACACCAAACTGCACTGCCAACCAGCCTTGACCCTTTGTGCAGAGGACTACCAGTAAAATAATATATTTGGAGCCTGCCAAATAAAACACATGCGACTATCAGCAGTGCTGTGCAACCATTATTATAATCTCTGTATTGCCAAAATTATGCTGGGCAACAAGAAGTAGCTAAAGAAATACAGAATTTTCTCTGCTTGCTATGCTTATCCATGGGGATAATTATTATATTTTTAGGCAGGTGCTTTTCGTAAGTTAATAGCTTCAAGTTTCTAATTTCAGCATAATAATTTCAGCAGTGAACGTATGGTGACATACAAAAAGGAAAGGGAAAAACTGGGTGCCATGTATATACAGGTTGAAATAATTGATGTTAGCAGCATTAACAAGGGCTTTGATTTGTTTGCCCATATACAGGTATCTACAGCCATTGCAAATGCCCTGAGGTATCCCATGTAATCTCTAGGCTCACTTCATAAAGATATCTGGGTCCTGTAAGTCAAGTGTCAAATCTGTCAACATCCTAGTGTCTTAAAGACCTCACGACTTCAGACTTCTGGCTGTGGGGTGGCAGCCCAACCAAGCCTAAACCTTCACTAACATGGTAGCTGGAAATGCATAGAGATAGATAACTGCATTTAAGCTTCCTGATTTTTGAACTGAATGCTATTCTCAGTGTTGAGGACTGCCAAAAAACAACAGTCTTTGAGTTCAGTTTTGGTCATTGATTTTTGAAACAAAGTTAGACGAACAACAGATAAACAATTGTAAAGCAATAATCCTGCACTGGAGGCTATTGTTCACAGTCACCCTCTGAAAGGGAATCCTGGAGATAAAGTATTCTTGGTTTATGCATCATATTAGGCAATTTGTGAAAAAGCCGAGGCAGTCAAGGCTACACAGATCTGGTAAAATATTTCAAACAATGGTTTCTGTAGAAAAATGCAACATCTGAAATACTATGTGTGATTTAACGTAATGAATCACAGGGGATGGAATTAAAAATTATTTTCTTTCACTTTGTTCAAAGTGAAACAATTCTGGTTTTGTTCCCATTTGAAAAGCTCTTTCATTTCAAAATTACTGCAAATTAAAGGATTAAAGATGAAAAACACCATTGTTTCACTTGATCTATGTGGGCTGTTGTGATGTTTTAGTTTGCTGGACATTCTCATGTATTTTGCTCTGTGGAATGACAACTGTCCATCTCCTTCTGAAATGAATTATTTCCATAGCTTCACAGTAACTACAACTTCTGCTTTTCTGTTTTAACCACAGAACCGTTAACTTTCTCCTACTGTGGGTCATATATTGAAATCTACCTAAACTCATAGAGCATTTTCTACTGAAAACATTTACCAACCACTTTGAAGTTCTCCAGCAGTAGAAGTTCCCCAAAATACAAGGAAGTGGCCTGCTTCTAATCTCATCAGCATCAGTAGGAATTTAAACTAAAGCTTCTCAATGAAAGAATTCAATCCATAAGTCTTTTGAAATTCTCCCTTGTAATCACTATTACAAGGGCAGAAAGGGGTGTTGTTACTATTAACTGGAAATCATACGAGGGATACATATCAAGACAGATTCCAAGGACAATTGTGTACCTACCACTCTACACACAAATTTGGACTCGTCAAACCATTCATGTTTGCTGACATTAAATTTTGGCGCTCAGAGTCATACAATAATAGAATCATTTAGGTTGGAAAAGACCGTCAAGATCATCAAGTCCAACCACAGTCTCATGATTGTGGTAGGTTTCCTATTCAAATCAGGCAGTGAGATGCTCACTGCACAAACCCTTGAAAGTCAATAGAAAGTGCTTTAAACAGTGCAGAGCTGCAACATTATTATTTTAAAATGCAATGGGAAAAAATACAATTGCTAATCAAAAAGCAAAGCCAATAACTGACATTTCATAACACTACTACTTGGTTTTATTTGCTGCTTATTCTGATAAGCTTCCATGTATTTATGCTTGGTGATACAGATGTTTCTTATCAACATGAGAATTTCATTAATTGCTCTGTATAAAACAAGCAAATACAGAACAATCCCTATTCATACAAGAAAAAAGAAAAACAATTTGCGAGGCTCACTGGTGAAAGACTATCCACCTCCATCATTAATTTTCACTCCCAAAACACAGGAAGAAGTAACATCAATCATATCCTTCAAAGGGAGGAAATTTAAAGAACTCTGAAGACAACTGGAAAGTTCTTCTGCATAAGAACTACATTTTACCCAGAATGACAATCTTCTCAGACTGAAAATTGACTCTTATTTTAAAAAAATAAAGTTCTAATTTGAGGGTGCAAAGTTGTTTTAGCTTTTGGTCTCTTTCCCTTTCTCAGCACTACTTACCATCATTTGTAAAACAAGTTGTACCAAGTCCACATTCTAAGAGTTTTCCCTCATGGCAATGGTTCCAATTGATCCCCCGACCTCCATCTTTTCATTTGACATGTACATCACACCTATGGTTTATGCCTGTGCTGCTGTGCATTACCCGATCTGTTGGTCCCTTACTAAGTCTGGAGAGTAGGCTTAAAGTAGTAGGCTGGAAAGTAAGTCTGGAGAGTAGGCTGAAAGAACTCTAGGGTACAAATGAATGACAGGAGCTTTTGACCCGAGTCATTCCATAATTCACCCCTCTTTTTTTTTATCCCAGTCTTGGTATTGCTAGCAAGAAAGGAAGAGCTTCACACAACAGATTCAGCGCTCATAGGAAGAGGTTCAGAAGCAGTCACATTTTGCTGCTAGATAGGTTTTTTTGTGGTTTTGGGCTTAAAAATGAGAATGAACCCCTTTTGACTTCTGTGGCAATCCAGACTGATTGCTCTGCTTTGGAAAATAGAGAAGAAAAGAAAAAAAAATTTAAAAAGGAGAATCACAAAGGAGAAATTCTCCCACAGCTAGGTTGCAATATCTGCAGGTTGTGGCATGACATGAGTTGACAGATCAGCTGCAGTAAAATCTCAAATCCCATTACTGAGATGACAATGCCAAAGTGCATTCGCTTAGGTTGAAGGTGAGAATTATCCACTTAGTCAAAGATGGTGAGGAAAAACAGAAGTCCTCAACATCGTTCTAGGATGCAAAAGTTGGAAAAGCAATGAGAAAAGAGAAATTCATAATAAGTAGGGACAGTAGGGACCAGCCACCACCCTCTCTCATGCTAAACAAGGTCTTTTGTTGTTATTACATAATTAGAATGACTAAAGTCAGAAAGCCCCTCAGGGTCCCTCTGATCCAAACCCCGCTCCAGCAGGACAGCCAGAGCAAGGGCTTAGGCCCATATCCAGGCAGCTGCTGAAGATCTCCAAGGAGGAGATTCTACAGCCTCTTGGCAGCCTGTACAGGTGCTCTGTCACCTGCACAGCACAGAAGTGCTCCTGGTGTTCAGAGGGAACCTCCTGTGCTCCTCTTTATGCCCGCTGCCTCTTGTCCTGGTACAGAGCACCACTGAAATGAGGCTGGATCCATCCTCTCTGCACCTCCCCTTCAGGTATTTACAGACATTGATGAGATCCCTACGATCCTCCTCTTCTTCAGTCCCAGCTCAGCGCCAGCCTCCCCTCATAGAAGTGTTCCAGTGCCTTCATTCTCTCATGGCCCTCTGTTGGACACTCTTCATTATGACCATGTCACTCTTGTTTTCAGGGGACCAGAACTGGACACAGTGCTTCAGGTGCAGCCTCACCAATGCTGAACAGAGCATCCACTTACTGCATCCGCTGGTATTCACAGCCAACTTCACTCTGCTTTCCCTTTATTTTGGTTCACTAAATAAGAGATGAGGCTCATACTTCCAATGCAATTCCTGCTTTTTACCTCTCCCTTCAGATTAAAAAGACTTCATTCTGGACAAGAGAAGGGTTGAGAACCTCTCAGAGGTCAATATCTTCTGAGTAATAGCAACAGAGATGCAACACAGAAGAGATTTGAGATGTTTAAGTTGAAAAACTTACCTTATCAAAAAGGGAGAAAATCAAAATGCATTAACGGCACTTGTAACAAAATGACAATCTTCCACTATTGAGTTGAGGATGAGTTGTTTCTCTTCCTTCAACTTTAAAATATGTCTTCTCAATGACTTCTTAAATATGCGCCTCAAAAAATGGCTCTCAGAAAGAAGGCAAATCCTTGGGATACAAAGTTTTCCAAAGAAAAGAACGTAAATTTTAGTTAGAAAAGATGCTGCCACATGATCAGCCTAATTAGCCACCCAAGCAAAGCATTAGTCAGGTTAGTACTCATTACTCAAGTAGAATCAGTAGCTGCAAAATGGATAAGGTACAATATACTAAATGAGACCCTGAGAGCGCAGAATGAAAATATGTCGTCAGGAGACTCCCTCAGTTACTGGGACAGATGCTGAAATAGGCAAGAATACAAGGAACATGCTTGACAATTATGAAAGGACAACCATATAGCATGGCAAGAGTAGGCTGCAAGCCCACTGAGTGCTATGAGGCCTGGAGTAAGAAGGCAGCATCCTTTATCATCACATCTGTTGGAGTTTTTCTAGCAGAAATATCTGCTACAGATCATGATCCATTCCTGAGACTGACAGCATAAAAAGGAAAGAGAAATCTCCCCCCGTTTATCTGCTATGATCAGCTCACACAGTGCTTCTCTACCTAACTGCCCAACGTAAAGACAAATGAGAAAGTAAAACTCAGCTCTTCCCTGGTGTTAATAGCTGCTTCTCAATTGCTTAACTGCCACATTCAAGTGGCCTTCAAATCTCCAAAACATTCTGACTTCTTAAAGGTCTCATATTTCCCTCTCAGTAGGAATTGCATGTTACAAACAGAATCTCTTTATTTTTCCCCACTGACAAGAGAAAGACAAATAATACCATGTCCTGAACAAACCATGCTGTATTTGATTCTTGATGAATAGTCTGACTCCTTAGACCAGTAGCTTTGGCATCCCCTGGTTGTTTATTGTCTGCAAAACCCTAACCCACACTATTTTTTCCTACCTAATAGTAGAATTACAGACTTTTTTCATCCTGTCTTGCAGACATTAAAATTCCCTTATAACTGTAGATAAGCTCTCTATAACAACAATAAAACTATTACAACAGAATTTCAAATTCTTCTGAATATATGACAAAAACTACTTATTATTGACATTGTTACTGGAAGGGAGTCAAATTTGTTCCTCTAGGCGCAGACTTAAGTCTATTATCAATATGTAGTCTTCTCTACAATAAAGCTGTACTATTGCTGTACCAATACTTAACAAACCATTCTGTGCTCGTACAGGCACAGCAGCACTATCTCAGCTTGCAAATGGTACTATTCTAAGAATGATCATGAAGTGAAGGGCATGTTTGTTGGTGGCCTTGGCAATGAGTGAAGGCTATTTGGTAATCGCTAACTCCAGGTCACCTCTACCTTCTCTGCTTGCGCAGCAGATTGGGTAATAAAACCTATAAAGACAACTAAGGCAAACAGACCTTGCCAGGTTGGCGCGTTCTAACTTCTATGTGATCAGCTAAACTGCCGTTTCAAAAGAGAAAGAAATGAGAGAACAAGTATTTATCTGACATATGTTTTCTCTCCACCAGAACTAGAGATTGCGTACATCTGTGCATCAACCTGGAGATCCATGGAAACAACAATTTTATTGCAGCATCACTCAATTCTGTTCAGGCCCTAAGAGTGAGAACTAGAGAAACCAATAATGTACCCATTAAACTGCAATCAGCCTAGAAGACTGCAACTAAGCAGTCAGTATTTTTAGGAATCACAGGCAGAGACATAATGCCAATCATGAAAAAATTTAGGAGCTACACATCAAAATTATTTCCACATGTTTAGAGGCAGGCCAATGGTCTTTAGTACACTGCTCAGAGCACAGAATTACATGTAGACATTAAGCACTGCAAGATCGACTTAAAGGGCTTTTCTCTATATATGGATGTTTAGCTGAGTAAATAGCAAGTAAGAACTGCTCCATGGAAGAGGTCATTGCAGGTTACGGGAATAACATGAAGAACTCAAGTTCTTCCAAAGTTCTACCTAATTTTCTCACATTTACTTCCTGACAATGAAACCTACTCTACACCTTTATCATACATGCAACCTAAGTTTTATTACTTTACTGGGACTGTAGGATCCTACAAAATCAGAGCTGTCCTCCAAAGGCTGAGATCTGCAACGACGACGATACAAAAAGCACTGCTTACACATACTGAGTCCTTTGGTGGACAAAGTCCATGAATGGTCAGATTGAAATGTGAAATATCAAAACAACAAAGAACGGAGGGAGGTAGGGAGGGAAGACTCAACAAATGGCCAACAAGCTGCATGTTGTACTATACAAAGAACGGCTAGTTTCCCTTTTAGTGGTTGAAAAGATAAACCTGAAATACACCTGTAGCACTCAGTGATACAGCTGAGCCTTCCCAGTATTAACATTTAAAGATAGGATTTGAGTTCATCCCCTTTCTCTGAGCAGACCCTTTTAAAGTCTAATTGTCTGATCTCTCTGGATGAAGCATTCAATCTCTTCACACAGACCAGGCTTATCTTCAGTGGTGACCACAGGTCTAAGACCTGTGGCTGTTACCAGGAAAGATTCCTTAGAAAACCAAATGAGTTACTGGATTGTAAGAGTAGGAACAAATCATTTAGTGACAAACATCTTAACATAACCATCTGACTATATCCACTTATGCTTGGTCTTCTGCTTTCAACAGTTCCTTTTAGACTAGGGGATGTGAGGACTGCTATGGAAAGTAGCACAGCTTCAGTAAAGACACGCAGCTTTAAAAGCTATACAAATAATTTTATAGTTACCAGAGTTGAGAGGATGCACATGTTCAAAACAAAAGACTCAATAAAAAAAAAGTGATACAAATGGAAACAAGGGCTCACAAGGATTGACATACTCATTTATAGACAATATATGGCAGTAAAATTCTGCATTCAAAGCCAAAATCACCAGATTTTAACAACCAGCCTGTTAACAGATCAAGCATTCAAACACAAGCACAAATAAATTCCATACCTGAGTTCTTCTCCATCAGTTGCAAACTTTCTCACAAAACTAGCACTTGCATTTGCACATTCAGGCAGAAATTTTTATCTGTGAAGTCTCAATTAAAATGGATTAACTGAGAGCAAAAGACTATGAGGATATTTATGTTCTGAACCTCTGATAAATCATGATCTAACTGAACTTGATTAGGATCAGTTGCAAGATAAACACAAGTGAATTACATTCACTGAAACATTTGGACAATACAAACTCTAAAATTCTGTGACTTTAATTGGTCCAAAACTCTGTAGACAGCTACTAACATGAAACATTAAAATCAAATTTGAAAGTCAGGAAATTTGCTTTATCCTCAAAGTGTACTTATCTGGCAATTTTGGAAGGTAGAGATAGTAAACAGTTGTTTTTCCTTCTTTCTTTCCTTCTTTTTTTAATTATTTACTTTTTACTAGAATCATAGAATAGCTTGGGTTGGTGGGGATCTCAAAGATCATCCAATCCCCTGCCATAGGCAGGGCTGCCCCCCACCAGCTCAGCTCTCCGGGGCCCCATCCAACGTGGACTTGAATGCCCCCAGAGATGGGGCACCCACAGCTTCTCTGGACAGCTGTACCAGTGCCTCACTGCCCTCTGAGTAAAGAACTTTTTCCTAACATCCAAGTTAAGTTTTCCCTCTTTCAATTTAAAGCCATTTCCCCTTGTCTTACTGCTACCAGATCAAAGGCCACAATGAGGTCTCCCCGGAGCCTTTCCCACACTGAAAAGTCCAGCTCTCTCAGCATGTCTTCTTAAGAGAGGTGCTCCAGCCCTCTGATCATCTTCATGGCCTCCTCTGGACTCGCTCCAACAGCTTCACATCCCTCCAGTACTGGGTGCCCCAGGCCTGGAAACAGTTCTCCAGCTGGGGGTCCTACAAGGGCAGAGTGGAGGGGGAACAATCTCCTCCCTCTCCCTGCTAGCCACCCCTCTTCTGATGCAGCCCAGGATACAGCTGGCCTTTTGGGCTGCAAGAACACACTGCTGCCCCATGTCCAGCTTTTCATAATGGAAATACTGAAGATGCACAGTGAGGTACTTAGCATTTTCTACCTTTAAGTATGAAACAGCCATCACAAATTATTAATTGCAAGCATGACCAGCCAAAAGCCAAGTAAACTGCTCTTCATATACTAAACCACTTCATTCTATCTTCTCTCAGTAGCAAAACCCATACATGCTGTGTTTAATTGAACAAATCTTAAAGAAAACCAGCATAACAATGAGAATCAAAATAGTAGTTGATTCTCATGGTGGATTCGTTGCAGTAGTTCATTCATTAAAGAACATGTTTTAATTTCACTTCAAAAATACCTGAGTTGATCTTCCATCTCTATGCAAGATTTGAATTTTCACTATGCTTTTTTCCTACTAGAGTCCTGTAATACTTCCCTACCGCCCCATGAATGAATGCCCACTGTAAATCAGCTCAGCTCTCTCTTTTCTACCTGATGAGCTACCTGTTTTGAGCTTCAAGGTCATTTCTTCAGCCCTTATATCATTTCCACTTATTTAGTTCCCCTAGTTCCAAAGCTCTTCAGCAGGACAAGCACCATTGGAAGTATTGAGTTCGCTACTAACATATGGATAAAAATAATCTCCCAGCCATGAAGAAAACTCAGTGAACATCAAAGGAGTACAAACAGTTCTGCTGAATTTTTTTCCTGCTGTCATCCAACTCCTTTTCGGGGTCTGTGCTTTCCAGACCTTTCATACCTCAACATTTAGCCGCATTAAGGATACAGTTTGATCCGACTGCTATAATTCATTAAGTGTTCAACACAACTGCTGCCTACTGACATTTATTATTGCATTAATCACTGGGTTTTTGAAGTTTACCTTCAAACAGTTGATGATCAGCTGGACAGTACCAATCCTAGTTTTAGGCTTTTCAAGAACCCACTCCAAGTATATATATATCACAGAAACAACACAAGCTTACTGCTCCCTGTGTGACATCAATTCAGTATGTATTATTCTATATTCTTGCCACTCACTCCCTCGTCAGCCCATCGTACTGCACATGCTTTGGCTGAGGCCTGACAGGCTTGAACAGCACGAGCAAAGGGAAGGAGCAGTCTGTTCCTCCTGCAGGACAACACCATTTAAAGATTGTAGGAGCTTTCCCTTAGTGCAAGCAACTAAGCAGGGAGCTGCTAACCGCACCTCCGAGCACTTACAAGCTCTTACTTGGTTCATTTAATATTGAGAGATTTGCATTAGGAGTGAGAACAATACGAGTTGTTAGTATACACAACAAGTGCATTCAGTAGTCAGATTAAGGCAGAGTGTTTACAAACTTCTCAAAATGCTGCTGAAAAAAATCCAAACCAACAAGCCTGATTATGTTTACCCAGAATAAATGATTACAAAAATGGGAGCGGTCTCCAAAAAAAGCACAAGCTTTCAAGCCCAGATTTTCAACAGAAAACATTTACTTTCGGATTGTTTGGGTCTTGTGTGATAAAGGATTTCTGTAAAAGGCAAGCAGAGGTTAAGCCTGAGCCTTTCATCAGCTGCCTAAAAGAGTGATAGCATTACCACTTGTATTTCACAGAAGCTAAGAGGAACTTCCAAGCAGCTCAACAGCCTTGCTCTGTGAGAGATCTTCTACCAGTTCCATTTTCATACTCCCTTCTTCCTTGTAGCCAATCTTAGCTACACGTTCACGTAGATCTTTATTCCAAGAACAGCTCTGTGCCTTGTGTTAGCTTCAAGAGTGAGAATTTAACATTAATAAAAACGTATGACAAACACAATTATGAGAGAGAGAAAAGGTTCTACAGGTTTTCAAGTACTTAGAAGCAGTGAAATATTTTAATTCATGCACTGATACATATTCCTAATGCTTGACGAAAACTCAACTACTGGAGCTCCTAAATACTATCAGCTGCTACTGAACATTAGCATTTACCAGCTATGTGAAATAAATATTGTCATAATATGAGCTGTTTTTTGGCATAGTAAAAGGAAAAAAATATTCGGTTAAACACTGTGTTTAATTTCAGTCTTCAGAAATAATAAGCAATGCAACTGCACCTACATTCCGAGCTGAAATAAGCCCAAAGCACAGACTGCCAACGGTCTGCTTCACAATACTGACTCTGACCTCACATTTATAGATAGAATATAAAGATATAAAAGACATGCACGGTACGTGTCCATCCCTTTCCACTTAGGCCTAAATATTTTTTATATATGGCACACAAAACAATCATCACTTCATCACAACATAAACTGGGAAGAACAAAAACTGCCTCCGGTCTTTTAGCGTAAAAGTTTATTTACTTAGCACATTAAATGCATTATGGTTAAATCATGCAAACAGATTACAAAAACAAATGACTTCAAATACAACTGCACATTTAAAATTGACTCAAACTTCTACTTTGAGATTAGAAGTTAAGATTAATCTAATCTACCAACCGAAGCTAAAGCTATGCATAAATAAACGTGTTGGTATTTTCAAGATAAAATAATCAGTGAAAACGGTATTTTTTAATACATATATCTGTACAAAGAATACAGGCCATTTACTCTCCTTCAGAGTCTGATCCATTCATTCGATATAAAGCCACAAATATTACAAATCTGCATACTATTAAAGCACAGCAGCCAGTCTGCCCACAATGTAACATTCCTACTTGCAGTGTAGGACCACGTTATTTGAAAAAAAATATATGATTTCAAAGATTAAGAGGTTTAATTATACAGTCTCCAATGGAAGTGTATAATGGCAAGTTGCACAAGTAAATCTCCACTGAATATTACAAAAGGTCATTAGCCAAAATTCCAAGTATAAAGAGCTGACTTCCAGGTCAAAAATACACAATCAGTTAACATGTCTACTTTTGTGCATGCACATGACTGAATAAACAATTTTTGTGTCTGTGCACCTTAGTAGTTTTATGTGTGAAGATTCACACAGCTGCACAAGGTTCAAGTTCAAAGGAACCACAGACCTACCCTCACAAAGTCTACGTCACAGCAGTTCTTCAGATGACAGTGGTCTTTCTCATTTCCCTAACTTCAGAAGAAAAGAAATTCATACTTAATTTACACCACAAGTAGAACAACCAGAATACAGATGAGAACACTATTAAAGTCTGCAAGAGCTGAGCTTTGCATCACCTGATACTGATTCCCTCAAAACAACAATATAAGGATATTTACATAAGAGTTAGAATATAAATAATTATACTACACCATGAAACACTAGAAACAGAATATACAAAACTTATAATACAGCATTAATTATCCGTCAACCTATCAAACAGGATACCTTAATGTTAATAATACAGCTTGGAAGGTAAACATAACCTACAGGCTAAGTTTTCACATGGCTGTTTGTCAGTGCAGCATAAAACATTTCCATAGTGCAAATCTTACCAACTGTACGAAATACACTGCCCCCTCCAGAAAAATGCTCCTCCCCTCCCCCCATAAAACACTGAAGAGTCACTGTGATAGCTCACATCTCATACATGCCATTGTTTGAAATATACTAACACAGGGAAGCTCAATTTTAACACTGAAAAGGGGGTTAAACAATGCTGAGAAATCAAACCCAGATATGCTATAGCTGGAAGACACGAAACCTAAAAATCTGATCTATGGAAGTGGAAGAGTAAAGACATCAATCCTTCTTTTTTTTCATCTACTGAAAACATTGTATAACAATACACCACATACTCCATTCTGTAACAACAGCTCAAAGATTACTTTAATTGCTGAAGAATCACAGTGTTAAGTATATCTGCTTCTCGTAGTGTCAGGCTTTCATCTGTTAGCTCTTTATTTGGAAAGGTCGTCACAAGAACAAAATCAGTTGTTGCAAATGCTGGACGGGACTGGATAATGAAATCTCGAATATCTTTAATCCTGTGGAAGGGATATGGACATGAAAGCTGTGTATGTTTCCATTCCAACCTGAATCTCTGAAGACAAAGAACACAATCTTCTAACAGACTGAAAAACTGTTTAATATGTCCTAATGGTTTTACTTTTCGATTTCATCCATACTGCTGATGGGTTGCAGCCTCGAAATGTTTTCCTTCTTGTGGACAAAACCTGAAGAATTAATTTTAATGCTGCTTGTTTTCTCAAATAAGAGAAATAAAAATATTAACATAGAAGCGTACTGTAAACTGATACTTAAAATAGTAAGTCAAGTAATTTCAATTCCAGTTGCCAAAAAAATCCCTATTAATTAGTAAATACCAAAAAGGTAAGAATATTAATGGAAGGAAAAATGACATATGGTAATGAGAAAGCAGAGGGGAATTATTAATGCACCACAACAGCAAGTAGGTTTCCCCTACTTTCACTTAGTATTGAACTAGCAAACAACAGTTCATAGAACAGATACAGCATAGCAAAAATAATTTAGCTTTATAAGATGTGGATGAAAGTAAGATTTTTACAGTAATAAAACTGAGAATAACATCTTTGAAGGTCTATTGAACTAAGAAGTAGGTAGATTTACCGTAACCAAGTAAGCAGGGACTTTAGCTTTCTATCTTTAAGGCTTATGGTGCAATGAAGTCATTTTGATCATGTGTCAGCAAAAATAACTAAAGGAACACTAGTAACTATTAAATAAGCTTCTGTCAACACAGCCATTCTCACAGATATTACTGGGAATTTACCACTTCTACCCTTCAATGCAGAGAACATAAAATATCGTGACTACAGAGCCTCTCTAGCAGCCATACTGTTAAGTAATTTCTCCGACTGGTGCTGGGAAGGAAGAGCCTGGGCTGGTACTATCAAGTCTACTGAAGTAAAAGACATTGTTGCTGCAACCTCTCGTCTATTGGCATCTCAGCTAAAATTACCTTCTTGTAGTCTATGTATTTTGTCAGGTGAAGAAAGCTGCACATTGGCTCTGCCCTTATTCTGAGACAGAAATGGAAGAAAAAAAAAGAGAAGAGGTGAACTCTCAAAGCCATATAACAGCTTTGTAAAGAAACTGAGTCCACACTAAGATACTAAGATCACCTTCAAGGCAGGATTCAAGCCAAGTTTCAGCTGGGCTCTAACACAACGCTGCAGATTTTGGAGTGGGCTAACTTGAGCCTTGCTTGCTGTCAAGTGTGGGTAGAGCCTCTACCCAAATCTCTGCCTTCTGCTCAAAGTTCTCTCAGCCACGTAGAACAGCAAGTGCAAAGCATAACTTCACAGAACTTTGCTCTAAAACCATCTCTTAGACAAATAAATGAGGTTGGCCAACACCATTTGTGATAATGCCCCAACAATGTCAATAAAAGTGATGGCAAGCTCCAAACAGCCTACTAAGTTGACTGGAGCAGATGGTCACCAAGAAAGGAGGAAAAGACAGAGGCATTTAACGCCTCAATATTTAATAGCAATTATAGATTTTGGGGTGCCTGGACCCCATTGTTGGAGGACCCTGACTGTAGTCAATAGTCAATTGACTACAGACTGTAGTCTGTAGTCAATGGAACTGTAATGGAACGACTGTATTAGCTCAACGTTCCTAAGTTCACAGAGCTAAGCAGGATTCATTCCAGAGCGCTGAAGGAATGAGCAGATGTTACAGCTGGACTTCTTTCAAAATTTTAAGAGAGGTCATGGAAGCTGGGAGAAGCCCCTGCTGAATGGAAACCAGCCAGTGTTACATCTGTCTACAAAAAGGGCACAAGAGAGGACCCGAGAAACTACAACCTATCGATCTCAGTCCCCTGAAGAGTTATGGAGAAGCTTGTCCTATGGGATATAGAAAGGCACTTAAACAACAAAAATATTATCAGGGATAGTCACGACCAGTTCATGAAGGGAAGCCAGTGGATGTAATCTTTCTGGATTTCACTAAAACCTTCAATACTGTCCCTCATGGCATCCTTCTGGACAAGCTGTCCAATTCTGAGATAAACAGTTTCATGCCATTCTGGGTGATGAACTGGTTTGATGGTAGCATGCACAGGGTTGTAGTGAATGGAGCTACACCTAGCTGGCTGACGGTCACCAGCGGTGTTCCCTAGGGCTCAGTTCTACAGCCTGCTCAACATTTTAATTAATGATCTAGCTGCAGGACTGGAGTGCATCCTCAGCAAGTTTGCTGATGATGCTAAACTGAGAAGGATGAGAGGCCTTGCAGAGAGATTGGAGCACTGAGCAATTAGAGGCTGCTGGCCCTTTTCCCCCAGTAACCGTTGACAGGACCTGTAGGAACAGCACAAAGCTGTGCCAGGGGAGATTCAAACCTGTCATAAGGAAAAATTTCTTCACTGTGAAGGTCATCATACACTGGAACAGGCTTATTAAAGAGGTGGTTGATGACCCACGTCTCTCAGCATTCCAGATGCTTTTGGATAATGCCCTCAACATGTTTAACTTTTGGGTAGCTCCAAAAGAGGTCAGGCAGTCCAACTATATGATCTTTGAAGGTCCCTTCCTACTGAACTATTCTATTCTAATGAATATAAACACCAAATTTCACACGCTGCCCATGCCTAGAAGACAACCATCCATTGTTTGTCAGCACTAGCCCAGCCATACACCAGACTGAAATGAGTATGGTGTGACCATATACCCTTCTGACTACAGGAATCAGTCTACACTTACAAACCACATCTTATTCAGTCATAGCTTAGGCAGCTTCAAGTACAGTGAAATAGAAAGCTGGAGCTCCAGATTACAGGAGCAACCCTGACTATACTGTGGAATACATTATACTCCATAATGCCTTAAAACAAAGTGCCTTCACAGAGTCATCCAAGTCAGCCACTGGCTTCTCCCATGATGAGCTCAGGGCTGAGATGACTACACTGAAAGGTCATCCAGACATCAGTTTCCCCAGGAATAGTAAGGGGATCTCATACCTAAACAGACACTCATTATGGCTGGTACTGAGTCTTTACAAATCACAGGACATCACAAGTCAGGAAAGTTCGTGACTCCGCAATTACCAAATATCCTGTATTTTCAATTAGAGTTTTGCTCTGATGGTCAATTTATCAATACATCTCTGTCTATGAAAACAATGCAGATCTGTGATATTCTGGTGGAACTTCATTCCCCCTTTTTGGTGCCTTGCTGATATTCATTTGATGATAAAGCACAAACTTACCAAAATAGTTATTGTTACCTGTATTGAATCACGGACAGATTGATGAAGAATTAATTATTGATGTAGAATTAATTTACCTGTGTGTTTGATTAAATCTTTGTATTAATCGGCTTCCATCAGCTAATCTGATTTGAATTTTAGTTGCTGGAACGGAATCATCAATGAGAACAGGTGCATTAAGAATGGATTTGTCCTCCTCCTCTGGAGATGAAGGCGTGCTGACTATTTCAGGTGTAAGACTAGACAAGTAGGAAAAAAAAACAAAACAAGATAAATAATACTTATATAGTTTCTTTTCAAAGACTGTAAAATTCTACATCTATTTTTCCTGTAACTGTAGATCCTTACATTTACCTGATATTAAATAGGTAATCTGGTACAAACTGGAATATCTGAACTGAAATATTATGCATACAGAACATGAAATGACAGCCTTTGATACTAAGATTCACATATCAGAACTCATGGACTGGATTTAAAAATAATAATCACACACCATTATATTGTACTAACTGTCCCAAACTACTTTAGAAATTGCTGTCACGAGCACTGTTTTATGATTCTGGGTATGCTCCACCTTTTTAGAACACAAGTGCTATCAGCAAGTAATTGGCAATACCACACAGAAAGCTTTGTTCTGCACAGTATACAAGTAAGACAAATCTGACTAGAGATAGCTATATAAGCAGTGAAAGAAAGAAACCAAATAGTTAAGATTAAACAAGCTACCAAAGCAAAAAAAATTCTACAACAGGTGTGCACATTCTTCTATGTAGAACCTCCCTCTTCCCCGCCTGTTTTTGTTTTCTATTTCTTTAAGGAGCCCAAATAAGCACTCAGGTGAAGATGCTACTGTATACAATTGTTCGCAGCATCGCTCCTACCAGAGCTTCTCATCTTTTTATTGCTTGTGAGCACATTTCCTGATTTAAAAAAAAAAAAAAAAAGGAAATACAGTTTGGAAACTGCTAAGAAGCATTTATTGAATAGAATATCATAGAATAGAATAGAAAATCATAGAATAGCTTAGGTTGGAAAAGACCTTTAAGATCATCAAGTCCAACCACAACCTAACCACACTACCTTACTCTAACAACCCTGTGCTAAATCATGTCCCTGAGCACCACATCCAAACCGTCTTTAAACACATCCAGGGATGGTGACTCAGCCACCTCCCTGGGGAGCCTATTCCAGTGCTTAACAACCCTTTCTGTAAAGAAGTTTTTCCTGATATCCAACCTAAACTTACCCTGGCACGACTTTAGGCCATTTCCCCTAGTCCTGTCACCACTGAGAAGAGACCAACCCCGCTCTCACTGCAACCACCTTTCAGGTATTTGAAGAGAGCAATAATATCTCCCCTCAGCCTCCTCTTCCCCAACATTAAGAGCAACAGCATACCGTTAGTATCTTTTTTGGCAAACAAATCTATCACATGAATAGGCATGACCATAAATAGAAGCCTAGGAGTATGCACAACTCAACAGCTCATATCAAATCAGTGGGAGAAGATGCTATAAAACAGATAATTGTTATGTAAAAAAGCCTGCTCACTGGTAAAGTTTTCACATATCTGTTTACTACGACAGTAATTTAGTCTGAATGGAGATTATGCATATTTGGACAAAGTAGACACTCAAAACACAGGAATGATTTCGGCAATATTATGTACCAGTTCCACTGGTAGAAAAAAATATACAGAGTTATACATAAGAATAGGCAGAGAAACGTTGTATTTACAATAGACATCTAGCAGATCTAAGAGCAGGTCCAGGACACAGAAGTAAGACTTGCCTTTTAGTAAGATTATATATAAGCTTCCACGGTTACCATAAAATCAGGGCTGGGACCTTGAAATGAAGGTAGCACAAAATGACTCCATATTGCTTTCATCACCTGATTAGTATTCCAAAAGCCTCCTAACTGATTAAATCCAGCTTTTGGCATGACATATGGACACAGAAAATTCAGCGATTGTTACCTTCCAAGTTTTTGCCCTTCTCCACTGAAAGCTTTGAATCGCAGTCTTGGCTTCACATATTCCTGCTCCTGGTGGTCTTCCATATCCAGGTTAACCTGGCCACCATGAACAAGGCGCTGCAGTTCCACAGGAATTTCCCTTAATACAAAAAAAGGCTCCCAGTTATGCTCTGTACTGCAGTGAAGAATTACACAAAAATCTTACATAGTAACGAGTTCGTGCTTGTACTCCATTTACTTTAAAAGCCATAGATGCCCAATGGTTTTACAAATTGGTTTCATCTCAAAATAGCAGATAACATGAAAACTAAAATGAAGAAAAAAGATCAGCCTAGAAATCACTAACAAAATACGCAGAACTAACAGCCTATATGAGTAAGGAACCAAAACATTTCAAATTTTTAAGTACTCTGCATCTGATGACAAATATGAAACTCATTTTATAGGTGCAAACATAGCAGAAACCTTGAGTTTTTAATAATTTCAATCCTTTAAAGAAAACAGTTTTCTTCACTTCACTTGAAGAATGTGCCTCAACAAAATTGCTATTTTAACTCACCCTCTTTTAACAGACTCAAGAAACTGAGCATTTATTGGGTCTGAATAGGATCTCAATTCTCCATCATCTAAACTGAAGCCATTCCTCCACAGTTTCAGCAAAATTTGAACCTGAGGGAAAAATACTGAAGTTACAGAAAGTGAAGATACACAGGTAAGGTATTTCAGTTTCCTACAGATTACCATTTCTTCCTAGACCATTCTTACATTTGTAGTAAAGAATCTCTTATTAATCCATTATTCGTGACATACAGATAGTATACAATGACTTCATAATGAGCTTGACAGTGTTTCAACTACTTTTAAAAGCAGTAAACACTTCTTGATGATAAATTACGAAATAAATGCATACATTCACAAAATATTGCTGATATACCAGTTAGAGCTATAATTGCTATTTCCTCAAATTGTTTAACTGCAGTTGAAGTTGATACCAGCTCTATCCTGCTCAAATTCTGAGCACTGCATCCTGGAGACCAGCTTCCTTGGCTCCCTTCCGATTTTCCTGCCTGCACATACTTCCAAAGCCTGTATCACGGGAGGCACTGCAGCTCTGAGAAGTTTGCACCTCTCTTTGCTGCAACTAACGTCTCACAGTCCAGCAAAGTTAGGCTTTCCTAACCAGTAAAACTGTGCTTCCCTTAGAAAACTAGCCCTGCCTCAAATAATGGTAACGCCACTGCAACGTGCTTCTGGCTCAGCAGAGCAGGCTATTACTTAACAAGTAGAAGGATTACTTAAGAGGGGAAAAAGGCATCATTTCCTGGCATTTCCATGACATAAACTCCCAACCTAAACCACATCCTTTAGCTTCTCTTGTTTTTCCTGCCTTGATAAGCTTAACATCAACTCTAGCCACTCATCTGAACAGCAAGGCACAGAAGACTTTGTATTTTTGACTTTCCCTCATTTTCACACAATGACGTGATCCCAAACAAAATCAATGTGACAAGAGGAAAGGGAGAAAAAGAAGAAAAGATTAGCTTTTAACCTGGATCATCTCCCTGATCCGGTATCACTTCTGCTGGCTTGTGGGAACAAGAGGCTGGACTAGACTGTTTCTCAACCTAACATCTTAGATTTTTGGTTTTGTTTGTTTTTTTACATTATGATACTAGCAGAATATACAAACTTTGTTTCTTTCTTATTAATAGGTGGAAGGATTTAAGCTGTATCTAAGACACAGGGAAAAGAAAACTGAAACTCATGCTCAGACTGAAAAACTGGTAAATAAAAGCTGGAAAAAAAAAGCTATCTTCATATTATCAGCTAGGATGCATTTCAATTGTATAAGGAAGAAAATAAGGAATAATTTAATAGAAAAGATGACCTGATTTTTCCCACATTCGATCTTGAGTCAGAGTAGACTATTCCACAAACTGTGTCAAGTACAGCAAAGAAGGGTCAAGATGAGAAGATGGGAGTAACCTGCATAGAGAGGATTTACAAAACCAGCCATTTATAATTTGTGCAACAGAATGGTTTAATAAATTTCAGCCACTCTCATGAAAGCATGCAAAAAATGATTGCAAAGATGGAGAAAAGCTTTTTTTCCCCCCTTGCTGATTCTCAAATAGTGAAATCAGCACTTTCTCAGCTGTGAGTGGGCACCCTGTCTCTGACTTGAGCCTTCCTTCCTCGCTAGTTAGTCTGCTATAGAAGGAAAACCATGCATTTTCCACCACACTGAAAACAATTTGCAAAGAGAAGACTCTAGCATAAACTGCATGCAGATGATATAAAAAAATTATAAAGGCATAATGAGTATTATTATTAAAGAAGAAAGAGATTATTTTAGATTATCTATTTTCAGAAACAACTATGCCTGAAGTTAGCTTCAAAATTTAAGACAATTTTGAACTTGAATCACATCTAGAGAAAACTAGTTTCCATTAACAAAAAAATAAATTCTTCAGAAATGTTAAAATAACTGTTTTTTGTATTTTGAATTAATTTTGTTTTCAAGTATTTACCATAAAAAAGCAAAGGGTGACATTCACAGAACTGCCACTATGCTCAAATCCACTTTTAGCTGGTCAATAGACAGGATGTGAACTGCTTGGTTTCAAAATCACGAAAGTGATTTGATCACGAGTGCTCAAATAAATCTGCAACAGAGTTCAAGCATGTCTGTGGTAGCTCAGATGCATTTGGGGGAAAAAGTCTTTGGTTAAGACGTGCTTACCGTAAGAAATGAAACAAATCTGTCAAACAATTACTTGTTAGTCAGCCTCACCCCTCAATCCCTGGGAAGGGACTGGAGCATCTAAACCTGGAAAACATTTTCCAGGCATAGGAAAGACATCAAATTCATCACAAGCAGTCAGCATGGATTTACCAAGGAGTTGTGTTTGACCAACTTCTGTAATGACATGACTGGCCTGGTAGATGAGGGGAGAACAGTCAACACTGCCTACCTGGAGATCCTCATAGAGAGACTGTTAAAGTTTGGGCTGGATGAGCAAACAGTGACCTGGACTAAAAACTAGCTGAACAGACAGGCCCAGATGGTGGTGATGAGTGGAACAGTTTGGTTGGAGGCTAGTAACTAACAATGTACTCCACAGGCCAACAGTGGGTCTAGTCCTGTCTAGAGCCTTCGTTAGCGATCTCACCAATGGAACAGAGTATATCCTTAGCAAGTTTGAAGATGACACAAAACTGGGAAGAGTAGCTGATACACCAAAGGCTATACCATTCAGACACCTCAACAAGCTGGACAGGCTGGAGGGCTGACAGGAACCTCATGAAGTTCAACAAGAAATGCAAAGCTCATCATCTGGAGAAGAAAACATCCCAGTCAGTACCACACTGAGGGGCACTTACTGGAAAGCAGCTTGGCAAAACCTTAGAGGACACCAAGTAGAACATGATCCAGCAATGTGTCTTTGCAGTAAAGGTGGCTAACGGTATCCTGGACTGTATTAGGCTAAGCTTTGCCAGTAGTTGGCTGGGGAGGCCACATCTAGAGCACTGTGTCCAGTTTCGGGCTCCCCAGTACAAGAGAGACACAAACATAATGGAGAATGTCCAGCAAAGGGCCACAGAGATGAAGGGAATGGAGCAATGTGGAGAGTCTGACACTGAGCTGGGTTTGTTCAGCCTGAAGAAGGGAGATTTCATCAGTCTGTAAATACCTGAGGGTGCAAACAAGACAAAGTCAGGCTGTGTACACTGGTGTCCAGTGCCAGGACAAGAAGAAATGGGCACAAACTGCAACACAGGAGGTTCCCTCTGAACATCAAGAAGCATTTCTTTATTTCGCAGGTTTCTGAGCAATAGAACAACATGCCTCAAGAGATTGTGGAGTCTCCTCCTCAGAGATTTTCAGAAGTTGACTGAAGATGGCATCCTGGGCAAAAGGCTCTAGGTGCCCCTCCTTGAGCGGTACAGTTGGACCAGATGACCTGAACAAAGACCTTCCCAATCTCAACAATTCTGTGAAACCATGAATAAGAACCCTGCTAACTGCATTCAAGTCATAATCAAGGCAGTCTCTCCCTACAGTTTTGAAGAAATCCTTCATTTTTCTGGCTTTCCTACATTTCAACTATCTGCACGGTCTTAACACTAAGAAAAAGGTAACTGACAAAATAAAGTTGTGGTATCGTTTAACATACAGATGACTTGCTTTTCTTAATTATGAACTACCCAAAAATCATTATTTTAATTTATTATTATTATTATTATTATTGTTTTACCAAGCATGGTAAAGGCATTCAGGTGGTAGGTATTTACTAGTGAGTAACTGTCATTTCCAGTATGCGTACAGAGTAAAAAATATTAAACAGAAATCACTAATTACCAAGGGATTTTGATTAACCCAAATCAGTTCTGTGAATGCCTACAGGTCTTAACAGCTGTTGCATCTCTTCTCTGCATCAAATGAAGCTTTTAACTCTAACCTCTGCTTCACAACTCAGGTCAGGAGATCAAAACGCTCCCAGCAACTCAAGTTCCCAAAGTTGCACGTGGTCACCCAGTCCTATTGCCCAGCATCTCCATAACACAGCCCTTAATGGTATCCTCTAAACATCTTTCCTCTGGGAACACTTTCACTTAATTTCTGCTGAATACATTTCTAATGTTTAAATATTTGTCCTTCTTCATAGAAAACCGCAGTAACACTGGTATTTTAAGCTGTAAACACAGTAAAGGCAGGTAATGATCAGAGACACTGTTTATGGCTATTCAGAATTGTACTTACATCTTGATTTTCTCCATATATATATTCAGAGTGCTTTTGAGACGAGTCACCCAATCTATATCCACCACCTGAAAATGACTGAAAAATATACAAAGGAAAGCTCATTGAAAAGATATCTGAAACAGTGCATTAAATTTATCAAGGTACAATTAAAAACAACAGCAAGCTTGCTTCCATGGTAAAAACCAAACAACTCTAACTTGTATACTTTTCAAGCAGAAAATTTTATCTGGTAATTTTTATAGGATCAATATTAGTTTCTAGTCTGTACACCTTTTCAAACATAAGTAATTCAACACAGACATTTTGAAAACTGCAGCTGATTTAAAAAAAATCAACCTAATTAAAAATGAAGCAAATAATCCCAGTTTAAGCTGATTCCTAACAATTCTTCCCACACAACACGTGCGGAACAACCAAGGGATCAGGCCCAGCCAGCAAAGGTTCATCAAAAGCAGGTCCTGCTTGACCAACCTCAACTCCATCGATGATCAAGTGACCCACCTGGTGGATGAGGGAAAGGCTGTTGACATAGTCTACCCAGACTTCAGCAACGCCTTTGACACTGTCTCCCACACTGCTCTCCTGGAGAAGCTGGCAATGGCTAAGGCCAATAGGATGAAGTTCAACAAGACTACGTCCTGCACTTTGGCCACAACAACCCCAGGCAATGCTACAGACTTGAGGCAGAGTAGTTGGAAGACTGAGTGGAAGAAATGGACCTGGGGGTGTTCGTCAATGCTCTGCCAAATGCGAACCAGCAGTGTGCCTACGTGGCTAAGAAGGCTATAATGGCATTCTGGCTTGTGTCCGAAATAGCATTGCCAGCAGGAGCAGGGGGATGATCGTTCCTCTGTATTCAGCACTGGTGAGGCCACATCTCAAGTACTGTGTTCAGTTTTGGGCCCCTCACTACAAGAAAGACACTGAGGCCCTGGAGTGTGACCAGAGAAGGGCAGCAAAGCCACAAAGGGTCTGGAGCACAGGCCTTATGGGGAGCGGCTGAGGGAACTGAGATTGTTCAGTCTGGAGAAGAGGAGGCTCAGGGAAGACTGCATCACTCTCCACAACTCTGTGAAGGGAGGTTGTGGCAAGGGGGGGGGCGCTGCCTCTTCTCTCACATAACTAGTAACAGGACTAGAGGGAATGGCCACAAATTGCACCAAGAGAGATTCAGGTTGGATATCAGGAAAAATTTCTTCTCAGAAAGAGTGGTCAGGAGCTGGCATGGGCTGCCAAGGGAGGTGGTTGAGTCACCATCCCTGGAGGTGTTCCGTAAACATTTAGATGTACTAAGGGACATAATTTAACGGGGAAAATATGGTGGTAGTTGGACAGTTGGACTGGATGACCTGGAAGGTCTTTTCCAACCTTGGTGATACTATGATTTCCTGAAATTGCACGGTATCCCATTTATTTTCTAGAACAAGCTGCTGAGCACATATAATACACACCTGCATTGATCAAATCCTCTGCTATGTGCAAACCACAGAAAGACATATTTGCTCTCATGTGATTATGTGAGCCTGACATAAAGAGAGATCAAAATACCTTTTGACTTTTACCTTAGCTTTACTGAAGTCACCAGATGTTCTTGAGGCTTCATCTAGTGGTACAGCCCCGTGTTCTTTTGCTTCTTTGAAGAGTTCAGCAACAATTTTACTTGGATTGTTAGAAGCCCCAGAAATTTGTAATCCTCTGTATTCTGAGTCACCTGAATAAAATCTTTAGAATAGTAACATTCATAACCAACAATGCTTTAAAATGACAAGCATCATTTTCCTCTTCCCATTAATAAAAGTAAGTCAATGGACAAACACATTTTCAGCAGCAGAGTGGAGAAGTGTCAGGAAAAATAACGATTACTTTCACAATTGTTAAATGAGTTTTTTTATTTTTAAAATACCTTTGGTTTTCTTTGTCATCACTCATGCTTCTCTCTGGTTTTCTCAAACTTCGGAAAGAATCAATTTTAAGACTGTTGAGAAAAAATAAAAGAACATATATAAAGATGACTGGTACATACTTTCCACATGTATCAGAGCTACATAATTCTTCACATCCAACTTCTGAAACCACTTACTTTTTTAAAGCTGACAAAGGACATATTTTTGTTTTTACAATTTTTTAAACAAGACAATTTTATTTCTAAGCCAGACAAAGTCCTCCAGGAGATCCACCTTGATGATAAGTTCCTCTTCTCATAATAGCTTTTTGTCCAAAGTACACAGACACTTAATACTGAACAAGCCTGAAGTGCAATTCTGCTGGCAGTCTCACAGATAATAAAGGTAATACTACAAGCTGAACATCTATGGGAGAATCCTGTCTACCAGTATTCACTTCACTTCAAATTCTTCCCACGTTTCAGCTGATTTTGTTGCCTAGTGAAGTCACTGCTGCCACTTTCTTTGACGTCCTGGAGTTCCTGTCTGTGAGTATTCCAGAAACTAAGTAGTATTAGTTTTCACTTCTATCCTGCATGATTTTAGAAACACATTGAATGGCATTGTTGCAAAGACTTTCAAAAGATGATTTAATGCCTGTTTAATTCTATCTTAGAACAAGGACCAGTTGGTAAGCTACCAGAAGACAAACGAAGTTGTTAGTTTGCAATATGCCAGAAAGAGCTGTACAGATGTAAACTCTCATCTGGGAGTATTTCACAATAAAACTCATCAATGCAAGATCTATGTAAGGCAGCCAAGCTCACAGGCAGGATAAGAACACACACACACCAGTTCCCTACACGGCAGTTTGCTAGTTCAGGCTTATGCAATGTTTCACCACAATACGTTTCAAATCAAAATACAGTGGAGCAGGACATCACTTTTTTAAGTACAGTTGTTAAAACAAGGTGATTCTACAACTCCAAGAAGGATCTGCTTTTCATTTTCTTCTCAGAAAAAAAAACGTATTGTTACAGACTTAGGTCATGGGCACTAAAAGCTCTTCTGTGGTATTATTCTTCTATTCTCAATCCCTTCTGTTTTCTTTCTTTGACACACTGTGGGCTTTGTGGGGCTTGTACTTCTATGCCAACTGTCCTAAATTTGGTGAAGGTGCTAGAGATTACATAACATAATGGCATTTGCTCCAGCAAGGCCCACAGACATCCTCTATACCTGCAACTGTGTGGACAGTTAGACGATTTCAAGAGCAGCATTATGTTTCCTTACAATTAACACTGCTCATTTAAAAAGAAACTGAAGTCAATTAAAAATAAATAAATCTAATTTTGGATACCATGCAAATAGCAGAACAGCAGCCATTTTCCACTCTCAGATTCCAGCACGATTGCCAAGAAAGAGCAAGTGCTTGCCAATAGCTGTCATACTAAGTATTTGAGATACTGTATTGCAGCTTTTTCTTCAGCTGGAACAGGAAGCTGTAACTTCATGACAGGTACTGCTAAATGGAGCTGCTTGTTTAATTTGTGTATAAATTCTGTTCTATGAAACTGATCTTAGGCAGTTTTATCCAAGAAACCCTACCTAGCTATTATTCTGCAGTTTTCTCGTCTGGTGCTAAATTCCCTCTTCCTAAGGATCTGTATTTGCAAATGCGCTTGAGGTATAGTGCTGCTGACTAAGCTCTTTTTCTGCTATTTGACCTCTTTTGAAACGGAGATTCATATTGGCAGCAGAAAATGAAAGACAAGCCAAATACAATCCTTGTAATGGCATCACTGACAGTGATGATTTAAAGACTTCTTTAGAACAATTTAAAGCACAATTAATTAAGAACTGGCAAGGTTTCTTTATAAAAGTTTTAAAGCTACATTGAATCTTCAAACCCCATATGAATTGCAAACACTACAGGACAGCAAAACCTGGCTTTATGTGTACAAACACGCCTTCTATCCACCCAGCACCACCAAACAACTTAATCACAAAGTCATCCTAATTTCTCTCACCTCCTATGAACCCACTACTCATTTATCTGGCTAGTTACTTAAGTAGTACTGACCTACATAGAAGACTCAGAGCAGCTCTCATCAAGTTTCACACAAACTACTGATTTGCTGAATTTTGAAGGAGGAAAGAACTGCAGTATTTTTCTGACACAGCAATTACCTGAATTCTATCTCTGCGGAAGAAAAAAAAAAAAGCAACACCGCATATCACTTGAAGCATCTTCATCTTATCTTAGGTGAAGTGGGTTTAAAGCACTTTGGAATAGCATATAACACAACAGCTCCCAAATAAGCATGACTAAAAAAGCATTCTAGGACACGGACTACGCATTATTACAGGGCTTCCAAACTTTTGACTATGAACTGCTGTAGAGCACTGTCTACACAAAAAGAAGATGAAGTAACTATGACAACATTTTGTTAGCTAATACAGCACCTAATTGACACACGTCTGAAGTACAAAGCATGCCTTACCCCTTCGAGTTACTCATCTTTGTCGTCGTTGGTTTGTCAGAACGCAATGACTGCCTTTTAGCTTCATCTTCATATAACTCTGCCAAGGCCAACTGTTGGAAACAGTACTCTTTTTAGAGGTCTAGAGCTACGTACGGAATGGAAATAAGACACACTAATGCTAAATGAGCACATCATCAGAAAATTAAAGACACCAACATGAGAACTCTCAACTAATTCTCTAACTTCAGCTTCCGTTCTATTTTATGAAAAAAAGCAAGAAATACTCAATATGCTCATGCCAGAGTGATGTGACACTTGTACCCTGCTTGCACTTGGTCCACACAGACTCATTAGCTACCTTCAGCTTATATTAAAGCTTCAGAATACACACACATATATACATTATGCATAATCTCTTCAAAGCTAATAAACTGAAATGAAGTTGCTAAGAATCCCTCTGATAAAACTGGGAAGCAAATAAATTTTACAACCATACGACACAGAAATGGGGAAAAAAAAATGCAACTGGAGTAAGTATGAACTAGGATTATGATACAAACTCAGCCTGACTGGCTTGATGTCCAAATATCATTGCAAATATTTTTAATACAAAACTCCCCACTGGCTGCCACATGGAAGCCATAAGGACAATGGAAGGTCCTTTCTCAAGAAACAGTGGGAAGCACATCTAACACACCATTTATTAACTTACTTTTGCCCTAAATAACATTCTACGTTGTTTCGTAAGTTTTCCTTTAATACACGATATCAAGCCACAGACACAAGGTCCATAGACAGATGCTAAGGAGAAGCCGGGAAATACAGACTACCAAATAACTTCAGGTACACTCCTGTACTCAGAGGCCCGGCCTAGGGGGTAACGACCCGACGAACAGCCCCCTCATGGCAGCACAGCCAGAGCCGGAGGCAACCGTGAAACTACGCTATGCTATGCTACGCTCCGCCCTGCTGAGGGACCGGGACGCCCCTCCCCGCCCTCTCACCTGCAAATCCCGTGCGCTGGGCGGGCGGCCGCTACCGCGGTGCTGCCGCTCCCTCCGGAGACCTGGGCCGGCCGCCGACATTTCCCCTTCCTGCTGCGCGGGAGATGCCCCGCCGTCCGCCATCTTCTGAGGGCGGCAACCCCTCCCGCGGGTCGCCTTGGGCGGGGCCAGCGCCGCGCGGCACTTCCGGCTGCCATGGCAACGGAACGGCCCCGCCCACGGGGCTGTTTCCATGGAGACGGATGGAGGCCCGCTGCCATCGGAGAGGGCCTGGGCGGCGGGCTTCGTGCCTGTGTGCCTGTCCGCGTCCTCTCCTCCTCCTAGCAGAGGCAAAGCAAAGCTGCATTCATAAGCAAAGCAAAATAAGTCTTTGTTCACAACTTCCCGTTGGTGGGCAGAGATTTAGACGTTTCCAGGAGAGCATTGCTTCATCACTGCTTCAACTCTTTACAAAGATAGGTAACATCAGGACAAGGGGAAGTGGTTTAAGTTGAAGGAGGGAAGATTTAGTCTGGATAACAGGGGGGATTTTTTTACAGAGAGAGTGATGAGGTGCTGGAACAGGCTGCCTAGAGAGGTTGTGGATGCCCCGTCCCTCGAGGTGTTCAAGACCAGGTTGGATGGGGCCCTGGGCAGCCTGGTCTAATACCAGATGTGGAGGATGGTGGCCCTGCCTGTGGCGGGGGGTTTGGAGCCTGATAATCCTTGAGGACCCTTCCAACCCAAGCCATTCTATGATTCTGTGATCATATTCAAGGATTCCTTAGGAATACAAACAGCATCAACACAAATGTCCATCTTCCGTTAACCAGTGCATGCAGTGTTGTATGGTATGGGATATCCTTTCAGCTGCTTGGGGTCAACTGTCCTGGCTGTGTCCCCCTCTGACTTCTTGCCCACCCCAGCCTCCTCACTGACAGGGCAAAGTGAGAGGAAGAAAACCTCCGTGCTGTGAAAGCACTGCTTAGTGAGAACCAAAGCTCGGGTGTGTCGTCAATGCTGCTTTAGTCCCAAATGCAAACACAGCACCTGGGGGCTGCTATGAAGAATATTAACGCCATCTCAGCCAGATCCAGTACAATGAACCCCTGACATTTTGGTTGAATATTTCATATCCTAAGCTGTACTGAAATAAAACAATGTAGTGTGAGAAGTAAAACTTGGAATGACCCTAAGTACAACTATTGAAGAACAAGTAATGTTTGAAAGTGTGTGTTTTCGGTTTCCCAAGAATGAATGTAAGAAAAAAAGGAAAACAAGGCAGTGAAAGAATATACGTATAATGAATATATTTTATATGTAATGGAAAACAAGTATTGGTAACAGTACAAGTAGAAATCAATGGATCGGTTCCAATTAGATATTTCATTAAGGAGTAGATCCATTGTATATGCACACAAATAAATCTCTGTGAGGCCAGCTGAGATGACTGGCAGTTGAAGAGTTTTGTAATGCAAATTAGTGAATGTGCAAGTGATTGCAGTGTGCAGTTGGCTACTTGGGATTTCATCTGAAATTGTGAATTGACAGCTAACATCACTAATTATCCAGCATTCACACAAAATGCTCTATTAATCCTCAACTGAAATGAAGGGGGAACTTTCCTTAGCACGTGATGGTGACCTGTGTGCTAAGCTGAGATATTTCTAAAGCAGACAGCTGGATGTGATTCACACTCTGTTGAAATAGCCCGCTAACATTTGTTTTCAATGCCATTCAGACAAAAACCTACCGCTTTCTCTAGTGAGTCTGTCTAGACCCTGCTTACCATAGCTTACACTTCAGAAATGCTGGGGGCTGTGGTTAGCGGAGCTGGGGTCACACACAACCTTTTAATGCAGTTTAACTGTGCACCTGTGCTTGTGTCTTCTTAGTAAGCCAACTCTTTGGTGAGTATGCAGACTGGAGGATCTGCTCAGCTGATCAGCAGCAAGGAAAATCTGCTCCAGCATGCAGATCACTCTCATAGGTCAGTACTGCCTGCTATACAGTGGTGTCAGTGTTGATCTTAGTGACACCATAGGTGCATGTGATTGCTTTTCCCTGCAGAATCTATTCAGGTGTTTGACAAAGAACAGCACAACTGAAGGTTGCACAGATAATAAATTTCACATAGCTCTCACATTCTCAGCTCTATATGCCAAATCATGTGTGCTTGTAAAGAATTTTTTGTCCTTACTTAGGGAAAAAAGTGAATAGAAGTAAGATTCAACTTCAGTTGGCTCCTGCACTTGAAGCCTTTGTATGAATATGTAAAGAATAAAAATGCAGTCATGTGCTGTTCCATTCAGTCTTCTCTGAGTAGTTCCTTCTTCTTCATGAGCAATGTGCAGCTGTTGTCTGAGGGAAAGTGTCCTGTGGTGATACAGACTGGATTTGCAAAGAGGATGTCTAAACTGTAATTGCTTTGAAAAGCCAAATGACTCTATTATTAAATCAGTTGTGAATTTGTATTTATTTATTTATTTATTAAATAAATAAGTGTCTCATATTTTGACAGGCCTATCTACCCTAAACATTGGCATTATTCCCATCTGTCTTTCTGTGTGATTGCCTCCTCTTTGGTTAAGGCTGCCGGCGACATTTTCAGAGATCACCTGAATACAGATTAGCACATATATATATTTTTTTTTTCTCAGTGAAATTTATGTAATCTCAGACATCTGGAAATTTTAATCTGCCTATCCCAAGCAATCATTTTGATTTTTATAACATTATTATTGTGACCAATGCTTTCTTTCACAGTAATAGATTGAAAACAACTAATCGCAATCTGTTGGCTCTAGTTCCTTAAATAAAATTGGTTCTGTATTTTTCTTTATGTCTTAAATACTCCACAATTATCAGAGAGATTTTTTCTCCTGGTTATTAAAACTAACATCATTTTACAGTCTTCTGTTTGGGAATAACTTAGGTAATGGACAACAAGTCTTTTATTTTCAAAATCTTACTGCAGTTGTTGCTGTCCAGAAGTAGGTATATAATTAGAAAGCAAGTAAAAATATTGAAAAACAGGAGTTAAACAAGCCCCTCTTTGATCTTTTGGATATAACATAAAAGCAAAGAAGAAAAGGTAAGAATAAAGTTATCATGTACATAAGATTAATAGCAATGTATCTAGAAAGATATTTAAAATAAAAACATTGGAGAAACTTTAAAAAGAGTGATCAGGATAGGGATGGGAAAATATGATATTTTTATGTTTATAGCATTAAGGAACAACTGGGCTAATGGGCTTAGAGGCTGGGATAGAGAGCTGAGACTTGGCGTGAGTAATACTTTTTGGACCAAGATCAAAACACTACTGGCACTGTAGGGTCAGGTCTTTGAACTTCAGGGATTTGTGATGCCAAATTATATTTACTGTCTACAAAAAATCTGCAGAAAAAATCTAAGATACAACATGGTTACACATTGACACACTGGGATTACCACGAATCTCAGAAATATAAAGGATACCTTTTTATCTGCTAGACAGCACATAAGTCTGGATTTTGTTTTTAATAATTTACAAAACAGGAATACGTATATGCTAAAAAAAAAATGAATAAGAAGTATCTATTTAAATTGAAAAACGTCTGAGTTTTGTATATATCACCAGATCTAGTGGATGGCAACCCTGCCCATAGCAGGGGGGTTGGAACCGAATGATCTCTAAACCATTCTGTGATTCCATCATTCTGTGATTCTATGCTTCTGTGATTCTACAATTCTATGATTCTATGGTATACCTAGAGAGATGGGAAGATCTGAGAATGTAACTAGTTTACCAAGTCATGGTACATTCCTTATCTAAACGTAGTTCAACTGGCAGAGTGCTAGCTGCATCTAGTTTAGAATCCTTTATACAGTCTGCTAACTTTTTCTTGGAGGAGATATAGAATAATGATGTATTTACTCACCAAGCACCTATTTCTGCTCTTTGAGGAATAGCCTTCTCTCTTCAGAACTCCAAATGAAGAGTATTCAGAAAGGTCTGTTGACAGTGTTCCTACATAAAAAAAGGTTGAAATGAACGTATGTCTTCAGCAGAACCAGAACAGCTGTTCATACTTGAATCTGGTTTTTATGGGAGTTCCTAAAACTTGAACTGGACTGCTACAGTTTGCTGAGGTTGTACTATGGTGAGACTAAGATTTGTATAAGAAACACCATTTTCTTTAGATTTAGCTTTAGTTCAGATACCACTTGCTAAAACAGTGAGAGATCCTGTCTGACTTGGGACCGGCCAAGACTGGATGCTCAGCAGCAAGGTAAAGCTGGAGGTAAATATTGCCATGGTGTGCACCTTGTCACTATTTTGAGAAGCTGCTGGAACTGAGAAGTGTCAAATGTGGAGATCTGGTAACTGGGGCAGCTGGAAGAGATGTTTCGAAGAAAGTGCAAGAGAGTTATTGGAGAATGGAGATATGTAACAAAAGCTTTTGAAGGCATTTCTAAAGTCACAGTGAAGTATAATATCTTCTAGTTTAGAAAGCTTGTACCTTTCCCACTTAAACACCACATTAATTAGTGCTGACATACATTTCTATTTAAACCAATTAATTTGTTTTCTGCCAAAGTTGCTAAATCCTGCAGGAGAGGTTTTGGGAGTACTGGTCAGCAAGTAGTTCCCTGGTATTGTTGCTTCCCCAGGAGCTGCAATCCCATGGCCCTTGTCCTAGAAAGAGAGGAGTGGGGCAGGGAGGTGGACCTCTGTGCTTTGTGGCTGTGAAGCAAACTGTGTTAGAGGGAAATTTCCCATAGGAAAATAACATAGGAATGAGAAATGGGTTGGGGTGAACACAATGAGTTGTCATGGCCTACGATTACAGCGTACCAGCTGTTTTGCAACTGATAACATTGTGTGATAAACCAAAGGAAACTTCTTAAGGGCTAAGAGATTCACATTTCTATTTAAAATAAAAATAAATAAAAACTCCTCTATAACAAACAGAACACAGTTCATTAAAAATATATCAGTATTACTAATTTCTAAATGTCCACAATTCTCGAATTCATTATGTTAGAATACTTAAAAGGAATTTATTTCTGTTGTATCATATTCTGTTATTTCAATCTAGAATTTCTTGAACTCTCAACCACACTGAATTTTGCAAAAAACAAAAAATAAAATTGCAAAACAGCAGCATTCCATTGTCTTAATTTTTCCATTGCCGTTTTGTCATCTTCACATATGTCATTACTGACTACTTTTATTTATTTCTTTTTTGCTGGTTATATTTACCTATAATATTGAAAAGATTTAATGATGTAATATTCAGTTTGGGCACCTATAGGTGTTCGCCTTTCATCTGACAAGAACTGCACGTGTAAATTCCTCTAAGAAAACAGGATAAAATGAAAGATGAAGAATAGAGAATACAACTGAGAAAAATAAGAAAAACCAAAAAGTTACAGCTCCAGTTGCAGCATTCAAGAGCAGAACTGAACTGCTTCCAGTTGTGATTTTATAAATCAGGACAGTTTAATTAATCTTGCCAGTGCTAATGTTTATTCATTTGGTGCTCTAGTTGCTATCGCCTTGCCTCCTTATTGCCAACAGATGGTTTCAGAGGCAAAGTACAGAGGAAGATGAAGGTTTCAGAGATCTGATGGTCTGTAGTGTGGCAGGTGCTCCAAAATAGATTCAAGAGACTCCAGTAGGAGGAAGCTGTAGTAACGGAAATATTAGACAAATTGGTCCACACAACTCAGGAAGCCAAATTTCCTCAAATCTGTGTACTTCATTGCCTATTTCCCTTTCCCCTCTCTCACTGTATCTCTCTCCAATTCCTTAGTCAAATCCTCATCTCAAATATCGCACTCTTCTATCGTGCTTCTCAAGGTCCTTCCCATCCTTCCAGCCCTTCTGGTGGTTACCAGTAACTTGTTCTGTCCCTAGCAATGTTTTTGACACTAGTAAATTTCCATGACATACCCGTGGTAGTCCCTTCAGGAAAATGACTTACAACTGTCTGTAATTTAATCTGTGTATAAATATGTAGGTATATAAACTTCCTCTAGGTACAGCCACCCGTGTCAGTCCCACTTGAGCTTGGGTTTGCCATTGAATTTCATGCTAGCAGTCAGTTTGGTAGAACTCCTTTGCAATCAACAGAGGGACCTCAGGAGAGGTATATAAACTTCCTCCAGGAGTCTTGATATCTACTGATTTGCCTATGGTAGAGCAGAGGCACATCAACTTTTGAGTGATTTGTACTGTAGTGCTCTAAGAAGAGCAAGAAGGGACAAGCTGAGAGAGTTCTGTCTGTTCGGGCACACTCAGCTGATGGGGAACATGCTCATGGACCTGACTATGTTAGGTGAGATGAATCCTCCCTCTGAGATGCTGGGGACTATTCACAGACTCAGCAGGTGAAATGAGAGCTGTCTACAGATCTTTTCAGGATTATTCACAGTGCCAGAATCCAATTTGTTTTTATTTGGAAAATGTGATGAACAAGATTACCTGCAAAAAATTTTTGCAAACAAGAAATCATCTTTCCAGATGTCTCTGCCAGTTTCAGAGCAAGCTTTGCCTAAATCAGGATGTAAGATTTCGGTCAGTCTCTTACTCTACTCCCTGTACAACAAAAAGCATCAGCAGAAACTGTTCTCTGTGATCTCAGAAGCATTTAGGAAACAAGAAACTTACTTTCTCATGTATTGTTAGATCTGAAATACAATATCAAGCTGAGATTTCCCAACAGCGTTGCAAAGAAGTAGCAGCAGGTGGTGCTGAAACAACAGGCAGCAGGGACTGCAGGTTTGGCTTGAATGACAACGGTTCATGTTTTTTCCCCCAGCTGATACCATTACTACAGCATTTTCTAATTTAAAATATTATCTCTCTTGTTGCTGTGGGGGCTAAGAGCTGTAGCTATGTACTGAGGCAGTGCAGTACTGATTTCTATACAGAACATACAGAAGAAATAGGCAATTTATAGTATTTTCTTCCCTCACTAGTTCAAGGAAGCAGGATAGCAATGAGTTATGTAGCAGTCATGAGAATTCTCAGAAGCTTTAACAAAATGCTGCCAGTGATCTGAAGGCCAGGTTGAGTTGGTTTCTTTCCCTTCGATATAGTGCACACCTATAGGAATACCTCTTACCACATACACAAAGAGACATGCTTGGAACTCGAATTAAATTATACAGCAGGCACTTAAAAAGGAATTTATGGAGAACTAATTCTCTGCATAGAATAGCAACCCTAACACTCTGAATCATTACCTTTGAATCATTATTCAAAGCAAAGTGCAAGGGCTCCTCTGAAACCAGTGCCTCCTATTTTATTATGTTGGCCCACAACATCAGAGGTGGTATGGCAGTAGAGGTTGAACCTTCCCACCAATATTCAATTACCTTTTTTTTGCCATGTGGAAGGTGGCAGCAGAGGGGTAGTCTGATAGAATGGTGTCTGACATGGAAGTGCATATGAAGCAAAGATACGTAATTGAATTCCTCCATGCAGAAAAAAAAAGGCATTCATTGATTCATTTATGGAGACCAAACAGAGGATGTGAGCACAGTGAGGTGGTGGGTGGTGCGTTTTAGCAGTGATGACAGTGACATGAAAGACAGGCCACGTTCTGGATGGCCATGCACAGCTGTCATACCATGAAATGAAGAGCATCTCCATCAGCTCATCCATGCAAACTGACAGACTATGACCAGGGAACTGTGTATGGAATTGAATACTAGCTTCAGTGCATTGGAAATGACGGTAGCAACAGGAGAATATCATAAAGTTTGTGCCAAGTGAATCTCACACTTGCTTACCAAGGAACAGAAAGAGCTCTGTATGCAAGCTTGTCATGACCTGCTGAACCAATATGAGGCTGAAAGTGTCAGTTTCCTGGATTACATCATTACTGATGACAAGATCTGGTGTCACCACAGAGTCAAAATGGCAGCCCATGGAGTGGTGACATATGAATTCACCATCAAAGAAAAAGTTCAAGATGCAGCTCTCAACAGGTAAAGTAATGTGTACTGTCTTTTGGGATAGGAAAGGTATGACCCTTCTGGATTTCCTGGAACCTGGACAAGTCATCAACTGACCACTACACTGCAGTACTGACTAAGCTGAAGGCTCAGACTTCCAGAGTCAGGCCAGAGAAGACAGCCTTTCTCTTGAAACACAGTAACGCCAGGCCCCCATACAAATCTTGGCTGGACTGCTCTACCATACCCACTGTATAGTCTGGATTTTGTGCCTTCTGACTTCCATCTGTTAGGGCTGATGAAAGATGGACCGTATGCACAACTTTTTCCCAGCAATAATGTTGTCACAGCAGCTGTGAAACTGTGGGTCAGCTCCACTGGCACAGATTTTTATGAGTGCAACATACAGACTCTATCTAGTACATTGCTGGTGAAAATATATAGTTAATGGTGGTGCCTATATTGAAAAATAGTGTTTTGTAGCTGCGAATTTTCTCTATTAAATCTTGTTATTGTGCACTTTGTATCTGTTGTGGTTTCCATGGAATTAAATAGGAGGCATTACTTTCAGAGCAATCTAGGTATATTTCCTGCAAAATGCTCTTAATGCAAGTATCTTGTGGAAAGCCCTGTATGTCCTTGAGTATCTTTTTCCTGTCTGTCAGTACACAACTCTACTACAAATTAAGGCAAGATGTTTGTTAGGAAATATCACTTTGAAGTACAAGCAACACATCACAAGGAATTTAGTCCCAGGCAATACCAGTTTCTTCTTTAATTTGTTTGAGGTAATTGCTAAGGATGAATTTGTTGACTTTCTATCACCAGTAAGTAGAATTATACACAGTTCTCATGCTACTCTCACATTATTTGCATTGAGTGTTAGAAAGTTTTATTAAGCCTCAAGTTCTTTTGGAAACAACAGAAACTTTTTTTTTTTTTATATTTTTTTAGCTGTAGAGTAACTCAGGGAGACCCGTCTAGAAATAAACCATTTCAGCTGTATCTTGGTCTTCTAGGGATGCTTATTCCTTTTGAGTTTCTTTTGTCTGTTTTATTACATGTTGTGTCTTGGAATACAGTTTGACCTGATGTTTCTTTTCTTCTAATGGGTGAAATTAGAGTGCACCAGGGAACACGAGCAGTACTTCATCTACATCCACTTAAACTTCTGCCCTTCCCTTCAGCACAAGGTCTAGAATGTCATCTATAGGCACCCTACCCTTGCAACCTTTCCTTTCATTTCTACATGTTGTGTTTCTCATCTTTGGCAGTTCTTTAATCTTCCCTCACTACTGAATCAGTAAGTGGAAACAGTGAGGAGGGAAAGAAGAATTAAAGGAGGTGAATAACAAGAGGCAGCTGTTGACTGCTACTCTTATAGCCCAGACAGTATCTTCTAGGCACTTACAGACGAATGACAGAAACCCACAAATCTACAAATCTCCCTCCCATTAATCTGCATTAGTAGGGCAACCCACAGTGGGGTCAGAGAACCTGTCACACCTTGCAAGATGGCAGATGATGAACACCACCTGGGTTGTTACAGGATACGTGAACTTTGGAAAAGGACATCACCTAAACATTTCCATAAAGAAAGATTCCTGGAAAAATCAATCTCTCCTGTGAGCCTTTGAAGTGTTCTGTACAAAACAAAAGTACAGGATTGCCAAGAAAGTTCACTTGGTAAGGCCCAAACTGGTGGATTCGTGCTTGCAGATTTCTGCAAATCTGAGGAGCAGCTTACTTTCTGAATTAAGTTGCATCCCTTTCTAATAGCAGTTTTGGCCCTTTCTCAAATAAGGATGAAAAATTAAAATCTTGAAAAGCGCTCCTGGACAAAATTAGAAATCCTTTGGTTTTTATGATTTTTGGTTGGTTAGTTTGGAGAGCTTGAAGTGGCTTGAAATTTGGCATAAGTCATTTAGATAAGGAAAGTTGGAATCTCCCAAGTCAATAATGATGCTATTGGATATTCTGACAGTCTCAAAATGTTGAGCATTTTATTGGTTGGTTGGTGGGTTGGTTTTGTTGTTGTTGTTGTTGTTATTTTGTTTTCCTGCCAAAATGTTTCCCGGAACAAATAGTTGTTGAAATCAAAGCCCTTTCTTCGCTAGCATGGCAGTTTTGACAATCTGGGATTTTGTAGTAAAAAAATCACTTGAGTGAGAAATGTCTGCCCAACTGTATTTATAGCGGGATAGGATCGGATAGTTCTGCAGTTGTGCTTCATTGTTCTTCTTCCCCTTGGATGACTGTGAAAATACTCTTGAGGTGCACCGCATTCACCTCAAAGTCCACCTCTGAGTGAGGACTGTCTGCTTATCTGTCATGTTGTAGCACTGCATTTCAGTTCATACAATAAGTAATTACATTCTTGTCAAATATATCTGTTAATAACTTGTGGTTTAACTGGTAAAAGACTACAGTGAAAATGGCCCTAAGCTGAGAGATGTGTCAAGCTGGACATCCTCTCACGCACCACTTAGCCCAGAAGAGCTGCTGCCTGCTATAGGTCTGGCAAGAAGCATTAGCAGGACTTTGATTACTGAAAGACTTACTAAAGAATCAGCTTTTGTTCCAATTAGTCATTTAGGAGTTATTTAGGTTAGCCTGCCTTCCAAAAACAGATTTGGAGAAGTTCCCTCTAACGCCTTTACACAGACTTTGATTCCTTTCTCTGACTTGTTTTGCACTTATGTTAAAAAGCACTTTGTAACAGAGATCCTGAACACTCATTATTTCCCAGGTGCCTTACATGGTGGTACATTTTGAGACACCAGCCGAAGGAAAGCCTTCCGTGGACAGACACATAGGTAATGCAGATGTGATGGGGTCAAACTCTCTGAAAGGACTTCTCCTCATCAAATATTTTACATAGTCCAAATCTTATGTGTGGCTGTGCAAGTAGTCAGTGGCCACAGGGCATTTTTTGCCTTCTTTGAAACCACATTGTATGACACGGTACAGCTTCTTATTCTCTTGGATTTTCATTCTATTTGTGCACAATTAGAAACTGTTGATTTATTAAGCAATGGCTGTGGAATTTCATTGAATATGGCTAGCTTAGTTACTTCACCAAGGAGCTGTCAGTGGCCCAGGAATGAAAGACATTAGCAAGCTGCAGCACTGTTAGACACTGGACTAGCAGAGCTAGAGCAAGTGCTGAGGGTGAGCAGTGTCAGGATGCCACTTCCAGGTAGGAAGCAATGACAAGACAGAGAGCTTTGATCAACAGAGATTTCTTCTGCAGTCACTCCACTGGCACAGCATGTCTGTGAAGCAATTAGCTGTTATATTTGTATTAACAAATAGATGGAACAATTTTTGTTGGGAAAAACATGCTGAATTGCCCAGCAGAATATTGCTGTATTCAGTAATTCAAAATGACTATACTGTTGGCCATCAAGGGGCCTCTCTGTATTTCTCCTACCAGCAATGACATGAAACTCAATTTTCCATGTCTAAAATTTTCAAATCTCCTCCACTTCTCTCTGAATGTAATATTGGGCTGTACGGTAGAACTTGTGGATCATTTTACTCACCAGAAGGCATTTTTGATGCTATTTGAGGAGGCCGCTATGTCAAATTTGTTTCAGAGTGTAGAGGTTCAACTGCATGAAAAGTTTATGCAAATTTAAGGTGAAGCACAGATTTTAGGATTCTGGATTGTGATCTGCCACTTGCTGAGAAGGGATTAAACATAAGAGTGTTGCAAGAGGCACGGTGTGACAGCCATGATTCAATCATCAGAATAATTATCCTGGTAGCATTTCCAAAGCTGTTTCTCATGTAGACAAACCTTGTAGATCTGTACAGGCTGGATATTCTGACATAATTATTGTACTCTTTTGGTTATGATTGATGGGGAAGTTTTCTAGAAATTGACCACACAGTCAAAATTCAAAATCTGAGCTCTGTAAATGTTAGAAAGTTGAGATTTACAAGCAAACTTCTCTTCTCTTCTCTTCGCTTCGCTTCGCTTCTCCTCTCTCCTCTCCTCTCCTCTCCTCTCCTCTCCTCTCCTCTCCTCTCCTCTCCTCTCCTCTCCTCTCCTCTCCTCTCCTCTCCTCTCCTCTCCTCTCCTCTCCTCTCCTCTCCTCTCCTCTCCTCTCCTCTCCTCTCCTCTCCTCTCCTCTCCTTTTTTGTGATTTGCTTTACCAAATTTATCTGTTACTCCAGTATCTACTGAACTTAACACCCCTGAGCAAAGTCAGCATATCTGTCTGCCCTGCATTAGGAATGAACTTCTTGACACAGGGAGAATGTCTTTTTTTCCAAAGTTATTTAAGTATCTACAGGCAGAGCAAAATGGCTAATGGGATTTGGTGTCTAATTACTTTAAGGATTCTGCTCGTAAGTGATTTGTCTAGGATTACAGAGTGAACCTGTGATGGAGACTTCAACTGAAGTTTTAGGTTTGATCCCTTTGAAAAAGTTCAGTTCCAGAAGCACATACTAACATTTGCCAATTTTTGCAATGAATTTATTTCCATCAACATCTGACATACTATAGATTCTCTTTTGTTTTGCTTTGTTTTTTAACTTTGCTAAAACTGAAGACGAAACAACTTCCTGTTACTACAAACAACCTCACTGCATCCTAGAAACTGAGATCAAATATATTATTTCCAATTTTGTTCATTTTCTGACTATACATTTAACCTGTTTGTTCTTTGACTTTGAGCAGCCATGGGATGAAGTCAATATCAAGTAGTGGTCAGAATTTTAAACACATTTTAAGTATAGCCTAGAAACTTGGTCCCTGTTGACATTTAAAAATCTGTGCTCTTCTATTAACTGTATGCACTATGCGTCAGTTAAAAATTAAGGCAGCATGGAGATACATTACTTTCTTCTTTGTGGTTTAAGAAAATGAAAATGAATGTGGAATTGAATGTTTGTTGTGTTTTCTTTCTTCTTTCTTTCTTTTTTTTTTAAACAAACTAGTGTAAAAAGGCTGAATAAATTAAACTGTCAGATTCTAGTCATTACACATCTTCCTGTGTGAAGCATGGAAATTGGAAGCACAGGCTGTGCATATTATGTTAATACTATTTACTCGGTATCCATGACGTTGTATCCTGGTGAGCCTAAGCTACAACAGAATTATTCCTTACAGAAAAAAAAAGAGAAATAAGGTTAACGAAACTGCATCTTGGCACTATAACTAAGTACAACACAGCTCTCACTGGAGTGCTGAACAGTATTTGGGGTATTCATGAACTATTCTGCAGATGCTGTGGGTTACATTAGCATGTATAACACCAAATCATCTTGTCAAAGAACCCTTTTCTGTTCTACAGTATAACAAGGCATTGATTGTGATTGTTGGATTATAGGGTCTGTCTGCTGAGACTTGTGCAAGATGTTAAAATGACACAAAATGCTCTATTTGTAACTTGAACTCAGAGTGCACATTCTGTAACATACTTTGCCCCAAAAATATAAGTGAAGGCCAAACATTTAGAAATGACTTTTTGTTTCACTGTGCTTTACTATTCTGGAGTTTCTTACATGCCATTCCAGTTTCACAGAAGACAAACTTTTCAGTTCTACCAGTGTATGGGAACTGTTGAATCACAGCCTGAACCTCTGATTGCCCACCTGAGGTGAGCCCTGAGTCATCTGCAGCGGCACAGGTGAACACAATTTCTAGTGACCTAGACCCCATTTAAGGGCTGACTCCCAACAAGGAAGGTTCTCTATCTGGAGATCCTTCCTCTTGGAGCCCTTCTGTGAGCCCAGGACATGGATAAGATCTTCATTTCTCCTTTGTAACGTGATAATCTCTCTGGTCCAATACCTGTATGCCTGTTTGCTGTACAACCAGAGAGATATTAAAATACTTTGCAGAAAGTCTGTTGATTTCCTCCAGAGTGAAGTCTCTTTTGTCATTCTGGACACTACGTGATTATCTGAGAGTAAGCAAGTTCCTTTCAGGAAAAGATGAGACGAAGTTAATGAATATTTTTGTCTGCTGTATGTAGTATTGACTTCAACGGAGTAAACACTAAAACACTACTGGATATTGAATCAGTTGGGTTTTTTTTGATGTTATATTATACCTCTTTATTATAGATCTACCTGTGATACTACAGGATTTAGTGTCTAACCTCCCATCCCACATTATGCTGTTATCAACTGTTTTTCCTTTGGAAGTGCTTAGTGTTTATTAGAGTCACTAGAAGAGTATTTTAGCATTAGTTTAGCAATACGGCATGCGTGCAAACTGTGATGCATAAGCATGGGTGAGGCTCATGCTCTGGTCTCAGCACTGCAGTGCCATGCAAAAGTATTTGGTGATTTCAAGGATGAAACAAAAAGGAACTTCATATTTTTTTTCAAGTTTAGCTCCAGGAGTTCCAACATTACAAAGACAGGTGAGCCACCATGGTGCCAATGTGTCTGTCAAGTCCACTTGCAGCTCTATGGAAGAATTATGTGCCAATAGGTCTTTTACTCCTATGAGTGTCAAAAAGCATGGCATGCATGCATATGTGGCATGAGCAGATCATAACCACTAAGCCTTGACACCAGGACATGCATCCCAGGGAATGACAGAGGTTGCAACTTCCAGCTGCAAGCTAGCACTTGCTCCCATCCTACTAGGCCAGTGTCTGTAGCTTTCAGACAGCACTGTGGCAGAGGTGGCTTCAGCAAGACTGAACAGGAGCAGCAATGGCTTTTCTTATTCCTGGGTAGATTTTTCTGACTGTGAAAATAGCAGCACTTACAAAGTAAGTTTGTTTTCTGACTTTGGAACAAAGCACGGGGGTGTTCTGGAAAGAGGAAAATGGTGGGGGGAAAGAAAAAAGGACATTTCAGAAAAATTGAACCATTTTCATTGTTGTTTTTTTTTTTTTCCCTCCAAAATAAGGCAGAGCAAACATTTTCCTCTCTCTGAGGCTCCAGCCCCCTGGGCAGTTGAGACTGTTACTTATTGCCTGCAGAATCTTTGTCTGTTGTGGCTCACCGTGAGAATTCCAGATAGGTCAACATATTGGCCAAGAGATGTGCAAAAATACAGAGAAAAGTTAAAATAGTAATTAAAAAAAAAATACTGAGTGTGAACAGGAAGTAGGGAAAGGTGAGGAGATACCCTTATGACTTTAAATGGGTCATTGTGTTCCTAAGAGATGCCCAAAAGTTCAGGAAATCAATCAGAGAACAGCAGAACTCGTGCTTATTTCTGCAAATAACATAGTTGATGCCAAAGCTATTTCTGAAGTAAGTTAGGAAATGGAGTACATTAACAGTTTTCTTACCCTCAGTGTGCATCTGGAAGGTTGCATTATGCTACAATTTGGAGGTGAATATTTCTGCTGAAAGAAAGTTGAATTTTCTGAGCCATTGGTCACAGACATAAAATGTTCTAAAAGGAAAGTGAAATGATGGCTCCAATGTGATGCACAAGAAATCAATTTAAAAGAAAAATAAAACATTGTTTTGAGAAAATTCTACAATAGAAATGTTTTATTAAAGTAAACATAGCCCGAGTTATTTGTTTGCATTCAGCGTTGTGAAATGCAGTTAATTAATTTGTACGTGATACATTAGCATTTCTGATCAGACCAACACAGACTATTTTTAATAGGCTTGACTGATCAAAATATACAACTGTAATAAATTTGGGGATGGGAGGAAATTATCAAGTTCACAGCACATTTTACCATGTGGAAATTTGGACAGAACATTTATAGAATCTAAAATACAAATTCTCTTTATTAACAGTAAAACTAAGCTACTTCAGATTTAGCAACAAATATGACAAAGTTAGGGCTGAATGAAGGCAACATATGGAAAGGAGAAAAAATCCTTTAATTAAAAGAATATACATCACAGGATACTACACTTACTAAAAGGCATGGATCCATAAAGAAGTTTAGGTGGCTACCTCATGGGAAATCAGGGAGGGAAAGAAACCTTTGGGGACAGCACAGCTACTTTTGTGCCTCTATTGCTTAGTGATGTATATGCTTAAATTACATTTAGTTGATTTTTGCCATTCCATTTTAGAGTTTAATTTGAACGAGTAGGAAGGAGTCCCAAAATTCACTTGGTAAGAAAGATATTTCTGCAGAAGAGGAGCGTCTGAGAAAAGAAATAAGAATGTGCAATATATGTGTCACTTGGGTGGTTATGCTCTAATTAAAGGAATTAATCCTAGGCAAGCTTACATAAGAAAGGAAGAAACTGTGGAAGCTCAGTCTGTTTTTCTGCAATGCTGATTTTATTGGACATTTATGCCTTTGTCCAGACAACATATGTGGGCTGTAGAATGCAAAATAAGTCTAGAAAAATGCTGTGCATCTGCCTCTCTTTTGTTCAGAGAAAATCACAAGTGTGGCTTCCACCGGACTTCAAAAGACTAATCTAAGTTGTTTAAAGATATGAAATCCTGGAATTGTTTAAATACTTCTGGAGTGTTAAAAGAAAATCTTTAAATCCAAAGAACAGGACCTTTCATAATCCACAAGTATTGCACTATATGAACAGGCCTCCTTGAAGTGGCAGAGAACGTACAGGGAACAAGTCTCCCTTGAAGAAAGGTTTTTGCAGAAAGCTGGCATTTGTGTTAAAATTGCTCTTTAATTCAGACTGCACCAATCTGACAAGCCTCACATCACTCTGTAAGACACAGCCACTGCTTATCAAGCAGGGAAAATGTCAAAAAGCAGTATGATTTATTTGCCAGAAAGGGGAAAGGCACTCAACAGTACAACAGACCTGACCCGAGGCCCTTAAAATTTAACAAGAGAACTGTATAAGTCCTGTGTGACTACACCTTCAGGAAATCATGGAGAAGAACAAGGCAAGAACTATGCTGGTGCATCTGTGCTGTTTTGCTTATTGTTTTCTCTCTAATCTCCATCTGGTGCTAGCAGCAGCCAAATGCTGATTTCTCATTTGCTTTTCCAATTGAACAAAATGGGCAGTTTTACAGGCCCATATCCTCTTACTCTCAACAGCACCAACAGCATTAAGAGTTCTCTATACTGTAAGTGCTAGATAAAAGCCTTGCATCCACACACCACTGCAATCAAAATCTGAAGCAGTGGCACCCGGACATGCTCCAGAAAGGTACAGCTTGGTACTATGGGCTATGGGGCTTGAGAAAGGGAAGGAATTGTGGGTTTTCCTGTGCATGGAAGAAGGTTTTTAAACACAGAAGGACTCAGGATATTGCACAGGGATGTGAGGCTCTTCTTTTTGGAAGGAAGTGATACATAGAAAAGGAATGAAGGATTTTTTTTTCTTAAAATAGGTAAAATAGGAGAACTGGAATTATATCTGAGTCAGTGAGAATTGGTGGAGATGAAGCAATAAATGGGTGCCAGAGAGAAAATCCAAAGTAGTGCCAGATCTGTGTTGTCTGGGCTACATTCAAGAAAAAGATATATCTGGGTGATGTAGATTGGCTGACATCTTCTAAGCATCAAGGGATTTTGGACCTAATATCTTGCAAGCTCTCAGCAGCAGGCCTAAGTCCCTTAGCTGCCTTTGAAAATCCTTGCCCCTGGAGATAAATGTTATTTTTGGAGAAGGATTGAAATATCCTACCTGCACTGTAAATATTATAGCTTTTAAAACACCACAACTGAACGTTTCAGGTGGTCCGGTCTTGTCAGCTACACTGGGTGGATTCCAGTTTGAGGCTTCCCACAATGCTTTGTGTTGATGTAACTGTAGGTGTTAGGCCATGCAAATGCCTTTGGAGAAGAAAAGCTTGCAGTCTCACTTTTCTGTATATACATATGGCCCATAAATGTTTCATCTGAGAGCGCTTCGTCTAGCTATCTTCCCTGCATTTCCTTTGTGAAATGTGGTAGGCCTGAGGGATTTGTTCCATGAAGCACCAAATGAACCTTGCTGCTGTAAGTGATGATACTGTTATATATTACTTGGATTTATTTTGTGGGTATTATGGTTATTTATACCGTGACTCAAATGTTTGTTTTTAAAGCTATAATCAAGGTAGGACTAAACCACCTTGAAAATTTGTAAATATTCTGTTTTATGAGCTTAAGGATAAGTATGGTTATTTTTTTTTATGTTAAAAAAAAATGATGAAGAGAATAGATAACGTTTCTTTTCCCCCTCTTATTGCCATAGACATTTGTATTTGTATTCACCAAAGGCAACAAAGCCATAAAAGCCTATACAACAGCCCATTCTACGCTGTTCCAAGAATATGTCATGTGGCTACATATTGAACAGGGCTGTGTGCAGTAGAGCAGACTTAGCTGAGATGACTGGAGAAAATGTTATCATTAGCTCAGCAGGCAAACAACATTAGGAGACAGAAAACACTTGGGGAAGCCAATATGATTAAATCACTACTTGCTAGTCACGACTTCATTACATTTTGTGTCCAAAAATATCAATGCAGTTATTGAAGACAGAACCAGCAAAGAGTGCAAGTGCCACAACTTTGAGGGAGAAGGAAGCATCAAACTTATGCCCTACTATTCCTCCAGACTGAGAGACAAAAAACTTTGATTAAAGGAAATGATATCATGGGATTTTTCTAAGCAGCATTCAGCGTACATCATAGAAAGTTCAGCAGTGGAAATGAAGCAAATTATCAAGTAGGTATTGCTAGGAAGACTAATGTTTCAAAAGAATCCTCGTGATTTCTGTAGTAACATAAGAGGATCCTCACTCTCTGATATTACAGCACTTTAACAACGACCACCGTGGCTACACAGTACCAGGCAGTGACTTGCAATGTGTCACTGCACATTACAGCATGTCCGGGCTGCGTCTGGCCCCACATGGTAAAATCCATGTAAAATTGGGCAATAACGTAGGTACCAAATAACTCAGGCACTCAGGTTCCCATGACTCTCTATGCAAGACACTTCATTATGTGCTATGGATATAGTAGGAGTTAGACGTAAATATCTACAGAAAAGAGGCCAAGTGGCACTGACCTCCTTGTATCTGGTAGTGCTTAACATTTGGCTCCACTAGAATGTAATTTTCCTGGAGAGATATCATTAAAACTGTCCAAAACAGAGTAACAATGAATTAATGTGGGTACCAGCTTTCTAGGGTCTAAATTCACTTCTATGCTCTTTTGTTTAACATAAGTCTTGCCCATACTGTACAATGTACTTCAGTTCTGTTGTTCTAAGCCACATAATCTGCTACCTTTCTCCCACTGTAGTGTCTTAATTGTCATATTAGGCACTGATGTTACTCTTGCTTGAAAACTATTAAAAAATAAGTAAAGAGGACACATTCCTCACTGTAGTGTATGTATTATTTAAAATATTTGCACATATTCCCAGGTACTGAATACTGTGCAGACAGGTGCTACAAAAAACATCAACCTATGAACATCATCAGTTGTCAGAAGAAAAAGTATATACGGGTTATATAATGAAATTCAGAGAAAATGAACAAGTTACCAAACAGTGCTTTAAAATGTATCCTTTACTGTTCAGGGACTTTACATTCTCCTTACCTCCCTACAATGAGAAGAGCTGTACTGGAGCAAATGTAATAGACACCAGAGATATACCGATTGCTGTAGCCTGTTACAGAACAAGAAGATGGTTTCCTTACCAATAAGAATAGTGACAGAAGGGTATCCATTCTCTTCTCTTGCTGTCTTTTCAGTAAATTCTCGTGTTCGCTGGCTTGCATGAAGGATCAAATGCCTAATATTTATCTTCGACTGATGTGAACAGATGCAGAGTGAATAGATTTCATACTGATTAGCCTCTAGGAAACTTTACGGGTACAACCACAATTTAAACTTAGAAACGTTAATTATTTTAACGTTAGTGTGCATTTCCTGATCAAGTCTACGGGAAAACATTTACATTAAATAAATGGCATGGCATTTGAAATGATGATCATTTGTATCATCTACACTGATTTCATTCTCATACTGTTAGTTCACATGAATGCATTACAATGAATTTTTAACTTCTGCACTTGGAAAAGTGGTTAAGAAAGGATTCATACTGCCTCCTTAATACCTAAGAAATCAATATTTTTCAGGTACTAATTCATTTCTGTATTCTTTTGTGGATCCTTTAATTTGTGGATACCCACACAGAATTTGTAAGTACCTGATTCTCATAGGACCTGCTTCTCATTTACACTGATACTCAAACACTCTTCCGTCAGCCTGAAAGAACTTTAAACCACATACATTTTCTTCCCAAGATAAAAGAAAAATCAACTCGTTTTTATCTGGACATAAATAAAATGTGTAGTTGTTGTTTTTTTTTTTTTTTTAAGAGATAACAAATCTATTCTAAACAAAATAGATCTAGGTTTTTTTAAATCTAAAATGAGATTTTCTGTTTAAACAAGTAGATAAAAGTACAAATACATACAGTGTATAGTTTGGGGTACCACAGTATAGGAAGACCACCAAACTATTAGAGAGAGTCCAAAGGAGGGATGCAGAGATGGGGAAGAGTCTAGAGGGCAAGGTGTATGAGGAGCAGCTGAGCTCCCTTGGTTTGCTCAGCCTAGAGCAGAGGAGCTGAGGGGAGGCCTGATGGCGGCTGCAGCTCCTCACAGGAAGTGGAGGGGCAGCATTGAGCTCTGCTTTGTGCGACAGCAACAGGGCCCGAGGGAACGGCATGGAGCTGTGTCAGGGGAGGGGCCGGTTGGGGTTAGGTATAGGGTCTGCACCAGAGGGCGGTGGGCACGGCCCCGAGCTGCCAGAATTTAAGAATCATTTGGACAATGCTCTCAGACATAGGGTTTGGATTTGAGTGGCCATGTGTAAAGCCTGGAGTTGGACTTGATCCTTGTGGGTCCATTCCAACTTAGGAAATTCTATGATTCTGTGAAAAAAAATCTATATTGCTGTCCTTCAGAGAAGAAAAACAATCTGATCTCTGCATGTACCTTCATTCTAACTTCTTTGATTTCCAAGAACTGCATTGCAAGAAGCATAGTGTTGGTGTTTTTTAATGACCATAAAGCATTCCGAACAAAGCTGAGGTGTGCAGAGCATACATCCTTACTGTATGGATAATACATTCCCAATTGTGTAGGTAGCAGTCCTGAGATATTCTGTTCCTTGTGGGGTGAATAGTGCAAGGGAATAAAAAGGACATATGTAGCACCAAACACTGCACGGAGCAAAAGGAAAATCACACTGAAATGTAATGCCACAAGTGCTCTATAATGCAAGTACTCCTCTGTCGGGAAGAGTATTTTTCTCTTACATGCAACAGATACTATGGCAGTCTGATGCACTAAAAGCACAGTGCGTGACTGAAGTCTGACTTCTGCGTATGTGTGAGGCTGCCCAATGCTTTAATGCCTCCAGTAACTTCATGCGTCAGTGTGAACCAGTAATCCCCATAACTCAATTAACATGAGAAACCATGATTCCAGTTTTTCTGAAATATTTTCCATAGCTGAAAACACATGGAACATTTAGGAGCTTTGCATCATTAATGCTCTCATTACCATTCTTTCCGTAATGTGTTTGTATGTGGCTGGAAGACAGTGCTTTAATGTCTTGTTGGGCAATGGATTGGATGGCAAACATGTAAAATGCACTGGCCCCAGTTTTCTTAGGAAACAGTCCTGTTTTTGTGGCATGAAGTATAGATGAATTTAATTTGAAAAGAAAGCCTTCCCATGAAAATCTGAGCCTCTAAAATCCTAAGGGAAATGGTGAGATGAGTTTCCTCTTTTCCTATGTGCTTCGTCTTTCAAGCCAGCTTGGAGCAGACTCTCAGATTTGATATATTCACATGGAGTCATCAGCCTCAGAGCCTCCCAGAAGAGTTTGAAATAGGACACCCTTTTCTTGATCTCATTCTGTTTTGTGTGAAAGGGTGAAGCCAACACCAGCTCGTGTGTGTTTTGTGGGTTATGAATGTCTCTCACACTCTGTAGAGGTCACCAATGTCAAGTCTTTCCAATACAAACTTTTTCCAAGAGTTTCAGGCCAATAGCTTCCTCTTCCTGAGGATGGACAACATTTGAAAATTACATCCCTTGTTCTGTCTGAAGTCGGTTCACCTGCTTTTTGCAGGCTCTTATTCTGCATGCAGGGGGCAGCTCTCATTGTTTTTGATTCATTTCCTCAATCAGAGAGATTTGTAAGACTGTCCCAATGTACATCCTCCATTACCGGGGGAAAAAATGGTTTCCTTTTAATGACTTCGTTAGACAGGAGACCACAGTGTTCTCCAGCTCTTTGCTCCCAGTAAGAATTAATTTTCTCTTTAGCTCTCTAAAATTACATTGTAACTCTTTATCTGATCTTTGAAGGAGAGTGTGTTAATGCAAGAGGAAGCGCAAACTAAATGTGTGCTCTCAGAGATAGTTTTCCTCTGTCTATTCATGATGTCTTTTGGTACTCAGTGCTGTCAACTGATATATATGTTGATATGGTGAGGGGTCTGGAGCACAGGCCTTACGAGGAGCGGCTGAAGGAGCTGGGATTGTTCAGTCTGGAGAGGAGGAGGCTCAGGGGAGACGTTATTGCTCTCTATAACTACCTGAAGGGAGGTTGTAGTGAGCTGGGGGTCAGCCTCTTCTTTTGTGTGACTAGTGATAGGACTAGAGGGAATGGCTTCAAGCTGCGCCAGGGAAGGTTCAGGCTGGACGTTAGGAAATACTACTTCTCAAAAAGAGCAGTCAGGCACTGGAATGGGCTGCCCAGGGAAGTGGTGGAGTCACCAACCCAGGAGGTGTTCAAGGAACGTTTGGACGTTGTGCTGAAGGACATGGTTTAGTGAGAAGTATTGGTGATGGGTGCATGATTGGTCTGGGTGATCCTGTGGGTCTTTTCCAACCTTGGTGATTCTATGATTCTATGATATTATGATAAATACTTTTCTATGAGTCCATTAAATACCAGCCCTTTTTTTTTTTTTTTTTTTTTTTTCCCCTGAAGAACATATAAAATGTTATGGCTAGTGATTTTTGATGCTGTAAGTCATGTAACAGCAGCTTTCAGTGGTTCACCAAATGTTAAATGAGAAATTAATTCATAACTTTATACTCTAAGGTTACCTCATCTTTTCTTCTCCAACATGTCACACCATGAATTGTGGGATATATTATTGTGTGACCATAAGGTGTTGTGAAAGCACCTTGCAAAAGCACTGTTACATTGAGCGAATAATAGAGTAGATTCACTTAATGAGAACTTTTTGCCCGTGTTCTGGGAGCAGCGGGGATATGTCTGCTGTGTTGCCCCACAGCTGATCCAGGCCTGTTCAACCAATCCTGATCCATCTCATCACGCAAGAAAGCTCCACGTGCAGCTCCACAGACCTTCATGTCCTCCAGACTGTCAGTTAGTAAGTCTGCATGCTTCAGAGGCTTTTCTGAGATGCAGCTACCTCTAGTTTCACCTTCCTTATGCAGTCCTCACTGACCTTACACTCCTGTCTCCAGCTCTTAGGTTGAGTGCCCTGTTCCAAAGAGTAAGAAAGGCCACCAGCCTCACTACAGATAGTTGCTAGGTGGAAGTGCCACAGCTCTGCTAGGCAAAGGAGAATGCAGTGACTACACATAAAACATGGAACACAGGTATGCCTTCAAGAATCTGTCATCTTTTGAAGATTATGGCTAGAATAGTTCTCTGCCCCAAAGGTTCTTGTTGAGATCTTTGTGGCAAGGAAGGAAGTTGAGGACAGAGGACAATGTGTCAAGGCACTGCTGAGGATGCTCTGGTGGTTGAGAAAGCATGGCATTTGGTAAAATGTCACAATTCATTTGTGATCATGCAGAAAGTACCTTTTCTTCTCGAACTGTTCACAAACTCATGGGAGGATGCTTGCAGGGAGACATTAGCTAGACATTACTTGCGGTGGCAATAGTGCTTAGATTGGGTAGTGGCATTTCCAGGTTTTCAGATGAAATTTTAAATATCACAGCTGGTAGCATTTCTAGCATAAGTTGCAAAAACTATTCTGATAAACCAACTCACCTCTTCTCAAAAGCTGTGTTTCTGTCTAAGCAGTATAGATGTAAAAAATCTCCCTACTAATATATGGAACAACTTCACCTTTCTGTCCTTGGCCACAATTTCCCTGTGCTATAGCACACTGCAGCTGTGCCATACCGTGTGAGCTACCTTCCACCTTTCACTCTCAAAGTAGCGACACGTCAGTGCTAGCAATTGTGTATCATTAAGATGCATTTTGACATCCTATGATGTATGAGGACCTCTGGATATGCATTTTTCAAAAAAGAAAAAGAACCTTCCAAGACCTAGGGTTTATCTGTTTACCTTATCCCTCCAGAAAGCAGAGAGAACTTGCACCGTAACCAGTTAGAACAGTGATTCTCAGAGATATTGTCTGAGGTGTTGCATTTAACAGGCAAAATTAACACAAAGCTAGATAGCACAAATTCACAAAGCATTCTTGCCACACAGTTTCAGCATTTTCTCTTGCCAATGTCTTCAGTATTTTGTCCATAATGTAGATATATATATATACACATATATATAAACTCCACTCTCATTGCTATGTTTAAATCCACTTAAAGTAGATACTGACATGGCATAGGCAGCCTCTGGAAACAATGCAACTGAACACCTTTCAGAAGGAACAAAAAATTGCGACTAAAGCTCTGAATGGGATAAGAACAGGACCAGAGGCTAAAAAGTTCAGATCTCTCTGTCACTGAAGGCACAAAGTATTTACCTATCAGCAGAGAACAGTGAGCTGTCTGTACTTGAGAGGAGCAGCTCGTGTACAGCTAGGCATCCTGGAAATGCCTATGATTATTTCCTTCCACATGCAAGAACATCACTTTGACAATAGAACCCAGAAAATGAACCATAAAATGTATGTGATGAAATGTTGAAATGAGTATTTCCCAAATTATATAAATTGCAAGTAGGCATGAAGGGGACCTGATTTTCTACATGACTGAGCATCCAGTTTTAGGAAACTACTAAGGAGTGTGCAGCTTTTGTTGGGTAACAGAGTCCTGTCAGAAGCCACTACCTTCAAGAACACTGCAGTGAGCCTTATGGTTCATATGGCCTTGTATATGAACCAGGATGTTACCATCTGCTAGGCTTTTTTTTCTGCCTTCTTTTCTTTTCTTTCTGCCTTTTTTTTTCCTTTTTCTTTTTTTATTTTTTGGCTGAAACTCATGCCAACAATGATGTATCAAGTTAGCTTTCACATCTAATACTGCTTCCTAATCAAAAGAGCAAAAGATTTTATCAAGGCCTTGTGTAGAAACGAGACTTGTCAACAAAGCAGATAAACCCATGCTTTTATTGAAGTCCCAAGGCTACAGAAGGATTATCTTTCTACCTGAAGTCAGACACGCTGAAATAGAAGTTTGTGAAATAAAACTTGAAGTGTAAACTAAAGACTTCTTTCACCTCCAAAGCAGCCTAAGTGTACAGCTAATTTAGCTCCATTCACTGTGGTCTGTAGTTTCTTCAGAGTTTATTAAATTAAAATTGGCTGGACACGTTAAGCTGCAATGTTGCCAAATGGAACAAAAAATCCCATGTTGCACTCTCTTATCTGGTGAAATCACTGAGCTGAGGAAATGGTCCTCAGTTTATTCTGTCTCCCAAACTGTGCCTGGGAACTGCAAAAGAAAGTGCAGATCAGCCAATGCCAAAAACATACCAGAGACCCTTGTAACAATTGAGTGTAGATGATTTCAGTTCCTGTCCCTGGGAACACTTCTCTGCGTTGTTTAACTTACTAGGGGAGAGGTCTTTATGGGAGTGTGTTTTTTACAATTAATCAATGTGAGCCTTTAAGAGGGACTGGAGCTACATGTAACACGAGAGTCAAATCTGGAATAGCGTTTTCATTCTTGCATGACTATTTAAATTGTTTACTACTGCCTCTGATTCCTAGATCTTAGGTTAAGGCCTTCAGGAAGTCCAAACAGATATAGGAGCCTCTGTTAGCAAAGAAATTATCACATCATATTAATACCATGCATTTCTAAAGGAGTATTTATAGTGCTGAGTACTAGATGATTGGACTTGCAAACTGGGATAATTATTTCTTTCTCATAACAAACCTAGTCCATGGAGAAGTTGCAGGTGATTGTGATCATTTTTTTTTTCATAGTGTTGGCTTCCATTACTTATCAAACAGATTGGATGATGATCTGCTTTAGAAAAGATGCATGAGTATAAGAACTAATCTAACTTTTCCTACTAATATGTCTGGGGAAACAGGTAGAACTTTGAGAGCAGCTAAAGGTGAGCCGTTGTGAATCTTCAAACAAAATAGTCATTTATCCATTAGATTTACAGCATTTCTACAGAAATGTACATATGTTACTTCAGTCTCAGGAGGGCTCTGATATCATTCCTTGCTAGTAGGAACATCATGCTGTGAATTACAAGTAAAAACATCATTAAAATGGAATATGAAACTACATGGTTCACACGGGGTTGTTGTACATGACGTCAAACTGTCTGAACACACCTAGAAAAAGCCAAGAGAACTTGGTTATGAAAAGAGAGGCAGAAGTGAAAAAAAGTCATGCAATTATATTTAGGAGATGTTTTAAATTGATGACCTACTTTTGTATAGAAATATACATATTCTTTTTCTGCACAGAAAGTTAAGTCAGTTAAGCTTACTCATGTATCCTTAGCTGTGTGAAGTTATACTTTACTCATTCTCATTCAGCTTCAGCCCTCCAGACAAAGCAAGCATTGTTTGTCTTTAAGCCATTGGTGGGGTATTCACAACTACATTGCGAAGACAGACTGAAATTATCTTTGCTATTACTCAGGATGTGACACAGGTATGAAAACAAGTTTCTATTTATAGCATGCATTGTGTTTTTATCCTAGCCTTAGAATAATAAAATATTCCAAGTTGGAAGGGATTGACAAAAATCAAGTTCAACTATCAGTTCTACATAAGACCATCCAACATTCAAATCCTTTGTGTGAGAGTGTTGTCTCAAATGCTCCTTGAACTCCAGCAGCTTGGTGCTGTGACCACAGCCCTGGGTAGCCTGCCCTACACAAACCACCCTCTGATGAAGAATGTTTCCCTAACCCCCAGCTGCCCCTCCCCTGACACAGCTCCATGTCATTCCCTTGGGCCCTGTTGCTGTCACCAGAGAGGAGAGCTCAGCGCTGCCCCTCTGCTCCCCTTGTGAGGAGCTTCAGGCTTCCATGAGGCCTCTGCTCAGCTCCTCTACTCTGGGCTGAATAAACCAAGGGACCTGAGCTGCTCCTCTTGGCCTTACTCAAGTCCAGGCCAAAAGTTCCATTAATTTCACTAGGGTCAATGCAGCAAGCAGGAGCTTGCTCATTTGCAAACTCTTGCAAAAGCAAAATGGGAATGATTAAATCTGGTTCGATTCACTTCAGCTTATCCACCACCTTATCTTGTGGTAGAACTTTCAAGAGAAGATAAGAAATGTTCATTTTAATTAAAATAAACATGTCCACATAGCTAGAGGAACTGTATCATTCATCATTCGGAATAGCTACCACTTCTGCTAGACTAGATTTATAACTGCTCTAATCAGAAGCCCAAATAGCATTAGGTAATTATCCCTTTTTTAAAAAGTGGTTTGGAGAATCTATACTGAAATCACACCATTATAAATGAATTCAGATAGGTCTAAATGCTCTGAGTTCTTGGATCTTGCAATGGGAAGCTGGGAGCTCTGGGATATCTCTAGGCCCTACCTGTCATCTGATAGTGCTAGCGGCCATCAGCTGGGACTCTCTCAGGGAATGCACTTTTCTGTCTTGTCCTTTGCAATGACCATTTCTGCCAACAGAATTCAGCAGAAAAATAGCAGAGGAATATTAAAATCCTCAGTTCACTGCAGGCAATCTCTGGGAAGAAGTATTATGTTGCAGAACTAGAGTTTTGATAGCAAATGTGTGTATAATATGATGGTTTTGGCCATGGAGAGTTAACAAGCTAGGTCGAAACTCTTAGGTAGAGTAAGTCTCATTGGTAACTTAGAATCATAGAACTATAGAATCATAAAGGTCAGAAAAGATCTCCAAGGTCATCCAGTCCAACCGTTTACCTACCACCAGTACTTCCCCATTAAACCATGTCCCTTAGTATATCTAAATGTTTCTTGAACACCTCCTGGGATGGTGACTCTGCCACCTCCCTGGGCAGCCCATTCCAGCTCCTGACCACTTTTTCTGAGAAGGAATTTTTCCTAATATCCAACCTGAACCTCCACTGGCACAACTTGAGGCCATTACTTCTCATTCTATCACTATTACCCAAGTGAAGAGGCCAACCCGCACCTTGTCACAATCTCCTTTCAGGGAGTTGTAGAGAGCACTAAGGTCTTCCCTGTGCCTCCTCTTCTCCAGACTGAACAATCTCAGTTCCCTCAGCCACTTCCCATAAGGCCTGTGCTCCAGACCCTTCACAGCTTTGCTGCCCTTCTCTGGTCACACTCCAGGGCCACAGTGTCTTTCTTCTAGTGAGGGGCCCAAAACTGAACACAGTACTTGAGGTGTAGCCTCACCACTGCTGAGTACAGAGGAACGATCACCCCCCTGCTCCTCCTGGCAACACTATTTCTGATACAATCCAGGATGCCCTTGGCCTTCTTGGCCACCTGGGCACACTGCTAGCTCATGTTTAGCCAAGTGTCGACCAATACTCCCCAATCTGTTTCCCTTACACAGTCTTTCAGCTACTCTGCCCCAAGACATTAATGTTGCCTGGGGTTGTTGTGGCCAAAGTGCAGGACCTGGCACTTGGTCTTGCTGAACTTCATCCCATTGGCCTCAACCCAGTGATCCAGCCTGTCCAGATCCCTCTGCAGGACCTTGCTATCCCCAGGCAGATTGGCGCTTTCTCCCAACTTGGTGTCATCTGCAAACCTACTGAGGATGCATTCAGTGCTCTCATCCAGGTAATCAATAAAGATATTGAATAGGACAGGCCCCAGTACTGACCCCCTGGGGAACACCACTTGTGACCGGTCACCAGCTGGATTTAACTCCAATCACCACCACTCTCTGGGCCTGCCCATCCAGACAGTTCTTTACCCAGCAAAGCATGTATCTGTCCAAGCCATGGGCTGCCAGCTTCTCCAGGACAGTACTGTGTAAGACAGTGTCAAAGACTTGCTGAAGTCTAGGTAGACTATGTTGACAGCCTTTCCCTCATCTACTAAGCTAGTGACTCAGTCATGGAAGGAGATCAGAATTTATGAGCATGTGAGTAATTGCAGGTGGAACTGAAGCCTACGGTCAGAAAAAAGCATGCTATCTGTGTTGCTGCATACCAGTGTAATGAAAAAAACAATTTCAAATGGGGAAGTTGTTTTTATTGACTAGATAAATCATGATGTTTCCATGTATTTTCTGTAATCACACCATCTAGCCATCTAACCTGGATAGCAACAGGGGTAGCTCAGTATGGATTTAATGAGATGTATTTAAAGTACATTCATAACCAGATTCAACAGACATGATTTTTTGTTTCTCCCAAGCTTCTGATAAAGCCAGTGACCAGCTGTGAAAGTTAATTATATGTTAGGTTATAAGTGGCTAGGGCTGGGGGAGAATCTTTAACGTCTGGTATATTTCTATCCCTTGGCAGCAACACAGAAGGTGGAAGGCTGAATTTCATTTCCCCCTGGTTTGATATATCCATAGTATGTCAATGTGCTGGGACCTGTTTTTATGTTGCAGTGAGTTTCAGATTAGCTAGCCAAATTTTTGCTTCCATAATGAGGAATACAGATTCTTGTTGGTATTTTCATGTACATCTAGCCCGGATAAATCTCTACTCTACTGCTTGACTAGTTTGCCATTGCTCACTGCAATGAACAATGAAGGATTTTTATATATATATATATATATTAATGACGTGTCTCATGAGCTATTTCTTAAAGAGGGACTCTTTTTCTTATCAAAGACATCATTTACAATTTTTCCACTTTATTTCATTTTTCATTTCAGCTCTAATTATTCCTTTATTAAGATCTCTGTGATACTCATCTACAACAGTTAAGATGCTGGTAGTGTTTGTAGCCAAAAGTGTCCTATTTGGATACTACTGGATGGGATATTTGAAATTAAAATAGACATTTTGAGTGGTCTGCTCCAGTAGCAGTTATTACAATAAAATGATTTACTACAACCAGATGATGTAGTCTCCTTTCTTTGGACCTACGTGTATGCCTTTTACAGCTTCCTGGAAACCACTCAACCATATCAAAACCAGAACTTATTTATTTTTTTTCTTCATGGAAGCTGTGTTAAGAACTCACTTAGGCCTTCTTTATATTAGTGGTATGCTGTGGTTTTGTTTCTTCATTTTTCCCATAGATTGGCACTAGAACGATAAGCAGGAATGACTTGATCAGGACAAGTGGGTGCACCACAGTTATTCATTTCTTTCTGTACATGTATTTCAGAGGCTACAATTTTTTTCTTTCCTGAAACTAATAATTTATCATCATACAGTAGAGAGACATAGTCTTTTTTTCCATTTTCCTAATACTCCTGGAAACAAATCAATTTTTTGTAAAAGACAGTTAAATGTTTACAAATGGTAATTACAATATTGTGATATGAAATATACAAACTAATTGAATTGAGTGCCTGTAAATGAGGAATTTTAAGATATTTTGCTGCATGTGTCTTCATTTCAAATCAATTTTAACCTGTCTCCTATTGATTTAGATTAGGGAAGTATCAGCTGAGAGGCTTTACAGATAGTATGCTAGAAATGGTCAAAGGCAGAATAAGATCAGTGTGTGATCCCATACCCACTCCACTCTTTCTTTTCCTAATGTCTAACCTGACACCTCCACTGATGCAGCTTCAAGCCATTCCCTTGGGTCCATCCTGTAGGCTACCACAAGTTCTCCTCTCAGCCTCCTCTGCTCTGGGCTGAACAAACCAAGGGACCTCAGCCTCTCCTCATACACATTGTCCCCTCGACCCTTCATCATCTCTGTAGCACTCTTTAGATGCTCTCAAACAGTTTTATGTTTTTCTTATATTGTGGTGCCCAAACCTGCATAGAGTGCTCAAGGTGAGGCTGCAGCAGCACAGAACAGAGTGAGACAATCCCTTCCCTCAGCCTGGCTGGTGGTCAGAGGATATGTGGGTATGGAAAGTAAGGGCAATGAACTGGAAAGATTGTGGGGCTCACAGGAGTTGTGTTTTCACCACACCAGCACAAACACAGCACTGTGGGATGGGAGCTGCCTGTGCTTGCAAGCGGATGTGGAACACTCCAGTGTCAGGGTCTTTCTTTAGAGGAGCACTTCTGTGTCTTTGGTGAGACAAATCTAAGGCCTCTCATACACAGCCTGCAGGTGTGAAGTGTGCAAGCCTGCCGGACTGCCTGGAAAGCCCATTTTGTATATCTTAACATCTCCTAAGAGAGCATTTCAGCAGGTGGCACTGGCACTGCATCTGTCCCATGCCGTAGTATTACCAGGAAGAACGGATACCTCTTGCCATGAGAACTGCTTTTTAAGCAAATGGCCTGCTGCTGATAAGGGGATGCTTCATGACTGCCAGCCTCAGATTGGGAAAGTAATTCATCTTCAGCCATAGATGAGGTTAATAAAAATCAGGGCTTGTAAGGGTGATAAATTGCTCATTAAAAAGTTACACTGATAGTCTGCTCCTAATAAAACTTCAGCATTTCTTTTCCACTGCGATGCTTTCATATAGGAGGCTGATAAAATGATAACACTGCTTCTGGGAAAATTATCCTCTCTCAGTAATTCAAATGCAACATTTCACCATAGATACCTTCTAGTGTTTTTGTGTGAGAAACATTATTAGGCTGTGTATTTCCTGGGACTGATATACTTTTACCAATTTTCAGACCCTTGTTATTCTCTGAGCACACTGCCAGCTGCACCCTGACTTATATGCTATTTGAAATATTTTCCCTTTGTTTTTGTTGGTTTGTTTGTTTGTTTTCCTTTTCCGAATAGTTGCAGTTCTTAATTTCCCAAGGCCCCTCTCTTTGTGCCTGAGCCCTTTTCCCCATTAGCTCCCTCTCTTCCTCCCAGGAGACCACATGGTGCCTCCTTCACATCTGCTTCACGGGAGTGCAAATCTTTCTTCAGCATCAGTGAAGTTACATTCAAAGTGGCATCAAGAGCTCTGCAGGTCTGCCCATCCTTGGTTTTCACCTAGAAGCTTTAGCCAGTAAAGGACATGCTTGCAGGCAAAGTGAACTTCAGCATTTTCAATCAAGTCTGCTCTGGCTGTAGAGCTAGAGTTTAGCCTGCACATCTGATTATCTCAGTTTCTTACTTATAAAGCAGAAATCCAACACTTATCAGTTATGTTGGGATAAATTTGTTTAAAATTTTGAGCTGACATGAAACATTAAGTAATTTGTACAGTTATGGGCACTTCCATCTCAAACGTAGCTTTAGAAACAACTCTTACCTAAGTGAAAAACTGTAATGAAGGAAGCATGTTGGGAGTTTCTGATGCTTAAAGCCTGAAAAATATGTGAATGGATACCACTGAGAACTTCTGGAACTGCTGTTTAATATGCTAACTCTGTGGCCATGTTTAGCACTCGTACATTTCCTTCCATATATTTCTTATTACCACATAATTCCACAGAATTCTGAGCTCCAGAGTGAAAAGTCAAATAATATAAAATAAAAACATTGTTAAGTATTCTGAAACATCTCTCGGTAAGTTACAGCTTCAGAGCAGGTTTCTTATAAATTTCATAAAAGAAATGATATTTTATTTAGTTCTCTGCTTCCTGAATTAAAAGAGGGAAGGAGTCACCATAACAACTGTACTACCACCAAAAAAAGTAGCATTTTCTTAAAGCGATATACATCAATCTGGCATGAGAAATGTATATTTGTGGCTTAGTGTCCGAGATTGATGGCAATTACATCAGTGGTGCAACAATAAAAGGAAAGGAGGGAGCAAGCCAACGTCGTTAGTCGCAGTACCCCTGGGGCTGCAATTCTTCCTTATTTGCCTTTTCCTCACCTTATGTGCACTTAGCCAGGCATATTCACTGATATTTCCCAAAGTACTTCTGCTTCTATTTTTTCCTAGTGCAACACTTGAGAAAATGCTGCATGAAACTGACAAAGTGCAGCAGAGGACAAGAGCAGTTTCTTTGGTTTCAGGAAGAGCTGGATTTTCTTGGGCTGATTGCTGACGTGGAAGAGCTGGCCTACCAACCCGCGCATTTTAGGCAAGTGAGTGATCGTAGAGGAGGTCAAGACCTGGAAAATGGGTGGGACTTGGCTGTAATCTTAACATGTAATAGCACTACTGAGCTTCTTATTTTAGGATCTGAACAGACACCTCATTATCTACACCAGTCCCTTTTTCCATTTATAAGGGATGCAGCATTTGTTGTAAACAAGAAAGCAATCATATCACAGCTGGAGTATTCCCTAGTTTATTCTTAAGCTAAAGTGAAGCTAGATAGAATAATCACAACACATCAGTGTTGGTAAACAAAGCTAATTTACACATACTGACTCATTCCATACATCTAGTGAGCTGTCTTAATCTCGTGTGATGTTTTCAGTCACAAGATCATGCACATAGTAACAACAGAACTTTTTATCCTTCAAGTCTTCCATTTAGCCTCTTGAGGTAGATAATATCTCTTAGCTTGTCGATGTGACAAGGAAAATGGTCTAATCAAACACTCCGGTGGGCCATTATGGCACATAATACCAGGGTTTCTTGATGACTTTATCAGATGTGCATCAGAACGTTCCCTTTCAACAGAGGAACAAATTATTTCCCTTTAATGCAAAGCTTTGGGATATACTTTAGGAAGGCTAGAATTTGGGAGATAAAATGGAAGGACAAAATTATTATGTCTCCAGTGACACATAATAACAACTTTTATAATATACGCTGTTTAAATTGAAATATTCTCATCATTCATTTCCAGGGCTTCCAGAAGGGTTTCCAATGGCCCAGTCTGGGAGCTGGGAGCATACAAACAGCTGCAAATTCCATTGGGTCACTTGAGATCTGAAAGCTGCCCAGAGCTGTACCACTTCAGGGTGCTATTTTGTCAGGACTGGCAAGGAAAAAACAAAGATCAGGTTGAGAAAGCTGATGTGCCATCTCCCTTTGAAGGTAAGTCTGAGAGACTGCACCGAGCTGTGTGTGGCAGAGCTGCTTCTACTTTCTGAAATACATAGCTCTGCAGGGTGTTGGGCAGACTGTCTGACTGATCTGTTTCTGAAGGTGGCCTGATGGGTTCCAAGTGCCACTGAAAATCTATCCCATGCATGAGTATGTGCAAACCTCCGCTCATCATTTACACGTATATTTTTACATGCTGTAATTTTGCTTATAGATGAAAGAAACACAAAGCAGAGTGTGCTGTGCACACCCTAGATATGCAGAAGAGCACAAGTAATTTTATAAATCAGAGAAATTATGTCAGGTTGAAGCATGAACTAATGAAGACAGGGATATTATGCATTTGAAGGAAACAGTCCTTACTACCGTAAAGGATTTCTTAAAATGTGAGTTTCTTGTCAGCCTCTCTCCCTTTCCTCTCACAGTTTCTTACTTCATATTTTCCTATACAGGGAAATAGTGTATTATGTCATTAACTTGTGATCTAATATGTTTTAGGAAGACCAGTACACTCTTTCTTTGTTAGTACCTGCTTGTTTTCTCACGGAGTAGTTGTGACCGAGTGGGAACTCTGGAAATCATCCAGTCCTACCCCTCTTATCCAGGCACAGCCGGTCAGAGTAGATTGCCCAAGCCTTTGTTGATTTGGGTTCTGGATATTTCTGAGGATGGAGACTTCACAGCCTTTCCCTGGAAGGGGGTGGCAATATACATGCAATTTGCTGTCTTGTCTTCTGCACAGAGCGTAGCTGCTCCTACATGTAAAATAGAAAGTGTTGGCCTTAAAAAAAAATTAAAAAAAATCCTCACATAAAAATGTTACTGGCAACTCTTCCTTCCAACTCTACAGTACACAGATTGTTTGTGAAGAACTAAAGACAAGCAGTTGCCAGTCAGTAGGCAGTGGTGTTCTCACCACAGTCCAGGCCACTAGGAAGCACTACAGTGCTTTACTGTACGTCACAGGAGACCACAGTGATGTTGCAGAAGTTCACCTGCTTTGAATTCCTGTAGGCAAGGTACAAATGGCACTTCGTTTGTATGTTGCAAGCCAAACATGCAGATGATTTCAATAAATCCCTAGAAGGCAGCTTAGATATCTTTTATAAAATTCATTTAATGGAAGATATCATAAATAATTTCCACACATGATGTAGTATCTACACATACTGTGTGTTGTCTGAGCAGATATGAGAATCCTGGGATCAAGCCAACCAGCTGGTACAGCTGTGCAGACGGTGACCCGGTTGGTGTCACAGAAAAAAATGCCAGCCACTATACCTAGTTAGCACTCCCAGGAGGTGGATTAATTCATAATTAGGAAGCCATCTTTTAATAATTTATTCACCTTTTTGTCTGAGCTGAGGTGCAGCCACGATAACACAGGAAAGAAGAGCGATGGCTTCAGTGAGCACAAATGCAAATCTCAAACGGCTTAATTAAATAGGGAAGTTGTTTTTCATTCCAGTCATGAGGCAATATTCACACTGCAATAAAAACAATAAAAATAAGCCATTGTGTTCCAGAGGACAAGCTAGTGAAGAAAATGCACTCTATATATCACATGTTGACACTTTTGGAAGCATAAATTGGTTATGATTAACTCTAGAAGCGTTGCCTTGTCCTTTCCAAAACAGATGAGTGGATTTAGGAACTCATCCAGCAGAAAGGCAGCCAAGGGCTTTGCTACTGCCAACAAATACTCCACAAGTTCCTCCACATCGGTCTTACACTCGACTTCACCTCCGACCTGCCAGGAGATCTCGTGCTCCCTCTCCCTCCCTGTTGTTTGCAGTACTTGCCAGATGCTCTCCGGGTTTGCTAGAGTTTGTTTGTTCATTTCTGAAATACAAAGGAGCGTCACTGAGAGATGAGGTGCCCTGTTTAGCTGGCTTGCTGAGGCAGGCTGCGAGGCCTGTCCCACACATTGAGGCCTGCCCTGCGGCTGGGTGCTGCAGGCACAGTGAAGCCCACTCACGGGGACTTCTGAAACCAGTGAAACCAGAACAACTCTTCACAGGGAACTCACCAATGAGCTTTTTATTTCACATTTTTTGTGATTAAGTGTGAGCAGCTAATAATACAGCCGAAACAGAGAAACACAATACTCTGACTTCTTTAATCATGGTTCTGGCAGGACATGAAGAAAAAACTCAGTTTGGCTCAGTCTCATATATTTCTCTCTCAAAATAAAGCTGTATTTTCAAACTCTGTACCAGCCTTGAGCACATACAGCGCTGCTTTGGAAGGACCCCTTCTCCAAGAAGACAGCATTTCAATGCCCTTTGCTTAGGTCTCTTGCCATCCCTGATGTGCAGCTTCATATCTTTCCCTTTTCATTTATTTACTGCTAACATAACTAAATATGTTTCAGTATGTTTTTCTCCCCGCCAATTAATTATTCTAACATAAAATAATATAAGTTCCCAAATCCCGGTGTCTCCTTTCTGGCATACTGCACAAGAGGTGTAAGTTATTTACACTCACCTCTGACAATATGACTTTTTCACGTTTGCTACTCCCTGATGTTTTCCCAACTATGATTGCACTGCTTCAATTTTGTCTACAGCATTTTCTTCTCCAAGGTAAGCCCTTTGATACGCAATCTGATTTTTTTCATGACAGTCTGTGATTTGTCACCTTTCTGCTCATGAAAACATGGTCTCCAGGGCATTTTCTCTGTGAGTTTTTAACATCTTCCTAAAATGGGTTCTAGTCTTAAAGTAACAAAATGGTTGATTCAAAAGTTGCTCAAGTGTAGAAAATCTAAAATAATAGACTTTATAGGGGGAAACTTGTGTAAGGTGGAAAAGGAATATGACGTTAACAGTGCTTCCTTTGTAGTTTTTGTCAGCAATCAGGTTTTCTGGGAAAATGCTACTGGTTTCAGTGCAGGAATTAATAATTTTCTCAAATCTCTGTGATAAATATGACTGACACTTGAGGAATATCTATTACCCAACCCAAAGGAACTATTTTTATCATGAAATAAACCATGAGCTCAAAGCTTTATAGCTTCTAGTCATGGATTTATTTTTCACCTTCTCCTTGACGGACAGCAAATACAGCCTTACTACCAAGAGGAGTAGCTTTTTTTTTTTTTTTTTTTTTTTTTTTTGGTATGACAGATAAAGGATTCAATCATTTGCCTTGTGGCTTTGTCAGACATTCCTTACTGCTCTGTTGACAATGAAATGTCAGAAAGGTCCTCAGCGAACTGATTTTATTTTACTTATTTTCTTAGTCTCTAAGGAATGCCAATATAAATAGCTAATTGTTTTTAAATCTAAGCATCAACCTAAGCAAAGAAATTACCTGAGAGCAGAGTGATATTTCCAGAAATCCTTCAGGCCAGTATAAGTGGGAAAAGGAACAGGTCTGAAGGTAAGAGAGCTTGCCAACTTTCTGATAGCAAAGGTCCAGTTCAAGTGTGTTTACTCCTTAATTTCTCCACTGCAGAAAGACTGTCACTTCTCAAAAATGAATCGGACCTCTAGATCTTTTTATCAGGGCAGAGTAACATGAATGCTGTGTGTACAGCATACAGGGAGTATGGTCTATCTTTACTATCATCACTCACCTCATCTGTATTATGTTCCATCAATAACTATAGCAAAATTGTTTGTAAAACAGTTCTGGATTAATGCCACACAAGTGATATATCTTATTTCCTGAGACTGCTCTGCTGGCTGGCTGAGGTTTGCACTGGATCATGATCCAAGCACCATATGTACTCTTCCCAGCCTTTGTTGCCTTTCCTTCTCCTTCTGCTATTGGAGATAAGGTGGAATTTGCCAGCTTCTTGGGTGTATGGATGTTCTACTTCTGTATATTTGAAACTTTTGCAAAAAGTCAAAGTTCACAAATACTGAGCCCTGTATTCAGGCCAAGCTGTTTCCTGTTAGAAGAAAATATTTCACATGACCATGTCTGAAGTCATTTGGGATAAAAGGCTTCATTGGGAGGGAGGGAGTGCTATTTCAAGTGGCACCAAGTCGCTCCTTTGGGAGCGCTGCTATCTGAGATAGTCTCAAAAGAGAACAGATCCCATTCACATGAGCTCTGAGCTCAGGTTCAGACACAAGGCATAGTTTCAGACCAAACCAGACCACTGCAATGGAACTTAGCCAGCTTCAGGAATAAAATTGGCTACAAATGCAGACTAAGCATCATAACTCAGAACCTGTTTGAACATGTGCTTCAACTCTTATGATTCTTTGCATTACAAAAGCAGGGTATAGGCAAAAGACTGTAGGCTGCTGCTTAGCCCAGCAGGTCCTGTGCTGGCAGGGGAACAACTGCAGCAATGGATGCTGGCAGCTACTGAAAGCCCCTTGTGCACAGGATTCTCACATGCACAAACACAAAAATATCACGTGTGGCTCAAGAAGCCCTTGAGCCAGAGATTGCTGGAGGCAGCACAGGGGAAGTGCAGTGGGAGATGTTGCTGCCTTCCTTTTCCCCCTGTTCCTTCACTTCTACTGGTGTAAATCTGTTACTGGGCTGAGTGGAGCTGTGGTCTTCCTTGGTGTATCCAGTCTTAATTATTGATATACAAACTATTTAATGCATAAATGCTTTGCAAAAAAAGCACTACTGATGTAGTCAAGGAGGTATGACAGGGCCAACTGCTGTGCAATACCCTTTTGCACCATCTCTGTGGGGATTTGGGGGATTCTAAGTCTCAGAAGTTGTCTCTCTGCCAGCCCTTCTCAGTGACCTCCTTCTCATGAGACAGGAGCATATGCTGCCGCCTGTTATCCATAGCTGCCAAGGAATACTGCTCCCAGGAAAAGGACAGGAGACATTTTCACACAATCCCTTTTTCCCAGTGAGCTACATACAAGGTCTGTTTGGCACGGTGAATTGTTACTTGAAGAAGGCTTGTGAAGGTGGACAAACACTTCTGTCATTTAAAGCTGACTAGAATTTCTGCAAATGAGAGTAACAACTCCTTCTTTTTCATTTCACATGGAGAAGATGTTATTTAGCAGCTGGTAGGACTTGAGCAGCAAACTGGAAGGGGTATTTTGTACCACCTCACTTCAGTCCCTACATAAAGGAAGCAACAGCTCTTGGATAGTCTGGGTGTCTCCCTCCCAGTGCAGCTGCAAATGGACAAAAGAGATTAGCAATCTTGAAGTTTTCTTTGACTCTTTTCCTTCTTTGCCAGTCTGATCCAAATGAATGTTAGCTTTTCTGCTAACTTCAGTGAGTGCTGAGTCACATCTTCACTGACAACATCGGTGTCTTTTAGCTAAGCTTTTTTTGTTGTGTTACTGCAACATCCAGATCTAGTCACCTGTTAAACAGTGCTGATGGTGCCTCTTTTCAGAAGTAGGGGTCTGCAGATGAATAGTGCTATGGAAAACGATGGTGCTGTACCATTACTGTGCCAATTATAGAATCATAGAATGGCCTGGGTTGAAAAGGACCACAATGATGATCGAGTTTCAATCCCCATGCCATGGGCAGGGTCACCAACCACTAGACCAGGCTGCCCAGAGCCACATCCAGCCTGGCCTTGAATGCCTCCAGGGATGGGGCATCCACAACCTCTCTGGGCAACCTGTTCCACTGTGTCTATCATTTCATATACATGACTATCACTGCTGGTACTTGGAAGCCCAGGGAAATGCCTCTGTGAACGAGGAATGAAACATTGCTTGTAGCACAGCAAAAGGAAAAAAGAGAAAATCCCAGAAGAGTCATCCCTAGATATTCTTTCCTGAGATTGCAGCTGAAATAACTGCAGTGATTGGTAAAACAGGCATTAATCATGCTAGCAGATTTCTCTTATTGAAAGTAATTAGCTACTCCTCTGGCTTCCATTCTACTCTGCAGTAGTGATTGGCTGGTAGAAAATTTTCATGGCAACCATATGAATGTACACACCCGTACACAGATCCTGACCAGATTATAAATTAGCTTTGCTATGGAAGATTCGATGCATAATGTCTGCTTTTAGAAAGAGAAGTACTCAATACAAAGCCCCTTAGTGTGATATCTTCGTTCCTTGGATAGCAATGGGAAAATTTCCATTTATTTTTATGGAGCTAGGGTTTTGCCCACAGTTTTATTTGCATGTATTCTCTCTCCAGGGGTTTTCAGGGCTTTTTGAACATCTGTCAGATTCAAGTGGCAGAAGGAAATGAGCTGGCTTTTTTTTGTGTGTGTGCAAATAACATATTTTTAATGGATTCCACTAAAACCTGGGTCAACCTGACAGTAGATACACTTGGGTATCCACAGGTAAAATAAGGGCTAGCTCTAAGTTTGGAGTTTATCGGCAGCCCACCCATAAAGTGTGGAAAATTCACAAGATTATGCTTCCTTCATACATTGATGTACTCATAAATTACTTTACTGAGCTAATCCCTCAGTTTATTCCATACTAATTAAAATTTCTATGCTAAACCGCAACTGCAGAATCCATTTGATGCAGTTGATTGGCAGATAGAATAACCATAGAAGCATAAAAAGTAGGCAAAAAAGAGAACAGAAAGACAAATTTTTACTTTCTGGAGGGCACATTCACAAAGACTAATACTTCTCAAAGGCAAGAAGTAATTCTGAGTGTCCAGTAGAAGTCCACGGAAGATACTAGGTTTTCTGAGGCCAGGCACTGAGCACTATCAGGCTCTTCGGTAATTCTGAAGCTGGGATCCAAAAAGTGAAGAAGTCAAAGTCATTTGTCACTTGACAGAAATGTTATGCAACACTCACAGAATTACAAGGGTTGGAAGGGACCTCTGGATATCATCAAGTCCAACTCCCCTGATAAAGAAGATTCCTTACAGTAGGTTGCATAGGAGAGTGTTCAGGTCGGTTATGATTACCTCCAGAGAAGAGGTCTCCACAACCTCGCTTTGCAGCCTGTTCTGGTGCTCTGTCACCCTCAAAGGAAATACATTTTTTTCTGTTCTGTATGCTCAGGTGAAACTTTTTGTGTTCCAGTCTGTGTCCATTGCCCCTTGTCCTGTCACTGGGCGTCACTGAGAAGAGCCTGGACCCATCTGCTTGAAATCTGCCCCTTAGATATTTATAAGTACTGGTAAGATTCCCTGGTAAGATTCCCTGGAGACTCCCTCAGTCTTCTCCGGCTGAACAGCCCCAGTGTTCTCAGCCTTTCTTCATATGGGAGGTGTTCCAGGCCCCTAATCCTCTTTGTCACCATCTGCTGGACTCTCTGTAGGAGATCCCTGTCTTTCTTGAACTGAGGAGCCCAGAGCTAGACACAGTACTTCAGATATGGCCTCACCAGGGCAGAGTATATGGAGAGGATCACCTCCCTTGACCTGCTGGCCTCACTCTTTTTAATGCACCCCAGGATACCTTTGGCCTTTTTGGCCACGAAGTCACATTGCTGGCTTGTGTCTTCATACATTTCTTCTCATTCCTAGTTCTCAAACCTCCAGCTGGGTTTATTTTTAAAACCATTTAATTTCATCTCAAGTGTTCCTCTCCTAATTTTTTCATCTCCTGCTCCCTTGGGTTTTTTTCCTTTGAAGGAAAAGATAGATGAATAGCAAATAATGAGGGAGTTTGTTTCACGTGCAAGAAAACACATGGCAGTGTCTGCAAGGGCTTCTACACACTTCTCTCTTACTTTTTCTACTGCTGCTGTTTAAATGCTGGTGGGAGCAATGCATGTAGCTGGAGGAGGAGGTGCCTAAAAATGTGAACTACATCTTTAGTGGTTGTGCAAAATTACAAGGATGACAGGTAACTGTATGGAGGTAGATCTCACTGTAGAGTGCCAGTAATGCATTAAAATGCCGTTCCCCAATTGCACTGCTGATGTATCAAAGAGTTTACAACTGAAGGACTCAAATTCTAGGCAGTTCAAGTCTTGTTCCTTCTCTTGCAGTCGTAGACACATATGTGTGAATCAGACAATAAAAGCAAAGTCTGAAGTTTGAGTCCTGCATAAGAACACTATTCAAGACTGATGCCTGATAGGTAACCCAAATGGATAACGGAGTTTGTGTTAATTGGTAATTTCTTCTGGAAGGGTCTGCAGCTCATCAAGTGGAGGAAGTCATCTGTGCTAGTGTTTTATACAAGCTGTTCAGTGTCTGAGAATTCAATTAACTGGAATTGAGGAAAAGTTGAATTAAGCGGCAATTTCATTAAATTCTTCTCTTTTTTGTTTACCTTGAATGTATAAATAATTTGTATTTGCCATTTACAGGGGAAAGTAAAGTAGTAAAACAACCTTCAGCTATTTCCTTGTGAAAAGCAAATATTGTGTAGCAAGCCTTGCCTTTTTCAATATTTGTAAAGCTTGGTAACATGAGGATTTATGTGTATGTGCTTAGTGACACAGATACAATAAACTGTGCTATTTCTTATACAATATGTGTATGATCTATGAACCCATTAACAGATTAGTTACTTTCTGGGGTTGCTCAGAATCGCAAGCAGGAACAATTGGTCCAGAATCTGAGATAAGAGTTTCTGGCACAGTATTGTGCTGTGAGAGATGCCCAATTGAGCTCTCCATGAGCCTGCTGAAATACCAGCCATGCTTAGCTGTGTTGCAGGACATTGGACCAAGTGTAAAGAGGCAGCTCCCATTTCTGTTGGGCTCGCCTGGTTGTTCTGCTTTTCCAGCTTGGACTTAATGGGGAATGTTTGTTCATTTTTAATCTCACCCTTCCTTGCTCCTTGAATATCACTCACTTTCTGTATACTGGCACAATTTAAACAGGGAATGTCTTGCTTTTCTCAGTCTGACCCCTGCTACAGCATCCAGTTTGGGTCATTTAAGGGAATTTAGTCCATGTGTGCTTGAACTGTCTCAGACTGTGAAGAACACCAAATGGTGGCTTCCTATTTCCACTGGTCATTAGGCTGTTTTCTAAAAGGTCAAGTCACTGTTATTGTCCCTTCTCACATATTTGCAAGAGTGACGTTGTTTGCCATAGAACAATTGTAGACACACAATTTGGAGATGGGTGGCTCTTTCAGAAATGTGGTTTAATATTATTGAGGGAACTTTCATTTGGAGAACCAGTATCTTTTTTTTATGTCTGCTGATATTGTTGGAAAAAAGCTTGATGTACTCAAAAAATACAAAAGGCTTTGGTCACTCGAGGGCCCCAGTTTACAGCTCTCTGTTGGCTAACACTGTAGACCAGATTTCACTTCGCTAATGGTAGCCTGTGGGTTCATGCAATGAGAGCCCAGCTTGCTTGTGCATAAACTTGTCCACAGGGAACAGACAATCCTAAAATCAGACGAAGATTCATGGGAACAATGAATACTCAATCCTTGAAATTTCTCATGTGAAAATAGATAACAATATATTTTGTATTATTTTATTAGGAAGTGGTGGAGGAGGGCTAAAACTCTAGGGCTTTGTTAGTCACTCTGTATGCTGCAGTGCTGCTGATAGCAAGCCACATCTGCTGATAAAGCCATTTCTGACTGTTTCCTCCCTTAACTTCTTACTCTCCTTCACACTCCCATGTAGGCATTTGTAATTAGCGGAGGCCCTCAGCAATAACCACCATCCTCCAAGCCTCCCTTTTTCCCAGGACTTTCAGTAATGGTATGGACTTAAGGGCCTCAGATCAAGCAATGATGAAAATTTTTCCTGTCCATATAATAAGTAACAGGTAAGCAGGGAGACATGAAGAGAGAGATCAGAGATTAAAAAAATATTCAACGATAAAAAAATAGCCTGGGACTAGCAGCTCTGTGAGAAGAGCTGGGAGGACAGAAGGAGGTTGTTGGGTCAGTGATAAGCACATAGCACTGAGAAACTTCACAACCAGTAAGCCACAGGCTGCACTGAATGCCTCATTTATCACTGTGCAAAGTGCTGATGTTTATTTCCAAGGAGTGAGTAATAAGAACAGCTCCTACATGTGCACACACACCTACGCAGGCACACTTGAAAGGCACGAGCATCGTTTCCCCATAGCTGCCCTGTGGGTGCTTTGCTTCTTTTGAACGCACCATGTATCAGTCATGGCTGCTGTTGCTCATACTCAGAAGCCTTTTTGCCTCTGGAGGCTTAAATGATGCAGTTCTTGGCCACACATAGGCTGTAATATTAATATGTCGTGATAGTAACGGATAAGCAACTTCCTGGACAGAAGAATAAATGAGAAGCAATGATATAACACAAAAAGCTATATTAATACATGTGAAGCTCTGTGCTCTTGCTGCACTAGTATACTCTCACGTAAATTCTGCCTGGCCCAGGCTTTGGGAAGTGTGACAGAGTAGGAGGGAGATGCTCTACCTCTACACACCATCCCCTTCGAAATGCATTTCAAGAACGTAACAGTCTTCAGAGCTTCTGGAATTAGAAATGCACAGGGTTTAGAGCAATGAGGTTGCCAGATGCCACTGATGGGAAAACTCACATTAACCTCAAGAACAGCCCTGGGCTCTGCTAAAGGAGCGGATGACTGCTAGTGCAGCAAGGAACATGCTCTGCTCTATTGATGTGTCTTTCATGCAAAGTCAGTGACATTGGGATCACTGATAAACCTAAAACTGATTTCACTGTTTTGGTCCAATATCCCTGGGTCACTAGCATACCAAGTAAAGCAATTACAGGTACAGGGAACTAAGTCCATACTTCCTCTGAGGATTCTACCCTTCCTCTAAGTGCTATATACAATTTAATGCTACTAAGCGGTTCTGTGACTACTACAAGTCAAAAGCTTAGTGCTCACTGCTATCAGACTTGTATTACTTAGCTTGTGGAAGTGACAATGGTTGCAACTTCTTGTACATGAGACAACCACTTCTGCCTTGCTAGGCAGGGTTGCATTTTACAATCAGGAGAAAAAAAATAAAGGAGGCTGCATGTTAAAAGAGCATTAGCAGAGTTTTCCCAGTCAATACTGACAGAACAGCTCTGAGAATACAAAAGACAATACAAAGCAAACATCTGTTCAAATACATGAAGTTAGAGAACTGCCCGTTGTAGACTTGAAGTAATATTCCACCGACAAAACTCAACCACTGCGTTTCTCTTCACACTTTATACCCCATTCAGGTCTCCTTAGGATTATGTTTACCGGAAAGTTTTGCGTGTGTGATTTCTTTTCACAGCAAGCTAATTTGCGGTTCCGTGTAGCTTAATCACATTTTCCTCAGACTTCTATTGTCAGTACGAGACTGGAACAAATAAAAAGCCATCATTCAAAGGAATAACATACCTCCTTAACACAAGTTGACATAGGAAAGCAAGCGAGAGCTCAGACAATCCCAAACTTGCTCCATTAAGAGATGACATTTTTAACAATAGATCTGTCGGACCCCGCTGGAAACAATGGGGCCTCATCACAGCAGGAATTAGTGTGTGAGACAGGTGATTATGTTCTGGAAATGTTCCAGTGCCAGCTGTGTTGCTTCACGTTATTCGTAACCTCTGTAATTGCAGCTTTTCAAAACCATTTTTTATTTGGGAAGCCAAGTACAGAAGGACAAAAAACCCTACTGCCATTTGTTCAGGGAAGAAAAAGATCAGCATATCAAAGACTGAACAGTAGTGCCCTGTTTTCTGAATCGCTGGCTTAGACTCCCGTACTCTAACAAAACCCCAAACCCTAATGTAATCACTGTTACATGTTTCCCCCCTTTCCTCACCGTTCAGTTACAGCTCCTGCTTACCAATGAAAGGACCTGCCAGCATCTGCTCAGTGCCTGTGAACAGAATTCCTCCTGAAATGTCAAAGCTGTTGAAAAGCTGAGTCTGCTCACTCGGCTCACTTGAACAGTAAGCATGCTGTCTTCTGTGGATCAGAGGGCCAAAACAAGCAGGACAGAGACAAACCATCTAAAGTTGCTCACAAATGGGCTCCATGTGCCTTTGAAAACGATGGTACAATCAGGCTGGGCATAGGATAAACGTGATTAACTGCTCTGGTCCCTACTTCTCATCTGGGTAATCTCCTCTACATTTGTCACACCCAGTCACAATTTGACCAAAAATGCCCATGTGGAGAGGACATTCATTTCCTCTGTTCTGGACGGGACCAACTTTTGGTTGCTACCTGAACGGTAATTCTTTCAAACCATTCATCGTACTTGTGTTGGCACTTTAGGAAAATTCAAGTCCTTGCATTTCTTTCCTTAGATCATAGCGGAATATAGATTTAGAAATTAGTGGGAGAAAGTTACCCTGCCCCCCAAAATTACAAAAATTGCCTGCCCGTTACGCAAGTGATGGATTACTAAGGCAGTAATGTGGGTAGTAAGATTCCTGGTGGAATAGATTATCGAGATATGAATCACCTTTTCTCCATGGCTGTATATTCAAAGTAAGTACTTTTATATCTGACATCCACGAGCTCTGAAACCACCGGAGAAAAAATAATGTCTGAAAAGAAGTCATATGAGAAGGGGAGGAAGTTTAAAGAGCTTTCCTGGGATTTTTAGTTGCCAGGGTAACCCTTTTACTCAGTAATCAATATGTTTGGCATGTTTCTATTGCTTTGTGACTGCTCCCACAGACAACATTGAGAGCTGTTTGGGGAAAACACTGGAAGTGAAGAAAACCACGAACTTTGAAAAAAGGCTTCAGATATGAAAAAGAAGTAAATAACTAATAGTTATTTATAGTTATTGAACTGTACAGTTATTTCCCCAAATAGTTTAGGGCTGTACCAGAAGTAGTGTAGGAACCCTCTTTGATAGGTTTGCAGGATCTTTTGGAGCACAAGAGCTTCAGTATGATGCCTGCCAAGCTGAACAAGAACGACAATTTAGCTGTTTCCCATGTTAAATATATTGCACTGTGCCAACTGTTTTCCAGCAATCAGCACCACCTTTAAGTGAGCAACTCTGGAATGAAGAAAAAAATGAAATAGATGTATCAGGCCCAATCTCAAGATACTTCAGCTGCTAAGTAGGTGAGCAGAATTACTTATTTGAATTTATTTTTAATAAAGCATCGCAAATACTAGGCAATGATCCAGGATGCATCATTAAGAAACTGAAGAACATCCCTGCTTCATGCAGTGCTTTCTATCCAAGCCTTTCAGCATGCTTTTTGTAAATGCAGGTAAGTGTTACTCATGTTGTTCTCAACACAGACATACACTGGCAAGAGATAGAACTGTTTCCTCAGTGCTTTCACAGCAAAGCAGGACATGGCTTGTCACTACACTTACGACTTATTCTTTTGTTGGCATTTCCATTGCTTGTGTGCCTCCAGTTGTATGACGGGGCAGAAGGTCGTGACGGGGCCCCTCTTACTCACCCGCTCCTGCCCCATTTCTTTTCTTTCTTGAGCTGCAGCACCACAAGGGCTGTGATAAAGCTCGCCTAGGTTAAGGAGGTTACATTACCTAAAGCCTTGTTTTTCAGAAGGAAAACAGAAAGGGAACATTAATACACATATAATTTTTTTTCAGAATATCTTCCTACCCCTGCATTTTGAGCAGTTCTTATACCTATGAGACGTCAGAATGCTACAGCTATTTATTCGGTTCAGACTATTCTATTTTTTTCTCACAGCCTTTTTCAAACAGAGAATCTTCAGAAACTTCACAGCTCAAGATAGAATTAGAAACTTCTTTAAGGAGCTTGCTGCAGAGATGGCAAGATTGCAACAGAAGAGACACAAGGAAAAATGTCAGAACAGAAAAGGAAGAAATTTTTTACTGAAATGAATGCTCATTATGGATGGGCATTTCCCATAGCTACAAGGCAAAAAGCAAGAGGGAAGATACAAAAATACTGTTAGCAACTGGACTGTGTTATTAATTTTATCCATTAGCATTTACTTGGTTCATAAGCATCATTTAATTCATTCCGTGATGGTATTGTGAAGATTTTGTGATGTCTAGATGCCCCCATGTGAAAAATTTGCTATGCAAACAGTTCTGGCTGCACTGATCTGAATTTTCTTTCTCTGAAAAATAATCAAATGTCTCAGTGGTGAATTTTGTGCTCCTGAAAATTTAGGCTCTGAAAACAAGGCTTTCTGCCTCTCATTGATCAGGTCCTTGGAAACCAGCATGTGGTAAAGGCTGTTTTCCTCTTGGGAAGTGTGGCAAGGTGTCTGAGATACCCACGCCAAGTAGTTGCATCATCTGTGATAGTTGTTTTGCTGCATCTGCCATTATCTATAATTGCTACTATTGTTGGTGTTTTCTACTGCAATTAATGATTCCTTCTGTGGCCATACTGGTGGGATCAAGAGCTCAGGTACCCACCATCTGAAGGAAAACAAGCCTGTGGAGTGCTAATCTGCTGTTCATGATAAAGAAAAGGGAAATGTAACTCTCCAAGCAGGCCAGCATTGTAGGTCCTAGAGCAGCAGGTCTGCCCCTAACCTGTACTGACCCACGTGATTATTCCTCCCCAGGTGTAGTGCTCTACACTCGCTCTTGTTGAACCTCATAAGGTTCCTCTCTGCCCACCTCTCCAGCCTGTGTAGGTCTCTCTGAATGGCAGCACAGCCTTCTGGTGAGTCAGCCACTCCTCTCATTTTTGTATCATCAGCAAACTTGCTGAGGGAGGAGTCTATCGCTTCATCCACGTCACTGATGAATTTGGGTTTGAAATCTGGATCCTCTTTTTTTTAATTGCATGATCAAACTCCTGATTTTTAAGCCTCATCTCACATTTGTTTTCCTATTCAAGTTGGCAATACTGTGTTAAGCTTCCAACTAGGTGCTACCCATTTTTTTTAGGCCTAACTCATGTTTGGCCACTCTGAGCAGGATGGAAATGTGGACAGGGTGTATGTTTCCCTCAGAGACCTTCCTGATGCCTGATTTCTCTCCTGCACCACATCCTTGCCTATACATATCAATTATTTAAAAATACATAGTAAATGAGAGTTAGGGTTGAGAATACATACCAGTACATTAAGGTAATAAAACCTTATGGGAGTATTGTAATGGTCCCATAAAGAAACATGACAATCCCAGTGACTTGAAATGAAGCATAAAGGAAATGAAATTAGGTTAGAGATAGGGAAAATGTCTCCATATAACCTTTATGAGGCTCTCTGGTGAGATACTGAGAATTAAAAAAGAAAAAAAAAATCATCAGTTTAAACTAAAATATCTTCTTCATAAGCAGGCAATCATTGCTTCATGATCCTATAATGTTGAAGTACAGTGTGTTTTAGCCAGGCTAACTGTCAGTGGGCTAAACTTAATTAGCATGGTTGATTGCAAAGGCTGGGTCAGCTCTGCTTTGGTTCACAGCGCTCTTCAGAGCCAGGCTGCAAGATGATGGAACCAACAGTGGATACACAAACGGGGCTTTTGTTTGGATGAAGCTTTCCCAGACTTGTTGAGAGTGTGCTGTACTCTCTCTCTTCTCTTGGAAGAGATTTCATTGTTCACACTTGACAGCATTTTGTTGTCTGCAGATGTTTCTTAATTGGTTTCAGTTTCAACGACACCCATATGAGACCTACAAAATGATAAATAAAATAAAATTTGATTAAGTGTTATGGAAAAAGAGCTAAACATGAAACAGAAAGATTTCACGAGTGAAGCAAGGAAAAAATAAATAAGTCACAGTGGGATGTAAGATGCCTAGATTATTATGGTGCACTTTCACTTCCATATTGCACTTACATTCAGCGCTATCGTGATACACCGACCATACAGCACAGGTAATAACAATACGAAACTCAATCAGACTTCATGGGTTTCAACACTTCCAAAGGCAGCTTGAAAAGGGGAGGAGGTCTAATTAGCTGTGTAATTGCAAGACTGCTTGGGTGTGTGTGGAGAGGTGCACAAATTTCACCAAGCAACTGTGATATTTGCCTGCGAGCTGGAATTACAGCCTTGGTGTGTTGCTATCATCATACAGAAAAGCTACATGCAGAAGAATGAAGTATAAAAAAGAAAGTTTCCTTCTGTGTGAGTTTATGTGTACATGCAAGTGAGCAGAAACTGCACCAACCTTATCCTGACATTATGCTCGGGCGCCAGGTAGCCATCAGTTCAGCTTTAGCTGAGCTGTGCTTGTAGCCACAGTTCCGTGTTCAGACTGATTTTTCGTTAATTCCTTCTTGTGTTTTGACTGCCCTCTCTTCCACTACTGGTTTTACCTCTCCTAAGTTTGTAATCACCCATTTTTTCCCATGTTGCGTTATTCTTACTTTCCTGTAATTTCAAGATTAGCATCTTCACAAGGCAAGCACTGTAACTCCATTACCATTCTCTGGCAATGCTGTTCCTCTGTTTCTGTCCCTTTGCCATGTACATGTGCACTGAAATATAGGTTTATTATTCTTCTATTAGTTTTGTTCTCAGAATGAGATATCCAGTGGATTCTACGATTTATGTGATATACTGTATGACATACGTTGTTCTGTCTTGTATTATTCTATACAGCATGGTAGCTTGTAGCAGAAGTGGACCAGTCTTGATTATACTTACTGAGTTTGTGCTGGTTCAGTTTCCTAGATCAACTAAAGAGTGACCAGGAGGCGTTGGATTTCACCTGTGCTCAACACTTCTGCTCTAGATCCTGCATATTTAGCTCTGAGACCAGTTAGGACTGCTGCATTTGAAGCGGGCAGGGCTCTGCCAGGGTGGGCAGAAAGCAGTGGGTTAGGAGGCTTGTGGAGCGCGAGATGAGTATGAATCACACCTAAGCCAGATGCTTCAGCAGGGAGCATGCAATGGCAGTGGGCTGGAGGTTCTTGAGAAGAGTGTGGAGGACAAACATGCATCCAGATCTCAAAGTTAATGGAAAGGAAAGGGTTCTTCCAGGGAGAGGCACTCTTGTAAAAAACAAAGCCGGCAAAAGTTGCTGCCTGTGAACAGGACCTATCTTGAAGAACAGAGAGCTACAGGTATGGGGAAGAAAAGGTTTGCTTACAAGAGTCTTTCGTTTTAATGTTTCAGATGCAGCTGATTTTGATTTCTTGGCTACAGCAGAGACTTTAATCTTGTCTTGTAATGAGGCAGAGGTGCAGGGACAGAAACAGTTTTCATGACTGCTCACAGATCTACATAGGTCAGTTTCTCATTGGTTTGAATAGAAGTCTCTTTTTTCCTTCCCATATCTAATTCAAACCAGACAAAACCCAGCCAGGCTTCCCCAGCAAAAGCAACCCACTGCTCCAGAAGCCAACAGCAATCCTGGCACTTTTCTGCTTCTGTGGTGGTTTGTGTATGCATCTAAGCGCTTAGATCACCCTCAGCCCCCTGCTGAGGACCCTCAAAACAGAACAAGTCTCTGCAAGAATTCAAAACAGAACAAGTCTCTGCAAGAATTCAGTCTCCTTTTGGCTGTGTTATTTATTCTGCTGTAGGCACAGACTAGGGTTTGTAGGTTACAGTCTTTCTAGTGCAAATAAGAGCCATGTAATGCTAAGGAGATCATTCGTGGAGTTGAGTTTATTTCAGTACTGGTCCAAGCTTTTCACTGATGGGTATTATTTGTTTTCCTTGGACCAGGGGTAGGTATCGACTCACACAGTTCAGCTAACTGCTGATCTTGTTGCTTTTCCTTCAGAACTGTTGGGGCTTCAAGGCTCTGCACTTATTTCCTCTCCGTGATTCAAACTTTCCTTTCTCTCTTCTCTGCCTTGACGGACAACAGCTTCAGTCTGCTTAGCAAAACTCATACTGGGTCCTCCATGATTTTCAGTCACAAATGCTAATATGATAGATGCAGTCAGTTCTCTTGGATATTTTAATAATCATTCTATAGCAGCAGTTACTTTTAATTATAGTACCTCTCCCACTTACTTGTAAATGTCAGTGCTGTTTCAGGAATTCAGCTGTCTTCTTTCCTGTTCTTCCCTTGATCTGATTTTTGGATACAACCAAGCCTAGGCCAGGCTCTGTGCTTGCAGCCAATGCCTCGAGTCAGCTGCAGGCTGCTCCCCAGAGCTCTGCTGAAAGCCACGTGTTAAATCACACCTGTTCTTTGTATGCCTCGCCATTCGAGTTTATTAGAACCAGCAATCAAAATACATAACAAATACAAAGTCTGTCTCTCCCTGGTGCTAGATACAGCGCTTTTGTTTGCCACCCCCTGCCCTGCCCTCAGCCAGGTTAGGGTTAGGGTTTGAGTTTTGCCCTGTGCTCTCCCCTGCTCAGGTGGCACATTGCATCGGCGTGCCGATGAGCTCACTGCTCAAACAACGCCACGTATGCTGCTGATATAAATGCTAGGCACGTGCATTCACATGCAAAGTATGTTCTGAAAAATGGGCTTACTATCGTGATGAGAATCAGGAGCGTGCAGATGGCCACTCCCTTTCCACGAAGTGCCTGGTGTGCTGTGGGGCCAGGAGAGCCTGTTATCCTGGGGAGTAATGCGCATACAGCCAAGCCTGCTTTGTGCATACGTGCACAAATGTATCAGCAGACCTGGCTCCTCAATTTCAGAGGTCACTGTTGCTCAGAAAACATGATTTTTATTTACAGAACGAAATGTGGTGAATGTTTACACATCATTGAAACCTCTCTGGGCTTTATGTGTTTTCTGTGTGCGGTTTCAGAGACTGCCAAGACGCTGGCCTGGGAATGTGGCTGATGCATGTTTATAGGACACAGTACTTGAGATCACACAGACTTTTCTCATTAACGCTGCTATGCATTTCCAAGGCATGTCAGAGTATTATTCCCCCTCCAGCACAGCTGAAAAGCAGAAGGGCTACAAGCCTCTAACCAAATTGACAAGTTAAAACTGTGGGCTTTTTGTATTTTCCACCTTTCCCTCCCATTCTCCTGCAAGCCGTTTCACATGCAGCATCCTTGTCTTCCTGGCTCATCCTACCTTTTTGTTATAGGTGGGTGATGTTACCAAAGTACAAGTCTCACTTTCAGCTCTTCTGGCTTAAGAAATGTGGTTACTTTTCACCAGTTGGATGCTTCTTTTTCCTCAAGCTCTTACACTATTTAAGCCTTCCTTTCCATCACATTCCGGTTTTCCATGTAATTCTCACCTCTTGTGTCTGTGAGGATGCTAAGTCTGCCTTCTCTCGCTTGCTGCACATCATCATGCTTGAGACAGTATTTCAACACTCTCCCAAAATCAGTTTTTCTTCTCATCTCAACAAATGCACTCTCTCAGTCTCTGAGCACTCATTTCCTTCCAAATCCAACATCTCCAGCCAGAGCTGGAAACAAGAGATGCACCTTCTGCCTCTGGTGTTGTCATCTTGCTCAAGTCAATATTAGGACCTAGAAAACTAGGTCCTAGAAAACTGGAACAGGTTGCCCAAGGAGGCTGTGGATGTCCCATCCCTGGAGGCATTCAAGGCCAGGCTGGATGTGGCTCTGGGCAGCCTGGTCTGGTGGTTGGCGACCCTGCCCATGGAAGGGGGGTTGAAACTCGATCATCATTGTGGTCCTTTTCAACCCAGGACATTTTGTGATTCTATGAAGTACCTCTGTTGCATGGAAGCATCATGCACTTCCCAGAGCTGTGTTGTCCTCCTCTAGCCTGCTGCTGTCATCTTTTCATCCAGGCAGATTTTCTGTTTGGGCTCTTTAGGCCCCTGCATTATAATTATTTCAATTATTTTCTTTAGCATAGACAGAAAATCTTCCTCGCTTTCTTCACCATTAAGAATGCAAGTGCCTACACATCTCTATGTATTCCCATGGCATATTCCCCGTGCAAAGACCAGGCTAGATTTGGCTACAGCTTGGATGATGTGTGGGCAATAGCACTTCTTCCCCTGTCAAGCGAAGTGTGGCAAATACTGCTACAAGAAGACATTAATACAACGTATTGCTGGTGAATCTGTAGTGGTAAGAGTCTGTCAAATCCATCTCTCCTCTCAGACATGTCAGATGTACCTCCCTCTACACTACCCATGCTGGTTATGGGAGGAGAACCAGGAGAGCGTATCAGATTTAATCTAAATTTTGTACATATTCACTATAATAATGAGATTGCAGGCAGAGGCTTTCTAACCGTTATGTTATATGAAAATTGGATTTCTGTATTTTCCCAGGTGAAATACCATTTAGATTCCATCTCTTTTTTTCCTGCCGGAAAGGTCTGCATGAGAATCATTTTTATAATCTACTTCAATTACTGCAATTGCACAAGCATAAAAACCCCACTAAGATACCAAAACTCGGAAAACTATTATAGAGCCTCAGAAATGAACTCTTAAATTGCTGTGTTACATTCATTACCTAGCTCAGTAGGCTCTCAATGGTTTATTATCATTTTAAACTCAATAAAACTGCATCCCTCAAAGGGCAGCAAATCTTCATACCGTCACTTTGTTGTTTATTGAGTTAATGTAAAATCATTTCATAATGAATACGTTTTCACTTTTCAGAATTTTTCTGTTTTTTAGGTAATTTTATGGGAGGATAGCTGACAGTAAGATTCCAAGTCTCTGCTCTTTGATGGAGTAGTTTTGTGTTATTATTGTTTGGTTGTTTTCTTCTCTAATGAGACACTGACCTGTAGAAATACTAGTCACAAGCACATTTAATTCAAGTGCTCCTAAGAGCAGTTCTGTACACTTCACTTCAAAGTGACTATTGCAAAGATGATGTTTGGCTTAGTGAATATTCTATTCACAAAAAGTTTAAATGGTTCCTCAACAAGTAAATCTTTTTATTTGAATGTAATATTTCATGCAAGTTAATTTCATGAAAGTTAATTTTACTGATGAACAACAGAAAAAGAAAAGAGATTTTGATTTTATTGAAATTATCTTTTCCCAACACAGTCTTGGTTCAGTTCTCTTCAGGCAAATCAATCCTTTACGGTCTTAGTTCCAAGTGACAGTCCAGCGCTGTTAGATAAATCTGTGGTCACATTCTCATTTCAATGGTAGAGACACAATTCAGGGAGCCTAATGTATGTAGTTGATGTTTTCATGTATTTGACACATGCAAATGCAAAATACCAACTCTGACTTCAGTGATGAGCCACCTAATTACAGAACAGTTTAGAGTCTGATCATTGAACTGCAACATTTCCTACCAATTTTCTGAACTGCATTATTTTGATATAGGGTGAAATAACTGTTTCATGAGAGGGATCACTTGGTCTGTGGCAAATGGGTTCGTTGGTTTGGTTGTTAGCAGAGGAGGTGCACAGCTGGGGAGAGTGCACATTCTGAGCAGGTTTAGCGGAGAAGTCCTGCATTGGTTACACAGACAGAGTCGTCTCCTCTTCCACTCCACCCTTCCACCAGGACCAATCTGATCTGGGAGGAAGGCCATTGATGATGAAGAACCTCAGCACCAGAAGATCAGATTCACTGCAAAACAAAATTCACTAGATAATATTTTATGAATACATCCAAAAAAAATGTGTGGGTTAATAGCTGAAAAATCTAATTTAATGAAAGAATTAGCCAGGACAAATGTGCAAATAACATCCATGCTCTGCTTTTGGCCACAACCAGTGCTGCAGTCCTTCTCTATTCAGGGACATCTCCACTGTTCAGTCAGAAACTTTTGATCCCTAAGTACTCACCATGGTGCAAATGACTGTGATCTGGTCTTTGCTAGGCAAGCTAGTGAAAATCATGATTCCAAATCCTGGGATGTTCTGGCAGTAGGAAGGTAGAGTTGAGGGAGTTCACTGAAGCATTGATCCTGTGCACAAGGTTGCTGATGAGGGTGCCTGCGAAGTAACTGTGCTCATTTCACTGGTATCCTGTGCTGTGTGTGACCCACTTGTGGTATCTCTTAAGTCCACAGCCAATCTTGATACCATATGTCGAGAGTGACTGCCAAAATGGATCTAGAACCTTATCACAACCCTTCAGTGCTTGTGTATCAGTTACAGATGGCACTGAGCTTCCAAAAGGTATGCACTAAGCATTTCCAGGTGTACAACAGAGAAGTCTGGAGAGAGACTGTGGAGCCTTTCAGAGGACGGTCCTTCACAGGCAAATGCACGCTAATAGAGAAGTAATTTTGTTCAGTCAATCCTCACATTATTTGCAGGAAGCAAGTCTAAAGTCTTTCTTTAAAAATATTTTCTGCTTTGGGCAGAATTTCAGCTTGGAGACCTTGAAGATGATGTGTCTGGTGCTCCCTCTGGCTAGAGAGAGAGAAGCTGGGAATTTTCCTTGGCGCACCTGTCTCTCTTGCACTGGGAGTTTTTTTTCTTTGTTTCTCTGTAAACAGAAGAGAATGTTATCACCAACTACAGATGTGTCTTTGTTTTCTGTTTGCCATTGTAGCCACCTGAAACAAAGGCAGTAAGATAAATCTTCCTTAAAGAAAGACGTATGTATAAGCCAGAATGCCCGCACTCTTCCTGTCTTGCTGCATTCGCCTTGGTCTTACCCCAAATTTTGGGATTCTTGTAACACAGTCATTGGAGAGGAAATAATAAAATTATTAATAACTGGTAGTAAGGAAAGTCATTCGGATCCAGATGCCCGTGAGGAGGGTTTGGGGATGTTTCTGCTTTACTTGGCTCTTTATTGTACCATCAAGCTATCCTTTACCATTTACAGCTTCATTCTTAACAGCTGAGAAGTGTCATGTTTTGCAGATCACTGAATTGATATCATGAATCGGTAGGGAAACTGAATCGTTTTAGGATGTCTGCATGTCATATAAAGCAAATAGAACAATTTTCTTTTAATACAAAAATGTCAAATCTAAAAGGTCACCATATCCCTAGCAAAACCAATGCTACTATGACCTGTGTATGCATATGGGATGTGCGGCATACGTTCCTCAGATATTAACAGCTAAACCGTGAACTGAATAGTAAGGAAAGACAGATCAGCAGCCTTAGGGTGCCATGATGCCTTCCCGTGGCCACTTGGAAGGATACTCAGTGCTTCAGGTCACTCAGCAGACAGCTATAGCCTGCTACACTGGGATCCCAAGTCTTAACTCTATCTGCTGGCAATGTTATAGGCTGAGTGATCTATAAGACATCTTTGCACATGTGGGGAGAACATCTTGGGCTCCAAAATCCACGGGGGCTATGGCACACTATTATCCCTTCTATTATCCCCAGGACAGTGAAGTACGATCTCATGGAAATAGCAGTCTTTATGGCATGACTTGTAAGGGGATGGGTACTCCAGCCTTTTGACCACTAAGCACTACAACATAAGAACTCTTTTACCTCTGTGTAGGATTTGTGTACTTAAGCAGGCTGTGTGCTCAGAATCACGATGCAACACAGGCTGCAATGAACAGCTTTCCTCCACTCAGTGAAAATACCGAAAGCTGATCCTTTTCCCCTCTGTGGCACCAGCACACCCACTTGCTTCCTATCTTTCTTCCCCTGTCCCCTCATCACAGCGGCTGCACCTCGGTGCATCTGGCAGATTAAGCTTAAAGGCTTTTTTCAAGCGTTAATGAGGTGAGCTGCTTTTCCCACTATGAACGCTTGGTGTGTTTCTATGTAAGAGCCCTGAATGGCTTCAGCAGTTTTACTAAGCTGCACGGCGTTATTGATTTCTCCAGCTTCTGCTGTAAGGGGTTTGTGGTAAAAAGCAGTGACTCAGCTGGTGTGCTCAGTGGAGCTGTTTTACATGCTCGAAATGTGCTGCTGCTGCTGCTGCTGCTGAGTGGTTAAAAAAAAAAAATCAAAGGCAAGCTTTAATTTGTTTGAAGTAAAGTGCAGGCAGCAGCAAGGCTTTCTGGCAGAGACTGTTGCAAATACTCTTAACCTCTTGATTCTTGGAGGATAACCCTACCTGATTCTGCAAAAAAAAAAAAAAAAAGAAAAAGAAAAAAAAAAAGGAGAGAGAGCAAGACTGGTTCTCCAACTTCCCTCCTAGAACAAGGAAGGTAAGAGCAATCCCACCCTGAGCATCTGAAGTGACTGAAAGGGGAGAAGCTTAGAAATGCTGCCTGTCTGCTGAAACAGTGCAGCCACAAACAACAGGGCTTGTGCTGCCAGTCATAGTGCTCCAGCTCCCTACCTGCATGTCTTCACTGCTTGAGGGGCTGTTGCAGTGATTTACTGAGGCTGACCAACACTCTTCATGCCGTCCCACAGGAAGCCTGCATACGTCAAACGCTTTCTGTTGCAAGCCAAAACAAACCTCTTAAATTCTCACAAAGATGGAAGTCAGTAAGTGTGCAGTTTAAGGAAGGAGGGAATAATACGGCTGTCGTGGGGAGGAGAACTTAGAGTTGGTCATATTTTTCTGGAAAATAATAAGCTGTTTGTGCCTGTGATCCTGTTTGTCCGTAGAGTGGGACTCCTACAAGCTTTCAGATCACCCCAGAATCACAGAAGTGTTGGTCAGAAGACACTTTTGGAGGTATTCAACCGCCTACTAAAAGCAGGATTATCACCAACACTACATTAAGTTATCCATGGCTTTGCCCAGTCAAATATCAAAAACCTCCAGGGATGGAGTTTCTACAACCTTGCTGGACAATAAACTTTGGTACTGCACTATCACCCTAGTAACGACTTTCTTCCTAATGTCCATTCGCTACCTCCCAAACCAGTCTGTGGCCATTTCCTGTTGTCGTATGGACACTACCAAAATAGTGTCGTATGGCACTACCAAAATATTTGACTCCACTGTCATTGTGCCTTCTAAGAAGCAGCAGGCTGCTACTAGATTGCCCCTTAGCCTCCCCTTCATTGACTGAATGAGCCTAGTCTGCATTACCCTCAGTTTCTCCACAACCAATCGACCTGAGAGCCTCACCAGTGCAGCAATACCGTGACTTCTGAGTAGCCCATGGATAAGTGGCTGAAGCATCCAGAGTCCTCGTGCTGCCCACCACAGACTTAGGACACTGCTTTGAGACCACAGCTCTCATTTCCAAATGTCTGACTGGTGTTTGGAAGACTATGGCAAGTAGGCAGATGTGCTGGCAGGCACTCAGACAGTTGCCCATAGGAGACAGCCTGGATGCGTTGAAACAGAACTCTTTTTTTAGGAAAGCTTTTATGTTTTGAAACCCTGCTGTTTATATATCCCAACAAAACTTCTGAAATAGTATGGGTTACTTCAGGTGAAGGGTGCTGGCTGGAAAAAGGAGTACATTTGAAGCACTTAACCCATGCATTCACTCTGAATTGCTCAATGGCACCTCCCTCTAAGGCAGAAATTGAGAAAAATAGAGAACAGACTGACCTGAATTGAAATAGCTTGACAACAAGCCCAGTTGTAGAAAGACTGCAACACAGAAAGCTCACAGTGGGATCTGAAATGAGGTGACCAGGGATCTTGGGAAATGAGCACAGGCATGCTGACTCATTGTCTGCAGTGATCTCTCAGGTACTGCCAGACCCTTTCTAGGTTGGTGAGACCTTGAACTGCCAAGTATTTGAAAACATTTTTAGTTTTATTTAATGGTTTGGTAATTACAAGAAAACTCTCTCACCCTTCTGAGTCCTATGAAAGCTGCTGTGGTGGAACAGCAGAACTGCTCCCTTTCAAGGTCTGTTCTCTCCCTGGATTAATGCATTCAGTGACCTTGGCAGAGGTACAGAAGAAAACTTTTACCAAAGCAATGGATTGTTTTTCATTCATTTCAAGATTAGACACAAACATACTTCTCATCAGATACGCAGATTTTCCTCCCTCTTCAATAAAGGGATTTTCAAGTGAAGAGAAAACCCACATACTCCAGCTGTTGGGTTTCTGCTGCCCTCCTACAGCATCCCAAGATAGCAGATAAAAAGCTGCTGTTTCGAATCCTCTTTTCTGAGGCCAGTATTCAAATTACAATGCAAAATCACTATCTACATCGACAACTTTATCTCTCTGGTGACTTAAATTGATTTTTCTTAGCTAGACATGTAAAGATGCGGTATGTTTTCCTTCATCTGAGAGTATACAGGAATGGTATTGAGACACAGATGATGGGAATTTGGAAGATTCCCAACTTAAGCAGAGGATTTGCTATGGTGGATCAAACAAGCTTCCTATCCCACCCCTCCACCCTCCAATCAGGACTGCTACATTTGGTAATGACTGTGATTCATGTGTCTGAGGGAAATGAGAAAAGCTACCCGTCACCGATGTTCCATGCCAGCAGTGCAATAGTGTAGATGGGGAGAGGGAGATTTTCTTCTGACCTTGGAAAAGAGCAGCTTAAAAAATGAAGTTGCCATTATGCAGGCTAACAGATGTTGTAATCAATTTTAAAAATTCATCTTATAGAAAAGAAGTTAGTGTACAGTACTCTCAAGAAACATCAGACATTGCTATTACTGCTAATAAACTAGATATTTTTAAATTAAAGTCTGGACATCTACATCTTGTAGAAAGTTGTGTTATAAAATGCATTTACTTTTTAAAGTTGCTTGTACACCATTCTAGGTTGATGCCTCCATGCATTTCTGACAAATTACTCCTTCCTCTTGGAAAGTTGTCTGTGGGATGTAGCCATATAGCCATAAGGGAAACCATCTCCAGGTATGAGTGTACAGCTCCTTACTAACTTCCATCATGAAACTACTCTAAAACTCTTTGCAGAAATATCCTGCAGTTATCCTGAAAGAAAAAGCACTGCATAGGTTTTCAAAGGAAGTAATGTCGCTTGCTCTTATCACAATATTAGTGAATGCAAGCAGATTACCAATCCTCTCTTAATCTTGCAAAGGCTATTATGGTGAATGCCAATATAAATGTATTCTAGACAATCATGTTCATTCAATCCCTTCAACCCACTACTTTTCTTTTTAGTAGGTGGAGGCATTACAGTTGCAATATTAATGATGGAAATACCTGACGAGTGCCTTTGGATTAGAAGTTAGCTGGCTTTACCAAATCATTTGGTCTTTATTCATTGTCCTAATAATGACTTTGTTCTCTTAAGTTAATCCTGAAGTTTAATTACTGTACTCTATGAGCAGGTTCATCAGTGACAAAACGAAATATGGACATTATCTATTTTATCAACATCAAGTTTTTCTCCTCACCTGTATGTATGGCGTTTTGTAGACAGCCGCATCAGCAGCTGCTGTAAGAAGGTTTGTTCACAGAAGCACGTGGCTGATGGTAAATATTTGCCCACTTCCAAAAGATTTCCGTATTTACCTTTTTGTTAAACACTGTTAATGTGATTTTCATTAGTCCCACTTGAAGAGCTAATCAGCACAATTTACCTGAGCACACAGCACACTGAGGGACTTATCGATAGATGATTAACATAACAGTGGTACCAAAGCTACCATTACAGCATCACATATTTACAGGGAAGATGTGATATAATACACAAGTGAGACGAAGAGTTTCAGATCACTGCATAGCTTTTCTGGTTCACTGGTTTTGCTTCAGAAGCGGTTGTTCCGCCTTGGCAGTGGCTTAGCAACCCAGTAACTCTTCACCACCTTTCTGAAGGCAGAATGAAAACAACTCACTGAAGTTCTTCACTAGGGGTTCCCAACAGCCTGCACCAGTGCTTCATCTGCTGGGCCAGAAATCCTGGGCCAGATGTCCTCTGTGTCATCTGCTGTGTGACAGGGATGCCAACTGATGCCCACACAAGTACAGCTTAACCCTGGAAACTTATTGTTGGTAAATACCAGTAGGCCTGGGGATGATAAGCCTACCTAAATTGCATTCACACCTGCAACGTTTGACTTGACATTTTCCACTCTCTGATACGCTCCTATCAAGCATTCTTATATTCATTTTTCTCTGCCTGAGATTAATCTGCTGTTCTGTCAAGGCAGGGCCATGAAAGAACAAACCTTAGGCCCAGCTCAGATCTTAGGCCTATCTGAACGATACTGCCCACTGTTAGTATTCCAGGTGTGGCTCCCCGTTTTCCTCTTTCCTGGTTATTGCCGTATGCAGAATGACAGCAGATCACGGTGCCAGTGGCTTCCCCACCAGACTGTCCCCAGGCCTGCTCTTGAGACTTCACACACACCAACGCCCAGCCAGGCTGGCCAAGGTCCAGTCATGGCAGCCCTTCTCCCTTTCCTCATGTCTGGGATCTCTTGTAAGATACAAGCAGGAGGAGAGAAAACTGTCAGTTCTAAAGGTTGCTGGCATTAATGGAGTGGCAGCTCTCAGCCTGCACCAGATTTCTTTGGAAAGGTAGTTCACAGGCACCTTTATATTTATGGTTTCCTCTCTTGATTGGGCCATAAAGTAGAATAAATACCAGATAGACAGACAGAGAAGTGAGTAGATATTTGTCTGGCTGACTTTCACTTTACAAGCCATATATTGGGCTAAGGCAGCTGCTATTAAATTTCACCTCGAAATTCAATTGCAGCCCTCTGATAAGAATTGTCCTGTTTAAATCTTGTCTTCTGCAGAGGCTTTTTGTGTTTTTTTTGTTTTTTTTTTTTTTCCTAGGCAAAAGTATTCTGCAATGCACTTCTGCCAGCCAGAGGCAGACAGTTAGTAAACAGGGGAAGCTGACAGGCCTGCTTACACCTTGAAGCATGAGACCTGCTCTCCTGAGCTTTCAGAGACACACCATGGTCCAGCACTTTTAAAGCCCAACTCAAGTTCTACCCACAGAAATTCTCTTAGACATTATATAGATACTGGCAGGACTCCGCTAAATCTTCTACGCATGGATCCAGTCCTATCATCTTCTGAACACCTCAGCAGATTAGTACAGCCATAGTCAATATAACCAACGTACAACCAACCAACAGCCATAGAACCAATAAGTAAAAACACAGAATCTTAGAATCATTTGAATAGAAAGGGGAGCTTAAAGTTCATCAGGTTTAACTCCAATGCAACGAGCAGGGACACCTACAACTACATGAGGTGGCTCAGAGCCCAGACCAGCCTGACCCAACGGCTCTCCCCACATAAAGCACAGAGACAATAAATTACTTTACAAGTATAAAACTGTCTATCATGTCTACTGTTTGAACCTAAATCAATGGCATTCCAGATAAAAATCTCTTCCTAGGCAAACACAGTGGATGAGCAGAATAATACCTGAGAGCCGTGCCTGCTGTTGGGTGTGTGCCACTGAACACAGAGCATCAGCTGGGGCTGCTCACAGGCATGGCAGGGGCTGCTGTAGCAGGTGAAAATAATCTTCTGCTGGAGCTCAGCAGAACTGGAGGAAAGCCTATTATTCTCTGCACTAGAGTTGTTCCAGAATAAAGGACCTAGAGGCCAAACCCATTAAAAAACTTAGAAAATGAACAACGTGGACCGGAGGAATGCTATTTGCATTCATATTAAAAATCATCAAGGTGTGTCAGATTCTTGGGGTTTCTACATACCAGAGAAACTTCACAGATCTTGCTCCCATCACCCCTTATTAGAAACACAATTTAAAAACATAACTGGGAGATTAAAAAGACCTCACCTTGCATTTTTTTTTTCCACCTATCTTTGTTAGGTGTTGACTAACTTATAATTTCTCTTCATGAGTATTTTCTTTTCCACAGCTGATCGGAGGCTTTCTATGACGACATTTGACCAGATGAGAAATGCTGTCTCTTAAAAACCGAACCTTTTCACAGCAGGGGTCTGGGTTCTGTGCAAAGCTTTTCAAGCAGGTTCAGAGGTCTGCCACAGCATTTCTGCTGTGAGAGATTTATCCCAGCAATCCCAGCAGTGTTTCCCAGCAATCTGGTAGCAGATCTTCCCAGTGCCCTTTTTCCTGTAGATCTTTTCTTGAGAAGAACTCAACAGTTTTGTTAGGGATAGGTTAGGAGTGGGAAGTGGGTAAGGGAATGGGAAGAGGCCAGAGCTGTGGCATCATCCTGAGGCACAGATCAGCTGGGGAGGGGGGCTGAGTCTCGCAGCCTCTCCCTACACCTTCCACCCTACTATCTTCACAGCAGATCTGGGAAGCCTTCCTGGAAGAGGTCAGGAAGTTTCAGTGGGAGAAAGAAATGGAAATATTTAGAAATGTTTCTTCAGCCAGATGTACTTTCTTTCTCTTTCTCTCCCACTTTGTTCTTAATGGGATCTGTTGCCTCAACATTTCTGTGCTTTTGTCTTCAGTTCTATTCTGCTCTTACATGAAGGCAGCAAATTTGCTCAAGAGATTTATAGCAATAGAAAATAGAAGACAAAAGTCTCATTGATGATTTTAGACAACAAAAGAAAAACTGAACAAGAAGGTAATTAAAGTAAAATCCTGAAAGCTCTTCATTCTACAAGGTAAAAAAAAAGTGTCTCTAAATCCCAGTTTAATTTTTCTTGTCATGTTGACTATCCAGCACAAATGAATAGACAAAATGTTCTGGTGTATCTGCCTTTCTGTACACGTTTTCATTCTTTTTCCTGCACTTACGTTACGAAAGGTTGAGAAGCTGGAAACAGTTTTGTGCACAAAAGAAGGGTATTTGCTCTGGAGACTGATGCCTATTAGGCTTTAAACCTATTTGAAATAATGAATTGCTGTTTATTGTAATTAAATATATAACACTAATTGACTGAATGCTATTTAAGTAAAGCAAGCCAACAATAATTTATACAGTTTGTTTTTCTTCTTATGGAAATTTACTTTTGTACAAAAACACTATCTTCTAACCCTTAATCAAGGACTCCAGGCCAATCCCAAGAAGCATGTTTCAGTTTCAGACTTGAGACTGCATTCTTTTATGTAGTGTAATATTGTATTATTGTGTAGAATTACTGTTTGAATAGCTTATGAGAGATTTCTAACAGTAAAAGCCATGTTTCTTTCACTGCAGATCTTTTTCTCCTCATCAGTACTATTGGAAAGATGCACATGAACAGTATTATTGAATTACTGGAATACACACCATATATATCACTTGACAATCTGGGCCTGAAAAACCATACCAGAGACTATCTATCTCAAGTGCCCTGGCACCAGTAAGATGCTTTCTTACAGTGAAACTTCCAGGGAATTGCTGATATTATTAAATGTTGCTCAGATTTGAATCCATGAAAGTTAGTTGCTTCTGTCCCACATGGCACTTTGAAGGACTGTTAGTGAGATCTCTTTTGGGGCAGAAGGTCTTTGCCTCTGGGAGACCTTAATGTACCCAAAAGCTTCTTCAGATCAGAGAAGCACAACAATGCCCACAGTTGTTATGGTGTAGACGATTACCATGGCCAAAAAATGTCTTTGGTTGTATGCTGTTGTGCTCCAACTGTTACCTTATCCTACTGTCCCCTCTTGTATGGAGCCTGCTTACTAACATAGCAATGAGCCACAGGGTTTGCCCACCAGAATCAGACACTAAGAGTGCCAGCCTGGGTATGACTTCTCTTTCCTAGTGCACTAAGTGCAGCCATTTCCCAGTGCTCCAGAGCAAATACTACAATACCTTAAACTGAGGTAACTGAGTAACTGCTGGGCTTTTTAGAGCAATATCTGTGAAGGAAAAGTGTTTTCTTCTCGGCTCTATGGGAGAGAAAATGAACAATGGCTCTACTGTACAATGGGAATTTGCTTTGAAGCAGCATCCAAATGCTGCCACTGCCAGTAGCAGAGAGAGAGATTTAATTTTACATCTTCAGCTCCGTCTCCTCCTAAGTGGAGGAGAGTGTTTGCACTGGTTTTGTGCAGTGATCGTCTCTCAAAACCCAGCGTTCAACCTGGTTAATCCCCATAACTTCTCTGTGCACACACACTACAAACAGCCACCTTTCCCAATATTTTACCTTCTTTTTTTTTTCTGTTTGCATAACCCCTGTGAGGTTCGCAGGCTGCGTTGAGTTCCCGCAGGGAGGTGGCAAAATAGCAGCAAATGATTTGCTCTATAATTTCCCGAAGATCAAAGTTTAGTTATCATTAGAATGTAAATGTCACAATGTTATGCAACTGATGCATCAGGAGAGGACGCATCTTCCACTTTGAAAGTGTTCCTATGAAATGTGACATTTTTTGTAACATTTGAGGAAAGGCTGTTTAGGTTTTTTTCCTCTTTAATGATCTTTCTCAGCTTTTCTGGACAGTGTAAGTGTGGCACTCCCACCTGCTAACATCACATCTGAAATAAAGGATTTCAAAACATCTTTCTCTTTTTCAGACTGGTTCCGGCATCCATGTCATTATTTTATGAAGCCTGTTTCTCCGGGCAAGAAAAAAGGCGGTTGAGTTGATGGATATCAAGAAAGCACGCCTTGTAAGCTGTTTATGAATATTCTTTAATAACCAGCATACCACAGCAAGAGGTAGGCTGCTGTTGTGTATGGCAACACAGGGTCCATAGGAGAAAAACAAGAGGAAAAAAAATTGATTAAATTGCCTTTTTTTTTTTTTTTTTGGAATAATAAAATGATGTATTTTAAAATCCCGTGAGTTCATTGCAACCACGGAAATGACAGCCCATAAAGTATCTCAGCGTGTCCAAGGGTGCAAACAGCTGGTGGTCCTGAAACAGTATAATTTCTTGGGCTTTGCTTCTGAAATCAGCTCGAGATTGCGTCAGAAGTTACTGTTTTCTAAAGCTTCCATATGAAGAAATTGCATGCTGTATGCCACGTATCGATACAAACTGTAATGTCAGAGCAGCAGCTAACAATCTGAGCTATCATCAAGCAAATTTTACCAAAGCCATCATCCCCAGCAAGCGCTCGTAATGTCAGGATGCTTCTCAATTTTTCCAGCCCCTCGGGGCAGTGTCATTCAACAGCAATGTTTCAGGGGAAACCATCGGGCAGTTTTCACTTATTTAAGTGCCATGGTGATTTAGTGGGAATTCTGTTCCAGAAATGGCCACAGCAGAATTAGAAATGTTTCCAGATTTTTGATGGGTCCCCGCTATTCCGCTGTCCTTTCATTGGAATCATCCACTGAGTGTTTTGAAACCATCATTAAGAAGAATTCCCATCTGAAATACAGAGTGTGCGAATGTCTCCGGTCTGAGCCTGATGAACCATTGCTCATGGGAAGCAGGAAGGGAAAAAGCCCAAATGTAATGTCTAGAAGTAGAAATAAAAGGAATGTGTGCTACAAATAATAAAGGAAAAACGTTACATGTAATAAAAATAAGAGAAGTGAGGGGAAAGAAAACTGAACTTTGGGTTTATTCTCCCTCCATTTAAAAGAAAAGGAGTAAAACAAGGTTTGTGAGATGCTGAAATCTTGCCCTGCATGCACCACCACCAATGTAGATGTGGTTCATGTTATCAGCTTGTGTTTGCATGCTTCTTCTTCAGTCAATCAATTAAACCAACAGGAGCGAGGTTCCCAGCCATGTGTTACATAAAGCAGTGATGGTTGGAACTGTGGAACAACTACACTGGGTAATTCCTATGCACTGCACTATTGCTTGAACTCAGCAGCCTAGAAGCACTTCTTCACAGGCCAATCCAGCCTCATAAATGATTAATGGAGCTACACAGACCAGGATGAGGTGTTTATTCAGGGCCCTAGAGAGGGTCTAGCAGCAGGTGCTGGACAGGGGCTGGGCTGCAGACCAACACTGAACCTAGAATGATAGAATTGTTTGAGCTGGAAGGGACCTTTAAAGGCCATCTGGTCCAATACCCCTGCTATGAACAGGGACATCTACAGCTATGTCAGATTGCTCAGAGCCTAGTACAGTCTGACCTTGAATGTCTCCATGGATGGGGCATCCACCATTTCTCTGGGCAACCTGTGCAAGTGCCTAACCACTCTGATTGTAACAACCTTTTTTTAATATATCCAATAATTCTCCCCTCTTTTAGTTTGAAACCATTTCCCTCTGTCCTATCACCACAGACCCTGCTAAAGAGTCTGTGCCCTTCTTTCTTATAGCCTCCCTTTAGATACTGAAAGGCTGCTACCAGGTCACCTCACAGCCTTCTCTTCCCAAGCTGAACAGCCCCAGCTCTCTCAGCCTGTCCTCATATTGGAGGTGTTCTGCCCATTGGATCATTTTGGTGGCCCTCCTCTGGATGTGCTCCAACAGGTCCACATCTCTCCTGTACTGAGGACTCCACATCTGGACGCAGTACTCCAAGTAAGGCCTCACCAGTGCAGAGCAGAGGGACAGGATCACCTTCCTTGCCCTGCTGGCCACATTTCTTTTGATGCAGCCCAGGATATGGTTGGTTTTCTGGGCAGCAAGGGCACATTGCTGGCTCAACATCAAGATTTACCTTTTTGCTGGACATCACAAGGGGAGTGTGCATCATAAAGCTTTCTTCTCTCTTCCTGTGTCACGTGATTTAGTAATATTTACTCTTTCCCTACGTTACAGAGAAGGTAAGAAGCAAAGAGATAACATAGTGTGTTATGACATTACAAAATTACATAAAGAAATAGTTTTCACTGCACTTCTCTTGACTGTATTACTTGCAACAGATGCTTTCTGTATGAAGATGCCAGTGTGCTCTACAAAGCACAGAGTCTAAAGACATTTGACAGACAGAATTCCAGTTCCTCTGAAATCACTAGCAGAATTTCACTGACTCCAGACGAGCCAGTATGTACCTTGGGATGAGCAGAAGGCATCCAGCTGAGTTCAGGCTGGCCAAGCCTGAAAGATCCTCCACATATGCATTACGTCACATTTACTGCCATCTAGAAGTGTTGCTGAATAGTGCAAACTGCCTACAGCAAGAGAAGCAGACAGTGATTGAGAGGGTCACTGGGGTAAATTTCAAGAAATTGCATATTGGTAAATTCTATCTTGTTTCAATATTGAAATCTTTAAGAGGAGTATTAGTGCCAATTAATGAGAAATGTATTAATGGGCAGTTCTTTTCTGAAAGAAAACAAGTGGCCCAGACAATATGTTTTTTTGCACATTTTGGCTTGGCCATCTTGAGCATTACCTGCAGTCTTAACCGGCTGAGGGATTTTGCTCAGTGCAGCCAGAATTATACCCTGTAAAAACTCAGATAGCAATTGGAAAGGAAACAAAGATTCAAAAGTAGTTTTCATTTGGATATTTGGGGGAGGGTGGTGCAGTATGTGGGTTTTTTTACTTTTTTTCAAACCCTGCTCATATTTCTAATTTTTTTTTTGTGCAGTTAAACATTATCAGCTTACACCATTATATCATCATCCCTGTGTGGCAAGCAGCTTAAATAAAGTCTAGTTTTCAGCCTCTGTTGTTATAACCCGAATTCTGTTTAGATATGACTAATTGGTACAAAGAGGTATGGTTATTACTTTTTGCAATGCTGCAATGCAGTTTATATTGAAAACCTAAGTGACAAAGAGCTTAATTAACTGTGATTTATATTGATCTATATGGTCATAAGATCACCAGAGTTTGGAATAACTTAATTTCTTTTTAATAAATGCTGCCTGAAAGATTAGCAATTACAGACATAAACCAATTGCTGACTTAAAGCATAGTATGTTTAAACTCAAAAGTAGTCACATCACATTTCATAACAAAGTCAAAACAAAGGTTAATTTGTTTTTATAAAACACTGAAAATGTAGTAGCACCTGTTACAGGTGAGGTTTCTAATCTTTTCCAGCTCTAAACTCACATTTGCATTCCTGAGGTTTCCAAAAACATTTATGTTTGGCTTAACATCTGTAAACACAATCCAAAATCCATCTTGTTGACTTAAATGGGCAGTGTTGATATTACTCTTGTACTTTGTTGCGGTGAGAAATCCTGAGCAGACCCAAAGTTTGAGAGCTTGTGATGAGCGTGCAGGTAAATCCCAAAGAACTTGGAGATCAAGAGTTGTTTGGCAAAGCCAGCAGCTGTTGACAGACCTATGTGCTAATTGGGTAACTGACGAAATTAAAAAAATAAATAAACAATAATGAAACGTCATTCTTTCCAGTTAATTCTCTCTATATTTCATGTGATGGCAAAAGGATGGTGAAGACACTGTATTAACAGTTCTGGTACGGTAACACATGACACGGGTCTTTCTAAGAGTTCTTTATGACCTCTCCTAAAAGCTTATGCTCTGAACCTTGACGTTAGGGCTCCAGTTCTGAAGAAACTGTAAAGAAAAGGGAGCTACAAGGAGAAAGTAACGATCCCACTTGCTGAAAGGAGACTGATGAACACCATACCTTGATTTAAATGACCTCTGAAGGCAGCATAGAGTCACCAAGGTTGGAAAAGACCTCTAAGATCATCCAGTCCAAACATCCAGCTATCACCAATAGTTCCTACTAACCCATGTCCCCCAGTACAACATCTAAACGTTTCTTGAACATCTCCAGGGATGGTGACTCTGCCACCTCCCTGGGCAGCCCATTCCAGTGCCTGACCACTCTCTCAGAGAATAAATATTTCCTAATGTCCAACTTGAATATCCCCTGGTGCAACTTATACCTATCTTAAAGCCCTCTCAACGAGCCCTGCCAGCTCCTGGACTGGCAGCATCAAGGGTTACAGATCACAGCACATCCCACAGATGAACCACTGGAAACCCCCACAAGAATTTGACAAGGACAAAATAGGACAAAATAGGACAAAAATTTGACAAAATAGTTCAATGAAGGAGAAAGTTGTAAAAGAATATTAAAAATAGATCATCAATCTTAAGAAATGGTGATTGCCTAAAAACATCAAAGAATCATGTGGTGGTGGATTTGTGTGTGTGTGTGGTTTTTGGTTTTTTTAATGAATGGATAAAAGAATTTTAAAAATCTGAAGATGAAGCAAAATGATTTTGGTTCCTCCAGAGTGACCAGAAAGCACAACGAAAGCCATGGGTTCCAACATAAGGCATGTGGGCAGAATGACGCCTGGTGAGGTTTGTTGTCAACAAATCCAAAGAACACATCAGATATAAATACTGTGAGAAAAAAATGGTGGCTAATGAGGGTTGTTGAAGGGAAACGTGCTTAATGCAGAACATTGTGAGGAGAAGTTTTGGCTGAGCCCAAACGCTGACTGCAGCTGACCCAGTAAAACTGCTCACATCATCACTCTCTATCCCCATTCCGTCACCATCATCTAGATTAGCTTTTAACGCTCTGTACAACGTGTTGTTCTGTTGTTGCTTTTTAGTTGTTGTTTTGTGGGTTGGTTTTTTGACCTAGATTATTGTGACTGACATAGGTTAGGGAGAGGACACACGTGGTGGTGGCAGACATGCTGACACTGCCCCATAAATGGCAGGAAGGAGCAAGAAGCTGTGGTTGGGATGCAAGGAGTAATTTACTTCATATGGCCCATAAAGCTTGACCACTGCTTAAGTACGTGCAATAGCTGCACAAAGACAAAACCGTTAGGACTGTGTCAGTGCCTTATGCATGGATAATAGACTTTCTCTTGAACAGTGCTACTCAGTTCTGCTGGGGCTCCCTGAAGCAGGTGAAATGAAAACCTATTCATACGAGGTCTGTTGAGTCTGCCCAGGAAGAGGTCAGGCATCATCATGGCCTGCACCTACACAGGGAACAAAACCCAGGTAATGGGCTCTTCAACCTAGAAAAACAAAAGTATAGCAGCATCCTGGGGAGGCTGTTTGAATTCGGGACAGGAAGCAGAAAGGAGATTATATTTTTTCTAAGCAGGGTTTATTAACTACTGAAATGATTTAGTAAATGTCATCCTGCATTCTCCATCACTGCCTTTGTTTAAATCAAAATAGGCTCTCTCGACTGAAATACAGCCTGTAATTCAAAGAGGAATTAATTCATGCCTGGTTATAATTGGTGTTACAGAGAAAGTCAGAAAAAAACAATTACGGTGATCTCACGTGGCCTGAAAAATCAATGTGTCTGTTTACATGTAGAAAACAAAAAAAGCGTAACAAAACTCACTCAGCTGAAACGAATTTCTGGAGTTCACATCCGACAGTGGCATATAACTTTCCACCGATTGAAATTTGTACCTGGGGTGATAATGCTGCATTTATCAAAAGCACTGTTTAAAGTCAAACTGCTTTTTAAAGCAAGTTTTTATTATAATTCCTGGAAGAAAGCAGAGGCTCTATGCCAGAAAGGGCAGGAGTCCCATTTCTGCAGTGGGTTGGAAGTTTATCTTCTTTCCCCTCCTTTCGCAGCCATAAGTGTGTCTCAATCTGTGGTACTTTACAGAAAGATACAGGGGATTTTCTGCTCTGCAAGTTGCAGTATTTCCTTTGGAAATGAAAATACCCAGTACGATGTAGCTGAGTGGTTGGCTTTGATCTGATGATATCTTGAAGTCGGGGATTAGATGAATAGAGAATTGTCGCTGATGATTTTCAGCTGCAGAGGGCTTCTTGGAAATAATGATTCGGTGTGTTTTTTTTATAGCCTGTCACTGAGAAGGACTCGATGTCAAAATGAACATACAAAGCACGTGGCAGAAATCACTGCCACAAGGCCAGAGAGTACTGAGGAGAAGATTTTAATACAGTGAGAGATAATAGATTAAGTGAAAGAGGCAACAGATAAGCTTTCCAAAGCAAAGGAATGACATCATTTTTTTTGTAGCAAGGGTACAGCTTGTTCACTGTGCAGAAGTGGTCAGAAAAATATTGGGACCTCAGCAACCCAAATCCACGTTGCTGCAGTTTGGCACTCTGAAAACACAATCTCAGTGCACATACTGAATTGTCAGAGACATTTCACCTGGTGTCTCAGTATCCCAAAAGAGTCTCCTGTTCAAATGCTGGCCAGGCTGACCGCCACGTCGTAATGCAGCATTTTGATGCTCTCTGTCACGTTCCAAGGTGGCCTTTTGTTTGAGAAGGCAATCAGGCAATCCCATTCCTCAGGGCTGCTGACGTGCAGCTTCAGAAGTCACCTACCTTGCCATCCAAAAACTGGTCTGTAAAAAGGAAATTCACCAGCCTGCTTTATTTAGAGCTTCATTGGCTTTAATGTGACAAAAATGTACATATTTTACAACATCTGGTATGGGGAGATACATATTCAGTAGCGTGAGCGTTCCTGGAGAGTCAAAGAAGAGGAGAGGGCAAGTAGCTACCTTTCCTCATTATTTTCCTACATTTTGCTACAGAAAACACATTTTGTAGATTTTTCTTGGATAGAACTACCAAAAAAAAAAAAAAAAGAGAGGCTACAACTGCTGTAAATGTCTGTTTGGGTTTACAGATGAGCTTGAAGCAACAACCGGTGGCTGTGCTGCAAAAAGCAACCCTGTGCTAAGAGAAGTTGTCCCCAGAAAGACTGAGGTCTCAAAAGTCTGTTTTCAGAGTTTTGAAAGGTCTCTTGGAGACAAAGATGCCTATATTGAGATGGGGAAGCTCTCTTGAGAGCTGCCACAGAGCTGTAGGCCTCAGGGGCCCAACTCAGAGTAGGCCTATGAACCTGTGAGTGGCAGCTGAAGAGCATGGCCTTGGAGCACAGTCTACCAAGGCAACCTGGTCATGGGACAGGTTGGCACTGATCCATGAATTTCCAGGCTCCAGAGATCCACCCGGTTTAGGCGGAATCCACTTTCTCCAAGATGGATGCAGACTGGTCCCTCAGAGAGAGAGAGTGTTTTGTGAGAAAACACCTTCACCCTTTGGGAAGGGCCTGCTCCTACAGACCACGTAAGCTATTAGTGGTGGAGCAGGAGCTGCTGAGACAGACCGAAAGGCATTCTTTTAGACAACAGGATGTAACCACACATGGCTGGAGTTGTTGTATATCATTTTTGAAGGAGACCCATCTCTGGGAAGTGGGGCAATTGTGAAGAGTATTTTCTCAATTTCCTTGTCAATCAAATTCTTTGCTAGAAATAAAGCAGAAATGTTTCAACTGAGTCATTTGATTTGGGGTTCTAACTCGAGAGAGTGGCTTTCTTCCCCCATTCCACAGAAATTTTTCTCAATGTCTATCATGCACTTTTAGAAAATAAACAGGGCTCAAAATGAGTTGTTTCTCATGGGAAAATGGCCTGTTGGGAGCACATTACACATTCCATTTGCTAATCAGAGTCTTCTGATAATTTTTACCGTGCATTGCAAATGCGGGCAGCCCGCATCACATCTGCAGTGCTCAGATAGCATGGAACTGCTCCAAACTGCTTCTCAAACACTTACTTCTAAATTTTCTCATATATTTACTATTCCTTCATTCTGGTCACTAATGCATATTTAATCCAGCAGACAAACTATGTGCATATAGTTTAGTAGTTACGTGAGCCATAATGTTAACAAATAATGGGCTGTCTTTGGAAGTATGTAGAAACGGATGCCTAAAGAAATAAGTGATTCAGCCTAAGGAAACTCAAAGTCTTAATGTTTCAAGGAAGAAACACAAATGGCCTCAGATTAAAGTAGTAGAAGCAACAAGAAAACTCAAATTTTAGTGTTATGCTTCATGAAGGAGTTTCATAGAGCTGGCCATAAAGAAAATGGAGACCCAGGCTGCTGTCAGAAGGATTTGAAGTACAAGCTGAACTGGCAAACTGCTGCAGCTCTAGTTTCTGTTTTCAGCACTCATTGTCAGAATGACGAAATCTGGGAGAAGGGATCTTCAACTCCTGCAGAGTGGACTTGAAAACATGGATCTGGGAAAGAAATATCCATGATGAAACATGCAGCAAATATGGAGCAAGAAGCACTTCTCTGCAGAAGCAAGAAGGGACACAGGAGGACACAGCTCAGTCATCGAGCTCCTGAGTGAACCATTTCCCCCGGTGCCCACCACACTGCTGTGGAAATGCTGCTCATTGGTGGTGTTTGAGGTGCTACATAGAGTAGACCTGAAAAAGAGTGGTGATTTGTTTTCACTAGGAGCTCTGAAGGAGCCTGGGATCAGTGTCTCTCTAAAAGAGGCCAGTAAGTTCTGCTCAGAATGCTAAAGGATGCAGCCCCACCTCCAGGACTACATTGCAGAGCATAAATATGCAGTCTCAATATCTGCCACATGTCCCTCTTGAGCTTTCTCTGACTTAGAATAACATCAAAACACATCTTCAGGAAAACTGTTTCCATAGGCTTTCAACACACTCCACAATTTCATGGCATTACACATCAGTCCACACAGCAGTCCCCTGCAAACCCAGCATTCCCTGAGCATCAGATCTCTGTGGTACCTGTGTGGCAATGAGCCTGTCAGGAAAATCTCCAGTTCCACACCACAAGTGCCTGTGTACATTAATTCCTACAGACCCCAAGCCCTGGCAGCATAGGATTTTGTGTGCTGCTGCGGGGGTGGGGATTTGACAGGATGAGGCCTTGCAGTGTTGGGCTGGAAGGAACATGACTGCAGAGCAGAGAACACACTTGAACGGTGAACTCCAAGGAGCACGGTCTGCCCTGAACATTTCAGAGACTGTAGAATCAGAGAATCTTAGTATTGTTTGAGTCGGAAGGGACCCTTAAAGGCCATCTAGACCAACTCCCCTGCAATGAACAGGGACACCCACAGCTACATCAGGTTGCTCAGAGCCCTGTCTGGCCTGGCCATGAGTGTCTGTAGGGACAAGGCATCTACTGCCTCTCTAGGCAACCTGTTCCAGTGCCTCAGGTTCAGAGATGAGCCTCAGTAACCTCCCAGAAAGGCTTTTGATATCGTAGCTGACTCTTTGCAAATTATTACTTAAACATGATTCCTGGTAAGTTGAATTTGTTTGAAAATAGTACCTAGTCATGCATTGCTCCTGAAACGCCACATTGGTGTTCAGAGATGAGCAAAAGGGCATCCCAGAGGCTTGACATGAATATTCATGATGATTCATTTGTCCTCAGTGTTTCCATAAGACAGTCATTTGCAGTCCAGTAAAAACTGAGAACAGAGAGTGCTACATTTATGTAAGGAGAGGCATTGTGTGCTGAGCAAGTAGGTCCTGATTGTTTCTGACACTACTGCTAAGCTGCACCTCTTCACAGGCCTACATCCTGTAGAAATAATATTTTTTATTAAGATTGGTCAGTGCAGAACATTATAAAAATATTCAGGATTGAAATACAGCAAAAGTAACTGCAGTAGTCTGGGTGTGGCACGTGCAGCTACATGTATGAGAACACTTCTAGGGGACTGTCAGGCAGCCCACGTGGCCCTCATCAGAGGTCTGAGTGGTGCAGCAACTTTCTCGGTACATTGAGCAGAAGGAACTTTATTTGGGGAGCTCCATCACTTCTAGTCAGACCCAGTGGTCTTCTCCTTCCATGGCACAGGATGAGACTATGACCATGTAGTTGCTTCCTACTGTGGGACTGTAAGGGCTGTGCCCACTGCACCCTTTCCAGCCGTGTCCCAGGGGTCTGCAGTGGCCTCTTTTGGTGGCCATTGCACACCATTCTGGTAAGATCCATGCACTTGAATGGGTGAAGCAGCAGAAGAAAAACAATGCACAAGATTTGCAGTAAGGAAAAATAAAACATTCCCAAATAGGGTAAAATATTATGCTCTGACAGTGGGTGAAAACCTGCCTGCTTACTTACTGACTGATCACTTACCATCAGTCATAAAATTCCCACTGTCTTCAGTGAGACCAGAATTCTGTTTTTTCATGGTTTTCCCGGCACACAGCCATATTTTAATGATTCCTCATGCCACCGCAGGGAAAACCTGCAAGGTTTTTAACTTCTTCACCTCTTTTTCGCTATAGAGCATTTGGAGAAAAGAAGTCAACCCTGCAATATCATTAGGAAACAATAACGGATATATATAGAGAGAGAATCATAGAATCATAGAATCACTCAGGTTGGAAAAGACTTTAAAGATCATCGAGTCCAACCATGACCTAACCATAGTACCCTAACTCTAACAACCCTCCGCTAAATCATGTCCCTGAACACCACATCCAAACGGTTTTTAAACACATCCAGGGATGGTGACTCAACCACCTCCCTGGGGAGCCTATTCCAGCGCTTAACAACCCTTTCTGTAAAGAAGTTTTTCCTGATATCCAACCTAAACTTACCCTGGTGCAACTTGAGGCCATTCCCCTCATCCTGTCACCTGTCACCAGTGAGAAGAGACCAATCCCACTCTCACTGTAGGCACCTTTCAGATATTGGAAAAGAGCAATAAGGTCTCCCCTCAGCCTCCTCTTCCCCACACTAAACAGCCCCAGTTCCTTCAGTCTCTCCTTGTAGGGCATATTCTCCCTTGGCCCTATTGAAACTCATAGAGTTTACCTTGGCCCATCGATCCAGTCTATCCAGGTCATATCATTTTATAAATCATTAATATATATCATTTAGTATATCATTTTCTTGCCTGCTCTCTGCCTCCAGAATTCAGAATGCTGGAGCATATACTGACATAAATCTCATGTTTTCACTCAGTCTGTAACACAGGGTTTGAAAGGCCCCATTTGCTGAATACACTAGAGACAAAACCCTGGGAAATGCATGGTGCTACGACCTCGGTCAGAGCCCTCCAGCACAAAAAAAAACCCTCAGCAGATGGACTCAAATCCGTAAACTAACAGTTTTTTTTCAGGGGGACGTGTTAGTTTTGTGCCAGATATGTTTAAGCTGATATCCTCCAAGATATGCAAGACATGAACAGAAAAATGAAGCTTTTGCCAAAACCTAATACCATCATTTTCATGCGTTTATACACCTCAGTTAAATCTGCGCTCCCAAGCCTTGTTTGCAGGTCAGTGCAAATAAATCAGGTGATGTTAATTTTCTCTCCCCCCACCCGAAAAAGATCTATAAGGAACAAAACCCACATCCTACCAAACTTCTTCGTAAGTTCAGCTAAAGCACTCCTTTATCCCACTGCTGAAGCCACTCCAAAACACTGCCAGTGCATTTCGAAATGCTCAGTGCTGAGTAGCAAAGCTTTTACAGTTCAGAATGGCAAGACTAATTTCATAAAAGCTTAATATACTTGAAAAGCAGGTCATTTATTAAAAGACCTTTTAAAAGCTTCATTTCTTAAAAAGCAAAATCATCTGCCCACCCCCGCATCTCTTCTTTAAGTACTTCATATATTTCAACTCCGATATTTCAGTTTTCCCCCTTCCTCCTCATTTTGAGGATATCAGTAAGAAGCATTTCTTGACACCACGTCACCAGCTGCCTCTGCTTCCACGCACTGACGTGACTGTGCCCACGTGGATGTGCCAATCCCCTTGTTCTGCATGCGGGGTTGAGGTATCACAGCATCAGCCCAGGACTGCATTACACTGCATTACACTGCAGCCCAAGGCTTTTAGCTTGCAAACCCTCTCTTACCATAGCTGGAATTATCCTGGGCAAGGACAGATTTCTCTTCTGCATCCTCCACCCTCTTCTCACTTTACAGCAGTTTTTTGAGGCAGCGCTCTTGAGATGCAGCCTAGGAACAGAGTACAAGCAGTGTAGATGTCACTGGTGTAAACACAAAGATTCCATGTTACTTGGTGGCAGGAGGTAAACCTATTGCAGGAGGTTGTGCCTCCTTTGAGCACCACAATACTTAAGCCAGCATTTTGTATGGAGCTAAAGAAGCAGTGAGAACTTACGGTGAGATACAACAGGGAGAAATACGGCCGATTTGAGGCCAATAGGCTGGTGTTTCAAGAAAAGTTTGGCATCCTTTTCTTCTTGAGTTCTCTCAGCCACTCTTTATTCATATACTACCTGTTAGGACGTAACAGCTTGGAAACATGGGCTGTGGTGAATTTGGGGTCATAAAAAGACAGGAGATGTGGTGGGAAGGTTGCTGCGGGAGCTGGGAGTGTGAACTGAACAGAGAGAGATGAGGCTGGCAAAGAAAGGACGCTAAGTGAGAAGGGGGTGACCTTGGTCATGCACTTCAGAGAACAGGAGGAGGAAAGAACGTGGCCAGCAGGTCAAGGGAGGTGATCCTCCCCTTCTATTGTGCCCTGGTGAGGCCACATTTAGACCGCTGTGTCCAGTTCTGGGCTCCCCAGTCCTAAAAAGACAGGGATCTCCTAGAAGGAGTCCAGCAGAGGGCCACAAAGATGATAAAGGGCCTGGAGCATCTCCTGTATGAGGGAAGGCTGAGTCACCTGGGTCTGTTCAGCCTGGGGAAAAGAGTGAGGGGAGACCTGATAAAGGTTTATAAATATCTAAAGGGAGGTGGGAGGCAAATGGATGAGGCAGGCTCTTCTTAGTGGTGTGCAGAGATAAGACAAGGACTAATGGCCTAAAAATTGAACACTGGAAGTTCTGTACTAACATGCGGAAGAACACCTTTACAGTAAGGGTGATGGAGCACTGGAACAGGCTGCCCAGAGAGGTTGGGGGGTCTCCTTTTGTGAAGATATTCAAGACCTGTCTGGATGCCTACCTGTGTGACCTGTTGTAGGGTATTTGCTTTAAAGGGGGGGGGGGGGGGGGGTTGGGGGAACTCTGAAAAGGTGAAATGACACAAAGGTGGAGAAGACTCGCAGTGCCAAAAGCAGGGAACAATAATAGCACAGACATCAGCTCCCTCTTACTCTTCTCTTACGACCATCATGAAAACTACTTTAAATTTAGAAGAATGACATTTAAGAGCTTACAGTTTTGGTAAAGAAAAAAAAAAGAAAAAAAGCTCACCACAGAACATTACTAAATTTCAACGGGCAGCCATACAGCCAATCCTTAAATGATGGAATACAAAGCGTGCTCGGAGGCTGCTTGCGTGCAGCAGGGTGAGGCAGACGGCCCAGTGTAGGTGGCTCCACTTTGGGGTGTGCTGCCCTGCAGATGGACCAAACACTTCAGCGGCCATCTACGACCACAACAAACGCTGAGATGGAGCTACTGGCCGCCATTTGGGCTCCCGGGGAATAAATAAAAGGTGCTCAAGGGTTAATAGCGAAATTTGCTTATTTAGGACTTCACTTAACAGACGCCATCATCAGGAGATAAAAAGCCCTTGCACCAAACAGACAGTTTAGATGCCTTTTCCCATTGAGCTATGGGTGATATATTTCCAAGGGCAGATTATTGGAGTCCTTCTGCTGACAGCGAGAAGTGTCAGATGAACTCAGAATATCACTGAACTTCTACGCCTTGGTTAAAAACAAAAAAGACTTTAACCTGGAGTAAGATTACAATTCAGGACGGGACGCCTTGTCCAATTTATTCTGTGTCCAGCACAAAGGGTCCCCGCAATATATCCGCATTTATATTCATTGCCAAAATAGGCAATGGACCCTCACTATTCAGGGGAACAAAGCTCCAGACGCTCTTACATTCTACGCCTAATGTGCTCAGCTACTGGCGTGGCACCATTAATCGTGGAAAATATGAGCTATATAGCCTTGGAAAACCGTCACCTTCCATATTTATTCATATACTCTGTCTAATAAAAAGTTCTGCATGAACAAGTGAGCTGTGAGTGCAACACACTGAACGTTACCCCTCCCTGTCAGTGGGTATCGGACGGGGCGTGTTCGGGTTTAGCTCCTCTCCTGCAGAAGGAAATCATTCAGCTCTTTACCGCAGAGCTCCATTAAGCACTTTGTTTGTCACCGAGTGACTCAAATCCAACGCGTACGGCCTCCACGGATGGATAAACTGCTGCAGAAAGAGAGAAGTCAGCAGCACTGATTGGCCCTGTTGTCTGAGCGTGTCTTTTGATTTCTGACTTTCTGCCAAAGCATCATCCTTCTGCGTTTACCCTTCAGAAGCCCTCACTCACTCACTCAGATGCTGCACGCGTTTGCAGCTCAGCCTTCTCTCCTGCAGAAACCAAATTCATCAAAAGGAATAACTCAGAACTCAGATTTATGGAATGCAATTTTGCAGCACAGATCCCGCAGCTCAGATCTTTCACAGCCTTGTTACAACATGAAGTAATTAAAAGAGCAATTTTACGATGCTGCCTTTCCCTCAGATAAAAGGTTTATCTTCACGCGAAACCATAAAGATTCCAAAGTATGCTTCGTCACATGGTTTTCCTCTTTCCCTCGCTGTGAATCAAGATAACAGAACCACTCTAAGCCTCTGTGCTGTTGTGCTGTGCACACGCATAGATTTACACTAAGCACTGGAAACACACAGAGCTTTTTCTCCACTTCTGGAGCCAGGGCTGCCAGCGCTGGGCTCAGTACCCACTTTCACAGCACACCACGCACCTGCATCTCCTTATGAGCTGCTCTTGCTGCAGGAGCTGCTGTGTAACCCACTGCTGCTTGCCGTGCATTTTGTACCTGAGTGAATGCCTACTGAAGGCAATGGGAACATGACCAGAATGGGTCCCAGGTGAGGTGTTTGAGCTGGTTACAACCATCTGTAATCTCACTGTTTGGCACTCAGGAATCTCCCAAGACAGACACAAAACAAGGGACACTCCAGCAACATCTGAATTAGCAGCCTGTGAAGTGGCTGTTCCCCTTTGAAAACAAAAGCAGCTCAGACAGCACTGATGTGGCTTTTATACAAGCAAGTAACACTGTAAGTAAACCCCCTCTGCGTAAACTCTAACGAAGTGTCAAATGAAGGCCATTCTTATCAGCTTGTTCAGAGCCTTGTGAACTTCTCACAAGAGATCATCTCTTGTGATTTCTAGTGCTGCGGACTCACCAGTTGTAAGAACAGCTGACTCTGAAAGCCTCGGTCCTGTATAACCTTGCTCACATTTTTAAGAGCAGGGACACCGGAGTTGGATCCCCACTGTGCTGTGTCAAAGGTTCTTAAGTACCTGGGTGAGGAAATGCTCTTACTGACAGCTCACAAGCCTAAAGCCCTCATGGTATTGAAAGGAAATGAATTTGGTTTCTCAGAGCCTGTGGCTTCAGAACAAACCTCGGGAAACAAGTTTAGAATATCAGCATACGCTTCAATCCATTTTTTAGTTACAAAGGCTTCTTTATTAATGCTTTTGGCTGACAACAGTTGAGATGAGTGTTTTAGGAATGATGATAAACATGCTAAGAGAGAACAATGTGAGTGCCTTTTTATTTCGGTTTTAACTTCTTTCATTGCTGTACAGCTGCATTACACTTGGCTTTAATCCCTTAAGCATTATTTTCATTGGCAAAGTAGCCACTGATCTGAGCAGAACTTACTACTGGAAAAGTACGCTTGAAAAACCAGCGTGATGTCAGTGCCAACCAAAATCCATGGAGCTTAAACTATCACAAATGTGCCTGTAGCTGGAATATGCATCTCCTCACCAGGAATGCTGTAGTCTTAGGTTGCGAAGCCAACTGCAGAAAGCATGGAGTAGCTTCCTGCAATGGAACAAGTGCCTTGTCCTCCTCTCAGTGAACAATCATTTGGAAAACAATTGTATAAAACCATGTAGGATAATCCCTAGAATGGCTTAGTTTGGAAGGGACCTCAAACACCATCCAGTTCCAACTCCCTGCCATAGGCAGGGCTGCACACCAGCTCAGGCTGCCGAAGGCCCCATCCAACCCGGCCTTGAGCGTCTCCAGGGATGGGGCACCCACAGCTTCTCTGGGCAGCTGCACCAGGGTCTCACCACTGTACCATAGGCATCAAATGACCATGCTGCTCTACCTTTAGTTTTGCCTGCATTAGCTACCTATGGTTATGGGTCAGAAGCTGGCTACAGGCTTCTTAAAGAAAATATAGGCCCCAAATTGTGTAAAACAACTTTAATATTGAAATATATAAATAATCACTACTGAAGAATAACACAGAAGACCATGGTGATTCATTATGAAGAGATGCTATAAATGGGAACAGGAACATTGCTAGGTAAGGAGCAAGGAAGCTATTTTAGGAGTCCTGAAAATTTGTTCTAGTTCTGCATAGGGATCACGCTGCTACAGTTACTTTCTAAGAAACTGTGTTCTGAAAAGCACTTCTGGGAAGAAACCTTTCATTGGAACCATTACTGTAGAACTTCAGTGGACCTAAAACACAGTTCCTGATATAGTTTAAGAATGGGAGGAGTTAAAAAAATGATCAAAACCCACCATACCTGCACCAGGAGCTATTTATTAGCATAACACTCTTCCTTTTAAAGATTTCGTAACAACTGAAGTATATACAAAGTCTTACAGCATTTACACAATAAAAAAGTTTCCTATTAGCTGATGAAGTATAAGGTAGTGCTGCAATTTACTTCAAAGCATGTATACAAGAATAATGAAGCAGACCACTGTACTTTCAACTCCTCTGCTACCACACCACAACTGTCAGTTGAAATGACAGTTAATTAAACCACTGTGAAGATACAGATTGTTGGAGGATTTGTAACAGGTTCACCTGCAGCACTAACCATCATAAGGAGGAAAGAAAATAAAGCTACATACTGTCGTGTTTCTACACTTTCTAGAGCTGTAACAAACTTTCACAGCCTTAGATATAACATATGCAAGACAACATAATCACAATTTTTCAGATATAGTTCAGCTACTGAGTGTATTTACTTCTGAATAGGAGGCGTTATATTGATATGGCTGTGTGTTTCCATTTTTGTTCATTAACTGTTCAAATAGGTCTACAAAAGAAATTAAAAGACAGCATGGACTTTGTAGTCATGATGTGTTTGACTAATAAAGGCATTCAATATCAGCTATAGGATCTAATCATTCCTGTCAAAAGTTTAAGACCAGGAACCTTAGAGTAGAAACGAAACCCCCAAAATCCCGCACCTACGATGCTTCTGTGTGTTGACTCCAACCTTCTTTAAGCTTTTCCAACAGGGTAATACAAAATCATTAAAATGCTTACACCAAACCAAATGCAATACTCATTTAGCTTATGAGTGGTCAAGTAGATTCATCAGACCACCTCAGCTGTGAGACTGAGGGTGCTTACCTAGAAACAGAAACCTAAGCAGTCCCTCACTACAGGTAGGGATACATATGTTCGCAAAGAACAGCGCGTTCCTTGCCTTTCAGAAACAGCTTTACAGGTGCCAATAATCCACCTTCTACAAGAGATAAGGTTGCTTTGACTACTGTTGCATGTCTAAATCTCTTACAGTGGCCAATTTTTTCTCCCCCCACCCCCACTCTCCCCCCATACGGGATTCCATTTCAACTTAGAACCTAGAAACGTCAGTTGACGATATCTGTATTAAGACAAAAAGTGACATATAAAACCCACGAGGAACCACATAAATACCAAAGAAGTCATATAACCTTTCCATGTAAACACTTTGATTATACTAAAGCCCTAATTAGATTCTTGTCTTAAACTTTTGGCAGATAATGTGTATGCTCAGCCAGGCTTTGCAGTTGGTTATTGTTCAAGTGGAAGCCAGGTCAGTTCACATGTTGACAGGCATGCAACTTGGAAACATTGCACAACAAGCAACACAAAGAGATTTGAGAAGTGTACAAGACTTCAAGTAGACTTCACAACCCTTCACAACTGAATATTCACAGACAAAGATACAGTCCTTGCTTTTTCTACTGTGGATTTTCTCACACATGGGACACTTTCTGTGACTCTCTAGCTTGCTTGATGCTATATAACCACTTGATGATTCTGGCATTCCTTTCAATAGCAGAAATGCCGTATGGCACACGGTCATTGGCACTGTCATCGTTTCTAAGGTCACTGTTGCTGTCCTGAGACTGTTCACAGTCTGAGCTAATCATGCTTGCACTGCGAAAGTTGAGGGATATAATATCAGAGTTAGCCCTTGCAAAATTTTCCATCCCAAGGTTTTCAAGCTCTTCAGGATCCAGTCCACAGTAGTTAAAGAATCGTTCAACATCTGCGTCGACACGAAAGTATCTGTCGCTTAAGTCTGATTTTGATCGCTGTAGGGAGGGTCTTCTACTAACTCCGCATCCAGACTCGACTGCCTCAATCTCTGGGGACTTCAGGGTGGCAATGGCAGCAATTTTGGGTTTCGGAGGCAGAGGTGGGGCTGAACTACTGCAAGGTATTGCTTTTAAGGGCTTTGCGCTAGTTACTTTCCTAATGTCTGAGGAGCTGTGAGAGACATGCAAGAAAGTCTCTGCCGACTGGTCTAGGAGCCTTCTACTGACATTGGAGCTGCTCTCCTGGGGGCTGCTACGGCCCTGTGTGGGGTAAACCTTCAAGGACTCAGCAAAAGAATGTCGGTTCAGTTCCGTCGAATCGGCTCTGTGGGGTGGCCAGTTTCGGGGACCGTGTTTGTGCCCCGAACCCGAGCTGGAGCCTTCAGAGCTATTGATGATGTTCTTCAGAATCTCTAGCTTCAGATTTTCTCTCTGGACACCGCTCTCGGTCTTTGCATTGTTGCTGAAGACCTTCAAGGTGGGGCTGCCCAGTGCCCGCTTGGCCGCGGGACAGACCGGCGGCTTCGCCAGCACTGCTGGCTTCACGGGCTCCTGTTTGGCATTGATGACCTCCTGGCTTTTAACGTATTTCGCCTTGTCGGCTTCCAGCCTCTCCACCGCGCTCAGTCTTTTTGGGTTAGGCTCCGCCTGCCTGCGAAAATAGTCAGGTCCTTTGTTCAGGATGCGGAGAGGGACGGCGGACGTGAAAGTCACAGCAGGGCTGACCGGCTTCACCATGCTACCTGTCGGTAGTGTTTCTGTAGGCATGTTTGGTGGTCTTTCCCCCGCAGCCGTTTTGGACTCTTCTCTGGGATCTCCTAAACGCACGGTGTAGAAACATGTACATTAAGCACAATGAATAGCCGATGAATCCAGGGATCTGAGCGTTAGCAGCAGCGCCTCATCTCACAGCTCATTAAATAGCGCTGCGCTTCTCTTTTAAAGGCAGCTTTTGTACTGCAAGGCCACCAGACACAAGTCCGTATTAGTCTGCTCCACTGCCTCCTTTCTTCTCGCTGAAAGATGTGGGAGTCTCGTTGCTTCCTTTGTGCGATCTGAAAGGCAGAAGAGCCAACCACATGTTAGTGGCAGCGCCTGACATCAGAGCGCTAGCAACAGCAGCCCAACCCTTCTCTCCTCTCCCGTGGCAGCACAGGGAGGCAGCGCTGGGTGCCCCTCCGCAGTGCCCGGCCCCACCACCGCCCAGCGGGATTATGCCAGAAGGAAAGGGGAAGGACACGGGGCCCCCGCTGGGATGCAGCCACACGCGTCTGGGGGCAGGTAGGGCACAGGGATGCCAAATGGGCTGGGTCACTGGGTTAGACCCACATACCTCCAGACGATGAATGAAAGCCCACTTTCAAACACTGCCTGTGGCTTTGCCTAGTTGATTTCTCAACATGCTTTATCTCTAAGCCCCCAAAGCTTTTCTCCTTACCGGCAATATATAGTTCTAACAAATTCAGACTATTTTCCTATTTTATTAAATGCTCCAAAAAATGAGCCAGTCTAAAAGTCAGGGAGAAAATATGTTGTGATATGTAGTGTTTTAACTGCAAGGCACACGCTTCATCATTAAGCTAACAGAAAATCAAGCAACCAAACAGAGATAATGCTGAAACCCCATACTGTGGCTTCAAGGCTGTTTGAACACGAGTCCCCACAGCATGGGTGCTCCAGCAGCAAAACAAGGATTTCCAAGTTCTTAAGGGGGTGCAAATTAACTAGAACAAGAAAACCCTAAACCTAATGAGAATAAACAAACATTGTGTTCTTTTAATGACGTATTCTGGAAGCACGTAAAACATTCTGACTTGGCTTGTAAAAAGAGAACTTGTCTGCATTTAGATACACTTGTTTCAGCTTTCTAGGCAGCACAATGTCCAAAACAACATCCACCTTTATCTGAATTGTTTTAAGATTCCTTCACTTCAGACTGCCACACCACCACACACAACCTGAAATGCAACACCGCAAGTGCTGTAGCAATTTCTCCCACATGAGGCACTGAAGAGCACTTACCAAAGAATCAAGTTTTAAAGCAGTGATTTAGCTAATGGGTCTCATTTGTTTTATTACTGCCCCCATTAATCTACGCTGTCCTTTTTAATATCCCATTTCTGCTATCAGCGTGCTCTTCAGGGAGAGCAGGAAAAGCTGCTGCTGCTGCTTCACTCATCCCGAGGTGCTCGAAGCAGCATCTTTCCCAGTGATGACCTGCTTTTGCCTGTATTGCCATGCTCATTTATTGTTATCCAACCTGCTAACCATAGGGTATTTAACCATCAGTATGTTGTTTGGACCAACAGAAAGAACTCCTCTAAATCCCACAGAAGAACCTGTAATTCCAGCTAAATATGCCTTAGGAGACAAAGAAAGCAGCCTCAAGTATGTATTCCCAGAAGTACACGGTACATACATTGAATATTTTCTCTAAGCCACTCAAGGTCAAAGCAAGGAAACCAAATGTATAAATGCTATAATGAGATTATAGGAAAAAGCTGAGCTTTCTCCTGAAGGCTCACTGACACAAGCATTCTTCAAATACAAACTAACATATTTAGGTGGGTGATAAACCAGACACACATTCAGTGCAACTGAAAGGGTAGTGAAATGTTAATTAAGCTTTCCTTTCAGTGTTGTTTTATAAATCCTAGTGACTTCCTGAATTTTAACTAAGTCTTCCTGAAAGAGAAAAAGCTCTTTTTACTCATTTGAATCAACATATTTATTGGGACTATTTTAAAATTAAGCACTGACTTTCCAAATGTGCTGAAGGCGATTTTAGCAGGCATCTGCATGTACACATTTCTGTTCCATATAAACAAATCAAACCCTTCTACACTGCCAGCACAGAGCTTGTAGAAATACCTGATTGCTGTGTGTATTTAGTGCTTACATGCAGAAATCAAATATATGCAAGGACAGGGGCCTTGTCAGGAGAAAACAAAAAAGAAAAAGAAAAAAAAAAACCACTCCAAAAACCAACCCTTCAATTCTACGTACTAAACCAACAGTGTCACCCAACCGAGTTAATACCACTTGAATAAGCAAGAGCACAGCTCTGCACTTCTCCTCAGCCATTGTCAATGAAGGCCGTGGTTCTGCCCAGAGGAACTCCTGCCAGCTCCGCTCTGCTCCCGGAGAGCTGCTCTGAGCACACCGCAGATTACTGGGGCTGTGGGAACCACAGCTTTTGGAAGTCTTTCCCCAGCATTTAGGAACTTCCTCAATCAGGACAGCCCTGCTTGGTGCCAGCAAGCATTGCTTAGGAGGTTTTCTTCAAAGGAAGAAAGAAGAAAAAAATGCCCACTGTGCATGCATGTTCACCCAAGGGAACAAGAGCGCTTGTTTGCAAGCACACATGGGGCCAAATGCCCTGAAGTCAATGGAAATACACTGTGACTGGCAATGAGCTCCAGGCATGCCTTCAAAGAAAAGCAAAGGGCTGGGGGGAGCCAGGGCAGAGATGCTGTCTGGAGCCAGCATGGGCCAGGTGGTTACGTGGCCAGACGGAGCTCTGTCCTTGCGCTGCTGGTAAAAACTGAGGTAGACTCAGCTACAACAGAAAGCGTGCTGTGTTTCTGAGGTACTGTATTTAAATACCACGGGGAAGCTTATTCAGTACTCTCACCTCAGAGAGCTAGAAATTGTTAATCAGACTGCACTAGAACAGAAAGTGGGGTGGAAGACGGATGGAGGTACTACTGAAACAACCTCTTCTGCCTGTGCTCTCAATGCTGCAGCCTAACTCTGCTGCTAGCTGAAAACCTACTACAATTCCTATCAGTGCCTCTGTTGTCCACAGGCATCTGAAACACAGTTGTGATGCTAGGAAAGTTACTTACTAATTTCAGTACTAATGAAAAAGGCTGAGCAGCAGCAGTAGAGCGTAGTCACAAGACAACAAAACTGTGCCACTTCGTTTCCATTTGTGAAAACGGTAATTGCAGCAACGAGGGTGGAAATGGCTTTCTGTTGGCCTAAGTGACGAAGAAAGTCACAGCTTAGCCATTGGAATTCTCTGTTGTGGATGGCTCCAGTACTGGCTTTGCGCTGTAGAAATTCAAAGGCAACATTTCCACTCCCAGGAAATGAATGAAATATACTTAGGGACCTAAGAAACATTTTACTCATGTTGTTCACATCCAGATGTCTCTTCTGGAAATGTAATTCTTCCCAGGGACTGGATTATGTTTTTCAGGATTCGCTCCAGAATCCCATTATTTCACTTCCTTAGAAAAAGATCACGAGGCGTAAGAGATCGTTTAGAGAGAAACAAAACTGCAAACTTATGCACACATTCAAGCATGCTTCATTTTAATAACACACATACACTGATAAAAGCTCTCTTGAAGTCTGTACCGCTGATGTATTCTAACATCAGTGACTGGTGCAGAACTGCTGAGCAGAATACAAAACATACAAAGTCGTAGAGGGGCTTAGGTTTTTAAAGCTCTATTTTCAACCAGGCACTTTGATTCAAGACTCCTTTGTGGCAGAGGGAGAGATCCAAAGCACTTACTCATTCTAGGCATCATGCTCTCATCGCCCTTAGACCTGCAATACATTTGTTAGATATTCACATTTAGGTAACAGGCTCACCAGCTGCATCGTTTGGGACGACATGGTGCAGCTGACAGCAGCAATAGCTATACAACTAACAGGAACTAGAAACAAATTCTCTATGCAATATTATTTCTGTGTTGCCTTGTAGCTCCTATACCTTGACCAAGTTCCAACCAGCCTTTGCCTGAATGTCTACTCTGAAAGCACTACATATTGTAGCAATATTCAAGTTGCAGCACAGCAGCAAAAACCAACAGTGAAAATATGGCTTAAATGATGCCATAGGAATTTTTACCTCTGATTTCAGTGAGGATGCAGCTTCACCCAGCAACACTGTGCTGAAGCTGATGCTCTTACTTCACCCCTCTGAAACAGAGGATGAGGGATGGACAGGAGGTACAAGAGGACAGGAGAATGAAGCACAGTGGGTACACATCACAAAGGCTGACAGCCTTTCCTCTGCTTTCCTTGGTATTTAAAGGCCTGTGTCAATTTTATTGTCCTGATGGTAAAGTATAACTATGCAGCCTCAAGATGCACCACAAACATCATAAATTCAAGTACCAATGATCTCAGTAGGGCTCAGAGAAACCACAAAACAAATTTTGCACAGGACCATAGCACACAGATGAAAACTCAAAGGCTCAGGTAATGGCTAGGTGCACGTTAGAGCTGAAGGTCCCACTGTGAAGCTGCTGCTTTGTTAATCATCCGTATGATTAACACGAAAGCCAATGAATGAGGACTTCAGTGAGAATAACTTGCTACAAGGCTATGCACTAGGATATAGTATTGTGTACACCTCAAATCCAAACAAGTTCTTAGGACAACCATCGGCATAAACCCTGTATGTACTTTATGTTCATAAGTTTAAAAATATGAACAAAAAAAACAAATTAGGATTACGTTGGCATTGAATAACCCACATCCAGAATGGCAGCAGTATGACATTTTTGCAATTAACTTCAGATAAACACATACACGGGTGCAGACTTGGCCTCATATTACATTAGCTGTTGAGATACAAAGCATGAGGAGATGGAATCATCTTTCGGATCTACCATGAACCAAAATAGAAGTCGAAGTGCTGCCCTTTGGGAACATGAAGCAGTGACCGATAAATGAAGGGCAATATCTGCTCATGGAGGAGGTTCAGCCCCTAAAAGGTCACAAAACATGATATATAGTGACCTAAAACCAGGAGTAGCCCAGGGATGTAGAGGTGGGAAATTCCCACCAACTGGGAAAGCTGGTGATCAAGGCAGTTGCTTTGCACTGTTTGTGTATTATATATTTAGGCCAATTCTGATTTGCTCTGGCATTACACTCAACAACACCCACTGATGTGAAATATCAGTCTGAAGTGCAGTAAGGTGACAAGTTTGTACAAGAAAACCTTGTAAGATAAAGCTCTATCAAGTGTGCCACCGTCACTTGACAGTTCCTATTTCACTTTGCAGTTAAAACTGAGGTTTAAACCAGGATGCTGACGAAACTAGAAACGCTCACACTCTTATGGGGAAAAAGCTTTTGGAAATGCAATGGAGGTACAAATGTTGGGGATGCACGTCCATGGCTGTACTTGCATTCTGCCTCTGTATTGCATGCTCAGTGCTCAGTGTGAGCTGCACAGAGAAACCTCTCCGAAAGAAAAGCCATGAGAAATTATTTTGCTTCTTTTCAGTTGTGAAAACTGGTGCCGTTACAGGTTTTACCCAGCAGACACACTCCACTGCTAGCAATACTTGCTTCTGGGTAAATACTGCCCAAACATGAAAACTGTGATTTCTGTAAAAGGCGCAGACAGCTGTGCAAATACACAAGAAAGCTCAGGAATGAAATTTCCCTTTCTTCCAATAAGAGAGTACAAAAAAAAAAGTAATTGTCTTATTAGGGAGAAACTACGTACTGTGTTTGTAAAGCAGTAATGGAAATCAGTGCTGCTTTCTTTAAACCCCTGTATTGCTTACAACATACTGCACTCTCCGGAATAATTTCAGCTTCTCATTTAAAAATACTTCAAGAGAGGACCTATAAAGTATAAAGGAATGTGATGTAACTTCTCGTTATATTTGTAGCTCCGGCTTTTTGTGAATACTTCTATTTTAATGTGTATTTTGCCCGAATATTTCTTTAAAACACTTTGCAAAACTTTAGACACCACCTTTTAGGCAGACCTTGGGTTGCAATCCAGCCACTCGCTCCTCATCCAGTCTCAACGGTCCCAAGTTCAAAGCGCTTTCATTCTTCTTCTACTGTCTATTGCTCTTCTTCTCTCTTCCCCCCTGCCAGTAGGAAAAGCCAGCATCTCGGCTCTCCTTGTCCCTGTCTGCTGGCCTTCCCAGCCCTGCTTGGATTTGGCCTCCTGATAAACTATTTTCCAAGAGGCCACATTTTCAATGTGTAGCAAAATTAATGAATTGGCCAGCCTTGCGTGCCATCACTGCGCACTGGGAGGAAACAGAGGGAGGCCAAACAACAAAACATTTTCAATTAAGATGTTGAAAAAAACATTTTGCATAGAGCACTTCAGATTAATTTGCACCTCAGATCTGTGGAAATTCCTAACAAGCCCATTTTAAGAGCAAGCCATATTTGAAGCTACCCAAACCTTTGTGGTTTCCATACATAATTGGTTCAGTACAAATCACATGCTTTAGTGAAGAAGAAAATCAACATCATCTGTCTGCAAAAATGCATAAGATACACCCAGAGCACCCTCGGTCCAACGTTCACACAGGGACACATGTCTCACAGGCAGGCTCCATGCAACAGTCACCCACCCAGCAACTGGGCAGCCAGGAAACAGCTCAGGAACTTCTTAAGCATCCTTTTCCCCAAAACTGATCCTCATTAGTGGAGCACTTGCTCCCTTGACATCAATTTCTACTTAAACCAAAACTGAGAATCACTTTGGAGCTCTCCTGACTCCAGCTACACACTAAACACATTAAAACCTAGACATCAGCCCCACCTCCCACAGTTAACTTCCATGGAAAGGAGCTGGAAGAAGATAGAAGGAACACACAGGAGCAGAGGGATGCTCAAGGCACGCCCTGCACACAGCTGCCGCTCAGCATGGGAGCAGCCCTGTTACTGACATTAATGGGCATGCACATGGCTAACTAAGCCTGATGGCTAATTCCCAAGCTCTAGACAAGCCATGGATTTTCCTGCCTGTCCTTGCTCATTAACACTGCTTAACCCAGCACATGTCCTCTGAGCATGCTGCAGGCCCTCAAAATGCAGCAGGGGTTAACAAGGATATCACAGAAAACACTTCTGCCTCTGCTTCATTGGGAATGCCAACAGCAAGACGACCTCCACAGCAAGTGCTTAAACTCCTATAAAGTGCATGTAAAGACTGACTTCTCCAGCACTTCTTTTAGAGTTTTCCACTAAAAACAAACAATTTTGAGCTTTCTTTAAATTATGGAAAGAGTAAGAAATCCCATATAGGGTTCTTGGTGTGAAAATTAATGCTAGAAATCAATTATGCTACAGCACAATTCATTTCTAGCAGGTAGGATGGCTTCTGGCTGAAACAAGAAGAGCCACCCAAGAATACCCAATAATCTTCCTTGGGAGGTGGGAAACTTGCCCCAGTTTGGAGGCTGGGCAATTGGTGCAGTCTCTCATTTCTCAGAAGATGAAATACCTCTGATCTGTATGCAAATGGACAGCAGCTGGTACTGCCAACTCATTTTTGTGGGCCGGAAAAAGTTCACCAGACTCTGTCATATAAGGTCAAACCCGCTGAAATCTCAAGTGGCCACGTTTAGGCTATGTTTATTGAGAATGTTTTCTGAAACTGTTTGCAATGCAAAATATATTGAAGGAACATCATATCATAGCTACAAACTGCTTTTATTTAAAAAGCCATAAACCCACCATGCAAATAGCTGCAGCTAGACATTCCCTTGCACTTCGTAAGCCTGCAAAACTCCAGTAATGTGAAAGCAGATGAAGATCCAGAGTCAACAAATACAGCCCTGAAGAGAAACAACCCCAACAATTTATGCTGTGAAAAAAACAAGATATCATGAAGAGCTACTATAAATGGAGAAGATATTTCAGATTTAAAAAATTCCTTTCCTTTAAATCAGAGATTTAATTGGTAGGGGAAACTTTTAGAACATTTATTCTCCAAGTTTCAGAACTTGCATCCTTCTGAAGTTTCTCACACTTTATGAAAATATATTTGAAAGGAATAGTGCGTAAGTATGGAGTAGTTCTTGTAATACACTTTTTTACAAACAAGGACCTAAAGTTACATTGATTATACTGATTTTAGCCTTTTCAAGCTTAACAGCTTGTTGGTATCTTATTATACAGAAAAATATTTTTTTGAATAAACTACTTTCACAAACAAAAAGCTGTTTCACTCTAATATTGAAACACAGCAAATGAGTATCTTAAATGAATATATTTTGCAGATACTACAAATACACAGAAAGGTAATAAGGTAGGCACAATTACAAACTGGTTATGGCTGAAAGCAATAACATGAGAAAAATGGCAATGTTCACCTTGTGGAATACAACAGAGTGGCCCCATTCTGACAACGGAGGACTTTCAGTCACTCTTCTGATTAGCTGTGGGGTGTTGTTTGTCAAGTCTCTGCACTAAATGTCCTTTTCTACAACATGACATAGTGCTGCAGTAAGGTCAGCATAGCTACTTAATTTCTGCACCGGAACAGTTCTGGGCTAACCATTTATAAACAGCCAAACTTCAAATACATGAAATAGCGAACATTTATTTATCCTAAAATAAGCTACAAAACTAAAATGTTCTGAAGATGTATAAACAAATCAAGTGGTTCCCCCACCCCCCCTTTTGTTTTTTTAATCGTATCATTTATTTTAGACTGGTACAGCTATGTTTTTCTCTAGATAAGAGAACATTTTCCCATACCATAGAATATTTCATTCCTCTTTCCTCCAGCCTCAGTTCTAAAGATACAAGCTGCTGGAAGTCAAGAAAGAAAGTTAGAGGAATGCATACCACTGCATCTGTATATTTAAGATTTCTCTGAGTACATGGACAGAAATACCAGTTGTGTTGCAATCAATACAATATAGTTGTATAACTCCAATCCTATATTGTACATTCATGGTGTGACTGCATATTTGTGTGGATGTATTTACTACGGTTGTTGAAATGTTAGCTGTTAGAATACATTGAGTCTGTTTCCTATTAGTGACATTTAACGTAATGGCACTTCACTAGAAGTGTCTTTAAAAAGCTGTGCTTACAAAGTCAGAATTGCCCAGGCTCTTCTTACTAAATGGTTTTCTGCGTATCTGAGGACCCTAATGAAGCTACGACAGAAATTCTTCCTGGCCACATTTTTTGCAACACCATAAAAATCCCACTGTCTTAAAGAAAAGAAAAGCTGTGTTGAGTCATAAGGACTGCACTGGTGCGTTTAATCAAGTGGAGATGGAAGCAGCAGAGGGAGGGCTGAGGAATCACAGCTCCAATAAAAACCAACAAACAACAGGCACAAGAAGTAGGAAACCATAAGACACAAAAGGTTAGAGGAGAAATGCAGTTACTCGGGAAAAAAGCAGAGAAGCAGCGATGGGAATAGAGATGGTGGCACCAAACAGTGGGCTAGGAAGCAGAAAAAGATTACAAGGATAGTGAGGGATTAAAGGAAAAAGGAAGACACTTCAAGTGCTTTTTCTTATCGCCTCTATCACAACTCTTATGCCCCACATGCCTCTCCCCAGTTCTGCAGCCTCCATGCCTGGGACAGCTAGCCCACAGAGCCTGGTGGGCTGGTAAGGAGGAACTGGCCCCAGGGGGCTGGCAGGAGAAGTCTGAAGAAGGAAATCAGCCTTTGAGGCTCTCATATTTTCAAGAGGAATACAAACAGTGGAGAAAACCCAGTCAATCAGGAACACCTGCCAGTCAACCAACAAAATGCAGAGGTTTGCTGGAGATTCTCCAAAGCCAGTTCTTCCTTTTGGCATTATTTCAGCTGCCCTTAACGTGTCATCAGCAGCTGCAGCACTGATACCTGCAACAGGCTTGCCCTGGGCGAGTTCTGAAGCTAGGATCACTGCTGACCCCCTCCTAAGAAGTGCCTTGGACTGTTCAGATAGATTGGCTTATTTCTCTGCACAAATCAACCCCAGATTACTTTACTATTACCTACATACCCATCCTCCTCTCATATATGATACACAGCTATGTTAGTAGCTCACCTCTCTCTGGTAAATAAAATAAATTTGATTCCAGCCTAGAAATTGGATACAAGTCTTCTGAACTCAAAACTATGGCTTAACCCTCATTTGTTACGTATTTAGAAAGGAGTATCAGATTGAGCAGGTGGATCTAGAGAAATTTCAAATTCACAAAACCAAGCTCTCTAAGACAGAAAAATCATGAGATGTTGCAAACAAGGCAATGAGCCTCAGGTGAGGAGATTTAGTGTCAGTTCTTTCACGTGCAGATGCTTGGCATGTAAAGATAACCTCTTCTGGTCAGCCTACCACCCCCATCGCTGTCAGGGAGCCAAGCCTCTACAATGAAGGGGACACCTCCCACTTGCTAGCGCCAGCTTGTCACTGATCTGGGCAACCAGAAGGCCTCCAGAGGTCCCTTCCACCTCAGTCATTCTATGATTCTAATCTGCTCTGGACTCCATGCATCCTCTAAAAAGACAACATTTAGGAGGGCTGGCTGTGTCACCACATCCAGGGCTGAATGCTGTCATTATCATAAATCATGGACTCCATCTTTCATACTTGTAGAATATACAAGTATGTCTCCCAGACAACTGCAGACTTCCCGGAGCATCTGCACGAACACCAAACATCAAGTTTATTCCCTAAGAAGAAGGAAACAAATCCCATACGAAATGTCACTAGCAAGGCAAACACATGAAATGTGACTGTGGTATTAGTGTAGATCAACTTCTGACTACAAAAACTGAACAATTGCAAAGCTTTGAATATTCCTAGTGTGAGCCTTTGCAGCACAGCTTTGATGTCTTTCAAATTCAGACCACAACATATCTTGAATTTTACATTCTGAATCTTCTCAACTGACATAAATTGGTTTTGAGATTATTTCAACATTTTACCCCTGAATTTGCCACGTGTGCTCTTAGACTCAACATTTTTGTTTCAAATAAAAATGACAGTGATAATTGTTAATTTCAGACCCCACATGATGCATATTTACATTCTGGAGCTGAATCTGGTGATAAGAAACAGACGAATGCAAAATGCCTTCTACAGGGTGGAATGAAAACCATGTATTAGTGAACCGTGTTGCTGATTTGACAAAGATGCATCAGATACTGATCATTGATTTTTTCTTTGCCTCAAATAAATGCTGCAAGTGCTCTAGTAACTTTTAGAGAATTTTATGATCATTGGTACAAACTGCCATACTCATACAACTCCTGACTCCCTGAGTTTCAAATGATTTCTTTGTACTAACTGAGAACAAAGCTGCTCAATGTGAGACATGCTCTCCATTTTTCCTGATACGGATTTCCCCCCTTTTGCTTAGAAGCTTTAAAGACAAGTAAAAGATTCTAAGCTTTAATGTTCATCTCCTGCTACAACTTTGAAATCAGGCTCAGAGCACTGTGAATGGACTCAGGGATGTTTAAGCTTCCCTCTGTTTTTGAGCACATTGGTAATAGTAACCAGATTAATAGCAGAAAGCTCTCAAGCACTAGGGTTAGAATTGTGCACTCGTGCTGGAAGTCAGAAAATATCACAGTGTACTGAATTGGAAGACTGTAACCAAAGTGTACGCTGGGAATAAAGATGGAAAGAACACCAGGATCTACTCAAATCATTTTGTCACGTTGACATGCCCATTGCAGGGTGATTGAGGGCAGCAAAAGCAAACCTCAATCTTTCTTAAACTGTACAAATGAATCCCCCAACCCAATGAGTTAGTAAAGATCAAGGAAAAAAGATTCACTACGAGAACAAACCACGAGGACAGAAAAAGAGAACAAGGAAAAGACTCTCTGGAGATGTCCCCCTTCTTTAACCCCTGGATGAGAAAGTGTACTTAAAACAGAAGGATACCTGAAAAAGTGCAGCGCTTGTCTGGGCTCTGAATGGTGGACTGCAAAGCTTCAGTGGAGGCTGAAAGAAAGAAAAAATAATATGAAAAAGCAATTCAAAAAAAGAGGGGAAGAAAAAAGGCAGAAATATGGCAGCCCTGTATATATCATTTGGCGGATGTGGAAACCGAGAGCCAAGGCTGGTCCACAGCACTAGAAGGGAAGACAGCTACACATCACCAGAGCAACCATGAAGGACCAAAGACGTGATTGAAATCAATGTCGTTGCACACTGGAAAAGCTATGAGCTGTGTAATAAAAACTAATTAAAAAGACATTTGGGATGTCTCAGATCATAAGCTCTCATTTGCCACAGTGTTCTGAGGTCCAAGACTGAGATTCAGCCATGCTGTGGATAAAACACAAAAAGGTCCAAATTTCAAAATGAAATTTTGAATGAATGAGACAAAATTTTGTATTTTAGGTTCCTATTTTAGATAAACGAAGACTTTTGGTTTGCTTTTTCTCATTTCCAGATGAAGAAGAGAAGATATAAAGAGCAGAAAACCGAAAATAGCACTTCCGTGCGGTAGCTTTAGTAGGGTGTAGAATCAGTGTTAGGTACCCCGGGCATATTTGTTTGAGGAAGAATATCAATATATAAATGCTAATGCTACTTCGTGGAATCTGCTTGTTGATTCTGACTTAAAAACATGAAATTTTGGAAGTATGAAACCCATAGTAATGACTTATTTTTAGGTGACCTCCTGTATTCACAGTTAAGCTCAAAGAGTAAAACTTTGTATGCTTAAGAACACCCGCGCATCTCCCTGCTGGGAAGCAGAGATAGCTGACAGGATATTTTCCAAATCACCAACTCCAATTAAAAACCACTAAGTTTTTACACAGCTATTAGAAACTGGTCATTTCTTTCCAACACCTACATGAAGTGATTATTCACGGAAGAACTATGACTTTCAAATGGTGATACAAGAACACGGAAAAGTAGAAATTTCTGTTAATGCAAGAGAAGCCTATTTTATTTTTTAATTATTATATATTTCTCTTCCTACTGAGTATCTTCTTTGTCTCTCCAACATTAATACATACTATTTTGAATTTATCTCAGTTACTAAAATGTGTAAAGCAAAAGAATTCAAAACTTTGTATTTTGCATCACCTGCTGAACATTTGTAAATATCTTCACAATACATTGGGCAGATGTAAAATGACGTAACTAAACATTCTGAGATTGTATTTCTATGATTACTTTTATAAACAACCATTTAGGGAGAAATAAATCTGTGTATTAATTTCAACAGGGAAACAGCTCCGCAGCACAACGCAGCCTTTCTCCCCAGCAGAAAGATGGCTGGTTTGAGTTTAGTTGGGTTTGCAGCAACTTGCCAGCCCGGAACAAGCAATAACACAGACACAAACATATGGATAGAAGCATTCACAAATACATGGCTTACTCCAGGACTGGCAATACAAACTGACTTGAAAACTATTTGAGAGATAATAGCTACATACAAAAATAAAGCCCTTCAAAATATTGGCAAGACTGGAACACGCTCTATCATTTCCTCAGAAAATATAACGCTTATTTGAGATTGTTATTTCAAATAGCAACAAGGATCAACACATTTATGATGGGACTGACAGCACGAGCTATGCAGTGGGATATATTTAGCAAACATTAGTGTATACAGTATATACAATTTCAAAAACGTGTGGCTTATTGTGTTTCCTAAGCGCTAGGAAGAGGTCATGATAATAAAAAGTGTCAGTATTAATACTGGAGAAGCTCTTGTACACAGGATTGTCACAATTGCCTGCTTCCACAGTAAACATCCTCCTCCACGTCTCAAGGGTTTGCTCGAGAGGACACACATTAAACTGTGAAATTACTCGGAAGGGACACACCGCACAAGCTTCACTGAACTTGGATCTGGACCCAGGATAACAATGAAAGAGAGATGTACAAAGGCAAACAGATTCACATTCTGTGGAGCTTTTGGGCACATTACTGGTATCAATGTGTATCAACTGTTATCAGCTGAGACAGAACGAAACACCAACAACTAACTCAGTTTAGCAGTCACACACACAAAAAAAAAACCCAACCCAAAACAGTGAAAAAATTGTTAATAGGTAGAAAAACAAGAAGTCAGACTAGTTTACAAAACAGACAAAAGGCACAAAATTCAAGTAAGTGGTTTATACAAAGCACATTTCTAGTGGCTTATACACATACATTGTGTATATTATCAATACTAAACCCTGCAAACAATTGCACTGCATTGCCACAGAGGCTCTTTATGCCATTCCCAGTCAGAAAGTGTATTTCCACATACAAGCCTAAAATACTATGCAAGTTCTTCAAACACCAGGACAGCAAAGTATTCCTCAGTCTACACACGCCATCCACAAATGAGACCAACCATGAGGCTCTATAATGCATAGACAGCTGGTGAAGCCGGGGGGCAAATACCTGTCTGCTTCTATACCTGGTAGGAGAGCAAATCGCAGGCAGGAATGCACCAGGGGATTTTGTAGGTGTTAGAATGAACAGCCCAAGGCAGAACTATACCTCGAATTTGCTGCTCAAAGTGGATGAACTGCCTCGGTAACAGATATCCTCCAGCACTCTCTCAATCCAACACAGTGCAATATAATTCTGATGTCTTTAGAAAATCTCACCCCTTCCTGTACACACTGTTAGATTCTTCTTGCAAGTGTTTTGCTCCCCTGTCTAGCTGCACAGCCCAGCCCCAGTGCAGAGCAACTCAGAAAGACCACTGAATAACCAATGCTTGCCTTCTCTATGAGGTGGAAGGAAGGTCAAGAAGATGTTCCACATCTGCTGGAAAATTAGCAGTACAATATGCAGGTGGCCTTGGCTCAGAAGAAATCACGTACTTGTGACTAAAGCATTACCGAATGACTGGTCTCTAAGAAGGTACAGAGCTTATTATTGCTGACAACTAACATCACTGATTCTTTCATTCCCTTTAATTCTTGCTTGGATTTATTCTTGGACCTGGAGGTGCAGGATTTCATTTCCCTTACAGATGTACGATTCAGATAAAGATACAGCTAGGCAAGCTGCCATACAGTTTTTACACTGGACACACAATACAGTGTTTAATAAATAAACTCACGTTTATCTATTGCTCTGTTTTCTGTAGAATCCCACAGCCTCATTCATATTTCTGTCTCTCTCTCAAAGAAAAAAAACAACCCCTTTTGGAATGCCTATAAAAACACTCCATGATGGCCAGGCAGCTGGCATAATACAATTGCTTGTTACCCTAATTTTAACAGTCCCTCACATCTCCTGGTAAAATCAAGGTCAAGTGAAAAACATTAACAACAACTATCTGGGGATTTTAAAATTTTATTTATAGCTAAATAAATTCTGGATGTTTCTACTGTTTTCAGATATCTATTTAAATCATTTAACAAATGAAATAATACACTAATTGTTAAGGAAGCAATGCTGTTCCTTTTTGAGAACGACTGTCTTGAGGAAATTCACACCTGGTCTGGGAGCTGGCAGGACCAAAGTTCTCCTTCCAATGGCAAGGTTGGAACATGCTAGTAACATGCTACTCATTAAATAAAACGTAGATAGGGTCAAGATTTTCGGGACTAAGAATCATTCCTGTTCCATGTCCACAGCCCTGTGGTGCAGACCCTGTCCTTACCCCCAGCTGCCCCTCCCAACACAGCTCCATGCCGTTCCCTTGGGCCCTTTCACTGAGAACAGAGCGCTGTGCTGCCCCTCCGCTCCCTGTGAGGAGCTGCAGGCGCCATGAGGCCTCCCCTCAGCTCCTCTGCTCTGGGTGAGCAAACCCAGCGACATCAGCTGCTCCTCATGCACCTTTGCCTCTCAAAACATCACCATCTCCATAGCCCTCCTGTGGATCACCTCTTGATGGTTTCATGTCCTTATATTGTGGCACCCAAACAGCACCCAGTGCTGGATGTGAGGCCGCACAGCGCAGAGCAGAGAGGACAGCCCCTCCCCTCTCCTGGTTGCAGTGCAAGACCTGGTGGACTCCAGGCTGCAGTTTGCCCCTTTGCGCTGCCAGGGTACACTGCTGGCTCATGTTCAACTCGCCATCTACCAAAAACCCCATCTACCAGCCCTTTCTGTGGGGCTGCCCTCCAGCCTCTCATCCCCCAGTCGGTATTGTATATCTGTGGCTGCCTTGTCCATTCCAGGTGCAAAATCCAGCGCTTATGCTCATTAAAACTTCATGTGGTTGGTGATCGCCCAGTCCTTCAATTTATCAAGATCTCTCAGGAAGGTCTTGGTATCCTCAAAGGATTCAACAGTTCCTCTCAACCTAGTATTGTCACAAACTTAGTATACCTTTAAGGGAAGAAAAACTCTACACCATATGCAAAAATGTGGAGGGTGCCAGATTAGCGATCAATGTGACAGATTATTGTATACTTGAAATTTCAAGATCTGAAAGAATGGTCAGTTGTCTACCATAAAAGCAAGATCCCAGTGTGAATTTTAAAGAGTAAAGAAGTTAGCCTAACATCTGGATTTCTTATTTGACACACAACTGGAGAATTAAAGAACAGCTGGCCCTGGATATTACAAGCAGAGGGACATAGGTCATAACCGGTTCTCAAAGACACTGGCAAGGATACATTTTCTTCAGTAGTTCTTAACCAAAGAGCACAGTTAGCCCCACGCCTGGAGTAAACATACAAATCATCACTAACAAGATTCAGGGGACATACCAAACTCCTCCTATTTATACTTGCTGAAATCAGGATGTTTGGTGAGTGAGAACCTGGCTTTTTCTTCAGACATCTACACTCTGAGAATTTATCTTTTTTCCTTAAAGACCGTTTCCCCTTATTGAAGAAAAATGAAGCAAAAGAGAAGACGTAACAAACTCGCTATAAAGCAAATTTCAAGTATTTTCTTAGGCAACAGCATGCCAAGTAAAATCAACTTACTGTTTATAGTCTGCTCTCTTTATGCAATGCTAGAATATTTGTACCTAAATATACTTGCCATAGCTGTTCTGCTCTTTGCCTTCCAGGTTTAGCATCTCAACCCTGAACAGTAAAACCAAAGAACTGCCACAACAGAAGTTAAAAGCATAAATGTAACTTTATTTCAATGACCTGGATAGCAACAAATCTTAACTGGAACAACAGTGAGTAATAGAGAGCAAGCACTGGGCACTGAGTGCCCAAGTTGGCCAAGATGTAAATGAAGAGAGAAGGTACTCAAATCTGCAGCCCATGCTCCACAAAGGAGCACACCACACTTTTAGTTTGGCAGGTGGTTGGAAAGTGCTGACACAAATGAGGTGACATATAACAACTTACAACATAACTTTCCTATGATTGAAAGCAAAAATTGGAATTCATGGAATCATAGAATGGCCTGGGTTGAAAAGGACCACAGTGATCATGTAGTTTCAACCCCCCTGCTATGTGCACGGTCACCAACCAGCAGACCAGGCTGCCCAGAGCCAAATCCAGCCTGGCCTTGAATGCCTCCAGGGATGGGGCATCCACAGCCTCCTTGGGCAACCTGCTCCAGTGCATCACCACCCTCTTCATCATTCATCTTTCACCTTCTGTGTGAAAAACTTCCTCCTAATGTCTAACCTAAACCTCCCCTGTCCCAGTTTAAGACCATTCCCCCTTGTCCTATCACTATCCACTCTTGTAAACAGGTGCAAAAGAATGCCGTAACAAAGGAAAATAAACAGGCAAACAGAGACACAAAAGCTAAATGAAAAAATGTTAAAAGAATGAACCTTAATTCAATGACCTTTTTTGCCTGCAAAAACAGTGGGGTAATTTTGACTGACTTGGCTACTACTGGCAAAAGGAGACTTAAAATACACGATGGTTTATGTGAAATAGTCACATCTGTGGACGTGTCACATTCTTATCTCACTCAAAAGGTATGCTTGGTTTGCTCCCATGACTGAATCCCCCATTTGTCCACACGCATCATTAAAAAATAAAAGTCTTGCAATAACTATGATTAACAAACAACTGTAGGTAGCCTTTCATTCTTTAAGTTAACACTGAACAGGTGTTCTAGCACATCTAATTGTACTCTGCTTTGCTTAATCCACCACAAAAGAAAATGAATTTTTGAAATGAATAAGCATAGCTGGAACAGTGTGTTTGGAACCCATTTGAAGTATACTACCCTTCCCGATAATTACTTCATATAGAAGGTATAAAATATTTTTAGAAACAGACACATTTTTGCATAATTTTTTTTACAAAATGTGAATTCGGGTACTAAAAAGTCAGATCCATATGTTTAATGGAAATGGTTAATTAAGCCTTAAATCAGAGAATTTGTGCACTCTTCCATGAGGTACTTAACATCTGCAAGTTGAGGTGTGATTGCAGAGAATTTGGAGCTTGGTGTCTCAAAGTCAAATGCAGCAGTCCAAACTACAGTGTAGAAATTTAAAGGATACCTTTAAGAAAATGAGACCTCATGTAGTGCTCCTACACAAAGAAAGCTTAAGAAATACATTCCTCCTAATCCCTGGTCCATCATCATCCTTGACAGCGGATCATACACATCTGTTACTAACACCTCATGATGAAGAGGTGGAGATTAAAGTAGGACTCAGCTGCATGTGTGCTGTAGTACCAAAGGGGAATTCTTCCTTCCTTGCTGACAAAAAAAGGTTAAAAACCAAGAACACACCTCTTGATTTTTATGTAGTTACCTAGCTAAATTTTCCCAGTGTGTTTTTAAACTTTCCAATGTCTTTCGGCCAAAATCGTAAGAGCACACATCCCTTTCATTAAAGGACATCAAATCAAATATTAAGACAAGGTTTGCCATACGTGAAAACACCCATAACCCCCCTTTAGCTGTTTCCTCTGCTCAACAAGGGAGAATAGATCACATACGTAACTCCTGACTAGGTTACAAACACCACCTTTCTAATGGTTTATTCATAATGTGAAACTCCAAAAGGAGCACCATATTCATGCTATGAGCCGCAACTCTTCAGGAAACGATCAATACTGTATATTATCGTATTTCAGAGAGAGAGAGACACATCCAGTGCTTTCAATTGCTGCTCTATTGATATATTACTTGTTTTAGCCCACGGTAGACAGTTTCTTGATAAATCTATCAATTATTCCAGATGAATTCTCAAGAATACCCATAAGAAGAAAAGGTATTGTCCACAGTCTAGAATTCTTCCTATAGAATTCATACATGCATTAGACAATGACACAGTGTGCATACCAAAAAAACTTGCAAGATACTGCTTCACATGATGTACTTTGAAAACAATAATACTTCTGGAATTATATACACAGAATAACTGCATATGAATTTTAGGCTAGAAGACAACGTATAAGTTACAAAATCAAATGTGAATTAATCAGGTATCCCAGCTCTTGGGTCATGAAGCTGGATGTTTACAATACGCCTGATCCTGTTTCTTAGGGTCTTTTCCGACTGATTACTTCTTTCATATTAGTACTCATATACAGGTTTCACTAAGAGTCACACAGATTTTATCTTAAATTTCTTTTTTTTTTCCTCTTGATTTGAAAATGTTGGCCATTCCCCCAACCACACCACATTCAAAACTGCTGAGAAAGAGAAGGACGTTTGCAGAGGTTAAAAGCAGACTCCGGGCGCTAAGCCAGTCTCCAACTGCGCTGTGCCCTGCTAAACCGTGTTTGGATTTTCTGCAAGAGCATACAAAATCTGCATAAAAGCTTCTGAAATACCAGAGGCAATCTAATCTGAACAAAATCTGGAAGCAGCAGAGACTGTTTAAGACTCTTTTTTCCACTTCAGTCATTAAGGGCATAAGATTTACACCCAAACCCTGGATCTGCAGTAGCATGCACTTGTCTTTTTCTCTTGGATGTTTGCTTTGGCAGATGAAGCGTTTTTAATTTCATATTAGCCAGCACGTGTTAAGCTCTTCAAGAAAAGAAATCAGGATCAAGGCTTGCTGAATAAGGATAGTTGTAAGAATGGACTCCGTTAGAGAAACAAAGAACCGACCTAAGAAATATTGACTGTTTTTTCTGTTATTGTATATAACATTTGGTGCCTCAGCATATTATGTGTAATTGTCTGACAAGAGCTTTCAGTTCTTTTTATACTTTTTACTTTAATCGCAGATGCTGCACAAGAAGTTAGAAAAAAGGAAGAGATTATGACCAGATGAAAAAGGGAACTATTCTCTGGAATATATCATACACAGAAAAGGAAAAAGAGCCTGTCCTTTGGACACGCTGCCTGGAATGATGCTGGCTGCCCAGTGCCAGACCAACACCTGGAGAGTTAGGGGGTTGGAGCACATACCATCAGAGGGGAGGCAGAGAGCACTGCAGCTCTTTAGCCCCGATAAGAAAGGACCAGAGGGGGACCTAATTGTAGTCTGTGGGTACCTAACAAGACAGGGGCCAAGGTGTGTGGGAAATTCTGGCTTTGTACAATAAAAAAAAAAAAAATCTCTTTATCCCAAGGGACGTCAAACACTGGAACAAGAGTCCAGAGAGGCTGTGGGACCTCCATCCTTGGAGATCCTTAGAATTGTCCTTGATATCTCCCTGAGCAACCTGATCCTATGAGACCTGCCTTGGCCAGCAGGTACCCTCTAGAAGCACCTTACAATCTGCACAGTCCCTCTCACCTTACCTCATTATCTCTTTCAGTCGTGACAATAGTGACACTATGTCTCATCCTATCCTCAACAGCAAGTGACCCAAACGTGAGCGACATGGTAAGAAATATTACACTGCACATGTTAAAATTGATCACCATAAATAATCATTTCAATCTACTGCTTCTCTTTCCTTTCTCGAAAAATTTTGCTCCTCAGTATGCATGGAGTGTTTCCTCTGCACTTCTGCTTTTTGTATTTCTCAATGACGCAGTTGTCAATTACACGCAAAACAGGATGACTTCAGGAAATCAAGGAAACACAAAGAGACAGAACAAGGCCTACCTAGACAAAAACGTACAATCTCTCCTTTTCAATAGAAGGCATCCATAACGCTCACTGAGGCAGTCAGCTAATAGGCAGTGCTATGCAGCATTTTGGAATGAGCTCAGGAGAGGACTGAGGCACACGAAGCTGCTGAGGTTGGTGTTACATCAGAGCCTAAATAAATGGCTAATGTGTTGTGCCATTCTGTGCAAGCTGTGGTCACATCGTAATATTCAATACGGTACAATTACCACAAATACTGGTGATACAGATATGCAGGATACGTTGGGAAAAGCTTAGGTGGTGGGTATAAAAATATTGCTATTTGGAAACTCCTCCCATCAAAGCAGATTTTTCTGATGCCATGAAACAAGTGCCAGGTAGGGAAATTACCGAGGATCCTATGAGAAGTTCTACAGTATGTGTCACATCTACTGAACTAGCCAATCTAACGGTAGCGATGTGATCTGTTCCTCTGCTCATGGCAGATCACATTTAGGCAGGAACGTGCAACGATTCTGCCAGAAGAAGACAGCAGATACGCAGACAACCTTTAGTTGAACTGACTGTTCAGTTCTCCCCCAGCGTTTCTGCCCACAGAGCAGCTAGGAACATAGAAATATTTACAGCAGTACAACTCTGAGGCAGTACCCCCAGCAGACTCTGAGCAACAGAAATCACCAAACTAATTTTTCTATTTAGTGGAAATAAAGAATAGCACTATAAGAAACTGACAGAGAACAAACAAAAGCAACTAAGCAAACCCACACAGAAATCTGCTAATTAAATAAAGTCCATTTTTCACAGCATGGATGTCTGGAATCTCAAGACTGCAAAACATGCAACTCTCTTCTCTCATTTTTATTTGCCTGAAGTCAGCTCTTTTTCTTTAGCATCCCAATCAAAAGCAAGCTACATTTTAAAAACATCCATCTTAAGACACGAGCACTGCTTAATAATGAAGCTGCTGAAATCAAAGCAGGAGCCTCGTTACTCTACCAGGCAGCTCCTACTGAACGCTGCAGGAAAGAGGCAGTCATTACAGAAACAGGACCTGCTGAACAGCCAGGTCCCTTGAATATGTTCAGTGCAAAATTCTTGAGTCTGGACTCACAGTTATATTCCCTGCTAATTACTAATGGATATGACACAAACTTTGCAATGCTCATTAACGACCCTCCAAATAGCTTTATGCTAGGGTTACTTTCTGCACCGCATGCTATTACAGGCATGGTTTAAGTTTGGTGAGGTTTCTAAATAGCGTCTGCGCTAACAATTTCTTATTCTATTTTATCTTCCCTATACCAGAATAACCCATTGTGGTTATTACAACAGCATATGAGGAATCCACTGGAAAGGAATATTTTTGAGTGTGAAACTGTTCTACGTTAGTACTTCCTAAGAAAGAATAAATGTATGCAGTTCACATCACTGCATCTTTGTTTGCAGGTTCCAAGTCTTTTGATAAGGAAGTTATTATTTATGTTTGCACAACAAGAGCTGATGCTAAGAATTAATAACATCTGTGCAATGTTTATTAATTTTGTACTGACAACTTATTTGCATTTGTAAGTTATACTTCAGTTGCAAAGACAGCACTGCTACCCTCTATTAGTCACCACTGTAGACAATCCCCCACCAAATCTTAGTGTACAAATAAAGCCTTGCAAAACCCTCTGCTTCTGAATCTCTGCTTTTTATGTTACAGGAATGGTACAGCATCCACAACACGTGAATAGCAAACCACTAACTATCGAGGTCTCTTCCAGCACCCTGCCTTCCCTGGTGCGCCCAGATAGCACCACAGCAATGGTAAGGGGTGGCCAGAAGCAGTGTGTAGGCTCCCAGAGGCTTTGCTCCCCCCAGAATGGGGCAGCAGGCACACAACGCTGGTGCTGGGCTCACCTGCTAGATGGGAGCAGCTTCAGACAGGCTCACCCCAGGACAGGACAATGTTACGCTGAGAGCTGGCTTTGCTGATGTGCTCACCCCACACCAAAAGCTGGTTGAGCTGCGGGGGCAGAGGCAGGCCAAGGGGTCAGCTCCTGCTCCCAGCCCTGACAATGGCATGTTTCTTAGTCACTTCCCAGTTCCGGGCACTGAGAACTGCTGTGTGAAATTATAATGTCGTTTTAATGCTACCATTATCAGCATTGTCTTCAGACAATAAAATGTTCCGTCATAGTCACTGCAGGATGACAGCAGTGAATACACACTGAGTCGCTCCACATTAATTTAAATAGCACGACTGTGTGAACACATGTTCTTCAGTTAAGTCCACACACACAAGTAAAAATAATCAAATCTCCAAGGAAGAACTCACTTTCTACACAATGCAACACCAATCCTCCTTGCTGCACTGCTAATCCCTGAATAAATATGAGGCAGAATGCTTAGTGAACCGCTACTGTTTTCTGATCCAGTAGAAGGAACACAAAGCCACCCTCAGAGAGTTATGTCACTAAATATGTATGTGCCTAAACCTGCCTTTATTTGGTGACCTCCACAACACATGCAGAAACGGTGCCTGCAGGCTGAGCATCGCGACAGTGACACAGTGAATTTTAGGGTTTCCTTCCTCCCCCTCACAAGGGAACCTTGTTCCTCAAGGAAAAAAATCAATTAAAAAAAAAAAAGAGGCAAAGGTTTTCTTGCCTTACATTGCAGCATTTCCCAGTTAGTGCATCACATTCAGAGCGGGAGGTATCCAGAACACTTGCAGCTGAGGCACAGGGGATGCCTGCTGCCCTGACGATCGCTGTTATCACAGGACTTGCTGTGCAGCCAAGCTCATCACGCAGCGCTGATACCAACGTGTGTTAAAAAGAAGCCAACAACTGCTCTGCGTTCAGACTTCTTCATGTTTGCACTCCATAATGAAACTACCACCAGGAAAAGAAATCAGCCAAAGTGCACCAGAAATGAAAATGCAGACCAACTGAAGTGAGCACATGCTTCTTATTATTACTAATGCCCATCAACAGTTGTCGTCACACCAGAGCTGCACAGCTGCCTGAAGGGATGTTATTTCATGCTTCCTAAAACAAAACTTCCTATGTCTAACATGCAACTGCATTTACTCATACCAGGTGCTGTTGTTATAAAAGGTTCTTGGCATACTCTCCACCCTGGGCGCTTGAAGAACTGCCCTGCCTGATAAAGGATGACAGCAGTTCAAAGAGGGCTCAGAACACGTAACTGAAGCCAAGAGAGCACTCGTACCACCAGATATTCCTCCAGAAGGAGCTCGGGTATGTGCACCTTGAGCACAGGTACTTGTCTGGCTTCCTGTGGGAACTTCTGTTTCTCTTCAGTACCTTCTCACACTCTTAAGCTGGGAAAACAAGTTCCCCGGCTGCTCGGTGGTTTTAAGCTCACACTACACAACACAGGTGAACAACATGGCATGAAAAAGAGGCAGGAGTTACTCACCTCACCAGGGACCAAAGCAAGAGAAAATATCTTTGTTACTGCTTAGGAACAATCTACGTACCACTGTGCTGCTGCCCAAAATGTTGCATGTCCTTCAGGCTTTGGAACTGCTGGTGCTCCCTGTGGCATGGCATGGGCAATGGGCAGAGGTAACAGCTTGACTGCTTCTCTTCTCTGCCCAGCAGCAACACTACAGTGCACCCTCCCAAGCTGCACATCAATATACTGAGGATCAGAAACAGAGATGCTCAGGAATCCAGTCTGGTAATGAAGGCTGGCATGTAACCTCAGGGAAACTAGTTAACTGCATATTATCCGTGACTAGGGAAAGTGACACTATCTACAAAGCCTGCATGGGAAGGAATATTGTGGAGAGAAAGTTGTAGGTCCTCAGCTTTGAGGTGCATCCAAACCTTATGTTTACCATTCTTAAGCTTCCTTCTTCCATCATTCAAGCTCTGACTCCAAGCCACAGGCAGGTTGGCTGGCAGCTTGATGCGGCATCCTGGGACTCTCAGATTAGACAACTGAGCCAGAAAGTGCTCTTCTAACAAGGAACAAAACCAGTGTAAATAACAAAGGGAAGCAATATGGGAACGGAGATGATTGTAATATTGTGTTTTGGAGCTCCAGTTTTTAATTGGTCCTGCATCACCACCACAAATTACAGGGTACACAGTTTCTGAGAAAGCTAGTTATGACAGCCCTTCATATTCTTGCATCAAAATCAATTAAATGACACAGCACCACACACTGACTAATGGTTAACTCGTGGAGTTACTCACAGCCGCTTACGCGTAATCAAAATGTGTCTAATCACACTCTGTTAGCATTTGCAGTTGATGCTCTCAAGCCAATGAATGCTTCAAATGATACTTAAGCAACGTAAAAACAATGTAAGAACTCAAAATTTCAGGTCAGACAATGAAGCCCTTCCTGTCCTGCTCCTCTCAAGACTGTTTAAGTGAAGACTTGCAGTGCAGAGTGGCAGCCTTCAGAAAAGTTAACTTTCAGTGACTTTACAGTTTATCCTCTGTAGCTGATGGGGATGCTCGTGATTCAACTTGGTAATGACAACAAAAAAAAGGTATTCAGCATGAAACGAAGTGCATCTGATATTTACATCCATTTCTCCAGCGCCGTAACTCTCGTTGAAGCATTAAATCTTATTGTGCAGACACAAGCCTTGTATTTCTGGCTCGTCCCCCGCAACAACAAGGTAAGCTTTAAGATTTATTCCAAGAGAGAAGAACAATCCAATTTTGGTTAAAAAAAAAAAAAAAACCAAAACCCAACGAACTAAATTCAACCACAATCTAAGATGACAAAATGCCTGGAGCATTACAATATACTAAAAATACCACATTTTTTTTATTTCACACATTCAGCCCTGGAATGATTTGCAGTAGCTTTCAGAACATCCAAGCCTCACAAAGTCAGATTGACATCAGAAAATGAAACAGCCATAGCTATAGCCTGTGAAATACTGTTACAACATGAACTTTAAGTGTCAAAATTCAGCGAATTATGAAATTTAGTACGTCCTCTATTTTCTACCTGTAATCTCTTACATGGAAAACAGTTATCACAAGAACTATCTGCCCTTGTGCTGTAAAGACCGACTCGGTTATTTACAGCGATTACTATGAAATCAGAAGTGAAAACCAACCACTAAATCACTGACTTTGTGAAACTTTCAAGAAGCTGGAATATCATTCCAATACTTGAAAGGAGCGTATGAACAGGAGGGAAAATGGCTGTTTACAAGGGTGGACAGTGATAGGACAAGGGGGAATGGTTTTAAACTAAGACAGGGAAGGTTTAGGTTAGATATTAGGAGGAAGTTTTTCACACAGAAAGTGGTGACACGCTGGAACAGGTTGCCCAAGGAGGTTGTGGATGCCCCATCCCTGGAGGCATTCAAGGCCAGGCTGGATGTGGCTCTGGGCAGCCTGGTCTGGTGGTTGGTGACCCTGCACATAGCAGGGGGGTTGAAACTACATGATCATTGTGGTGCTTTTCAACCCAGGTCATTCTATGATTGTATATGATCATTATGAGTTCTGGACTACTTTTGTAAGTAGATAAAAGCAGAAGGGTCAAGATAAAACGGGTACAGACACATAAAAAAATCATGTTTTAAAGTTTTGTATTTTGAAACACATGGGAGGCAAAAGGCCGAAGAAGAAATGTGACAATAACACATATTTAAGCAGCAATAATATGAAATCTGAAAGTTCTGTTTACATCTTTTACATAACTGTTTACTCATTTTTTTTTTATTCCTTCTCCCTGGTACTCTTAGATCTCTGTATTCACTGGAGGATTTCAGCAAAAACACATTGTATTCTTGTTTTGGGGCATCGTTTTTGAGTAAATCCCTTCATTTTCTTCTCAGTAGATCAAAATAATATCTAACAAGTCTGAATTTCTACCTGTTTTCCATGGTGCATGAAGACAAAACAGCTACAGGTAATTTCTGAAGAAACTCATAACCCTAAGTGTGCTTTCCCCAAATACATACATACATTTCAGTTTAAGCAGAGAGAAGCAAATTAACTTGGGGGAAAAAAAACCCAAAAGGACTGCCAGATAAATCTGCACGCTATGTTTTTGCAGAGAAGGGCCACCCGCCATTAATAGAGCACATTCTACCTCCTTGATGGATACCATGCACCCGCACTGAAGGAATCATAGAATCACAGAATCACCAAGGTTGGGAAAGACCCACAGGATCACTCTGTCCAACCATCAACCCATCACCAATGGTTCTCACTAAACCATGTTCCTCAACACAACGTCCAAACGTTCCTTGAACACCTCCAGGGTCGGTGACTCCACCACATCTCTGGGCAGCCCATTCCAGTGCCTGACCACCCTTTCAGAGAAGGATAAATATACAAGCCTGTGAGATAAACTTTCTGTAAATTTCTTGATTTTTTTTAAACAGTTCATAGAAAATAAATTCAAATGTAAAAAGAAGCATTATATTCTTTCATTCATCATCAGTACCTATGGTAGAAAATCAATAACTGAGATGAGAAATATTGCCAGTAACTTCCGTACCCTTTGAGAAAACTTAAAACTTGGAAACAGATTGTAGGAAACACAAACTGTTTTTTTCTATGTTATTTACACATACATATATTAGGAGTTAATAAAATAATAATGAGCTAAAAAAAGTAATATTTTACACTGAACTCTAGAAAAATCATTGCTTTTCTTTCCGGCATACCTTCCACTTCCTGCAAAGGAGATCCTAAGTCACTGTTTATGATGCAGAATATTGTATGGAGAGTAAACAAAACTCACCAAATGGGCAGGGGAAGATGAGAATAAATGAGAAGAGCCTGGAATACTGCAAGGGATGGAGATTGAATCCAGGTCATTAATGAATACAGTTATTTAGTTCCTTGGTTAAGATACCAAAGAATAAAACTAATAAGGGATCAACATCCCCACCAGTGGCTAGGGCTTGGGGAATTCAGAAGAAAACAATTCTAGACTGCCTCAATTTGAGGATACTGAATTTAGCCAAATTTGATAAAACTTTTCAATGTTTTTCTCCAAGAAGTCAATTTTTCCTCTCCAACTACCTTCTCTTCTTCTCTTTTAAGGGCATTTCTGCATACACTCCAGTGGAATGCAGAAGCACGGATGAGCTAAAGCAAGAAATTGAACTTAATAAATCCACTGCAAGACTGGATGCCTATGGAAATGACATCTCCTATTCCTAAGCACAGACTGGATTCATCAGAATGTTTTCCCATCTCTGATACAAAACCATAGGTCAGCAAAACCCTATGTAAGTTCTTGTAAGCCCTTTGTGAGAACGTTGCTTTTTGTTTCCTTACTGCTCAGCCAGCGCAATCAACAAGAAACTTCTGATAATTAAGGACAAAAATATGCACCCACCCCAAATCCTCGCTTCTTTTGTGCTAAACTTCACCAGAATGACCAAAACATTTTTGTTACTGGTAAGATGAATATTTTTTGCAAATTCCCTGAACCAACACCACTGACCCCAGGTCTGTCTATTGATTCAACAGATAATCACAGCATTCATTCTGTGGGACATCAGTGACATCAATGGGGCAGAGAAAGAGGAAGTAGGGAGCATTTCATAGCCTGGAAGTAAAGCAAAACAAAGAAGCCTGCTTATCTGTCATATCTGCTTTTATCAGCAGAAGTAAAATAACACACACTTCTATGAGCTACATCTTACTGTGCCTTAAGAAAACCTGCTTGGCACTTTCTGCTGTGTTTTTCTGCTAGCAGGCAGCACGATCGGCATGTGCGGGGGCTGTTGTCAAGTGCTCCCAAACCTCACCCTCCTACACCTTGCACGTGCCTGCCCGTGTTCATGCATGCATAAAAAAATCAGTGGCAAACTGTGGCAGCCGCAACGCAGCGAAGGGCTTAGCACCACCAATCTCGTGCTGAATTGATAGAATGCAGATGGCCGAAGTGCCCTCCTGCAGCAGCGTGCAGCAGCAAAATACAACAAAAAAAAATAGCTTTTTCTAACAACAGAAAAGAAAAAATTAGAAATGTTTTTGCTTTTAGACAGGTCCTTGTTGCTCTTCCCACCTAGAAAAGCTTATGCGTTGTTTTTGTAACCTATCATCCATATACACAAGTATAGCAATTTCCTGCTTGTTCTAGGAGTGAACAATTTGAACTGCTGAAACAGACCCTGGTGTATGATCAAAATGCAAGCTACTGCGTTTTGTTCACGTTTCTCGAGTATTACATTTTACTACATTTCTTTCCCTGGCTTACTTCATCTCCCTCCATTTTGTTCCCGATTTACAAATATCAGTTAAATTAATCTGACACAGAACCGCTCCTGCATAGATGCATTTCTCACTGTGCAGCTGCACAGCCAGGCAGCAGCCCAGGGATGCCAGGTCAACCACAGTACACAGAACATTGCAAATTTAGGTCACCTCTTTCAGTGTCACTCCAGTCACCAGCAACCACACTTGGCTGTTTTCCTGCCAACCTGCCTATCAAATGAGACCACTGAAGAGCAAAATGAGCACAGAAAATACTTATTGCTGAAGATGTTGGGAAAGGGCCAAGACAACCATGAAGAATTAACTTTCCCCAACTTTTCTGTTGCTGCTAGAGTTGAGGGCTGCGTTTGCCAGAATCCAAGCAAATGTTAAAACTAAAGGAACGTGCATCCTTTGACTAAGGTGCTGCCTGTACGACTGGGACATGAAGACTGATCCGAAGGTAGGCAGACTTCATCACTACTTGAGGAAGAGAAGAGCTGTGCTAGCAACACATGTTATAAAGACTCTTTGGTGGCCTGACCAGGACCACGGCTTAGCCTGACAAATGCACGGGCTGCCAAGCAGAAGCCAGGTCCAACTAGAGATACAAAATGGTGCTCAAATAGGCCACAACAGCAGCCGGCTCCACTTGGAAGCACGGAAATCAACGCTCACAGTGGGCTGTCAGTGCCCAAGGCCTGGTCCAGTCCGAGAACTCCTCAGCACCCAGCCTCACCAGTCTGCTGTAGCTACTCCAGAGCAATGTAGCAGCATGAACTCTGGCAGCAACTCCACGTCTGCACCTACTCCAACCACATACAGTTGTTGGACTTGACCTTTAGATCTCTTCTTCCATTATGGCTCTTTTTAAAAAAAAAACAGATGAGCACAATTCGCTCTGAGCAACACATCGACTAACATAGTTTTACAGAAGAACAGTTCCTACACACCTGTGTTGTTCAACCACACAGGAACTGAGAAGGAAAATCCTTAATAGGAAATGACACAAGGCATTATAGCTTGCTTCTTAATTCTTGACTGTAAAAGATGAATAGAGGGATCACCAGAGAAGGCGCACCTACTGAATGTTCACTGCAAGAACAGCAACCTAACTTGTCATAGGGCATTGCAAATGAATCACAAAGGAGAAACACAACGTAGATGGGTCACAGCATTACAAGAAACTTTGTTTTAAAGAGTTATAGATGAATCCACAGATGAGTAAATAATTTTACCCAGAGGATGACATTTCAGTTTTAGAAAAGAAAGGAAGGAGATGCAGCAAAATAAATCCAACTTCAGGGTGAATAAAAAGTGAAGGAAAATAACCTTATAAAAGTGGAGATAGGTTACATGAGATCAGAATGAAGTTGTGAACAAAGAAAACCCACTATCATCTCTGTAGCAGGACAACAGAAAGCAGATCTGTCAGAATAGTAACTAAACAGTTTTTGAGGGAAACAAAGTTCATTTATGGGATTTTTTTTTTTTCTCATTCTCTGATGAAAGACTTGCAGGATCAGTGAGACAGGGAGTTAACTTCCAGGCACGCAAAAGACTAAGCAATTAGGAATTACAGATGTGAAGAGTTGATCCCTTTCCTGGCTCATTACCCTGCCAACTGAAGATTATTTTCTACTGTCTCTTAGCTAATGACTTAGAGAAGTGCTGAAGCCTTTTCCCTATTTCTCTTAAGAGGTCATTCCCTGGGTTCATGCACCTGCAAGGTAAGTAAGTATTAAGGAATCCGTGTTTTTCTCTGTTAACGCTTGATTCTTGTTTTATCACCTGTGCTGATAGTTTCATTTGTCCTTCTACTTTGCCCTCAATTCTATTTCTTTTATTTGTGCTTCTCTGTCCTGACATCCATCCACTGTTGTCAATCTCTTCCCAGGAACAGGGCATCTACAACTGACTGCACGTTCAAGGAATCAAGACGAGCTTGCTGCACAGCCAACTAACATCAGTAGGGATCCATCAACACCTTCAGCAGGGTCAAGACTAAACCTTCAGATCCACTCATGCCCCCCTGTACTACACTCTGCTGTGCATCTTTATACAGATAATAGCTGCAATGCTCCCCTACATCATGTATTTCAGACCCTTGCTAGTATTATTCCCTTCCCCACCCCCCCAGCATTACAGCATTACTCTTCTTATAGTCTCTCTGCTGCATGCAACTGTTTTTGGGGGGGAATATCTTTTGTAAAGTTAAGCAAACTATAGTTAGTTTTGCATTTCATTTTTGTGTTTACCTGTTCAGATTCTTTTGAATTTTAAGTATTTGTCTAGACTTGTATTTTCAGTTTTTCCTTATTTGAAACTGGGTAGTACAGCAATTGAATCCTCTTTATATCACCAGATGAGGTTAGAGAATACAAGGCTAAAATCTTCCGAAGCAGAACAAAACTCTGGAAGAGCTGCAAGAATGAAATCTTGTTTTATATCACTCCCCATTAGACTACTTACGTTGAAGCAATTTTGTCTTCAAATCCTAAAATACTGCCACAAATGAAATAAAACATTTTGCAGAAGAAAAAAAAAAAAAAGGAATCCTGTAAGTTCAGATTGATTTCTTTACTGAAGCAATGGGAAATGGCAAACTGGGGAGAAACAAGAGAAAACGTAAGTAACAGATCCATGGATCGGTGATTATTTTCTCTACATTCAAGAAAAACAATCTACTGATAATACCCCATTACATTGCTACTTTAAAATGTGAGAAATGGCAAAAAAATAATAATTCTTCAGAAAGAACTGCAGTTATATCAGCTTTAGCACCTGAAGAATTGGGGCTTTTTTTTATTTGCTAGCTTAAGAACAAGACTGCTCCTGTACATACACACAGGAGGAACCTGAGGAAGCAAACAAGAACTATTTGCGCTTAAGATCTGAGTTTGAAAATAAAAGACTGCTTCTGATGATTTTTCCAAAGTAAACAATTCTACGAGACAAAGGTAATGTAGACAGCATATGGTATGTTAATTCCAGCCCTGACAACAGCTCTGCTTTCTGTCTATTCCTTTGCTAGACTGTGAGAAAACATGCAACTTGTGTCACCGCCATGAAAGCAAAACTCACAGGACTCAAGACTTCTGCTCAGTCTCATCAGGCATCATGAGTACTAACACGTAGGTATATGGAAGCCCGTGACACAAGGAACAAAATTTCTGACTGAGCATCTCTCCTAATGAGAATGGTTGGTAGATAAGGAACCACAATAACTTAAATGGTGGAGGAGAAACCAGACAGAAAAATAGTCTAGCTCAAAGAGGATGCATACTGCCTTTGCAGAGTAACGTACAACTAAAAACTTATCCAAATAACATGCTTTTCAAAGGAGCCTGGGACATTTTAATTAAAAACCCAGCCACCCTGGCTCATTATTAAACCTTCAGCACTCATCTGGACAGCACCATAAGGCCCAAGGTAAAGGCCTTGCTGCTCTGTGGGAAGGGATGGTCCCAGCACCTCAGTGTTGCTGATGCAGGAAGGGAACTTTGTGCTTCAGCAATAAACAACTTGACTCTTCCTTCTGAATTGCTTGTAGTACAACCGTGAAGAGGTCTGGCTATGTATCAACAACTAGTAGGGCAAAAATCAGCATCAGCTTGCTGAAAAAAAAGGAAGACTTTCCTGGAGAGAGGGAGGGAGGAAGCTGTTTGAGGGAGAGGGGCTGTTTGTTCAGTCAGATGTGATGCTTCGTATATCTCAGTGTACCTTTAACAGAGCAATGGAGAGGGTGATGGGGAACAATCACAACTGAAGAGCAGTGAACTGATCATCAAAGTCTTCCTGGAAGGCAATGGGATGGGGATAGGTGAGGGCAGAGCTGCTCCTGCCTGCACTTCACAGCCTGTTCAGAAGCAGATAGAGGCAGAAGGGCTGCAGGTGGCCACAGCCTGGCTTATGCTTGGAAAGAACTAAACCAGCCTCTATTTGTACGCTGCACGACAGCTCAGAGGCGGGCCTTGGTGTTTTCTTTATGCCTTTATATCACAATGCATTTTATGCTGGTAAAAAGCATAAAATTTTATTTTTTCTGTAGCTCTAAATAACGTAAGAATGCCTGTCTTGCTGTTACTGTGAGGATCACGGTATGTGGAAATACACAATTGTTCTTGCTAAATAAAGTAATTCAAGTTTTAAACGCTCCTTACTCTTCAGGGGGAAGGAAGCGGTAGGTGGCAGGAGGGATCAACTGAAGCACAGCTGGGATAACTCAGCAGCGTGTCACAACTGCAGTTCCCCTGCGCCATTTGTAGCCTGCTCAATCCTGGGCGTGTTTTACTGTGTGCAACTCGGATTCTTTTCTTGTAGGTTTGGTCAATTTAGCAAAGACTTATTTATTTGAACTGTTTTATTCAACACAGCTATGTGCCTCCTGCATATGTTGCTTAAAGTGCTGATTATACCTAACAACCTTCAGACATGGGCCGCAGCCATCCTGCTTCAAAGGGAATGCTCCCTGCTGCACGGTACCAACATCCCTGAGCTCCGTGGCTGCTTCAGCAGGTTTCACAGTCATTCTTATAAACAGAAGAACCAGAAATGCCTTTTTTTTTTTTTTCCTTTCAGTAAAATCTCAGGATCTAGAATCTCAATTTTGCCCAAGCTGCTGTTGGCAAAGTTACATTCTGAACCCAGGCCAGCTCCACAAGCCACAGTTCTCAGTGACTTCAGCACGAACCCGGGGGTTGCAGCAGCCTCATAGGATGTTACGGGAACAGGCACAAGTAGTTCAGGCACTGCATAGGAAGTTACCCACAGCAGAGAGCCTCATGAACCTCATGAAGCATGCCTTGGTGTTCTCAGTGACTATTAGCATTTCCTCCCCTCTACTGAAGGGGATTCTAATTCTCAATTAATATAATAAAGCAAAAAAAGTAAATATCAATCACTAGCTTTTGGTTCTTTTGCAATATGTAACAGTATAGCAGCTCCACAATGGAGGCCCAAAGGTCTGACTCCAAGAAGGAAACAAATGAATGAGAAAAACGTGGCAGCCGTTAAGGTAAATGAATAATAGCTGTTTTCTGGTCACACATTTTTTTTCTAAATATCAAAACGATTCCTTGGCATACTGATAGAAACTGAGAGGGAAAAAATCCACAATTATCTGCAGGGTTCATCCTAAACAGTTAGCAGCTACCTCGACAGTAAGTCCTTTCATGTTTTGGTACACTGGTGCAATGTTAGTGTTCTCAAAACTAGCCTGAAGGGTTTCTAAATTAGTAAGTCTATGTTACCATGGTAACATAATGCACTACTAAAATGGACCACTTTTTACATCCACTATAATCAAGTTAGTGACCAAGAAAGTTATAAAAATTCTCGCCTTTTCAGATGAGTTTTTTCTTTTTTTAAAACTACTCCTATAGCTTTAAAAATATATTATTAAAAATACAGAGAAATTTCTTCGTTTCTTAGGCAAGGTCCAGAAAAAAAGATCACCACCTCCTGCATCAAAAAGCATGACTTGCTCTTACGTTTCCTGAGTTCCACTTCACAGACACAGAAAGCTTTAATGCCCCACATCTAGTTTAATTGGTTTGTCACAAGCAGATGACACCCTTTCCTTATCACAGTACTGTGCAAAACACACCGAGACCTCAGTCACAGAGCTTCTTACACTCCAGGATCCTTCCCGTCATGCTGCCTCATGTACCCTGGGGCATGTTAAATGGCACTAGATGCCCTAAAAGTCAACCTGCCATCCTTGATCAGACGATATTCAAGCTGAGAATATTCAAGTTAAAAACAGTCTCATATAAAGTTCAGTGTTCAAAAGACATCATCTTCACAGCCACCACAGCCACACAGACCAGAATCTGTCCTACATTCACACAGATTGAAGAAACTCCCATTTTTATCTAAAGAGAAAAATCATCACCCTGATGGAAACATCCTTGCCACAGCCAACCCTCCCCAGCCAGCCTCACCATGCAGCACCTGCATACAAGGGGCTACTGCAGGATCCTATGAGGACAAGAAGCCTTGTCTAACCCAGGAAGTTTTTTCACAATTGGCTTTATTCAAATAGCATCAAGTATCTGCAGTCCAAATCTTGAAGACTTATATTTGGATATTTTCTTTTAAGAGATAGCATCTCACTGTATATCAATATATATTTTTTTGCCATAAGCCTGCTGTAACAACCTCCCCGGGGTATTCCTGTGGACTCAATGTTCATAAAAATCTCTTAATATTATTGAGACTCTAAACATGAACTTCTTCTGACTCGTGCTGCATTGAAATTTAAGGGGAAAATATCACCAGTTTACAGTTGTGTCACCAAGAGCTACACGGATTGGCTTGTAATATTACTTGCCAGTAGTGCTAGCATGCTAAGTCTGTGAATTCAATGATTTGTGAAATTAGAGATATTTTTTTAAAAAGGAAGTTACTATGAATTTTTATTCATTTTTATCACTGGAAGAATACGTCAAATATTCCAGCTTCTCCAATTTTGACCTGACTGGCTTTCATTATTTTAGATTATTATATCATTTACAGTTGGGAGTTGATGTCAGAGCATTTTAGATTGATTTGCTGAAATAATTCACTATAATTTGTATTCCTTTCAGAAAGCTGGAGGGAATAGAAGAAACAGTGTCCAAAAATACAATGCAAACCCCTCCCAAAAGACTTACATAAGGACAGGATTGCTCGTTGCCTTCCTTTACCACATCGAGTTGTAGCAATTGAGCCAGAACTGGGGATTCTTGTTTCTTTCCACCCCCTGCTTTCCAAAAAAATCACATCCGGAGAATATAGATGAACAGTTGCTTCCCTGATCATTAGATTTCTCACCTGGGACAATATCAGTTAAAGCATGCAATATATGCACACTTAATGCAACTACAGTTTCCAATCTGAATGCACTTACTTAGGTATTAGTGACCTTTTGCTGCACTGTTTTTGTCATTACATTGGGGGGGAGGGAGAAAAGTTCTTTGTAATCTCAAAAAAACATATGCATGAATGGGACACCATAGTGAAATTACACGTAAAGCTCAAATCTAGTGTTGACCATCTACAGACTGAATTACCTCCTGACTTTAAATGGCTGTGTTAGCAATGATTTTCATCTGTGGCTATCACTCCATCTTGTTACTGTTTCTAGGTTATAACAAAAAAAAAACAAAACTGGTGGCTCAGGGATTTTCACACCCGGTAGTGACAGTGATAGGACAAGAAGGAATGGTCTTAAACTGAGACAGGGAAGGTTTAGGTTAGACATTAGGAAGAAGTTTTTTTACACAGAGGGTGGTGACACACTGGAACAGGTTGCCCAAGGAGGCTGTGGATGCCCCATCCCTGGAGGCATTCAAGGCCAGACTGGATGTGGCTCTGGGCAGCCTGGTCTGGTGGTTGGCCACCCTGCACATAGCAGGGGGGTTGAAACTCAATGATCGCTGTGGTCCTTTTCAACCCAGACCATTCTATGATTCCATGAAAGAATTTAGAACTGTGCAAATTTACCCTTCCAATAGCAAGAAAGAAGTCCTGCACTTGCAGACACTCAACAAGTCACAGGAAAACTAAGTTTAAAGGCATTATCAAACATGTATCCTCCGTAGTACATAACAAAACACGTACTGTGGAAAAGTCCTTTATCTTAATCTTCTCTGAATTGTTAGTTTTATCCAATTTACAAAACAAAACAATCAGATCATTTTATGTATACTGTGAGAAGAAACACATTCTGATGTAATTCCAACTAAATCTTGAGCTATCACAGCCTGCTGCTCACCTGACTGTTTTGAAGGACACATCCTTACTTCTGGATTATCCTAATCATATCATAAGGTAAAAAAAACCCTTCTGGAAATTGGAACATCCACATATTAACTAATGGGAAAAACATAAGAGAACCAACAGTTGCTGATGAAAACTAAACTGCTCTGGATTACACAGCCCCACATAGCTGCATTTCTGTCAGAGAATATACAAGTCGCAAAACAAAAGTGCTGGAAAATAAATCAAATACCAAAACTAAATTACTGCCAACAAGAGCACTGCAACTCAATGATAAAAATTCATGTGACAACAACCAATTTTAAGCTGCAACAATTTGAACATAACCCTTACATGTAAATTGTTATTTATGGGAAATAATTTGAAATACTGACAGTAGAATTTATATCTTAATAGCCAGCATACTGATGGCTAAAATGGTTCACACATTCGGCTGGTTTTAGACTATGCGAACTGCTGGGGCGGTACAGAAATGGTTCTGTCCGTTTGATGATCCTCAGGAGCACGCTCTTCCTCCAGCAAGGGAAGGGAACTGGGCAGTGGTAGCAAAGTTCTCATTTTGAGTCCCTTTGGTACACTGTTGGATCGCTTGTCCGAGGATAGGAAAGTTTTTACTGGGGAATTTCACTGTACATCAGTGGAGCGTTTAAAATAGTGTCCTGTCTTCCAAGGATAATACTTATGTGCATCAAAAAAAATGGAACTGCTGTGACAGTGTAAGTGAGTTTTGGATTTACGAGGGTAGCTCACTGAGAAAGTCAAGGCACCACTCCATCGCCTTGGAAGTGACACTTGGAAAAATGGCTGATGCCTGACTGATGGGCAGCCCCAGCTCCTCCTGCTCCAAGAACAGTCCCAGGGTAAGACAGAGAATATAATTTTGAAGTGTTTTACTATGAACCTGACACATGCATTTCTAGAGCCATAGACACAAGAGGTGTAATCACCCTTCTGGATGTCTCAACCTGGGTCCCCCAGACACCAATGCCAGTGTGCATCTCCTCACCCTCCCAACTTGCCACTTGATCTCCTACCCCGAAACTCCGAGATCCAAAGTGAGGCAGAACAACACACCCACTACTAATGGGATTAATTTTAATTATGAACGGGCTGGCTCCACCCTTCCCTTGGTTACCAAAGCACCATTGCCTGAAGTAGTGCTTGAAGAAGCGATCAAGATTGAGAAGCTGCCCCCAGCCCTTCTGTGGTAGATACTGGTTTCTGAAGGCACGCAAAGCTTCTTGTTTTTCTGAGCCACGCAATGCACAGCAGTGACCATCACATGCAATTCTCATTACCTGTTATCAGTATCCAGTACCAGTGGGAAGTGAGGGCAAAATTGCACAATGACCGCATATCATCTTGGCTACTGTTTCCAGACTTTCAAAACCTGGTACCCACATGTATATTTAAATGCAAATTTTTACAAGGAACAAATACTACTCTACAGCTCTTCTGTAAACTTCTGGTATCCATAATTTATATAAACTTCAAGAGATGATACAAGGAAGCTGTATTTTAAAATGAGTCTTTTCTGCTATAGATGTTTCACCCCACAGAAGAGTCCATGTAGAAAGAACACCCAGGCTATGATAGTGCCACAGGCTCTAAACCACAGACTCCCACTGCAGTGGAAGGACATAGCCAGAGCTGGGAATCAGCCCAGCCCTTATGCACTTTCTGAGGCTGTTCCATTTGCATTTCTCTCACACACTACCTTTGTAGTAAAATAAAGAAAAACAAATGCTGTCCCCACTGGAAGCCCCGCAAAATACGCCACATTTCCAGGAAACAGAATCACATGCTGGAGTTATATTTGAATTTTGAAGTGCATTTGTTTTCTATGCTCAATTCCATCTTTAATACAGGAAATCCCATAATTTTATTCTTCCTTCCTCCCCATGAATTAGGACCCAGTTTGCTCAAAGCCATCACCACAAAGTGTTATCTCTAACACTGCTGTGGAAGCAAGAAGATCTCTGTAACAGCGTCTTACGAACATCTCCATCTCAGGACCTCCACAGGACCTGCTACACTCTTAATTTACCATAAAGAAATTACTCTCTTAAGTAAGAAATCCACTGTTTGTAAACCTCTTCCAAATACGTAATGACAGTTAATGTTTAGCAATTTTTTTTACAAGTTTTAAAAATCACTGGGACAGTGCTGACAGCTCTGAACTCTGACATGTTTTTGTGGGAACACTGAAAATACAGGTAGAAGTCTCAATAACTAAGATGATTATTTTATGGATTTCTTTTTAATGCCGTGACCACACAGCAGCATTGCCAACTGCCTTCTCTGGGAGCTTGTGAATGTAGCACAGTTTTGAATCATCTGACAAACAAAACTAGACTTGAGACTTTCAGGCATCCATTAAAATCAACACAAAACACCAAGGACAACAACAAAAAAACCTTGGCTTTCCAGAACAGCACTGAACAGTGTTAATTAATGCTTGGAGCCACTCTGTGGGCTGGACCAGTCATTCCCATTTTGTACATGAAGAAAAGCACTTGGTCAGTAGAACAGAAGTGCCATTATTATTGCAATTTCTGGTTCCTGAAGCAAGGCATCTTCCTCTCTTATTAGGCCACAAAGCAGTGCTTCAGGTCTGCCAAAATGACACCGTTACCTCTGCTCCCACAGTCTAAATATAGGTACCTGCACTAATTATTTTAGAAAGCGCCAGAAAATACATACTGAGTTTCAGACCTTCCTTGCCAAATAGAACCATTAAGAGTTGTATGTTATTTCATCATTCTTCAAGCTGTCTCTTATAGTCCATGGACTTTACTCTTCATTTTCCTTCACAGGACAATTTGCTTTTCTAACAGATGATAATTCTCACGGCATGCAAATGCACTCATCTAGAAATACCACTAGGCCAGACTTGTTCTCTCTAATCAGCAAAGACACTTCAAGTCTCCATTGTGTTATGAGCTTTTGCCTAACATCTGCACAGAAAAGCCTTCCCAGCAGACAGGATTCTTGAGATGTGTTGCTACAAGTGCAAGAAAACCTTTTTCTACATCTTAATTGAAAAGTTGATACTCATTTTGTGAGACTGCTTGGTGATACAAAGTAAAGTAAAAGACCAGCATCACGGAGCACATTGAATTGATTTAACAATGTTAGCTCTTCCCAGGTTGAAAGGATGAGAAACAAAGCAAAAACACAACTTGGAAAGCATAATGGCAAGGCGACTTAAGATGGCAATACGGAGACAGAAAACCAGCGTTTGGATAACAAATAAGAGATGATAGATAATGCAAGGGTATCATATAGAGAGTTTTAGTACTGGCTACAACAAAGAATGATCCAGCAAGAAGATGTAAAAAGGAATGATATGATCAAAGTGCACAGGCTTCAGAAATGCGCCCTTCATGCAATATTCAGAATTGATGTAAATGGGACAAGACTGCTTTCATCCAGGCTAGAAAAGCGATGGTGAGCTACTTCTGTAGTAAGATCAGAGAACAGCATGGATGGGCAAACTGGGGAAGGTTTCATCTTGGGCATGCAGCACCAGGAGAACTTCAAGATACAGACTGCACCTGGCTACAAGATCCTTGGGAGAAAGAAAGCAGGGGTAAGACGTACTGACCAGGTTTTGCTCCACTAATAACAACCGCTTTTTTATACATTCATTTTTCATTACTATGCTAAAAGATTAATAGGTATAAGGCAGGAAGAGAAATATACTTTCTGATTCATGTGGACTTCAGGATTTTTGCTTTAGAGAGAAATTTAGGAAGCCAATTTAAGAGCTCACTTTGTCTGAAAAGTTCATCGTAAGGGCTCCTTAAGACATAAGGCTCTCAGCAGATTAACTTAATAGCAATTGCATTTGTTACCTAAGAAAATGACCTTTATTGATAAGAAATACTAGGACGTTTCAGGGGTTTAAAAGACCCTACAAAGAAATTAGAGATATCAGCCGAGTAGAGGATAACTTAGAAGAGATTATTTAATATTAACTCTGCTTACATATACTTACAATATATACTGACAAAAATTACAACTACACAGTAAGAAAGATTGTAATCAAACCATATTAGAGGCAACTCAGCCATTCAGAACTAACACAAATTATTTAAGGACTTTGTGCTTTCAAAGAAATGCAAACCACCTCAGATGACAGCTCATGTGAAATAGGGACATTAAGGAAATCTCCCTGGACTTGAGAACTATGCTGAAATCATGCTAGATACAACAGGGACTGAAACGGAACTACACCTAGCATGGTTTTGTTCTCTGCAAGGGAAAAATCCAGTTAGTTTTTTAAAGGATGTATCAGTTCTGCATTTGTAACTCGGCCATCTGATTTCTCCCACAAGTATTAAAAACAGAATCAATCAATAGCAAAAACAAGCCTCAGCTTGTTTTTCAGTATTAGCAGCTTATTTTCTTAATACAACACACACAATTCTGTTTTGAAACAAAATGCAAATGAGGATCCCCTAAGACTCACTGTCCCTGGATTTCTGTCCTCTGAAAAATACCCTGAACTTCCAAACTTTTCCATGGCAGAGTAAAGGCCCTGATGGCAGAGTGCAAGGTGAGAAGCTGTGCTTTCCTTGGCATTTCTGACCAAAAGAATCCAAACACTGCAATAATCTCAAGCTATGGTAATAATCTCTGTAAGTCAGATCTCTATCCAAGAGTCCTTCCCAAGAGCATCTGATGAGAACCTGCTTCTGTGCAACTTGTGATTATCTTTACTGTTTTAAATGCACCTGTGCTTGGCATTTTGGGGTCTGTAACAGGCAGGTTTAAGGAAGAAAACATTCATTAAAAAAAAAAAAAAGTCTGATACAGCATCCTTGTACTTAATGGTAACTCCTTTCCAGCTGTGAGGAAAAGAAAGCAGTTCTCACCCAGCTGCACATCACTGCCAGAAGTAGCAAACTGCTACAACCACCGTGAAGAGCTGAGAATCAAATCCTCAGCTCTAAAAAATCCTTCCTTGCCTTATTTACACAGAACTCCCCAAGTAACTGAACCCTTTCTGCCATGGCCATCACCTCTGCCCTGCAGAGATGGGAAGGGCAGAACCAGGCATGAAGGCAACAGTCACAGTGGTGATAACCCTGTTTTGCTGCCAATACCAGGAGGGCTGTTATTGACTTGCATGGCAGCCTTATTTAAGGGCAGATCCCAATTTATTGAAGGATTTCACATCAAATACTTGCGACTTCTTTAGTTGCATCATTTACAGGGAATGAGAAGCGAGTTTTATAGTTTGTAAAATTAAACAGGACTTTTTCTTCTAGCTCCAGACAGCCCAACAGTCCTTGAAAGTGAAATTCACAAAGTGTGTGAATTTGGGAAGCGGTTGGAAGGCAGAGAAGGTTCTAGAACGTATGCATGAGAAGGGGAAATGAGAGCAGGGAAAGGAGAATCAACCTGCCAGGACAAACTCATCCCTTTTTCATGCATGCTTGCAACATCCACAAGATACGACTTCCTCACTATTTCAGATTACCCCAAAGGATTTTCAAAAGACAGCTGTAGGGACCAAGGAAAATAATCTCATGTGTAAAAGGCCTAAGAGCTAAACTGAAATGAAACAAATGGGAAGAAAACCAACCGAACAAAGAACAACCTGTACAGTTCATAAAGATGAAGAGGATTTATCTGATCAGGTTTTGAAAATTCAACAGAAAATAAAATTTAGAATTTCCTACTGGCTGTGATTGTAGCTGATGTGTTAAGCAAGGAGCTAAGGAAGCTCTCATAAATAGAGATTGGTTTCTTTCATCGTCAAAACAGATTTATTTTTTCAAGTGCTTCCACTGTAAGAAATGTCTAAGTGCAACTTCTAAGACGTTATGTCAGAACCTGTAAATAAGCAGGAAAAAATAAATCCCACAATGTATTTTAACGCAGAACATCAGAACAGAAAATGTGGCATTGTGATGTACTGAAACAGTAAAAATCCCAACGTGTGTCAGAACAAAGATAATGTTTCTGCTACTTCAAACATAAAACCTCAGATGTGCACTCTTTGCTACTTGTCTTGGCCAAAGTGTAAACAAAGACTACCTCTCAACCCCAAACAATGTAGTACTAACAATGGTGACCAATTAAACAAGTAGAAAATCGCTCTAGTGGGGGCTGAAAAGGAGATAGGAACGTTATTAATATTATAAGGCAAAAGTCATGGCTTTGAAGGATGAAGAGCTTCACCAGTATCCCTTTTCCTCCTCCAGTTACCTAACTCGGGGCTCATCTGCTACTTTACTCGTCGTACACACCCAAGGACTAAATACAACTTCAGTAGTCAGTTTTGTCCAACCTTCTAGTTCTCAGCAGCGATGTCAGGCCCACAGACAGACAGCAGAAACCAGGCTGAGTACAAGCACAGCCTTAATTACCTGCACTTAGGGCTCCAGAAAGTATTTGCATAACAACAAAGTGTCTGTAGCGCGTTCTCAAAGCAGGCCGGTTTCTCCGAGTTTGCTGCTTAATTCAGAGCTGTGTTATGCTGGAGGGGAGTCCGGCTGAGGGGCCACCTCCTTCTGGCCCACAGCCTTTTATTCTCCTTTCTCTCACGCAGATTTCCTTCTGTGCACTTTCTGCCCACTTAAGTTTAACACGGTCCTTAACAAAGACGTAATTCTGTGTAAGTGGTGCCCAACAGAAACCATCTAAGAAAGTTAAAGCTTCCTCTGAAGCAATTTTACATAATGTTTTTGAATACAGTGACATAAAACATCATTGTGGAAGGGAAATTATTTAAGATTTACAATGTCTGCATAAAGCACAGAAAATGTGTGGCCTGCATGAAACAGGTTTTTTTTAAATTATTACTATTTCCTTAAACAACTCTTTTCCATTTATTTTTTCCAGTTTGTCCTGGTCTCCAGTTATGTTTATATACCAGCTAGCAATTGGTAGATGTATACAGATCTCTATACATGTACACACTCGTACATAAGGATAGGCAGAAACATGAAGTAATTTTGGATAGCATAGTTAATACAGAAAAAGTAATTTCTCTAGAACTGAGTGGCCTTGCTCGGTCAGTTGTGTGGAAATATCCAAAACCAGAACTGAGACACACATGAGCCTGGAAGCACCTCTGGGCCCACCAGGCCCAAGCACTGCCCAAGGAGGGACACCCAGGCCCACGTCCAGGGAGCTGCTGAAGGTCTCCAGAACTGGAGATTCAGTGACATCTCTGGGAAACTCGTGCCAACATACGGTCATTTTCACAGTTAAAAAAATAAAATAATAATAAATCATATGCTTACATCGGATTTCCTGCGTTTCAGCTTGTGCTCATTAACTCTTGTGCTGTCATGGGATATCAAATGAAAAGAGCCTGGCTCCATCTTCCTTTATTCCTCACCAAGAGTTATTTATGTACATTGCTAATTTCCTGCATGATTTTTGGCAAGCAGAAGAAAAAAAACTGTATGATCCTACTGCCTAAATAGGATGTTCCACAATACTAGAAGAGCTGCAGATGTATCTGTTTCTTGGACATGAGGCAAGTATCAATCAAGTTTCAGCAACTTTGCAAAAAAAAAAAAAAAAAAAAAATCAATACTAACTCAACACCAAACGGATTCAGTATTTGTAGAACTCTTCTAAGAATGGATTTAAGACTTAGTTGCAGACATGCTTTTGGTTCATGTCTTCAGAGTCGTGCTGAAGTAAAATAAGAAAGCATAAATTGCTTTGTAGAAGGAGGAAAGAGAAAATACTTGCAGAAACTGGCTCTTTAGGTGCTAAACAGCACAGCTGATAGTAAAGAAGTATCCCAGCTTTTCAAAACGTACTGCAGGAAGAATTCCTTATCAAGACGAAGAACCAAAACCCTACGTACTTTAGCATGAGTGGCTGGTGACACCGCACATAGCAGGGGGGTTGAAACTAGATGATCATTGTGGTCCTTTTCAACCCAGGCCATTCTATGATTCTATGAGATGGTTGTACCATCTGCTTGGCTGTCACTCTGTGAAGATTTAACTAAGGCAACCATGAATGTGCCGAGCGAGTCCTTTAGACAGCCAGTACAGTAAATTCACCAAGTAGCCAGCACAAAAGAACAAAATCAACACAACTCTAAGCCAGCAAGCACCCACAATTCACAGCCCTGCAGGCAGCAGCAAAGCTGTTATGATTTGGGTCAGCATCATGCCACTGCTGCCTGAGACACCTGCAGAGAGCAGAGGGTCGGTAAGGGCAGTCCCTCAGGTTGCCACCCTACGGCACAGCTGATGTGGGGCACTGGTGTGCAGACACAATTGAGACAGGCCTTGTTTTCAAAAAGCAGCCAGCAAAGCTCATGAATCACTTTGGAAAGCCCTGAGGTAGAGATGACAGGAGGATGACAGGAAGATGAAGAGGGATGCTTGCTTTCAGTAAAGAGGTAAGAGAAGAAAATCAGAGATGTCAGACTTGGAAAGGTCAGGGGTAAGATTTGTGTTTATCAAAACGAGCTTTCTGTGCAGAAACCAAGGACACCTTCCATCAGTAAAAAAAAAGTCATAACAAAAAGTCATAACAAAAAATAAAAAAGCCTCTTTGGTAAGAGAACTTAAATTCTCCGCCTGCATGCCATCCCTGGCCACCTCTACTTCCAAGTTATTTTTGGACATTCCTCACTGCAAATGGAGCGGTGGCTGCAAAGATGCCAGAGCACAGAGAGCTGAATGGCAGGTAGAAGTTGAAAGGCAGGGAAAGCTTGACTGGAGAAAGTGAGTAACAGAAAGAAGATAGGTCTGAATGGGAAAATGGGACAGACAAATTTAGAACTGAGGTGGCAACAAGGGAAGAACAACTGTGAGGAAAAGAGAAATGATACGCCAAAACACTGAAGGACAAGGAGGCCATATTACTTCAAGGTCCTGTTCTGTTCCAGCCGTCACGCTCTGCCTTCTGCCACAGCTAACAGCAAGCACTCTGTGTGTGCTGGGCTTCACCCAGCCCTGGGGCACAAGGGCCAAAGCAGCAACCTGCATTCCACAGGACGTCAAAGAGATACAAGGTGGGGAAAGCCTGGATAGCAATAGGTTTGATAGAGCAGTGATGGAAGAGAATGAACGGGATGCAATTTTTCAATGTCTCATACATCTTCTGGTTAGACTGTTGTTGGAATGTCACAGTGACAAACACAAAGCTGCACACTGAGTTCTGGATGACTGCAGTACCCAAAATACCCAGTGCCAATTATGACACTGAGACAGAAGAAAATTGTCCCTACCCTGGGAAGTTTGTATTGTTAGCGCTCACATAGGCAGGAGCAGTTACACTGATTCTTTTTTGCCCCTTTTTAAGGACATTTGCAATGATGGTTAATGACCATAAAACATGGACTGTTCAGCTTACCTGAAAAGCTCACAGCCTGCGGTCACATAAAAGACGTTTCAATCTTTGTTTTTTTTTTCCCCCTTCCCCTCTAGCCTTTTTCTGCCCAGATAATACAGGCAGGCAATGCTTTTGGACAGAGGCTGTATCATACCGTTGGCCGATAATGCAAACACATGCCTCCCCATATCAATAACTCTCCTTCATTATCACTATTTCGTTATCACTACCTACCAAAACAGGACCCAGATCTCAGAAGAGCTCATTATAACCACGGATCCCAAACAGAAGGAAGAGCCAAACATTCCCAAGCTTCTGAAAAGGTGTGTACCCACACAGTCCTGCATGTTCAAATTTCTCTCAGTTTACATGGCCCTACCAACCCATACAAGCTGTACCGCAAGCTGCATAATGTGGATAATGAATGTGTTTGTACAGACTTCCTAACCAGAGAGCAGGTCAGCCTGATCTTTGGGCTAGTCTAGCAATTTCCAGAACGTTAAGCACATTAAATTGCTGCCTTTCCTTTACATATCATTCTTTTATAGTAATAGAGATTTTGTAGTGTGCACATCAATACTAGGAACGGATACAGTAAAACCATGCAACAAAACCCAACAGATAAACGGCCAGTAAAATAGATAGCCATATAATCACCATCAGCACAAATAACGTTCAGTTAATAAACCAATACACCTCAGAACTAGCAGGCACAACAAGAAATGTCTGTTGTGGATAGGAATGGATGATTCATGTTTAAAAAAAAAAAAAACACATTTATTTACAAAGAGAGGATCTGGGTTGAAAACTTGCACTGCTCTATGGACAGACTGCAGCAAGCACCGGTACCCACAGGTGGCTGAAGTACATCCATGAGAGACAATGAGAAACAGAGACGGGAATCCTATTACGAGGATTCCCCAGACAACAGCATCCAGGATTATGATTTGTCGGTTGCATTCTGTACTAAATCCATCAGGCCACGCTTAATACCTCAGGTAATAAATTTAAGAAAATTAAAATTAATTGTAACAAGGGATTAAATATGAAAAAATAAAAAATATCTCCTTTTATTTTCAACCCCCATTCCCCAAGTACACAACTAAGGGAAAATACTGCAGCTACAAGAACCAAAAGGAGAAGATATTGCTGCTTCTGTCACCCTGCTCAATAAAACATGTTCTTCCTCTGGGTACTGCAAACACTTGACAGATAGGTGCCTAGAGCCATGCGTATTTCATCCTCTCTTCAAGTCTCCCACTCCACATAATCAGTCCACCAAACAAATTGTGGCAGATGAGTGAAAGTCATGGGACAGAAGAGCAGCCCCACAGTAGCCACTGCCCCGTCCCATCAGCCACTTGGCAACGAGGGGAGTCTTTTTCCCAGTGCCCATCCTGCCCAGCCATCTCCACATGGGGAAGGACGTCATGGTTCCGCTCTCACTTTGCTATTGCTGCTAAGGCAATGAGACCCTCCTTATTTTCAGAATGACCCTCACCTCCTCAGCCAGGCTTGTCTCACTCAGCCCAATTCCAAAGTTTGGGGATTTGAAGGATGTAAAAGACTTTCACTCCTCAAGAAAACCAAAGGGAACAGGCTAGTCATCTTCCATGAACAATGTGCAATGAGCAGCAACTACAGATACCCTACTGAACTTCTTGTCCATTTAAAAAGACTGACGTTCCATCAAGGTAATAATTGGAGTTGGCTCCAAAAACAAATGAAAAGGTAAAAGGTACTTTAAGGCACAAAGTCACTTTTCTCATTTTAACAGAAACCTTTACATATATATCACTTACTGCTACTCAACTTCAAAAACAGCAAGGCCTGTAAGTACAAATCCTGAAAAATAAACTCTCTGGTAATGCCTTAAATCCCTATGACTTTTTCTGGAGTCTCTCTCTCATTGCTACCAGACTACAAAAGAAAAAAAAAAGCATTAACTTCAAGCATCATCTTTCTCTTTTAGATTTGGTATAGTTTTACCTAATGTGAAATGCACTTACACATGTAATGGTAAAAAAAGACCTAATACCTTAATAAAGCAGAGCTGGTCTAAAACTGTTTATTACTGGCACTCAGATTACTGCATATATCCATCTCCAGCCAGCAGTCAAAGCCAGTGCTTCTGAAAGCACTACTCGTCAAGGAATATAAATATATCCATTGGGCTATAATGAGATTATGGGTACCACACTGAAAGCATTAACAACATATTCATTTCTACACAAACGTATCTTCGGCATACATGATTGAAATCACCCTTTGCCAGTTATATACATATGAAACATTGCAGCAGACGAGACACTGATTTCTGTAACGTATTTTTCTGCTCTTACCTTCCCATACACCCAACTGCACTCTAGAATCACAAAACAGCTTTGGTTGGAATGGACCTCAAAGCCCACCCAGTTCCAAGCCTCTGATGTGGGCAGCACTGCCCCCCACCAGCTCAGGCTGCCCAGGGCCCCATCCAATCTGGCCTTGAAGACCTCCAGGAATGAGGCACCCACAGCTTCTCTGGGCAGCCATCCTCTTAACATCTAACCTGGATGTAATCCTTTTTTTGATTTCAAACCATTCTCCCTTGTCCTATCACTATGAGAACACAATTCTTGGTTGGAAAGGAAAAGTTTCTCCTTCACTTAATGAATGATGTAGAGATTTAACTACGGAGCAACACAGCAGAGATGAGGACAGCTCAGAGGCACGGAGCAAATGCACTACGCAGGCATCTCCTCTCAAACAGCAACTACAAACTTTGAACTTAAGAAACTGTCTGGTAAATATGTGAATGTAAAACCTCAAGAAGAATAATCTGAAGTGTGCTAGATTTCCTGCAGCAATTAGCACATTAAGGTTACAACGTTTATAGCAAGAAAGATGACAACTTTTTTAGACAGCTCTCCATAACTGTTGCTTCAATTTGTTTTCTTTGTTTACCAAGAAGACAAAAAGAGATGGCTGGGAAAAAAAAAAAAGAAGCAATAACGAAGTAGCTTATTCCTTTTTGTTAAAGCATTTTAAGTTTAAATTCAACTATTACCCACTCTAGCTTCATGACTGTCTTTTTTACTGGAGATGCTTATATAGACCACCACGGCTCTTTTAGAAGGTAAGGAGACAAACACCTTAAAGCTATGGGGTGAGGTATTTCATTTTCTATGGGAGCAGGTGGTATATTCACCAAAGATATGCTGTCGCAACATTTTTTTCCTGTTATGTCTTACGTTGCTTACAAATAATGATAACTAAACACCTGAAACAGAAAATAAGGATATCAACCCCTTGAAAATTAGCTGCCTATAGCAAAGACGTTATTCAGCTGGGGAATTTCTACATTTCTTTAGCTATAACGAACCATTACTTACTCCTTCATGTCACGGAGGTCACAAAGATAGAGATAATTACTTCATGAAAGCCTCTTTAAGAAGGCAGAAGGCATAAATTAACTGAACACCTCTTTAAGAGGCTTCTGGTTGGTCCTCTGAAGCAAGGAGAAATACACGGCACCTCTACAGCCACGTCCTCCCGCTCCAAGCTTAACTGTTGGGAAATGGCTTTTTTGCATCGCAGGTCTACATCAGAAAAAGCAGCTTCAGAAACAAAACCCCGGTGAATGTTCACGAAGTACTATTCGAGTCAGTAGCAAACATTCAAAGACACGGGTACCTGCCAGCTGTGATTTAAACATCCCAAATACTTTCCCTTTTGAATACGCTGTTACGAGTAACAAAGCATGCATAATTGCTGTGCTTACAGCCATGTGAAGTTTGTAAATACATAAATACCCAGGTTTTAAGGGTAACTACTCCAAGGGTTAATGTAGTTTCCCACCAGACAGTTAAAGAACAAACAACTTGATTTTGCGTTGGTCTGGGCAGTAGGGAAAGCATCCTCGTAGGGAGGCGCGGAGGGAAGAGTGAAAGCTGACACCAAAATAGCTCCTGTTCTCAACACCTTCCTGACACTGCTGAGACAACCTCGTCCCTCCGACGCATGGTGGCAGCCAGCCAGAGACTTCATGCACAAGTTTATCTGGGCTCTGGAGTCCGACACAGACAAGGGCACCAACTTCCAACTCTCAACAGTCAGCTTCAATATTCCAATGTCATCACATGAAGAACTACATTAAGAGACTTTTTGGTTTTTTTTTAAATACTTCATGTTCACTTCCCCATCTTCCAAACGGCTTTAACTGTAAAACGTGCTCATCAAATATGCATGCTTTTTATAGGAAAAGTTGTCACCAACTGATGCGCAGGTCAAGAATGATGAGAACTTAAATGAGTGCGGTGGTAAATGCTGTGAAAGTCTCAGAATCAAGGGAAAAATCGGCATACCCATCTTGTTTCATTCTACTGCTGAAGGCAGTTCTGATGATAAACAAGGCTCCGAGCCAAAATTCAGCCTCTGAGAACAATACAGACATATATATCTATATGCGTGTGCGCAAGGAAAGGATATACTGCAGTCTACCAGGCAGGGTGGCTTTAGTTTCATTTTGAAAGCCACTGAAAATAAAACCCGTGGATGAAACAAAGAATCCACCCAGACATGAAGGCTACAGCATCTCTGTTGTAAGAACAATAGCATATACTTCTCATCCCTCTCTCTTTCCATGAGAGAAGCACCAGGATAGGCATTACTCTGATCAAATTAAAGAACACTTGGCAAAATTATCCTTTAAACTAATCGTCGTTAGGAGATTTCTCTTCGTGTACCAATGGTCATAAATGCTCTAATTCAATTGGCTGCCAGAACGCATTCCAATAAAAGAAATATTTCTATTAGCATTACAAAAGGCTACAGGAAAATTGCTCACATGCACGGGCTCGACATTTCAAACGAAAGAAATATTCCTGCATAAACACACCCTATTTTTCTACTCAATCCACCCTAATATCACGTTTGGTAATCTGACGGCTCTCCCACCAGAGAACACACGATATTAATGAAAGTAAGATCAAATTAAACAGATGACATGATTAACAGTATTCATTTCATGCACGGCTGTGTTTTACCGGAGAGATAAAGACCTGAAAGTAATTACCACGAAGTAAAACTCCTCCACCGACCTCTCTGCTGGCGGCTAGCAGTCCTCGAGTACTGATGTTTGGTAACAAAGAGCAGTGCCTTTCATCTGTGGGCTCTCACGCTACGAGCTGAGCACCTCCAGCGCTGCGTGCGCGCAGTACCTCTGTATCTATGTCTGTAATGCATCACGCAGATTACTGGGGAAACCTATCAAACCGGCAGGCAGCAGCCCAGCCTGCCAATAAGAGCCGGGCACATGCAGGATCCGGCACATGCTCGCTGCGGCTCCCACCCTGTCACCGCTGCTTAGAGGCTGCTCAGCTAATTATAGCTGCCTGCCGGAGCGCCCAGCCGCCGCGGGCACGTCACACCTCCCAGCCAAAGGATCGGCACCTGGGGCGGGGAGCGGCCTGGGTGCGGGAAGGAAAAATGCCCCTGTTTTGCCGCTTTGGCTCCAGGAAAATGATCTGCCTATGAGGAGCGGGAGGCTCGGTCTCTGAAAAAAAGGATGTATTTAGGAGAGCGCTTGCAGAGCTGACCACTTGTCGGCTGCTGGATCTATCGGGGTGAGACAACATAACCCAGCAGTTTACTTTGTCAGTGAGAATTCTTGTTTTGAATGTACACATGAGCGGTGCAGTCACTGTAGACCTCGGGTGGATTTATTTACAGTAGTTCAATAACTCACAACGCAGACCTCTGTCTGAGGCACTCAGCGCACAGCTCCACAGACATCAACAGGATCGCCTCTATCTGCACATCTTCACTTGTGCAGATACTCAGCCAACCTGAGAGCATCCGTGAGCGCTGGCACATGACAGCCTAAGCTTTCACAGGGTGCTGGTGGTGGAAATGCCAAGGACATTTTTGCCATGAGGCAAAACAACTGGGCTCATTTGGAAAATACTTTCCGTGAGCAAACACTCCTTAGAAGTATGGGGAACTTAAGGAGATATTTATGAGATGAAAGTAAGGTCTGAGTGCACAAAAGTAAGGGACACTGTGAGCTAAAAGACCACGGTGACACTGTGATCTAGAAGACCACGGTATGCTAGAAAGGTGCTGACAGCTCCTACAGAGTATCAGCTAAATAATAATGAAAAAACAACACAAGCACTGCAATTTGTTATTCCTGAACAGTGTGCATTTCAGTGCATCTTACCTCCAATCAGCACAGAACAGAAAATTCTGAAGCCTCCTATCGCCATACGGTTCACATATTCACTTATTCCACAGTAGCCATATGGTTTCCAAAAGCGACTGGCAAGATGGAAATACAGAGGCTGTTTTTCAGAAGTGCTAGGTAGCTCACTAGATGTCCCTCATGGGATAAAGCAGTTTTTTCAGGATTGACATTGCCACAGTGTCATCACAGTACAGAATTAGGTGTATGTAACTTTACAACACATTGTTAAGATGTTCCACAATGTTACACATACCCATAGACGTAGTTTCTACGTGCTCAGGCTAGCATTTCTTCCACTTCTTTGCTCTTATCACCAGCACCATACAGCATCAAGCACGGTCTAAATATGTGATTTTAAAGGTTGTTCATAAACATTTATCTATCATATTTACTTCAGTACTAAAATTATGTTTGCTACCACATAAAACGTTACCAACGGAATAAGGCTTCCATGTGTAAACAGTGCAAGGCCACATTTATTGATAATATGCAAATAGCTTACTTAATCTGCCAGTGGAAATTGCTCATAAAAAGTCACTCTGTGCTAGAAGCAGACTTCATTTCTATAAGAAAAACATTCTCAAAGCTCTATATGGATAGAAATAAAAATGAAATGCAGGAAGAGTGACATTTCGCCCCTTGAGTCAACTTTCAGTCAGCATTAAGTTTCGTACTGCAATAAACTAAAGGGGTTGTTTTATTAAGTCTTCCTTTTCAGATTACGTTATCTAAGGAGCTCATCAATTTTTACAGACCACTTCTTCAAAACTCTGTAGAATATTCCAAGCTTCTCAGGAGCATGGCTTGAATCTAGAAAGCTATGCATTTCATAGATCAGAGTGGGGATGCTTACACACAGGTTAAAAACTTAACAGAAAGAGAGCCGAAGAGAGCGAATGCTGGTGAGGAACATTCTCAGTTCTTTGATGATCAGATTTGTGAATACTTTTTACCAACATTTTGCCAAAGGTGGTAAAAGGAATGAAGCCAATAGTGTTGACCCCAGTGCTCTGATCCAGCTGTTGGAAACACTCATGTTTGGTAAGCACAGAGGGACAGATGCGAAGACTAAGTCATTCTTTTAATCCACATTCACAAACCTCCAAGACACCAATGACAAGTGACAAAGAGACCAAGAAAACAGAAGTAAGTGACAGCTGCTACAGGATTCCCGGTTTCGAAAATCTCCCATTCAGGCTGCTAAGCCTAGAGGTCCCCTGGCTTTGCCCAACAGCTGCAAGCCCTCTACGCTCCCTTCATCAGGCATCCATCCTCCTGCCTCCTTCCCATGTGCTGCTGGCTACAGAGGGAAGCACAACCCATGTTCTTCTCTAAGGTAACCCATATTGTTCTCTCATGTTTGGCTGGAGGTGGGGTCTACCAACATGACATGGTTGCCCACAACTTCCATTACAATGGTTCCTGTTTGACAACTGGAATGCTGGTATTTCAAGAGACACCCTTTTTTTTTTTTTTTTTCCTGTAACGTGATCAACACTCATGAAACAACTGTAGTTAGCTTAATGAGTCAGTTATAACAGCCTCCATTTCTGTACCAATTCTGACAACACTCCTGATCTTTAGATAGTCTGCAGGGAAAGGAAGCTGTGGAGAATAGCACCCTGGGTCTGATGTTCGGAGCTGGTGGCAGCTTGCAAGGCAACCTGCTAAAAATCCCAGCTGGGCACAAGGCAGAGCTTTGCCAGCCTCCTCTCTGCCCGTGATGACCACACACAAGCATGTAGATCAGGCACAGGACCTGGGAAAGGGTACGGCCGCATCTACACGCGCCAGCAACGCAGGCTGGGAAAGGTTTCCTGAGGATAGAGGAGCTTCTCAGCCCAAGCACATCTCTGCTGGAAGTGAACAAGTTGTGAAAGGTAGGCGAGTTGGCCAATACTCGGCAGACTTTCATAGAAAGCATAAGCCTGTCCCTGGCACAGGGGATCCATCTGGGCTGAACTTCGAGTTCCTGTTCCTTCACATGAAAGCAGAAGGGCTCTACAACGTTTTTAGAAATGAAAAGTAAGGTAGGCTTTTCTTCTAGCCATGATCTTGACAGAACTGTTTCAATCAACGTTTTCCACAACCATATGGCTCGAGGCAGATGCCCATCACAGAGGGGAGGAAAACCGAAAACCTATGGGTATGATGACTTCGTGTGAAACTGAAAACAAATCCTACTCTGAAAATTGCCTAGCTACCGTATTAATAAATTTTACACTTCATTTAAGCGTATCTAAATGAGTTAACAGACAGATGGCTATTTGAGGAACAAATAACTTTTCCCTATATTCCTTTTATAAGTACTTACGTATCCTATGGTTTTAATTCAAAAATATTTTAAACCAGTAGACTTCTGGTACGTCTTACAACTGAACAGGTCTCGCACTGGCTAGCAGTTCATGTTTGACTTAAAAAACATCAAATATTGTTTGGAAACTGCTACAGCTTTTACTTAAATAGGTTTTGCAAAATACAGAAAACATATGGAAAGAAAATGAGTTGAATGAAAGGGTTGTTGAAGCAGCATGCTGCATTTCTAAAGGCAGTAGCACATATATTTCCAAGCTGTAGTCCTCAGAGGTTGAACTGAACCAATTACTCTAATGAATATTTTACTTGGCTCAATGCTTTCATTTGACTTTTAGAGGAAAGCAAGATAAACTATCCCATGGTTTTGTACACATAACAGGAAAAGAAAAAAAAAAAACTTGAGATTTATGTATGGTACTTTTTACATTTACACAGATTAAATATGAAGGGACAATTTTTCACAGTTTTTTCTATATTTCAATTTTGCTTCCCCCAAAGATTTATCTAGTGCTATTTTCATTTCCTTGTGAAAACTGCCTTTGACTTCACAGCAGTTATGTGGTGTGCTCTCTCCCTGCTCAGCAAGTGCTTGGTAAAGTCTTGGAAGTCTGTAAATTGGTGGTAAATGTAGCACAAGCCCATCATCATTCATGGAGGGAAATAAAACACACTCCTCAGTGTTTGCCAAGCAAACCTTTTCAAGAAGTCACAAATGCCAGGCTTCAAGGTTGGCACTCAGCATAGTAAAAAAAAAAAAAAAAAACAACAAAACTTATATCCATTTTATGGAGCACAGGCATTTCTTGAAGTGATGTTAGTTTGAGTCTGCTAAGAAAGCAGTTACCTGTACACGTTGTCTATCTATGTCCATGCACAAATGAATGTTATTGATCACATTTCAAAATGAGTAAGTTAACATCCAACTTTAGGACTCATTTCAAATATGCTAATTACACGCCTATGTGTCCCAGATACTGCTCCTCCAGGTACTTAACAGGCAGAGAAGTCTCAATATTAAAGCCAAAGAATCTCTGCAGGACATCACTAAGACTGATCTAAGCCCAAATTTTATTTTTATTATTAAATAGCATTCATATTTTATTTTCTTTCCCTATATTTTAAGAAAAATCAAACAAGAAATCCCCACATTCCATCGGCATCACTTGCTTCTGCAGACATACATGTTGGCAGACTCTTCACTGAGAAGTGACCAAAACGAAGACATCAATCTGCCATTAGCACCTCTGAGAACCAGGGGAGGAGCAGACAAGCTGCCAGTAAGGTGTGTTTCATCCCATCCATGATGGATCCTTCAAGTAAACACGGTAAAGAAGGATCTGAAGCCTGTTGGAGATTTACTACTCTGAGTACTTACACTTTCCTCTCAAAACCAGATATAGCACAGATGTTAGCGTTTTTCTGGTTGCATCCTTAAGAACACAGCCATCTCTAATTTAAATGACGGGTTAATTTAAAGACTTCATATCACCCTGAAATACATTTTCTATCACATACACCACTCTGATATCACCATCCCAATATCAAACTTTCACTTCTACCCAAGTTCCTTTCATTCTTCCTCCACTGCAATATTTTCTTCTCCTTCAACATCCTATTTGAGCAATGATAGCAAACTACACAAATATTCTTAATGTCCCTGAATTTCCACCCCCCTTACTTCTCCCCTCTACTACCTTTTCTCACACGTGGGTCCACTAACTCCCTTTTCTCTGACCCCAGCAACAGTTACTGCATGAACAGCTCAGTCTGTAATACAACTCATTTGTGAGCACACACTAACAACAACATGTGTGCCTCCGTGACACCACTTCATGACTTCTAGATAGCCAACTAGATGGCCACGAGGATGATGAACCACAGAAAAGGACTGCACTGCTTAACAGTAATGTGGTAAGCGAGAAAATAGCCCTAAACAGCAGATCCAGGTTCTGGGCGACCTACAGTATATGCACAACTTACATAAATCAATGATCGTGACCCCAGTGATCAAGACCTCAGTGAGTCAAAGCCGGTAAAAATATATTAGTGAAAGCAGAGGTTGCTTCTTTTAAGAGTCAAGTGAGGGAGATAGATTTGCATACCGTAACAAACAGGTTTAAAAAATAAATAGACTGGATTGACAGAAGACTCTCAAGCCATAACATGAGGTATAAGGGTAGCAAAAGTCAACTGCTCACAAGGACATGGGAAGTTAAACATACATTGGAACAGGCCACAAGAGGGCTTCGTAAGTGGAGATACATTTTTTGCACTTGATGTAGTGGAAAATAGGGATCCCAAGAGCATCACTAAAGTCAAAAAGCTGGCAGACAAGCACAGACCTGTTCCTCAATTTTGTTCAGTGGAAGAGCAGAAGCAAAAAAAAAAAAAAAAAAAAAAAAAAAAAACCAAGAGCTTGCACTACGGTAAGTACACTTCCAGTACATCCACATCATTAATCTTCATCACCACTGCTGGCACTTTCTTCTCCTTTTCTATTTAGTCACTTTTTCCCTATGACCACCTTACTGCAATCTGTGATAAAACCTTATGCCGCTCATATCTAACCAAGACATCTATATTGGCCCAGGACAACTTTAAATGCAAGCCTTCCATTAGAGGACAGGTGTAATTTTTCAAAAATGCTGTGCTACAAACAGTGCAATAGCTGAAGAACGAGGTGTAGCATTCCTTCCTTTGAAGGAAAAACTGTCAGACTTGCTCACTTCTGTAATTAAGAATGTTGTTTCCAGTTCTGGTTAGAAAGTACAGCTCTGTGGCTTTCTTTGATCTTCTCTGATGACAATGAAGACCCAGTAGGCTCTCTAGAGCCCTTTTCATTAAATTTGTTTTATTCTTCAAAGAATGTTTTCCACTCTCTCACATCTCTTTACACGAGAAAGTGTTTATGTCAAGCTGCAAGACACAACTAGAAAGCAAGTCAAGGTGCAACTGTCAGAACACGAAGTGGTTCTTTGCAGATGCTAACGCATGCAGGCACTCACTTGAAAACCGCCCAGAGATGGCAAAGCTTGGAGACTTCGAGTCTCCAGCCCACACCCATAATCCTGAGCTTCAGAGCAACTCTCAGATCTCATTACTGTACACAAGGGCTGAAGACATTCGGCACAATTAATCCCAGAAGAAAACTTGCTTTGTATGCAATGACTTCAGTTATCATTTCGAAGGTAACAAGTTTGAAGGCAGATTACTAAACTTCAAGACTTTTTAGCTAAGTGTAAAATAAATTTAGATTTTTATCTTAGAAATATTGTTCATTTTGTGACTAGAAATTGTATGCACATACAGCCAGCAACTATGACTCGCTGTACCAGAACCCAGTCTCACAATCTTCTTACAAGAAACCAGAAGCATTTTGCTGGCATGGATGAAATGCTTCTCCAGGAAGAGAGGCTTAATTATTTAATGGAGCAAGCCAAAAGCCCTTGTATGAATAACTCTTCAGGACTTATTCCCTAACAAGAGTGTACTTACACCTTGGGCAGCTTGTAGACCTGGCAGCTGACATTTGTGGGGCACATAAGATACCAGACTCTGCTTCCAGGACTGCTTGTGGCTTTTAGCCAAAGCTCTAATGTAAAATGAGCAATGAATTTGTATAACCAGGGTCATGTAAAATTAGTATAAATGCAGGCAGATTAGTTCCCAATCCTAAAGTCTAGAGAATCAGACCCCTTGTTCTCTCCTGACAATTTGAACAGATGCTCCCCTTCCTTCACGGTGTTTCTCCTACAACAAGAGGGAAGCGATGACCCTACTACAGCTAACAAGGGAGCCTGGGAGTGCTCATAAGGAGATGGCAAATGCATATCAGGGGGCCTCTGCCACGTCACAAGGACAGATCACTTAATGGCCTTCCTTCTGCAATTCTTCTTGGCCAGAACAGCAGGCCTTTTCTACACCTTCCCCTCCTAGGCTGGGGGGCAAAAACTGTTGCTCAGTTTTCCTGCAATATACATCAATAAAGTGACCAGCTGTAATACTACTGCTGTCAATAACCAGGATTTCTTCAGGTGACCGTCCAGAGACTCATCCTGAGCTGGGGAATCTCAGCCAGATGATTCCTTTTATCTCTCTATTTCAGCTGCAAAACCCCAGTGCTTCCATGATAGGTTTCTAAAACACGGGCATCATGACCTTCAGTTTTACATTTAACAAACTAAAAACAGTACAACAAAAAACACCATGCCAGTACATAATCCTTGTGCCACCAGCACTGTGATTTAGCAGTGATGACTCCACACTGTTTTATTGGGCACTGAATTTCTGTCAACACTGGATTAGGAATAATGCAGTCTAATACTCACAGGTCTGAACCTAGTTTTCATGAAACAAGTATGTCGCATCTTTTCCAATACTGTACATTGTGAAGGATTACATTGGTTTAGCTTGATGGTTTTTTTCCTGCATCCTCAAGCACACAATATCTCAGTGTTGAATTTAAAGGTCCCAAACATGCCAGAGACGGAAAGGAAAGTCGATAATCCCACAATAATAGGAAATATTGCTGATAGGTGGATGGTTAGATGGTTAGACTGCATGGTCTTGGAGGTCTTGCCCAACTCTGGTGATTTTATGATTCCATGTTATTAATAAACAACTTTTTTTTTTTTTTTTAAACACATAATCCCTGTAGAAATTTGGTACAAAACCATCAGAAAGTAAGGCCAAAAGGCAAGCAGTAAAAATTAAGTGAAGTGAGAACCAGAGCTTTCAGTCATTCTCAAACATGCATCTCTTGCTACAGCAGTCTTCTGCTGTACAAACAAGAAAGTCTCTCCTTGCTCTCCAAACATCCCTTTTAATCAGGGTCTAAGAAAGAAACTGCTTCAAAGCTAATCAGCAAATTAAACAGACATTGATATTTTCAAAGCAAATTCCAGCTGTCTGTAGTCAAAACATAAGCAACATAACCACAGTAAAAGGGCTGCCAGAGAAGGGAAACATTAGGAAATTTCAAAGTTGCACAAGTGTTTAACATTTACTTCACTGCGCACGATATTCATACTTTATAACAGAAACTGATGTATGACACAAAAGAAACCCATAATTTCTACACTCAGCTGCATTGCCACATGCAATCCCCCCATATCACATACACTAGCATAAATATTCATGGTTAGAAGGACCAAAGGGAAGCAATGTAAATAACCCTGTGCACAAGACTGAGTTTTCACACCGATCAGTCCAGCACCTGTTATAGTGCAAAATCTTAACCATTTGTCTCATTTAAAGTATTCAAGTTATTCTGAGTACTTACAACCACACCATTTATATAATTCGTTTTTAATGAAGCAGACACGGAATTGAAATAGCTCTGAAATATTGATGCTAAGAAGAATTTAGACGGCTCATTTTCTCTTTGGGTACTCAGAATATAGTCATCTCTTGAGGTAAATTAGTGTAGTACTTCAGCAAACAGTAGCTTCTACTACTGCTTTGTATCTCATCAGTACAATGTGATGAAACAACCACATTAGACCTATGAATGTATATATTTTTAAATCTATTTTGCAATTTAGGGTAGAAAACCACCTGGATTCAGATGTCTCCCTTCTCATTCAGACTGTGTGATTTAAATTAACTTTTACAGATCTGAGCATGCATGAAGGGGAGGCCTTAAGATTATCTTTCACCTTTAGCAGTAATGAGATTTTTTTTGGCTCTGTATACACACTTCAACTCCTAAAACTAGCAGAAGAGAACAGTTGGAATAAGATCAGAGACACCTTCAAGTCTTCCCAATGATATCATATACTAGAGTGTCTCTTGTCAAATAAATACAATACAAGAGCAGAAAGTATCAAACCCTGCTAAGCGGGGATACACAAGATGAACTGGTGTTTAAAAAAAAAATGCCTAAGATCTTTTGAAGCTGGTGGTGGTGAAAGAGACCCATGGATGCATTTGAGAAGTTTGCTGTGTCTGGAAAGCCCAGAACAACAAAACAAAAGGAAAATGATAAAAGCATACGCCTAGGAGAAAAGGGCAACTACATCCACACCTAAGAGCTATCAGGAGACAGAACTACAGAAAACAAAGCATGCCTTCTAGCTGGCAGTGCCTCTTCACTCACCTCATCAGCTTGTAAAGCCTGCTGGAAGCAGATCTGCAGAACTTGTGAGGAAAAACAAAATACATTATTTGCACGTTGCTACTACAGCTCTCAGGAGAACTTACCCATAACTACTTTACCAACGCAATTATCCATACGAGATCCTTCCCAGAAGCAGCACAAGCACCAGCTCATATTTACTAACTGTACTTCTGGCACTGTACACATACTTTTTTTCTTTTTTTTTTTTTCCCTTCTCTTCCTGACGCAGATAAACAATTTTAATTTGCATAGTCTTCAGGGCAGCCAGATGGAAAACCAGTATTGATTTCTCGTCTGAGCCTCTGCAAGCCAGCACTTCCATCTAGTAAGTTAAAAAGGCAGGCACCCCAACCCATGGTTAAGGACTGCCGTCTGTCGCACACAAGGCTTCCACAGCAAAGGAGGATAGTAGTCTGGAAATTTCTGATCTCTGCTTTACAGACTGAAACCATGCTATTAAATCAAGTGGTTCCCATCTTCTCTGGGAGGGGAGCTTCACATCTCTGTGCATTTCTTAGGGCTCACAGAGTGCAATTCAAACATGGGACCATCATCTCACGCCTCAGCAATGGCCTACCAGCAGAATGAAGGTACTGCTGGAGCTGGTCCATATCAGGGACACCGCTAGCAGGACAGAGGCCTTGGTACATGGAAGATACCTCTCTCTAACACAGATATCACGTCCAACTTAAGAAGTGTTACCTGATGAAGGATGAGGCTAAGTATTTTGTGTTTGAAGGTACTGCGAAAGAAGCTTGAGAACCTATTCTCTACATCCCTTGACTATCAGCAGAAATAGAAAGAGCCTTTGAAGAGCCTGCAGAGGCTATACTCATGAGAACACTAAGGAATGCTTCCCAGGTTGTTTGGGGTTTTTGTTTTTCTAAACATTAACGAAACTCACTGTAGCTTCCAACTGAGAAAATGAAGATAGAAACAAGGATAAGAAGCTAGAACAAAGCTAAATATAGGTATAGTTACCTGATGCTTTTGATAACTGGTGAGTCATTCGATTACTTGCACTGGAATTAAAGCATTTGAAAATTAAAGGGTGCACAATCTATCTATGAATGGAAGACTACCTCACATGCACATCCAGCCTTCACCTTACAGACCATAATGCTTCCCAAGATTACCCATACTTCATGTTACAAGATGAATTCATTTTGTTCTTTATACAAGTTCTTTAGCACAAGGAGTACCATCACAACATTAAGTTAGAGAGATGTGAAGCAATCATCATTCAGGACACTCCATAAACACTTTTTTCTGCTTCCCTTAACAGTGAAATTTAAAACCTGGCCGATGACTTAAATAGGTGAGTAATAGCATTAACTTGGCAAGGATCATAAGCAATCATTCAAGAAAAATGTGATCTAATACTTGTAATTTTAAACTATCTTGCAATCTGTCTTACAAAATAAAGAAAAAATTTTATTTGGATGAGTCAATATTTTCATTACGGGCTGCCTATCACAGCAAAAGCTCGAGTGAATGAGCATTGCAGAAGAACATGTTGTTATAGAAGTGCTATCAAGATGTAACTGAGAGAGTCACAAAGTAAGCGTGGTGTATATACATTTATTTGGACCTATCTATTCTTACTAATATAGCACACAAAGAAGAAAGAGACAATTCAAATATTAGAAGGCTGTACAGAGGACAAAATCCTACCAGAATACACCACAGGTAACAAAATTTCATCCAGAATTGATGCAAATATATGGAGCTTAACTATCAGAATAATTAAGTTTCAATGCCAAGCAATTCTGGGTAGAGATAACTTAAATCACACTGATGTGACTGAATAGTTTTTGGCTGAGGTCACATACCTAAGGCTTGCTGTCTGCCTAAACAGTCCACCACAGAGCACTTCTTATCACATACTGTTTGTGTGACACATGAGAAAATACTTTCACTCCTCTGAAAGCTTACAGCACCTAATCTAATTTAGAAATTGTGGCTGCAGCAGCATTAAGAGCCATTTCTTATTTTTAAACACTATTAAACAGATCTGTGTATATATATGCCTCTTCCGTGGAAATACTTTATAGATCAGAAAATTATTTTCAAGATGTTGGCATGTACAAATCAGGGAAGGCCGATTTAGGCAGTAGATTGTGAATTTATTTAGCACCAGCATTTATGCTTATTAAATCCATTAAGAACCCTGTTATTAAGGAGTTTATTAACTGCTGCGATAACAAGCTCTTTTAACTCAGGGATGATGGTGTAAAATAAAGTCAACTACCAAAGCCTTCAGTGAAAGAATGATTTTCTGTTCTTTGTATACCTCAGAATTCATATAAATCAGAGAGCCCTGCACTACTATCTTGGGAAAATAATTTATCAGAGATTCTTTTCATTCAGCGCTCTGCAAGCAACTCAAAAATTTCCACATAAACAAACTGAGATGAAGCAAACTATTTCAACAGGCCTGAGTGGAAATATTTTATTTTATCATGCAGCAGGTAATTCTGGATGACTCACCGTGATAACCACCATGACATCAGCACCCCCTAAGGAAGGATAAAGCCTATCTCAAAAAGGCTGTTCGGTGGAACAACACTGCTTTTGGCAAAATGGGCAACTGCCTCAGAAGTTCAGGCTCACAAGACACATAAAGGGAACTTTCTTCCATCGCGAGGGGCTCTTCTCAGGCCAGAGAGCAAGGAACCACAGCTCCCTGAATGGCTCAACGCCCTACACTGCTACAGGTCAACACTGACCAGGGCTAAGTGTAAAATCCACGGCAGACATTTAATGCTTGAGATTAGCCGTCAGTTGATTAACGTGACCTACTGGCCCCATTGTAACTTCATTCTTTTTTTTTACATCGTGTCCTTTATGCAACCAAATCCTTGTTCACTATTTTAAGTTGGTCTTCCTTTTAAAAATTTCACAGAGTTCAGAATTTGATTTTCTTTATGGCTCTTTCAGGGAAGTAATAAAATTATATACCTAGTAATCTAATAGTGTATGTCTGCAATTAGTGTAGCTGACAAGTTCAGCATCTCTGAAAATGTATCCACTAAGGAAACAGCAGGAACTTCTTGTTTGTTCATTTATTAGGAAAATGTTGTAGAAAATCAGTGCCTCTCCTGGAACAATAAATTTTACAACACTAAAACTGAGGAGGGGGAATAACAATAAAAAAGCAGTTGTAGTTCATCCTGAGTCATTTCCCCATATTGACACTGAGAAGCGGCTGGGTGTCTGTCCAACTACTGATTTTATTTTAGGTTTTATGAAGAGTTCAATTTATTGAAAACCAATCAAGAAGAGGCAACCCACACAGCTCAGAGGACTGGTGAAGGGTGAGACATGACTTTTTTTTCTACTTTTTATCTCCTTCCGTAACTAGGTCAGGGCTCTAACATAACCAGGTAGAAAAGGCTAAGAGCACAAAGTGATTCTCCTAGAACCGCCAGACACCTTAAGGTTTGAAGGCCATGTACAGCGCAGGCAAAACACTGCTAGAAAACAAAGGTTGTTTTTCTTTTTGCACTTGGTGATCTTTTACATCACAACTCTGAGAAAATAACAAGCACTGAATACAGGAACCCCAGCAAGAACCTAACCAAAGCCCAGAAATATCTTAAAGAAGTGAGAAATAATGGATTGATGTTATGCAGTATGAACAGACTTAGGCTGTACAGAGTTCCCTGATTATAACTTAACAGCACTTCTTGTAGTTTTAGAACTCTGATGATGTAACAGCTCTATAGCCATACTACGTCTTCCTACTATTTGCTGATCTTCCTCAGTATGCTCCGTCCCTGGAGGTGTTCAAGGCCAGGCTGGATGGTGCCCTGGGCAGCCCAGTCTAGTATTAGATATGGAGGTTGGCAGTCCTGCCTGCAGCAGGGGGTCTGGAGCTTGGTGATCCTTGAGGTCCCTTCCAACCCATGCCATTCTATGATTCTATGATCACAGTGAGCTTTACACTCTTTCCACTGTAAGTCTCAGGCCATCTTAGAGTTGACCCATATCACCGTAACATGCCTGGGTCTGAAATCCTCCAAGAGTAAATAGGCAGACAAACAAACAGAAAGCTGAACAAGATCATTGTAGCTGTAAAAGAAAGATTAATCTCATAACATTCTTCCCTTCTCTCTGCTTCTTGTAACCTTCCGTGTCTTTGTATGCTGGCCCACATACTTCCAGAAAGGTCAGCCAATTTTGCCTCATTCTTTACCTATGAGGTATGCCCAGTCAGGCTCTGATTCCTCAGTTCCTCTCTCATGAGCCCTCCATTGCCTTATTTCACTCCTTTCTGCAATACTAAGCACGCAGCAAAGCCTCAGCACAACTCAGTAAATCCTCCCTCTCAAATGCTCAACTTCTACATGTTGTCCAAGCTGGCCCTTCTCTAGTTTTCTCTCCCCATCACTCTCTGCAATGCTTTCTCCTGAGCATGCTCTGGCCCCCCTTCTTCCTTTCCATGACACCACCTACTCACGCTGCTCTCTGCTCACTCCCCTCCTCCCATGCCTGTTTCTCCTCTACCAACTGCTCCCCTTGCCCTGAGGCATCAACTGACCGCCATGCCCCAGACTCCCACTCACTCAAATGCCTTTATTCCAAGGCAGCTTTCAAACATGGCTCAGCAATCTCAACCTCAGAACAAAGATAAAAAAGGATACATCAAAAACTGCTAAGATGAACTGTAACATCTGCTTGCAAAAAGTGTATTGGGCTTGACTTGTTCACAGTCTTCCCTCAGCACTGATTTTTGTGGGTAATGGCAATGCAGTATGCTTACCTCTATACTACTAAAACATTTCATGGGATGCCACATGGGAAATTATCACTTCAGCTACAGATGATGCTTACAGAAGTAGGAGAAAGAGCAGCAGAAGTAATTCATAAACACAACCAAAAATATTGCTAGGCAGGACAGGTTGAGAAATTATTTTGAAAAAGAAAAGTCTCACATCAAGAGAATTACACTGCTTTGAGTCCTTTTCCATATTTTTTAAGAGGCCTTGCTATAAGTTACAAGAGTGCACTGGTGAGACTTTCTGATGGCACCAAGCTCCAAGAAATCAAGAAGGTGGAGGAGAACTGAAATGTCACACCAGAAGAATCAGGTGAATTTGTGAGTTATAGAAGCAGAATGGAAGCAATTGCCGCAGCATGAAGTGCAATGTCAGGCACTTACTTTCACAACAGTCATCAAAAACTCTGCTAAAAATGGTATTCACCAGCTGGAAACATGAAAGGAATAAAAAGCACGCACATGTCAGTCTCAGATGACTGTAAAGCTTCATTTACGATACCATCTGTGATGGAGGTCTTGGGCAAAGGCTATTCCAGGAGAAAAGTAATATAAGCCACCAACTTTTGTTAAGCTGGAGATACACTACCTTTTTCTTTTTTTCTCCCCTCCTTCTCAGAAACATAGTTAAAAGAACAGCAAGACATTTAAACCGGGAACAGCTGAAAATAGAAAACATCAGAATTTTTAAGCCAACTACTCCAATATCGCCCTGGAGATATTTCAGCAGAGCAGAATATGACAGCTTGCACCTTTTAGAGGTGCACTCTGAATGAATATCGTCAAAGAAAATGAGGTTTATCCACCAGCAGCTCCCCTTTTAACCATCAGAGATACAATCAATCAAAACACAGACTGAAGCAGACAACTGCCCATTCTGCGGAACAAGACTTTTTTCTGCTCATAGACATCCACCAGCCAGACTCGATCACACAAGTAATACATTACTGGCTATAGTGCAGGTAGCAGGTAAGATGAGTGCACACCAATAAAATGATGCCTCAATACTCTACTGCATAGAAGTACTCATGTTTTTTTGTATCACGTAGTACAGCGCCAGCACAGTGCAAGAAAAGCTTGTGCCAGTAGAGGGAGGCAGCTGCTCTCCAGGACACACATCCTCACACTCCCCAGTGCACAGTAGGAAGGCAACGGGTTTGTTTTTATGGAAGTGAACTCACCCCTCAGCCATTGTGTAAATGTGGCTTTAAATCAGGCTGTAATTAGATTTTGCCGTATTTAACAAAACCTCTCTTTCGTTGCTCCTCTCTTCCAATGTTAGACAGGAAATACATGCATTCGTGAAGGAAAAAAGGGAAAGAGTTTATGGCTCTTCCCTGAGTACATTCTGGCACACGTGAAAAACTCAGTAGAAAACATACAACAGTGAACTTAACAGGACACTCAGTCTTCACATTACGCACACACACACAAAGACCTCTCACAGTGGTCCACTCTTAAATGTTAAGCTTCCTTTTATCATTGTTCTCCTTCATCACATTAACCTCCTGAAAAAATACTAGCAGTCCAACACTTGGAGTCTAGCTTTTCTTCGTGAATTTAATTTACTTGGCAGAAAACATAAGTGCTAAAACTCAGGCACAATAAGACTGCCACGTATTCATTTTAGGATGGAACTTTTCTTCCCTTCTTATTTTAACTATTTTGGTCACAGTACTCTTGTTCTTAACCAGTTTTATTTCCATCAGTCTTTCTAGAGACTGATACCTCTAAAATTTAACTACTCTAAATTAAATCCACATTACTGCAATGCACGTTGCACAAGCTGATTTTATTTCATTGGTTGGAGTTCCTTATAGTCTCAATTGTGTATTTCCACTGCACTTTAAGTAAGTGCATAGCAAATGAAACAGAGTTTGCTCTGAATAATGAATGGTTTTGACAGTCATCTCCAAAGCTCGCAAAAGAGTTTATGGTGGTGGTGGCAGCAGTGGATACAATGGGGAACTGCTGCAAGGAAGCCAAGAGGACGTGCCCAAGGCCATGAAGCAAGTTAGCTGCTGATCTAAGAACAAAAAGTTTCTTCTCCTAATCTAGACTTCAGCTACCCAGGAATGCTCCTTTTCCAATTGAGTCAAAACCTTCTGATAACTATATGGTCTTACCAAGGTTTCAGATTCCTTAGAAGAAAAGGAAAGATACCAAATATTAGTCACTTACTTCTATGCACACAATCACTGCTTAGGATTTATTTACAGGAGTTGATCAATTTTAGGGCAGCTAGAAAAGCATGTTTCTAATACCTAATTCTCTACTTATCTTCTATTATGCTGCACATTTTAAGAAAGCTAAGGCTGGTTTAGAGAACTCAAATAACTTCATTCTAAAGACAAAAATTCTCCTCTTGCATCTTATTTTGAAAAACGCTGCGGGTAGAGCATCACAATAGTTTTCCTGTCTAAACAAAACGAGGCTTGGAGAAAGCACTTAAAATGATTGAGGGTATGGAGATAACATGACAAGAGTCTAAAAATAGAAGGGACAAGGCAAAAAGCTGTACTCAATTATTAAACATACATATTTGCATTTAAATCTGCATGACTGTGTTTTAAAGCAACCTACAAACTAACTGTGGAGATCTTTGAACAGGAAGTTGGTAAAACCAAGATTTTGGCACGATTCAAAACAGTAGATTTTCATACAGCAGTTACATTACTGAATGCAAATGATTACAGAACAGATTAAATTGATTGAAGTTTAATCTCAAAATGGAAAAGGAAAACTTTGGATCAAGGTAAATATTAGAAGTAGATTATCTTTCCACACCTGAAGGAGAACTCCTACATTTGTTTCTGAAATACCTGACAATAGCTCTTCCAGGAGGCAAGATTATAAAGTTTGCTTCAGTCTCCATCCAAACTTACAATTCAAACAAAGTCTACTCAATGCACAGTAATTCTTCTGAAGCTACAAATGAGCTAAGCAAAATACCACAAGTACTTAGGATACTAATCCTTGCTTTAATTCTACTTACATAAAACATTTCAAAATGAAACATGCCACATTAATGAAACTAAGTTTGCCATTACCAAAAGACTAGGCGGACACATTTTCACCTTCTCTGACCTGTAAAAACCAAAGAGCCTTTTTTTTTTTCCCCTGGAAGTCTGGAAATTGGCACAACAGGGCAATAATCCACAACTGCATGAAACACTATTAATATTACTGTCTACCAAGCCAACAGTACAGAAAAAAAAAAAACCTGGGGAGAAATCCAATAAGGCACCTAGCCAGTAGTACGGGGCCATAATAAGGAAAGGCAAGTTTCCATACTAACTCCTAAAGTGGAAGCATACAGTAGGATTAGCCTTATCTTATTTAAGTTTCTTAACAAGTCTGCATCCTCCAGACAGTGTTCTGTTTCCAGTAGGACTCAAAACTCCACTCTTTAAATGAAGCAGCAATAGCTTTGCTTGGCAGAGTTAGAAGCATGAGAACATCAACAGGCAGAATGGTTGAATCAGGTTTGACTTAAAGAAGAAAAATAAAATTTCAGGCTAGATAAAAATAAGACAAATATACTCAAAGCAGCTTAAAGACTACCATTTTTAGGTCACGCCTTGTACTTTTGCCAGCTTTTCAATTCATACGTAGGAAGGTAAGATTATAAAGTGACTTCCAACGTGGCATTTCAATTCAGATTATTCTCTACATAATAATTACTGTCTTTCTTCTCAACGCTTACATACTGCTTTGCTAGTCTGAGGATGTTCTTCGTATTTATCCATTTCTGAGAAGGTTTTTTAATCCCTTCGAAGTACGAAAGTCCTAAATAGAGCTAATCTCATGCTCCATGAACTTTAGTGCAAATGCTGCAAGCATTTCTGTTTTTCTTAACAACTTCATTTTAGTGTTTATATGGGAATACAGAGCTACTACTATAACCAAGCAAAGCAAATACGCTGCAGTAAATGTAAACTTTATTCAAAGTGTAGCTTTAAAAGCATTATGGCATATTTCAGCCCAGACTGCCAGTGACAGACCTTTCATGTCAACAAGAATTTTAGAACAGTCAGACCAGAACCCACAGGCAGTACGTTTTGTCCACAAAGTGTCAACCTGTTTGCTGAAGCCAACTGCATTTCAATTCCAGATGGAAACCATCTGAGTAGAAATGGTGTTGAATATTGGGAAAATCTAACCCCCCCCACCCCCCAAACAGAAAGGCAGGATGGCTCATCCTTCTAAAGGTTCACGTATTGCTCCCTATAGCTCTGCCTTTCAGAGAGTAGAGGTAGGCAGCCCGTCTGATGATTTGGTATTCTTTATCATGAGATAAAATACGCAGAAAGATGTCAAGGAGAACTTTATGACTGTACAAACACCAAAGACCCAACTTTGCCACTGAGATCAAATGAAGCTCATACTGAAACATGTTATTTATCTAATGGAAGCTTTTCAGAAAACAACTTCCAAAATTTTTTGGTAATACTTAATATCCAAAAATCTCTTTATTATGTCTACACAAGCAGATACTAGATGTAAACTGTCCTTATGTTTATCCAAAACATAATAGCCACGCTGTCTCAGCATGCTCATCCACACTACTACCAAAAAAGCACTGTCATAGCAAAAGATACATTTAACTCATCTTAAATATTCAGTATTTATACCAGAATTACTTTTTTTCCCCCCCAAAAAGGTAGATTTTTAAAAAATATAACTTCAAATTGTACTCAAATTCAGGACTGCAGATCTGATACATTCATCTTGATAAGTAAAATCATTAGAAATTATTTGTATTCATGTACTTCTATATCACATCTCAAATGGTAGCCTTTTCAAAGAAAAAAAACAATCAGCAACGTTACTGCTCATCTTAATTGCATTCATCATCATCTTCTTCATCTCAATAAAAAAGAAAAATTCAAACAGCTCCAACCTAAGACTCTCGTACAACTCACATCTCCATCTTCCTCTCTCCTAGCATGCACCGAGCAAGAAGGACCTTGAGCCTACCTGTCATCTATAGCTGCTCTAGGGAAGGTCTACATAACAACCACGTTTGAGTCCTCTGCAGCATCTTCTCATGCCATTTACTCATGATGAAATTGTTAGGTATATGGGAGACAAAAATGGTTAGAGATGAAAGAAACCTGGATCAAAGTTACTACAGAAACGTGATTAGAAATAAGGGGGAAAAGGATAGAAAGCAAGTATCTAGTTCTGATTTTCCTTCTGGCAATCAACACGACCACACGGAGCACCACCAAGGGACTCCATAGGTAATACAGACACGACCTGGAGAAAGCAGTATCAGAAGCCCTGTTGTAAGTGCTATTTTAGAAGAGAACTCCTGCCAGAAATAAAATGCTTAAGGAAGACTGAAACTCCATTATGGAGGAAAATAAGAGGCTGTTGATGTTTCTTTCTATAGTAAAGGGTTTCAATAGCCAAAGCAGACTTACTAGGGGCAGAGAGGAACAGGAAAGGAAATAAAGGCATAAAAGTTAGTTACTATGAAACTTCTCACTGTTTAACTTCTTTAGGAAAAAAATAATTCTATTGTAAGAACATTTTTAGACCGAGCAAAAAGCAACACTCATTTTGTCTCTTCTAGATGAAGTAAGTAAATACAAAAAAAAAAAAAAAAAGAAAGAGCAGTCAATGATCAAAGCTTTTTCTGTACAAAGTAGAAAATTATGTTAGTCCTTAGCACTCAGTTTGAATGGAGGGCTGTTTTGTGTTCTTGAGGAAAAAGATCTCACTAAAAGTCATGCCTAGCATGTACACAGAGCTGTACTTTAACTCAGGAAATGCAAAGAAAAAACCCTAAACAATTTGAAAAAAAATCATAAGCAGATTGCTATTTTGAAACTCCAATCTAGTATTAATGGCAGTAGAGAAAAAGCTATGAATAAAACCCAACACCATAATATCTCAGATACAGCAATGCCTGGATAAATCAAAGTCATCAGCTTGGGTTTGTGGTGCAGAAGTTTATAGTTGAACGCAGCTGGATCACAGTCAGCTTGCCAGCTCCCAGTACAGCACCTCCAAGCTGTATTGATTTCTGGAGAAGAAAAGGCCCCATAAATCTGCTCGAACAGCATTGCGTCATCCCTCTGGTTGGCTTCAAGAAGCAAATTAAATGTTTTCCATTAGTATGGTAAAGAAGCTATACAATTTTGTTTTTATTTCGAATACAGGCTCAAGTTACGGAACACTTGAGCTAACTCTGTGGCCAGGACTACATGTTTCGCGTTTGTAAAGCCAGCAATTCATGCTTATGGAAAACCAGATGTGTATACTGCACAGTTCCCAGGACCACGGATTATTTTGAAATATGTCGTCGTTGATTAAAAAGGAGAACCCGCTTCTCACTAAGCCATGGAATACACTGAAGGAAAAACAACATGCTCCTACAGGATTGCTGGAGAACAAAGAGGTGGGAACAAAAAAAAAAACAAGGAAAAACCAGCAGTGCTGTAGTGCAACAAACAGCAACAGCTCTGAGAAGCATAAGTAGAATATTACTTGAGGCAACAAGAACTCCTTAATCAATTATTCATATCATTGACACCAATTGTTACAGCTGCATCAATGAAAAAAATCTAGGGCAAATAGAAAACCTTCACAGCTAGAAAGTGCCCTTGATTTTCACCAGAACATTTGGCTGCCTCCTATCATATGTTTCTGGTTAGCAACACAGCCCTCCAACAAAGGGAAAAAAGAGGCAGAAAGATGCAGAACAAACTGATTTCCTAGAAGTGGTAACAGCGTTCAAGGCTGCATTTCAATCCATGCATAGTGTAACACCAAAAGCTTAGGGCACCTTGCATTTCTGTACGTGAATCACCACCACCACCCCATTTAAGGGCATCAGTGCACACTAAAGATTATGCAAATACCTCCTAGGAAGTCCTTATGCTCTCACTGCGTACAACAGCACTTCTTATATAACGTTCAAAAGAAATACTGCATTTTTTTCATGGTTATCACAGCTTGTATTGTTTCATGCAGTCCTAATAAAGGGAAACATTAAAGAGATAAGTATTTCATGATTTTCACTCTCCCATTTGAAATCACTGTACAGTTGTCAGTTTTTGTGCTCTGCCAAGGTTTCAATACAGTATCCTCAGTTGTTCAAGATGACCTTGCTGGCAGACAGAAGAAACTCAGTGAAACTGAATTTAATGATGTGAGAAGCAGAGAGAAAGGGAATGGCATACGGAGGGGGCTCTGTGGGCCTCCCTTGCTTGGTGGTCTTACTGCCAAGCACATATAGCAGATCTCAGGAGGGAAGGTTATGGGGTGAAATGCTGACTGTACAGATGGGAAAACTCTAACTGATTTTGATTTTACTCCACTAATGTTAGGACAATGAACTTTGGTCTAGTTCAGTGCCCTGCTTTCAGAGAAAGATCAATGAAGGACTAACAAGAAAAATCTGCTATTCTTCTTGGACAAATTAAGGAATATTTATTTACAGAACCTTCAATCTTGAAAGTTAACACCTTGCAAAAGCTATTTTAAAATCACAGAAGTTGGAAGAACTTTAGAAGGACCTAAGTTTAATCTTAAACTGTAGAAAATACTGTTTCCATTACTACTTTTTTCCCCAAAACCAACCATCTACACAAAGTTCAATTAATCTTGTTGGTATAAGGAACAGAGGGCATACATCACCACCACATTCAAAATCCTGTCCTTCTAATAAAATCATAGTATAATCAAAATCCCAAAGTAGTATTGACAAGTTTAACGAAGTTCTCGGGGTCATATTTTGTCTTCCTCCACCAGTGTTTGCCCCTTATATGCATGAACGATTTCTGGACGATCAAATGAAGATAACTTTAGCGCTGGTAAACAGAAATTCAGCATACACAAACCTCACTCTCCTCCTGTTGCTGCAGACATCCAAAAGTGCTTCCATAACTTGGGGCCACTCTAAGTTCCAAATGCAGAAATTAAAAGGGAACTTATTTCTAAAAATACAGCACACTGTTGAGCTCTCAAAGTGAGCTTCCTTGTCAACATAGAACCACAGACACATCTTCCTACCAATATTATAAGGAATTACTTCTGGCTCTGACCTACAATCCAGTATGTTGTTGTTTTTGCAATCCACATATGAATGAAAACGCTCAGAGAATCATTGGGCGGGGGGAAGAGGATGGAAATTCTTATCTTGAAAATCGTATCAGCCACTTCAGTTTGGTAGAAAAATGATCTCTTTACCTTGATGTAAAACTTCTGAGCTCCTGCTATGTCTGCTTGACTTGTTTGAAGGTCTTCACCTGTAGTAAAGGTCTCCAGAGGGAGGCTGGTCTCTTCTCCCCGGAACTCCCAGAACTCCTTGCAGCACTGCCTGGAGACAGAGCAACAGGGAAGGCATTTAGCTTCGTGCTCATGTGTTATGCCATGTGTCATCAAAGTCAGTTTGCAGGGCCTGAAAAGAGGTGACTAGTGATACTGGATGAGCATTCAGTCAGCAGTAGTTGTCCTGTATCATTTATGAGTCCCAAGAGCAGAGTTTTGAAGCTCTACAATTTAACAGGCAACCTACAGTTATAAATCCTTGGTTTCTCAAGCCATCATTTTTCTGCACTGAAACTGCTCAGCGACATGCTTCAGGAATGCTTCACAGCAACAGGCACAAGCAGAGAGACATCTTCAAGGCACTCTCTGAGTGCTGTGTTACAGCAAGCAAAGAATCCAGCCCAGTTCCCATCTTACCTCCTTGAGCAGGGCCTCCTCCCAGCTGATAGAACAGCCCTTATTAAATATATGCTCCACAGCACTCTATTTCACTCAGAAAAAAAAAAAAAGAATGACAAAACCCTCCAACTCTACCATTAGAAGGTAAGGGTTACAAAAAGACTGGCTTCTTCAAATGAACATCTACTATAAGCTGTTTCTTACATGCAAAATAGCCATTTACAGAGATATGATCTAAATCTCTCTTTAAGTTGATGTATTTTTTCTCAACGTGTCACTTGAGGTGAGATCAGCTCTAACCATAACGTAGTAAAAGAGAAGTCCTAAAGCATCTGAGTTTTCTGGGGCTTGGTTGTACTTCACAGTTATGTGCTCAGGGACTCCTGCTGGCACAAGACCTTCTTTTAATCAAGCATTTCAGAGCAACTTCAAATGGTATTAATTTTCCAATCATTGTTACTGATTCAAGAAACAGGCTACAGATACGGTGAAACACAGAATTCCCTCCCTAAAAATCCCAAAACTATTGAAGCAGAAGTTGAAGGAAACAGTTGCCTAACACAGTCAATACACAGAAGAAGCAGCAATACTTGCCAGGTATCAAAGGTTTCCAAAGGCCAACCTTTAGAGAAATCGGCCTGAGTCTGGGTTTCAATGTTCTTAAACCTAAGATGAGAAGCTCATTTGCTTGCAGATACATCTGCATTGGGCGGGTGGATAGGACCAACAACAGCTTGCCTTGAATATCTGCTACCACTGAAACAGCGATACAACAGAACCAAGCAGAAACAGAGGAGATTCAGGGACAGACAGATGGACACCTTCTTTTAAGTGCTTTCAAATATGCGCATGTAGTGAATCTCTTCCAGCCACCTTCTTGACCAACAGCTCAAGCAAGCTCCTATACACATACTTTTGCCTCCAAGCTGAGTGACAATTATTAGACTTATCAATTGGTCTTGGCAGGACGTAAGACACCTCAGAAATTCCTAGAAATCACTGCTTAAAATAAAACAGTGACAAAATTCTAAAGGAAAAAGCTCTGCCTTGTTTTGAAAACATTCAGCTTCACAGATGAATTCCCCCATTTCTGCTCTGCTGAAATCAGAGCTCCTTGCTTTCTGCTTCTCTGGGAAGAATAAGTCACTGTGTTACAAGTCTGCAAGAAACACGGGTTTTAGCTCCCAAATGTACATCTAGTGCTAGCAATGCTACAGCCTCCTACAGGAAATACACATCTGAGCTTAACACATTCATTTTTAAAGAAGAAAGCATGGTATGAGTGCACACATGCATAAACAAATACATAAAGTATCTGCACAGTTATCAGTCAGCAGCTCCTGAGATACTCAGAATTTCACTTAGGAATATTTTTATGCATATTTATGTGTTTTATATATATAGACTACATCTCAAGTTTCAGCCTTTAGCCAACAAGCTGGAGCCTTTTATGACACATGCTGTTTCCTGCTTCACTGTCCAATATAAACAAGTCTTTGGAGTTCTTTTCGAAAAGACTTTTTGTCCTCATGTGCTATGCTCCTCTCTTCTTTCATTCTCCTGCTAAGCATGTGAAATCAAAGTTGCAGTACTTAGAAAAATACACGTCTGAAGGAAGAGAAGCCAAACCTAAATCAGAAGGATTCATAAATGAATGAATGGACTTCTTATTTTAACAATCCCAAAGGCACCCACTTAAACCTTCAAACCTCACTTGAGTTTACCCTGAGGTTTCTATAATCCAAAATAAAGTCCTTAAAAATGTAGGTTTTCTTGACAAAGAAATAAGCTGATCTGGGAACTGAGCAGCAGGTGATTAAACATTTGATAACTCGACTCTTTGATTAGGTGTTACCTTAATCACTGTCACTGGGGAGAAACTGAAGTCAGGAAATCAAAACTAGATGGCTGGAAGGATCTTGCTACTCACATGAATAGGATTCACTTCATATGCCGGAAGAGATACGAGTTGCTTTCTGCACCCAAACAGAACACAGATCCTTGAGAGAATAACGTTACTTAACAATGTAGACAAGGTAAAGGAAACCTCATCTGTACACGTAGCTAGAAAGAAGGAAATATTTGCCAGTGGGCATTATGCCAGAAAGATTTAGCCTGTTTAAAACATACCCTAAATCTTCACAGGCAGGAGAGCTGAGTCACTGTTCTTTGTATCTCTGGAGGTTTAGGGAAAAAAGCTCAGTTCAGACATCATTTTGGAGTTGTAGCCAATTCAGAGAACATAATTTTCAGAAGCATTAGTTAGTGGAGTTTAGTTAGGAAATGGCCGTATCCACTCATTCTGGCAGTTTCTACAAATGTGTTTGGTTGTTTTTTTTAATGAAAACACAATAAAACAAAATTAATTCACTCACCTATTTGGCATTAAACTACTGAGAAGATGGAGGAGTCAAACTAAAGAAACCCCAAACAATCAGAAGTCTTCTTTCCCACAAGTGATGTTAACACATTCTTATTTCACGTACTATAGTATTACTTTAACCTAACTATGCTGAATACACACAGAACTGTCTTGAACATAGAAGCTTTTACTTCTGAGTTGAGGACCTTGACTTTTATATTTTCTAACATTATACACAGCTGGAAACAATTTACTTCATTGACACCCACGAACACTGAGTTTCATCCCAAAGAAAGACACCTGCAAGAAGCTAAGAGCCTTATTCTCCACAGGAAGTCTGATGAAAATATTCCTATTGCTCTGGAGCAAGAGTTGCGTGAACCAGAAGGCAGCAACTTCTTCACAAGCCTAAAGAGCTTCACTATCAATACACTGGGAGCTGCAAGCACTTCATCACAAGGCTTCAGATGAGTGCAGCTATACAGCCACAGCATACTGCCAGGGAAAGTTACAGTATACCTACAGAAGCAGAAGGTACATTAATCTCCCAGATGTTAATTACAATGTCAGAAAGCTTAAGTGAGAAGCAGATTACCAAGTCCAGCACACTAATTTTTTGTTTGATGGTCTGTATTTGTTTGGGTTTTTTTTATCATACATACACACAGAAGAGGCAAAAAACAGAGTTTAGTTTAAACCATGTTAATTTCCTACCCACGTTCTCAGATATCCTCTTTCCTAGTCTCCAAGAGGGCTTCATTTAGGACTTGGAGTTCCAGAATAAGCATTCTGTGTCCATGGAAATGCATCAGGTGCAGACAAGCTGACATTTTATGACATGCACCATTTATCAAGAAAGGAATCAGAACAGAGTCCTTAACACAATCATAAGACTGCTTATAAAATTACAGATTCTGACCTTCCAGACTTCCTCTCTGGAATTCCTTTAAAGTTAACTTCTTATAAAGTAAAAGGAAAAATACACATTTATTCTAAGAACCTTTTAATGAAAGTCTAGCATTTTCCTGGAATGAATCACAAACAGTCGTGAAAATCTAATAGAAGAGAAAAGCATACAGAAAAACAGGTTTGCTGACTGACGTATTGCCCAGCTCCACAGGGTGGGGGTTTTTCCCCCACCTGGAATTAAAAAAAAAACGAATGAAAATGAGTACAGACATTATAAAAGAAGTAATTAGGGTTCTTAATTATCAGTGGGCAGCCCAGTAAAACAGAGCCCCTCCAAATGTGTAAAAATGTGGTATCCTTTGTGGAAGAAATTGCTTTGGATGGCAGTGGAAGAAGATGGCAGAGAACATTACTCACAGGGAGGATACAACACTGGAGCCAAGCATCCATGCAGAGGACCGGGCTGCAGGGCTCTCTTCAATTTGAATATTCACCTCTAGTCAAGAGGCTCATAAGAAGAAAGTGCTTGTATTTGTGAATGCACCTGGGTTTGGTGATGATAGGTGAGCTGGAAGCACAAAGGAAGGGTGTGAAGTAGTAAGGAAACATAAGGATATATACTAAGTGCCCTTTTAATATGTGTTTATTTTTATACATAAAATTAAATGAGGAACAAGTATAATGACAGTTCAAGTGACAACGGAAGATAGGCTTAAGTAGTGGACATGTATACCAAACACCAGAAAATTCATTCAGAACAACTGATTTCTTACTTCCTCCTTTTGAAAGGAAACAAAAACATCACACTGCCTCATAAACATTACTGAGAACCACAAAATACAAAAAATAGAATTTGAAATTAAGGCAAAAGAAGACTCTCTTTAGAGTTTCTACTGATTTCTCCATAGTTTTAGTTATAGTCTTCTAAAAAGGGTAAGACAGATGCAACAAAGTGATTAAAAGTGACTCATTCAGAGATCCTAACATGCATGCCAATTTGATTCCTGATTCAAGAGGTCTTGCAAATGGCCTGAGACTGGGACACAGCCGCCACAATTTCTGTTTTTAAGAAACAGTGTACCCTCTGAGTCTGTTGAGGGCTCTGGGGACACACATCATCTTAAAGAGTTAGGTCCAAAATACAGAAGTTTCTGAATTACAGTTTGTGTATAACATCCGAAATAAACCTAATTTTGAATGGTTTTAAATTTTATGCAAGTAGAAGAATGGGAAGGGTGAGCTATATTTCACTGATATTGCTGGATACTTAGCAGTGCATGGCATACATTTCTTAGCGAAGCATTTTTTCCTCCTTTTCTTTTTTAGGCTTGCAATTTAGCTTAATTCATTTTTGATAGTCCCTGTGAAAGCAAAACCACTGTACAGCTCATGAGATGCAAGCAAAGTAATTGGTTTGACTTCAAGACAAACATTAGAGGCAGCCATATGCCATCACCATCTTTGCCTGTTACTTGGGAGAAATCTTAAGACAAGACATTCACGAAAATATACATGAGAGTAATTACATGCAGCGGAAGAGGGAATCAGGTACATTACACTACTCTGTCTGCATTCTCACAAGAAACTTTTCAGAAATTTGTAGCACTTAACAAGTAACGCTGGAACTCTACTAAGCAAAGAGAAGCATACAACAAAAACCATGATCTAAGCGTGAGAAAGATTTTTAGACCATACACCGTAACACTTCTTTCAAGCTTTCAGTAGTGTCACCACTCTGATGTTAAAGCAAATACTCTGGAATGCACCTTCAACAGATTTGGACTCATGACAATGCTTGTTGCAAACCCAACCATACTTGGGGTAGCAGGACTTTTAAGCAAATCCAGAACAAATCAGCTCTTCCCCACTTTGCTATACCCACATAAGATAAGCTGTGCATTGAGGGAAAAACAAACAAACAAACCCCAAACAGTTATGTATTTCAGAAGAAATAAGAAAACTGGTGAGGGAGGTGGTCATCAATTCATTTTTTCATTAAGCATGACTGAAACTTAGATAGATGTTATAGCCAATAAAGGCAAATTTTCTTCTGGCCTGGCAGACTCTACCATTCATACATCTAACACTCACGCTTCCAGTTAAAGAATTTTCATCAGCAAGCTATTAAAACCCAAGAGAAGCAAGAATACAGTTTGATACATATGCCCTTGAGGACAGCAACTTACTTAACCTGCATTATGCCAAAACTACCTATCTCCCTTGCAGTACATCACAACCCAGTAAAGCCCAGATAAGCTTTAAGCCTGGTTAATCAACTATAGTTTTTCTTGGTTGGATGTTTTGCAGTTGGAGAAGATATAGGCAGATGAATTCCGGTTTGGACATCATGCAAGCTAACTATACTAGAATACATGAAACAGCTACACTGACCATGATAGAAAACACTAACCCTACAGTTGGGCTTCAAAAAAATTCACACTCCACCTTGTCAGGAACAAGGACATGCAAAGTTTTGACTTCGGGTCAGGCTACAGGGCCAAGCAATCCCTGTACCACACCCGGCAACTTGTTTTCTTGGGACATCTTACCAAAAGCCTTTCTCAGTGGGCCTCAGGAGCAGAGGTCAGCCCCAGCCTGTGGGCCCCATCCTTAGGAAAATCTAGTAGATGCTCACGCAGGCAGGACTTAAGAACAAGTTGCCAGCTCTGCAGTCAAACTTCTTCAGAGGTATTTAATAGCAATCTTTTCATGATACACATCAGAGTTTTCAAAAGCAGAGTAGGAAAACAACTTGATATATGGATACAATTCTAGCTTAGAAATGAGACATTAGAGTCATTGCTGTTCCTACAAGTAAAAAAAATTATGTAAGATCTCACGATTGCTTTCTTTACAATTAGCTATCAAAATCTGGTTGCTGGTTAAAAGGTATTTTAATTAAAATACAAGATGTTGCTACCCAAAAATTTAGTGCAGTAGTACAGTACTTCCACACGGGAGAGGAAATGGATCCAAGCAACTGCTCTGCTCTAAGCAACGGGAAGTTGGCAAATACGGGCCAGGGGCAAGCAGCCAAACCAACCACTAACGCTTAGAGCGGTATAAATCAACATTCTGAATCAGGCTTTACACTTCCTTTCTAAGGTCTTAAGCTCTAACTGCTTCTTTTATAACGATTTATCAGCCTTCCATCAGATCACTACAGAAAGACATGCAGGAGGCAATAATAGCACGATACTTCCACTTGACCTTGGCTTTGGGCCACTTTTTTGTCAAGTGTCAAATCAAGAATGAGGCTTAAGAGGCTTCTATTGTCACACAATTTGGTAACTCATTAGCGTAAGCTTCTGACGCATTTTATACCTTATAAATGAAAGTATCGACCATTATTTTCCTCCACTGTCCCGTCATACCACCAGATGCAGTGTGAAAAAGCCACAGATGGCCAATAGGGCTTTCCTATGGGGTGCCACATGCATCGTTTCCCACTGACAACTCTTAACAACATTTAACAGCACTGGGGTTATGGATGAATGAAAGAGCATGCAATATTTTTTACAAGTGTTTAAAATAGAACTGAATTCATCAATCACTAAGAAATAGAAGCACTACAGATGCAATAGTTCACAAGACCTCTGCTCAGAGACTGCACAGCAGAGGACACAAAGGAGGAATAAGAATGTATGGGAAGATGCTGTGCACCAGCCCATAAGGTGAGGTCTCTCTTGCTATGAAGAGAAAGGGCAACTGAGAGCCCATGCTACACTGTCACTCATTGGGCAATTACCCAGTTACTCCTTTTTAAATAATAAAGATGGACTATGAAGGTGCACTCCACTGACAGCTGCACTGGTTAACCTTATTTCAAATGATTATATGGCTGAGAAAATAATGCTGGTCATTTGGGATATAAAAAAGATCTCCAAAAATACACACAACATTTTTGTACAGTAAAGTATTTATTTTTTGACAGAGACAACAACTCCTAACAATGGGAACAGTTGGAGATTGATGACTTTAAGATGACAATACATTTTTTGATGATTCCACCAGACTAACAAAATGTCCGTATGGCATTCTCCCTGTAAAGCACTGGATTTAAACATTCTGAATTACAAACTCAAATATATAAGCTACTAAGAAGGAGTTTGCATAGAATACAGAATTAGCATCAAAAGCACTAAAGACAAAAAGAACAGCCCTTTAAAAAAAACAAAAAAAAAAACCCCAACAACAACAACAAAACATCATCTAAGTAGGGTTCTACTTTGATCATTTACTGCAATGTTACCATATCTACTGCTACATTTCCATGTTGCAAAAATGATGCATTTAAAAATCCAGTTATGTTTGTGTGCCGGGAATAAAAGGGGATAAGTTTTCAGATGTGTGCCTCCTTAGATCTTACAGAAGGGTTTTGCATGTAATTCAAGACAGAGCTTGCCACTAAATAGGGAGTGATTATTTTTTCTTTTAAAGCTTCTAAAATAGTAGTATACCAAAAGTAATCAGTCGGTCACTAACTATGAAAGTTACAGTCAAATATACAACATATGAGCAGAATTTGATAAATACTTAAAATACATTTGAGATTTTTCTCTCCTGTGTTTCCAGTTTTAACCACCTTGAAGTTTGCTCATTCTACATCAAAAAAACTCTACGCAAAATTAACATTTTAACCCAACAAGTTTCAAGCAATATTCAACACATGAAGAACTGGTGGGAACAAACTTTCCTTGTACTGATGCTACTTCAGCACTTAAGCTACACAGCAATTTATTTGGGATGTTATAATTTAGTCCTGTGTGGGTGTCAACCGACTTGCTTCAAAGTTTGCTTCACATCTACAGCAGTTATTCAAGACGAGACAATTCTATTAGTCATATGGGCTGTCTATTGAGTCAAAGGCTTTTGCACACCTCATTTTGGGAAGTATAGACTCACAACTCCATGCATTTGAAGATTTGAAAATGCTCCGAAAGTGACAGATATGCATCTTGTCTTCTGCCTGCACAAAACCAAGTGTTATGGGACACAAACGTATCCTTGACAGCTCCTGTGGAAGCAGATGGACAGACTCCCTGACCTCCTCCCACATCCACACCATGTTGGGAAAAAATGAAAAATGAAAAGGAGAACAGGACAGCGCAACAAGAGCTTTGCGCACCAACTTTCTAAATTAAAATGGCATTTCCTCTCTCAAAATTGTACTCCTTGATACCACGCCACGTATAGACACACTGGTGGTCTCCAGCCCCACCATCTTTACTGATGGGTGCCAAAACAGTCCAAGAATGGAGGAAATCCATCTAACATCAGCTCTGGAGCAGAAGGGAGAAACATACATCTGGTGAGCTTTCACAGTGATAATCAAAAATGCATCACAGGGAGGTGAACATTTTAGAACAGTGATGGATATGAAAGGCTCCCCGCTGGTCTTTTTGGGCAGCAGTTCCTCCCCCACCATTGCTTCTCAAGGCAGGAAGCTTCCTAGCCACAGAGGATGATTTTTGTTGAACAGAGCCTTAACTTATTAATAAGAATGAAATCTCTTGACCTAGATTTTCTCCTAGCTTAAATAAATAAATAAAATCTGTGTACACAAACACACACACACACACACACACACACAGCCTTCCCCTACAAACACCAACATATTATACTCATCTTACAGCAAAACAATTCAAAACAGATATTTCACAATGGAAACAAAAAAGGCTTTTCTCTCTCTCTCTCTCTCTCTCTCTCTCTCACACACACAGCCTTAACTCAGCTTTGCATACAAACATGAATACAGACGATATGATATTTGATTAAAATAGAAACTTGAACCCCAGGTTGAATGTATTTACTCTTCAAAAGCATTTTACAACTTGATTTCTTCTTGCCTGCTGTGATAATTGATGAAAACTACACAGGGATTAAAATGAGCACAGGTGCGTGTCTCTGTGGTTCAAAGAGATCTGATCTCAAATGAGAATAATAAAAACAGAAAAGCTCCCCTATTTTTAATAATGGGTTTAACGTGCCTAACCAAATAAGCCTAGATTCAGAGTAAGATTTTACAGTCCAGACTTTATATTACCAACATTCAAAACTCATTTCGTAGTGTATCAGAAAGTTTGGTGAGCAATATCTGATTGAAGTATTAACAGCCCTCAGTATTGTGAGAGACTGAAGCCGGGGGGGGGACACTGAACAAAAAAACCCTCTACAAGCAATAAAGAGCACTAAAACACAAACCAGCAGGTAGAACAGCAGATACTTGGCGCTAAATCAACGTTGTTTTTAAATTTGAGAAGTGAAAGGAAAGCCGGGGAGCTTAGAATATTTTACCGCCAATATTAAAGGTCCGCACAAAACCCATGATTATTTTCCCTGCCAAATTGATACCGCTACAGCTGGATCACGACTTCCTCATAACCGTGAGGTCAGGAATTGTTTTAACAAGAAATACGTGATACGGCTAAGTCTTTGTGCCAGATAATCAGACCTAATGCAGAAAAATGTGAATTCCCCCAATTTTCTGTACCAGCCTCCTTCAGCAAAGCTAACTAGCATGTCGCTAATCCCAAATTCACTGCACTACTTTGTTAAACAGATTTAAAAGCCAAATACACACAAATCGCCCAGGATAAAGCATTGATTCTGTGTTCAAGGCTTATCACTGAGCTTCTGTGAGAACTGAAAGAAAAAAAAAAAAACAGTATTCACTTGTGTGGAAAACAAATTAATTTGTCTTCAGTGCATGCCAATGAACAACTCGTCACTCATGTAGGTATTTTTATACAACTACTTTCTTGAATAAGCTGGCTCCGACACAGCTCGTGCAATAACGTACATTCACTCTTCTATTTGAAGCAGAATCCAGTGTATTTTTAGGCCTTTTAATAATAACTGTAGGAGATTACACACCGATGGATCAGAGACTCTCTTCCCTCCTCCAAGCAGGGGCAGCTCACGGCTGTGAGACACGGGAGCTAATTAGCACTGCTTCCAAACCAGCTCCATTTTAACTCAAGCATCTCTTTCAATGGTGAGAAGGAGAAGAACAGTGGCCATGGTTTTGAGAAGGACATCAGTGAAGCTGTCAACATCCAAACTCTCCCAAGCAACCTTTTAACTATACTCAAGTCTATACATTATCCAGTTACAATGGATATGTATTACTGAAGTGCCCACCACTGTGTTTTTAATCATAGGTATTATTATTTTCATAAAGGAACCACATATGTTTACCAGGGAATTGAAATGCAACAAGAAACAGACCAATCAAGCATTTATTGAAAAAAAGAGATTTCAGATAGTTAGAAATAACCTAAATCCAAAATTACTATCATTTAGTTTAAATTAAAACATATGAATGTTCATAGCACATACCTAGTTATTAGTCACTGAGGAGTGTGTGCGTGTGTATGTGTGTTGGGGGGGGGAAAGGAGGCATAAGGCTTAAAATAGCTCATCAATACAATAAACATCAAACTACTATTTAAACTTCACACGGTCCCATTCAAGTTTACGGAGTTTATTTGTTTTTCAGAGGAAGTATACTTAAAAGTGTGTTCTTTCACACGCAGGCAGCTGAACTGGAGTAAGACTAAACCAAATCTGCAGAGGAAACCCAGGATTAGGGCTGAAACTCTGCTCTAATCCTCCTGTCCATAGAGGGAGCGATCAGCAGCCAGCATGTGGTACGGGCTCTGCACCTGCAATACCCAGGCAGGATTCAAAATGCTTACAAAAAGATCAAGCTTCATCTGACAAGTTTCCTTTTGGCTTAAGAAGCGCAGTATCTGCCTTCCTCAAAAACAAACCAAAACCACATGCTTCAAGCCTTGTCAGCAATTTTGCTAGAAGGATACCTGCACGGGACAGACGTATGCTCAACCCCACAACGTCTGGGAATGGTCCTGATGGTGAGAAAACAAGGCTTGATAAATCAGAAACACTGCGGTTGGGTACCCACGAAACAACTCGAGTTGGCACTGTCACATCACATCAGTACGTCATCTTTACATTATTCTTCTGCAAATTCCTTAGTTAATTGATGCAGTCTTCGCAGTTGTTAAACCACTTCACAAACAATGGAACAACAGAATTCCCGTAACAATAAAATAATGTTGAAATAGAGTATTATTTATGGGATGTTGCAAAATGCCTAGCAAAAGAGGAGGAAAGAAAAAGGCTTATCTTTAAATACCACCTCCTACTGCCACATGCAATCATTTCTGGTATTTTTATACCACAATAAGAAGTGAAGGTACAGGAAATAGCCAGCCAGGTTTTGGACTTCAGAAATTACTGCTGTCCCCAAATGGGGGCTTTTCTGCCACACCTGTACTGAATGAACACAGACTGCCTATTTTACAGAACTGGCACGGGGGTCACTGTCATGAAGTGCGTTGGGTGAATGATAAACCCTTCGGTGATTGGGTTGGCATTGGGTGAAATAAACCCTGTGACTACTGCTTGAATATAGACTGGAATTTAAAAAATAATAATTTTAAAAAACCAAACCACAGAAAACAAAATACTTTGCAGCACAGCTTTTAGAAGCCACCGTTTTCTATTGGGACAAAATAGTACTTCAGTCCTATGCCATCCTGCCATGAAGGTTTCAATAGCGAAGCAGCAAAAGGTCTTTTGGTAACTTTTGGTATTGCTTCTTAAAACGTACAGTAAAATTTCACTTTGCAAGACTTATCCATACACTGGGTTCAACTGCAGCCAACACTGACAACAAAACCACAATTTGGCACCAGGAACTGGAAAAATTTGCCAGTTATTTTTTCACCCTTCTTTTCAAATGCACAATGCAAGCTGATTGTCATTTGGACTGCTTTAATACCTCTTCGTATTTTACCAGCATGCATGTTTCTTGCCTAGAGAGTCAACTGCAGTCCACAAGCAGGTATCACAAGTTGAGGAATTACTTTCTTATCTGTGAATATATGCCATGTGTATGCTTAGTACAAAGCTACAACAGCATTTGTATGTCCAAGTTACTAAGTACATAAACAACTTAATGGTGTTCATTACTATTTTAAAGCAGACATCAGCTGCCATATTTGAGCAATGAACAAGGTAAGTTAACAAGTCTCTAAACCAGGCCCTCACTGCATGGGTGCTAAACAACTGGAGAAATACAACAGCACATCAGCTTCCAAACTGAAGACTCATACTAAATTAAGATACGATTTTCTGTTTTGTCATAACTGCAAAAACTCTTTAAGGAATAACTAGAAGTCCTTAACAGCGCAGGTACAAACTGCATCTGCAACTGTTTCCCTACTTATAAAGCCACGTTTTCAGCTCAGCTGGAGGAAAGGCTCAGACTTATTTGTATCTGCTAATTTTTCCAATATTATAGCATGTTGTTGCTGACAACCAGGTATTAATACTAATGCTTATCTGAAAGTTCATAATTACATACCTTATCCTTTTTAAACAGTTTACTGTGTTAAACGCTTAACAGTTTTATTCTGACTAAAAATCCTGCCAAAAACGCCATGAGCATCTTCAGTGCAATTCTGTCTTTTCTTTGAAAAGCAAAACAAACTCATTACATTCCATAAGGAGAATAAAGTCTCTAAAAGAAGACTAAATTCTTCTCAAAGGCAGGATTGCATTAAAAAAAGATTTTATTCTTGGCTCAAATATGAACATTTGGGAGTCACCGCTTTCAAGCAAGCACTCACCCACTTAAAGGCTGAAGCATTTATTTTGAAAAGCAGTGTGAAATTTCAGGGGAAAAAAAAACCCACTATTTTGCACTTCCCTGCTTTTGGTAATTCTCCAGATATGACAAAAAATAATCCCAAAATAGCCTCTTCCCCATATAACCATTTTCTCATAGACATTGCCAAGTTATCTTACACCACCAATGAGAATTTCTACAAGATGTAACGACTTCCAGACAAAGCAACACCGAGTACAGAAATCAAGTGAAAATTAAAAGCATTTGAGGTATTTTTGAAGACACCTGACAGAAGGGCCTGGGGAATTCATCTCACCGGATGTCCAGCATGTACTGCCTTGCCACCAGCCTGCTCAGTACCATCAGAAGCCATCAGGGGAGCAAGGCCATAGCAGAGGGCCATGTGCCGTATCCTCAATGCCCAGGGCAGATGAGTTTGAGCCAGCCCCATCACAAAGGGATACATCCCTACTGCAGCTAACAGCCCTCAGAAGAGCAACACTTCATTGTTGGATGCAGACCAGGTACTGTAACTGCTTTCCCAGATCCAGCCCACATCAGCTGCAGAAAGGAAAAGTTCATCTAGGAAACTGGATCAAGTCCCTACAGGGATTTTGAATGAAGGGTATTACTTGTGTGCGTACACATATGGACAACATTGTTTTATGGCAGAAATACCAAGGGACAGAAAGGAGGATTTAGTCTTTTTTCTCCAGGATGACACAAGCCTACCTGGAGACATCCACGCACGTAATGTTTATTAGGACTTTGAGCAACATGATTTAGAGAGAGATGTCCCTGTCTATAGCAGGGGGTTTGGAATGAGATGATCTTATGGGTCCCTTCCAACCCAAACCATTCTATGATTCTGTGGATACTGATGTGTGCTGCTGGTTCCAGTGGCAGAAGTGAGAGTCATTAGAGTTTTCTGGTCAACTCCTTTCCCCTGCCTCATGCATGCACATATTTGTGGAAATGCTGTTTCGGCCATTCTCCTTGTCTTTTATGCGAAGGCATTACTACTTTCTCTTATATGCAAAGCAAAATCTTGACTGAAAGAGCTCTGTAAGCTGCATTTACTGCAGTAATGGAAAATTAGGCCCAAGAAGCTGAACATTTTGTGACTACATTAATTTCATACATGTCAGTCTCCAACTAAAACTACAGCATCAAGCAACAGCTCACCTTTCTTTCTTTTTATTTAAATATGTACACCCAGGAAAGTACACAGGAGTAAATTAAGGCATTTTACTATATAGGTCAAGTCCTGACCTGTAGATCTACATACATTAGCATAAAGGTAGAATTACTACAGACATCAAAAATGAAACATTAATAACTAGTTTACATACTCATCCTAGAGATTGCTAGAAGAAAAAAAATTGTCTAAGCCAAAAAAAATACAACTGAAAAGTAATAACTGAAAACAGAGACAGTGTATAATTGGAATCTTTTACAAGAAGACTTCCTTGTGAGAAATTTGTTGTATTTTATAAGAAGAACACACTAAATCAGGCATCTTCATTTTACGTCACCTTGCATTTCATATGTATTTAGGTTGAAGACTAACTACATAACTCAAGATAATTCAAATCTGTTCTGAAACATGCTTTTAATTACCTGAAAAAAAAGCTGTACCGAGTTTTCCATGCAGAACGCATCCTTTTTTTCAGGAAGAACACATCTGTCTTCTTCCCAAGTCAGAACAGAACTAGTTAAAACAAAAATTATCACGCAACGGAAAACAATTAGATATTTATGTTCTGTAATTTCTCAACAGGGGAAAGAAGTTCTACAATTCAAGCTGCCAAAGGCTGCGAAGCTGTGATCAAAGACATTATAATGTCAAAAAGAAAAGAGACAGACGCTGGACAGCAACCCAAGGGCACATTCCCTGCTTTCTCAGGAGCTTTCAGAGGTACAAAGCCCAGCAGCCAGAAGGAACCCAGCCATACTCCAGCACTATAATTGCCTCCTCCATGTACTTACCAACCCACACCTGGAGAACACTCACTGCAAGTCCCAGTGAATTTTGTAGGGTTGTGACCACAGAGTTTCTTACGTTCTCGTTTATACTTTTATTCTTTCTCATGACAGAAAAACAGATCACTGATAACAATTTTAAGAGCTGTTTGACACAATAAGAAAGATAAACAGAACTAAAGTGAAGAATGTCATCTCACTATCAGAGACCACAACCTTCACAAGTATGTAAAAGCCCTGACATTTCAGAAAAGCCCCAGCCAAGCAAGAACTGAGCAACTACACACAACTCTACAAAACAATTTCACATAAAGGAAAGAGATGTTATATACAGGTGACTGTTCCACTAAAGAACAAGATACATTCTCCACCCCAAATTAAGTGTTCTGTATACTGCCTAATATAAGAAGGGTGTTATGAAAATGGTGATGAACACACTGTTACAACTCCAAAATTGTCATGTAAAAAGGTCTATTTACAACAAAGGATAAAACTATTTTAGTATTTCCTCCTCCTTTTTATTACTATGGTACCAAGTTGTATTTAATTGAAGGAAGACTTCACCGGGCACCGTTCAGTCTGGTTCAACACTGAAAACAGTGGGCTTTATTTTCAAATAGTAGGCAGCTTTCACAATTTGCACCAAGCTGAATGAAGCATTCCATAAAAGCAAGTCACACTGATTAAGGAACAGGTTTTGTTTCTCATTAGAAATTCAACTTTAAATTAGTAGAAGTTTGAAGCATGGGGAAGAGGTAGCAGAAAGTCTGGAAGCTTACAGCAGCTAGCGTTGCATTAGACAGGATCCCTATCACTACTGCCATAACACTAGTGTTCCTCACTTAAGAACGTTCTTCTACAATTACTGTGTTTGCTTAATACCTCTGAAATAGAATGGTGTATTTATACACTTCAGTCATGTGAATAGCAATAGAAAACACCAGACAGACAAGTCAAAACAGACAGAATTCATGTCAACATGTAGTTTGTCTCCCTGCCTCCCTGTCTCACCTGGACAGCAGCTCCTCACGTTCAGAGCACAGCAGTGGGCACCACATAGCTGTCTCACAGCTCTGCAATGCCACTGCAGAATTACACTGTGGTATCTGGCTGCAAAGTAAGCTGACTGCCATTAGCAGCACTTCGCTAGTCAGGATCACAATGATAGAGGATGCAATGAAATGTACACTGGAGCTGGAGCACACGCATCTGATTTCACACACGGGCTGGGCACCTTATACCAAGCCCTTTCAATAACAGTGATACAACTGAGTTGATTCCAACATTCAGAAAAGCATCATTTGACACCTTCATAGCAGTTTACAGATAATGAAAGCTCAGAGAAAAAACCTCTTATTAAACCCAGGGTTGATGGGGGACAGGCCTTCTCCTGGTGCATCTGGCCTCTTGCATTTTCGGCAAAGCCCTGATACTGCTGTTTAGCCAGCTAAGCAGGAGTTAATTCAGCTTCTATGTCCCCAGAGCCTCTAATTCTCTAGTCTAGTCTTTAGGAAGAGCACTTTGAAATAGATCAAATACGAGATGAGCATTCTCTGCATACACCTCTTCACAAGTGGCATGGATACTACTCCAAAATGCCCCAGGGCTTCACAGTTCCCTTACCGGGCACCAGAAAGATGAGCAGGGGTACCTGCAGGGCCAGGACATGAAAATAAGCCTAGGAAGCAGCACCTGCCCTCACCATCATGCTACAGACAAGCCAACTGTGAACTGCCTGAGATTCAAGGAGATGCTAGGTAAGGTATGCCTCATGCACCACCACACTCCACATTCTCCATACACTCACAAAGGTGCCCCCTAGGTCAGTATTATCTCACTGTTTCAGTCCAGTGTCTGACTTCCTACTTTACAGAAAATAAACCATTACCTCCTCGCCTCAAGTGAGACCTCCTTAATTTTTCATTCACGTTCAGCACTTACTCACACTACTTCCCTTTATCTTGGATCCCTTCAGATCCCTGTAACAAGACAGGTGGTTGAGAAGAGTAAGCCACTGGCAGAATTTTGCATTTTTATTACATTTAGGGGAAGGCATGCCGCAATAACCTTGTTCCATCTCATCAGCATTCCTGTTCCTTAGCATATTTTCTGAATAAAGCCTATGCAGGCAAATTAGCACGGTGATATTTCACATAGTTCTTGGTCTTTATGGTTCATTCTCTCACTTGCTAATGCTTCCTGTCAGTTGCCAGGCTCCTAGATCAGTAAAGGGTAATTTGCACATCTGCCTACTGTAGCAGCTGTCTTTTGAAAATTAGGATGGATGGCTTCACAACCTCAGCCACAGCATCACAACAGCCTGAAGATGTCAAGCCAAGAGGATTTTAGGATAAATTGGGTTCCAAACATCCAAAAGAGCATTTCTTTTCTTTTCTTTTTTTTTTTTAATCTTGTGGAGCTTTGAAATATCACTTTTGAAGTCATCATCCCTCAGCCACCCTCCCCCCCCCCAGCTACTGACAGACTAAAGAAGCTCCAATAAAGGCCCACAGCAAATTTTCACCTCAAGTCCTCCTAATTTTATCATTGCTGAGTGGAAGATACATGCCTATTTGTGTGCATTTCTGCAATTGAACTTATTCATTCATTTTAAGACAAAAAATAGATTATTGTACGCAATCTGTTACTACTCAGATAGCAAAACACTGTTATGTCTGGTAGCAGGCTTGCTTTTTTTGGCTTTAGGAGGGCTTTTTTTCCCCCCCTTCTTCCTGTGAGAGGAAAGATCTTCCCAAAGGATTTAAGTGATTTCATAAAACAAATGTAAAAACAAAGACACTTTTGTCTAAAGACTGCAAGTTTTGTTTTAAGGGGAAGGGACAGAGAGGGAAGGAAGAGAGAAATGACACTGATCATCTTCCAATTAAACAGAAAAAAAAGACCTCATTCCAAAAATAGAAACTTTTTGATAGCATGAGCTTTCTATAATAAGAAGGTTATAAAAAAAGAAATCAAATTCATATTTGTTTCTAAATATACACATCTTGCTTAACACAATCACCGGTGAATACCTCAAACCATTATAGTGAAGATCAGAGGAAAACATTTTATCTCCAAATTCAACCACTTATACAGTGCATTCCTATTTGCTCTGCTTCATTAGAGTCAGTTTCTTTCCCTTACAGTCTACCAAACAGGAAGAAAGGAGGAAAAAAAAAAAAGAGGCTGAAATGTGTGGTTTTAAGTGTACAAAGATTTGTGGGATTCACTTCAGCTACAACTGCTGAAGCTTAACCTAATATGCATCATTTCATTTGCTCAATTAGGACTCAATACTATAGTGGGAACAATGCCCTGAACTCACACAACAAACATGACAAGACCAGGACAACAGTAACAATAAATAAAGGAAGAACTAATGAAAGCATCAGAGAAGCCTTCAGCAAAGCTTGTGTTGTGGTCTCACAAGAAAAATCTAAGTGAGCAGACCTTCACATCTACAGATGTTCCCCACGCATTTACACAAACACACTGCAGAAATGTCATGTGTTACAGAACTGGGACTCCAGCTTCTCACTAGTAGATATTAGTTAAAAATAACACGTGCCCAAATTCAGTGAGAGCATTCCATAAATTCCCATTCACACTGCCTACCACTTAAATTGATTCGGTATTGTCACCCACTGCAGTTGTCGCTCAACACACAGAAGTAACTCACTGGAAGAGTTCAGCAGCGATGGACTTCAGCAATATCACAGTTCAGAAAGGCAAAACAACATAGATAACAGGAAACTTGCGATTAAATTGAACATAGAAGTGAAACCCATCACATTTTAACTATTCATATCTACATGACTGACTTAGAAATGCTGGTATTAAACTTGACTTTTTTCTAAACAGTCTCACAGATGTATATGCATACACAAAAAGTGGCAAGGTGCTCTTATTTGAGAGAGGAAAACAGGTCCAAACTACTGAGGGTGGACAGGAGAAATAACAGTGGCAAATGTATAATGCTTTTGTGATCCATGGATGCATGTGCATATATATACATATGCATTTAGAAAACGCATGTTATCATCTCAAGGACTGCTCGCCCAACTATTATTTAAACAATTCTACAGCACAGTTTAAGCTGCACATACATACATGCACCAGCACACGCAAAAGAAACAGTTTCACTTCCAATGGCCCACTGACCTCCCTGGATAGCACACACTGATTAAGCTGTCAAATAGAAAAGGACAACAACATACAAAGGTCATTCTGAATCCAAAGGTCTGAGTCCATTCATGAATTTGGGTAGTTATTTAAGACAGACTTGCCTAAAGCTGTGTAGAGGTACTTGAGGAAGAACAACGCTGCTACCAATGGCCCTTTCACAAGGAAAGGATGTTTCTTCAGCTCCTGTTTGCACAAGGAAAAGAAAAAGATAAACAGCAGGTGGAAATCTGAAGGAAAGGTGACAGCAAGCACTGGAAGGCTGCGGAACAACCTTTCTTTCCCCTTTCTTCCTCCCGCAATTCTTCTTTCCTTTGCTTTGTTTGTGAACTACACAAAATGCCATTTAATCGGCAGATGCTCACGCCTAAAAGGTTCTCCTGCAGTTTGCTGCAAGGTTCTGCTTTGTTCCTTCCCCACTGTACACTCTCTTCATTCAGACAAGTTCTTCTCAATAGTGCAACCCCAACCAGCTAATAGCTATCCCACAGTTACATCACAGTGATGAATAAAACATGAGCTCTCCAGTTTAATTCGAACACGCATTAATACGCATACTGAGTTCAAGTGTATCACAAGCAATTCTGTCATTTCCCTTTCCACTGGTTTGCTCATTCACAGTCTTTCCCTAACTCTCGTTCTGTCAATCACAACTCCCTTGTATTCTTCCACTTGTGCATGCTTCATGTTTTACCTCCATCTCTTTAAACCACTCCTCTCTTGCTCCGATCCATTTCTCTGCTTCCCAGTCTGACCATGCTTGCCATGAACACAGTAGTAACAGCAAGGAAGTTCCTTTCCACTTGTTTGAGCTGCAGACGATACTGGATGTGGCTGTCATCTTCCCTGACCAATAAAGTCTTCAAACATTTCCTCCCATTTCTTAATGCAGACTTTTCCAAGACCTCAAATTTGTAACAGGAAATTATTGGAGCAATTCTGTTTTAAAGAACTCAACAAAGCACCAGGAGATGTGTGCTCAGCTCTCTGATTTGCTGGAGGCCATTCAAGTTTAGGTTGAATCTCTCCTTTATAAACCTGAAATAACAACTTATCCACCTCATCCATTAGCATTTGGAACTTGAAAGCTGTCAAACAAAAGATGCTACACGAACATGAAGCATAGCCCTGGTCTCATCTTTTTTAATGATATACTCATCATTCGTATAAAAGAGCAAGAGGAGCAAGTGAAAAGAAAGAAAAAAAAAAATCACAATAAGTGAATAGCATAATACATGCTAAAAGCTACCAAGACAATAAATTCAATTTTCCCTGGGATTGTTGAATTATTCTTTTGATGGCTCAACACAATCTTTTCACGTTTATTTCCTATGGGGGATGCCAACACACTGAGCTCATTACACAGCTCCACTTAAGAAGAAGGCAGAAAAAAAAGGGAAAAAAGCACATGTATTTAAAGCAAACATTAAAAATCTGAACAATTAAATTTTAAGTCAACTCCAGTGGAAAGGAGTGTGCAGCTGGATTATTTCTAAGGAAGCTAGACACCTGCCTTATAATTCAAAACAAACAGACATAAAACAGTATCAAGACACTGATCTTGCTTTGATGTACAAACATTCTCAAAGCATCTTACTTTTTTTAAATGATTCTTCTAAAGATGCACCCGCACCAATGACATACATTCTTCCTCCTTTTTAAGGAGTCCTCTTGAAGCTTCCAGAAGCCAGATTGTGTCTACAAAGCTCAGTTACAGGAAAGCTTACAAACGGGAAGGCTCCGATACTCCAAAGGAGATCAAAGTCAGCACGGTGGGGCCTTCAAATCACATACGCCATCATTAAGCTTCTGCTCATACCAGACAAGCCTTCAGCTGAAGGGAAACCCCAAACTAAGTGTCTGAGCTGCCATGCTTCAGGGTGTCCTGGGTGATGGGGCCTCCTTGGCCGTTGTGTGGCTCAGCACAGAGGATGGATGTAAGCACCCACTCAACAGTGGTGGTTGAGGGCCTTACTTACGTGTTCATCAGCCATCCTGACCTCCAGCCTGCTTTTCCATTTTCTGTCCCATGCATATTAATTTGTGGTTATCTTTAATATTTTATGATTTATACTTGATTCCATTATACACTAAAAAAACAAAAAGCAGCAGCTACTAATGGCATTGACGGGAATTTTACTTGCTAAAAATTCCCTCCACCATCACGTGACTGGACAACACTTACTCTCATCTCCAAAAAATTACAAACAAAAACAAACAAACAACAAAAAACCAGCCTATCTGCTCATGATGCTTCCTTCATGGAAGCATTTTCTATTTCTGTTGATTTGCACCAAGGATCGAAGCACCAAACTTAAGGTAGCTTGAGATGCCTGTGCAGGTTCCTCAGCGGTCACACACAAACTTAAACACAAACTGTGACTTAATAGACAAGCAGGTGGGAGAGTATCCAAAATCTGATAGCTGGGAAACTCATTTTGATTTTCAACGTACGTGTTTTCTAACATTCATTCAACAAGTCATCCAGTCATCCTCCTGTACGACAAGCTCTTAATCAACAATTACAGATGAACTTCAGTTTATGACCTTTCCTCTTCTCTAAGAATCTGCCCCAGGGAATTTCTTAGCAGCTGCTACCCTCCTGTCTGCCCTAACTAAGAGATAAAAGCCAACATAGCTTCAGTTTTAGTCTCCACCTAAATCCAGACTGTTTGTGCCCATCATCTCTGTAGCCTGGATGACCCTCTAAATGTTCTAGAATTTTATCTTCTCTGTACACAAGTAGCAAGAATCGTGTACAATATTTGACATGAAATCTCCCCAGTGCCTTGTATAATAATTCTCTCACTGAAGAGATCTCGGTGACCACCACATCTGCTTTTGTTTTGTGTCCAGCATCAGTCATCCCTGTTTGACTACAGCATGCAGGCCTTTCCCTGCAGATCTGTTTTAAGGGATGACCTCCCAGCTGACAGCAGATGTGCTGCTAATAATCACTCAGCAGATAATCTCACTTTCAGAGCTATTTAACTTCCTCTCATTCCTACTGCTTCAGTCATCGTGGACATTCAAGTCTTCCTGTGCAACAGTCCAACCTTCCTCAATGCTGACTGTGCTCCCTGACTTCGCCTCATCAGCAATCACCCTTTGAACAGATTAATCTCCGCTGGTATGAAGGAAAGAAGACCAGCTCCCCAGCAATACCTACCCCAAGCAGCAACTCTATCCACACAGCCAGAGTCAATTTCTTTTTTGGTGTCTCCTTAAGCTATCTCACCATTTTTTAGCCAATCCTCGTATTTCCAATTCAGTTATTTTCAGTGTAGCACCGCTGAACTGAAGTCTTCTACTCCTTTTGTCTGTAACATTCAGTACTTATCCAGTAATAATACATCTTTAGTCTTCCATGACCTAATTGTGGCGAATCCATGATGCATTTTATCCTGTTTTCCACTTATCTTTGTGTATTTAATTACTTTTTCCATTCCAAATTTCTTCTAAATCCCTGAATATTATTAAGACCAGAGCAAGAAGTGTGAATAGATTTCATTCTTCTCTCCTTAGAAAATAAACACAAGTGTAATTATTTTGCTTTACTGCTATCACAGCCACTACACCCAATTCGACAGACAACAAACAATTCTTTTCTTTTACCTGGCTCCAACATTCTGTGCCAACCCTTTCAGAGTCCTACAGCAGAGGCTCTTGGGTTCCTTTCCTTAACAGCATTAAAACTTGAAACAAGCATAAGACTTGTTTTTATTTGTTTGTCACGCTGTCTTTCTCCCATATTCTCATTTCTATGGGAAAGTGGTCATAACTGGCTGATTTTGGAGTTGTTAAAGTCACATATCCTTCAACTACAGCCTGGTCCTCATAGTATCAAACCCAACTTGTCTTCCTCCCACCTCTTTTTCTTTCTTTTTTTTTTTTTAAACAAAACAAAACAAAAAACCCTTTGTTCGTGTTAAATTTCTTCACAATCTAGCATTTAGAAATACATGTTATTCTTGCAGTTTCAGCCCACTGACAGTCAATCTCCTCCTTCCCTTCAGTTCTTAAAGGTTTTCTGATAACTTGTGGTATTTTTCCCAAGATGCTTACTCTTGCAGCAAGGTTCGCAGTCCCCTTGGAAAACATTTCCTCCTGCTTAAAATGCAGATTCTGAGCAGATGCTGTACCTTTCATTTAAGGCAATCCAATGCATTTTTCCCCCTCCAAATCTGTAGACCTGTAGGTCTTCAGCTTAGTGTACTTCACAAACTAGTTCCTTTAACTTCTCAGAACCTGTCCTTCTGAAATAAAAGCACTTTGCAGCTGGCACATTTATCCCTCATTTTAATTCACAATGATTAACTTGTGGCTAATCAACACATGCGCCTTGTGGAACAGAGCTGTTATCTAGTGATGGAAAACAAGATCCAGTGTTAGCCACGGAGAGACCAGAAACATTCCAGAACCAGAGTTCAAAGATATGACATCCAGCTCTGGGCAGTGTGTTCTGCCTTAGTTCACTGCCCATTCCACCACAGTTAACAGGCAAAAGGTATCCCAGGATGATTAGATTGGATATCAATCAGTACACTGAAATATGTGACCACTTTTAGAAGCATGCTTCCAAAAGGAAAACTTTTGTGCACTACGCTTTTTCATGTTAGCACCATATCTCAAATAGGTTCTGTACCTCTGAGCTACCAAAACATGACTTTAGAGCTATGTTTCATAACTTCACACACTTTTGCCTCATTAAATGAAAGTCACTCCTCCTAGTTTTGGAGTATAATGTAAACTTTAAGTAGAAAACAACATCACGCCCACTGTAAAACCACACCTGTACAGAGCCCCTTCAGGAACAACCTGAAGTGCCACCAGTCCCAAGATCCAGGGAGAGAGGGCTCAGATGGCCATGTGCTGCAGCAGGACATAGCCAGACCCACTCCAACAAACTGACAGCAGATGGGCTCTATATGTGCCTGGAAAACACCATTCCCTTCTTAGCTTTGACTCACGACATGATTTCTCTCATTATCTGCAGAGATGTCCTGGCACAAGGGCAGCTCAGAGCTATCAGCTCCATCAAGGCAATAAATCACCCAAAAAGCACATTCCTGGTATACCTGCACCTACACTACAGAGCTGTGAGGAGAGCACAGGCACCTGCTTATTACCTCCTGCCCACAGATTCAATACTGCATCATGAAGTATCAAATGTCATAGTTAATTATGGACCTCTATAAAATGGGATGCTTGTCAGAGCCAGCATACAGCTCTAACGGTACCAAAGCACACCAAGGCAAACAAAAGCCACCATCCCCACAGAGACTACCAGTGATCCTTCATCTCTCTCTCAGCCCCCATCACCAGAAACGGTCTCACCAACTCATACTGAAGCTTTGTTAATTCAAAGCCAGTTGTGTGCTGGGGCGGTATGGATTACACTGACCTTTTCAGAGGTCCCAACTTTTTTGAATAAGTAGGACACGACGTGAGGCACAAGGCACACTGCACGCCCACGGCGTGCCATGCACCAAGAACCAGCAGGCTCTATGGGCAGAACCAACAACAAGCCGCCCTACGAAGCACGGCTCTCAGGGTACATAAATATGGATGTGAAATGAAAGCACTCGCTCTAACCCAGCACCATATTTAATCAAGAGACACGCTGCACAGAGGATTGAAGCCGAAGTGCAAAGTGACCTCCGCAAAGCCACTCAGCACATCAGTAGCAGGTTTGAAAAAGAGCACTTACAGCCATGTGATAACAGCTCTACACTGAAGATAAAAAGTCCACGCTACAGATAAAAGTCACCTTCCTGCTTAAAAACACAATAGCGTTGTCATTTGAAGCACAAAGGCTGTTCCACCCCTAAGTATCTCAACACAATAACTGTAGATTTTAAACACAAGCACGGATCAGCATGCAAATCACCCTAACTCAGGCCTGAGTGAATTAACACTGATGGCACGGGAGACGTTGGTGTGACCACGCCAGGTCTTCGAAAGTTTTAACCTCCTCTATTGTATACGGTGCTATACACCCTGGACCATAGGAAACAGCTCCGCTTCTTGCCCTAGCTGAGAGAAGCATCGCTGGAGGAGTACGGGCCGTGCAAGCCAGTTACCTCCGGACAAGCCTCCTCCCCGGCCCTAAGTTCCCCGCGGCTCAGCTCAGCTCAGCGCCGGTAGCCGCCGGCCGCCCCGCTCGGGCAGCGCGGTGACAGAGGCGCAGCAACACCATGTGCTCGGCCCCATCCCCACGCAGGGGAGTCCAGGGAAGGAAGTTCACGCTCCTCACCGACCTGGGAAAATAACTCGGGAGCAGCTAACCGGCCAGTCCTCCCAGCTGCTTTCTCCTGGGCCATATGTTATCCCCTGATATTAGCGAGGAATTTCAAACCGCTTCGCCCGCTCCGCCGCAGACCCGCTCTGCCGCCGGATCCCGAGGGAGCGGGCACGGAACCGGCTCCGCTTCCCCGCGGCACCCACCCGCCGGGTCCGCCCGCCCCCTACCCCACCGGGCAGGGCAGGGCGGCTCCCACCGCATCGCAGCGCCCGGTGGGATGAGCCCCCCGCTCGCTCCCCGCCCGCCCTCCGCCGCGGGGGGTCCGCAGCAAGAGGGGGAGCGGCTGAGGGGCGGCGGCGCGGCGCTCAGCCCAGGGCCCCACCGCGCCCGTCGAACCCAGAGCCGCGGCCCGGCCCTGCGCCGCGCCCTGCCGCCCTTACCGTCTTCGCCGGCGCGGCTCGGAGCCTCCCGCTGAGGAGCGAGGCGAAGCCGTAAGGAAGAGCGGGGAGCCGGGGCCGAGAAAGCCGCCGCCGCCGCCAGCGGGAGGAGGAGGGGGCGGAGGATCGGCTGCGAAGGGGAGGAGACGGGGGGCGGTCGAGCCGAGGGGCCGGCGGCCGCGCGGCCGGCGCTTCCTCCCGACACGCCGCCGAGTGGGGCCGGGCCGAGCGCGGGGGCCGGGGCGCGGGGCCCTCCCAACGCCGCCGAGCCCGGATCTGTGTGGGCTCACCCCTCGCCGTGTTCGCGCCGCACGGAGCGGCCCCGCCGCCACCGCCGCCTTTGTTCGGCCGAGGCGCGGCCGGGGGTGGGGGTGGCGAGCCGGGCGCTGAGCCCTGAGCCCCGCCCGGGGCTGCTCCTTCGGCCGTGGACGGCACGGCATTACCGATGTTAATTTGGGTCTGCGATGAAAGCCCCGCTCACCTGTGCCAAGCGCCGCTCGGCATCCAGCGTTGAAGTCAGCCCACGCGCAGCGCCTCGGCTGCCTGTTTATGCCTGGGGAGCTGACTGGCGGCTGCTCTGTTAAATTAACTTGTGGGGTTTTTCCCTTCTCTCTCTCTCTCACTCTCTTTTTTTAATTGCAGAGGGTAATAGAAACTGTGAAGACTGTTTTCTTAGCATTCTTTTCTTGGCAGTTACCAAAAACTACAAATCTGTTTTCAGATACACCTTTAGTCCGTTGTGTGTGTGTGTGTGTCCATGAGTTTTCTTTCAAACATTGACTCTCGGACAATGACCAGAGAAGGGATTATCCTGCTCTGTTCTGCACTGCTGTGGCCTCACTTCGAGCACAGGATGCAGGTTTGGGCTGCAGAGAGAAGGACAAGGAAAGCATCCAGAGGAGGACTGCAAAGATGGGGAAGAATCTGAAGGGCAGGATGCGTGAGGAGCGGCTGAGGTCCCTGTGTTCGCTCAGCGCAGAGCAGAGGAGCTGAGGGGAGGCCTGATGGCGGCTGCAGCTCCTCACAGGGAGCGGAGGGGCGGCGCTGAGCTCTGCTCCGTGTGACAGCGACGGGGCCCGAGGGAACGGCACGGAGCTGTGTCAGGGGAGGGGCAGGTTGGATATCAGAAAAGGTTCTTCACCAGGGCTATGGTCCTGGCCCCAAGCTGCTGGAGCTCAAGGTGCGTTTGGACAACACTCTCAGCCATAGGATCTGAATTTTAGGTGATTTTGTGTGAAGGCAGGATTTGGAATCAACGATCCTTGGGGACCCTTCCAAGTTGGGATGTTCCATGGTTCTATGATTTGCCCATTGATGCACATGTCCAGTTGCTTACTGAACTCTAAGCACCTCTCCGTTGCTTGTTCTGTAACACCACTCCAACATTTCTCCTCCTAATTTCAGCTCATCAGTTTGAGTTCTCAGGACAATACAGGCTGTCCGTTCACACCAGATAAAATAGTTGAAAGGGAAGGATCTTCCTGTGTCCACTTCTCACTTAGAAGGGGCTTAGAAACTCTTGTATGAGGTCTTCTCCGAAGGGCACGTATACTTCAGTCATCTGGACAGAAGTGGTTCAACCTACAGGACCATCTACAAAGTGACCTTTCAGTGAACTGGTGACAAACCAGAACTAGACTATACCAAGTTGTTGGGACCAGGGGGGCTTTTTGGCAGCCTTCCATAAAATCTAATTTCCCCAGGGTTCATTAATAGCCCCATAGAGCCCCAGCAGTTCCACAGTTTCACCTGGAAGTTCTTGATGAGCGCAGAGACCCAGAGCACAGTGGCCTCTGCTTCAGCTCAGTGCAAGTATCAGGACAGCACAAGGTTTTTGGTTCCAAGCTGTTCAGGTTGTTAAGCACCAACCAGCCACTTTGATATGCCATTCCTGGTCAAAGCAGAGGCCTACCAGTGTTTTAATTCCAGGACAACACACAAACATTTGTCAAACAGCACTTCTGTTGTGTGCACCCTTCTTGATGAAACAAAAGCTACAGAGCTCTTTCTTACAGTACTGACTGGTAACGTTTTTACACCCGTTCATCACATGATGGATAGCTTTATTAAATTATGCCACACTGCAGCTGCTGCCTCTGGGAAGAAGTATGGAATAATACAATTAATATCTCACCCTTTAATTTTAATATAGCTATTAAAATATTCATTCTCACCATCAAGATTGGTGACAGCCTCTGTCTCAGACAGATGTCCATCCCATAAAAACACTGCCTGAAGTTCCCCACCTGCAAGGCAAGCCGTAGACCCAAGTTAATCACGAGCACCCAGGGACTTCATCACGGTCCAAGTCATTGTAATGAAACTAGCACTCTGAACCCAGGACGACATTTGAGGGCACCATAAATGATTACCCTTGCACACAGAGGTTTGTATTTCAGAGTGCCATAGTATCTATGTACAAGTGGTATCCGAGGCAAAGACTAATTCTATGAACATGCATGTACCTGATTAAGCTCATTTAATTCCATTAGAAGTAAAATAAAGTTAGGAACCTCTGGAGGTGGACAGAAAATTATCCAGTTCCAGACTTATTTCTTCACACATACCTAAGAACAGATGATTACAAAATGAATTTACCTTGTTGGTCCATTAAAATGCTTCACCATCTACAAAAGGTTTTGAGAGACGGGGCTTTAAAAATTCAGCTACTGATCATAACTGTCTTCCTAGGCCCAAATTCTTGTAAGACCAAGAATAAAGCGTTTGTCAGTCTGATCAGCAGGTTTACTTGGAAACAGCTGACACTGCTTAAAATAAAATTATGTTAATTAACACAGGTTCTCAAGGTCATGTTTTAACAGCGCAACCCACAGTGCAGACAAGCTCTGTCCACCCAAACAATGGGTTGCTTTTATTCATGTTCCTTTAACCTGCTATCAACAGCAAGTCTGCATCTCACTGCTGCTTCTGAACCTTCAGCCTGCTTGTGTTCAAAGGGAATTTTGGATGCACTTTGGCTTACTTGTGCCGTTTGCAAAGCAGCGAGCAGAGGGAGGAAGCAGTCACCTGCTGTAAGGACAGCCAGGGTTAAATGAGCTCATTTCCCTCTGGTTAGCTCTCTGGGCCTGACTGCAGGGTGCTTGGGTTTTGGATCTGGTCTGCTTGTGTAAACACGAGCATAATGATCAAAATACACTTCAACATGAAGACTGCTGCCTGGATTACTGCCGCAATTAGCCCCGGCAGTTTAAGTACTGCACAGTGCAGCTCTCCTCTCTGCCCCCTGTGCCTGTAGCATGCATTCACTCTATATCCCTCCAGACCACAAACAAGGAGGGGTGATCTGAAATCAGCAGCTACCTGCAGCAGCTGCACCAACATGTTCTTTTAGTGTACTTGTCCTGGGTTAAATCCACGAGTGAAGCTCATGTATGTGCTGTCTGATCCCAGCCTGGTCCACCTCCTCTGTCCATAGAGTTCACTCAGCTACACCTGCTGAGGTGGAGTCTGGATGGCTGAGAAAATCACAGCTTCAGCTATCACAGCTTGCACATCACTGAGTTGTACATACACTTTCAACAACTGTGTCCTGGCTACACCCAAACAAGCATGGCCAGCAGGATGATGGAGGTGATCCTGCCCCTCTACTCTGCACTGATGAGACCTTACTTGCAGTGCTAGATCCAGATGCAGAATCCTCAGTACAGGAGGGCCATGGACCTGTTGGAGCACATCCAGAGGAGAGTCACAAAAATGATCCAAGGGATGGAACACTTCTCCTATGAGGACAGGCTGAGAGATCTGGGGCTGTTCAGCCTGGAGAAGAGAAGGCTCTGGAGACCTGATACCAGTCTTTCTTGTAGCTAACAGGGGGCTGTAAGAAGGAGGGGGACAGAATCTTTATCAGGTTCTGCTGTGATAGGACAAAGAGAAATGGTTTCAAACTGAAAAGAGAGGAGATTCAGATTGGTTATAAGGAAAAAGTTATTTTTACAATAAGGGTAGTGAGGTACTGGAATGGATTGCCCAAGCAAGTGGAATGCACTGTCCCTGAAGACATTCAAGGTCAGACTGAACCAGGCTCTGAGCAGCCTGATCTAGCTGCAGATGTCCCTGTTCATTGCAGAAGAGTTGGACTAGATGGTCTTTAAAGGTCCCTTCCAACTCAAATGATTCTATGATTCTAAATCCCACTGACTAGTGCTTTATAAAACAAGACTGAATTCTCTATGTCTGATTCCCAAAACACACAGCTGCTCACACTAACAAGGTGGCATAAGACCCTATAGTCCTGAATTTGAGCGGTAGGAAGTAGTTTTTTCCTTTAATAAACTCTGTAGAAAATATTTACATTCCATGATCAACGTGCTATTGGGGCCTTATTTGAAATGGAAGAAATGGTAAAGAAGAGGTGTGAGTCACATTCACCCATTCTCTTGGTGTTCAAAAGCCATTGTGTCATCCAAGAAGCAAGGCCAAAAGCCCTTCCCAGCTCCTTGAAGCTCAGCACTACACAGGAGGACTCACTGTTGTCTTGTCTCAGTCACTGCATTCTCCCCATCAACTTGAACATGGCTGTATTTAGGATCCAGCACAAGGCATTCATTTTGTTCTCATTTTTCTCTGCACTCACCTTGAGCATTACCTACAACGCTGTTACAGCTGTGTTTACTCTTCAGTTTCAGGAGGTGTGTGGAGGTAACCCCAGCCAAAACGGAGGAGCCAGAAGGTGTGAGGACATGACTACATCACTTGACACATTGCCTCTACCCATACAAGCAGGGAAATAAAGACGTGGCTGCTCCTTTTCCCTGCGTATACAGGGCCATTAAAGCTGAGCCAGACAGATATCAGTTCTTTAATTAGGCTTGTCCTTTGCAATGCCCCCGGAAAAAAAAAAATGTTATAAGAAATACCATACAATTGCCCAAGAACAAATGAGATATGATTTTAAACACCCTTTATTACTAACATTGCATAAGCATTCTAACAATCAGATCTAACAGTTTGTTATCATAGATGCAATCCTTTTGGCATAGCAGCAGCAAGATGAATAGCATGTCATATCTGTTCTCAGCAAATAGCTGCTTGCCTTTGTAAATAAAACTGTCAGGACCCATTCTCCACACACATTTGCAAATTACATCCATTGGCTACGTATCTTGCAGCTTATTTAATATGCTGGCAGAGGAATGTCACCCCCATATCCCTGTCACTGCCAAGGAGCAGGCACCTTGGGAGCTATGGTATGAATCCACCCATGCCTCATACAGACCCCTGCTGAGAAGCCTGATCATTGTCCAGTTTACAAACATCCCAACCTAGCACTCCAAGTGTGTTTGCTTTGATTACTCCATTAAACAGGAATCACATAACTTCAGAGGAAGTGATTATATACTTATTTTAGTCCTAAACCTGTTATGGGGAGTATGAAACTCTAATCAACATCTCTGAACATCCTTCATCTCCAAACATCCTTCTTGCTTTCTGTATGTGTACCTGTCATTGCTTTGCACTGTCAAAGGGTATTTTGCTACACTGCAGTAGGGAGAAGTTATGTGACACTTTGCCTGTCAGCCTGCTGTGCAGAGCAGAGCCATGCCTCCTCATCCCCAGTGTCAGCATCCCGCTGGAGTTCACTTCAACCCTTTGTCTCATTTTAACTATGTCTTACAATAACAATATTGCTTACTTCCCAGAGAAAGAGAGTAAACTAGTTCAGGTGTGCCCTATGCTCTAGGAATGCAGAGTACAGGATGAGCCCTATATTATTTCAGGGGGCTTCCTTTGGCATTTCATGCTTTTTGAAGTTTAGTTATTCTGCATAATACCTGAAGAGGACAACATTTATCATCAATGGCATTTTAAAAAGAATTATCTTTTTATAACTTTTATATTGCAGAAGTGTCCGCATCTCTTTAATAGTCTTTAATAATCTGAAGAACAGAATTTCTTCTGGAGAAGAGGAGGTTCAGGGGAGATCTTATCACTCTCTACTTCTTGAAAGGAGGTTATAATGAGGTGGGAATTGACCTCTTCTCCCGAGTAACAGCAATAGGACAAGAGGTAATGGTCTCAGGTTGCACCAGTGGAGGCTCAGTTTGGATATTAGGAAAAATTCTTCTCAGAAAGTGCTGAGGTATTGGAACAGGCTGCCCAGGGAGGTGGTCAAGAAACATGGAGATGTGGCACTGAGGGATATGGTTAGTGGGCATGGTGGGGATGGGTTGAGGGTTGGACTGGATGATCTTAGTGCTCTTTTCCAGTCTTTACGACTCTATGATCTTAAAATACTATGATCTTAATATATGATCTTAAAATACTAATATGTGAAGTGCTGCAATTCTGTTTATATCTCTTAAAAGTAGGCTCATTTTTCATATGAAACCATATATCATGCTAATATTGACATTTTTCATTAGTGAAATGTAATAAACTAATGTCATTTCAACAGAGAGTTCTAATTAGTTGCCAGTAACACAGTATAGTCCTTTGTAATTAAGAATTCCATGTGTGAGGAGAACTGCCTTGTTCTCATTACAGGGCCTAAAGCCACAGAGCATCGCATTTCTTGTTATTCTACCAGAGGAATGTATGAGCACAGTAATGACTGCATTAGGGAACGGCACATAACAACAGAATCAATAACAGATATAAAATGTGATGACACTAAACTGCAAAGAAAAATTTGTCCATAGAAAAGCCTCCCTCCTGCTTGTATTATTACCCCCCCAGTGCAGCTCTCTGGCAACAACACAGCTTTTGAGCACCCAGACAAGCATCTCATCTAATGACAGTGGTGGGGAGTGATGGCATCAAGGGAGGGCTGGATCAGAACAGGAGATGAGAAAGATCCTGCAGTTCCTACAGCAGGCCATAAACACCATGGGAGAGGCTCTACAGGAGTCATTTATCGCCTGTTGCATGGCTTTCTCCTTTAATTACCAGAAGCTTTAAGATCCAAGATGAGCAGAGGTTAGACAATATTTTCAAGTGTGACTGGGCCGCAGTGTAGATTCCAAAACATGAATAAAACCAGAAGCTGCGAGTTCTGATTTCAGGTTCTCATCATTGCTAAAGCAGATCTGGTTTTATTTTACATCTTGAGGTGAAGCTTTGAAGCACCATGGGAAATAGCACAGAGCACACCTCAAGGATTAAACATGTTTTGGATTGATAAAGCATTGATCCAGGCAGCACTGTTTGCTTTTCTGGAAATATATATATATAGATATATATTCTTGCTATAGCCCTTTTTAGGGACGTCATTTTTGTTGTCAGAAAGGAAGATCACAAGTGGTTAAGGAAAATGAAGAGCTATTAAAGCATGAGTGTGAAAGGAGTTATATGTAGAAAGGAATAATTTACTATTTAAATAACTATTTTATACCAAAATAAAGAAAAAAATAATTCTAATGTTTATTTCATGGTATCAATTGTATTTGTACAGTTTTATGAGAACAGGCCAATTGTACTGAAGTGCTTGCAATCAAAGCAGCACACTAATGGAATGAGCAAAAATCTCAATCACAGGCTGAGGAGTAGGATCAGACACATGAAACCTCATAGTGCCTTTGTAGCTATCTGTATGCAAGCTTTTTCTTTTTAAAACGCTGTCAGGAAAGAACAGGTGCCTCTTTCTCAAGAACTTCACCTGCAAGAATTCTTGCCCTGAGTGGGCTTTATCCGAATCATTGTCCCAGTCTATAGGAAGAGGGGGGCAGAAAGCCAATGGATTTCAGTTGCATGTGAGGTCTGACTTCACTGCACCCCAGCTGGTGCCTAGTCTTAACAGGATGCCAAGTGAACTGCAGTGATGTCTCTCCAAAGTGAGACTATCACTGGGAGGCTATTTAAACATGAACATGAAACTATCCCACCTCCAATAATTTGCGTTTTCCTTCTCACTTGGGTTCTCTGCTGGGAGCAGCTCAATACAAGATGCCCTTATTAACTCTTGACGCACATGTGCCATGCCTCTGCCCAAGCACTCACCCTCAGTGTTCCTCCAGTGCAGCTCCCAGACACCACTTCCATCACCAGCCTGTTCTCAGAAGTGAAGCAATCACCTTGGCAGGGGTAAATTTAAAAATATCCTCCCATGTTCCTGCATTGGTGCTGCTCAGTGGGGCTCGCCACCTCCTGCTGCATGGCCCACGCTTATATAGTGCATATGGGTGGTGTCTGTGTCCCTGTCTGTGCTGGCTCATCTGGGAGCTTCTTTTGGCAGCTCACATATGAAAAGGTTTTGTTATTTTTCGAAATGTAGTGGTAGAGATGTTACACTTTGGGCCAGAATGTCAGCAGAGGCTCTGCAGGGAAGCGAGCATTGGAAGTGACAAGCAGTGAATAACTGATATCAGGCATAACTAATAGTTGTGCTCTGACTTTGGCATGTTATTCTTAAAAAAAATCCAGTCTGTAAATACAGTCTACATTTGTTAGCTTGAAAGGAGGGAAAGGGGATACAGAAATAATACCGAGAGAGAAATTAATAACCAAAAAGTAGAAAAAGCAAGCAGGAGAAAGTGAATAGCAAATGGAACATGGTAGATTAGGAGAGATAGAAACATACAAATGGATCAAAACTGATACAGAATTGGAAGAAGAGAATTGAGGATGAAAGTAATCACATCATTACAGAGGAGGAAAAAACTAAGAAGAAAGTATTTGTAAATTTGAATTACTGTATACAACCAATGACTCCAGAACCCTAGGCGGTAAGGACACGGTGTTGTAAAACAAGTGTGTGCTGAAGTCCCGTGGGCTGTGAGATGTTCTATTTTGAAAGTTAACAAGAAATCTATGCAGGGACTTAAAATACAGAGCAGGCGTGGGTGGGGCGGTGGGTACTTGCAGCTTAGATGCAATTTGGATGGTGATGAAGTCGCTCTGTAAGACAAATATTATCTTTAACCACCATGGGAACAATGCAGTTATTTCAGCAATAGAAGAGTTATGCAAGGGAAGACATTTGAATGAACTTGTGGGCCTCTTTTAGTGGTTGCAGTGAAGCTGATGACAGTATGCTCATTCAGACTTGTTGCTTTTCTTTGTTAATCATTGGTAGAACAGGAATGGTGATGAGAGCAATAAGCTGTAAGGTGGTCTGTACTTACATTGTACTCTTTCTCTACACACTGCCCATTTTATTTTCTTTGAAAGCTGAAACAGTTATAATCTAGCAGGGCACAAATCTATAATGTCACTGAGGTGTTTTCCAAAAGGAAATGTTTTACACCAGAAAACCAGAAGAGAGACAAGAGGCTCCCAGGACAGGTCAATGGATGAAGTAGAGCATCAGCTCTCACGGTGTGGTCTCATCTCCCTTATGTGGCACTTTGACATACAAGAGTTGTTGGATAAATCACCACATCAGCCTGCACACTTTTTTGACACACTGAACATAGTAGCAGGAGAAATATATGCAACATCTTTAAGCATCGCAAAACATGGAAGAACCACATTGTCCATCCACCAGAAAAAAAAATACAGGATTTTAATGTTGTATTATGGAACTGGAACATCAGCCATTCCGTTGGTGTACCGTTATAGTAGTATGATAGAAACTGTAAGTGTAACTTGCAAACAAAGTACAACTTGCAACAAACTCTTGGCCATAAACAGGTTATTTCTTCTTTCTTTTCTGAAATTCCTGGAAATACTCCTAAAGTAATTCCCAGCTTTCCAAGTGGGAGTATTTTATTAAAGTTACCGTATGCTGGGATATATTCTATCTAACTTGTCATACGTTTTCCATTAGCAGTGAGGAGATTTTATTTGAATAAAATGATGGGAACTACTGGTGTGTGTGAAGAAAGTGTCTTTTTTTTGTGTGTCCTTTTTTTTCCCTGTTGTACACCCTGTTGCAAAAGCCTTAATACAATTCACAGCTGCACCAAAACCACAGTGCAATATTTAATGGTATATTGCTATTGAGTATGCATGGAGCTTTACTGACAATCATAATTCCTAATTTTACAGTGTTTATTACAGATACCAAGTACAGCCTCAGTGCAGAGCAGCTTCCCTTTTCAGAAATGCCTCAGACTTAATTAATTTTTAGTTCATGCTTTCAGTGATAGGCTTCCACCACCACCCAAGCATTTTCCTGAGTTCTTACCAGGTGCATGTAATATTCATAATTAAAAATACAGACAGAACACTTTCAGCCTTTTGGGAATTATTTGTTTGTCTTTAAAGCTGCAGGTTTAAATTTAAGCATATGTTCAAGAGCCACATACATCTTTAAATAGGTTCAGTGCTACAGCAAGGAAAGTTTCTTCAGACATATGGAAAATTGTTAAGAAGGCTGCATACTACTGATTCCGAGGAGAGAAATAAACAAGTATCTATGAAAATTGCTGACTTTTATTTATTATATGTCTTTGCATATTAAACTCTACCTTATTTAGTTTTACAAAGCTGTTATTAATATGTTTTGTTCATGAAAGTAAGTGACAAAATTATGTTGCTAGATTTGCCTGACTAAATAATAAATCATTGCTTGTTTGCTATTTTACAACACTTATTTTCAATAACACAGAAGTATACTTGGGTACTTAGGTAATAAAAACCTCCATATTAAAGAAAAATGGTCAAAAGGGATCTCAAATCTTTCTAACATCCCTGTCTCTAAGATAATTTTGGGGGATTTCCCATGTGGGTGTCAGCTGTCCTTTGCACCATGAATTGCAGGACAGGGTCCCCTTGCCAGAACAGGACAGCTCAGGTTTGTGCAGACCGGGGGAAGGACGTTGGGAACAACGTGCTCCGTCCTTTGCCTTTCCATTACAGTGGAGGTTGATTTGTAGCAGTGTCGACATTGTTCCACTAGAATAAATTTAAATATACTGGACAGGAAACATTGGTACAGCTGTTGAGGGTATTGCATTTAGTCCCTAGCGGGGTTTGGAGAAGCATAAAGCATATAATATGAGATTGGATAATATACAGGCGCCAAACAGTTGCTGGTGCCTTAGCAAGTCCCATTCTTGAGTGAAAATGAATTAACATTCCACTATGTTTTGTGCCTTCATGTGCCTGGCTTGATACCCTGCTAAAAGAAAGTGAAACGAAACTGTTCTGTCAAGATACGGATCTGATTTACAAAGAGCAGGTTCCAAACCCATTATGAACCAGAGCAGCCTCAGGCCAATCAGAAAAGGGAGCAAAAGCTATAGGTCATAACAAATTCTGAAGAAAAAAGGATTATCAGTCAATACCTTTTCGTTTCTGTAACATTACCACTAAGCTGAATAGGCTTCTTTTTAAAAAATGTTATAACAATGTTATTGATATTTTAATCTATCTGCATATTTATTGATCTCTCTTTTGATTATAAATAATGGTAGCCATATGTCATCGGTATTTCCCTGTGCCCTTGCAGCCCAGAGCAAGGTGCAGCAAGCAGAATGGGGTCTCGCAGCCTCTTTGTATTCACTCAACCTTCTTGCCAGCTGGCAAACTTGACATTTTGAAGGGATCCCTTCTTTCAAACTTCAAAGTATTTTGCACCACTGGCTGTGTATAACATGGTTTGCTAACTAAATAATCCATATTTGTAATATTAAGTCTTTACCATTATGTGTACCACTCACTGGAAGAGTGATGTAACTCTCTTCCTAAGCTCAATATATAATTATATAAAAGGCATTAAGTACAAAATTGTTTGAAACACAATGTATTCAATGGAAATGAAATACCATTTAATTTTGATATAAGTTTGTACTTATAAGTAGTACTTTTGTGTTAGTTTTTCCTGCCCAGTCTCATCTGACCAAAATGGAGCATGGAGTCTATTTGACTGCCTGAGGAATGCAGGGCTGCCTTGGGATATCACCCAAGTTTTTAGTTTTTCAAAGGAAGGAATAGAAGTCAGTCTCTGTGGACACAAACATAAAAACTGACTCTGGCATCAAGGGAGTTACATTCAGTAACTCCCAGTAAGATTTCTAGTGATGCAACGACTTTTCAGGCCAAACAGTTGACCTCCTATACTTCACCCACAGCAGTACTTGAATGTTGCACTCTGAATATGACAGTACCAACTTTTTCAGCCCTGATCTCTAGAAATCCTGTTGATACTTATTTCCAATACAAGTTATAATATATCTGGTTTGTAAGTAAGCAAAAAATGAGTCATATACATACGATGAGTCACATCTGCAGCTAGATCAAAAGATAATAATTGAATATGCTAATAATACACAAAAGTATTCACTAACAGGAACTTTTTCTCATTTGTAGAGTAAGCGTATAGTGTATTGATCATCATTAAATGTTCATTGTTCAGTAGTGTGAAGAAAGAAAAATCAGCGGATCGAAATGAAACCATACTTGCATGCTTCATTGAAAGCTCCTGTTTCAATAGACTAGCTCTGGGAGTTAATTAATATACTTTCTTCTTATCTGAAACATTAATCTGATACTTGTTTTAGAAGTATGTGGAGGGAAATAACTCCATAATAATAAAGCTGTTGCTAGGAGGCCTGAAGAAACCTAAACCAATTTGGCTTGGAGAAATGGATAATCAGTATCTTAGCGCTTTCTTTCTAATGTGCCCCTCATGCTTTTCAGTGAGAGCAGGAAATCACTGAGATGAGAATAAATCTACATTCTGATTGTTTACAGAGCATAATGAGGGCCTCAAGAAAAGAACTGCATCAATTGCTTTATGCCTGTGCCTGAACTGCCACACACGCCATTAAATACACACTAAATAATACCATTCAAGAGGTGTAGCAAAATGCCATATTTTTTTATGAACATCGCCTTATTCTATTATTATTTGCCGGGAAGTTTAAAACTGTCCATTCTGGAGAGTGTTTCTGCTTTTTGTTTGGTTTGGCTTTTTTTATTCATATTGTATCATGGGAGCCTCAGATTTCAGTTTGCTCGTTTTCTTCCTCAATCTTCTGTATGACTCATTCCGATCCAGATGTAACTTGCTACCTTTATTTCTCTTGGTTCCCACCTCCTCCAAGTCTTACTTCTTTACCTTTTTCTCCTTGTTTTGGAGAGGGAGATCTGCAACTTTGATAGCACCCCCCACCAGAAATGTGATCACTTTGGTCACTCAAGCTGTATGTTCTTAGAAGCAGCCTCTCCAGGTCTCTGACAGCTCCAGAGTCCCACTCCATATTGCTGTCTGCTCTTTTCCTATGGTGAATTCCCATTCTCTCTCTCACCTCAGTGTTTCTCACCCTCAAATCCCAAGCCTATTTTGCCTCTGAACATCCTCTCTCTACATCTTCTACACTCCTTTCTCTTGGATGTCCTATTGCATCTCAAAAAAGAGTGGATCTGTAGTGGAGCTTCTTGCATTTCCTCCTGAAATGTTTTCTCTCCCTCATTTGTCTACCACCAGTTTTCTGTGCTACACTGAAGCTCAGTGTTAACTTTGATCTTTTCCACTTTATTCTCCTTTTCATATTACAGCTTTCATTATTTTTTTTTTTCACTTACTCTGGAACATTCAAAATAACAACTCTTTCTTGTAGGTATGCAATGGAAAAAAAGATACTTAATACTGATCATCTCATGACTGGTATTAAATACTTCCTTTTGTTCTCCTGAACTGTTCTGTTTTTCCTTAGCCTATATAATGTACACAGCCTGAAATGATACCTGACTTGGGTTCACACACCAGAGTTCATATATAATTTCCCTTATAAAATTGAATCTTCCTTATCCTCACTCTTAAGATTCTTTGAAGCTTTTATCTGACAATATCTCAACTGTAGTTTCCCTCTGTTCCCCTCATCTCTCTCCAGATATTGCAAAGATTTAACTTTGTCTCTCTCTGTCCTGGCAATCTCCAGCCTGCTTCAAAAAAGTTTATTTTTCCTTCCTTCTTTTTTATCGACTTTCTCTTTTCACCTTGACCTTTAAAACACAAACATTTTACTTTATATTGGACTCAACTATTAACAACAACAACAACAACAACAAAAACTAACATAAAAAATGGTCAAATTTATGTCTTTGACTTCTGGTATGCACAGTGCAAGAGGAGGAGGAGAGAGCTGTTCATTAGATTTCAAGACAAGAAGAAAATGCATTGCTGTTTGGTTTTGTACAAGGTGCCACAAAGCATTTCTGTCAGTGGTATTATCCATGCTAAATCCACCGCAGTAGAGATCTATCAACGAGACTTTAATTTCTCCTATACTACACTAATTTTCTTAAAATCTTGATCCAGCAGCAAAGCACTTAAACATATGCTTTTGCACAGACTTTGAGTGACCTTGCAGAAGACACCCAAATTATACACCTCATAGACTTACAGTTAAGCACAAGACCAATTATTCTACCAAATTAGTGCTTTAAGCTAGCTTAGTGGTTTATTACATCCATTTTGCATTCAGGCCATAAAATAAATGATTCCCAGAAACATATTTTGCAATTTAATCAGAATTCTCAGTTTTCAAAATATTTTTAGCAGAGACATTAACATTGTTTTCCAGACTAAGGCATCAGTTTGCAGTCTTTTGCAGAAGGTCTCAGGTAAAATAGAGTATGTAGAGGAAGAAAAAAGGAAGAATGTCTGTGATATCTCCTTGTACTAACACCTGAAGATGGAAGTGTTTTCAGTTTCTACCCTACCTCACAGAAAGAATGCTTTATCATAGTGACACATTTTAAACTGCATTTCTGTTAACGCATACTGGCTTCCACAGAAGTAACGGTAATGATAAATGAGTATGCAAATGTAAAAACATATGCCATAATGTACTTACTGCAGGAAAAAAAGGCTCTGTGTTCTTTCTCAGATGCTACTCCGAGTTATTATAGCATTAATAATGGTGGAAATACTGCAGACTCTAATTGTTTTATGTCTGGAGCCTAACCAAAGAAGGCCAAATACATACAGAGAAGAAGATAAAAAGACATAATATTTATCTGATACTAAAAATTGATATATCCTTAAAATGTTATGCAGCATAGGAGCAGTACTTGGAAAACTGGGTAGGATTCATATACATATAATAAATTTTCAACCTGCAAAGGAGAAAAACTTTTTCTTTATAGATTAAAGCAACCCTTTTCCACTCTTTCAAACATTTACAAGTAGGGATTTCCAATATTAATGAACAAAGCTTCAGAGCTTTGGTGTGATGTGAAATACTTACCGCTTCCTCAGGGAAGGGAAGTTTCATAACTTGATCAAACAGTAACTATTCAGCAGGCTCACAGAGCAGCCATGAATACAGCTTAAACAACTTGGCTCAGACTTTTGGATTTTTACCAGTTTTTTCTTCCCAGAAATTCACGATTTTGGATATGTGCCTCCAACAAATGCCACCTTTACATATCTTCACTACTCCTTCCAGATACCATTTTCCAGAAACTACTGCATTAAAATCTCAGAATCTCCAGCTCTTTCAAAATATATATGCCACTGAGACAATAGTTCTGAAGGTCGCTTCCACTCCTCTGAATCTTTTCTATTGATTAGCATTAAAAATAGGTTCCCGTGAGACGTCTGTCTGGTGAATAACATCTAGACTATTTCTAGCAGCCCCCGAGGATTTAATTTGTTTTATACAACAGCACATGTATAAATGTAGATCTTTTTCCACCAGGTAACCCACTGGTTCATTTAAATATTAGATAACAAATGGGCTAGGGGGAAAGCTGGGGATTTTCTCACACGACATGCTGTTTAATAGGAGCACAAAAAGCTGAGCTCTGCAATGCTCTGCATGCCGTCCAGAATTCAGCACAGCTCCATGCAACTGAGATCGCCTCTTTGACCTGAAGGATCAGAGCTTCAGCCTCATTGCCTATCACACTACTGTTAGGTTTATAGCAGGAAATGTTGGGTCTCGATCTGTGCTTGCTGCCAGGTCAGGAGCAATTTTGGGTACTGGTGAGGCCCAGTGTAAATGTTTTGATTCCTCACACACATGGGAAGAGGTGCTCGTGTGTGAATTTGCCCTGTGCAGGCAGAGATGCTGTGGGGTTATGCTTTGAGATCCCCCTTCCATGAGTGGACTCCCTGAACGAATCCCATCTGCCTAGAGATGCTCGCATTCCAAAACTGTTACGAAACAGTGTGCCTCCTTGCTGTGGTGGTGGAAGCATCGTTATGCTCTGCCTGACATTTCTATAGTTTAGCTGGGAGCAGGCATTTCTGTGGCATCACTTTACTCAGTCTATGGAGGGGGTGATATTTCCAGAGAGAAGCCATATAGAACTCCAAAGATCCACTCTTTTTCTATTCAACAAAAAAGAATCTGCCTTGAGTTTGCTTTCCAGTGCAAGGGTTAAAAACTGTGAACTGCATTTTCTGAGCTGGGGCCCCATTTTCATTCAGTACAAATGCAAGTGATACTCATGCCTGCACATCTCACTTAATTGAGGACTGAGTCATTCCCTCCTACATTCAAACCCGTGTTCCCAACAGCTGCCTCACAGTGTCCCCCATAGCTCTTCTTTTATTTTTTTTTAACTGGTATTTTCTTGCATATGCTACGGATTTCTTGCTAAATCACTATCACAATCCTCCATAATTCTGATATTCCCAGTTTATTCTGATAGGTCATCCATGGCTGTTCTTCCAGTTGTCAGTTCTGCTGCTATTACTCTCATAAAGATGTTTCAGAGAGTTTGGACAGGTTTGATTCCTTCATGAAAAGATACCAGCTTTAGCCTTGTTCCCATGGCTACCAACTCCTCAGTCACTCCTCAACAGAGAGTTTTCAGCTGCTCTCATTCAAAAAGAAAAAGAAAATCCATATCTACGGACACTGCAACTTGAATTTCAGCTCCCTTCTGTTATTCAGAAGCCCTAAAGTAATGCCTTTAAGAAACATAGGATTGTGAAGACTCACTTTGACGGTTCTGTACAAGGCCACTGCTGTCACAAGCACATCATACAATCCCAGGTGTAAATCTGTCAAGCTCCATCATAAACCGATTCTTGCTTGTTTGGTTTTTGTCCTTTCATTTTTTCCAGTTAGAGGATTGAGTGAATAATTCATGGTTTGGTTTACTTCATTAAGTTTGGATAAATTTTTGGCTCCATTAAGTCAAATTAGCACAAGGAACACTCTGAGCATTTTGTTTCCTTCTTTCACAATAAAGAACAAGACACAGCAAAATTATAACATTTCATTTTCAATCGGGGCAACTTTAACAAATGCATGTAATAGAATATATGGGTATCTGTGAGTGTAACTCACTGAATAAAGTGAACAATCTCGTCTCTGTTTCTTTTTCCTCAGGCAAGACAAAGCCCACTTTTTTTGCCTGAGCAAGAGGTTCCTGACTTATTCCAGCACACCTTAAAGAACCACACAAAACCTGATTTTGTTGGTTTTACTGTTTTTATTAAAATACCCCATTGTTAAAGTGCTGTCCTGAAGTGCTGTTATAGCAGGAAAAAAGCAGCCAGTTCAAGCTGTTCAGGTCCAGAAAGTGTGTCCCATACCATGGCTGGTCAGCAAGAATTCCTTTAACTCTTATTTCTATATCTAGCCATACAGAGGTATTTCAACTAGACACGTTGGCAAAATTCATATAAATGTATGGTCAGTTTTAAGATAAAGAATCTTGCATACCTTTAATTGAACCAGCTGGTTTTAAGTTCCAATCTTAACCAAAGGAGCACGTAGAATTTCAGAGATCTTATTAACGTTATAAACTGGTATGTCATACTACACTTAATGGCCCAAAATAGCTTATGTATGCCTAGATATAATGTAAACAGGAACAATTTTGGAGTGTCAGGGAGTCTCATGCTGATTTGCTGCTTTATACACGTTCCAAACTGCACAGAATTGCAGAAAACAGGCGATTTTTGGTGGCATAATATCAGCACCAGCTGGCTGAAAGATGGGGAGAAACTGTCATCTTGAAAAATAAAAAAAGTGCTTCTTTTAAGCTATAAAGCTAAAATAGTAGCACTGTATATAATATTTAGTGCTTTTGATTGTTTTTTTCTCGGAACTGATGCAAAATATTAGCTTAACCGAAGAAAAGCAGCCAGATTTAGAGCACTAAAAATTGATTAGCTGACAGAGAATATATGTAAACTCAATAATAATGGCAGATCTTTTAAAATACAGGATTATTTTTGGACAAATATGAGATGAAATTTCCCTCTTGTGCAGGATTCCGGCATGACTTTCTAGCCTGCCCTTTGTTAGGATTATTCAACTCTCAAAGCATCTTTCCTGCAATGACACAGCCTTCTGTAGCTCTGCTACACCAAGTGTCTGCCGTCATGGTAGTTTAGCTCACTGATCCCTCTGAAGAATTGCTGTTCTCATAACAGTAATGTTGGGGCTATCTAATGTCTGGATTTCCCCACATATGTCCTGTTGGCTCTCCGGAAGAGCTGAATGATGGAATTTGAGGAATGTGTACTTTTGCCTGGGATTTATGGATAACAAAAAACAATCTGGAATAGTTTTTTCATTGCAGGTTTCATGTTATGTGCAGATCAACTTTTCAGCAAGTGTGCCATGAGTCTGATGTTTCTGGAAGGCATCAGAACTCCTGCATACATTCTGTACAAGTGGTCTCTGTGCACAGCGAATGTGACACAATTGGGATTGCTGTGGACCATCTGTGCAGCACACATGGTGAATTTGATGCTTTCTGTCATCATCAAACAAAATACTCATGCACTGCTCAGCAGAGGCTTAAATAATGGCAAAGGCAACTAAAACAAATAAAACCAACCCTCAGCCAACCACTCTTCTTCCACACTGAGCTTCTCTTCAGGAATCTCTTCTTCTCAAAGCTGAGAGAAAAGGTGGCTTTCATTCCAGCAAAGCACAAATTCTTCTGACTAGAAATATGCACTTCTGAGCAAGAAAGGCCATGTTTGCCATAACAATATCTATTTCTCTCTCTTCACAACAAATATAGCACAAAATGAAAACCTCGGTCTGCTTGATAAAGGCCATTACAATTAGATAAGAAGCATTGCACTAAGTGTTCTGCATGAAGATTTCAGCTTAGTTTAGGTCCTTCTAAAATGCTCTCTCTCTGTTTAGGGCTCCATGCCATTTGTGAAAATTCTTCCAGTGGCTCTTACACTGACATTTAAACAGGCAGAATTGGAAGTGGGGTTGAGAGGCTTCATAAACACTCAGCAAGTGTCGATGAATGTCAGTGCGTGCTGTTTTTTCCTCTTGGAGGAATTCAGTGACACACCTTTGCTTTATCCGCACTTCCATGTCAAATGCCATTTTGTCAGACTGCCCCTCTGCTGCCATCTGTCACATGGCAACAGCATGTAATGGGATATTGGTGAGAATGTTCAACCTCTACTGCCCTACCACCAACATCTGCCCCTGACGTTGTGGACTGACACAGTAAAAGAGGAGGCATTACTTTCTGAGCAGCCCTCATACATACAGAGTGGGGGAATGATCAGAAATCGATCTGGGAGTTCTGGATGACAGCATGCTGAATCTAAGCCAGCACTGTGCCCTGGTAGCCCAAAGGGGCAACTGCACCCTAGGGTGCACCATGCCCAGTGCTGCCACTGGGAGAGGGTAGGGGTTGTACTCTCTCCTCTGCACTGGTGTGGTCTTGCCTGCAGCACTGGGTGCTGTTTGGGTGCCACAATATAAGAAGGACATGAAACTATTAAGAGGTTGTCCAAAGGAGGGCTACAGAGATGGTGATAGGTTGAGAGGCAAAGGTGCATGCGGGGCAGCTGACGTCCCTGGATTTGCTCAGCCCAGAGCAGAGGAGCTGAGGGGAGGCCTCATGGGGGCTGCAGCTCCTCACAGGGAACGGACAGGCAGCACTGAGCTCTGCTCTGTGTGACAGCGACAGGGCCCGAGGGAACGGCACGGAGCTGTGTCAGGGAAGGGGTCTGCACCAGGGGGTGTTCGGGCACTGGAACAGGCTGCCCAGGGCAGTGGGCACAGCCCTGAGCTGCCAGAGTTCAAGGAGCATTTGGACAATGCCCTCAGACATAGGGTTTGGTTTTTGGGTGGTCTTGTGTGGAAGCAGGGTTTGGACGCTATGATCCTTGTGGGTCCCTTCCAAGTTGGGATATTCTATGCTTCTGTTATTGCATGAAATTTCTCATAAACCAAGCATGCATTAATATTTAACTGAAAACTTAATTGGTCTCTCAAAATTAACATTTACACATTTCCAATCATTAACATCTGCTTTGAAACCAGCTGCAGCAAACATTTTAAATATGACTGCTTGTCTTAGAATTTTCATTACTCTAACATGGAACTCGAAGGAAGACTGCTTATAATTTGGGGCAGACTAATGAACTCCATTTTATGCCGATCTGTCTAAGAACGTAACTTTGTTGAGTGCGTTTGGAAAAAAAAAAAGATCCATAATTCTCCAGAATTAGACCTTTCAAAATCTTGTGTGTGCTGCAAGTTAGTGAATATCAGTAACAGAGAGCTGGAGACCTCCCTGCTATGTTTGTGAAATGATACCAAATCCTTTCATGTTGCAAGCACGTAACTTAAGTTTGTTAGGACTATTACATGCAGCCTAATCTGTGCTCAACACATATGGAAATTTTCATTGATCTCTGGGGTACAAGAAGTGCTAAGAAATAACTCAGCAGAAGAAATATCCAGTACATTTTTCAAGCATATTTTGCTATCAAATGTATGTTTAACATAGTCTGTTAAATCTGGTAAGAACTCACCTCCTTTATAATTGTCCCCTCAAGAATCATTGTTTTCTCATATGATCTGTTAATAAAAGTAATATACCAATAAAAGAAATGAATATGTAAGATATGATGTTTATTTATAAGATATTCTCTCTTTAGTAAGCAGTTCTGACGCACTCCCTTCTCTGAAAACTTCATGAATTAGTGATTAATGAGGCCTTATTTTAGGAATTCCTTCTGCACTGATAATTTCATCACATCTCATGAACTTAAATGTGAGGAAACTGTGCTCAGAAGCAGGCGGAAATAAACAAACTCAAAAAGATTTTTCACTCCAAGGGAAAAAATCTCTCCGTTCAACATGTTTGGGGTCACTGCCAAGCAATGTGTCAAGGCTGTCCTCTGTCATGATCAGCCAAGCTGAATGTCTGCACATGAAAAAAGAAGAGCACTATCCCAAAGGGGAGATGGCTTTCCATGATCTTCAGTGTCTCCAGATTCTCTAGGATGCACTTTGCCTCTTCTAGCAACTTTTCCCTGGTGATGAGCTCATTCGCAAAATCCTATTCAGCCTCTGATAGTTGTGTTGCTTTGGCTGATGTGGACACCTTCCTGGTCTGAAGGCCTTGGCTGGCATAGAACGGCTATAAACACTTGTTTGCTGCTCCAATATTTTTCTAGTCCCGGTCTATTTCTCTATAATAACATCAAGAACACACACATATATTCAGAAACCAGTTAGCAGGTCTGAAGTTGTAGTATTCAGAGGCCAATTGTACTATATAACTGAGTGTTATGCTACTTTGGGGAAGCCCATTTTTTTTTTTTTTTCCCAAATTTTCCTTGGTAAAGCTGGCTATATAAGCTTTATATCACATGTTAATCTGAGAACAGCACTGTACCTTAGCATTTTGCTATATAAGAGAGTTGTTACAAAATCTCCAATGCCTGGGTTGGAAATACCAGAATTCTTGAGGCTTCTTTGATATAGTGTCCTCCTCTCTCTTCTCCACTGGACGGTACATGAATGCTAATCATAGAATGGCTTAGATTGGAAGGGATCTTAAAGATCATTGAGCTTCAACCCCCTGCATTGGGTAGGGTTGCCTCCCACAAGATCAGGCTGCCCAGGGCCCCGTCTAACCTGGCCTTGAACGCCTCCAGGGATGAAACATCCACACCTTCTCTGGGCAACCTGTTACAGTGCCTCACCAGATGCCTTTACTAATCACCTAGTCATGAGTGTGAGTCTGGGAGGAAGTGGGATTGGTCTAGAGATTAGAAGATGGCACATATCACTTTCAGAATCGAGCTCACGCTGCTTGCTACCACCTCCATACAACCACAGCATTGCTCTGTAGGCATTCATAATTTTTTTTGCTTTTCTTTTTCTGTCCACCATGTATGTATTCTGGTGGCTACTTGTTTATTGGCTTATTTATTCCATGGAAAATCATCATATATTTCAAAAGTGAAAACTTCTGTGTGAACTACGCTTGTTTTGCTCAAAGTGTCCCTGGCTCCAAACAAGAGGTGATGGATGCCATTAAATCTATGGTGGGGAAGGCATCTGCATCTCTAACGTTTTGAAACTTCAGATGAATTTTACTTTTAATTAGAATGCAAGTGTTATAAAAATTTGTTGAAGAAGCTATTATCTACCTTCTACCTTTTTGCTCCCATCTTACCTTTTGCTGCATAAAAATGTATTATTAGACACTGAAAAGCATAAATGGGGCATAAACTAATACAGCATGAACTAAGCAGTCACAATTGCCTGAGAGATCCCATGATATATGCCCTTCTTGGTTCACTGACACAGTTTCAGGAGGGTATGATGCTGATGTTTGACCTCCATTTCATTGGAGACAGGGAACTGCTGACAGATGTTGACCTTACAGGCTTGTGAGTCTGAAGTGCTTCCCCGTCCTTCTCTCAGAATAGCTTTGATTAGCTCATTTTCTGAATATGCTTCAGTACCCATTTGTTTTTCCTGGTTCTTCACAAAACGCAGTACTAGGCAATGTGTTGGGAAAATAAAAAGTACTCAGTTTTCTGCTAATTGGCAAATGATTGTTTACTGCACACTTATGTAGTATATCAGAACAAGCAAAAGAAGCACATGACGTTTTATCAAAATATATTATGTTTCTCTTAATAAAATTACTTTAAATATATTCTGCATGTTTAATCATCTTTGAAACTGTGGCTCTTTTGTTCAGTGATAGCACTAATTTGGATTTATTTTGGACATAGTAATGAATGAAAATGGTGTGTAAATTCTATTCCCAGACCAGCCAGATTAACAACTGTAAAACCCTCCAACCCTCTAGTTGGCAAGTGATTTATTGACATGACATTCAAATGTGTTTTGCTTCAGCATTAATGACAGGAGCTCCAGAACTTCTGTCACTGAGGTGATAAATGGATCCTTACACATACCACAGTGAAAAACTGGGAACGGTGCCATTTTCCCCCTCATTCTATTGAAAAGCACATCCCTTCCCATTTACAGGAAGTAGCAACTTCTTTTTCTTTCTGTGATTGTAATACATCACCATTTTGTTTATGAATGGTTAATCTCTTTATTTGACCTGTTGATAGGGGGAGGGTGTAGGTTAGCATCCAGGAAAAATACATTGAAAACTGCTGTTCTTTGACCTTTAAAAGGGCAACTGGAATGAATAAACTAGCCTGATCAAACGCAATAGTAGTAAAACTAGTATGGTCGTGAAACACATTGGCTACACATTTCCTACCGTGTCTGGTTTAAACATATCTATAGAAGCTTATAAAAAATGAAGGAAAATGATTCTCAAGGACACATTCCTATGATGACTTGAAACCACTGAACCTATGGCAGTTGCTAAGACATATATGCAAATGAAAAATAAGAGATTTAATCCTGATGAAAAGCTCTCTGATATTTGCAAAAGAATATTCCAGATGTGACAAACTGAGTTCTACTCAAGGAGAAAATTGACTTTTTAACAAAATTCTTTACTTAGAAGAGTCAAATATGTCTGTGAAAAAGGACTAATTTTAATTAGTTTATTGTTCAAGATTTGATTTTATAGAAGTGTTCTGAATTCATTGAAATGAATTCTATTTCAAAACAACAACAACAAAAAAATCAAGCTTTTGTGCCACAGTGACATTTATTTAGGCAAAATAATTCAAATTGTAAAGAAAAAAAAAGAAAAAAGAATGATACCATGTCCAAGCAAAATGACATATTTTAGCAAATCCCATTCTTTCCTATTATTAATGATGACAAATTTGAGAAAATTTTCTGTATTGACTGTTTGATCTGGTTTGGGAGCGTGTATTGAATTTAAAATTCCCATCAGTTTCCCAGAACAGGAAAATCATTCCCTCTTCATCTGTCTTAACAAAATATCATAGTAAAGTCAATCTGTCAATGTGGGTCATTTGGTATTTTGAAAAGATTCTGTGCTGAGATGTCCCTGATAAGCTCCTACCTTATTGCCACAAAATATTGCATCAAGTAAGTGTTTCACAGTTCAATCACAGCACTGCTATTGATGCACGCTGAAAGGGCCCTGGAGTAAGCTTGCAAAGGCAGGATAAAGCAGGAGTGAGGATCCGCGCTGGCTGCCCCAAACTCTTCTTATAGCCAAAGCCATGCCAGCCTCCTTACTTCACTATTTTAGGATGCTCAAGTGGAACCGTTGTTACTCAGATGAAGATGAAGACTGCTGTGTCTGAGTGAGCAGGAATAAACTCCTTGTGATTCAGTCAGTTACTCTGACCTGAAACTCAGTAGAAAACACTACCCAGACCAGTAATAAGTTCTGCATCTGCAGTGCAGACAATTCATTACAAACCCAAACAGACCAGAAGTTAACAAGGCAGTATCAATATTTTTTTAACGTATCTGGAGTTTTTCACAACTCTAATGTGAAAAATTGGATTGAAACTCCTGGGAGAACAGCTTTCCTTCCTCCAGTTAATCTGCAGATATTCACACAGCCTTCCTCCAGCATATTCATGCATCTGGAAGAGGGATGGGAAGAATGCAGAAAGTGCCGTTGTATGGATAAAGCTTGAAAGCAAGAGAAAGTGACTTCTGTATAGCACAAAAAGGTTTAATAAGTTTTTGTCTGTTTAAATGCATCCAAACATTTTTTTTTTTTATTAAGCTTTCTTCCCATTCTTCATAACAATAGCACAGCAACAGCTTTGTTAATTACTTTGCTATAAAGATGGACAAACTCATCACAATGATTTCTGCTATATTACCGAATGTCTGTTTGCTCAGGAAAATGAGGGTAGTTCCTCAGGTAGTTAGATTGCCATGTAAAACTCTCTGCTATGAATCCCAGAAGTGTTGTTCCGTGTGAAAGATTAAATGTAGTTTTCCCAAGTTTATGTAGGTTTCCCAAGTTTTATAGGAAACACTCCTACTGTTCAATAGTGCAGAATGCAATTTAAGTGTAAGGTCAGCATTAGTAAAAGGGAAATATGAGCTGTTTTATACTTGAGCAGAAACCACAGGCCTTACAAAATGCTGGTAAAGTTTCAGTGCTGTGAGAAAAATGATGATGCATGTTTTACTGTTATGAAATGCCTGATAAAGACTGAAATACAGTCATAGACGTTTCAGTAAAGTTTTTATTGCACTGCCTCCTGGCATTTTATCAGATCAGATGGATGTGGGCAACATATACTATTACCAGCCTCAGTCTCCCATTCAAACCCTCCAGAAGATCTGAGTGGATATGTGGGAGTACATGGCTGTGAAGGGATGGTAGCTCCACGTGGTCCCCAGTGAAGCTGCTGCTGCTATGCAGTGTTTTGTAGCCTCTGTTTTCAGAGAGAAGAGCGGGTGGAGAAGTCTTCACAAAGAGAGTGGTTAAGATTAGGACATGAAATATTAGCTTCTTTTGGTATACAATGTTGATTTCATATATATATGTATATGTATATATACACATACATACATACATGGCTGGGAAAGAGGAGTGATCTCTAGGAAGAACATAAATCGAAGTAACTTAGGAAAACCAAAAAGATGAGGAGGAATTCAGACTTCAGATATTCAAGTGAATGATGGCAAGTGAATTAGGGTGTTAAGCAATGTAAAATCATTCCTGTTTAAGAGAAAAGTATGAGCTACCTACACATTAGAGAATTCTCAATTAACCTTATCAGCCCAGCAAAGAGGCCAGATTCTTACCACAGCACCATTAAGGCTCTGCTGAATGCAGTCAATAAAAGACAGGATGTGCCACGGAGATAAGAATGGGACAATAAAGGCTGCAGATGTTACAGTGCTGTAAGTAAGTTTGCAGCCCTCTATGTAACACAGTCAACAGCCCTAGGGAGAGAAAAAGAGCAAGTTCAGAAAAGAGTGGTGAAATAAGCAGCTTCAAGGTGGAACTCGCAGCAACAGAAATATGAAGAAATTTGGAATTTAAAAGGATTTTGATGTGGTTATAAAGACTGACAAGAGTTTCGTGAAATAGCTAGAACAATTTAATGCATAATCTAATCTTTATTGGATCAGGAGGAGACATAACAGTGAGAGACGCCTACCCCGCATGCACTTACTGAGAAGTTCTTAAATCTTCCATTGAAACTTCTGCTGCTGGATAGTAACTGAGAGTACTGTGCTGCATTTCTAGTATAACAATACCAACATTCCTATGCTTGCTGAAAATTGAGGAAGAGAGAATGGAACGGAGTCACTAAAACTCATAACTTTACACCCTAAAACTCCTAAAAATGATTTTTAAAAGCCCTTCTAGATTTCAATGGAAAGTTTCTGTGCACATGCTTTCTTTGTGCCTGCTCAGCCATAAATCAAAAACGAACCTTTCCTTCAAAAGACCAGCATGAGACTAACCTCTGAACACTAAACTCAGAGGAGTAGTCTTGTGCTGCTACAGAATTAGGCACCTCTGTGTCTCTTTTCTCAGTAAGCTGTTAACCCTCGCCATCTTCTCAGCACTAATACAATAGTTACTGCTATTTACCAGTTTCTCAGCTTTGTCCAAAATGTGTGGTTAGGTAGTGTCCTAACTTGTGAAGGTTTCGAATGATTGCATATGCACAATTAAAACTAAGGAGGCACAAATACATGCTAGTCAATAAGCCATAAAGATCTATTTAAAATAGGCCTTTTAAGATGTGATGTTAACACAATGTCAGGAAGCATCTGATGTGTGAGAAGTTCTACATTCCAGAAAAAACATGGTAAAATAACGATGGAGCACTAGGAAGGGAAGCACTAATCCATTTGCTCTCTGTGTGTGCTTTAAAAGCTAAATTACCTGTCTAATTCTACTCCGACTGGAATCAAAACCCAGACTTTATCTATTTCCAATTAATCACTTTTTCATGGCACAATGAGGCTTTTGACACTGTACATTCCATGCCAAGTTTGAAAAGTGCTGATGTCCAGAACACCCTGGTTTTGAACCCAAGGGTCTAAAGAAGACAAGTATTTGACTGGGTGCCCTCTGAAAAGGAACTGCCACTGATGAGCAGCACTTTCAGCTTCTTCATTTTAAAATCCCAGAGAGAGACTGGCTTGGTTTTGAAAACAACACCTTGCTGTCTAATTTAAGAGCAGGTTTTGAGCTATGAGTCCAGACTAGCATCGTTTGCATCAAAAAATTTAGGCCAAACAGCAGGAGAGTTAAGGAAACATCTCTCTCGGTGTTTCCCCTGAGCAAGCTGAGTTCTCTGCCTGCAGTGTGTGCTGCCTGTCCTGAATCCCACACGCAGCACCCGGCACTCCTTGTGCCAATAGGGTGAGAAGTGGTGTCTCACCTAGGGCAGCAGGCTCTGCTGCAACACTCCCTTGAAGGTTCAGACGTATTTCACCTTCCAGCAGAGCTGGGGAAAACCTGAGGAGAGCCTGGCAATTGAGAACCCTGTATATGAGAAACCTCTTAATGAACAATAACAGAAGCAGAACAAAAAAATTAACATAGCATTGCATGCATTTTTTTACGAAATGGAGTTATAAAGATCATAAACAGACTGATAGACCAGAGCAAAATACGAAAATGCTGTAGCCTCACGTTCAGCACAATATATGTCAGTAAAAAACCTGTGTGAGTTCTGCATAGAGATCAAATCTTCTGTTTGGATAAAGCAGAACAGCTTCAGCCTTGATTTCAGGACTTAACGACTCCACCATACTCAGAGGCAAACAGTTCCAGTGAATAATTATCCATCCTTGCAACTGGAAATGTGCTATTTCTGTTTTGATTTTGTTTTGTTTCTGCTTCTATTTCATTTGCTTTTCTTTTCCACTTTTTCCCCTTTCTTCTGTTTTCTTTTCTCTTTGACAAAATAAAGAGCCAGCCACAGTCACTAATCGTTTTCCTCATTTAGGCACAGACGGTGGCTGAATTACTGCTTACCCAAGTTAACTCTGAGCACCTTGGATTTTAGTGTCTAAATCAGAATTTCCAGAGCACAGTTTATTCTTGTTGCTCATTCTAAACTTCTTTTTATTTGCTGTTTTCTCAGAGACTCAATAATTGGATGGTTCCAACAGTGGACTTTGTTGCACCATACAAGAGGCAGTACTCCCTCTCTGTCATAGCTGCCTGTTAACTCAAAGACCCCACTTGCCAGGGTGAACAGTTTCTCTTTAGCCTATGCTGAGTTTCGTGAAGCGGTGCCACCTCTTAAAGAGAGGGAAGGGGTAGGAATTTGTTTAGGGAGTACAGGGTAAAAAGCTGCTCTATCTGAAATGGGGTTGGGGATAGAGTATTTTTACATGGCGCAAGTTCTGTGCCCCATCCCTGGAAGTGTTCAAGGCCACATTAGATGGGGCTACAGGCAACCAGGTCTCATGGAAGGTGTCCATGCTCATGACAAGGGGGCTGGAACTAGCTGGTCTTAAATGTTCCTTCCAAGACATTCTCTGTTTCTATGGGATTTCCTGCCTGTGAAAGCCTGGGGAAGGAGGGTGGGACATCAGGGCATGTTTTGACAGTGTGAGCTCTAAGGACGGGTTGTATATAGCGCTGGACCCACCAGGCTCTCCTTGAGAACAAGGATGTAACTGGGAGTGAGCCTCCTCCTCAGAAACATTTCATATTAATAATCCTATGTTATCTCTCATTTGCTTTCATCTTTTTTTCTCTCTCATTTTCCCAGTTCCTTGTTGTCAAAATACAGCCATGCAATGCACAGTTGTCATTCCGCTGACTGCTGCAGCTCTCTTGTCCTGGGATGTGCACACTGAAGTTGTTATACTGACAATGGAATAAGCCAACTTTTTTCTGGACAAATGTCTTTGAACTCTGTCAGCTCTATTGCACTGTGAATTTCAGTGTTGCAAAACTCCTTTCTGATGTGCAGTGATGGGATACGTGAACCTTTCATATTCTTTTAAGAGGAGATCATGTTTAAAATACTTGCCAGATACTTACCTTTAACTCTGTCAGAACTGGGAGATGTTTTACAAACAGAATCCTTTCTCTTTCTGCATATTTCCTCTGTTTTCTTAAACAGGATTATTCAAGATTGTTCAACGGATGTTTCCTTCACGTGTATTTCAACCTACTGCTTACCTAGAAGAGAAATGAAACATGTGTTGTTGCTTATCTTCGGGTTACCTAAATCACCTACTATTACTCCCATTCCAGGATTGGATGAATCACATTTTTATAAGCGGAAATATATCCAAAAGATTTCTAGATAGCCTCTGAGGTCATTAGGACTAAGTAGCTGGTCTCATTAGTAATTTTGCTGTGTGTTATCTGCATCTTTGGGCTTTGAATCATCTCGCACTTCGGCTGTATGTGCCTAAGCCAATTTTGAAAAAGGAAATTAGGTTCCTAATTTTGAAAGTTGAATGACATCAGCGTGAATTAGGCTCTAAAATCTGGCTTGGCTCTGTTCTTTATTTATGCCATGGCTGCAGGGCAATCAAAGGCGGCCGTGCCTCTTCAAGAAGTTGTAATTTCTTCTTTAACATTGGTGAAGTTCTAAATATGCAGTATATTCAGCCTTGAAATTTACTGATGTATTCATAAGCTGTTACGACTAATACAGACACTCTTAATTAATAAGTCACAATGTCCTTTTAGGTCCTACTCACTAAGTGGCATGCGACTCAGCTAAAAGGAAATCGCCAGGCAAAGCTCTAGCGAGTGCTTTAGAAATACTGTAATGGCCGCACTGCAATTAATGAAGTGTTAGAGATAATCCACTGCCATCTGTCTTTATTTTGCTAAGCCACTCAAGTAGAGACCATATTTGAGGGAAGAAAAGAAAATCCAGGACTGGCAGAATGCTGCAAATGAGTATTGGCAAACGTTTTTTCCCCTTCTGTCCAGCTGTTCAGCGTGATCGTGTTCGTACCTCCCTTTATTCCCTATTCACGGTCTTTCTCACAAATGGGGTTATTCTTCGTACAAATACCTCATGGCAAAAGAACATGTTTTTATTCTGCTATTCAGAGTGCTTTTTCCTCTCAGCCAGGGACCCTGACCAGACCATACGCCTTCCCCTATGAACAGCCTGCGGCTCACAGCGACCTGTCAGCAGGTCTGAGGTGAGCCTCGCACAAAGGGCTTCTGCACAGAAAGGCCCAGGACTCACTGCGACTGACCCCTGAGTGAAAGAGAGAATACAAGCCAAAAGTAGAGACTGGCAGGCAAACGGCTCACAAAACCTCTCCGCCAGCTACTTCCTCAGATCCCAGCTGGACTGCAGCCCACAAGCATGTACAGGCTGGTCTGAAGGTGCGAAGCTCTCTCCTTTGTCTTCCTTTGACCAGCGAGATGCGGTGAGGGCAGTGATCTTTTCAAGTAGCCACATGCATATATGTGCATGTATATTTATATGTACATTTATATGTATTTTTTACGTATATATGTATTTTATATGTATATTTATACATATATGTATATTTATATGTACATGAGGGTGCAAATGGGGCTTCCCTGTATTGGGCATCCCAGAATTCTAAAATTACCTTGCCCACTCCCCCCTTTTTTTCCTTCCCATTATGCTTTCTACCTCTCATAGAAGGGGATAAAGGGGATTACCTCTCTGTTCTATTTACCCATCCATATTGTGTTCGCCAACTGCAGGTACAAATCAATCAAAAGTATGCCTGCAGCACTTGATGTCACCCAGGACCTCTCCGAAAAAGATTCCTTAATATTATTCTGGGAGACTGAGCTACTGAGTCCTATTAACCTAAACAGAAAACAAATACCAATACACAGTAAGTCTGCAGCTGCTTCAAGACAATGATTTTGATGACGAAGAAGACAAAAACTGTGGTAAAAACTGAAAATGGTCAGTGAACATCTGAAAAACAGTGTGGAAAACGTTGACCTTAATGAATGTTTGCTCCACTCAGTAAAATTGTCCAAATGAAATACTGACAGCTTTATTACCTAGTGCATTGTAATAAACTAAAATTCAATATTCCGGTTCCACTACAGCTATTATTTTGGAGCGTCTTGAAGGATGATGTTCTTTATGTCCGGAAACATAAAATACAGTGATTCAAGATACAGTGTGCAGTTTGCCAAATAGATTTTGACAAAGGTGCTTCATCAGTATTTTACTGAGAATGAGAAATGAACGTCCCTATTTTATTTATCCTCTCGGGAGCCTGGCAACCTCTCGCTCTGCTCCAAGGGAAATCTTAGTACTTGAAATTATGAAGTCTTTCATGCAACCTTTGAAGAAAGCTTCAATACCACATGTCCATTATTATTATTATTTTTTTTTTACAGGTACTTTTCCACAAAAATATGTCTGGCATATATCTGAGCAGCAATCGTTGCAGTGCAGCACCCTGTCTTCATGGGTATTCGGTCCTGAAGAGATTTACCTTTTGATTTTACCCATATGCATATGAATTTTGACAGCTCGGCCTATTGGTAAAATAAAGGCTATTTTTAAAGAATAGGTCTTCTTATGTACTACGCAGATTAACAGGCTACGTAAGTCTATCAGTTTCACTGGGGAGAGGAATGCTTTGAATCTGCTTGCCTCTGTTCCTTAACTTTGCTTTATTATAACATTTTCTAGGGTGAAGTAATTTGAAGAGATGAACAAGCTCTAAGGAGTTAAGTCCTCTCTTTACCTTGTTGATAGCAAAATGCTCCCCTCTGTAAATGGCATTATTAGTTCCTTCAGGGGAAAGATGTGCATGTGGTGGATGGGAAGACACATGTCTCTCACAGAGTGTTCCAGAACTGTAATACAAGGGCTCCAAATGGCTCTTCTCCTTTCAATGACAAGCTTAGGAAGAGGAAACATCTCATGTTTCTTGGAATTGTGGGTGCCTAATGGAGGTGAGGTGGAAAATATCCACGGCATTGTGAAATGTGCCATTCTTTGGAAACCTGGCAAATAAGCCTGCCTACTGGAGCAGCACCATGACAGTGAAGTTCTTGCTTCTCCATCTGCATGGGTCTCTTGGAGAGGAAGCCAATGGGGACAGATAACCACTCTCTCAGCTGTCACTTAGCCCTTGGCTATCAAGTGTTCCATGTCTGTGCCATGATTGCCAGCTAATGCTCACTGTAACATCTGAAGCTCTGTGATAGCAGGAAGTAGTTGGACTGAAACTCTTCCTTTCCAGAGACCAGAAAATATCCTTTGATTGGCCTTTGATTGTGAGTAATACGAATTCTAATGTTACCTCTATTATTTTGCATAAGAAATGTGCTATGCCATAAACCTCTGGAAAGAGTGAACAAAGTCATGGCTCATCACTGGTCAAAAGCAGGTTGTGGTGGGATGGAGCTCTGCCCACATCCTTTTTTTTTTGTAGTATTTCTCTTTAAACCTTTTCTGAGAGTCAGCATGTTGGTCACTCCAGCATTAAAAAGAATCCTCATTTATAAAATGTAAGTGATATAAAAGCTGCAAGCACATGTGAAACATCTTGGATTATGGAGATTTTCTCAGAAGTTATAATCAGGGAGATGAGCTGACAGGGAGGTAGTCAGTATGGAAGTAAGCCACAATATAAATCTTTTAGAGGAAAGGGAATAGCTGGTTACCCAAAATGAAAGAGAATGTCAGATATTCAGCAAGTTGGATAAAAGCCTAGTTCGCAATGGACTTGCACATTCAGAATATCTACTTGTGGAAGACAGTACAAGTAAATCAGAGCATCTGTTTTCCCAGCTTTCATGTTTCAGTAGTGTTCTGGTCTGCCTTAACTGATTTGAAGAGGTTAGCAGTTCATTGCATCTGAATGCATATTCGACTCAAATGATCTTTAGGATCCTGTTTACTTGTTTACCTGAGTACTGATATGTGGATGTGTGGATATGCCCCTGTGTACTCAGTGAAAACCAGTTGCTATGCATTTCAATTTTGCAAGATGCAGTGTACTGCACATCCCTCTATCTGAGGGCATGGTTAAGCCCTTAGAACAGCTGAATTGTGTCTTTGTACAACGGGGAATTTGATAATTGGGCAGATGAAGCATGAAGGAATGAGACTAGAGAGCTGATGGCACAAATTCCAGTCTGAATCCAGCAAACTGCATCATGGTTTTTGTTTTTTTTCCTTTAAAACTTCCTATAGCAGAGCTGTAATGGAGATAAAGTGCTGTTCACTGCTATAGTATCATTCAAGTGTCATTCTCTTAGCAGCACTCTGTATGACCTGTAAGCGGGCACAGGGAAGTGACAGAAGGAGACTTTGAGCTCTGTGCATTTATAATTGTCCCTGCCAAGCAGAAACCAAAGGCTAAGCAATGCTTGCATGACATGTAGCAGGGATATACATGAAAAACACATCCTGTTATGCTTGGGGTGCAGTTAGAGATAATCATTGGTTGGCTTATAGGTTTAATCAGAAATGATTAAATGTGTCTCTGCCAGATATGTAGAAAAAACAGCTGTAACATTCATATCAATGCTGCATCCAGATTCCTTACTCAGTTATACATGGGAAAAGAGTAGGGAAGTATTTTGAGACAGGGCCAGCACATGGATATGAGGTTATTATTTTAATTGACTACATCAGCAAATGCACAGAAGTATCACTTACCAGACAAGTTTCTCTTGGTTAGTCTCTGATAGTGGATTTCAGTTCACATAAATGGAGTTTCTAGAGCTTCCTAAGGAAAGAAATATTAGGAACAGACAGCCCATTTATCATCCTTAGGCCAGTGGGGACATTGAATATTTTAACTAAGTTTTGACAAATTGTGTGCAAGTCAGTGATCTAGGAATGAAGTTCTGGAAACCATTGGCTATACATTTGTAAAAACAAGTAGGAAATTTAATATGTTAGGAGCCAGATGGAAGGAGTATGCCAGCATCATGCAGAGAGTAACTTACACGAGAGACAGAGAATAAACTGTAGTTATAATTACGGAAAGAAATTTTGGCTGCGCTGAAGGATATTTTGCCATTGGTTTCAGAGAGAGTAGGATTTCATCCAGACTATGTAGGAGTGAACAATGTTAACAGTATGTTAGGATCATATCTCTAAGACAGATGCAGGTATAAACTAAAGGACAGATGCCCCAAAGTGAGGAGTAATAGGAGCCGTAAATTTCCCTGAACAATGTTTTTGCAAAGGCATTTTTGTGGTCCAAAGTGCAGTTTGTGAAAATATGTTTCCAATAAGTGTTTTGTTTCTTTATTGTTTAAAATGTGGTGTGTCCAAGCTAGTTTATGTACACGGAAGGAAGAATTCATCGTGTAGGTAAATACTTGTTTGCCACAGGAGAAATGGTTTCAGTACTGGCTGTAGTTGCACCAAATGCCAGACTCTGGCAAAAAAAAAAAAAAGTATTATATCAGCTAAAAACTGACGGGATGCTAACTTTGTACTTTAACTTTGTAATATATCACTCACTGAAACTAGAAGAACAGCCACAGTGTCACTTCTTTCCCAACATGCCAGCAAGTCTTGAGGACGCATTTGTGGAAGGTGAGTGTTCTTACAGCAGACATCTAAAAAAGGCATTACCTTCCTGGTGTGAAAACTCTAGTGCGATACAGAGATGTAGTAGAAATAGATAACAGCCTTTTGGTATCTAGAGGGGAGATACAAGAAAGAAAGGGACAGACTCTTTAGTGGGGTGTGTTGTCATAGGCCAAGGGAAAATGATTTCAAACTAAAAGAGGTGAGATTCAGATTGGATATAAGGAAAAAGTTACAGTGAGGGTTGTGAGGCTTTGGAACAGGTTGCCCAGAGAGGTAGTGGATGCCGTGTCACTGGAGACACTCAAGGCCAGGCTGGATGGGGCTCTGAGCAGCCTGATGTAGCTGTAGGTTTCCCTGTTCATTGCAGTGGAGTTGGACTAGGTGACCTTTAAGGGTCCCTTCCAACACAAATAATTCTATGATTCTGTGAAAATGCTTTTTGACAGTATCTCTGCGTTAAAACCTGTAGGGAGCATTCTCCTTTTACTCTTGTGTAAAGTTGTGTTGCAGAACTTAAAGCTGCAAGAGGAACTATGTAGACACAGACCATATTCTGCCAGTGGAAAAAATGACATTATGAAGTTGACTGGCAGATAGAAATAAGCCTGTTTTTAACTATATGTTTAAGTAGTAAGTAAGTTTAAGTAGTATATCCTAAAAATTCCAGACCAAACTGGGGCCCCAGGGCACCACAGAGGTGCATGGACAATGGTTCTGTGACACCAGCGCTCTGCCCAGGGCGGCACCTCACAAAGAGTATATAATCATAAAAGGCCTTAATGCAGTGCTGTTTTGTCACCTGGTAGCACTGTATGTTCTACTCACTTACTTGTGCAGTACTGTAATTTACATTGCTTTGCATGTGAAGGGATATTTACATGTCTTCAGATACATGAGTATACATCATCCTGAGATAACAAATATTAGCACAAGCTTTACAGTTAAAAGGGACAAGGGAACAAAAGTGACTCACTGAAGAAACATGGAAGAACTTCCCTCTGTAGAGAAGAACTCTTTTGCATCTGTTGATTCCAAGCAATGAAATAAGTTATAATGTAACCAGACAGTCCCACCTATGTTCGCTACCTTCAGTTTAAGCAGAATCAAGAGAGTAACCAGAACTGCTGGTGGGGATTAGAAGTCTCACCAGGCCTCCATTAAGCAAGTGGGGTGACAGCATGAGATCTCTTAAATCAAAGGGCCCAGACCTTTGTCTCTGTTAACAGTGCCCATCAGCTTAGTGAATCCAATAGTAGCTCCAGTATAGACTCAGAACTTGAAAACTGCCTTCTTCCCAGTGCATCATTAGAAATGAAGGAAATCTGGCATCTCTTGAGACACTTTTTGCTAGTTTGCAAAGTTTTAGCTTCTTATTTCCACTTCTATGCTGGAAAATCAAAAGAGGGGGGGAAATGATATATCTTACTTGATATTATGGAGTTTTAAATGAAGAAATCCCAAGGAATATGGAAAATAAACGTGTGATGAAAGAACAGATATGACTGCCAGAACCTCAGCCAAGTTTCAGAGCAGTTATGGCTTGATGAGGGGAGAAGGGTCAGGAAGTTTCTGTATATCAGCCATATCAGTCTGGCTGGTCAGAATATTCTGCTCACTCTGTTGAATTATACACTGAGGAGAAGAGGAAAATCTGCTTGCTCCCTGGAATGCAAGAAGACAAATAGTTCTGTTGCCCAGCCTCAGATTTTTGAACATGATTCTGCTGATATCAGCAGCAGAGTGCTGAATCATCTTCTCTTTTGCTGTTGCTTTGGTCCTCTGAAAGGAAAGAAAAAATCAAAGCAAAACAAAATGGGCTAAAATACAACTGAGCTTTGAAGAAAGTACCATTTTTGCACCAGGGGCTGAAGATCCCTTAAAAGACACCATAAAGTGACACGCTCCTGTAATGTTCATATTACAGGGAAGAGTGATGACTTTAAACGCTGACTGGAAGCAGTGATTCCACGCACTGGAGTAGGACTTGTTCACACAGGAAAGGCCAGATAGGAGAGTTTTTCAAGCTTTGACTCCCACCCAGATTTTCAGACAATATGTGGCTGCACTAAAATCAGTGGCAGCATTATGACTGAGCATAATGGAGTCACACCTCAGGTTGCCCTAGTATAGCTTATGCCTTCATGGGACATATGTTTCTTCAAAAGTTGATTCAGGAAGGCAAAGTTGGGCTTCTGTGGCAGATTTTTCTCTCTTAAAGCCCATCCTTCTCGGTTGAGATTCCAAGCAAAATTCAGCTGCACTTTTCACACAAAACAGATATGCAAATGGAGCAGACACCTTATCTTCCAGTGTGTATTATGGTGATCAGTAGGCTGCAGTCAGCTTCTGATGTGCAATGAGGTGAAGCAGGAAGGCCCCACCCCAAGAAGGTGTGAGTGGAAGGAGCTATGCTGGCCAGCTAGCATGGGACAGCGTGGAAGAGCAAACATGGCACAGTGGAGGTAGGAGCTGGACAGAGCCTTCCAGAGCTCAGCTTCATCTGCCTGCACGGTCCATGCTCAGTCTATTGTGGAGCACATTTAGCCAATTGTTGCTGTTGCTGGGAGGAAAATATCTACTTCCCCTCTCCCTCTGCCCTTCCTCCAGCTTCTCTCCAGCCCCTGCACTCCTGCCCTGCCAGCTGTGTTGCTTCTTGACCCACCTCAGGGTGATCACGTGCAACTCACTTAGACAGCACAAACCTATTCTCTTGTGACTTTTTTTTTGTTGTTGTTCCTTTTTCCTCTGGTTTAAGGAGTTGAATCAGCTCCCTGGGAGGTCAAAACAAGGTGAAAATGGAGAGGAGGAAGGAGGGAAAGAGACGGGAGTGCCGTCTCCTTCAGCAACACCAAACTGCAACTCAAATCAGTCCGTTTCAGTTTATCACCTTTTGAGTTGATTCACATAAAATTGAAATAAACATGAGATGAAACTGTTTGACACTCTCAAGACCTACATACTCACCGCCTTCATATGTCAAAGAACAGTTTATACATGCACATTTTCCAATCACTTCACACGGATTTCAATCCTAATATTCATGTCTGCATCTTGGTCTTAGTAGCATTCATGGAGAAACAGATCCTCAGTCAGGTATGTGATTTTTCTGGGTGGGTGCCCTACTCAGTGGTGTCCATTCATCAGGAACTAGTTAATTTCTTTGGGAGTTAATCCGGAAAACTCTGTGGCAGCGTAAAACAAAGAATGATTGATCAAAAAACAGACACAGCAGTCATTTATTTGGTGATGTGGTCTGAATAAGAGATGAATAGTAATGGGTTATTTAAACAAGCCTGCTCTATTGTCTTTGTGCTAACAAGATTCTATGACATTACAGAAGGAGATCATCAAAAGGTCCAGTAAAGTTCTCTGCCCTTTAGTGTAAAATTTCACCAGTTTCCTCCAGGCAAAAACAATCTGCTGACTGGCAGCATCTGTCCTGTGCTGCACAGGCTGTTTCACAACAAATGAGATTATGCTTCCTTCCACATTTAACAAAGAGAAATGCAGGAAGAATTCCTTACTGGATATATATGTGTGCTTATATATAATACTATGTACCTATATGCAAAAATATACTTGGATATGTGTGTATGTGTTTGTGTTCATATCTTTAAAATATACGTGCATATAAATGCGTATATGCATAAAAATGCATATCAGCATTGAAGTAAACATGGAAAATATGGCTTAGAATTGGCCAAAATGGTAAGGAAGGAAGGAAGCTTGTACATTTCTGCTACTGTAATCTCTCTCTAGGTCAGCTGATTTTGCAGCAGGAGAAACATTGCTTTGCTATCCTGTATCTGCAAAAAAACATACGTTCTGCCCTGTGCCATCTGCCCCAGTGCTGTGACTTAGGCAGGTAGGATGAGTGACACCAGGCTGTCGCTGTTTCTATGGCAGCTGGTTTGGTATTTGCTATGTGGAATGACTGGAGATAGTGCAGAGAAGACTAACAGAAATTATGAGAGATTAAAAAACATGACCAGTGAGCAAAGATTAAAGGACTGGGACTTGTTTGTCCTAGAAAATAAGAGATTAAGAAGTCAAAATGATAGCTTTCAAGTAAAGGCAAAAAGAGTAAAGAACTAAATTGTCTCTGTCACCACTGTGATTCAGACAAGAGAGAATAAAATAAGATAACATCAAAGGAGACTTAGGTTAGAAACTGTGAAAATATTCTGCTGGAAGCAAATACCTACATCCTGACGTATCCACAGAGAAGGTGGGGTTGCCAGCACTGAGCTCTTCAAGAATAAAGCAGAAGACAGACTGTCAGTAAGGGCCTGGATTCGTTTTGTGCAGAGAGCTAGAACTCTTAAGGTTCCTGCCAGGATCATTTTCTGATTCTGCAGTAATTTTCAAGCTAGTTCATCTATTCCAATGCTTTTTGACTAGAAAACTGAATCACCATGTAGTAGGGATTGTTTAGGGTACGCTAGGGAAAGACTAAGACGTATGAAGCAAATGCATCTGCTATGTAAGTCTAATGTATCCAGACAAGAAGAAAAACAGTTTAGGAGTGAATCTTCGGTTTATGCTCTATGGTTTAAGTCACTGAAGTTGCTTTTGTGTTCATGCAATGGAGACAAATGCTCCTTTATTTCCCAAAACACAGTGAAATGCATTTAAAAGAATGTTCTGAGTTTGGCTTAAGCTTGTCAAATCCAGGAAACTGAGAGTTAAACTTCTCACTCTTTCCCACACTGAAAGCTGTTGTGCTTGGTCTTTGATGCATAGCTTGAATTTTTGCATACTTTAGGTAATTTGGAGGATTTAGGAAAGAGTAACATTCTGTGATATTAAGAATGATTCCTAGTGATTTTATCAGTGACGGGAGCTGAAATTCGAATCGCGGCAAAAGGGCGTGCAGGAAAAGATGTACAAATTGATACAAAATCAGATCAAGCATACTGAAATATGCTAATTTTTTTTATCTTCAACTCAGTCTGCTCTCTGCTGACCCCCGTTTCCAAAATATCAAACTATGTTGCAAAACCAGAAAACCAAGTACTGCAAAATACTTCTTGGACCATCTTGGATGTGTAAACTGGAAGACTGCTGATGACTTCAGTGGATTTGAATCTTATGAATGCCTGATTGCTGTGCGTGGGGATAATATAACCAGCAACATGATTTATGTTCATACTTTTGGACCAAGAGGAAGTACTATAGGGCAGAATATGTGTCACTGAATAACAATGCTTTATTTTATCTCTGGATTTTCTGCTTTCAACATGTTTCAAACAACTTGGATAATGTAGAGTAGGGAAAGAAGCTTACACAGACAAATGACAAGCCTTATCAACTGCTTTCCCCCACTATTCCCACAGATTTCTCATGAGCTTCGGCTGCTATCCCTGGAGCTTTTCAGTCAGAGACTTTACAGAAAAAAAAAAATCAATAGAAATAAAATCAAGTACAGAAAATATGAACATCTCAGACTGAAAGAAAACAGGAGAAGAGTTTACAAAAGCAAGAGCGGTAGCAAGCAGGACAGGGAGAAGACAGCAAGCATTAGATGTGCTCTGCACGCATGCAACAGAACAAGCTATCTTGCTCAGGTATGTGACCCAAATCTTAGGTGCTATGTAGATGCTTTTAACTATCTACAGAGACAGGTGACCCAGAAACCAAGGGCAACTCCGGTGCATATGTGGCTCTCACTGGGCAGGGTACTACTGTCCTACAGCATCCAAACACAGTCTGCAGCAGTGCCAAGTGATGGTAACAGGGTCAGTTAACAGCCCCCTTCCACCACAAGTGATAAACTCGCTCCAGGATCCATACAGAGAGGCCAGGTGCAGCAGGAAAGAGAATCAAAAACACTACTGGAAACGCAGGTTCAAGGTCCATCCAGGAGAATGCTACAGGAGCATGTCTAAGCCTGAGCTGAAATGGAGCTTCTGAATGTGAGTGGGGATGTGATGTCCATCAAGGCGTATTGGTTTCTCAGAGTTCTGGCAGAAATGTAAGGGTAGTTTGCCTGTTTGATCATTACATGGTGCTGCAAAATGGTGACCAGTATTTGGACGGTTTTCTTCGCAGGCAGAGGAATTTATAGCCCAGTCCTGAGGAGGCTTAAGAAAACGAAGATTGGAATATTGGGGATTACATGATTTCCAGGTGGCTTGTGCTAATTCTTCAATTTTGTATCCTTTTAAAATGCACTCTTTCCTAAGGAGGTCTCTTTTGACAGTCATATTGGGCGATGTTGCTTATTAGATGCTCATCCTTCTTCTTGAACTCAAATCTTATTCAATAACCAAAACAGACTGTTAGTATCAACAGAAACCCATTACTGTGCAATGTAAAAAGAGAGAGCATGGGGTGCTGGAAAGGTTAATATGTAAGTAAGAAGTAGTCCCTGCTGCTTCTAATTGCATGCCCCAGTTCTGACCTCAGAGAATGGCAGAGAAGGGAAAATATCATTAAAAAACTACAGGTAGTGAATTTTGAGTTGCAGCTGGACTAAACATATTCAGACAGTATTTTCTTATCTCTTTCCATTTGTTTGAAACAAGCTGTGTTCCTGTGAACATTTTTGAACATTTAATGTCAAGCCAAAGCCAAGATTATCAATTCATATGCAGTACCCCTTAACTTGACTGAACAAAATTAGCTTTGGATTGGCTACTTAATGCAGTGGAACAAGTTAAAACAAGCATTGCTTTGTTTTGCCCTAATCACAGAAGTCAAAAGGTAGAACATGCTTTGGCATAGAGAGTCAAGAGTGGGCAACACGCCACCTGAGGCCTAGGTGTCCAACCTTTTGGCTTCCTTGAGCCCCACTGAGGGAAGAGGAATTGTCTAGGGCCACATCTACAATGGTTGCTCCAAAAGTAATGTCTCCTACTTATTTCCATGGAAACCACAACCAATACAAAGAGCACAAGAACACTATTTAATAGATCAAATTCTCAACTGCAAAACACTCTTTTTCAACACAGTCATCATTATTAGCCAGTGATGGAAAAAAGCCTCCATGCTGCACCAGTAAACATCTGCACCAGCAGAAGTGACCCAAGTGGGGGAAATTTCTCTCTGGTAAGAGAGGTCTTAGGAAAGTCTGGTAGAGACACATGATTAATTTTTGGATTGAAACTCTATACATTCCTTTTGAAAATTTACAAGTAATATATTTGTGTCAACTGAAAATGGAGTCACAAACAAACCAAAAAATGTATGATTTTTCTGTCAATCTTGAAACCTATTCTCAAATTCCTTTATCACAATGGAAAACATGGCTGCGTATTTTTTGCTGTTCACAGGACAGTGTTCAGTCAATATATCAAAGTCCATAAACTTATTTGCCATCACTTGAGCTGGCACTGCACTGCACCCCATGGCCTGGTTTCAGCCCAGATAGGGTTAATAGCAGCAGAGTCTCTGCCATGATGGTGTGGGGCAGGAGGTGGCTGCATTGCAAGTTGTGTCAGGCTTCATGCAGCCCGTGGGCCTCAGGTTAGACATGTCTGACCTAAGCTCTCTGTCTAAAGTCTCTTTTTGTGTTTATGTGACCAGCTGACTCCGTGTGGACGCCAACCCTTATCCTTGCAAAATTCAGATATCAGTGAAAAGTCACAGGACAGTTCAAGATCCATCCTTCTGTGGCCACAAAAATCATAAAAGAATCGCCCCAAATGGGTAAGTTTGTAGAAAATTTTCACAATGGCGAAACACCAACAGGGTGGGTTAGAGGATGACTGTGGCCAGTGCACAGCACACTGCGGTCTACTGATGGTATCTCTGGTGCTGTGGGCTCAGAATCTGGACTCTTAAAATGCTTCTATATGTCACAGTACTGAATGCTTTACATTTTTCATCTCCCTGAACTGTGGCTAACAGCACAAAATTAGGAAATCTGATGTCATCTGTGTCTCATAGAAAAAGCTTAGTGGGGCTGTAGCTCCTGGCTTTGCAGCCTCCTCAGGGCTCTGATACGCTAACAGAAACCTTCTACTGCCACACTGCAGAATCTAACTGCGGTGATCCATAGGCTCAAAAGCAGTGAAGACAGCTATGGAGGGAATGAACACCCTCAGAGATTTCCTTTTGCTGGAATTATTTTAAGGGCCAAATGGGAACTCTGTCTCACCAGTTAACCCTTCAGGTCCACACTTCCACACTACACAGGTCAGCATCAGGAATTATGTATGCTTCCCAGATGTGGTATGGAAGCGATATTGCATGAATGGCAGACCTAGTTTTATTCAAAAGGTAGATCTGTAGGTATGAAAGCTTCTTTCCATACAGAGGATGTAATGTTGCCATTCTGGCACTCTCCATGAGGAGACATATTTCTGATCCAGCTTGAAGTGTCTGTGCACATTCATCTGAATTGTGTCTTAAATAAATCACAGGGGAAAAAAAACACCCTCTAAAGGGTGTGTAATAAGCATAACCTGTCAGCAGCTATTTTCTCCAACATTAAGACACTTCTATGTGGTACATGCTTGCCTATCTAAAGTAGACTGTGAACATCTAAGGCATTAGAAGGCATTTGGAGTGGGTTCAGAAGCATGCTTTGCAAAAAAAGGTGCCCGTGAGATCACAGGGCTCTTGTTTATTTACACTGAAGGAGATGGAAGCAACACTTCTAACTAAGGAGGAAGAAATGTGTTTCATACCAGTGGCAAAAGCTGTCACCTCCCTGAGTAGCTGAGAGCACACAGAGATGTTGCAGGACAACACCATGTTCACACCTCTTGGTTTGGAGCACCATGTTGGTGGCAGCAGAGTGCTTGCTGGAAAATTCAGCTGTTCCCATGGACTGTTTTCACACTATTTTTCATCACTACTTATTCTTTGAATTTTCAACAAGCTTCATGGGCATCAGGTCAAGTGCTTGCCTGGTACTATCCGACTGTGTGTGCAAACAGGGTGTTAACTTGCAGCAAAACTGAGTGATTGCAAGCTGACTCCTGGATTCCATAGCCAATTGTGTTGGGCTTCAGGTTTTCTAGTCCCCTGATCACCTAGCAGGGATTATGTCCAGTGTTTGCAGCCTGTCTTTACTCATGGTGGGTTGTGTGAGTCTGTAGCTCTCCTGATAACAACTAAGGAAGCTAATGTTGAGAGGAAGCTGCCAGTCTGAGCTAGAATAAGGCACGGGGAGAAGTGATGATGTTTTCCAGTGTCATGGGTCGTTTTTCTCTTTCTTCCCTAACATTTGGAATAGCCTTGTTGGAAAGGACTTGCAGAGGTAGTCGAGTCCAACTGCCTGACCTCTTTGGGGCTAACCAAAAGTTAAAGCATATTAATGAGGACATTGTTCAGACGTTTTTCCAACACTGATAGGCATGGGGCATCAACCACCCCACTAATAAGCCTGTTCCAGTGTCTGACCACTCTCACGACACTCAGATTAGACATTTCCTAATCTGATTCAGCAATGTGCCATTCCTGCATCCTGCCATTGGTTTCCAGGAGCAGAGCCTGACACATCCCTTTGCTTCCCCTCCTCAAGGCACTGCAGAGAGCAGTGAGGTCATCTCTCAGTCTCCTCTCCTGCCTGGACAGCACAACATCCTCAGCCTCTCCCTGTAGGACATGCATCTTGTGGCCAAGGGTAACAGTCTTGCATTGCCCTTGTTTTTATTTTAGGGTGCGCTGAGGTCACCATCTCCCCAGCCACTTCCTCTGTAATGGCTCTGATTACAGCACCTATTGTTATTATCACCGTCAGATATCCTGGGGAAGAGTTTCAAGCTCTAAAACTCCTGAGGCAAGCATGATTACTTTATAATAAGAAGAGAGCAAGTGGTGTAGCCCAGTGAATAAAAAGCAGTGTCAGAGACTCCAACAAGTCTTAAATTTGGAGCTCACTTGGATGAACTGAAGCAAGTCTCTGGCCTCATCTTTTCACCTCGTGGAGACAATAAACTTAATAGTCTCTTACAGTGCACTTGTCCAAACTCTACCAGAAGATTGTATTTTCCTCTTCAGGGAGGCATCTAAATACTATCGTAAAGCCATAACAAATAATTTTATAAGGCTAGAAGAGACCACGGCAATCATCATCTTTGGTATTTTGCCATACACAGTAACAAAGAAAACCAAAAATACATGGAGAAGGTGAAAATTTAAGTTTCATTGGCTGCTATTCATACTTCTCCCTTTGTACTGCTTGAGGAGAGAGTCTGGATCCTCATACACAGTAAAAGTATATATACTTCAGGGGGACTTTCTGGTTCCACACTCTAAACCTCATCTCGGATTTTGACCCAGGGCAGCCACCAGGAGTTACAGCTGGAAAATTTCACGGCACAACTCGTCATGAAGTTATTCCTTACGATTCAGAAGCTGGATTAATCAAAACACTGGAAAACATGGATGTGCCTGCTTGCTGTGTATCCCTCTCTCCTGTGGCCTGAAGTCAAGATAAGAACAAATAAGAACATATGTTGGTATTCTTTTGAATTTGATTTTAGTGATGTCCATTAAAGACATTGCTAGCCATCTCCTTGAACGTCTTAAATGAAAACAGGACAGAATCAAAATGATTTTGAGATTTTAGAAAAGTCCATTGTAAGTGCCTATATTTTTATTGTGTTCTTCGTAGCTGTTTTCACAGTTTTCTGTAAGTCCTATGACACCTTGCTGACCTCTCCATTAATGGATAATTAGAAGGCCATCAAGTTCTCAGTGACAATGACATCCAGATGTCCTTTTAAACACATGGTTGCTGGGCAACAAGACCTCACACTGCATTCCTTCTTTGAAATCTTTGTCCTATTTTTCATATATTCCTGCCAGTAAGTATGTCAGCATTCAGCCAATGTGCTGGAGGGCAGAATGCTAGCTGGAACCTTTCTGATATCATGTGCGCTTCCCAAAAGGAAAATAATCAGAACAACCAAAGATCTCTGATGCATTGCACTGCAAAGTGCTGCATCAACTTGACTTCCACTTTCATAACAGATTTCCCTGGCTGAATTGGTCTTTCAATGGAAATGCATGGAAACTATTGTTTAGTAGTTCTTACTCTTGACAAGCTGTTGCAATTCAAAGCATGACTGAGAATACAAGAATTTGGCCTAGCATATCTGAATAATCTTTTGAATCATACAAGGGATTTTTAAAAGTTCCAGTTTCTTGTGACAATGACCAGTCTATTTTGGGGGGGGGGGGGGGGGGGGGGGGAGGGGAGGGGAGGAGGTAAATGAAATCAAATGACAACCATGTGTAGTTTAGCAAGGATTTTGCAAGGCTTTGTTTAAACCTTCTTGGGAATACTCCAAAAGCCCTTGAGAAACCTTCAGTCCTAACAGGCTGCTATGATGCTGTTTGCGTGAATATCTTATGACAGTCTCTATTTGGCTGACTTTTACGGAACCATCGATCCACTTACCTAACAATAAGAAAAAAAGAAAAAGAAAAAGAAAAAGAAAAAGAAAAAGAAAAAGAAAAAGAAAAAGAAGAAAAAGGAAAAGGAAAAGGAAAAGGAAAAGGAAAAGGAAAAGGAAAAGGAAAAGGAAAAGGAAAAGGAAAAGGAAAAGGAAAAGGAAAAGGAAAAGAAAAGGAGCAACAAGCAAGCAAACAAGCACAGAGAAAACTGAGAGAACCCAGAGAATAGAAGTCATTCGGGGACAGCTTCTGAACTTGTTCAAATAATAGGGAATTAAAAAAAAAGAGGTAGAGCTTTGTCATGAGATGCTGCACTTACAGGGATTAAGTAGCTGACTGTACATCTGACTACCAGTAGAGAAAAGAAAGAAATGCAGTATCTGTTCCAGTCATTCCCCCAGGACTTGTCTTTTCAAAGAAGTTTTCTTCTCAATAATTGTTTTTCTGTTTTTGGCCCTACTCCCCCTTCAGCCGCTAAGTAAACTAGCGAGAACAAAATAAACACTGTATAAAGCTGAACAGTGGATCTGCTAAAGCATCCAGCAGAGAGCTGGATGGGGGAGGGTTTTCGACATCAAAATTGCATGCAATCACATTGTTAAAGACTGTATCATCATGAAAAGCACAAAGGAGCATATACAAGAGGTAGCTCATTTCTGACTTTCCTGTTTCAGGTGAGCTCAGCCTTTTAACTTGGACGCTAACAGTCTGTTTGATTTAAATAACAGTATGCAAATAAACATCATATGAGAAGGAAAATGGCTAAGAGAGCAAATGCATTTGCATACAAAGTATATATAGTATACTCATCTTCATTTAATATACACAAGCTAAATTATCCTCCCAAATACAATGCTACAAATCCAGATTACAGTTATTGGCTTTGACAGAATTAATCTAGATTCCCCATACTAAATGGGCGGATGGAGAATTTTTCTAAAATATAGCTTCTTAGGAAAACTACCTCTAAGTCTGTGATGTTTAATAAAGATCTTGTGTGAAGGAATAAATTCTGAGCCATTTCTCCCAAAAGCCTTTAAAAGACACATTGCTTCTTTGCTTCTATTCAAATAATTCATCAGAAAACCAGATGACAATGGGAAAACCTACTACAGCAGGAAAAAAAATCACAGCATTAATGAATAACTTTGGGCAATGTAGAATCACAGAATTTCAGGGGTTGGAAGGGACCTCTGGAAATCATCAAGTCCAACCCCGTGCTGAAGCGGGTTCCCTACAGCAGGGTGCGCATTGATGACTGCTTCTCTGCTCCTCCCAAAAAGTCTCCATGCCATAGCTCTCAGGGTTAGCTGCTGCAGAGCTGATTATAATGAAGCTCTTGAAAGAATGCTTTCTTCCTCAGTATCTAAGGTATTTTTGTGCTTTTCATGGAACTGGTCCCATGGAACTGGTTTGAGATGCTTCATGCATTGTGAACACAGCCCAGGCCTCTCTCTGACCTTCCAGGGAGGACTCCTCCAGCATATGGCAATAATTTGTGTCCTCCAGATGTTTGCAGGTCCTGAGGCACCCGTGGGCAGCTCTTGCCTGGTCCCAGCTAATAGCTGATTCTAGTGTATGAATAGCAGATAACAGCCCTGACAGCTGCTCCATGGGTTCAGAAGGAGGGAAATGAGGTATGAACAAGGCAGATGAGATAGAGCTGAAAGCAACAGCTCTCCTCTGATGTTTAAGGCAATTTATAGTACTCTGAATTCGAGCACTATCTATTGGCAGGTCTTTCAGACACCTGGAGAAAGGTTGCACAGTTTATGCCTGAAAATGCAAAGTTTATGAGAATTTACAAAGGACACGAGATTGCTAAATGAATTCTGCATGTGCTTATTTAATCTCATGAACTTGAACTAAAAGGCTGTGTTTAGAAAACAGCAATTAGGAAAAAGGTTGTGGGAGTGTGGGCAAATGATGTAATTGATTCCAGATGGAGTTATCTTAGTGAAAACTTCAGTAATTGTGAATTCCCCGTCAGTTTTTCTGTGTAGCTTTAGTGAGGAGAAATTGGGTGAGGCAGAAACTATCTTTAAAGATACCAACTTTGTGCCAATTTCACCATCTACTGTACTAATTCTCTCAGAATGGGTGGGTATGCATGCCTGGGTGCACAAGATCCAGCTCGAATACTTTCTCAGCTTTAAGGGAAGTTAACTAGTATTGCAGTATGTAAGTGACTTAATCCCTGCACTGCAGGTATTTTGCTTCCTGAACTATCACCTTTCTGCTCTTGATGCTGCTCAATGAACCTGAGAATGGGTCCTATTAATATATCCTGCAAAAACAGAAAAAGATCTAGAAGTAAGAATGCGGTGTAAAATAAGATGGTAGCAGGTTATTGGAGCAAATAACAGGAGTTACTTTCCCCTTGTTTTCCCTGCTCAGTAAGCACCTTCATTCTTCTCGGGCTACCAATAGCGAAGAGGTCATAGCTGCTCAGCAGAGCCTCAGGAGAGCAGAACAAAGACATTATGACTGCAAGAATGCAGCATGCAGCAATCTTTGGCCAGATTCACTGTGTCAGTCATGGCGGCAGGATTGAAAGGAAGGCCAGTTATTTCACACAGACCACCCAGGGTTAGGTCTGCACCTGAGTGAATATGGTTACTCTAATAGTAGTAAGTTTTGAACTGGCGCCATTTCCATATTTTGTTTTCCTTTTTTTCTGTTTTATCCCCTTGCAGATTCTTTTCCAGTTACTGCTTTAGAAGCTTTTCTCGTGTTATACTCTCCAGCCCGTGGGAAAAATAATAACACATCTATTGGATTTTTTTCATCATGTTTACTTAAAGAGTGTGGCCGCATATGATCCAGTCCTATGGTGTGGGATTTAATGGGTAAGTGTCTTTGCAGGAACAATTACTGAATTCATTTTCTGTTCTTCCTGTGGAAAAGCTGGGACTACTCTGTAAGAAATGGAGTACGAACTATGCTTCAAATTGCAGTGTGTAACAGAAGAATTTCTTGAGGACAATCCCTTCTATTCTCACCAGACATAACAAAATCCTTTTCTGGATGGATCTTTAAGTTTTACCTTAAAGGCTATGGAAGATCTGCAGAAATACAAGCACAACCTTATGGAGTGTTTCAAAAGGAGCTGGGTAACAGTGACTCCACAACTCCCTCTGTCTCTCTCTTCCCACATGACAGTAGCTGTGGGTGATCTGTGTGCGAAAAAAGAATGTGCCCTTCATATGCATAATGTCAAAAGGCCAACAAGATCCAAAAGAAGTTCCTACTTTTCCTCTGACCTCTTCGATTGCCTCACACAGATCCAGTTCTCTTAGGTGTATCTCTGGATGCATGCCAAGGCATCAGTGGGAGGAGAAGGGAATCAAATGCCATGTCTGGCCTTCTCCTTATTAAGAAGTATGGAAGGGATTTGCACATAGAGGATGTCTCCAGGAGAGGGAATGAAAGTCAAGATCACAGTGAGGAAAACCAAAGGAGAGCTGTGTTTTAAACAACTCCTTATTTGACCATCTTCCAGCATGAAAATTGGATATAACCTGGGGCCGGTTATACCATGCGTGGAATAAACAGCATTGAAAATGATTGTTTCTGCAGGGAAAATGAGATCAAATATTACTTCCTTTCAAAATTAATAGAAAGGAAAGTGTTTTCAAAGATAGAGTGAACTTCACAAAGTTAAGAAACCTTTATGCAATTACTGACGTATTTCTTCAGTGCATGCTGTTCTTTTGCAACTTAGTTGCTCCAAATTGACCCAGAAAGCCTAAAAGATACACAACTCCATGGGGTGATCCTTGTGGTGCTCTAGATGCCAACATAGCTAAGAACTGCAACAATGAATGAGGCTGTAGGCTTTAATAGACGTTAACAGATTCCTATAAGCTGACAGGAACACAAGTAACCCAGATTTGATCTGGCCTGCATAAAAAGTCAGGCACCAGAGAGCAGAGCCCAGCGCTGCCCCTCCGCTCCCTGTGAGGAGCTGCAGCCGCCATGGGACCTCCCCTCAGCTCCTCTGCTCTGGGCTGAGCAAACCCAGGGACCTCAGATGCTTCTCACAGGTCTTGCCCTCCAGACCCTTCCTCATCTTTGCAGCCCTCCTTCGGATGCTCCCTAATACATTTATGTCCTTCTTATATTGTGGTGCTCAAACTGCACCCAGTGCTGGGAGTGAGGTTGCAGCACAGAGCAAAGAAGGCTCAAGGGTCTAATTAGTATCTCTAAATACCTGAAGAGAAAATGTGAAGAGGGCAGAGCCAGACTCTTTCCAGTGGCACCCAGTGCCTGGTTGAGAGGAAATGAGCACAAACTGAAGCCTTCTGAACAGCAGGAATCACTTCTTTACTGTATGGGTGACTGAGCACTTGCATAGTTTGTCCAGAGAGGTTGTGGAGTCTCCTTGAAGATTCCCAAAAGTTGTCTAGACATGAGCATGGGCACCCTGTGCTGAGTGTCTCTACTTGAGCAGGGGGCTCAAATTGTCTGTTGGATCTTGTCTTTATTTGAACTGGAAGCAGCAGAAGTGTGATTCTCTATACCACAGGACTGAAGTTCCAGGATGCTGTGGAATGAAACCCTATGGCCAAGAACAGACTGTACAATGAGAAGGATTGAGGATGCTGGCAGTTCTAACAAACAAGTTCTGATTCAGCCTGTCAGGTGGTTAGGTAATATTTTCAAAGCGTGTTTTGAATAGAAACCTACTGTATTTCTGTTGGAGTGAACTGAATATATATAAAGGAGAAAACAAATCATTAGTCTTGTATCAGAGATAAATGGCAAAAGGGAACAATGTAAAACTCTTGACATTTTGGTCAGTGTTTTACCCTTAAGTTATTGTCCAAGAGTCTTCCTCTTGCATCTCCAAAAGCACCAACTGGCACATTAGAAAGTACACACTGTTGATTTTTATTTCACATAAACTTCTTTTCCACTTAATCACAAAGTAAGGCTTTATAAGGATAATGCCACACGAGAGAAAAGGGCATCCTCTGATCACTATCTGAAAACTAAATGTAGTCAAGAGAAAGGAAGGGGAAAGGAAATGGAGAGTACATAATACCCAGTGGTACACAGCCTCAGGCTTCAATTTAGCCCCTTATGTTTTGAACAGAAGCTGTTTTGAATTACATGAGCTAAAATGACATAAATAATCCAAAACATATGCTAAAAAGAACTAAAAACCTCTAATTTAATAATGAACAGATAACAGATTGCATTGTCAAACTGATTAAATAAAATTTTTCTTGCTAGCATTTTCTCTCTCTGGTTTCCACCTGAACTACCACCACATTTAACACAGAAACACTGATAGCAGAAGTTGGTTTCATTTGATGTATTGACTTGGAATACAAGAGACTTTGAATCAGTTCTTGTCTCTGTCTTGGATTTCCATAAGTAGTGCATGCCTGAGCTCTCCAAAGGATACGCAGAAGTGAATGCACCAATGACACAGCCTTTGCCTATCCTTACAGCACAGTGTTTGGCACTATGGTAGTCTCACATTCTTCAGTCTTGCTAATAAAAATAACAGCCGATAGTTTTATGGGGCCTATAATGCTAATGAGGAAAATCTCAGTCTTCTATTTATCTTCTACTGAAGATAAATTATGATTGCTATAAAAATGCAGGGCTTCAAATTGCTTCTTTGATTCACCAAAGCTATCTTTCAGTAGATGACAATATAGAGTCCATTCAATCTGGAGTGAGTGTTTCCTGCAAATCCTCTGAGCCCTCATTGTGACATTTGCCCTGCAGGCACAGAATGTGGACATCAGAGACAGTGCAGGCCTGTAATGGCATTTGTGGGAATAATAGAATACCCATCAGACAGTAATTTTCCTCACTCCAGGGTCCAGAGCCGAGAAAAGGTTAGTCCTGCAGGCCTAGGGGAAACTGCACAGCACAATAGAGTTCACACTGATGCGTGATTGTTGTAATTCCTTGAGTTGATAATCACTGCTATTGTTGATAACCATCTCACTTTCTGAGGAAATATAATAAAGTGAGCTCAAGGCTGAAGAAGTTATTTATTTTTGCAGAGTTAGTGTGCAGCTTTATCTGGTTTGGTGGTTGTTTTTTTCTTTCCATTGGCCTTTTTTTGTTACTTTTTTTTTTTTCTGTTGCAAATGCTAAATTAAACATGATAAAGGCAAAATGTTGAACCCTCAGGCATCTATGACAAAATGCAAATTTCCTGCTGCTTATCTACAGCACCACGAAGCTCTTTGTTGGGATCTCCTCACTCTCTAGAGAGTACAGAATATTTGATCCTCTTTCCATTGATGTCAATAGGGCTTTAACTTCATAGAGAACGGAGGCAGGCCCATAAAAACCTTGTTTGATCAAGGTTCTCTGAGCAAATTGCTGCACAGTGTGATGGGATTTGTCTGCCCGAAGAATACCCGTAGACATTCAGGGATGTGTGAAGGAGCCCTCTGTAAGCACCATGCAGTTGTTACAAACCGAACTGCAAGACAAGTCAATGAGACACAAACAAAGAACTGTTAACTCTTGGAATAGTAGAATAAATTGTTTTTACAGTTCAAGCACTTCATAATCAATGCTACTTGCTTCTTTGCTCCAGCTAGCTGTTTTTTTCTCCTCAGGAGATAAGAGAGGCTAAAAGAAGTGAGTTTGGCAATGAAATCACAACTATTAGATAACAGAAAAGAGCAGTTCTCTTCTTAAAAAATCCAGCTCTAACTCTGACCCTAATCCAAATTCTAATCAAATCTAGATCAGGCCATGGCCTTCACTGTTCAATAACTTCAACCCAGGATATGCAGCCTCTGGAGCTTGTGTTTTTCCAGAGACTATTCAAATTTTCTATTCATGTTTGAGTTGTTCATCTTGATTATAGAGCTTTATGAATCCTGGGCATCTTTTCTGATTTCTCATGCACTGAAATGTTTGGAATTGAAGCATTTTATTTCACTCTGGGTTTAAAAATGCCTTTGGGCAAAGCCTTCCAAAATAACTAAAAAAAAAAAACACATTATGTTTTGCATTTTAAAACATTTTAGCTATCAGTGCTGGCTAAGTTGATATCAGTGTGCAACAGGTATAGCTCCAGTGATAAAGGCTGTTTGCTTGTTTGAAATGACTCTGGTTTGTACTTTAGCTCTGGGCACCTCTATTTCATGAATGTTTCAACCCTTTTTATTTCAATTCTGTTTAGCATGGCTGGTGATATTCAAAATCTATATTTTTGTTTGCAGATTTTCTTCTTTGCTCCATTTCTTTGTGCTTGTTTTACTACACTTGTTCAGTTATTTAAAAGCTCATTAGGATCATACAGCAATAAACATCTTCTGCAAATCCAGATCTTCTGTGTTTCATAGTTGCTGAGCTGTGACAGATGTTTATGCAAAGCAAATACTGAGAACATAAAGAAGACATACTACAAACAAGAAGCTGTTTGTTCCACAGAATGTGTCATTTTTATTTTGCTCTAACAAAGTGCTGTCGGTGAAGATGATCAAAACTTCCGTTTTTGGTTCCACTTCAGTTCCAACGGTTCGTATCACCCTTCTATGTGCATTAAAGAACATTTCTTTTCCCACTGTACATTGAATGTCCATGATCCCATAAGCTTTTCAATAATAACACTGGCTAAAGGATCTTTTTATTTCTTAACACCTTGATGAAAATATATTTTGGATGAACATTTGTTTTGGATTAGTCTTGTTGCAGAAAGTAACCGGCCATATTTTTGCTTTTGGCTTCACCTTTGCAAATCCCTATTTAAAATACACGCAAATGTACTTGGCAGATATGCTTGGAAAGAGTTATAATGATTTTATTCTCCTTATTCAGAAGTTACTTTCCAGGTGTACGAAACCAGAATGAACATTATTTCTCTGATGCAAGAAACAGCATAAAATGCAACTACAGTGAAAACCAAAAAGCTTTACACAAAGCCTACATACAAGCATTCACTCTTACAGCTGGGACTGTGTCTTCAGAGTTGTCTGTGCAGGAGATAGCACAGGAAGGGCTCAGACTGACTGCCACTCTTGGATAGTGCTGTAACATTTGTACAGAGGACTGATGAAAAGAAAGGTGTTAGCTCTGGCAGAGCAGGTTGGTATAAGGCAGATTTTATCCTTTTATTCCATTAACAAGACGGATATTCCCAATCAATTGTAGTTGCATGGCTGTATTAAAAGCAGTAGAGTTTCACAGATATCACTGATAAGAGCAGTGCCTGAGTACTCCTGAATTCATGATGGTATTGTTCTTTCTTCCTGATGTTTTTTCCAGCTTTGTAAGAACTCTTCTATTCTTATAAAAGAGGGTTGTCTTCCCACAGAGGGCTGGATTCTTACTTCCATCCCCACAGAGAATTGCTGTAAATTCATCACTGACATCCGTGAGAAGTGAAAATATGGCATAGGGGTTCAAGCCATTTCCTCATGAAGAAGGGATCAGCATCATCCCTGGTCCTTGGGACCAGAAAATAGAATACTGTAGCTTTGCAGGCTTTTGCAGATGCGGTTGATATGTTCAGAATCCCTGAGGCTGTTCTGGCAGATGATAAGCAGCATCATGTGATAATCACCCTTTGTTCCTTGTCACCTTAGGGATCTCTCTTAATACTGTCAGTGAAGCTGTCAGTGATTGTTATTGCTTCTTATGTTGTGGATCATCTGTCTGCAAACTTGATTAACAACACCTAACCCATTTCTAGCAAGTCCTTGGAGACACACAGATCCTGGGATTGTTCAGTCTGGAGAAGAGGAGGCTCAAGAAGACCTTATAGCTCCCCACAGCTACCTGAAGGAGGTTGTGGCAAGGTGGGTGTTGGCCCCTTCTCTTGCATAACTAGTGATAGGACTAGACGGAATGGCCTCAAGTTGTGTCAGGGGAGATTCAGGTTGGACATTAGGAAAAATTTATTCTCCAGAAGAGTCATCAAGTGCTGGAACAGGCTTTCCAGGGAGGTGGTTGAGTCCCTGTCCATGAAGGTGTTCAAGAAATGTTTAGATGCTGTATGGTTTTGTGGGAAAATATTGGTGGTAGGTGGACAGGATGATCTTGGAGGTCTTTTCCAACCTTGATGATTCTATGATTCTATGAGCTAGAGGCAGAGCAGATGTGTTGGTGGGGCATGGGCTTGGGAAGTACAGAGTCATGCCTCTCCCCACATCCTCCCTGCACAAGCCTTCCTCAGGAAAGAAAACAATTCACCTCCATCTGCCTTCCATTTACTACAGCAAATCCTCCCTGCTAATTTTCAGATCTAGTACTGGAATGATGATTTCAGCCTTTCAGAGCAGGGTTTGCACCTCCTTTTGCAGCAGCCTTGTCAGAAAAAAAGACATTACTCCAACTGGGAAAAATGGTACACTGTCTTCTTAAATTTTAGACCTTGTAAATGATTTTCTCTTGTTGAGGAAGGTAAAGGAGAGCATGACTACAGAGCTGAGCTGGCCTCTTCCTGTGACCTCCAGTGGTCTACAACTACAACTACAGGTTCACAGCAAGGCAACTTTTGTCAATCAAATCCGTTTATTCTGTATTCTGTTATATATGTATATAAACCTCACTGCGTTTCAAGGCAGTCAGTAGGGCTCACAGACACAGACACCAGCGCTACAGAGAATAGGGGTATGGAAATACAGGAACTGGTCTGTAAAAACGTTAGGTTCTGGCTATCAGTATATACAAACTCTTGGCTGAGAATGGGCTGAAGATCTTTGGTAATCACAGAAGGCTTGAAGTGATTATTTCCTTTTTCCACGCTTTAAAGAGGCATCTGGTGGCATCTATCTTAAGAGGAGCGAGACAAATGAGTAAGGAAATGCAAGTGACGCCAGCAGAGGAGCCAGCAATAATCAGGGAAAATGATCTTGCAAAGAGATTCTCTCCTCTCTATTACCACTACCTGTGAGGTAGAAAGCAGAGTTATCAATAAATGACCTGCTAGATTGTTTCTGCTTCTGGATCAATAAGTGAGCACTTTGCAGTTTCCCTGGAAGATATTCTTTCTTCCATGCTGTCTTGTAGGATGACTGTAACGCATTCAAGTCAAAGTGAAATTGCATTCTGGCAGCAGCCACTTAATCATGAGTAACACTATTAGAGTCATTGTGGCTCCTTTTTGATCAGACTTTTAAAACACAAAGGAGATAAAGCAGATGAGATTTTCACCCAGAATGCAAATCTAAGGTCATTTATTAACAGGAAGTAGGATCTAGAAAAAAATACAACAAACAAGCAAACAAACAACAAAGAGTTACCTGAAAATCTTCCTTTTTAATGGAAAAGATTTCTGCATTACAGCCAGATTTCCATTGTTCCAGAAAGGGGAAGACCCAATGTCCTGAACATAGAGCTAACTGCTGTAAAATATGAAATTAAAAGACATCTCCAGTGTCCTGAGTTTCAGTCTTAACTGTTTACACATCCAGTACTTCCTAATGGTGTTGGCTGCTTGTTGAAGCAGAACTCCAGAAAGGGGAAAAAGGAGAGAAAAAAGAAGAGAAGGGAAGGAAAGGGGAAAGGGGGAAGGGGGAGATGGGGAAAGGGAAGGTAGGAAAGCACAGCAAAGCAAAGCAAAGAGAAGCAAAGAAAAGAAATAGAGAAAGCAAACTTTCATTCATTCAAATCTGCAAGTAGTCAAGATTTGCTGTGGTTGCAGGTATGGCAACAACATTTTGGGAATACCCTAACTTAAATAACTCACAGAAGTTTTCTTTGCTATTTAACTCTTATTCATTCCAAGCTTCCAAGAGAGTAAGTCTGACAGTTCTGAAGGATTATTTAAATAAATTAAAAGTTAAAAAAAAAAAAGCTAAGAAGTTTGTGAAGAAATTTGAATCTTTCACACTGGTGAAATTGCTCAACATCAAAAGAACAAAGTCTAGGCTCCACAAGCAGAATTTGAATCTCTTTGGAGAATATTTGGCCCATCATTTGGTCGACATATCTATTTCTGCTTCTTTCAAAGGAGCTTTTAGAGCAATAAGGTCATACTTCTACCGTAGCTCACTCTGTGAATACTCCTCTTTCTTTGGAGGTCTCACTGAAAGTCATGCCTCCTACTTGTTTCCATGCAACTACAACAGATACAAAGAGCACAATAACACTATTTGATAAATTCTCAGTGATAAACTACTATTTTTCAACATATCCACCACTAGTAATCAATTCATGTGGATGTTCACACTGCTATCACCACTGCTGAAATGCTCCCCCCACTGCCTCACTGTGCTCACATCCACTGTTTGGTCTCTATAAACACTCAGAAAGTGTCAGTGAATGTCAATGGGTACAACTTCTTCCCGCATGGAGGAATTCAGTGACACACCTTTGCTTCATACACACTTCCACATCAGACACCATTTTGTCTGTCCCTCTGCTGCCACCTGTCACATGGTAACATCGTGTACTGGAATATTGGTGGGAAAATTCAACCTCTACTGCCATCCCATCAACGCTCACCTCTGATGTTGTGGGCCAACATCATAAAACAGGAAGAACTGCTTTCAGAGCAGCCCTTGTACTACATGGGAAGGATGTCAGTCAGGAATAGTGTCCGTACTCTCATGTCCAAATCAGATGCCCAGCCTGACAGCATCCTCACAGTACTCCTCTTCAGTTACTCAGTTTACATTCATTACTTTTCTAAGCATCTATAATGGCTGTCTAATTTGAGAGTCACTTTATCAATCAGGAGATGGGTGATATGGGTGGTCTATTCAAACTCACTCTGTTGCTCAAAGACCTTCCCTTAATTTCTGTGGAAAAAATGACAATTTGCATGTACTGGGACCTGGATCACCACTAGCTCAAGTAGTGACATCTATGGAATACTATAGAGTAACTTACCTAATAAGTTATTGCTATAGATACTGTTTTTTATTTCTAAATAATGCAAAAAATGTAAAATTCATCTACAAGTAGAAGCTTTTTCTAGCTTTAAATGTAAAATACCCTGAAGAGATAGAAAGGCAGTTGTTTAGGTATATTTACACAGCAATCTTTTAAGTTTTTGGCCTTTTAATTTTCTTCCACTCCATATTCTGTTTTTGCTACTCCTTGGTGAGTGATTAGAACTTTTTTTTTTTTTTTAACATGCAAAGCTAGCTTCATTTTCATTTACCAAATATCAAAGGTTTTGTTTATGGAAACATGGCCTGGACAGTTCTGTAGGATACTCTAAGGCTGTAAAAGCATTACACCAACCTAGAACTTAAATGCTAAATTAAGGAAGAAGAGGTGCTTCTACAGGCTGAAGAAAGACCAATATTTAAAAAAACAGAGAAAAAAGTATATTACAGTCAGAATGGTCTAACTCTTACATCAACATTAAAATACACAATGGAAGAGATTCAGATTAGTCCCAGGCAGGCTAAAATACTTCATAACTGTCTTGTAAAATAGAGTACTCTCCAAATCTGGACAGATTCCATACATTGTCGCAACCTCAGAAATCTGAATAATAAAAGATGCACAATGTTTAATTGCAGCTGGCAGTTCAACAAAACATTGCAATGCTGTCATATTTAAATTGATTTGATTTTAAATGATGACATGGTAAAAGATTTCCTGCTGTTTATCTGCAGATCTTGCACAAAAATAAGGAAAAATAATGTCTCCCATGACTGTGGAGCATAGGCTGCTGTTTTTTACTGCTATTTACAGCACAGGCCATAGGAGGGAAATTATGCAAGAACAGCAGCTCATCAGTTTTCAAGCCAGAGGTTTCAATCACAAATGGAGTGTGACAGCAGAAATTTTATTCTGTCAAAAAATAACAAAGTAACCCTAAAGAAAGAACACGGGGCCTGCAAACAAATTGGTGATTCAGGTAAAAAAGAAAGAAGCCGGAGTTGGCAGTGAGGAAGTCTGTCTGAGACATCGCCAGCCTTGATGTATACATGCAAAAATAGGAGTGTTTGGCCACTGCCGTGTTATTGATGTAAATTGGCTGACCAATGGGATGTTCAGGGAGTACAAATGCACTCTAAGGGTCTGCAGCCACCCAGTTCCTTCTCCTGGGGAAGTGCTAGAGTGTAGGTATCTATGTCTGCACAATGTGCAGTGCCAGGTTTAGTTGCTATTAAAGGTGATGGTGACTTTTACAGACATCACAGCGTGTCCATGTATCAAGATGCCAGAAGCAAAGGGCACCTTCTGATCTATACTTATCAACTACGATTAAGTGTATACTGCCTCCGTGGCAGTAGATAATACTCTCAGGGAATAATATTTTGGAATACAATTTTGTATCTCAAAGTACTCCCTGAAGGCTTCTTTATATATTTTCATGAAGTTCTGGGACATCAGGACAATTTGTGATGTCTTCATTACTTTATTATTTGTAAACAATACATGGCTTGCTATGGATGTCCATAAGCAATAATCAGTTAGCTTTATTTCTTTTGGTCGGTGTTTTTTTTAACTGAAATCTTAGACATATCTACAATAGTTATGCACAGTAGAAAATCCTTGCTCTTGCCAATTAGGATGCAATTAATTGTCATTGGGTCAAGTAAACTCATGCTGCAGACAGCTATGAAAAAAGGGGGAAATCTCTTCCCTCTAATTAGTTCTTTTTTTTTTTTTTTTTTTTTTTGTGAAATTATGGAATTAAAATGCCTCTTCATTGAAGACAATTAATGTTCCAAATTCTCCTCCATTAACATACAGCCAAAATAGCCCACGAAAATGTAACTCTCATCAAGGAAGTCAAAAAGCTTGTGCACATCTTTGTCAAGGACCAGCTAGACTTCTGTCTGGGTAAATACTTGCACTTCTAGCATTTGATACCTAGTTCCTCACTGATCTGCACTTCAAAGCATTTGCACAGTGCAGTACCACACCTGCAAAACCAAACAACTGATCACCTTCATGGTTTCTTTTAGTCACAGAAATTAAAAAGTAACTAAGAGTTCCTTCTTCTTTCCAATGGAACAAACACATGCCAAATTTTTGGGAAGACTTGGTTATTCCAGAAGATCTGAGGGTAAAAAAAAGCACATTCTCCCTCCCAGCCCCAACATAATGGCTACTTATGCTCTAGTGCGAAGCACAGAGACTTTTTTTGCTTTTCTCCATGCAGAGAGAAAATACAGCTTCTTCCCTCCTCATTCATCCTTCTTAGCTCCTGGGGAGTAGTCAGATTTCTCCTTGTCCTTTGACTCTGGGGTGTAGCTGGGTAAGTATACACACTGCCTTGCCCGACTCCTTGGTACAACCCGCAGAAGATTTATTTTACAATATCAACAATCTAATAGTCCAGTTGTCCTTTTAACAAACTGAAGAGGAAGAAGGTAAACATCAAACCTTTCCCATGTCTGTGACAAAATTAGAAGCACTCTGTAATGGTTTACAGACACTGTGTGTTGGCCTAGTTCTCACTCTGCTCGTTGTATGAGTGTATTGGCTTAGTTTACCTGGAAATGTGAAGAGGAAAAAAAAAATAGCAGAAAGGGGAGAATGGGCTGAGATAAGCCACCTTTCAACAAACACTTAACAGTTGTTGAGAGACAATGCCAAGGCAGGAAAATGCCTGGGGATCCAAAGTTAAAAAAAAAAAAAAAAAAAAGTCTGGCAGACTTCAAAAGGAAGACTTTTGCAAAACAAATATTCTTTGGTTTTAAGTAAGCTTTTTAGTTCTTGAATATCCCTTGCCTCTGACTTCCAAGGGAAGAACTGCCAGGGCAAACACTGTCCAATGTGCTATGTAAATACCATCGATAGGCAGGACACTGAAGCAGAAAGAGGAGAGGAACTGTGGAGGAATTTAATTTTTGCTTTAAATGTAAGAATCAAGTAACAAACAGTCTAATAATAAAGCAGAGAAGACACAACTGGAAAAATATGGCATAGAAAAAGTCTGGATTTGATGGTAAGCCAGCCATTCACAGCTCTTCAAAGGAAGGCTCAACTCTGCTGTATTTGATATTGTGCAATATGATGATTTTTTACTTCATGAATTACAGCTTTAAAGACTGCTATATAGAGAGATAAAGTAATAAACGTATTTTAATATCTTAAAATGAAATCTGTCTTCCTTTTAACATTTTCATTCCCTTGCAACACTTAATTTATTCCCTTATTTTCATTCTAGTATGCTGTAACTCAAAGGAGTATAGAGCTCTTGCAACAAACTGAAACTACTGCCTAAGACACAATAATAACAAGCCAATTGACTTTCTTTCACAAAAGGAGACATCCCACTAGACATAATCATCATAGCCTTCATCTCCCAACAGAGCAACACCAGGGATCACTCAGTCCAGTTCAGTGCTCTCCCTCCTCCTCATTATCTGCCCAAGAGATGAGATTTACAGTGGGCAGATGTAGGAACCTGAAATAATATTAGATCCTTCTTCTCCTGCCCATCTTCTTGTGCTTGAAGTGAAGCTCCAGCACTAGGTTTGTGACATCCCATTCATTTCCATGGAAACAGATTGCCAGTTCACAGACATGGGCTTATGGCTTTACTGCTACATAAAAAGGAACCAAAGAAAACTCACTGAAAACAGCAGAAATACTCATGGTTTCTGACAGAAATAGACATATTACAACAGTTCTCACAGTATGAGAATTTTCCTTTAGATTTTAATTTTTATGCCTGAAATGAGATGCATGGCTGCACTCAGTCTTTGTAATTAGTGTTGCATTATTCATAGCAATCTATATCAACTCCAAGAGACCTTATTTCAAAGTTCAATTCTGTCTTATTTCCTCTACTTCTCCATTTTCATTCTTTTTTCTTTGCCTTTGTAAGACTTTCACAAGGAACGCAAGTCACAAATTAAGCATTCTTCTCCACCTTCCATCTTAATTTATCCCCTATCATCTATCTTAGCTCTCAGAACCCTCTCCAATGTTATTCATCCTTTGTCTCTTTCAAGGACCCTTTCTAGGTGTTTGCTTTAGTTTTTCATCTTATCTGTTTTGTCCTAGTTTACAAAAAAATAAAAATAAAAATAAAAAAAATACTGAGAATACTGAGATACCCAGAAGGAGGTGGAGGCCTATCAAACCAGCTGTACATGAGCCCTATTCTCCTTATCAGTTACGGTCCAAATCTTTCAGTCGTGGGGATTAACACATACTTCTTTAAAATTTCTTTTCACCTTTCTATGGCTTGACTCGATTGCTGTAAATTAGGACTACCTTCATACTGTTCCGATTTGCACACAAGTTGCCCATGTTAAGACTGGCTGCAGCATTGGGTCATTCTGACAGTTGATCCACATCTTTCCATCACTGCCAGAGGACACTGAATGCTGCACAAATGTGACGTTATTTGTCCTTGTATTTTCTTACAAAGGACCTATTGAGTTGGTGGTTCTGTGCAAATGTCTCAAAAATATCCCCTCGTCCTGAGTTACTCTGAACCAAACAGCTTAGTGTGGACTATAACACACCCTCCTTTTGTGCTCTTTGGCTATTAGAAGTCCTTATCCCAGTTTCCTTGCCGCAGACATTCTTGTTGCTGATGAGAACGGAAGTCCAGCAGAGGAGGGCCTGCCATTGTTTAAAATGAGGCTTTAAGTGACCTACGCTCACAGACTGTCAGGCTGTATGCAGGACCATTTTCTCAGATCTGACAGAGAATACAGAAGCAAAGGACAAGAAGATACTGTTTTAATAAGGTTTTGATACAGGGAAACCCTCCCATTGAGAAGACGGTGTGGGACAACATGGAAAAAAACAGTGGAAGGCTGGCAAGGGAGTATTTATAAACCAGGAGAAGCTGCATAGCACTTGCTGTGTCCAGGAGCCAAATACAAACCTGCCTCTGAGTCATTTGCTGGACTGTATAGCCTTGGTGATATTCTGTGGTGTTAAGTTTAAAGCAAGGTTGATTTCTTGCTATTGCGCTATCTGTCTTCTAGATGGCAAGCTGGAAATAGCTCAGTGACACAGCAGGTAACTCAAGAAGACAGGAGTAAGAGCAGAAAAGGAAGAGCAAAGAAAGTCACAAGCCAGGAATGGTCTGCACTTTTCCCATTGTTTGAGGATGTGTTCTAATGCATTCACTTCCAAAGATATGAAAATCATCTGGAAGGCACAACACATTGAAAAATAAGCATCCATTTAAAAAAAAAACAACACCAACAAAACAACCTTAGAAGATGAAGCATTGTAGACCAAAAGTAATAAGCATGTACACAGAAAAATTTAGTCACAATACACAAAGGGTCCTTTCTGTCGATGTGATTACTTATCAGTATGCTGCTGTCTTTTGTGCAGAAGAGTGGTTTTGGTCATATGAACTGGTCCCAGGATAGACAGTAGGACTACTTGTCTGTGTTTGCAGGCTTGTGCTACCTAATGGAAATGGCCTGTTTATTCTAGCAACTCAGTAATTCATGGAGGCAACATGAAAGGCTTGTTTTCATTTTGCTGGCCATTGTTAAGTTTCTCATGTCAATTTTTGTTTTATTTTCTTTTGTCAAAAGTTTCCATCTCTGATTTCATGAATGGTTTAGTATGCCTGGCTTTGATTCATGGTACAGACTCTGTGTGAGGCTGCCTACCCACACCATGTCCCGCCTTCCCATGGCTTCCACTCCTGAACCCAGCTGCCCATATGGCAATGTGGTGGCATGAAGGATGGCTCCCCTTGGCCCACAAACACCTGTGGGAAAGATAGTTGATTTCATGATGGAACTGTGAGCATCTTTCGCTCCTTTATTCAGGCTCAGGACCTGAAATTTAAGCACACCACAGTGCAGCCCTGTCCCAAAATCTCCCTAGCATGCTTGAAATTTTTCATTCAGTGAGTACAGCAGATGAGATGAATGCGGTGTGGCTAAAACTATACCTAGCAAGGATAACATAACATGAAGATGATGCCGCTGTTCAGATCACCACTGAAAGTAGCCTGTCACTGGTAACTACCTACATGAAGTCATTTCTGGGAAAAATCCCAGAGCTGTTAATGTTATTAAGCAATCATTATTACTTGACTGAGTTTGCCTACAGCAAACACTGGCACTGCATTTTGTACTGAAAAGAGATACTAAGATATGAAATTTGAAAATAGCTAGACTAATTATTCTTTGTAACTACAGCCTTCCGTCTTTGATAGCTTCAGAAAGAAGTATAGACCTAAGTACAGACCTAAGAGCAAACGTGCACTCAGCTCACCTCTGTGAAAGAATTAGGTATTGCTATGCTCTTTTCAAAACCAGAAATAAAACACAGAGATCAGGAATACTCACAAACAATATTAACTCACTTCAGGTATTTGCATTAGAAAGGACTGAAGTTTTATATTCTCCAGCTCCTCAATGCAAAACCAACAGAACTTTTCCAGAAACATGTTCCTGAGAACCTCCTGTTACCCAAAACACCTTGGGTGTTCATCATTAGCTATGCAAGTTGTCTGCTGTCACGTGAAGAACTCTGTAAATATGCTGCTTTGATCACAAGGAGATTGTTTCTCTGTCTTGTCTGCACCACTGGTTGAAGTGATTTTCCGTGACACCCTTAACCTAGATTTCAACTCTGAGTCCCTACAATTAACTCTCTTGAATGAAAATATTGACATACATGACCCAATTTAGGGAAGCGTTGAATGTCTGCAGTTCTTACTGAGTTCACCTCAGGACTGCCTGAACAATCCCCTAGTGCTCCTGCTTTCTGGTCAGTGATGTCTCTGTTGAGGAACATTAGGACAAAAAAGACACACGATGAATGTGACTGAAAGTACACAAAAGAGTAGATGGGCCATGTGACCAGGTACAGCAGTCCAGTCCTGGTAGAAGGAAGCCCTGCTGAAGAGGAGATCTCTAGATAAACAGCAAAATCTACTTTCTGCAACCTACAGCAGTTTTAGTCTCCAAGTTACACTGTCAGTTCAAACTGTGGGAAATGTAACTGGCAAAATTTGGGGCCAAGGCTTCTCCCACTTTGGGAAGCATTGCATTTTACAGAGCATTTTTTCATCCACATAAACACCTAGTGTACCAATAACAAAGACCCTTATGTGGTAGGAATTAAGCAGTTATGACTGCAGTCTCAGCCACCCTGTTGCTGTGGAGCTAATCCTAGCACAGGAGAAAAGATCCTGCCTTTTTGCTCTATCCCCTGGACAACCATACTATGTAAACAAACTGCTACCTCATTCCCATTGATGGAAAGTGGTCCTTGCCAGTGGTGCCAGAAGGACTCAATTGAGCCCGTGCCAAAAGAACAAATGGTGTCAGCACATTTCTTAAGAATTCAGATGACAACATCACAACAAAGCATTAGCCTTGATATGGAAATACAAAAACTTCATTATAATTGTCTAACAGAAATGTGCACAGAGGCAGATTTGGTTTCTGGGTCACCATGGGCACAATACAATATGTTCATAGCACAGTCTGTGTTTTTCCTTTCTTGTCCACTGCCAATGGCTTTCATTCCCTTTGACTTAGGGATCTGCCTTCCTCTTTTCTGATTCTTTCGTTCTTTCCCCTCTGATCTCTTCCCCTCCTGTGCACTTTCCTCCAGCCTTGCTAGCTCTTTGGTTTCTTCCATCTTTGTCTCCTTTTTTTTTTTCCACTTGTATAAATTCATTTGCCACAGCAGCACGATCTTCTTGCTCCCTTTCATATTTCATATGACACTTATCTCAGTCCCCTTCCTTTTTTGCCATCTCTGATTTGTTCCTCAAAACCACTGGTCTTCATTTCATGGAGGATTCCAACACCTTTGAGGCAAAAAGTAAAATACAACAAGATGTTCCTCATCTGATTATCTGATTTCCATTCCTTCTCACAAATCAGTCCTTCCACTCACACCAAGTTTCTCCCCTGCTCTTTTCTCCTCACACTGCCATTGCCATTGGAATGCTATTTCACGCCGTGTCCCTCCTGTGTTTTTGTATTTGTTTTTTGTTTTGTGTGAGTTTTTTACTTTTTTTCACCATTGTATTTTCACGTTTCTATCGTTTATTAACCTCTAAGTGCAATATTTATTGTCTTTCTTGTGCTAAAAGGCTTCTTAACTTCCCCTTGTTCCTGCAGTGACGCCTGTATCTTCTTTCCCCTTTCATCTCCAAGTGTGCAATGAATTATCTCAGGTCATGCATTTCAGTTCCATCCTATTGAAGCAGGTGTTCATCTTCAGACACACTTAACAGTGTCTTGCAATTCAAAATTTTGAGAATTTTATGTCTATAAATGATTTTTCTTTTTCTTTTTCTCTTCTTCTTCAGCATATTTATCAAAAGCATGTCCTTGTGTTCTCTTAGCTCTCAGCGGGGATCCCAAAAGTGTCTGCGCTTTCTTCCATTCTCTCATCTTTATATCTTACTTCAGGTTAATTTCATCAACAGAACACAAATTCAATCATTTTCTCAACACAAATGATGTACAAATCTCTCTTTTACTCTGCCCAATGCTTCTCCTTTAAATTCTTAGCTTAGAATCATCATAGCACCCAAATTCCATTAGTTGCAATTGTGTTAACTGTATTTGTGAGTTCTCCTTCACATCAAACAATAGCTCTGATCCCTGAAGGCTCATCCTGGAGTATTTAGTCCTTATTTTTCTCTCAGTCAGTGCAATCTCTGTTAGTTTTAACTTTCAGCTGGTTTCTAGTATCACTCTGCAGCATTCATTTACTATCATTTGCACATACTGTAATTCAATTTTATTGGGAATTAAAGATCTTGGTATTTTCAGAGCTAGACTTAAACTTGCACATACTTATAAGCTTACTTCCTAGCTGAACTGCAAACTTTCTAGCTTTTCACAATAAATATGATCTATTTGTTATAAGATACATACTAAAAATATATATTCTCCATCATTTGATGGAGATGGCCACAAATAGCCACTACCCCCATGTCAAACCTTCCCTTGCTTCTGTCTTCAGATGCCTTCTTGAACACTCTCCCAGCCTATTGTCATCCCACCCATTTGGCTTTATCTCTGATGAGCCCTTAGCATTGGCCCCCGTCATTAAATTCTTGTTCAATTCTGAAACAAATGTTTCTATGCTATCTGCTTGGCAGCCTTTTGTACTCCATAGAGGTAACCTCTAAGTATAGGAAATGCAATGTTTCACTCTCCTATGAAAGATATATTAAAACTTTCCTTTGCTATGCAGCCTGGAAAAACCAAAACGCTGCTGCTGATACGGTAAGACTACTGGCATGGAGCAATATTGATTGTGTCTTTTTTTTCCTTTTTTGTCCATCTATTTGTTGTCTCTTGACCCAAAATTACAATGAGAGTTCTCTGGGTCAGGGGTCATCTGTCCTGTCCTGATGCAATAACAACTAAGGGTTACAAAAAAGCATTATCAATCACCACTATCATGTGTAGGAATTGCAGTTCCCTTTTTTCCCCTGAAATAGACTGTCAACTTCTGCTAATGTTCTTTCTACGTGGGGAAAGAAAGGAGCAGGATTCATAGAAAGTTTATTTGTGGTGTTTTGTAAAGGAAAGAAATGTCTAAGCAATTTCAGTGTTGTTCTCAGCAGGTTCCCCGAGGCAGCAATCTCTGATGTGCAAACACTGCTGATGAAGAACCTGGAGGTGTGTGCCACCACTGTCTCCTGATGTGCTCAGAGGTGAGGAAGGCAGATCTCCGTTTATTTACAGGGCAAGCAGAGGTGATAATTTAATCTCCAAATCCAGTGACTTTTATTTCTAGAATAATGAATAGATATTTAGAGAGAGAAATGCTGTTCATAGAAAGGAAAAAACTGGATATTAGCAGCAACGCGGGTGTTTTTCCACAAGGGCAGCCAAGTGTAACAGAGTCACCCAGAAATCTTTAGCTTCAGAGCTTCTCGCCACACTCAGTTGGTGGTCTCCTGGCATTCATTTACTGGGCTCTGTTCCAATAACCAGGATGACAAATGGCATTTTTTTTCAAATGCGTGTACTGCTACGATCTGGCAGTATGCACAGTAGATTCCACCAAGTATATGCTATAGATTAGAAAAGCTGAACCTGGATCTGCAATACATTTTCAGTTTATAAGATCCATGATTCCTGTGATTCAATCTGAATCATACTAGACTTTTCTTTTTTCATTTAAACTTATTGAAAAGAAAATAGCCCACTTGAGTTCCAAACAGGTTTTGTTCCACAGGAGGACAAATATAGGGGATATACACTTTGTCTCTCATCTGTATAAATTCACAAATTAATACCAAAGTACTGCTACATCAAGCAAACAGCTGCAGCCCATACTTCTCTGGATTGGTAGTGATTCAACACTGGTAGGGAAGAGGACAGAACTGTGATGCCACCTCTAATATACACTGTTGAGCATCTCCCCTACTCATTAGAAGGGTCCAGATTTCTCAAAGAAAAAGAAAAAAAGAAAGTCATGTAAGAGAAAGGCTGTATATATACTCACACATATAGACCCACAGAATGAGACTACTTCCATTGCTTTGCATTCCGGTTCAGTTATTGACACCTTTAGCAAAGTGAATTTCCCTCTCAGTGCACACACACACACCCAGGTAATTGGTCTGCAGACAGAAGGACTACAATGATAATTTGATATTTCATCTTATTTACAATTCAAATCACACTTCTCAGTGCATCTTTGACGTTACCTTCCATCACAACAGATTTATAAATAATTCAGGTTTGTAAAATATGTTTGATAACATCCAGGATACTTTCAAACTGGGTTAAAGAACAACTCTTCGTTTTAACTTCTCTGACAATTTCTGCACTGAATACTTGCAGTATGTGACCTAGAACCTCCCTCTGCTTCCCCTCCTCAGGGAACTGCAGAGAGCGGTGAGGTCACTGTTGGCCTCCTCCTCCACAGCCTGGACAGCACAATGTCCTCAGCCTCTCCTCACAGAACATGTCCTCCAGCCCTGTTACCAGCCTTATTATCTTTCTCTGGACACTTTCAATGACTTCAGCATCCTTATTATACTGTGGAGCCCAGAACTGTACACAGCACTCACGATGAAGCTGCACCAACAGTAAATATAGCAGGAGAATCACCTCTTTGGACCAGTTGGCTGTGCTGTGTTTAATGCACGCAAAATGCAATTTGCCCTCTTGGCTGCCAGGGCACACTGCTGGCTCATGCTGAGCTGCGGTCACCAGCACCCCCATGTCTGTTTCTGCTGATTTGCTCTCCAGCCACTTGTCTCCTAGTCTGTACCTGTATCTGGTGTTACTCCATCCCAGGTGCAGAACCCAGCATTTTCTTTTGTTGAACTTCATGCTGTCACTAGTTCCAGTTGTCCACTGTTCCAGTCTGTCTCATTCATTTGAGTTCATGTTAAGAAAGAAATAAGGGTAAATAGAAGCTGGTTAGAAACATATATTTCACATATTTTTATATTTCATTAGAAACATATATTTCATATTCGCTACAGATGTGTCTCTTAATCCCAAATAAATTGTATTAATCACATTTTAATTATGTGGCTGCCCTATTAAATTAGAACTAGGAACTGGAGCTCACAGCGAAACTAGTTTGAGTTTCACCATCTGTGATCAGGTTTGGTATTTCCTAGTGGGTATTTTTATAATATTTTAAAGTAATTACCACCTATGGATATTAAAACACCTTTGACAGTTGGCACTTATCCACTATTGATGGCTTACCAATAGTCCCCTTCACTTGTTTACATAATTTAGTCATCATTTGGATATTAATTCTGAAAAAATATATATATTTTCTTGGTACACTGAAAGTGGAGTTCGTTTCTGACATGAAAAGGCGCTGAAGACACACATCTACTACTAAAAGCCTGGATTGTGCAAACATTTAGCAGCTCACAGAAGCTGTCTCTTAACAACAACCAAATGCTGAATGTTCAAGTGACAGAAGTGGGTGCATATTCTCCATATATTGAAAGGCCAACCTGACATAGAAAAAAATCCCCATTTTTTTAACTGGAATCTTCCTCAAGTGAAATCTGAAGGCCTGGATCATACTCATCCATGCACATAATAACATGGGCCTCTATTGGACGTGAAACATATTCTTGTGGAAAGTATGTATTTTTAACTGTCCTGAGGTATCTTAGATGCCCTGTGGGAATGTCAGGTATCATAAAGTGCCTCTTGAAGACCTGTGTCTTTCTGGAGACATAGGCTAGAGATGAGATTGCACACCTTGCATATGGGTTGACAATAAAGACCAGTTCAGAAAACTGAATTCTATCCACATTTTCCACTATGTATTCAAACATGCATTTTGCATGTGTAAAATATGCATAAAAGCTATGTCTAGCTACCCTCCTTGGAAACTAGAGAAATCGTTCTTCACAAATTCATATGTTCAGCTGTCAATTTCGAGCAGTCTTGCACAACTTTTTCCAAAATTATTCCAACTTTAGTATGGAAACGGAGCTGAAACTCCAAAAAACCAAAGTGCATGAACCGTGCTGCAGAATTTCAGTAATTCCTGGTATGAAATGATCATCACGGGTCAGAAAAAAAGATCTCTTTCTCTTTTCTATCTATCATTATTTCTGTTACCACCCTCTGCTGAGTTACACATTTCTTTCTGAAGGGTTAACCAAACCATCTGCTGTCTTTAAATGATCTCTATCTATAATGAGAGGATATGGTTACATTTCTGTGTGTAAGGGAATATTCTCATTTCTTGCAGGTTGAACTTTTAAGGATGGGAGAAGCCAAACATGAGTACAGGGGGAAGTGGTGCAGATGTCTTTACTCCATCTCTCTTTTTCCAGGAATTAACCTCAATATCTCCCTGAGGCCAGGCAGAGCAACAAGACTGACTAGTGACTGCAATAGGGAGCGAGAATATTAGTCTAAAGCAGCAGAAAACTGGGAACTAAGTACTTGGGAGCATCTTAACATAAACTAAAGTGCATGGGCACAAAGTGTTCAATTATACAGTTGAGGATCTATAAACCTGGAGCCCTAGGAGCACGAAATAAATGGAGGCTGTAAGCAAGGCTACAGTGCCATTCAGCAAACGTTTGGCAGCCATTTCTATCTGAGAGCCAGGATGCAATAGACAGGGAGTGCTCCAGCTGCACATGACTGCTTTTATTTGTATGGCTTTGGCAGTATGGTTTTAGCAGACTGTCTCCTTCATTCCTCAGTTTGGTTGCTACCAATTTGGTGCTTTTTCCTTTTAAGGAATATTGTTTACTGCTTCCAAGTACCAGATGATCTATCTTCTGTGAATGTCAGTTCTCTTTTATTGTCAGTTCAGATTTTGTCCCTTACAGATGTGACAGTACAGTTTCACGTTGCTTCTCATACTTATTTGTGCTGTTACGTTTTCAACCAAGAGAACACATTAGGACACATCTAACTTCCAATACTGTTTAAAGAAATTTACAGGGATTCAGTTTTAGATGATCAGGTCATCTTGTAGTAGAATTTTCCTAGTACAGTCTACTTGGCAAATTTACTTGTTATGTTGCAACAATCAGCTAATGGGAAGATCAAATTGAAGAATACAGCCGCATAAATTTTATAGACAATGACAGATTTAAGGCAACAACATATTGAGGAAGTACATGATTTGCATGAAGAATCTAACACACCTACTTAGAAAAAAAGTTAGGGAATACATTTTAAAATGTTGTATGAAAACACTTGCGTGATCATAGATCTAAGATGGTACAGAGGTACCTGAAATCTTCTGTTTCTGAGGCACAGGGTACTTCCACAACCTTCCATCTTCACCCTGTTGCCTCCGGTTTGATGGAAAGGCATGCAAGGTATCTCAGGGAGTGTATGAGGGGAGATGGAGTATGGATGGAAAAGGATTCTTCTGAACTAAATGGCTATTGCAAAGTTGCTGAGGTTGAAGATTTCACTTCTTGTCCATTTTGCATCAAGTTCTGTCACTGAGTTTGGTGGACATGAATTGAAATTAGATAAGTTCCAAATGAGTATACATAGAGAAAAACTGCTTGACCATGAGGACATTCCTGCACTGGAAAAAGTCCCCTGTGAGGTTGTGCCCCTGGACACAGATAAACAAAGCCTTGCAAGGCCTGTTCTGTCCCCACAGCTGAGCCTGTAAGGAGCAGGAGAATGGACAAGAGATCGTCCATGTCCTTTCCAACCTAAATTATCCTGTAATTCACTGAGTCTGTGAATTGTTCCTTTGTGTTCACTGTTAGAAGAAAGTGCTGTATAAAGTTTTACATAATGACGATGTACAAACTTGGAGGCAAAAGCACAGACGAAAAGCAATTTACTTGGACCAAGGAATAGCTGCATATGAGAACACTCTGTTCGCGTGAGGCAGTTAAATCTTTTTCCTTTTTGCTGTTGCTCTTGCTTATCATTCACATTTCAGAAGACATTTCCCTGTAGGAAGAGAGAGAAAGTCCAGAACCAATAATTTAAAGATGATGCCCAAGAAAAGGTACCCTCTCTTCATGTAAGTATTCAAGTACAGCAAAACCATTTGGGCGAGGGAGAAAACTGTGAAAGTAACATCTTTCATTCACCAGATTTTACTCTTAGATACAAAAGGACGTCCATGAATCTCAGCTCCAGTATTTGTCACCCAATAGGACAGAAACTCCTCTTTGGTTTTCCAATCTGTTTGCCCAGAAGCGAGATCTATTCTGTAAGATGTCCAAAACTAGAAGCCTTCCCCAGCCAAGAGACTGATTCAAGGAGCTTCCATTATTTTATATATTTTGTTTATGATCTTTCTTTCCTCTGTTAGTCACCCTTTGACTACTAATTAATTATTATTATTATTACTACTACTTGTTTCACTATCATGCTTGATTTATTTGATTTAAAAATACATTGTGCTGAAGCCTACATAACTGGTGGCCATTGAAAATATGTGATCTACAATGAAAGGGACAATTGTATTCTTTACAGATGTATGGAAATGTGTGGTAGAGTCTAGTTAAAACAACTTCTGTAATAAAGCCATAAAAACAGTTTGAATATCCAGTAACATAAATGGCTAAGAGTTGTCTTTCTCAGTGTTATAACCCCACAGGCTAAAACATTTTGGATTACAGTGATTACTGCTTCTTGTGCAAGATGATCATTTTCTTTCACTCTGATCCTATGAACTGCTTATGTATTTTGCTTTAGGTTACTTCCTCCTCTGGAAGGTTTTCCACGTGCATCAATGCTGAGAGTCATTGCTTTCCTACTCCTCTAGTGTAAATCCATCATCATCTCAAGTGTAAGTTATATGTACCATCTTGTGTAGTCACAGAGAGAAGAGGAATTTAATTTCCCCAGACCAGTTTTTAAAGCATTTCCTCAGGGACTGCTGAGCAATGTCAAAAGTGTTCTCTGTCTAATGCCTCAAGTGGAGTTTTTCAGGCCACGGGCTGTGAGCACAAAGAGAATGACACTAGGAAAAATGAAGGCAGAACTTGGGTTCCTCCTTGTTTCGACCTACTAGCCCCCCAGTTTTTCATGCCAATAAAGATGGGACTTGCAGAGAGCAGGACTACGTGTAGATCTACAGTTCAGTGTCTAAATTTCAATATCTGAAAGATCCATCTCCACCACATTCCTGTATATTTGTACAATTACTGTCCTCGTTCTTTTTGACCTGTTTCAAAGTGAACCATTTGCCTGTGAATGTTGTCCAGGTCAGAAAGCTATTTCCAAGGAGGGAACAGCCAAGCTCAGGTTGAGGTATAGGAGACTGACAGAGGAAACTTGTAGAATGCTGAATGGGCATATTATCTAGAAATGCATTTCTACAGAAAGGAAACTATGAATGAAGAAATGGTTTGAAGTCTCTGTGCATACATGCCGTGCTCTTCTCTCTACTAGTTGAAATGGAAACCTGAAAATTATTGGTTGTTAGGATCAAATCCTGAAATTCCAATGGCTTATAATTATGAAACAGGTTTTCTCTTTGTTTGTTTGTTTTGTTTGGTTGGTTTTTTTTTTTTTTTAAGTTTAAACAAATTCCTGTTACTAACAAAGAGTTGTTCTAATCCCAGAAATATATTGGTGGGTAACATATGTGAAGCAGGTTATGCAAAAGACCCACTTCCCTGAGACTGCTGCACAGTGACTGAACATAATCTAGCTGAGAAAGTTGCCATATGGAGAGAAATCTCTGGAAACCTGGCGTTGGGTATGAAGTTTTCGTGTGATAAGATAATGGAAAGAAATTACTTTTTGGAGAATGAGTCTTGAAAATAAAGGGTCAGAATTAATGAAGCACATAGCAAAACTCCTGGCAGTTGCTTAGTTGCTGTTTAGAGGATTTGTTTTACTCAACTGGGGTCAAGGTAGCGCAAAATCTTTATGTAACTGTTGAATTTTAATCAATTGAGGCAAAAGATTTATGCATTTATTAATATAGCCATAAATATATACTCTCCATCTGTACGTAATGCTACCATTATTTTAAAGTCATAAAGTTGTGACTATTTAGTGCATTTAGTGTTAAAATAACCGGTTTTGAATTCAAGCAGAAATGAAATACCTTATTTTTTTTTAACTTAAGTGACAATAAATATACAGAAAAACACAGTGTTAAACAATGCTCTTGAGTTTATTTAGACTTGATGTTACTCTGAGAGCAAAAATAATTGTATCTACTTGAAACTACTCAAGAAAATGTATGCTTGCCATACCAAAAAAGGGGGGAAAAAAAGCTTTTGATTTTCTAATTAAGAAAGGCAGAAAGCAGAGTAAAAAGAGTATTTTTTTAATTAGTAACACTTTAGAGACAGGCTATCTTGGTATATCTGTTGTAACTCTGGAATCCTGGGTAACACTGATCCCTTAAAGTGTTTCTGTAGTTCAGAAGTTAAATTCAGCTCCATAGCTGTATTAGCATCCGTCCTGTGGGATAAAGCAATCACATGGCAGCTACAGACATTTGAAACTTTTGCAGCAAAACCTAGTATCAGGCCGTACTCAAATATCAGCTTGTGTTTTCATACTTACCCAGTCCTTCAGCTACGTTCCCCACAGTTTACAGAATTTTCAGTTAGCTTGGATAAAGTTTTGAGCAAACCTGGGGTTAATTATGACTTCATGTAGAAACCACGATAAACACTGTGGTTTTGTAGAATTTTGATTCAAAATCGGGCAAGACTTGTGGGTTTTGGCTGAGCATCACTGAGTTTCAGTTGTACGTTAAGCCAAAAATGAAAACAAAAATTGCCTTCAGTAACATTTAAAGAAAATAAAGGGCACTGAAACCCCACACAACTGAGTTTAATATACATCTCACGGCTTCCTGCAAACACCTGGTGACAACACTTGATGCTAACTGACGTGATGTAACTGACAGGGGCTTTTCCTTGTGCCTTGAATGATACAGTGGAGAACACCACATTTTGGGGTGTTCTCTGGTAATCTCTGCACCTGTGACACACTGGCACAACACATGTATTGGTCTTGCACCTGGCATCCACACATTTTGAAAGGAGTAATAGAACTCCCATGTTTCTGAGTCAAAAATTCTTTCCCTGCTCTATGACAACTGTTAATTCTGTTCCCAAATGCTGAAAAGACCAAAAGTTAAAAAAGAGGCAGCAGAAGTCTCAGCATTTACAGAGCAGCTTCTAATATCTTATTTCACCACAACTGTCTCTGGAAGAATTTGCTTCAATAAAGCTCCCAGCTGGAGCCATAATCAGGTCTATCTTTTAGCAACAGACTGACTGACAAACTAACAAATAGCAAATGTTGGTGTCAGTGAGACTGGTGATAGCCAAAGGAGTTATCCTGTGCAAATGGAAAATTGAGACATTGCTTGTGTATAGCAATTGCCTAAGGGCATTTAGAAATACAGCAGTCACAGAGAAACTCTCTCTCGAGAATAGATTCAACAAGAAAAATTCCATTTGGGATAACATGCCTGAATTACATAAAGTAAGTCTGTATCTCTATATCTATTTAGTACCTCAAGGTTCATTTGACAGGCATTCACATTCCTGTGAAAGGTCTGTGTCATGCTGAAGAGCCTTCATAACATTAGAATTCAGAGAAAATTTACTGGTGGTTTCACATCTACAGTAGCAACATCTGTTTAAAATGCAAATTTTTATTTTATATGCAGTATTACTGCTGATATGTTCTCACATTGTTCTTGCATAATATTAGGAGTCAAATGGCTCTTCAATTTTTTTTTTTGTTGTTGGATATTTAAAAAGCATCAGCAAAGATTTCTGTCAGTAAACATAGCTGACAGACTTTGGGGAAGTATTGTATCTGTCACTTCCTGGCACATTCTCACTCTGGACAGCTGAGGTATCTCTCTAACCTTCATAGAAAGCAACATAGAGCAAAATTGGATCTTAAAGTGCTTATGTTCACATCAGTGTGGTTCTCTGATGGGTTAACACCCCAAATTTTGTACAGAAATTACTCTCCAAGGGCATCCCCTGTTCCCAGTCTGAATCCAGTCTATGTGGGCATCTCTACGGTGTTTATGTTACACTGCATTCACTTTCCAGTGAGGTTACAGATATTAACTGTCTTGAAAGACTTTTTGTAATGTATCACATCATAGACATTATTGTAACTCAGTATATTCTAAAGGCTGTAGCAGAAAGCAGGATCTGTTGACTGGAACAGTACTCTTATGAACTTAAGCAGAGCATTTGTCAGCAGTAGCTTTGCTTTGTACCAAGAAGAACTACTGAAGAACTAATAATTGCAGTAATTATTGGACTTTTAATTATGCTGTGGTATCTTAACCTTGAAAAATAGATATGCATTATTGGCAAAATGTGAGATAAAGTACCCAAAGAATGAGATGTATTTCAAAAGCTTTCCATAGCTGTTTATTTCAGGAGGGGATGGCATAGTCCTCTTCTACCACTAGATCTTACTGTAAAGCTCCTTTCTGTCCCACTTACCACTTCATTTGCAGTCCTGTACCACCATACTAAAGCAACGTATTAGGAATGTGTTCTGTCTGCCTGGATCAGGACCAGATCCCGTTTCCCTTAGCCGACACTCGTGTGATTGAGTACTGACCGGCATCAGTAGTTTGGCTATGATTACACATTTCTGGGTTGATGCTGATGAAAATTGGCCAAAAAGAAGAGAGGATAAACAAAGGAACAAGAAAACAGATAAACTGACAAAAGCAGTAGCAAAGAGTTAATCCAGATGAATGAGAGGTAAAGGGTACAGATATCCAACTGGAGGAGCTCTGCAATGGCTTTTGTCTGTTGGAGAGGCAAATTCATTTATTTGTAAAAGGATATGTAACATGTCAGGAACTGTAAAGATCGTTTTTCTTTTCCATTGCAGAACATAACAGCATGTTGTTTGTCAAGTCTTTTATTTGCACATGGATCTTAACTTTGTCACTTTTACCATGTGTTGCAGCTTTGATGAGTAGTTTTGTAAATAACAACAGCAGTAACAAAAAACATAAAGAAATGAAAATATTGCTTCTTCTACGTCCTATATTTTTACTAGAGAAACAGGCTTGTCTGCATTTAAAAATATTCTATGAGACTACCTCATTATGTTTATGAGACATATAAAGAGATGTGCTGGACACAGATGGTGGTCTGCTCTTCAGAAGAGATACAAAGGGAATGGAAGAGAAATCCAAGTCACATTGGCAACACACTACTCCAGTCTCTGATCTCAGGAACTGCACTTGCCTCCTGCTAAACCATGAGCACGGGAGTCAAGGGGACCAAAGAGGACACGCGGTAGCTTCTCTCCAGTTAAGTCACAGGTGGATGAACAACTCACTTGTGTCTCTCCACTTGCAGTCCCAGCTTTGCATCGATCAAGGTTTTCAGAAGTTAAAAATGTTCTTCAGTTTTCAAGTCTTCCACTCAGCACAGTTTAAGAGCTTAAAATTGTAAGAAATCCTTGTGGAGCCAAATGAGTCTCACAGTAGCATCCCTGTCAGCAGCAAAAGAAGGAAAATTCAGGGAGGACACCAGGCCCAGATGTTTTCTGAGGCTCATTCCCTGGTACTCATCCAGCACCCACAGTCACAGACGTATAGACATTAGGGGATGCACCCTTTCTGAGTCCCTCAGCATCTGTTCAAGTTATCCTGCTCCTTGTTGCACCTGCCAAAGATTTTGCCTCTGTCTTGTCAAAGAAGATAGACAGTAAGGTTTTATTTCATACTGGCATGCCTCTCTTCTGAGAAAACAAACACAAAACTTGCCTAAAAATTGTCAAAGAAGCATTCAAAAAATAAAAGGCCTGAACTTGTTTGTAGTCACTTAGCGGTGAAAGAAATAGAATGAAATATGTGCTGGAAATAAAGGGCTTGAGGCTGGGGTCAGGCCTTTTTAATGCATTTGTGAACTGCTCAACGTAATGCTCAGCCCCACAAATCTTAGCCTTTTCTCCTTCCAGTGTAAAGCGCAAGGCAGTTTACTGGGCCACATCTTAAGCTTGTCAAATAAATTCTTCTGCAGACTGAAGGACTAACAAAAAACATCTTGCCTTTCTGTCAGCTTTTTCTTCATTATGGTTTTTAATGTGCATACAGCAGTAATGTATCACTGGTGTTTACACATTAATCCAAAAGGTACAACACATAGTAGGAACTCCCTACACGCTCTCCTTCTTTTCAGGAGATGATAAGCAGGTGAAACACACTTAATGCATCATTTCTCAAAGATTTTTGTGTGAGCCTCCCTCTGTCTGGAGATTTTGCACTCTGCTTGAGACCTCCTCTCTCATCAAACACATGCAGACCCCAGCCTAGCTATCCAGTCTGTCCAGATCCCTCTGCAGAAGTAAAATGAACATATATAACCAAAAGGCTGAAATGATTGAGGTCTGTAGGGAAGCTGTTAGATCATGGCTTGAACTGGTGACTGAGCACACCTGGTGAAGGGGTGTGGATGACCCAGGGAGCACAGGCAAAGTGTTTTCACCTGTGCTCTCCACTTGTCCAGAAGGTCTGGACCCAGGATGGAGACACACTGGGCTCACACATGGGCAGCTACTACAGGGAAAGCATCACTTGGACCTAGGCTGCTTTCTGAGAAGGTGTGTTGTGTAGCTTGAGATGCCCTTCAGCAGATGGGTGAGCACAACTCTTCTTTTTATATATGACTCTTGGCCTATCTGTGAATACTTTACCTGGTGTTGCCAAGAACTTGTCAGAAGCAACTTTGCTTTGTTGTGAGCTGAACAGAGTGATAAAAACCTAGCTCTGATGGGAGGGGTTTTTTTTTTTTTTTTTTTTGGTTTGTTTTTTTGACACATCAGCATTATGACCTTGACTCAGTACAATGATCTCATTTCTCAAAAGCTTACAGGACAAAGAGGAAGAGTGTGGCCAGGACCTTGCAGGTTAAGAGACTCCTGCTGTGATGGTTTGTGCCACTCTGCAGCTGGCAAGGTAGAAGGCAAGCAGAACTGGCATGAGCCCTGAAATGCTCAAAGCTCAGCGGGAAGAGCACCACCAATTGAAGTTTTTATGCCATTTTAGATTCTCTTCCTACTTCTTGCCTTATTTCCTTTACATGGCAGTGAATCTCCTGTCTGTGGTAAGACCAGTCTCAAGTTGGGTGAACAGCTTTAGGCTTACACTGTGTTTTATTGTTAATTGCTACTGAATGCGATACATTTGAATGGACAAGAGTTGTGCCAGGAGAAGGCTGATTTTCCTCTCTGATACACATGGCTCTGTAGATTTTTTACTGGTTAATTCCCTATCCTTATAATTCTAAGTAACTGTGATGTAAATTATGCATTCTATAGCACAGTACACTTTTTATTTAATCCAAAATTGATCATAGATTGGAAAAGACCTCCAAGATCATCCAGTCCACTTGTACACTTACCAGCAATATTTCCACACTAAATCTTTGTTCCTTTAGTTTTTGCCTAACAGGTTTGTTTGGCTGCACTGAAATACAAACCAAACAGAATAGAGCAACCAACAAAAACATCAAATGAGAGGCATGACAGCTTCTGTCCAAAAAATCTTTCTCACTGTCCCACCATTTTAAAAGCAAAAGGAAGACCAGAGATATATTCTGGTCTTTGAATGAGAAAGGTCTCAGATTATAGAGAACATAAAAAGAGGCCAAGTGAGAATTTGTGCATCTGTAATTTATGACATCCACATGTTGTTCTGGTGGGTTTAATATATAGTTATGTGTGTATTTAGAGAATAATCTTGCCTTATAAACACCCAGACTGAAAGACTGGCTAAGATATAGAATAATTTGATACTGGTACATGTGTCTTTTACTGTCCAGAACTCACTGTAAATCAACTTGCAGCATACACTGAGAAATAAATGGTGTTCAAGGTAAGAATTCAGAGACAGTACTTTGATATTGTATCTAAAATATTGCTTCCTTACTACCATTAAGGACTGAAGGGTTCAGCCTATCTCATATTATCATTTGTTCTTTTATTTTAGGGCTGGAAAATAAGGATGATTGTCTTGCTAAACTTCCTTAGGATGCAGGCACTTTGCAGACACTGAGCAAAAAGCCACTCACTGGATTTAGCAAGCAACTGCTATGTTTGTGAAAAAGATTATTCAGACCAATATATGGAAGAATTTCATTTTTCATCTAGGCAGAAAGATGATGGGAAGAGATGGATATAGAAAGACAACAGCTCCTCAATCTCTACACAAAAGGGAGCTTATGATCTGTTAATCCATTTCCAGCTTGGGTGGATGCTTTTTCCTGTGGGGTGGGGATACAGTTGTACCAACAATCTCTTTCAGCCTGTTCCATTGCTTACATGCTCCCAGTTGGTAAAATGGACACTCCACCCCCAGACAGATCACATTGTTTCTACTCATTTCATTAAAACTGCATATATATTCATAAACTGAGCCGGGATGGCAGTGTTTATTTCTATTAGCAGGCAACTTTTGGTGTGCTTGAGGAATTTAAAATGCCAGTGTACAGTTCCATCCTTAAATGACCAAATATTTGACTAAAAAACAATTGGAGAACTGATAGAGACATAAGTCATGATAGGAGTTATGAGGGAAGGAAAGATGGAGGAAAAGGAAATGTTTTGATCTGCTGTTTAAAAAAATATTTGAACACTGAGATATAAAACAAAACACTTTGACATTGTGCTGGCACTGCATCAGGGCAGGAGTGGTAAGCGTCTGCTAACAGATGGGGTCATTGTTGCACAGTCAGCACAACAAAATTATACCATTTTGTGAATGATTTAATTTTGTTATCTCTGGAGAAAATAGATACAAACTTCTGGAATGTAACTTTCTTCATTTAGTCATATTGAGGTAAAGAAAGTAGTAGAATAGTAGCAACTCCAAGACCTGAATCAGAACCCGTAAGAATAGAAAATGAAGTTTTTAAAAGGACTTTTACAATTGCATCACACAGTAGATTGAGCAGAGACAGTTAAAGCTAGCAAAAGGACAGGATGATTTATATCCTGTAGTTCAAAAGGAGGCAGGGAAACTAATAGAATTTTTTTTGGCAGATGTTTTTGATATTCAGTAAGGACAAAGATGATGGCGTTAGAAGACAAATAGCTCATGTTGCTGTGGGTGTCTGCAAATAACCAATGGACTGTGAGCTCTGCTCACTGGTAAAGCGTCAGAAATAGCAAAAAAGAATTTATTAAAGATACTTTTCAGAATATCTAACATTGGTAAGAAATACTTGACATGACACCAAGGTAGCATGTCTATTTCAGAAAAAAGCTGAGCAGCTGTTGTTGGAAAAATAAAGTTTGTAACTTCCATCTAGACAAACAATAAATATATATACCGAGACCAAATCAAGTCATAGAAGACTTAACTCACTCAGGGGAAGATGCTGAACTGAGGCTAGAAAAGATCTTTGAAGGCCATCCCACTCCTCATCAAGCAGGGACAACTCTGAAGAGAGAAAACATTTCTCAGGGCTTTGTCCAGGGAAGTTTTGAATATTACTGAGGGCAGAGACTCTTCATTTTCTGTGGGTACCTGTTCAGTGTTCAACCTGCCTCGCTGTGAAGTGCCAGCAAGACATCAAAGCTGATTTCGAAGCCATTTGGCGGAGGTGGAATTGAGAACAACAGGTCTGAGGGACACTGGCAGAAGGGATTGTCCAATATGAAAGCATTGTCTTCTGCTACTTAAACGTTTCTGCCATTTCATGGTGATGTTTTCACTCTTTCAGAAATGATTTTAGGTCTTGTCCTCCCAGTAAAAATAATCACATCCCTAAGCAAAGCAGAACATAATACCCGTGGGATGTTTTCTCACTGTCTTTCAGCACCAGTACACCTGGAAAATAGATTGCCACACAAGCAAAAGTTCTAATGAAAAGATGGGTCTGGATTCAATAACAGATTCCATCTGAGGCTGAGCTATGTGAAAGCACTTGCTTGGCTCCATTTTGTAACAGACAGAAAGTTGTCCATTTTGGCATAACTGAACTCGTAAGAAAGCCAGACCATGCATGGGAAAGAACAGTTCATGGTCATAAAAAAAGACCTCCCAGGTCAGAATGCAGCTTTGGACTGAAGACTCACTGATTCAGAATTGCAGATCTTAGCATACTTAGTGAAATACAGTTTAAATTTGTACAAAGGATAAAACAGAAAGAAAATATGCCAGAACCTGCTGTATCCTCGGCCAGTGATTTTTAGGAGGTAAGAGGATGGTAAATGCATGCCCAATATGCTTCTGTTATGCTTGACCACAGAGCAAGCAAACACTGTGAAGACAAGCTGAGTGAAGCTGCTTGGTGCTTTTGTATAAGAAACAGCTGCCCAAACGGCAGCCCTTCAAGTATGTAGTTCCACCTCTGGGCAAGAAGTCAAAATAGTGTGCACTGCAGGCTACTTTGTGAAGACACACAAGACAGAGGACCTAGCCCTAACTGGATGTTGAGCCATACTTCATCTCACCACAGTTGTGCACTACTTTTTTACTTTTTCCCTCTCCCTTCCCTGGTACCACACAGCTCTGTCTCATGCTAAGCGAAACAAAAAGCCCAGGTCATATAAGGCCCTTAGTCCTTACTGTAATGGGAATGATAATGTGCTGAGTATGAAATCTGCCAGATGAACAAAGGATAAAGCAGATACTTTCATTTCAGTGAAAAATATCAATTATTCTTGTATTTCCTAACCACACATTTATTTCCCTCCTTTTAGTTTTTTTTTTTTTTAAACGAATTACCATACTAGTGGTTATTGCCCTGCCAACAAAGTCTGTTTCTGCCCGATAGCATCAAGCTATGTAAAACAATGTAGTATTGTCTACAGTCCCTGCTATTCTAGTAAGTTAACAGTTACTGCGAACAAAAAGGCTCTCAGTAAAGAAGATGAACCAAAGATACATTTTGTATTAAGCACAAGGCAAACATTTAACGTACATGAATAAATCTTCTCCAGCTGGCAAACATTGCAAGAATAGTTCATTCTATCAAAAAGATTGCATTGAGTTTGCAGTGCCAATAGTATACACAAAGTCATTGTTTCAGTCTCAGTAAGAGAGTTATTTATACACTTTGAATGAGTGCTGCTTCCTCTAGAGCATTTCTATGGCTTTACAGCAACTATCCATTAAAAAACAAACTCCAAAATAAGTTTTTTTCCTGATGTCCAAGATTTAGATTTGGAGTGGGGGACACTAATTTGTAATAGACCTTAATGACAGATGGGGAGCATTAGGTCACGCAGTTGGATCCCTTGTATTTTATAGGCCACAAAATTTCTTCCACCTACTTATATATGGAGCCCAGTGGCTGACGTGTCTAAAATGTGCACCTGGAAGATTTGCTGTCTTGAATCTACTGCTTCCCTTTGTAGCTGGTTCCAGCAGAAATCAACCTCGCTATTAAACATTTGTGTTGCACTTCTATTTGATTTTCTTTGGCGTTGATTTCCATGCTTAAGTTCCCACTGTGCTTTCCTCTGATCTCTGAAAAGCCCTTTAATGGCTGCTATTTCTTTACCATCCAAGAATCTTGAACCATCTGAATACTTCGTGCATTTGATTCGCTGATAGTCCTGAACAAAGATAAGAGAGGAAAGGCAGAGAGGGAATTTTGTCTGGAATCCAACCAAATTGTATTTCCATTGTTTTTTTACAAGCAAAAGTTGGTTCAGCTTAAATGGGAACATTCTGTTGGATGTTGCTTCAGTTTGAAAATTCGAAACATTCCAACTTTTGCAAAATGTGATTTTCAAATCCAGCCCTCCAAAAAACAAAACCCAGAAGGAAGTTCAGTGAAACTCATGTTATGTTTTTACATTATCCAGTCTACATTTTTTTTTTGCTAGAAAGTTTCCAGATTAAATATATTTATTGTAATCAGCACTTTCATATGATAACCAAGTCGATTTATCAGTTTTTGGTATTATGGTAACCCTGCCAAATTACCTGCCACAAAGCATCTACCATTATTCTTAACCCACTACATTTGAAATAAAACATAAAATTATAATTACTAAGGGAATCATTAGCCCTACTATACCAAAAGGCTTCATGAGGATGCTGTCCTATATTTCAGGATATGAACATTTTTAAGTTGCCTAACTTTTATCTTAAAGCTACCTTTAATCCGAAGAAGTTGAGCAGAGGACCTTGCAAGTAAAATATGCACATGTAAAGAATGTGTGAGAATTTCTGGTTCTGAGGCATCTCTGTGGAGTCTTCTCATGCCCCACAGTATCTATACAACAATAGCCACACTGAAAGAGATGAGATGAATTTGGGCTATCACTTAACTCTAAACACTGACTCCCTATAATTGGTAAGTCAGAATACCATTAAATACATGTTCGTGTTCTAGTAGATCTATTTCCCATGCTTCTGATGTGATTTTCATGTTGCACAAGCCACCATGAGTGCTTATCTTTGGCCTCCCATTCTCTGTTTCATTGAGGAGGGTAAATCTAACTTGCATCATGGTAATATGAAAGAGCAAAATAGCCACTAAAATGCTATTATGACATCAATGCCATTTTAATAGAAAGAGCAATCGTTCTCTTTTCTGCTCTTATTATGCAAATTATAAAATTTTCAGCTCCACTGATTTGCTAGTGTGTTTTGCTGTTGGCATTACATCCAGCATTAATATCCCTTTATTTAGGAAGGTACTAGTGATATACTTCTAGAGCAACTTCTGCTTTAACCAGCTCCAGCACATTGCAATCAATACAGACTAATTCCTTCTGTGATCCACATAAATGTACTACTGAACTTAATTGGCAATGAACAAAAGAAACACGATCACTATTCAGTAGGGATCTTCATACACTCCACATATATTTTCTTTAGGATCGGTGAAAAAGCTGCCAAGAGTTTTCTGGCTGGCAAGTCTTTGGGGGTTAATGAAGCTTCCCAGACTTCTCATTTTTCAAGACAAAAATGGAACTGGAAATACTTGCAGGCTTCATGGATTTTTCTGATAACTTTTAGAGGGGGAAGCACTGTCCTATCTGGGAGAGAAAAGGCTCACAAATACATTTCTTGATAGCCTTCTTGGGCCAAGTGAAGAAACTCACTGTACTGTTTTCAGCTTTGCCATCCTGTTGTGTTCAAGTGCCCAATCTTCCATGTGGTTCATGAGAGACAGACTCCTCTCTGTCACTGTAGATGTGCAAGGTGAGCAGAAGAGCCATGACACCCTGCCTGGAAGCATTCAAGAAACAGGTAGATGTGGCACTGAGGGATGTGGTTAGTGGGCATGGTGGTGGTGGGTTAATGGTTGGACTAGATGATCTCAGAGGTCTTTTCCAACCTTAACAGTTCTATAATTCTAAGATTCTATGAAGTCTCCAGTGACCACATATGCCCTGGCACACTGCTTCCACTGGGGCAGAGGCAGTTTCCCCAGAGAGACAACAGAAACCTGCATACCTTTCAGGTCTGATAAAATACAACTGTTATCCTTTGCTTATCAGTAAGATTTTTTCTTACTGCTTTCAGTGACACTATTAAGGCAATATCAATTGAAAATTTACTATAACAGATTCTTTGGAAAAGACAGAAGGAAATCAATAAGCATATCTCCAGTGTATTGATTAGCAGATGAATATCCCTAGTATCAGCAATATAATGTAATTTAAGCAAAGGAGAGAGAATTGAAATGGACTGATATCATTAGTTAAGCTGGATAGCATGATGCAAGAAACAAAATGAATTTTCAGCTCTACTTTTGAAGTTGAAATAAATTGGAATTAATAAATCATTCTTAAGCATGCCCAGGTGAAATGGCTTCTGTTTCCTCTCTGCTTTCTCACTGCTGAGTGTCAGCATCTGTGTGTGTGCGTGAAGGCAGACTCCAGCAAGAGGGCAATGCTGAACATACTAAATGTGATGTGGGGTCTGTGGGTGACAGCTGGGGAAGTGCCAGCCTCTACGCTCTTCAGAGCTGGAGGGAAGCAGAGGAGTCTACCTGAAGTGCCCATAGGCCCAGCTGGAACCCCTTAACCAGGGAGGGGGATGGCAAGCTGATGGAGATGGAGGTGGGAAGAGTGCTGTGTCAAACATCTAGATCTGAATGAGGTCCAGGCTGCTGGCACCCCTCCTGTGAGAAACTCCACTCACCCTGGTGAACAAATCCATGAAGTTCCATTTCCAAAGAGAAAAACTCTGAAACTTTCCCCTCTGGGGGTTTCCCTGTGGAATTATGACAACCTAATAAACAGAGCTCTGATGAAATATGGTCCACATCTGTAGTCATTTTATAGCTGACCAAATGTGAAGCCTGGAGTTTGTATTTGCTAGAGCTAAGATAATAACAGGCCTGAGAACTCCCAGTGGTTGTTTGCTTTGATTTGCAGAATGTTTGTTACACCACATTATAATCAAAAATTGGGTATATCCGCTGGTAAAAACCTCATGAGTTACAAAAACAAGACTTTTGCCAACGTTGCATTATATTAAAAAAGAAAAAAAAAAAACCAAAACTCAACCAACTGATTTTTAATTATGCAGTGAGTTTCTTTTTGGCCTCTCCTAGGACTCAGTCAAAAAAAATAATAACTTTTAGGCAATAAATTAATAATTTTTAGGCAATGAACTACAATATGCTTACCAAATTGTTATCTCTAATTCAGATCAGGTTCTATAATCTTAGGTAGGTACTTTGTCTTATGGCAACTGCTTTTAAATCAATATGTTCCACATTTCCCACCTGAACAATTTTGAAACCTGTCAAAAAGAATCCCTTTTTCTGAAATGATATTTAGAAGACAACATCTTACATGCAGAGCTTGTACTGCACCATATAGCTACAATCTGCTCACAGATGAATCGTCTCATTTAAATGTGGCTACACACCACTAACCAGAAGCAATACTGACATTTTTAATTTAACGCGTGTGATTGCTAGAGTGCTTGTACACATTAACCTCTAGTGGTTAATTAATTTACTGCTGGATTCAAAGAAGCTAGTGACAGAAGCTTATTGGTGAAGGGGAAAAAAAATGGAAGAGAATCAAATGACAGACATGGGACGGGAAATTGAAAAAATGAAGGTAATGCAGCAGTCTGCTGAGCATCTGAGGAGTTTATACACAGAGGCATGGGGCACAAACTGGAAACAAAAGTCAAAGCTAAGCCTAGGTATTAAATGTCGCCTGAAATTTGGTGGGGCAAATGGCAGCAAGGAAGGCACCAGCTTCCTTTGGGGGTACACAGAGGGCATCTTATATCACTTCTGAAGAACATATATGCTGTTAGGAAAAGGTAAAAGGGAGATTCATTTAATGAGGTAAAGAGGAACATACAGGAGCTGACTCCATCACATAAGCTGCTCAGACAGAAGGTGCCATTAGGAACAGCAGGCTATTGCAGCAGCTGGGAGAGGCAGTGCTGTGGAGCTGGGCAATGGGAGGTTTTATTGCCCACCTATCCATCTGTCCGAAAAGCAGCACCAGCCTATGTGGCAATGCGTCCATCCTAATTTGTTCTGGGTAGGATTTGGAAGCTGTAGCAGCCCTGCCATTTTAAATTCTCCTCTCTCCAGTGAAGAGGAGCTGGCTGGAAAACGGATGGTGAAATGTAGGTAGAAAATCCACTTCAGGAAAAAGTGCAGAAGTCATACAGTGAAAGCCAAAGTATTTTGTGCCTGCTTTCTTTCAGGCTGCAGGGAAGCGATTAGTCTTTACCAGACACTGAAACGATGTAAATAGGGAAATGGAGCAACGTTGAACAGAGCAGGGTGAAGAGTAAATTAAAGAATATTTAAATCACACATTTGTATTGGAGCCAGCAGTGTCTGACAAAACCCATGTCAGGGTACTTAAGGAACAAAGCAACTAGACAGGATCTGAGATCCCCACAGACCGAGGGGAGCAGAGGAGGTGTGAGGGAGTTGGGGAAGAACAAACAGTGCCTGTCTTCAAAAGAAGGAGAGAAAGGGGACAGGGATGACAGGCTCCTTGGCCTCGTGTTTTTTTGTTTTGTTTTGGTTTGGTTTGTTTTTTTTGCTCAGGAGAAGTGTTATGAAAAAACAGCAGTATCATAGGTACCTGTAGAGTAATAAGGCACCATGCACAGGATGAAGTTGCCAATAGTTCACTTCAAACTGAGGGCATGTCACATTGAGTGTTGCAGGAGGTCTTCATTGATAACACTTCTTTTTTTTAAGAACTTGTATCTCTAGCAGAGAAAACACATCTGAACTTTCTGAACAAAAGCGAGCTCAGGAATATTTCCAAAGTCAGAATTGAGATCCTTCTTGATGAACCCAGAGAAAAACAGTCTGAAATCCATCAGATGGAAGTTGATGACGATAGATACAACACATTCTGCTTAGTGAGGAAAAAGCAAACACAAAAATATAAAAGGGAAAATAACTGTCTGGGAAAAACCTAGCAGGAAAAAATTACCTGGGGGTCTTGCATGGTCATAATGTAGAGCTCATGACAAGACCTTGCTGACATTTTTATCACTTTGCATACATATAAGAATGAGGGTGAATGGACAAAGATAGTAGTACTGTGAAAGAATAGAATTTTCAGTGCCACATAGACATGGAAAAATGGAAGTGTGCCTCATTGCAAAGACCTCTCAAGGGTGTGTAGAAGCACATCCCAGCTGGGCATAGCAGTTTCTTCAACTGTTAGTAAATCAACTCAGTAAGTGCAGATAATCTCTTCCATAACAGATCAAGAAGGTGAATTTAAACCACTGCCCTGGGAACATTTTCTGAAAGTGCTGAAGGGCTTAACTCATCAGTTTCAGCTAAGAAACCATTTATATCCTGCAGTATGGTTGCTGTTTCACAGCCTGGAATAACACTACTGAATCTGAACAGACAGACCTGCTGTGCAGTGACAAACAAGAGATAGTACCCACACTGCAGCTTACCTTAGGATGAAGAACTCATTTGCTTAGCTGAGTACACATTTCCTGAGTTTCAGTACAAGGGCATGTGCAGAAAAAGAAAAATCTTAGTGCAAGAGGTACTGGCACCAGAGAAAAAATGCTCTGCTCTCTGCCAGGGAAATCTCAGATGTCCGGTTGGGTCTTCTCCATATTTAGGCACCTCTGGTCAAGAAATGTGTAACAAACTGGAAGGTACAGTGGAAATGAACAGGAATGAAAACAGACTGGAGGGATGAAGTTTTGAGGAAAAAAGGAACATAGATTAGAGATGTTTGAGAAAATAATTACGTTACTTTCTTTCAGTGTATGGGAATACTTTAAGAAAGGCAATGGCAATCAGTTGTATGCTCTGGAAGTAGACTGTAAAAAGAAAGGACTTAATTTTGCAGCAAAGCTGACTGAAATTTATGTTAGAGTAAGGTCAGCAAAGCAGTAGGACAGTGTCTCATGGCAGCTGCCTGAAGAGCAAACGATGCAGAGGGCCTTGCCCTCATTAATCAGCTTCCTTCTCCCCCACAAATGAGCCCTTGTTGTTACTCAGCTCAATGCCAATATATACAGTGGTGACGGAAGGGCTCTAAATATTTATCTGTCCATTCAGCCCATATTTCAAGAGGACTTGGTGCAGAGGAAAAGGGAGAAAAAGAGGGATGCAGTGTCTGGTGCTTTCAGACTTACTGAGAGGGAGGGGAAAGAAGAAAGTGCAGGTTGGTAGTAAGCAGTCATCAGCGATACATTGACTCGTTTTTCTCAGATGGTCACAGGATCTCCATTCTTGAGTCTTTCACTGTGTTTTACCTAACTCACAGAATAGAATAGTTCAGTTGAAGGGACCTACAAAGACCACTGAGTCCACCTGCCTGACCTGTTTAGGGCTAACAAAAAGTATGTTGGAGAGGGCATTGCATAAACAGCTCTTCAACAATGACAGCTGTGGGGCATCAACCACCTCTCTAGGAAGCCTATTCCTGCGTCAGTCCACCTTCACAGTAAAGATACGTTTCCTAATGCCTTGTCAGACTGTCCCCTGGCATATTCCACACATTTTGCCACCATTTCCAGGAGCAGGGACCAACACCACCCCCTTCTCCACTCCTCAGGGTGCTGCAGAGAGCAACAAAGTCACTTTTCAGCCTTCTCTTCTCCAGCCAGTCCAGTGTCCTCACCCTTTCCTCACAGGATATACCGTCTAGCCCTTTTACCATTTGTGTTGCATTCCTCTGAGATTTTTTAAGGACCTTAACACCATTTTTCTATTGTGGAGCCCAGAACTGCATGCTGAGATTCCAACAACACAACCAATGAAACCAAAAACATAAGGGGTTTCATTTTTTATTTATTTTTCCCTCTTTTATCTTTTCCCCCTCTCTCTCTGTTTCCCACTCCCTTATCTCTCTTCCCTAACCACTTTCTCCCTTTTGCTTTCCTGACAGACACTCCACCATTGCAACTCTTATTTTGACTATTTAGTTGTGTTGGGTTTTCTCTCCTGAAGCTGGGCTCTGCACACATTCTCCCTGCAAAGCTCACTTGCCAAGGAAAACATGGACTTCTCTGAACTATTCAGCTCTAGGAAAGACCAGACTGAGTCAAGGAGAATCATGAAGTGGAAAGGGAAAATCAGGGGAAAACATTTCTTTATGTGGAATATGCCCGATTCAAGCAGGAAAGTTGGCTGACCTGAGTAAGAAAAAGCAGGATCAAACCACCCAACATCTGTTCAAAATCAACTAAGGGCCAGCAACCAAGAGGTGCTAAGATCCAGCACACATCCTTTATTGCTTTTCAGCAAGGAAACCCCCCAAATTTTATGAAGGGCATCCTTGGCACCATGTCTTCCCACAAAGGCAAGCAGTGAGTCGCTAATGGAATCACCTGCCTGAGGTCTGATGAATGTGTTGATGTGACTGTTTTAGGAACTTTGGCCTGAAAGAGAAACTGGAAGAGAAAGAAATCATTTGAGGAATGGTGTGAATGCTGCCAGAACTCATGTAGAAAGGAGAATGAAGAATAGTCACTTTTAACAATAAACAAAATCAGGTAAGTTATCACAGAAATTTTCAAATGGTCAGGTAAACATGCTGATGGTGTCATCTCTGAGACCACCACACAGTTTTGATCATTACCAACCATTTTGCCAAACCAGATTACTTCTGCTTCTGAAGCATGACTAGAATACTCTATGACAAACATTTATGGAGACAAGGCTTCAATTTCAATCTTAAATAGTTCCGTTTCCAAAATAGCATGTAATTTCACAAAGTGCTTGGACACAAGCAAGTCAGCTGATTGGATGGCTGCAGCATGAAACTGCAGCCACAAACTAACTCAAACATTTTGATATAGCCAGAGAAAACCTTAGAAGGAACTAAAAAGAAAAAAAAAAATCCTTTTACTGTAGGATGGCCTCCCTGTACCAGATAACAAGGCTGAGCATCTTTTCCAGCTACAGAATCGATGTCCCAAAGGAGAAGAGAGAAGAAATAGTTTCATTTGATGCCTTAAAAGATGTAGTCTGAGGTGATCCCTACATGCTGTCCACTGATGGTTTCTGTTCTCCCAAATTTACAGGTGCACAAACAAGTATCAGAAAAAGGAAGCAAGCCACAGCCACAAAGAAAATCCCTTGGATTTAAGAATAATTTTAAAATCCCCACTGCTTGAAAATATTTCAGGCATGTAGTGGCGAAATGATGGTGAAGGGTTGAGAGGGCAAGGTATGTGAGAGGCGGCTGAGGTCCAGAGCAGAGGAGCTGAGGAGAGGCCTCGTGGCAGTTGCAGCTCCTCACTGGGAACAGAGGGCAGCACTGAGCTTTGATGTTTGTGACAGCGACAGGGCCTGAGGGAACGGCATGGAGCTGTGTCAGGGGAGGGGCAGCTGGCGGTTAGGGACAGGTGGTTGGCATGGAATAGGCTGCCCAGGGCAGTGGGCACGGCCCCAAGCTGCCGGAGTTCAAGGTGTGTTTGGACAGTGCTCTCAGACATAGGATTTGGGTTTTGAGTGGGTCTCTGTGGAGCCAGGAGTTGGACTCAGTGATGCTGTAAGACATTTCCAACTCCGGATATTCTATGTTTTTTCATTAGATCAATATTTCTACTGGAGGAAAGGAAAAAAGGACAAGGAGAAAGTAAAACACCCTTTACTGAGCATATCTTTCACTCTGTGTTAACGTAGAAAGGAGTAGCATCTCCTCCTCAGAGCAGTTTCGTTCTCTTTTCCATAAATCTGATGAGCAACTTGAATCAATAGGGTCTTCTGGAACACCTGAGGGTTATTATACCCCTTTTCCATCATACATAAGGCCCAGTTTATTTAGGCTGATTGTGTCAGTTTGCATATCTGTCCTTAAAAATAATCTGAAATAACGATGCAATAATGGTTTTAAGGCTAGGCCATTTTGCCATATAAATCTTTTAGGTTTTAAATTATACAGTGGCCCAGTGGCCCTTTAGAGCTCTTCCACTACCAGACTGATAAGATTTAAGTCCCTGAGGTGCAAAATGAACTGCTCTGTAGCATGCATTAAGGCTGCATCACAGAGCAGTTTTATCAGGAGTAGGAGACACAGCAGAGTCATACAAGTCTGTAGTGCTATCAATAGGAAGTGATGACTCACCCACCTAGCGCTTTCAAAGCAGCAATATCCTATAAAGTAAAGGCATGTTTTGAGGGCGATCAGTGACCCCATTGCCAAGAGTAGGTGAAGGAATGTTAGTGAGGAGAATGAAAAATGAGTCTTCACACACAGCATCCAGTACTTCTGATACCTGTGGAAAAACCTCATTTGTGCTGCGGTTTGACCGTTAAATTGTGTAGTGCTTTGCAGGCATTAGTGATTTGAAACAGAGATGTCATCCTTGCAAAACAAGCTCATGTTTTCACAGGACTCACTGACAACAGCCTGTTCATATAAACAAAGACTAATAGAAGTTCTGTTGCATGTTCATGGAGTGTTGTGTTAAAAGAACCTGCTTGAAATGAATAGTGGGTAATATTTTGAACAATAGGTGAAAGGTGTTGGTGGAAGCTAAGTATAAGGGAGTTTTTTACTCAGAATGAATCCTGAAGAGGAATGACATGATTTGATCAGGTGCAAGGCAATCTATTCCACCTTTCAAAGGCTTTAGAGGCCATTTATATGGAGTTCCAGAGACAGCATTTGATAAGCTTAACAATTCATATGGCACTCTGCCAAATCTGCATGAGGCAACGGAAATTCAAGTTGCTCTCAGCTTTCTGGAGAATAGATTGGATGTTAAGTAGAGCAAAGCAAAGTAGGTTTCAGCTATATGTCTAGTCTTGGATAGTAAATGACTTTTTGGAAGGTGTATTGATTAGAAAAATGACTGCTTGCCCTTGAATCACTGCCAGCCTCAGACTCTCTGTATCATTGATGAATACTGATGCAAGTGGAATGAATAGGCTACTGCAATAACATTGGGTTTACACTGTCACTGAGAACTTTTTGGAAGGAAGAAAAATGCTTAGATAATCTACTAGCTTAAAGAAAAAGAAAAACAAGAAATAAAAATGCAAGTAGTTTAAGGTAGCTTGACAAATAGTAGTTTAGCGGGCTCTAGAGGCAACAGCTTTTGATTTTCAATGTATCTTTGTTTGCAGATTGACATTGATTTCTAAAAAATGTATGGGTTCAGATTAAAGATTTGGATGGGAAAGATGGTAATGTTGATGTGCTGTTTATGAGAGCTTTATCCTCTAAAGCTCCTCTGGTGTTTAGCAGCCTATGTGCTCCATACAAAAAGAAAACATTCCCCTGAACAGCACTCCCTTTTCTTCAGTTATTCTGTTCCTTCTATGAAACACATGCAGAGTCTGATGCTCTCTTTGAGAACTTCAGTCCTTTACATACATGACTTATACTGGACAGTGGATTCAAATGTCACCAACTGACTGGAAGGACAAGCACATACCCACAGAACAAGAGCAAGTACATTCAATCTGTGTAAGAAGTTAGCTCCTTGCAGTGCTGGATTTGCCCTCAGCCCTTGTTGAATCTGCTCCTCAGCCTCTGGCTTTCTCCCCAGTGAAACAAAGCAAGATAATTCAAGAGAACTCTAATTCCTAATTTGCAGCTGTCAAGAGGGATATATGTACAGGCTTTATGCTATGTACACATAAAGGTAGCAGACTTTTCTGCTGACAAGATGTTTTGCCAGCTTGCTTGAAATCCACCAAAAAAAGGTCAGTAAGAAGCAGCAGTTCTTCTGACCTGCCCACAACTCAGATCTATTTTCTTGGCCTCTTTATGAAATACAGTAGAACAATAAGAGCTGAAGTAGTGGAAATTCAGGAAAATGGCAAATATATTTATTTAAGAAAGATGGTCAGAAAGTGAAAGAAAGACAAGAGGAGTGTGCCAAGAAGAGATGAGGCACATGCTAGCTAGGTTCTAGATCCCATTCAAGACACCTAAAGTACAGACTGGAACTGTCACAGATGAAATATATCCTTCTCCTGATTATCTGCTCCCATCACCAGTCCTTTGCTGATGCCTGTGACATAAATTAATCAGAAAACTAGTCCAGTAAAAACCCCATCACTTTTTTTTATTTGTTTTTGGCTGTTTTTCAGGCAAAACAGTTTACTGAACCAGTTTGTTGGACATCAAGATGAGTAGTGGAGGTAGTAAAAAAGGTGGTTTAGAAATGCATACCCAAGGTTAGGTGAGACAGCCTCCACTTAGTAGACTTAGGGCCTGGATAAAATTGTAGCCTAAGTTGTAAATGCTTGATGAGCTGGAAGATATTTCTTTCAGAAAGCTGCTGTTTAGGACAATGCAATGCAGGTGGTGAAACATATGGACAACTGGGTCCCAAAAAATATTTCAGTAGACTGAACAGATGTAATAATATGAGGCTGCACCTAGAGAACTTTATTCACTTCTGTCCTCCCCTTCCAACACCTCCCAAAAGCATAATGAGTATATGGGAGAGAGTCCAGCAGAGGGCCACTAAGATGATGAAGGGCTCAGGAGGGATCTCATCAATACTTGTAAATACCTAAAGGGAGAGTGGAAAGAGGATGGAGCCAGGCTCCTTTGAGTGGCCCCCAGAGCCAGAACAAGAGACAATGGGCAGAAATAGAAACACAAGAGACTCCCTCTGAACACCAGGAAGAACTTCTGTGCTGTGTGGGTGATGAAGCACTGGCACAGGTTGCCTAGATTGGCTGTGGAGTCTCCTCCTTGGAGATATTCAAAAGTTGTCTAGATGTTGATCCTGGGTACCCTGCTGTGGATTTCCCTGCTTTAGCAGAAATTAGACTAGATGGAGCTAGTGGTCCCTTCTAGCCTCAGCCATTTCATGATGTGGTAAAAATATACTCTTTGATATTAACGTAAATAAATTAAGGCACCAGAAGCTGTTAACAAAAAGTCACTTAAGTAACTAGCAAATGCCTTAAGTCACACTAAAAAACACCCACATCTGGAATATAATTTATTTTCATACCTTGAAAGAACCGATCTAGATTCTCAAGTCAGCATAGAAAGATAATAGATAATAACAAGAAACATCCTAGGAGGTCAGTACTGAAGAATTCAGAGCAAGTTTTCTCTGAACCTTTAAGAAATCACTGTTTCCTGGGAATTTCAGCTAAGGGGATTGCAAATAAAACCTGGACCTCAGGAATTTCTGCAGTAATAGCTGCATATGTACAGCTGTTAGTGGTGTGAAATTAAATAAATCTCTTCAGGTTTTCTGATGAAAATATTAGAGCAGAAAAGGTGTAGGGCTCAGAAAGTCACCCAGACCCTGAACCATTTCCTAAATAAATGAGAAAAATCTGTAGAAGGTGACGAAAGATTATTTAACAGAGCAACACTATGTAATATTTTTTATTTTTAAATAAGTCAGCATATGCACATACTTGCTGAATGATATCTTCTGTTTAAGAGCAATATGGAATTCTGAAACAGGGGAACAAAACATGCCTGTTTGTGATGCCTCTCCAGAGCTTTGTTGTAAGTGACACAGGTAGTATAACATATCTGTTTTCCAGCCTAATATGCAACTGCCTTTATTCCTTGACAACCAAGCTAACATCACTGGCAAGGCAGTTTCATCCAACTCACTGTTTCTGAAGACCACGGCTTTTGATCTTTGGGTAGGATCAAACTTGACCAAAATGTCTGCTAAAAAAGGGGGATTCCTAAGTGAAGAATTACACACTGCTGCTCTTCTCTTTCCCCTAAATATGTTAGTTTTATGCTGTTACAACCACATGATAAAATAGAAATATTGGTCCATACTGTAATATATTAAGAAGAAAATATAGTACGAAGAAAATTTTAAAGACTAAAAAGTTAAAAATGGAGACCATGCTACTGTTCAGTAGAACAGTCTTTTTCCAGAGGAATCCTTAATTGAGGGCATTTGTTATAAGAGACTTAGCTGATACCCCTGCTATCAAGGAGGTTTAACAGTCAGCTTAACATGAGCAACTGTGAGATGCTGAACAAAGGGTACTCATTAGCATCAAAAAAGGATATTACCTCTGTATTTAGTGAGACGAAAAAAATAATGGAAACTGGCTGGAGACAAATACCTACATGAAGGATCAATATTGAAAGACTGGAGACTTAAGACTGTAGAAGAATGACTGAAGTACTGAATAGGTTAACCAGCCATGGAAGTTTTTAGAGGTACAAAACTTAGCAAAGAAGATCAAACTCTGCCATTGGTGATCATGGAGTTTAAATACTACTATATGGACAATCTTTGGATAGAAGTGTAGTTGTTTAATACTACTGTGTTGTTGTTTTGGGAGGAAAAATAGAAAAATTTTAGAAAATTCTTCAGCAGTGAGATATTACCTACTCAGAGAAGCAAGAAAGGAAAAGAGGGACTTCAGTAAAGAGAGTTTTTATTCAGAGTTCTTCCAGAGTGACAGTAGTACAAGTTATGAGATGAGATAATAGTAAGTGGAGAGGAATCACAATGTCACTGAGTAACGCCACAAAGAAAAGGATCAGCAGTGACAGGAAAACAATTCTGGTATTTGTATTTTATAGCCAGCAGGAGTGTTTCCTCCATCACACTGGCATGAAAACAAGAAGAGTGTTTCATTCCCGATGATTAGCAGATGGTGTAACTGTACTTTATATAGGAACCTATGCTCTGTAACTGCTGTATTACTGCAGGAGCTGCTCAAAAATTGTGTGTCAGCGTCATTGCATCTGTCCATGACTTTTAACTTGAGAATGAAAAAGCATTCTGGGTTATGTTATCTACGGAAACACAGATTGTCTTTTATTCTGTAAAAATTGCTTTACTGTCTTCTTTACATTGTGTTCAAATACTTTCTAGAAGTGTTTTAACTAATATCTGGCAGGCCTGAATCATTTTCTCTTCCAGTCTCACAAACAAATTATATGTGCAGCACAGAACATTTATTTTCCTGTTAGATATGAAAATGTTCTTTTTAAGAAAAAAAGCTCCTTTTACATGGTAAGATAGGAATGGGATGTTCTGCAGCACTTAATGTTAGCTGGGGGCTTCTGAGGATGTCATGCTCACACTTGAGTCTTGCTGGGAAGTACCTGCAAAGGCCCCAGTGGAACAGATTTTTGGACAACAAAAGACATCATACAGCCATTCCCAGGTGCCTCTGTAGTGTGACAAACTGGAGACTGTGAGGACTATGGAAGATCTGTGCTGAGTTGATCCATGGAGGGATTTATACCTGCACACAGAGAGATGGAGGCACTATGGTTCCAGACTCTCCAGAACACCACTCTTTACTTCAAGCATAAGCTTCAGCTTCAGTTTGAATACTTGGCTTCTTCCCATTCACAGACTAAATTTATACAAACAGTGGATCACACAGACAGTAGTGGTAGCCCATATGTGATGTAGATGGCAAACCACTGCCTGCCTATTGACTAATTTTGGTTAAGAACTGAATCCATATCGTCTTACAGAATCTCTGAACCAATATAAATTGTATGCAGTGCAGGCTGGAGGCACAGTGAATAGAAAGGAAATTGGTCTTTCTGTGACTTCACCTGTGTACAGTACAAAATTGCAACTTTTTCTAGAATTTAGACATCCAATATCTTATTTGTTCTTATCTTTTCTTATTTTCAATGTTTGAAATGTCCAGGCACAGGAAAATAGAATAAAATCTTTTCAAAATAGGCAAGAAAGCAATGAAAAAAATTTAAACCAAAAAATGTTTTCTAAAATACTGTCTTTGTATTAAATACAAATACTGCCAATTAGCAGCTTCATTAAGGAAATACAGGACTACCTACAGCACAGTCAATTAGCAACTTCAGCCTGTCTGTCATCTTATGCAAGAGCAACTTTCACATCCAGTTCTTTGATGGATTATCAAATTATTTTTTCAAAGGAGGACTTGATGCGTAGTGATAATGGCTAGTCAAATGACATGATTTATCAGTGGCCCTTGTTGTTTTGTAGAGGGCAATCTCAAAAGCCTATGTAAGTGTTGCAACAATTTAAGTGCAGATTGAAAATCTCACCACCATCTTTCTTCATTTCAGTCCAGCAGGAAGAAGCATGAAAAATCACTAAAAGGTTTTAAATATCCTAGAGATTAGGAAGCATTTTTGTTTATTTAGCTCATTTTTACTATAAATATTTAGAAAAGAAATGTGGAGGGAACAGGATGAGATAAAATTCCCTGTGTGGCTTAAGAAAGTTCAAGTGCAAATAGTCAGTGACAAGGGAGCAGAGTAATGGCTGGGAAAAAACTTTTACAAAAGCATACAAAAAACCTTGACTAAATGTGATCATATTTCAGTCTTAGACACATGCTGTATTCTTATAATACAGGAAGCTCCTCATCATGCTGGCCTTCACACAAAGACAACAAAAGAGAAACATTGGTTTTAAAAGCTAAAAGACTTGAATTTAGTAATACAAAATATCTAACATAGAATAAACAGAGATGTCTTAAGTTCACATATGCCTACAAATATTTTGATTTAAAAAAAAAAATCAATTTCAGGAACATCTCAAGAAATTCAGAGAAAGGAACTTACCTGGAGAATGCTTTTCTATTAACACTCGTAACTTGCATTCCGTGTAAAATAACTGAGCTTTATGGCCCATAAGCTCAAAAGTAACTCAGTTCAAAGATTTGCATATTTGTGATATATTAACATGAGGAAAATGAGGTACTACAATCAGTTGCAAAAGATTTTTATTACTGCTGACCAACTATATCTAACAAATGCCAGTTACTGTTATTTTTCAGATAGCAAGGCTATTTGATGAATATAGTAGTGTTAAGAAGGCACTATGACAAAAAGAAAATAAAAAAAAAATACTGTAATATTTATAATCATTGACAGAAGTCACTTATTTCAAATTGTAATGTTCTCTAACATTGCATAACTGTATCATTTATGACTTTTTTGCCATCAGGACCATTTTATTTTTTCCAGGCTCTGAAAGAGTATCAAACTCTCTTGTTTTCCTCTCAACTAATAGTGATATAGAGGAATTTGCCTCAAGGATGGTAACTGAGGAAGAGGTCTTGTGTTGATCCACTTTTGACTTTACATTGGGTTAAGATTTGCGTGATCGTCTACTAAGTGTTTTAGAAAAAAAAAGACTGTAGAAAAGGGATTATGGAAGTTTTGTTTATTTGTTTTGTTTTGTTTTAGGTTTGGACCTAAAATAGAGGCAGGGATATTTTTTCCTTCCAATTTTGTTGGAAATTGCTTTTTATCATATTAAGACTGTTTAAGACAGGCAGTTTTCAGCATCTTTTGAACCTTTTACCATCTGAGACACACAAAACCAGCTGGGAGGGCAGGTCTTTCCACAGGAAAATATTCTTAGCTCTTTGGGAAATTTATGACCTAACATACTGAACTTGGCTTTATACCCTTGGCAGCAGTACTTTAGGATGGAGCATAAGGTCACAGGGGGTTAAGTTCTAACCACTGTCTAAACTAGTTGCTGCTTCAAACTACTGTGTCTAAGGTCTGAGCATCCTTTCAGGACAGAGCAAGGAGGCAGACTGAACACAAAGTCACTTCATATTCAGACTGTTACATCTGGATGTATGAATTATTTCACTTATTTTGCCTGGAAATCAATCAACAAGAGCTTAAGCATCATCTTTTTATGTTTCTATATATGTATGTTCTATATATATGAGTGTACACAAACTCTACATTCAGTTTGTTTTGAAACCCCTCAACCATTTTAGGAAAGTGAAATCATTGGAACAAGATTGTTTCTTGTTAATATCATATTAGAGTACGATTACCAAAAGATGAATAGCAATGAGAAAAATATATGGAAACCTGGATCTTTGTATTACATTATTATATTCCTTTTATGATTCTTGCAATCTGTTTGCAGTTCTTTCCATGATTATTATTGGTAATGGTATATTATTAATATTTTCTTAAAGGGCTGTATGTTATTCTTGAGTCACAGCATATTACCCCTCAAGGAAAGACTTTAACAGTCCCACGTTGGGTTTTCTTCTTTTACTGGCTGATAGGTAAAGAACTGGCTGGCTGGCCAGTCTGAGGGAGTGGTGGTGAATGGAGTTGAATCCAGCTGGCAAGTGGACACAAGTGGTGTTCCCCAGGGGTTGGTATCGGAGCCTGTCCTGTTCAGTATCTTTATTGATGACCTAGATGAAGGCACCGGGTGCACCTTCAGTAAATTTGCAGATGACACCAAGCTGGGAGGAAGACCTTGCAAGAGGATGTGGCATTTAGTGGGTATGGTGGTGATGGGTTGATGGTTGGACTAGATCATAGGTATCCAAACTTTTGGCTTGCCTAGGTCACATGCAATGAAGAGGAATTGTTGTGGGCTGCATATACGTAGGTTACTCCAAAAGTAATGTCTGCTATTTATTTCCATGGAAATTATAACAGATACAAAGATAACACTGTCTGATAGAAGAAATTCTACACTACAAAGCATTATTTTTCAACATTCTCACCACCACTATGCATTTTCACCAGTGATGAACAAGATCCTGCATGCTGTGTTTGTGAAAATCTGTACCAGCAGATGTGACCTATTGTCACTTTCACCACTACTGAAACACCCAGGCAACGCTACAGGCTTGGAGTAGAGTGGCTGGAAGACTGTGTAAAGGTTACGGACCTGGGGGTATTGGTCAATGCTCAGCTGAATATGAGCCAGCAGTGTCCCCAGGTGACCAAGAAGGCCAATGGCATCCCAGCTTGTGTCACAAATAGTGTTGCCAGCAGAAGCAGGGAAGTGATCATCCCTCTGTACTCAGCACTGGTGAGGCTGCAGCTTGAGTACTGTGTTCAGTTTTGGACCCCTCACTACAAGAAAGGCATTGAGACCCTGAAGCATATTCAGAGAAGGGCAATGAAGCTGGTGAAGAGTCTGGAATATAAGTCTTATGGGAGCAGCTGAGGGTGATGGTTTCATTTATTTTGGAGAAGAGGAAGTTCAGGGGAAGACTTAATAGCTCTCTGCAACTCCCTGAAAGGAGGCTGTGGCGAGGTGAAAGTCAGCCTCCTTTCCTTTGTAACTACTGATAGAACAAGAGGGAATGGCCTCAAGTTGGCCTCTCAGGGAAGATTTAGGTTGGATTTTACAAAAAATTTCTTCTCCAAAAGAGAAACCTGGTCAGGTACTGGAATGGGCTGCTCGTGGAGGTAGTTCCTGGAGGTCTTCAAGAAATGTTCAGATATCGTACTGAGGGACATAGTTTAATGGGAAATATTGTTAAAAGGTGGATGGTTGGACTGGATGATCTTAGATGTCTTTTCCAACCTTGGTGATTCTATGATTCTATGATTCTATTCTACAGAATAGACAGTCATTCTCTCCTAATCTCTTTACTTTTGTTGTTGAAGATACATGTCTGTGAGAGAAAATTACTGTAATTTATTCATGTGATGCATCATATTTAAAGGAAATTACTGCTTGGCATGGGTAAAATTGGTAAGTTATTAGATGTTCTGTTGAATTGGCTCATCTGAGATGTTATATAATTGATATTTAATATTATTGTCTGCAATTTCTTGAATTTTTCGTATGAAATTTAATCACCAAACCAATAAATAGAATGAAATTAGAACAAACTGCAGTATAAATAGATCTACCACCTGGCAACTTGTGTCAAAAGATAATAAAGTGTGTTAAAACTTTAAATATTTATACAAGGAGTTTTTCTGTAACAGCAAATGTTTTTAAAAAGGGTCAATTTACAGAGGCAGTCTTCTAAACATAATGAGGTTCCTAGAGCTCAAATAATTTCATGAATTACATTTATTTTGACATCTCAATAAGTAGCTTAAAATGAAGAGATGCCCAAACACATCCACCTACAATGAATGGAAGAAAATGCATAGCATTGACTGAAGAGTCAGGAAACTCTCTTAAAATGTAAAGAGTAGCCTATCCATTAGTGACTTTGTTTTCATAAATTCTCCTTGTAGACCTTCAAAGTAACTTCCTTGGTGGAACACCAGCACATGGATCCCAGTTGCAACTAGTTGCACAATTTTTATTGATTTCAGTAATAAAGAAAATTTTTCAAGGCCTTCCAGTGATTTAAGTTGGCTGAAATGATCTAAATGCCCAGGTAGGTGGTGGATTCGCTGTCCCTGGCAGTGTTCAAGAGGCGTCTGGATGAGGAGCTACGAGATATGGTTTAGTGGCTTGTGGTAGCAACGGTAATGGGAGGAAGGTTGGACTAGATGATCTTGTAGGTCCTTTCCAACCTTGTGATTCTATGATTCTATGAAACAATTAACAAGGAGGTGGAATTTGCACATGGTGTTTCAGCAAAGCATGATACATTAATTTCTGTGAAATCTTTTTTCAATTTAAGAAGTGCCTAAGTGAGAGCATGGGTTTTTGTTCATTCCAGAAGTATAAGAAAAATTAAAAGAAAAATTGCAGACATTTCAGAAAATATTCTCTTGCAGGACAATGGAAGCAAAAAGCTGTGTCACTTTAAAAAATCTTATTTTGTTAAAATAATAAAATGCAAACTTCTAGCCCTCAAAGATAGGACAATTCATTATATTTCTGTACTCCTTTTCCCTAAATGTCATCAGTGCACAGTGTTAAGCTAGACTGATTTGAGATGCATTTCCCATTTGGAAACATTAAAACAGTTATCACCCAGGTTCTCCCATCTTGTCTTAGATACCACTAATTTCAGGATTCTTAAAACTTTTAGATGAACAAGAAGAGATTAATTGTTTGGAAGAAGGCTGTATATGACAAATAAATGTAGATTTACTATTTTCACACTAAGCTACAGTGTATAGTGCATATATTTTATGTGGGGTTTAGAATACCAACCAGACAGAACTTTCTGGTACATCCCAATAGAACTAGCGTCAATTTTACCCAAGTCCCTCTATCTTGCAGTTTGTGTTATGCTTTGTTGTAATCGTTCCCCCCCTCCCCCCCCCCCCCCCCCATAAAATAATAGGGATACTTCCATTATACAACAAGCCACCACTACTGATCCTTCCAGACGCTAAGGGATAATAAAAAAACTATCAGCATCATCTTGTGAAAACAATGTGGACAGGGGATACAATCACAGCATAGAGCTGAGTACACTTTCCAGCACAAAAACACAAATTACGACTTCAGAGCTGGATGGACAAATAAAATCACATAACAAAATCCTACATGTCTTTGAACCAAAGACAGGACATCACAAAGGACTTGGTAAGGTATAATAGGTTTTGGGTGCAGGCTGCAGAGGAAAAGCTAGGTGGTTGTCTCCGTGCTCGTTCTCAGCACTAGGGAAGATAAATGGCAAACTGTAGCGTAGTTCTGATTCATCTTTTTGGAACTAGCAGCCATTTTTATGAGACTTGAAGCCTCTTGGACAAGGTAGGAATTTGAAGGAAGGAACTGTTATCAGTAAACGGAAAAAAAAAAAAATCCCACCCATCTGTGACTTGAAGAGATGAAATCTGTAAGATTAACAGAAAATGTACCTTCTCAAGAAGAAAAAATACACTATTAAGCCCCAGTACTAAAAGCTTGTGGAAAACTTTGTGTGTCTGAAATAAAACTCAGATGTAACTTGTTAAGGAAAGGCGGAGAAGGTAAAAGGGCAGAGCAATGCTGTGTGGTGGGGCCATTGCTTGTTTTGGAGCTGCTGGTAATGAAGGAAATATAGGGGCTACAAGCACTTATGGATCACTCATGATCTGCTAACAAATCTGAATTAACATTTTGTAAACTACAAACCCCAAGCAAATTGTTCAATAAGAGCTTCTCAGTACTAAGTCAAGAATTCATGTTATGAATGTCATCAAATGAAGAAAAAGCCTTTTCATTAGGGATTTGTACAGAATCTCAGTACTTTCCAGTGTTTGTTAAACAACAGCTACAAAGTAAGGAGAAAAAGTACTTTTGCTAAAATTAAGGGACTTTTAGAAACCAGTAAATAGTATCAAAGACAGAGAAGTCACATTGCTAAATATCTCTTAACAGATGAGATATACCAACAGAAAGCAGAGAAACCTTTCCTTCTGAAAGGACCTAAAATTCACTGCAGGGAAGAAAACTGCATTAATACCTCTGAGTGACATGCATTAGTGAATAAGAACTGTTTGAACCCTGTAATCCATGAACCACAAGTCATTTTATCCCTGTGTGAAACAAAGGTGAGGCTAATACTGAGATACAGCATGGATTTTTGGTGGCTGAATTTATATTAGGGTTTAGGAATCTCAAGAGAATTGTGCTGATAATCACAGAAGTTACTCATTTTTTGGAGAAAACATCTTGCTTTTAAAGGCTTAATGCTCAAACCTGGTTAGCTTATTAGTGGTGAAGATTGAAGAGTGATTTGATTACAGAGTATAATGTCTTCACAAGGTGAAAACAGAGGGGGGTATATACTCCTTTACTTAGTGAGAAAGTGCAAGAAAAACAAAGAAGCTGAATCAGATAAATTCTAATAGGAAATAAGATAAAAAAATCAGTAACATTCAGACAGATTATTTCCTGAAGTAAACCACTTAGAAAATCTACCATCTCCTAAACTCTCATCATCCTTGAATTAGAGAAGTATGCAATTTTCTTTGATGATTTGCTATTCAAAACACAAAAGCTACTGGACCCAGTGGAGTAATACTTGGTGAATGCCAATTCCATGTGATACACATGATCTGACTGAGAAGCAGCTATGGGCTATGCCATTACTTGTGGGAAAGCATTTGAATTCAGCAAATCAACACCTTCTAAAAAGATTGGTTTACACCTGCTCATTGGGTTCTGAAAGAAATTTAGCAATAAAAGTGCAGAAACATACCTCCAACAGGGAGTGAGCTCCATTCACGCACAACCAAGCCCTCACCCTACCTGAGTAAGCCTTTCACGAGGCCTACAGAAACATAGAATCATAGACTCACGGGGTTGGAAAAGATTGCTATTGCTGCATTTGCTACACAAGTAATAGCTCTGCCTTTAACCTTGGATGCAGAAGAAACTGCAGGTAGTGGGGGTAAAGAAAACTGAATGTTGCATTCATTTTACATTTCGTTCATTTTAAATTTAATTCACTGGGAGTTTATAGGGTAAAAGGATCCTTCTATAAAAACTCTGAAGTGTAGAGGAAATGAGAACACAAAGCCAGGTGCTGTGTAGACTGCTCCCGCCTCCTATAAGATCAATGAGTTGTTCGAAATAATTCTCAGGGGACAATTTAAAAGTAAATAATAACCATATCCACCAAAACGTTTCCTTACTTTTAAAAACTCTTTTGACTTCCCATTCTAACTCTCATACAGTTTCTGTGTTCACAGCCCAAACTTCAGATTTCTTGGCTAAAATCCGAACAATTTTGTCTGGGGAGCTTTAGGGTTGCTTGCAAAGGCAAGAGGTCTATACTTTCCATAAGGTCCTTAAGTACATGCTTTTAAGGCCTCACTAATGTTTAGAATAAGACTTCTAATGCTGACAGCCATCACAAAGGCAAAGCATATGGTAGAAAAAAACATTGGAGCACTTTGAAATATGTAAAGTATCTATGAATCATTACCCATGATATCTGAAGAATTGAAATACCTGAAAATGTGACAACATGAATCATATTTCTCTTTGTCATCTCCGTGACTCACTGTTTCCCACTTGAAAGGTGTTCTTTCACATCCCTCCCTTTATAAATCTGGCATACGTAGGAAACTGGGATGATTTTTTCCTGAAAAGAGGCAATCGTACTTACAAGAAAGAAAGTTACACAGAGGCAAGAAAAATTCCAAGGTTCATATGCTTGTAGGTATCAAACTGTAGACTAATTTTTAAACATAACTTAAAACTTATGTGTATACAGCCTCGCCCTGAGGAATCCTAAGCATGTGTCTTCGGAAATGGTGAAGAGCAAGTGTGCAAAATATAGAAACTTCTTGGAAACTCTGAAGAAACCACACACTCTCAGCAGCCAAGCAGCTCATTGCTGTACCAATAGTTTACAAAAAGTTACACTGAAACTCCCTTTACACGTCAAAAGAGGAAAGGGCACAAAAAGCACATTTAAAAGCAGATCCAACAGCTCTAGTCTCACTGGCACGGATGACAGCTCATGCCCCAGTGCCTCCGTTCTGTGCTCCTTTCTCTTCCTCTGTAGAAATATTTTCTAGCTTTACAGCCATCACCTCTTGTAAAAGGTGACATTTATCTGGGGAATTCAAGCAGAAATCTCAAGATAAAAACATCTCTAAAAGAGTTTTATACTTTGCCATGTACTTTGATCCATTCACTTCCTAAAATATTTCTGAAGATCTTCTCAGGTAATGACTCCAATGTTCATTCTAAAGGTTTCCTCTACAGCTTTATATTTACACTTTTTGCAGGTTTCCAGGCAGGACTGTTTAAACGTGGTATTTTTTCATTAAGGTTTGCTATCCATTCCTGAATGGAGTTTTTATTGGTATCTTGCTCTCCTTTCAGTCTTTTCCTACTGAAAAGACCTTTCTCTTTTAAACTCCTCTCTTTGATTTATAACACAGCATTTCTTTAGTTTTCCTCCAGAAAAGGTGTTTGCTGAAGGTCTTATCTTACTTCTTGGAGGACACTGTGTCCCCAAAGGCCAAATGAAGTCACACCAATTTGTCTGGCATTTTTTTTTTACCAGAAACAAACTAGGGTGTGAAGTTTCTCTCAACAACGATAGCAACATTTTCTTTCTGGCATGTCAGCACTTCCATTTAGTTTTGTAACAGAAAGAAGTTATGTAAATAACATCAACAGAGGGATAAAACTCCACAGAACTCGTCAGAGCAGTTCTCAAGGCTTATGTCCAGACTAACAACATTGACCTACCAGGATGGTAGTGTGAAATAAAAACTGGCGCCTGGTTATGTTTTGTTAGTTCATCACTCAAGATTCAGCAGCCCAGGACACAGAGATGTTGTCAGAGGATATTTTCTAGCAAGGCTAAGAATTACTTGGCACATTGAGGCTGTTTCAGTAAAGACAGATGTTGCTACAAGTGTTTTTGAGATTGCTGTTAAACCAATAAGTGCTCCCTGGCACACGGCCGTAAACCCAGTGCATATCCTTCTGTACCAGCAGCTCAGGAGCATGCTCTCAGGACACTTCTTGATTGCCTCTGGATAAAACAGACAGATGTAATATACCAGGGTATTATTTTATTTTATTTTATTTACTTCAGGAGAGGAGTCTCTATCACTCACAGAATTCCTTTTGATTAATTTGTGTTCTTGCTTGCAGATCTCAATAATATAATTTCACAGCATTTTATTAGATTCTAGTTCATTAAGTCTTTATATCTGTTGGGAAACTTTTTGCAGTGTTCACTAACAACAATGAAAATGTATAGCAGAAATAGGAGGAAGCACATTCTTTCATCCTGAATAAGGGCACCACTGAATTAAACTTCAATGTTTCAATGATAAGGAGTACATAGCCCTTAAATAACAGTTGTAGCTTTTTGAAAGATTCCCATCCACTTTGCGATGCTTGTTTGTGCATCCCCTTGAATGACCCTGTGGAAGATAATTTAAACTGACAGTCCTGTGTCAGATAAATTTGTAACCTGAACATTAGATGAAAATATATATAAACCTAGCCCATTGTTTGAGAAAATATATAATTTGCATCAGCCTGCATTGTGAACTACAGGCTGTTCCCTGTGTCTTGCAGACTATATGTAGATACTGAAGAAACAATTTTTTTACTCTTCTTTAGAAAGCTTGGTTTACCTCTAGGAAGATATGCAAAGCCTCTACAGATGAGTTTTGAAAACAACTGGTATAAATGCCAAAGCAAATTAATTTTAAAATCTGCCAGTCACAGAAAGACTAAACAGATTGATCAGAGAGCCTGAAACTAGGGGTCTGAATGTTCATTACAAGCTCAGAATCTGCATATGGCAGACTAAGATTCCTTATAGCAAAATCTCAGAAATTTTACAAAATTGATTCAGTACCCTCATTTTAACCTTTGACAGTAGAAGTGATGATATTAATATATTCCCTCTGCGGTTTAGATTTTGTTTTTACTCATTTACTAAAAGTGCTTTAACATTTTGTCATCCTTTGCTGATGTTTATGTCTTCTGAAAATAAAGGAACTTGAAAGTAGACTTTTCTTCACTGGCAAGTAAACACAATCTGACTACTTATGTGGAAGGTTGAATTAAACAAGCCCCAGGAGGACCAGAAATATAGTTTAGTTTCTTCCACAAGCCATCTGCTGTCCCTATTTCTGGAGAAAAGAAAACAGACTTCACCTTATGTCTGCTTTACAAAGAACTGTAGACAGTGTAAAGCTGAGTCACTGTGGAAAAGATTGGGTCACGCAGCCTACACTGACTCCTACCAACACAAATTGAAGGTTAGGAATAGGGAAAAGTGTTTCCTTTTAGACATTTCATGGCAAATAATCTCATTGCCATGAGAGTTTCTACATGTTTTTTCTGCAGCATCCAATACCAGCTACTAATCTGATCAACAAGTTGTGCTGAACTATGAGGGTTGAGTGAAGCCAGGGATTCATGGTAACTGTTAGATCCAGACCTGGCAGTAATCTTTTTCTTCCCTGTGGGTTTGTTTTCACTAGACATGAAAATATTTTTGTAAAGGTGTTTGTGATGCTGGATGATGAACTATATGACAGCCTATTGCAGAACAACATATTTCAGAATCTGAAATAATGAAAACTCCCACCTGATGGCTGGACAGCCAAGTGAGTACAACCAGTCCAAGTCTCATTTGTACTCAAGTCACACTACTGTGGTGCTCAAAGTTTGGGAAATTCATTACCAGCTCTCACTAGAAGGCCCCTCAGTGCAAACTCCTTAAGATAACCGGCAAAAAATGGCAGAGTTGTATCCATCTACTTCATCTCAGCTTCTGCCATGGCAGTGAAACATCATGGAGAGACTGCTGCATGACATGAAGAATTTGCTCTAGTGTGATTATCTTATATGTAAGTAATTAATGATCATATGGTTTACAGTGAGACACAGCGTGAAATCAGTGGAAACCTCTTGATAGAGTAATCTCTTTTAACAGTTAAGCAATGATAAAATAAAAAAAAAAATCATTTAATTTTGCACTATTCTGTTGCTTCTAGACCATATATTATAGCTTCTGAAAATTCCACATTAAGCTGCATCAAAAGTCTTACAAAAGTCAAATTACAGAACATTTATGGCTTGCACCTTAGTTATAAGGCCTGACAGCTGGTTGCGCAACAAAACACAGCTTAATTGCCCTTAACATTTTCATATCTGGTGGTACTTAGTTTACTGAATTCCAGGTGAATATAAATTGTTGAAGAATTTATTACAGAAGTCTTCTGGAAATTGAAGGTGACTGCCTGCTTCATAATTCTCTGATCCCTTTTTTCCCCCTTATTTGCCTCATCCCTCTTTTTAGGTGCAATATATTTACACTTTCCCATCCTTCCTATCCCTCACTTTTCCTCCGTGACAAAACTGTTAATAGTTCACAGATTTTTGGAGTGTCCAAAGATAAAATTTGTGTGATGTATTTGATGGATGAGACAGAGTTCTCTGAAAAGAACTGGTGTGTTCCGTTCTTATTCAAGTCAGAGATTTTACACCTATTTTTCCTCTAGTGTCAGTTGCTCAAATCACTTTTTTGTATTGATCTTTCTAGATTGATGCCTGGGAAACAGCAAATGCTCAGATGTTTTAGTGTTATTTTTTCAGAAAAAAAATATCTTCAAAAAAGCCTTTTGGGGCACAAAAAGATTTTTCCATCTTTGTGATCTTCCTTACATATTCCACATACATACGACAGATTTCCTGCTGGAAAACTAGGGGGTTTGTGATGATGCATCTCTTCTATAAACACCATATATTGATTTAACCAGCAACTCAAGGAGTACTTTTCTAAAGTTTTTATTGGTGGTGGTGGTGGTGGTAGTGTAGTTTTTATTTTAGGAAACTTGAATGTTCTGCACCACAGCCTAAAGAATAGGTGAACTGATTTCTCTTTCATTCCTCCTTGTTTTGTTTTTTTTTTCCTCACTTCACCACTTGCTGTGAGTATAAGGAATGAGTGATTCTTCTAACTGTGAGTAGGCAACAAATAGTGACAGACTTACAGTTCATTATTTGGTAATGCAGAAGATCAGTGCACTAGAGCTCTGGCACAAATGAGCTACAATTGTGTGCTTTTGATTATTTATCCTCAAAGGGTATCATTAAAATTAATCACATAGATTTTGGTTTGAGCACCAACTTCAAGTTCTTTCTAGCTGTGACTGCATTACCTTATCTTCAGAATGACTTATAGCAGAGTGAGATTAGCCTTACTCTTAGTTTCCATGACAAATGCATGAAGCCTATGACAGTCCACTCAATTTCATTTTGTCTAAGAATGGATTCAGTGGGCAGCTCAGCATCATCACATTTTGCAGCAGCTCAGTAAAATCCACATTGTCCCTTTAGTTAAGGAAAGAAATAGCGAGCAAGGCAGTAAGACACCTTCCAGCACAATCAGTTTCATTCTGAAGGTCTTCCCTTAAGCCTGAACCTTTACTACCCAGAGAAAGAAGTACTGGCAACCACATTCTCCACAGTCAGCTTCACACAGACAGAAGCGCAGTCACTGCACAGGATTGGAAAACTGCTACATGCCTAATTGGTGAAACAGTTTCTCCTTGTTTAGGAAAGTCTTCTATTTATGTAAAGGGGGAACAAGACAAACTTGAGAGTGAGACAACCTATATACCTCAATATTTTGTGAGGTGTGAACTGTTGCTTGGGGCACATGACAAATTCTGCCTTCAAAGACAGAAGCAGGACAATCCAAGTACTGAAGAGGATCTAAGATCTATGAGTGGATGTTACACCTCCTGTCCCAGAGCTATAACTGTCAAGTCACCAGGACTTTCTGTGCCTTTAAGATGGGCATAGTAATATTTTATAGTTGCTACTGTAAGAGCTCAGTGTATTGTTTGAGTATCCCAAAAATGTGCATGTGCAGTCAGGTATACTAACTTTTTGAATAAAACAGACATGGGAGTTTTCAATGGGAAGCAAAAACAACAACAACAAAAAACAAAACAGTACACGGTGTTGTTAAAGAAGGAAAGCATGAAATACTCTAGGCAGAGAGTGTCTCTTGCCTGTCCTGTATTATGTCATGTTTCTTAGCTGACTTTTAAGCATTTGTTTATGAGTATTTCTATTCTTTTCCATCGTCTTTAGAAACTTTAATATCCTGGCCTGTGGGTGTAGATTTGGTAGAAACAAGAAACCATAGGGACCTAGCTGAAAACAAACTGAACCGAGAAATGGGTTTCCTCAGCACATATTTCCTTTTATTTAGTCACAAACCATTCACTTCTAGCAGCTTCCTTAAACACACAAGTAACCACCCCTCTCCTTTCAGTTGGATGTACAGTCCAATAGTTTGTTTTGTTTTGACACTTTAATCTTCATCCAAGGGGCTTGCTGTAGGACAAGATGTAGGACAACACTTCCTATCCCAGGAAAGGAACTGGACAAGCAATATATTGCCTCGAGGGAAATGAAGAGATGAGAGCATTCATAGCCCAGCCCTTGGAGGGAAGCAAAGTACAAAATCCCGGTTACAGCAGGTTTCCTGAGCCAGGCTTTTGGGATAAAGCCTAAAGATTAGTCCCCCACTCCTCATCTGCTGAGAAACATGTCTCAAAAGAGAAATTGTGCACTCCCCTTGTCCCTGCTGCACTCTTGCATTACGTTATATTAATCATTCTGTAAAAGGATGAGAATCCAGCTTTCTTTAGCCTCGGGTGAAAGATGTAACTGCTAAGCCAAGCTATTACTCTTTTCTCCATTGAGAATATTTGTTTCTTGTTCCTTGGGAAATGAATCCCCATCCTGGGCATGGGAATTTGAAGACCCTTGCAAGGGGAGGGAGGGTCTGGATCTGGATTGCAGTGGTGCTGTGCCAGGGATCCCTGCACTGAGGATGGATGAAGACCTCTCTTTCTCTTCAGAGGGAGGGAATGCCTCTTGTATCTGTGAAAAGAAAGACATCTAAGCCCCGAGTCCAGATAAGAGGTCTGAGCTCTTTGTGATTTTTCTGAGTGTTTTTCCCTACTTTCAGAATACTTCCCCATCTGGAGCGAACATCTACATGCATGTACAGCTCTTGCACAGAAGACTTTGTCCTCATAAACACCAGCAAGCGTGCTGTGAGTATCTCATTGGACTTATATCAATGTTTCTGACAACAGAATTAAGGTCCAAGGGGCTTACGTCATTTTACTTGCTGTTGGGAAAGCACAGAAATGAAATACAGCTACACGTACATGAGAAAGCAGAGACAGCAATCATTTTTACATTAAAAATGATTGATTGTACTTATTTTTTAATTATTCCCCTGGTTCATCTTCCACATATGTCATTTCCAAACAGTGCACTGAAGTCCTGTTCCTAAGGAGCCTGCCATAAGCTAAAGTCAGATAAATCAGAAGATGTTAGATTATTTCTTTTTCTCTACCACCTATGATAGTGATAAAAGTGTTGCTCAGGTGCTTCAGGCATATCTGATAATACTATTTGCAATTGCATTTTCAAATGATAGGAACATAAGAGTATCAAATGTTCCTGTCTGCAGCATTAGCACTCCATTAATGCCTTACTCTCCAGGAGTTTTAGGTTAGCAAGAGTCAACCTATCTGAGAAACGTCATATCTATGCAAAGATGGAGAAGCAATTTCACAGAATTTGAATCATTTAGGCTGAAAAATACCTGCAGGTTCGTCAAGTCCAACTGCCAACCTGGCCTATCAAGTCCTGTCACTAAACAATGTCTCTTAGTGCCATCTTTTCATATCTCTTTAATGCCTCCAAAGATGGGGACACCACTACTTTCCTGGCTGGCCTGATCAACCTTTCTGTGAAGAAAATCTTCCCAATATCCTGTCTAAACCTGTCCTGTCACAACTTGAGACTGTCTACTCTCATCCTATCATTTGCCATCCAAGCAAAGAGACCAACACCCTTCTTGCTGCAACGTCCTTTCAGTCAGTTGTGGAGAGCATTGAGATCTCCCTTCAGACTCTTCTTCTCCTGACTGAACAGACCTGGTTCCCTCAGAGACCCCTTGTAAGTCTTTTTTCCTACTCCTTTCATCAGCTTTTTGTATCTTCTTGAGCAACCCCACATCCTTCTTGTTGAGAAGGACCCAGAACTGACCACAGTATTTGAGGTGCTGTCTCAAAACAGTGGCATGTACAAGGGGACAGTCACTTCCATAGTCCTGCTGACCCCACTATCTGTGATACAGACCAGAAGTCATTGGCCTTTTCAGCCACCTGGGCACACTGCTGGCTTATGTTCAGTCAGCTACCAACCAGCACCCCAGATCCTTTTCTGCTGAGCAGCCATCCAGGAACTCTTTCCCAACCCTACACGCTTAGCCTCAAGCCCGTTGATCCAGCCTATCCTCAGAACCTTCTGCAGAGCCTTTCTAGCCTCAAGCAAGTCAACACTCCCATCCAAGCAGTTCTTCACCCAGCAAACTGTACACCTGAAACTTCAGTGAGGGATCAGATGATGTCCAGCCTTCTGTTAGGGAGCCTGTGGGAGGCCGGGGAGATGAACTGAGAGCTGTGAGCCAGCTGGTATCACCAGCCAGCCCCCCGTTCCTTTACCTGGCAGCTGCCTGCCAGAGAGAGGTGCTGGCTGCTGAATGAAAAGCAGATGGAGTTAAGTTTAGTTAAAGCAGGCAGTCATAACAACAAAGAGCTCTCATCTAATCACCCAGTAGGGCTGAAAATGCAATCAAGTTGTTTTCTATAAATCATTTTTGCTAGATAAGAGGTCTGAGTATCCAATGCAGCTCACTAAGTGTTTACATTGTAAATTTTCTTGCCCTCAGCACTACCCCTTGGCTCTGAATTATTGCTTTAACACATTTAATCACGAAATATAACAGTTGTATAATAAGAGCCCTGTAAACTTCACCCTCCTTTCCTTTTAAATAAAATTATACACTGGTAGTAAAGACACGATTATATGAAGGTTTTGTTTACAAGAACTCTTACCCTCTGAGGAGAGTGGTGAGGAAAAAGGAATTTTAAATTGTGTTTAATAGAGAAAACAGCTTGTGGAAATAATTACACAACTTGTGAGCCCTGCACAGCATCTGTACTTAACAGTGCTTTATTCAAGCTTGTAGAAGCAGGCAAGCAGTCTGTCTTTCAGAAAGTTGAATATAGAAGGTGCTTAGTAATAGTACTAATTTACTAATATAATACCAAGATAAAGTGATTGAATCTGCTGAAGAGAAGAGGAGGGGAAGGATGCTGATAACGCCTATTGTAATGAGTAACAATAATGGGAAGAACAGTTTATTAGCAAACTCCACAGGTCACTGCGCAGTAATAGCAGCAAAGCAGTAAAAGTGAAATTCAATCATGTTCTGTTAGAGCTCACAGCATGCACTCGGCTTCCTCATTAGAAGGTTTCGCAATCCTCCAAACTGGAAAGGTTGCCTGTGTTCGTCAGACAGGGAGCGGATGCGCGCTGCTCCAGCTGCACCTCAGCCTGGCTCGGGCTCTCCCTTAGCAAGGTCTTCTACTTTGTTTTTCTGTTTAGAGTTTTCACAGATCTTCAAGATTAACATGTTTTAGTTTTTAGTCCATGCTCACATTTGGCTCTGGGATCCTGTCCAGACTAACAGCTTTTCCTGCCGCCCCTCACACTGAAGGCAATTGAAAAGAATGATGCATTCTGATATTAAATAAACTCCCTATCCTCTCAGGTCGCTGACTTGGCCTCAGGAGGATCTAAAGTAAATAAAGAAGTTGGATGACAGTGCATTTTTTACTTTGTTTAAAGCTGTACACTTCTTTCCTGGAAAGACAAAGAACTTTGTCTTCATTCGAGTTCTTGCACTTCACTGATGCTGGAGAACTGTGATATTTGCCAGACTGCCCCTGTTTCCTGCTGCCGACATCTCCCTGATAGTGTTTAAATTGCTGCGGGGATGGACGTGGCCCAGAGTTGCCCTGCAACCTCGGATCTGTCAGAAGACAGAAACAGGGCTGGTGTTCATGTGAGCTTTCTCAGAGAAGTTTCTCTTTCTAATTCATGAAGTCATTTTGGTCACACAACTTTCTGCACAGAGCCCTTCTACCATGGGCAACAACGGGAACAAAACTGCAAAAGGAAGGGAGCTATTTTAACAGTTAATTTTTGGATGATCTAGCTGCTCGCCTCATTTGATATCTAGCATCTTGTGCCTGTTTAAATAATTGATTTGACAGAAACATTTTAAAAGCCTTGGTGAAACCCATTTTAAAGACTATGTTGATGAAATTCAGTCACTGAAACAGCTTCATTTTGGCACAGTAGTTTCTATTTTCCTCTCCTACAGTTTGAAATCTGACAATGCTCCAGCAAACAAATAGCAGATGGGATTGTAGCAGGGCTTTTAGAGTAATGAATATCTGCAATTCAGCACAAAGACTTATCCTCTGCCCTTGGAAGGCTGCTGATGAAACAAGGCAGTTCGATTTTTTTCTTCCACACAAATAAAGTACCATCAGTGTTCTGTGTGGAAGTACGCTCATGATGTGTATTAGGGCAGCCATTTGGCTGCTGGGGCTGGAGGAGAAAAGGAGTTGCATGAACGTGTCTGCATGGTGCTGGGCGAGGGCTGTAAATCATGAGGATGGTGCTGATAAACTCATTGCTGCTTTGCCAGCTCCCATGGCTCCTGGGCAGCTCACAGAGAGGCCTGAGAGTTCTGAGCACAGATAGAATCAAAAATCTAGAGTCTCTGTCACCCAGCTCAGAAGAAAGGAAGAAAATTTTAATGGTGTTTAATGGTGTCACAAATGCCATGCAAGCATCTTCTTGGGGTGTCAGGCCAGCTATGAGAAACACTCTACATCATGCAAGGTTTCACTTCATACAGTCAATCAGCACTCTTCGTGAGTGTGATTACAGGAAGATTTTTTTTTTCTAAAGGTATATTTGTTTCAGCTAGCCAAAGCCTAGCCTGGAGCACAGGGTCAGGCCCCTCAGCCAGGGGTGAGCCTACTATGGGGCCTACCACCCAACGGCGCAGTGCTCTGTGAGGCTCCCAGCCCAGCTCCGCAGGTTGTCTTCCTGGGAGCTGCTCACTGACTGAATAAACAGTGGGAACAGCATAACATCCAAGGTGTCTGGGCAGGTTTGCAGAGGTACCTGCCTTCCCCTGGGGAACTGAAACAATTATACCCAGCAAACTGGGCTGCTCAGCTAAAAATTCTATGGGAGTGTTCTTAGGCGGGCATCCAAATTACAGGGAACGCATCTCCTCGCATCATTAGAAGTAAGAGGCTTGCTTTTTTAAATTTACTTTCACTATTTCCTTTGCAAATTGCCAGGCACTTCTAAACACAAACTGGTTTTTCCTTTTCAGCTTTCCTCACATTAGAGCCCAGCTAAATGCATTAGCAAATATGGTAAATAGCAATAGCACTTAAGAAGGTCTGAATTCCCCAAAGGTACTAACTGTATAAGAAACATAGGAATGGTTATTTCATGGCAAGGAAATGGAAAGCTTTTAGCTTATCATTAAGCTAACTTAGTAGACTTTGGTAGGCCATGGCACTATTTATTAACAATTTATAATGTCAGGCCAGGATAAGTCTGCATAAGTGATACATATTTTTGTACTGATTCGAAGTACTTGTGCTTTTTATCCTGAACTCCAAGTAAACAGTGTCTAATAAGCTCTGTCTTGGTTTTTCCCATTAAACACGAGTCCCTTTGAGTCCCTGCAAAAATTTCCCTTCAGTACCAGAATGCTAGCAGGAGGTGAATTTCCAGGCTGACATTAATTCAGAATTTAATATTTAGAAGTATGAGGAGTATGAGGAATCTTTGAGCTCTCACAAAAGGATTAGATAGAGATACATCCTTACACCAAGATAAATGAATAAGAATGAAAAATACTCCATAAAGGGAATCAGGATAAAAACCATTAGAGACGTGATTGTGTAGGAACCTAGGATCCCAGAGAGGTTGTGGATGCCCCATCCCTGGAGGCATTCAAGGCAAGGCTGCTCTGGGCAGCCTGGTCTAGTGGTTGGTGACACTGTCCATGGCAGGGGGTTGAAACTAAATGATCTTTGAGGTCCTTTTCAACACAGGCCATTCTATGATTCCATGATTCTATGATGATCCTCAGTTCATTAACTTGTGTACAAGGCCATCCAGACTAATTTACATGCATTTGTAAAGGGCAACCCAAACCTCCTGTAGTGTTCAGCTTTCAGAACAATTCAGTCAAATAAAAAGTCAAACCCTTGTCAGGAAACAATTTTTTATCCTGATCCTTTGTGTGATACAAAAGGTACATTTTATATTCTGAATTTTTTACAATGCCTCCATGATTATTTCTGCTATTGAACGGTTCTAATGAAGAGGAACACATCTTAGTCAATTTTATCCATACATGAAGAAATCAAGTTTTCACTTCATAACCACCTAGCCAGTTTCCAAGCATGCAGCTTCCCATCATCCACCCTGGGAATAACTCTCTGTGATTCCAAAGACCTAAGTCTGCTTGAAGAACTATTGCTTCCTTTAGGCATCAGGTTTCTTTCTTTCCAGCTATTTTTTGGAAGCATTGTCTTTACTGAATGTACAGGCACCTGTTTCTATTACTGATCAACAGTCAACAGAATAATCTGTCAAAACGTGTTGATGATCCTGGTCCTATTCTTGTATCAAATATTGTCTTCCAATTTCCACAGTTTGCAACTAAAGAGAAAAGAACTCCTAGAGGCTTTGTTAGGAGTGAACTTTGGCAGATTTCCCAAACTACTCTCTGTATACCCAGAGATTTTCTTCTAGGGCAATCATCTTGATGGAATTAAATGACTTCAACTTTCTTTTGTCTGATTGGATCCCTTGTTAACAAATTGCAAATTGCATGCCATACAGTGTGTATTCTTGCCTTTCTAAATTTCCATTCTACATTCTGTTAAGTAAATGTATGTTAGGGCTTCAGAAAGTTGACCATACTTTATTATTTTTTTTTCCCTAAGCTTTAGAGTAAATCACATGAACTCCATGGAAAAGAGCACAAGACAACACTGTTTAAATTTGGGAAAGACATCTGGAAATTGTCAGGTGCTGAAGATAGATCAGAAGGAAACAGATTGAAACAGACCTTCCAAACAGATTGATGAATGTATTTAATAGCACTGATCCTTCAGCAACTTGAATGAAATATATATATATATAATACGTAACTTAGAAATTAAATACCATCTTATAGCTGAAGTTGTATATAAAAATATCTGGAAAGGAATATTTTTCCCTCTTTATTCATCCTTTTATTTGCTTGTTTTCCACTGAGTTTCAGCAGCATAACCATTCACAAGCATCAGTTTACAGATTTTTCTGTTGAGCAGAAAAGCATTTGCTTGCATTTCCTAGTTTTTACTTTCATTCTGTAGCCAGAGCATGTACGTGTGCCACAGGGCTGTGAAGCAAAACCAAATCTAATCAAAGGCTTTTCTAAGTTCAGTGTTCAAACAAGATGCTATTTGTTCTACAGAAGATGTAATCTCTAAAATATACATGTAGAGTCTCTTGTCTCTGGAAGCTTTTTCCTGGATCACAACAATTGTTGCAAAATCTTCCTCCTTGCAGTGTAAATATTTACATCTTTTACTTGGCATATTTTCTAGCTGTAGCCTAGCATTCTTGTCCAATTTTCAATACTTCTATTCTTCATTTCCCTAAATACACTTTGTTTATTGACTGCTCTGACACTGCAGTAATTAGATCAACTGCTCCCTACACATTTTGTCTTCTTGATCTTTTGTCACTTGAATCTAACAGTAATTCCTTCATGCTGATAGCACCAAAGTCATGTTGCTACCAGTATCATCACTGTTATATTCCTTGGAAGAAGATGATCCACTTCCAACAGCAGCTGAGATTAATTAATGTCTCAGGAACAAGCATCTATCTTGTCCCCTACATTAGTTCTTCTAACGTATTTGCAATGCTCAGCAAAATGGTGAAGATACAGTTTACAAGGACATCATGCTAGATATGGAGACCAATGCCATTTTCCATTGGGTGGAGTGAAGAACTGAATTTTACAGAATCATTTTTCCTGTGGAGGTCAATTTGCTGAGGTACGTCTTGCCATTTCAGAGGAACTGGAACCCTAGGAACGGATGCCTTGTTGGTAGGGCTCAGACACAACGGGCAAAGTTAAGCTGGGATCACATAGAGTTAAATGACACAAGAAGGCAAAACAGCAACAAACACACTTACTGTTTCAGATTTTCAGATTTCATTCCTTCCATTCTGTGTAGTGGGACTATTTAAGCTTGAGATTATAATCATGAGCTGCAATTAATGGAATATGTCACCTGTTAACTTTGTCACAGCCTCTATTATGAAGTGCAGCCTTCACACACAAGAAAATAACATTAATGATTTCATATCTAACCTCTACCAGCATTTCCACAGTAATGCATTTTGAAAACAAAAAAATTAGCAAGATAAATAGGAGAGGAAAAAATCAGTTTGTTCTTCCTCCCTCTCAACATAGAAAAGGAGGACCTTCCTCCTGTAAATTTAGGTATAATATACTATATTAGAAATCTGAATTTAATATTTCTGATATGTCATACCAAACTGTCAACCTGCCTTAGTCTTCGCCATTTTCTCTCTGATGGCTAAAAACGGATCCAAGATTAGCTCAGATGTAGAGATGTACATTTTAGATATTTCTGTTTGGTCACCTAATTTCTACTTTGCATTGAAATGAAAATGATTAGACTGAGTTTACTGAAGACAGACTTTTGCACTCTATTCTGCTTCTCTGTTAATGAAACACAGTAAGATTGTACCAAGAGTGTTCCACCAGCTCCTCAATCTCACGCATAGGAACCAGGACAGTTTTGTTGGTTTTTTTTTTTTTTAATTTAGAAGAAAAATATTTGTAAAATAATTCTGAGTTTGCCTGTCAGTGGGCTTATTTCTTTCCACACTGGTACCTTCTTTCAGATTGTACTCATCTTAGGGAACAGAAATTTCCTTCACATTTCTTTTACAATCTACAGTGCTACGCATGCTTCTTCCTTTTCTTTTTCAAGGTCAGATCTAGATCCAGATATCTGTTTTCAACATCATATTTTGATGGAAGTATGATGTTTCTCAGATTACACTCTGTGGGGGCAAACGTACAAGGATGTGACCTGTTCAAAAATATGTATTTAAAGGTTGCACTTTTCAAGCATACTGTTACAAGCATGCTTCTAGAAATCACTTCAACTTTAAGGTTCAGAAATCACTTTCTGTGGAAATGTTTGAAAATATGAATTCTGTTGATACTTAGCTCTTTACTGAGGATGCTTTCCCAATTAAACATTATAGGCCTTCTACGAATGCACCCAGGTCAATGAGCTCCACACTTGTTCAAGTGCAGAAGCTAAATTATCATGATTGCTTGACGATTTTACATCTGTAGGCTAACAGCTATGTTATTTAGGGTTCACAAGAGATAAATACCTATGGCTCTGTGTCTGGTTCTTTCATCAGCAAATATAAGAAGTATATTTTTGAGTGCAAAAATATGACACCTCTTTCCTCTTTTCTCCCTCTCTACAAGTACATTTGAGGATGAGCATCTAAATCTCAATACTGAGTCTCTTGACAGCGAAAAGGGATAATAGATCATCCCAATTTACCCCAGTCCTCCTGCTAGGAGAGTGACAGAATATTACAATATTTCTGTGTAGGTAGGATAGAGTTCAGCTCAATGTTTCATATTCTTCTAACATTTCTGACACGAAGGAGGGAAAAGACACAAACCACCACACAGTTCACCAAAACAAATATCCTATGGTTCCTTTATTGGTATGAAGAGAAACTCAGTAAGGTAGGCACTGACTTCCAGTTCCTTTTCCCACTTTGATACTTCCAGATTAGCTTAGCCAAAACAGTCATGAAATGATTATGAAGGTCAAAGGGATTCCTGTTAGAGTTATCTATATTATTTTGTGAAATTCCACTGTAAAGGATTAGTTTTTTCAGATGAGATATCAACTGTCCTCATAGTGAAAATAAATCATTCATTATTTAACCCTGTAATGAGAAAAGGAAATAATTGTTTAGCTCCAAGTTTAGCAACGTATCGAGTGATCTTACTCTTAATTGACTCCTGTGTTACCCTTTCTACCTTTACAGGCAGAACAGTTTAGGTGTGAGGTTTCACTTTTTTTTCCTATTTGTCCTACAATATAATTAACAAGAAATTCATCATCAATCCCCACTCATTACACAATAATTTAATAATGCATAATTTTATAATACCATTGTATAATATAAAGTATTTATACATACAGTCATTGAGTGGACTTCAGGGCTTCTAAAACTATTACTTTCCATCTTATTATAAAGCTGCTCTGCCTTTTGTATGAAATATGACTTTGTTTTACAGCATCTATTCAGTCCTGGGAAGAGAGAAGGAAAAGAGGAGATGGATGGCTTTTGGGGCATAACCTCAAATGAAAAATAATGTAAGGTTTAATAAGTTATGAAATGGACACAATAAGGATGTAGATAGATCCTCCTTGCAGTGCTCACAGGCAGCTGTGCAGATGTCTGTCTGCTCTCTTCTGCTCTGCTCAAGCAGATTCTTTACAACTCCTCAACTAACCAATACTAATCACATATGCCATCTGCCAGACATGAAGATTACACAGCAGGATGGGAACTGTCAGCAGGACTGGCTGGAGTGTCACACATAACTTCTGCCTCTGGAAATTAGGCCATGGAAAACAGGGAAAACCTGAAACTTGGGAACTTGCTGAATTGTTCTGCATGTAGTGCTTCAGGATCCCCAACAGCACCAACAAGAGCAGCCCAGCTTTCCGGATGCTTTCCACTTATTTACAGCTGAAATGTCCTCCAATATTTGGTCCTGGAAATCTATGTACTGCTCAGAGAAGCTATTAACAGAAACACAGGCATTTCTAATGACATTTCATAGAAACGCAGAATGAGTGAATCACAGAATGATATGAGTTGGAAGGTATCTTAAAGACCATCTAGTCCCAACCCCACTACCATAGGCAGGAACATCTTCCACTAGATCAGGTTACTCAAAGCCCCATCTAACCTAGACTGGAACACTTCCAGGTATGGGGCATTTACAGCTTCTTTGGACAACCTGTTCCAATGCCTCACCACCCTCATGTTGAATAATTTCTTTGTAATATTCCATAGAGTCATAGAATATTTTCTTGGACTGCGTCAGAAGAGGAGTGCCCAGCATGACCAGGAAGAGGATTGTCCCTGTCTACTCTTCCTTCATGATGCCCCATCTGAAGTACTGCAGCCAGGTCTGGGACTCCCAGTTCAGTAATAATGTCAAGCTTTTGGAGTGGGTCCAGGGGAGGGCCATGAAGATGATGAGAGGGCTGGAGCACCTCTCCTGTGAAGACAGGCTGAAGGAACTGAGCTTGTTCAGCCTGGAGAAAAGAAGGCTCCAGGGAGACTTCACTGTGGCCTTCCAATACTTAGACTTTATAAGCAGGAAATAAGTCAAGTTTTTACATGGGAAAATAGTGATAGGACAAGGGGGAATAGTTTTAAGCAAAAAGAAGGGAGATTTAGATTAGATATAAGGCGTAAAAATTTTCACAGAGAAGGTGGCAAGGCAGTGGCACAGCTGCCCAGAGAAGCTGTGGTGCCCCATCCCTGGAGCCGCTCAAGGCCAGGTTGGATGGGACCCTGGGTAGCCTGAGCTGGTGGGGGGCAGAAGAATATATTTGAGAGCAGAATTTAAAAACTAAAATGCATAAAGTCTTTTTAACCTCCAACTTCTCTTTTTTACTAACTTTATGAGACATTTATATTCCTGTGCATTCTGCAGAAAGATAAGCATTTTTTTTTTTTATTACATACTACAGCTTAGGGAATCATTATTCAAACAACCAGTGTTTCGATAAATGTGAGATTCCAGAATTTCTTGTTTAAAGGTTTATTTAATACCTTCATCATTATAATTCTCAAATTTTACAGTGCACATTATATGCAACTTTGAAGCACTGCATAAAATATTTATGTGATATCTAGATGTGACAGCTACATTTGTGATTAGTTTTACTCCTGTTAATTATAAATCAGCCATGCAGAGTGATTGTAGTTTTTATTCCTTGGGAGAACTATTTGCAATAAAACTGTCTTTGCTCCAAGTCCTTCTGACAGCTCACCAATAGCATCAAGCTTCAAATTATAAAGAGAAGACCCATATAAAATCCACAATTCATTATCCCATAGTAGTTTTTCAAGGTCCCTTGGTATCCTTCAGACCTACCACTTGATTTTGGCTTTACATAAATCGTAGAGCCCTGTCTGCATGGATGTCGTGGCAGGCAATGGCATCATAACTCTTTACCTGTACTCTTTTGGACTGCCAAGTTTTCATGATACAAGGTGTCTGTCTTTCTGTCATCAGCAATGCTTTCAGTGTTCATCCAGTAATACTCTGATGCAAGCAGTAAACATTTCAATACTTGATTGAAGTCTATAACAATTTACCTCTGACACTAACTCACTTGCCTTGATAAACGAAGATTGCAAACCCCTCACCTTGAATGCAAACCTTATGTTTCAGCCAACTAACCTAACAGCTCAAAAAAGGCCATTCCATCTCTTTCCATAAACATCTGAAAGCCATTTAGCCCTATTAATACACAGAAGTCATGTTCAATTGCTATCCTACAAGTTAAAAGATGTACATTCATGTAACTTACAGTCTGTTCTCCATTTATAAGTATGAATGGTTTAACATAACAGAAACTCAAACTGCTCTATAAATTATACAGTATGACATCTGTGCTAATATTGGTGTACTTGTTATAAGTCAACTGTACTTTTCTGTGTTGTCTTTAGTCCTACTTCTCTTTGCAGAGCATACACTGGATATACATCTTCACACTTAGTACAGCTGCAGAAGAAATTTACTTGGGTTTTATTTCTTTTAATAAACATTTACAAATGAACAATCATTTAACCTCTAGCGCTGAATAGCAAACAAGTAATCAACATGACAGTGCTAAAAGTCTTCACAATGCACATATGTATATAAGATTAGATGTCATTATTTAATAGCACATACTGTTTTATACAGCATTGAAACTTACCTAAAGCAAACTTCAAATTTTGTTCTATGTGAGGTCAAGTGTCACAGAATCATAGAATCACAGAATGGAAGTGACCTCAAGGACAATGAAGCTCCAACCCCCCCCACCACAGGGAGGCAGGGCCACCAACCTCCACATTTAATACTAGACCAAGCTGCCCGGAGCCCCATCTAACCCAGCCTTAAACACCTCCAAGGATGGGACATCCACACCCTGGGCAGCCTGTTCCAGCTCCTCACTACTCTCATGGTAAAGAATTTTCCCCTGATATCCAACCTAAATCTTCCCTCCTTCAACTTAAAACCATTTCCCCTTGTCCTGCTATTATCTACCCTTTCAAAGAGTTGACTCCCCTCCTTTTTATAGGCTCCCTTTGGGTACTGGAAGGCTGCAATGAGGTCACCCTGCAGCCTTCTCCAGGCTGAACAAGCCCAGCTCCCTCAGCCTGTCTTCATCAGGGAGGTCATATTATCATAGGATATAATTCTATTAGAAAAATATAAACTCCTAAGATGAACCTATGGTGAAGGTTCCACCATTTTGTTATGAGTTTTACTCCTAATTGAAATTTGTTTGTCATCCATTACTGGATATATATCACTCATTTGCTTTCTCACTTGTATTCTACAAAGAGTATTAATTAAAACAAATAACTGAATGGTTTTAGTACACACATTACTCATCAGTACTTCCTTATAGATTGTTGCTTCAAAATCAAGACATGAGGCATTTTCATTGAAAATATGAGCTTCTGTAACTTACCAAGTTTCCATACCTTGACTGAATAAGCTAAACTCCCAGTACCGTGCACCATAAACATATATTAAATGTAAAGCTCATTAAGGCTTAAGTGAGAGCTTTATTGATTTTTTTTTCCCCCCAAAATAGTTCAGTGATATAGTATGCATAAGAATGGGCCGCATGTAGGAACTCTCTACAGGGAAATTCCTTTCTGTGTTCAAAATATATTCAGATAGATGAAATTCCATGTTTTATTATTTTGTATTGGCAGTAGATAGCCCCATCCAGAGGACCTCATCAATTCAGTTTCTAAAACGGCACGTATTGACAGAATTCATTAACCCAGCTTTGTTCTTCTCAGTCTCTGAAACAAAGCAAATCCCTGAAACAGCAGAGGATTGCAGATTTATGAGCAAATAGATGTATGGTAGGCATGACTGCATTAGAGTATTGATATGCATTCCTTTAAGAAAAAGAAAAAAACAACCACAAAATCAACTGACTATAGGAATAGAAAGAATAAATAGCCATTAATGAAAACGGGTGTCCTAGAGGGAGCTGAAACCTCAAACTTACCATTAAAAGCATGATGTGATAACATTTGATCATCAACAAAGATAATAAAATACAGCATTAGCATTACATTTTGAGTCCCCATGTCCAAGTTCAAAATGAAAGCTTTATCTTATGGAAGAATCTGGGTATAAATTCTTGATTTACTAAGTTCAGTAACTTCTATTATGAAAAAAGAAGAAGAATGCAAAATGTACACTTACGCAGTTATTCTGAGGTACTAAAGCAACTTGTCTTGCAGTTGCATTTATCTCAGCTACCTGTGCAAGGAGTATATCTAACCCAATATGGCCAGCTAAACCAGAATGGAAAGTATTGTACCTGGTATTTTAAGAGACCAAACTGACTGCATTCCTGCCAGCAAACTCTATATCACAGTCAGTGTTCGCCACTTCAAAATAAGGAGTAGGTTTCATCCAATGGATGTGGCATTTAGCGGGCACTGTGGTGATGGGTTGATGGTTGGACTAGATCATAGGTATCCAAACTTCTGGCTTGCCTAGGTCACACGCAATGAAGAGGAATTGTTGTGGGGTGCATATACGTAGGTTACTCCAAAAGTAATGCCTGCTATTTACTTCCATGGAAATTATAACAGATACAAAGATAACACTGTCTGATAGAAGAAATTCTATACTACAAAGCATTATTTTTCAACATTCTCACCACCACTATGCATTTTCACCAGTGATGAACAAGATCCTGCATGCTGTGTTTGTGAAAATCTGTACCAGCAGATGTGACCTATTGTCACTTTCACCACTACTGAAACACACCACCTCACTGTGCTGGTTGGTCAGCTCTACGTTGGCCACCATAAATGTTCAGCAATCATCAATGAATGCCAGTGGGTGCCCTTTTCTCTGCATGGAGGAATTCACTTACACATCTTTGCTTCATCTGAACTTCCATGTCAGAAGCCATTCTGTCAGAACTGCCACTCTGTCCATCTGCCTGGGGGTAAGAAAGCCCTACAGAGGAATCTGGACAGGCTGGATAACTGGGCTGAGGCCAATGGGATGAAGTTCAACAAGACCAAGTGCCAGGACCACCACTTCGGCCATAACAACCCCAGGCAACGCTACAGGCTTGGAGTAGAGTGGCTGGAAGACTGTGCAAAGGGAACAGACCTGGGGGTATTGGTCAATGCTCAGCTGAACATGAGCCAGCAGTGTCCCCAGGTGACCAAGAAGGCCAATGGTATCCCGGCTTGTATCAGAAATAGTGTTGCCAGCAGGAGCAGGGAAGTGATCATCCCTCTGTACTCAGCACTGGTGAGGCTGCACCTTGAGTACTGTGTTCAGTCTTGGACCCCTCACTACAAGAAAGGCATTGAGGCCCTGGAGTGTGTCCAGAGAAAGGCAATGAAGCTGGTGAGGGGTCTGGAGCACAGGTCTTATGGGGAGCGGCTGAGGGAGATGGGATTATTTAGGTTGGAGAAGAGGAGGCTCAGGGGAGACTTTATCATTCTCTACAATTTCCCGAAGTGAGGCTGTGGCAAGGTGGGTGCTGCCTTTTCTCCTGTGTAACTAGAAATAGATATAGAGCCTCAAGTTTCACCAGGGGAGATTCAGGTTGGACGCTAGGAAATACTTCTTATCAGAAAGAGCAGTCGGGCACTGGAACAGGTTGCACAGTGTGGTGGTGGAGTAACTGATACTGACACTGGAGGTCTTCAAGAAACGTTTAGATGTTGTACTGAGGGACACGGTTTAGTGGGAAATAATGGTAATAGGTGGGTGTTTGGGCTGGGTGATCTTGGAGATCTTTCCCGATCCTGGTGATTCTATGATTTCTAGGAAAAATGATGACACAAATGCAGCAGGATGGTGAAGTGAGGAATATTTCTCTCTGGTAAGAGAGGTCTTATAAAAGTCTGGTAAAGATACATGATCAGACTTTTGATTGCAACTCTATACATTCCATTTGAAAATTCTCAAGTAATGCATTTATGTAATCTGAAAATGGAGTCACAAATAAACAACAACAACAAAACCTGATAATTTTTTTTTACAATCTTGAAGCCCATTTTCAAATTCATTTATTAAAATGGAAAGCACAGCTGCATATTCTTTCCTGTTTACAGGACTGTGGTTATGCAGTGTATCAAAATGTATAAACGTTTTTTGCCATCACTTGAGCTGGCGCTGCACTGCACCCTGTGCCTGGGTTTCTGGATCCTTTGCAGGGTGGAATCGCCTTGGAATCTGTTTCAGCTGGGAGTAGTTGCAGCTACACTGTGAAAGGTCAGGGTAATGATCACAACACAAGATTTACTCTCAACCCATATTTTCTGCCCCTATGATTCCCTGCCTGTCACATTCATAACACTGAGAAAAGGTGAATAAATTCTTACACAGCTGGGGAAAGAGAGTTAGCTGCAGAAAACAGCACATTTTATAATTGTCGTATATTGTTCTGAGGATTAAATGCTTGAAGAGAAACTTGTACCCCCGGTGTTTCTGGTGGGTAGAAAAATGACAAATGCAATTGCAGTAGGCTCCAAGTTTGTGCCATTCAGAGAAAACAGACATGCATATCATGACAGGTGCAGCACTAGAAAGCAAGAACATCCTACAGACAGGGAAACAAATTGATCTTCTACTTTCTCTTGAAGAAAGTCAGTTCTTAGGACAACTAATCCCTATGGTTCTAAAAACAAACTGTCTCATAAAAGAGAACAAAGCTATTTTATTCTCCAATTATGTAATTAACATTTAAAGTATTGAGGCAAACAATGGAAGAATGAGTTTTTGAGTCACTTCTGATCACAGTCTGGTGATTTCTTTAATGGAAAGTTCATACTTTTATCTTTCTTCTGTTGAAAAGGAGAGCTGCACAAACCAAAAAAAAAAAAAAAAAAAGTTACATTGTCCAGAAAAGAGCTAAAGGAGGCTGACACTAGAGTGGAGAACATTATCATCAGTATGAATCTAAGCTGTGCTTGTGCTCTGCCCTCATCCCTAGAACTGCTGGGGTGTCAGGAGGACACCATATACCAAAATAATATCCCCCAAATTAACCATCTCTTGACATTTTAAGTGTTGGGTTAAGGGTAAGGGGCAAAAACAAACAAACAAACAAACAAACAAACAAAACCCCACCAAAAACAAAACAAAACAAAAACAAAAAACAACTCCAACAACTGAATCCACAGGTGCTTGCCATCTACCAACTTACTGGCCAGCAGGGTAATATTGCCAGTCATTCCTAAATTTATCACAGGTGTAAACTGCTGAAACAAATCTCCTTCATGAGGAGACTCTGGCTGCCAACCAAGTTTTGGCTGAGCGACTTCTTCTAGCTCCCCTTCAGAGAGGCCACAGCATCAACCATTAAGGCACTGCATGCTCAGTGCTTGAGTAAGAGAGGACAAACAGGAGCTCTTCAGTTCCCATTTAGAAATCTCACTTCAGTCTCCAAAATACTTGTGTTATCCCAGCCAGTGAGAATGACCTCCTGCCACACTGATCAGCACATCGTGTGCTTTCCTCCAGCACAGCATCTCTTTGTTTTACACAAAACAAGCATCTGCCATGCCAATGCTCTGCAGCACCACAGGGACTGCGCAGTGAGAGCTGCTCATCATTGCAACCACCCATACGCCTCTTTGATTGCGCCTTTCAGGCACACTGAAAAGAAGGCTACAAAATAAAACAACATCTGTGCTTTCAGAGAGCAAATAGAGGCTGGTATAACCATTATGACTGCAGACGTAGAAGCCTACCTTTCACACACTATACAGGAAAAATCATTGAAAGGCAATGAACATAAATATCTCCAAATAACTTCTTTGTTCTGTCTTAAAACGTCTGTTTCAAGCTGCTGGGTTGCAGCTATTTTAATAAATGAAACCTACAGCAACAAATGTGGTTAGTTTCGGTTTTGTTTTCCTAATGAAGAACATTTCCTGGCTTTTTCTCTTGTATTGTTTTCTTACAGTGTCGATCAGTCTGTCAAGAGTGATGAAGACATGCCAAAGGCTAAACCACAGTATTTCCGCTTACCTTGGCCCACTGAGCATGACATGCCCATAGAAGCAGCGGCTTACTCTAGTCTATGCTGTCCCATAATGCAGTTCTCAGTTTTGCACCTGCTGCCCCTATCTGCTTCCTAGGCTTTGCAAAGGTAGAAGGAACCTTATTCAGAGTCAGTCAAGCTATCAAAATAAGTGCTAAATCAGTTCTCATTCACCGAACTGAAATCATCCAGCATGTATAGCACCCACAGTCAGTCAACACGAAACACAGACTGGGAGGGCATTGACAGACTGGCAGTTGAGGGAGCAACCACCCTCGGATTTCTGATGTGCAACAGGTTGTAGCACAATGCAATTGTACCCAGATGGGAAGGGGCATTATTTGAAAGTCAGTAGCTGATTTCATCTCATCTTAATAAACTTTTCTTTTCTTTTCTTTTCTTTTCTTTTCTTTTCTTTTCTTTTCTTTTCTTTTCTTTTCTTTTCTTTTCTTTTCTTTTTTTGTGTGTGTGCTGTTTTGAGTTCTTTTAAGAGCACATGGACAGGCAGAAAATACAGAGCTGATTGCAAACTTAAGAGATGACATTATTAAAAAGAGAGCCAGATGGTCGGTGTTGGTTGGAAGAGGTTTTGCTGGAATTGAAACCTCTCTTCAATTTCTGTTTCTCCTCTGGAAATTTAATAAGAGCAACCAGGCAGTGAGTTTTATTGCTGTTTACCATGAGCTTCCCTTTCGTTGCACAATTTCTGACACCCATGGAAATGGCAACACACAGGTTTCAGCTCTCTTCCAAGAAAACCAGGTTTTAATGAAGAGTGTAGGGTACTAAAAGCATCTCAGCATTAGGTTTTGAAGGTCTAGATTAAAGTTAATTGGAAAAATTCCAGAGCCTGAGGAGGAACTGTCTGGGCTATTTCATCCTCTACTGTCACTGTCTAGCAACAGGGACCTGCTGTCCATTGCGTATTGCCAGAATATAAACAGTACAGCTAGAAAAGTAAACGAAATATCAAAATATATGAGTTACCAAGAGATATCATGCAAAGCTTTAAGAAAATCTCTTGACTGCGGAAGTCTCAATATCCAAAACTATCTAATGAAAAAAAATCCCAGTCCTTTTCTCCCTTCTGTATCACATGGCTTTAATAAACTCCAGGAGGCTGGTGAGGAGAGGAAAATATCCACATGCATAGGCATGAACACACAGCTTCAGGCTTATCTTTATGTAAAATAATGGAGGATTTAAATTCTATTCCCTACAATACAACCCAACTACACAGTAACAGGGGTCTGAGCAGTGAGAATGATGAGGTGTTCAGTACTTGACTGGTTTCAAATCCTTGTTTTACTTTGTATTGTGTTCTCTGTTCACAGTGATCAATCCATTCAGCAGTAGAACTGCTTCTGAGCAGACAGAGTCACAAAAACCACGGAACACACTGTGAATTTGTGCATTGTAATGTTTCAGAAGCACAAGTAGAATCTTATCATTCAATGTTAAGAAAAAAAAGTAAATAAGTTTGTTCATATATATGATCTATTTATATGATTACAGTATTAGCTCTTAATCTATGGCTTTTCCATCCACATTTCAAGAATAAAAATGAAGTTTCAAGTTTCTGGCTGTTAGCAATGGAAATTGTTCCCAAATTAAACAGCAATGCTGAGATATATATGTCTTATCTATGCAATTTTATGTAGTACACAAAATGATTGAGGAATGCTACATTTCACAATGTGTCCCTTAGAATATTTTTTTTTTAGATTTCAACAGTAGCATCACTTTCCTTGTGATCTTCACTTTGTTGCAAAAAGGCATAGCAGACAATTAACATTGTCTTCCTATGACTCACTGGCTGACATAAGCTAACTATTGTTCTCCAGTCATTTTGTTTTTTCCCTCATTTGTTCATTATTTCGGCATCTGTGCCTCATGAGGAACACCTGAAGGACACTGACTGGGAGTAATGCTTTAATGGTGAGTTACACTACTCTATTTACGGGAGCTCATAATAAAGCGTTCAAGAGCTCCTAAGAGGAGTTGTTATTTGCTGGATGAGTTGAAGAACAAAAAGCAGGGAAGACTTTTCAAGGAGGTGAAGTACTTGATGGGGGTGAGGAGGGTGGTGAGGCAAGCAGTTGCTCAAATGTTCCTTTATGATGTTGTCCTGGAAGATACTAATAGACTGGGGGAAGGTGCCCATGGTGTGTATGCTTTACATTCTTAAACTATCTTTTTTCTGTGAATATAATACTTAAGCATTTGCTAAGCAACTTTACAGTTTATAACATATTTTATTTAGTTCCTCATTTTCCCTGAGATTATAAATCATGGAATCAGTAAAGCTGGAAAAGATGACTAAGATCATTTAATCCAGTCAACCCATCACCACCACGCACACTAAACCATGTCCTTCAGTGTTATATCTACCCTTTTCAATCTAAAATGGCATGATTATTTTTGGGAATGAAGGAAAACTACAGTAAGTAGTTCTAGCCCTCATAAGGGTTTCCAAGTGATGTTGGAATGGCTGTAGGATGCAGCCTTGCCACAGTGCTGCTTGTTTACATCCCTCAGCAGCCCCCAGTTAAAAGCTGATGGAGTGGCCTACTCAGCTCTGGACTCACTGCATAGGCAGGATTTGTGCTGGTTACCCTTTTAAGAAAGAAGTAAGTTAAGGTGGGGAGTTTAAACTCTGAAGTAAGGCCCTGAGGAGCCTACTGCATAAAGCAGCGGTGAATATAATCAATATAGTTGCCTCTCTTCTCCATGGATTTGATTTTGGTGATTGCAGTGTCTGATTTCTCATACTGAGTTCCTGTTATCACAAGGAATGCCTGTCAGTCACTGACCTATCTCAAGTAATACTGGATAGTGATGCAATCTAACCTCGCTCCTTCAGAAAGTGTGTGTACCAAGAATGTTCAGTGTGGAGACTTTTATCTGACATTCATCTTGTTTTTTCATCATGCAGAGGTCATGATGGCAGGTGATCTGAAACCTATGGAGAAGAACTGCAGGACCGTGGAGGAGAAAGTCAATACCCGATGTGTTGACAGTCAGTCCTCCGTTGTGGCAGCTTGCTGAGAGTGTAGCAGTATGGAGGCAACAAAGCCAATTTGAACCAACAAGTTCTTGCTATTATACCAATCTGTGGCCACCTGCTTCTGCCCAAGTGCTGTCGCTTGTCATTGCTTCAGTTGTCTGGTTTACAGTCCAGCTTCTCAAACATTCACTTGACACAATGAATAAAGTGGGGATTTATGGGAGTGGGAAAGATATGAGTAATTGCAGATGGGGAAGAGGTAATCTTTGACATCAAAGGTTCTGGGCATAATGTAATCCTCTCAGTGACCATGGAAAATGCATGTTAAAGCATGTCAATTATTAGCTAAAGAAATGCAGCACAAATGCTGAAATGTTCTCTACTTGTGCTGTACTTTAAAAATAAACATCACTGTATGTGATACATTGTTGGAAGTCATGCACAGATTCCTTATTCTTAAAAATATGCAAATTTAGTTGATTGAGTACGGCTAAAGAATTTGAAGTGTATAAATGCTCTTGTACATTTGACAGAGTAATTTTTGTGTGCTGAAAACCATGCTGGGCTTCTGCTTGCCGTGTCCTCCAGCTGCTCCTTGCTGCTGAGAGTTCAGGTGAGTACCCATCTCAGGAGGCTTTATGAATGGAGCCTTGCAGGTCCCATCTCACACTGCAGATCTTCACTGTGACATCAGCCTGCGTGGGATCTTTCCAGCCTCTTTTGCTCCATATCCATCTTAAAACTCCCATAGTGAAAAATATGAACCATCAGTGATTTGCAAAGTAAGGAAGAGAGGAGGAACAGTGTCCTTGCTGGGGGTGGCTGGAGCTATACACAGATCCTCCCCCTACACCCTCACCCCAGTGAACAGCTGTACTGACTACCCTATCTGGCTTTGGAGGATGCTGTAAAGCAGACCTTCCAACACTGGCTGTTCTGTCTTGTAAGCAAGCAGTAGAGTGGTTGTGTTGGATTTTAAAATCCTGCTAGTTTTCATAGGATTTATGTAGTCTCAACAAATGCATCCACTAATGATGTTCTACTATAATTTCATACCGTATTACAAAGCACAGCGAGTGAAATTTTTTATTAGACAATACATCCTTTATTCCTTCACTAAAAGTCTTAAGGAGGTGCTGGAACATTGTATTTTAATGAGATCATAAAAAATATATATATATATTCAAAAGATATAGGCCATTCCAGTATAATAGCGGTGAAAGCCGAAAAATGACTGCTAACTTTTATGTAATGCATCATTTAATATGTACCTAAAATGCCTGTAGAAGGCTGTTTTTTAAACCCTGTACATTTGTTGTGAACCCTTGATGAACCTTTTAACACTTGGAAGAAACCAAGTAGTGATAAAACTCTGATAAAACTCCACACCTTGTTTTCTTCAAGTCTATACTGATTACAAAAATCTTTCCACAGTCCCATCAACTTGATTGAAATCTTACTAAGACCCTTTACCAATGAGGCTGAACAACATATGAACCTATGGTCGTCATGGAAATGGCATCAACTTGGTCCTGTGTGATGCCTGACCACATGTATAAGTTGAATACTTACACTGAGTTCAGTTATTCTTTATGTGTGTACAGCTTTGTGCAAGTACACAGGGCTAGGGCTAGTAGTGTAACTGTTACTGTCATAAAGGACATCTCACAGTCCCCTTGAAGTAAACGCTCATTCAAAACTGCTTTTGATGGACAGAATGTTGAAGTTGAACATTTTGGCTCTGAGGATGCCTCAGGAAGGTGGAGAAAATGCACTTGGTTTAAATCTTTTTTTTCTATCTCTCCACGATCTGAAGCAAGGAACTTTAAAGCTGTAAAATATTTATCTGCAGAGGAAAGCTTCTGGGATTCAGGACTGAATGTAACTAACAACAGTCCTCAGAGTGGGGCAGAGGGGGAGGAGGAAACCTTCACTGATCTACCTGCAGCTGCAACCTGCTCAGAAAACTGGATTATAAGCAAACTGCTCTAAATAACACTAGTCTAAAATCTACTGTATTTGGAGAATGTCTTCTCATAATATTGCCGTGCTTCTGCATGTGAGCTGGTGCCCATACATTTGAAGCTCTGTAACCAGGAGCAAGGTGAGCTTGGGAGCAGGCCTGGGCTTAGTGACTAGGCATGCACTTGAAAACCTGAGAAGAGAGTCAGTAAATCAAGCTGGAGTATAAAAGCTCCACTCAGGCTGTGATAAACCTTTTGTGCTCTTAAATCCGACATAAAATATTCTGCTTTAAGGTACCTAAGCTTTAGCTTATGTCATGCTTTGGCATGCTCGCAAGTTAACACCAAGAGCCACGCTATTCCTCTCATGCTTTTCACTGAAGTGCTATATAACATTAAAAATTATAAAATGCCTGTGTCACTGTGAGGGAGGAGGAAGAGCAGATCCTTCAGTAAATGCTAAGTGTCCCACAGAAACTCTTTGTTTTGTCTCAGGGCAGGGAAGTTTATGAGCAGGTACAGTAAAAGCTGGCTGGAGGTAGTACTTTATTTCACGTTTCCATCTGCCAGTTGTATTTCATGAAATGGAAGACTGTCCTTTCACTCAATAAATCCAGCCATCTTTACTGCAGAAATTTCACATTAAATACTAATAACATTGTTTCAGGGGATCAACTAAAGGACATAACGTGCAATTAAACAGCTCCAATTATATAATAATTTTCTCTGTTGACTTATTTCAGCAGATTACTGAATTTCTATTGAAATCGTGTTCTGGAGGGGTTTAGCAATGTTTTAAGCATATGTTCCAGGGCTACAGACCCAGCACTGAATACTAATAACATAGTTTGAGATGTGTGCTCTCATGTGTCGCAGGTATCACAGTTTCAGTTCATTTTCCATGAATTATTGAAATGAAGAATTATTTCCTATTTTCTTTTTTTCAAATCAATGCTTACTACCAGCAGCGCTGGAAGGAGTAGAATTCAACAAATGTGCTTTAGCAGATAAGAACTGAAAGCAGTGTGCTGGGGATGTTACGTGCATTTACATGTTTGTATTTCATTAAGTAATTGAAGGAGCCTGTCCAAGCTGCGCATAAATCCTGCATCATAAATAACAACAAACTATGTAGGTTGCTCTGAAAGTAATGCCTCCTATTTATTTCCATGGAACCTGCAATGGATACAGAGAGCACAATTTTAAAAGGCACATGCTCAGCTAGAAAACACTATTTTTTTCAATGTACCCTGCATTTTCGTCAGCAATGAACAAGAGCTTGCATACCGCACTCATGAAACTGCACCAGTGGAGGTAATCTGTCAGCACTGTTCAAATGCACCACCTCACTGTGCTCACGTCCACTGGTTGGTCTCCATAAACATTCAGCAAGCATCAGTGAATGTCACTGGGTGCCATTTTTTTTGTGTACAAAGGAATTGAGTAACAACTCTTTGCTTCATTTGCACTTCCATGTCAGTTACTATTCTGTCAGACTGCCTCTCTACTGCTGTATGTCACAAAGCAACAAAACATAATGGGAAGATTCAACCTCTACTGCCTTGCCCCTACCATCAACCTCTGAGGTGGGCCAACATAATAAAATAGGAGGTATTGCTTTCAGAGCAGCTCTGATAGATAACTGCAAGCGAAGACTTGCATAATAGCAGTAATTCATACAGTCCCTAGAGCAACTGCCTGGCTAATTCTGAACGTTTTCTTGCCAAATTCTCATGACCCAGCTCCCTTAAGGATTGTTCCAGCTCTTTGGGAAATGTTATATGCAGGTCTCCTTACAGTCAAGAGGCAAAATCAAGACGTAAGAGAGCATTCATACACTCAAAGGCCAAATTCAATCTTAGGAATCTGATTTGTATGTCACACGGATTTCTGAAAAGCAAGAATAGGAAGAAAGCCTCACGAACAATGCCTATTTAATATCCAATGTAAATCTGATCATACACGAGTCTACATGAGTTCATATAACTATTTCAAGATGTTCATGGTTTTAAATCACCTGTCTGTGACTTAAAAGGGAGCCTCAAGTTAAGTATAAAGCATTATATAGTTGTGTAGATTAGTGTCTTCTCTAGCTTGAGCAGTATGGAAGTACACGACTCTAGTTGTAGAATGTGTACATGGGTGTATAGGAAGAGGTCAGAACAAAACTGTCCACTTTGCATGCTTTTCTCCTAGGGGACAGCACGAAAACTGTCAGTCGAGCTGTTGAGTATTTGCATGGAAGGGATTCCTGGCCATAAGCAAAATACGGTTGAATGGAGTACAGCAGGATTTATGGGCTACTTCATAGAATCATAGAATGACCTGGATTGAAAACAGCCACAATGATCATCTAGTTTCAACCCCCCTGCTATGTGCGGGGTCACCAACCACTAGGCCAGGCTGCCCAGAGCCACATCCAGCCTCCAGTTTCTTCCTTCATAGTTCCAATATTCATCTACTCAGCTCTCCACACTGTTAATACTTAGGCAGAATAAATTGTGTTTTCAACTTAAAAACGTTGAATAATTTTTCCTTGAAAACGCCCCACTGAAAATTAGTTTTGACATGACACCTGTGAGCACCCTGACCTAAGAGAAAAGCTGTATTCAAAACATCCAAATCTACAATCAAGATTTTAAAGGAAGTCAGACTGATGTAGAAAAGTGATCATCTCAGGACCTGAAAACAGGGCCTGTTAAGGTAATACATGGTTTTTCAGCAACAGCTTATCTTCTCACTCTTGACTGCCACTTTTCTATGTGTCAGTTATTCAGTTTAGGCCAGTGCTGTCATACAGCATTCAGAAAGCAATGACAAATAAAGCTGGTTTTCCTTTCCCAGTCTACTAAAAACTAGACAGTGGGTAACAGGGAATAAAGGGTTAAATTCATTAAAAAAAAAAAAGTAAAAATTATTAATTAAACAAAAATCTTTAACTGTAAAACCATTTGATACACTGAAAAAATGAATTTGTCCCACATATTTTTGCTTACATAAAAAGTGAAAGTAAGATTTTCTCTATATTTTATTCCAATTAATATTAAAAACTCAATATAAAAGTTGAATATCATCAATAAAAAAAATGCAACATATCAGGTCACATAAAAATTAAGGACATAAAAAGTGAGTCTGTATTTGGTTAACCATGCAAAATGTGTTCTTTTTTTAGCAAAAGTGGTACCACCTTTATTATAAAAGCCATGCTGAATTCCAGATCAGTGTGTTAAAATGGATACTCCGTTACAAGAATCAGTATTTCATAAAGAATGTTAACTACGCAACAAAGTTAATTTGCATATATATTAACATATATAATATAAATTGCTAATAACTTTTTTTCATTGCTGATATCAATTATCATTAGAATGGGTGATTTTGGCGTTTAATTTAAAACTTGATGTCCTGAAATGACAGACAGTATTATCCATTTAGATATACTTTAAGAATTTCACTTAGCTGCATCAAATATTCATAATTTTTCATAGCTTTATGGTATTTTAGTGTATCACAATTTTTCACTGTGCCACTCCTTTTCACATTAGAAAATTAACACATTTTTTCTACTAGTATGAACAGCTAAGCATCCCAAATCATGGTTTTACCCATTTGAGATGATTTTCAACATCTGTTCTGAGTTTAGCTTGCAATTAGAGTATGTATGTTGATAAAAACCCATTTCTTAATGCTCTCTGGCTGCAGGAAGTAATTTTTCTGGACTAGCCTACATCAGGATAAGAAAACTGACAGCCTTACACATTTTTCAACAGCTCTTGTGGGCCTGAAATGCGTACTCTTTACTTCCTTCACTTTTTCTACAGCCAGTATTTTTGAAAGCATGTTTTCTTTAAACAGCTTTTGTCTCTCATTTTGTTTTCCTCTTTTTCTAAAAATACAATTCCCATTTTTCTCATCCCTCATTTACAACATCTGAGTCACCATCTTTGCACTCATTCATAACACAGCATGACCAAGAGCTGCCAGCAGGAAACACGGATTAAGGGCTTGGCTTTTCTCAACTTGGTTAACAGTGAGTATTTTCTTTTTCTCTCACCCAAAAAAACCCAAGCATTTACTCTATTTATTTTCCAAGGACACCAGAACATTTCGTCAGGTATTTTAGACAGCTATGAATATCACATACTTTCCAAAAATGATGATTATTTCTTCTCCAAGAATCATTTTGGGCTCTTTGTTTACTGTATATTCTGACCTTCTTCAAAGAGCCTCTCTGTTCCATTTTTACAAAAAGAACAACTTATTATAGAGTTACTATTTGCGCTTCTAAATTTAAGTGCAACTCAGGTTTGAGTACAACAGCACATCTCAATACAACCCAGCGATTTGGGTTTCAGGGAGGTATTTCTTGAAAGTTTCTTTTACACTTATATAAAGAAGCTGGGTCAAATTTATGTACCTTGGGGCTTAGGAAGGCAAAAATAAGTGTGACTAGTTGAGACAGAAATTTCCCTGAGAATCTGGAAAATACCCATTGTTTGACTAATAGGCCTCATAATAATGGGGTACATAAAGAGACTGCAATTAAACCTCACCCATAACAAGGGGTGACACCCTTACACAAGGGTGACACCACAGCTCATACTGCACATAGTCTGGTACTGCTGGCAAAGACGGTTATTATATGCAGATTGGATATCTGGGTAAATCCCATTTGACAGTAGTAAACCACAAAGGCTTCTCTGTAGACGAGGCAGTATCACATAATCTTACACAGCAGAACAGCTGAATGAAATAGTTGTTCAGAGTCAGTATGCTCAAGCACTCTGCCATTTCTTTTAAACAAGAAAAAATGAGGTAAGGTGTTGGAAGATACATATCCAGCAGCAACCAACAGACCTTAAAATCTTTCTCACAAGCGTTCCACTTACCTGAAAGCTTTCCATGTGAAAACAGCTTTTTATTAATACTCTGTGGCAATGAATTTGTGGCATTTGCAATCTTTGCAAGCAGAACTCGTTTATTTTCCACAGAATGAAGAAAAATGTAAAGAAATTCTCCAGTGCTTGACTGTGCTTGGTTGGAAATACAGAAATGACTTATGTATCTTTCTGGAATTGAACTAAATGTAGACTTAAAATTAAACTGGTGTTAAAAAGCCAATTTCAGACAGCTTATAAGCCTTTCCTTGCAAAGTCTAATAATCTTTGGGTCCCTTTGGAAATGGCATTTGTATATAGATTCATATCATCTCCAGAGCATAAAGAGTAAGGTTTAGATTGTATTAACTGCATATCCACTTCTTGTTATCATCAACATGTATCTGCAATGCTTGTTACAAAGATCCCCCAAAGCTAAGTAGGAGAGAGGGTCCTAGGCAGAGCTAGTGAGACAAATAAGCCCCTTACCACATTGCACCAACACTATTAAGATCTTGACTTTCTAACCACTGAGTTTGCACACAATGAGAACAGGTCCACTTCATCACTTACCAGCATCTGCAAACTTAATGTTCCACAGAGCCACAAATGATCACATCTGTTACCGAAATCAAACATTCATACAACCTGCCATGCAAAGAAAGCATTTCTACACTAGGCTTCTGACAATCTGATCGTGGTTTTGAGTATTTTCCAACCTTGGAACGGAGTTCTGTTACACACCCCTCCTTCTGTTTGGCATTATTAGTCTCTGTCATGCCAGAAGTCATTGCTGATCTACTGTGCTTTTTGATTGGTGACGTGATGCTTCTGGGCAACCCTCTAAGTTAGGCTATTTATTGCAGGCTAGCAGGGGTCTCTTATTGTATGGAATTACTCAATTTCCTCACCCATCACAGGCAGCTGAACACCCTGACTGTTGCCGGCAACTATGAAACGTGCAGTGGATCCACAACTTCCCCAAGGTCCAAGGTTGATTACAGAGAGACATCTCAGCGGCACAACCAACCTGCACTTGCAGTTCCACAGTGGTTTGGTTTTCTTTTTCTTTCTCCAGAATTGAGTTTCAAACTCAGTTGGCTCAGGCTCCCAGGTCTAACCGTCAGTATTAGGCAGCCAGCAGGCTGGAAAATGGGCTCAGGATAGGAACCTTGGATTTTGTCCTCCTTTCCTAGCTCTCACAGATGGACACACTCCATTTGTCTACCCAATAGGGCTTCTTAATCCAGGAAGCATTCAGTCATTCTCACTTCACCTTCAGGATGTAGATGCTTGGCCCCATTTGTCTGATCTAGGCCTCTTAATTTCTTTTTTTTTATTAACTCTGTGAGCTGACAAATCCTCCCATATCCTCAAAGTGGGCTTTACAGGATCTCATTACTAGAGATGCCTATAAGTAATATGTGCGTAAATATATATTTCGTATATATCACTGAACCACATGCAGCTTTGTAATAAGTTTTTATTTTCTTTATGATAGATTCCAGGAATATATTGTTAACAAGAAAGAAAATCACATATCCAGTTCCAATCTGTTTCACTTTTTACTGAATTCAAACGTTAAGATGAAACAACTTTCTCAGTGACTAGAGGGCTGTGAGACAATAAAAAAGCCTTATGAAAACATTAGCCTAAGCAAATAATACTTAGAACACAAGATGAAAAGGTATTTTAATTTCCTCTAGCCAGGGATAAACATTGCCAGTCCTCATTTTTGAACAGAAAGAACACGTAACTGTTTGGAAGGATAGAAAAGAAAAAAGAATTTTTCCAAAGTCAATATGCATTTCAGTTCCAGTCCTATCAAATAATAGCTAATGATTTATTGTCAGTTTGATTTATGATATGAGCAAGGTGCTGCCAAAGTACCAGTTCCTAGAACAGTAGTTTCTATTCCACTCCTCCATGGTTCAAAGGGAGGCATAGCTCCAAAGATGGTGCCTAAAGTGACTTGGTGTAAAAGAAACCAAGAGACAGCAGAGAGCAATCTGCTAAGGAAGAAAAAATGCAGCTTGGCAGGAAATGCCCAGAAAATGTGAAGCAGAGAAAGACTGAATCATAAAAAAAGCTGAGGCTGTATTTATGAAATCAGGCCTAAATTATGGGTTAATAGTGTGTCTTCCAAACCCAGGGAACAACACACAGGAGGAAACTGGCTTTAAATAACCCTGCTGCTCCTTTAGTGACTTCCTCTCCCAAGTCACCTACTATTCTCCAAGTAACCTGAGGTATTAAACATACAATCATGCGTTGTAATTTAAAGCTATAGAAACACTCCTCTGTAGATTGATCACTGTTTAATGTCAGAAGGACATGCTGAAATGCATGCCTGACTTTTACAAATTATTGGATGTGAAAAATATCTTAAAATAAACACGTTAATATGGTGTTTTGAACTGAGTAGGTCCAAGCTGATAAGCAAGGGCTGTATTATCAAGATTTATCACAAAATACTATAGTTTTAACCACAGGTAATTTTAGCTCACTTTCCTGTTGTGGGCAGAGATAGACTGCTCACAAAACTAGCTTTTAATTACACAAGTCCCTTCTCCTGGATGAGTTGCATGCAGTCAGTGGAGTTACAAGGGCTCTTGCTGGGTGTGAGGGCACGTTCCTGCAAGAATGAAGACAAGTGTCTGTAATCACTCAGCAGAAGTGACAAACCCTGCAGTGAATCTGCAGCAGTGGTAGCAGACCAAGAACTCAAAGTCAGAAACTGAAACAGATAAGGAGCTGTATGGAAGGGTAATAGCCCAATGTAGACTTACCCATGGTTCATTGGAAGCTGAACAAACAGTTCTTCCCAGAAGATAATGCTAACAGACAGAGACCTCAGAGGGAGTGCAGAGCTATAGTGTGCCTTCCCTTGAACTTTCCAAATGAGTTTCCAGTTTCCTGACTGTACATATCATTTACAACCCCAACAGCTTTGTCCATCTTACTCTCCTTACTTTTCTGCTAATGTGGAAGGAGTCATCTGTCTCCTCTTTTGGTTTTTGTTAGCTCATATGCTTCTTGCAATGTAATTTGGCAATGATTTATTGTGAATTCCTTTTCCAAACAGGTGTCTATTTTCTGGCTTTGCATGATAACTCAGTTCCAAAGAGCAGATGGTAATAGTTAGCTGCCTTCTGCACCTGCATGGATGAGAGCAGATCTGAAGAAACTCTTCTGTAAGTTGAGTAGCTCAGAGCAATATTTAGACAACCTTGTGGCTAACATGTAAGTAGCCAACTGTATCCAGCTTGGCACTGGTACTGTAGTGATCATCTGGAGGTCTAAATTCAAGGTAGAAAATGGTTTGGGGAAAATAAGATAAGACAGGATGATTCATGGTATCATCATCTAAAAAAGTACCACAGGAACAGTATCAGCATGACTGAACAATATCTTCCCATGTCTTTGCTGCCATGTTTTGGGAATTCTTGCAGTAATCACATGACTAAACTCATTTGCTGACCACATCTAGCTATCACAATTCAGCTAACAGTTTGGGAACATCTTAATTGAACATAGTAAAGCACTTAGAGATAGTTTTCATGTACATGTATCAGGTTCATTTGATTACCGGACCAACATAATATGTAACACATAGGAAAAGGAAGGTGTTGGAGAGGTGAATTTGAAGCCTGCATTTTTTGAAGTTGATAAGTCTGGGGACCAATGAGCTAAAAAGACGAGGACTGGGAGAAATGAGAGAGAAAAGAAGGGTGAGGGCCAAACATGGAATTAAGGAACTTTTGCAAAACAGAAAAGCCCAAAAGCGTGAAGTCACTGAAAGAAGGAAGGAATCAATGAAGAGAAGGAAAAAATCTGGAATCACCATTAAGCCAATCCAGGTAAAGCTGCATATTTGAGAAAATGTTTATTTATTCAATACTTGTTTCTAGTCATGCTTTGAGACACAGATTTGAGGCCCTGACTCTCATGGAGGTCAACAGAGGCTCTGAGCATCGAGTCAGGGGTTCACTTCCAGGGCAGAAGAGTCAGGCCTGCAGGTTTGGGCAAGTCCCTTCTCTGAATCAAATCAACAGGGTTCATAGAAAATGTGAACCTTCAAAGATAGACATTTGTTCTCCACTGAGGGCTTCTTCTTCATCCTTTCAGCTTCAGCTCATGGACCATTCCGAACTCCTGTGTGCTGAACATGAGGTTTAAAAGCTCATTCTGCTAGGGGGTGTTTCTGTTCTAGGACATTTTACACCACATTGACAATATACTGAGTGGCAACAGCACCTTTGAGTACATGACTGTGTTCTCACTGCAATGATTAGAGGGGTCTGGGTACATTCATTTCCTGGAGGAATAATAAGACTATAACTTCATCAGCAGCACATCAGCGGCCCTCTGCGTAGCATGAATGGCAGTTTTCTTATTTGAGACATACTTTTTTTAATTGAAAAGAAGGACTTAGCTGAAAAAAAAATCATGAGTGGATAGAAATTAATGATTATTCAGGTTTTTTTAAAAGAGTTATATATCAGGTTTTTTAAGAGTTATATTAGCAGGTAGGAATTATACCTCTTAAGAGGTTTCACAGTTTTCAGTGATAATGCTGTATTGCAGGTCATTTTCTATTCATTCTTTGAATCTGTGATCAAAATTTTAAGTCATGTATTTTTTTCAGACCTCACTGTTTTCTAATTCTTGAGAGGGAAAACTCTAAGCAATTCTTCTAATCCATGTCAATAATCACCTCTTGTAAAGAAAAAAATAATAAGGGCCTTGTAAAGACTGATAGTCTTTAAGAGTTTTTCCTCTGTTAAATTTGAATCATACTGAAGGTTTGCTTAGCTTGATATTATTCTATATCTCAGAAAAAAAATAAGAAGTCATCACTCCAATACCATTTGATAGAATCACGGAAACACAGAATCATTAATGTTGCAAAGACCATTAAGATCATCTAGTCCAACCCATGTCGGTGACAACCTTGGGTAGAAACAAGTAATTTTGCTTAGAAAGCCTGAATTTTCTTACATGCTACTGAAATACATGCATCTTCCCCTCTTTGTTTTGTGTAAAACTAACAGTTATCTTCTACTTTTCTTTAGCTTCATTGACATGCCTGCCTTATAAGACTCCTTTGTTTTTCTTCTTTTTATTTCTTTTTAAATTAACTCCCAGTGTCAATAAGTATGGACTGAGAGTAGATACTAACCAGGAGTGGTTTGATCTTTATGCAATACATGAAAAATGGTATTGGAAAGGGCTAGATACCAAGACAATGTGGAAGCTGTGAGAATCTGTATAGAAATAGAACTGATAAATGTATTACATCCCAGACTCTTGGGAAAGGACCGAGAGTAAGAAGATCTATTCCCTTGAAATACTTCTTTTCTCTAAGTCTTAAATGCAAAGAGGAATTTCCAGATAGCTATACATTTGGAGATTTTGAAGATAGATGAGAGGAATTACTTCTCTCTCCTTCATAATCCTTCCCAAAGCTTCTGGAAATTTCTCTTTGCTCTTTATGATCCTCTCCCATTAATTTATCTAATTTTATGAACCTCTGGATATATTAACATTCAGCGAAGAGTAACTTTTTGCCTGGAACTATGGCAAATATTAAATGACAATACTACACAGAACAATAATTGCTATGTATATGAGATCCTCTTATTCTAGCACTATGTTGACATGTTTTCTCTGAGCATGAACTTCACATATACTGGTCAATGGTAATTTTGAACTTTGCATCACTTGATTCAATTTTAGATTTTCAGGTCATCTAAGTAGATTCGTGATTGCCGCTGTTGTGTGGGGCTGTTCATGTAGAAGGAGAACAGATCATCAATCATTGCTAAAAGAGGTGCAGAATAGAAGGGAGTAAAGTTATAGTAGCACGTGGAAGAGTCCTTATTTTTCAGCCAGGATCTCTTTAGAGGAAGATTATTTCCTTCCTCTCCCTCAATTCTATAGACTTGGCTTTCTTCTCTTCCACATCATACTCGTGACCAGGGCTTCCACATTCACAGGAAGGAGAGATTAAGCACCAAAAGCTATTTATTCCTTCTTCAATCTGCAGTGGTGGATTTGAACCACAAGTCAGAGGCATACCTGGCAGAGTTACCTTTAGACCACTAAAGAGCCAAAGAACATGCTAGAGTTGGTGATACGTACCACTACTATCCTCCCCATAGGCTTCTCTGGGAGGAAACTTCAGCCTGGTCACTGGGCTCTTTCCCACTCTCCCCAGGTTGGTTCTTACCAGCCATCTGTGTTTTTTTTTCTCACCACACTGCTACAGTACCCATTCTTCAGACAAGGATCTCTTGAAGCCCCAGCAGCCTCAGCTGCCCACCCTGGCTACTGCTGCGTTTAAGCAAAGAGGAGAGGAGAAATGCCTCTGACATACTGGAAATAGAGGAAAGCACTTACAGCACTACATGGTGTTTGGATATTACATGAACCAACAGGTATTTTCCCCACAGTAATTTGGGTCCAGATCTTGTTTTTAAACAAATCAACATAAAATGAGAATAATTCAGCTCATAGCAGCAGTACTGTTCCAGACTAATATTGGTAGGACCAGAAGCAAAATCCAGGGCCATAATGTTTACTTTTCTGGCTGAAATGATTAATTATTCAGAAATAAGTCGATCAGAGGCAAAGCATTTCCTTCAATTAATTCAAATTAACATTTTGTTTATAGCACAGAGTAGGCCTTTTCCTTTTCGTAGTTCAAAGTGAGCCCTGGGGGCTCTAAATATGCCTCCTGGTGATTTAATTAGAAGATAAATATGCATCTAAAAGAAGAGAGAAAGTACAGAAAGGAGGAAAAGCTAAAATTAAAAAAGCAGCAGATACAAGGAAAAAGAGTCCACTGTATGACAAATAAAAGGGAAAACAGGAGGGACTAAGAAAAGCATATGAATTAAGACACAGAAGAAATGAAAGAAAATAGATTCTGAATCTATACATTCTGAATGCAAAGAGGCATAAAGGAATAAACAGTGCATGGTGAATACATTGCTTTGAAAACAAAGGTTGTTTGACCAAGCATGAGCCTGATACATGACAGCTTGTGGTTGACTTTGTACAGCAGAGGAATGGAGCTGTAGTTCCCCAGTTTTCACTTTCCAAGGTTCAGAAGAACCTTCACACACAAGTTTTGTATTTTGGAATAATAGGCTAACAAAAGTAACGCTCATTACCAGAAATTGGTACGCAACTGAAGAGCATTTGGGAGACAGTGCCAGCCCCTGTGTGAAGCAGGTAAATAGCTAGACTGTATGAACAGACTGTAGCTGTAAAAAAAAAAATGCTGGTCTCTACCACACTTTCATAGCAGTAGAAGTGGAGTAGTAGATGGCAAGATGGAAGATGCAAGAGGAGAAATGTTATCTGAGTGAAAAAATTTGAGGCATATAGGTTGATCCCAAAATCTGTCAGTAGGGTCAATCTATATGACCTTTGTAGAGCTCCCTAACTCACTCACTGAGCACTGTAGGCCTGTAAACTAGTAGGAACCATGAGTGGCACCAGCCTCATTCCAGGATATGGTGCCAAGGCCTCTGCTGTTCTGCCCTCAGGACTTGCCCAAATGGCAGCAGCTGCTGCATGAGCTGGCAGTGGGTCTTGGTCAGATCCACCCTGCTTCTGCTCCATGGATTGCTCTGTATGCCCTATTACAAAGCCCTTTTCCTTCTGTCATTTCTCTACCACCACAGTGATGATGATGCTGAGCCAGGGCCAGAAAGCGCCTCAGCTTGCTGCTGGCTGCAGTGGAGCAGCACGAGACCCTGGCAAGTGCCACATGAAACTGGCTGTGCCTCAGGACTTCATGGAGCCCAGCTGGCCTCTATTTTCTCTTTGGCTTGTAACTATAATTGCCTCTAATTTCAAATAGTCGACAGAAAATTGTGGAAGTAGGTGTTTCCCTAATTCACATTCTTTTAACTGCTCTGTGCAAAGATTTTGAAGAAAAACAATTCAGATTTGTTTAAAACCACATCTGGAGTCCTGTTAATTCATACTGACCACTGTTCACAAAACCCATTCAATTTCACAGCTTCCTCATGATACAACTCTCTCATGTTCTGTCTGCTTTTCTTCCCACTATCCAAGTACTAAAGAATCTTTTTAGTTTCTCATTGGATGACTTGCACAAGTACAAAAAAGGCAATGTTCACACTAATGGTAACAACTTCTATAAACTCACAGTGAGTTCAAAAGAGGCTATGGCAGAAGTAATTTGATTCTTCTGCTTAATATTTTATACCAGTTGAACTAAACAATAAACTACAAATGGAAAAGAATGGGCATGTTACTGGTTTTAAATTGCAGTAGTAAACCTAGTATTAAAGCCACTGATGTTCTTAATGGCGATTAACTTCTTTTATACGTTCACTATTATTTAAGGCTGACAGTTTCTCATCTATCCTCACATTTATTGATGACATTCACTAGGTCCAGTGGGTGATGTTGAGTGCTACTGTGCACATTATTGTTCAGGATTAGGTGCCTTCTACAAAGCACATGAGTAAATCAAAGAGGTCCTATGGCCTTAAAGCCTAAGCTGTTTCTGGTTGTGTTGGTTATTCACTGACTATGTAGTCTGAAATATGTTATGGATCAGAGAGCTGATTTTCTGATAATTTCCTACAATAATAAATGTTTTTTATAGAAGTGCAATAGAAGGTATTAACAGGAAAAGTCTACCAAGATAAACATTCCCTTCTCTAGAACATCTGTCCACAAAGACACTCATATATTCCATTAACATCAGAGAGACTTAAATGCATAACAAGTCATATAACTATATGGCCTGAGGAACTGTAACATTCATATGCACCTGCATGTACACTTCCACAAGGGCATACACCCTTCACACCTCCACCCAGGAAATGTAAATTTGGCACAACAAGGATGTTAGAAATGATAACTGATCTTGTCGGGAACTCCAGACAACATTCAATTCTCCACATCTTGGAACTGTGTTGCATCAAAGGCATTTTTTCTGAAACTTTGACCTGTAAGTAGAGTACGGTTTTAGGCACGTGAAACAGAACTCTGATAAGCGCCATCAAAATATTTTTGGGTTTCCACCAGAAGTCTAGATGCACGGCTACGTAACATTTTACAATTGCTAAGAGGCTTTTGCTAGCTGGTAATATGCTGATCAGAACCAGTTTGCCTACAGTCGTATTCATAGGGGAAGATACACATCAAATCCAAACAGCTGGAAAAAATCCCTGGGTTGTGTAAGTGGAAGCCACAAAGCCTGAAGCAGCTTTTGATGTCTTTCACCTCTACAGAGTAATCTTGTCTTTAAAATTCATAGATGTTTCATCCTTATGGAAATATCTATTTGCAAATACATACTTACCTTGCTAAGGATACTGGTAGAACCCCAAAATGAATAGAAAATCACATGAGCTTGATTTCCTTGTTAGTCTGTTCCAGGCATGAAGAAGGAGATGTGTGTTTTTCACCATTATTGTGTAGATCTTTATCAGAAAAATAGTGTTTATTATAATTCTGAATTATCAAGGTCTCACTAAATATACCATTCTTGACCTTCTTTCACTTTCCCACTGCTGAAAAAAGCTATGAGAATAGAGATGAGCAAAAGTACATGGAATCTTTTTAATATTTCAGTGATTTAAACAAATGGTGTAATTTTTATAACAAAAATGAATGCTGCTAAAAATTGCATACACATTGTGCGGAGCAGTATTGTTTTGTTCTTATCTGCGATATCAATGCAAAGAATTCCAAGTGCCTGACTCCTCTCAAAATTATTCATTCTATTTAACTAAACCTGAAAGAAATTGTGTGGTTGGATGTGCATAGTAGGTATTTGTGCATTCAGTAAAGTCACACATATACATTACCCAAAAAGCAAACATACATCAGCCAAACAAGGCTAACAATGATTAATCATATTCTAATTCCCATTTATCTTTCATGTTAATATGGTGGTGACATTGCTATTATCCGAAATTGAGCAAAGCCCACAATGCTGCCTGCTGTGATTATTGATGGGCTGTGGCTTGATAAATTTTTAAACTGTTGATAAGGCCAAGTGCCGCCTGAATTTTAATAACGCAGAACCTTTCTCAGTCCTCCTAAAAGGCATCCTCATAGGGGCAAGCAACAGTGGGTGGTTCATGAGACAGTGTGCCAAGTCTGGTTCACAAAGCAGCACAGGATGGAAGTCTACTCTGAAGAAATACCATCCTCCTCCAGAGATAATGTAGCTGATATCACCTTCAGGGGGCCTACTTATGGTTGCTATGTACAAATCGTTGTCTCGGGGCTCTGAAAGCATTTTAATGCCTTCCACCACCTTCACAACACTCAGACAGAGTGAATAAAATACTCTGCCTCTTCACCGGCAGTTTTGTTACAGCAACTCAGATCTAAGAAACTTGGTCTCGCTGTGCTGGCTTGCAAATATTTTACCCATTTTGTGACCTCTCCGGTAGCTTTTCTCAGAAGTGCAGTTTCTCTGCCCCAGATCATCAGATTTCCAGTGCCCACGCTGACCTCCCAGATGTCTCCATAGTTGAGCTAATCCCTTGCCAGAGTTCAGCCTGCAGGCAGCCTTCAACTCCAGTCATCCCTGCAGTGAGGTATGGTGGTGCAAGTAAACAAGCTGAGATGCTCACTGAAGGTTTAGAAAGAAATGGAAAGACAAAGAGTAGTTTCAGCAGATACTGCTGAGTAAGACTCCTTCTGGATTCTCACAACTCTTGAGCAACACATTTTATGCTGACCACACCATGTGCTTCAAGCATCTCCTTCCCCTCTGAGTTCCCTGTGAATTCCCTTGCAAATTTCTGAATCAACTTCTTTAATTCCTGACTTTGCAAGCAAGGTCGGAGGCCACATAAACAGCCTCCGCAGGCTGGAGGCCATAGTAGTCTGCATACCTAAATAAAAAATAACAGGATCCCATGTATGTGCCTCATCTGCACTAACGTGCAGCAGGTTTTCAGAGGGGAGAATTGCTCTGGGGTAAGTTAGATGACTTCTGCAACTCAAAGTATTGTGGGAACACATTATTACATCCTTCCCATGGCTTTGATTCTTTTTTTTTTTTTTTTTTTTTTTTTTTTTTTTTTTTTGCCTGCTAAGACACAGGATATAGGGATAAGTCTGGCCTGATGCAATTGTGACCACTCCTCCTTTTCCCTGGACAGAGATTCTGTTCTCCAAACTCACATATTTTCAGACCAAATTCCTCCAGTGTCAGGCACCAGCCAACCAACACAGGGATGCAAATATGGAACCACAGTGATCCTACAGAACATGAGGTCCCAAAATCAAATGGCAGTTTAAAGCAGTCATTCACAGCACATCCATTTCTTAATATCAACCAGAACTCATAAGTAACTTTCCAAAGGATCATAACCCTTTTATTTCCAGGGAAATTTAAGAGTTACACCCCACCATAAAACTTAGTTGGTAATACTTGAAAGCATTTTATCTCTGCCTTACAGGAACAAACAGAGTATGCCACATTTCTCAGCAATATGAGCTAACTCCAGCCAGAAAAATAAAGTATGTCTTTAGTAAAAATAGTAATTTTCCTTTGCTCTTCATTAACTATCTGAATGCTAACCAGCCCTCCCAAGAATCCAGCGGTTTGTGTAAAATGGGATAGTGATTGCAATTTTAACTCCAAGCTGGAGAATATATTCTTCTCTTCCAAAAGAGATCCAAAAAAAGAAAAACAGGGAAAAAAAGAGCAAGCAAAAATATCACCTCTGTTCTCCCACTGTTTGTTTCATCCATCATTCACTTCTGTGGTAACACTAACTGACTTCTTCAGCAGGGCTCAAACAACAGGCTGATCAGATCATTTCATTATTTGAAATGAAATTATATGCGACACTTTGCTCACATGACAGGATGAGACTGTTACAAGACCTGGTATTTATTTAACCTTCTAGTATCTATAATGCCATGAGGGCATAGGACCAGCAAGGATAAATCTATGTGACCCCATTTCCTGGCATAATAGTAAAACCTGTCAGGGGATGGAAGAAAGTGTTGGCAGAATGCACTCCTCTCCAGCACACAATCAGCATTTTTATTGTTAAAAGTGTCTCCGAATAGAAAATGTGCTTCTGAAAATTACCTGGGAGGGGGAGGTAATACTAATTTTTCCACAGTGTCAGTAAGAAAACATTTAGCTCCCAAGATTTCATTCATGGTCAACATTCTGGTTTAGATCAGTTCACAGTTAACCCATAGCGACATGAACTTCTGTAATCCACAAGTAGGCCTTCCCCTTTTTGTTCTGATCGTGAATTTTTAGGAATTTTTCTTCCAGAATTTGTTAGCCTATTAACATTTTTAAAGAGTAGTTCTGCATTTTTCATAGTTTAGTGTTAATGTACATGTTAAGGTGTAAGATTTATTCATTTGTTTGTTTTAGAGAAACTGGTTGTCAAATATTCTGGAAAACCTCAACTTCCTTGTAGCCACTGAAGAGTATCACGCTTTACTTGGGTCACAAGCTGTAATCTTTAATTAGATGAATATCTGTATCACTAAGGGTATATTCTTTTTTCTGTACTATGAAGCATTGAACAGAGTTTTAATGCTATGTGTAAGGTAAAATGAAAGAAAGCTCTAGAAACAAAATCATGGAGTGAGGTACAGCACCACATCCAGCACCGCTTCCTCATTCCCTTGATGACACTCTTATGCCTGAGCAAATATTTCCTTACAGCCAAATCATTTAACCCACTAGAATGTCCATTTCCTTCTGTCTCCTGACCATCTAATAATGTGGCTAATTCAAAATCATTTTCACTAACCACATTAACACTTCAATTTGGCTTTAGAATAACTTGAGATAGTTATGTGTAAGCTTCCGAAGATTACTATTTATTACTGTAAAACAATATTTGCATGTCATGAGGCAATTATCTTGAACTGGATACAATTATCATATATAGTTATCAGAAAACAACTGCAAATCATCATGTTGATTTGAAGACAGACAGTAGGTTCCGTATTTGCCAGCCACTGCGTTATTTAAACTTCTTTGCTTTTCTGATAATTGCTGCAAAAGAATGCCATGTCTGTTCGCTGTAGTGACATTACATCAATATATACGTTCAGATTCCAAACTTCTCATCTCAGCCTTCTGAGAGTTATTTAGGATCACAAGAAAATTCAAGACTCCTGCAGGTCAACTTGTCCAACTTCCTCCTCAGGTACCATTGGCTGTGAAGAGTCAGACCAGGACACTCAGACCTTCATCAGGTATTTCAGCAACTTAATTCAGAACCTGAACTTTCAGTTGTAATTCTCGTTTTCTCCTCAGTCTTAAAGCTGAATGCCTATCCAATTCTTATCAAGATTAAAATTCTAGCCTTGTAGCTCTTTTCTAAGCCTTTCAGTATCTTGTTCGTGTTTGAAATAGAAACTGTAGCTTCCTAAATTTGCAGCAATGCCGCTGGTTAAATGTGTGTTAGCTGCTTGCCCTTCAGTCCTTCAGAGTAAGCAGATCCTACAGTACTCACCCTGGGGTTTTCAAGCACAGTCCTCTTTTGTCTGTCTCTAATGCAGACCCACAGCTTTGTACGGCTCCAGCAGGGAAGCAGCATGTGGCAGCTGACAGCTTATCTGTCCTCCATTTCACCACATGCGATAAATATGGAGGTTGCTTTACTGGGAGTGTTATGTTCCACACTATATAGCTAGGCATAGAAACAAACCTTCCTTCAATCTGAAGCATTTTCTTCAGGCACAGTTATGCCTCTTAAAGTCAGGTTTTCAAATCCTGGCAGAGGAACCTCTGTGGTTATTTCAGGTGTCACGCAGTGATCACAGATGCACAGTTTAGTCTGACTGTCCGTATAGCAGGCTTTAAAGTGCTACTTTCTGTGCAGATGCTTGCCCTGGGGAAGCTGTGTGCACTACCCTGTCTGGATTTTGCTGGTGAGTATGACCAGTCTGAGCAGTGAGAGCCACTTGCATCATCCGGTAGCTAGTGATAGCACAAGAGGGAATGGCCTTAAGTTGCACCAGGGAAGGTACAAGTTGGATACAAGGAGAAAATTCTTCCCCAAAAGAGTAGAGATGCATCTACATGCAGATGACAGTGCCAGAGCTGGGGCATGGGGCATGGGGGCATCTACATGCATGGGTCATCTACATGCAGATGACAGTGCCAGAGTTGTGTTTGACACCATCAGAGATCTTGCCAGGAAAAAAAATCAAAACTTTTTAAAATACAGCCAAAAGTGAGCCAAAAGGTTCGCTGCCACTGCCCAAGCTTTACCTGCCTGGACCCTCCTGCTTTTGGCATTTGTTGATAGAGGAAAACTCTTCCACTATCAAACAATTTTCCAGCCTTTGTGCTTCCCAGTAATCTCAGCAAATGCTCTCAGCAGAGGTGGTGACAGCACTACCGAGAGGCTCTCAGGCCACCCAGCTGCACACTTTCTTAAGCACTAAGCACTTTGGTGGATGTGGGGAGAGGTGGAAAGAAAAAGTGCCACACTTTTCTGCTCAGCACATCGACATAATAGAGGAAAAGATTTTTCTTTAGCTCTCAGTTCAACATCTTGACAGGCTGCAGCTGTGGTAATGAGTTGATTTCAAGGTGAAAGAAGCACCTACGAGCCTTTGAAAATCTCAGCGAGAGCACCACCTGACAGACTTCCTCGGGGGTCACCTCTGAACCATGGGCAAAGAACACCACTCCTGGTGTGGTGCATGAATGGTCACAATCTGCTGTCAGGGTGAAACCATGGTGATCCTGGAGAAAGCTCTGTCCTGCAGCACCAGCCAGCTCCTCCTTTCATTTTGTATTAGAAAGCACTTGTTCTTCTAGCTGGAGAAAATGGTTAGGAACCATTGAGGTAGTAGAAATGAGTAATAAATTGTGTGCATTTGTCAGAAAGTGGAGCTCACTGTTTCCTTGGAAACAGAACATTTTGTGGGTTTATGGTATTGTACTCAGCAGAGATGGGCTGAGCTCTGTGTGTGTATGTACACAGCCACAAAGGCCAGGCCCTCTTGGCTGAAGGTTTCAGTGTCTATCACACCTTTGGTAAAAAACAGCAAGAAGGATTTCTCTGAAAGGGCAATTCAGGGAGCATAATGGTGGGAAATCATTTTTCTTTTTCCTTTTTTTTTCATCAAAAGTAAGTGCAGCTAAAGGAAGAGAAAATGATTTGAAATCTTGTCTGCTCAGTCACCTATGAATTTTATCATTTTATGTTATTGCAGAATGAAGGTCCACTGAGAATCAAGTTTTTGGTTATTTTGTGATCCTACACTAAGTGTCTGTAGTACCAGACAAAGCCCGTTTCTATTCTATCTCTGGACAAAAAGTAAAAACTAAGTCTTGGTAGTTACACTGTACTGCATGTAAGCAAAATAAGCACTCTCCTCGTTAAGGTAATATTTAAGATTCTAGAAAATCATAAAATCCTCCAAGACAGGGCAGAACCCCAAAGGCTCACAAAAATGGCATTCTGCCACCCTGCAGCTCTTGAAGGCCTTTGGATTCCTGGCGTTTTGCTTATAAATCTCCTTATCTCAGTTATCAAACAAGATGGGTCTAGCTGATGGATTAAGCATTTGCTCAGAACTATTTCCCCCTTTAAGGCCATAGCACCTAAAAAGCTGTCATCAACACTTGTCACCAAATATTCACTACTCTCAGAGCTAGAAATACATTTAGCTTTAACAAGGGCCAGCTGCAGTCTGGGAACATTTCTCTTGGCACAAGAGCACGTTCCCCCAGCAGCTGCACAGCCCATGGTGTCAAATTATTTTTCCAGACACAATGTTAAAGCCTGAAAAAATACAATTTTGTTTTCCATTAGTTTTGGTGCATCGCTCCACCATGCAGAGCTTCAGTCCTGTCTGCAGGAAGACTGGGAGCTGGAGTTTTCAGTAAAATGATGATTTAGTGCCTGAGGGGAGAAGCATGTGGGTAAAGGATGTGACAAGGGAATCATATACTCAATAAAGAGGAGAAAAGCCAAAACAAAATTAATTTCATTTCTTCTCTCCTTTTCACTAAGATCTGGATGTCCCGATCTTTAGTGCATTATTTCTGGCCAAGCAGGTTGTCACTGCTCCCCCAGGGGCAGAACATATGCTGGTTCGCTATGGTCACAACAGGCAAGGTGTAAAGATTTTGAAGGAAAGAATAATGAGAATCCTCCTAGACCTGATTCAAACATAAGTGCCACCCTTTTTCACTACATGTGGGAGAGAGATGGGCACCAATTTCCAGCTGCTAAAGTGGGGAACAGATGTCTCAGCTGCACTGTGGGGACAGGTGTGAGACTTAAAGCTAGAAAACAATGAAGTTTATAGGGAAAGTTAGTCGAAGAAAATTTGGGTGGCCTAGTACACACAATGGATTCCTGACACCCTGGAACATACTTGCAAGCAAGGGTGTATAACAGAGCCTTAAAGTTGACTTACCACCATTCTGAGGGAGATATATCATTACTAGCTTGTGGGGCAGGGAGCACACTGAGTAGGACTGTATGACTTATGGAAAGCCAGAGCCAGGGCATGTGCTCTAGGATTAATGCCCAGGCCTGCCTGCTCACGGGGCTGCTCAGTGCCTCATGCAATAACAACTGAATTGTCTTCCATATGGTCAGGTCTCACTGTGGGACCAGTTGGGAGATACCTGAATGGGAGGACTCAGTGACAACTTAGCACATGGGAGTAAGAAGGCTAGAAAGTTCAATTTGCCTTCTCCTATTCCACCAAACACCAGCAAGGCCACAACTGTGAGGAACCTTACTGAAGGGAATACCAGTGACCATCAGCTGGGTTTAGTTTCTGGCTCAGGGGTGCTCCTCACATGGGATGACACCAACAGCACTCACTCTAAAAGCCATACACTGCTTTTCTAGGGCTTCCTGTACCAGGAAGTATTGCCAGAGCAAGAAGGGCTCTACCACACACCACCACAATGGGGAAAAGACGTCTCTGGGCATCTGACAGTGTCCCAGACTGAAAAACACATGGAGAAACAAAACCCTACGGTGAGCATTTTACTCAGAGAAAAACAAAGAAATTGATAAACATCTAAAAATATATGTAATATATGCATTTGTTTACTGCTTTTTTCCTTCAGAAAAACATTCAAAATACTTAGTGGGGTCTAGTAAAAAATTCACTTCTCCTCTAAATACAGTATTAAATTTCACGATAAAGAGCTTCAAAGTTTTTCTTCTTCTTTCTAACTCAGAATAGCATTAAATTAGTTAACAGTCACTGAGAGCAGTTCCTGCATTGCAGGTGGCACAGAAATGTCAATTTCAGTTTAACATGGTACATGCAATTAAAATTCAAAGGCAGTGCACGCAAGGAAATTTTACAAGCCAGGAAATTTTACAAGCCTTTTCATAGGAAAGAATCAGTAAAACTTGTATGTGAAGGGATAGTGTTAAAGTGTGTGATATGGCCCCCTAAATTAGTATCTATCATATGTTTATTATATATCTACACATATTTTATATACACATATTATAGATCTACACATTATATATATATATAAATATTACATATGTTTATACATATCTACACACGCAAATTTCTATTTTGAACATTATTGTCTTCAGAGATATTTACACTTCCAAGGCTGATATAATCCTCTTTATGTTGTGTTTGTCAAACTTCACGACGTCCTTCAGTTGTCAGTGCCAGCAGAACTGTATCACTTTACCAGTTTCCAAGACAAATTCAGATGTTCTCGCAGGAGTAGAGAACTGAGATTCAAAGTCATCAGCTAAGATGCCAGGATGACAGATATTTTTTTCTTAAGTAGTCTGAACATTGCTACCACTGGAGAAAACAGAAAGGGGTTTGATAACATATGCTAACATCTTAGACCTTCCCTTAGATCAAGTTTGGCTGTGGACAATCATCAAAATTGTGTGCTGGATTGAGTTAGGTTTCCAATATGGAGACAGTCTTTCTCCTAAAGCACTGCAAGTCTGAAGTCTATATCAGGAGGTTTTAGACCAACTCAGAGTTTCACTGCTGAGCTCTATTGAAAATCTGTCCCAAGAACAACTCCCAGGAATCTAAAGCTGGGTGATCCCCAGCAACCCTGGGTGCTGTTGCTACTGTGAAACAAATAACAAATTAATTAAGTCTTTGATGCGCAGAGCTGGGTTTTTCCCATCTGTTTAGTTTTATTATTCATGTGCATGAGACACTGTGTCAGCCAGTGCAGTAAACAACAACAGTAATGAAGAATGATGCCTGCTGTGTGAGATGGAGTGGTTTGTGGCATGCCTGCCACCACATGCTTACCTGAGCTCTGGGCTGTCAGGAGCATCTGTTTCAATTTTGCATTTTCTTTTCCTAGCATTTAATTTTCTTTTATCTGCTTTTATGGAACAGAAAATTTGTTTTCTTCCTCTCTGTGCTGTTCCTTTTTAGCCCCTTTTCTCATCCCTTCCTGGCTCAAGGTCTTCACACATCACGAGGCTGAGCAGGTGCTGTAGACAGGACAACTCAGCTGTGGGTGGAAATCTCTCAGCCACACATCTTCCCTTTGCTGGACAAACAAACAGCATCTCCAGCTGTGCTGTTAAGTTCTTGTGATGAGAGTGTTACTATATTTTCCCTCTCTCCTTCCACAAGTAAAGCCAAGATGCAACAGATCAGAATATATTTCTTTTCAGTAATGAGTTTATGAAAGCTCTTTTTTAATTTCCTGACAGTGACTCAGCCCCAGGAATATAAAATGGAAAATTAATTTTCAAGGATTGCTCAGAACGTGATGTGCAGCAGATTTTTGTCTTTGTTGTTGTTGTTCTTCTTCTTTGAGGGTCACTGTGCCATTTATTTTACAGGTGAAACACCAGCAAGCAATATACATTTCTGCAAACCCAGCATGCTCAGATGGGAATTCCCATACATGAGCCACAGGGCCAGTCCAGAATGTGCCTTTGTGAAAACCTTTCTGGACATGGAGAGCTTCATGGCACACAAATACCTTTAAGTGGTGAGGAGCTCATTTGTGACTTGCTGAAGGCATCCTTGGTTTTCAATTTGGGGAGTCAGGCTGACAGTATTTACCAAGTCTTTGTTTAACTGTACAAGCCTCCTGTTTTAGCTTTTCTGTCTGGTTATTTCTGCATATGTGAAAGAAGTCAGATGGACTAGAAAAGTGGAAAGGTATGTATCATAAGCTCCCCTGCAATTTAAGCAGAGGCAGTATGTGATAATGGAGATTACAACTTAATGAATGGCACCTAACATGCACTCACATCTATGAATCCCTCTGCTTAAGGCTTGAGTATCTAATCAGTGACTCAAAATTACACAAACAAACAGACTGTATTTGTAAACAAGGTCTATAATCTCATTGTGCAAAGTGATTAGTACATAACACAGATGACCGTATGCATTCATAGCCCCATCTGGACAATCTGCATCCACAAAGTGCAAGCTAATGGGCCTCATCCTGACCTCTCATTTGTTTACATGGGTTTTGTCAGTGCATGTCCTGATCCACACCATTTGTTTACATGGGTTTTGTCAGTGCATGTCCTGATCCACACCAGTGACAACAGAACTCTCTACTTTCTCCCCATTGCTAATAAGAATTTGCATCAAAATCTCGCAGAGCGAGCAGGCAGTGAACAGCCCTTTGCTTTGGGAATCACTAAAAACCTGAACTTCAGTGCTGCATCTGTAGGAAGACCACCAAATTTGCCTTCTTTTGCAAGCTATTGAAAAATAGGATCAATACACGGCAATCATAGTAAGAGATAGCCTGCTGGCAGTCTTGGGTTCATTTTATTTGCAAAAGTAGAAAGACCAAGAAGTACTGCTTGTCAAAACCCAGAACAGGGTGTCTGCTTTCTGAATGGTGCATTTCAAAATTGAGGCACTTCACTACAGGATGAATGAACCCTGAAGCAACCTGAATGCTTTAAAATACATTACTGTGTGCCTGGGGAGAAATGTTCACTCCCTGCTGGTGTAAGTTGGTTTGACTTTAGCAGAGCAGCAAACGTGGGAAAGGCAAAAGCTTTTTCTCTTTGACATCTCAGCTTAAGCACAAAACAAAACAACTATTTATGGGCAAAGCTAGGAGGAAAATGAGTTTTACCTGGACTCCAACAGAATCTCTTCTTACGCACAACAAAATGAACATCACAAAACTGTAAGGAAAAATCCTTTAAGGATTTCCACTTGCTTGCAGACCAAGAAAATCAGCTGGTAAAACTGGTGTGTTGCAGAAGGCTCCTGCTATTTACATACTATTGTGACTGTTAACAAATGCTGTAGTAGAGATATTGAAGTAGATGCATGGACTTCACTTTATAAACAAGAAAGCCAAAAATGCAACCAGCAGGGCATTGCATCTATTATTTGTGCTTCATGTGCTTTGTTTCAGTAGTACAAAGTACAAAATATAACATTTCATGATGCAGGGAGATACATTTGGAGCAGCACAGGACCAAGTGAATAATAACCTTTCCAAAAGACATGTTGGAACGTTGCCTTGAAATGTTTGCAATGCCATGATTTGATAAACCCTTAAGAAAACCTCACAGGCAGCATCCTCCCAAGTCCAGCCTCTCTGAGATGAACAGGCAATGGTGATGACAAGAAACAAGCAGCTGGATTCTCCTACACAACCGGCTCCTTCTTCAGATGCATGGGTAGCTATGAGAAGTGCGTGGGCTCTTTCCAGCTGCTGACTCCCACAGTGCAAACCCATGCAACCTGGACCTGTGCCTCTATGCTGTACCTCTCTACGTTTTGCCCACATATTCTGCTTAGGTCCTTAAATAAAAGCTGGAATCAGGGAGCCACAAGCAACCTGATCTTTATTAATGACATATTTGCACTATTGCCAAGGTGAAGCCGTAGTTTTACAAATAGAAAAGAATCTGGCTTCAGGCACAGAGGAAAGAAAAAGTGGGTAGGTGTAGGCATAGTGTGTTCCTTTTCCCAGGGTGGGCAGAGCGTCCATGGGAGGTCTGCACTGGGGTGTCCCTGGTGTGTCATGCTGGTCACAGCTCTCTCTCCCAGCGCCCTAGGAGCTGCAGATAACCATGCCAGTGCTTTCCTCCCAGTTCTGCTTTGTCATCTGTGGTCTCAATAAAGTGGTTCTCTTTTTGTGTTCTTCAGTCCAAAAGAAACTCGTTCTCCTTCTCCTGAAGCAATTTTTATATGACTCCCTTTGACTAATGTCATTCAAGTGCCTATTAAAATGCTTTGATGAATAAGCCTTTGAGTGGGTGCTGAGCTGACTTGTGTGCCTACAGAGTTAGCACACACCACAGAGCAGAGCTCTGGAATTACTCTTTCTGAATTGCACTTTCAGTCATCTGCCTCTACCATAAATAACGCTAAGCAAAATACAATACAATATGAAAATTTCTTCACCTGCAGGGACAGCCAACTTTTCTTGAGATTTCTTGATTAGGTCATGTTGTACCTATGGTGATCACAAACGAAATGAAAGATTTCTTTGCCCAGAGAAACTGTGGGTGCCTCATCCCTGGAGATGTTCAAGGCCAGGTTGGATGGGGCCCTGGGCAGCCTGAGCTGGTGGGTGGCAGCCCTGCCCACAGCAGGAGGGTTGGAACTTTAAGGTCCCTTCCAACTCAAGCCACTCTATGATTCTACGGTTCTGTGATCTCCGAAGCCACACACAAAAGCAATTACTTACAATGTGGAGCTCATTTAAATTCTTTTTACATAGTTCTTAGAAAATTTGGATAGTGAAATGATATCAAGCAGTAGAAATACAGTATCCAATTGTTTCTTCAGGGGTGGAGAGTTCAATGACAGGCTTCAGTGAGGTTCAGTGGCATCATTTGGCCAACGTTTTATTCCTCTCACATTTCACATTTATATAAAACATATATATATAACTTATACAACCAGAACAGCACTGACTTGATACACACTGCTGAATGCGCAACAGTGTTTTCCTGCATTTGAATTTGAGCTTGTCTTTCTAACTATATCTTTTTGGTCAAACAAAATATCCTTCCTCTCCTCTGCAGCTGTTGTCTCATTTATATCTCTGGGCTATCTCAGATACAAGAACATTGATACTATGAAAATAACATCAAGTAAGTTACTTGTCTACCTAAAGGCATTGGATCCACAAAGGCTTACACTTTGACAGATCTTTATGCCTCTGAGAATTTCAATGGCAATTCTCAGAGTGAGTAACGCCAAGCTTCACTGGGACCTTAGATGACCAGGCATGTTATATAAATGTACTGAATAACCTTTCAACCCACAGAAAAACAAGAAAAAAATAAGAAGTTTAATAATACATATTTTTCTTTCTTTTTTAAAAATTTATTTAGGGTTTTACAATAGAAAGATGATGTTGTTGAACTGGTGAAAAAGAGAAGGGTGCTGACTTTAAGTGCCTATGAGAATCTGCAGAGAACCCCAGCTTCTGAGGAAAACTGTACTGCAAGCACAGGGCCAAACAAATTGAACTCAAGCATCAGCAAAACAGAGATTAAATTCTGGAAAAGAAAAAAAAAAATCCTGGCAGAACAAAGGGAATAAACTGGACAATAATCAAAATGCAGCCTGGGACAAACACAAAGAAGCTGTAAGAGACAAATTTTCCAAGCTCATTTTGATAGAAGCATTCACATAACAAATGACCAATTTTGTGGGGTGAGGTCAACCTTGCCTAAAGAGAAATGAGAGAATTACTAACATTCATATTATGACTTTTTGACTTGGCTGCTAAGTGAGAAGTTCGTGGAATTGTGAACTTTGTCTGAAAGTCCAAGCTTCTCGTCGTCATTTTCCAAATTGCTTGAGCTGCACAGGTGATTGCCAAGCAAACCTGTGTAAATGAGAATTACCTGGAATAATTTTTCTTGCATAGACCTTAAGTAAGTGCCAGGCATTTATACCAATTAACTTGCTAATGCTCATTTAATGTTTCATTCCTTGTTCATGAAGAGGGCTCCCAGCCCAAGTGCATGCGTGCTCTCAACATGACCACACTTACATAACTACAAACAAAAACTTGTCCTCAGTCAGTCCTCAGTCCTTTAGTCAGGGACTAAAATAAAGTTGTATACCATCAGCATAAAGTGATAAAGACTAATAAGTGAAAGCAGACAGCTCAGGGAAGGAACAGCATGTAAAAAGAGGGGAAAGAACAAGAGTCATCATATAGATACTTGTGAAAAAAAAGATTGAATCAGCGAGGCAGGAGACATGTCCACAATCAGTGATTGCGGGAAATTTGTTAAATGAGAGTGGAGATCACCCAAGGCAACCCCCTATGATCTGAAGGCCAAATGTTTGTGGTGCACTGCACAACACAACACAATTATGTCAATGAAACAAGCCAAATAGACACAGAGGCTTCTGATTTATTAGTCCTAGAGGGAATGTTCAGCTCTGAATATCTTTCTTTGCCTGGTTTCTTTCTCCACCCAAAGTAGATAGGCAAACAGTGTTTCTGGCTACAGTTTAAAAGATTATGGGATTCTCATTATTGTAACTACTCAAACATAATCACAGATAAGTTTCAGTCTGATGTAATTAGCAATAAACTGTTCAAACAGCTCGTGCTAATATACTAATATAATCCCTGACAACAAAAAAGAAAACAAATCTCCACTAGGAAGAGTGAGAACTGAACACTTTAGATGGGCCACTAAAGCTATTTCAAGCTCAAAGCTTCATCTAAGGGAATGCAAATAGAAGTAAAATGGAAATAAATTCACACGTTAGGCTTAGCTGATGAAGTAAGCCTTCTTTTGTAACATGATGAAAGCTCAGCATCACAGCTGAGTTATGGACTCCATGATCACGTGGCAAACACAAGTAATTTTTTCTGGAAATACATGATGTGACTTCTGCAAGTTCTCCAGGGCAGCAGGCTTGCTAGCTGAAGGCAAGAAACAGTTTGTAACTGGAGAGGACTATACCAGGGGGAAGTTGCTGCTCCCCACTCCAGCCACAGGTTGCAGCACTGCTGCACAAATCATTGGCTCGGCCCTGTGCAGCCAAGGAACAGATTATCAGCCAGTGAGCATTTGGTAAGGATTCACTGAGAGCATAGCAGTGATGAATAAACATAACTTAATGGCTGTCACATTCCTTGGCACACTTTTGTTCAAGGATAGAGTTGGTTGAATAACTGTGTTAGCCCAGTTGGGTTGGCAGGTGGGAGTGGGATGTAAGATGAAGGTCAGAACTGAGCATAGGAAAAATACAGTAAAGTATCTTTTTTCCTTTTTAATTTCCTCATAGCAGAAGAACAACAACAAAAAACAACCCAAGATAAACTTTTTTAGGTCAGTCTTCAAGATTTTTCTCAGGCAAAACAAAAATCAATGTTTCAATTGTGTTACTCTCTTGTTACCCTTTCTTTTAAACGTAGATCAATTTTAAGAGAAAACAGTGTTCCCTTGAAATGAAAATGAGAAACCTTTTGTCTTGAAAATGTCAATCCAAAATAGGCTGATATTTTCATTATTAAAATGTCTAAATGAATGCTCTGTCTTTCAGTATCTTCCTCCTTTTTTCTTTTTTTTTCCCAATAAAAAGCATTAATCCAAACTAAAGCCATTGGTGTTCCCAACAAATACACTACTTTTCACCAGGAGAACAGCTGGATCAGCCCCATAGCCAGCTGCTGAGACCACTCCCTGCTCTCCATGCTGGCAGGGTTTCCCAGAAGTGGACTGGAGCCACTGCAGCCCTCAGAACTGATGGGGAAAAGACAGTGAGAAGGGGAAACAAAGCTTGGGTGCTTTCAAAGTTCAGTTCCCACTCTCCTTGCTGCCCAACCCAGTGTCTCAAGCACTTCCTCTTTCTATTGGCTTCAGTAGGTACAACTCTACATTGCAGCAGCAAGGATGGAGATGGAAATCTAGCTCTGCATCTCCATATTGTCTCATGGACTTTGTGAATTCATGAAGGGAAGGTTCAACCCCTACTGCCATACCACCAACATCTGCCTCTGACGTCGTGAGCCATCATCATAAAACAAGAGCATTACTTTTGGAGCAGCCATCATAGCTCTTTGAATGCTGTGATCAATATACCAAAGACCAGAGATTCTTTGAAGCTGAGCGGTTCTAATTAAGCTACTTTTTTCTGTATTTTCCTTATCTCAGAATAATATACTTTCACTCCCAGTGTGTTCCTGGTAATAATTGGTACTGCCATAGCTTGGGGCGTGAACAAGTTGTTCAGCTTCACAGTTCTGAGATATGCTACAGAGAAGGAGCTAACCTCTCAGCAGCAGTCTGCAAAAAAGAAAATATTGAAACATATTGACTTCTTCAATTCTTCTTGATTATCCTGGGCTTACAGGCATACATAATCCTTGGGCTTTTCTTACAGCACTTTCTGATGTTGTACCAAGCCTTAGCCTAATGCAACATGCCAGACTGAGATTCCATTACAACGCTTACAGCACAGTTACTAAACATCTTGTAGGAGCAGTGGACGTACCCAGAGGCTTAGGGAAAGTAGGTGCTGTGTTTAATTGTGTGACATAACTGAAAAGAAAGTAGCAACAAAACAGGTATGCAATTAACAAAGGGCAGACAACTTCAAATATGTTTAGGTACGTTATGTTAAGCTTTTGTCTTTTGCTCAGAATAGATAATTTGCTGAATTCAAATCCCTGCTAAACCTGAAAGGACTCTCTGGGTCCTATGCATCATAACATGTAGGTTCAGAGGTCAGATCATCTGGGTTGGAGCATCTGAAGTCAGACTCAAATATGTCCAGAGTGCAGTACAAATGAACGGTTTACAATTGCAGCTGTCTGTGGTGAGGGTTAGCATCCCTTGACCCCGAGGAGACAGAAATTGCCAGAAGCCCCTGACAAAGTGAAGATGAAAGATGGTGTTACTTTGTCATTGCAGGCTCTGGATAATATTAAATATGCTGTGCAATAGCAATGAGATCCCCAAAGTATATCTTATACTGTACACGCAGTCCTCAAAGTCTTCCCATGCTGCTGGAAAGAGAATGCTGTGAAAGAAAATGGGTGTGTGTTTACATTATTTGAAGGACCACGCTCCAACTTCTTGGTGCAAAGTGCAAAGCTTTGATGGTACAAGCAAGCTTACCTTAACCTTACATGCTACCAAGTGCTTTACCTTGCAAACTTAACAGTCTTTTAATGGAGACTTTAATGGAATCTTATTAAACATGAAAAAGTATTGGCACCTGGAGACAGACAGCTCAACATATGTTAATGAAAGTCAGCAAATAAGGAGAGTGGTTATTAAGCATAATACTCCTCAGCACATTGCCCTTCTGCTGTCTGGGCATTAAGGGGTCATTACATACATTGGGATTGCAGCCATGTACTTAATTGCAAGATTTTGCTAGTAATTGACAACAGGATTATCTTCCACAGTAAAAAAAAATCATCTGATGCATGTGTAAGATAACTGGAGACTGTAAAGCTTAAAACAGAGCAGAAGTTATCTTGAACAGATGGAAAATTGCCAGGATAATAGAATAAGCAATGCTTTCACTGGCATTTTAACCAGCTTTGACTGTATTTTTAAAACATATGCAAAAGTGATATCGTATATTCAATGGCAGTAATTTACTTCTAGAGATATTTAACAATAGCCAACTGGTCTGGAGCATTACAGTGTACAGATAATTAATTACCTAATAAGTATCAATTTGCATCTAAATGATGCCAGTGTTCTTCACAGGTTAGATACTTCGCTGTGATGGCTCCATTTCAGTTTGAGAGAGGATGCAATGATACTTTCTTCACGCACATTGCCATTCAGCCATGAATGAACAGCTGCCTACTAGCTCACAACACTGCTTCATGTGAATTCAGATAATACTTATCTGATTGAAACCTAGAAGGAAATAAGATAGGCCTCAATAATGAGGTTTGGGCATGTATGAAACTGCCTGGGACCGATTAACAGCACTACTATCGATTCACAAATTGGAACCTAAAAGGCAATTATTTACCTTTAGATTTTTCCCCTTTAGATCTGCTCAAGAACATACATTTTTTGTATATAGACCTGTTCCTGTGCCACGTTGACCCCCTAATTACTAACAGCCCCATCACCGAACACTTCATGACATCAGTGAGATTCCTCCCATGAAGATTCTTTGCATATCGTGACCCTCATTTTCATCCCACGTGTGGCAGAAATATCAAAAAAGGGAATGTAAAAGTAAATAAACAAATAACAGTGACTCAGAAGCTTGTGATTAATCTTCAAACAATTTATCTAGGATGGAACAGCTACCTTGAGTCAATTATTAATTACTAACATCTGTTTCAGCAGTAGGTGGACCTGCCGGAGCTCTCCAACACTTGGATCCAGAAGGCGACTTTCCCATGTTCATCAGTGTTTGGCTCTGCTTTGAGTTTGGGTTTATGCCATCACTTGTTTCTTTTACTGTACGCTGCTGCATTTATAAATAGAAAGCTCTCTCTGCTGTATGGAAAACTGAATTGTAGCTAACATTAATGTATTTCTCTTATCCATGCTCAGGGAGGGAACTGCCATTAAAAGGCACTGTCACAAACCTATAAAATTACAGAGAGGATGTTTATTTCTTCATGAATGCCTGCCACTAACATGTAATAACCACAGAGGAAAAGCAGTTGGTCCTGAGTCCTGCTGTGAGCTCCATAGAGATGGAGTTGTTTCCATGCATGTAACCCACTGGGATGCCCTATCGCCCTGTGGCTTCATGGCCTGTCAAGCCCATGGAGTGACTCCCACTGATTTCAGGAAGCTCTGGATCTGAGCTTTCCCAATAAGCTTGGTTTTCCCAATGAGCTCTGAGCTCAGTGTGTCCCCAGAGCTTCCAAGGATGTGGTGGTGTGCTGAGTCTGCAGCAGGCATAGCTGCCCAGCAGTGGCTGGAGAGGACAAAGAGACTGCTGCAAGACAACATGAGGCTGTTTAAGGGACGGCTTTGCAGTAACTTGGGCGTTTGCGCTCAGATAGCCAACTCCCTAGTGGATTACAGATCACACTCTGTGATTGTGTGCATACTTTGGTGACTCACTAGCAGCAACTGCTCATTAATTTGTCTAAATATTTTCCACTGTATGCACTCCCACCTTCTCCACCTCCCCTTGCTTGCATACATCTACCTGAACCGATTCCCACTGAGGTGAGTAGTTAGGGGATGATGACCATGCCACAGAGCTAGACATCCTCTGCCACTACCTCAGGCAGGCAGTGATGTCTGCCACCGGGGACCAAGGAGCTGGAAGGAGGGATCACACTTGGATTACCTGGGGTTGCAGCAGTATATAGGGGTATCACAAGAAAAAGCTTAATGTTATGGAGGTAATATCCCTGTAATAAATCAGTTCACAAAATTAAAAATCATTCATTGTTTTAATAAAGAACTACAGAAAGACTGCACAAGAGTAACTACTTCTCTAGTTACTAGTACTCCAGTTACCACTTCTCTGAAAGGGTGGTCAGACACTGGAATGGGCTGCCCAGAGAGGTGGTGGAGTCACTGACCCTGGAGGTGTTCAGGGAACGTTTGGATGTTGTGTTGAGGGACATGGTTTAATGAGAACCACTGGTGATGGATGAATGGTTGGACTGGATGATCCTGTGGGTCTTTTCCAACCTTAGAGATTCTATGATTCTGTGATAACTCCAGCTGAAATCAGAGAAAGTAGTAACTCTAGCAGAGATCAGCTGGAGAAAAGACCTTAAGCAAATATATGAGGATGGAATATGAAGCTCACTGCTTATATTCTGCTGTGGGGTTTTGGGAAACCTACCTAACGTGTCTGACATTTGGAACATGTGAAACTCAAGGGATTTCACGTAAAATAGAAAACACAATCAGTGAACTTTATCCATTTGCCAAAATGTCAGAGTTGCTTTTTAATGAATTTCTCAACACTGCAGCACTTTTCTGGACCTTCCAGTTGCCTAATATCCATGCCTGATATTTTTCTTCTGGTGCATGCCAGGGAAAGGATGAAGAAAACTGTACTCACCTCACTGAACTCACAGGGTTTTGAATGATGCAATGCCAAATCAAAAGCATTAATTGTCACTGCGTGAGTTATCTCATTGAGTTCTCATATCTGACATAAGTCTGAGCATTCAGATTTAATGTCAGAGCACACACCCCTAAGTCTGGTCCAACTCGTCATAGGAGTCAGAGTGCATAGCCATCCTGACAACCCAGAGGGATCACTGCGCACTCACTGCTTTGAGAAATGTACCTAAATACCCAGCTGCAGGACTATTAAATGCACTCACAAATGCTTTTTGATTATCTGGGGCAGTAGCTTGTTCAAATGTCAGTCAAGCTGTATTTCTTTTGGTTGATCACTGTTTCATAATTCATTTTCAGGAGATGGCATTTGAGGATTCACTTTTCAAAGTTTTATTAAACAACTTGGAAAACAACAAAATAAGTCAAATATAAAAATCCTTTAGAAATACATAAAAATACTAGTCAATAAGACTGCAATAATTTGGAAAATAACACTGCTTTTTGATCCTATAGGATCTTAGATGAATGAGCTATACTCTCATGTCTGCTCTCATGTCAAGCTGTCAGATAAAGCACTAAAGTAGAAATAAAGCAAATACCAGATTTCCTTTTCTGTCTGGCTTTAAGAAAAACAAAACAAGAGCCCCAAATAAATCCTCATTATGTTACTTTCCTTAAAATAAGATTAGTGAGAAAATAGTTTGGTACATGAAAAATTTTTCTTCCAATTGTAGATCAGTTGGCAGGCCCCGACAAAGAGACTAAAGACATTCCTTTTATCTGATGGAAAATCTTTCTTCCTGGACTGAGCTGTGGCAGCTTAATTCATTACTATTTTCTTTCTTTTTCTGTTGAAAAAATGCCAGTGGGTAAAGGAAGCAGACTATCTTGGGTAGGACATTATTAACTGAGAATTTGGGAAGCTGTAGTTTGTTACTTCCCACAGCCCTGGAAAATCATTGAAATTCATGCTTTCATTGAAACCAGTTCCCTGAAGGAGCTGGGACATCACATCTCTGTGCCACAGTTCGCTACCTGGAAAATGAGAGTCAAATATTACACCACTTCTGAAAGGATGTGGAAGAATGACACTAACTGATTTCCCTAGGTAAAACACAGGTATCTGTTAAGAATTACAAAAGTATCTCTATCTCCTGATTGCTTCTCTTAAGCCAAACGAATAATTTGAGAGCATTTGTCACTTTACACTGAAAAAAATTTTAACAAGAACAGCAAAAAACAATGTGATAGAAAGCAGTGTTTGGAGGGTTAATTTCCTTAGGACAGAAGGATGCTAGTGCCTTTGTGACCTTCATGTGTTTGGAGCCCTCGATCCTCTTTCTATTTGGTGCTTGTACAGTCATCAGTGTAATTGCTGTTCTGATCTGTGACAGGCACTTACGGTACCACGGGTCATGCTAACAATGAACAGGCTTACAAACAACTTGGAAAACCAGGTACCTTCTGCTGATTTGCAGAGATCAGATCTGTGGGAATACAATAACATACATTCCTGGGTATGTATTTCCTTTCAAAATTTTAGTCTAGAGAATGTCAGGTCCTAAAGCCTTAAAGGCATGAGTCAAAATAAACAAATACGGAGAGGAGGACAGCAGCACATTTGTCAAGTGAAGCGGGTTATCACAGTGCAGCTGGGAAGGCACTTCTATCTGTTGTGGCAGCAATTTTATTAGAAATATCACCATTTATATGAGAAAATGTTATTTAATATTTAAGGTTATATTAGTGTTATGAACTAAATGAGATTATTTTGGAAAATAATGTCCTCTAAGAAAACAGGCAGCACAGACAGATTTATCCATTGCCTAGCAAGAAGGATTCACAGACCAAGGCATTAAAAATTATGTGATGTTGGAGCACAGTGTCATTTCTGACTATCGTGCTGAGAAACGGTGAATAAAAAAATTTCTCTGGAGAGGCAAATCAGTGCATACTTTCGGTTATAGCTCACCTTGATGGCAAATGTTAGGACTTTCTTCCTTTGTTTTGTGCAGTATTGGTTATTGCTTATTGCTATCTGTAGCTCCCACTACCAGCACCTTCCCACTAGCCATGGTAGGGCCTTCCCATAATTGTTGCTTGTTCCATCTTCATACTTCTGTCAGTAGCTTTTCATCCAAAGCTTGAGATTGGGAGAGCCAAAAACTAACAACACAATATGAATTGTTAAAGTACAAAAAACCTCTGGCAGTAACTCTGCCATTGCTTTGCCCTTCCCAGCCTGAGTGATACACATGCAAAATCTTCAGATGTACAGCTTTGTGCTCAGGTGAGCTTCATGACTAAAACTGATGAGCTAACATCCTATTAACGGTTAACTTGCACACCAAATTGAAATTGCACAGATCATGACGAGATCTAGATCAAGACTTATGTCTCATATTTCTTACTAAGGGATGCTTTCCAAAAGTTTCCAGAAGAACAGCTGAAATTTTCCTTCCTGTGTTCAGATGAGGAGGGGCTGATGGAGATGGAACTCTTCAGAAAGGGTTGTGTTTGTCCATTACAAAACAGATGACTTTTTCAGGAAGATGTAACAGAGAACTAAGTGGTCACTGATGTGACTGAGTTGCAAGTGTTCTGATGGATCAGACTTCCTATGTGATTCATGCTCAAAGTTAAAGATCAAGAGAAAGACAACGTGGATTTTCCCAACCCCCTATTTCATTCTCCAATACTGAAAAAAAACCTTTGTTTTCAGTTGAAGTTAATGAAAAAATATAAATATTGAACACCACTGAGGTAACGAAGTAGATTACTTAAGGATTTGGGGCTCTATTACTGCAAATGCTTCAACTTGTCATTGGTTTTCTTCTAACAGTTTCAGTACCACTGCTCATACTAATTATTTGCATGACTGGCAATGTAAGCCTGGGTGCAGTCTATTGGTAAGGTGACCTTGAAAGCCAAGAGTCGCTAAACAGGGATAGGGAGCGAGATCAAATTTGGTTCACGCGATTTATGTCTCCATGTAAATTTCACGTTAAAATGTGAAAATAGAGCTAATAAATGTAAATTCGTTGGAAAATTTATGTTCTACAAAACCTGATTCCAGAGTTAGGCTAAGTCAGCATCTTCTCAATGTCCTTTCCATTATTCCTCAGATCCACAGATATTCCACAGAATCCACAGATTCCCTTTTTTCCTTGTTAAAAGCACAACACAGGTCACATCCTTGGCTAATTAGAGTATTTATGTTGTACCAATTCTCTGAACAAGAAGCACAGAACTAGAACAGGATATACATATTCTATGAGAAAAATGAAATAGAAGCAGGCTAAAATATAATAAATAGATCAATTTAAGTGTTCATAAACAGCACTTCACTTTCACTGATTCATTTATGTCATCTACATAAAAAGTTTGCAAATGGTGTATGAAATGGGGCATTTGACTGAAAGCTAAACAGTGTTTTTAATAGATCTCAAAAACAACACGTCCCTTACAAAGCAAGACTTTGTAAGCTCTCTTAGCTCACACTGAATAATTGGCCTCAGTAGTGACAAACTGCTTCCAAATGAATTAGCATCTAGTAGGAGACTCGATGGAAATCTGATCATGGGAAAAATGTTCACAGGAAACAATTGCATCACGCAACACTTGATACATCTCTTTAAAAAACAAGATTCCTTCCTTGGTAATACCTCCTTTAGTAATGATGTTGTACAAAACAGACGCTAAAAATCATATTTGTACTAGGCAGTTTTGATTTCTTGCTGTTTTCATCTGATTAGAATGTATTAATATTTGCATGCAGGTATTCAACGTTTATCTAGAGTTAGAATTTTATTCTAGTTTATATTCTTTTCAATTCAATCTGGTTTTGTACTTCCAATTTGTTTTTCATTTTAAGCTAGACAGTAAATAACATGCCTTGGAAAAACAAACAAACAAACAAAGCCCCATCATTATTTTAGTTTCCTTTTGCATGAAACATATGCATTTTTTTCCTCATTGGAATCTATTTCTTCTCCCATCTTAATCATAGCTAGTAGTTAGGCCATCTTCTATGCAGGCAATAAGAAGAGATTTCATCATTTTGTAACATACAGTAGCTACTATTGCTCTTACTAGGCAAGACCTAGGGCTAAGCTCTTTTGCAGCTCTGCTCATTTCATTTACTTGCCTAATTGGCAACAGAGCTTTTGGAAAGGTATGCACTTCTCAGGCTGAGTGGGAAAGGAATTATTGATGAAATGTTATGAGTATTGATGGGATGCATGAATGCAGTTGAAAAGGAAATGCCTTCTAATTAAATATCTGGTTTAGGATTTGAAAATGCTTGCTGTCCTAGATAGCCCATTGATCTATTCTGGGAAGATTCTTCCTACAAAGGAGCGTACCATGTGCTGCAGGATATGCTCTTGCAACAGGAAAGAAATCACTTATCCATTAAGAATTTCAAACTGGGAGGCTATAACGAATCTTCTTCCCATTCCCCTCCTGCCTTCTTTGCTGCCCACATCCCCAACATAAAATTCTCCTCTTTTAAAGGACAAGCTTGATAAGTCAAAATCCCCTGAATATTTCCAAACAAAAGCATAGAGAAAAATCTCAGATACATTTCACACTTAATTGAAAAGGAGTGCAATTACCCCTACTGCATGGCCTCCTCCCCTTCGCACCTAGAGAAGACACCCCATTGCACTACAACAAATCTTGGGGATGTTGGCCCAGGCTGCCACGCTTTGAGCTCTAGAGCTGCGTTTTACAGTCTTGTGGAGTGCATGTCAGATGGGAAGGAAAGCGGAGAAAATTCCCCTGGGAAAGCTGCCTTGTTTCTGCTGAACAGATCCCCAAACTGACATGATTCTACAGGATGTTTTGATTTCTTCCATACTGGCTTTTCCTTACAGAAAAACAAAGAAATGTTCCCTCTGAAAAACGCCATGGGATTGAATTCCAGATCTTTTACAGCAGCATGTTTGTTGTCAAATCCTAGGAGCTAAAGGAAACAGATCTAAACAGCCTGGTGATCAATAGTTTATATGCGGCTGATGTTAAAGTGGCTTCTGTAGGTCTCCTGACAGTTTGCTCAAAGCATACAACGAATTGCTATAAATGTCCTGACATAAGGTAGTGTTGTTTCAGTGTACCGACTCAAAGCAAACCCCCCACCCTCAGAAAGCTCACCCTTTAACCACAAGCACTAAGGGAACCGCCACATCGCCGATCTCTCTGGTATGGTTTATTTCTGTAGGAGGGCAAGCACTCACCTGCAAGCACAGGTGAGCTATATATGCCATTTATCTGAATCCAAGCAGATGAAACAAGGTTTATCCACTATCTGCCATGCTTACTAAATAATTCAACAAGCTATTTTTTCTTCAGGCTTCTGCCTGAAGGTACATGTATTTTAGGTCTGAGCACACTGCTGTTTGTTTGGGTTTGCTAAGTTCCTACTGTTCAATTGACCTTGTACTTTTAATTTTTTAACATAGGCAGGATTATGATTTTTCCTACCTCAATTAAGATAGAGAAAGTCTAAAATGTTTGAATATTGACCTGCTCTATCAAGATTGCTTTGAGGAAATAAGCTGTTATTTGATTTCCTAGTGGGATTAGTTCTTGTCAAATACATTTTTAATGCACTTCTGGTATCTAATGAATTATGTAGCACACTCTGTTTTCTTCTGTCAAATGAGGTTTGAAAGAAACCAGGTCAAGTCTGACGGAAAAAAAATGACATAGTATTCTGAAATAACCCGAAGTCTGCGTGGAATAAATGTTCTGATGGAAACTAATGCCTCATGAAACAAAGCAAAATGTTCCAAGCAAGCTGGGCCTTCCTATCTTGTGTGTCCACTAACAACAAAGAAAGGGCTTCCAATAAGGCAGAAACCAAGTGAATTTTTACAGACATCAAAAAGAAAGTCATGAAAGCCAGGTTTAAAGCGATCAAAGGAAAGTATTCCTGTGTAGTGGGCCTGGAGCACTCCTAGATCGTGGATGCTGAGGAGGTGAGAAGATGATGCGTGTTGAAGTCAACAAATCACAGAACACTCAGGAAATTCCTTGAGCTCAACAGACTCAGATGCCAGAAGAATATTAGGAGAAAAGTCACAGCAGTCTGTCCTGTTCCCCCTTTTCCACTGAGCACCCACTTCTCATCACTGTGGGAAGCGAAAAGTAAATTAAATGGATCCCTTGTCTAAACCGTTATGCTTCTTCTTGTGTTCTCATCATTCTGAAATTGTTGAAATCTGGAATAAGACAAAAATTGCCCAAATTCTTTTCACAATTTAGTCATAAGGCAAAAAAAATACCCACCTTTTCTTTTTCGGTGAGGGCTGACTAATACTGCTGTGGAATAGCACTGTTAATTCAATTGTTCAGTGAGAGGTGCAGAGATGACTTCTAACATCTCCCTCCACCTGGATTTGCTTCTGTAGTGCTGACAGACTGATTCACTCCTACATGAGTGACAGAAGCTCTGGTTCGAAATGAGGCTACGAATATGTATTCAGGAGAATCATTTTACTAATGCCAACTTTTCTGAGCCTTATCAGTACAGTTTTTTCTTTCTTTTACAATACTACAACATTTCGTCTACTGCAATTAAAAACTGATCAGGTACATAATTTCTAATTAAACTTTGACCACCATCACATTCGTTCCATTTTAAAAATTGGTGATCTACAATTTTCTTGACAAGAATCAAATTAACAGCTTCGAATTGCCTTGAGCTAATACCATTCTCAAAGTCCCATATACCTGCACGATCCATTTTGATTGGGACAATTGGTATTTCCAGATCACACATGGAAGACTATTTGTCACATGGGTTTTATACTTAATTAAATAGGAGACACATTGCTTTTTGAGGGAAGAAATTTGAACTCAAATCTTCCCTAGGGAATTCTGGGGAAGAAAATTTATCTTCTGCCTTCTCTTTTTATTTACTTTTTCCTAAAGAGTTGTCCATAGTTCCTGACCAACAAGAAGGGCTTAGTTAATCAAAACCTACCTCGGCACAAGTATCTCCTACTTTGTTTGAAGAAGAACTTCGTTCTTCTTCCAGGTCAGTCATTATCCATTCCATTCCCAGTTTCTGTGGCTCAGAACTGGATCACGAACTTGGCTTATCCACCTCTCAGAAAGTGGCATAATCAGTAGTTTAGAGTACATGGAAATAGGTTTCTCCTAATTTTTTTTTTCTTTCTTTCTTTCTTTTTTTTTTTTTAATTTCACTTTCATGTGGATACATTCAGTTAAATAGCAATTGTCCCCAGAGGCAAAAATGGGGAGATGGTGACTTCTGCTGGGTTAAAGTGGGAAACACATCTTCCTGTCTCGAGTCTGATGAGTACATAATTACATATTCAAAACGTAGCTGCTTTTTTACAGGGAAAAGAGACAATTCTGATGTACCTCTAGGTGCAGGAATTCAGTTTTACACCAGTTTCTCTCTTACTGGAAATGTGTTCCCTGATGAAAGATCTGGAAGAGACAGATGCAGCATTAATAATGAGCTTCTCTGGGCTTTTTGTGCAGGATGAAGTGTATTCTGAGCTTGCTTATTTTTAGGCAATATTGTACATGAGATGCCAGGGCAGAGCTTGTGGGCTGAGCCAAAGGCTATTAAGACTGGAATAGCTTGTTAAATGTACAGAATTTCTGAGCAGACCATTCAAGGTCCCAGGCACATATGACTTTATTATTCCAGATGGCTAGAAGGCCTTAACTACCTCAAAGTAAAGGTCACTCACTGCCAGCACATGATGCACATGGAAATTGGACAGAGAACTTCATGCGTGACAAATGAGATGGGGTTTACTCACAAGCAGTACAAGGAAAGCTATGGATGTCTTTATTGGATCTGACCTTAGTCCTCTCATAAGAGGGAATGAGAAGCAGAAGACATCTGGACAACAGATGTGAAATGCAGTCCACCCATGTCTACTACATTTGCACTGTTGTATACAGAGCAAAACCCAGGGACATAAATCATCATTGTATATGACTACAGAAAGTGAAAGATAACTGAGACTCAGGCAGTTCACCTCCAGATGAGCAGCAGAGACATACCGGATCAAAGTAATCAGACAAACAAGAAGAGGTAGGAGTGAATCTGCAAATTAACATATATGAAAGAAAATTTGTTACTGTAGGAAAAAGTAAATTGGGACTAGTAGTATCTATTTTAGTACCTTTTAGACAAAATTGCACATGTGGTTATTATCCCCTTTTGTGTCTCTTTTTGTAGGCTTCTTGCTTCCCCTGGTGGCGTAGATAGGTGAAAAACTCTTGTGTCATAAACTTTCGTTAGGGATGCTTGGAAATTCGTGCAGTGACATCGCTGGGAGGAGGAACTACTGCCTGTCCTATTGGGGTGGTTGGGCTGGGAGGAATCCAGTAAGGTAGCATGTGGATTTGTAGCAATTTAGCAAAACAAACTGAACACAGAATAACACCCAGGGCCTGAAATAGGTGGGCATTTCTGACCTCACTAGCATGGAAATCCTGGCCTTATATTTGTTTCAGGTAGACATACAAACCACACTAAGAGAACAAATTCCCATCTTTCTAGATGCTATCTAATCACAGACAGAGGAATCTGCTTCAAAGGGATAACAGCGGGGACAGGAGGTAACTGATGGGCAACAGAAAACACGGCAGAAAACTCCAACTGACTCAAATGTTCCACGGAGTGCTTTTTCACACTGAGCACAGTATATGGAAAGACTAATTTGGAACACTTGCATTTTGAATTTATCAGGTAATCTTGGCCTGCCAGGACTGAAACAGAACTTCAAAACTGGTTAAAATCTTTAACATCACCAGTTTAACAATTTTGCTCTTTTTTTTTTTTTCTTCTCATTTTGAAATCTTTAGTATTGTTGTTTGGAATTGTATAGATGTCAAGATAATTAAAGGAAACTTTAAAAACCACTGTTAACCCTGTCCTCCTAGAATGACCTGGAAAATCTTTTTCAGGCAGAAACTGAATTTTGGTTTAACTTTTGTGAAAAAAAAAAAAAAAACTTTGGTTTCTACTAACTTGACTTATTTATTTATATATTTATTTATTTAGCGACAGAACTGAAAACTCAGTTACTCACAGAGCTGCAAATTAGGGTGACTGCGTTTTAGTACTCCAGAAGAGCAAAACATCAGTGTCAATCATTCCATAGGTATCATAGAAGTTAGTTTTCAGAATTGCTTAGTAGGAAAGCAGTGCAGCCACTACCTGGATTTTGGCATGGGAAAGCATGAAAGAGTCAGAGGGAGAGGCTGACAGAGGATAGGATCATCAGGAAAGGGAGAGAGATTGGACAGAGGAATTGTGTCAGGCTAAACTACCATGGTCTTCCCAAGGCAAAGCCTGTGATCAGAGGGTAGATGATAACATTCTCCCAAATTTGACAGGAAAATAAGGCTAAAGGTAAGGCAGTAAATATTTACTAGTGCAATTGAATAACCATCCAGAAGACAGGAAACTTTACTGCAACTGATTGAAAAAGCAAAGCACACTTAGAAGTTATTGTAGAACAGCCTCCATTATGAGTTTCCCTGGGCTTCTTGTAGGTTGTAGAGCAGTCTCTCAGATTTGCCAGCTGGTGGGCATGCACTTGTGGTGCTGGTTACCCAGTAATGTCTCCTGCAACCTTGCACCTTTGGTATAAGGCAGAGAGTAGAGGGGGCAGAGAGACTGGCACGGGGACAGAGGATCTGAGGAAAGAGTCCCGTCATCTGTTCCAGTGCTACAGGTGCTGCAGCTGTCCTGTACTCATTTCACACAGCTAGCACTAGGAAATGGGCACACCTGGTAGTCCAGGAGTCACAGTTCAGGTGAGAAACTAGTAACAATAAATCAGGTTCTACTACAACAGAACCAGAAAGTATTGATAAAACCCCAGAGGCAGGAATAGGCATGACTTTGATCTTTTTCCCTTTGGGAAGCACAGTTTTAAAGAGATTGTTTATAGCACGGAGGAGTACTATTACTGGCTTTGAATACAGCATTGAAATAGTGCCTAATAAGCATGTGTAATAACTGCAGTGTACAGAGATCTAGAGCATCACTTTGCCATACAGAAGACTTGATAGGCAGCTCGAGTAGCTGCGATGTAGTTATTTTCAAAACCTGCACAGTGTAAAGGCTTCCTTCCCCTTTCTAGTAACCATATCTTGCAGACAATACGTGTTCCTTAGGGCAGAGCCGCAGATCTGGCAAGGCTGCACTGCTTCCAGGACTTATGTCACTATTACTACAAAAAACCATGATGAGCTGTCGGGTTTCAGCAGCTTGCATGGAGCTGTCCTGGACTATTTTGCTCTCTAGTGGGCAGTACAGGGAAAAAAATATGAAGGCACCAGATGATAGCTTCTCTATAGGGCCTAGAAGTTTTTGCCTTTATTTTAGTTTTATTTTTTTTCTAAATCATCCAAATTTTCAGGTGAAATATGACCTTACAGGAACTGCCAGTATCTTAGTGCCTAAAGTCACTTGGAACAAATCCTTTCTGAGTGAATTTAGAATTCACACAGGACAAGCCTGTGTTAGTACTGCCAGCTGACACAAGTAAAATGTGGGAATTTGCCTCGTCATTTAGGTAGCACGTGAAATAGCTAAAAACAGTGATTCTTGTACCTTGTTTACCACCATACCAACAGAGTTTCAACAAGTTCCAAATTAAAACTTCATAAGGAGGAGGTTTTTTTTTTCCTTCAATATATATTTTCTTCAAAATACAGGTGTATGCTTTTCATCAGGGAGGGGAGGAAAGAACAAGGCAAGGCAAAGGGAAGGCAAGGCAAAGGCGAGGCAAAGGCGAGGCAAGGCAAGGAAAAAAGGAAGGAAAGGGGAAGGGGAAGGATCTGAAAGCTGTTTGTGGTCAGAACTAGAACAGCATTTGAAGGACTGCAATATTTCTTCCTTATGCAATAAATAACTGCATATCTGTTTCAAGAAGGATGCACTGTATGGCTGATAGTGAGATGGGGAGTGCGCACATATTTTATCTTAGCATATGCCGTTGGCATTTTACAAAAATCCCTGGACAACATATAACATTCCTCTTAAAAATCCTCCTTCCCAACAGTCATTTAGCTAATATTGTACCTCTGAGCAAAGTTTCAGTAATTTGTGCTGAGATGTATTGAGAACTGTGAGGCAGCTTTTCAGGCTGGGGCACCACAGGTCTGGAGGCCTCAGAGAGTGAGATATGGCTGAGAGAAATGCTGGAAAAGGAGTGCAAGTGAAGGCTCTACAACTTCTTTATGCGAGGATTTCTTCTGCCTCTCCAATATTTTGGCAGATGATACACCTTGGGCAGCAACATCATCTTCTAAGCTGGGAGGATTTTCTTTTGCAACCAGTCTTTCCCCTTAGGTCTTGTTGTAGGTATTTTGTTTGATTAAGCACACGCCTAATGCACTTTCCAATTTTTGTTATTATGCATCCTTCTTGTTTTGGGAAAACAAAACACACAAGAGATCTAAGGCCAGGAAAAGGCACAGAAGCTAGTTGAACTCTACTTCTGCTGAATCCTAAGTCTACGGCGCAGAGTTGTTTCACAGTATAGGAACTTCTAGTTGATACATGGAAAACCACGGCTTGTGGAGAAGCAGGCACCTGTCTTCTCAATAACCTCAAAGAAGTCCCTGGAAGATGTATTTTTCCCATTGTGGAGAGGAAAATATCCTATATATTTCAGCCTCAGCTTTATATACTAACTTTACATAAAGTTAGTTATATATGCACTTTACGTAACTACCATCACATGTAAGACGTTGTCACAGTGCTTGTGAACCTGACATATTTCTCCTGTTTCTGATTCCACCACTGCTTTGTCTGGGAAAAGGCTGAACAGAGAGGATGGTGCCTCCAGTACTATTTGTGCCTGATGATTCTTTATCTGTTTCCTTTTCACAGATGACTTGCTTTTCCAAACACAGCACTAGAAAGCAAAAGCATAGGGCAGCTAGGTGATTTCATGAAAGTAAAAAACAGCTGAAGCAAAATCCACCCAAAGCTCTAGCTTTCTTCTTTCTACCAGTAAGAAAACGCAGCTGTCATGTCTTGAATGCTCAGTGGTTCTTTCCCTTTTGCACAAGGACTCCAGGAAGTAACCCACTAAAAATATGACCAGAATCCCCAGCCTGTGTGAAATCCTCATTCCATCCTCATACCTGTTTATTTGTCGATGAGTATCCGTTACTACTCAGCTAAGGGACTAATAAAAGCATGCCATCTTCTCCCCAGATATTTCCACACATTTTGCAATGAGAAACTCCACCAGCACCTTTACCTGCTCACATGAAACCACTGCTTTCAAGTCACACGGCTGTAAGTATATCCAACAGCCTTTCCCATTCCTGACCCTTCCTTTTGCACAGAAATCTATCACTGTGGAGATGTGCTTCCAGGAAACTCCTCCACAAGTGTTTTGTTCAAAAGAGATTTGCTCACCAAGGTACCTCTGAACAGCACAGCTCTGATGGACCCTCAAAGCTGTAGCCACTTGGTAAATTCACCCTACCTTGTCAGTCATCTTCATCAGAAGATGCTTCCAGAAGGAGAAGGTTGTCCTCAACTGAGTTCAAGCACAGCACAGATGATGAGGTTGCTGGAACTCGTATTGCTGGTTGAGTTTTGGCTGGTGTAGTGGAGTGCTGATTTGGTTTAGGAGAATCAGATCAGCTTTTGGCAACTTGTCAGCCTCTCTGGGAGAACACAAACATAAGGCTTCATAAATTAGATGTTGGCAGGATGCATCATCCAAGCTTTCTAAGGCACATGGAAGCCTGGATACAGTACTCCAGGTGAGGTCCTGACCAGGGCAGAGTAGAGGGGGAGGATCACCTCCCTTGACCTGCTGGCCACACTCCTTTTAATGCTACCCCACAATACCATTGGCCTTCTTGGCCACCAGGGCACACTGCTGGCTCATGGCCAACCTGTCGTCCAGCAAGACCACTAGATCCTTCTCCACAGAGCTCCACTCCAGCAGGTCATGTCCCAACTTGTACTGATAAATGCTGTTATTCCTTCCCACACGCAAGTCTCTACAATTGCTTTTGTTAAACCTCATCTGATTTCTTACTGCCCAGCTCTCCAGTCTGTACCAGGTCTTGCTTAATGGCAGCACAGCCCCCAAGCATGTCAGCCACTCCTCTCAGCTTTGTGTCTTCGGCGCACTTGCTAAGGTTGTACACTATCCCCTCATCAAGGTCACTGATGAAGATATTGAACAAGACCAGACCTAGCACTGACCCCTGGGGAACTCCACTAGTCACAGGTCTCCAATCAGACTCTGCACCACCGATCACCACCCTCTGAGCTCAGCCAGTCAGCCAGTTCCCAACCCACCTCACTCTCCACTCATTCATCCCACATTTTCTCAGCTTCGTTATCAGGATGTCGTGGGAGACAGTATCAAAAGCCTTGATGAAACCAAGGTACACGATATCCACTGCTCTCCCCCAGTCTACCCACCTGATGATGCCATCATAGAAGGCTACAAGGTTGGTTGAGCATGATTTTCCCTTGGTGAATTCATGCTGACTACTCCTGATAACCTTCATCTCTTCCAATTGCTTGGAGATAGCATCCAGAACAAGCTATTCCATCACCTTTCCAGGGACAGATATGAGGCCGACTGGCATGTAGTTTCCTGACTCCTCCTTCTTGCCCATTTGTTCTCACAGAGATTATTGAATAATAGCATAGAAATGTAGATAGTAAATAGCAGATTATCTGCATTAATTGTGCTAACAGTATTGAAATTAATTTGTTTTTATGGCTTGAGGCAAAGGAATATAACTCAAATGAATCTACTGAGCTCAGTGGGCTAGTTATATGCACATTTAATTTCCTATATTCAAAAAAGAAAATACATACAAGAAAGACATAGTCTACCTCAAGTACTAGAACACGTGTGTTAGGAGCTATAAAGATAAATAATACATGACTCTACCCTCTCCCAGAAAAGGACTGAAGAAAAAAAAAAGATTCCACTTCTAAAGTAATGGAACACTTAATAGCCAAGTAAATTTCCCTGTATAATTCCCATTCAGTGAGCTACTTCATCCTACATTCTACCCCAGTACCAATATAGTTCTCCAGGTAAAATTAATCAGAGAAAAGTTATTCAGTCACCCATGCCATGCTGTGGAAGGATATAAAATTCCTCTCTGATTCAAAACTTTCCACTTACATCCAAAAACATACAGAGTACTGTCACATTACAATCTACAGGCACTCACACACAGACAAATCTGTGATAATAGATAACAGAAAGCATCTCTTCCCCGTCCATTCCTGACTGTTCTCCTCTGCACCAGATTTCTTATCTCATCTGTCCCAGGCCCCACCTTGCAGTTCTCTCATCTTTTTCTCAGTTTTCTCAGCCAGGCTCAGCCTTATCTGGTCTCAAACTCCCACATAGCCGTTCCACATCAATGTACATTGCAGCTGCTTCTGGAGATTGAGCTTCTGCTAGTATAGCCAGGATAGCTTTATATTAATTAATACAGGTAGTGTTAAGAGTGAAACTAGGACTGAAAGCCTGCTAAGGCACTGGTAGACACTCTGTCGTTGCCTGAGCTGAACTCCATGTCACCCCAGCATTCAGTGTCAATGTGGCACTGGGACTGCCTTTTCCATTTGCTGATGCCAAACAATCTCAGACTCCTCCTCTTCAACTGTTCTCTCTTCCAAGGCCCACATCAATTTCAGTCTCTTCTGAATACAAATTATAGATTTCCTTTTCCACAGTGCTGCCTGGATGTCATCATGGGAAATACAGAGATATCCTTATCTAGACAGCAGCAGAAATGGCAGTAATACTGCTGTTCATTTCTGTGTCTCCTAAACAGTTCTGATTTCCCATTATGGCAGAGGTTTCCATTTTGTCCCAAGAGCAGAAACGTTGACCTGTTCAGTCCAGGTCATATTCACATGTGTAGTACTGCTGACATCAGCTGAAAACCAGAAACGAAGCTCTTATGAAGACCTTGCCTAGACATTCTGTGAGTAGCCAGAGCAGAAAGCAGATGCCCACAAGAGCCTGCCAGCAGAGAAGAGTCCCATCTCAAAGTGGTGCCAAGCCCCCAGCCATCTCTGAGCATTGCCCAGCTAGCTAACTGCAAAAATGAGACCTTCTGCAAAAATGCAGTGTAAATGGGAAACATCAGTGCAAATGAACACATGGTCATAGAATCATAGAATCACAGAATCACAGAATCACAGAATGGCTTGAGTTGGAAGGGACATCAAAAATTATCTAGTTCTAAATCCCTGCTTTGAGTAGGGTCACTGACCACTAAATCAGAGCACCAGATCAGGCTGCCCAGGATTCCATCCAACCTAGAACATCTCCAGGCATGGGGCATTCACAGCTTCTCTGGCAGCCTATGCCAGTGCCTCATCACCTTCTCATGATAATCAACATTGCTGCAGTAAATGCTTATATTCATGGTGACATAAGCTCATTTTAAGTTTGCTTACCCAGGATTTACTTTGTCTAAAATAGTATCAAAATACAAGATTTTCTTCAGCCTTTTCACAGAGTTACATTTCAATCTTCTGCTCTTATTACTTTGCACTCATTGCAATTAGTCAAGCGTATTGCTTTCATAGCAGCTATATCCAGGGAAAAAAACTCCCTAAATAATCTCTAATTTAGTCCCTCAAAAGGAATTTGGCAGTCATTTCACATGATTAAGCAGTGATTAAGTAGCTGCCTAAATTGAGAAGAAAGATGCTTCTCTAAGGCCTCCAAAGCTTTATCATAAAAAGCTGAGACTTGTGTTATCCCCACTACCCAGGGAGGAAGACAATCTGCCTGCATGGTATACAGTGGAAATAGGACTCCACACTTTCCTTATTTTCCTATCATCTTGCAAGTGTGGAACATGTCTGGCTCTATGTTTCCTTGTTTTCAGACTCACCCTGTAAAGCCCTCAGGCCACTTCTCTTCCCTGCCATGTGTTAGTGCACAGCCTGGGCTAACACATGAAAAACGCACTGCCCTGGTGGGTTGTCTGTGCCTATTCTCACCAGAAGTCTAATGTGAAGTTTCCATCAGTCTGTTTATCAGATTTTGGATTCAATTAGTGTTTGCATTTGAAGTATCTGCTTCAGTCACAACTGAGGGTTTTGTTCATATTTTTCTTGGCATTAGGAAGTTTTTGGCAGGTTTCAGCCAAACCTTGGGGGATTTTTTTTCAGAAGATTCTAGACTGATATACGTATATATGCCTAAACCTGCTTATAATTTTCTTCAGGAGGAAGCTGATAACAATTTTTGCATCCAGCAAGACACCGTGTGTGTTGAGGGCATGGGGTTTTCCCATTATTTTTTATTCTCAGATAATACATTTTTCTTCATCTTTAATTTGCAAGTTGATACGCTGATAGCTTTATCGAATATGATGTTGTTCACTTCAACTTGTGCTTGACCCAATGTACACAGCTGGACCTCCTGGTATCCCCCTGTCAGACCCAGCAGGACTCTGCCAGGGAGTGTTTGCATGGATTCCACTTCACTGATAACAAAGAAAAGCAACTCAAAGCAGCTGTGTGCATGGAATCATGATGTCCTGGGGAACCTGGAAGCTAGCTGCAAAGACTTTTTTATTTATGACTTATCAGCACTGATGTTTCATCAGCTCCATGATACGTGTCAGGAAGTTTCAACTTCTGAAATCATAACATTAAATGACTATATTTATTAGAGGTTATTTGTGATCTCAAATACGAGGTAATACAGACGGAACTGTATGGCTGTAAGAAAAAAAAAAAAAAAAAGAGGAATTCTTATAACAATTACATCATCGAATACTTGCTTATGATTTTCAAAATTCTGCCCATGTTCTGGCAGTTATCTTTTTAGGCAGCTGTTTTCACACTGTGAAACTCCTCTGCAGGGATATAAAGCATTCACTAAAAATATATGTACCTCAGTCTTAATTTCCTTAATTCTATGTGTAGGCTGTTACCTGTGCAGATTTGTCCTGACTTTGAGTGAGCAAAAAGAGTCAATAACATTTCAGTGGCCATAGTATATGGAAGATTTACATGCACTCTGTAATCAAACGTCAAGTACCTAAATACCATATAACCTTCCTAAACCCTGCACCCTTTTGGCTTTATGTTTTGGTTTTAATTCGAACAGATTTTATGAGGAAAATCCTTGTGGCCCTGCTGGGCCTAGGAACAAAGATGCTCTACTGTCATAAATGTGTTCTGCGGTTAACAAACCCACCAAGCCGCCAGATACAAGTCAGCAACACGACTAGATAATATTTAAGTGAGCATAACTGACAAGAAAACAATCTCTGACATATGTATGTTTCTCTCGGGAAATGTTAATCCCTTATTCTCACCTGGGATGAGAATTCCTGTGTGCTGGGCTGGGTGGCTGAGTGTGCAGAAGCATCCAGTGGCAGGAGAAGCAGGGAGTCTGTAAGGACAGCAGCAGGTGTTGGAGATGGAGGCACAGCCAAGGGCTTTGGCATCAGCAGTGGCTTCTACAAAGGTGGGCAAGAGGAATCACACAATATTTTTCTCAATTTACAAAAACTATATAGATTTCATAAGGATATCCAAAATATAAGTTGGCATCATGAAGGACCTTGAAATCAGCCTGCAGGGTGCTGAATGCAGGCATGGAACCTCGTTTTTTCTAAATACATTGAGTGCAAGGTCCTTGCCCTTCATAAGGTGTACATGCTTCACTGCCTCTGTAAGACACGTAGCTCTCAGTACTGTCTCTTTCTATCCAGAAAACACTTGGCTTTAGGATAAAGCAAGTAAGTGCCATTTGTCTCTGAAACAGTTTTCCATTCCTTGACAAACATGTAATGGTCCTTGGAATTAGTGCTAGGAAATTTGGGAGATGTGTGAAAAGGAGCAAAGAAAAACACTCGTCACTGCTGCAATCAGCCATGCCTCTTCCAAGCAGCTCAAGCCATCTGCACCTTCCATCCATTAACAGTATCTACCCAGATACCACTGTGCTCTTCTGCTGTTTGCTTTTCTTATCCCTCCACTCTCCCACTGTGACTGTCATCTGCTGCTACTTACCGGCAGTGCTGGTAAAAGCCCTGTGCTGAACAACTCCCTCTTGGCATGGGGGACCCTCAGCACAGTGTTCCACCTCCCTGCTGCTTTGAAATGGCAAAACATTGAAACTTGGATGAAGCACACACCAAGAATGCCAGCAGTATGGGGGTCATGAAGTAGAAGATGTTTTAGTAAGACTAGTGCTATGTCTTAGCACCAAGGCATATTAAACACAAATGGTGTTCCGTAACATACCAGCACTGATGGTCTTGCATGAGTTGGTTTTCTCTGCCTGAGAGACATCAGCATCGCTTAATATAAATGAGGAAGTTATATGACATTAAAAGCACAGCTTCCAAAGTCAGAATCTGCTCAGACTGAAGGCAGCATAAGTCTGAAGAAATTTCATTGCTATTATTACTTTAGGTTCAAGTCAGTGTAATCCCAGCAAGCTCTGCTAGCCCTTACCATAACAGCTCATTTTAATTCTACATAGAATTTTAACTAATGCAATCTGAAGAGGAAGATGGAAATAGAAAGTGGAGACAAGTCTCTTTCAAATGAATGCATATATAATGTGTCCCTGTGAAGCAGCTCCTCAGTCCAGAACAGGCTTTTTTTTTTTTTTTTTTAATTTATTTTTAATTGTAACTTAATTGTTAATTTAAATACCATTTTAGTAACTGTGAAAAAAAAATTCTACTTGATTAAATTTTATTGTGATTAATTTATTCCACGTATTTCTTAAGCTTGATGCGTTAGATTCTGATTTCGCTCACATGTTCTTTTCTACCTACTTTAATTTCATTAGCTCCAAAGAAATTACTCCAGATTTTTATAAAGAAAAGCTTGGAACAGAGATGGGCTCTGTATAAATTTAAATATCATTAAGTTGTGAATACAACTGTTTTTCACACCTCCTTCTATTTATTCTGCAACCAGGAAAAATATAGCAACTCCATTTAGCTGAACAGTATGCAGAGCATGACTACTAAAGTGTATGTCTAAATAGGTGACTTTAATGAGACTCATTTTCTCCTTTATTGTGTAAAATGTTGAACAGCCAGACCATGAAGAGCCTTCAGGACAAGTCACTTCAAAGGAGGCTTCTGGAGGATGAGGTTATGGCTATGGATCTCCTCTGTCTCTCTGCAAAGATGCTGAGCTGAGCCTCTAAAAGTGAGACTTGTATTCTCAGGAGTGAATCACTCCTTTGTCAGGCCTTAGACTCTCCAAGATGTCCAGAGGGCAACATTACTTAATATTTTAGAGTGATGTTAAATTTGTCTGAGGCCCACAGCAAGAGCTGTGTAGAGAGACACCTGAGTTTCAGTGATACTTCACCACTAGTTACAATTACCAGCAATAATGACACAGGAAAAATGATACTCTTTCATGGATATAGTGTACCACATCTCTCCCTGGAAACATACTGCCATTCAGTCTTCACTAAGTGAATATTCTAGAGGCATTCAGAGCATTGCTCCCACAAGTTATTGATGTCTTCTGTTACAGGCTTGGGAAGCGAGGCATGATTGGGCACAGGGCAAATGCAAAGAGCTCCAGTGACTGATTTCCAACCCATGAAACACAGCTGATAGACAGGAACACAGTGAGAAGGCTTGAACACAGGAGACTCTCAGGAGCCATTAATGTCCAGCTGTACTTGGACTTGGTTGGCAAAGCATGTAAGAGTTCCTGAACTCAAGATGTCTGTATTAGCAGTTTACAATTGTATGATTTTTCAGTGCATTGGTTAATAGCCGCATGACATTCTGGAAGATTTTGCTGCTATGTTATGTTTCATTACCTTTATACATCTATATATGTAAATACAAAGATATTTCTCTAACTCAGAACAAATGAATGTCCTCAAATTTGAATCACTTGAGTCTTCCAACAGTAGCTGATACAGAATGACTTCAGTGAAGAAGCTATTCTGTCATACTTCTCTGAAAGGCAGCTTCCCAAAGAACTGTACTCCTATCAGTACCTGAAGGTCAGTTCACTTTTGGATGCAACAATAAAATTTGTCCAGTGCATCACAATGCTTTTACTGCATAACACTATGGAAACACTTTACTATATGCACTTGAAAACATTTTAATGATTCTGAGATTCCAATTAGTTTATGAAATAATTAGCAACGTCCTCTTTTCTTTAGGTTTGTTTTCCAGTCTGTCTTCACAGAATCACAGAATTGTCGGGGTTGGAAGGGACTTCTGGAGATCATCTTGTCCAACTCCTCTTCCAGTTACTCAAATTCATTTCTGTTATTGGATTTCCTTAGCAATTCACTTTCCCATCAAATAGTGCTCTTACACACACCATGAACAACAGAGGGTTAGTTATGTTGTATGAGGAAAGAAGCGCATTTATTGAACTGTGAAACAAAAAGTATTTCATTTACCTCTTCAGTCATTTTAGCATCTGTCTTTACTGAAGTCCCATTAATTTTCAGCCTGTGATCCATTTATTTTTGCTACTCCTGCTGCTGCTTCTGAAGGGTTATAACATTCAGTGTTAATGTACCCATCTTTTTATGGATTTTAATCTACCTCTATGGTGGATGCTTCAGATGCTGCCAACAGATTCCATTAGTATTGATTATTTATCACACCAAATGCTTTATGTGCACTGTCAGGTCTAATAGGGTGGTTGCTAAAACAAAAATCCGTTACTATCTTTGTTGTACTGCGAAGAGCAAAATTAGCAAGGTTTCTCATCTCACAGATTATTGAATCTTTTAGATGAACTGTGCTGATTGCCGATGAACTGAGTTTCAAATTGTTAAGAAGCCCTGAGAAGTCTGAACAATACAAGATAAAGGGTTTTCCATCAGCACTTTGAATTCCAGCTGGCTCCGGTATCTCTCACTGTCCTGCAGAGCAAGTCTCAGTACACAGCGAATGGAAGCATGAACTACTCTCTTTGTAATACATATATACATACAGAGAGAGACCCCTGAAGCACTGGCTAAAACAGTTTTGGTTTAGGCAGACTACTATGACAAATTTAAACACGGATATGGCATAAACTATTTTCTTTAAGTTCTCTTTCTGGACAAATCCACCTCTCTTGAGCTCCACCATCAGTATGTTAAAGTGCTTGTTAAGATTGCATGTAGCCCTCTGGTGACAGCGTTGATGGATGATAGCTTTCTGCTGTGGGAAGAGATGGAGTGCCTAGGGCTGATTCTTTCACATGTGTTAGTGGGTTTTTTTTTGACCATGAGGTTTTGTTCGTATGTCAGTCTCCTAGCAACAGCAGGCAGCCTGATCCGTGAAGTTCACTGTTTCCTCTCTGGGAAATTAATACAATGGTGACATCTCAGTTTAATCCTCTATTTCACTGCATTTTGAGGCATGGATGATCAATTTATGAAGTGCTGCACATTAGAAAGCATCAGTTCCAGAGCAACCAGCCCACAAAGGGTTTGAGTAATGTTTCTCTAACAGGGAAAGCAATCATTTCACTAGAAATACACTGTGGGTAACAGGCAGTTCTTTAGCAAGCTGCTAAGACTGTAACCTAGAGGATTTAATGACATAAAACAATAGCAAGATAATCTGCAACTTGTTGCAATGCAGGCCAATAGTTTGAAACACGTCTACATAAATAAATAAATAAATAAATGAAATTGAAAGCTTGTGCAGTTCATCCTTACTCAGGCTACAGTACAATAGAAATAAGATGTATGGGAGGTTATATCTGTATAAGCAGTAGGACTGCAACCACATTAGGCACAGTACTACTTGTATTGTTTGGAAGATGATACTTGGGAGTATATTCATGTACTTTTTAGCTTAAAAAAGGCTAGAATCCTTGGTTTGGTTTCTGATAGAGCATAAGTCTCCATTTTCTGCTGACACTGATGGTGCTTCCATTTAAGGGTACCACTCAGTGCATAGGAAAGAACTGATGTACCACTAAATGGACGCAGAGCAAGACCTATTTTAACTCCTTTTTTTATAGACACTTGAAAAAAGAAAAAATAAGTTTGTTGAGTGCTACAGCTAGATAATCTTGTCTTTATGCTTCTGTTATAAGAGCAAGGTGTCTCCTTCTAGTTTCTTGTTCAAGCAACAATATGGTGTATAACATACATCTGACATCTGGCACTCCATCTCTATCTTCTGTTGTTCATATTTACCAGTTCCCCTAGAGTCCAGAGCCATTTATTTGGTTGCATTCACACAGCAACGTTTTTGTGCAAGTTTCAGCAACATTACACATTAGTGACATTAATGCAAGAACATCATGGGTTAGAGACTTGCAGAGTGAACTCTAACTGACTGAAACAGATGTAGGAGAACCTGATCTCTTCTTCTGAAACTACAGTACAGCTTTCACAGCTCCCTGTCTGTTCATTTCCTGCAGAACTCCATATTTGTACCCTGTGATTGAGCAGCAATAACAAGAGGCCTTCAGTAGTGTACAGTATTTGTAAACTAGCATGGAAACCTAAAGAATTAAATGTGCTCTTGGTGATCATAGAATCATAGAATCATAGAATCACCAAGGTTGGAAAGGACCCATAGGATCATCCAGTCCAACCATCTACCCATCATCAGTGGTTCACTCTAAACCATGTCCCTCAACACAATGTCCAAACATTCCTTGAACACCTCCAGGGCTGGTGACTCCACCACCTCCCTGGGCAGCCCATTCCAGCGCCTATGATGAGACCAGACACTGAAGAAAAGATTAGCATGAGATCAAAAGTTCTTTATTGAGGGTGATTGTGTGTTCAGAGAAGCAACATGTTCTACAGGAAGCGTTTACTTACAAGAAAAAAAAGGGAGATAAGAATGTGGGATTGGAGGGGAAATCCTTATTGAGTTGGATTCAGTATGCTTGAGGCCTTGGCTCTGTATGTGCCTTGGAAATATTTCAGTTTATTTCAGAGGAACACTATAATTGACAGGAAATTAATTAAATTTTGTTCGGGGAAGGTTGTTTCTTATAAGCAGAAGTTAAATTGAAATTTCAGAAAAATAACCAAGATAACAGCATTTCTTAATCTCAGTGGTATTTTTAAGGAAAAATAAAAAAGAATTAACTTTTATACATTAAAAAAATCATTCTTGTATTTTAGTACTTTTGAAGCTCTTTAAAGTCAAAAGGGATAATAATCAACAGTATTTGTTTTCCCTGATCAGAAATAATTGTTAAAGACATCTAAGTTTAGTTTATCAAGGAATGTTCTTACTCTTCTTGCTCATAGGAATATTTGTAATAAAACCCATATTCTTATTCTGGAATCATAGCCACACAGAGAGACAAAATGCCAGACTGCTATATTCAAACAATATTTAGTTGCTTCAGATCATTTTTTTCAAATGATGTCTAAAGCTACTTTATATCCTCAGACCATTTTTTCAAGACAAATCTTCATGGAGCAACATGTTGGCATACGAGAAGCATTAAAAGCAGAGAGCCCAAAGTTTGGCTCTTTTTGATGCAGAAGCATTTTTGAGACAAAAGACAGGCAAACATGAACCTCTTTGTTTACAGACATTTTGTTTACGTAAAGATACCACGTTAGTGCACGGTGTTCTTCTAGAAATGCAGAGCGAGGCACTGACTACATCAGTAAAGAACAAAAGGACATCACTCCTATCAGATGTCCACAATTAGCCGTGCGTAGCAATCACAGTGTTAGTACAAGCAAATGGATGGCTTTTTTAACAGAGCTGCTGTTACTTAGGAATGTTTCAGCAAAACATCTTTCAGAATTCCCAGTGATATCTACAGAGATATAAAGTTTCCCACAAATAGATACTTGAGAGCATGTGGTGCTATTTTACACCCTTCTGCTCCTTTCTTCCTACTGCTTCTTTTCATCTACGTTGTCTCAGAGCTAGAGAAGTATTAAAAGCACAAAGCAACAGTTATTCTTTCTATTATATTTTCCTGGGTAGCCTTAAACCCCACCTGTAATCTCCTCATTTTCCTAATTAAAGTCATAAAAATTTACAATTTAAAAAACGTGTTTTGAAAATTAAGTATTTTAATCAGAATTATGCTAGGATGATAATCAGGCATGAACATATGCTTTTCACATTGTCAGAACCAAAATTATCATTCTTAATATTATTAATAATAACAAGGTAAACCAGTGAGGACTTGATGAGGGATTTAAAAGATAAGAAACAGGATACAAGTATGGCTGATGGGTAATGCCGAAAGCAACTAATTACCATGGGTTTCAAGAAAGAGACTTAGAATGTGATTAAGCTGGTGATCATTTAATCTCACTTCTTCATTTGTAAACATAACCTTGTGTCTCCTTATAATGAGTATGAAAGCTGTCATGGAAGTTACAGAAGAACAAAGAGGAAATTTTAACTGGACCCTCTTCTTTAACCATTCATCGGTTCTCTGTCATGCTGATCATCTTCAAATCATACCAAAAACAACAGGCAAGTGAGAGAGCTCCAGAGACAAGGTACATAACAGGGCCTTGTGCAGGGAGCACTGACAAGTATTTCTGATATGGCACTACAGACAGAATCAAAAATATCCACAAGCTGCCAAGTAAAGTCCTCTGAGGCATCCACGAAGAGTGTGAAATCCAAACCCAGGTCCAGCTCTGAATATAGAGCTGCTGGACAGCTGGATCTACAGCAGCTCTTACAGTTCATAATTGCTCCAAGTCCTGGGGGTCATTTGCACTGGAAATCCTCATTCCTATAAAAGAAGATCTGGGGACCTTCCCAAATGGAGGAGTACTCCAAGCCAGACAGAACCAGAACCAGACCTTTCCTAGTGCAGGCAGAGATATTCCTATCAAGCTCTGTGTAATTCTTATAAAAGCTGTAGTTCATGTGTAACTAGGGATCAAGCAAGTGAAAACAGAGACTTCTCACATCCTTGAGGAAACTTTCATGATGAGCAAAGATTAGTCAGTAGGCATAAGACCCATTGCCCACAGCAAGTTAGAAATGAAATACAGGTATTTCACCTGTGATAACTATGGAGACCAAACAGTGGATATGAGCACAGTGAGGCAGTGGGTGGTGCATTTCAGCAGTGGTGACAGTGATAGCGGGTCACCTCCACTGGTGCAGAGTTCTACAAGCGCACCATGAAGGATCATGTTCATCACTGATGAAAGTGCATAGATAATGGTGGTGCCTACACTGAAAAATAGTATTTTGTATCTGAGAATTTGCTTTGTCAAATAGTGTTATTGTTCCTTTTGTATCTGTTGTAGTTTCTGTGGAAATAAATAAGAAGTATTACTTTCAGAATGACCTATGTACTATTATCCCTGTCTACAGTCTCATGCAACATCATTAGACTTTCTACCAGTGGAAACTCTGAAATGTAAAGTATTTAAGTAATTTTAAATTCAATTGATTTATACAGAATAGATACTTAACCCTAACTTTGAACTAAGAATGTGTATAAAAATTATCTTCTACCTGATACTTTTTTGCCTAATGCTGCTCTCTAATTTTCACAAATAGATCGTTGATATCATAGACTGGCTGATTAATGGTTATTGAGATCAGTGAAACCAAGTAATCACCAGTACATCTGGATTCCCAAAAACAACCTACTAAGGACTCTCATTTCAGTTGCCTCTAAATCTCAAAAACAGACTGTTGGCCATTTTTAGAGTATCAGTTATAAAAGTTTATAAGTATTAAATTGTATTAAGTATTAAAAGTTACAGGTTGAGAATAATCTTGAAACAACTGCCTGTAAATCATAAACTTTTAACACTGTTCTCCCCAATAGAAGATAAAGACAATCATTATATTTCAGCATTTATCATCCAAATAAAGCTATCACCTCAATACAGTTGAGTAAAGTTCCCTCAAGCAGGTGTTATTAGTCAAGTTTGAAAAAAAATGAGTAGAGGACCAATAGAATTGCTCATTGCCACAAACTGGAGAGCTGCTTTAGGGAATAACAGAGCTTATTCAAGCTCCTCAATGTTCAAAGCAGAATTTTTCCTAAATTCTGATCTACAACACATTCAGAAAAAGTTCCTAGGCAAAACGTGCTGAGAGACTTTGGGGCAGAATCCTGCCCTCTTCTATGCAGAGGAGTATCCACAGTGAGGAGGCACTCACCTCTAAGGTTTGTCTCATCAAGCATAAAACAGAGGTATTCCAAAGCTAGATGTTAATTTTGATGACTGAGGCCAAGGGTTATTAATTATTCCAGACCTCAAGACTGTCCTTTTCAAATAGATTAACAGTGGAAAGATCTAGATTTTATTCTCTATGGGGTAACCATCCTCAGGTGTTCAAAGACAAATATGGGGATTTTTATTAAGGGTATTAGAACTCTTTTTTGAAGCTGCAATAGGAAGCACAGGAGATAGTTTCGAAGTACAGGACTTTGGAGACTGTACTTAGGAGCCTCAAAATGTTGTTGACCTCACTCCAAGCCCATGACACGACATACAGATCCTCAGGGCACAACAAATCCATTTTACCATCCCAAAGAGCAGTGTAGCTCTCAACTTCCTTGCCACGCCACACGTTTCTTTTGCCAGGCTAGCTTGCAGATGGATGAGTTCCCTGGTACAGCTCCACATGCGACTTCACTTAGTGTGTTGGGAGCACACAGCTGGAGACAGCACAGTGCAGAGAGAGCAGGCAGTTTTGGACTTGCATCAGGTTGAAAAGCTCACATGGGTAGCACCACACAGGGTCATAGTACTGTTTTTAGCCTTGGGTCTCCTCACTGTCCTAGTTTGCATAGGAACTCCAAAGATAGCTGTGCTGATGTAACTGGGGGAAAGAGTTTGGGGTCACAAATGAGCAGTCATGGGCAGGAACTCAAAAGCAAAAACCACTTCAGCTGTGATTGTCCCTGAACTACTGAGAAATTGATAGCAGTCAGTATCATTTCTGAACGTGCAGCAGTGCTGTAAGTGGATTATGTGCATTCTTCTTTAGAGTACATAGGAAATCTGTGAATAAACTTCACAGCATTGAGATGTGCATCTGTACAGCAGCATGGTGTTAAGAGGAAGCTCTGCCTGCCTGAGGGGATTTTACCACCACAACCCATTCTGGAAGAGTCCGTTGGAATCCATGAGCAATCAAACCTCTCAGGTGATTCAGAAATATAATAGTTTTAAAGGAGTCTCTCCGTAAAGCTGTGAAATGTGGTATTTCTTTGCCTTGCACTTATACAGTCATCTTTTCCTTTGTAAATTGAATGAATATTTCACTTTAATGGATACATCCAATTCACATGTAAATGTTACTCTAATTTGATAGCATTTATACTCACTTCACAGACTTGAAGATTTTGCATTTCAGACTAGAAATGACTATCAGGTCACTTCATATCATCTCTTTATATTGGATCCCTAAATTTTACTCCACAGTATGCCAAGTAATTAAGTTGATCAAAGTACAGCTTGTGTTTGGCAGTTGCCACAAACTCCCTTAATATTCCTGCAGTTCAGTGTCTTCCCTGCTGTTTTATCATCGTCACAATGGTTTCCTGACTGTTACCAGAAGACTTCTCTGCATTTCCTGATTTTCATAATGCTTTCTCTCAGGCTGCTCTGCTTCAATGAACTTTGCTGGAGTGCTGAGCATCGAGCAGCAAAACCACATCTAACTCTCAAACCGTTCAGAATCCAAACAAAAGGATTTGTCTGTACAGCATCCAAAATTGGCAGTTAAAAGCGTTTAAGCTTTTTGCACCAAGATCAAATATAAAAAAATCTCCCTCTCCATATTTTCAGTGGTCACAGTTTTCCCCCTTCCCTGTATCTCCAGCTGTAACTACAGAGTCTCTTTTTATGTTACACATAATTTTTTTCAGATAAGCCCTTTCTTATAGTTCTCTAAAGTTTTCACATGAATTCAGGGTTTTCCCTTCTAAACTGCTTCATTTCTCAGTTATTCAGAAGATATCTCTGTAGTTAACTTTTTAAAGACTTTTTCATTTCCTTGGGCATATAATTTTTGCAGCCTAGCTGTTAAGCTTCATACCTCACTGGCCGATTAACTCAACAAGACAGCAAAATTCTACCCCTTTCCTTTACCCTAAACCAGGTTTGACTGTACCATAAAGACAGCATAAGGTCTTGCAGCAGCGCATTAAAACTTTTATAGTCAGATGAGGAAAACCACTGATCTGATTTATAAACACTGTGTCCATTAAACATTTTTCTGAGCATTTGGGCAAGGTGGCTTTAATTCAGATCAAGCAGGAATTTCCCAGACCACCCACAGGTCCTTGCAGAACCCTTATTCCCTTCCGCCTCGTTGGTCCTGGGGTCTCTCTTCCTGGAGCCTTACCACTGTCACCAGAGCATTGGATTTTGCATGCTGTTTTACATCTCTCTTTTGCATCAGAAATCCTCTCTTGGACTGGGATCTTCTGCTTTCCCTTAGGCCATACTGCATTTCATAATCTCTTGGTGGCATTGCCACCTTCTGTAAGCAGCATTCCCTGAATGCAGCTCAGAGACACTGAGATGCACACAGGGTAGAACAGTCTCCTGGCAATCAGACAGTGAGGAGCTTTGCTGCATCGTTGCTGGCTGAGCATCTCAGTACCAGCGCTAAGTGAACCTGGAGCAATGCAAGGAGTCAAACTCTGAGCAGTATACACCAGAGGACTATGAATGTTCATGACAGCTCCAATTCTGGTAGTGTGATCTGCTGCAAGTTCCAGGAGTTGGATCCTGTCCTGGTGAGGAACAGATGTAATTCCCACATGCAGCACTGGCTTTTTCTTCATGTGGATTTGGGTCCATTTAATCTCCACTCAGCTGAGAACTGGGCTATGGGAACCTAGGACTTTTCAGTTCCTCAAGCCAATTCCAAGATCAAGACCAGATAAGAAATTCACTCTGAGGGACTTTTCTTAATAAAGTCATCTCCTCTTCTTGTCTTCTGGGTAGGCAGCCATGCCTTGGCCATTTAACCGATGCAGCAACTAGTGTGCTTCACCCCCAGCACTGCCCAGCATTGTTGTCATCACTATGCTCTAAACTTCCTGCATTTAAAAATGGACCCATTTAACTTGCACCATAAACATTTTATTGCCAACTATGGAAAACTGAGTCCCTGTGCTCACAGAGATAAAGAAAGCTCATCTAACCCACAGACAAACATAATGGATAAAATTGAGCAAGACATCAAACAACCCATCCCTCTTAATGGACTACAATTGCACATTTGACCTCACCTAACATATTATGATCTATGAAACTGTACTGTAGCTTGGTTGATGTTATATTTCCTGATATAGTGGCCTTCCTTGCAGAGTGACTGCGGATAACTCCTTATGCCAAGGCAGTCACTCTACCTGTCCTGCTAAGCCACGAGCTGCAGCAACCAGAGAACACAGATACATTGTCCTGAGCTGACTGCAACACTAGTGCTATATCATGTAATATTGGACTTGTCTGCAAAGGGATGTTCTGTTTCCATTGCATTCTTCTCACCTACATATCCACCACATACAAGTTCCATCATAACACCAACAAGCAACATCCCCAGCTGTTGAACTGCACCTGACACCATTACATCCAGAGACTGCAGAGACTCAGCTGCAGCCTGCATTTCTCTGGGCGCCATTCCCTGATTCATGCAGCTTGAGAAGTAAACTGTAAAACCAAGAACAGGTAAAAACATACAAAAAGGATCTGTGTCATTAGCAAGGCTGTGGGTAGCAGTCCCTAAATAGCTCCAAGAATGCACATCACTTTAGATTGTGAATCCTTGACAGTTTGAGAGCAGGAACGAGACTGCAGTTGTGGCAATAGAAAAAGGATGAATGAATTTTCATGCTTTTAGAGCTGTGGATTGGACTGTTCCATGATGGCCATGGACAGTCACACGCCAAGTACAATATTTTTGTTTCTTTCAAACAGGCATAAAGTTGGTTTTGGAAGGTACAGCGATAACAAAAGTTGTCCAGTCAAGTCCCTACAACAGCCATGGAGTACTTCTGTACATCTATTATTACTTCACTGTTGGCTTCTACTCTATATGTACAGCTTCTATGGCTGGAGCTTTACATTTCTCTACCATGCAAACCTCAGAGCACTCTTCTCATGGTCTGCTTGAGCAGGAGTGGGTAGCAGAAAGCACGGCAGAAAGATTAGCTCATTTCTATTTGGGATACACTCTAAAACAGAGACATATGCCCCTACCCTTTGCCCTGTTTGTTCCACCTTCAAGCTTCAAACACCTTGCAGTGTTCTAGTTTTATTTTAAATGCTACTTTAAATAAACACCTTAAAAATAATAACAATAATAAAAAGCATCCTCAAGCTTAGTACATCCCTGCACAACGCTCCTGAGGCTCTCATCTCACTGACAACCAGGATATAAGGAAGACTAGAACTGGGGCTGCTACTGCAAACAAGATGGTGAGATGGTGTTACAACCAAAATTACCTGTCAAGAGCAGGAAATGTAAGAAGAAAAGAGATGGAAAGAAGGAAGAAATGACAATTACAGAAAGTCAGCAGTGACTAGTCAGAGTGCCCCATATAAACTGCACCTGGGTTATCTAGGTCCTGCCCTCACATGTGGCTGAGTCTTCTCCTAAGACTGCAGCCATCACAGTGCCCACATGAATGTAGGTACTTTCAGATTTACAGAAGGTTGTTATGGAGAAAAAGGATGCCAGCAAATTGCCTATTGGTTATGTGACTGCATTCAGCAACAGACATGGTGAATGCTGAAAGCCAGCAGTTAGTACATACAGTACCACTGAAATAAAGAGCACTCTGTGCACTGTTCACTTCACAGCTTACATTAGCATCAGTATTTGCAAGCTATATTTACCACAGCCATAGAAATCTTTGCAGAAAGTAATAACTCCCTTATTTTTCAGTGCCTCTGGAAGGTCTTTGCAAACTTCAGTGGCTTAAAAAGCTGAATATTTTACTGTCTTTCCATTAAATAAGAAACCAGCTCAGAAAGCCACAATTTCAAAATAAATAAATAAAAAATGCCAGGTTCTTTTCTCCTCCTGGGTTTCCTGCACCCGTAGCTTGAAATTCCAGTTCACTGAGCATATGAACCATTCCTGACAGCATCATAGGGCATAGCTGCCTTTTGCATTGGCCTGCATTTTTTAAAGGGGCACAAATTATAAGGGCTGCTCTGAAAGTAATGCGTTCTATTTTATTTTGTTGGCCAACAGTATCAGAGAGAGCTGAAGGCGGTATGGCAGAAGAAGTTGAACCTTCCCACCAATATTCTGTTACATTTTGTTGCCAATGACAGATGGCAGCAGAAGGACAGTCAGACAAAATGGCACCTGATGTGGAAGTGCATATGAAGCAAAGGTGTGACACTGAATTCTTTCACGCAGAAAAAACGTCACTTGTTGGCATTCATCAGTGCTTGCTGAACATTTATGGAAACCAACCAGTGGATGTGAGCACAATGAGACAGTGGGTGGTACATTTCAGCAGAGTTGATGGCAGGTTACATCCAAGTAACTGTACCAAACTGAGTATCGGCTTCAATGCATTGGAAACAATGGTGACAATGTTGGAATATCACAAAGTTTGCACCAGGTGGGTCCCGTGAGTGCTCACATAGGAACAGAAAGAACATCATATGTAAGTTTGTCAGGACTATTAAAAAAATACAAAGCTTAAGTGGACAGTTTCCTGGATTGTATCATCACTGGTGATGAGACACAATGTCATCACTACGAGCCTGAGTCTAAATGGCAGTCCATGGACCAGCAACATGTGAATTCCCCATCAAAGAGAAAGTTCAAGACACAGCCCTCAGCGGGTAGTGATGTGTGCTCTTTTGGGATAGAAAAGGGGTAATCTTTCTGGATTTCCTGGAACAAACCATCAATTCTGAAGCTACATTGCAACGCTAACTAAACTGATGGCTTAAACTTCCAGAGTCAGGCCAGAGAAGAAGACAGCTTTTCTCTTGTAACATAATAATGTCAGACCTCATACCAGCTTGAAGACGAAGGAACATATTGCCAATCTTGGCTGTGCTGTACTACCACATCCACTCAACAACCTGGATTCCATCTGTTCAGGTCGATGAAAGATGGACTGAGTTGACAACATTTTAACATTTAACATGATTTAGCAGAGGGTTGTTAGAGTAGTATGGTTAGGTTGCAGTTAGACTTGATGACCTTAAGGTCTTTTCCAACCTAAGCAATTCTATGATTCTACTATTTTCCTAGCAATGACACCATCACAACAGCTGTGATATAGTGGTCACCTCTGCTGGTGCAGATTTTTACGACTGTGGCCTGCAGGATCTTGTTCATTGCCAGTAAAAGTGCATAGTTAATGGTGGTGCCTATGTAGAAAAATAGCGTTATGTAGCTGAGAATCTGCTCTATCAAAATGTCATTGTGCTCTTTGTAACTGTTGTATTTTCCATGGAAATAGGAGGCATTACTTCTGAAGCAACCTATGTACACGCCCACCTGTGTTGGTCTCATGTTCAATGCATACACAAGTTTACTCTTCTCTAATACTCACTGTTGCTGTAGATATTGGCATTCAATATTCCTGTATGAAATGCTGAATCGTGAATTCAAAGAAGGACAAATGAACAGGACACCCTTTCAAGCTGTTCTGCTAGAGAACTAACTGCACAGGAAAAAAAAAAGTCTTAAAGGGAAAGGAAAATAGGAAAATGTGGACACTCCAGTTGTTGCCTAGTAGCCTAGAAAGTTAAATACCAGCATCGCTAAGAGTAAAATCTAGCTCTTTTGAACCCCATTTCAAATGCAATGCTCTTTCTTTGGTTTGCAGCCCCTGCACAGAGACACTTTAGATACGGTGCAACACATGGTATGCAACCATGTAATTGAAGGTACTGTTGAAATGGAAGAGTCAAGGAGGAGATGATACAGCACCTTGAATTTGCAAGGGTAATCTTACAGTGGGGTGAAGCTTTCAGACTGTTGATTCGGGTCAGACATTAGGAAATGTTTCTTCACAGAACAGGTGGTGAGGCAGTGGCACAGGCTGCCCAGAGGAGTGGTGGAGTCACCGCCCCTGGAGGTGCTCAAGAAACGTGTAGATGTGGCACTGAAGGACATGGTTACTGGGCGTGGTGGTGTTGGGCTGATGGCTGGACTGGACGAACTCTTTGGTCTTTCCCAACCAAGATGATTCTATGATTCCAAAAGTTTAACGCTTCAAAGAAACACAAGTCGGTATGAGCACACCTGCGCCACACATCCCACCCGTCCCTTCCCGACCCCCACATGCGAACCCACAGCAAAACCCCAGCTCCGGCCGGCCACCGGGACATGCTCAGTGCGCACGGCGGCGCCCCGCCTTCGCCTGACCCGGATACAGACGGGCTCCGCTCCGCCCCGGCCCGCTGGGAGCTGAAGCCGGCCGGCTCTGCCGTGGCGGAGCGAGCCGAGCCATGGGGTTGCAGTGAGTGCCCGGCACCGCCCCGCTGCGCCCGGCCATGGCGCCTATGGGGATCCGCCTCTCGCCGCTCGGCATGGCCGTGTTCTGCCTGCTGGGGCTGGGCGTCCTCTACCACCTCTACTCCGGCTTCCTGGCCGGCCGCTTCGCCTTCTTCATGCTGAGCGAGCCGGCGGCGGGCGGGCCCGAGGGACCCCGCGGTTCGGCGGCCTCCGTGGACCTGCGGGAGCTGCTGGCCGTGTCCGTGCTGGCGGCCGTGCGGGGCGGCAAGGAGGTGCGGCGGGTCCGCGAGGGCAACGTGCTCAACGAGAAGGCCAAGGGGAAGACGCGGGAGGGGGCCGAGGAGAAGCTGACGAGCGGCGACCTGCTGTCCAACCGCCGCATGTTCCACCTGCTGAGGGCCGCCTTCCCCACCGTGCAGGTAGGGGGGTGCTGGCTGCCGCCGCCGCTCGGGGAGCGACACGTGTCGCCGTCCGGCTGGGGATGGGGCGCGGGAAACGCGCCTTTTTCTTGGTGGCTTTTTTGGTGGTTGACTTCGTGGCGGTGCCGCTTCGTAGTGTGTGGGGAGAAGGGTTGGGAGGGTGAGGAGCGCGGTGCCGCCGTACATCCAAGCCCTTCTCTCTCCTGTGACTCCGTGAGCAGGCATTTAGTCAGCCTTCAGTGCCTGGTTAGGTTCCTTTGGGTGTGTGTCTCCTTAAAGTGCCGTACAGATCACGTTTACTGTGAAACCGTCAGATTGGTCGATTGTTGACGTGGAATTGATAAGTTCTTCGTCTTTCTCTACAAAAAGATTATGAAGGCTGTGCTCTGACGGTGACTGATTTTTGTGTCAGTGACAAGCTGCCTTAAGAAGCTCTGTGTTGAAGGAAAAGTGTTGTCCCAGACTGCTGCGGTGTGGTGGCTGCTTGAAGTCACACATTTTCCTCCCTCTGTAGGAGGAGGGACTGCATTTGTGTAGGTATAAGGGCTCTCTGTGTTAACGGAAGGCTGGGGAGTTGCTTTGGGCTTAGAGCTTGGTGCGGTGCCTGCTCTGCGTGTGGCTGCCTGTGTGAGCCCCTCCCAGGTGACGGTCTGACATGGGTCTTTTCTCCTTGAAGGAGATAGTGAACTTTTCGTGCTTAAAAAGACAGTGTTTCTCTGTGTTTTCCAAGTAGACAGCATTTTCTGCTAGTCTTCAAAAACAGATGGCACTCCCTAAAGCACAGATATGTTCACAAACACTGACATCAGTCACGTGTGTATACCTCACAGAACCAGGTAAAATTGAGGTGTATGACCATATCTCCTCCCCAATTCTCTGCTCCATTACATTGAATGAGCTTGAGAGTTCAGGAGGATGAGGAAGAGTGAGTTTGACAAATCCTCCAGCTGATTTACTGTTACTAACTCAGCCAAGTCATCTCTGGGATATTTGAAGTGCATGACCTGAAAAATAACACCTTCTCCCATTAGGTATGTAAGAAATATCTACCAAACTGTATATGCTGGTAAGATGTGCTGTCTCAGGCTGTAGCATGTTGAAGTGGTGAGGCTCTGGCACAGAGAGGTACATTGTGGATGCCCCATCCCTGAAGGTGTACAAGGCCATTTTGGATGGGGCTGTGGGCAACCTGATCTGGTGCCTGATTTAGTGGTTGGCAACCCTGCCCACAGCAGGAGGATTGGAACTGAATAATCTTTGAGGTCCCTTCCAACTCAAGCCGTTCTGTGATAAGTATTTGTCCAAACCAAAATAATAATTAAGAAAACTTTTTTTACTACATGCATGTTACAGTACAGAATTCTCAGGTGTGAAGACAAGATCATCTTCATCAGTAATTCTGTTATGCACCTCTCATGTACTCTGTTTAAAATTCCTGTTGTTTACAGAGCAGACCTGTAATTTGTGTTGATAACGATGTGAGGGTTACGTGGGATTTTCTGAGGCATCTTTCATGTGAAGCAATAAAGCTGCAGCCTTATCTCCAAGTACAGATGGACTCTCTGGCATAAAGGACGTTGCTCAAGTCAAATAGAAACCCTTCTCTGTTTTTGCTTGAGAGGACAGTGGTAACAAAAGAACTGTCACACAGAAACTGTAAGAATTCAACACATTTTGTGAGTAAAGCAAAATACTGATTTACTTGCATCATGGAAGCCCTGAGCTTAACGGGTGTCTTGACGTTAAGCTGATGACAAATCATGGCTTTCCAGTGTTTAAATAGAACTATGGGGAGAAGTCCTTTGGCTGAAATAAACTGAAGTCAGTGAGCAGTCATGAATGTCCTGTGTCGTGCTGCTCAGCAGAGCACAAAATGTGCAGTCTGTCTGAAGTAGAACTTCTCCTAAGGCTTGGTTGTTAAGAGAATATAGGAAGAGCTGAACTTTCATGTGTGGAAGCTGAAATAAATCTGGGGGGATTCTTACAATTCATTCAGTTGTGATTTATAAAGAAAATAAATCAAAATTTGAAGTGAAGAGAGGGAAAGATTGATGAAAAAGATGAAGAAAATGTTTTTCAAGTAAAGTTCTCTTCATTTACAGAGAAACTCCATTGCTTACATTGCCTGTTCTGTTTGATACAAATAGATGTACTTTCATCAGTTTATGTGAAGAACCTGTTGCAACACGGTTAAATGAGACAGAAGATCAGCAGATCAAGTCAGTTTAATGACTGCATAGGAAATGGAACAGTACTGAGTGTTGCTGTCATACCCCTCAGAAACAGGCACGGGGAGGTGGCAAGTCCTTTCTAACTCAGGTATTACCCGGGGTTGTCTCAGCGCAGTCATGTTCATGCACATTTGCATCTGCTATGAAGCTTGTGTGTGCAGGTGACTTCTAAATGCATTTCATGGCCAAATATGCACAATGGTTTCTCTTGGTAAAGTCTTCAACTGCAGTCTCAGGCTTGAGATTTACCCTTAACAGTGTTGTCATCTTCTATGTGCTTGTCATGCTAGGAAGTACTCAGGGGTCTGATCCAGCTAAAATGATCTCTTCTTTCTCTGCTTCTTTCTACTTTATGTATTTACCTTTTCTGGGTTACTTCACTTCACTGTTTGGTTTTTTTGTTTGTTTGTTTGTTTTTATTGTTGTTGGTTGTTTCTCCATGCAGCTCCATTTACTCCTTGACCAGCATTTGTAAAATGAGGACTGGGATTGAAGTTGAGTGAAGGCTTTAAGGTGATGCTCAAGCCAGCCCTGATACAGGGTGGAGAGAGTGGAGTGGAATACCTATGACTCCAAATCCAGTTGGAAACTGGCTATGCTCTGACTAGAAGAGCTGCTCTCTTTGAAGAGAGGACTTGTTCAGGACTTTCAGTAGCATTACCTGCTATAAGAGCTTCTCTGAGCACCATGTATCAGGGTTTCCCATTTTGACAGGGCTGCCTATGTGGAGGTTGGTGTTGGGAGCTTGATATCTGAATGCATGCAAGGTAAAAAGTGCAAAATAAGTAACAATTTAAGAATACTCTGCTTTGCATTGTGGCCCTACTGACAGCCTGTGTCAGCACATCTGAGGGAACAGGGTACTTGCATGAAGGGATGGGAATGATTTACTAGGGAGGTGCTCCTTAAATGTGAGCTTTGGCCAAAGTCCTGTCCTCACAGTGAAAAAGCCAGTTTTAAAGTGGCACACAGTTCTGCTTTTTTGCTTCTGCACTATGCTACATGAATTTCATAAGATGCAGATTTCAGTCTTGCTGACTCAAACGGGCTCTCTCACTTCTAGGGCAGTTTGTGCTTATTTTTGACCGGTACTTTGATATTTTTGCTCTATAGTTGTGCCAGCTGTGTGTCTTGTTTTCTGGTATGAATATTGAGCAAAGAAATACCCTTATTTTCTTCTTGGTTTATTGTGACTATGATGGAAATCAAGTCTTATCTTCCCAGCCTTTCCCTTCAAGCATCCTTTCATTAGTCTTGGCACTGCCCTGAACCTGATGGTTCTTCTATCTATTTAGAACAGAGTAGAATCATGGAATCCTTAGAGCTGGAAGGGGCTCTTAAAAGTCATTTAGTCCAACTCCCCTGCAGTGAACAGGGACATGCATAGTTAGATCAGGGTGCCCAGAGCCTGGTCCAGCCTAGCCTTGAATGTCTCCAGGGATGGGGCATCAGCCACCTCTCTGGGCAACCTGTTCCAGTGCCTCACCGCCCTCACTGTAAAATAAATAAATAAATAATTCTTATACCTAATGTAAATCTCCCCTCTTTAAGCTTGAAGCCATTTCCCCTTGTTCTGTCACCACAGACCCTGCTAAAGAGTCTGTCCTTTTCTTTCCAGTAGTTCCCCTTTAGGTACTGAAAGGCCGCAATCATGAGCCTTCTCTTTTCCAGGCTGAACAGCCCCAGCTCTTCCCAGTTAGAACAGATAAGAACCTCGTTTCAAGTTTGTGCATGGTAATGCTGGAATCAGGCATCAATGTTTGAGAATAGGAATTTAATAACGTGTCAGTTTTACTTTTAATGAGCTATTTCTATACATTAAGTACTTTTTTTTTTTAAGTTGAATGTCTCTAAGCACTCCTTTTTTTTCCAACAACCTGAAATACCTTCTACATTTAAACCTACTGTTTGTGGATTTCTGACCTCAGTATCAACAGTCTTACAAAACTGGAATCTCACCTAAGATGACAAGCTCTGCATCTGATACCAATTCAGTGGGGTAAGATAGGTGTGCCAAAGAACTAGATCTTCAGAACGAAATGATACTTGTATTTCAGAAGGGTTTCAGTGTTCTCCAGTATAAACACAATAATTTGTTTCTTCGTGTTGGAAGAAAGGCATTCTTAGTTCTCAGGGCTTTAAGAAAGTTGACATTCTTTTGACCATCACGATTGTAGTGATTACAAGCATATTTGTAAGTAAAGAGAGAAGCATGAATGTTAATCTGTATTCTTATCAGTAGGTGTTGGCTGAGCACACACTTTTTAATACGGGTTTTACCTGGTGCTCATTGACTCTTGCTGACTCTGTACCTAAAATGAAATTAAACCCCTGACTTTATGGTACCAGGCTCCGTGATCATATCTTTGCAGGTATAATTACCAGTAGCAGTGTGCGTGCAGCAGGGCTATCTGGTCTATCAGCTGAGCACCTGGAGCTCTGTGCTGGTGCAGTGCCTCATAGACCACAGAGCTTCTTGGAGCTGCTGTGTACGTGCACTTCTCTGCTCCTGCATGGCTGGGGTCTTAGGTTGACAAGTTGTGCTGCGCCGCTTACAGCAAGCCAGTCGTTCCTTTCTTTCCATTGAACTTCTGTCTGTGCAGAACTGTGAATGTGAATTTTGCAATTTATTGAAACAATTTGTGAACTAATGAGAGAGTGGCTTTATTACTTTTATTGTTCTTAGGTTTTAGTTGTTTCAGCAGGGGTGTGACTTCTGTGATCCACTCAATTTCCTCTGTTGTATTTCTGTTGTTTTTACCATCTTCTATTCATCGTAAGTCAGGAGAGGCAGATTTGTTATCTGATATGTGTTTACCACATGTGAAGACCTGTTAGCTGCTTAATGACCAAAGCCATGTAACGAGTTTTCATAAGCATTAACTGTGCTTTATGAGACTTAGGCAACTCCATATTCTTTGTGTGCTCTGTCATCTTATTCTTGTCATTAAAATTAATGAAGATGTAGTTGATGGTAGAGGGAGCTCCAGAGCTTCTGCCTGTCTGGATTTAGCTTCTTTAAAAACTCCTGCCTCCTATATCCGTGTTGTGACATTATTGTATCTTGTCTTACTTTCAAATGAGTTGTTTAATATATATTTATATACATTGCACAGTGGTATATTATTATTAAAATGTATACTTCATTAACAAAAACAATTTTTAATAAGAAATATAGTTGGAGGACCATTTCATTCAACAAAGTCCTTTCTTTCCTTTTGTAACAAAGTGTACCCCACTTAAACTCAAGTGGACCCTTTCTGAAGGGCATGGTGAAGCCTGCCTGTGAAAGCTAGTTTTCCCTTCTAGTATATTATGGTAAATTAAAGGAGGGAAGACACCCTTTCAAAAGGAAGCAACCAGATTTTTAAAACCTCAGTGTAAGTAAAAGTGGATTTCTTGATGATGCTAGCAAGGCTTGTCTTCTAATAGTTTAAAGCCTGAAGACACCTTAACTTGTGATGTAACAAACCTAGCTGAAAGCTTGTTAGCTGTCTGGTGAGGCGAACAAGGCAGTAGTATTTTGATTTCTAGTTTTTTCTCTCTTTCCAGTGTCAAGTGGCAGAAGCTTTCAGAGAGCAGCTTTCACTTGTAGTGGAAATTGCTGCCTGTCACCCTCAAGGTCTAAAGCTGGAAGGGAGGGATCAGGGTGGCCATTGCTGCGGAACTGAGTCCTGGTTGAGTGTGGTTACTGCCTTCTACAGCAGACTCTGAAGGCCATTTCTTAACCAATACAATTAGACAGGTACTTTCCTCTGTTGCTGCAGATAAAGTGCTTTGACTGCTGTTTGTTCACCTGGAGGTTGTTCTTTTATGCTTCCACAGAAGGCATATTTGTCCACCATGACTTGTTGAGTGGATTTCTACTGTGAGGGGGTTTTGGCACTGTGATCTCTTCACACAGTTTGCACGTATACAGACACCCCAAGAAAATGGGGCAGCTTTCCCATCTGATACATTTGAGGGGAAAGTCAGCAACTGAGCAAACAAAGGTAAAGCAGCCTGACCTCCAGTGTGTGTATGTTCCTCCCTGGAGCAGGGTGGTGGTGGTGGTGGTGGGAGGTGTGTGGCTGAGCAAAGGCAGCTTTGGTAAATGGAATGAGCTCAAAGGCTGCTGAGGGAATCTTTCTCCTCTGAATGCTGACCTCTCTGAAGCCTAACCAAGTAACTGATCATTTGAAACACTTGAATACAAATGACAAAGTTGAGTTTGAATCTTAGGTGTGTATAATGCAAGTGCTGCATAATGGCTGATGAGTTGACTGTGTCTGTTAAGCAGAGTTAATACCCTAAGAAAATAGAAAAGCGAAGTCAGAAAGCTGTCAGTGTTTTGCTAATGTTCCTGTGTGCTGCTTCATCTGGATCTTTAGGCGTTTTGGTTCATGTTCCTGTTTGAACTGGAGTTACCCATTCAGCTAATCTCTCTGTTCTTGAACTGTTGTACCTGGAATACCCTTGTATTCATATTCTGACCTGTGAATTTACATTTTGTTGTTATCTGAACTGTCCTGTTTATGTCAAGTAGTTTTTTGTTTTTTTTTTTTTAAATAATACAGGTGGGATAGTAATAGTTTTCTATTCTAATAAAAAAGCATCAAGATTTGGATCTGAGAGCACTTAATTACCAGATGGGGATAAACACGTATGTAAGATGGATTGCTATTTTAATCTGACTCTTATGAGTAGGCAACAGCAAGTGTACAAACTTGCAGCTTTATAGTTAGGTACATTAACACAACAGTTTGAGAGTATCTTGCTGGAACAAGCTTTGGCTAAAACATTTAGCATTGTGGTTGTTAATCTACCATAGCTGAAGACTTGGCAGGTGAGTCAACTGAATATCCATATCACTTCAGAAAAGGTTGAAATTTAAGGTCACAGCCTTTGGAGGCATCCAGCAAATGGGAATGGCATGTAGGAGCTCAGTATCAAGCAGTAAAGTATGCCATCACATTAACACAAAGGCATGTTTTCCTGGTATATGCTCTTGTATTTAAAGTAAAAGAAGAAAAGTTCCCAGTACTAAGGATTGGTGATCCCTCTGTAAGGCAACATTATTATACAAAAACTATAATACGGTTTCCTAACAATAAATAAATTTAGTATATGCAGCTGGTGGCATGGCTGTGAGTTCCTGCTTGGCCTATGACTTGTATTCAGCCAAGGATGCAGAGCAAATGGTAATACTGGTGGAAGAATAAGTGACTCAGATGACTTTCTTTCAGGTGGCTGGCAGAGGAGAAGACCGGCACATTGAACTAACATGATGGTGTCTATATGACCACAGCACTGCTGTCTTTTTTCCACTTTTTTTTCTGTCAGATTAGTTATGACTGTTGCGAGAGACTGCTCACTAGCAGTATAAATGCTACAACATCATGGGCGTGGTTACACAATTTTTGAAGTAGTAGGTGTATCTCTGAAAACAGTACCTTTTAGATACTTCCAGAGAATCACAGAATGGCTGAGGCTGGAAGGGACCTCGGGGTCCTCCTGGCTCAAGCCCTGCTCAAGTAAGGACACCCAGAGTAGGGTGCCAGGCCCGTGGCCAGGTGGCTTCTGAGTATCACCAAGAAGGAGATTCCTCAGCCTCTGGGCAAAATCTCCATGCGTCTCAGGGAAAGAAAGATGTGAGTCATGAGGTTCACAGTGTCACATCCTCAGCACTGTCAGCCACTTGTGGATATGGGATTTGGCATTGGAGGTGTCTTTAATTCCAGAGATGCAAAGCAGTACTTCAAATCAGCTGTGCTAGCATTTTAATTCCAGAACGTAGCCTTTGAAACCAGAAATCTCAGCAGCAAGTACTATACAAATCTCTTATTTTACTGTAATGTAATAACAAGTGTAACAAGAGATTTCTTTCCTTTTTATAGGATGGATTCCAACTCTTGTAACTTTTTTGGAAGCAGCCTTTGTTCTGCATTCTATTGAGGAAATGTATTTTGTTGGCTATTTTTTTTTTTTCTTTTCTTTTTAAAATGTGATTTCTTACAGAGGTGTATGATACGCTATAGCAGAACTTGAACTGCCCGGAGGTTGTGTTGAGCCTGCCAAGTCTGTGGAACTACATGTTTTGACTCTGCAGAACTGTTCCCCCCAGGGAAAACACAATCATCAGGTTGATCGTACAATGACAGATGTTTAATTTGTAAATGTCACGGCAACTCCAAGGGTTCTGCTTGGCATGTAGTGCTTCAAATACTGGTTTTACATGAGAAGACAGCTATGACGTGTGGCTGGAGATGTTGCAGTTCTGCTTGCTTCTTTATTTTTCAGTCCTCTTGAACAAGATGGCCCTTAACCCTTTGCTAATAATCTGTTACAGCTGAGGTGTGTGATGTCTTTTCTTGTTATGCAAATTCAGTGAAAATCCTACTGATACAAAGTCTGTTACATTCAAACACAGAATTATGGAATAATTTGAGTTGGAAGGGTCTTTTAAAGGTTACCTAGTCCAAATCTCATACAGTGACAGGGACACTACAGCTACATCAGGTTGCTCAGAGCCCCATTCAGCCTGACCTAATCTGATCACTTCTTTATTTTCATTATTTTTCAGTGTCACCTATCTGTGACATCTATAATAAGAAGTTTGTTTTTGTTAAAGGGTATTCATCTGCTCTAGCAATTAGATATCTGGATCCAAGCTAATGTGGTTGTGGATTCCTGTAGTCAATAAGGTGAAATAGGTGGCTGTAGGTGGTAGACACTTTGCATCCCATGTCTGCTTGGCATTTTGATGTGGCTGGACATCAGAGCTAATAAATACAAAATCACTTTAGAATTGCATTAGATTTAGCTTGCCTTTAAACTAGCATTTCTAATATTCTGGAATGTCTTAAAAGTCCAAGTTGAGTACACTTCAGGCATTTAAAAAACACATCTGAGCAACAACAGTCATTGTTCTACTGAATAATTAGTGGACTGATGCATTTCTGAAGGCTTCTTATAGGCTAAAGCATGAAAAGCACAGTGACAGTGCCTTCCTTTTTACTGTCAGTAGAAAGAACAAAGAAGTACCAGTCTCCTGATGTAACTGAGGTGCTAAAAGGAAATGAGTTGAATTTATCTGAATTCTTTTTGGCACTACCTTTGTTCAGTTATCTTACAGCTCTCCTGTAAACCATGCATGAAATTGTAGCAAGCCAGTGTGTGTGGACTGAGGCAGGTTGACCTGTATAACCCTGCACAAAGAACTGTGGGGACATACATTTTATAGTATTAAGATATCATTATGTACAGTATTCTGTGTCAAATGAATCTGTTGTTATTCAAAACTACCTTACTACTTTAGCTGAAGTGACATCGTACTGGGTTTTGCAGAATGTTCATCCCTTTAGCAGAATGGGGTCGTGTGTTGCACCAATGTACTGAGCTCTGTTCTCCATTCTCAAATGGGCTGTCTCCACTGTCAGTGTGGACTGTGGGCCAAGTGGGTTGACAACAGCCCTACAGAGAAAAACCTGTGGTTGTTGATGGATAAAAAGCTTGATGTGAGCCAGCAGTGTGAGCTTGCAGCCTGGAAAGCCAACTGTACCCTGATCTGCATCAAAAAAGGGGTGGCCAACAGGGCGAGGGAGGGGATTGTCCCCCTCTAGTTTGCCCTTCTGAGTTGCCATCTAGAGTATTGATTGCATCCAGGCCTGAGGCCCCCAGCACAAGAAAGACATGGATCTGTTGGAACAGGTCCAGAGGAGGGCTACAAAGATGATCAGAGGGCTGGAGTACCTCTCCTATGAAAACAGGCTGAGGGAGGTGGGCCCGTTTCGCTCAGAAAAGAGAAAGCTCTGGGGAGACTTCATTGTAGCCTTCCAGTATTTGAAGGGAGCTTATGAACAGGAGGGAATTTGACTGTTTAGACTGGCAGATAGTGATAGAACAAGAGGGAACAGCTTTAAGTTAAAAGGGGAGATTTAGGCTAGACATTAGCAAGAAATTTTTAAGGAGTGGTGAGGCACTGGATCAGAAGAGTTGTGGGTGCCCTGTCCCTGGAAACGTTTGGGATTTGGTTGGATGGGGCTCTGGGCAGCTTGATCTAGTGAAAGATACCACTGCCAATGAGGGATTTAATTCTGTGATTCTATGTAATACTCTGTGTTCAATAATAAAATTCAGTAGGCTAGACAACAAGTGACAAGAAGGTTAAATATTATTAACTGCTGTTTATAAATGTTATTTCTGGGTTATCTTAGGTTCTTGGCCTAACCTACCATAAAGACAGATGAGGAATGTTACTAACTTGTTTATAAAATAAAATACATCTGACAGCTGTGTAAAGGTTGCATCCAGTTGAGCTGCTTGTATTGCTAGTCATGATTCAATTCCTGAAGCAGGAATATGACCTAGGATTCTTAATCCCATGTGACATACTGCAGTCTGCAAAGTACTTATTGATAAGAATTGTGCACTTGAATCTTTGTTTACTGATCAGTGTAAGTACAGTATTAGATCTCTACTGTAGCTGTATGCCGTACAAGTATCCAGAACTGGATATTCTGCTTGTACTCTTTGAAACAGCTGCATTTAAATTCTGATTAAAGGATACAATTCTTACAATGGAAACACTCAATAGGAAGAGTTGAAATCAGAATTATGGCGTCCAACTGGTGTGGCTCACGACAAAACTGTGAGTTGTGATTTTTTTTTTCATTACTTGTTACATGGTGTTAGCAACTTGCCAGTTGCTGAAAAATGGCCTGTTTGTGCTGTTGTAGTTGGAGGTGAAGGGGGAAACAGGTGCATTCAAGATTTTCGTTTTCCAGTACCACAGTTGCTGCATCTGGTAAGTTAATGCACCTGCTTTTGTTTTCTTGTCATAGATAAACTCTGAGGAACGTGTTGATGCAGCTGATCAGGAGACAGTCTCTTGGGATCGCAGTATTCCTGAAGACATAAAAGAAAAAATACAGCCTAAAGAGGTTCCAGCAGAAAGTGTTACTGTCTGGATTGATCCATTAGATGCTACACAAGAGTACACAGGTATGTAATTCTGATGTGTCTTTTTTTTTTACTAGAGATAAAATAAAAAGTATTTAAAGTAGCACCTCTTGTTAAAGTGTGCTGTATCAAAGCTAATGTGTTACAACTGAACAAATTTTATAGTGAAATCTCTATAGCTGTCAGACCACAGCATTTACTTTTATGGGTACCAACTCTGAAATAACTTAAGAATTCCTTGCAACAAAGTAATTGCTAAAATAGATGGTAACTGTCACTTACAAATTCTGCTGGTATTGCATGTCTTGATTTCAGTTATTACTGTGATAACAATAAACTTAGATTTTTTTGTTCCTTTCTGTAAAGGGAAGAATAAATTAATATGTTTAACTTGATTAAAAAGACTTTTTGTTTCTGACTTTTAAAAAGGATATGTAATTCAGTCTCTCTTTTTCATATGTTTTAAGATGTCACATAAGCAGCTTAAGGCAATACAACTGAAATTGTAGCTGAATATTGATACAATCACTCATCAGGTGAATGTTCTTCAGTGTTTGAATGTTTCAGCTTTGAAACAATAGAATATAGTGAATGGGGCATAGAAGGGAGAATTTAGGAGTACAGATTCTATGAAGATGCATACTACGTTGGATAATTATTAGCAGTCACTCTGGCATGAGTAAAAGGTACATCTACTGAAGAAGAAAAATTTCTGGGAAGCTGGCAAGTCTGTAAAATCTTCTGATATCTGCAAAGTTATTTGAAGATGCAACAAAGTTATGTAATTGTACCAGTTAGAAAGTAGGCTAGTCTTCAAAGAGCGATGTTTATATCATGTCAGGTCTGCTTTTTTTCTGAGTTCTGAACGTTTGTCCGTGAACTTTCTTCCTTTCATTTTGCCCGCAGAGGATCTTCGGCAGTATGTCACAACAATGGTTTGTGTGGCTGTAAATGGGAAACCGGTAATAGGAGTGATACATAAGCCATTCTCAGAATATACAGGTATCTTTATCCCTTCGTATATTTCTGATCTCTTCAGTCATAGTGTTAACTAAAATTTGATGTCTGAGAGAAAATCTCGGGATATAAATGAGGAAAATAGTACTTGGGTGCAAAAGAACAGTGCTGCAGACTTTGGATCTGGAGCTGTCAGTGTGCTGTGAGACTCCAGAGGAAAATGCTGTCTGTATTTAAAAATGATGCATTTAAAACAAAACAAAACAAAAAACTAATGGAAAATATATTCAACAATTAAGATTTCTTCAATAGGAGTGCTTGTAGCAAACCAAAGAAAATGAAGCCTATATATGTGCTGACTGGTCTTATATGTCCTAATAGTCTTCAACAGAACAGCAACAGAACTTGAGTCTGTGAAATTACATCATGGAGCTGGTGTATATTCAGTGTAGGCAACAGAGATAAATGGAAGATCTTAATGGCAACTGTTCCTATGTACCATGCAAGACTGTCTAAGGTAGCCTTATTGAGTATCTGATGTGCTTTACTAAGGCATACTCCTGGCCTAATTAAGTCATTAGTACTAATGATGTATCAGTAAAGATAACTTCACATTTGGCTCTCTGAGCATGTGTTCTTCTGAATGCTTCAAAGTAGTTTTAGTTTTCACACCTCATATATTATACACTTGAAACCAGAATTTCTCTTCTTGTTTTTTCCTTAGGCAATACTGACCTCTAGAGTTGTGAAGTTATGCAGTACTTCTTACACAGAAACTGACTGAATATATGAATTTTTTGTTCTCTTTTGTGCTTTTTGAACACTTAATATTTTGTGTTAAATATTTTACCTTCTTTAAATGTGAACCTAATTTCCAGTCGTAGAATGATGGAATCACCAAGGTTGGAAAAGACCTTTAAGATCATCCAGTCCAGCCATCCACCTATCAACCAGTATTTTCCACTAAGCCATTTGTTTAAGTATGTGCTACATGTTGGTATTCTTTAAGAATCCTGAAGGGCTTATTGGATTGTATTTTCTAAGTATCAACTTGTATGTAAATATATGTTTTTCAGCACTGTAATTTTGAGGATTTAACTCATTTAAAAAATAGCAAAGTGTGACGTTCAGACGTGGCATCAGATGAAATGCAATTAATTCTGTCATTCTGTGTGAAGAGTATTCATTTTCCAAGCTGGAAGTAACAGCATGTTGTGAGTAGAATTATTCCTAATAGTACCACACCAATACAAAGCAATGAAAATGTCATTATTGTCATTACACACTGCTCAGTCTGTTGCCATACAATCTGGTCCTCTACTGAGATGAAATTGCTGGTTAGTCTGCTAAGTAAATTTCAGATTAATGGCTGGGAGATGCCACCTACCAAGCTTAGCTTTGAACTGCATGATGAGGTAAGTAGTAGATTGCATATTCTAAATCCAGTCCTCTGAAACAACCTATCAAATGTTTTCACTTCCTTCTTAGTATTATTATCCTTTGTAGCAAAAAACAGAAGGTAACATTTTTGCTGTCCTCTTTGAAGGGTTTTTGGTTTTTACTGAAGAATTACTGAATTCAGCCATTGGTGATGGGCGAATGGTTGGACTGGATGGTCCTGTGGGTCTTTTCCAACCTTAGTGATTCTATGATTCTATGAATTGTTTGAGGAAAAACTGGATCTAGGTCTGCCTCAGAAATGTCTTCTAACTTTAATGATTTTTCAGTTGCAAGTTGTTATTTGTTGGGATTTTTTCCCCCTTATTCTGAATTTGAAAGCATCATACGGGAGTAGTCCATATGCGCAAAGCTGTGTGTGTGTGGAGCTGTTTCTTCTTTTATGCTCTTGTGCACACATGGACTTCCTTCAGTCAATCCTAAATTTGGTCTTACAGAGGAAAACTGAGTCACTTCAGTCTTCTCCAAAGAGTGTTCCTTTATCTGTATGCTTAACAGAGATAGCTTTTCATAAAGCTTAGTAGCATTTGTGTTTCTCTTGTAGCCTGGGCAATGGTGGATGGTGGGTCAAACGTAAAAGCTCGTTCCTTATACAATGAGAAAACTCCAAGGATTATTGTATCCCGCTCCCATGCAGGAAAAGTGGAGCAGGTTGCACGGCAGACCTTTGGAAATAAGACTGTGATAATCCCCGCTGGTGGAGCAGGTTTGGTTCTTTAAACATCTATCCATTTTATTGCTTTCAAACTATTTTAAGGGGTAGCCATTTTTAGACAAAAGGAAATAAGTGTGACATGAGTTCTTTCTCCTCTTTTGTTCTTCATGTTCCCAAAAGCAAGCGCTTGGCATCAGGGACACAGTGTCTCCTGAATATAGAAACCTGAATGCAAACCTACAGGCAGTTGGTGTGGACCAGAGTTGTGTTATTTTGGTCCTATCAAACACTGATATACATTCACTGAAAGTGCTGATGCCTTTGTGGAAGGTAAAAGGATGTGTGACCAAATAAAGAATCAGAGAAGAGAATCAGCTGGTTCTTAGATAACTAATAGTACGTTAATTATACTGCGTTACAAGAAAAGGCCATTAAAGACTGATACTATTGCTTTAATTTACATCAGAATAGAAAAGTGTTGTAACTGAAGTCCGTTGCTATCTGTCCTGTATTCAGTCAGAGAAGTTTTTAGCTACGTTTCATAACCTTACACAATATCCTTTTGCATTTTACTGCATAATGCAAATATGTGAAATATAGTGCTTCACTAGCGTGAAGCAATGGCTGTTTTTAGACCTCCAAAATCCATACAAAATTTGAATTTTGCAGAAATGTATCTTTTTAAGTCTTTAATGTGGAAAGGTGGAGAAGATGATCTTGTTCAGGTTCTTGACAGTGAATCTAAATGAATTTTCTTATGACAGGGATGATGAAAGTGCAGCTGATTAGATTAGACCTTCTCCTGGGCTTAACTCTGTACATGAAGGAAAAGTTTAACAAAACAAAAATGACTGTTAGAACAGTTGAAAAAATTAAAAAAAAAAAAAATTTTGTAAAATAATGAAAATAATGCTATTTTAAGGAATAACTTTGTACTATGTGATATATGATAGGCACAAATGGCCCTGGACTAAGTTGCTGTGACAAAGAGTGGTGTATATCTATGCATCTTTCTTGTAATAAAAACCAGAAAAAGAAGTAGACTTCACTGTAATATAGGATCAAGGAATAAATATTTGAATGTAAGAGCAAAACTATGTTTGAGTTTATAGTTTAGTTCTTTTCACATGTGTCTAAATAAGTCTATGTAACATATTGGGAAGGGCTGTCTAAGGGAATCTTGAGGAAGTGTTTTTTGTTCTTACGGGGTTTTTATTTCAATTTTCTTTGTAGGTCAGATGGCAGGCAGGTTTATAGGTGCTTTCAGTGTTGTACTGGACTGGCAGGTTATATAGTTGATGACATCACTTTCCTGTATTTTGCATATGCTAGTTATTAACGCTTACTGTTAGATTTTTCCTTTGTGTGGAATTGGAAAATGTGGTTTAACTTTCTTATTCTGACCAATTATTATAGGTTACAAAGTGCTGGCTCTCCTTGACGTGGCTGACAAGAATCAAGAAGAAGCTGATGTGTATATCCATGTCACCTATATTAAGAAGTGGGACATATGTGCTGGAAATGCGGTGCTGAGAGCATTGGGTGGCCATATGACTACTCTGACGGGCGAAGAAATTAGTTACACTGGCTCAGATGGCAATGAGGGAGGACTTATAGCCAGTATCAATATGGACCATAAAGCACTGATTGAAAAACTTCCAGATCTGGAAAAAACATCACACAAATAAATGCGGTTGATGGAGAAATAGAAGACATGCTTTTGTAGCCTCCAGATGCTCTGTCTAAAGAAGCAGGGTTGAAAACTTGCTGGGAAAGATGCACAGCAAAGCAGTTTGGTGTGGATGTGGGGACTGTATCATGCATTGGGTTTCTTCAGTGGTGGTATTTAAAAAATCAACAATAATAATAATAAGCAGAAGTGGGAAGAGGACTGACTGCCTCACACCTCAGTTTCTGTGTCTATTTTTTTTCTTTTAGACTGTTTTCATGCAGTTCTTACACTCAAGGTGCGTATACGTTACACAGTTGTGAACATGGGTGAAATAAAGAAAACTCCAAATTGATTCATGAAGTAACCTAAGTAGTTCTCACAGGAATTGCTTGGAAACTTTTACATCATGTTACTGTAGTTTTAGCGACTCCATAATGAATTAGGTAGAAACAAAGATTGATTTATGTAGGCGTTTGATAACTGTAAACAATCTAGCGGGAAAGATGACCCTGTGTTCTCTATTCCCTGAACAGAAAGCACAAGAAGATTGACACAAATTTATATGCTGCAACAGTCTACCTTTTGATAGAGTGGCACTCTTTCTGCTTTTTAGAGGGGAAAAAAAAATGTTCTGTACTATTTTGACTTTTTCCTGAAGATTTAAACCGGTTTAATTCAGATGAGTTGTGAATGTCAGTGTTTTATTAATCAGTGTAATAATTTCCTTATACCTTTTTAAGAGAAAGCAATGCTTCCTTGTATAGTTTTTAACTGTTAATTCTTGTCCTTGCTGACTTCTCTGTACAGTGTTGAAGATGCATGCTAGGCTTTCCTCTGAAGTCGGTCTTGTTCATCACTTGGTGTTTGTACTTGCAGCAGCACCGTCTTCAGTACCTCTTTATTTTGTGGGTTTTTTTCACCTTTGGATAGAGTCGTATGGAATGAGTGTGGCTGATTGGTTGATTTCCTTTACACCGTGAGCTAAAAGTAGCACTTATTTTTATTTCTAGAACCCCCTAAGTGATTTTCTGTCTTCTTAGGTTAAGGGGCGTTCTTTTCTGCTGTAAGTTCTTGAGCCATCCCAAATTGCTTATGGTTACTTAATTTATACATATGTAGACTGTTTTCTGTTAACTTGAGCCTATTCAAGCAAGCTTGAAGAACAGGTGGCACTTGAAGTCCAGCAGAATCCTCGAAATCTTACTGCTCTTTGTGAGTCCAACTTATACAGAATAGAACATGGGCCCTTCGATACCAAGTGCTTAATTTCAGAGTACCTCTAAAATAGGTGGACTTGTAAGTACAGGAATGTAGCCATCAGTTTTGTTGTTCTGTGCCACCCCTCTGAAGGGATTTCAGAAAGTTAGAACAAACCTGTTATTTTAATTATCAGTAGGCTCCCATTTCTTCTCATGAAAACTAAAATTCTTAATTAATGCAAGTGTTTCAGTTTGGCTTTCTAAACCAAATTCTCGTGTTTGTTTTCATCTTCTTTCATCCTGCTGTTCTGATCAAAAAGAGGTTTTTCTCCTTAAGCCAAGTGTGGAGTGTGCCACGATGCATCTTTTCATGTTCTTCTTGCTCGCATCCATGTTTCCGAAAGACCTCCTCAGATGTTACATAACTACAGATACAGACTTTTATTTTGTAAACTTACTGGCCAGATAGACTGACGGTTAGTCTCACCAGCCCTTTGGTACGGGTAGATTTTTGTCTGATATTGTTTTTTCCAAAACTGATACTGTTGCTGCTATTTGCGCTAAGCTTCTACTCATGTAGATAATAGATGAAGCAACTTAAATTCCAAGTTAAGTTTAATGAACAGCTGTATGCTCTGATGGATAAGTGAATATAACCCTTTAGAAAAGAGAGTGATATTTTTCAAAAAAAAAACAAAAAACAAAAAACAACAAACCTTGTTGAGCTTCCAAAGCTCAGTGAAAAACAACAGTCCAGGTATTTATCAAGGCTTTAGTAATGCTTTACAAGATTATTGCAGCTTCCCTTTACCCCCATTTCATGCTGATAGAAGTGGCTTGAAGCCTAACATAATTAAAAAAAAAACAAACAAAAAACAAAGCTTTTCTATTCAGTAGTTAAAGAATTTGGATTAAATTTTAAGTATGAGAAATACTTAAATTTAATAGCCATAGTTGGCCTGGTGTTAAAACTTGAGTGTGTCTCTCAGAGCTTGGATGTACAACTCTTGAGATAATGTTTGTAGGAGGTGGTTGTTTTAGATTCAGATTGAAAGCATGTATGCATTTACTGTGTGAAAATGTAACTGCTTTTAATTTGGGTAGGGTTCTATCGCTTCCTTGCATAAGCTGTGGGCAGACTTAGCTTCGGCATGAGAAATGAAAAGTAACTTTACATATTCTAGGAGAGCTTACTGGCATTTTAGTTGAAGGCACGCAGTGTTTGCTTGAATTATTTTTCCTTAGGAAGCTAAAAATGGTAAGAAGAGCCCCAGTTCTCCTTTCCTTTCTCCAGTATGCTGGCAAAAAGTACCTAGTTTTTCATCAGGAAGACGTTTGCTTGTTCAGACCAGTTTATATTCTAAATTGCTTTGTTAGATGTGATCACGGTGTTTGATACCTTTCCACTTCTGGCATCTTTTTGGCCCAGTCTCATTTCGTGTGCTAGTGCAGGGAAGGTGGGAGTGAGGTCCCCATTTGGTCACCTTTAGCACAGCTGGACCTTGTGTAGCTTCTGCACAGCCAATACCTGTGCTTGCAGCTCCCAGTCTGGCTGAAAGAGAAGCTGCTTAGGTGAGAGCATACGTGGGCCTTGGGTAAATACTTGGTTCTGATGTAAATGCAACTCTTGCACAGAGCAGCACATGTTCAGAAGTGCTTGTGTGGTGCACGTGTGCCAGTGTACTTTGATGTTGGTATGTATGTTATTAACACTCTGTGCACCTATTTATTTGACCATATTTACACTCCATTCTAAAATATTTTGCAGTTCTGGCTGAAATACATGTTTCTCATTTGTGGTTTCCAGGTATGCTTGTGCTCAAAACAGAGTAGGAACTCAGACTGTAATGATGTCTCACTACCTGCATAGGACTTTATTCTACAAATTCTAGCCTTTTCCATATAAAACTGTACCATTTTTAGGTCTGTGAAGAAGGACCCTGGGGGTCCTGGTGGAAAACAGCTTGGCCCTGTGAGCCAGCCGTGTGCCATTGTGGCCAAGAAGGCCAATGGTATCCTGGGGTGCATTAAAAAGAGCATGGTCAGCAGGTTGAGGTAGTTCTGTGCTAACACAGAGAAGAACTTATTTACAGTAAGGGTGAAGGAGCACTGGGACAGGTTGCCCAGAGAGGTTGTGGACTCTCCTTTTATGGAGATGTTCAAGACCCATCTGGACGCCTACGTGTGTGTAGGGAACCTGCTTTAGCAGGGGGCTGGACAAGATGATTTCTTGATGTCCCTTCCAAGCCCTGTAGTTTTGTGATTCTGCTACCTTAAACAATTGTTCAGTGTAGGTGAGTCCTACAAAGGTATATTTAATAAAAATAGTAGTTTAAACAAGAAAACTTCATGGTACCTTCCCAGCACCAAGCAAGGAAAGTAAGAGAATGCATTATTTTAGCATTGGTTTTCAGATGGTGTCTTTTTGTTTGAGTGATTATGATTATGTGCATTATAAGTGAAATTATTCTGAAGTCATACATATTTTCTTTTTCTCATTCTGCTAAAAAGATTGGATGGTAGCACAGGTGATACTTAGTGCTGTACCTACCATAAGTCCTAACACACATCCCTTGAATGAGTGTTTCCTGAATAAATGGACACAGAAATAGAAGGATTGAATATTGTACCCAATTGGTTTTGAATTTAACCTATTTGCTAGGCTTTTACAGACAGATCAGGACAAACAGCACTTAAATAAATCTACAGAGTGCAAAACAATAATGAAAACAGTGAGCAGAGATAGCTTACTTGGATGATGAATGAACCATGCACACTTTTGCGACGTTTCATGTAATTGCTTTTCCTCTCCGGTCATTAAGAACAGAAATGTTCCAACTGGCTTTAGGTATGAGATTTTTATTGTTATTTTAAATTGCCAGTTGTTGGAGATCAGATATTGAGTGCAGTCAGCACTGGAGTTCCTCTCTGCTTTTTTGTTGATAAACAAATATATCTTGATATCCTTGTAGTATGCTCTTATCTGTTGGAGTTGCACAGCAGTGGTGTGATGCTGCGTGCTCCTGCCCTAAACATACAGAACAAGTGCTCTGCACTCCCCAGAGGGCTGCAATGGGAAGGGACTTAATTGTACTGGGTGTCTTCTGGGTTACATCCCTCTGTTTTTCACTCCTGCTTTGTGGATCGAATTTCCTAAGTAGAAAAACAGGGGAAAGGAGCAGGTGACTCTGCTGGGAAATTGTAGCAGAGAATACTTATTTCTATCTCTTGATTTAAGTTACATTTTGATTACTCTTTCAGAGTTTGGATCATCATGCAATTAAGATTTAACTAATCTGATAACTGTCTGTGTGATTGTAGGCTCTGGCAGGGTGAGGGGGAAATACCTTTAACCTAGAAAGCTTGAACAGCTTTTTTACAGGCCAGTCAAACCAAGCCTTATTTCAGTGCTCTGTCATACAGACTGAGGTTTGTGGACATAATTATGAATTAAAAATTGCCAAAATATTCGTAGTCTGTCTTCTGTCCTGCCATCCTTCATCATAAAACAGCTCTGAGCGCAGTTCACTGTAACATAAGCTGCTGGGACAAGCTGATAGTAACTCTGAGGTCTGAGACCTTCTGTGGGGTGTCTGTAACAGTGGGGTGCCAGCACCTGCTGTGTGGATCTTCCCACCTCAAGCTGGTAATGCCACTCACAGGTCATACCAAGGGGCTGCTGAAGCCTTATGCTTTGTGGTTTTCTGATGTCAGTGGAGAGCCACTTTGTTCTTTTTGCTGTTCCTTGTTTGTCTGTGTTTTCTTGATCCTTGCTTCTTAGCCTATGTGAACAAGAAGGGCAAGGGATTGGAGGTGGAAGCTTCTGAATGAAAGGATCACAGCAACAAACTCACAAGTGTATTTTATCCTGCAGCTGGTAATATTTGGGACCAAGGTCTAAGGTGCTGACTTTACCAAAAATGGTAGACAATGATAGATACCAGCAAAATAAAGGCAGCTTGAAGAGAATTTCATATGACTGGCAGCGCTAAACGTGCAGAAAAGATATAAATGGTTTAGGAAGAAATTAAACTCTTTTAAAATGAGGGAAATAAAACTGTTTTCTCGTGAAACATTACAACTACTTGGCCTTTCTGTTCCCTTTGGTGCAGAGCTGTGTTGCTTAGGAGGGGCTCCACTGGCTCACTCATTGAAAGGCCCAGTGTTCCTGAAGTACATTGCCACTGATGTCAATGAGAGCAGAAGCAAGTCAGAAACGATGCAAAGAGAAAGTTAAGCAAGGTTGTGAAGAGCTCAGCTTCTGCCAACAGAACAACAAACAACCTGGGTTGTGTTAAACTCATGTCTGGTGGCTTATTTCTGCCTACATTACTAGATGGAACATCATCCAAGTGGCTTAAGATGCAAAGTTTTTCATTTCTTTATGGTCTACAGCTGATAAGAGCATACCTTTAGATAATACTGTTTTCAGCCCTGGTTGCTCCTTATTTCTAATTCATGTTCCTCTTCCTCCCCACAAAGGACCAGCAACACTTTGGCATTTTTCCTGTTGTCCCACCAAATTGTGTTCCCATTTTCCAATTGTGTGCCAAATTGAAATGACAATTCTATAAATAAAACCTCTGAAAAAAAATGGACTGTGAGGATGTTTTTCTGTATATTGTCTTTCTGCTGGGTCTTTCTCATTTCTTTATGCTCCAGATTCTTTTTCTGGTGATACATGTTGGGCTGCTTCAGTTGTGTTATGCGTGTCTGTGTGTATGGCTTTCTACCCGAGGAATTATTGAGGGGTTCAACCACGTTTATGATGAGTATAGAGATCTCTACTGTTTAGTTTTTATTTATGATGATGAGTTTGTAGAATGGAAAAGGCGTTCTTGGAAACCTCACATGTTTCTTGGATCTGAAGAAGTTCCCCAACACTCTTCCAAGCTCTCTTACTCTGCTTGAGTCTCTGCTTCCATGATTTTCTGCCAAACTCTACTATTAGTACTTTTTTTTTCTGTTCACGCACCATTCTTCATAAATGAAACCACAGAATAAGTCAAAAGATGCTTTAACATCTTACATCAGCATGGCATGTTGGCCATGATTTTAGATCTCAGAACTGAGTGGCTGCATGTGGAGGGCTCATTGAGAAGAGTCCTGGGATCATGCAGTCAACCAAACTGTGCTTGGGAAAGTTTGAGGGATAGAGCTGGTTTACTTAAGTCAAATGGTACAGGCTGTTGAGCTCTGGAGCCTAGGACCTAGACAAAATGTGACACAGGAACTGTATGTGAGTGTTTTCAGAGCCCCTGTATGTGATGTAATCAAGTGATCAGTGTAGTATATACCAGTAATTTCATAGATTGACAGAGTGGTTTGAGTCTTCCCATCTTGCGAAGTGTATGTGCAGGGTCAGAAGGGGGTTCACGGGTGTCACATCAAAGACAACCTGTGCTTGGACCTGGAGAAGACACCTACCAGCCACCAATGCTGGTACCAGTCCGACCTCACCACTGAGCAGAGCTTACTCTTGCTTGGCTTGGAATCAGAATCATAGAATCACTCAGGTTGGAAAAGACCTTAAAGATCATCAAGTCCAACTGCAACTTAACCATACTACCCTAACAACCCTCCACTAAATCATGTCCCTGAGCACCACATCCAAACAGTTTTTAAACACATCCAGGGATGGTGAATCAACCACCTCCCTGGGGAACCTATTCTAGTGCTTAACAACTCTTTCTGTAATGAAGTTTTTCCTGATATCCAACCTAAACTTACCCTGGTGCAACTTGAGGCCGTTCCCCTCATCCTGTCATCTGTCAGCAGTGAGAAGGGAACAACCCCGTTCTCGCTGTAATCACCTTTCAGATATTGGAAGAGAGCAATAGGGTCTTCCTTCACCTTCACCTGACCTGAGCTGGTACAGAAAAGATGAAAGCCCAATAAAGCAGCCAGGAAGGGTTGTGGGAATGCTTTGCACTTGGGTCAGATGAAGTAGAGTGGGCACCCAACACCTCCACTATGTGCCTAGACTTGGTGACCCTTTACTTATTGCATATTTTGAGTAAAATGACTCCAAATTACAGGAATTCTTCCAAATTATGTGGCATTTTCTGAATGAAAAATGCAACCAGCATTGTACTAGTCTACCCTAATTCAACTTACTTTTGTGAAACCACACAATTTTGTCTTTCCTGCTTTAAAAACACACATTTTTCTTCCAAAGGAACATACTGTAGAGTTACGACTACAAGAAGTCTGTGCTTCTCTCATCTAAACTGCCCCCAGGCCGGGTGATTCTGGTGTCCTTGTATTTGCAGAGAACAAATAGCTCAGTGCAAACCCATTTTCTATATGGGTCAGTGTACAATTGAACTACATGAAGGGGATAACATACAGAAGGTGAGTGTTTTAACATTCCTTCCATAATTTTCTGAAACATTAGAATGTGTTGGACGTATTTGAAGCAAAAGCGAAGATTTTCAGTCTTAAATTACTGTCACTATTTTCATAGCTGGAGAAAGGTTAAATCTCTCTGGTATACACGTGCTGTTTCCTACAGACCTGAATTTGCACAGATTTATTATTATTATTATTTTATTTTGTTTTATTTCTCTGTTTTGATAAGTCCTTGTTCTTTGATTATTGTCCTGCAGGTTATTTAGCCTTTCTTCAATCTACTAAACTTGGGGAAATAAATGAAGTGACCAGTAGAGGGCTCTGTCTTTTCATGAATACCCCGAAGAGCCAGAAATACTGCGGACTACGAATTCACCTACCTAATTTTTCCTTCTCCTTCTCCTTCTCCTTCTCCTTCTCCTTCTCCTTCTCCTTCTCCTCTCCTCTTCCAGTTTTCAGTTAAAAGGATATCCACGGAGTTCTGGGATCAGAACCATAGGGCTGCAGTGAATTGTTCCTCTTCAATTTGTCAGCTTGTTTTTATGTCAAATGCATGCTTTTTCTTCTACTTATTATTTAATATTGTAGCAGAAGTGCAAGTTTTTGTACAGTGAGTTTAAGATACTGGCAATATCTTGTAAGTAATCCTTATAAGGGATTCAGAGAATCTGAATCTGAATATATATACATGTATATATATATATATATAGTCTTGTTTTTTAAAATGTGAACAGATACTCATCGCATGCATACTTTTTTTGGTTTAGATTAATAAATTTAAAAGCCTATCCTGTTGCTTACGTCATTGTAACACCCTGTCTTACGGACATTAAAACACCAAACTGTGGTTCTCCAGCTAATGTAAATTGCCATGTATTTTTTCATATTATTTTATATTCTCCCAGCTGGCTAAGAGCAGTCTTCTAATTTGGCCTTTCCTGCACACAAGAACTATCATACACTCCTTTATCTGTTAATGTTGTACTTTTGCAGCAGCATACTCAGGTCTGTTGAAGACCTCTGTCATATTGATCTGGGCTCTTTCTGGCCTCTGTACCAGCAACAGTTCTTTGCTCACTGATATTTTCTCAGCTACTTGCTGCTGAAATTGTCTGAAACTTTTTCTTATTTCTGTCATTGACATTTGTTGTCCTTTTGTTCATTTCTCATATGGAGGGAAAAAAAAGCAATTTTCTCATCTGTCCTTTTACAGGATGCATGCAGTACCTTCCTCTACAAACATTTTCCAGTCTCATACCAAAAAAACACCAAAAATGTAATATTATTGCTCTCTTTGCATTGCTTTTCTTTGCACTGCATGGACTTCCAGTGACTGCTGCCTTCCTGCTTGTGAAAGAGAAATGTCTATGATGTCCACATGCTCAGCACAAAGACATAAAGTAACTTTGTTCTGCTCTTGGCTTTCGCAGTTCTTGAGAGATTTGGAGAGCATCCATGCGCTACAACCTAAACCTGTCATCAGCTGAAGGCATTTTGCTCCCATGCAGAAAGCTAACACAAATAGGTCCCTGCCTACCAGAGGTATACTGCAGATTCCAGAAAGTCCACAACAACCAAGAGCCAGAGAAAATATTAAAAAGTCATGTTAATTTTAAAGAGAGATGACAGACAGTGAAAGGGATTGGGATTTTTTTATATATAATACTTAAAAATACATCAAAGCTAAGTTTTTCAGTAGAAATTGCAGTGCTTTGTATCGCTGACACCTGCAAGCACTGAGCCTTTCTTTACTCTTGTTAGTCACAGTCAGCTTTTGCAATGCTGACTGCCCTCTGACTGCATCTTACGACCATGCTCTGCGTGTTTGTGAGTGAGAGAGAATTTTTTAGTTCCAGGCACTGATTGGAATCATCAGAGCGACGTCTTTGATGAGTAACTCCGGATTTGTTTCCATGTCTAATACTATCCCCTATGAAAACTACTTTAAGGACAAACAAAGCTTCATGGAAAATTATCTCCCTGATGCTGAGTCTGATACAATGGTGCCTCTTGCTACCTGCAATTTGGCTTGATCTTGGTAGTTAAGAGAGAAGCAATTTTCCTGATGCCGTATCTGCTGAATCACTCGAGAAAGGATAATGAGAACAGTTAGTACTCATTTTTGAGATTCCATATAGGAGATTCAACCTTCTTATGAAAATTGCAGTTGAGGGACAAAAAGTGCATGAATAATTCATATATTCTATCGTTCCCTGTTCCTTGTGGGAATGTGGTTTGAATTTCTGTGGCTTGAGTCCATCTCAAATCATGTGTCCAGGACAGGGGGAGAAGGAGAGGGAGAAAGGAGGATGATACTGGAAATGAAATTAAGATTGCGTTGCATGGACTCAGGTCAAATCTTTAAAACCAAACTGAGATGAAAAATTATGATGGTAATGTACTGACAGCCAAGAAGAAAATTTTCATCATTACCATTTCATAAAACTTTTGATCCAAAACAGGGAAATCAATATAGCTTAGCCAAACCACTTACATTTTGATTTGGTTTGGTTTTCTTTTCTCTTGAACTGACATCAGTTAAGACAGAATTTATTTCAAATTGAAAGGTTCTTTCTTGTATGTGTCAACATTTCAGTATCACAAGGTTGATAATAATAAACAACTAATGTTACAAAGATTATTACATTGTTGGAAGGCCCATTCATTTCTATCTCTCTTTGCTGTCCTTGTATGTGAGTGTCTCTAGGAAAAAAAAAGTGAGACAAATAACACAAAATAAAGATTTTGAGGATTGGCAGTGCAGTGTTTGCAGTACTTCTAGAAATGTTTTTCTCTTCTTGAAAAATCTTGTATTTCACTCTATTAAAAACCTCAACAATAGCAGACTTCCCATGTCAACCCTTCTTTAGCCTTTGAAGTTTTTATTTTGATTTTTTTTTTACCTTTTCAAAGGTAAAGGTCTGAGCAATATTACAAATATCACATTCTGTCCCTTTTGTTAACACTTCTGCTTTCAACAAGTACGGAATGAAGATGGGCAAAGGACTACCTAATCTCAATGTGACCATATTCCTCTTTGAGAGGTTACTGTAGTAGTCCTTTAAAATGAGTGCCTTGCCAAGAAGTTACTTGAAATATACAGACTCGGTGTCTTGGTGTTGGGAATCTTCTGCCCAGAAAATATGAAGAAAGAGGCTTGAGCTTCTGTGTCACCCCTATGGTGCCCTCAGTTATGGAATGGATGGAGCATCTCAAGTCTGATGCACTTAAAATGTTCCAGCTTTTATCTCGAGGTATGGCTGTGGTTTTCTACAGGAGTAATTCCTGACTTTCCTTTCTGTGTGGGGCAATAGGATAGGTACATTACTGAGCATTTTTATAAATGAAGCTGTTAGCCATCTGAAAGTTCAGAGTTAATGCTTCTTTTCTCTTTTGTCATAGGGCCCTTGAGGACTCAGTGCAGTGCACACAAAAAGAACAGGAAACAAGTCTGTGAAATGATTTACGTTACAGAGAAATGAAAGGTGAAGAAAAAAAAGTCTGTTTTCAATTCCTCTCTTATTGTGAGGCATTAAATTACTTGTATCTGATCTAAAAAACATTATTTTTATTTTTTTTTTTACCAAATTACCACTTCCTCTTTTCTTCTCTTGATGCGGTTCCATCTCAGTAAGCAGTGCTGGGAGAGGATTAGGTGGGAAAGGGTTAGGCTGAGGTTATGAGAACTTGAACAGCCTCAGCTCTTTCTTCCTGTGCCACAGACAGTAAAAGTGGAGGCAAGAGTGCATTTAACCAGGGGCACAGCGTGTCCTCCACTTTACAGAGAAGGGACTAAATTGCAGGGAATAAGCAGCTCTTCCTCTTTGCAGCTATATGCCTGCAGTTTGGGACTGACCTGGCTTGTGTGCTCAGATGTGCTTATCTTCTTCATTCGGATTTAGAAAATTTAGAATTACACTTAGAAAATTCATTTTGGAGTGCAGTGTAATGGCAACTTGAAAACTGAGCATCAATTTATACCTCCATTGATTTAATACACTCATTGCTGTGTCCTTGCAGTGAAGTTCAGCTTCACCTCAAATTTTCACTATTGCAAATCAGTCTTTTGAGAGTGCTCATGTACCACTCAGTCTCTCAATATTTGCAAAAGAGAAGCATCAAAAATGATGCTTGAAATATATATACATATTTTTTGTGAGGTGAATTAGCGATCCTTTTTACAGAAAAGCAAGTTTATAGCAACCACCATAAATAACAGTAAAATAAAGGTCTCGTTGCAAAAAATAAAATAAAAAAAGGCAAAGCACACACTAGGTGTATTATGGAGCATGGATAGTAGATTAAGGGTGACAGTGAGACAACACCCAAAGAGTGTGCCCAGAGATGGCCTCCACCTTCCTGCAAGATTGCTGTGGGGAAATTGGAGAGTCACCAGGAGGAGGCAGCTAAGAAATTGGTGTCCTGTAGCAGATGATGTACATTATATGACTCTATGAAAAACTTCTTCACTATGTGGGTGGTGTGTTCAGGGAGAAGTTATGGGATCTCCAAGCTGTGAGGTTTTCCACATGAAGCTAGACAAAGAAGCAGTGACCAGATGTAAGGCTGGTGATAGTCATGCTTGAGCAACCTATTGGACTAGTAACCTCCAGAAATCTCTTCCACCCAACATTTCTTAAAAACTTCGAAAATTCCAACTAATTGTGAGGAAAACTCTCTCACAGGGCTATTGGATGCCTTAGCATTATAACAGACTTTCCACGGCTAAAGTGCACTTCTTACTGTCTTCTCTAAAGCCATGAACATTCAGTCTTTCTGTAGATCATGGGTCAGGTCAGTAGAGGATGACTGCGGAAGGAGACACCTGTAGCTTAACACACAGCCAAAGGAAGTTTGAACTAAATCTTTGGAGCAAACCTGAATTCCAGTATTTTTTTACTGTTTTTTTATTTTCCCCCAGAAAATTTGCCTTGTAGCTGTTGTTTTATTCTTCAATACAGATTTCCTGCTGATTTTTTTTTAACAGTTCAAAGGAACATAAACAGGAGGGCTACATGTGAACTTCAGCCTTATACAGAAATAGACCATTTGCTGCCAACATCTATGAAAGTGAGTTACTTCCATAGACTGTAACAAAGTTCAGACAAGCCAGGAAAACAAATTAGTAAGAAAAGAAAACATACAAAACCAGGACTATTTCCAAATTCAACTGGTTATTAGCACAAAAAACATGAAGTCTGATAGACCTTTATGTGTTCTGTGGAGCATATGTCACCATTAGAACTCCAGTTGTTCAGACACAGCCCCGAGAAGGAAAATGTGGTTATCCCCTGCAGTTGAGAGGCTGCAAGACTAACTTTCACTGGGGAATCTGCTTTTTTCCCTCCAAGAAGCAGATGCAATGGAGGAAACATTTGGGAAAATGCCCTCAGAAATACCCCCAAAAGACCTCAGGTCAGCTCCTAGCTACTTAGAGGAGAGAATGGTTTTGCACCTCCCCTAATTCCTTTTGTTCTTTCCATCTCCTTCCCTCCAGCCCCTACCCTAACCTCAGCACCAGGAGCTGTTCAGCAGTGGGTTAGATTCAGTGCCAGAGCAGCCCAGCCCTACAGTGCCTTCCTGCTGCCATCTCTGTCCAGATCTCTTTAAGCTCTGATACGCAACACAACAGCTCATGTGAAATGTCTCAGGTCAGGGCCAGGCAGTCACTAGGAAGGAGGATGCAAGAAGGCAGCAGCTGAATTTCTTGCCTGCCACCACACAGCCTGCATGACGCTGACCTGCTGCAGCTTTGTGCTTGCAGCTCCTTAAAGGTAATTGTAAGATCACAGTCTTTTTCTATTTCTATTGCAGTGAAGAAGCAACGTATTGCTCTCCAGAAACAATGTTATATTAGTCTCAGAAAATTCTTCACTTTCATCATTCTGACCAGAAGAGTTCAGTATACTAACAGTTAGAAAATGACCACAGATCATCTTAACACTCTCATGACTAACCTCATCAAAAGAGTTATGGAAGAGGTTTGGGCAAGGAAGGCTTCCACAGCTCTCACACAGCTCTCAAATGTTCCCAGGCTACTCCCTGAAGATGCTGTTCTGCTGTTCCAAGTTTTGGGTGCCAAGTTTTGGCTGCATCAGCTTCAAGTAGCCAGGAGACCCCAAATGACTGGCTTTCAGTGCATAGTTCAGTAAAACAGAGTATCTGACCCAACTATGTTCATTTCTGATTGAAGTGTTCAAAGATGTCCACCATGTTTTCCCAATCCCATTTGCAAACATGCAGTGTCAAAGATTATGCCTTTTCTCCCACTTGATGACAGTTAATGATTTCAGAAATGTTTCTTTAGCAATGAACAACTAAGCTGCCTCACCTGTTACCATCGCAATGCACGCTTCTGACTGAACTGAATCTTTTGGGGGTATAGTTCCACTTGCCAGGATCTGCAGCTGCATCATATTCTCCTCTATTTGCCTTAGGTCTGTGCCTCCAATGGGGCTTGAGCAAGAAAGGAAAATCATGAGCAACATCTTTTGTAAATACTGTCTAGTGAGGATAAAATGACAAACCGAGGGAAAAAAGGAGTCATAGAATCATAGAATTACCAAGGCTGAAAAAAATCTCCAAGATAATCTAGTCCAACCATCCCTGTAGAAGAGTAACACGTGAAGAAAAGGTATACAGATCAACCAGACTTTTCTGTAGATCCCTGTAATGTAGAGAAAAAAAAATTCAGCTATTGATTGATCGATATTTTTTAAACTGCTGCTGTATTTTTAATTATGCACTTGCATCACTGAAAGTACCCATATCCTGAGATACAGTAATAATTTTGAGGCTATGGTCATATGCATTTCCTGGAGACACACTTTCAGATCAATACCACTGAAACCTTTGCTGATAACAGTTCCTAATTTTTTTTTTTTGTCTTTTTCTTTCTTATTAAAAATGTTAATAAACAGAAGTTGAGACCTCCCTCTTTATTCCCTGCTATGCTGCTGCATGACGAGTGAGCTATCACATTGTGCCACAGAGGGGAAGTAGAGTATTGTTGTAAATCCACGTCAGCACAAACAGCCGCTGCTCTCTGATGGAGTTAAAACATCATTAATAAAAGCAGAAATTCTGAAACATTTCCTGTGCCAATACATACGTATATTTAATTTAGAGAGAACAAATAAAAAGCTTACTCATCTGTATTGTAAACGCTAAGCTTTCCATTATTTCTCTCTCCTTAGTATTTGTTGTAAGTGAGAGCACCCTACCTGGAAAGAGAATGCTCTTGGCTTGGCTCTCATGTGGTTTGTAAGGAACTGCTTGACTTCAGGAGAGTTTCCTTAGCTTTCTGCTGGAATGTCAGGACTGCAACCTAAAATAAAGACTGTTATTTTAGAAGATACTCATTAACTGTTAAGCAGGGCTTTCTTCACTGCAATGGCTGATGAGGAGGAAAGTAGAAGACTGATGTTGGTGGAACAAAACCTTCATTATCATCTAAGGAGTATTTATTTATGCAAATCATTCCTATGAACAGGCTTGCAGGTGTGACTACACTATTGAATGATATTTCCTATAGTTAGACTCATATCTTCACCTCTGCAGAGGTGAGCATGAACCAGAGCAAGCTATCTCTATACATAACATCTTTAAAAAAAGCTTTCAGTTATCAGGAGAGCCTGGAAGTTATTCTGGCTTGGATCACAAGCAAAGGAGATTGTTGCAGAGTTGTGTGGAAGATGTGTGCCAACCTGTTGCTTTTGCTTTCTAAGGACTGTGTGTGCTTCAGAGATTTTGAAATTCACCTGAGATGTTAAGGAAGGCTGCAAAGTGTCTGCAACGAGCTGCTTTGCCTTAAGCAAGGATGAATGAATACAAATTCACATACAGAAAGAAAGGTAAAGATAAAAAGTGCACAAGTTATCCCAAGAAGTCTCTGCTACAAATAAATAAATAAATAAATAAATAAAATATAAAGCTTAATTTGGAAATTAGATCCTGCTAACACCATCAGATTTACTGACGCCATCATATTAATGTTCTTATTATTTTAGAATTACAAGTGTATCAACATGGAAAGAATAGCCCTGCTGCCTCTGTAGGGACTGTAATGTGCTCTCCAATAAGCGTAATAAAATCAGTGCTGCAGCCCAAAACAAAATCTCCTGTGGAAAACCGTTCCCATCGAAGTGTGTGGGAGGGATGCTTCAGCACAGATGCTACTATGGCAGGACATTGTCCTCTGATTCAGCCACACTATGGAGAGGTTTGCTAACAGACAGCAAAAGCCCCCTTTGAGACTTGTTTTATAATTAGCTGCCTGGTGAAGGCCAATGCAGAAAGTAGGACTGTTGGTCTGGGTGAGGCATCAATCACTTTACTGCTTCCTCCTAGCTGCTAGCAAATTGCAGGGAGTCTTGAGAGCCCCAGGAGCAAGAGATTCATCTTAAAAGAAAGAAGGGAGTTGGAATACATCTGCAATTACAAGCCAGCAGGTGGACTGTGTTGCAGCCTGCCAACAGCACGGTTTGAACTAGATTCTTCCCCCAGCCAGATGCAGGACAGCAGCAGGTGGCAGGTGTGCAGTCAGTCAGGACTAAGGCCTATCCATCCCAAATGCAAGAATTAGGATCTGTTCCTCTAATCACAGGAGGATTAGAACAGAGGTGGGTGACTCATCACAGGAACACTCTTGAAACCGTAACGGGGACGTGATGCACTGACCTATAAGCACTGGGGATACGAAGTTAGCCTCTTTGCTACCATTAACTGATGGTCTTTCAAATGATGTTAATGACTACTTCTCGTCTACGCTCATACCTCTTTCTAAGGTACTTTCCAGAAAATATGTATCCCTCTTGCAGGCTGCACTGTAGCACTGATATCTTGGAAAGGCTCCCAGAGGCACCCCTCAGGTTTTTATATCAGAAATGCTTAATACTTTCAGAATGAATATTTGTATCTCGAAGGCAACCACACGCTTCTGTAGTGATCGAGACACACTTATTCCGTTATTTAGAAGCAGAAGTAGTATACCAGAGGCACAGCCTACTTAGTAGTTCACTTCAGGCTGTTAGTTCCCTGTTTTGGCATGAACCTCGATCAACAAGGGAGAATTTATATGATTCCTCTTGTTTTCCCACAACTTTTGATCATTCTCTGGCTTATACAGAAAACCTGGAAATCACTTCACAGCCCCAAAGTCAGAGGCCAGTTTTCTTGTGCAAAGTCCTATCTCTTTCATTTCCAAAACTCATCCTAGCTATCCTCTCTTTCATGATGCTTTATACCAACAACTTTACACTGACACTGCCCACCTTCTGTGCGTGGTAGGGTGGGCAGGGTTCTCCATGGCACAGGCAGCAGAAATAGCCCCTTTTTGACTATTTTCCCTTTCCACCATAATTTTCCAGCAGCCTTAAACACTTCCCTTCTGTGCCTTTCCCCTCTCCCTGCTTTTGGTGGGGTCAGGGATCTAGCAGTTCTTTTTGGATTAGCATTTTGGCCTTGTGACATCGTCTTCCTCGCTGCTTGACCAACCTCCCACCTTTTTCTTCAATTAGCAAAGATTGCTCTGCTGATGCAATTGCCCACTCAGCTGCAGTGAGGCCAGTCCTTCATCACTTAAGCTCTCCTTGATTGCTTCCTACCCAAGTCCTAACATAGAACTTTATGCAAGAATTTGAAAACCAATCACGAAGTACCACAGACCTTCAGAAAGAGAAACTTAATTTTGATCTGTACCCAGAAAACAGTTGTAGTGAAGATTATTTTAACAGAAGAATTAAGCCAGTGTGTGGTAAAGCTTCTGCTTTGTGTGTTTGTTCATTTGTTTTTTATTGTTGTTGTTTTGTTTGTTTGTTTTGTGTGTTTTGCTTGTTTTGTTTTGCTTCAAAAGGAGAGTTTCTACTCAGTTTCCCAGCCTCTTTAACTCCACTGCTTTATCCAGATTGTTTTCATCTGTCTTGCCGCCTTTGCTTAGGCAAGCTGTAAGCAGAACACTTGTGTCAAAACAGAATGTAAATTCAACTCTTTGTACAATACTGGAAATCTTTTGCGCTTCCTAAAGTACAACTGCTACAAAGAGAGGAGTTGTAAATAACTGTGGTTCTGACAGAATGTATCAGGATTTCCTGGAGACATTCAGTATAGATGATAACATTTGTTTTGACTCTCTGTAGATTTCCCACAGTTCTAATTCCAAGTGGGGAAAACTTTGCATTCCTGTCTGTCACAGCTTTGAGTTACTGCTTTTCTTCCTCATTTCTAGCAGAAGGTGGCATGGCATTCAGATCTCTCCTACTTGGGGGTGGAAACTGTGCCTTCTAACAGAGAAATGCAGCCATCCTATGCCATATGAGATTGAGGGTTGTAAGCTGGAAAACAAAGCCCTTGACATTTCATCTACCTTCTGTACCACACCATACCTTCCATCTACCTTCCATAAATAATGCTGTTAGCCCTCCTCAAGCAAGACACATCAGAAAGGTGATCAGAAAGCCCATCATTATTACAGGGCTAGAGAATATCTCTGATGCTAGAAAAACAATATTTTATATCAATTTGTTTAATGCATAAAATAATTACTAATTAGCATGGCTGTTTGATTCAGTATTATTTGTGACCTTTGTCCACAGTCTGAATTAAGGCGGTGATTTTAGGCAGACAAATCTACATGTGTCCTGGGTCAGCTTGCCAATACTCCTGCAACGATGCATCACAGTACCTGCGCAGGCTGCACCTCACAGCACTTCAGATCCTCAGCATTCATGGTCACTTTTCATTTATGAAACAATTTCAGAAGGTGGAGCTATAATTAATAGCTTCTGCTCCTTTTGTAGCACTGGTTTTGGTTCAGTGTTAAGCAAAACCAGTCTAGTGATGGCAGTATTTCCCAGAAAGGTCAACATTTTGTTCATCTGTAACAATAACCCTTTTCTCTCTTCCACTTTTACTGAGCAAAGCCCTCAAACACAGTGCCATGAATTGTCCGGTTTAGGATAAGTAACCAAGAGCACTGCTGAGCATACTGCTATGATACAGAGCTCCCCACAGCCCTGTCTTAGGCTTTGTTAAAGCAGCCCCAGGATCTGACAACACACACTTGCACCTGCCCACTGTGCCGAATTCACAGCCTCTCTCGTAAGGAACATTTCCATCAGTCATGATCATTTCTCTGCCACTGAGAGTCACCATGGAGAGCACTGTTATGAGAGAGGAAAAGGGATGCTCGGTGCAATCCTATGTGTTTTCCTTTTTTTTTTTTTTTTTTTTTTTTGGAAAACTGTACAAATTTCTCTCTTATCATTTTCACCACTGCTATAGGTTTTCAGAGAGGGGTGGTGTTGTTAATACTTCAAATCTTATCTATCACCTTTTGCTCAGTGGTGGGGATTTCAACATCATCTCAAAGAACACAGGTGCTGGAACCTTGGTCGTAGGAGCACAGAGCTGTGCAGCTCCCTGTTCCCTGCCATTTAGTTCCTCTTTTCTCCATTCTGTGCATTTTCTAATGAATGCTTTTGTTTCTGAAGTACTGCTAATTTTAATCAGTCTAACTTTCTGTATTTGGGGGTATTATTCAGAGAAGAAAATGAGTTGGTGTTTTTATGAACAGTATGTGGCATTATTGGAGAAAAGTGGCCTTTTATACTCTTGGAGGGAAGTACCTTATGAACTGAAAAGTAATTAGCAGTAATCAAGGAGGACATGTAACATGACAGTGAAATTTATCTAATAAGGTTAAGCAGTAAGGAGTGCAAAATATCAAATGGATTAAATCAGTAAGGAACAGACCAAGAAAAGCTCTCACTCACTGTTCTGCCCTTGAGTCTGTGCTCTGCATGAAGAGCTTCAGGAAGGGCTTTGCCCTGGGCTGCTCAGTAGGATTGCCCCACAGCGGCAAGATGTAGCAAGACTGTCCTTCTCATCTCTGCCCATGTCCAATTGTGGAGGATTTTAAGAAAATTGGGAAGAAACTGTTCCCCCTTCCTCCCCCTCCAAGACCTGCTGCTGTGGTTTGGCTGAGAGTACTAAAGGAAATTTCCCCTTGTCACCTGTAGGACAATAGATGCTATTTCAGGGAGAGCAAGCTCTGCACTCCCTCTTTCCTTGGTGCCCAGGAGCAGATCCCAGCCTTCCTGGGGAAACCTCTACTGTGCAAATTACAGCAGGCAGAACTGAGATGGAGGGTGGAAAAAAGGGAGGTTGTTTAGTACCACGCTTTGGAAGATGTACCTATGGATAAAATAACACTCCTCTTCCCCTGAATCAAGCTGGTGAAGGCTAGCAAAATAACCTATGACAAGCTTCACTCCGCAGACATACAGCAGCAGCTCAGCCTTTGTAAAATAAATAACAATAGCAAAACAAAAACCAAACTGCTCCTGAAAAAGAACCCCTCTGAGCTTTACCAAATCACACCAAATTATAGTGCCTAGTCCAAAATGAATGCTGACATGTAGTTACACCAATGTCAAATTGAATTAAAGGCAACACGTATGAGTCAGAACACTATTATTATTAATATTAGTATTTTATTATTATTCTCTTTCTCCTTTAAGCAACAAATAGGAGTTGAGAAATATTTCAAAGAGGCATTTCAAATCCTGCTCTTTAAACATTCACCAGCATTGTCATTTGCCTGGAAGCGTCAATGCCAAAAAAGTTACCATGGGAACAGTACGTGGTTCTGTCATGCCTTTAACATCTGTAGTCCCAGGGGTGGAAGATTGAACCGGACTCCTGAACTCTGGCAATCATGCCTTTACTAATGGATGGGGAGGGGTGACAATACTGGGGGATGGAGTTGTATTAATAATGCAAGCTCTACCTTCAAGTGTCATTAGGAGCACGAGTCTCTTCTACTAAAAATAACCAAGTAGCCACATGACTCAGATTAAGGAACCATTTGGAAAAAAAAGAAAAAAGAAAAAAGAATCCCAGAATAAACCTGATTTGTGTTCCCTAGCTAAGGCACTGCAATTGTTCTTCATCTTGATTAATGATTGCTACTCTCAGTTGATGTTAAGAGAGAATATTCTGCATCCCCTCATTTCTTCTGTGTTATTGGACCTTGAGCTTTAAAGAAAGTTTCAGTTTAAGTCAATAGTTCTTTGAATATGTATCATATGAATCATATCCAATGCAACAAATGCTCCTGGCCTCACTCTATTTAGCAAGAATATGTGAAAACATAAAGTAGAAAAACTCAATCTGAAACTAAAGCATTATGCCTGATGAAAGAGACAGTGTTTTTAATAGCTATAAGGAAATGTAATACATTATTAAACCTTAGTCATTGCAATCATCTCTCTTATTTTCTATAGAGATTTTGAAAGGAAACATGGCAATGAATTTCACCCTTAATTTGTAAATGTCCTGACTGTGATACACAAGTAGTTTATTTTAAACTGCTCTGACACAGTAAAAACTTTACTAGGAGGACGAAAGACATTACACTTTCTTTTAAAAATACTGTTAAAAAGGTATGTCATTAAGTATATATATATATATTTTTCAAGTGTAAAATGCAATGTCAAAATAGCCAGGACCTCATTGTTTCTGTCTCAGCACCTCTTGGAAACTGTCTTCTGTGCTCTCATTAATCTTTGAAAGCCCGAGTTGATTATAATTTTATTTTCTCTTAATGGGTTCCAAATACATATCTTTCAAGCTAAAAGGAGCTCAGTTCATTCAGTTCTGGACGAACGAACAGCTCTGAAGTATGGAAATACTCAACACAGTAAGCAAATCATTACAGTTTTCAAATGGATCACAGTCTTTTTTTTCTATGATCATTATTATTTCTCAAACATTTTGTCTGCATTTCTTGTAATTTAAATATCACAGTAGGTTCCCAGTCTTTCTGCTCACATATTCTTTTGCTGACACTTCTATAGAACTGATAGTATTTTGTATCCACTTATTCCCACCTAACTTGTGTGAGAGAGCACAGGCAGGAAGCATGTATTAAGACATGCCTGGAAAACAACTGCTGAGGCTTAGACATACAAGCACAGAGACTGCAGAAAGTGTGGCTTGAGCACAAAAGACAAGAAGAATAAAGTGGGTCAATTTTAGCTGAAGAAAACCAGAACAATTTACGACTCAGGTGGAGACGTTAGAAATAATCAGATCTGAATAAATTATTGACTCATAGATGGTACAAAGAATTGTCTGGATGTGAAGGTTAAGATTTGGCCATTAATACTTTTCCCATGTTATCTTTAGCTGTATTACAATCCTGCTTCAGAAGTCTGCCCCGCTTTTCCTGAGTGAGATCACTGGGATTTTTAGAGGATTGAAGTGCCTGGGGGCATGGACACTTGCTAGAGAATGATGGCTATGAGTAAAACATCTCAAGCTCTAGCAGAACTTAGGAATGGCTATCAAAAAGGCCTGTGTGTATGAATAGATGTGTATATATGCATTTATGTGCACGTATGTGTACACACATATCTGTATATATGTATAAATATATATATAATTCTGAACACAAAGATGCATGACTTAGGAGCTTAAATGTAGGATACTCCTGTTTCTGTCCAGGTTCTTTCTGACAGAAATATGTGAGAATGTGCTGCTTTGTGGCAGATATGCAGAGTATATGCCTTGTGACATATAAGCAGCAAGCTCAGGCCATGAAGCTATGTTTGACTAACCATGCAAGTGCTGCAGAAATTATTTAAACATACAGGGCTGACATATCTAAAACGTGCTGGACTTAGTGGGCACACACTGTAGACATTTCCCCAAACGAAACTACAGGAATTCCAGCAATCCCAAGGAAATGGTTAAAATTCCCATTTGACCTAGACTAAGTTTCCAGATGAAAACTCGAGGAAATACCACTCTCCTGATGATGCTATTAGTAAGACACCTCTTTGCTGCCATCATGCTTTAGCGTGGGGGAGTTCCTATGGACATGCATCTTTCGTAATGTTTATTAGAAGAAGTAGCGTGGTCCCACTTCACTTCATACAGCAGATTTTGAAGCTCTACAATCACAAAGACGGAAAACTATAAATTTTGTTCCTTTTCTTATCTTATTTTGCACTAAGTGAGTGTATATCATTTGGAGACCAGAATGCATGAATACTGAAGACTATGTTTCTTACATAAAAGTTCCCAGTGGAGAAAATCAGGAGCAGGAGCGAAACAGACACCAATGAAATGCATAATAGCTCCTTTTACAAATGCTGAATAAAATGAAGGGAAAATTTTGCAAGGACTAACTTCTCACACACTTGGAAGGTTACCACAGTCATTCACATCTTACACATTTCATGTAAACCACTTTCATTCTGTTTCATTTTGCTTCTAAAAGTCATTTTGAAAATTGAAGAGATTTCAGCCTGTTCTAACAAATAACAGTCCTGGCATGTTTTAATAGGTTGTCTTATTTGTCCCTCTGGGTATGTATCCTTGCACAAACAACCTTAAAATATGATTAGTTAAAAACAATAAGCTTATTAGTCTCTATTTATTACATTATGCGTTTCCATTTCTTGTCACTGATTCTATTAAATCTTTGTGGAGAAGCATTAGCAGTAGAGAACCATCTGGCTAAAACAACCCGGGAAAGTGATTCTCATGTTGTCCTGCATTTATAGTAACTTTGTAATGGGAAAAAGTATAGTAAGATGAACAATTCAAGAGACCTGGGAAAGGCAACAAAACCAGTTTTATATCAGGCCTATCCCTGATACAGTGGTTCTGCAGTGAAATAATGCTGAGATGACATTCCAACTACAATCAGTGAACTTCTCTGAAAAGAAGAATCAAACATTGTACAAGACTTCCCCAAATTATGCTGAAGATCACTCTGACCAATACCAGCACCAAGAACACAAAGCTTTCCTTTCCCTGCTTCCCTTCCATCTCCTCTAATGAATTTATCAATAAATCTGCACATCTCAGAAACAGGCTTTGTGCACTCACAACTGGAAAAATCACTACCTTAATTCCTGTCCATACAGGGGGATACCTGGCAGGAACTGTCAGTCTTTAACAAAATTCTGGGAGCATTTTTGATACAAGCTTTATACCATCCCTTTTCAAAACAGCTGTCAAGGTACAATGCAGTGTTTATGAACATTGTTTTAAACTTTTATTCGGTTTATTAAATTATTTCAATTTAGTTTATATCTTCCCATGTTCTACATACTGAGGTGGAGTTTTTGTCTTCCAAGTTTGCAGCTCTTATGCTATTCCAAGTGGTATCTGTACTACACTGCAGACTGCACTCATTTCTGTATGAGCATGGAGGTATGTTTTGTTTTAGAAATGAGCAGGAGTTGACATGAAGAGCAGTAATGAATCAAGCCTATTGAGTTCGACCTTGACGTTCAAAGCCACTCACAGATTTTAAATCTTTTCACTGTTCTATTTCAGAAACATGAACGCAAATATAATGCAAGTAAAATATGGTAAGATGTGAAGACTAATTTACAAGTATCAGTCTAGAGATGAGAATAAATGAGAAATGCCTTTCACTGTTCTTGGTCTGTTTTTTCATTTGAGTCCAGAGGATGGTATAACTTTAGAGAAGCAGGATGAAGTACTAATTCCATTATATTACTTCTAAGCAATTACAATATTGTATTATAGTCAGTAGCTTCGAAAGAGCACTCTCATAGCTGAGTTCAAATTGGGTTCTTGAGTCCCAGTTGCACTCTCTGCAGGCACTGATCTGCATACATATTTGCTTCTCATGAAAAATGTATGATCTGTATTGTAAGAATAAATAAAGAGAAGGGAAGCAAAGAAGTTCAATTTTCAGCTAATTGCCGTCTGTCAGACAGTGCACTGTTTCAGTTCTCAGTTGTCCCTTGGTCTCTGTCAGTGCTAATATTCATATTTTCTTAAACATCCAAAGCTTCAGCGTGTAGATTCAGCCTGTCTCAGATGAAGTGCCCTATGGGTCTTGTCTGCAAAGGATTTTCTGAAGTCAAAGGGACTTTGTGCAACTCTGGAAGCGGTACAGAGGGAGGGTATTTTAGTGTCACATCCTGCCCCCAAGGGAAGGAAAAGGTGACCAGATTTATAATTTGGTCCTTTACTTTCAGCTTTTTAAAAACAATTTAATTTGAATTAAAATGTGCCAGGTGATTTGGCAACTTATTTCCACTTCCCACCCAGTATCTTTCTGAGGCGTGCCACCTTGCCTCTGGCGCGGTTCAACAAGAGGTCTAGAGCTTTCCCATGCTAAAGACTTCCTTTAGGAAACCCCTTACAGTGTCAACAATGTGGTGTCTTCAGCCACCTCAGAGAAGTAGAAACCATGGAGGCGCTCCCACATATGAGCCTAAGTCCACAGACATTGTTAGGAGATAAGTTTGGAAAAAGGACGTCAAGATCATGCACAGAAAATCTTAATATCTCATTAGAGGATAAGATTATATTTCAATTGTTTATTTTCTTCTTTTTTTAGCTTGAACAGCACATGGCATTCTATTCAGCTCAGAAGAGATGTTATTACCTAACTTGAAGAAGCAAGTATTTTTAAGTGAATGCAAGGTACATTTGAGAATTATTAGATGTCTTTATGTAGTTTGCATTAGTATCAAGAGCCTTGGAAAGCTGCAGGTAAAACTTTGCAACATACAATGCTTGCAGTGTGAGCCAAGTTATTTTGATGTCCCTGTGGCCAAGCTCTGATATGATTCCAGGGATATGCTTTCTTATTATTAGGGTATGGATAGACTGCAAATAGCCTTTTTCAAAGTCTGAAGTTCTACCCTGTTCAATTGCCTCATTTTGGCTTTTCTTATCAGAAGTTAAATAAGAAATAGTGACCCTTACCTCCCTTAAATCAGCCAGAAAATCTGTGCTCCATCTGAATGCTATGAAGACTTTTCTCAATGCAGGGTAAATTCTCCAGTGGTAAACATATTCCACTGGCCATACTTTTTACACTGCAAGTAATTTCTTGATTTACTCTTCGCTGTTGGATAATATTTCACATAAAGAAATACATCTGCTTAAATCACAGGTGGAATCACATCTATTACCCTATGTTTCCAATTCATGTGTGAGACATCAGTGAGATTCATCAAGGGTAAACGTATGCCATTATATAGCAGCTCAGTCTGTACATTTAACAGCATGATAGTAGTTATGATACCAGTAGGTGTTCCAAGATCTGCACTTCAAATTTGTGCCTGTAAGATATAAGGAAGGACAGTGTGTTAGGAGGTGCCAAGTGGCTGACAAGAAGAGAGTCTAAGGGCACACAGAGAGGGTACCCTTCTCAGTAGGTTGCTGATTCATGGTCAGATATAAGACAGCCAGAAATGCTTCCTAAGGCATTTTTTTTTAATTTCAGCCCATAGTTTTATTTCCTTTATTGTCTATAAATAGTATAAATAGTTACATGTGCCAGGCATTATGTTCACAGACTTTACCCAGTCTTTTTTAAAGAAGAAACTTCTCAGTCTTTAACTACTGTCCAAGGAAAGGAGTACCTCTTCATCTCTTCCTCCTTTTATGTACAAAAGTCAATGAGAATTTTGGGAAAAAACATGGATTTGGATTTTTTGCTGTCTTCAAAACAGGTCCAAAGGCTTCCATATTACCTCAGAATGTTGGCAAACAGCTACTTTGCATGTAGTTTTATTTAAGAATTCCTAATCAGTTGTGTTGACTCTATAAAGTATATTGCACAGAAAAGCTTTTTTTTTCTTTTCAGACAGCCTATTTTCATGAGTTTCAAATATTTTAGTATGAAAAATTCAAGATAACAACATTTCCCGTATAGTTTTTAAGAAACTAATTTCTTCAGACAGAAAATATTATCCTCTTGATTTAAAATCTCTCTGTGGTTTATGAGCTAAATCTTCTTCCCTAGGACAAGAGAAATGAAAAGAGTATTGGATTATAGGACCTGTATTATACAAACTCTTTGGAGTGCCACCCTGTTCTCCATAATCTCTTCCAAGAAAAGCAGATGGTTTTGACTCCCATTTCTGTTTAACCATCCTACTCCATTTCCATTTCTATATTTACTTTCTCAATGAGTTTTTAGATTTTTCATTTGTCTGTGGGGACTTACACATGATCCTACTACAAGATGAGCTTAAAAACCTATCATCTTTATAACTAATCCTTACAAAGTTCTTTATTCTACCTTTTACGTGGCTTGTGAAATGTTAAAATTTCAAGAGAAATCTCACAATGGAGTCCTAATGCTGCTTTGACTGATGTAAGAAAGGAGAAATATTTCACCTGTAGGGCTTTATGTTTTACCCTAAATGTTTTTACAAAAATGTTCCTTGTGTAATACTAATAAATCTGTTTGATATAAATTGTTAACACATGGATGCTAGACAAATGTAATAATTTGCTTGTTAAAAATACATTAAACTGTATCACCTAAAGGATATATTAAAAGAAAGAATTTTCCACGAGGTTTATTATGACAGAAGGAGTAATCTAAACTTGTTTGTGAAAGTTGAATTTCCAGGGTTTGTCTGTGAAGTAGCAGCGAGTTTATTCAAGGTATGAATATCTGGCACATGTTAAACCTTGGTAGACTTTTGCTCACACAGTTTCACTCAGGATTAAGTGGCTTGGATTGTTCAGAAGTAAATTAAATCTGCTGTTTCCAAGTATTCCCACTGAGAGGTCTAATGCAAGTTGCTCAGTGAGCTTTAAATTTAAATCTTTAGTTAATTCAGTTTAACTTTCTTAAATGTCTCTGCAGAAAAAAAGTATTAATGGAATAAAACACAGATTTGTTCTCTTATGGACTTAACAACAAAGAGGAGATTGGATTCTCATTGCGACCAAGTATCGATTTTATGTGGATTACTGTTGGGCTGGATAATCTTCGGAGATCCCCTCGAAGTGAAATGTTCTGTTCTGTTCTATTCTATTCCACTCCATTCCATTCCGTTCTATTTTAATCCTGCTTTCAAATTTTGTTTCATTTTGTTTTGCTCACAAAACGTACACTGATCCCTTCACGAAGTCTAAACATGATTTTCTTTCCTAGGGTACAACTTTCCAGTGGCCACTGCTGATAGTCAAGAGTTCTCTGATCAGAAGCATGACGTAGGTCACACCTAACCTTCAGTTGTCTCCTGTCTGCTTTTCTGCCCCTGTCAGCTGCTTAGACCTACACACAAACTCCAATCCCTGTTTCTCCTTATTTTGTATATTCTAGGGGATAAGGACACATCTGGGTACCAAAGCCATCTGCTGCACGGCTCCATTTCAGTACTTCAGTCACAGCATAGAACAAGTAGCTGAAAGTACTGAGTGGAGAAACAGATTTCATTTCACAAGGCGTGGTTTCAATTTTGAATGAAAACAACGCACCGTTTCACTACCCCAGCATGGACTCAGGAGTAAGCCAGTAATTTGCTGTGTTGGCAGTTCTTGGGAAAGCTGAAGATCAGTCGTCTTTACTGTAGGTTGAGGAAAGTCATAAAGAAATCAGTGAAGATATCTTCTGCCAAAGAAATGTTGGTACTTGCTCTGTAATATCACACAGATGATTTAGGATACAATAGCCTTCATCTGGATGTGCTCTCCAGATGGGAAAGTCAGAAGTATTTCTCCAGGATGATTAGCAGCAAACAAACAGAAGGAGACTAACTAGTTTTAGCTCTGTTCAATATTCTGAAATTTAGATAAATCCATTTGGGCCAGAAATCAGTATAGAAATACTGTGGAGCTATCTTACCAAACTAGCTAGTTGGAGATAAAGAAAATAAGTAGTTAAATGGAAACATTCAAAACCATCAGAAGTGTTTATGTTTTATCTAGTTTCACTGCAATTGCATTATTTTAGTACAATATTTTGTATATTGTTAGTTTGAGAGGTATACAATCATGCCTGTACAACCTCACTGAAAGCTCACTAGAGACATTATTACCTAATTTGAAGAAGCTATTTCTATTTTTTTTAAATGAATGGAAGATACATTAGAAATTATTTTTGTGACATTTTAAGCAATATCAGAATTGCTTAAAAAAGCGTACGCTCCACACTATCTTTAATTATTAGCAATGTCAGAATATCTTTATGTGTCAGTAGTGGCATAAATGAAGTCCATTTGAAATAGGCTATATTTATTCCGTAGCAATAACTGATGATATTCAGGGTACTAAGAGGATGTGTCATTTTGGACTTTACTCTTTAAAATACTTGATGTTTTCCTAAACCACAGAACCACGGTTGTAGGACAGTACCAATGGATATATTAAGTGATACTATGTTATAACTCTTTAACACTCATTTCAACAGTTTATAAATGACAACTGAAACCAAGAATGTAATTTTGATGAAAAAAAACTCACACCTCTAAATATTTGTGTGTAACAAACAGTTCCAAAGAAAACATTTTGAAAACACTTTAAAATTCAATGCGTATATTCTAAGTCTTAGTTAAGTGCCAAAGCGCATAACTCTCCAAGAGAATCATCCTAGCTTGTAATTACTGAAAAATAACTAATTTTGCTAATATTCTAAATAAATTATTTCATACATGTTCATGCAATGCAATGAAATTGCAAACTTAATGCAATGAACTGGAAACTGGAAATCTTTCCAGATCTTATGTTTCCAGTCTTATGTGGCTGCATTTTGATCATATTTTAATTTCGTCATTAAAATGTGCAGAAAACAGAGCAAGATGTTAACAGAGCTAAGATAAAAAATGGTAGATTTGCATGCAAAGTTTGAAAAAAAACAAGCCCAGTTTTTTTAATAAAAAATACAAATAATTATTGTAAATCTCCTAGCTTTCTCCAATTTAAAACATTACTTTTTAAGACTGATTTTTGCAATGAAAACTTCACAATGAAATGTCAGAGATCTTGTGTTTTGAAGGGAAATGTTTTAACTTTTCTGACATTACTTTTTTGTTCTTTCCACTCTGTAACACATATTTGTTAAGATTGCCTGGGACAATTTGACAAACATTCATGAATAGTTCTGATCATCCAAAAACATAATTTCTATTGAATAAACTTAGTGAGTAGAATAAAACAGAGCAGAAAACCTCTCTCCCACAATGAATTTTGTTCTTCCAGACCACGCATTCCTTGGGGATTATGACTTTGAGACAGAGGCAAATTCTGCAGCCAGGAAAGGTGCAACACATGCTTCCCTCCCAAACCGATTTTATTGATAGTTTGTACATGATCAGCATTTTTCTAAAGTGGAAACTTCTTGGCAATATTGTTTTGATAAAGACTTGTTATTTGAACACTAATCAGTTAAAGTTTCTATGGCAGCAAAACCAAGGTAACTCTCTAGATTGTGAGTTATTTAAAATGCCCGTGCCTGGAAAAACAAATCATTCCTACTGAAAGATATGCCGTTGCTATCTGTTACTAGTTCTGTCTGAGATTTTACCTTTTTTCCCCATCTTTTACTACTCAGGTGTGGTTTTGCAAGAATCCTCTGTTCTTGGATCTTAACAGATTGACCACTTACATGATAATCAGTGCACATTTTGCCAGGACTTTTCAACATACAGATGCTTATCGAGCATTAACATTTCTGTTCAAGAAATTATCTGGAGTTTATTGATGTCATCGGACATCTAGAGAAATTTCAGGGGATTTCAGGTAAGTCACATAATGAGAAGCCTCTGCTTTTGTTTGGAATTACTTTAAGAATTAAAAGCAACAATTATTTTTAAAATACTAGCATATGAAATGGGAAGGAAATGTAAAGCACAGAAATCACAATGAAATAATAAGCAGTGAACTGGACTGTCCTACTTGAGATACTCAGAAAACATGTGGTGTGGGCAGAGATGCTGCTTGTAATTGCCTTGCTGGTTACATAGTAAACCAGTCAGAAAGAATTGCTTTGGTAAATAAGCTGCAAAAGAAAAAACAAATATGCAGTATGAAAAAAAGAGAACAATGCAAAAAATAAAATGTAAGATAATTTATCTCTAAGACAGGACAATTTGAAAAACATGATTACAGCACGTAGGAGAAAGAAGCCTGAGGTAATTAATATGTCTCTGGTCTGAAAATCGTTTTGCTGTACTGTGAATGGAAAAGTACTGTGAATCAAGAAAAATTTATCTTCTTGAGCAAGGGTTTGCCATTATAAAACACTATTAGAACAAGAACACATTTTGAGGCTGAAGCTCTGGGCTTTTTAAATGATTAAGCAAATAAAAAGTTTTGCCTGTCCAATTTTATTTCTATTGCATTCACAGGAGTTGCTGAACAGGAGAACTTAAATGATTGGTTCAGAAGACAATGTGCTTGTGCAAACAAATTAGCACAATCTTTGAGTAAACCTATGCCCAGTCAGGCATTTAGCCACAGGAATTGTACATAATCTTTAAAATGCTAATGGATCCATCCATTTTCTTCTCTGTCTCTCACTCCAAAACCACAGCAGTTCATAGGTTTTGTCCCTAACCATAATAAGAACCCACGATAGACAATTTGTTGGTTCATTAATCTTTCAGTTAACTTTTCATTTTGGTACACAGAAGTAGAAAAATGCCTGCAGAGATCAGTGTCCACATCAGATCCTCATGCTGCTACCACAAGACAAAGCTTGCTGGGACTCATACAGAACATTTCCACATGCATGGGAACTCTCGCAGCTTCAGCCCTCTCTTGTGGTGGGAAAACCCCACAGCCATGTTCTGGGGATTCCCAACAACAGACACCTTTCTGAGATTAACCAACATACCAGACTGAGACCAGAGCACAGGCTGGGATGTTTGGCAAAGGAGCTTTTAACCCACTATTGGGAGTAGAGCCCACAAGCAGATGGGTCTTTGGTGTACTTTGCATTCAGACTGCATGATCTTTGTCCAAGAATACGCATTGATTGCTCTTCTCCCCTGTGTCATTTCAACAAATATAGTTCTGTAATGGTAATATTAGGTTCAGACAGTACAGCCTATTTAACAGTTCAGAAATTAAGGTTAAGAAGGTTAAGAAACTAATTGCTATCTTTCAGATTTTTAGGAATTTCTTTCCATTTTTTTCTAGAGTCTGTTATTCATTTGACAATTCTTTTCTGTCATTCTGGTGGGGTCAGACTGGAGAGGTGCAGCAGGAACAGTAAGTACAAAAAATTTCTATGATTCAGAGAAAAGCCAACCTCCTGTCTGTTTTCAGAGCCCCCGGGAAGTCTCCAGAGGTGAGAGTCTGACACCTGACATCAGCTATAGGTGGTGTGACTAGATCAGTGAAGTGGTCAGATCAACGGTGTGACCAGATCAGCAGTTATGTCATAAGCTCATCCACACTACCGCTTTCAGTCACGTCATTTTCTTTTTGTTAACTTGATCAAGAAATACTGGAGATGCACACTTCAAACAGCAAATGAAAACAGTGCACTTGTGAGCACACTGAGGACATGGACCAGCTCTTCTGGCCTGCAGGAAAAGTGGTTGGAGGCAGAAGCCTTTCCTGTGAAACTACTGGGTGGCCCAGCATCTCCAAATAATATATTTTATAGGCCATAAATTCGCTAGATTTTGTGTCATGTTTCTGAAGAAACATTCTGGTGTTACTGGGATTCATGAATCTAGGACAGAGCATGACTCAAAATCTGAAGAAACCCTTGTGGTTCCCATAGTGATTCCAAAATAACTACAGCATTTGGATACTTTCTCATGGAAGACATCTCCCATTTTAGCAGACTTTGTACTGTTTTTCCCTTGGAGTTTTTTCCTTCTAGTGAATGTTTTAAGAGAATGTCAGGGCACTGATAAAATTACACCCTGAGCAAGGACATTCAAAAATTAGTGACAAATCTCCAAACTGACATTCCATTATTAACATTTGCCTTTTTGTTCCTTAGTTACTGCTGTCAGAAGTAATGAAGGGATGATGGAGGTTTTTCAACCCCGACAGAGTTCATTTGTCCTTCAGACCTTCAAGTGTGTTCTAGTTGGCAGAAATAGCAGAAAGTAAATATGTCCTAAATAACTAATGAAGAAAGTATATTAAAATAAAAATAGCAACTAAATTTTTACTTTTAAATGCTATCAAGGCACAAGTGATGTCTTAATCAAGACTTTCACTTCACTTAAATGTAATGATCTGAAAAAATATGGATTAAGTTTTATGCTAGGCTTCACATTTCTGGAAACTGCATTCCAAAATTGAGCCAATCTGAAAGAACACCACACCAGCACTGACTTTCCTACATAGCAATTTTAATCAGTATCTTAAATTTCTTACTAAGTCCTAGTTATATTGTGATCTCTTAAATAGATTATATGTATAAAAGAAAGCTATCAGTTGAGATAACAGGGTTGCCGATTGTCTAGAGACGGAGAAACTCAAGGGAGTACCTCTCCACAACTCCTTGAAAAGAGATTGTGGCAGGGTGGTTGTCAGCTTCTTCTCTTGGGTAACAGCTGTAGGATGAGAGGGAGTGGCTTTGAGTTGCACCAGGGGAGGTTCAGGTTGGATATTAGAAAAAAATTCTTCTCAGAAAGAGTGGTGAGTCTTTGGAACAGGCTGCCCAGGGAAGTGGTGGAGTCACTATCACTGGAGGTGTTTGAGAAATATGCAGATATGGCACTGAGGGACATGGTTAGTGGGAATGATGGGGATGGGTTGATGATTAGAGTACATTATCTTAGTGCTCTTTTCCAACATTAATGATTCTATAATTCTATGATGTAAAAATTCATAAAATTAATAAAAGACAGTGAAAATAATTTTTTCTAACATTTTCAGCTACACAAATTGATAATTTAGAAGCACAAACTAATTGACTAGCATCTAGGTTCAAATCATCCAGTGTTTTTGCTACTCTGCTCCCCTTCCTTTTGTCCTATGCACTCCACCTCCACCCATTTCGAGTTTTCTGAGAGCCCTCTGAAAGCTAAGGTTGCAGACATTAACTCTCATACATGAAAATTGAATGGAAACTGTATGTGCTTATTTTTAGCAGTATAAGATATGTTCAAAATTTTAAGCAATAACTGGGAGTTAGAAGTGTGAAAAATATAATATTTTGAATACATATACCTTTAAAACAAACATACAGATATCTGGGATCTGGAAAAGGAGAGAGGCAGTGGGTAAGACTCTGATTGGTAATTTATATCTGGTTTATTTTTGAGTTCAGTTAATTTTCACCTTTGGTTTACAACAAATTTCAATGAAAGTAGTCAGTAAATAGGAAGGTCATGGGTGTCTTTCAGAGGTTTCACCCTGCAGTTTGGATAAAAGCCACTGTGCCACAGTCTCTGCTCTTGAGCTCATAGTCCCCTGCCACGTACAGATGCGTACTGTCAGAGTTCAGCTAACTAGCAAGGTCATCTACTGAACGCTACAGTTTCTGCATCCAAAATGCTGGTAATTTCCCTTAATTACTTCTACTGACTCCCCAAGGTCTTTACAGTTTTGAATATGGCATCCTTTCATGAGGTTAGGTCAAAAACTAGGTTAGTAGATCGTGGCAGGAAAATTCAGTGGCAGCAGTATTTCTATATAGACACAGGAATAAAATAGGGTATGAACAAGCCTGCCCAAATACATAGACAGACAGACAGATGATAGATTATATAGATAAGTAGATAAAAATTCCCACAGATACACTTGATGTGCGTAAGCATATCAGAGTACTTATGAGCCCCTGCATGTCTGAAAGCCTGATTTTGTGGCTCTAGAAAGACACTGTAATGTAGTCTGTAGAAGTCTGGATGCACACTGGGATGGTGCTCCTCACCCACGAAATTACGAACCATGGTCTGAAGCTGCTTTTAGGGACCTGTTCATCATCAGGCAGAATTTCAGTGAAAAGAGCAGGTAGAAGAATTTATATACAGTTGCAATGGCTTTTTACATTTGTTTGCCAATAGGTAACTCAGGTGAAAGCCCCTGTAAAGACTCCTTGTAAAGAGCCAACTTTTAGTTCAAATGCTGGAGATTTAATTGGACAAGAGAGTAGTGAGCAGTTTGGGCTTATTAAAAAAAAATCCAATGGAATACATGGAAGGAAAAATGTATTTAATTGTAATGGAAAAATCAGTCTTTTTCAGTAGAATCTCTGAGATTCTAGGTAAACCCTTGTGCAAATTCAGGAAACGACAATGGAGCCCTTTGAAATGGCTTATGTGCCCACAATCACACAGACACAGACCTGCAGGACATCTTAATTGGTAGATAAACGGATGAATTCATTTAATGCACTATATGAGGAAGCTCAGTGCAGGATGAGATGCTCTGAGTTGTCACGACCAGCATTAACATTCAAGCCTCACAGTGCCTGAGTTGAGTTTTGGACTCCCAGACCATTACTCTGTTCTTGCATGCACTTATAAGAGTTTTGGTTATATTCTCAGAAATCATACATTGCTAACAAGTCAAGTTCATGCAAGTCAAAAGCATCAAGTTCTGTTGCTTGCTACTTTGTTCTGAAGTGATTAGAAAGGTTTTTGCATCTGTAAATATGCACTTACTGTTGTACACAAATTCCTTCTCTACTGTGAAGCTGCCAAGTTCGCGTTTTGAAACATCTTTTAACACTCACGTTCTCACAAGAAAGCAATTCCTCCTGCAGACCTGGTTTTGCTTAATTTGACTTCATGATTACAAGGTGGAGAGATTGCCCACGCATGTGGTTTGCCCGCTAGGATGGACATTCACTGGAGTACTGCTAAACCTACCAACCTGCAGAAAAGCACTCTTGGCACAAAAATCATCAACTTTGTTGCCTTTATTCTGGTGGGAAATTGTTAAACACCTGTTGTATTTAAACGTGAAATTACTGTCTCTGAGCAATCTTTTACCTTGGGCAGAAGAAACATTTAATTCCACTTTGATGCTTGCATATCACATTGCAGATACTTGCTGACTAATCACCATAGCTAAATGACATCAATAATTCTTGCATGGTGATTACGCAAACCAGAAAATTAACTACATCGTGCTGTGCCGATGGATTTATAAGCAGAGTTTTCTTTGTTTCTTGTCAAAACTTCCATGAAAAATCCATGCAATAGCATTAATTTAAGCAATTTACAGTGCTATTGGAAGTGTAAAGGAAGCTCCTAGATAAAGAAGGTAAAAAAACTCCTGAAATAAAAAAAAAAAAAAAAAAAAGAGTTCTGACATCAAGAAAATCTTCATAGAGTCATAGAATCATAGAATCTTAGAGTCACCAAGGTTGGGAAAGACCTCCAAGATCATCCAGTTTGACCTCCCCCCTACTCCTAAATGATAGAATCTGATAGCAATAATGGATTTTAAATGTTTTGATTGCAAGAGGGAACCAACACAGTAAGTTATGGGAAAATTCACAGGTCTGTGAAATCCAGTGGGATCTGGGGTTTTTTGTGTGGTTTTTTTTTACTGTTTGCTTCTTTTGTTTGGTTAGTTGGTTGGCTGTTTTCTTTTCTTTTATTTGTTTGTTTGTTTGTTTGTTTTTGTTTTAATAAAGATGTAGAGCAGGGGATTGAATCTGGGTGGGCTTTAACTTTCCTTCCAACTCAAGCCATTCTATGATGACAACCTAGGAAAAGGTTAATTTCAGAAGGTCTTAATTTCAGAAAAAAACTACTGAATGTGACATCAAATAAAGAAAAAATATGTCAGTCTATGGTGCTTAAGAACTGGGAAGAATTATCTTGGGATATTATATATATATTATTGTACGTACAGAGCATTTCCCCCCCACTTTTGCAGATTCTGTTAGTGTAGACCTGTATAGAAAGCGCATCAGCCACTCCCATTTGTTCCAGTAGTGCTCTACAGAGGTGAAAGCAAGACTGAAAATAAACAGAATCCAAGCAACTGCCTGGCTTTTAGTTCGTTGGGGGACTTTTCTCCCCTATACCCACCCATGAAACTGATTTGAGAGGAACGCATGCTCAGAAAACACCGATTCAAAGAAATACAAATACAAATGGAAAAAGATAAGTAAGTAAATGAATAAATAAATAAATAAAATATTTTCTGTGTATAAAGTCCATGACTTTCAAAGCATTAGGTATAGCTTTAGCAGTATGAAGTGAAAAGCTTGAACAGGAGGGTTGGAGGGTTCAACCTGATGATCTCCAGAGGTCCCTTTCAGCCTCAATCATTCTGTCATGTGGTGATTACGTGAAAAGAATGTTCTCTAAGCAGATTCCAGGGGAAAAGGGAAATAACTGTTTCCATTAAAGGATAGTGTTTCTGCAGCATCACAGGTATTTGCGAGTGAAGTTTGATTGGTATTGGGAGGCTCAAATCATAGTAGCAATGGCTCTGGAGCAGTTTTTTAAATGGAGAAGTGGCAAGAAACATTCTTTGTTTCAAGATAGAGCTCAGTAAATGTAATAACACTTTTTGAATAGTTCAACTGACTAAACAAATTCTTCACTATCAGGTCTTTGTCATGCTGCCAAAACAAATAATTACTGTATATAATAAATTCCACGCTTCAGCACTCTGGTGCTCATCTACAAAGCTCAGGAAGGCTTTCTTCTGTCTTTATGTATAATAGCTCCTGAGTTGTAGTCACGCAGTGAGGATAGACTGCAGCGGGGCCCGCCTGTAGCACTGGGGGATGAGTTTGGTTCCTACTTTTATTTGAGACTGAACCAAGGAACAGAGATGGGGACTGGAAGGATTGCTTGAGGGAAATTCCTGGGGCTTCACATTTCTCTGTAGAATGACCACCTTTGTTCCACATCTTAGGACCAATTGAGCATTTTCTCAAAAAAAAAAAAAAAAAAAAAAAAAAAAACCTGTGGGATATTAACAATTTTCCTCTGTCTTCTGCTGTCCTTCTTTGGCACATTGAAGGTTTGTTGGTGCTGGCCTTTTTCACTAAGTAGCTTATGATCTTTACAAACTACAGCAAGGCATTTTGTGGTCTGTGATTTACAGAGTACAGACTCCTAATACTGTACAACGTGCCATATCGATAGCAGTCACTTGGGATGGTGGAAAAAGTCCCCATGCATTCCCATCTTCTGCAGTTGTTCTCACAGCCCATGTTATGCAGGAAGAAGCAGTATGCCCCATACCACTGGGGTCACACCACCAACTTTAGCTCTTGCTGCTCAGACTAGTTCATCTGTGCTCATGAGCAGCACACCTATGCTCCCATTTGGTACAGCCAAAAGTCCTCTGAGGGCTACTGCTGTGCTGATTGCAGTCACTGCAACATCTCTGACCTTGTCTGGGCTTTCCTGAGTCTAAGATCTTAGCATATCCTTCAGCAATAAGTCTACTTCTTCATCAAAACTGTGACTTTAGCTGACATTTCACCATAAATAGTCTTTTCAGTCCTAGTCTTGGCTTCCACAGTAGCTCATTTGTACTTTGTCATTTATCACTTTCCCTTAGGAAGCAAATTAGCAGCAAAAGAAGAAATATTGGACCTTACCTTGGTTTGGAGCACCTCATCTCTTTTCTACCAAATCTCCAGCCACCAAAACCTCACACACTATTGTGAGTTGCAATAGTATGTACCAGCACCAATGTACCTGCAGAAGAAATGTATTTTGATTTCTTCTGCCTGAAGATACACTTTGGGGCCCTCAGAAGCTCTCATCAAGCTTCTGTTCAAAACTGAAATGGGTGGGAGAAGTCCATATCTCCAACTATACAGGGATAGGCCTGTATTTAAAACATGCAGTAGGGACTTCATCCCGCAAAATGAAGAATTTGATCTTCCCCTTTCATGGCATTCAAGGGTTCACAAAGAAAACTGGCTGCACACCTCATTCAACCTATGAGTGCTTTGTTTCCTTTCTCTTTGTTTCTCTATCTCACAAGCCTAAGAACTCACTTGTTCTATACTGTCACATGCTTTCCATCTGAGAAAACTATTGGCATGAAGCAGAAGTTAATGTGACAGGAAGAAGTGAACTCCCACTGTAATTTGCGTTAACTAATGTAATACTTAAAAATTTGTCATAATGGTATCTCCAAACACCATACAATAATTAAAGATAATATTGAGCATAGCCTACAGAGCAATATATTAAAATACTTGATTTGGAGACTCTAACAGAGAGCAACTCTGCAAGTAGTCTTATTAACCGGCACTTTTCAATGCAAATAACAGCAGAGTCTGATTTTAAATGCCACTCCAGGAATGTAAATGCCTGCAGTATAACACATATCATTCTGACTATATTATTATTTCTTTAAAATTTGTCAGAGCTTAACATTTGTGCTTTCCTTGAAACACAACTCTTCTGTCACCAAGTTCTGATGATTCATTCTTCAAGCTATTCTGAGGATTGACAATAGCCAAGTATTCTCTCAAATTATGGGTACAAATAAATAGTAATGATTTTGGTGCACAATTTTCTAACTTTTCCTAGATAAAGTTTGCTCTCTGTGTTACTGGGATCTGTTCTTGAGGACTAAACAGCTTGAGAGTTCATACAGGCATGCTAACACTGAGCTAAGAAAGGCATATGCTTGCATACTTGGTGATGGATCAAATGCTTATATAACTTTTTTGACCATAAAGGCTTTACACTGAGTCATCAGAGACGATTGGGCAAACAAGGATCGTCACTTCTTAAGTGTATAAATATTTTTAAAGTGTCACAGCCATCTCACTAGAAAAATTGATGATTGAATGTGACTTGAATTGTAGCATCAATTCAAAGGCTTGAATTGATGACTGCTGTGTAAAACAGGAACCTGGGTAGGAGGCTTGTTTAAAATAATGCCTTATACACGAAGTATCTCTCATTTTGACTCCTGAATTCTAGGAAAATCTTGCCACGTGGTAAGATATGTCAAGCATTTAAAAGCTTGAAAAATGTGTATTACCAACAGCTTTCATGATGAATGTGTTGTTCTGTAAGTTCTCTGACTTCATGTATGTGAATTTGACTCTATTGGCACACTGGGAGGAAAAAAAGAAAACGAAAAAGAAAAGCAAAAGCAAAAGCAAAAGCTTTTCTTTTTCTAGGTATGGCAAAAATGTAACGGTTGCAACTCTATAAACTTAGCATTTGGGGATTACAGAAATCTTCCTGCTTGGTGAAATAAATTTAATCTAACTTTTGGAACATGCTGTAATAAGGTAAGTAAATCCAAGGAAGGAGGTCATGGCTTTTACATGGACTATTATTCTGTTCTCTCTTTGTACCCTTCCTTATTTCTCCTCATCCTAAAACATACCACTTGAGAACTAGAGAAAGAGCTGCCTTTTCACTAAGGTAACCTCAATTGGTACTAGCCTCCAATTGGTACTAATAGCATAAAGGCATTTATCTGCATCAAATGGATTTAGATATAATTTGCTTTCATTCAAATGCCCAGAGAATAGAAAGTGGTGTTTGGAAGGGATGAGTCTGTTTCCTGCAACTTTTTAATTCAGCTTCTCATTCTTTTTACATGTGGATAGCGGTAAGCAAAGCTCTATAAAAGGTGATTTGAAACCATTGGCCCTTTTTTTCAAATGCTGCCTTATTTTTATGCCTTTAGACTGGGCCCTAGAGCAGATTATTTCCTTTACGACTTTCTTAGGGGACTTGCTACCACTGTGCTTAGTAAACTAGGAATTACTGTGTGATACAAACTTGTAAACCAGATATGCAGCCAGACGAGATGTTTGTGTCAGACAGATGCCTGGAATTAAAGACCTACTAAGACTCCTGTCCAATGGATTTGCTAATTCGTAAGGCTACCTAAAAACAAAAAGCACTTCCTAAGAGGGCATCAAAACATTCTTGGTACTTTCACATCCAGTCAGAAAAACAACACAAAACATGCAGTACGACTTAATCTAAAACTCATCTACCCTGCATATGTCTTTTGCTCATTTTGGATGTGTAGTCCCTTCAGGTGCAGAGACACAGCATGACCTCTGCCTTTCTGACCAAAATCCCATATGTGAACACTACCTTCTGGTATACTGGGACTTTCACTGTAACGAGATGCAATTGGATGCAAAGATGCATAAGATTAGCCTGACATCTTTTCACATATGCTAAACAGAGGAATCAGTGGAAGGTTGACCTGGTTAGATTTCTCTGTCTTATAAAAATCTTTGTGGCTTTGTGGAAGAGTTGAACTTCCGGGCACAGCAACACTCAACACAGATTAATGATTGCTAGAGAGGTTTTTTCCTCCTGATACTTCACTATTATGCTTGTAAAAGACTCTCCCTATGGGCCATATTTTTATCTCAGCTCTACATCTTTTTCTCTAGCATTTATTTCCTGCCAGAGTAAAATATTGCCCAGCCTTTCCATATCACCCTAGACAAGTTTAGATGGTTCTAACACTGCCTTCAGGGTTTATAAGAATTTAGGCAATACTCTGGAGAAAGGTGATGTAAATATATGGGAGGAAAAAAAAGTTGGATGCCAAGCTGGGATACGAATATTACAATAAAAGATATCACAGTGCTGAAAATCAAATAGGTAGATAGGTAATATTTAATGTTACTGTAGAAACTTTTTGCAGTCAAAGGGCTTTCTTCTTCCAGAAGAAAAGTAAAATAAATACATAAATCTCAGGTACAGACACTCAACGAGACTGATTACTGATGAATCATTATGAACATGCAGCTTTAGCAATCATCACTACCGAGCACAGGTTTCTTTACGAATCCAAGGGAAATTCTGTGGTGCATCTTCTGGCCATCCTGAGAACACACCTGGGAAATTCAGGTCTGCAGATGGAGAGTAAATTCAATGATGTTGCTGGAGCTGCTGAAAATTTATTAGTCCAAATTTATTTCTGAAAAAGGGCACTATCGTAAAACCTCTGGAAACAAGGACGAGTCTAGATGGGAAAACACTAGTCCATAGGAAAAACACTTTTACCAACTGATAGTTTTACTGACAGAGAGCTTTTCAGGTCACCAGCTTTCCCTCCATCTTCACAGGGGTCTCTGTTGTCAGAAAACACACACTGCAAAGGTTTCTGCATCTGTCAAAATTACAGCACACTTCCATTGCAATTCACTCTGAGTGCTGAACAGATCTGGCAGACGACACAGGTCTTATGTTTATTGCTGCAGTCATACACTGTAAAAGGCATAAGACATGGCTGGAAAATACATTTTGTCCTTTTCTTCCAGGATCAGCACAGAGTCCTAACCGAATGATTTTTCTCCTTAGAAAGAGGAAACAGACAGACACAACTTCCAAGCAGGAGAGATTAAAAAAAACACGGTGAATACTAGGATTGATAGAAATAAAGATGAATATTTTAAGTAAAGTCAACTTCACCCAGTAACTGCTTGTACCTACTCCACCCTTGGCATAGTTGTGGCAAACTATCATCTACAGATATTACTTCCTCTAAATGTAAAGCACAACCTTTCAAACCTGCTAAAATACATCAAAAGTTCATCATCACATCTTTTTAGAGAAATAGCAACAGGTTTTATATAACTTTATAGAAACTTAAACATGGTTAGATTGGAGAAGGCTCTGGCGAGATCTCATTGTGGCCTTTCAGTACTTGAAGAGAGCGTATAAACAGGAGGTGGAACGGCTGTTTACGAGGGTGGGCAGTGATAGGACAAGGGGGAATGGCTTTAAACTAAGACAGGGGAGGTTTAGGTTAGATATTAGGAGGAAGTTTTTCACTCAGAGGGTGGTGACACGCTGGAACAGGTTTCCCAAGGAGGCTGTGGATGCCCCATCCCTCGAGGCATTCAAAGCCAGGCTGGATATTGCTCTGGGCAGCCTGGTCTGGTGGTTGGTGACCCTGCACATAGCAGGGGAGTTGAAACTCGATGATCATTGTAGTCTTTTTCAACCCAGGTCATTCTATGATTCTATCTTTTAGCATGACCACTGAGTATTCTAATATGTCTCCAAAAAGATGACTATTTTTTATATTCATGAAATTAAGACACAGTGTACACAGTACAAAGTACAGAGTACACAGAGTGGGGATGTTTCTCACTAACATCAGTCTTCAAGTTTTCCCACAAGGGTTGTGCAAGGATTCTAACCTACTTGTTGAAACCTAAATAAAATAGATCGTAAAGAGCAACTATGCTGCTTTGTACAGCTGTGGAAGGTCTGTATAGTGTTGTATTTTGCTACAAAGGAATTGCCTGTACCTGAAGTTCGGTAGCACTGTGTGTTGCAAATGAGTAAACAAGCTTGGTAGCCACTTGCGCAAGACATAAACATATAAGCGGTGCCTGGTTAGTACATGTGACCAAGGGGTTGTTGTGAGGGTAATAAAAGACTGCAAGCATGTACAATTAAGGTCTTCGTTCTGCACCAGCAACAGAGTCCGTGTCTCTCCTGCCACAGTACTGCTTTTTTTTTTCTTTTTTCCCTAAGGGAGACAGCATGCCTGTTGGGGTCATTCTTGATTTTCAATTAAAACTGTGTTAATCCTGCTGAGACTTTCTGATCAGTGTGGATATCCTTTATAGAGAATGCACAGTAAGCAAGTAGTTAGATGAACTTCAACAGCTACCCTCTGTGCTGCTGAGAAGCTGGATCAGGACAATAGTCACGGAGTCACAGGATATCCCAGGTTGGAAGGGACCCACAAGGGTCATCAAGTCCAATCCCTGGCTCCACAAAGGACCACCCAAACTCAAACACCGTGTCTGAGAGCGGTCACCCCGCACTCCCTGAGCTCGGGGCTGTGCCCACTGCCCTGGGCAGCCTGCTCCACACCCACAGCCTTCTGGTTCAGACCCTGTCCCTAACCCCCAGCTGCCCCTCCCCTGACACAGCTCCATGCCGTTCCCTCGGGCCCTGTTGCTGTCCCCAGAGAGCAGAGCTCAGCGCTGCCCCTCCGCACCCTGTGAGGAGCTGCAGCCACCATGAGGCCTCCCCTCAGCTCCTCTGCTCTGGGCTGAGCAAACCCGGGGGCTGCAGCCGCTCCTCACACACTGCGCCCTCAGAGCCTTCCCCATCTCTGCAGCCCTCCTGTGGACTTCCTAATAGCTTTATGTCCTTCTTATGTAGCAGCACCCAAACCTGCACCCAGTGCTGGTGGTGCGGCTGCACTGCACAGAGCAGAGTGGGACAACCACTTCCTTCACCAGCAGTGCTAGACTTGATGTACCCAGGGTACGGTTGGCCCTTCTGGCTGCCAGGTTGCACTGCCAGCTCAGATTCAAGTTGTCACCAAGCTGAACACCCAGATCTCTTTGTGGGGCTGCTCTCCAGACCCACGCCCCCAGTCTGTACATACAGCCAGGGGCTCCCCATCCCAGGTGCAGAACCCAGCACCTGCTCTTCTTCATGCAGATGGGGATCATCCTCAAATTTGTCCAGATTTTGGTGCAAGGCCTCTCTGCCCTCAATAGAGTCAACACTCTGCCCAGCTTAGCATCATCCAAAAATTAACTTAATAGAACCTCCAGATCTTTATTGGAATTGACAGTCTAAACATGAAAAGAAATGGCCTTAAAATGGAGCCCTGCAGACTCCCACTGGTGACAAGTAGGGCAAATCTCAGGCCATAGCCTCCCCACACCCAACACAGCCATGTTTTTGTTGTCCTGGGCCATTTCTAGGGTCACAGTGCCATGGCCTTATGCTATCACAAGCCAGATCCCAAAAAACTGCTGTAAATACAGGGATCCTGACAGCAGAACACTAACTGTGATACAAGACAGCCAGCTAACAGAGGCAGGCAGGCAAGGGTTAGGACTCCAGTCAGCCAGCTGAGGCAGGCAGGCAGGCAGGGGCCTTGACTCCAGCCAGTCTGCCAAGGCAGACAGGGAGGGACTGCAACTCCAGCCAGCCAGCTGAGGCAGGCAGGCAGGCAGGCAGGCAGGGGCCGCCACTCCAGCTGGAATGATACAGCACCGGCAACAGAGACGAGCCAGATGGTTGAAAAGGAAACGGGGGGTCTCGTTATCTACGAACAGTTTTTATCTTGAAACTAGATGACCATTGTGGTCCTTTTCAACCCATGTCACTCTATGATTAATAAAAAAAATGTCTCTTCAGTTAGAGGAGTTCATAAGAGTCTCTTCGCACATGGATTTCAAATCTGAGGAGAGAGATTAACTCCTACTTAATAGTACTGGAAACGGGCAGAAATTTTCAGACATAGACTTTAACATAAAATAGTTATTGTAGTACTGTTGGCTATAACATTTTTGAAAAAGACCTATATATGTCTTTAGACTGGAGCTTTCCATGATGACTAGTTCAGCTCTCTATCTTGTTGCAGAGTGTAGGCAAGCAGCATCAACAGGTCAGTCAAGAGCAAGCTTTCAGAGGAATAATTGCTTGCTTTCTCTTCTCTCCTTTTCTGTCACATGACTGTTTCAACATGGAAACAGAGAAAATTACATTACTATTTGGAATAAAAGGTCATTAAGTTTTTTTAGTTCACACTGTTGTTTTTTTTTTAAGTGATCATGTACACCAAAGCATAAATAATTACTAAGCCAAGAGCTATTAGTTAACATCAGTTTGCATAATGAATAATGGCTAATATGAAAAGTGAAAGGAGCCAACTGGCAAAGATGTAAAATTGGTGCTGACGTAAAAGGATGCGCAGTAGAAGCGTGTGCGTAACCAGCATTACTGCAGGTGTCAAGAATTTGTTTTCATCTTCATACAAAATACGGATTTTGCTTCAGAGCACAATAATTCTAATAAGTATCCAATCATCCTGATTATTTAATTAAGGACTAATATATGTTCTAATAAAAAAGAAACTTAAAAACAGATTCGGAGATACCAGCAAAAACAGTATTATTAGGATATCTAGTATATGTAACTTTATTCTAAATTCTGTGACTTTCCAAATAGTCTAAACATATTTTATGATTATATACTCAATGGAGCTTCAGGTGGATCTGCATCTCGTTCCTTAAATATTTATTCAAATGTTTCAGATTTTTTAAGTATATCAGTCTCTTGATATTTCCTTTCAACAGCATCATTTTTATCTTCATCAATATCATTATTTTTTAGTATTAGATAATATTATCATGTCACTGAGATAATGTATGTTCAGCCACAAAATGTTGATCTACTACTCTTTGAGTTCCCAATGCCATGGCCTGGGCAAACCCCAGAGCATGGGACATGATGACATCTGTACTTCTGTTAGCCTTTAACTGAAAAGCTATTTCCCTTGATGGGCTGCGTAGTTTTCTGCTGCACATCCCACATCATCTTACATGATGTCTGTGAACAGTCTGCTGACAAATACTTGGCCTATTCCTTGCTAACATGGCACAGGAAGTCTGTATAGGATCATTAGGTAGCCTGAGATATGACATGTTGGAGATCTGCTCAGAGACATGATGGATGCCCTGTCCCTGAAGACATTCAGGGTCAGGCTGGAGGGGGCTCTGAGCAGCCTGGTCTAGCTGTAGAGGTCCCTGTTCATTGCAGGGGAGTTGGACTAGATGGCTCTTAAAGATCCCTTCCAACTTAAATGAGTCTATGATTTTATGAGCAGGGGTCATAAGGAGAACAGATTTTGAGTAACAAAGGTGGCATGCCTGCACTCATACCCTGGTCAATACTCATCTAGACCATCTCACTGGGGGGTTGGAACTAGATGATCTTTGAGGTTCCTTCCAACCCAAGCCATTCTATGATTCTATGATTCTATGATCTCTAGAGGGTCCTGATGATAAAACACTAATAAAGGGAATAATGACTTCCACAGGTAAGTTCTAAATGTTTCAGTAAAAAAATTAAATGTGAAGATATTTTCCCTCCTTTACAGGATCATAAATTTCTTAAATCTTAACTGAGACATTCTGTAGACTGGTTGACATATACATATATATATATATATGTATGCATATATACATACAAACATATTTTGTCTGAGTGAAATAAGTGACTGCATAACGTATACTTATGTTTGTGAGAACAATTTCCCAATAAATTTACTTTTTCAGGAAACTGAGTCTAGAACAAGATTGTGATTAGGTTATGGACTAAAGGGGCTTCATTTCCAATTGAGCTACAGAGTTAAGTTTTATTAAAATAATAATAATAATAATAATTTTCTGAGTTTCCTGAAAAGTAGTTTTTCATGGAAGTATAAATAAAAACTTATTTCTAACTGTGAGCCTTGTGATGAGCCTTGGTTACTCACACTTGAAAACAATTTCTGATGTAACAGCTTAGAACATAGGAATAAAAGAGCCACATAAAACTTGCATCTGAAGAGTTTAGCATTCTCTCCTAAATTCACACCCACTTCATCTGACCCATGGGTTAAGGAGCACCTGAAACCCACCAAGCTTTTGATGACTGCTATGTCTGGGCTGCAGCCAGGAGCTATGTGTTCTATGTGGCTCTGCAGAGCCTCAGAGGCCTCTGTGCCTGCAGACCAAGTTGTGCTGAGCTCAATTCCCACCCTAGGGGCTGCTCCCAGGTTGGTATTTGGGCAGTGTATGGCAGGCTGCAAGGTGTGCACCAAGTGTGTGCAGGTTCTGTCATGTGCTGCATGCCCAGGAAGGCCAGCTCCAGCTGTGTACAGCAATGCCAGGGACGATTGTTACTGCCCTGAGCAGCTTCTAATCAAAGACATTGATCATCTGCCAACCACATGTCACTGAGCACAGCAAAGAGCCACTGAGGCCAGGCCCACTCCATGTGCAGCCAGTAGCCAGCTCCTTTTTAAATCACAGTGGTGCAAGAGAAGTAAGATTCATCAAGTGAATCTGAGTGCCAGGAAGGAAAAGAAGAGAAGAACATAGCACTTAAATCCAACAAAGAGATAAGCAAAAAGACCATGGAGGCAATTTGGCTGCAATTGAATTTAGCAGTGAATCCCATAGAACTCCATAGGATCATAAAACTCGGAGAACATCTTCTGTTATGGGCCTGGGTATGCCTTAATCAAATCAGATGTAAATATCAACACCAGTCTTGCATGTGGCACAAGATTATCCTCATGGGCCTCCTGCCAAAGACCTCCCACTATCTCATCACTGGGCCTCATCCAGCTCTCCTCTGACAGGTGAAAAGAAGGGTAGTATAAAAAGTCAGTTCCTAAAGTTCATTTCTTTGTCATTCTAGTGGCATATTAATATTCAACATCTTTGGGAGACCAAACAGGATTTGCCATTTTGGGATATACTGCAGCTTACTCATTGTCACATCTGCTTTGGCCGTGTAGATTAAGCCCTATACAATTGCTCATGCAAATGAGCAGTTAAGGGATCCCTTAATTTTCTGAGGACTATATTGCTGAACAGTTACTTGCAAAACAAAACCCCAACAACACAGTTTTTTTCTCCTCAAAAGCCAGCTGTACAATCCCAATTCTCAAGTTTATGGTTCTAAATTTTTAATTTTACAGGATGCTATCTTATCAAAACAGATGAATGCATTATTGTTACTACCACCCAGAACCTAAAGAATTAGATGTCTAAAAGGAGACTGGAAAGTAACATTTATTTTCAGTGTGTTTCAGGAAAATAGTAATATAGAAATGCGTACAATTCTCTTTATTTCTGCTCATTCTGCCCAAAAAGAAATTAATGTGTGATCTGAGAAGGGAGAACAGTGCGTCAAATCACGCACATTGCTCCTTTTGATGTAACAGAGAAAAGGCAAAGTCTTTTGTCTTGAATAAACATATGTGAATGATCACGTCAATGAACATCTTTTTCTGAACAGGTGATAGACAAAGCAAATCCATTGAAATAGCATATCACAATCTGCATTCAGAAAATCGATATTCAGTGGTAGACAATGTGTTTTCCTTATTTGTTCTTCACTGCTATTGTAGGTGGCAGTGTTCTGCTGTAAACTAATGAGATTTCCTCTCAGCTAGGTGTATTCACCACTCATTCTCATCCGGACCTGAACAGACCCTCTGGGAATTTTCTCAGGATACATTTCTTATGAAGAAACAAAAGCTCTCACCTGAATGTAGGAGCATATGAAGAACTTAAGAGAGGGAAAGAAAGCACATTTAATTTAATATTCTCTTTTCTCATTTTCTTTATATTGGAAGTATTTCTCATATGCAGAAGGAAAAAGGTTTTTTGAGTCACTGACCTGAGGTAATGCAATTCCATTTCTCAACATTAATGCAGGGACACTTAAAATGATTCCACAACAACCTACAGTCTTCCAGCTGCTCTGTCCCAGCGCGTCACATTGCTGGTGCTTATAAAGCAACTTTCAATACATTTATTTGAATGTCTGATCTCAGAATGTATGGACTGCCCCTGGAAAGTATATTTGAATTCCATATATATGCAATAACTAGTAAAAAATAGAAATCCCCCACATAATTACTCTACTGAGTGAAAATAAATCCAAGAATATAAGATGCATAAGTACATGCTGTGTTATTACCATGTCTGATCAGGACAACTGAAACAAATTACTATATATGTTGAATGAACACTTATAGTTTTCTTGGGTTTTATTTTGACTTCTGTATTTACTAGATCTCTGGTTTCATGTGAAGCTATCCCCAGAGGCAAGCATATTCATTTAATAGGTAAGCAGTTAAGCATTTTCAACAGCTTCAGAGATAGTCCAAAACAATAAAAAAGAATATACTCAATCTAGATATGCACATTTCATAAATTTCTCCAGGGCAATGCATTCCCACTGCAGTGCTTTGTCAGTTTGAATGTCAGCACAGCTGTCTTTATCTTGCCCTCTGGGTACCAGTGTTCCTCTTAATGTTTCAGGGGGGAAATCAAAAGAGGAACTTTGGTGCAAATCATTTTCAGTTTTAAGTGAAAAGAGAAGTCACGTCCAGGACTGGCACTCTGGTAATGAAGATTTTCACTTATTTGTAGGTTACCTGTGAAAGGACTAATTCCTCAGACTTCATCCTTTAGGTCTATTAGCAAAAATGAAGCTGTGACACATGTAAAAGTTAAAAAAAACAGTTAGTTTTTTTCACAGAATCACAGGGTTTTTGTGCCATTACTAAGATTCTTAAAGCATTTTGTTTGTCTACAGAGATTTAACTGATATCATCAGATAACTTTTTTGTGCAATCCTTAATAATAAACCCTTGATAATTCTAAGGATTCCTTTTTGAATCGTAGAATCATAGAATGGTTTGGGTTGGAAGGGACCTTTAAGATCACCTAGTTCCAACCCCCTGCTATAGGCAGGGGCACTTCCTTCCAGACCAGGTTGCACAAAGTCCCTTCCAGCCTGGCCTTGAATGCTTCCATGGAGGGGGCATTCACAACCTCACTGGGCAGCCGGCCCCAGTGTCTCACCACTCTCACAAAAGAATTCCTTCTCAATATCTACTCTAAATCTACCCACTTCCAGTTTAAAACCATTTCCCCTCATCCTACTGCTACATGTCCTTATGAAAGTCTCTCCCCAGCTTTCCTGTAGGCCCCTTCAGATACTGGAAGGCAGCTATAAGGTCTCCTCAGAGCCTTCTCTTCTCCAGGCTCAAGAGCCCCAGCTCTGTTAGCCTGTCCTTATAAGGGGAGCTGCTCCAGCCCTCTGATCATCTTCATGGCCTTGCTCTGGACCTGCTCCAACAGCTCCATGTCCTTGTGTTGGGGGCTGCAGACACAAGAATGTTGTACTAGGTGATTTTTTTGTCTGCTACTGATTTCTGCTCAGCAGCAGCACTTCTATTCCTGCACTTTTAGACTATTCTCTGGCCTGGGAATGATTTAGGATACATCAAAGCAGTCCCAGCTGTTGCAAATAGAATTATACTCTTCACTCATAAGATAGAAGGAGCAATATATTTATTGATTTAAAATAGTGATTTAACAAAATCTTGTGTAAGACAGTGACTTAGCTAGATTCAATACAGGTAAGTACACCTGATTACTGCATAAATAAACACAGTCATCCAGGAGACCCTCCCATTGAGTCATGAGGTTCAGAGTGGACCCTCTTGCTTTGTAAATTCTTTGAACCAAAGAAGTAAGGATACTAAGTGCAGCTGAATCTACTCTTAGTCCCAGACTTGGTCATTGGTTTATGTCTAAAAGATTTTATGTACACAATCATTCTAAAACTTTAGAGAAGCTCACAAAGCATAGCAAGCTATTAATGACTTACCAAGGATTAGTGGCAGCAAGGAATCTCTTGACATCAAGGTGTAAGGGATCTCTGCAGCAGACATAACCTTCAGAGGCATCCTTACTCAAGGGACAATCCTGTCATGCAGCCCACTGTCATTCAGGAAGGAGCTCAATGCACTCTGAGCTGTTTCATATTTACAGGGCAAGATGATTGACATATAATCATATTTTCTAGCATATGCTCAACTGATCCTCAACTGTTGAGCAAGGCAGCTGTCCGTCAGTTCCTCCAAGGACCCAGTTTCAGCCAGTATTGTGGTTGCTATCTGCCTCAGCAAGACCTCAGGTATGACTGATACCACAGTCACCAACTGTCTGAGCAAGACCTTGGGTTCAATGTCCAGTGTTTGTGCAAGACAACAGCCAGACTGAAGGTGTACTGGGAAGCAAACTATCTCAACAGCTCAACCAGAAGACAATGTCACATCAGTGTAATATCTGGATGGAAAAACAACTGTGTGCTTCACTGACATCTCTACTGCAGCCATAAAGGCCAGCATGGAAGACAAATGGTTTGTTGATATCATTTTGTCTTTCTAGGAACCAGTAACTATCTAATAAATCGAGATTAAAGTCATTTTGACAATAAGAAATATCTAAAAAATGATTACTATTATATCACTGCTGCACATCAAGAGAGCCACAGTTACTGTTAAGGCATTCCTAGCACATGTAAGAGCTTATTTTGGAGACTGTATTATTAAGCCTGAGCTTGTAAGTTATTGCGCAAAAGAGCAGTGCTGCAAAACTAATATATAGCTAGCTTACAGTTATCACAAACATCTTCAGTAGCACCACTTTATGTCTCCTGAAGTCTATCTCAAGTAAATGAATATAGACAGAGGCATTTTCAGTAAGGCAATACTAAATTAAAGCAAAAAGAATTGATTCATTTTCAGAATGTGTGCAGCTGTTCTTAATATTTTATAGTATGAAAAGATCAGCTTTATTTAACTTTGTTCTAAATTGCAAAGATTGAATGCAATGGGGGTTTTCCAAGGAGAAAGAAGGAACAGGGCCAACCAAGCCTTCAAATCTGCATTAACGTACCCTTTTTACACTCCTGACTCTTGGCAGGAGGATACACAATGGAGCTGAGTGTGCTGCATAACAGCTCGGCAGCCACAGCATGAGCTTTGGGCTGCTCCAGCAGCCAGGATGATGAGGCTGTGTGGTGAAGAGCTCTTCTTTTCTTATTATTGCTGGGGTGACTAGATTGAGTTGTCATTTACCTGCTGAGAAGCTTTGAGACAACTTTGCTCACAAAATTTCACAGCCAAGAAAAATACAGGCTGGGCAGAGAATGGCTTGAGAGCAGCCCTAAGGAGAAGGATTTGGGGGTGTTCGTTGATGAAAACCTCAACATGAGCAAGCAATGTGCACTTGCAGCCCAGAAGGTCTACCATATCCTGAGTTGCTTCCTTTTGATGGTTTTGTTGACGTGCCAAAACCTTTTATTTGTCAAGAGGAGTGAGTGGTGATCAGAGAAGTGTGAATCTGGTCTGTAGATGGTACATGTTCTCTGAAATGTTCCTTCTGGGGAAAGAAAAACAAACACACAGGATTCACAGATCTCTTTCTTCAGAGTCAGGACTGCCACAGACAGCTGTCAATCCACTGTCAGTTAATCAAAGGTAAAGAAATCTGAAATATTTGGGGAGAAAACTGTCTGCAGAATATAGATCATAAGCATTTTTTACAATGGAATAAGCAGCCCTTCTTTGTCCTGAACTTAGACTCTAATAAAATAACAATAGACGTAACATATATACACATTTATCTGCTGACTGCTTACACAGTGACTCATAGTAAAATCAATTACTGAGATCTGGCTACAACGCTTAATTGTACACAATCCAGATAGAGACAAATACACTAATAGCATAGTGTAGTATTACTAAGAAAGTAATTTTTCTGGTACTTTCTTAGTAATACTACACTGTGCTATTAGAGTATTTCTGTGGAATTAGTGATGGTTATGAGTTTGAGAAGATTTACTATTATATATTCAGTTAAAGAATTGAGAGAATTTTAGTTTTCTCTAGGGTAAGTAGACATTTTCAAGAGAGTGAATCAAAAATTTTCATCCTTCAGAACTGATGCATCATAGTTAATAGAACTGCATGGTAAATTGACACAGGAAATTTCAGTTGTGCTCATCCAAGAAGAATTTTACGGGTCATAAACGTGTGCTGTTTTTTGTTTTCTTTAAGCTCAGTGCTTTAGATTGGATCTGTCTTTAATTAGAGAGGTAATTTTTTTGAGTATAGTTGTGACCCATTTCTTTGGTTCTGTAGAAACACTAAGGAGGAGAATGAAGTTGTAACTGAAAAAATTGTTTGAGAACAGTGGGTTTGAAATCTAGACAGTTCAATAAAGAAAGCACAGCTTCTATCACGAAAGTTCTTAAAGTGAAGCACTGAACAAAAGTTAATTTCAGAGCAATTCTGCTACAATCCTTCAGTCTCATGGAGAGAATAGAGCCCTTTTAGGATTCTTCTCTTCTTAAGCATCACTTCTAAATTGAGAGGTATTAATCTGGGCTGTCATTATGTGAGCTATTCAGAATGACAACCATTTAGGAAAAGTCCTCAAGAATCCTTCAGCAAACAGCTTGGTGAAACTAGACAGAAGTAAATGAAAAAAAAAAAAAAAAAAAAAAGTACTGAGGTTATCTGAATAAATTCTGCCTCTGCCCAAACTAGCAAACAGTAAAATTAAAAACAAAAATAAGCAATACTGGCACAGATCCCACTGTAAATCTTAGTACAGGTCAGTTAAATTATCCAGATCCAAGGAATTGATTTGTCTCTAGATATATGTAACAAGTATTTCATTGCTGATATCTTCAAGTTATGTCCAGAAAGATTATCACTGAATTGAAAGTAACCTATGTAATATATCATAAATGATAAGCATCACTGAGGCAACCTGTGTGATCTAGTGACGTATTGCAAGTGTAAACTGATGAAGTGGCAGCTCAGAGAACAAAAGAGAATATGGAGGAGTGAGCACTGCAGAAAGATGAACAGATTCTCCTTAACTGTTTTGTTTTGGCTTTTATCTGGAACTTCATTTTTTCTGCCTCCTTTTCTTCCTTAACTAAAATATCTGTAAGGCAAAGTGAAGCTTTATTAGGCAAGGAACATAGTAGAACACAACAGAAACTCTGCTTGATTCAGAGTATTTTTTTTTTTTCCATCTACCATTAGGACAAGAAGATTATGAATTGTTTGAATATAGTCTGCTTATGTTTATACATAGCATGTTCTTTATTTTCTGCATCAGTAATAGAAGCTGATTTTATCATTTTTTAGAACATATTCAATATATAACTTCTCAAATGGATGGCATTGAAGACTATGGTCCTCTTTACCTGGAAGAAATATTTCTCCATGATTATTTCTTATGTTTCCACTCCATTTCCATAAGTTAGTCACAATAATTCTATGTTTAAAATCTGTTTTTAAGAGTAGAGACATGCTTGAAATTTTGTGGTGCACATTACAATGGTACTGATCCTGTTAAAATTTTACCTCACAAAAAAAAAAAGAAAAATAGAAAAATGTTTTTTTAAAGGGTAAGAGTTTTGTCGATGGATTTGTGTTACAACATGGTTAAACAAAGGCTTGTGATGGAACAACATATCCAGGTTTCAGATAGGATTATTCCATCCACCTGAATTTGTCCACTGATGATAAGAACGAAAGTCTCTAATATTTGGCTCCGGTGAGAACTTTTGTCTGCAAGCTATCTGTTACATGTATGATCATGTCTCTGTTATATCAGAGATGGGATTTATAGTATTTCTCAAAATTGGAAGAATTATACACATTCCTTATTATGATCTTCTTTATATTTCTTCATAGCAGCAGTTATCTTTTCCAGTTTGGCTAACTGAACCAAGCAGCAGCTTTGTTCTGCACCTCTCCTAGAAAACACGAGCACAGTTTAACCACCAAGATGTGAAATAGTAGAGATTCTTTGCCCTCAACCAAGCAATCATGTTTTATTCAAAGAAATATAATAAGCATTTATTTTATCCACCAAGCCCCAATACCTTTGTAAAGTTCCATATTTTCTTGGCTAATATTCAAAGAATTCTTTGTCTTATCACTTTTAATGCCTGAAAGAAGGCATAAAAGCAATTAGATATTCTTGACTCTGTCCTTACCTACAAGACCTGAGTTCAGGGTGATCTGTCAGAAAACCTAACCTGCAGGTGAGTACCAAATAAGGGCAATGTGGGGGGTTGAGTTGTGGTGCTTCAATATCTTCCTCTACGTACTGGCAATTGATTCTCTCCAGAAAATGGCAAGAAAATCTCATGATGTTGAACTATCTAAGCAGAAATGTTTAATGTGACATTTATTGCTGTGTTTATTACAAGGATTAGATATGTCACTTGGACTCCTCTAAACCCAAATGCCACCATAGACGAAAAACAGAGAATTAATCTGTACTTCAATCAATGTGCAACACACACAGTCCTAAGGTTCTATGACTGTTTGGTTCGGCTATCAGAGCTCCACAGCATTTCAATGGGATATTAGGAACATAAATATTTAATTGGCTCTGGTGCTTATCACATCTTCCATCCAGCTGTCTACAATCTGGGCTTAATTTTTCAGGTTTTTCGTCGAGAGCTACCACTAGCCATATCCAGGTTTATTCCCAAGCACAGAATTAAGAACATAATGGGCAAAGAAAAAGAGTAAGAAAGAAAAAAATCCACAAAAACATTACAAAAGCACACAATAAAATTTCAGTCTCTGGTGTTCCATAAACACAAAGTTCAGAAAGAAAATTGCAGCTGTGAAAGCAAATATTGTTTCATCTGCATTGGAGATGAGAAGATTACAGACATGAATTATCCTTCGAAAATGGTTAAGAGGAAGCCTGAAAATCAACATGAGGAAAAGGAGAGGAAAACTCCTGGTCAACCTGTGATTAAATACTATCAGAGCTATAGATCTGAATCTCAGATCTGAAGAACTATCATAAAGACATTAGACTGAAAGATGTGGAATTCTTTCTGTGTTCATTTCTCAGTTTCCATTTGACAGAGAATCAGTTCAAGAAGAACTTTTTTCTAATTCAGAAGTGACAAGAAATTCTACCTGGAGTTTCTGTGTTGCATGTTAGTTACTCAAATAAGTTCCATGTAGCCATCATTAAAAAAGCAATGCAAAATCCACCTTTACTGCCCTCCATCTCTAGAGTTTTAGAACTTTTGCAAAATGTGGGGAAAACATTCCTTGGAAAGTTCCAGTTTCCTTTGGAAAGCTACCTGAAAATCCAATACTGCATAAGTTCTAAACGAAACTTTCCTTTCTGATCATTCCTTGTCTTTGTCCCCTAACTGACGGAAAGCAGCTGAAGGAGCTGAAGCTGCTGGAGCAAATCTGTCTCCTGCCAGAGGTCAGTGCCTGTCTAAGTGAGAACCCTAAAACTTCTGGGAGCCCCTGCCACTTTCTACTGTCAGGCAACAACCAAATCCTGTCTCCACAGCTGGATGCTGACAGCTCAGAACAGCTGAATCACTGCAGAAAGTCTCAGATGTTAGTGCCCAAGGACTCGCCCATCTGTGCCATTGTATGTAGGCATGATAAATCCAGTAAGAAAACATTTCTTTTTAACAAAGCATGAAAGCTGCATTTACTCAGATATCCTTTAATTAGAGCAGCTGCCACTAAAATAAGTACTTGGACTAGAAAAATAAAGAGATCTGCTGTGCCTTTTGCTCTGCTCAACCCACTTGAATGTGGCCAAAGCATAAGACAAATATATTAGTCAAATTCATGTTTTATAGGACCAGATCTATTCAGCTGCTGAGTACTCTCAGCCCTGAACAACAGCTCTATTAATTATTACCCAGAATTCTCTACTTAGAGCCACAGCTGTTTTTCCATTTTGCAGACACTTTTCACAAATTACTAAACTACCTAAATCAATCAAAATCCTAAGCCCATGTGACAGTAACTTGAAAGAGTTTTATCTCATAAGCTGTGTGATTCCCCTCTTTACTAATTTAAAGCATCCAAGCAACTTTACCAATCAGCTTTCATCTCTTAATAAAATAACCAAAATATTGAAACTCACAGCCCGGATGTCTTGATGGGGTGGGAGAGATGTCTGGATAAGCAGCTGCCATTCCTCAGATCCTTTGGAGCACAAATCTAACACATTCCCTAAGCACACTATACACTTCATGACATTATTACAAATATCTGCCCAGAAGGATTTGTACCTACCAGGAAGCTCAGATCGCAGAAGCCTTTCAGTGAGAAGGAGAAGACTTCATTGGGGAAACAATGGGTGGTGAAAAAATGGATTCACAGGCAAATGCAAGGCTTTTCATTTGTGTAACAAGATGCTGCAGCTGTCTTCACGGTTTTATTTCTCCAGAGAAGGGGGTGATCTTATATGAACAAAACTGAAGACATGCAACTGTGTTCTTGTGAAACATCAGAGAAACCTTTCAACTTCTGTCTCTGATTGCAGAGGAAATGACACATGAACAACACAAGATGCCACATGTAATTTTTCTGGGGAAGTCTCACTAAGCCAACACAACCTTTCAGCATTTCTGTAAAAAAAGGTGTGCATTTAACTGCTACGTTTGAAAATATACATGGTTGTCTTAGTAAACACGAATACATCCAATTATCATGAAAAGTTAGCACACCAAAAACAAGAATTTATCCTAAATCATAGGATAGACTGGTTATTTAACTGCATTGATTGTGATTGCAATGAATGTATTTGTCTCTTTTCCTTTTTTTTTTTCTTTAGGATCGAGGAGGAGAGGAGAGGAGAGGAGAGGAGAGGAGAGGGGAGGGGAGGGGAGGGGAGGGGAGGGGAGGGGAGGGGAGGGAAAGGGGACCAATCAATTTCCAGAGCTGCCACCCATCAGGATCCACTACCCACCTCTCCATCTTTGGGCAAAGGATAATGAAGGAGAAAAATACATAACATTATTCATTTCCCTTTGCACCTCTGCCATATTCGTCTTCCATTTAGTATATCAATAATACACCCTTCAGTAAACATGGCCACGTTCTTAAGTAGAAGTCTTATAATTAATTCTCTTGTGTTTGTACTGATGAACACTCTCACAGTCTATCTCATTGTTCTTTCTAGGAATTGAAGGTGTTCTTCAAAGCTGAAGGTTTTTGTGGTTGTTTTTGTTTGTTGTTTTTTTTTAATCTTTTCCTTGATGCACTCATTTTCTTGATTAGAGTAAATTGGCCCTTTTCCTTCAGTATGTTTCCAGAATGCCATTTTCTGATTAAATTAACTACAGTTTTCTGATGCAGTTTACATCATGTCAGTTTCATCCTTTGGGATTTTCAGCTGACACAGTGCCCAGAGGGTACTTTTATTTCGAACAGATGCCTGGACCATTCGTTCCTTTCACCTCATGCAGTTGGAGAAGGCAATAAAAATAAGTGAACCAACTGGAGATCAACTGTAAACCAGCTATAGTTCAAACTTCTCTGTAATGCTCTTTCTAAACTGTCAAGACATCTTCCTGCATTTCTTTTATGTATGTCTTCTTATACGTTTTTTGTAGCTAAGAATGAAGTGCTTGATTTTGGATGCAGCATGGTTTATAGAGCCAAGACAATATTTCACCACGGAGCAAGCATTTGTATGGAATTCATGCCTTTGGCATGCATTTACAGATGGTGTGAACATAACTACTTGGAAGTTTACTTTGCTTCACAAAAGAAAAAATATTATCCCAGCAAATAAAATCTACACTCATACTGGACATTGCAATAAACTTAGACAAGCTTTCTGGTGTTATTTCATTCCAACAATTCTCTTAGCTATTTATTTCTTCTTCAAATTCAAAGCCACCTGAAACCAGAATCATGTATTTTAATATGGGTTATAGAATAACTAACACATTTTGGAGCATTATATTAAGCCACGGACACGTAGATGTTTCTTCAACTATATACCTAATTTGAAGTGCTGAAAAATCTTTCTCTAATTAGGCAGAACTGACAGAAAGCTCCAGAAAAGTTCCATTATGGCAGCAATGTAGATGTCAGAAGTGATATAACTAATAACTAAAAAATGACAAGTCAGTGAAACAGAAAAAATATAACAAAAAAGATTAAGGTGTACTGATGACACTTAAAGGAGAAACATGAAAAGCATACACGCAAAATAACTTGCTTATCTTCCCCCCAACTTCTATTTTAATTAAACTCTTCCACCAAAAACGAAAAAAAAAAAAAAAAAAAAACATTTTAAAGCTGTTACAATGCTGTTCTTTGTTAGGTAGAACAGAATTTGAATGCCCACCATTTTCCATACCATTTTTTACTTCTAGCTTCACCAGGTACTGGAATATATTAACGCTCTGTACAAATACTCCGGTTTTATTGAATACATTCTTGTTTCTAAGTGACAGCTTCAATCATACCAGACAAAAATGGAGTGAAGTTTGCATTAATGGAATATGCTAAACATACCATACTCTTCATTCATGGAAGAAACATTTGCATAATTGCCCTAAATTAGAGGTATTTCATTTTAAATGATTTATTAAAAGTTTAAAAAGAGATTTTATTCTCAATTGTGTACAAGCCTTTACTGTATGTCACACAGGACTTCTCTGTTTCTTGTCAATATATTAAAATGACAGCAACTTTTCTACTTGCAAAGTTTTATGGGGGATTTTTTGATACTGTGGTAGGCACATTAATCTGGGTACTCTAACCTGAAAGGTTGGTAGGAGAAAGTGCTGTGAACTTTCTGTAGTATTTTAATCTTTCTGTATAGCTGTTATATGCAAATGTTACAAAATGGTATTAACTTTAGTCATGTGTCTTCAGTTTCATACACCTTGATCATCTTCTAGCTCAAGATGAAATAGTCCACTTCTATTCCCAACTAAAGAACAGTTCTGATGCAGAAATGTATGTAAAAAGGGATGCAGCCTTAAAAGCTGAAGGACAAATAGGAGAGTTAGAAGGCATTTCTTGTGAGCCTTTCTTGGCCACCTCTACCATCTTTATAGGAAGTGAGTGAAACAAGGTTTGGGAAGGACTGCCTCTGATCACTTTTCATAGCCATTGGGCTATCAAAACACCTGCATGGTTCTGGCCATGATAACAACAGAACTTCGGCAGACCTGTAGCCTTCTGGGCTGGAAGCTGGTGAGGTATCAGCCTTCCGCCTCTCAAATGCCACTATACAGACCACTGAACCATGCTCTTCATCACAGATTTCCCTCCAACATCTAGTCAAAATCATTTTTACCTGGCTTTTGGACAGGGGTGATTTTAAATAACATAAGCACCAGCAGCTACTGTGAGAAGTGATTAACCACCATTCAGCTGCTTGGGCATGGAGATGAGTCATTCCGAATCACAGGTGTTGGAAGGAACATCAAGAGATCATTAAGTCCAACCCCCCTGATACAGCAGGTTCCCTACAATAGGTCACACAGGTAGGTGTCCAGACAGGTCTTGACTATCTCCATAGGAGGAGACTCCACAACCTATCTGGGCAGCCTGTTCCAGTGCTCCTTTACTGTAAAGAAGTTCGTCCAGATGTTTGCATGGAACTTCCTATGTTCAAGTTTTAGGCCATTACTCCTTGTCCTATCTCTACACACCACCAAGAAGAGCCTGGCCTCATCCATTTATCTCCCGCCTCCCTTCCTCCCTTCAGACAATTATAAACCTTTATCAGATCTCCCCTCAGTCTTCTTTTCCCCAGGGTGAACAGACCCAGGTTACTCAGCCTTTCCTAATAAGGGAGAAGCTCTAAGCCCTTTATCATCTTTGTGGCCCTCCACCGGACTCCTTCTAGGAGATCCCTGTCTTTTTTTAATTGGAGAGCCTAGAACTGAACATAGCATTCTGAATGTGGCTTCACCAGGGCAGAGTAGAAGGGGAGGATCACCTCCCCCAACCAGCTGGCCACACTCTTTTTAATGCACCCCAGCATACGCCACTGCTGGCTTATGGCCAACCATTCAAGCGGATGAGCATGCGTGATCAGTGAATACATGGAAGATAGTGAGAAATCTTCCCAGTTAGAAAGAGGAAATATTTTAGCAATGGATGCAGAATATTTTGTTTTATGTCTGCAGTTGAGCCGACTGAGGCATCAGCCTACTTCTTCAGCATCAATCCATTAGGTGGAACTACTTGTCCTACACTGCCAAGTAGGACATGTCACAGCAAAGGTGGGTGCTACAGCTACACTGGACCACCTACCAGTTCACCAGACCACTGCCTGGATATATGAGCAAGAAGGACCCTATGATGTGCTCTGATGTGTACCTACATGCCAGCTTACACACAGCAATAGGACAATAGGATCTCATCTCTTCATTTATAACTCTGTTGTGGATGAGCAGCACCACTGAAAATGATAATGAACACAACTTTGGCTTCTAGGACCTCTAGGCTCTGTTCATCTCTTCCCGTTTTTTCATTTGATAAGGTTATTGGATTTCACTAAAGATTTCAGAAAGCGTTCAGGGAAATCCAGATTCTTTTTCTTAAAGGAGAATTATTTTCTTTTAGTTACTATGAGATGAAGCAGAAGTAATGTCACTTGTTTCCATCAAATTTCTCTTGATTTAAAGGAGTGTGTCTGGTACCAGATTATGGGAACAGTTGTAATTAAGTGTGCTTTTTGAGCATCTTCAAATTTGCAGAATGAATTCTGTTTCAAGGTCCTGCTGATAAAATAATGTTCCAACAACGTGCCTAGGTGAAAATGGTGTTCTCTGCAGTTGAAAAACATCTTCGTTGTCTAGTATGAGTGTATGAATGCTTTCATAACTAATCCATATGAAATATGTGATTATTTCTGAGGAATATTAACAATGCAACTCTAATTATACTGTATACTGCAAGAGATTGAATGGAAGTAAGAAAACAGTCTTTCTGAGGATTCTTTATTTTCACAATGCAGAATGAGAAGAAAAGAAAAATAAATGGTTTCTAGAAAATAAAAATCCTTAATATGTTGGTTGTTATTTTTTGTTGTTTTGGTGAAAGTGCATCTTTTGCTCTTTCTGAGGAGAAAAAGCACATTATGATCCTAGCTCCTAGTGAAGCACAAATCAAAGAATATTCTTTAACACTCTAGGAACCAGTACAGTGCAAAAAGAAGGTGCAGATGTGAAAAGGACAATGCTATAGAACTGTTAAAGCAACATGGGGAAAAAGTTATGTCATACAATTACATTTTCAAGCTTCTTTGCTTCTTTTGAACCACTCTTTACTAAACATGGCTTTATCAAGGACAAGAACAGAAACTTGATCTATTCCCTGGATTTTCCCTGTTAATGTATGAGCAGAAAGGGAGCAGATCTGATCACTATTAATTTCCAGAAATAATGTGGTTACTTCTGAATTAATTAATCCATTTGTGAATGTTGTGATTTTTGTTCCTAAGCAATTGAGAAATGAACACACAGAATCCTTCCTGCTGTACAATGTGAATTGCAGATTGTTTACCAAACTCAAACCATCTGGGGCATAGATAAACTAATACATTTGCTTTTAATCTAAGCCAATTAGGTAAATTAAATATCAATACTTTTAAAAGGAAAATTACTGACTTCTACGCCAATACTCAGAGTACAGTAATACTGGTGATTTCTGCATGACCCCAGAGCCATAACTTGATTGCGCTGCTCCAGCTTCAGTTCAGCTCTCACAAGTAAGGAAGTACCCTTGAGACAGACTGTCATGGCGCAGGGAACAGATTAATTAGATTTTCATAATCAAATGGAGATTATTACTTCTGCTATTGTGCTATTTGTTTAGTTTTAAATCACCTGTCATTTGCCATTTAGAATGAATTTAGAATGTGATATAAACTCACAGAGTTGTACATTATGAATAGAAATCACAAATTTTCCTCTTCAGTGAGAAATAACAAAATATTTTTTAAATGATCATTTTGTGGGGTTTTGTTTGTTTGTTTGTTTGTTTCTGTTACACTGATCACTTTGAGTTCCACTCATTCTTTATCTTCCTTCACAGGACTGTCACAACCAGGAATGGTGAAAAGAAAGCATAGAGATGGATGTCAACACTGAATTGTCCGTGTGCTTCCTAACTAGAAGTCTGCATAGCTTCCTAAAAGACTACTGACCGGTGGGACATGGTTGGTTATGACAGTACTTTGAAAGAAACCTGTCAAGACTCCCTTGCCCCTAAGAGAATGCAACAATGGCAACAAAGCATATTTTCAACAAAGCAGGCTCTGCTGTAATGAATTCTACATGTAACATGCTCATATTAAGTTATACACAGAATCACAGAGTGGTGAAGTTTGTAAGGAACCTCTGAAGGTCATCTGGTCCAAACCCTCCCCAGCCAGGGACAGCCAGAGCAGGGTATCCAAGGCTGTTTCCAAAAATTCTAACTTAGTCAAAATGTTCAGTCATATCACAATTCATATCTTGAGAATCAAGAAGTTTAATCACTACTGCATTGTAAATTATATATTAAATCTTAACACAGCAGTCATTAAAGCACTCCTTTCTGGAACTTTGTAGTGCTTAAGGTGCTAGAGTCACAAGGTCTTGCTTATTGACTCAAAAAAATTTCAGATAACTAATATAAGATTTCAGTATTCTCACTTTTGGTTTGTTTGTTTCCTTGTTTTTAAAGAAATGATCACAAAAACAAATGCATACAAATAACAAACAAAATCACAAGTCAAGCCTGGTTCTTTTAGTGTCTGCTGTCTTCCTGCAGTTCAGAATAATTTCGTTAAAGGCTAAAGACAAGGATCAGTAAGGGAAATGCAAACAGCAAAAGCTGGGCATGTTTAATAAAAAAATATGTGGAGAGTGATCAATAGACTCATTGTTTGATTTCCGTGCAAGTAACTTGCGTGACAAATAAGGCCACGGTGACTAATCTATTCAATTAGGTGACTGTGCTCATGCATTTGATTTTAGATTAATGTCATATTAACCCATTAGTTTACAGTTGGAAGAAATTTAAATAGATCAACTAATAAATGCACACAATAAGGTCTGATTACACCTTCATCTAAGCTACTTTCTATTATAGGTAGGTACTGGAGGGGAAAGAATAGGATGGCAGTGCAACCACGGAATAAGACGCCAGTAGGTTGAAAGGAATCATTCATTTCCTAAATAATAGGACATTTCCATGCTATAGGTTATTCATTCCACTTCATTAGTAACTCTCTGTCTGATACTTTGCAAAAACATAAGTCAAGCCTACAGCTGTTGATGAGCTGCTCTGTTGGTAAGCTGGACTGCTCTAGGAAATGGAGGAGTGGCAAATCACATAGCTTGTGCCTCATCTTAGAGCTATCTCCATCTCTGACCATTAGCTTATGGGTTTCTTTTGCTGAATACCACCTCATTCAGTCACTTTGAATTATAATGTCATTACTGTTGACAACACATTTGTATTTCAGTGAAATGGGCAATATCTAGGTGATTTACAAATTCTGCTAGATATTGTCAGAACTCAGTACCTGCAAAGGCTAGAAACTGTTGCCTGTTCTGCCACTCTAGGGAGAAGCAAAATTGCGAGTAGAAGCACTGAAACCACATTGACATTTATCTCACGCTGCTACTTGACATAGCCATGACATCTGTGTTCTAAAGGTTTTATCCTGGAGAAGGCAACAGCCATTTGGGCAATCCATGTTTGGTTGAAGCTTTGTATTGTATAAAAACAAATCCAATAGGCATTAAAAACTGGATATACAAGTGCCAAGAGAGATTAAGTCCAGCCTCTCATCATCTGTCACCTTTATTACATTACCTCAGCAATATTTCTCAGGCTGCAGCATACTAACAGAAACTGCCACACATCTTCATGCAGGCTTCTTCACTGCAAATTTTAGACTGCCAGTCAACATGGAAGTGATAGGTAGACATGAAAAGCAAATAGGCCTACAGAGTATATTTATCATTAACAGCAAGCTCAAGAGTAGCATCTATACAGCCCACCCCCCAACACTCTGAGCTGGTGGGGCTTTCGTTATGTCTGAAGCTTCATGACAGAGATTTTTCAAATTCTCTCTGATGATTAGCCAAATGCTACCCTTGCCATTAACATGTTTTGTCAGTTTCTTGCCAAAAGGGCAGAATACAGCATCACTTTCCAAGATAGCAACAGCATTTGCTAACTTTCAGTTTGCCATGTTTAGTCATTTTTTCCAATACAATCCCATCGAGTCACCTCTGAGATTTTCTTAAATATGTTTGAAGTCAATCTCTATATTTTACTTCTACAGTATTTGCTTTTAGTCAAGTGTGAGACATTAATCAGAAAGTGTGAGTGACCTCAAAAGAGTAGTTCATTATTAAAGGTCAAAAATATCTCTTTGGAATTCTTCAGTTTGCAAGATTTGAAGTCTACCAAGTAAACACAACTATACCAATACTTATTAACTTGCTGCCTACAGAAGTATAGCAAAAGCAGAACAGTGTTTAGATCACTAGAAAACACCACGTTAGTAGCAGGAAAAAAATAGAATTAACATAATGCGTGGATTCTAACATACACTCCATAATGGGATAGATCCTAAGATAATTCATTTCTTAGGGTTACCAGATTTAAACAGCATTTCCAAGAGTCCAAGATAATAATTTGTGGATGGAAAATTTAAAGTCTGGAATAGATAGTTACAAGTTAGAGGACAAAAGAAAGAGCAAGAATTTCTGACTTACAGCTCAGGTTACCTTTGGTTAAATAGAGAGATGATGAAAACAAAACTGAAAACAACAAAAACAACAAAATGAACAAAGAAAAACAACAAATGAAAAAAGAACCCAAGATATTAGAAAAGCATCTAGTGAAAATGGACTCAGTGGTTAAGGAACTGATTTAGGTTGGAAAGGACCTCAGGAAGACAGCAACTCTCAAAGCCTGCTCAAAGCATTTTTGATTCATTTTGATGTTAGATTGCATTGCACAAAGCCTTGTCCTGTCAAACTCTGAATATGCCCAAGAACGGAGACTCAGTAACACAATGCAAAGAAATATCAGAGACTCATGCCCTAATCTAGCTCACTGTATTTATAAATCTGAATTTTTAAATACTCCTGAGCCATTCTTAGATATTTGGAAACATCTTTAAACTTACAATTAAAGAACAAAAGCATAACGTGCATGAATCACACAAAATAATTGATGGATAGTTCAGAAAGGTGTTAATGTATTTAATGTAATTAATTAATGTAATGATTTTACATGATAACCTGTGCCAGTAGGGTGCTCCTCCTCCACCACTTTTATTTCCTTTACCCATTATCTGCTATAATTGCAATTAGGTAAAGTTAAAACTTCTCCTTTGTCTGATGAAGGGAAGGGTTTTTTTTGTAATCACCTGCAAGATTCATAGTACAAATTTTTGGAGAATGGAGGATTTGTTTATGAGACCGGACTTCCAGAATATTCAGAAACATGCACTCCTCTGCTGATAGTTTATCGCACACATGGGAAGCTGTGTGAGCTGCTGGAGGAAGCCAGCAGGGAACATCAGCACAGAGAACTGTCCACAGAAAACATCATGGAAATAGACTTACCTGGGGAATATGCCATCTCTGAAAAAAACGATTTTTGGATTTTTTTCCTAATGAAAATTTCTGATGGACTCAAATTCACGTAGCTAATTCTCAGTCCTTGCATTTGCTGATTATAGGAGAGAATTATTAAGGGTCTATCTGTACCATCTGATTTTAAATGTGCAGAGAGAGAAGGAGATGGTTTATTTGGAAAAACTGCTCTATTTTCTCTTTTTTTTTCCTTCTTTCCTGATGGAAATATTTGTACACCAGTATATTTGCACGATTTGTACCAATACTGCTAACAGAAAACTGCTAACAGGACTTAAGTCCAATGATCTTGTTTTCTTAATGCCAGAGAGCAAATAGGCAACGAGCAAATGCAGATCTCAAGCACTTTTCTTCTGTCAAACAGAACACTGACTTTTGTGAGTCCTATAGAAATTCTTTATGATATCCATGGATTGCTTTTTAGTTTTAATGTCTGCTCATCTTAAAAAAAAAAACAAAAAAAAAACCAAAAAAAAAACCAAAAAAAAACAGCCATTAGGGCGGGTGGAAGCGACAGACAGAGAAAGAGACAGAGGTGAAACTCATTCCTTGTGTTCAAGAACAATGAACTCTTACAAGTTTTATCAGCAGGAGGCAGAGAAATGTTCTATATCTATTAATTTTCAGAATAGCATTACTGTTCATTAATTTCTTGTTCTTATCTCTTTACCAGTTGTTAAAAAAAATGAAAACAACAAAACAAACAAAAAAACCAACAGAAACAACAACAGAGAAACAGCAACAGAAATCAAACCAGTTTTGCTGCTGTGAGTAGCTCATCAACAACCAGTGGCCTTTCCTGCCAAATAATTTCTATGGTGGAACGAGTGCAGAAATTGCTTAGCCTACAGCTACATACCTCCTGCAATTAGAGAGATCTTGATGAATAATTGAGAAATCTGATCCTGCTGTTCTCATGTGTAATTGAAGTGCAGCCTAACTCAAATAGGAAAAACAGTTTTTGTCACTTTTTCAAGTTGCCTCAATGGTTAATTTTCACTGATACTGCACAATACTGTTCCTCTCTTGCTATTTAATTTTTAACTTAGCTATATCTTACACTGAAGCAGGCTTGAAAATCATCATATAAAATGGGCAAGCTCACATTGTCTCCTTGTTAGTGGTAGGAACTGACGTGCGGAAATCAGACCCTATAGCCAATAAGGATATAGAGCAGGCATGTGTTTATTGGTGACATGCGTACACCCTGGTGCAAGGGGGATTGCTCCACCTAACTTGCTCACTGTCTGAAGAAATTGTGCTATAAATATAGGTCAAACTAATACATAGTTAATAGTTGACAGGAATTTGGATACATATTCACTACATTCCAGAGAACCCATTAGCATACAGTCCCTCCCCTCCTTGCGTGTGCATGGTAGGTCCTGATGATGAAGGCTTGTAGTCTTCCTCGCGAAAGCTCATAGTCTTCCTTGTGAAGGCTCGTAGTCTTCCTCACTGCAAACTTCTGACCCCGAAGGGGGGGCATCCTCCGGAGCGGTTTCAGCTTGCACTTCCCACATCTAATCACCTCCCTGCCAAATGTTTTCGAGCTGTTCTCCAGTCCTTATCTTTATGGCCTTCATCCTCCTTGTTATTCCAGACCTAGTGTCTGTGAAAGTGCTTGGAATCCCTTGTTTTCTAATACTCTCTACATAGACTATCTCTATTTGCCCCTCATGTCTACCTTGTGAAGCTGCTTTCCCTTTTCTTGCTATGAGGCCCTTCTTTCTATACTGCAGGGTCCTGATTTTGCCCTTCAGAACTATATAACAATTTAATTGAGTTTTTAGCAAATGTATACGCAGGTACTCATTGCAATATTGATGCCACAGTCACTGGCAACTGAACAGCAGGCATGTGTTAAAGCCAAGTGACAAAGGTGTCTCAATGAAGCAGTGTTCAGAAGCTGCACTGTATATCCCAGCAATATCCAGTTCAGGAGTTAATGTGGAAGCTTTCTGTTATAATTTCGTTAGGGCTGCGGAGTGATCTAAACCAAAGCAGCAATGTATTGTTTCTAAGAATAGACGTCACATTGCTTTTATCAAAAGAGCTGAGATTCTCTGAGGCTGTCACTGTGATATACACTGGCAGTCCTTTCCTAATTGCTCCCAGATGTTTGTCATTAGGAACTGAAGAAAAATAACATTTTCTCATGAAAGAGATTGTCTATACCACAGCAGGATACCAAGCATGGCTACTGGGATGAGAGCATCCCTGTGTTTCTCAAGATGTAAAGCTACAGGAAGATAGGCTTTGAGACTGACAAGATCTCTGGCCAGGGCAAAGTCCAGCTCAGAGAGGATCATCTGCCCCCATATGTCCCCATATATAACTGTCTCTTCATCTCTATTCGCTTTCACACTGGAAAGAACAAAGAGAAAGCACCAAGAGTCTCCCTCCCATTCCCTTTCACCAAGGTTTTCATGGTCATGTGAGTCAAGATATAGTTTAAGAAAGATCTGTATTATATGTTATTAGCTAATGGTTTGTTACCAGGTCAAAATGCCATAATTCAGAGAAAGATAAAAATTGATTTGTCCAAATAATCTTGTAATTTTTTGATGAGTCATCTTATAAGGAATAGCATATTTTAACGAGTTATTAACGAATGATGCAACTGAAAAAAATGTGCCTAAAACTAAGAATGTTTATGTGCAGGTTGAATTTAGCCCATCGGGACTCAACAGCGCACTGAGGCGTTTTAAGCAATACCAAATTGTACTCAAAAGATTTGGTATGTTTGTTTTGTTCCCTCCAAGCTGGTACCCTCGATGTCACTATCACCTATTGGTTGTGCCAACACTGAGTTCACTGGTAAATTTTCTACTGGCTCCTTGCTGCCTTACAGTATCTGAGTATCCAACCTAGAAGAGTCAATGGTAGTAAATTCACTACTATTACCAATTGACTAAAAGGATTTAAATGTAATTCCCTAGTTTTCAAGCTCTTCAACCACAACGTTCTCTTTAATTGAAACTTACTACAAATTTCAAGTTTTCAAGTTCTCTTTTAGTGCATAATTTGAAATGAATGGTTATACCTGCAAAGGTTTTTATAATCTAAGGGAGGCCATGTCTGCAGGCAGTACTATCTCTTTGTTGAAAAAACAGGGTATCTCAGTACATTTTATCCTGTCTGAACCAGTATCAGCAAACTTTTAAAAAGTTTTTGGGAATGTTTGCTCTGACTTTAACTTAACTGTATTTAGCTTAATTATGTTTGTTAGCTAGACAAGTTAAAACACATGATGGATCCTGCTAGGAAGGGAGAAGTAGTAAGTTACTCAGTTCTTCTGGAGAAAATTTAACTGCTTGGCCAGTTAGTCCTTGACTTATTTAAATCAAATTAAACTCCTTGAGCTTAAGATCTTTAAACATAGGATATTTATTACAAAATAATTTAGCAAATAAGCCCAAGTAATACTGCTTTGGTGTGAGGATTTACTCTGAGAATCAGGTTAATTGGGAACCGCAGGCATATAGTGTTTAAAGGCACTATATAGCCCTTTCTGCTTACTCAGTCCCTGAGAACAATTTGCAACTGTCAGAAAAAGCCTCCAGCAAACTCCATTTCTGTCCATTGATTTTCTCCTAAAAGCTGTGCGATGTGACAGCAATCAGGCACACAGCTCCATCTCCTGACTTCCTGCTACCTCCCTTCCTCTGACTCCACCACCCATCTTATGCAGATTTGCCCTCATCTCCACTCACACATATTTAATACTACTTCAAAAAGGCATCCAAACCTGAGAGCTCATGTCATCCAAGGGATCCAGTGCCACCAAGCTGACCATCCTGCTGACGGGCTGTAGTGGAAATGGATGTGCTAGAGGAAACAGGAGCCAGTTCCCAGGAGATCCTTCAACAAAGGTTGGAGAATCCTGCCCAAGGAGGTTGTGGATGCCCCATCTCTGGAGGCATTCAAGGCCAGGCTGGATGTGGCTCTGGGCAGCCTGGTCTAGTGGTTGGTGACCCTGCCAATAGCAGGGGGGTTGGAACTAGATGATCATTGTGGTCCTTTTCAATCCAGGCCATTCTGTGATTCTATGATATTGCGATTCTATGAAAGCATTTGGCAAAATTTATTTCCCAGAAATGTTTTGATACTGTTCAAGTGGAAATAAAATAAATAAATAAATCATTAGAATTTTTTTTCCAACCATTTCTATTTTTCAACCATTAGATTTTTCTGTCCTCTTCTTCAGCTCTTTTCCCCTTTTCTGTTTTAAGCAAGGTGTGTCAGAACATCTTCACGTTTGTCAAGGGCAAGACAATATACCTGGAAGGGAAGATAGAAATGGTGAAGTTGTTGGAGTTCTGAACAAACAGCAGTCTCTTCTCACTGCTGTCATTGCTTTCACTATAAAATGTTAAAATGTTTTCTCTTTTTTTTTTTCAAGAGAAGGGAACATTCTTCACATATTCTTTCCAAAAAGCTCTTATGCTAGTAATTGGATTACTTAAGACATTAGTTAAGAATATTTAAAAGCTTTTTTAGCTAAAGATAATATACTGACATATAATACAGTCACTATAAAATACTGAAATGAGGGAAGTTAATAAGTTAATAAATAAGACACAGCAGTGAGAATGAGGAAGCATTCTCAGAGATGTCAGCAATGCAGTATTTCTAGAAATGTCAAACTTTCTTCCAGAAGAAATGTCTTTTTGGAAGGTGATATACATTTGGTATAAGGCACCACTTAAAAATACAATGAAAGTTGCACATCAGTTCTACAGCTCACCCTCTTGTTTCCTTTTTTTTTTTTTTTTTTTTCCCAGAAAGATCCTCAATTCTCTTCTTTAGATCACAATCACAGGTATCAGCTTGGACCAAAATCAAGTCCTGAACTCAGAGTAGAGGAGTTATACCCTAATTCTGAAATCAAATTACCCAAGACATGCAATTTCCTGCAGTGTCAGCTTAGTAACAGGTGCAGTTCATGAAGAATATGTGTGGGAGTGAACACTTGACACATTAGGATTTCCATCTCAGGACTCTTGCTGAACTAGATAACATAAAACTTGTGTTGGTAGTGTGGAGAAACCACACTGACCAGAAAGTAGACACATTTATAATATTTTCAAAGTTTGCCTTTGTTATACTAATATTAGAAAAAATACTAAAACGGACATGCAAAAAAAAATAAAAGGACTCCATTTGTCCTAATGAACACCAACCGTTATTTATGGCTTAGTAGTAACAAAGAAAAGGAGCCAAACATTCTGTTAGGATGGACAGTTCATTCACTCACCCCAATGTCTCTAACAGCTTCTGCAGCTGGAAACAAAGCACCTCTGGCTCCAGCCCTGCTGGGAAAAAAAGTGTGTAGAGAAAGAATAGAGAAGAAGTGCTAAGGGTAGAGATGAAATAGAAGGAAAGACAGGAGGGAGGGAAGGAGGAAAGAAGGAAAGAAAGAAAGAAGGGAGGGAGAAAAGGAGGAAAGATGGAAAGAAGAAGGAAAGATGGAAAGAAAATCTTACGAACAATGTTAGAGTTTAACCTGCCCTATTAAAGATAAATAACTCAACCTACTACATCCCAAATATCTTTTCTCCCTTCACAAGACAGCCTTTGTTTCCAATGTAGCATCAGCTACAGAGAGCCTTCCCTCTGTGGTTGCTTCTTCCGTTCCTCACAGAGAAATATGCGGAAAACAAGTTTACATGCTCCACAAAAGACGAATGTACTGAATGTGCAAGTAATTTCATCAAGTATGATCTGCAAGTGCTTGTTCATATGTAACTATTGCCACAGCTCAAGCAATCACAAAAAGGCAAAGCATAAAAGACAGTGTGCTTTTAATAAGCAAGATTACAGTCTTCAGGGCATATTTGATTATCTTTACACAAATGTTAATCATGTAAATGTTGGAGCATCAGTGATTAATACTGTAGGTGCTAATGAAGTGCGGGCTTCTTCAATGCTTTTAATTCAACAAGGAGAGGTTCATGCTGCACCCTGCTATTACACTTGTGGGTAGAAGAAGCACACACTAGCTGCCACCAGTTGTGCTGCCACAGCACCTAGGCTGCCTGGTTTCATGAAGGCGTTGCACAAAGTGGGATGTGTGGCTCAGCGCCCTGTGGGCAGCATGGTGCTGCTCCCAAGGAGAGGGTCAGGAAGAGTGTGAGATGTTCTTACTGCAGTGTTAAAGCTTCTAAGTGTTCTAACAGCTGTTGCCAGACATCTAAGGTGCTGATTAAAAAATACATATAGAATCATAGAATCATAGAATCTTTACAGTTGGAAGGAACCTTTAAAGGTCATGTAGTCCAACCGCTGTGCAATGAACAGGGACATCCACAGCAAGATCAGGTTACCCAGGGCATGATCCAGCCTCACCTGGAAAGTCTCCAGAGACAGGGCATCGACCACATCACTGGGCAGTCTGTTCCAGTGCCTCACCACCATCCCTGTGAAAGACTTTTCCTTTATATCTAACCTAAATCTACCCTCTTTAAGCTTGAAACCGTTTCCCCTCGTTTTATCACAACAGATCCTGCTAAAGAGTCTGTCCCCTTCTTTCCCATATCTCCCCTTTAGATACTGAAAAACTGATATCAGATCACCTTGGAGCGTTTCTTTTCTCCAGGCTGAACAGCCCCAGCTCTCTCAGCCTATCCTTGTAGGAGAGGTGTTCCATCCCTTGCATCATTTTTGTGGCCCTTCTCTGGACACACCCCAAGTCTCTCTTGTACAGAGGACTCCACATCTGGATGCAGTACTCCAGGTGAGGCCTCACCAGCACAGACTAAACGGGCAGAATCACTTCCATTGCCCTGCTGGCCACTGGCTTCTTTTGATGCAGCCCAGGATATGGTTGCTTTCTGTGCTGCAAGGGCACATTGCTGGCTCTTGTCCAGCTTCCTATCCACCAGTATCCCCAGTTCTTTTTCAGCAAAAAAAAAAAAAAAAAAGACTGTGCTCAATCCCTTCATCCCCCAGCTTGTATTGGTAGTGGATGCTGCCTTGACCCAGGTGCAGGACCTTGCACTTGGATTTGTTGAATTGAGATCATCCACCCTGCAGGTCTAGCTTCAGTTAGCCATCACAAACTGCAGGATAGGGAACTTGATCAAGTGAAGTTGTTAACTGTAATGACAAAAAAAAAGTCTGCAAGGGCCTTAAAAATACATTAATATATGACAACTGTATAATAAAATAGAAGCCATTGTATTTATTTGGAAGGCTATTTAATCGCTCAGTTTGTCACATGCCTGCCCACCCTGGGTGGCACAAGCAGGACAGTGGTTTCAGAGGGAGGAAGATGTGTTCTCCTTCCAAGCCTTCATTTCCTCCTAAATCTGTTCTTTCTTTTATGGTTACAGTTTTCATTTCACTTTATACAGGAACTACGGCACATTAAAATGATGCATTGTTCCTCTCCATAGCAGATTTTAGAAGTCTTCCATTAGCTTATATACAGGGGATTGGGATGGTGGCTACAGTCACACTGGGCAGCACATCTCCCATTATGGCTATGATGGTTATTTCTGCTCTTGCATCTCCATCTTTGGCAACAGTCAAAGGAGAAAATGACACTTAATTTCTATGTCTAGACAGGAAGATTTGCTTTAGAAACTGCTAAAGTTTGAATTGACTGGTTAATGAACTGAAAGTGAAGAAATACTTATTCAACATCATCAGAATAGATAAGGTTATCAAAAGTTGCTCTATTAATACAGAAAATTATAGTATCTGCTGTTCAGTTAATTCACTATGTTGTTTCCTTAACACTTGAGTCTAGTATACACCATGCAGTTATTATTTTTTTTAATGACTACAGAGCAATAGGAAGTTTTTTGCCTTAATACAGGCCTTGTGGATTTCCATGTTTTGCTTTAATAGGAAGGTTTGTTTTAAAAGGAATATTTTTCAGTCTGTTCTAGAAAGCCACTTCTTTTTATTTCAAGAAGCCTAACAAATTTCAAAATTTCAGTGTGAGAAGTTTTATGAGTAAACTAGCTTAAGTATATTTATGTTCAGTCACAGAATAATAGAATGGTCACATCTCAATGTACCACTGAGAATGCTGAATACAGCCACACAGAGCAGAATTGCTAGAATTGTTTTTAATTTTTCCTGAGTTCAATTAATTCTCAAGAGAATTTATTAGTTGGCTTCAGCACATCATTTTATCTTAGGTGTTTCGTCTTTGAAGTTAAACTGCTTACCACAATTACACTTTAAATCTCCTACAATGATTATTCATGGATCTTTCCTATTATTACTCTGAATCATCAAAGGAAAAGCATTTAAATTGATTTCTGGAATAGATAAGCTATTCTCAATGATACATTTCAGAAGTGGAAAGAAAAGTACATTTTTTTCTTTGTATTGAAGCAAAAGTATCAACAAATACATAGATAATGATGCTCTAACATCAGAGTTCTTTTGTGTGTAAAGAACGGCCTTATAGAAGCAATGCATAAGGAGCTAAATTCTTTAATCACATCATTATTTTTAATAAGATTTGTCCATGCTTCTCCCTGTTTACTGCAGTGGAAGTTCATTCCTCCAGGACCCAACTCAAAGGCTTTCTGCTAAAGAAAGCTCTGCACCAGGTGGGAAATGCAAAATGTGAAGCTGGCTTCAGCTGCATCAAAGAGAACATGAATTTTCCTGTACTTAATAGAGACGAGATGAAAGGGAGAAGCACTATTGCCATGCAACATTCTGTTCTTTCTAATTACTGTCATAGCAAAGAAATGAAGTGCACTGCCTTGTGCAACCCTTTTTGACATGGAAAAGATCATTTAGGTATTCTCTCCATAGTTATACAAGAATTAAAGCAGAACTAGGACTACCAAATTCTGCAGAAGATTTTTTAACAGTTTCTCTGAAATATGTAATGAATGGTGAATAAAAAGCAAAGAGGATTAGTTTTGCACTTTCTAATTGGATTTTCCTTCTAAAAATTGGGGATTGTTGGGTCAACCTATTGGGCCAGGTTAGCCCTACAACTACTGATGATATACACCCCTTAAGATTCAAAACTGTTAGGCACTGATGCAAGACTCAAACTTTTTATCAGGCACACTGTCTAAAAGGAGCCTGGAAAAGGCCATTGGAATTACAGTTTTAACTGTGCTGTTATCACTGTTCTTTTGAAACAACGTGAAAAATCCTTAAAGAGAAAAAATAATTTTCTCACAGTAAGGCTGTGTGATGCATCTCATTCTCATCTTGCCAAAAGCCTCAACAATTCAAAACATATAAAACTCAATGCTAAATGTGCCAGAATTTCATAAAAAGCTTATATATTATTTTGCATCACATAAAAATTAATCATCATTTTGCAAATATTACCGAATCTCATTAATTCTAAAATCTCCTAAATTCTTAGAATACAAAGTGTGCCTTAATTAATTAACTAAAGCTATTCAGTTTCTTTAGAGTACATCTCCATATTCTGAAGGAGATTTCAAGGCCCATGCACATCACAAGACTTTTCTGAAATCTTCAATGCAAGTAAAAAGAGGCCTGCCCTTGTGCTCTCTTTATACTTTTTTCCTACTAGTAAGGAAAACTTTGGTTGGGGAACAAAGAAGAAGAGAGGGCTTAATTCTGGATAGTTAATTACATTTTCTTTGAAAAGCAATAAACTTTGCTTTTCTTCCATTTCACTTCCACTCCCCTTCTGTCGCTGATGGCCATTTAAGAAGACATAACTCAAGACAAATAATAAAGACAATGTAAACAATGTGGTATTTTGTCATCTCAATTGCTTGTATTTCCTGTGCTCTGACTTATCTGAGACATTTGTCCCAATATCTTCAGAAAACTTTTTTTCATAAGTGTCAGCCTCCCCACAACATTTCCACAAGCAAAATGCTAAGCCATGTGCCAGAAAAAAAATGGGTCTTACCCTAGGTATTGAAAGAGCAAAGGAAAGCCTTGATGTCCACAGCTGCTCAGTGACACAAAATAAAACAACCTTGTCACATCCCCTCTTCATCTGTTTAGTGAATTCAAGCTGCTACAAGAAGGAACCAGAAAACGTACCAGAGAAGATAAAGCTCTAGTTTCTGAAGACAAGAAGGCTCTTCTGACCATGACTGCACACAGGTTGTTTACTAGAGAGCTTGTCGAATCTTCCTCACGCTGTCAGGAACTGGATTCCATCCATGACCTGAACTTGCTCCTGAGGTCATGTCTCATACTTCTCTCAGCTACGTGTTCATTTTCAAGAGGAAGGTTTCCATTTTTAAGTTACTTCATCTATATATTGCAGGATTGACCATTAAAACCTGTTTAGTCACTTCAGGCATTGAAGATCACATTTAAGCTATTAGATGAATGACTTTATAATTAGTACCTCCTATAAATCAATTTCCTCTCTAAGACAATCTTCAATGACCTTAAGAAACAGAACTCATAACGGCAAGATTATTAAGTGGCATAACCCATGAATGCCTAAATGTGGACAACCACACACCCAAGAAAGAAATGACAATATAGACCTTTTTTTTGGGAACTTATACTGACTTTCATTATCAAGGGTGTTATGATCTAGCCATTGACAAAGGTAATTTCATTTGGAATATATTAGATAGGAGATTTACATACTGTGGTTCAGTTAAAATGCTTTCTGAGAACTTTCCTGGCAAATTTTGAAAACTAGATTTGAATACACGATTGCTATTCATTTCTCTTTCTTAAGCTATTCTCACAAATCCAATGGAATTGTGAATGTTCAGCAAAGACACTTTCCTTTCTGTATGCTCTTTTCTAACTTGAACAGTTTGCAATGATTCCTCTTTGAATTCAGTGTTTTATTCAAATGAGAAAATAAAACTTGGGCATACATTTGTTTTACATTCATTATAATACCCTTTCCATGTGCTTTTCACAGCTGCTCAATTTATTGCAGTGCTTTTCCAAATGAAAACTCCAGCTGCTCCAGCCTTACGAGCTGTATAATACATGTTGTATGAGCCTGTTTTCCAGAAACTCAATAGTTATTCCAGCTCTAGTCAGGAAATCGAATGTTTAGGATTAAGTTGTAAATGCAGTTTTGAACGTCCCAGTAGTTTTTAACTTGGATTCATGAGAAAATGAGGCATGTCCCTCTAGCTTTCTTTCTTTGTTCTCCCTGATAACTTTTAGCTTATAGGCCAATTTTAAATAAATTTGGCAGACACAGATGTTTCAGTTTGCCTAATGGAAAAAGGTGTCTGGATTGAGAAGAGAAGATCTTAGGCCAAAATACTAATTCAACCCTTTTCAGACATCAAAGAACCCACAATCATGCAAAGCCTTAGGACACAGTCCTTTAGGAAGTAGGTGTTACTGATCCTACTGCTGAATTTTGCATATAAGAAGAATCACAGAGTCACAGAATTGTAGGAGCTGGAAGGGACCTCTAGAGATCATTGAATCCAACCCCCCTGCAAAGCAGGCCCCATACCGCAGGCCGCACAGGAGGGTCTTGAATATCTCCAGAGAAGGAGAATCCACAACCTCCCTGGGTAGCCTGTTCCAGTGCTCCATCACCTTCACTGTGAAGAAGTACCTTCACCTATCGGTGCAGAACTTTATGGCCATTTGCCCTTGTCCTGTCCCTACAGACCACTGAAAAGAGGTTGGCCGTGTCCCTTTGACTCCCACACTTGAGATATTTATAAACATTAATAAAATCACCTCTGAGTCTTCTTTTCTCAAGGCTGAAGAGGTCCAGCTGAAAACCCTGTAACTTACTGGGTTGCCTGGCTACTGGCAATTGACAGTCAATGTGTGACGGGAACACCTACCTGTGCTTACAAGACCCCCTCAGTTTAACAATCCCCACAAAAGAGTCCCATCATTCCAGTGGTTCACTTGCCATGAAGATTCTCTGCTTCAGAGTCTACTTACCATCTTCCTTGAATATATGTCAGTGTTAGCAATAAATTATCACTTACCAAACAAGATAAGGAGATTGGGCTCATGCCAAAACAGATGTAGTAGACTATCTGCAAGAAGACTGAATCCAGTTATGCCGCCAGTTAGTATGCACATTTCTCATTCTTGGGAAGTTAATGAAAGTAAAATACTTCTTGTTTTCCTATTTAGCTTTACAGCTACATCTTGTGGGATGATTATCTGAAATCATTGTACCTGACTTCCATGCAATAATCCATCCCATAGCCACAGATCTCACCAGCAGCATTCCAGTATATATAAGACCACTCACTCTTCCTAACTTCTTTTGGCTCTGGAGTCTCTGGGGAAGATTTTGAAACACCCTGGAATAAAATATTAGTCTAACAGCACTGAAACCTGTTCTGCAGAATCAGCACCAAAAGAGCGCTATTTTGATGGCTTGATCAAGAAAACAAACTTCATAAGCAACTATCTGGAGTGATACTACTGAAATGCTAATGCCCTACAGGATAAATTTCCACATCTTGTTCTTTGGAGGACATTACCACAGGAGAGCAGGCAGCTGGCTCCCCATGGCATAGCTTTTGTGTGCTTGCAGGAGCTCAGTTTGTCACAGGCATAGAAAATGTCTTTTTTTTTTTTTTTTTTCCCCAGCTATAAAGGCTAAGAAAACCATCTGGATTCTTTTCAAGTTTTGGTATTAAGAAGCTGGTTGCAAACAGTAAATGATCCCTTTTTTTTTTCTTGCCTGGATCAGTACAATATGGGTAACATCAGAATCAGTGATGGCTTGCTGTCAAAATCTTAATACTTTGCACTAGATTTTCACTGGAGTCTGCTATTTTACCCCAGCACAAAGAACAGAATGAAAGAGAAGTTGTCTCTGTTTAAACTTTTATCGCTTTGTTGTATGCCAGCAAGGAATGGTAGCTAGAAACCAGGAAAATTAGACCATGTTGCTCCTTGTTCCCATATTTTTGCCTTTTAATTTTGCATTTTTTTTCTGTAAAATATTAAAAAATTAGTCTTCAACCTCTGTTTTTATTATACAATACTACACACTTTGATTTAACTTTCTATTTACTTTTACAAATAAAGAATGTTGTATTTATTGTGATCTTCAGAAGCATTTCTGCTGTGCAACTGTTGTTCTGTTCAAAAAATAATACATATAATTAAACAAACACTCTTCTCTTTTCAATTAGTGAGAATTAAAAAATTACTTTTCATATGCAGGTTCATTATAAAACAATGATACAATTTATTAATCAAATTCATTAACAACACAAATTGCTGAAGACGTAATTACTTGATAGGGTTGATTAAATGTTTAAAGTTCTTTCCATGCCTATTTATTTTTAACCAGAAGAATACTGTCTCCCAGGATTTTGCATTTACTTTATTGCCACCATTTATGGCTTACTGTCTGTTCACTGTGACCTTTCACAACAGACCCAATCGAGTTAAGTTGGAGCCTTCAGTTTCTGCTGCTTCAGTAAACACCCGCAATCCTGTAAATGCAATTAACTTCTCATGCTGAAAGTGTAATGTAAGACATGAGAATTGTTTAATGAGTTACAATATAGTAAGTTTTTTAAATAGTCCTCCTTCAAGCTACCTTCTATCTACCGTGATACAAGAATGGAATGGAATGGAATGGAATGGAATGGAATGGAATGGAATGGAATGGAATGGCATAGGTTCAGTTCAGTTGTAAGGGGCCTTCAAATATCTAGTCCGACCACAGCTACACATGGTAACTAGTCTGATATTTACTGACACAATCAACACTAAGACAGGCAGTTTCTCATCAGAAAAAGAAACAAAACAAACCAGAAAAGAAAAAGCAGATGCCTACTAACAGCTACTGCTATGGCTATGAGTGCAAGACTCCTCCCATCTTTATGTTTGAAGATAAGCTCCATACATTTGGTTGGATGTTTTAAATTTTCTATCCATAGTAGCTCAGTTTTTGCCTTTAGGCTTTCAGATTCTTGTTCAAACAGTTAATATATACAATTAAATCTTTAAAGTAATCTCTTCCAGAAATGACAGCTCAAGGAGAAAATGAATGTATTTTAAAGTGCCGGAAAGCTCAAAGAGTGCATCTACTAAATTGCAAAGCTCAGAAGACATTGCTATAATACAGCTCAAACACCCACCTGCTGAACAGGGTGAGTACTCCTTTGTGCTCTTTGCTTATGGATTTGTCTATAATCTGTCATCATTGATGTCTTGAAGTAATTTACCAAAGAAAATGAGAGAAATCATTATGTCACTCATTATGAATAATTACCTGTTTGTAAGAAACATTCATTTGTGACAGCCATAGGTTGTTTTTTGTTGTTTTTTTTTTTTTCCCCGCATGCTCAAAACTCAGTAAAATGTTGCTCTCCTTCATTGGCCATCTGCTTTACTACGGTGGTGATTAAATATGATTATCGACTCGATGTATTTTTTTTCCTTAGGTGACTAAACTTCAAACTGACAAAATTCAGAAATTATGTACTTGTGCAATTGTTTTTTTATTTATCTGCAATACCAATTGTACAGTAAAAGTAAGCATAACTCCATACTTCAGTATTATCTGGTGTTTGAAGTTCAGGTCATACTGATGTGCTGGCTTTGTGCTTACTTGAAATAACCAGGAACTTAAATGTTGAAAATTTTACTGTAATATGGAAATGAAAACTAATTCACACAAGTGGCTAAAATTGTAAAAAGAAGTTTTAAGGAAGAACGTGACGGCAGTAACATTTTCACAGTTTCTAATAAATGTTGTTTTGTATTTAGTCAAAAACAAAATGCATTGATTTCCTGCTCTTCTCCATCATAATGCTTTGGTTTACATTTGTCCACCTATGCTTTCCCAGGGCTTACCCCACTGACTGCCAACCAGGTCTTTACCAGCATCATGAGCTCACAGGACATCTCCAAGCTGTCCAGACACATCTCAGCTACCCTCTGCAATGAGCACCTTGAGGTATAACAATCCCCGGAACCCTACCAGCATTTCAGAACCTGCTTTGGTTCCACTTCCTCTCTGTAATGCATATCCCAGTGATTGAGCACATGACCCTACCCTGCACCACATATTAAGGTCTCCTTAGATTGTATTTGTACTGGCACCTGTTGTAGCCTGCAGACTAATGAAGGGTAGGGCTTCCAGAGAATTCTGTCTAGAGGGAAACAAACCCACTGCCCCAGCATTTGCAACCCCACAGATGGTTCTCTTTTCTCCTAGCTCCTTCAGCTGTTGCTGATGAGTGAATCACCAAGATGATAACACTGTAGATGCTGCTGGGTTTATCTATCAGCTGCTGATGGTCTTCCTTCTCAGAACTCTTGTGGATAAGGAAGCTACTTTGGTGCTCTAAGACAACACAGGAGTATTCAGAGCAGGGGGATGGAAGAAGTCTCCTGTGGTATTCCTACAAGATTCTGAGATTACAAATTTTCTGTTTTGTCTCTATTGCTGGGAAATTCATACTGTTACCAGCCTTCCATGTTATTCTCCTGGAGATTTTTGAGTACTGAAAACTATTCTAATTGTCTCTTATAGCAATAGAACTTTGTTATTCCACCCACGTTTCTGGAGTCATTATTCATGGCCAGCTGATTGTTCCGTTTTGGCAAGCAGAGATGGTGTGCTCTTACTCTATGCTGCATTTTGAAAGTGCACAACTGAAATCTGCCTTCTGTTCTCCACAGATTCCCTGGTTAAAACAGGGAGCGAGACTCTTAATTCATGCTGGCCTGGAGAGTGTGCTCTGCCTGGCATTTGCAAAAATGGTCTTTCCTCCATTATGGAAAGTAACATGTGGATCTTTTTCTCACTTCAGGCTAAACGTCTGGTGGTATTGTTTAGCTTGATGAAGTATCATTTGTTTAAGGATAAGGGGACAGTGACACCAAGATAGCACAGAAGTAGAAGCATGCATAGCAGGACAGTTGGCTTATAAAATAAATGCAGGACCAGCAGGCCTTGAGACAAGGCCTGAGGACACATTTCAGGCAGAAGAGCTGAAGGTGGAACTGAAGTGCATCATGATCAGGGTCATGTGCTTCTCTGGCTCTTTCTAGATCCACAGCTGGCAGGGTGTATGGCCAGGAAGGTGGATCTCTAGGCCAGCGTGCTATAGCCGACCACAGTAGGCCTGTCCACAAAGGTAGATTTATGGTTTTGAATTAATAACATAAAGAGAAAATTTTAAAACCATCTATACCCATATACTCAAATTTCACTTTCTGTCTTTATCTAGCACGGTCCCAACTAGAAGTAGCATGTTAACGAATAAACCTTTATATTCAAGTAATACCTGAATGAATCCTCATGACACAGGATGGTACCACGGGGCACTGATAAATAAATAAGGAAAGAGCTGGAAAATCTCATTTCTGTTGTCCTTCTGTCTTCTGCATCTGCACTCTAGGGAAAAGTCAAAGTCATTCATAAAGATGAAGGCAGTATATCCTACAGTATTTTCCCTCATACTTCTACATCACTCAAAATCAATTACATTTCATCTGAAAAGGAAGCATTTTACAGACTGGAAAGAAAAATGCTGACTCCTCCAGGTGCTTTTGGCACCACCAGGCTTACTAAAGTATGAAGAAGACTTGGAGAGTTAACTGAAAAGCGGCCAGTTGTTGAGTCCGTGTATTTTTAATCTCTAGCTGCGTGTAAGATGGTCATTAAAGTTCAAACATTCTGCCTCCTTCAAAAATGACCCATTCATCCCTATTTCTTCTTGACAAAGACAAATCTTCTCTGTATATAATACTTTAATTATGGTTCAGATAAGGGAAATAGATTTTTAGCTATTTTCAGAAATTTTCATTTCGTATTTGCTGAAGGTGTAAGTACATTGCTCATCACTTCCTTGAAAGTGATGTAAAGTCATTTGAAAACCCAAGCTCATGACATCAGTCTCTGATACTCAGTGATATCAGAATCCCTCTATATGTAAAAAGTAAGCTTGCTAAACTCAAAGAGAAGAGATACCTAAATGACAAAGGTCTCTGCAACCCTATTTACAGTGACAGACAAAGACAGAAGTTGTAGAGCTTTTCTGTTTTCAGAACTCAATTGTAATGATAAAGGTCCTCTGTTTAGAAGTTCTGTTTCATAGGGCTGCCTTTAATTCAGAATTAGATATAAAATAATAATAATTTTTTAAAAAGGTAAGGATCATAGGATCAGTTATTAAAACTACCTTTTATGTCCCAGAGGAGAACAATTTCATCTTAAATTTGGACATGAAGGGCAAAAAAAGTTCTGGAGGACATAAATTCATAGGCGGTTATATTGCTTGGTTTGGAAGTCCCACATACAAATATGTGTATAAGCTCCGTGACTTAAGTGCAAGGTGACATATCCTGTGAGCTATATTCTTCACAAGAGTTGATGTGTTCCAGAATATATATGTACCACATGTCAAGACATCTCAATGTCTCCTGCATTTGTATGATGGAACTAGTCTCAGCAGTCCAATGCAAAGCAACGAGTTGCTTGCAGACCTAAATGAAATCCATATATGACATGTGCATTACTTCCCCACACTTACACAGAGCTGCCACTGGCCATTTTGTCAGGAATCTGAAAAAAAACTAGAAAAAAGTCCAGAGTCCTAAAATTTTGGGAGGACAAAATTTCTGGGAGAAAGAGAGGGCATGTAAAGAGACACAAGTAATATAGCCCCAGACGCAAAACATTATGCACTCTACTTATGTTATGCTGTATTCTCTCTCATTATTTGAATTTCAGTTTTCAAAACCTAGAACTCAGTCTTACCTATGTCAATATACAGGACAAAACAGCACCACTTGACCTGAATAATGGGTTTTGTGCAATGTTCTGACAGAAGTTCAGTGTCATGGCAGAGAAAATAGCTACAAAATTTCTCATGCTAGTTCTTCATACAATTCCTCTGAATGTTTCTGGCTGCAGGATCTTAACATAATGCATGTGTATTTTATCATCTGAATTCCCCCATTCTTTTAAATAATAAATAAAGAGATCATAACGCATTGGGAATATCATGACAGCAACAGTGACATTGTTAAGATAAATAAACTACAGAGAAATTAAAGTTGTGTTGGTTTGCTGAGGAAGTGTTGGAAGGATGCATATTTCAACAGCACTCCTTTCATTCTGTGAGGACATCATGTTCTTGGTCTGATCTGGTGAAAGAGAAAGAAGCAAGAAAATTTCTTCTTAGATTTAGTTAGATGCTAGTTGCTATGGAGACCAGTCATTTTTATTTGCAGGCATTAATAACGTAGACAATACAGAGCAGCAAGAGTTTAACCCTGGATTGAACCTCATATTGAGCACATTCTGTAGGGAGAAAACTGAATCTCTAAATTAGATACAAGGGCCATTATACTATCTTGTTAACATAAAATCTCGTTAACTGGACTCTAGCAGTGCAAAGTAAAAATCCTGAAGAGCCACATATCTTCATAGATCCCACACTGTCTCCTTATTGTCAAGCACTGTATGGAGACATGAGCAGGAAACATCATCTGTGCTCTGGCTGTCCCCGTACAGCCTGTCACATACATTGCTATGGTTAATTGTCCAATCTCTGGTTGTACGGGTACCCACACAGAGGCTGATATTCCTCAGGTGTAAGGAAGTGACTAGCCATGCCAGGAGAAGTGAAATCAATGAAATACTCTTAACTTTTCTGAGTGAAAGTAATTTGGTGTGAACACGAATATCTGTATTATTGTGTGAATTGGAGTAATCATAAGAGAAAAACGACACCAGTTACTTTCAGTCAAATATATCAGAGAGGATTTTTTCAGACATTTCTTTCTCCCCTCCCTGCAGATACTTTGATTTCCACTGTGATATTTTAAATTAACAAACAATTTGGAGAGAATAGTTATATCTATCACACATAGTTCAGATTTATAATGGAATATGCAGATCACTATTAATTCTTCCGAATTTCTTTTGCAAGGAACATGGGGGAGGAAGGAGCTGTTTTTGTTTAAACACTAAACTGTTTACTGGCATTCAGTAGCAACACTTAATACAGTGAGCTGGAGGTTCATCATTTATATGTTTAATTACATGGAGAAATTGAGCTTGTAATTAATAGAATCTCCAGGAAGACTGGCAGGAAAGATAAGCTAGGCGAACATTTTAAAACTCTTCCAGAATGCACAAATATTGAATACAAGATCCTATTCTTACTGTTATCTTTAGATTCATGGAATCAGATAATTGGGTTGGAAGGGACCTTTAAGGGTCATCTAGTCCAACTCTCCTCCACTGAACAGGGACACCTAAAGCTACATCATGTTGCTCAGCGCCCCGTCCAGCCTGACCTTGAGTGTCTCCAGGGACAGGGCACCCACCATCTCTCTGGGCAGCCTGTTCCAGTGCCTCACCACGCTAAACATAAAAAAAGTTTCCTTTTATCCAGTCGAAATCTCCCCAGTCGAAATCTCCCCTCATTGTTTAAAACCATTTCCCCTTGTCCTATAACAACAGAGTCTGCTAAAGAGTCTGTCCCTTTCCTTCTTTATAGCCCCCCTTTAGATACTGAAAGGCTGCATTCAGATCTCCCTGGAGCCTTCACTTCTCCAGGCAGAACAACCCCAGCTCCCTCAGCCTGTCCCCTTTACATTACTACTTTAAAGTTTTTAGCACTCTTACATCCATTGCAAGTTAAGTAATCCTATACAGTGCCTGAACTGAAGAACAACGCAGCAGATTGCTTCACTTTGGCTGGTCCTTTGAATTATACAAAAGGATTCCCTCCTCTGCGACCCGTAAATGCACAGAATTACTCAGAATAACTGCCAGAGATAATACAAAGGCCTGAATTTTCTGATTTTGAACAGTACAGTCAAATCTCCTTGTAATTCACTCCATCTCAGATCATTTTCCCTCTCAAAGTACTGGCCAAAGGGTTAGCACTACCACTCTCTTCTCACATCTAAGAGTTCCTCTTTCACTGTATAATATAGCAATTCAGGGACAAATGCCTGTTACTGATAGTCATTATCTGAGAGCATCTTGACACTCCTGTTTGGCTTTATTGAAGGGCTGAAGTGTAAAATCTTGTCAGTAGGATATTCAGAGTGTAGGAAAAAAAGAGCTAAGTGCCCACAGAACATATTACTTGAAAAAAACATTGTTAGGGGTGAGGATATTCAACAACTTCTATCTGATTTAGCTTTGACAGATAGTCCAATTTTTAAATACGCAGAAATGCACCTTCTTCTTCCATTTTTTCCAAGAACATGGCATCATCATGGTGGCCTTGATCTGAAAACACAGAAGTACCTAATAGAGGAATTTGACATTCAGAGTTAAAAGGACCTTCTAAATGTTAGGAAAACACACATGAGAGCTCTGACATGCCCACAGCTTTAAAGTGGGACAAGACACAGTTCACACCTTTACAAAAGCATGCTTTGAGAGGGATTATAATCTGTAAGTAGGCAGTTTGGTGCAAGGCAGATCAAGTGAAAGCTGCATTTCTTCTGGCTGTGTTGTCTGCTGTCCCATAGAGCATGAACCCTCACTGAAATGCTTCCAGAAGTTTGGAAATATGTATGTAATTAATATTTTAGGAGTTAATTCTATTTAACAGCCTGTGCTTTTTCTGTGGATGTTTGAGTAATTCTCCCTTCACACAGAAGCTCTCTGGTAGTCTCCATTTGATCTAACCTATCCAGGTCATTTGTTGCTATATTCTTTTAAAGCATTTTTTCTTTTTACCTCCAACATTTCTGCTTAAAAAACTCTATGAAGAAAAGACATTGTTGTGAGAGAGTCTGAAATGAGACACAGTGCTCTGGAGCATCAAAAAGCATCTGAAAAGAAGTCTGGATTAATAAAAAAGAAGAGTATACTCACATGTGAATTAAAAGCTTCACAATGACTATACAAAATCTATTCATTTACCCCGTTCATCAAATAAAGTTTTCACTTCAAGCAATTTCACTGACAGCAATTTTCCTGTAGAATGTTCTTTCAAATTACACGAGGTTAGATTTTAAAAACTGCATTTCTACAAGTCTGTATTCCCTTCATTAAGACAATGAAGTAGATATTCGGGCTTAATTTGGGAGTTAATAGAAATAGTGCCATCAAAATTTATTAACAAAAATATGTGAAATGAGAGAGAGTAAACTGTGCTGTCAGCCTGGGGGCTGAGCACCTGTAAAGATGGAGAAGTGGAGATTTTAGTGTGGAAAAGACACTGCCAAAACTGCATCAGGACCACACAAAGGCGGAGGAAAAGGAACTGCTGGATGACTGAGGATTCTCGGTATCAGTTGAAACCTTTTCAGAAACTGCTGTGAAGTACAGCACACTTTCTGCAGAAAGCCTAGCTACCAGGGAAAAAGGGAGAATACTCAGTCACGACAGACATCAGTCATCTGTCCTTCTCATTTGGCACAGCTGAACAAATCAACATCTCACCATTAACAAACTGTTGGTTTCCTGATGTGCATGCAACTCGTCTTGAAAATAACATCTATCCAGCACATCGGAGCTGTCCAAAACTGGTGGCAAAGCAATTAGAAAGAAAATTGGCACGTTATTGACTGTAAACTTGGCAAGTTTTTATGCAGTTACTTACAATGATTATACTGCACCCTTTCTCTCAACTAATTTTCCACTTGAGCAATCAAGAAATCAGTTTAGATTAAAGACAGAGCATGTTTGACAACTTTGTTACCCAGTTATTGTGCTCTGGAATTCAAATGTGCCCAATGTGTCAGGGAACACTTTTTCTGATGCTCTTTTTCCAGCACGCTCACATTTCTTCTTGTGACAGTGTCTGTGCTGGCTCTGCAGGAAATGCTGTGGTCAGGCTGAAAGGCATGACAATAAGCTGCCTTTTTTCTTTACTTTTTTGACTGTGTTTCTTCCCACCTTGTTAAAATGGAAAGGATCAGTAAATGATTTCCAGGATGATTTCAGTGCTGGGTGCTGTAAATGGGCACTGAACCAGCAAGGCGCATCATAATAGTTACTACCCTTTAATTAAGCTTTTTTGTTGCTGTTGACTCGTTCTATACAAAGTACAAGTTTTACATTATTAGCACAAAGATTGAAAGATGAACAGCACTTCTTCATCTCCGAGTGGGAAAAAGAATGCTGAATGTATTCGAAAAACTTTAATAAAACTCTACAAAGTTGCTCCAATTTAAAATTTACTTCTGGACACAATGATTGCTACCAGCACTCCTTTCAAATGATGGTGCACAAGTACCTACTGACAGATTTAATTATAGGCCCTAAAGACTGAGCTTCCAGGACTCAGTATGATCAGGAGAACCTTTGCCCAGCAACATACAAGCCTCTGTTTTCAGATGGTTTGAGAGGTTTCTGAAATGAAGACCAGAACTTGGTTGGTGCTAATGTGGTCATTATATTTAACCACCCCAGAGGGACCCCGGGATACCTGCCCACTGGCTCCAACTTTTGGAAATAGGTGCATCAACTTCTACACAAGATATAGATCACATGATTTGGAGACAGATTTGGAGACAGAAAATATTTGGACACAAACCACAAAGGATTTCTAAGCAATAATTCATACTGCTGCTCACCACCAGAAAAAGCTCTGCCTAAAGATCATATTTTTTACATTGACAGACAGGAATACTGCACCTTACATTACCAGGAAATTTTTCAGGAATGTTTCATGAGAGCACTGAATGTGTCTTAGGAAACAAAGGTAGCCTACAAAGACATCAAGTTTTTTATAAGACTTGATTTCAATAACTTGGTCCACTGGCTTCAGCATTAATTCTGGGAGACTTGTAGAAGTCTCAAGAGTGGTATGTTGCAACAGCAGTGCCAGTGTGGAGTGGGTCCATGGAATTGAAAAAGGGGTACTCTGTTATAATTTTTGCTTTTGGTTGAGCAGCAGTTGCCTTGTTCTACAGACACACTCTTCCCAGTGTGCACTGCAAGAGAACTAGATGCAGCCAGATGTCCCCATTACCTGCAGATCTAATGGACAAACCACAACTGGGAGGGAGAGGACGCCAACTAGTCAACTGCTGTCTAGTATCTGTCTTCTCAACCAGTAACTCATTATGAAGCATTAAAAACTGATACATAGAGTGGAAAATACAGCTGATCAGGACAGTGGTGTGGGGATTTCACATGGTTGCCTTATTGGTGTAGTTTTTTGTTACCTTTACCCTGGTATACTTCAGTTTACTTTCAGCAATGTATGCAGTACCTGCCAACTCAAGAGCTGCTGTGTTCGGAGTCACTGCCTCTCCTCTCTCAGGTTAGAGCTGAGCGGGGGGAAGTCAGGGTAAGAACAGTTACTACAGATGATAGAATGGGATCATCCTGAACAATCTGAGTTCCCTCAGCTGCTCCCTATAAGACTTGTGCTCCAGACCCCTCACAGCTTTGTTGCTCTTCTCTGGATACATTCCAATGTCTTTCTTGTAGTGAGGGGCCCAAAACTGAATGCAGTACTCAAGGTGCAGCGTCACCAGTGTTGAGTACAAGGGGACGATCGCTTCTCTGCTCCTGCTGGCAACACTATTTCTGATAAAAACATCCTCACAGAATCTGTTCCACTGCAAAATTCTCCTCAAAATAAACCTGATCTCTATTCTCATTGTACAGATTAATAAAACAGTAGAGTTACGCTTGTCATATTGTTAATTATTCTTTCACAGCAGCATCCACAGAAGAGTATGCCTATTCAAGCACTGTAAAAGAAGGGTCTTGTTCTGCCCATAATGCTGCAGTTGAATCCATTATGTGGGACAGTGGAGCCATATTTGAAGAAGCATGTGTTCACCATCAAATAATAGTTCCAATAGTTTATTCAAACCAGAATAATCCATAGAGACAGTACCAACAAACAGAAGATGCAAACCCATTATTTCTGTGTTGCAATACAAAATTATGTTGTGTTGGATTTTATTCAGTTTTATGATAGACATTGTTCTTAGTAAATATTGTAAATATTCTTAGCAAATATTGTAAATATTCTTAGCAAATATTTGTTGCAATATTTACATATCCCTGGGGAAAAAAAAAAAAAAGATTTTATTCTAATTAAAGGACTTAATTTTACTAGTGAGGACTCTAACAGGGAAACAGAGTAATAAGAGTTAGACTTAGGCATTGTTTAACTTTCCCATAGTTAAGAGTTTGTATCCCCTTGACAACTAGTTAATTCAATTTTTCTTCTAAAAAATAAAACCCAGATATGAATATTTCATTTTTGCATCAGAGAGATTTTATTTCTAATTCTACTTGTGAAGACAATTACTTTCAACTGACTTCTCACAAGGTGGAGATATACAGTGGGAGTGAAATATAAATACAAATTTTATGGTCACGATTGTTTTCATATATTCCTCTTGGCAACAGTAAGAGTTATTTCCTAGGGTATTTTCTTTAGAGACTCATTTTGGATAATAGATTTATTTCTTCAACTTCACTGACAAAACAGATGCTTAATTTTCTTTAATTCTACCATTAATCTTTGACTCAGATTCAAAAGATTAACTGGTCATTTCCTATTTTTCATTTTTGATAGGGTTAACTGGTGAAGCAACAATAGTATGTTTGATTTTGACTAGACTTAGCTATTCAGGATTACTGAAGCATTACTACTGAAATATTCAAGTTATTCTAGATTGAAATAGTAGCTCCTCTGAGAAAGACAATTTTAAAAATCTTATCGGAAACCATAAATAATTTTGTTATTTATAGTAATTGTCCTTTTTATATCATGAGTAACTTGATGGCTTTGCAATTGGTTCTCAGTGGTCAACAGTCATGAATGACTTTATAGTCCTTCTAATTATTTCCAGAAAATGGCAAGCTGTTCATAAGAGTACAAAGAACGTTATTTTGAGATTGAGAGGAAAAAAAATTTGTTTTTGTGATGAAGTCACAGAAGTATTACCTTCTTGGAATTCCAGAGAGGGAGAAAATGCTGAGTCATCTATACACAAGTCCTTAGACGGTATTTATTGTAGTTCGTAACTCGTGTGTTCCTGTTGGAATCTTGGAATCCCAACGTGCACCATTAAAAATTATCGCTTTTTTAGAATTTCAAATTTGGTCATGAAAGAAAACTACATGAAGCTGCTCGATGGAATAGAAAAAACAGAGATGTTAAACGGGCTCATTGATTGTGAATAGTATTTACGTGGCATTACAACTTCTGCTGTTAAAAATCAGACAAATGTTTGTGTGGGCAGATGGCATCTGATTAGAGGGTAAGGGAAAAGAAAAAAGTAAGAAGAAAGTTGCCAGAAAGACACCTATGTTGATCCTTTTGCATTTGTTCAATACATATTTTGATAGAAAATAGTTTCATTCACATAACAACGCCAGTTGTGGAAGTTTAAAAAGTGAATCACACTATTGGCAATTTTCTATAGAAATAAGGCTCAACACCACGTTTATTACTAAGTTTTTAGGTGAGTTATATAAAACACAGGAGTCAGGGAACATATTTAGATCTCTCAGGAGCACATGCGAGAGGGTGAAGTCTCTCAGCAATTCAATAATATGTTTTCTGAAATGGAAAATAGTGCACAACAAAGAGATGTCCATGTTCCAAAGTACTCAACTCAGTGAACTCTTCACTGTTGCAATGTGTAGAGTGCAATGAAGATTATGTATATAACATGGATATACATCTACTTGAGACATTTAGGATAGGAAAACATTGAGTAGATTAAATTTTTAAGAATATTCTCTGGGAAGATTCAGTCTTTCTTTTTTCCACAGCTGTCAAAAATTGATGAGGTGAAGGTACCACAATGTACTTATGAAACAGGCAAAATTTCTTGTAAATACTTGTCTTAAATTAGTCCTGGTAGTCTGGGTGAAGAAGCTTGACTGGCACATCAGAAAGTTGCTAGCTCAAACCTCCATTCAGATACAAGTTGAGAAATACTGGAAATGAACTTGCTGGGAGCTGTATTATTCTGGGATTCATTCCTCCTGCTTCTGGGCAACTCAGACCTGTCAGCTTTCAAAAGTGTCCCTCCAGACCTTGTCTCTTCAATGTTTGGCATCAAGGTAGGCTGGGACAGATACTGGTACACTCTGAGGGCTTCCAAGTTTCCTATTCTTGACCCCTAGTTCAATCCAGATCAAATACTCTCAAACAATCTTTACATCTATTAATGAATATGCATCCTAAGTGGTCTGTACTGTTAGTCAAGGGAGTATGGACTTAGAAAAAAACCTGAAAAGTGGCTCTTGAGAAGTGCCTTCACAGCTTTTCTGAAGCAGAGGGGTCAAGCCAGGTAGAGAACAAGGGGTATAAACAGAGAGGAAGGCAGCCACACTCCTCCAAAACACTTCCAGGAATCTACAACAGACCCAGTCAGTTCTTCCTTTTTCTTTTTAATTTATTCTGTACTCAGAGGAGTTTCTTTTAAACTCAAGATTTTTTTTTTTTCCTAAATAATTACCTACTTTGGAAAATGCATTCACATATCACCTAGTTTTTAATTATTGGTGTATCAAGCACTGCAGGTTAAAGGAGATAAGATTAATCCCTCTTGGTTGAAAAAGCACCATAATTCATGCATACTGTAGCTAGAAAACAAGCTTTACTGACTGAAAATGTTAAATGCAGATTGAAAAGTTAACTGTTTGAAATGTTTTAATGGCTACCTTCTGGGGACCCAATTCTGGGATCTTGATTCATAATTAAGGTATTTCAAAGGTATTTCAACTTAGATTCCCTCATGATCATGTAATGGTCCACAGTAGAAGGGAAAAAAGAAAGTGTTTTAATAGCCTCCAATTTAGTGAAGGTTGATGAACTGCACAGGGCTGTATCATGCTGGTATTCCAGGCAGCCAACAGCTCACAAAACAGCAAGGATAGGACTGGCTGGGGAGCCCCAAATTTGAGGAGGGTAAAGACAGATTTGTCAGAATTGCTTCATCCCACCATTTCTGTACTGGATAGTTTAGCCTAATAATCTTGTACATTTCAGTGAGTGTTATCCAACATATATTTAGCTGGACTTTGCTTATAAACTGTTAAATGTAATTGTAGAAGGCTAGGATTTGATAAAGGGGCAACAGCCAAATAACTAGGCACATGATATCAAGGTTTCAGATGTAGAGTGAAAACAGAATGTATGAAATTAATACTCTCCAGTGAATACACAAGCTGCTTGTTAGCTAAGGTGCCTGGGTAGCAGACCAGATTTGGCTTAAATCTGCAAAACATGCTGACCTGCTGGAGCAGGCTGCATTGAAGATAAATGTGTCGTTTTCCTTTACAAAGAAGTTTAGGTAGGAACAGAGATACAGTCCAGCTCTGCAGAAGTGATGCGCTGCTGAAATAAGAGAATAAAGCTGAGAAGATAACTACTCTCGGCATTTCAGATACTGTTTTGAGCATATCATAGAATCAGGGTCATTTGAGTTGGAAGGAACCCTTAAAGGTCATGAACAGGGACACCTACCGTATCATAGTGTGACTGCGAGGCTGCCGGCCCAATCCAGAAACCATGCAAGTCCATAGAGGTCTCTGTTGTAGTAGGCGTCTTGCGGGGGCATGGGATGTACGGGACAGGCCTCTTCCTAAGCATGGAGAGACAGTGCTATCGTGCTGACCTTGATGGAGGTCTCCTCAGTTATTTAAATGAGTTTGGATCAGACCCAAGGTCTAAAAGACAATGTAGAGACTCCAAAGCAAGTATGAGATAACATGATGTGTACATGTGTCTCAGGGAAGTGGCACACAGACAGAAGCTGTTGTAAAATTAACAGGAGATGTGGCTGGCAAGTCAGTCCAGATATCTTCAGACTCTTCTGGAAATTGAGTCATGGATAAAATAAAGAGCTACGAAGACAGGGACAACTGTTACCATAAGAGAGTTATAAGCATCTAGCACACGAACATGAATTTTCTCTTGGGCATAGCAGTACCATAGCACAAATTCTGGGTTTAATTCATTAGCGCAGGATTTTCCTCCATCTCCCCCAGGAGCAGGCAATGAGTGACAATGCAGAGACAAGACAAATATGCTCCACCTGTACACAACCTTCATTCAGATAAAATGTTAGAAAATATGCAATAGCTTCACCAAGCCATGTGTGAAGAAAACCAAAGTGCAAATTCAGCTCACATCAAAGTTTAAACACATGAAACATATTTTCTAAAATGGTATTAGATTTCATTTCTACATTGCCCTGTGGTTCACTTGCATATCCATTATTTTACTAAAAATAATATTAGACGGACAACAAAGAAGTAAAAACCTCATACTTATTCATAAAGTTGATGAGAGTATGGCTTAGTAGTCCTAGCCATATCCTAAAAATGTACTCACTGTCAGTTTCCTTTAAACTACAGACTTGAAAAATTACATTCCCAGAGAAGTTAAATGTGTCACCTCTAGCTACTGTATTTTATAACTTTAATTTGTTCTTCTGCACTTTTAGAGAAGAAGAGATTTGTCTCATTGAGGCAACAGAAAAGAAGAATAACATTTAGAATAATATTTTCCTTTCTGCTCTGTGCAATATTGGTCAAAGAATACAATTTATTATTTATTCTCAAAACTAATTTTGCTTTTTTAATCCTCTAGGAAGCATGTTGGGGTGTTACTTTCCTTTTCAAAGGCTCTCCATTTTTCTTTTAAAATTTTTGTTCAAAAAAAAAAAAAATTCTACAGTATCCCAGAATTACAGGTGAGATATCATCCAACAATGTTTTCTGCTGTTAAAATTGTTTGTCTGATCTGAATTAAAAGACAAGAACAGATAAAATCCAAAGCCAAAATTGTGGTTGCAAAATCCTTCTTCTACGCTTACCTACACCATATTTTCCAAAAAACACCAAAGACCTACTGAGAATATTTTGCTGTACATGAGATAACAGATGGGAGCCTGAGAACCACTCTGAAGCACATGACAATGGATCCAGTGTAACAGAATATAATCTGTGGGGTACAGAAAGATGGCATCTTTCACAAAATGAGGTCAGTAGTGTGCCCTATCAACTTCATCTGATGGATGAGGTCACATCAATATTTTATCTGCAGTTAATATAAATAAAATATTAATCTCACTTTATCTAAAGGAAAACATATTCAAGAAAGGACAAAAGGAAGACCTGGGGAACTACCAGACAGTGAGCCTCATGTCTGTGCCTGGGAAGATCATGGAGTGGATACTTCCAGAAGAGATGTTAAGGCACATGTAAAATGAGAAGGTAATCCAAGACAGGCAGCATGGCTTCATCAAGGACAGATCATGACTGACCAATCTGGTGGTCTTCTATGGTTGAGTGACAACATCGGTAGACAAAGGAAGTACAACTGGACTTCTGCAAGGCCTTTGACATGGTTTCATACCACATACCTATCTCTAACTTGGAGAGATATGGATTTGAAGGGTGGACTACTATATGGTTGGACAGTCACAGCCAGAGAGTTGTGGTCCATGGCTCTATGTCCAGGTGGAGGCCAGGCATGAGCAGTGTCCCCCAGCGGTCTGTCTTGTGACCAGTGCTCTTCAACATCTTTATCACTGACAGAAACAGTGGGATTGAGTGTACTCTCAGCAGGTTTTCTAATGACACCAAGCTGAGTGTTGCAGTTGACACAATAAGTCATAGTAAGGCTGTGGTATGTTTTATCAATGCTCAATTTCCTTGTATGATTTTGGAATTTGCTGAGGAGAGGAGAGAAGAAATGAAGACAAAAGGTTTATGATTAATATTCGCCAGAAACTTTAGGAAGTATTCCTCCAATTCAAGTTTTGCATTTTCTTTTCTTCTTTTGAGTTTTGACTGTTGGCATTTGTTCCTGACTTTTAATTTGCTTCATAGAGATTTGATAGCTTGCTGAGAAATTCACTTTTCCTTTTCGCATACTCAGTGTTAGATTATGCACTAGGTTTTGTTTCAGTTTGAACAACAGCCCAGAAAGATCTATAATTTCAGTGCCAGAGCAGTTGTGACTGAGGCAAAATTTCTTACCCTGTTGTGAGGTGCCATTACCACTTCAAGACAAATGCTGGATCTATGCAATATCCTGGTGATAACCAGGAGACAAATACATAGTCATGCCAAAGGCCACACGCAAGTTGTCGATCTACGAATAAAAGACAGCTTTGTCACTGGCATGAGTAAATATGAGATGTAAATGACAGAAATATCTGCAACTTTAGTCACAGATTTTCTTTGTTTCTTTTCTTTCCTGACCTTTGGCTATATTTCTGTATCACACTCTAACACTAATTACAGATTCACATCTAGATATATTATGCATACTCTGAGTCTCAGTGTATTTGTGTTAACATTTTATTCTTTGAAATTACCAGCAGATTTAAATCCAGTTGTTATGGTGTAATTATTCCTCTGCTGCCTGTATAGACAGTCTTTTGTACAGCTTAGCTGCAGTAGGTTTTCATTTAAGCTGAACAAGTAGAAATAGTTGGGTGGAATAAAAATAAGTGGCCAAACACGGTACTGCACTGCAGCAAAGCAAATATTGTTAATTAATATGTATTCCTAAAGTAATAAAGTTGTCTGATTTTAAAGCCATCAAAAGACCAATTTTAACTGCTAATTATGATTCCCTGAGACAGCTCATACATTTTTGGCCAGCAGTTTCCAAACCTAGTCCAACAACTGCAAAATAAGATTCATATCAAACTGTTGGTGAGCAATCACTGCTAATATTCAGGGGAAGCTGATAAAGTATGGAAACTGTAGCACAAGGCCTAAAGTTAAAAAAAAAAAAAACTCATTTCTATTTTTTCACTTAGATATGTATTTGAAGTTAAAATGTCTTCTGTGGATCCTATCTCAGGAAAGTATCTCTGTTCAGAATGGCATTTGAGCATCCGTGTAGACTCAAATAGTGCTGATTTCTGCTTTGTTGTTATGTTAAGGTGTCTATTTCACCCCAGTTATGCAGGATTCCAGTTACAGCATCACTATATCCTCATCAGACTTGACAAATCACATATTTTCAACCCATTTTTAGCACCCTGCACCCAAAGGAAAGTCTTCACTCACATCTTTCCTTTGAAATAATGTTTGAAGTTGTGATATGGTCTCAGCAGTAAAATTCTCAAAGACATTAGTTGATTGCCACTGGCAGGGAACAGCCATGCTTTGAAAGGCTAAATATATAATAAAAGCAGGTTATTGAAATGCTAGTGAATTTCCTGTAACAGCTTACTTTCAGCAACTTAAACAGACCCCATGGATTTTTCCAGCCATCATGTGAAGGCAGCCCCAGGCCTGAAGCCTGCAGCTGTGCATACTGTCTTGTGCAGAAACCTTGTGTAGAAACCTTTGCAGAAGCCAAGCTCTGTGTCTCAACACGAAAACACCTCTCATCTCTCCAGATGCATTTGCTTTCTGTTCCTGAACCACATTGGGAATAATTTATTGCTCCCTTCCCCGGCTCTGTGTTTGATCCACAGTACACTCCAGGATGGTGGCTGAGTTCAAGTTCAGTGACTACTGGAGGACCTGGGCAAAGTACACCAGATCCATTGTCCCTTTGTGAGGGTGGTGTGGAGGCTGTTCTGGTTTATGTTGCATTGGGACTTTTCTGTCAGGATCACTGTGCCAAACAGGAAGGACAGAAGCCCGGTCTTGAAATTAGATATTTCTTTCTTTCGCATTGTGGAAGTCAAATTGAGCAAGGAGACTATGCCAGCATTAGTAGAATGTAGTAGCAGCAGTAGTATGAAAGTCAGATTTAATATGGTTACACACTAATGCAAATTATTCAATATCCTGCACATTTATGGCAGGAATCTCCTCTTGGCTATAAATTAATGAAGAAGATAACCTACAGAAACCAGGAAAAAAGTGCATTACCTGTTGGCGTGTTGGTGTTCTGTTTAACTTCTCACCTGTTCACGTCAGTACAGCACAAGCGAGTTGGCAAAATGTTCTGAACTTTTATATGCATGGGACAAAGAATGCTATGATTCGGTGATTCCACTATAAAGCAAAAAAAATATCTACAGATATCTTAAAAGCTGCTGTATTGCTGTGCATTTCTGAATTCACATTCCTCTATTTAATGTTAATTTATAAGAATAGTAATTTCAAATGTCAACAAGCCCAATGTTTATAATAAGAGAACTTCAACTGTTCTCATAAGAAAATTGAAATATTAGTATACATACGAATGGAAAACATTGTTATCCCCATACAAAGCACTTGCAGAAACAGCTGTAGTGCATTGGAGGCTGATAATTTGAATTTCCTTTCATAAGTCATTACCACTTATCTATATAGTCTTGAAACAAGATTTTCCATTTATCCCTTGTCTCTGAGAAGAGAAAAATGTAAGTAGAAAAATATAATAATCAAGGAATGCTTCATTGAATGATTCTTTTTAACTGCCATAAGGCTATGTCTGGAGATACAGCTGATGCTATATTGCTTCCTACTACTATTGCATAACGATGAAGAAGACCTCTGTATTCACCACTCTTAATAAATGATAAGGCAGGGAATATTTCATTTCTATCTCAGCCTGACAGAAAAATAAGACTGAAAATGAGAATTCTTTTATGCAATCCTAATTTTCCAGTTAATTTCTAGCTATACAGATATATAAAAGTTGGGTGTCACTCAGACCCTGCAGACTGTGAGGAAATAAAGAATTTTGCAAATGAAATTGCTGTGCACTATGGCTGCGGTAACGATAAAAGGAGCCTTATGTTTTCCTCTGTAATCTGGCATCAACCACTCCCTCTCAGTAGACTCCTGAATGCCATCCCTGGCACAACACCAAGGCTGAAAAAGCCCATCATTACCTACATTTTAAGTCAGTCTCAGGTCTCCAGAGCTTCCAGTCACATCCAAGATTAGGACACTGTTCTTCAAGGCACCTAACCCACAGCACCCACACATGTAACGCACAGACCACCATCATTTGCCTGTTCTATCCATATCATTGAATTCTACCACCAAAACAACAGCTACCAGCTCAATGACACTAACATCTACCAGCATTTCTTAACTCAGGAGTGGATGGAAACCTTGTCCAGATATATGAGGCCATCAGCTTTGCTCGTTGCTCTGCCAGTGCTCGTGCATCTCACCTCACATAGGGACAGTTTTTGGAAGAAACGCTCAAACATAAGGCAAGCTGCACTAGGGCAAGCTATTTGAAATACACTCAGTTTCATCATAGTGTTTTCACTGCCTGGTGGCCAGGGAGAAAGATGGTCTTTCTCCCTGACATGAGAATGTCAAGAACCTTGACATGTGGGAGCCTGGCCACAAAGGCTGTGCTAAATCGTGTTGTCAAACATGAAATTTCCATCTATCAAATTCCTCTTGGGATTGCTTTCTCCTGCTTGAGGGAGCCTCCTTAAATTCCCTACAAGAGCTGGATATTCTGGAAATTTCCTGTCAGACTTACCAGCTCAACATTCCTCATACTGCCAACAGCAGCACAAACACAAGGCAGGGTAGATGAGGGACTTTGCCAGAGCACCCCCTGCCCATCTACTCAATGTAGATTGGCACTGGTAATGAACCTACTGTCCATCCTCTAGAGTTGCTCTCACAATACAAGTAGCAGATGTTGTAGCAAATCCTTTATACAGAACCCTCATCTAGCATGACGCTTGAGTGAGTGAACTGAGCAGAAGCAGTTTAGCCACAGCTGACTGATATTCTCCTATTTCTTCTCTGGTCCCCATGATGTTGATGTGGTAATCAGTAGGATGCAGCAGAAGTGTATATATATAGGGAATAACCTTCATAGGGAATAACTTCTTATAAAAGTTCCTTAGAAAGTAGCATTTGCATTAAGAGACATTTACAGAAGCCTGGTGTCCTCTGTAATTTGGATTTCAAGGTTTTATAGAAGTAAATGCTTTAGAGAAATAAGAAAAAACAATCTGTAGGAAACCAAGTCTTACCGTATGTTATTTGGTACTTTTTGGTCTGTGCTGTCATTTGAGATGTTTACATTAATTACCTTCGAAGTCCTGTCTTGTTTAGCAGCCTTATTAGAAAATCAAAATAATCAGTTCTCATATAAAATGATATAATCAGAACTGGAGAGGCTGAAAGTTATTTTTTAAAGTATCAGGTGTTTTTCCTTTTCTCACCATCTGTAATTCTTTTTACCTTCTTTTTTTTTTAAAAAAAAAAAAAAAAAACTTTATTATTAGTCCAAAGCAACATACTTTTCCATTATTTTTCTTTCAGCCTGCTTCTCAAAGGAGAGCAATGCAATTTGCCTGGCTCCTTCCTCCTCCAGCTACTTCCTGACATCTTCTTTATCTGCTGCACTGTGTACACAGTTCTTGTATTTGGCCATTTGCTTTTCTGTAGCTGTACTTCCTTCTATCCAGGCTTCCAACAGCGCTGTCTTCCTCTGGCTGAAATATCTGCCTAAGTGAAACATAAGTGAGATTGTTGGGGCCTAAAAAGAGCAGCTACTCTAGATCAGCTGAGCTGCTAATAGCACTCAGTGCAGAACACAATTGAAAGGATTCAGCTAAATCATACCTGAGTGTTTTTGCTGAGTATGATGAAGACTGCAGCATGGCTTCTGCAGTCTGACTGCAAAATGAGAACCTTATGAACTACTATACTTGGTCTGTGTGCTCAAACTTTTAAAGAGCTCTACTGTTTATCCTGAAACTCTTGAGTAATGACTTAATTACTGCATCAGAATAACAGAGAAATCTGATAATAGAGGCATCTATTATCTAGTAGAACTAGAAGTGATGACTTCTCACTATGCTTTTAGCCTGTTATTAGGAATATGGTGAATTGTCAGTGGTGATGCGGAGAAAGCAGAAGTATTTGCTGAATGTTTTCAGTGATAGGTGAACTGTAGATAATGAATTCCTCTCCTTTGATGGTAGTGATATCAATCAAATATTAAACTAAATCCAAAGCAATATATGCTTAAACAATAGTTAAAAAAAAAAAATTGCACTTAGGAGCTTAAAAAAATGCTTAATAACTCTCTAAGTCATTGCAATTGAATTAAAATTTACTTCATAAATTTAATATACTATATTGTTACAAAATTTAAAAGTTAATCAACAATCCAGTCAATTCCTGACTTGTCAATCTGACACTTATCTGAAACAGATAAAGAATAAAACAGTGCCATAAAAAAAAAAGAGTAGAGCAAATGACAAATCTTCCAAAAATTGATCTCACTAGCCTGTGTTGACATCACTTTTAGAAGTTCAGTGAGATATGACAAGAGAGAATTGCCTCAAGTTGCACAGGGTAGGTTCCCGATGGATATTTAGAAAAAATATTTCTCAGAAAGAGTGCTGAGCTATTGGAACAGGATGCCCAGGGAGTCACCATCCCTGGAGGTGTTCAAGAAACATGGAGATGTGGTTCTAAGGGACATGGTTACTGGGTAAGGTGGGGATGGCCTGATGGTTAGACTTGGTGATCTTAGTGGTTTTCCAACCTTAATGATTCTATGATTCTGCAATTCTGATGGATACAAATGAAAATGATATAATATCCCTACTAGTGTGAGAGGCATTTTAATAGGTAGAAAAAGATATCTTGATCTGTAGGAAAACAAACGTTTCAGACTTAAAATTGAAAGAAGATAATATGGCCACGTTTGTACAATAGGGAACAGAATCCTCAGAGGCAACCTGAAACAAACCCACAGATCATGACTGATACTCAACCTGAGAAACACAGGTTGGGGCTTCTGTATCTACTGTTTTGGCAACTGCTACCAAAATATCCCCAGTTCATGAAAGACACTGATAATGTAGGAGATGTCTGGAGAATAATAAAGAAATAAATGAAGACTTGGGAAACTTTGTTTGTCGAAATATAGGAATACTTGAATTGTGAAGCTTATCAAAGACACAGCTTAGAGGGAACTACTCTATAACCTATGTCCAAAGAAATAGTGTGTCACTCATCTATGCTGGCAGAGAATACTCGTGCCTCTAGACAGATTTTCCTAGATGACCATAACTGCAAGGAGGTCTGCATAGAACTGCTTAGTCTAAAACCCACCGCAGGCAATGAGTCTTCAGTTCAGATCCCTGTGACAGAAGATGGCCAAAATCACAAGAAAAATACATGACAATGTATTAATGCAATGAATTCTAAGCCATTCACATTCCCAGCATGTTTAAACTCATACTTTTTTTTTTTAGGCCATTCAGATAAATATAATTCAGCATTTTTATTTCTCTTTAGAAGTCTCAAACTGCATTGTCTTGATGCAGCTGGATGAAACAACTGAGTGTAAAGTTTTATCTGCATACTATCGAAATGCATTTGAGAGGATGACCTCAGAGCTCTTAGTGAGATAAAACAGCACCACAATCTGTTAACAGGAATATATGTTATGTTTGTCATGTTATGTTTTATGTTATGTAAGAAAGTCAAGGAGGAAGAAGGGATTATTTTCTCATGAACTAAGATTCTTATTCTGTTTGGAGGAGAGCATTGTGAGAGTTTTATCTAATTAAAAAGTAAGCAGAGCTGTTACTTGGAGTACCGTGTAGATAACCTAGCCTTACCTTTGAATTAACGTGCAGAACCTTCTTAATTCTTCTAGCTCCTTTCAAAACCTTTACAGCTGTACCAGTTTTTAGATTCAAAGTGTTAATATGCTAACCAATTACAGTCACATCTGAACTGATAATAGTAAAAGGTAGTATATGCAAGTATCTAAAACAGCATATGTGTGGACTTATCACATGAATATAGCAGGCATATATTATTCTGCTCAAGGAAACAGAAAATTTCATTGCTAATTGTTCATAAAATGTTTACTTATCTGGAATTTACAGTTTTTTAAGTGACACTTTCAGACAGAAAATGGCTAAGCTCCCTCTAAGGCACATTGTATTTATAATTAGTTAGCACATATCAATTAATTTGTCAGAGAATTTCTTTCCCTTCACTTTTTTTTTTTTTTTTTTTTTGCATAACAACTTGTCTGCATAAACCTGTTTTCAGTATTCTGTTCTAAAAAGTGGTTCTAAAGAGATGTGTAAATAAATTATTAAAAAAAAAACTACGCAGTATATCCCCTAACACTGAGACAACCTTGTTAATGCTAGTCTGAATAGAGAAAATCTAAGGTGAAGTCTATTGCCCTGATTTTAGACTCTGTGGCCTCTTAATAAAATGCCTGAAACACAGCTGTACTTCTCACAACACATACAATTCTGCTGCAATGAGCATTTGTATTGCAAACATAAACCGGGGCAAAATGACATTCCACCAAAAACCATTTTATGTCATACCATAACTGGTAAAGCCAAGGAGTAGGAAGGAGGCAAAGAGAAATCCACACCAGATTAATGCCACTAAGAAAAACTTCTAACCAGTTTCAGAGCAAGAAATCAGAGCTTCCCTGACCACATGCAATCTTCATGTTTTTAGCTTGTTTCAGTGAACGTATGTAACCATAGGCTCAGGACACATGCAGTGATTTTTCCCCATTTCTGCACAGCAGAAATCCCCCACACTTCATGTTTTTCTCAGCAGCACAGTTTCCTCAGCAATGCAACACAGGAAATTGACAAAATTCAGTGAAGTTGGCCTCTTCTCCCAGGCAGTAGTGATAGGACAAGAAGTAATAGCCTTAATTTATGCCAGAGAAGGTTCCAGTTGGATATTAGGAAAGTTTTCTCCTCAGAAAGAGTGGTGAGACACTGGAACAGGCTGCCCAGGGAGGTGGTAGAATCACTGTCCCTGGAGGTGTTCAAGAACCATGGAGATGTGGCACTGAGGGACATGGGTGCCTACTGGCACAGTGGGGATGGCCTGATGGTTGAACGTGGTGATCTTAGTGGTCTTTTCCAACCTTACTGATTCTATGATTCTAAGAAAGTACTGTTTTCCATAAGGAAAATCTTTGAACAAGCTTCCTTTGGGTAGGAATTTAGTGTCTTGTGAAACAGGAATCAAACAGAACAAACTATGCAAAGAAAATGGAGTAATCACTGCCAGCCAGGAAAGTATTTGAGGTAATAGGCTTAGCCAGGTCATGCAGAGAATGCTGAAGGAGTGCAACCAGACAGGGCTAGAGCACTGTGGGGGACAGTGGTGCTCACAGACAGGAGATAGCTTATATAATATCTACACAAATAACCCAAATCTGGCTATCCCATAAGCATTGTTTGGCTAAGAAGAGGAGTTCAGTGAAAAGCTGCATTTTCTTGCAGGAGAAAGACTCCTTATCCTGAGACAGGAGTGATGCTGCGCTATGTCTTTAGACAGAGAGCAAGAAATCTGACTTTATCAGAAGCATGTGGGCTGCTGGTAGCTGGAGGCAAACCTTGGCACCATTAATGTGGGTGGCCTATTCTTCCAAGATTTTTTTTTTTTTTTTTTTTTTTTGCAAATGCTTGCTCTTGGCATACCTTATTTTTAACTTCAGCCCATACTTACCATACCAAACTGCTTGGGTCACTAACAGATCAGCTGAAGCCTATTGGGAATTAAGGAACTGCTGGCCCTGTTTTGGCTACCTGTCCTGCACCATAAGCTGTGCTAGTACAAGTACACTGTCCTCTGCAGACAGACACTGTTCTAGCATGGATGTAGACCTCTGTCCCACTCTGTTCCTTCTCCAACACAGACAGCAAGCATTGCTGAAAGGGTGGGGAAGGTGGCTGGCATGGCAGTGATCTCATCTATAGCAGAACGCAGCATTCTTATTCCCTGTATCCTTCTGGACATTCCAGAGAAGATCAGCTCTTGTTTTATTAAGGCAGGTTACACGTTGAGAACTGCAGGACTTACGAGGACTGGGAATGTGATAAATTGTGTATAAATTGCTTTAAAATTATAATTAAGTATGATGCATGATAGGCTTTATCTCTCCTTTTCTTATCCTTTCCCACCTATTTTTGTAACACTTGCTAATCTATCTAAATGAGGGAAGACAAAGTATTGATTTGTGCTTTTCAGTCTGCCAACATATTAAATGTTCACAGGGTTTTATTTTTAAAGTTTAACAATAGAAAAGCAGATGGCGTGAGTTATTCTGTGCATTATCAGTATTCTCAAATGGTATGCATGCTAGCCTTAACATAATTGCATAGAATGGCAGGGAGAGGAGAGGGCAGTATTGTGGCAGCTGTGTTGGTATTTTCATTAATGGTCTAGTGGCCATTTCTGCACTCACAGAACCAGAGAGTAATACAAAAAATCTCAGAATTGTGGTGGTTGCTCATAGCCTCATGCAATCAAGTATCGAATATCTCCAAGGATGGAGATGTCACAGGTTCTCTGGATCACCCATTACAGTGTTTGGCCACCCTCATATTGATATATTTCCCTAATATCTAATGGTAACCTCTGTCATTAGAGCCTCTGTCTGTTTCTTCTCATCCTGCCACCATGCACCTCCAACAGCAGTTTAGCTCTGTCCTCTCTACAACCACCCACCACGGAGCAACATAAACCTCAAAAGCATAATGTTAGTGGTTTACCCTTGCTGGACATCAACAAAACAGTGGCAGTTCTTGACCCGTGGCAGCTCTGTCTGCAAGGGCTTTCTGCTACTGAACTTACTAGGTACAATTTCTTGTTGCATGGGACTAAGTTAATACTTTATGCATTGTGCAGAAGATAATGTTAGCTCAATCAAATGGAAGTTCATCTAGTGTGCATAAAAATTGTAGCTGTTTTCCTTAGTAATGTACCTTGAATGCAGGAAAAGATGGGCTTATGAGTATGGAGAAGAGATTGCTACAATAGCCAGCCAGATTATCAGGCTGAACAAGGGATTTCTTCTCTTCAGTGTACAGTTCAATTCAAATTTGTTTTCCATACAAATCTGGTGTAGACTTGGCCATAACCAATGACAGGCTGTATTCTCTTGGAAAGCATAGAACACATTTCTCCAAGTTTGTAACATTACGTACAAATTTATTTAAGTACAAGGGTAAAATTATTAACTTAAAGGGAAATATGATATATACTTTGTGACTTCTTTGTGTTTTCTTGCCTGTCACTAAACAGCTGTTGTTTGCTCTTCATACTAACACGGTCTCATGACGGTACAACAGTGATCTTAAAATGATTGGGATTGCTGAGGTATTATATAAAACATTTAAGGATAGAGGTAGATATGTAGCATAATAGTACTCACAATTTCCATTTAAAAAGAGATTGCCTGTAAAGCTACATTGATTTTCTTTCCAAATCCACTACAGTAGGGCTACGTAGTTTGAATTCTTTTAACTCATGAGTACAAATAACTCATCCTCATATTCTGATAAGGTATTTCTGCCACTCATTTTCTCTGCTTGTATTCAACAATACATTTTGTATTATCTCTTGCTTCTCTCTAGAAATGTTACACTTATCCTTAAGTGCATCCACATATTTGATCACAAAACTCAAAGAGCAGCTCTTCAGTTAAACAACCTCGATGTGCCTGATTACAGACTGAACAGTTATAAACTACAGTATTTACAAGAAGGAATTTCAAGGAGAAACAACCAAGATAATCTTTTGGTTGTGAAGTCAGATAAAAGTAAAGGCAACTGAAATAAAATAAATATACGTGCTAAAATGGAAAAAGATTGATAGGCAGGAAAAAATGCTGAAAGTAATTAATATTTAATTCGGATAAGTTCTTCCTAATGAATATTTACAGAGAAAGCTGAAATATAATTCCAAATAGCAAAATTGTCAGTGACAGTGATCTTGCATTATAATGCTCAGTATGTGTCAAAATAAATGGTTTGGATACTAGGATTTGGAAAGGGAGACTTCAAATGGTAACAAAATTAAGCCATAAATCAATCTATAATGTTGAACAGGTTTGTTTTTTTTTTTTTCAATAAAATTTTCTCAAGATAAAGAAATCAAAAAATACACTTATTGAATATTTTAAGAAACAGAGCCAGAATAATTATATATTCTCAGTGTGTTGAGGGAACTGGGATTATTTAATCTGAAGAAAAGGAGGCTCAGGGGAGACCTTATTGCTCTCTACAACTCCCTGAAGGGAGGCTGTGGTGAGGTGGGCTCCAGCCTGATCTCCCATGTAACTAGCAATAGAACTAGAGAGAATGGCCCAAGTTGCACCAGGGGAGATTCAGATTGGACGTTAGGAAATACTACTTCTCTGGAAGAGTGGTCAGGCACTGAAACAGTCTGCCAGGGAGTTGGTCTTTGTAGGTGTTCAAGAAACATTTAGATGTTGTTCTGAGGGACGTGGTTTAGTGAGAAATATTGATGATAGGTGGACAGTTGGACTGGAGAATCTTGGAGAACTTTGCCAACCTTGGTGATTCTACAATCTGAGTCTCTTGGTTTTCTTTGCTCAGTTTGTATACTCTGTTTATATGCTCTGTTGTCCAGGTGCCTTTACTTAGCTTTCTTTTTAACCAAAGCTAACGTGACATATATGGTGAATTCAAGGAAAGAAAGAGAGGTTGGAAACTGAGGTGTGAAATAGTAAGATATTTACATATATATGGATGGGAAAAGTGGGGAGAGTTTATTCTGTGAAGGGGATAGAGGGCATCACAGAAAAAAAAAAGAGTCATGGCAAGGAAAAAAGGGTATATCATGAGAAAAACAGACCATGTATTTTTTATCCTATTCCCAACACAACCCATTAAAACTCTGTGGAAAAGTACATCATATATAGTGTATTGACACATTATGACTGGAGTCAGAAAGGCTCTTCTTCATTTGTAACAATAAATTGTCCAAATTTTCATTTTATGCCAAACTGAATTCATTTGATCTTGAAAACTAACAGTTCTGGACCCAGATTTGGACTGAAGATCTCTCAGATACTATAAGCAAAGGCCACTAATTGTGGTTGAATGCTTGGCAAATGCTAGACCACAGAAACCAAATGACTGGAAAGCCTTCTGTTGGCCCAATCACAGCTACTGATTTTGACGGATGAGAACACTTTGTTTTTAGTGAAACCTAGTGACATATTCAATTCTGACAACTGCCAGAGGCAGATCTGAGTGATCTGTCCCAGTCTGTCAACTTACAGCCTTTTGTGACAGCACTGAGTGAAAAATGCGACATGTGGGCAAGGTACACACACATTCAAAGGAAAAACTCAAGGAAAACTAATTAGGGACTTCTAATTTTTTAAAAATTTTTTATATCTTAAGTATTCTAAACTCAGAGTCTATATAATCTTTAAAAAAAATGTCTCATCTCCCAGCCCAAATAATGATTTCCTAAGCTGTCAATTTGTCATGTGCTTTGTGGTCACAGTGACATTTCACAGCTTTTGGGCAGAGACTAATTTGATTTGTGTTATAAACTGAGAATCATTTGTGTGATGTCAGCAGAATGACAGTAAGGCAACACAAGTGATTGGAACCAGGTCCTCCATCTGCAAGGATTGTTTGGCTTAATGATGATTACCAGATAAGACATACTCAAATTCCCAGAAGTATTTTTATGAACCACTGTCAAATTAGTTAAAAGCGAAATGTAGAAACTAAGATTAACAAATTGTCTACATCCTCACTTCCTTGCTCAGCAAATAAATATTTTAATGACAACCTTTAAAAATGTAAAGCCTTTTGTGTATTTAAAGAAAATTCACTTTACCCATCATAATGGAGTACATTACAAATTCAATCCATTTGAGATCTAAGTGCTCAGTTCTCATGCCTTTTGCAGCACTTTATTTCTCACAAGTGGTACACAAACAGTAGTCGCTTTACAGTCGTAGGTCACCACCAGATGAAGTGTCTGTGGCTCTTCCTTCCACCACTCCTCCTACTCTCCCTGCTCACTTGGCAGGTGCTGCTCCCTTAGTTCACCCCAATTAACACTGTGGTATTCCTCAGGGGATTTGGTGAAGGCTGGAAGAACATGTTTGAACAACACATGGAGTTGATGTAAGGAAAGTAGTTGACTCCAGATAGAAGATAAGAAGCACTCACCTCCCTTCTCCTGTTGACTGAAATGAAGGTGGATACTTGACTGTAAAGAGGGGATGCATTATCTTAAACAACATGAGCCATTTTCATCTCAGTGATTTGACCAAAAGCCTCAAGAAAGTGTTTCCTCCAGACTGGGAAACAGAAACAAATATGCATTGCCCAAGATACCATGACAAATTTTAGAAATGCAGCTCTGTACTACTTCTCCTGTTTCTTATTCCCTCAATATACAGTATCACATCTTTCATGAAGAGCTGCAGGACATAGGAATAAATCCTTCATTGTAAATTGACACAAATGAAGACTAAAGGGGAAGAAAGAATCTTTCTGGAAGAGTTACTCAACCAAAGACAGGTTGAAGAACAGCTCTATAGAAAGTCATTTTACACAAATCCACTTGAGGCATCCACCTGTTAACCACTCCGTGGTGGAAAGCCAAACTTCTCCAGACCTCTTCCTCCTTGCTGTTCGTGATGTTAATGGTGATTTATCAACAGATGTTTTTTGAAGGCACAGAAGTGAATTACGTTGTGATTCTCACTTCTATGAGTTGATTATCACGTGGCCCCTAAGGAAAGCTAGGGAACTCAGGCACAGAGCTGGGCCAAGAAGTTGCAAAGTCAGCAGGTTTTGCAGAGGTCTTAGCAGAGAAGCAACAGAGGCAACTGTGCTTGAAGGTCTTGTATTTTTAAGGGGACATTACACTAACGTTATTTCAATGGCCTGAGAGTAAGGTAGGCAGCTGCAACACATCTAAGTGAGAAACTAGGCAGATGACATCTGCCCACTATTTTAAAGATCTCATTAATTACCACTGTTTGCTTTCAGGGCAATGGCAAATTTTACCACTGCTGTCCCTGCTCTAAGCTGTGTGTATGTGTAGAAGAGACACAGATTCCTCTGTATAATTGATATATTTGGTTGTCCATTGCTATTAAGTACGTCTGCAATTATGCAGTCTGCTCCAGTCTATCCTGAATAGTTTTGTAACATCACGAACTCAGCCACCTCACTATCTGTTCCTTTTTTTCAGCCCAGGATATAATGAAAAATAAATGGATGTATTATCAGTGTAAAACAAACAAAAAAAACAAACAAAAAAACAGTGGAGGCCAACATGCACATATGGCTGTCTCCACATAGCGGTACTACAGGAGTTATCCAAACAACAGGATATGTGCTTCAGGAAAAAGAGAGAAAAACTGTCAGGCTACAAGAATGAATAGAAAATATTTCAGTTTTTCTTATGATCAAATCAAAGGTCTCTAGTAATCCTCAAATGGACACATATTTTTAAAGAGTTCAAGAACACAGAGTGACTAAAAACACACCATGTATTAGGTTCAGTTTTTGGCACCTCACTACAAGAAAGACATCGAGGCCCTGGAACATGTCCAGAAAAGGGCAGCAAAGCTGGTAAGGGGTCTGGAGCACAACTCTTATTGGGAGCAGCTGAGGGAACTGGGATTGTTTATTATGGAGATAAGGAGGCTCAGGGGAGACGTTATTGCTTTCTACGACTCCCTGAAGGGAGGTTGTGGCAAAATGTAGGTTGGCCTCTTCTCCCAGGTAACAATGACAGGACAAGATGTAATGGCCTTAAACTGTTCTGAAGAGAATCAAGTAGGATGTTGGGAAAAATCTCAGAAAGAATGGTAAGGCATTGGAATGGGCTGCCCTGGGAGATGGGGAAGTCCTGGTCCCCAGAGGTGTTCAAGAAACATGTAGAGTTATATTGGTGCTTGGAAGCAGTGAAATTGCTTTTGAAAAGATCTTTGTGATAGCAAGCAAAGTGTTGTTAGCAATATCAGTAATTGTATATAGGAAAAAGTTGGCTCAGCTCACTGGTGATAGGGACTCTGGCTACAGAACACTGAATCTCAGAAAATGGCCTTTGTCCAAGAAACATTCTCTCTTTGGAGGCTTGCCCTTAGATGAGCTTCTAGTCACATGGGAAGCACAGGTGAACTGCTTGCACCTGTGCTTCCTGGGCCAGCCACCCCCTTCACCAGGTGCTCAATCATAAGTTCAGGCTGTGAGATAACAGTTCCTCTACAATGTGGCACTGAGGAATATGGTGTAAAGCAGTCACAGGCATGGGCTGATGGTTGGACTAGATGATCTTACTGGTCTTCCCAACCTTAATGATTCTATGATTCCATTTTATTTGTTCAAAGATGGTTTGAAAGCAAAACATCTTGAAGCAGATCAATTCCTTATGTCTGAGATGAGGATGGAGAGGGTGGTAAGGAGGTATAGTATAGTTTCTAGCTATGTTTCACACTAGTATGCATAGTAAAATGCAACAGTTGGTAATGTGTTGGGAATTGTGATGCCAGAATGCATCAGATGCCGAGCACACTCCATACCATAGGAGGTAAAAATAAGAGGGATTAAAAACTATTAATCTAGAGTGGGAACTGGGACAGAACTGTATAAAAATGACCTCAAGATCTTATCTCAGAGCAGGAGGCAGCCAAATCCAGCACTGTCAGGCTGTCAGCACTGGTCTACAGTGGATCCATGCCCCATTCCCTTCCTACCATTGTTTTACATGAGGATTTTGTTTGTCTTAAGTTTCCATAACAAACAGCCAGCAGAGCCTGGCCTCCACCCATAACCAAACCTTCTGCACAAGCCTGGGAAGTCCAGCAACTCCCAGAAGCACTAGGCTCCCTGCAGTGGGATTGCTCCAGGGAAGCACAGACAGCTATCACACATGCAGAAAAGCTGGGCAGTAAGCTCCCAAGAGATGAGATTCTGCACGACATGCTCCATGGCAGTGCATGGCTCCTGCACCACAAACCCTGACCTCTCTAGGGTGGAGGCAGGCAAGGCTGGACTGTGTAATCCATCAAAGTCTGCCTAAAAGAAAACAGCTATTATAAGTTAGCCATTCTATGCTATACTAATGCCGTGGAGCTGAAAACACATATAATCACATATGCAAAACACATAAATAATCATTACAGTAAAAAATGGCAACCAGATTAATTATACGAGATCTTCATGACTCTCTTGCAAACAGCAGTTCCTTTGTTTCCCTTTGTTTTACTGAATTGTTGCTGGAATGTACCAGTGTGTTATTAAATCACATTCTTTTGTCAATACTGATAAACTCATGCCATGTAGTACAGCTACCTTCCACTATTTACCTATGCTGCTGAATTTAAAATGTTGAGTATCAAAGAGAGGATAGATCAGATTGTGGGGTCAGTGAAAAAACTGACAGTGATCAGTATGAGATTTAAAAGTAAATTAATTGGAGAAACAATTGTAGTTACTGACAAATGCATGGACCATTTAAATTGCTCCACTCAATCATTTTATTGGCTTTTAAGAGACAGAGAAGTTAGAGGCAAAATGAGATTCTACTGCATTACCAGCAAGCCAAACGCAGCTGGACTTAGAAGCAGAGCTGCCAGAAGCACGGGAGGCCCCATTTTAATTGCACAAATGTCCGAATAGTCATGTTTGGCAGAAAGTATTCAAGGAGAATCCTCAGAAGTCCACTTCTAGAGAATAGGCACAAATTAATATTCTGGGCTTTATTCACAACAAATTAGTCATATGAGTGTTGCATAATTTTGCTTCAGACAAAAAAAAAAAAATGTGCAAGTGGGGAGAGAAGCAGATTCACTGGCATTTGGATGAAGCTTGTGCTCATGAAGGGGTGATTTTCTAAGTGTCAAGTACACAAACTTCAAATAAAAGGACTGGAGTAGCTTCAGCAATTCCCTCTCCTGCTCTGAGAGGCTACTGAGCATATATTTGACATGTAAATAACAAAATGCACCCAGGCAAACTCAAAGCAGAATGTGAAAGTGGAATTTTACCCACCAAAAAACAAACAAACAAAAAAAAAAACCAATAAAATAAAATAAAATAAACCCAAAGTAAAATAGTCAGATTGGCCATTTAAAGAAGCAGAAGTGCAGTGAAAGTTCTCATTTCCAGAGTATAAGGGTACAATGAGTTGTAATGGTGTGCATTGCTAGCTGTTTGCATTTTGAACTTCTGTAACAAACATGTAATAGATGAACAAATTCTGTTCATATGTAGAATTAAGAGGAAGTTCTTTTGCTGAAAAATTTATGTGAAAGTTAGGAAAAAGCCATAGTGGAATAAGGAGGGGCATAGCAAGGAAACAATTAGGGCAGCAGTATATATGGAGCACAGGAGGGAAGCTTGTAAAAGAATGCTCTGAGGAGTCAGTCAAGCACAAGTTCTCCTGTCTGTATTCACATCTAGCAGAGAAAAGGGAGTTATAAAATCATACCAGTCGGGAAAAGCCAACAGCTGATAGAGCCCACCTAATGGAAGGTAAAGCCAGCAGTAGCTGGAGTGGCAAACATTGTTTATTTGTAATAGAAGATATTTCCTTATGATTCATAGTTCTTGATATATAGGCACCTAAACTGTGGCTGCTGTACTGTCAGGCATCCTACCCTCCATTTTGTTGAATTCCATTCATTGAAGCTGTAGACTGAAAGCTCTTCAGGTCAGGGACAGCATTTGCCAATGAACACGTTTAACAAAATGCAGTCTAGAATAAGGCTTTTGAAGGACTACAGGTACACTAATAACAAAGCAATGCAACAAGAGTAAACAGAACTATTATCACTTTTGCCTTTCTTCTACAAGAATGTTTTTATATCCATTTCTATTCTCTTTAGACATTTGTCAACAAAAATTCCTGATGTTTTGATGAGCTGTGAAAAAGTGAATGGGCTTTGTGAAATTTTCTCTTGCATTACCACTTCCAATTTGCTTCAGAACTTTGTTCACCTCTGTCTGTAGAAAAAAAAAAAAAAAGGCCCTAGTTATCAAAAATATGCTAATATTTATAAATGAATTTGTGAAAGTAAGTGTCTGGTACTGAATTCCTGGAAATTGCTTCTTTTTGCCCTCCAAATACATTACTCCTCCACTTGCCAGGATTCAATAGCACTTAATGTTGGCTGGTATGTTGTGATCTCTTGGTTTAATCATAACAAGACTTCCAGTAAGCTGATCTACTGAGTATACTTATGAGAGATGCAATCTTTCTCTGAGACAAGAAGATGTACCAGCCAAAGGCTGTTGTACCAGACAAAAATATTATGAATGCTTAATGCAGTACACTTTCTTGATGACAAGGAAGAAGAAAGGTTCACTTCTGATGAAAATTAAACACTGTTATGCTGGGGATTTGTTTAATTTCTGTTTGGCTTTCTCAAATTCAGGGACACCAAAAAAAGAAAGTAAAGCATCATTTGTTGTATCAACAGAACACCCATTGGCTTTTATAATGACTATATCGGCCAATGATGAGTGTTACAAGTTGATGAAGCAAGTAGCCACCAAGAATTACAGTGAAAATGTCAGAAATGTCTCTGAAGTCATAGGTCTTTAGGGTGATTCACACTCCCTCAGCACATTCATATGCATACAGCTTCAGAAAAGAAGTATTAACAGTAACTATGAGGAAAGAAGATGCTGGAAGTAACAGGCTGTTCAGGTTGTTTTGTAATTGTACATTTAATTAACAGTTACATTCTCTACCTGTGGAAATATGAATACCCTGGGAAAAATAATCCTCTCTATCTCATCTTGGTGCAAGGGAAAAGCTGATTCATTAGTTGCAGAGTTACAGCATTCGTATTACAGACAGGCACCTAGGAAAACTAATTCTAGGTTCTCCTTAGCTTCCATTTTCTGATGATCAATAGACACCGGAAACCATTCCTTTTGTAATCTTTAATAACAAGCAAGGAAAACAATTGCCTCTCAAACACTCACACTGGGTTCCTAAGCATCCACAACAATAAGCAGTGCTGTTGAGACTCACCTTCTGCTTGTAATTCACCCCATAAGCCCCAGCCACAGCTGTGCAATTGAACAGTTTAATCATGTGCACAAATAGTTTGTTTCTTTAGAAAAGTTCTTTTAAAGCATACACAGACAGAAATGAACAGTGGGTTGCAGAAGTGGAAATCATTTTTTCTTTTTATGAAATCAGTGCTGTGAACCTTTGGAGACTTTTTTCTTGCACATAATTTTGTATTTGCACGCTAGAAACAATACATTTTAAAAGACCTCAGGTGAAACCCTGCATAATGCTAATCTGACTAATATAACAGTGTTATATAACCATTTCATGTGTCAATATGAAGTAAATGTCTTTTTCTTTTAATTCTTGCTATGCTGTAAATGTACATTTTGTCTATAAAATATTTTCCTACATGAAGTGAAAGTTTCTCTAGCTGGTGAATGGAAAGACAGAGGGCTCTCTTGCCAGAAAATACATTGCTCCAGTAGGAAAACAAGAAAAAAGGTACAACTAAAATCATCTTGTGTGCTTTATTCTCATACTTGCTCTTAACAAATAGTTTAATATTATGAAATACATTACACCGATGTATTAAGCAATATGTAATTATACTGCTAAATAACTCAGCCCCATGATTAATTCCAATATCCCACTACTCTGGATATCTATACCTCAAATAGTTTTGTCATAATGAGATGGAGTCCAGGCAGCAACATGGATAATTCACCCCGAACTACTCCATACTGACAAACAATTCTGTAACAATTCTGCTTTGTTGACCAAAACACAAACACACAAAATAATTTTTGTTTCTGAATACCACAAGGGCAGCTCTCCGGCCTGCTGCAGAGCCACACTGGATACTATGTCAGTAAAAATGCCTAGTACTCTTGAGGCATAGGCATCCTTGACTTGTTTGGGGTTAAATGACTCGTTATCACTTGCTATGTCACCAGGCAATGCTTCCTGGAGCTGAACCCCTTGGCATGACAAGCAGGGCTAAGGAAACCATGTACTTTACTTTCATCATTACTTTATTTGAGCTGACAAAATGCACTCAGTAATATGCAGTGTAAGCAGCTCTGCGCCTTCTGACATTCAGTGCATATTGTAAATATCTACCCTGGAAAGGAGAAACAGAATGTTAGTAAGAGTCAGAAAAGCCATCAAAAAATGTTTGGAGTAGCCAGAACTTTCCAGACAAATAGAGAATCCTGAATTTGCATGTTGACTGGGGTATATCTTACAGCAAAAACATTGGGCGGTTCATCCTGCAGCACAGTTTGCCTTTATTTATCACAGAAGACACGGCTAAATTATTTCTGTTTTACATTGCGTAAACCATTATTCGTCACAAAATTAGCAGTTAATGATGTTAAAAAGAGTCAGAGCTAGTCCTGGTCTCTGGACAGCTAAGACAGATGCCTTGACTTCAGAAAAGTCACATGCCACTTTCAAACACATGCCACTTTTCAATGTCTTTTGCCTGAGTACCTCCTAAACCTTTTTTTTTACCATTCTCCTCAGATACCTACCACTTCTCATTTTCCAGGCAGACTGCCAATTAAATATCATCGTTCACAAACCTGATCTGCAACATCAGACCTGCAGGCACTGAAGTCATCTACTGGAGCTAATTTGAAAGCAGTGCAAATCCAGTTACAACTCTGACTTCTAATCTGGTCCATTGACTCATCCCTTCTTCTACTCCATTGTGGATTCATGCATGACATTTTATTTTCAAGTTACAGCTTAAATTAGGAAAGGATCATCAGTGTTTGTCAAAAGAGCAAGCTGATACAGATTCTTTCCTGACTTTTCAAGAAATACACAGAACTTAAATTCAAGCAGGTTTTTCTAAGAAAACTTTCCCATAAGTTAATGCTTTTGTCATGTTCACATTTCTTGATGTAATTTCAGGAGATTTGAGGGCTGAAGGTTACTTTTGCATTATAAACACTAATTAATAAAGTTTGCTTTTTCCTCAGTCTTTTATATGTTCCTCTCCAGCTTAATAAAAATATATGGCTCACATGTTTTTCTGATAAAGTGATTCCTATTACATAGATGAAATATATGTAAGAGTTCTACCTTATTTAAGGATTTCAGACCAAGTAAAGAATATGTCGGAGTAATTAAAATGGTACAGACTTGTGAGAATAGCATTTGAAGCTGAATATCCTTAAAGGAAGTACAAAGAGAAACCCATTTTATAAAATGTCTTTCAAAAGAAGAACAGAATAGTTTTCTGCCCTCAATTAGAGCAGCCAAAAGCCTGAAGAGAAAAGAGAAATATCTTCAGCCTACTTTACAGCTCACGGTGCATAGAGGAAATGCTAGCTAAATTAGCAAGTGTGTTCTTTTGGTGAGGGGCTGGAAGGTATCACAGTACCTTGAAAGGTCTTCATTAAAATTCCGCCTTCAGATTAAAGGAAGAAACGAGACAATTTCCCTGCTAAGCAGTCCTTTCCAGCCATAGCTTCTTTTCCTGAACTGCTTTTTTTTCCATTAAAAATGGGAAAGATTGCACCAAATGGCAGGTATTTTCAAGAGCAGTGTGAAGAAAATCTTAGGAGAGGTTTTTCACCTTATATCCCCTACTATCAAGCCATTCACTGTCTGTATTATTGCCTGCCCTGGAAAGGAACGAAATACAAACCCAGTTAAGCACAGTGAACATCTATGCAAGTTAGACAAATGGCACTTCTTTCCTCCGTTATTACAGCTGAGGGTATTTTTATTCGGTCATATACTCCTTTTCTTCACAGTCTTCCATTCTTTATCTTCAACCACTTACTGTTACCTACAGTTCCAGTAATTGTGGCAGACCCCTGTTAAAGAACTGATGGCACATTACCGAAACTCAACAACATAATGGAGGGAATGGTGGAAACCTTTACCGTGTGCTACCAACCAACTGTACCTATGCTGTAGAGAGTCAAGTTAGAATGGAATAAAATCACAGAAAATTCAAAATAAGTGACAACAAACTGAGAAGTCACATTCACTAATACGAAATAAGAGTCTCAGCTGAGTTTTCACATTAGGTAGCATGCTTCAGTTCTTAGACATAACACTCATTTTTCAGACAATATGGGTAAAACTGAGCTATTTGGGTACTACCCATAGCTTGCCATCTTCCATTATACTGTACATGTAATGACTTCAAGAAATCTCTTTTTTTCTAACCAGGTATCTCCAGAATGCTCTGAGCTAAGTGGCTCTTTCTTTTACAGCAGCCATCAGAAACCTTTCATGTCACTTATCTTTGGCCACAGATAGTCTTTTCAGTCTGTTTTTCTCATTTTGTCACACGCTTTCATTTCATTTATTCTTCTCTATCAGGTAATTGTTTTTACAGATGCTTGTCTTAGAATTTAAAGAAGCTTAATCTAATTAATGGCTACCAATTCATCATGAGTTGCAATAGAATTTCATTATCAAGGTCTGTTTAGGCAGTTCTAACATGAGCTAATGTATATCAGAGCAATGGTCTTTCCAAAGCCATATTGCATAACCAGCTTTAAGTCCTTGTATTTGTTCGGCTATAACATCACTAAGAATAATGACTGTTTAAGTCAAGCAGTAAGTAGAGGTACATCACCTTATTCTTCACACCTCCCTCCAGTAACACAGAAACCACAAAAACTTCACAGCCTAAAGAAGGCCCAGTTGAGAGGACATCTAATTTCTTAAATTACTGTAGAAAACTGATATACTACATAAACATCTCTGTGTGTATTGAAACTATGTTCAGGTCTTGATTCGAAAACTGAAAGCTACTCAATCAATATTTATTTTAATGTTTATATTGTGAGATTGTGCAAATAGAGAAGTTTTTGAATTTTTGAGCAGATCTAGCTGTTCACATGCTGCAACATGTTGAAGTTGCAGTGTCACAACACCTAGGGGAATGCTTGGGTGCACAGCTTTACAGCTCTGTTGTCTCCTCTGTGTATCACAAGAGGCAGGGACAGTGGCACATCAAGGGTACTTGTCCCCTGGGGTGATCAACCACGCTGGAGAGCAACCAAAGCTTACAAAAAGAATCCATGCCAGTAATGAGTTTACCGATATTGATCACCATAATTAACAGCGTAATCTTAGCCATAGACACTAAATAAGAGTTATATAGTACTTGGGGAGCAGCTAGTTCCCCAGAGGAGCAACTAATACAGTCATTTCCACTGGATATTTTTAAGACTGTCATCTGAAAATCAATGTTCAAACAACTGTGAAATAACTCACTTTGAATTTTACCTCTGTCACGGTTCATTCTGGCTGTAGATTTTTGAAAAGCAAATTTAAAAAGTAGTTTTGCATATTGATCTGAGTATTTTAATGACACATTTGGGTTTTAATTTAAAACTGTAATTTCATTCTACGAAACTTAAACAAAAACTAGGAGACAGTCTTCTAATCAATATGAAAGTGGAAATATCATGCCTCTATAACTAATTTGTGAGCACAAAGACATGCTAGGACAGATGCCTCTTGAACTCCACGAGTCTGTTCAGATTTAAATATTAATAACTGAAACCAGAATTTGTGATAAAAAGAGATATCTGTCTAATAAATAGATACATTTTTGTTGTATTAGTAATACCTGGGTTTGTTAATTTATTTCAGTCCAAAGCTGAAGTGCTTTTCTTGTGTAAGGAAGTTTATGGAACCAGAAGTCTTTGATTAGCTTCAAAGAGAAACTTTCACAATATATCTTCATATATAGTCTTTTACCATATCAAAGTCTGATTATAAAAATCAACAGAGTAAACTCTTGTTGTAAGAATGGCACCAGAAAACTTCTGCGTAGAACAAGGCCTCTACCAAAGATTTCCCAGCTAGGAGTTAGCTTAGACCAGTGCTTATTTCCAAAAAAGCAGTTTGGCTCCAGACATCCTATTTTTTAACCTTTAAGAAGGTTAATGGCATGGATGTGTCTAGATGATAGCAGTTGGACAGAAGAATGAAGAAAAAACCTTCCAGTTCAGGTACCAACACGGGTACAATCTAAGACTCTAGATAAGGATCATCACATACCACATGTGTGCATTCTGTTGAGTACAACAAAGTTCAGACTTTAGTTAGGACCTCTTTTTGCTGTAAAACACATCACCAAAGCTTATAAAATCACTTACTCTAATGTAAGGTAAAAAATGAATCCTATGCCATTTCTACTGATACAAGATGGCTTCCAAGTGGCTCAGTAAAGCACAACTTTGTGACAGTGACTGCTCACAAACTTCATCCCCACATTTTGTAGTTGCCATGCATTGCTAACAAGCTTTGACCAGCAAAGATCGATGTTAGTATTACATTATTTACAAGGCAAACACGTAGATCCTGTAAAACAAATTCATGAAGTACATATTCTCTGTGCTTAGCCACTGAATCACAACATTAATGATATTTTCTAACAATAAGGAAATATTGGTTCTGCAATCACTTAAATTTACAGTGTTGTGTTCTACATCTTTGTCATTTTTTTGAGGGAAAGACACTGCACTTCAGGAAATGCTTAAAGACATTGATTCAAGTAGAAGCTAAGCTTGACATTCAGTGTTTTCCTGAATCTGCAGTCTGTACAGAAAAGGTTTCCCTTGTGAGAAGGGACCAGAAAGAGAGCTTCAGCCTTTGGACTGTCAGAGCTTTCCCCCAGTGTGGCAAGGACACTGCAGTCCCAACATTTGCACACGGCCACCTGAACACACTTGAAAATCCCAACACAGGCAAATGAAGAATTAACTGAATTAAAAGCATGCTGTGTTACTGACTCACTGGAGAGAAAAGGTAAGAGCAGGAAGAGACCTCAAATTCATAACAGAAGCAAAAGTATTCTAACAGAAAAGCAGAAAGGCAGCAACATGAAAAGGCTCCTATACTAAAAGCATTAAAACATTATTTTTCTTTTTCCTCTTTTTGGTTGGTTTCATCGAATATGCACTGAACATTTATAAACTCAGAGATAAGACTTTCAGAAGGACACCTGCTTGTTTAAATGGTAGAAACACCAAATAATTCAATGGGCTGGAGCATACAACATACAAAAATGTAAAGATACACAAATAAGTAAATCAGTTTTTTAAGACTTGCAATTTCCAGCACCATTCTCAAAAACTGGAGATCCACGGAAAAATCCATTTGGCCTTCTTACACTGCTAACTGAAGGCACGTCTTTACTTTCTTCCTTTCTAGTTGTTGTTTCCTCCCTTCTCTCATTCATTTTATGTTACATACAGGATCTTCTAAGCTCTCCCTGGCTCTCCCAGTAATGTATGCAGGTGTTAGCAGCAAATACTAAGGAAACAACTCTATGTAACTGCACTCCATTCCGTGTTTTCATAAACTCTTCTGTACCTAATGAAATAAGCATTTATTAAGGTCTAGCTGGACAGTGCTTTAAGAATTTATTCATCTTAATAACAAATAACTGTTTAGATATTTTCCTGATTTCAGGGAAGTTCATTCTCAAAGGAATTAAAATGCTGTGGTTTGCCAACCTGGCATCTGGGGTGGAGAGTGAGTGGCCGATCTAACTTTGCCAACAAAAGCATTAACAAGCTGCTGGGCACCGGTAAAAATCCCCAAACATGAACAGAATGATTATTTCCTCTTAAACTTGCTCACTGTGATAATCTAAGCAGCTGTGTCTCACTGACTAAAAAGTTAATGTCTCCTGTAACTGCTCTCATGCAAAATTCACTTTCAGTGATATTTGCAGTTGGCAGGGGTGTTGCTCGTAGCAGAGCCGGTTCTGAGGAACCTACATGAAAGATTTCGGCTAGTCTGTGCTCACATCCTATGATTTGTATTATTCTGCTCAACTTTCCATTTACTTGCTTCTTTTTCTTCATCCTTTTGTTAAGTTTTATAGATTCCATAATTCTTCTTAATTACTTGTTCATAACACATTTGATACCAGAGGAATCAGTATTTTTTCATGTGGTCATACTGTTAATTCTATGAATTAGTCTAAAAGTCAGTCTAGCCAGAACAGCTTGAATATCAAATATTAATACCCACTGAAAACTACTTCAGTTCAGTTTATGGGTAAAAGAAAAGTATGCAAAGTAATTACTGATCCAGCATTAGTACATCTCTGTGTACAGATAGGGGAAGAATAGGTTAAATTACCCAAATGCATTTCTCATAAAATTAATGATTAAGGTTTTACTGAGGTCTCATAAGCACATGCACAAGCACATTACTGTTTCAAAAATGCTGTGATTTCACTTTTTCAGTTCAACACACTGATCAAACAATAAAAGTGCAAACAGAGCAAAGCAGCTAGAGTGGAGTTCATTAAGAAAGGACTGGTGTATATTAGGCCAAGCAATATTCAGATCAAGAGAGATGTGCATTTATTCAACCATTTACAAGAAGGCTGTAATTCCTTCAGTTTCACTCCGTTCCCTGACACAATTAAGTGCAGACAACACCCAAGTTGCTCTAAAGTTACTTTACTCCAAATTACTCTAGAGTTCCCACATTATTTACAAATGGAAGAAGGTGTTGAATAGATAGTTTGCTTTCTTTTGATTGCATTGCTCAGTCTACAGTTTTCATGGTAGTTACTGATCTTTTTCTTGTGTTCATTTCTGCTAATCAAAATTTTCATTTCTTCTGTAAAATATTTTGAGTAAAAATTTAGTAGTTACTCTTTCAAGCATCCTTGCCAAGCATTTCTCTTCATTATCTTCTTTCACACTTAGCAATGTATTTGCTGATGTATGAAACATAGGAGTCTAGACTCTTTAGAGAGGCAACATCAAAAGCACTATACGTAAAAAGCAAAGGAAAATACATAACATAACACCTTTAATGCAGTGTTGTCTATTTACTTATAAGTTTCTAGCATGTGTTTTCTCTCCAGTCCTGAAAATATAGCTTTCAGTTTAAAGAAATTCTGTATTCATGGGCTAAAACTGGAATTTCAGTGTCCACTCTTGTATTCTTGTCTCTGTTACCACCATTCTGTTTTTCTGTTCCTCAGCAGAGACCAGTATAATTTCTATCTAATCAAGAGAAGCTCAGAAGTTTCATAGATCCTTTATTCCTGAGTGTGATACATCCAGTAGTGCTAAATGGATAACTCTTGCTCACTTGGCCAACTTCCCACACCCGTTTTTCCCCAGTAAATCCACACTTGAGCAACAATCTATCCAATGATTTTTATCTTACTCAAATCTCATTTTAGTTTGTGGGTATGTTTGATAACATACATTACTTCCCTTGATAATTAAGTTATTAACCTGGAGTAGTAAGGCTTTTCAATACATCCATAATACTGAAGCTGGAAGATTACTGACTCTATCCTGCATGCCATTAACATGATTGTTATCAATCTTGTGGGGAAAAAAAAAAGGGGGGGGGGGGGGGGGGGGGCACACATGAGTCAGAAAGTGAGGCATACTTAATTCAATATCTACATATCATATAGCATTTACCCCAAAATGATTCATAGCAGCAGGTCAATTAGAATGTAGATGTGCAATACATTGTAGAAAATAGGCACTGAATACATTTTTTACTGGGTAAAGATGGGATTCTGTTGTCAAATTAGATCCCTTACAGTAGAAATCCAGGGGAAAAAAAAAAAAAAAGGCTATTTATATAAGAATTGAAATATCTTTTTCATTATATTCTTAATCTTCAGTATATGTTCATGCATTGCAGCAAGAAATTTCAGTTTCTGACTTGCTACAGTGTGTTAATATTTACCAGACATTTTCTAGATAAGCTTAGAAGATTTGAAGGCAGGAAATGCACTCAAAAGCTCAAGTCTCTCTCAGTCCTCCATAGAGGATTAAGAGTTTTCACAAGGCCTTTTGGAGTACATAAGACTAGTACAAGTAGAGGTATGACTAAACCAAGAAAAAAAAGATGTGAGACTCACACTATCCTTGAGGATAGAATTGAAATGGGCACTGGAACTGTCTCTAAGTCATTGTGTATGTCAGAGCTGATCCTAGTTGTTAACAAAGAGCAAGAGATTCAAATCCTAATGCTTAAAGTTACCATTTTGATGGACAAGAAGGAAAATATTAGAAACAAAAAGTACATGTTAGGAAACCATCATCTCATCCATTCTATTTTACTATTCTTCTATACTTATTTATACCTATTCCTTTGAATCTCTGCAGAGAAGTTATACTTTTACTTGGACTTAAGGATATAATATCTATCCTTTGTCTCTGTTAAATAATTTGCCATGCCAGTGTTGCTCCTCTTCGCTGGGCTCTAAATATACCTTGAAAATGAAAGGAGATGTGATGTTGGGGATGGAAGAAAAGCAAGGGAAAAGCTTTGTGCATTAACAGCAATTAACTACAGAACAACCAAAAATGGCAGTTTATTGACAGATGGACAAACAAAATTGTAGGTCCCAAGGGCTGCAATTCAAATCAGATTTAACATTATAGGGGATGACAAGGAATTAGTCTTATCAGCACACATGCCTATCCCACATTCACTGTTACATATGCCTCTCTTCATCTGGCTTTTAAATATATGCAGTTGCAAGAACAGTACAGCTGGCTGACAGCATCAAAAATTGTACAGAAATAGGATATAAAGGAGTAAAATGAATTTCATGTTGTGTATGGAGAAATTGTTCCTGGAACCCAGAGAGAAAGTCTTCTCCTGGTGAAGCAAGCAAAAGGTTTCTCCAGAGAGTACCCAGAGCTCAGCAGAAAGCTGGAAACACACTGTGTTTAGCAGTATGCCTTGGTGCTTTCTCAAAGACAGGCAGATCTTCAGTGATGAAACAGAAGGCAATATTTGAGGGCATGTGCAGGGGAGGGGACATTAAAGGCATGCCAGTTGTTCAGAAGGAAGGCACAAGCAAATGGCAGTAAACACTTGAGCTTTGCTGAGAAGGCCTAACAGACATATTAGCTGGACTGCCAATTCTTTATGGGACTTGGAATTGCTTCCATCTCATAATTTTAAGCTGGGAGCTTTAACTCTACTGGACTGGGTATGCAGGTGGGGAAACAGTCAAAATGGAAGGAAGAGGCCAGACAAGTGGAGTGCATAAACAGCTGATAAATGGGCCTACATGAGTAGATGAAGTCATTAGAAAACTGTGGAACACTGGAAGGGAAAATGGGTCAAGAGCAACAACCTCGGGTTTGCAACAAGTCATTCCAACATGTAAAACATAGAATATTTATGAACTGATACACGTTCTATATAAAGTAGCATAAATGCATATCAAATATTCATATTTTTCAAAGAAAATGCCCCATAATGCTCAAATGGTTCAGTAAATACTCTGCAATCAGCATGCATTTTGAGAAACTGCTAATCTGCTGAAAACAGAAGACGGCATTAAAAACTTAATTCAAAAGCCTTCTAGGGTTTTCTCAACCTGTATGCACAGTTTGTGCATTATCAGTTCATTCCATGTAAACATAATTTTGAACTTTAAGCCCATTTGTGTTGCATGTGTATGTTTGTCATCCATCAGTGGTTTTACAGTGCGTTTCAGAATGAACCAGCAGTTGGAAGTATATTAATTTGGGATTCGCAAACTGAGTTATTTAAATGAACAATAATTGTAGACAGTGTTGAGTGAATGGTTGTCTCTGAAAAGGTATGTCAAGCACGGATCTGAGAAAGTTATTTTAATTCCGAAATATTTTTCCAAGGAACTTCATGTGCTTCAAAGCACAGTCTTGAGGAAGGATTCTAAATGAGGGGAGAAAATACAGATCCAAATATCAGGGTTTGTAAGACTGAGGGATTGTTTTCTTGTCTACAAGACAGCTGTAAACCAAAGGCTATCCACCTGTAGCTTCACAAATTACTTTCCACTGGTTTCCCCTGCTCCAAGCCATGGATGAGACACTGTACTCCTCTTAGATCCCATGGGCTCACTTCTTCTTCCTTGCATATTTCATTTTATGTGGCCTCGTTACAAAGGGACAAGTCTTAACACTTAAACAGCTGCAATGTTTTGATCTGGTTACAGCATGATACTGTACTGAGGAGGTGAGATTTGATGAAGAACGCAATTTATGAAGGCTTGTGAATACCTACAGGAGATGGCTTACACTCGTATATGTACCTTACAACGTTACACATGTTCTGCTGAATGCCCTGAAGATTTTGAAAGGGCTGAAGTGAAGCTTTAAACAACAGACGTGAAAGTTTTTTTTTAGTCCCAATCATTTGGCAAAATGTCTTCCAAATACTCCTACATCCTGCCCACCCTCCCTTGATACCCAAGAAGCAAAGTTTTTCTAAAAGAACATAGTCTGGGAATCATATGTGATCTTTCCACATTGATTAAATCCCTCACCCTTACCAACATGACGTTTTTTTGTATTTTTTTTTCTCTATTGCAAACTTCCCATAGGATATTTTTAAAGGAAAAAGAAAACAAAACCATTGTTCAAAGCAAACCACTGTTGTTTTGTTCACTTCTAAAACGCTTTTTCTTCTGAGAGCAGTGCTTCAGCCCTCAAAAACGTCGTCAGGCCATTTAATCTGTCTAAAACAGCTCTAGCACCACGACCTGTGAAGCATTTGTGTTCCCATTATATTTTCACTCAGTCAAAACAGGTCTCTGTGCCACACAGGTGTAGAAGCAGCCCAGCTAATGGCTAATAATGCCATCCTCAATAAAGCGCCAAGTTGTATCATCTCCAGTAGCTTTTACAAATCTCTGGCATTAAAAACATATTACTCCTAAACTTCGTATCAGCCTGTAATGTTTTTAAGTACATTATATAAGAAAACCTCTAAATAAGGTCTTGCTAACGAAGCCTGCACAGCCGCACTATCCCCTGGTCCATGGTTCTGTTATCTACAGGTCCTGCAAGAATCTGTGGCTATTGGTACGACGTCTGTTATCACCTATGCAGCATGGGAGTTTGGTGCCCTATGGTGGAGCATGTATCATTTGTATCAGTCCTGGGAACGAGCCAACAAAATTTCCCAGATAGTGTCTTTATTCTTTTAGGCTTTTAGCTCAGTTTCCAACTGCTGTAACAAAATGCCTTGATGCAAGCTATATGTCAGTGTGGGCATAGGAAAAATAAAAATACGTTCAAACACTGACAATGATTTATCTGAGTTTTCTGTGGGGTTTTTTATTATTATTTATTTTAAACTCCAAAGTAGATTACACATGACATTAGTTAGAATGACTAATTGTAGAGGTGGAAACCATGACATCTGTATGAAGACAGAAGCCCAGACTTTCACAACACTTAGCAACCACTTAGCATGGACTCCAAGCAACAGATTTCCTGGTTGTCTGCTTTTTATTAGTTTCCTATTGACTTCCAATAAGAAACGGAGCCAAATCTGGCAGCAGTCTATTCCTTCTGATTTATGTAATGCAGAGACTGTTCATTCAGCAACAAAAGATTTGACAAAAGCACTAATTGAGAATTAGTAAGTTTTGTGCAGTCACTGAGGTTTGAACATGCTTATATAGCTGCCTGAAGCTGTTTTTGCTTGAGAAACTGAGAGTTACAAGTATTTGTTCAAGTTTTGAATGACCGAGGAAGGTCTGAGCAAGAGAAACTGCGCCAGCATATTGTTTCATGTTTGTCCCTTCCCCAACAGTGACCTGACTTGCAGTCAGCTGCAATCAGTAAGGGGTTCCCACGCTGCAATAAAACACAAATGTTACAGCTCCCCAGCACTGCTGCTTCAAAGATGACATGGGGGAGAGCTGCTCTGATTCCCTGAATAAAAACCAAAACTTGCATAAACAAAGCCATGAGTGGAGCACAGAAAAGAAGAAAAATCCAGTCCTCCTCAGGTAGTGCTGTCCATTGGCTCTTTTATCAGTGGAAAGGACAGTCACCTTCAGCTCTTCCTCTCCCTGTGGTGGACAATCTTTTATTCCACGAATGCTGCCAAAAGAAAGGGATCTTTGAGTATAGATTTTACTCTTCGTGCCAGTCCTTCCTTACTGAAAACTGAAAATGTACAGTGAAAGGAGAGCAAGGGGGAAAACAGCTGCAAGAGAAGAGAAGAGGCAAGATGGATTTGAAAAGAAAAAAAAAAAACAATAAAGAAAGAAAATAAAGGCAGCAAGATAAAATATGGAAAGCCTATGAAATATAATATTGGAATAAAAGAACAAACTGAAAGCTGTGGGTCAGATTAGCTCAAGACACATGTTCAAACCAAGAGAGAAAGAGCAAACAATGAAAGGAGAGAGCTATCACAAAGCATCATAAGGATTGGAAGGGACCTCTGGAGATCATCCAGCCCAGCTCCCCCACTAAAGCACATTCCCCACAGTAGGTTGCAGTTGAAAAAAGGTTAAAAAAAAAAAAAAAAAAAAAAAAAAGTCCACTTTAATTGTGTGCAATTTGCTTGCAACATATGTGTGGCCATCACCTGTCCTAGTCTTTTCCCACTAGGACTGTGCACATCTCCTGCAGCCGCCTGAAGGTTGAGACTTCAGTTGTACTGGTAGACATTTGGCAGGACTGAAAAATATGACTCTGCGCTGGGCAAAGGGAATGCAAATGAAATTCAGCAGCAAAAGCAAAAGATGTATTTCGAACTGTGACATCTTTTTCTGACCCCTCCATAAGATTAGCTTCCAGAATGAGCAATGGGACCAGGTTTTACCCAGAGCTATAGCAACAACAACAGTTCATTTCAGAAAATAAGTCCCTTTTCCCCCACACCCAAAGTGCCTCTATCTCACACAAAGGATTACCAGACTTGGAATTTTCTTTAAAATGATTCTTTACAGCTAACAGGAGAATGCAATATTATTAAAGCTTTTCATTTTCAGCACTAAATTTTCCCCTTGTTTTTCTGCCTATTTGATTAAAAAAATGGAACATTGAGTACATTCAGCAGTGATTGTCACAACAGACCAAAGCAATTTCTAGTCTTACTATTAAAATGAACAGCTGATGGCCCATTGGTAGGACCTTGTTAACACTTTGATAGTGGGCTCCAAGTATTTCTCCAATATCAACACAACGTGCCTCGCAGTCAGCAGGAGCGAGCCGAAAAGTCATCCCTTTTTCTGCCTCACAAAAGATCTTGCACACGTTTACTCCAAAGTGAGCAAGGCGCACTGCAGAGGCTGTGCGCTGCTTTGGATGGAGCCGTGCCCCCAGTGCCACCATGGCTTCTCCCTGCTCAGCCCTGGCTGTCAGACTGCACTGACTTTGCACAGACCGCATCCAAAGCACAATCCCCTCCTCTGCTTCAGACTACAGACAAGCACATTTCTTCTCTCCCGGGTGTTTTGTTCTAAGTTAACATTGTCCCCAGGGTATTGTAACAGCAACAACAAATCCCCAAATGTTGAATTTTGTAAAGGGCATTTCCAGAAATGTGAGATTTAAGCATTCAAAACAATTCAAATCCTGACATGTGTAGCCGGAGCACAAAACAGCAAAAGAACTTGCCAGCCCATTATTTTTCCAGAAATTCTGAAGACCTCAAAGACCCAAAGTATTTCATTATGGAATCTGCAGAGATGCTTTTAAGATGCACTGATTATCATAAATATATCAAATAAATAAACTAGGCAACATGCCTGCGATCTAATGAAAACAAGCGGTCTGTGATGCGAGTTCAGTGGATGTGCTGATAAGATTTTGCCTGATACATCACTGAGCTGCTATGAAAGGAACTAAAATCTGCCATCTCTATTAAATATTTGCCTCTTTGCCAGACAGAGGATTTTCTAAGAGGAACTTTCACAAGAACAGCCATGCAATTACCTGTGCTGGGGGCTTTACGATGCTCGGTGAAGCTGAACAATAAGGGCTTTCACTCAACAGCACGGAGTCAATAAGAAAGAAAAAAACCACTCCACGAACAAACAAAAGACACCCAAGAGTAAATTCTCCTCAGGATTTGAAACAATATGCAAAGAAGAGAATGCTTTACTTTATATCTGAGCGTCCACTTCTCCATCTCCAGTTACTCAGGCACTGCTTTAACACACTACAGGTGGGATGGTTGAACCTGAAGTTAAGAAAGCCATCAAATTCTATTGACTATTTATTTATTTATTTGTTTTTGTTAAGTGAGTCTGCATGGCTCCTTGGGCTGCACTTATTGAGTATTTTAAGTGGACTTGAATACACTGAGTCAGTGAATCTGGGCTGACATCTTTGGAATTCATTTGTGTGAGAAAAAAAAAAAAAGTGACTGAATCACAATAGTCAAAAATAATTCAATTTTAAAATGGAAAAGCACTACAGAGTTCTCACAAATGGAACAAAGCTCTGATGTTATGTTCCTGTTGCTAAGCCGTCTTTTGCAAGCCTGTAGTCATCAAGTCTCTGCTAACTTACTTGCAGTCTGATGATTCAGCTTTCACATCTGACCCTTCCTGTAGGTCTCAGTACCTGATTTCCATCATCACTTTTCAAATAGATGCTGAAAGTAGGACACAAATGTTCATACTTATTTAGAATTAAATTGAACATGTTCTAATGTAGCAACAAGAATACAGTTTTGAAAGACAGATAATGCAAAGATAAACCTGAAAAAAAAAGAAAACTAGGTTTCCATAACAGAGGTAGTTTTATATTTTTTCCCAAATGCTTACCTGCTTACACTCTGAATTTGCATCTTACTTCATGCCAAATTATTTAGAAAGGCTTCTTTGCTCACTCTTAATTCTTTCCTCAGAAGGCTGTGCTGTGGCCTTAATGGGGATTAAAATATTCCATTCCAAATCACAATTCTACACATTTCCTCTGTTAGTGACCCAGAACCCCAGGAAGAAATCAGTAAAGCATGATCAGACCTGACCGACAAAAAGATTACTGCATGGTATCACATGAACTGTAAATCAATTAGGAGATCTCCAGTTCTGTGCTTGCTCCATCATGGCAGCAGCAGGGTTTATAAAGGCTAGTGGAAGTGTACTATGCAAGATACTGTATGAACACAGAATAAGGACAGCCCTCATCTTGGCAAACTGGCCATAAATATAAATAGGAAAAAGCAATGCTTTATGAAAAACAATGGTCATGTAAATTCCACTACATGTGGCTCACTCTGCATATGGTTTGCAGCTCAGTGTTTGATGAGGAAAGAGAATTTTCTGAGAAAAATGTGAGTTGAGTGAAAGGACTTACAAAAAGCAGAAGTTATTTTAAAGGACGGGTAATAAGTTGGTTAGGGAGAAAAGAACAGTGCTCAATAAAGAGAGATAGAGAGTTCAGGGACAAGATGACCTGGAAAAGGTATAGCAGGGCAGACTGTAGTCATGATGAGGAGCTCAGTGGGATGACTCTCCAGATAGCTAAGTTCTCTGCTGCAGCAACTTCTGCTGGCTGCTGCTTGCCCTCATTCACCTCCCTTAGACAATATCTCCAGGAAAAATTAGCACTGCCCTTCTCAAACTGCATCCATGCTCATGCTCCAGTGTGTGAAGGCAAATGTCTATGAAGGACTACCTACCCTGCAGGCGTCTGAGTCCAGGATGTCTGTAAAGCAAAGCAATTTTCATTAAACCTTATCATCCTTGCCCTCTGTCATTTGCTGTGGGTTTGTTTTACTACAGGGGAAAGACAGGAGCACATTTCCTTTGTACCTTTTTTATTCTTATTTTCTTTCATTTCTCCCAAGCGAAAAACAACATTGATAAGAGCTTATAGTTTCAGGAAACACTGTTCTTAGTCCACCACCAGACTTGCTGGTACTCCGTGTCTGTCTAAATTCAAGAAAGTACTTTCGGAGACCAGTAGCCATCCTAAGGACCCTACTCATTCAGAACAAAATAACAAGCCAAACCTGTTAAGTTTTGCAAGCCTTTACCATCTTACTATGCAGGACATTAAGATACTGAAAAGGATACATCCTTTTCAAAAAAAGAAACTGAAAATAACTAGCTTAATCTTAGGATACTGCTCAGGTGAATGGTGTCTCTAACTGCATTACATCTCTCCAGATTCCCTATGGGTAATGCCAAGCTATTGTTTAATTGGAATAAACCCTATCTGTTTTCAGCTGCCTTTCAGGAGCACCACCCCATACACTGCAGCTGCCCTTAGCTGGATGACCCATTGAGCATACCTACTCTGACAGTGTCTCTTAGCTGACATTTTCATTGCAAGCACTCAGACTCTGATTTCTCCTCATGTCGTTAAAGGAGTCAGAGGAGAAGAGTACAGGAAGCAGTTTTCCACCTCCCTACATAAACTACACACAGAAGATGTCAGAACAAGCACGGCTGATTGATGGTCCAGACTGGAAAGAGGTATATCTAAAAACTTGCTACTGCTCAGAAGGAATACAAAATAATACAGAATATACAGAAAAAATAAAAACAAAACAAAACAAAAAAGAAATATCCTTCATGTAAAGATCACTCAAATGCTTACGAGGAAAAAGGATACGATGATCTCAAATACAAGAGCACTGCTAACATCTCTTAAATTACACAGCATAGGAAACTGTCGGTGCACAGAGAATATCAGCTAGTGTTAGAAGACTGCAAGATACTTCAGATGGCATGAAGAGGGTGGTTCTGCCATGAAAGAGCTGCAGTGTGTTCAGCTGTACTGGGAGCCATGCCTCTAAACGATGTCTACTTCAGACACCAAAGTTCACAGATTAACCCTACAGAAAGAAACTCTGTCTATGTTTTATTATAAAGCATGGCTTGTCACACAGCAGCAAGTATTTCTGCTTCTATTCCTCATCCAACGCCATGCCAGCAATGACTAAGAAAGACTATCTTTTTACAAAATTCTTAAAAATGGGCATTAAACAGCTCAATAAAAAAAATGCAGCTCATGCTATCCTCTGGGATTTGACTGGTTCTGTTTTCAAATCCTAAATAAGCTTTTTTGTTTCTCATCTCTGGAAATCTACATCATATTTTAATTTAGCCTTATCAGAAGATAGGCATTTTGCCTTATTCTTTCTTCTGTTAATCCTACACCTTCCCTTCAAGATTTCAGGTTGTCCTTAAATCCTTTCTTTGTGGCTTTAGGCTTTCCTTACTGCTTGCTGGAAGTTCCTGCCACGTTGTAGCTGAAGCAGCAATCCACCAATAGTATAATGCCAGCATCAATATGATAACTAAAAGACCAGACACCCTACTTATAAATGTGATTGCTCATGTTATCAGATGAAGCAACACGCTAAGTCCAAGGCTCTGACACAGAGGAGTACATATATATTGCAGACTGATCTTGGGTAGAATCACACTTCTGTGTGGAAAACGTGAAAAACACAACTGTCTGCCTGCTTTTGAGTCTTTAGGACTCAAAAAACTCACTGACTTACCCAGAGTGCTAGACCATTAAAAAGGTTTTGGTGGTTTTATTCTTACTGTGTTTTTTTGCTCACCAGCTATGACAGGAAATAAAAACACCACATAGTTAAGATTACTTTGGAACTGCCCACCACTTTGTCATGAATTCTTACAGTTTTCGTTTCTAAAACATGAATGTACAAGTTCTGTAAGACGCAGAAGGAAGAGAAGTAATGTGTCTGCCATCTTTCATTGAGGGCTAGAATTGTTAGAAAACTTACCAAGAGCAGAAATACCCAGTTCCCCAGCTCTCAGAGGGCTGAGCCTACATGTGCAGAAGTCACTGTATTTGAGCAGAGATTCCTGGCAGTTCCTGTTATTGAAGCTTTTCCTCCCTCTGTAAATCCCTATATTTTATTTGGACAGAAAAGAGCACAGGCAAACATCTTCTGCCAATCAGGGAGCTGCTCTGATGGATTCCCTCTCAAAGGGCTGGATGTGCACAGCAAGGGCAACAGTGTGCCTACACGGCAAGGCGCAGTGCTCCATGAAGACGATCTGTAACACAAGGAGACCGAAGCATTTCCCAGAAGGACCCACAGCTCAGAATGAGGCCTGTGGGGCAGATTAACCTTCCAAAAAGCTCCACACTAATGGGAAATTACAAACTCAGCCCAGCAGAACAGATTAATCCCAGACCAGTGTAAACCCTCTACCTTTGACAGAAATGTGAAGAGCACCAACACCGACTGCTTTCAACCTACTGAACCACACCATTAACCACTAACACCAACGTAGACATAGGGACAGATCTTATTTACAGCTGATTACCTCAAAGAGACTAAGAGCAACCTACTCAGACTGCAGTACAGTGATTAGAGTATTGGCTGGAGAAAGGTTTGAGCCATCAAATCCTACTTTCTCCTGGCAGCACTTAGCACAAGGCACCTCCAGACCTACCTTTACATAAACCAGTGCTGTAATCTACCGTTCTGACACACTTCCTTTTTTTCAGCCTCAGGTTTTTGTCCTTGTTTCAGCAAGAGAACCCTGCAAGTGTTTCCATTTGTTTCAGATTATACAATCCAAATGGGGCTGGTTTGGTTGATTCGGACAGAAAAAAATAAATAAAACAACAAAATGGCAATGACTTTACCTTTTCACCTTATTACCTCATTCTAACTGTCATGCCTTTTTGAGATAGGACTTGATGTCCTAATCAGTTAAACATCTTTGTCTGATGGCGTCTAATCAGACAACTGAAAGCATCTTTGTAGCTACTGATAGTCTGCATAAACATTCAATGTTTGTATAGCCTAAGGCGCTATTATCTGAATGAGTTAATTGAAATTCTAGTCCATTATCATGGCAATGGAGGTATTACCTTTGCTTTTTGAAGGGCAAGGATTTCACTCATGATAGTGAGTTTTTTTAAAACATCAAGTTATAATTGCCATTCATAACAAGATAATTTAGATACTTCTCTTGGTGTTTCATTTTGAGTTTAATTAATGCAAACATCTGCATATGCCAGGACAATTTAGATCAACATTTTCCAATTTCATCAATAATTTACCATTATTACTTAGGTAAACCACAAATAAAAGCAGATGATGTGATTGAAATAACAATTAGTTGAAGTAATGTGTTACTGAACCACAGTTATTGGATGAATACATATCCCTTTCTGCGAAACAGAATTTTAGTGAAGTAAACAGGACACTGCATTGCACAAATGTTGTCAGGTGTAAAATATTAATTTAACTCTTTCCTATTTTATTTTACTACCTGGCAAAAATAAGTTCTCTGCAGGGTTTGATGCATTGGCTACATACCAGAAGCTTCTGGTAAGTCACACCGTTTAACAGATCACTTAAATTAGGCTGAAATCTGAATAGATTAAAGGAAGAAATATTGAAAGAGCAGGCATTTAAAAAGAAAATGATTGTGTGATAGAATCTGAGCAAAATACACGGGGAAAAAAAAAAAAAAGCCAAACGTTAATCACGTTTTAGCAAGGGACTGAGCTGGGTTGGATTAAGAGAAAGGTCACCTTTGCCCCTGCGTCAACACAAGGGAGAAGTCACATCTGGCAACTGAATAAAGCAAACAGAAATTGAATGCAAAGGAGTAAAAACACTTCCGAAGAATTCCTACTCCTAACAGGCTTTACCTGGAGAAGCAGATCTATATATGTATTGAAAATAATACCACATGCAAAGTACATATGGATACCTGAACACTTTGTCCCAAGTGACTCTGGTTTACTTATCCTACAGTTTCATGTGTATATTATCATAGAATCATAGAATCACCAAGGTTAGAAAATACCTCTAACATCATCCATTCCAACCGTCCACCTACCACCAATATTTCCCACTAAACCATAGCCCTCAGTACATCTAAAGATTTCTGAACACCTCCCGGGACAGTGACTACATCGCCTCCCTGGGCAGCTCGTTCCAGCACCTGACCACTGAGGTTCCTCTATTTCTATAGCAAAGTGTTGTTTTCCTCTATCTTTTTGTCTCTGGATTGCAAAACAACTGGAGAGACATTAATAAAGGAGTGAGGATTTATCGTGTCACGGCTGTGGCAAGTTGTGGTCTGTCCCCTGTTTTGTGCGCTAAGTGCTTGTGATCTTGGAGATGCTCAGAGAACTCAGGAGTAGCTACTGAGTGGGTCCGCAGTCTTGTGCCCTATTCAGTGAAAATGAAGCCATTTTACTGGCACTCTCACTCTTAACAAGAAGGGTAACACAAAAGAATGGGCAATCTGCTCTGAAGTGTTTTCTCTGTTACCCTTGACTGTGTCCATCATTTTATCAGATTTTAGTTTTCTCTATTTTCTGCTGCATTTAGCTAGCAGCTTTTCTAGTGCTTTACCTGCCAGTCATGCAGCTCTGTAGTTATTCCATCACATTTGTGGGAAAGAAGACTGTATTTTTAATTGAATTAATGCTATGTCTCCTCCTGGATCCGGTGCACATTTTGAAACAGCATAAGTCTTCTGTACTTTAAGTAAGTTAGGGCTGGTTCTGCCTCCTGGCTTGTTTTGAATCAACCCACCAGAAGTATCTTATCACTTCTGCAGCCTGAACACTTCAATAAGATTCTCAGGACTTGGTTCTGATCTCCAGACTTGTCCATTTGATTGAAGATAATTAGTACTTCAACATTTTCTGCTTAAAATCTCAATCAGCTGGGAAAAAAAAGTGGCAGCCTGGGTACTTCACTTTTGGGTTCACAGGCACAAAGAGAGAGCACCCAGCTTGCCTGGACATTTCTGCCTGGAGAGATTCTTCTACAGAGCAACTGAAAGCTCTTTGGAGATCTTGCTGCAGAAAATATTACAGAAAGGAAATACAATTGGTGCCAGTCAGCGTGGTCTTAAGGAAAACAGGTTTTGTAAGCTATCTGCCTCAGTGCCACGTACATTTTGATAATGTTGAATTAGAGTGGTGCCACTAAAGTGTATTTCAGGTACATTAAGAGCCACCTAACAGACCTATTTTTAATTATTGCTTGAACTTCTTTACAGCAGGGTTCTCCTGGGAGTGATGCTAGTCCCAAGGCTACTGAAAATTATCTACTGAAATCTGGACAGAACTATAATTTGCAAAATATAAAATGCATGCTGGGTCTAAAAATTGGCCATGTGAAGGTGAGAAAGATGTTGAGACTAATTTAGATTTCTTTGTAAGATCCAGTCAGTGCAAACTGTATTTTTGGAACATTTAAGACAAAATGACATATGTAGAAATGGTGAATGAAGGGCAGTACTGTAGAGTGGGAACTGTGGTTTGGAAACTGGTGATTTCACAGTAGTAGTGGATGAGCAAATTAGGATAAGCTCCCTGAATAAAAATAAAAAGCCTATCAAGAACCCTACTACGACTTGTCTTAAACACATCCAATATTACCACTTCGCTTTCTCCTACCATTTTCTTCTAGTGCTGTTCCTTATACTTGGATGAAGACGTAACAGCTAAAATAAAAGTCTAGAGACTAGAAATTCTTTCATTTCTAAGATATGAGAGACGATTTCAGCCCAAGCATCCACACATCCTAAGCAATCTGAGACACATGGTGGTTTACTTGAAACACACCACCAATTTATGGTGGGTCCACATTCCACTGAAACAGACCAAATTGCTTAAGGGATCTCTTCCCATTAATTCCCCGATAACCTTGAAACGAGCACTTTAAACCAATCTTTTCTAATTGCTGAAGCCACAAACCATAATTGCATAATTTATTCTGATTACCAAAGAACACTGAACTATTAAAACCTATGTAAATCTACATGAAAATCTGAATAGATTAGCCTCTAGGACATATTAACATCAATTTTCACATGATATTAGTTAAAAAATTATTCTAGTAAACCAGTTTGAATTCTGATTACCAGATAGGCATTATATATTTTCCAGTTAGCAATACCAGGCAGTGCTGGAGGGAAGGAAGTTTGTGATTAACGTCAGGGAAATACAGCCATAAAAGCAACACTGTCACTATCTTAGAGGATCTCAGTTTCTAATTCACGCTAAGATGTCAAAACACATCCACAAATCCAAACCAAATCAAAGCCCTGTTTGTTAAGCTGAATATATACAGATGACCAGAGCAAATTACAGAATCACAGGGGTTGGAAGGGACCTCCAGAGATCATGGAGTCCAGCCCCTCTGCTAAAGCAGGTACCCTACAATAGGTCGCACAGGTGGTCATCCAGATGGGTCTTGAATATCTCTACAGAAGGAGACTCCACAACCTCTCTGGGCAGCCTGTTCCAGTGCTCCTTCACCCTTGCCACAGAATCACAGAAAATCCTGCCTTAGCATTAAGAATGGTTTCATCCACTGTTTTGAATATAGTGTTTATATATTTCATGGTCACAGTTAAGCAGGCCAGAGGTAGTATACTCCAAAGGTGTACCTTCTCCCATGGGTGATACTGTATGATCTATGACTACGAAGATAATGAGAACATACTTCATATCTCTTGACAAGTGTGACTTCTGTGTAACAGATTTTACTGCAAAAGAAAAACTCCAAAAGAATTCTGTAAGACTACACCTGTGAATACCAGCAAACTTAGAAATACACCTACAGATGGAAAATGTAGCTTTAGAGTGTGCAGAAGGGGAGCATGTCCCTGTGTTTCCTGCTTTTCCTCACAGATTAAAGCATGCCCATAGGCAGGCCTTAGTCACTTCAAAGTGGTAGAACAAGTTTAAAATAATGTATTATAATTCACCCTTCATCACTGATGCAAAAAGAGGACTTCTGAGTATTACACATAAATTGAGGTTGTAAGACAAAAACTGGCCTAACACATTCATATTCACTCATTTAAACTGTTTCACAAGCTTTGAGTTGAAATCTTTAAACTATTTCTCTTCCAATATTCCTCCTATGTCAGAAGAATCTATTCTTCACTAGAAAAAAATCAACATATATCTCAAAAACACACTATTCCTGTTGGTACACCTTGAATTCAAGGACATCAAACAAACAGGCAACTCAGCAATAAGAAAATACTCCTTTCTTATTCCCACAGTTTCAATTTATTCTTTTTATTATCAAAAGTGGTTTGGGGATTTTATTTTTTCAAGATTTTCTTGTTCCTGTTGATCAGTTAATCATAGTCCCTGAGAGTCCTCTCTCATTTCCTCTTATCCAAGGAAACTAAAAAAATGCTGTCTAATTCACTGCTGTGAATTGCATCAGAGATTCAGCTTTGCTCATCCTGATTAGGAGCAATCAACTTTAACACTGATGACTGGCAGAAGTTCAACTTAAGCATTTCTGGTTATGGCATATTATATCATGTTACATTTCAAAATGCCAGCAAACACTACTCTTCTCTTCTTCATAGAATTACCTGCATCTCAGAACCAAACAAACAAAAAACAAAACAAACAAACAAAAAAAAAAAAACAGAGAGATTGTCTGATTAATGTCAATGAACTCAAGACATGGTATGATGCGATTTGGCCATTTCCTATTCTTGCAATGGAATTAAGAAGACAAAAATGATGCCTTTGTTGGAAACTGCTTTTGCTTCTACCATTAACAAAATTTCTTGAGTTCGGAATCCATAGCACAAAATTCTCTTGCCTTCATGCCCCTCAGAAAGTGTTTGATCCCATCCCAAAAATATTTTAGTGTCACTGTGCCTCACCTCAACCTGTGCATTATTCTTGTTTGTACAGTTGAAAAAATACCACTGTTTGTTGATATGCAATATTAAATCTCAGTTGCAGTCTATATGAAACCACAATCCATCAGGTGGAAGGGAGACTTAAGCTGTGGGTGTGCACTTACAGTGCACTGCCAGAGCAAATGCTAATAAGTTCGGCTCCAGTTATCAGATCCAGTGGTCACCGGTATTTCTAACAGAGACAACCCTGATAAAGGTATTGTAGGCCTTAATTGTGTTTTCACTTAATAGTGGAATTAAACATCACAGCAGAAGTTTTGAAAATTTCAAATATGTACCAAGTCAAGGTATAAAGTTATCAGTGACTCCAAACAGGATTCTCTTTAGCAACATCACTGTTTCAGATTTGACACAAGGCTTTGTTTAAAGATTGGATTCCAAACACAAGACTGTGCAAATGTCTTCAGAGATCACTAGCTGAGCAAAACAGACCTAGGGATTGTGAAATAGACAAGTATAAGGTCTATATTCTGAAATTTCTCTATATCTCTCCATCAGGTTTTTACTACTTGGTTAGCAGACAGACAACAGTATGTAAACTCTTCCTTCATTTGTAATTTCTGTCTATCTTGAAGGTTATTTTACGGTGAAAGGTAAAACATCTAAGTATTCTATTCCTATGGACTTAAATTGCCTTAAAACAGAGTGAAAACAGTAATCTCCAAAATCAAATGTCAGTGCTAGAGATTATCTAACACACAGCCAGTGCTCAGCTGCTGAGATGAAGGAAATAAGGTGAGAGCATGGTAGAAATACCAAATGGAATTAGTCAGAAAATCCTTGTAGTCTAGTCAGATGGGACAATCCTCTGGAGTCTTTGCAGGTAAAGGTCTTATGCATATAAGAAGCAGGGCAAAATGTTTTGCATTCAATGCCTCTTTAAAGAAAAAGAAAAAAGAAAAGGATAAAGCATTGAAAAGGCGGGCAATAAATGTTAGAGCATCCTAATCCTTTGTCTTAATTCCTTCAATTTGAAAAGAGCCTTTTATCATTTGACATAAACCTTCTAGATGCTCTTCCTGACAAATCAATAGAGACATCATGTTTGAGTGAAATATAAAAGAATTTTCTCACCATTCTAATGTCTTTTTCTCAGCCAGTCTGAAGCTTCATTACTATTCAGTGCAGAAGACAACTATCAGAAAACAGACAGTAATGATGATGATTTTATTGATTTTGACTTTCAAAGAAAGCTCAGATGGGACTAACAAGTAATTTCATCTTCTTCAGCAAAATCTCTGAACCAAATCAGCTGTCAAAAAAATATGTATTGTGGTGTCACATCTCATACTTTCTATTAATTACATTCTAGCTACTGTAATCTTTAAGGCCACCCATGTATCTCCTCTATTTGTAAATGTATGCATAGGGGAACCTTCTAACTAAGTCAAATCAATTCAGTTCCTCCAATTGTCACCAGAATAGAAAAAAATACAGGGATTTTGTTTTCCTCTAAATTAAACTCCTGAGACTTGAAATTTATTCTTCACTTTTTCATATAGCTCAGTCTTTCCACACAGAAATCACACTCATAGTACTGCAGAGATGAGAATGATTTGTATAGAACTAATTTCACTGCTCTTAGATTAATGTGCAGACAGACATTTGGAGAAGACAATTCTTTAATGCAAAATACTGCACAACATAAATATGGCTGTTATATATTCACATGAGACATTCCCCAGTAGGACTTACAGGAACATTAGTATTTCATCAGTATTCTTCCAGACCTGCATGCTGCATTGCTGTTTCTTTGGAACAACATGAAACTGCTCACCACCAGAGTAAAGGTTATGCACAGTGAGATGATCCCTGTGGATGGAATGAAGTTTTTTCTGCAGTTCTTAGCAAAGAAAAAACAAAGTATCTTTCCAAAACTTCCCAAAGCCAAACTCCAATGGCACGGCAAATTATATTTTCTAGGTATTTCTCCCACTTCTCATCTTCACTTCAGCAAGTGTTCAAAACAGAACATACACAATATATGACGCTTATAACAATACTCCCTTTTCCTGAAGATGCTCTCCCAGAATTCATATAATACATATTCATGCTGCTTTGATTGTGTTCTAAATCAAATGCAACTAAGAATGATGTTTTCCTTCCAAATTTCTATTTCCATACTGATAATGGTAAGAAAATACACTCCCTTTAATTAAGCAGCCCACAAAACTGCTAAAGGAGCAAAGAGGGATAAAAGAATCACCAGAAAATCTCTGGGTGAAAAATAAATAAATAAACAACCAAACACAAACCAAGAACAAGCAATAGAGCTGTTTGAAGTCTCACAATAGCTGGAGAAGTTCAACCCACAAATATGTTCAATGTCTTTGATCTCAGCTGAATAGGAACACCGTCACTTTATTAAGTCTCAGAGGCCTCTTTAGAAAGTGAAATAAAGCCTACATTGATTTTAAGACCTCTGCACTTGCCCATAGGGATAAAATTTACGTACATGTTAAGCCTACCTTGAGAAGGTACTGGGATTTATTTTAAACTCTTTCTCAAGAAATGCGTACCATATACTAACATTTTTCTGTGCACAGTGGAGTGACAAAAATACATTTCTACTCCCTTCTGTTTCTATGAAATGTACTCAGCCAGCACACTTAAGGGATTTTTCCTAATCAATAAACCACAAGAGCCATACACTAGTCTTCAAATTGATTTTGTAACATAAGACTGAAAGCAGCGATCACAACTGCACCTTAATGCGTCACTGCATAGTCTTTAGTTGTGTATTAATGAGTATGAACAATGCATTTTACATTCACTTTTAGACATACTTTGGAAAAGGTCTTCACTTATGCAGTGAGTTACTTCTTTATAAGCAGTGGTACCTCTTCTATTAAAGGACAAAGAAAGAACAATTAAGAAAAAGATAATATACTTTTAAGTTATTCGGAGATTAGATATAGATAGATACATAGAGATGTTTTTCTTGCTCTTCTGGAGCCTCTACTCATTTCAGATTTCCTGGAGCATTTAATGAACCATTTTGATATTTTTCTTTATTCTTCCTTCTGTTTCTCAAGAGCAGTTTGCAGCCCAGCAGCCAGACAGTCATTTTTCTTTTAAGGCAATGTAATCGAAAACATTAGAGCTTCTCTGTTCTGCAAGCAAGGGAGTCTCTAAAATAGCAAACGTATTTGAGGTCTACAGATAGCTTAATATCATAACTTTTTCTTTCCAATCTTTCCTCCCAAAGCAACACATTCTTCTACTCTATTCCTGTTTCCTAACAAATTTTCCATTCATTTCCTCTGTTTCTTTAAAAAAGGAGCAATCATACTCCGTGTTTTACTGTCCTCAAGAACCAGTCTGCCAATCTATGGCATGTTTGCACAGAACTCTTCCCCAGCCAAGCTTGACTACCTGCATAAAACAATAACAGAAAAATAAGTGAAGCAAATTCAGCCTGGAAGTCACTGGAAAAACACTTCATAAGACACTGACACCACTATGCTTGCTGTCATTTCTCCAAGTAAAACTGTACTTGTAAGTAAAAGCTTTTCCTTCCCCAGGAGTAATTGAAGAATACCTCTTCTTTTGTACCTTCAGATAAAGCTGTGTTTCATCACCATACTGTATGCCTCTCCTCTCTGGTGAGTGGCAAAGCCTGGGAGGCAGGTAGCTCTGCTTTGTGCCTTAGAGGACAAGGCAATTAATGCCATTTATGTGCTCTGAATACATTACCTGAGGACTGACTTTCCTGTCAAAATAACTCCAGATTAAAGGTATCTCCTACATTATCTACATTTGGAAAAGAAAGTATTAACCACTCTAATCAGCAGGTATCGTTATTCAAAAAAAAAGGACTTTCTTAAAAAATCCTTCTGATTCTACAACTCGTAGAACTGAAAAAACAATGTTTCTGTTCTTTTTCTCTCTAAATAAATATGGACAACAAATATCACATAGCCACGTGCTTAACTAATGAAGGATAATTTTTTTCCATGGGAATCTGTTTACGATGTTAATAGGCATCAGAACTTACTGCAAATGAAGAGTATGAAATACAAAACACATATTTAATAAATTAATCATTTTTCATAAAAGTATTTTGAATGTCAAAATCATAACTTATATTATTTTACAATTTTGCAAAATTAAGAATTATCTTTACTAGTTCAAGAATCATTCTAGCAAATGGGTTATGTTTATACCTAAACAAAACATATCACAGATCACATGTACTTGTGCGGAGAATTAGAGTCATAAGCCACTCATATTTTGTGTGGTCTTCTGATGAATTGACATTAAAACCAGTGCATACTTATAAGTAGTTTTCACCCCTCAGGATGACAGTCTGAAATAGAACTGTGTTTTCCATTTGCTTTGTCAATTACTGTACCTGCCTTCAGCAAAAGTATACTTTAAATTTCATCTTTTCTAATAAAGATCCATCAATAATGAATGAACCTGAAAATCCTAATAAATCACGTCACAACAGCAACAAGTGAATACAGCATTAAAAGGTAAATCATCACCAATAGCAAAGGTTTTTTAAGCAATCAGTTTGCTATTTTTTGTTCATTTTCTTCTTTCAGTGATGAAGGAATGAGTCCTGTCTCATGCTGGCTAATATGGTCTTCAAATGAGCAATGGTTGAACGTATAGGGCTGTCTTTGTCTTTGTTTTTGAAGGCAATGATGCAAAAACAAGGTTCACCTGGGCATAATACAGTTCCTGTATGAAGCTGAAAGAACAATCTGGTAACACTTTGGAGGGATTTTTCTTTCCTTTGAAGGATTTCATTGGTTCTCTCTCTTCTGGGACCAGTTTTCTCCTCACCCTTTCTCTACATGGTTTTTTACATGCCTTCACCAGTTGGCTTCACATAGGGAGGACCTCAGAGATGAGTACCCTCTTAGCAGAAAAAAAGGGAAAAAAAGGCCAATCTCACTCCCTTTAAGAAAGTTAGAGGCAACCTGAAACTTAAGCTGGAAAAACCAAGATGGTTGCCTGGTTAGGGTCCATTCACATGATTTTTTATTTCCTTGGCTTTTTAAATGCTGGAGTTCTTTGTGAAATGATGCTTACTGGAGAGGCATTAGACAAGTTGTACTCTTTGCAAAATACAAAGAATCATTAAGGTTGGGAAAGATCTCTAAGATCAATTGTCCACCTACCACCAATACTGCTCACTAAACCATGCCCCTCAGCGCTGCATCTCCACACTTGAATACCTTCAGGGATGGTGACTCCACTGCCTCCCGGGGCAGCCTGTTCCAATGCCTCACCACTCTTTCTGAGTTTTTCCTAACATCCAGTCTGAGAACATCTTAATGGAACTGTAATTCTTAGTAATCAAATTTCCTCACCTGGCTACTCGTTCCTATGAGGTGTTGTACCAGGTGTTGTACAACCTATGAGGTTGTACCAGCAACACAGGTGTTCCTAGGAGCCTGCAGCTGGAGTGTATGAGTCTATTTTATCACTCCGTCAGATGAGGAAGACTAAATACAAACAGCACAGGACTTTCCCAGCTGTGCTTATAATCACAGAATCCTTACAGTTGGAAAAGACCTCTAAGATCATCTTGTCTAACCATCATCCTATCACTATGTCCACTACACCATGCCCATATATACTGCAGACTGAAACTGTTTGCTATATTCTACTAAGGTACTTATTTCTACTTCACTTATTTGTCAATCCAACCTGTTGTTTCTCAGATTTTTCTTTATTCTGTGATTTGATGCTTGATAGAGATTTACCTTAAACTTCATCTACCATTGCTGCATTTCCTTCCTCTTCATCCCCTTAAAATGGAACAAAGACAGAAATTGGATTTGTATTAAAAAAATTGTCTTTGAGACCAATACCAGGCTAAGTCAACTATAGCAGAATGTAATGTACATATATTTACTTAAATCTTTTCATTAAACATACTTGAATGAGTACTGCAAATGTGACACTTTCTTGGGATCGCAATCCGCACAGTCATCAAAGAGCTAAATGTAATGGCACTCCTGATGAAACACGTCATTCCACAGAAGCCATTCTAGCTAGGAAAAGCTAAGGAAAATTAGGTTCTCTAGCATCGAACAGGATGAAAATAGCTATGAATAAAGAAGGATATGAATTGTTTCAGCAAGTTCAGGAAAAAAAAAAAAAAGCATTAGATCTGTAAGACTGCTTTTGCATTTCACAGGAAGCCTTATGATACTTTAAGACAGTTCATCTTCAGAACTGCCCTCTTGTGAAGGACAATTTTTTAATGAGAGGCTGGGATATATTATTTCCTCATAATGTGTGGAAGGTAGATGTACCCTAAATAGCAAAAAATAACTTCTGGCTAAAAGATGAATTTGGCTACCTGGTAAATTAGGGAGGAATTATTCTATACCCTGTAGAATATGACTGCCAGTGTTTTTGCACTGTACTGCCTGGTTTATAGCATTATCTTGCAGAGGACTAGCAATACATTTCAGATGCTTGGAGGCCAGATTTCTCCTGGAGTATCTAAGGAAGAAGGAAAACACCAGAGCAGTGCATCAGTGCAGAAGAGCACAGAACTCTGAGTTTCTTCCTCCAGATGCGTGGAGGCAGGGAGGGGTGGCAATGGCTGGCCATTTTGCTCACAGCCAAAAGGGGGGTCTGCTTGCTTGCTTACTCTTTCAAAAGAAGAGCTCTCGGAGTCCTGATCAGACAGCCTGTTTCTTCAGGGCTAAATCTCAGACTGCTAATGTGAAGCTGGGCTTGACACAGAGACCAATCTACTTCAGATCTCCAGCTGCAGCCATTAGCCCAGCAGTAGTACTGCCAGAGAGAGAAGTTTTCCTGGGCACCAGATGCCTTCATGTGAATTACCAGAATGCTCTCTATTCAAGGAAAAAGTCTCCCTATCAGCATCTGTGTTCTGATGGTTGAAGGAAGGATGGTGACTTCCTTTTGTCCCAGTTCCCTGATTTCTTTATATTACTGCTTCAAACAGGGATTGCAACATAGACTGTTTTGCCTGGTGTTACACGGCAGGCTTTATTTTCTTCCTTTGTAAAAACTAAGGGGCAGAACTCTCTGCAGATAACCCAAATACCTGGTAGAGTCAAGGCCTCTAATTCAAGGCCAGGTTGGCCGGGGCCCTGGGCAGCCTGATCTGGTGAGTGGCAGCACTCCCCACAGCAGCGGGTTGGAACTTGGTGGTCTCTTCCAACCCAACCATTCTCTGATTTTCAGTCTTTCGCGTCCTGTATTTCTCTTCTGCCCCAAATAAAGCATCTTTTTTTTTAAGATACTACTTGCCTCAGACTCAAAACACAAAAGCTCTGCCACTCCTTACTGCTCTGTGGCTCCAATACAAATGAAAAGCATTTGAGAAAAAAACTTGTTGCTCTGAGGGATGTAGCTGCAACTGAACTTAAATACATCATTTTGCATTAACTTTTTTTTTTTTTTTTTTTTTTTTTTGCCGTAGTGAATCCCTGATTTTTGAACTTACTCAGTTTTGAAAAGAAAATGAATTTCTTTGTTTCTCTGGTGCCTGAATATACTTCTCTAATATCCAAGCTGCAGAATATCACTCAGTCAAAGAGCTTAGGAAGGTGCAAAATGAATGAGGTTGATAATAATGTCAGCTGCAAGCCTGTGAAACATAAGTTCTGCTGGTTTAGATAAAAGTGATTCCCTAATACCAGGTTTGCTTGGACGTTTTGTTTCTCTTTGTGTGCTCTTGTGCTCCTCATGCTCAGGGGCCCAGAGCACCTGGCCTGGGTGCAATTAATACTAGAATCATAGAATCATAGAATGACCTGGGTTGAAAAGGTCACAATGATCATCGAGTTTCAACCCCCCTGCTATGTGCAGGGTCACCAACCACCAGACCAGGCTGCCCAGAGCCACATCCAGCCTGGCCTTGAATGCCTCCAGGGATGGGGCATCCACAACCTCCTTGGGCAACCTGTTCCAGTGTGTCACCACCCTCTGTGTGAAAAACGTCCTCCTGATATCTAACCTAAATCTCCCCTGTCTCAGTTTAAAACCATTCCCCCTTGTCCTATCATTATCCACCTTCGTAAACAGTCTTTCCCTCTCCTTTTTATACACTCCCTTGAACTACTGGTGTACTGTGGTGACCTCCTTCCCATGTGCTGAGCACTTCTGCAGGCTTCAGGCCATCCAGATTTTAGATAGGTCTTGTCACATGAAGCAGGCCAACTCTGACGCTTCATTAGCAATTGAAAAAGTGTATTTCACTTGTTTTCTCTCTTCCAGGCTTTGTTTCTTCATTTATTTATTTGCCTTTGTCTGTGCTAGAATTCCTTTTTTCCCCCTGAGATCTAACATGACCACTGGTTTGGCTCCATGAATGACAGCAACAGCACTAAAAAAGAAGACAAGAGACCAGCTCTGGAAGGGATTAAGAAGCATGAAGCCCAAAACAGCTGCTTTTCCATGAGGCCTCCTCTCTGCCTCCTCTGTCCAAGTGCTCCCTGCTGCCACTGCCACCAGTGGTGGTGAAGAAACAAATCTGACAGTGGGGAGAAAATGTAGGGAGAGGGGTCTGTGAAGGGGCGATATTTGTGCAGCCATAGCCTTTGCAAACATTTGCAAGCATAGATCTAGAAGGGCCGAGCATCCAGAAGAGTCACTGTGGAGACCTGTTTTAAATTGCCCTGGATTCTTTGCCAAAAATCACAATGGTTTGAGTCACAAATGTGGCCCAAACAGTCTCTGTATAAAACACCTTTCTACCTCCATCACCATCAGACTCTGGAATTTATTTATATATCTTTAAAGAACTTGAAATGGATTTGTCTTTTGTGTGAGCAATATTCAGCCTCTCTTAATATCAGGGCTATGAGATCTTTCAACTTACTGTGTAGTAGCTTATTGTTTATATATGTTGCTTTGTTGTTTTGAGGTAACTTTAAAAAGCAGTATTTCTGACAAAATGGTGGGCACCACAGTGCAAAACTGAAGGAAAGTCTGGATTTTGTTAGATTGGCTTTTATACAGCTATTGTTGTGTCATTTTTCCACCCTGCTTTTCTCAGAAATGCTGAAAGAAATTGAGGAGCTTAATGTAGTGGTCAGTCTAATTTATAACAGCAGAGCCGATAAAAGAAATTACTACTTTGTTTGCTTAGCATAACCTGTATGTTGAAGAAAAGAAGAAAAAAAATTGAAACAGTAATATGACTAAGAACAAATAATTTTGCAAATAATAATGCTTTAATACATTATATCCTGTGGTAAATGATAAAGAGGGAGTAGGACATACAGGTCACTGTCTGACTACTTTGTCTCTGCAGGCCTCTGACCGTGCAGAATCCCTCAGGAACTGGGAGCTCCCACTGACTGGGCATGACCATGTGTCATAGGCCAGCTGCCTCACAACCAGTGGCAGAGGGACAAAATGTGAGCAGCTGTTCTTCCTCTTGGGGTCTCATCAGGTCCCCCCATGTGGGCTGGTGTCCACGGGTTCTGCTGCCTCCTCGCAAGGTGCTGCCTGCTCCATGGTGACCTCAGCAGGGTTGGAATGGGGGTGGCTGGTGTGCACACCGTGGTCTTGTCCTGATGTGCCCAGCATCACACTGTCATTGGAGTTGGAGCAACTGCTGGAGAGGGCCGGGCCAGGGGCAGGAGTCTCCTCTCATGGGGCAGTTGTTCTGGGGTCCATCATGGGGTTGGCTTGCTGTCCCCCAGCAGCACAACAGGCATCGAGGCTCAGCAGGCTGTGAGCCTTCTTTCCACACCTCTGCACGGTGACATCGATGAACTGGTGCACAAACAGCACCATAAGGCTCTGGAGGTCGAAATCCAGCAGTTGGATCAGGATCATTTCCTGCAGGCCAAAAGGCTCAGGGTGCAGATGATAGAATCCTGCAGCAGGAGGACCTCTGGACCCTCAGCCCTAAGGATGTGCCCCAGATCCCAGTGCAGCCAGAACAGCAGGTCCAGAGCAGGGCCAGTGCTCCTGGAAGAGGGAGGCCCAGGTATTAGGGTGGAGGCTGCCTACAGGAGGTCTGGACACCAGCTCTGCAGCTCTGGGGCCTGGGAGGCTCTGTGCAGTGATGGATGCCACTGCAACTGGTCTGAGGACCAGCTTCTTGAACTTGTCTCCCTGCACACAGGGGATGATGGAACACACCCCCTGTTTGCAGAGCAGACACGGGGGCCTGGTGCTAGTCCGCCACTGGATGCAGAGGAAGCAGAAATGGTGGTGACATGGCACAGTGTATGCGGTACTGACCCAGTTCTCCAGGCACACCAGGCAGCGGCTGTTTAATTCCATGTCCCTAAGCTGCCTACCTGTGCTTCTGCACATGTGTTTCTGGGATGTCCCAGCTGCCAGCTCTGAGCAAGGTCAGTGTAAACCAGAAGTTGCTCTGAGATGGGTACTGAGAGCTGCCGTAGCAGCTCCAGGAACATGTCCCAGCACCAAAGTGCACCTTGTTTGTGCTCCAGTCCTCACACAAATGCTTGGTTGGAGGCAGGGCACAAGACAATGGGCTGAGCCACCATGCCCATCTTTAAGCAGCCACATTTTCACAGTCCCTGGCTTGTGGATGTTACAGTTCGTTGCTTGGCAACATCACAAACCATTGCTTGGTGATGCTACTGGGCATCACCTTCAGTCAGCTTTTACTCAGGACACCATTGCCCATTCCATGGAGATTTCACAGTCCATTGCTGAGACATCACATTGAGCCATCCTCACCTGCAGCATGTGCACCAGCAGTGCTTCAGCCCCAGCACACGGATCTGGAGTGTCCCCAGTGGCATTGCCCACTCCATTCTTCACATTTCATGTGTTGGCATCACATCAGTCACAGAGCTTCAGCTGTGTCTTGCCCCGGCCCCATTGTGTCACTCTAGCCAGAGCGTGTAGCACCAGGCACATACAGAAAGGAGGTTTATTGAATAAAACCTCACGTTTACTGCAGGACAAAGTTCTACAGGCTCTCCTCACACTCCAGCACTGCTGGCCAGCCCTCTGAATGGGCAGGAGCCGTTAGTTCTAGAAATATCCAGAAATAAAATGACACCTCAGTTGGTGTGGATCCCTCAGCTGGATGGTCCTAGACATATTCAGAAATAAAGCAACAAACCTTTTTACATTTGGATTTGGGCCATTTATTTAAACACATACAGGGATCTCTTCAGTGAATTGATGAAAACCTGGAATTATATTTATTTTACCTATTATTAAAATTCATAAATCAAGCATAGCTTTATTTCCAAACATCAGAACATTAAATTCTAGAAGATATACTTGCATGAGTTTATAGCCTTCAATATGAAAACCAATAGTATATGCAATTATTAGTACTAGGTATACAAGAGCTAAAAATATGTTGCTGGTATTGTTAACTTATATAATAAAAGTTCTTGACTCCCACAGGTGGAGGAGGTTTACTCCTTTGCCTAACACGGGGGCCATGAGGCTGTCTGTCAAGTGCCCATCTCCACAAGCCCCGAGGAGCACAGGGGCACAGGGGCAGGTGGGAACTCAAATGAAGTACTTAGAGGAAGGGATACTCTCCCAGGGTCCTAAGAGATCTCACCCTTAGTATGCAGACATGAAACTCCTCACCATTAGTCAGTCATCAAATCATGGAATGACTTAGGTTGGAGTGGACCCTAAAGCTAGTCCAATTCCAACACCCCTAACATGGGCAAGGTTGCCACCCATCAGATCAGGCTGCCCAGGTCTCCATTCAGCCTGGCCTTGAATGCCTCCAGAGGCAGGTCCCCTACAGCTTCTCTGAGCAGCCTGTGCCAGCACCTCTTCACCCTCTGAGTAAAAAATTTCTTTCTAACATCTAATGTAAATCTCCCCTCTTTTAGTTTAAAGCTGTTCCCTCTTGTCCTATCACTATCAGACTGTGTGAAAAGTCAGTGCTCCTGCTTGTTTCCTCAAGTACTGGAAAGTTGCAGTGAGTTCTCCCAGAGCCTTCTCTAAGCTGAACAAGCCCTTTCTCCCTCAGCCTTTTCTTCACAGGAGAGGTTCTCCAGCCTCTGATCATTTCTGTGGCGCTCCGCTGGACCTGCCTTAACAGCTCTGTGTCTTTATACTGGGGGCCCCAGTCCTGGCTGCAGTACTTCAGATGAGGCCTCACAAGGGCAGAGTAGAAAGAGACAATCCCCTCCCTCTCTCTGCTGGCCACCCCTCTTTTAATACAGCTCAGAACAGAGTTGGCCTTCTGGGCTGCAGGAGCACGCTGCTGGCTCGTCCAGCTTTTCGTCCATCAGAACCCCCACATCCTCTCTGCAGGGCTGTGGTCAGTGCCAGAGTACCCTTTGGACTTTTGAACCAGAGAGGGAACAGGATGAGTCCACAGGTGCTGTCTGTGTTCGTGTCAGTGATGTGTCTATCAGTGTTAATCTGTGTGGCCATCCATTTATATATGGATATGTGCAATTTGTGTGGAAATGTGTGTTTGTGTGATGTGTGCACATAGGTTTACTTGGAATACTTGGCCTTACTGCTGGTTTGTCCTGAAAGCATGGAGCTGTGGCAGCCTCACCTCTACCAAGCAATAAGATCTGGCCCAATTTTCCTAACAGAGATAAGCTGGCAAACAGCTGTAATAACGGAATATAACAAAACCTGAAATCTGCTGATATTTTTCCCAGTTTTTTAATTCATATTAATGCTTTATATTTGGCAACCACAGATCTCCCCCCCCCCAAAAAGACAACTTTCAGACTCCTGGAGCTAATAATTGTCAAACATACACATTATATAACATTGCAAGGCTGTTCCCTAAACTATCATTTTCTTGTAGTATGTTGAGAAATAGACTGTGAAAACTTCAGTCTGAAATCATGTAGCTTTATTTTGCCTCCTTCCTTTAAATTTTCTCCTTCCTTTAAATCCTTTAAATTCTACTCTGCACTTAAATCTTTTCTCTCCAATTTGGACAATTACCTAACCAGTTTTTAAAGGTGAAAGTAGCATTTGGCAGTACAGCAAAGGTACATGATCTAGCCACACATTCGCTATAAGAACTGGAGGCATCCAGCCCTCTAGGTTTTTACAACATGACTTTTCCCCCCAGGAAAGCCAAGTGCTCCGTTATGTTTTCAAAAATAGAAACTGAGTTCACCTTGTCTTTGTGAAACATGTTTGGTACTCTTCATCAGCTTAATCCCCACTGGGCTATGCTCTATAAGCAACGGTGTTACGTGATTGCAGGAAAAAAACAGAGCTTTCGGGTCACGGAGAATGTGATGATGTTTCTCCTCTCCCACCAGCTCCAGGAATGCTTGTGAAGTGTTTGAGCCCTACCCAGGTGATTGATGAACAGACTTTTGACTGCTGTGTTGACATCACTGGGATTTTGTCAGTGCACTTTAAAAGGATAGAGGGAAGAAAAAGAAACCAGATATTTTCATCCTCTGCCAGTGAAATTGGCTTGTTTGTGTCTGCAGTCCTGGAGCACCATTTAAGATTCCTAGGACAGAAACAAGACTGTGTTTTCACGTTGGAGAACAGTCGATACCTGAATTTGCATCACAGGCTTTTGTTCTTAGTTAGGTCTTTCCCACATGCTATTAAATTCATCCATTTTCCCATAGGAGGAATCCAGACAGATTTACTCCCTCCCATCCCATATTCCAGAAAGGAAGATCAGTGGTGAAAGATCATCCAGTAGCATAAAGATGTACAATTCATCTGTTCTGAAGAAAAAGGAAGTCACTTTCAACTGGCTATATTGTCATTCTGTTTTGTAATCCATCAAACTGATGCACTTACCTACAGTTTCATTTTTCAGATACAAACAGTTCTTCCAAGTATGATTTCCCCAGTTACTCAGAAATCAAAATAAAGAGTACGGTAAACCAAAGTTACCCATGTGGGCTTATGTAACTGAATGATGTGCCTACTTGTTAAGGTAAGGAAGAGCACCAACAGGAAGACTGTATTTTGCTCACAGTATGAAAAGGGGAAATACTGAAGTCTAGCAGAATCTGATGATCAAAATGAGAGTCTCTAGGCTATTATCCAAGGCCCAAACCTCTCATGCGTGATTTGTGCTGGCACTGGTACAGTACAGGAGCAGGTCTTGAAGGTCAGAGTCCACAGCCTGCCCCCACAGTGGCTGATCCCTAGAGCACCTTGTGAGCCTGCAGTTTTCCATTCAATTGGTGTAATAACATGCATTATTATACAATATGATGGTGCCTGAGACTTTGTGTGTATCATCTATTTTGTGCTTATAGAGTTACGGTATGCTGCAGGTTTCATCATCCCATGGGGTTTTTGAGGTGTTGTTGTTTTCCCCCAGCCCATTTCAGAAGGAAGAACAATTTCATGTATTTTCATCCACAATCAGTAAAAGGGAAAAAATCTTGGCTTAAATCACTGTTTGTTTTATTTTTTTACTATTTTTAACTTTTCTGTCATTGGCAGAATGGCAAACGTATTGAAATAAAACTGTCTTTAAAAATAATGTTCTGTGATTCTAAGACATAGATGTTGTAGCAACTACAATTATTATCATTTAATCCTCAACTAGGAGATTAATTAAAAACAACTTTTTTAAAGAGCTTAATTTTCTTGATGCATATCTGCATATGCAGAGACATATGCAACTAAGTGGCCTGAAGCACTTAAGTCAGATGTTTTGTAACCGAGGACTGTTTCTTAATGCTGATAACAGATTTCCATGTGACCTTAGCTTCTAATTTCCATCTGCTCTAACACGGAGGACAACACTTTGCACAGAGTTTCTCTCACCACTTTTATTTGCCAACTGCACACTGGCTTCCTAATTACATATACCATTTATGAATCATAGAATCACTCAGGTTGGAAAAGACCTTAAAGATAATCCAGTCCAACCATAACCTAACCATACTCCGCTCTGCTAAATCATGTCCCTGAGCGCCACATCCAAACGGTTTTTAAACACATCCAGAGATGGTGACTCAATCACCTCCCTGGGGAGCCTGTTCCAGTGCTTAACCACCCTTTCTGTAAAGAAGTGTTTCCTGATATCCAAACTAAACTTACCCTGTCACAACTTGAGGCCATTTCCCCTCATCCTGTCCGTTGTCACCAGTGAGAAGAGACCAGCCCCGCTCTCGCTGTAGGCACCTTTCAGATACTGGAAGAGAGCAATAAGGTCTCCTCTCAGCCTCCCTTTCCCCAGACTAAACAGCCCCAGTTCCCTCAGCCTCTCCTCACGGGGCATATTCTCCAAGCCCTTCACAAGCCTTGCTGCCCTTCTTTGGACCTGCTCCAGCACCTCCATGTTCTTTCTGTACTGAGGTACCCAAAACTGAACACAGTACTCAAGGTGAAGCCTCACCAATGCTGAGTACAGGGGCAGGATGACTTCCCTAGTCCTGCTTACCACACCATTCCTGATACAAGCCAGGATGCCATTGGCCTTCTTGACCACCTGGGCACACTGCTGGCTCATATACCTTTGGAGATAAAGGCAATCAGAGACAGGGTGCCAATAGCCTCACAGATAGAAGTCCAGATTGGCCCACTGAAAAACCCACCAAACAGTATTCCCCTTGAGATTTTCACCTTTGCAACTGCCCCTGCTTCCAGAATTGCCTGACTTTTATGCTCCATCTTCATCTCTCATTTTTCAGAGACAATAATCATCTTCTTTGATGTCCAAATTTCAGCCACTTCTGCCTGTTCTTTATAGGCTTCAACTAATCACTTATTGAGTCACTGAAGAAAAACAACCCAGAATCGTCTTTCTCCCTCCCTCCAAGTTATTCCTATGCATACATCACCTGATATACCTTATTAATTCTTTTCCCCTTTTATCCACTCACAATGACTTATATGAGAAATTGTTAAACAGAAGCATCTTTTCTTTCCCTGAGGAAGCTGCACTAGAAATTCCCATTTAGCAGGTCTGAAATGCAAAAGCCTTCATTTCATGTGCATGCCATCCCAAATATCCATGAGATTAAAAACACAAGTGTCACAGAAATTGATTGATATTGTATCTTTTTTTTTCTTGCATTTTTATTTCAGAACAGATTAATCTGCTCAGAACTTTTGATATAAACAATGTCTGAGGAATGAAGCCTGAATAAATGAAGCAAGAAATACATTGCAATAAGCCATTCTTGTGACAAAAAGTTTTGCTTTGAATAGAGGTGAAAGTAGAGTTTTTATTCTTCATGGAAACAATCTGATCTTGAAATGAGCACAAAAGGTCCAGCAGTTATCATTTCTTATGACAAAGACAAGTCAGGAAAGAGAAATAATAGTCAATCCATTTTGATTCAGGATAATTTAAGAGAGCATACAGTCATGTTTTCCTCCTGTATTCCTTACTATTGGTAAGGAAAGGCGAAACAGTGGAATTAGAGTCTATGCATTGGAAACTCCCTAAAATTACGCTCTCAGAGCAACCAGTGCAGCAGGTTTTCCTGCTTAGCTCTGAATCACTCAGGTCCCACAGTGGCCATTGCTCTTTGCCTCAGCAGTTCTGAAGGCGAATGAGTTTTTCTCCCATTCTTTACTCATACCTGGGATTGCCTTGACCCAAGTGCAGCACCTTGTAACTTGCTGAACTTCGTTAGGTTCATGTGGCCCTTTTCAAGCCTCTGTCAGTGTCTCTTTGGGATGACATCCTTTCATTCTATCATATCAACCGCACCACTCAGCTTAGTGTCATCAGCAGCTTTGCTGAGGATGCACTCAATCACTGATCCCAAGACAGACCCTGGAGGGATACCACTTGTGAACAGCCTCCACCTGGACGTAGAGCCACTGACCACAACCCTCTGGCTGTGATCATCCAACCAGTTCCTTACCCTCTGAATAGCCAGTCCTTTTTTTAAATGGTTTTCATTAAAAAATATTCTTGGAATAACATGATTTTTTTGAGCTGTGCAATTGTTTCATGACTGTGTATATATATATTTATAAGTTGCAGCCTTTCACTGTGATCTCCTATGAGATCAGAAATTTCTCATCTCAGTCTGTGAGCTGTTACAGCATTCAGCAGTGGGAGACAAGGCTGCTAGCACTGATGTCAATCTGAGGTCTATAGACAAAGTAATAGGAATACAAACAGCATTTAATATCATATCTGTTATGCAATAGGTTTTAAAATCTTTTCTAAAATGATATTAGTTGGTTCATCTAAGAAGTGTTGCTGGGATGCAAGTACTTTTCCTTTAAAGTCATAATAGCTCTGCCTATGGAGCTCCCCTGAATAGTCTGGGGAACATTTTTTGGCCTAGAAACCAAGTATTAATACACAGATAAAGTGCATACAGCTACACTTTAACCCACTATCTCCAGATTATTGAAAATGTCTGCTAATGCAAGCTGGCCCCCAACCTTGCCTGGCCATTGCTTGAGAGAACAACAGGGCACATGGGCAAAAAACTCCAGGGAGGATACTAGCAATGCAGCAGTACAGATCAGAGCCCTGATTAGGTCATTAATATAGTCCTAGCCTATACTGAACACTATCAGCTGATGTTCTGGTTCCTACAAAGCACATAAAGTAACAGAAATCTACTTTTGCCTTTCATGCCATGTACAGCTTAATGAGCTGGACACCAGTAAGAGAAAAGCCAGTGGACCAAAACCCTCAAAGGCTTTTTTCAGTAAGCTGAAAATTCTTACGGTGTTGTTATTAATACTTCGTACCTTACTGTTAGTGCATGGTGGGATATACTAGAGATGCTAGATGTGTGGTAGGGGGACAGCTTTCCATATGTTTACATACTGACATTCAGTACCTGTCAGAAATGGTAAACTAACAGCCCTTTCTGATTTACTATAGCCAAACATCTTGAAATTTCCATTTCAGTTAGAAACAGCCTCTGAACCCCAATCAGCAGCATTCAAACTGTTTGAAGTATGCGGACACAAATAGCAATTTGCAGTGGTCATTTGTGAGCACAGTGTTCTATCCCTGATTTTTCAGTTCATGTCTTAAAAACATACTGCATACTCATATAGCATAGATAACACAGGAAAATAAAACGACTTGTCCATTCTGTTTTGGCAAATAATCTATAAAACCTTAAACTTTGACAGCTGCAAAGTGTTTTCTACTTAATGATGTCTATGTCTTGAAGAGGAGTTTTCAACATTTGATCTCAGAACAGTTTATAAGGGATAGTAATACCTTCACTTACACCACTGGCCGCAAGCTTGAGGAGCAGGATAATAAAGGCATGGCTCCAGTGTCTTTCCAGAGAAATTAACTGAAAGCTATTGGTTCCACATCCTATACACAAGGTCATATCTTACTGTATACATAATACTATATCAATTATTTGTGTAGATGACAACTTTTACCATAGAATCATGGAATGGTTTTAGTTGGAAGGGACCTTGAAGACCATCCAGTTCTATCACCCCTGCCATGGGCAGGGCTGCCAACCACTAGATCAGGCTGTCCAGGGCCACTTCCAACCTGGCCTTGAACACCTCCAGTGATGTGACATCATGGCTTCTCTGGGCAGTCTGTACTAGTACCTTGGCACTCTCTGATCAAAGAATTTCCTCATAGCATCTAATCTTAATTGCCCTTCTTTTAGTTTAAAAACATTGTCCCTTGTCCTGTCATTATCTGCCCAAGGAAAATGTCAGTCTGCCTCCTGTCTATAAGCTCTCTTTAAGTACTGGAATGTTGCAGTGAGGTCTTCCCAGAGCCTTCTCTTCCCCAGGCAAAAACATCTGTCAATAAACATGTGTATGGTGCAAGTATTAAATCCCACAGGGAAATATATATGTGTAAAAATGTTTATGTATTAGGTGAACTTGGTGAACTCAGCTCTCAGAGGTGGCTCTCAGCACCTAGCAGGAACGGAGCAGACCATACACAAAGCTGGCATAGTTTATGATGATTTGGTGAAAGGTAAGAGGCGCAGAGCCAGGAAGCTTGAGGCTGTAGCAGCTGACAAGGTTGAGGAGTCATCTCCAGTCCTGCATGACACCCTCCCATGCAGGGTTCTCTGGCTACGCAAGGGAGTACCAACACAGACTTACTCCTCAGTCTCCAGCTGGGCACTCCACCTCCCTCCCTTCCTCACTGTCACCCACAGGGGACATGCCACCTTCCCTGGTGGTGATGTGCATTGTCCTCTCTGCTCCCTTCCCAAAAGTCAAATCATTAATCAGTTGTCAATAGAAGTGGTGCAACATCTCAGATCCCACCAGGAAATACCTAATACATAAACAGAGCTACTTATATTTCATTCATTTAAAACCAGCCTTTTATCCAGGTGACATACGCCCAAACAGCTGGCATCTTAGGTATAGGGATGGGCTGCGAGGATGCAGGATGCTGTAAGCTTCCTCTTCATAGTGCCCCACTCTTGCTATCAATGAGATAAGTGTCCAGGGTCTCCATCAGCCTCATGGGGAGCCTAAGGCCAAGTTGGGTGCCTGGAGGGGCCGGTACATAGGAACCAGCACTTCATCTGTCATGGGACATAGGCACTCTGCCTTCATCTGTCAAGATTAATCAGGCCACATCTGTAGGTAATCGAAGCATCACTTATTCTGGGCTTTTGTTAATTGAATACCCTTCAGGCTTTGCACCCTGTAAATCTTTCCAAAGCGGATCCCAGTGCATCTCAGTGTCCATAAACACCGGTATTTTTGTAGTTCTCCATCAACTTGAATAAGGATCACATTCTGATCTTAAGGAATCGTGATTCCAGTATTGGGAGTCCTGGGAGCCATTTAAAGATGTTTTTTCTAGACTGATTCAACATCTGCACTAATTAAATATTTTGTATGTGTTTTAAGTAAGTTTATGTTTATTTACAGATATAGTCCAAGATGAAGAAATTTCTGACTATAGACACATACACTGAGAATCATCTACATTTGAACACACAGAGCACTGGAAGAGCTTAGCTTTTATACTGAAGAAACAGTACTAATTTTCAACAAACTTAATAAGTAGCTGAAATTGAAGAAATTAAAATGCGCTGAAGACGTCTCTTCTATTGGCTATTCCAGCACCTTTGCTGCAGTGCCATTCTCCTACTGTGTCACATTTTAACTATGTATCCAAGTCCTTTTGGGGACCCATCTTTCATTAGAAGATTATCTAAATTCTAAAACAGCGATAGAAGAAACAAGCAATCAGTATAACAACCAGAGCATTTGCCTCCCCCTAAGGAATACGAAAGTGACAGTGCAAGCTGTACACCCCAAGATGCTGGCTGGGCTGTGGAAAGCAGCACATCTCCCTCCCTCATCCCCTCATCCCCTCATCCCCTCATCCTGTAGCCACGGGAGTAACAAGAAGGCAGCCATTCTCTGTTCCTGGACATCCCACAGTCTGTGCCAAGCTGTCCTTGGCACAGAATAGCTGTGTCTCGCCTCTGTTAGTACAAGCTGCAAATCAGCTGAAATGAAAAAGTTTCTCTGAATGCTGAGTTTCTACCTGTAATAATTCTTTAGTATGAAGCCCGTGATAGTATTTCAATTCTTCTGTGTATATGGAAATGATACTGACATAATCTTTAATGAAGAGAGATTCTGACTTCATTGAAACATAATTCATGCAGCAGATAGTGGGGGAAAATAAGCCTGATGTTCATAAAAGTAAATGGCTGCTTGGAAGCACTGAATTTAAGAGCTAATTTCAGTCTTCTGAAGGAAAATGATACCAAGAGTTCTCCCAGCAGTTTAATATCTTTAAACAGACTGGATGACAAAATGGCAGTGGCATTTTTTAGTTTTATACAGTTGATTTAACCAGGAACAGAGAAACAAACGGGCAAGTCGATAAATTCTGGGCAACTGAATGAAAATTATCTGCTCAGATCACTATGGATTCGCCAGATGCAAATGAAGCTTGATGATATTCATGTTTAAACTGATGGAAAAATTATAAAATGAATTCTTAGGCCTTTTCTTCCACATTTGTCCTGCAGCTAATCAGCGTACTCACTGCAAGTTTATAAATGATTGGGATTCTAATTTAGGTATCAGTCTTCCTATTCCCATCTACTTATCCTTTCATTGATGGCAAAATTCTACAGATTTTAGAAAACTGCTCATTGTAAATACACTGTACTGGAAGTGATTACAGAAACAGACCTACTTAATCATTTTTATTTTAAAAGGAATTCAATTAAGCTTACCACCTACCAGGGCATGGAGCAGTACCAGCTTTCCTTGAGGAATAACCAGCTCCTCTTTTTAACGTCGTAAATACACCATCTAACATTTGTTAGAAAGACAGAACATTTCTGCTTCAGAAACAACCAGCTATCTTGTTGCTCAAAAGAGTGCTAAAGAGGGGACAAGAAAGAAGTGTGTCCATCCACAGAAAGCATGGGGAATAAGGCAACGGGGCTTTAAGCTTTTAGTCAGAACAAGGATTTAACTGATGTAACAGGATATGGCAGAATAATACACACAACTAATAAATTGGTGTAAATGAATAGAGATTAATGCAAATAGCTTGTTCAGGAAGAACAGGCAAGACAATAAAGAGGAAATCCTGGATAAATTGAAAAAGAGCATCCAGGCTGCCTCAGTAGGTGTCAGTTATAAACCAGTACACTAGGCAGGACAGAATCCTTCAGAGCACAAAATATGGGCTCCCAAGGTGATAAAATGCTGATAGCTGATAAAATGCGAATTGAAAAAGGTATACGGTAGTACAAAGCCTGGCAGGATTGTGTGCCATGTAACCTTTCTCCATGGAACCCAGGCGGAAATCAAACCAGGTCTGAATACAGATGTGTTCCGGAAGATCCACTGTAAAGAGATTCTGAGCATGGAAATGTCTGATAGTTCTCTACACTTTCATCCTGACATCCAATATTTTCCATGAAATTCTATCCTTTTGTAAAATCAGAATGTATCAAACTGGAAAGCAAACGAGAACAAAACATGGAGTTTCGCTTAACCGAATGTAAAACTGATAATTACTGCTAATATTCATTTGTGATGTGTATCACACTGAGCTGCCAAAGAAAATATTCTTGCTGCCCTGTAATGTTGAAATGCTTTCCGCCGAGATCTGAGTAATTTTACTTGTCAAGAAAACAGTAGGTATGCTTTATTCCCTAGACCAGTTCCACCATCATCTCTCATTCTTTTTCAAGGAGCAGAATACACTCTCTGTTTAACTTTCCCTGCTTAACATTTCTTTTTAATACCACACGCTGTCATTGTGTACAATTAACAATCTTTGGCTAAGTTCCTTTGTGCTTGGGAACCTTATGCACATCTCAGACAGACTGGCAGGTGACAGATTTACTTCCTACATTCATACATTAACTGTTATGAAGCGTAACTCCACCGCATAAGAGTGACAGCTGCCTCCATAAAGCCCAAGACCTGCTCAGGCTGATTTGTATCAATACGCTAGGCAGGATCAGGAAAATGTTCCTATTGACTCTCAGATCCACACTGGAGCTGATAAAACAAGTTAGATGTTTGCTTTATCATGCTGTCATGAGTGATTTGCCTGATTTAATATCCAGAGTTCCTAGATCACTGTTATTTCTGTAGGCTGTTTTGTATCTTTTCCAAGAAAAAGTTTAACAAAGTACCGTTGGCTACGCACTGAATTGCTTCACACTCCTTCCTACCATTTAAATCCTACAGATTTAAAGGCTTGTCTTCATGTAGAGTTGATTACGTCACAGGCATTTATAGTTCAATGGCTAATTCACCAGAGCTCACTTCTTCTGAAAGACTTGCTGATAAGTCGTGTACTTTGCCTGGTATATGAAAGCTTTCCATGTGATTGAGCTAACTGAACCACAAGACTAGCTGGTGTGACGCACAGAAGAGCAATTTCATTCAACAATGGCAGGGGATATCACAAGAGAACGGTTTTCTGGATTGAGACCTTTATCAAGGATTTTCAGTTTCTACCTTGCTACTGATTATGTGGCTCCTTCCACTGTGCTGGATGAGATCATTAAGGGCTTGAGAGAAGATAGAGGAGCTTGACTGGGGGAGTGCTGAAAATGAGGTCTTTCAGTTCAGACTGATAGTCAGAGATTTTTTTTTAAATGAAATGAAGGCTACCTTTAAAACACTTGATGTATATGCTTGTCCAGTGTATAGTTCTTGCCCCTGTCTTTCCTGTTGTTAATAGTACTGAGATAAATCTTGCTCTGCAAGTACCTTCCTTCAAGCAAGTGGAAGCATCCTGCAAGGTGTTCCTTACTGCCGGTAAGAGCACCAGATTTTGAAGAGCATTTCCACATTACTGACCTGTGAAAACATCTTGTTGCCCAAAGGAACTTAGGCAGTTTCTCCAAGTAGGAGGGACAGTCATCTGAGGGGAGCACAATCCAGACTCATCTGGGCTTTGACCAGCACCCCAGTGGGTTTGGGGGAGGGATCCCCTCTAGCTTAAGTAGCTGTTCAGATTGCTTCTCCCTCCAGTGGAGGGAGGAATGTACCTTGAGTCTTGTAAATTTGGGTAAGGGTTTTCCTTAATCCACTGACTGTTTGGTAACCGGTGACTCTAAGCACAACCACTCCACTTCTGTTTTATTTTAACAAGGAAAGACCCTAACTCTGCCTGGGCACCTTGAAAAATTGTTAATCACTGACTGGGACAGAGCAGAAGAATAATGGCTAATTAAGAGAATTGTAATGGGCAGGCACAAGACACTAAGCTGATTGAGCTAAATTTAGAAAGACACAGAAGCTTATTTCTGTGGACTGCGGGCTGCTTACTAAAAAAGCCTTAGAGAAGAGTATGGGGATAGCTGCTATCTGGATGCAAATCAAACAGCTTTGCTCCAAGAAATGAAGCTGTGAAGTGGCATACAGTCTGCCTGTCTGTGTTCATATATACAGCAGGAACATTTTTGAGGGAAATTCCCAAGAATTACCAGTGGGATTTGCAATTTCTTGAGCAAACGGAACAACTGTTGAGGAAACAGGCCCACTCAGATCAGCTAATATATGCCCAGAATCTATTAAGCTGCATCATTCCTTGTTTTGACAGAATTCGATTTCAGTTAAGTCATGAAATGAATGCAGAGCCCTGTGTGCCATTATCACTGAACAAATCCACAGCAAATATTTTTAATTAAATTATAAGGCTATTAAAATACCTTAGAGATGGTATAATTGTGCCTGCGTTTGCCATGTACGCTTGGGGATTTAAGAAGATGTTGAAAAAGAGCAGAAAACTTTTTGCCTTGTGCTGAAAAAGAATATCAACTTAAAGGTAGAGCTGAAAACTATTCAAAATGTGAGAATTAAAATTTAGATACTCCAGAATAGAGCTGAAAAAAAAATATATATATATATAATAAAGTGCTTGTGTTCTAGCAACAGATTCCATTGTTATCACTTAAATTATACCATTACCTCAAGTTTCTCCTTGTTATGAGGAAAACTCAAAAACTCCTAAGTACAAGCTGCTGATTTTCCAGCTATTTAAGCAAATCTATACTGACAATATGCAGTTATGTATGCTTCACCTCTATCAGAGGAGTCTAACCCAGCTCCTGTCAGCATGGAAGGCAAGTGCAGTGGGAGTGGACCCAGTTGCTTAGAACAGAGGTTTCGTATCCTGCAAGAGTAGCTATATGGACAGTAGCAATCTACAGCATGCCCAAATATCTGGCATTTGGAAATGTTATGTTTTCTAGTGGATCAAGAAGGAAAACCAAAGACAGATGCTAGGGAACATCTGTCTTTCCAGCTGCTCCTGGAAAAGGTTTATTTCCATTCTGTCCAAGCCTGTCACCTCAACACTTTGGAAGCTCCCAATCATCAATGACCAATTTCTTTCTTTAGTGAACTGAGGAATTTAAGGCTGAATGCTGTTCTCAGACAGTGTAACTAATTTGAGCGGCCTGCATCTTAGCCTTCAGACCCAGGGTGACTAGGTTTGATTCCCTGCCCTGGAAGCTGTACATCCAGCAGTCCAGAGGAGGTGCAGGCCTCTTTCCCATTGCCTGCAGTCCCTTCTAGAAGACCCCAAGTATCAGTGCCATACTGCTATGTGTGTAAGGTACTGGTTGCAAAGGCCAAGGTCAGTAAGGCAGGTCAGATGCCAGAGGAACAGTGAAGGCTCATCGTGACACACTTCAGCTCTGCAGCTTTGATGGGAAGGACACCCTGTCCCATTGCTGAGCTGCCTGGAGCTGGTGAAACAAGCCAGCCCCCTACAGGCTGCTCTGCACGGGTTCAGAATGCAATTATTGGAGAGTCATGCACAGCTGATAACCCAGAGACTCTTCCTTCACTTACTGCCAATGTCCTCTACTTATCTGTTAGTATAATATTGTAAAAATCAGTGAGTTCTCTTAATACAAGGTAGCGTGACCTGGGTTGGGAAAGTGCAGGGTATGGGTGCAAGTTACCCTGGAGGACTCTTATGAGGAGAGAAGTGGAGGGTATCAACCTGTACTGCCATTTTTAAGGTTTCTGCCAACATAACATAATATCACCATCTTGGGATGGATGCTGAGACTTACTCTGAAAACCAAGAATAACAGAAGTCTGCACAGCATGTGTGTGGGGAGAGAGAGAAAGAGCACAGCTCTGGAGTACCACAAACTATGACTGTTCCATAGTTCATCCATATGTATGATCACAACAAAACATGAGGGAAATACACTCAGACAACAGGAAATAACCTCAGCAGGATAATATCCCTGGTAAACTCTTAGGACATTCTTGTATTGTATAACTAAAACACTATTCATGATCAGCGGGGAGCTTTGAAGATCTGTGCATGCAGCCTGCTGACATACAACTGCGTTGGTCTCACCAATATCGTATCGTTCATTTCACCGATATTCTCTCTGAAGGTAGAGAAAATATTCATCAGAGGTTCCTTATCACTAAGGCATTGCCACAGCATCAGTTCCGTTCTTGCAAAGATGAACTTTAACATAAAACGATCATCAGCAATGACACTCAGTGGTTAATTTACTTACCACAACTCTCAGCAAAACTCCTGTGGTCAAACTTATTATGAAATAAATCCCGAAAGCTATTAGTAATGCTTTACAATTATAATCAGTGACTGATGGCACAAAAGATACCATAAACTCTATCTTCAGCAGAAGTTAATAGTATATCTTTGTAGAGGGGAAGACTTTCATTGTCAAACTATGAAATACAGGAACTACTTAGAAAGCGTGCTGCATTTATCTTCTTCACTCCGAGAATGTATTTCTGTGCTCGCTTTCCATCTAAAACAGAAATCAATTGTCTCAATACTGAACCCACTCATAAAGAGCAAAACCAGATAGCCATTTCCCTTTCCAGAGAAATCCAAACATGCATGTGGTCTAAGCAACAAAGGTGTGTACACGCTTTGTGAGTCAATGGTTTTTTGAAAATATCAGCTGTAATAACTGGGACTGTAGATGAAAGGATATCTGGAGAGGTCTGGGTTATTGTAAGAGGAGTGATCAGTAGAGCACAGCTAGAAGAGGCTGTACATTGTTCCTCATGAGCCCAGTATGCAGCCTTCAGAAAGCAATATTAGTTTCTAAACATCTTCTGTGGATTTGAGTTCAGACTCCCTCAGGGCCACGTGCAAGTTTCCTAACACAGTCAAAACGGAGAAAATTAAAGTGCATGACTAGAAAGCTTGAATCAAATTATCAACAATTCTTTGATGAATACTGAAAAGCAACAGCTTTGTTCATGAGAAAAAATACTAGTTTCAGTTGCAGTTTTGCTGCCCATCAGAGATACATTTTTTTTTTTTAATTTTATATGTCTGAGAGTATTTTGTGATTTACATTAGTGCATTTTTTCCTCAGGAATGGTAAATCAAAGCAGTTTGGATGATTCTGGTGCAGAAATTGCTGCCTCTGAGCTGGAGACAAACCCATTCTCCAGCAGCAAGACAGAAGCAGACGAGGACAAGGAAATCAGAACAGGACAACTGCAATCCAGGCTACAGCACCAGGTGATCAAATTGACTAGGAAAGCAACAGGCAGCAAGCATGAGAGCCCCAGATTACCTCTGCTCTCTGTTAGGATGGGTCTTATGTCACCGTACATATTGGCGCAGCCCTCAGCACAAGTTCCCAACTCCCCAAGTGGGGAGGTAAGAGAAGGCTTATCTGACATCCTGCCCTACCCCGTCCTGTTCCATACTGACCCCAGTATAAAGGCAGGCCCACCCAAGGGTGCTTGTTCTCACATCTGTCATCACCCAGTTCAGAAAAAGACACAAATTCATGGCACATTTTGTCGACAAATAAAGTACATAAATCCCACATTTTCTAGTTATAACACATAGGAAGGAGAGTACTTCCAAGAGCAGCAGGAGCATCCCCATAAACAGGACCAAAGGGGTTAGTACTGGTCTAAAAAGCAGGTTCCCTCAGCTTTTTATTCACTGTTAATTTAATATTTTCCCTCTCGATTTCAACATCTGCAGAACCATTATCCAGCTGAACAGTACTGAGACAACTGCTGTTTGACAGTTTATCTTCTACAGTCAAACACAGCTTTTATTTTTACCCTGCCCAAGATTAAGCACAATAATCCACATTAGAGATGGATTTCTGACATTAGCAGTCAGATTTGATAACTGTTTACAATTCCAGCTGGGCAATTAAACAGTGTTAATTTTTGGAACCCCACTTCATTCAGTAATATAACAGGCACTTTTCTGATTAATAAGGAATTAGACTATCCATAAACTCTCTGCTGGATGCTAAAAGCTTTGTTGTGACAAAAGTCTTTCACTGTGTGACAATTAATGCATCTAATTTCCTAGTTTCCAAATCTTCCATGTAATGTTAGGTTCTTTTGTCGTCATTATGTCCACAGAAAACACATAATGTCTTCTCATAGACACGTGCTCAGTATCTGACTCAGAAAAAGGCTCCAGGAAAAGTGGCGTTACTTGAAATTCATTTCTGAATTAAAAAAAATAAATAAATTTAACCCAATAACAAGGAGAATTTACTTTGCTGAGTAAAAGTCACACATAGGTACAAGGCTGAGACATGCGCGAGGATGCACTACAACAACGTTTAGGCTGCAGCAGTGATCACAACACCCTCTCTCTCATTAATTGGTCTTAGTTTAACTGTTCTTGGTGTTCATGACTTACTTGATCTTACTCCTTATATGAGTTACTCCTATATGAAGTCAATGGTAAACAACTACAAAACAGGTCATTAGGAAGAAGTTATATCCCACTATTTTGCATGCCAAGCCACAGTAAGGCTCAAATGAGTTTTGCTCTATGGAAAGCAGATGGGCTAACAAGTAAAGCTGATGTGATAAAATAGATAACCAAGTCCACAGCTTACTAAGGTAAAAATTGTTCTAGTTCTTTTTTTGTTTGATGAATGGTCTTAGTTATTTATATCAGAGTTCTTTCTTATGGCAGTGAGATCTAAAAACGTATTTCACTTCATTCAAGAAGATTGAGAGAAAATTTGTGTGGAAAAAATTCTAAGTATTACAAAAATGTGAGGCAATAAACATCCAGAAACAAATCATACAAGTTTCATGAGTTAAAATGCCATTTTTTTGCTGAATATTCTCTTCTAAAAATTGAGTTCATCATTTCCTAAGTACTGAAAATAAGTTAATTCAAAAATTGCCCCAAGACAGCATATTTTATTCTCACAGTTACCAGTTTTCACATTTGTAATGTATTAATTAGGATTATTCTAAATTAGTCTGTAAATCTTTTGCCACTAGGTCATGGAGCCGTGTCACAAGAATCATAGAACCAAAGAATCATAGAAACACAGAATGGCTTGGGTTGGAGGGACTTTTAAAGCCCATCCAGTTCCCACTCCCATCCATGGGCACAGCTGCCCTCCACCAGCTCAGGCTGCCCAGGTCCCCATCCAACTTGGCCTTGAACACCTCTAGGGATGGAGCATCCACAGCTTCTCTGGGCAGCTTGTCCCTGTGCCTCGCCACCCTGTGAGTAAAGAATTCCCTCATAGCATCCATCCTAAATCTCCCCTCTTTTAGTTTAAAACCACTTCCCCTTGTCCTATAACTATTAGACCATGTGCAAGCACATACTGTTGATTCATGTCAAGCTTTTCGTCACCTTCCCTGCAGGGATGCTCTCAGTCAGTTCTTCTCCAAGTCTGTAGACATATTTGGGATTACCCTGACCCGGGTGTCACACCTTTCACTTGGTCTTGTTGAAGCAAAGATTCAAGCACTCCAAACATAAAGACCTGGAGATACAAACCCAGATTTTGAAACAAGATCCCTAAGTGTAGGCACGTCTCACTCGTGGCCCATAGGCTGCGCGTGGCCTGGCCCAGCCCATCCTGTGGCCATCCCCTGCCCCACACCATCATGGCAGCAGCTCTGCCCCATCGAGTGGCCCGTCATGGCCCTGGGCATGCACCCATCGATCACAGCAGCTGAACATTGGTGTGCAATTGACACTGACAGTGCTGAAAATGGGAGATGCTGGTGGTATGGCAGCAGAGGTTGCACTTTCCCACCAATATCCCATTAAATTTCGTGCCATGTGACAGATGGCAGCAGAGGGGCAGTCCAGCAAAATGGTATCTAACATGGAAGTGGATATGAAGCAAAGATGTGACACTGAATTACTCCCTGCAGAAAAAAATTGCTCCCATTGACATTTATTGATGCTTGCTGAACATTTATAGAGACCAAACAGTGGATGTGAGCACAGTGAGGCAGTGGGTGGTGCATTACAGCAGGGGCGACAGTGATAGCGGGTCACCTCTGCTGGTGCAAATTCTTACAAAGTATGGCAGGCTCTTGTTCATCACTGGTGAAAGTGCGTAGGTAATGGTGGTGGATATGTTGAAAAACAGTGTTTTGTAGCTGAGAATTTGCTCTGTCAAATAGCCTTATTGTGCTATTTGTATCTCTTGTTGTTTCCAGGGAAATACATAGGAGGCATTACTTTTGGTGCAGCCTACTTATATGTGGCCCAAACAATTCCTCTTTGTTCAGTGCAGCCCAGGCATGACAAAGGCTGGACACTCATGCTTAAGTGCAGCCAGAGGAAGGCATCAAAGCTGGTAACAGAGCTGAAGGCATGTCCTGCGAGCAGCTACTGTTGTTACCAAACTAGAATAGCAAAAGGGAGGTCTATATATGAAATTAAAATAAAGACTGAAGCATGTACGCTCATGATAACTTTAATATAGCTTTGTGATTAAATTGGTAGTGAAGAATCAGTGACGCATCCACTAGCACAAGACTGCAGCCTCAGTTCTTATTCAGGGTCATCCTTTTTCAAGGGAAAAAAGGCCACTGAGTACAGCCCAACAGAAGGTCTTGTACAGAGCATGGACTTGAAGTTCCCTGTGGTTGCTCCTCTGGGCAGAGGTGGAAGGTTGGTCTCTAAAAATGTTTGTCTATTTGTTTTATGACTGCAAAGGAAAAGTTTTTTTTCTCATAATAGTAAGGTCAAAGAATTTGTTTTCTCTCGAGCTACAAACAGGAACAATAATGGGAGATCATCAAACTAATATTCAAAGGAGAAAAATGGAGCCAACAGATTACTATCTTCTCAGCAGGGAAGACATTATTACAAGTCAAAACACTTGAAAATCCCTTTTCTTACGTGATTCATTAATAGACTTTCAGCCCTCTTTATCCTCGGAAGAAAAACGTATGTATTTCTTCAGTAGCCTGTCTTTAGGGAAGTTGGGGCTAACAGTGCAAAACCGATTGTCCAATTATTTGTCTCAAATGTGGCACTTCTGTAAATGTCAGTGCTAGATGGGTATTAAAGCCATCCATCTGTGCGTGGTCTCTGAGCTTTGCTAAACAATAAAAGTAAATTGTATCACTGCACTCTGGGAAAAAAAAAAAGGAGGTTTAAAAGTGTTGATATTTCCTTACTACCTAGCGTATAGCGAATGCAAATTCTACATCTTAATGTGTCCTCTACACTAAGTTTATAAAAAAATTGCAGATGGGGACAAAGTCCATCTCCTTTCAGGAAACCCACCTAGAAATCATATTAATTTTACAATATCACTGTATTTCCTATTGTGGAAGACTGTTTTGTGACTTTGGATATATTTTATTTTCAAATAGAAGTGTGTTTCTATGATCAAACTTAGACTGTATATACTCCAAAGCACTGTCTAAATTTGTTTATCATGCACTAATAAGCCTATCGTTTTCATTTAATAATCATCACTTTCATTAACAACTCTATTTTTCAATAATCTTGAGTATGCTAAAAAAAGTTTACTCATTAGAATGTTCATGGAATTCATTCTGTGAAACAACAAATACCTGCTTAATATTTGTAGCAAGTTCAGACCCACAGCTATGAAGATTCTTACTAGGACTTTATTATGTTACACTAATACAAATACTCATGACACAGAGAACGGTGTCATAAATACATTCAAAGGAATCATGATGCTAGTGAAATCACAGAGCAATACAGATTACAATCACAAAAATATGGACACTTGCTATATATGTGGCATACTTAAAGATTGATTACGTGCAATACTAAATACTATCCTTTGGATCCGACTTGATACTAAAATCATTACTGGAGTGTTTACCTGACACTATATAAACTGGCTAAGAAAACATCTGAAATGTGTGGATGTCTTACAATAAATAAATACATGAATAAATCATAGAATCACCAAGGTTGGAGAAGACCTCCAAGATCATCCAGTCCAACCATCCACCTACCACCATTATTTCCCCACTAAAGCATGTCCCTTAGTACATCTGCAGGTCCAGGGATGGTGACTCCACCACCTCCCTGGGCAGCCCATTCCAGCATCTGACCACTCTTTTAGAGAAGAAATTTCTCCTAAAATATTAATGATCAAAGTAGCAAATAAGTGAATTTGGAATGAGTGTATGGTACATGCAAATCCTTCCTCCTGCTACCTACTATATAATGATTGCACAGTCTGTATTGCTCATGTGTCCTCTGATTTTGTTTCCTACGAAAGTCAATTATTCCTAGGAACCATGCCCAGTATATAATTTACAATAATAAAATAATAATAATAATTAAATGCGTAGAAGGAAATTGTAGATAAACGTTTTTGATCAGTTCATGCCATGTAATTCAGTTTTAAAAATATAAACATTATCTATTTAAACAGTCATCATTTAAATGTATTAACATGGTAGAACAAGTAATTTGCCAGTCAGTCAAGCTTTGTAGGAGAGCTACATGGCAGAGTACTTTATCTGACACCTAATTGCCCACTGTAAATACATTCTGGCTTTTTGACTGCGCGCAAAGCTGCAACTTCTTAGGTCTGTGCTGCCTTTGTAAGTATTTCTGAAAATGTGCAGCTTAATGGTATAGATGCTTTGGAGAAGACTTCTGTCATGAAGATTTAGAAATTTCCAAGTCAAAGTTATATTCAAAGCCAAAAATTTTTCCACAGGAAAATTTTAGAGGCAAATACAAATTTCTGATCAATGGAAATATTTTCCTTCAATTTTCTTTTTATTTTGACTTATGAATTTTTATAGGATATATTTAAATTGACTCAATCTATTATTTCAAAGTCAAAAAATGAAATGTTTTATTCCAAAAATGACTATATTGAGAACGTTAACACTTTCAAAACTTTTCCACAAGCCTTTCTTCCACACAAATCTTCAGTGACATCAAGACTTCATTTAAATAGACAGCTTTCAAGAGCTCTATTCTCCCTTAGGAGCCTCTTTTTATTGATGTCCTTTGAGATACATTTCCTATCTGAGATAAAAGTCATGGAAAGAGCAACAGTTGTCAACAGTTGTGCCGTTTATTCTCTTAGACCAGGATTTCAAGCTTTGTGTTTCAAAACAGACAGATACAGCCATTGCTTTGTTCCTAAACACGGGACAGAAGTATCAAGTGTCCAGCAGCTGCTAGTTGCATCAGGAACTGCCAGGTGGAACAGTCCCAGCCAGTCAGGCAGTTGTCTTCTGCCTGTCTGCCCACCTGTCCCCGGTCACCAGCTGGTGCCAGCTGTAACTATGCAGAAATCCAGAATAAAAATGGACAATGACTTGACATCTGGTTTTCATTCATCTAGGGATAATGTTTGCATGGTCTTGATTTCTAGAAATAAAAGTCTTTTTCCTAAAATTGCTAATCAAATGTTAGACAGGTGCTCAGAGCATGTGGAACCCCAGGCAGAGCAGAGATGGAGAGGCCCCCCACCTGCTCCACACCACAGTCTTTCTTTCCCCATGCAATTACAAGGGTACCATAAAAGCCAAGTCTGATCTATAAGTCACCCTGAAGGTCTCATAATAATTCTCTAACTACAGATTTTCAGGAGGAGATTCCTCCAGATGTGGGAGGTAAGAGGCCACCACTGGCATCTGTCTCAGAAGTGGATGTGCTCACATTACATGACAAGAATATGTCCGTGTGACTGCCAGTCTCCTTCCTGCCATCAACCTGGGTTATTGGCGTCATACTTGACGTCAATAAATAGATGCAAAATAGATGCAAAATAGCAATAGAAAATGGAGGATTTCATTGCAGGGGAGGGAATGGTACAGCCTCAGCACTATTAAATGCTTGATATTGTTGTAGTTTAGGAGGCTTAACAATTTACTACGCCTAAGCCTGAATTCCTAATCCCATTAATGTGTTCACATATAAATTAAATTAATTGCTGTTACAGGCTTAAGTTTTCCCATACCTGCACTAACAGAACACTGCACAGGGCTATGGCAAAGACATGTTGTGTAAAAAGGCTTTCCTAATCACTTCTGAGCTGGGGGACAGAAGTAAACTGGGCCTCTCTGAAGAAGAAGCATGGTGGACAGAGTCATTCAGCAGCGTGCATGTAGCTGAGCAACACAGAGAGTGAAAGAGACCCTGGGTTAGGTTAAGAAAACAGTCTAGAAAAAAACAATATAGGAAAATTACATCTCATTCAATACCTAAGGCAATCTCACAACCTTCCTTTCTTATAATAACAAAACAGTAGTAAAAGCACCCCCGGCTCTTTCAATTAGAAGTGCTGATGTGCAGCCAAGCCAGAAGGTCTAGGTGTCCAAGTGGGCAGGGTGCTGTCCTTGGTCCCCTTGGAGAGCAGCAAACTGGATCCAGCTGAGCTGAACCTGTAGGAAAGGAGGGAGAGCTGTGATATGGATGGAGGACCACTGGGCTGTAGCAAAGCAGAGCCGCATCCCTCCAGGTCCCTCCTCTGTTATTGGTACATCTGTCTGTGGCAGCAGTTTCTCTATGCATGCTCCATAGAAACAATTACAAGCAGAGGTGAGGGATACTTACCAGCACAGCCTTTCTCTCATCAGAGTGCTCATAGCTGCAAAAGGCTGAAGCAGACACACTGAAACAGATTCAGATTAGGATGCAGCCAATTAATTCTGTAAAGCTCGGGAGAGCTGACTCTGTGGCGTTCTTACATTGTGAAATTTGAAATGGAAGCACAGTGAGTTATGAAGTACTGACATTACGCAAATGTCGTGTGACTGTATGTGCGTGAACATTATCCAAAACCGAAACAGCAAACAAAGATCTATAAAATAGCAGTTATCATTAGATCGAGAGGATGTATCTTCACTTGCTTAGAGAAGCTTACAGGAGGAGATAAAATTCACCAACTAATAATTATCACAGCAATAAACAATAATTTCTAGCGATTCTCAAGGCAAACTGAAGCGTGTGTGGGCTCTCCCTAACAAAGAAACTTTGAGGCTACTCACAATAAAATGCCAGCTTGCGGGCCCTCTTCATATTTGTACTCGTGCTAAGCGTAAAGGAGTGAGTTACATGCACAAGGCATGAAATCCAGCTCAAATTCAAAGAGGGATTTAAAAACAGGCACTGAACGTATGCTTGAAAAAGGTGAAGAATCACTGGGGCAATGCATTTTATTTTAATCATAATCATAAAGGATGGCTTTAAAAATATGGAGTAAAATCAATCTTAATGTGACAGTAAATGTAAGAGAATTTTTTATGTTTTATCAGAAAGAGCTTCAGGGTGAAAAAGAGCAAACTACCAGGCTTCTGGCAGTTTGATACACCCCCTCACATGTCTAATGTCAATATCCATTATTAAAGCTACTGGGCACCAAATCCAGGGATTTAAACTGCTGTGATATCCCTGTATTTGTTCAGTCTGTCAGCTCTCCCTGCCTGAGACCATTTGTATGGGTTGGCAAAGGATGGAAACTGATAAGAAAGGGTATGTTACACAGACTGGTGATCCCACTCCCTCCACAGCAGTAACGCTGGCATGGATGCTGCAGAATGCTGCGCAATGTCATGCAGCCATAGCACATCTGGGTAGTTGAGGCTGTGGCTGATGCATCCTCCCCTGGAAGAGGTGAGACATAATGAGGCTACAGAAAATTTTAAATACACCAGTTGTGAAGTAAACCCCCCATTGTGGGGTGTTCTGTCAGCTCTTCTTCTAATCACAGAATCATAGAATCATCTGAGTTGGAAAGGACCTTTAAAGTCATCCGGTCCAACTCCGCTGCAATGAACAGGGACACCTACAGCTGGATCATGTTGCTCAGAGCCCCCTCCAGCCTGAACTGCAACGTCTCCAAGTGCCTCACCACCCTTACCATAACAAAATCTTTCCTTATGTCCAATCTAAATGTACCCTCCCTCAGTTCGAAACAATTTCCCCTTGTCTCGTCACAACAGACCCTGTTAGTAAATGATCACTTATGCTTCCTTCACTTAGGAAACCAAGGCAAGATGAGTAGAACTGAAATACTTTCTATTTTTCTCTCTTTGAGGATGTTCTGATGTTAACTTTTCAAACTCTTTGTCACTAAGACAGCTTGAACAATACACTTCTTTTTGTAGCAAGTAAGCTGGAAGTCTCATCTTTACATGTAAGCACAGACCAGAACTTTACTGAACAATGCTGTGAGATTGCTGATAAAATTGCAAAGGTTAGCAATATTGCTGTGGAGCAGAACTGGACCACACCTGCTGAAGAACACTAACAGAGGAGGAATATTGTAGTGATGCTGGGTACTATAAAGAGTACAAAATAGAAGTCTTAATACATGGAATGAGTTCAGGAAACGTTGAATATGCATTTATATAAGCTTTTGTAAAAGGAAGCATTGTATGTAAATATATGCAAACTATGCAGCAGGGGCAGAACATAACAGAAATGAAGGAGATAGTGGAAAAATCTCCAGCTAAAAACTGAGGTCTGCACAACAAAACACAGAGCTTTTGACCTGCACTGTCCACGGCTCAACCTGGAAATGCAGTGAGCACTCTGCAACAGCAGCTGCGCTTGTGAGTGATCAACTGTAGAGTGAAAGAAAAAGAGTAAAGAGTGTAGGAATCCTTAGTGCTCTGACTTACTTGTATAGTCTCTCATATGAGAGGTAAAAATGGGAATGTGTGAAAGATAAAAGGCTCACAAAGCAAAAAATTTACTATGGTCAACAGGAAGACAACCAGAGGTTCCTGAAAATACAGCCCTGCACTTATATTTTCCTGTTAGTAGGTCACAACTCTTTAGACTTCTACTCAATGAATAATTAGGGGAAACAAGTTCAGGGCTGATTCAAATAATTTTCACTTACATCTTTAGAAATGATTTTCTAGCCCACCAATCCTCCCTCTCCTACTTACTTGTAATACATGTTCTGGGATGCAATTGCCCAGATGAACCCATCAGCCAGCACTCTCAAAAGAAAAAAGTGGCCACAAGATTTAGGGGCTTCTCTGCAAACTGAAGCTACCTTTGAGTCATTTTACTGCAGACAAGCAATGCTTCAGATATATCTTTCTGGTTGCAACCCATTTACCTTGTGTGTAATAGACCATGACCTGCAGTACACACCTTGTGTGTAATAGAACATGACCTGCAGTACAAAGATATGCAAGAAGTGAATAGACACAAATGTAGTGCTGTCATTCATGTGGTGCTTCACACCAACCTCCCTTAGCTCTTACGTCCTGTAATTATCTATCTTGCTGGCAGAATTTACCCAATACTTGTGTTCCCTTGTGTGTCCTCCTTTTTTAACATATAAGAGCTGAAATAAAAGAATCTGAGCAAATTGGAGCATTTTCAAGCGCATCTGGACAAAAGCACTGCTGCTCTGGTCTTGTCTGGCTGCTGTATGTGGTAAACAGGCAGCCAATCTCTTTGTGCAGGTCACTTCTCAGTTCTCTTCTTTCATTTCACATATTTGGACTATGCTGTGTTAAAGTGATTCCTAGCAGTTTATGCAGATCTTGAAAAGCTGCAACATAAAAGCTGCATGGTACCAGTGCTGTTAGCAGAGCCTCTCATCTCTGTGCATCTTCAAATAACAGAACCAAAAGTGCAGTTTCATTCAGATGAGCTTTATAAGAAGGATTAAAACACTGTTGGAAACAAAGATCATAGAACAGCAGCAGCTGGGAACTCCTTCATCACTGAACCCATCCTACAAGTAGTTCAGATTTGTGTGGGTATTTTATCCACTCCCTCAAGAAAATTCTGTTTTGTGCTGGATCGTTATTGGTAAAAAGATCCAGAGGCACTTCTACAGAGGGAAGGAGATGAGATTAAGCACACAGACATTTGCTTGCCCTTTCCCCAGTGGACTTATCCCCTGTCACGGTGCAAAATGTGGGCACCCACTGGGGTGCCTACAATGATGGGAAAAGCGACGAGGCAGTTCTGGTCTCGCTGGGGTGAGAAGAAATCAGCAGACCGGCACAGGAGCAGGGCTTGTGTGGGAGGCTGGAACTCCATTACCTTCCCAATCAGTGCTGGGCCCTGAAGACACCTCAGCAGCATTTTATTTCAGTTTTTAAAGAAAATTATTAAAAAATATATATATATGTCTGCTTCAAGTATGCCTGGAAAAACTTAGCGATGCTTTGAAGATAAGTCTGGTGTTTATGTGGTATCAGCACTGTGGAGTACAGCGGCCACCTTCTAGAGGTGCATGTAGAAAAGAAGCTGCATAGTGTGTGTGGTCAAGAGCTGAACTGTGCAGTAATGGCCTGGAGGAACTGCAGGCTGGACTAGACTGCAACCTCAGTTACAACCTGATGACAACTGATTTTAATCAGTTAAAATCAGACAGTGATTTTAATCAGCTTTGCAAAGGGGGCTGTGAGGACACTCAGACCAGGAAATACGCACACTGAAGAGAAGTTTGTGCTGCCTAGTATTAGTCTGATGGTTGAGCACATGAACAAAGCAGTTCATCCACGAGGGAATACAAGTTAGACTCATTATTACCTGCGGCAGTGAACTAACATGGGATGTGATGTGCCAAGCACAAGGAGCGCTCTCCATCACAAAATGGTCAGTAGATCTCCCCAGACTTCAGTCTCTGCACTCTCTGTTCCACGGTGCAGCACTGCTGAGTAACCCAAGGAATGAACTGAGCAGGAGGCAGATCACCAGGATGAGAAGCACAGCATCTGCTCCCAGTAAGGCAGTGGGTTTGGGAAGCCACGTCCAACATTCACTTCAGGGCCTGTTTGGCAGTGTTACATGCATGACTGAAGAAATGTGGAAAGGTTTGAATCGAATTGAAATACTTATTTTTCTATGCTTATATATTTGTTTCACAATACCATAGGTATTTCACAGCACTTTGCATAAGGCAGGTTACTTCTTTCATTCTTCTACAAAAAAAAGTGTGTACTAATACATTTCTGCAATGGGAGAAAAAAGGATTTATATTAAGTTTCAGTAGACCTTAAAGTGCTGAGATATTAAAAAATCTGAATGCATCTCAGTAAACAATTATCACATCTCTCGGGGGATGAATAATTAATAATATATTTTACTGAAGATTTAATACAGATCAAAACAAAAAATCATGACTGATATAGAAATGGGATGATTTAATTTCAGTATGAAATACAAACTGCATGTCACCTTTCCAGAGAGTTATTAGAAAGAGAAACTGATGAGCCCAACATGAAAATGGCAATACTGTTACTGAACTTCAAGAAAATGTCAGGTCACGGTGGGCCCGGATGTTGTTTTACAGGGCATTCACTCTGAAGCTTTTCGTACACTGCAGTGGGAAAGTGTACAATCCAGTGTTAGATAATACCACATACCCACAAACCCGCAGGGAAAAACTGGTTCTAACTGCCAGCGTCCACATCCCCAAACAAAGTAGACCTTTCGATTACACAAGTGTGTATTAAACATGTAATTGTTTTCGCACTGCAATCTAAGAAGCATTCACCCATATTCTGTGGGGATCTGGCTGACCTTCTTTTTCTCCAGCTGCCAAACTGCATGAATGAATTAAAAAATATACAAGAGAGACATTCCTGACAGTATTTGTCAGTAAACAACAGCAATCGTGCCACAAAGATGTTATACAACTGAGAGTGCAAGCCATGGTATATTTTTCCATATTAACAGAAAGCCAATAATATGGAAAGGTTCATAAGCCCCAGAACCACAGGAAAAAAAGTGGAAGGCCTTGTCAGCTGACATGGTTGTCCCTTGTTTCTTTCCTTTTGTTGCCACCATAGTCCAATTGTCATATTTCCTTCTGCCCACACTAGCACAGGGCAAACCTCCACTGTAGGATGTCAGCCATCTGTACCTTTTTTTTTACATGTCAACATAATGCAGGTCCTCTGCCCTATAGACCATCCATGTACATCCAGGTATGTTCTGTATTCTGCATTTGTCTATTTAATAATTTCAGCTTTCTCACGGGAGCAATCACTATGCTTCCCCCCTCTTTATAAAGCTACTTCCTGTCTTTTATTAAATCTCTGGGATAAAATTTACAATGAATTTATTTTCCTTCCTATTTTTTTTCAGTTTAAATTTGAATGAAAAACAACCACAGCTCCTTTTTCTCTGCAGTGACTCTTGGCTTTGACTGGAGTATGCATGGCTTTGACTGGAGGATCTCCCACCTTTGTCCTAAATAGAAGTGCTACTTTAGACTCTGTGATGGTCCATCACCATGGATTGCCTTGTTCCCCCCTAACTGTACATGTGCTAACTTCTGAGGCTCTCTCAAGACTACTCAAATCCCCATGCAATGTGCCCTAATGTCATCCCTAGATATCAAAGCTGGTGTGTGTGGGAGTTATGCTAAAAGCAGGCTCCTTTGGGGTACAGTCACACAAACCCTGCAGGAATTAGTACTAGTTTCTAACTGTGTCCAGAACACAAAGAACAGTAGATGTCCTAGATGCAGTTTCTAAATGGTACCTATACCTTGAAGAATTGGTAGTATTCTTTTGACTATAGAGATCTCTTGTTCAAACACTTGCACAATTTCCCAGTGAAAATTGATCACTATAAGAATATAGACCAGCAAGATCAGGAAATGAATATGAATGATTAAGAAAAAAATCCTTCAGCACAATGGAAGTAGGCTGCCCACAGAGGTCATGGTACTGCCATATGGGAGAGCTTCATAACTTGACTGGACAAGGTCCTGAGCAACCTGATACACTTCTGAGCAGGAGACTGAATTAGATGATGTCCAGAGATCTCTTTCAGTCTGCACTTTGCTGCAATTGTTTATTCTCAATATGCACTGTTGTGTTTTGAATGGAGACTACCAGCATGAGAGCAAATGTGCCACGGTAAGGTCCAACAGGACTCCTGCTGTGGCCAGCCAGTAAGGAGCAACCTCACTCTTCGCATACACAGGCAGCATGAGAAGATGTATGCCTTTCTAAGAGACTCCTGACTCCTGCCCCAAAATAAAATACATCCTGCTGTGGATCGGGGAAAAAATTAAAAATCAAAGCTCCTGAACATAACGACTTCTGTGACTTGTTAAAAATCTCTCTGAGAAGGAGATGCTTTGAAATCAAGTATTTCTGACCACTCTTCTCTCGCAACACAAGGCCAGTAATATCCAGACTGTTCTCTGAATTGTTCAAGAAGGATCTAAAATTGAAATACAGAAAGTATTACCAGTCCGTTAGGCTTAGTTGAGAGATGTCTGCATATGGTTTTCCTCCTTCACACCAAATTGTAGGTCAGTTCTAGGCCTACTGCCATTCAGGTGCTATTCATTTCTCTTGCCATCTCTTAAATGAACAGGTATTTTTAGCAGTTACTCTCCATACATTCATGTCTGCCCAAGACTTTGTTTTCTCCCTGTTAATGATCACCCCATAAAATAAGACACACTTGTTGAATAAGAATATGCAATGCTTAATTCACAGAAATGAGCAGAGGAGGATGAATGGGGGGTTTGATTCAATGATCATTTGAGGTCCCTTCCAACCTCTGCAATTCTGTGACTCTGTGAACTTGTCATTTATGTGGGTCTGTAGTATTGCATCTAGGTTTGATGCTCCTCATTGTATTCTCCTCTGAAAGTGCTCTCATGGAGACATGTTCCCTGTGGTTGTCACACCAGTGACTGCAGTGGCAGCAGTCAGCATGCTCATGTCCAACTTCCTTGGTGACTCATTTTAACAAATAACTTTTGGAGTTCATTCCAGCCTTGATCCTAATGATTTTTTTCAGTACTGACATGAATGTGGCACCCATTCTTTTTCATTGTAATTTGGTAGATGTCAGGAGTCGCAGTTTTTCCCTTTTGGATGCTGAAAGGAATTCTCGTAACAACTTCAGAACTAATCAAGCTTTGAAGGGCTAACACTGGGAAAGCTTCTAAAAACAAGCAGTTTGGTAAGAAGTGAAACTAATGGGTACCTATTTTCTTAATTCTACCTTCTGAAAGGTTTCTATCCTTCTATTAAATGGAGTTGAAATTGAACAAATTCAAATCCCATTTTGTTTTGCGTAGTGTTGTAATAAAGATCTTGAAAGCTACTGAAGTATTTAACATATTTCACATGTTCTACTGCTGTGTTTCATAGCAATAAAGATAACAGTAGTGCAAAAAAAAAAGAAAAAAAGAAAGCAGCAGCACCCTATGAGCAATGACAGGTACATAAATCTGCCGTGTCTCACTATGATGCAAAGGGTTAGGAATTGACAGAGATCACAAAAAGTCTCGCTAATTTTGTCAGTTTAGTGGCAGCAGGTAAAACTGGCACGTAAAATAGTTTTGGATGGAGTTATATACATATATAAATATATATATACAGCAAGTCACATTGAAATGTAATATGTCTTTTTCTTATTGTCTCGCTGCTTTCTGAAATAAAATCCTGCTTTTTCACAGAAAAATGTGCTTGTGAGCTGCAGACCAAAAAAAGATGCTTATTTGAAGAAAAGGAAATTTACAGAATGTGAATCAGGGCAATAATTCATCTTTCTTTCCATTGTTCTTACACATTAGTCACTACCACAAGGTTTTTGTCCCTTCATATTGCATCCTCCCGACTCACTACACTGAATCACAGACCTTTCTGATTAGCTGCCTTTATTTAGCCCCACCATAATCATTCGATTCTCTCCATGCAAGTCAAAAGCAGAGCTGTGATCCATCTGTTAAGTTATAGACCATAAGCCCCCATCTGTCATCCGTGGGCCAGTGGCAGTCCCTTGAGCACTCTGTGCCTGTCTGCAGAGAGCTGGCTGCTCTCATGGCGCTGCCTCCTCCTCATCTCCAGCTGTTAAATCACATTAAAAGATGGGTGAAAAGCAGAGGAGAAAACAATGGGCATAACATTGATTTTCCATGCAAACAAATGCTTTAGCTGCAAGAGGGATGTTACACAATTGCAGATGCGCAGGGAGGAACCTCTCAGCCATGTGCCTCTCTGGGCAGAGCTGTGTGAGCACCAGGCCCCAGCTCACGGCTGCAGCAAGGCCTCATCAAGACAGCAGGGTGTTCCTGCAAAATCAGAGCCTCGGTTGCCATATTTATTTGGCCATACACACAAGGCAGCACCATCTGCTCCCTACTCCTGTCTGAGCCCATGGTGGGACAGCAGCAGCAGTTTTCATCCCCTCCTCCCCAACTGCCCCAGGCTACCGACCCACCAGCAGCACATACCCCCTAACACCTCCCTCGCAGCCCAGCATGCAAGTGGAAGTGCCATCAGCTCTCATTTATTCCAAACACTGAGCTACTGCCTGCAGCACCTCAGGCCTCTGCATTGCCGGTCCCTGTCAGATGGCCTGCTGGGATACATTCTTCAGCCAATACATTGTAATCTGACTGAGATCACGAACCCTATACAGTCCCAAGCTGTCTGAACCCACCCAACTGCCCTTCAGCCAGCACCCTGCAGGCACTGCACAAGAAATTGCCATTACAGATCAATCTGAAAACTAAGGATGAAAAAGAGCATAACTAAACAATATTCAATTTCATATCAGAGTACCTGGAGGGAGAGGAGGTGCTGCAGTGGCTTTTTTATTGGATTTTATTCATACTTCAATAATATCTCTCAGTTTAATTTATAATAATACAATAAGCTGAATTCCTTAAAATGTTCCCACACACCATACCACAGAAACACAGGCAAGAGTGTCATGGCAAAGGCAGATTTTTGTGGAGTGGGTACATGATAATTGTTCTTCCCTGAATAAGGTAGATGCCTCACACATGGGTTACCACCTCACAGCTGTTCGCCACCTGAGTTTATTTAGTAAAGCACGTTGATGTCTGAGGCTAGCAGCACGCTGAGATCCAGGAGGACCAAGCAGCCCGGTATGAATTCACTGCTGGCCTTGCTGGGAGCAGCTGCATGCACAAGGCTGGAACAGAGCTTCAGGTCAGACATGTGGATTAACATCAATATGCCGCTCTGCAGCCAGTTGAGAGCCCAATTGTGTCTAAAAACAGGCTGATATGGGAATACTTACTCCCATGCAAATATTGTCCTTTTTACTTCACCATCCCCAAAAGTATCAGTTTAAATCTCAAATCCTCATTCTTGGAGCACACATGAATGCACTTACCACCTGTTTGACCAGGACCATGAGTGCAGACCACCACGTTTGTAGCTGCACACAGCTGAAGTTTCTTGGGGTCATTTGTGCCAGGCTTCATGTTCTTCAGCGTCTTCAAACTATACACACAAGGAAGACATGGAGCTGTTGGAGCAGGTCCAGAGGAAGCCATGAAGATGATCAGAGGGCTGGAGCACTTCTCCTATGAAGAAAGGTTGAGGGAGTTGAGCTTCTTCAGCCAGAAGTCTCTGGAGAGACCCCACTGTGGCCTTCCATTACTTGAGGGGAACTTAGAAGGGGGACTGACATTTTACACAGTCTGATAGTGATAGGGTAAGGAAGTTTAAACTAAAAGAGGGGAGATTTAGGTCAGATGTTAGGAGGAAGGATTTTTTCACACAGAGAGTGATAAGGCACTGGCACAGGCTGCCCAGAGAAGTTGTGGGTGCCCCATCTCTGGAAGCACTGAAAGCCAGGTTGGATGGGGCCCTGGGCAGCCTGAGCTTCTGGGGACAGCCCTGACCAAAGCAGGAGTTTGAAACTGGATGATCTTTAACATCCCTTCCAACCCAAGCCATTCTATGCTTCTGTGATTCTATGGGTTTAGGCCTCTTTATTGTGCCTAACTCCAGGCTTATGGGGGTACAGAATACCCCACATACTAAACTTGTTGAACAACTGACAGTGAGGGCCCTCCATGTCTCTCAATGATTCATTTGGAACAAAATGAACTCTTCCTGGATCTTATGCTTTGCTAGTTTGGAAACAGCATTTTTTTCAGCCCCCAAAGTCCAAATCTGAGTTCATGCAAACTTTGAGAAGGGTGGGTATGGTTCCAAGAGCTTCATTTCAATTCCATCTTTAATCAACAGTGTTAGCAAAGGGGAGTTTTAAGCTAATGACCCAGTTCTCATCAACTATTGTAACAAAAAGTAGAAAAACTATCTCAGTCCTAGGGATATCATCTTCTCTTTCTTTTGGGAACGCATACATGATGAACTAATCAGGCTGCAAATGATAAACAACTGCTTTAAATAGATAAGAAGCAAACAGGCAAAGAGACAATAAGGCTATTAAGGGATAACACTGGGAAACTGAGTGACATGATTATCTGAAATCCATTCAATTTAAAATTTAGCATTTCCTTTTATGTTCATTTCTACAATTTTTCTTTTCCCTCTTGTTCACGTTTACGTTCAAATATTTTAGTTTTACAAGGTCTTTCTGCAGCAAACAAACAAACAAAAAAAAAAGAGTAGATTCAAAACACAGAATATGTCATCACCTATAGAAAAAACCAAATCAGCCAAAAACATTTAGCATTTTACTATATGTCTCCAGGGTCACATGTAAAGACTTTCACACAGGTCGCGTCTGGTTCTCCACACTTGCACTTCAGACAGAAGCCAGCACTGGCTTATACAGAGATAGCTTAGTACAGTCAGTAGTTCCTGCCCTGCTGCCCTGGAGCATGGGCAGAGATGCCATGTGGCTTTCTAGCTCTGATTATGCAGGTATCACTTCAAAAACTTTTCTTGAAAAACACAAATGTAGAGATAAAAGGTCTTACTTCGATTTCTATTTTTTCTAAATGATAAAGAAAGGTAAAACTCATTTGTAAGCCATCAGTTAATTCTTATGTTCATTTCCATCAAAATAAATAGGAAAGTTGATAAACTGAGGTAGTCTATATAGTTCTGATGAATGATGTCCTCTTTTTCTCACATACGTGAAAAGGGTATAAATGTTCTTCCAAGCAATCTTGCTAGTTTCTGTAGCATACAGAGAGATGGAAGAGAGGAATAATTATCTACCAGAATCATCTCATAGAAGGATCGGCAATGCCTCATTCCTATTAAAGTTGTCTCACTTTAAACCTGCAGCTCATCAGCTCCACAGTATACTGCTCATACTAGAGATGGCATCAAACCTTTGCCAAAACATACAAAAACCTTCATCAAAACAAAAAGTTCCCTCTTCAGTCAGAGAACTGTCTTCACAGTCCCCAGACGTATCCAGTAGCTTCCGTCCAATAGCATAGATGTTTCTCTTTCTGCACTCTATCTCACTCTCTTAATCTTCATTTCTCCCCTGTCCTCATCTTCTTCCACAATGTTTGGCTATTCAAGGATGAGTATCTTACAACTTCTCTGAAAAAAAAAGCAGCAGCAATTTTCGTCTGCAAAGTTTCATGGACTTGGAAATGTTACAGTTTTTACCATTGTAAGTAACATCCTTCTAAATAATGCCTACAAATAATGTAATTTTACCATATAAAATAGCAAAGTTATGTGTCTGTATTGGTTTCAATACAAATATGCCATCCTTGAAGCAGAAGGATTCACTAAATTGTTTGGAATGCTTTTTTAATCACAGCTAATATGAAAATATCAAAAATCCTGTTTTTATACTAAATTAAGGTCAACAGCTCCTGCAATAGTATCTCTGGCTTTATGTGCATAGGCCATACAAAATGATAAAATAAGCAGGACTATAGTGCTTATGTTTTTCATTAAAAGAATAATTCAGTATGGAATGACATCAGCATTCTTACTAATATTTCTTCATTGGTTTTAGGCAAAAGATCAAAGAAATGTTGTGAACTGATTTTTCATTATATTTAGTTAAGGTACCCAAGAGACATTTAGTGACTGTTCAGATCAGACACTAGCTAGTGGGAAATGTTGAGTAGAAATTGATAAACTAAAAAGTCATTCCCTAATGCCATAGAAATCAAGTTTTCTTCTGTAAAAAAAAATACAAAGTATTCATACTGCTTTATAAAGACTCAACTGATTAGATCCTAAAAGCCTTCTGCAGGGTTTTATTTAAATTAAACTAAAAATTAATACCTTTTTATTGCAAGGTTTAGTGGGAGGGGGGTGGGAAGGATGCATCCAGCAAAGATATTTTATTAAACCATACTTGATTTTTTTTAAGAGTGAAACAGTTCTCAAATTCCTCCAAACACTACGTTACTCTGGATAAATAATCCCTACTGTGATACTGGAGGACACTGAAAATAGCAGAACAGGGAGCCTTAGAGGAACACTCCCACAAGTTAGGAGAAAGACCTTTTCTTGCCATGTGTTTTAACTCTATGAGTTTAAATACTAATTGAATTCCAACAAAACCTCAACTGCTCAGAGTTATATACAGAGATAATATAGATCTTTTCTAGTCAAAAGTTGCTTCATCCTAGCATCTCTTGGGAGTGACAAGTTCTCTGGAATTTTACTGGAATCACTTTGTAGATTTTGTTCATAGAAAATACAAAGGAAGCTAAGCATAACTTCATTTGCCTTCTAGAAAGTGTGATAGCTGTGGTCCCTGGGGGACCTTCTTCCTTGACACCAAATTATTTGGAAATTGGAATGAGATAAAGACCGTTTCCATGTCCTCAAAGCAGGAGAATAGAACTGAATTGGGATCTCTGTCCTTCTATGGTAAGGAAAAGAAATGGACTACTGCCACAGCACATGAGATGGGACACCAAAGCGAAGTAGAACAGCTGCTTCAGCAGCAATGAGATAAAACAAAGAAATTCTGTTGTGAAGAATACAGCAAACTTAAAAAAAACTACAAAAAACTGACACAAACAGCTTATCCTCTTGAGAAATATGTTCAGCACATCATACAGCCAGTGATACTGAAGAATCAGTAATGGTTTGACGTTCTACAGCATGCTGCTTAGGAAGCAAGCACTGTTCTTGCAGCCGGTGAAGCCTGGAATTACATGTCCAATTATTCATTTTGTCTACCAATGAGGACAACAAGGTGAAAGCTTATTAGTATAAAGCTTGCATGGAATTAAATCTAGTGTAAAATTAAATCATATAACTGTATAACGTTGATTACATTACTATCTGCTCTACACTGAGCTAATTAAAAAAAAAAAAAAAAAGTTTGCATAAATTTGTATGTGATAGCTGTAGTCCACAGAAAAGAACCGCACTATGGAAGAGGAGCACTGCTCATACATGATCTTACACAACTTTACGTGGCTGGGAAGCAGTACAGTTGATAGTGACAATTGCATACAGCAGAAGAAATATTAATGAGGCTGACTGGTGTTTTCATATATACATAAAATGTGTTTGTTAGTCTTTAAAATTATCTCCCTTCAAAACAAAGATCTCTTCAACTCCTGATCATACCTGTAGCAGGTACTTCAGAGAAGAAAGCTGATAAAAGAAAGTAGATAAAAGTTGCTTCTTGCATATTGTTAAATATGCAAGACTTTGCACAACCTTTTCCCCCCAAAACAGTTATTGTAGTTCCTATCAGTATTCATTCCTATTCTTTCTAAAGGCCAGTAAAATAAAAACCTAATGAAAATGCCCTCGTAAATGTAATAAGATGACAGTTTCACTATATGAAGCCAATTTGAAGCCAGTATGAAAACAATTTCACTCTGGTGAAAATGGTTCACCAGCATTATTAACATGACGTATACTTCTGAACTTTTCATCTTTAAAATATACATATAGCAGAACTGGAAAACTTTTAGAGGTCAGGAAGTGGAATCAAGTCATAGACGAGCTTCTGTCTGCAGAACCATTTCATGATTCAGCATGTTTCAATCTGAGAAACAGAAGTCTCATGGAGAATACAACAGAACTACAAAGTCCTTAATGATATGGAAAAGACATATAGGAGTCGAAGGCTCACTGTCTCTTCTCATACCAAAATACAAATGAAACTATGAAGAGGCAGCTTGAAAAAGCACTAGGAGGATGTTAGTCTCATACCTATAGAGTAGATCTGCACAGCTCCTCAAGAGATGACCACACGGATGCTGAGAATGGACAAGATTTCCAAGGGTACCTGCTCATGTGAAAGACATCCTCTGAAGTGGTGCACTCAACAAAAACAAATCCAATACATGAGGTACCTGTGGTGAAAATAGCTGAGATAAGAAAATTGAGGGAAGTATTCCTTACAAATGCTTGGCCTGTTCTTGTGTTTTCCTAGGCTGTGATGTAAAGAGGAACTTTTGGACGGTATGGGATTCTGGATGTTGAACTGATAGCTGGTTTGAGCCAAGATGGCTCCATGAAAAAAAGGAAGAGGCAGCCTGTTCAGCAAACAAAAAATCACACATGTAAGTAGTTTTACGATCATGAATTCTTGCACTTCACCAATGACAAAATGCACCCATCTCCAGTCAGGCTTCTGCTTTTTTTTTACCATTAAAATATCACCAGCATTCACATTAAAGACAGTAAACCATCATTTCATGACAACATCTTATCTTCAGCTCCCACTGACTTCAAGGGCTCTGCAGTCATGAAAATCTGCCAGCACGTTTATAGAAGTAGGAAGGTAATCAAGTTATTTTCTATGAATGTATTAGAAAAAAATGATAATTATTTTTCCAATATATAAATCATCACAAAGTAGGAAGCTCAAAAAACTTCAGGTGATTTTTGGATACTCTCTTTCAAAGAACACGTGTCCTCTACAGGATTTGTGAAATGCATTCTCCAAGACTAATTCCTTTCAGTCAAAGAGAAGGTTAATAAGCACATGGATCTCTGCACGTTGCAGGCTATGAGAACATTCAGATCAAATCAGTGAAGATTATATCCTGCAGGAGTGTTTTTCAGTACAATGAAGTATTTATAAGCTTTCTGCTTTCAGTAAATACTATAAAATTATTTTGCTTAATATTCAAATAGCAAAACTTTATGTAAGCCCTTTTAATTTGAGAATTGTATCTGAGTTGTGTGGAATAACAACTACTTGGAAGAAAAACATAAATCCTCTTGTTAACAAGATAGCTATCAGCTATCATGGTGCCTGCAGGTTGGCATAAAATAGAGCTGTTGGGAGCTGGGGAGAAAGAAACTCAAGAAGTAGTCAGGCTTGGTTCTAATTATTTCATTATTAAAATATCGCAAATATCTGCAAAGGAAGACTAGCATGAGTCATTTTCTTTGGGGACAAATTTTTCTTATTCTCAATCACGCTGAGCAATACCTTGCTACATGCGTGGTTCTGCAGAAACCAATGCGACTCTCATGAAATATTATTCAGTGTTAGTCAGAATAGCTGCAGGTCGTTTCTAGAGTTTGGGAATTTTGAAAGAGCAACTGCTCCTCCTGCCCTGAAAAAAATAGATTCTGACACACCTGATTTTAAGAAACTGCCAGGGAAGAAGGAGGAGATTAATCACTTTTTAAGGAAAACTTGAAGTCTGCAAATTGTTCAGCACTTTTAACTGCATGTGGGGGGAAAGTAAAATGCCAGTTATTTGGCTTCACATAAAATTTTGTTGAAGTTCCTTTTTATATTAGCAATAGAGAGACTATTTCTCCAGGTATGAGCTGAAGTAATTTCATAGTATTTAAAAAGGAAATTGCATATATAATCACATAGCATTTAAAAAGGAAAAGTTAATTAACATTTGGCAATATGGCAAAGAGGTCTCATTTCCTTCTTTTACATTATCATATTTATAAAGATCTGTGCTGGAATGATGCGTCCACTTCTGGATTCAATATTCCCTAAAGGCACTGGGAAAATAGAGACTACATGAGTTCTTGGAGAGTTGAAGAAAATCCTTTGCTGTGAGAGACAAAGCAAAACAGATCTTAGTAGCTCATTCGAAAAAGTACATATAGAAAGAAATCTGATTCCAGTACATAAATACTGCCCTGAAAAGAAACATCAGATAGAAAAGGTTGTGTAATCCTGCAGAAGGATTATGACAATCAACAGCTGAATCCTAAGCAAAACTAGTTTCAATTAAAAAATAGAGATCACTGCCTAATTATAGGAAATAAGTTAATTACTGGAGAAAAAATAAAAGATATAAGCAGAAGCTCAGCATTCTCCATCTCTGAATATCCATAGAGGAACATGCATCTTCTGAAGACAAGGCATTGGCTTCATAACGTTAACTAGATCAAGTTAAGTGACCTATGATAATAGAAGGATAAGGCTAGCCTTAATTATGGTCTTAAAATCGATGGAAAGTAACACAATTCAAAATTTAGAAAGCTGAAAAATGTAGCAAAGGATTCTTCTGGGGACTTGATGCAATCCAGCCTACACTAAGGCAAGCACAACAGGAGTACAACAGTACTTAGGAGCAAAGTCATTGCCTGAGGAACAGTCTACTACACTAATACCACTTGGTAAAAAAAAATAAGCAAAAATGCTTTGTTATCTTAGTACTTGAGATGGTAAACAATATCCCAAATATTTTGCAGTACTGCCCTACGGAATAGCAAATATAAATTGAAACATCTTGCATCTTAAATTGCTTTTGATGGATTAGTGTATCTGAGATGGTGGATCGTGATGGAATAATGCACGTAAGAATGAAGCAGAATTTTAAATGGAATCTGAATCTTTCTAAAACTCTAGGAACTGGAGGAGGAAGTTTAAGTAGACATTTTGTCCACAAGTGACAAGATGCACGATGGAAACTCACTTCATGAACCCCCACTTTAACATTTGAGGTTCTTAATGAGAAATAAAGAATGGTGGCAAATGGCAAATGTAATGCTGGAAATGTATGTTGGTATTTATGTCATTTGACATTTAATGACAGATACTCTCCATTGTATTCCGCCTTCCACATTTAACTCTACTGTCTTAAACTATGAAATATGGAAACTAACACCTTTGATTTAAATGTGAAGTTCTAAGAGGCTTTACTTGTGAAGTGTCAACCATATGGCAGAACAATTTAATCAAATAGAACCGGTTTTAGTCTTTACACATCCATAGTCATATCAAAAGTGCTAATCTTTTTAGTTTTAATGTTAAATTGCATACTTTTTGCAGGTTGCTAAAGTGGTTCATTAAGGCAAAATAGAAAGAGAGCTAAAGTAGTAGCTGAATTTTGACAAGACTTTTCTCCCTTTGTAAAATTTAATGAAGTTGTGTCCAACTTAATTTTAAGAACACATTGTATATGCAGTATTTTCTTGAAAAATACTGAAGGGAAATGTCTCAAGAGACTTTTTAGATCTTAGCATTGATTTATATTTAGATTACTTGAAATGTATTTTTTTTTATGCTAGTGAAAGGATGGAATGTCATAAATGTGACTTTCTTATTATTCTTTAGATGCATCTTTCCTGATATCAGTGGTAAAAGTACATTAGGTGGTGAATTTCTTCTTCATTTACTGATATTATTTCTCATTAAAGTCTTATTTTCACTCTTCAGCTGACAACAAAAACAAGGGTATTTTTGCTTTTCAGAGCATCGACGGCTGGGCTTGAAGGAAAAACTGGCATTATCATTTTGCAATGATAAGGACATACTAAACAGGGCTTTAACCTCTTTTGTTTACCAACTGCAAACGCTCTACCTCTTTAAAAGCCATTTATTCTGAGGTCATTCTTGGGTACATGGAGTTCAAATAAAAGCGTAAGAACTTATTACTTGTTTTATTTCTCATTATAAAATATGAAATATCTTTATTAATATTGAATAAAGATAATGATTGTAAATAAACTTTAGCTGAACCTGGGGACACATGCACTATTTCTTCAGGGAGTAGTATATGACATATAGTAACAGATTAAATCCACACACAGCCACATCACCTCACCCGTGTATCTCATTTCTGCAGGAAGGAGAAGAAAGAGATGCTTCTGAGCTGCAGAACTCCTTGCAAGAACAAAAAATAAACATTACAAATGCCTTTACCCATTGCTGTACCCATACTTCCTTGGTGCCTGCAAGCTGCTGTGTGCAGGTCAGCATCACTTGGCAGACAGCTCCTTCAGAGCTAATTTTTTTCCATTATCCTCTGCCATTTCAGCACTGCAGCTTGGCCAGAAGGTTCATTGGTGTTGGCTTGTTATTGGCGTGAAACACTTAACAGCCCTAGTGAGTTGTAACTGCTATACCTCCTGTCAGTGCCCCATTACTCCAGCACTCTATGTGCCACGAGGATGAGCAACTGGTTTATTCCCCTGGGTTTTAGATGTGACAGGGAGGGTTATGTTGAAGACTTCCAGAACTCTGTTTTGTTTAAAGACCTACACATGATCAGTAAACATAGGTTGCTACCCCTTGAAAATCTCCCATGAAATAAGGAATATAAACATCTCTCTGCTGCCAGCACCTTCATGGGATACTAATTTTTTAGCAAGATCCAGATGTTTGTAACATACAACAACCCCAAAACATTCAAAAAAGAATGCAACCCTGCTCCTCTATGACTTTGGTCACAGGAGGCAAACCACCCTTAGCTGCTTCTTAATCACCAGAGGAGTGGATTATATTTTACATCTAAAGTGGTAGAATGGAAATACTGGGATGTAGTCATTTCTAAACTCTGCAAAATAAACAGTAGCAGTGGTTTCTTACCGGTGAGATTTTAATTATTAGGCAAAGCTTACCAAGATTTCCCAGCTGGGGAAAATTCTTTTTCAGTATTAGGGGTTACATGTAACAGACTGTGATATGCAATCTGAAATGAAAGAAAACTATCCTTTGTGCAAGTAACCCTATCATACCAAATCTGTCTTGCAATACATCAAGATGGAAGGGGTGATGGATGAGAATTTACTGCTAACACAATCATATTCTGAATGAGCCTCTGCAAGTGCAGCTCCAAACTATTTATCAGAGTTTACAGAGTTCATGTTGAACTTGACAAAGGTAGATAAAGCTGTGATTGTTCTAACTATAAGCCATAATCACATACCTTTATTCTTTACTTCATCTCTGTTTTGCATCCTGCTGCCTCTCTGCAGCGCCTGCTGAAATGGAAAAGGCAAATTTCTTCCATTTAAAATGTATTTTATGAAAAGTTGATATTTTCTGTCTCCTGTCCTTGAATAGTAAAAGACATCATTGTCAAATCAATGGAAACAAAATTTCATATCCATGGTGCTACCAACAGCTTCTTAGACAAAGCTCTCTTGTTTTCATAAACAATTCCTATGACAGGCAGTTAACATTTTCTGATCATTAGCTGTTCCTTCCTACATTTTTAAAACTTGTTTACAGCATTGATTTGAAAACTTCAAGAAATTGAATTAGTTTCTTTTTTCCCTATCAATGTGAAGCATGAGGAGATATCTGCGGTAGAATCAGAAGAGCTATTGAATGGCCAAGAATTGTTTTACTTGCTTACATATGTGTATTTACATGATAAACAGGTAACTGCAATTCAGATGAGCTATAATTACTAACTAGAATCTATAGTACGTAAACGCTGTGGATGAGATGAAAAAAAAATCCATGATAAATTGATAAAGCAAAACCAGAAAAGTTCAGAACACAAAGGATCACAAAGAAGAAGTGAATGGCATACGCAAAAAATAAATAAAGGTTGACTGAGGAGGAAGAAATTCAGCATACTTGGGATCCATAGGAAATGGTATGGGTGAATGCTTTCTTTCCTAAAGCACACAGAAAATATGTACTTGCAGGGATGAGACTGACTGGCATATACAGTGCAAGTGCTTTGAGATGCTTGGATGGGAAGTGCTATAGTACTGATTAAAAAAAAATAGCAAAAATGTATCAAAAATTTAGAAGAAATATAATTTATCTTGATTCTTTTATGATAAGCTTGGCATTGCCAATAGTAACAGAGTTACCGAAGACTGCAAGGGCTTATCTTGAGTATACAGATATTTATGGGCTTATAGGTGCATTCTCACTGAAATATACTATGCATCAGGGCACTGAAATAGGAGATGGAGTGACCTTTCCTAAACATCATTACTGTACTGATGTAGTTTCCCTACCCTACTGCATAATTACATCAACCTGCTGAAACTAAATCAACCAATAGGGGAACCACCACTTCCCACGTGGCTTAATTTGGGGGAGAAGTGTAAGCACTTCGTTGTGTTTAGAGGCTTTCCTGAAAAGTGCACGAAATGTAAGTCCAGTTTAATGGCACTGCTCACCATCATGCATCCATCTTCTTCCATTTTGATTGTTTTTCTTAATAATGAAGCAGTTATAAATCATTGCCTGTAATGACATTAAATCAAATGATGAACTGCAACTAAAAAGATCAGTGCCATAAAAACTGGCAGACTGGAAAAATATTAACATGAGTGCATGACGTGCAGACAAAGAAAAGCGGTTTTGAACTTCATCAGAATACATAATGTGGTATCAGCGTAGCGACATGAATTTGGAGTGGCAAGATACTGGCACTAAATTTCCAAAGGGTGACACTTTGTACTCCTCAGCCTCCGAGCTATTCCTCATGGGACTGAGACACGGGATTTTAATTTTCAGATAGATTATGTAAGATTGGGCAAAAAGACTGCTCTGAATAGGCAGGGAAAGGTGGAGTGCTGGAAATCTCTCCTGATTTCATGGGCTGTTTTACCGGAGGCAGGTAAATGCTGGTATTTCCAAGCTGCTCAACCAGACTGGATTACTCAGCCCAGTAAACTTCACGTAATCCTTTCCTCCATCTCAGAACAGGTGGAACAAAAAGGAAGAGTTACTCAGAGGGCAAATATTAGCATGAGTACTAATGCCATGATCTTCTCTGTAAAATATTGTAATTGCTTTCTATTTTTAGATGATAGTTTAAAGAAGCAATGATCCATAAAAGCATCAATTATTTCATTCTTAGATTGGTGCATTTCAGATGCTGTCCCCCCACAGCTTTGTATTTTCTAATTTGTAACTCAGCTAACCGCTCAGTAGCTACTAATCGCAATTCAAACCAAGGAAAGAGTTGTATCTTCACGCAATCAAAGAGGGAGTACATGATTAAAACTGAAACCCTGCTTTAGGTCATCCTTCTGGAATGGAATATCACATAGCCACAGAGAAAGCAGCCACAAACTTCTGCGAAGTTAAGTGACATTGTAGAGAATTGCAGTATTTCTCTCTCCTTATGTTTGTAAACAGTGTTAAAAAATACCAGATTTGATTACATTAAGAGAAAAAGGATAACAAGAAGGTTCTCACCCTGCAAAAGCATATTGACTGCTCACTGCTGCACATGCATTCTATGCACGGATGGACATTACTGGATTTTGCACACTCACAGCAGCAAGATTGTGCAGATGATTCAAATAAAAATGTAAACAAACTTCCAACTTCAGATATTCTTAAGAGGCGAAGCAAACACTTTTCTTTGAAATTCATATTGCTCCAGACTGCATACATTTGATTCCGTACTTTTATTGCAATATATAAATAAATGAAATCAATTTCATCTATATCTGATAAATTAAACGTGTACGCATGCTTTAAAAGAAATAAAACTTAGATCTCTCTTCATTGCATTCAACCCATTTTTCTGAATAAACAAATAAATAAATAAATAGCAGACTATTTGTAATGTGCCATATTACAGTTACCTTTCTTTGAGAGGTTAGGAAATAATACAATTACTGTACTATACTACAAAATATTCTCGTAAATACCTAAGTCGTGTATGTCAAAGAAATTAAAACTGCATTGCCCCGTCCTTTGTTTTCATTTTTTTCTCCTTGTTAGCCTACTATGATAACCCAGTAAGGGTCTCCCAGTCATTAGTTAGCACTCTGTTGTCTAACTAATGATGGAAAATCCTGGAGGTGTAGAATGGAAAATATACCTTCCCCATAAACATCAGCAGAGAATGCAGATAACATACGTCAGAAAGCAAGATGAGATTTCATCCCCAACACTGAGATTCAGAAGGAGTGGGTGGGGTTCACCACAGTTAAGCAGGCAAACCAGGCCCAAAGCCCCAGCCTTGAATTTCAATCACTGAGTTATCTCTGCATGCAGCACATTTTTATTAAAACAGACTGACATTTATTTTCCCAGACCCAACTGCACATTTGGAATGTGCAAAAAAGAGAGCGACCATTTCTCCCCTGCAACGCAACCTTCAGCTGCCCACAACAAAGGGTATCACAAACAGGGGTATCAGATCAAACCTGACCACAGATGGGAGAGTTTCACTGTAAAATAAAACAACTGGCAAAACTGAAACACGTGATGTGCCTTATGCTTTCTCCTGTCTCTGTTTGCAGTTGCCACAGCTCCATTCTTTGTAAGAGCTAATAAGAGAAGATGTGCTTTAGGCCATGGCCCACTGCACACAAAGACAGGGAGCTCCAGCACGGACACAGAGAGCCTGGAGGCCAACAAACAGCCAGGACAAATTATGTCTGCAGGCATAATAGAGCAGCACGATATGGGAACTGTATCTAATAATCTATCTACAAATGATAAAATCATCATATAATCACAGAATTGTTTGAGTTGGAAGAGACCTTTAAAGGCCACCTAGGCCAGGCTACCTCCACAGACACTTAGTAATGAAAAACTTGGAAATGACATGAACGAAGTATTTTTATCTGACATTTTTCCTCATGAAAGCTTTGAGCTTTACAACTACAATTAACTGACGCATAGCTACCCTTATGTATTTACTCATGTTTAGTTCATTTACTTTACAGACCCTCTGTTCTTGAATTCATATGTAGTTTTAACAGAAAGAGGACCAGAAGCTCAGCTGCAAAGTGCACCAAGAGAACCCATCTTTGTCATATCAAAAACAGAAATCTGTCATGAAGATGAAAATTGACATCTTGAAGATATTCAGAAGGCAACCAGCCTTCCCATTCTGTCAGTGAAGAAACCTGGCACAGGCCTCCTGGGGATCCCTACACCTCCAGCAGGTGTTCCTGTATGCTCCTGTTCTGCCCAAACAGGGGTAACAACAACAGCTAAGGCTCAAAATGACAGTCAGGTCCCACAGGTGGGAATTCCTTGGTACACCCCACCTTTGATGGGAAGAAAACTTCTGGCATCGCTCCACTGGCACACACATTACAACCAGTTTTAGTGCTTGTATACACCAGGCTGATACCAAACATTCTGGAAATGGCAGCGTAGTTTGATTATAAAAAACAAGATGATAAGACAAATGAGTCATTTATATATTGCCCTGAGAAAACAGCAGAACACTCTAGCCAATTTCTTAGCACAGAAAGTTCACTGCAGCATTTTTTTAAAAGAGCAGTCCTCATTTCAGTGAATAATTTAACTCTACACATCCTGCCAATCATAAAGTCACCTCATCCTGAAAATCTAGGCAAGGTGACAAGGCAGTTAGAGGAATGCCTTCTCCACTGCTGCCTGTAGGGAAAGGAGGAATACGTGCCAGACAACAGCTGAAAAGACAGAGGAAGACAACCTGAGGAATGTTTTAGGACATAAAATATCTTAATCTCATAAAAAATTCTAATCTGTGACTTTCTCCCATTCGGTCTTATCCTAGATACAGTTTTCTTCTCTTCTGACCAGATGTGAACTGCTTGCTTACAGTACTCATTCTCTATGTCAAAAGTGCTAGTGCATTCCAGTAAAACTTCTTTTTGCTAAAAATACATATTTTCAGTATTGTTTTCTCTGAAATCTTTCCGAACATTAGGCTGTTTATCTTTGACGTGTCTATACACATCAGCTGATAAAATCCTGGGATACCAGTGTAGATAATAGATCATCTGTGATAGATCATGAAATCATAGAATGGTTTGGGTTGGAAGGGACCTTAAAGCCCACCCAGTTCCAACTCCCTGCTGTGGGCAGGGCTGCCCCTTATCAGCTCAGCTGCCCAGGGCCCCAACCAACCTGGCCACCATCTCCAGGGATGGGGCACCCACAGCTTCTCTGGGCAGCCTGTGCCAGTGTCTCACCACCCTCTTAGTGAAAATTTCCTGTAAATATCTGACCTAAATCTCCCCTCTTTTAGTTTAAAGCCACTCCCCCTTGCCCTATCATCCAGTATCCTACCTGATGCTTTGATTAAGCTTGATTGAAGGCCATGAAGTTTTCTTATAAGCGTCACAACTTTGTCTAGAACAATGCTGCCAAGCAAGGTATGATCAGATGGTAACTGATAACATTTACACTGTGTTAGAAGGAAATGGTGAATTCAGAGGATCATGTGAGGTGACGCAGAAAGGTGTTGACAGAACCAGTGCTGGTCTGCTGTGTGACAATTCCTTTTTGACCACTTCCATATTGTAAACAACCGTTGTATCATACATGAACACTAGCAGCGGCTAGTACTGTGATTTTATCCACTTTCAGATTGATGAAGTAAAAGCCAGGTATTGCCTTATAGCCATCAAACTGCGAGATGCATCTCTGGGACACTGGAAGGAGTCAGTCATGAAGCAATCTTGTGCAACTGATGTATACCCTCCCAAAATAATCAGGCCATCTCACCACATCTCCCATTTTCCTTTACCAGGCACTGTCGCTACACAACGTTTTCACTCAAAGTGATAATTGTGTTCCTCCAAAATCATGCAGGATATGCTCAGCTTTTGCATAAATTCAGTCCTCAGGTTAAACCTCGGCCCCGGGCAGATCCACAACTTTCCTGAAATATTTTTGGTAGTTCTTTACAGGAAAAGCAATAAAGGCGCAGCTGGCTGAGGTGGCTTGTTAGTTTTTGGAGTGTTCAGTTATGCAGCAGGAGAAATGAAATGGTTTTCAAGCATAAATCAAGCAGCTTCAAAGAAAAGGAATGTAGACTGTTGAGCTGAGAAAGGGAAGGTCAGAGATCTAGGTTTTTTAATAGAAATACAGAGAGCAAAGAGGTACAAACAATGGGCAGTGGAACAGTTCAAATATGTGTAAAATGAGAAAATGTGATGGTGATAATGTTCCTTATTTCATTTTCTCATGTCGGCATCTTCTTCCCTGTCCTTAGCTGTATGCATTGATTAATTAAACACCCATCCTCCCTTCCTACAAAAAACGCTTGTTGGAACATAACTGAAGGCCTGGTTCCAGCTGGTGAAGTGGTTTACCTCCAAAGAAAAATGGTGCAACTTTAATGTGGTGCTTCTGAGAACTCTATGCTTTATGCGACTTTCCTGCTTTATTTTTTTATTATTTTTATTTATTTATTTATTTATTTATTGCAAGGACATCACCTGCTGAGCATTTTCAGTTCTGTGGGGATTACAGCTGTGGCTGCAGCTATTCTAGAGCAAGCTCCACTGTAAATGAACAAAGTTGGCTTTGCATCCGGGGAGATGAGTTTAGCCAACCATTAGATGAAGGGATGTGTGCTTGGTGCTGCAGGGAAGACAGATTCCCAGTGTAGATGAGGGAGTTTCAAGCAGAGGTGTAACGAAATAAAGTATGAGCCTCTTTGCTATCAGCATCATCCCTGGGGAACCCCTTTGGTGCAGAAGCAGATGAGGGAGAGCGCACGTGGCCCTCACTGCTCCCTTTGTAGCCCCTGGCAAGGTGCCTGAGGCTGCAGGCAGGCCACAGCTGGAGCAGGACAGCACTCACTGCCCTGATATAAGATGCTCCCCGTTGGGCTGCTGGCAATCAGAGCAACCACTGACATCATTGTAAGTGACGCTTATGAGCTGCCCAAAATGCTGGGATTCCAAGCCAACTTTGCCTTCCCTGCAGCACCAAGTGAGGGATCTAGCCAGCCCTCAGCCAGCCTGCATACAAAGCACTGGGCTCTTGTTACAGCATGAGTCTACAAAAGCAACTTGTTTGGAACATTATTGTAAAGTGTGAACACAGCATGCCCCAGCTGGGCAATGAAATACTAGCAATGAGAATATGAGACTGGGAATGGGGGAAAAGCTCCGAAATTCTACTGTCTGAATGAGAACGATGGGAAAAATAGCTCAAGCTCACACTCCTGATACATTATTTAGAATCTGTTTTTCTTGATATTACCAAAGTGATTAAAATCTCTTTTACAATTCCACCTAATCCTTCCACATATGCATTAGGCACTGTAATCCTTTCCATGGATGGAATCTAATCCTTCCTCAGTAATTCAGGGATGTGTTTTCTTAATTAAAAAAAATGAGGATAAATCACTCCACTCATGTAGAGTACTTATTGTTTTAAGTAATAATCACTGTGCCTGGATTCCATCACGACGTATTTTGCTACTGAGCACACTCTTCCTTCTTTATTGCAAATCCCCCTCCCCTGGTCTCTGTGGAAATGAGCAGCATAATGCCTTTCTAACAACACGGACTTTGCACAGTTTGTTCTGCTCGCCCTGCAGCACATGCTACTTACTGCAGTTCAGGCCAAATTCAGGAATCTGTGAGTGCCCATACTCACTGCGCCCATGGGAAACATTATAAAGCAAACCTCTGAGTGTCTCCACTGAACAGTATGAAAGTCTCTGCTTTGTTCTTTTCTCGTCTTGTACCACTGCAGGTAAACAAATGCAGCAAAAGTTCTATTTGCTGGATGCTTACAGTCACCCTCCTCATTTCACTCTGAGAAAAGTAGCACGAAACCTCCTTCCCCCTTAGAGGACTGAGTATCATCAGCCAGGAGAAAGAGCCAGAAACCGTCCACACTACTTCAGCAAAAGCATCTCATTGCAACTAGACCAGTGCATGTGTTTGCCTTCTAAAAAAGGTGTCATTTTTTCAGTGATAAAAACATTACTAAGAAGACCCAGCCCCGTCCAAGGTAAAACAGCAACCCAGCTCTTCATAGAAGATTAACTTTAATAGCTATGAGCAGAATTGGTTTAGTGGACATGGTGGTGATGGGTTGGTGGTTGGACTAGATGGTCTTCATGGTCTTTTCCAACCTTAACGATTCTATGATTCTATTCTATGATTCTGTCTGCATCACTGATATCTTCCTTATTTCTGCATATCTCAGATGATATGCATTCTTGTCTATTAAGTTATATAGAGAGGTATGGAAAGTGCTGGATCACCTCAGTGCTATAAAGGTACATTTTGGGCAGTGCCATTCTGATTGTATATTACCTGTATATTGAGTATCGCTGCATTACAATTCCTCTCTTCTTAATTTAGACATGCTTTAATAACGATATTGCAAAAGTATCAGTGCATGCCTTATGTCTATATGTTAATAACTCTGCTCTACAAACTACTTTGGTGATGTTTGTTTGGTATAGGAGAGTTGACCTGCGGTGCCTTTTTCAACTCTGGTATCAGTTATCCGTATTCCCATTAAAAATAAAGCTCATTTAAATGAACTAAATGGAACCTGACTGTCGGGTCTTAAGAAACACTGTGACCTTTTGCACTGAGCTGAAGAAAATAATCAACATAGCACGCTGGTTTATGTTCCCCAGTCCTCATTTTGATTCTATCAGAAAGGCTCTGTGTTACATGGAGGGCTGCTTGGGGTGCCAGCACTGTGCTTCGCTCCTATCTCCATAAATCTATCCTCATTCAGTGATCTTGAAGCAGCTCAATTAGCACAATGAGTACACTTTGGGAAGGAAGGCTGTTCCCCCAGTAAAGATACCAATGTGAAATTCAAGAGTTCCAGTTTCTAACTCTGCTGCTCACTTTTGGCATAGTTTTGTAAAGTCATTCAAATTATGTTCCTCAGTTCTCTGCCATTAAGATTAGGATTTCATCTTCCCTTCCCCTTTTCCTTGCTGAAGTCTGGCTGTCTGGACAAGCCTCAGGACGACGGGGCCCTTGGGGCCTCAAGAACTACTGCAGCACAAACAGTTTGCCTTTGTGTGGTATATTTAGATGACAGATAAAGCAGTTGGTGTCTGAGGCAGTTCTGGATGTTATGAACGCCAAAGCTTTTATCAGCACCAGGACTCTGTTATTACCCAGTTAGTAGGGAGCAACAAGTTATCATCGTTACTGCTGTGAAAAGTGTTCTCTTTATGCCTCTTCATTTCTTCGTTCCTCAGACCTCTGTTGCTGAGGAAATATTATTCCCCACTCCTACAATAATTAATTTTTATGGAGCTTTTGCTCCGTTTTCGTTCGCCCAAACAGTCCAAATTCTCTCCTGCTTTCATCCTCCCTCTGCAAAGAGGACTCACGCACAACCGCACCCATAAGGACTCAGGATGAGGAGCAGCAAAGACTCCGCCAGCAGAGTACACACAGAAGCAGATGAACCAAAGAGCGTAGGGTACAGAATTATAGAATTATAGAACCTTTTGAGTTGAAAGGGACCTTTAGAGGTCCTCTACCCAACTCCCCTACAATGAACAGGGACATCTACCTGCCTTTTTCTCGGACCATGTATATGCTTTACTCCTTCCTCACCACATCTCTTCCGCTCTTGAGGTCTGCACACTATCTGCAGGGCTTACCTGCCCCTCTGTGCACTATGAGATGCCAGCCCTGGCTGGCTTTCATCACAACCAGACTGCACACATCTGTGACATTAAAAGCGTAGCAAATGAGGATGCAGACGGAGCAGCTGAGTGGGCAGGCTGAGCACAGATGCCTGCATGCAGAACTGTGGCAGCAGGAGCCAGTCAGCCCCAGAACGTGGGAAGGGGAATAATCATGATCCTAGTGGGCTATCTGTCCCACCACAGCATGCTGTTAGAGCACAAGCCAATAAATGACGACAGGACTGAGGGTCAGAAAGGGAGGGTCAGTACTTGACCCAGAGGATTCATCTGATGATGTCCAAAAAATGGGGAAAAAGTCTATTTTTAAAGAGCATCCTAGCAGCAAAACAGGCATTGAATGTGTCACCTCTGGAGTTAGTCAGAGCCTCCCCAGCCACCCTAACTGGTTAGAGTCAGGAGGCCACAGTGTGCCTGCCCAAAGCCCTGCAGCACACCTGCTGATTCAGTGGCACAGCAATTAGTCTATTACTCCAAGTGCTGAAACAAGGTACACCCATGGGGTTGTTGTTAAAAGGTTACCCCATCTCCTGAGGGTTCACTAACCAAGTTTGGCTGATACTACTGGGGAACAGAGGGCCTGGTTCCCTTTTCACATACACTGATTTTATACAAGAGCTGTCTTTGATATACTTCTGCCACTCCCGGAATCCATCTGAGCCTCCTTAATCTGAGTATCAGATGCACGGGCCAACAGGTGGCAGAAGGCACCACATCCATACAGTGACAGCCCTGGTGTCCATGTTGGTCCTGAAGGACAAGGGCCTGGCTGTGCTTCAGACTTGGGGAGGCACAAACTGAAGTGTCTTCCTCTTACTGAGTTGGAGAGAACCCTTAAAGGTCACCTGGCCCAACTCCCTGCAATGAGCAGGGACACATACAGCTACATCAGGCTGCTCAGAGCCCCATCCAGCCTAGCCTTGGATCTCTCCAGGGATGGGTCATCCACCACATCTATGGGAAACCTGTTCCAGTGCCTCACTAACCTCAGCATAAGTAAAAATTTTCCTTATATCCATCCTAAATCTCTCCCGTACCCATTGTAAATCTCCCTCTTCCCCTGGGGGTAACTACGCCCTCATGCCCTTATGGAATTTCCTTCAGCAGACTGTGGAAAGTCCCTTCGCTCAGGCCCAGAAATGAACCCAAAAGACAGCAAATGCAGAGAAGGACATTTCCACTGTGAGGGTCTACCTCGAGGCAGAGAGCTGCAGAGCAGCGCTCGTTTGCTTTGGCACAAGGAGGGCCGGGAAGGAAAATGGTCTCACAAAGAAACACCGAGGGAAAAGAAGAGCTCTTTAAACTGCTCCGCACGGCCGCGCTGCCCGTGACTCACGCCGATGCTGCACGCTTCCCCCGGAGCCCTCTCTCCCGACGGCCGGGCCGCTCGCCCACCCCTCCGGAGCCACCCGTAGAGGGGAGCAGCGGTGCTGGGGGGGCCGGAGGGGGATGTCGTAGGTGCTGCGTCAGCGGGAGCCCGGCGGCGATTGGGGGAGGCCGCGCTCTGCCCGCGTTCCCTAATTATAAAGTGCCCGCTCCTCACACATCGCACCCGCTCCGCTCGGCTCGGTGCGGCTCGGTTCGGCCGGTAGCAGCCGCGGGCCGTCCGTCCCTCCTCCCCCTCTGGAGTTGCTCCGGAGGCGCTGACTGCTCAGCCCCGCTCCAAACACCCGCGGCTCGACGCCGAGGCTCCAGCAGCGAGGCGCTGCCCAACGACCGCCGCGAGTCCCGAGGGGAGCGCTGTGTGAGTGCCCCGCCGGGGGTGCAGCGCCGGGCTGAGGCGGGAGCCGAGGCTCGGGCTGTGCGGGGGGTGCGGTGCGAGGTTTGGGACGAGCGCTTTCCTGCACGGCAGCCGTTGGTCGCCGTGTTCTCGCTCTTGCTCCTGCTCGAAGCGCTGTTGCGAGAGTTGCACGCGGAACGCGGTTGAAACAGCGTCGGCTGAGCTTTTTCCAGCCCCGGGGCGGGGGGGGGGGTGTCGGGGTGCCGCGGCCGCCGTCTGACCTCTCCTTCTTGCAGCCCCATGGCGTTGCTGCTGCGGCTCGGCTGCTCGCTGCTGGCGCTCAGCACCTGCCTGCTGCCGCGGGCGCGGGCGGACTGCGGGCGGGACTGCGCGGCCTGCGCCTACCGCCTGGGGCCCCGCGCCGACATCCACCCGCTGGTAAGCGGCCGGACGGGGACGGGAGGGGCAGGGGCTGGGGTAGGGGTAGGGAACGGAGCGGGACGGGGCGAGGGGGACAGCGGAGTTGGGTTGGAAGGAAATAGCGCGGAGCCCCCTCGCTGGGCAGCCTCGGGCAGCGGGGGAAGAGCCGAGCTGGGGCTGAAGGGAACGGGATCTCGCGGCGAACTCCGAGTCCTCCCTGAGCATCGCTGTCTCCTATTGCGCTGGTGACGGAATTAGCAGCGTGCCTTTAACCATCCCTCTGACATTTCAGCTTCTCCCGAGGTAAATCACGTTACAAAGCTCCAGAATGTTACCATTATTATTATTTCATTCTTCAGTGACGTTGAAATTATTCGATAATGCAGTCGGAGAGTCAGCGCAACTTGCAGTGTAGGCACGGGCGGGCCGGGGTTCGGTGCCGGTGGTAGCGCAGCTCCCGGCCCCGGATGGCCGCACTCTCAACACCTCTGAGCGCTCAGGAAAGTTTTCCTCCTAAGGTCTCATCGGTTGTTTGGGAGCGTAAAAAGGAAGGATTGGGGCTGTTCTATGCAGAGTTCGGAGCACTGAGGGCTTCTGCATGAAGTGCTTTGCTCTGAAAGGAAGGACTCGCTGGTAACCGCGGCGGGTTTATAGTATTCTTAGGATGGTTCTGAAAGTCTTTTTCCATTCTATATATTGCTCTGCATACATTCAAACGTTCAAGATTTCAGTGAAGCTTTGGCTTTAATGCTAACCAGGAAGAAGTGGCAGCTTGCCCTTCTGGAAGGAGGGCCGTGTGTTTGTTGCAGGTGCCTATATGGACATCCTCCTTTGCATACTTTCAGCAGTTATTCAAGAGTTAAATTTCCACCCATTAGCAACACTTACTTGTTTAAATGGGAGAAGAAGCAACGTGCCATAACATGTATTTCTTATCCAGGTACAGTTTCTGGAGACAAATGTTTCTGTATACTGGTGTCTGATAACATCAGAACTGATCTTATCATCTTGTATCTGTAAGATATATAACCTGGTCATTCATATACTTGAGATGGCTTATGTTCATTTGGCAATAGGCTGCTTAAACTCGTTCAGAAGGGAAGAACAGATTTATTCTTGCTTCGATTTAAATCAATTTCAAAGCCAGGCTGAAGCTGAGATCACATTCACTTTATTGCACAAGTATAGTATATAGAAATAAGCATGTAGTGTGTGATAAAATAAACCACTGTGTTGCAAAGTACAGAAATCCATTTCATTTCATCCACTTTATTTTCTTGTGATCATATCAAAAACTGTGTGCCAGTTTCTTAGGATAAAACAGAGCTCAGCAGACAGGTAAGACCAGAGGTGGTGAGTTGGTCAGATAGATGTTAAGAGAAAACTGTGCTGAGATATAGTTTCACACTTTTCAAGCAGTTTGAGATCCTTAGAGAACACCATCCAGACAAAATAACTCTTTCCATTACTGAAAAATTTGATGATTTCTTCTTTTTGCAGCTGAAGAGTTTGGTTTCACAAGTAAACTCCCCAGCACAGCAGAGATGAGAGCTAATATGTATGTTACTATTAACTGGTTACCTGATATGTGTGCAAGTGCTGAAAACTTTTATAACTCTTGCCCTGAAAACTTTTCTTTACAGTCAAACAAAGCACAGGATGTTTTTCCTCTTTCTGATGATCACTGCTTTCTAAGTCAAGCCAGCAAAGACAGATGTTTGAGTCTGCCTAAGAAAGCCTGTACTTCTTCATTGGAATTGGTACACATTTGAAAGATTTGCTCCATAAATTAAAACAAATTGAGTTATACAAAAACACAGACTTTAGAGCCATGCAGTGTGTTGAAGGTGCAGAACAGTATGATACAGCTGGTGTCTTTGCAACAGTGGTGCCATTTTATTTGTTCCAAGTATCATAGAATCATAGAGTGGTTTGGGTTGGAAGGGACCTTTAAGATCATCCAATTCCAATCCCCTGCTATAGACAGGGACACCTCCCTCTAGACCAGGTTGCTCAAAGCCCCATCCAGCCTGGCCTTTAATGCTTTCAGGGAGGGGGCATCCACAAACTCAAAGCATCAGAGAATCATTTGAGTTGGAAAGGTCCTTTAAAGATCATCTAGTCCCACTCTCCTGCTTCTTTTGTAACATTTCTGAGTGTTACTTTTAATGATGCACATTCATTATGCAGTGAACCACATCTGGTTTATAAACTCCCAGTAGTAAATACAGAAGCTCATAAGAACTCACCCTGGTGTAGTGGAGAGGCAACGGCTGTACATACAGCTCTCTTTGAAACAGAATTTTATGGGTGGCCTTGGCATGCAGGAGCAACAGCCCAACTTGTACAATATCCCCTTCCTCAGAGTGGGTATTGCAAAGTCTTTCATGAAAAGATTTGAAAAACTTCAGACAGTGACACAAAGAGTACTTCTTCCAAGGTGCTCATAAAGAGAAGCTCCCTCGTGGCCTTTTAAAAAGAAGACGAGCTAAAGCAAGGTGTTTGTTACTATCAAATCACCCTTAGTAAACCACATCCATTTTTCAGGCATGTACACTAGAATGTGAAGGAAAGCTTCCTTCTGCCAAGGCCTGGGAGACCTGCAAGGAGCTGCTGCAGCTGACAAAGCTGGACCTGCCTGAGGACGGAAACGCCGCTCCAGGAGACAAAAAAGAGCTGGATGAGAACCATCTGCTTGCCAAGAAATACGGGGGCTTCATGAAGAGATACGGGGGATTCATGAAGAAAATGGATGAGCTCTACCACCCAGAGTCAGAGGATGAAGCTAATGGAGGAGAGATCCTGGCTAAGAGGTACGGAGGCTTCATGAAGAAGGACTCAGACGACGATGCCCTGGCTAATTCCTCTGATCTGCTGAAGGAGCTTTTAGGAGCAGGGGATAACCCTGAAGCGGCGCATTACCGAGGAGTAAATGAAAACGACGGAGACGTCAGCAAAAGATACGGCGGTTTCATGAGAAGCGTAAAGCGCAGCCCAGAACTGGAAGATGAAGCCAAAGAGCTGCAAAAGAGATACGGTGGTTTCATGAGAAGAGTGGGCAGGCCAGAGTGGTGGCTGGATTACCAGAAACGGTACGGCGGGTTTCTCAAGCGCTTCGCCGATTCCATTCTCCCTTCTGAAGAAGATGGGGAAACTTATTCCAAAGAGGTCCCAGAGATGGAAAAGAGATACGGTGGATTTATGAGATTTTAATACCTTTCCCTTTATCCCTTTTGTCCTAAATGAGAGAGACTGCCTTATTGGTCATAACTTATTGTAATGTGTTGCTTGTACTGTACAGTTTTTTTACCGTCCTGGTTAATGATGCAACCTGTGATCTGTTGTTCCAGGTCCTGTGTTCTTTCAAGTCAAATAACTGATTTCTGGTTTAGTCAAGTTTCAGTCTGTGCTGTAGTTTCCATGCTAAAACGATTTTGATTACTGTATTCATTTTCTTTAAACAAGAAGTACATCTACAGTAGAATTGCTTTACTGTATATACAATAAATTCTTCATCCTAACTGCATCAATCCTGAAATGCTTTTTTTCTCTGTTATTTAATCAAACATACCATATTTTTCTTAACACTGAGCGTAGTAATGCTGACCTCTGTTCTGTAATTACAGAATTTGTACTGCACACACAACACCTGAAATAAATCTTTGTCTTTAGTTTTCTCAATGACTTAGAATACCAGAATAATAAATATATGCTCAAAAGAGGATATTATTGTATTTGCTCTATCTGCTCTCATTTCAACCAATTAGCTGAATTCATCTTCCTTAACCATTTCATGTGAAAATGGTTCATAAACATCTTTTACTTAAAGCTCTAACAACATTTCTCTAGTTCAGAACACAATGCCACAGCTGTTCCGTGACAGCTGTTGCATTCATCCCATGTAGGACTGTATGTTTGGCCTTTAAGTTATAGACACTGGCTTGAGAAGCAGTAAGTGAATTGGTGCACGATAAACATGACCAAAAACTTCATTAAAAAAAAATCAAAATTCTGAATTTACAGAGCACCTGCCGAATGATTTCCTATGGAGCAGCTTTCTGTTTGAATCCTCAGCTGGTATAAAGCACTTTTACATTACTGAAATATGGGAAATTGCTGGTCAGTCTTGTCTATTTCAAATGAAGGCACTGTAAGCATATATGAGAATAAACAGGAAACCCATCACCAGTCTTTCAACATTTACATTGAAGGGCAGCTCCCATCCCCATTTATGCTTCCTTCTATAATTTTGCCTGACAATTCCCTTACCTTCCTAGATCAGGTGTCAGCACTTTTCCCCCACCTACGGCTGCTCGTTACCTCCCACACACATTAATATGATAAAAATCTCCTTGTCCACTCACACTGACAATAATTTCAGGCCATATGGTCAAGATATTTGAAACACGAACATTTATATAGACAGAATTCTCAAAGCTGTTTAAATATCTGATAATTATTGAAATACTTTATGGGAGCTCAATGTCTAAAACCACCCCTGGCTCTGGGCTCAATATCTGTACCTTAGATTTGCACAGTAATTCCAACTGACAGAGAGCAGCTTAACGGTCTGACTTTAACTCCAAGACAGCAGGGTTTTCTGGGTACTCAGTACTTTTAAACACTAGTCTGTAGTGAAGTGTCCAAATACACACTTATAAGCCTAATACTTGTGATAATTTTTAGCTTGGCCTTCAGAGAACTCTCTGAAGTGGCCAAAATCCCGCTGAAGAGTTAGTTGATAAACTGCAAAGTATTCCTTTTTCTTCACTAGGAAGTGTGGCATCCGTTTTGCTGTCCTGCTGTACAGCACCAATGGTATGAGATTTTAAAAGGCAAAAAAGGTGCAGGTGACACTGTTAAGGCTCTGCAGCCTCCTGAGGGTTCAGCTAAACTCCATACCGCTCTTCTGGATTGTTGCCCAAGGTGCCACATGAAAACTGTGCTCTCCATTCCTTCCCCCAAAAGCACCTGCCCACTCACAGGTGGAGAATATGGAATGGGCTCCTGCAGCGCATTGCCTTGTAGGGTTTCATCCAGAAGGATTTCAGGCTGCACCACAGTGCAAGCCAGGGTATGGGGGGCATGCATTAGCAGGTGTGCTTGAAAATCACGCTCCATAAAGAACTAAAATCACAATGCAGCTGCTCTCTTATCTTTCAACATTTACTCACTTCTCCGTGAAGCTCTCTTCCAATTTAGTCAAAGAGAGGCCCGTGCCAGCCTTCTAACTGAAATGAGCACTGTTGCACTGATTCAGCAGTGGCAAAAGGTTTACCAGCTGTTATCACCCATCTCTCACATTTAACAATGTTATGATTTAAGGAGGAATGAAACTCCCGAAATTGAAGTGTACGTACCTTTCAGAATGAAGTATTTTAATCTAAACCTTCCCATGTATCTTATTTTACATAGTAAAAAAGTACTTGACTTTAAGTACATCTAACTGGACGTATGAGTGCAGCCCAAAGGAGGAGATAGCAAAGGTGAACAGTAAGTCTCATCCAAGGTTTGAACTGGTAGATGGCAATGCACCTAGAAGGGGAGCCAGACTCTTAATTCTCTGAGTAAAACAACAAAGGTGAATAGTCCTCATTCCTTCTATTATAACTTAAACCCCTTCCATTCAGATGATGTCTTGCTTTAAGAATTAAAATAAAAAAGATGCAAAATTAGAATAAGGTCTAAACTGTTCTGTTGTCATGGACTTTCCTATATTACAACTTTCAGCTAGGCCACCACTTAGGAGTTCTCTGACACTGAAGTGTTCTAACGTTCTCAGCAATTAGCATTTCAGATGAAACCATCTCAAAATGCTTTGGTGAATCAAGCAAGGTTTCCTGAAGTCTGCTTTACTAAATCATGAGGCTTAGTAAGGGCCAAAGATAGAGTCTACAGGGCTGGGAGATGAAAAAGGGCTTCTCACTCTTGGTCCATGTTCTGTAAGGATCCCATCATTTTCTTCTTACAGAACATCCCCAGGTCTGTCACTTCTCCAGACGATTATTGAGACAGCTGTATAGGTTTATTGAAATGAAATAGAAAAGAGGAAAGAAAGCCTGGTATCTGGAAAGAACATTAATTATGAGGATATTTTCAAGGAAGAAATGTCACCCTGAGACCAAAAACCAGATTCTACATTTCCTTTCCCTGGCTTTTATCGTTGTTCTTGGCATCTTTACATGGCAGTCAGTATTCCAGAGTTAAGCCACATATAATATCAGTGGTCTGAATACTAAGTATAACAAAAACTGAATATGAACAACAATATGTGGAAGGATCCAGTCCTGCCAAAGGGCTTAATGCTTCTGCATTAGGAAGAAAAAAAAATTGAAATAAAAAGATCACAGAATCATAGAATCATAGAATCACCAAGGTTGGAAAGGACCCACAGGATCACCCAGTCCAACGATCCACCCATGACCAATGATTCTCACTAAACCATGTCCCTCAGCACAATGTCCAAACGTTCCTTGAACACCTCCCGGGTCAGTGACTCCACCACTTTCCTGGGCAGCCCATTCCAGTGCCTGACTGCTCTTTTTGAGAAGTAGTATTTCCTAACGTCCAGCCTGAACCTTCCCTGGTGCAGCTTGAAGCCATTCCCTCTAGTCCTATCACTAGTCACACAAAAGAAGAGGCCGACCCCCAGCTCACTACAACCTCCCTTCAGGTAGTTATAGAGAGCAATAAGGTCTCTCCTGAGCCTCCTCTTCTCTAGACTGAACAATCCCAGCTCCTTCAGCCACTCCTCATAAGGTCTGTGCTCCAGACCCCTCACCAGCTTTGTTGCCCTCCTCTGGACACGCTTCAGGGCCTCGATGTCTTTCTTGCAGTGAGAGGCCCAAAACTGGACACAGTACTCAAGGTGCGGCCTCTCCAGTGCTGAGAACTTCCCTGTTTCTGCTGGTAACACTGTTTCTGATGCAAGCCAGGATGCCATTGGCCTTCTTGGCCACCTGGGCACACTGCTGGCTCATGTTCAGTCAAGCATTAATCAATAGCCCCAGGTCCATTTCCTCCACACGGTCTTCCAGCCACTCCGCCCCAAGCCTGTAGCGTTGCCTGGGGTTGTTGTGGCCAAAGTGGTGGTCCTGGCATTTGGTCTTGTTGAACCTCGTGCCATTGGCTTCAGCCCAGCTATCCAGCCTGTCCAGATAGTCTAGTTGAGGGTGGGCAAGGATGAGCTGGGCTTTTTAATAGGAGCTAGCTAAAGCAAGGATGCAAAAAAAGGATTTCCTGAACCAAATGGAATTCACACAGGAGGGTAGATCATGAATGAGAGAGAAACTAATGCATAGAATGGTTTCTGAATGCAACACTGCATGCAGTTGGAGCTCTGCCTTAAAGCTTAAGCTGAAATCTTGAGATAATGAGGAAAGGTCACTGTGCTATTCCCACATCTTTCTTTGTGCATTCTCAGATGAGCCTGGCAGATTCTATCAGATGAAACATGCAGAGCACAACTTTGAATTTCCTATATTTTTACTGTTAAATTATATTTAATATGTAGTACAATATACAATAAATAAAAATAAATATAAAAATGTTATTACAAAAAATACTTCATAATTACTTGTAGGTATAATTACAATACTTTATAATTGTTTATAAGCATTCCATAAATACAAGAAATTATAACATAAATGTTCACTGTTTCAGATAATGCTTCCCCAGATAGAATATTTGTAAGAATACAAACGTGTTCTAATTCAATGTACTGAAATAATTATTATTAAACTATTAAGTATTATCAAAAAAAAAGACAGTGATCTCCTAGGAGTCCAGTGGAGAGCCACAAAGATGATAAAAGGCCTGGAGCATCTCCTGTACGAGGAAAGGCTGAGTAACCTGGGTCTGTTCAGCCTGGGGAAAAGATTGTATCTGAAGTGTATTGCAGTTGTACTCCACTACTCCCCCTGCCTGCTCAGGCTGGGGAGCTAAGGAGAAGGACTTGGGGGTCCTGGTAGATGAGAAGCTGGACATGAGCCAGCAGTGTGCGCTTGCAGCCTGGAAGGCCAACTCTGTCCTGGGCTGCATTAAAAAAGGGGTGGCCAGCAGGGAGAGGGAGGTGATTGTCCCTCTCTGCTTGGCCCTTGTGAGGCCCCATCTGGAGTACTGCATCCAGGCCTGGGGCCCCCAGTACAGGAAGGATGTGGAGCTCTTGGAGCGGGTCCAGAGGAGGGCCACTAAGATGATCAGAGGGCTGGAGCACCTCTCCTACGAGGAAAGGTTGAGGGAACTGGGCTTGTTTAGCTTGGAGAAGAGAAGGCTCCGGGGGGACCTCCTTGTGGTCTTCCAGTATTTGAAGGGAGCATATAAACAGGGGGGGGGGGGGGGGGGGGAATGGCTGTTTACAAGGGGTGGATACTGATAGAACAAGGGGGAATGGCTTTAAACTAAGACAGGGGAGATATTAGGAAGAAGTTTTTCACACAGAGGGTGGTGACACGCTGGAAAAAGTTGCCCAAGGAGGCTGTGGATGCCCCATCCCTGGAGGCATTCAAGGCCAGGCTGGATGTGGCTCTGGGCAGCCTGGTCTGGTGGTTGGTGACCCTGCACATAGCAGGGGGGTTGAAACTCGATGATCGTTATGGTCCTTTTCAACCCAGGCCATTCTATGATTCTATGATTCTATCCTGAACCCTGCTGTAAACAACAAACAGGGTAGCAAAGCCAGCTGTAAGTCATTAATCCAAGCATTCAATTACTAATCCCATCAGCCTCATTTAAAGCACACTGACAGTTACATATCCAATTAACTGTTGCTATAGAAAACAAAATTGCTTAGAGATATTTGACAGACAAATCTTAAACAGCCCAGCAGGGATAGAGAGTGAATTTGTTTAATTAGATTGTGACTTTACCTAAATTGAGCATTTACTGTAAGCCCTGCTGAAACCACACAATGAAATCTCTCAGAGTTAACAGGTCATCACAAAAGCACATCACTGTGCTAAATGTTTTGTTAAAAGCACTGCACTATACTGCTTCCCCAGGGATAAGTCTGGCATACCCCTGTATGAAGATTGTCTGTGCTAAACATTCTCATAGATATCCATGTCTTTATGTGTATGAATCACACAATGGCCTGGGTTGAAAAGGACCACAATGATCATCTAGTTTCAACCCCCCTGCTATGTGCAGGGTCACCAACCACCAGACCAGGCTGCCCAGAGCCACATCCAGCCTGGCCTTGAATGCCTCCAGGGATGGGGCATCCACAACCTCCTTGGGCAGCTTTTTCCAGCGCGTCACCACCCTCTGTGTGAAAAACTTCTTCCTAATATCTCCCCTGACTTAGTTTAAAGCCATTCCCCCTTGTCCTATCAGTATCCACCCTCATAAACAGCCATTCCCACCCCCCCCCCCCCCGCTCAACCTTTCCTCGTAGGAGAGGTGCTCCAGAGCTCTGACCATCTTAGTGGCCCTCCTCTGGACTCACTACAAGTGCTCCACGTCCTTCCTGTACTGGGGGCCCCAGGCCTGGACGCAGTACTCCAGATGGGGCCTCATAACAGCCGAGTAGAGGGGGACAATCACCTCCCTCTCCCTGATGGCCACCCCTTTTTTAATGCAGCCCAGAACACAGTTGGCCTTCCAGGCTGCAAGCGCACACTGCTGGCTCATGTCCAGCTTCTCATCCACTACAACCCCCAAGTCCTTCTCCGCAGAGCTGCTCTCAAGGAGATCTTCCCCCAGTTTGTATAAATACCTGGGATTGCCCCGACCCAAGTGCAGCACCCTGCACTTGGCCTTGTTGAACCACATTATTGCATATGGTGTTGATCCCTCAAGCACTTTATTACCATAGTCCTTCATCCTGCCCAATGCCTTGTGCAGCACTCAAGTGTAATTTCCTCCTCACTCACCAGAAGAAGTAACAGTGACAAACTTCAGAGTGTGGCATTTCTCACCCAAGGAAGGAATCGTCTCATAAGCTTGCTGAGTTAGGAGCTAGGGGAGACTTCCTTGATAGTTCTAGTTCTTGTAAACCAGAAGCATTTCCCAGTTGCCAATCTTTTTCAGCAGCAATAGATCCCTGGTGGATGACAGGTTGGCGATGAGGCAGCTGTGTGCCCCTGTGGCCAAGAGGGCCAAGGGGATCCTGGGGTGCATTAAAAGGAGTGTGGCCAGCAGGTCCAGGGAGGTGATCCTCCCCCTCTTCTCTGCCCTGGTCAGACCTCACCTGGAGTACTGTACCCAGTTCTGGGCTCTCCTGTACAAAAAAGACAGGGATCTCCTGGAGAGAGTCCAGCGGTGGACCACAAAGATGATAAAGGGCCTGGAGCATCTCTCCTGTGAGGAAAGGCTGAGTGAACTGGGTCTGTTCAGCCTTGAGAAACAAAGACTCAGAGGGGATCTTATTAATGTTTATAAATATCTTGAGTGGGAGTCAAAGAGATATGGCCAACCTCTTCTCAGCAGTCTGTGGGGACAGGACAAGGGGAAACGGCCATAAACTGGAGTGTAGGAAGTTCCACACCAATATGTGAAGGAACTTCTTCGCAGTAGGAGTGATAGAGCACTGGAACAGGCTGCCCACGGAGGTTCTGGATTCTCCTTCTCTGACCCGCCTGGATGCCTACCTGTGCAGCCTGCTGTAGGGGGCCTGCTCTGCACGGGGGTTGGACTCAGTGATCTCTAGAGGTCCCCTCCAACCCCTACAATTCTGTGATTCTGTGATCCAGACTGTAAACAAGAGAATGCAAATACTGTTCCAGGACATAACCAGACATTACTATATCCAAAATTTAAGGCCAGAAAGAATTAAGACAGAACTAAGCCTAGGTATCTAACATACCTAATGTCCATTAAGTGAGTTGAGCTTCCAATCTCAAACAATATAGTAAGGCTAAACTGTCTACCTGCGCTGCTATTTGTAACCTCACCTCAGTTTTAGTTGCATAGTATGTTAGCTTTGCTTTTCAATTCATGTACGTCTGGACAGGAAAGCTAAAGAAAGGGAAGGCAGCTAATTCTCATCTCCTCTTTTAGCCTCCAAAGAACAGCTATTAAGCTCTTATACTCAGTAATCATGAAGCCCAAGTGCCAGTATGTAAGCAGGTTTTTCTGCACTAAGGTAATAATTGGGTATCTTGGTATCTTTCTAGGTCAACAGTCCTGACAACATCTGCTTGGTTGATAGTTCCACCCATGTTCCACCGCTATTTGACAGCTACTCATCAGGATCCCACAGTTCCTGTCACTGTTAGAAGTAATTGCCTCTCTGACCCTTTTTAGAAGACTCCCTCAAGTAATTTACATGATTGTCATGGTTTTATGATATTTGGTTATCAGTATTCCAGATCTTAACACCATGTGGTGCACTGAGAGTTAAATAGTTAATGCTCCAGTCCTGGGTACCTGTAGCAGAAGAGAAGAGCTACACACTACATCTCCCAGAGGGCTGTTCGCTGTTCTGTTACCATTTCTGCTAGGAGGGAAGGATAAAAACCATTTGTAGATCATGAGACCCCCCTTTTCCTTTTTGACCATCTCACTCATCTTTGTTGCTGGTACCATATTGCTCCAGCTTACTTAGAGTAAGGTCTTTGAGTTTGGGACAGTCTCTCTCATTTTATTTGATTTATTAGCTTCTATTATAATAATTTTGTATTATATTGTATTATAGTGTGTTATCTTGCATTCTGATATCTTACTTAGTAAATTAATTTGTTTCTCCTCAGATTGTTGCTGCTGTTTTGTTTTTAGGCCCATCTCCCTACCCTTTTCCCCTTTCCTGGGCCATCAGTCTGTGGGTGCCCCCACCCCTCTAGTCACGGAACGGGGCTGAACCAGCCTGTAAACCGTTCACAATGTTACAGAAGTATTTCAACCAAACTGAAATCGATACAAATAAATGAGTACAAAGTAAACATCAGTAGTGCAGGAAAGCATATTTATTTTTAAAATTTGGGTCTTCCAAAACTGGCCTGCCTTGGCGGGCTGACAGGCTGGAGTCGCAGCCCCTGCCTGCCTGCCTTGGCTGACTGGCTGGAGTCGCAGCCCGCAAAAGTAAATTTGTGGCTGATGCTAAGCTGGGAGGAGTGTTGGCTCCCGTGAGGGCAGAGAGGCCTTGCACCAAGATCTGGACAAATTTGAGGATGGTCCCCATCTGCATGAAGGAGAGCAGGTGCTGGGTTCTGCACCTGGGATGGGGAGCACTGGTTCAATGTACAGACTGGGGGAGAGGGTCTGGAGAGCAGCCCTGCAAAAAGAGATCTGGGTGTTCAGCTTGGTGACAACTTGAATCTGAGCTGGCAGTGCAACCTGGCAGCCAGAAGGGCCAACCGTACCCTGGGGCACACCAGGTCCAGCACTGCTGGTGAAGGAAGAGGTTGTCCTGCTCTGCTCTGTGCTGTGCAGCCGCACCTCCAGCACTGGGTGCAGGTTTGGGTGCTGCTACATAAGAAGGACATAAAGCTATTAGAGTCCACAGGAGGACTGCAGAGATGGGGAAGGCTCTGAGGGCACAGTGTGTGAGGAGCGGCCGCAGCCCCTGGGTTTGCTCAGCCCGGAGCAGAGGAGCTGATGGGAGGCCTCATGGTGGCTGCAGCTCCTCACATGGTGTGGAGGAGCAACGCTGAGCTCTGCTCTCTGGGGACGGTGACAGGACCCGAGGAAACAGCATGGAGCTGTGTCAGGGGAGGCGCAGCTGGGGGTTAGGGACAGGGTCTGAACCAGAGGGTGGTTGGCATGGAGCGGGCTGCCCAGGGCAGTGGGCACTGCCCCGAGCTTAGGGAGCGCGGTGAGACTGCTCTCAGACACAGGGTTTGAGTTTGGGTGGTCCTTTGTGGAGCCAGGGATTGGACTTGATGATCCTTGTGGGTCCCTTCCAACCTGGGATATCCTGTGACTCTGTGACTATTGTCCTGATCCAGCTTCTCAACAGCACAGAGGGGAGCTGTTGAAGTTCATCCAACTACTTGCTTACTGTGCATTCTCTATAAAGAATATCCACACTGATCAGAAAGTCACAGCAAGATTAACACTTTTAATTGAAAATCAAGAATGACCCCAACAGGCATGCTGTCTCCCTTGGGAAAAAAAACAGTTCTCCCAAACTTCTCGTACAGGCAATTCCTTTGTAGCAAAATACAACATTATATGGACCTTCCACAGCTGTACAAAGCAGCATAGTTGCTCTTTACAAACTATTTTATTTAGGTTTTAACAAGTAGATTAGAATCCTTGCACAACCCTTGTGGGAAAACTTGAAGACTGATGTTAGTGAGAAACATCCCCAGTCTGTGTACTGTGTACTGTGTACTGTATACTGTGTACTGTCTATCTTAATTTCATGAAGATAAAAAATACCCAGTGATCATTTGGAGACATACTAGAATACTCAGTGGTCATGCTAAGAGATAGAATCATAGAATCACAGAATGGCCTGGGTTGAAAAGGACCACAATGATCACTGAGTTTCAATCCCCCTGCTACGTACAGGATTGCCAACCACCAGACCAGGCTGCCCAGAGCCACATCCAGCCTGGCCTTGAATGCCTCCAGGGATGGGGCATCCACAGCCTCCTTGGGAAACCCGTTCCAGCACGTCACCACCCTCTATGTGAAAAACTTCCTCCTAATATCTAACCTAAATCTCCCCTGTCCCAGTTTAAACCTATTCCCCCTTTCCTATCGCTATCTACCCTTGTAAACAGCCGTTCCCTCTCCTGTTTATACGCTCCCTTCAAGCACTGGAAGGCCACAATGAGGCCTCCAGAGAGCCTTCTCTTCTCCAAGCTAAACAAGCCCATTTCCCTCAACCTCTTCATAGAAGAGGCTCCTATGTGTATGACCATACATGATCTTTGCCTCTTGCCTTTCTGCTATTCCTTTTTCTTACCACAGTCTTCTCCAGACCCTCTGAGGGTTTCTAAAAGATTGTGCAACAGTTTATTTTCCTAGTACATTACAATGTACATTGATGCGCACCTAAGCTTGCAGTGCAGTCTACGTGCAGACCTCTGACCAGAGATCATTGTGATTGCAATCTATCTAAAATTACAGCATACTGAATTTTGAAAACTGTTCCTACACTCCTATGGGGATCTGCATCCTAAATCTTTGAATTAATGTCTCTGCAAACATTCTAAAACAATGATTTGGGTAACATTTTTTTTTCTCTCTCGTGAAAAGAAGACAATGGCAACAGAAGTCTAAATGACAGGTGAATCTCTCTCATAAAAGCAGCTGAGTCAGATAAGTCACATAAGCATCTCTTAAAATATAGACAACTGCACTTTTCTGTCATGATCTGCAGTATAAGTAGGTTTTCCAGTAGGCCTTGCAGGTTTCTCCACATTTCCATTTCATCTGTGCAAATAACTAGCTGAGAAGCGTGCAAAATGGGGCTGAAATTTCCACTGCACCGCATTTCCCCATCTAGAAAAATATTCAGAAGAATGAGGTTTTATTGTACTTTTTGTTAATACAGCATGCTGTGACAGCTAATGACACAGTTAATGTGACAGTCATTCTCAGAAAGCAATTAACTCATTCTTTTCCTGTCAGCCAGAAAAAAAGCTGTCAGCTTCCATTTGAACAGTAGTGGAAACTAGCCAAAGTAAAGAACCTCTATAGAAACCCATGCATACTTAAATTTTGGATCAGCAGATCCAGGATATAGGAGATGTTTTGCTCAGATATCTATCATACTGAGTTTCTCCTTAGCAGAAGAGAGCAGAATTCCTTGAATGGGGTTCTTGGACTAGATGAAGAGTAGTGCCAGTTGCTCCCTCTGAATTACCCGGTAATCCCTTAGACATAAGGAGTTTCACCAGCACTACATAACAGAAGTCTGTTCACTGCATCATGACCATTCACAGCACGTAGATCCTGCCAACACCTTTTAAACATACAGCTACCAGCTTTGACTGTCCTAGTACCAGGTAGCAGCTCTTGTGTGTCCTCAAGAGGTTAAATTCACTGGTGAGGCCTGGCCAAGAGAGACAGGTCATGCTGATGTAGCTGCTCTTCCACCTTGTTCAAGGAAACGTGAACACCATCGTCAGTTTTCTCGACATCTTAGTGAAAAGAGCAATTGAATCAATAACTAACCTTAATCTGAGGCAAAACAGATAAGCATAGCAGTAGGTAAAGGGAAGTACTTTCCAGAGAAATAATTTTCTGAGTAATGGCCCTCACTTCTGAAGATACCTGTCCCTCAAATTGCCATATAGCTTTGAGGTGAACTGTGGATGCTAACACTGTTAGTACACTCCAGTCTTTTCCAAATGGCATACATTTCTAGAGATTTGGGGTTCTGTAGCTTAAATCCTTAAATGAAGTGCCTTCCGGGATAACACCGCCGAGCTCTATGCTTTGTGCCCTCCTCTTCAGGAAGAGTACTATCAGTTGAATATTTTCCTTCAGGGTAAGTGGCTGTCAAGCCTTGGTGCCCACGATAACTTGAGCCAGATACAATTACACTATCATAGACACCACATCTGGGTAGCACCACATCATCAGGAGCACTGGGTAGGGATATACTGCAAGCACCTCAGCCATGGAGTGATATCACCCATTGGCCAACATGGTAATTACCAATTGGCAGAAATTAAGCACCTGCATCATTATAAGTACGTGCGGATGAGCAGCAGTTTGGAAGATGCTTGTGGCATACGTGGGTCTGCCAAGGCATGCCTATGCTGCTGTAGATATCTGAGAAACAAAGTCTCTGTAGGCTCATAGCAGCATGCCTGAAATTCATCTTTGCAATAGTAAAAGCCTTGTTTTCTTGCCTATGAGAAATACAAATCCTCCTATAACTATAGTAGACTGTAATTAACCCATCTTCTTGTTCATGCCCCAGCAATACTGCAACAGCAATTTCATACAGCAACTCGTGGTTTTCACATCAACATATGGATTAGAAATTAAATTAGTTTGGCTAGCTGTGTGATGAAGCATACTGAAACTATCAGAAAAAAAAAAAAAAAAAAGCGTAGGAAAGGAGATCCTGATCCAGTAATTTCGTATTGATGTTGGAAGGATCATTCTTAGATCCAGAATAAAATAAAAAAGTTTTGTGAGCCTTGTCTGTACATTTATAAGGTATGGAGACACCTCCCTGCTATCCCTATCAATTTCATATTGAGACAGAAATGACCGGCTTCACTGTGGAGCTTAGTCGCTCCTGGGTGCACTCTTGTAGTCTTGAGTTTTGGTCAAAGCTGTTAGAAAAAAAAAAAATACCTGTCGTACATTAAGTTCATTATGAAGATTTAATTTCATTGTGATTAATTAATAAAACCACTGCTTTGATTTCTTTCAGGTGAAGTTTTAAATGTCTGGTGAAATTTCAGAAGGACACCTTTTACCTCTATGGATAAAAAGCATGTTTTGATGCAGCTACTGGGAGACAACCTGAGTCTTCTCTACCCTTCTGAAAGCTAAAATATTTAGAGAAGAGCTAGAGAGTTAAGGTTGTCACATAGTCACTACAATAAGGGATTCCCATATTTTACGTTGTATCCCATCCTGAGTTACTCTTAAATCAGTCACAGATTGATGTTACATACTTCTTGTCCAAGGCCTCACAAACCTGGACTTCTTTATTTTAACTTCATTTCACAAACATCACTGAACACTAGTGGCCTGCTGAAAGCTCCTTTTCCTTTTCCTGGAAGGCCAACTGTGTTCTGGGCTGCATTAAATAAGGGGTGGCCAGCAGGGAGAGGGAGGTGACTGTCCCCCTCTACTCATCTCTTGTGAGGCCCCATCTGGAGTACTGCATCCAGGCCTGAGGCCCCCAGTACAGGAAGGACGTGGAGCTCTTGGAGCGCGTCCAGAGGAAGGCCACTAAGATGATCAGAGCACTGGAGCACCTCTCCTGTGAGGAAAGGTTGAGGGAAATGGGCTTGTTTAGCTTGTAGAAGGCTCTGGAGAGACCTCATTGTGGCCTTCCAGTACTTGAAGAGAACATATGAACAGGAGGGGAAACGGCTGTTTACGAGGGTGGATAGTGACAGGACAAGGGGGAATGGCTTTAAACTAAGTCAGGGGAGATATTAGGAAGAAGTTTTTCACTCCGAGGGTGGTGATGCGCTGGAAAAAGTTGCCCAAGGAGGTTGTGGATGACCCATTCCTGGAGGCATTCAAGGCCAGGCTGGATGTGGCTCTGGGCAGCCTGGTCTGCTGGTTGGTGACCCTGCACATAGCAGGGGGGTTGAAACTCGATGATCGTTATGGTCCTTTTCAACCCAGGCCATTCTATGATTCTTACCAGCCCTTACTAATGCTAAATAGTTCACCTTAGGCATATTTGTTTGGTTGCTTTTTGTTTGTTTGTTTGTTTTTTTATCTCCAAATATATGAACACGTATTACTTTATGACGCGATCTGCACAACATTAGTTGTTGGTACGGACAGAAAAATAATTTTGACTGTCTGAAATAATATTTTTCCACAAATTCAGCAGAGATCTAAGGCACTATTAGAGTTTGAAAAAATGAGTTTTCATTTTGTTTGTCTATATTTATCAAAGCATGTGTTTGGTGCAGCACTTTGCAGCATGTGAATGCCTTAAGTTCTAAAAAGACAAATGCAAGTCATCTGGCTGTCTAGTAAAATAGCTATTTATCAACCACTTTATTAAAGTAATTTCATTGTACTAAATCCTTTTCTTCTTAGATTTATTTTTGGCAGTACAATTAAAGTTTTAAATACTGATAATATATGAATACTTTATTAATATGATGACACATAATTAATAACCAGGCATTAAAAGCTGCAGAATATAATAATCATTATTAACTATTAATATTTAGTTAGAATATATATTGCAGCTCAGAGGTCAAGATATGTCTTGCTACCATTCAGCTAACCTGTTTGCAAATAAACATCTTCACCTTCTCAGTAACACAAAGATTAAAAAATTAATGCCAGCCTTCTGAAGTTTCATTACACGAAAGTCGATAAGAAAAATACCTCTCATAGATCTGTGTACTTGGCTGCACTGGCTGTAGCATTATTTGTTTTGTTTTGTTTTTTAATGCAGTCAAATATTGTAGAAATTTTAATTATTGTATTTTTATAACCATTTATGAACTGGAGCTTTTGGTACAAGCCATTTGAAGTTCACTGCACAAAAAGGGTAGTCTGAGACTATAGAGATGCATACAGCATACAGCAGCCAGAAGAATAAGTTTCTGTTTGACAACAAAACTGGGGCAAATGGAGACAAAAAGCCTTATGTGTTCATGGTTTCCCGATTAATCAGATTTAATCAGTTTCTAAAAAAGCACTCAGGTCTATCTGGTGGTGAGCAGAATGCAACCAATTCTAAGAACGCAGGGTATCCTCCAACTTCCTTGTCACTTGTTAAACCCTCACTTACCACACTGAAGCCTCTAATTTACGTATTAATTAAGTTATTAATCATCGGATGACAGAGTAACAGAACACTGGAACAGGCTGCCCAGAGAGGCTGTGGAGTCTCCTTCTATGGAGATATTCAAGACCCTTCTGGACACCTATCTGTGTGACCTACTGTAGGGTACCTGCTTTAGTAGGGGTTTGGACTCAGTGATCTCTTGAGGTCCCTTCCAACCCCTGCAATTCTATGATTTTGTGATCATTCTAGTCTTGACTACATATGGAATGACAACTGGATGCTCAGTGTTAAGAGCAGGAAATCTGTGTGTTTGCATACTTGTGTAAGCACATGCTTTCTAAAAGGTATGCTGCAGTTACCTTAAGGCTTGCAAAGTTCTGGTTGCAACGCAATTCCTTAATGACACAGTTTGCTTTGAAACCTTGTCCTAGCAAATAAGTGTCTCCACTGGTTTGTTTCATAACCAGAAATTCAGCTCTGAATCATTTCACCTTCCTGTCCCATAACCGGTTCATTTCTTACGTAATTGCCTGTTACAGCAGAACATGTGCTCCAAGTTAGTTTAGCCACTTAACGTTGCATTCATTAGCTTCTTGCTGGGAACTGTGCTGCACTGAGTCTTTGAGATTCTGCCTTCAGCCCTGAAGACTGTACTTCAGTTTCACCTTTTGGGGGTATCTAAACAGAATATGCAGCAATTGTGCATTTAAGTACAAAACTCCTATACAAACGGTGTTAGCACTGAAAGTGTAGAATTTTCCACCACATTTATCAGTGTGACTTCAAATTACATGAATTTCTGTTACCCTTAGTGGCAGAAATGAAGGATGTCCGCTGACTACCCATAAACTGTAATCCAAGATCTCAATTGTGTTTGCAACAGAAGTATCCGAATGAGAGCACACTGTGACTCTCTTCAAATCCATTTGAATAGCTTCCCTGTGAGCAAGACCTGTAGGATCACTTATTCAAAATGCAAAGTGCAAAGAGCACTGCCCTTTTTATTTGCTTTTTTATATAACCAGTGTGTGGAAAATGTCACGGCGATCATGACAAACTGAGAAGATAACAGGAAAAAGCACGAGTGTGAAAGCTCAGTAGAAATGCTGATTTTTATTCAGTCTCTCACTTCTTGTAAGAAAATACTGACATGACAGCAGTGCAGGACTGTGGGCTTAAAGCTGGCCAACATCTGTGTGAAAAACTGAGGGACCACAACTCTCATCTTCAAAGTGTGAAGCAATGACAGTCGGTTTTACTGTTTTACATGGAGACATTTATGATTAGTGTCTCCCTTTTTATTCCCATTCCAGCAAACGGGCAAGCTGGAGATCAGTTGTTTATGTTACAAAAGAAGCAGCATTTCATTTCACACCTGCAGCCAATCCACAGCAGAGGGAGGAAAGGAAGCACACGGAAAGGAATCTCCAAGTTCTTGGCCAGGACTGTCCCCAAGCCCTGAGCAAGATGCCATGACTCAGGGCCATCCATTGCATTTTGGGCCAGGAAGGCTGTGTGACAGCATGCTTGTGTGTCATTAGGACAGGATGAGAGATGTTCATCCTCACTGCTAGCACCAGGCCAACCTGCCCTGGGCTCATCCATCCCCTCCCAACCCACCAAGCCAAACCCAGGTAAGTAGGCAGAGCTTGGCTGGGCCGTAGCTCTCAGGGCACACCAGACAGCGGGTGCAGGCAAGGCAGCCGGGCAGCAGCGGTGAGCATGGGGCATGGGGACGGAGCCTAGCAAGCAGAGGGGTGCAGGGTATATGGGGGTACACCACAGCAGGCAGGGCCACTCTGGGGTGGTAGAGGGCAGGTGGGAGGCTGGCGAAGGGTCTAGGGATGAGCTTTGTTGTTCCAGTTGAAAATACAGCGTGACATCTGAGATAGTTGTCCTGTTAGTAAGTTGAGCCTTGGCAGTGCTGGCACACTGAGTGTCATCTGGCAGCCCATGGGTTGTGGAGGTGGCATGGCGTGTGCCTGATCAGCTGGGGGAAGGCTGGAGCCATCTGCCCTTCCTGATCCCAGATGATTCCTAGAAGTGGCTCTCTGGGGAGGCAAATGTTTTCATTTTTCTTAGTTACTGTGCTGTTCAGTCTGGCAACTATTTTTCTTTTCGTTGTTTTGAGGAATACTTGTGCAAATACAAAATTCAGCATGGATCTTTGACCTTTTTTTTGCCTATTTGACAGCATGCAACCAATATGTTTCAGTAACTTAAACATTACCATGAAAAGGATGTGTAAGCTACTGAGTGCTGTACAGGAAAAGGTCTGGTCAAAATAAGAGATAAACTACCAAGATTCTAACCTGTAGGGTCATGCTTTTCAGCATATTGGTCATTTGGTCTAAGGCTGATATCATCCCAGTGTTTTCAGTCCTTCTTTTCTTCAGTTAAATCGACTCACTATGAAAACAAACTACTCTATAGCTGTTGCCACAGCATATGTGTATAGGATGCATGTTAATAAGCCTAAGCATCTGAAATAATATTGAGGTATCTGCAATGAAGCATCAGGAGTGCAGGATCTAGCAGATAATACTTGCCTTAATCCTACAGGTAAGAAGCTGCCAGCTTTCACAAAACAAAGCTTTAGATGTATTATGTATTTATGCAAAAGAACAATGTAAACGAAATAGCTTTTCGAAACTCAATCTCTTTTCCTAGGTGATATCTCAGTGCTTTTAAGTGCCAATGCGATGTTGTATTTCTAGGTTTTTAAAACAGAAGAGCAATCTTTGTGCCTGAAAAATCATGTTCGGGTGCATCCTGAAGACTCTGAAGTTCCTGACATTATCCGTGTTTTTACTCTTCAAAAGTCTCATCCAATGCATATTTCCTCCATGCAAGAAATCTTTTGCTGGGGAAATAGTGCTTATTACTGGAGCTGCAAATGGGATTGGAAGGCAGATTGCCCTACATTTTGCTCCTTTGGAAGCAACCTTGGTTCTCTGGGACATTGATGAAGAAGGGAACAGAGAAACAGTGAGATTAGCCAGAGAAAATGGAGCTAAACAAGTGTTTGCCTACTACTGTGACTGCAGCAATAGGGAGGAGGTCTATGAACAGGCAGAGAAGGTAAGTTACAGCTTCTGGTTTCTAATTTTCCTTCTTGCTTGTGATTTTCGGCTTTTTTTAGACCTGGAATCTTAGAAATTATGCATTCAGTAAAGGGAAGTAATCGTGTACGGTGATGACTGTTCTCTTATTGACAAGTAACTTCTAGATGGAGCTTAAACTATTTCTTTTGTAAAGTAACTGGGTTTAATTTGTTCTGTTGAGACTTACACATCTCCAGTATTCCTTGTGAGAGGGCAACTTCTTTTACATTAGAAGTGTGGTATATGGCAGAGATTAACCTTATGAATGAATTTTCTAGGCTTATAAATTTCTGTAAGATATTAAGAAAAAAAAAAAGCAATGGAACATTGTAAGGGGGAAGGTCCCTTTGTAACAAAATACAAACACCTTACCCCATTAAACGTCTTCTATCTCCCCCCCTGAGCAGCACAGGGGAAGAGGGAATGTGAGCTGTGGTCAGTCCCTTATGCTTTGTTTCCACCATTCCTTCATGGTCACTCCCTTCCCCTGCCCTGTATGTATCTGGAACTGCAGTTCTCATGCTCAAAGTATTCTTTTACTTGTACTTGCTAGCAGCACTTGGGGGCACATCCAGCCAGCTTTGCATGGAAAAATAATTTCTGTTGGAGCTGTTGGTGATAGAGCTTAAGAACCACAAGTGGTTTCATAATATTACTTGCACAGTGTGATCAAGGATGTATCTATCATAATAACACATCTGCAGAGATGAGCACATTCTGGCCTGCGCTGACCCACAGTGCTCAAGGAAGAAGATCTTTGCTAATTATTTGAGTATTACAGGTCATGTTGTACTCACTGTGTATGTCTCTTATTATTACTCCTACAACTGCAGTCCATAAAAAGAATTCCAGTTATTTCAACATTCTTAATATCGAGATCTTAGTATGTTATCATCTCCCATCAAGTTGCAGGATCAGTTGAGCAACTTGTGATCAGCACTTCAAATGTGATACTTGATTCTTATTCACAATGATAGTACAAATCAAACTGCCATTCTTCCAGAATGCTCTTCTTGCAAGAAAAAAAAAGAGGAAAAAAAAAAAAGGAAAACACTTAAGAATTCACCAAGACCAAATATCTCTTAAAAAATAACATTTTAAATTGGCTTTAATTCCCTGTTCCCACAAATGCTGACTGCTTCCTGGAAAGACATGCATCAGAATGATCAGTTTGAGATCGTGTAAGTAATATCTTAATAAAGTTGGAATTTTCCATTGATGGTGCATATTTTGAAATAAGTGATCTCTGTTCTCAGTTTAACAGAGACTCAAACTGCTTTGTGCACTCAGATAATTCTCAGTCTCCAGACACATTAACCAGGGCTCACCCTGCAGAACTAGTTGAGCCCATATTAGCAGCAAGAACTCTGACGTGTACAGGCTGACCTGCAAGTAGAAACTCAAAGAGCTCTTTCAGATTCCTGAATTGGTGTTAAGTTGTTAAACTATTGTTAATTCTACCAATGTCTTTTCAGGTATTTTCATGAATTGAACAGTCATATAGGGGCCAGAATTTTATTTTCTTTAAGATCTATTCAGCCAGGAGCATCCTCTACCATTGGAAATACATGTAACTTTTTATTAGTAATATGAAAAGTCTTCAGCTTGGACACAGGAGATAAGCCAGTAGCAGAAAAGTGAAGTTATTTCATTTTGTTTGATATATTCACTGCAGAATAGCTTAGATATGTTCCCAGAATGGAATCTTTATTTCTAGCAAGGAAATCAGTGTACTGAAGGATGAGATCTTAGAACAAACTGATGAAGAAAATATTAGCAGATTTTGAGTCAGAAGTGTCCACCTAGGAACTCTGAGGGATATCTGATATACATTTCATGAGCTACAAATGTGTAGGTGATGTATTGCTTATGACAGGTTTCAAATCCAAGAGCAAAAATAGCAAATATGCCAATTTAAGTGAGAGGACACCAAGAAACTACAAACCTGTCATACAGAAAATTGATAGAAATGATAATGATAATTTTAAAAACATATAAATAAGAATAGATACCTGAATAAATACATAGAGAAGAATAATCAGCTTGAGTTTTGTTCCTGCAGGCACCTGTGGAAACCAGAAATATTTTGGAGTTCAGAAAACAATTAGAGAAATTTGGGGGAGAGGGGGGGAGGGAAATAATCATCAGGATATATTAAATAGAAAAATTTAGACACCGTATCTGGATCAGGAGGATCCTAAGCTGCAGGATGCAAAAAGCTATGGAGTGCACTGGTGGAGACCTTAGCGTCCTTGTCCTTTCTTACTGCTTTCCCCCATGAGCCAAGGGCTGAGAGCCTACAAAGACCTTGGATCTGGCACACTAGAACAGTTCCTATGTACCTACATTTCCAGTACAGGTATAAACAACTGTAACGGTCACTAAACTTTTTTCATAAATGAAGCACAGAAGGCAAGGATAGTTCCTAATACTTTTGTTCATCCGTTTTTTGTTTGTTTGTTTGTTTTTTAAATTCAGGTTAGAAGAGAAGTTGGGGATGTGACTATTCTCATCAATGATGCTGGCATACTGCATTCCACAAAGTTTCTTGACATTCCAGATGCTGATTTTGAAAAAGTCTTGAAAGTCAACTTCCTGTCTCAAGCTTGGGTAACGTATATTTTTCTTTCCTGAGAGCCTGAAATGCACAGTCAGGTATTTCAGGTAAATTGGAGCACCCGGTTTGGAAAGGGGTGGGAAGGGCCTCAAGTGGGGAGAATTCATTTTTTCAATCATCCTGTAGTTGGACACACATCACACTGACAGTTTGCCCCACTGTCTCTCAGTAATGTTCACAAAAGCCTGCCTGGGCAATCTGCTAAATGCAAAGTCTTTGTGCACCTGTACTGTGAAACATGCTCTTTCTGTCACAGCTGTGGCTGAAGCTACTACTGATGCTATGGCTGCTACCCTTTCTACTCCTGATGCTTGAAGGCACAGGAGAGCATTGTCTAGCATTTAAGGAGACATAACCATGCTGCTTGTGTTGGTGTCAGACTTCAGGCTGTGCTTTCATTCCTACTCAGTGTCTTCTTGATGTATGTAGAAAACTGATCTAAATAGTATGTGCTATCTTTGCTTTGTTTTCTTTCCTCTGTGGGAATTCGCTGCTATCTGGGGCCTGTTATCCCTTAGGTTTCCCTGTGAGGGAGTGCTACCCTTGCCCCTCTTACAGTTGTAGTACATGTGCCTGAGCATGCAGCCCGCATCAAAGAAGAACACAGTGCTGCAAAATGCCTCACTAAATGGCATTCCTCAGTGGAAAATCATGGCAGGCAAAATCCTCTAATCATTTTCCAGCCCACAGTGCCTCATTTTTCCACATACCAGAGACAAAGGTGTTGGGTGGGGAAATGTTCTTCTTGGCAGGTCTGAAGTGACACAGAGCGGGAGGACAGTGACTGTGGGCCCCACCATCAGAAAAGCGCGTACCAGGTGCATATCTGGAGTGGAATACAACTCAGCAATTGAAAAAAATCTGTAACTACTCCTATATTTTTCATCTCTTCTGTCTTGTAAAACACTAGTGTCCTCCTTGGATAATTAGTAGTAACGATCTCGGCAGTTTGAGGCCCAGAGTTGCCGGGAAGTAGTTTACAACAAGCAGGGCCTGTAGCCGGCTGAAGTCCACATTGATGTGTTGGCTTCTAGCTCCCTCTTGTGTACCAAATCTTTACTAATAGTCAGACTACTCGGACTGTGAGGAACCTGCACGCAGAGAAAACAGAAAGTTCATCGTTTTTAATAATATAGTTTTAATGCTGACAGATCTTCAGCTGGGGACCTGTCATTCAAAGAAATGTTGCCTCTCCTTTATAAATTCTTACGGAGACTGCAGATCACTTTGGTTCCTTGTAGGATTATGTTCCAGAAAGTAAATCAAATTGTAAAATCTAATTTGGAATGCAGTATTTTTGACACATCTATCTGTAATTGTATTTTTTATATGTCTCTCAGACTTGCAAGGCCTTTCTTCCTGCCATGATCGCCTGCAATCATGGACACCTGGTCTCCATGGCCAGTGCAGCAGGACTCTGGGGAACCTACAGATTGTCAGGTTAGTGTCAACAAATGCTATTAAAAATTATGTCGTCATGACAATACCTTCTCCTAAAGATCTCAGAAATGCTTGGCTTAAGCTCTTTGTACTGACATACTAACAGTCATGAAGAGTGTGCAAATATGAAAGATATATCTGCGGGTAGTGGTGTATCGAAGATGAAGATGGTGGTATGTTGCCTATATGGCACAGGGAGCTCACTGCTGATTTTACTAGCTAACTGCAGCCTGTCTTATCTCTGCAGAAGAAGCTTGTACACATGCAGCAGAAGGGAGCCCTGCCTACAGGCTGCCTAACAATTTCTGTTACTAGTTTTTCTGCTCATGGATGTTTAGAGTCCTGAAACTTATGTGGGTTATACCTGGAACTATACACTTATCTGGAAAATGTTTTTCAGGTTCAGAAGACGCTTGGAAGAATTTTCAATAAAATTCTTTCGAATTAACTATGTTTTAAGCTATATAACAGCTCCCTATTCTCAGCTGTTTCCTTCAGGAGAGCTGGCTGCTACATCCTGGCTATTTCATCAGCATGTGTGTGCTGCCCAGGCTCTCTCAAGCCTTTCTGACTGTAGCTGTGAAGTTGCCCTGTGAGAATGTGAATTTCACATCAATCAGTCTATTTTGTTTCTTCTCCTAGTTGATGGTGTTATTTCGTTATATATTTGCCACCTATTATCATTGGGTTAGATTCTATGTTGATAATAGGACAACTCTAGTTTTTATCATTTCACCATAAGGCCTATGACCTAGGCCTATGACGTGCCTATCCAAGTGTTATAACATACTACACAGTAGCTGTACATGTTTAGATTGTTTGTTTCCATCTTCTGTAGGTAAGTTCTGAAGAAGAACAAACAGCCTCCGACACCAGCTTTTGAACTTCTAGCTGAAGTGAATTTGATCTGTTTTCATATACCTTTGAAAAAGCCTTAGGAAACTACATGTATACATTACTTTATATTATATTAAAACAAAGTTCTTACAGCTGGAAAAAAAAATTGTTGAATAGTTTAGGTTGGAGGAAATCTTTGGAGATCATTTGATCCAAATCCCCTGATAAAATCAGGCCCAATGTAGGTCACGTTGCACAGGACCTTGCATGGTCAAGTTTTTGTTGTCTCAAAGGAAGGAGATTCCATGTGTTCATCAAGCAATAAGAATTAGACAGGATTCAGTCTTCCCAGGCAAACAAAATACTATTGTAGGTGCAAGGCAGTATCAGAAGAGGTAATGTGTTGAAGCAATATTTGTAAATAAGGTATTTAGGTTGTACCACTAGAACCATACCACTACTGACACGTAAGCTGTGATATCAAAGAGTGAAGACCATTCTGAACTAAAACAATGCCTGGCTTGCATGAGTGTCTGGAAGTGCATATATAGTAACCCCATCTTATGTCTCTCTAAAGTTCACTGGAACGGTCTTCAGGAAATTATTAATCTTATCCTTAGACACATCTACACCAGTCATGGTTGGAGCCATTGGCATTAAGAATTAGTATCATCAACATGCATACCATCCCTACAACACTAATCCAAATCTTCTAATTCATAACGAATTAGTACAAGGTTGTAAATAGTATTTCAAAACATTCAATTCAGTATGTAATACTATGGTGTTTTTGAGATATTTTGTATGTTTCTTTGTTTCTCTGTTTCAGATTATTCTGCTAGTAAATTTGCAATCATTGGAATGATGGAAGCCATTGATTCAGAACTGGATGAGGCAGGAAAACACGGCATCAAAACCACAATCGTTTGCCCTTTTTTTGTGAATACTGAATTAATTAGAGGTATTGAAACCGAGTAAGTAAAACTTACATTATATATTTTTCATGAGTAAGAAGTCATCGCAAGTCACTAGATATGCCATATACAGTCTGTAGCTCTTATAAAGTTGACTTGTTTTTAATTTAGTATTTGACGCACACACAACTGAGTCTCTTTGCTAAGAAATCCAAAGTTTGCCTACAATTAATAGCTGACATGCATCAGAGACTGTGCAATGACCCTGAAATCAGGGAATGGTTAGGGATATGTGGCAGTATTTTAGGCAAACAACTCACTTTTTGGTAGAATGGGCACTGCTGATGTTCTTTGCCCCATGTAATTTTGGCACTGTCATTGCTATTATGGGTGCCCGGATATTTGTCCCTGTCACTAACAGTGCTCCAGTATTAGCAGATACTGTACTTCTCTGAGAACAGCTGTGGTATAAGTATCTATGTTGCTGTATTGTTCTAGTGACAGGAGAGGCTGCAGGCACTGGTTCAGCCATTGCAGCAGTGAAGGGCAAGCAGTCTTGGTTTTTCAGCACTCTGTTCCTGCACCCACCACTCATCATCCTGTAGAGGCATGTATTATGCAGAGCTCCTGGCTGGAAACAGGCCCAGTACTGTTTATTTAGCTGCCAACCCAACACCTACAATAGGAAAGAAAGAGGTGTGCAGAGGGCTGAAATCTTACATACAGAACATCATAAACCACAGGTGTTCTGGAATTTTTCAATGCCACAGTCAACATGGGCATAAACTTCAGTAGGGTCTGAGCTGGGCTTGCACAGAAGTTATTCATCTGTCATTAAAATTTGCAACATCACCAAACTTTTTTCAATTTGTTTTGATCATAGAAGGAACAAGCAGGATTGGAGACTGCTTTTCAGGGCTATTTAAGGGGGAGGAGAGAAATTCTTGCATTAAATGATTTCTGTGTTAGAATACATCTCAAAAGTAAAATGTTTCAATGCCATAATGCTTTATTTCTTGTTTCACTAGACACCCAATTTTACTTCCTATTTACGAGCCAGAGTATGTAGCCAGCAAGATCATAGATGCAATTCGAAAGGAAAAGATGTATCTGTTTATGCCTCCAACTTTACACCTTTGTGGTTTTAGAACGTAAGAACATGTTTCCTGTCTTCTATCATTTCCTTCTTTCCTTTCTCATATGCCTGCAAAATCAGCAAGGAGGTTTAGTTAAAATCTTTCTTTACTTGGCATCTCTGCAGTCAAACCAGCTATAGGAAATCAGTTATGAAGAAACAGTTTTGATAGTTTTTGACAATTTAATGGGCTAATATTCCTCTGACACCTTCTGTCTCAAATATACTTCTTAAGCTACAGTTTAGTATGGAAATCAAAAATTTCCATGGGATGGTACACTAGGAGCACTGCCTGGACTAGAACTGTCTGTTTCCAGTAACCACCTCCACCAGTGCTGGGCTTTCCACAAAACTGCTTGCTCTGTATTTATTTTCCCCGTTTCTAATATGGCAGTACCAAATGCATTATTGCCAAACGTTAGAAGTAGTGTGCATGTGTTATGAATTTCTATGAGTACAGTGCATTTTTATTGCACTTTTTTTTTTTTTTTTTTAAGTGAGGCTAACTTGGTGTTTGTCTCATCAGTTTAATTCCTAGAAAAATCGTCCTGCTCCTGCAATCTTACCTGGGGATCTACAGAAGCTGGGACAAGGTCATAGGTCGGAAGAAGAAGAACTGAAACCACAGTATTGTCAAAACCTCAAGTGCCATCAAACTGATCTTTTCGGTAACATCAATTTTTAAGCACGTTCATTCTTTGACAGAAAAATTGCTTCTTGTATAATCCTTGACATCACTCAGCATACAATATAATTCTAAATAATTGCCTTTTAATCACTGATTCTCAGCCACAACCCTCTCTCTCATTTTGTGACAGCGCGCTGCTTACGTACTTATCTGAGCTCTCAAAAATAGTCAGTAAAACCAGGCATAGATGCTTGACTTCATTTCTTACTCCTCAAATTCTCAGTTTCTGAGCATAATTTCAAAGCACGGGAAAATCACACTACTGTTCATGCATTAAGAAATGCCATAAAAAGCTTCAACATCACTCACACTTTAGGAATCTTAGAAGACCTAATCAAGATTTAGTGAGTGCCCCCTCCCTGGAAGCATTCAAGACCAGGCTGGATGGGTTTGAGCAACCTCGTCTAGAGGGAGGTGTCACTGCCTATAGCAGGGGGTTGGAACTAGATGGTCTTAAATGTCCCTTCCAACCCAAACCATTCCATGATTCTATCATTCTGTATCATCACTTAGAATAAAGAAACAAACCATACAGAATTGTTCTCAGTAGCCCCAGGGCGCTTTATCTTACATTAAGCAACCAAGCCACTTTTCATGGCCTATAGTGCTTTCAGAGACTGAAACTTCCATGAGATAACCTGTTTGTTAGTGTGAAATTTGTGAATCCTAGAAGAAAAAAGAGTTCAGGTAGAAGGATTGGTGCAGTTATGGGCTGCCTCGAGTGAAATCTCTTCTTGCAACTGAATGGAAGTCACATCCATCTCCTTCAGCCATCTCTCCATGTAAATGAAGCCAGAACAAAACAGTCACAGGGGGAAAAAACATTTAAGGAGAAGATATAGAATTAGTTATGCCAGAGTACGTGCTGGTACTTAATAGATAAAAATCAGTTCTTATGCACACTTTTGGAAAATGCTAACAGAGTTTATATGATAGAAAATAAATTTCCAGCCCCAAAGAAGGAATCTACACAGCACAGTTATAGAATTCCACACTCAGGAACTAAAGACTCCCTTAGTTAGTTATCTACTGCCTGGCTTTGTCACCATATTTGTACTTATCTAATCCCATGCTCAAGTGCTTCCTTTCAGCTGCGGGTTTCTATTAAAGGACACACTCCCAATAAAACCCTACTTTCTGAAATCTCACTTTTTTTCAAATCACGTATCCATTCAATACATCCTTTAAACCACGCTGTGGATGTTTTCCCTATGAACATTTGGTCTGAGAGAAGCAGAAAGCTATCTGAAATTTGGCTCTTTGGAAAACTAGGTTCATTGATTTGTATTTTGAAAAGCTCCTTATTGTTAAGATAAATGTCTTTTTCTTCTGACTAATGAGACAGGAACAAAGTCTAAATTGCTGCCTGCAAATAATGGTCCTATTTCCTCAGCTGAAAATGAGAACATGAATATTGGGATTCCTTTAATCTGGACGAGTGTTGTAATTTAGTTCTCAGTCTATGACTTTGTTTAAGTAACCGTATGAACTGGCATGATGTGTTACTTGTGAACTCATTGTGGGCCTGCATATGCTTAATATATAAATTCATTTCTTGTGCAGAGCGCATGAACGGTGAGAGGCACACAGATGAAAACCTTCTGTAAAATGAAGTAGTGTTCTGTTAGGGACATTGAGATTTGGTGGACTGATGCTCATTAAAAATCTGGTGTGTCAGGATTAAATACTTGCAACCGAAGAGCACATTGGACATGATAAGAATTAAGAATAATGTACAGGAAACGGTGCTTTATTTTCTAAGCCGTATTCCACGCACTCTGCACAGCCACCCTGCAGAGCCATATCCCCCATGGCTGCACTCTGAGCCAAGAGCTCTCTTTGGCTCCATTTCTCCTGGCTAATCAGCTTGGCTCAAGAAGGAATTTATAAAGCTTATGCTTTCTAAGGCTCACAGTGATTTGTTAGATCTTCTTATCGGCCTTAGAAATCAGTAACTCATTCTTTTCTCTGAAAATATTTCATTACATATTTGTACAGAAAAGAGATGTGATAGATGATGTCATACGACCATAAAACTGCAAGCCAAAACCTTTCTATTAATGTTCAGAAGGCACAATGGGATGCTGTTCTGGGCTCTTAATAAAAAATTATCAGTTTGTGTTTTGAAACACAGCGTCATGCTTGAGAAGCATCTCTGAGATACTGGCAGCTCCTCGGAGATGTATGCTTTCCCCCCTGAGGCTTTTGCCTCGTTCACTCCACACACAAAGAAGGTCGCTGGGGAAATGCTGCTGTTGCTGAAGCCACAGATAGGACTGGAAGGCAGCTCATGCTGCTCTTTTTCTCCTTGGAGAGCAATCCTGGTGAAACTGTTGAAGAAGCAAACACAGTACCCATAGCAGCCCTCGACTGAATCAACCTATGTAGCTTCATTAACAGAAAGATGATTTGTTATGTCAGATAAGATGTGGCTTTCCTCTCTTATTTTGTAACCCTTAGTGAAATATTCTTTCTTAGAGCGTATTTTATGTATAGAGGAAGTTGTAGAATCATGTTTCTGATAAAGAATATCACCCATATTTCAGTTACAATCTTTTTGAGCTAAGTAGTATTTGAATAATTTCAGGTTATTGTGTAACATTAAAAATCCTTAAATAAACCTTAGTAGCATCCACAAACAAATGTCATTTCTCAGTAATTCTTGTGATCTTTTGGGCATTTTACTGTCACTGAAACATCTGACACTGCCTGAGCACCTCTTCTGGCCATACACAGCCTGCTATCAGAAGCTGGCCGTCATTTCCAGAAATACATAATTTTGCCTTCTTAGCAAGCCCTCAGGTGACACCGTACCCCCAAGCAACATAATGCTGGACAGAAATATCCTGTAAAAATGACCAACTCAGTGACTATATCCATTTCCTTTTAAGCTGAAAGGGTCCCTACAGCTCTGACACATTGCCAACCTCCTGCTGATCCCCAGCTGACTTTTCCCATTATGATCCTGAGGAAAAGGGAACAGGGGATCCAGAATAAAGAGAAGCCCATCTGAAGTTGGCTGCTGCCATCCTTAGCACAACTAAGTCAAAATTGTTGCTTTTCTTTGGAAGCAAAGACTCCTTCCCTGAAAAATGCTACTTAGTGAGCTGCTCTACCACGTTAAGAGGCAGCCTTACTCACCTCACTGTAAGATTCCCTGACTGGATCCAAGGTGGGAGAAATGCAAGGAGTTCTGTTGCAGTTTGTACACATTTTAATAAGTAATAGAAGTCTATGAGTGTATGGCATTTATCCCTAGATATCACAGAATCACAGGCTCATAGGGGTTAGAACGGACCTTGGATGGTTGGACTGGATCGTGTTGAAGGTCTTGTCCAACATTGGTGATTCTATGATTCTATGATGTGTGGGGATCACCTACTCTGATCTCCCACTACAGCAGCTTCCCTACAGCGCGTTCCTCACAAAATCACAGGATGAAGAAGACCACTTAAACCAATTAGAGCCTTTCCCAGTTTTCACTTCTAAATATTATGAGGCCGTGTGTTTATTAACACACAAACATCTTCCTTTTCACCATCAACATCTTCCTTTTCACCATCAACATCTTCCTTTTCGCCACCAGCTACAAAGTGCTCTCCTGAGCTTAAATAGCAGGAGTACTCCTCGATGGCACTTCTTTAAATCCAAGGTGTGTGACACAGAATTGCAGCACGTATTACTGAAGATGTGACTGTGCAGCAGTCGTTTATATTGATGTGTATTCTCTCACCCGAGTGGTCCCACGGCAGTCAGTGCTTTTCGTCTCACTTGGGCTTGGCCAACTGAAGGTGAGACGGCAGACTCAGTCTACTGGCTTGGTTGCCCCACTGTTCTATGGAGGCATGAATCATAGAATCACAGGATCCTTAGAGTTGGAAGGCACCTCTGAAGGCCATCTAGTGCAACTCACCTGCAATGAACAGGGGCACCACAGCGAGGGTTGCCCAGGGCCTGATCCAGCCTTGACTCTAATCCTAGAGGATCCCTCCAAAGCAATTAATTTCTATGAGCGAATGAGGAAATTGGAATGAATTCCGTATCCTGAATGTCTGCTAAAATGGCTAAAAATGCTATAGAGGGTTTCCACCCAGCATTCTCAGTGCCACAAACTCAAGAAACAGGCTGATAGCGGGGATGAGCAGCAGGTTTCCCAAGCGGAGGCTTTGTGCCGGAGTCTGTTCCATTCGCTGCCGATCTGGAACAGAGGGCGGGCAGTGATCATCCGATAACACTGAGGGGATGAAGGATACTTTTGCGCCTTTTCGGCGCCGCAGCCCTGAACCGAAGCCCTGCCGAAGCCGTTCTTTGTGCCGCTCCGGCGGGGCCGTGTGACTGCGGAGCCCGCGGCCGCCTGCAGGTGGCAGCCCCGTCCGCCGCGGGGCTCGGAGCGCTGCAGGTGGCTGCAGCGGCCGTGCCAGGGGCTGAATCCGCGTTAATGCTGCATTAACGGCGTCAGCTTTCTATTCATTACAAATGCACCAGTTGCATATATGATTCTATTAAACCGGTATTTTCCACTAACGTAATCTCTTCACGCAACATCAGACAGATTTTCTCCCATCTGTGCAGCGCAAAACTGCCGGGACTCACGCAGAGCCCCACGGACACAGCCGCGAGCCGCCCGCGGCCGCCTCCTTCGCTTCGCTTCGGGCAATCGGCGGTCCCTGCAGGCGGAGGGCGCAGCGGGGCTTACGGCAGCCAGAGCGGAGCGGGTGTCCTTTTTCCCTTCTTTCCTCTTTTCTACTTCTTTTCCCCCTCTTTTTCTCCTTTTCCTTTTTCCTTTAACTTCTTCATTTTCTCTCTTTTCCTTTTTCTTCTCTCCGTTTCTTTTTCTCTTTCCCTCTTTTTTCTTTTTGCATTTTCCCTTTTTTCTCTTTTTTCTCGTCTCCTTTTTTTTTCTTTTTTCCCTTGTTTTCATTTTCCCTTTTTCCTTTTTTCACTTATTCTCCTTTTCTCTTTTCCTCTTTTTTGCTTTTCTTCTTTTCCTCTTCTCTTCTCTTCTCTTCTCTTCTCTTCTCTTCTCTTCTCTTCTCTTCTCTTCTCTTCTCTTCTCTTCTCTTCTCTTCTCTTCTCTTCTCTTCTCTTCTCTTCTCTCCCCTTCCCTTCCCTTCCCTTCCCTTCCCTTCCCTTCCCTTCCCTTCCCTTCCCTTCCCTTCCCTTCCCTTCCCTTCCCTTCCCTTCCCTTCCCTTCCCTTCCCTTCCCTTCCCTTCCCTTCCCTTCCCTTCCCTTCCCTTCCCTTCCCTTCCCTTCCCTTCCCTTCCCTTCCCTTCCCTTCCCTTCCCTTCCCTTCCCTTCCCTTCCCTTCCCTTCCCTTCCCTTCCCTTCCCTTCCCTTCCCCTCCCTTCCCTTCCCTTCCCTTCCCTTCCCTTCCCTTCCCTTCCCTTCCCTTCCCTTCCCTTCCCTTCCCTTCCCTTCCCTTCCCTTCCCTTCCCTTCCCTTCCCTTCCCTTCCCTTCCCTTCCCTTCCCTTCCCTTCCCTTCCCTTCCCTCCCCTCCCCTCCCCTCCCCTCCCCTCCCCCCCCCCTCCCCTCCCCCCCCCTCCTCTCCCCTCCCCTCCTCTCCTCTCCTCTCCTCTCCTCTCCTCTCCTCTCCTCTCCTCTCCTCTCCTCTCCTCTCCTCTCCTCTCCTCTCCTCTCCTCTCCTCTCCTCTCCTCTCCTCTCCTCTCCTCTCCTCTCCTCTCCTCTCCTCTCCTCTCCTCTCCTCTCCTCTCCTCTCTTTCCCAGCTGTCAGTGGTTTCTATTTCCCTTTCCAAGTGAGGCACTCAGTCTTACCATGAGAGTACTCACCACTGGAAAGCACTGAGGGGTCATTTATAAAATTCAGAATAGATCTGTACAGAAAGAAAACAATTTAAAGGAAACAGATTTCTCTCAGACTATTATAGACCTGTAAGGTCACAATCGCAGCTATAGCTTCAAAGATCTTGCCTGAATGTCACTACTGTGCCATAGAAATTGTGTGCAGACAGGAGCTGCCCTCTACTGAATGAAAACATCTTTACCTTGAAAACACCTTTTTGTGAATATTTCAGAGTTTCAGTGAAATTTTCATGTTTGTGGGCTGAAAGAATTTGGAAAACTGTTCTCTGTGTCAGGAAACTCATGCAGACCTTATAAAGTAACTCATAGCCGTTTGTGTTCCTGGCACTGTTCTTCTATTCCCTCCCTGATGTGTTTGAGGACAGCCTTAATAATACCCCAATAAACCGCCAGCCTGGCAAAAAGAAAAGTCTGAGCACAAGAGTGGAATCAAAAGGGAAAATTGTTACAAAAGCCACATTTGAAGTGCAGCAAGATATTTAAAAAGATATGCCCAGAATGCTCGGGAATCTGCAAGATTAGACACAGTTCAGAGCCAGGTGACAGTCCTTGGTGACATGAAATACCAGCAGCAGATGAGACTGCTTGGTGTGTGCGGAGGGAAGAGAAGGATGAGCACAGAACAATATGAAGGAAACAAGGAAGGAAAGCTCTGAGCATCAACTGTGCTAACTGTGAAGATACAGTCATGAACACATAACAGAAATAGTATCCTCTAAGACGTGACCAAGAAACAAATCACTGCACTGTAACGTCATGTATGTAGGCTCTACTGCAAGAGTCAATTCCTATCATTCTTATTCCAATGCAAGTACCCAATGGATTCTACACTGAGGTGTCCTGATGTGAGATTTTCACCTGCTATAAACACAAGGAGATCCAGGACACAGAGCCGTGCTGAAAGACAGTGACGTCCCTGTGGTCCATGCCTGGTGCTCAGGAAAGCTTTGTTCTTGCTTCTCCTGATGCAGATGAAGCTTCCTGTGGAGAAGAGCTGCTTTACAAAATCCTCAGAAACAAAAGGAAAATACATCCTCGTGCAGATAGCAGTGCTTTTGTGCACCTGCCTGAGAAGGTCAGTCACTGAGACATATGCAGTCATCTGTAGGCTCTGACACTCTCTGTACAGTATGTGGATATACTTTACTGTCAGATCCAAGCCACAACGACCATGCAGATAGCGTGGAACTAATGTGCAGCTCTCCCGGGCACAGACACCCACTATGTGGCTGTGGCCGTAGGCAATGTACACTTTGTACACTACCTGTCTGCTCCAGTCTTGAAGAATAAGCCCTTTCTCCCAATCAAATTAGATCCAGTTTGAACACCCCATCAAATAGCTTTGTAATTCTTCATGCTTTTACTTCAATTTCCAGTTGAAGGCATGAGGATTTCACAGCGCGTTACAGCTCCTGATGCGCATCATGTAGCACAACAAAGAGAAAGGGCTTTCCCAGGAACTCTGGCATCCTCTGCAATTGCCCGCTCAGGTAATGTTGATATGTACCAGGTGCTGTCAGGCTGTCCCAGCAGTACTACTCATCAGCCACGAGCTTTAGCGTATTGAATTTAATGAATATGCTCAACACTATCAATCACAGTTGGAGGAATGCATTCCCCACACATCCAGAGAACAGCCCAAAGAAAAGGAGCTCGAAGAAGGCAGACAGACCGAAGAGAGATTGCTGAGACTTTGAGCCCTCCCTGTGTATGTGAGTGCACGAACCGTCTGCCTTCCCAGCACAGCGTCTGTATCGCTGCAGGAAACATCACGGAGAGCCGCCTTCAGCTGGCGCGCATTAGGCATGCACTTACAAAGGCAGAAGTCAGAATATTTATACATAGCATGAGTTAGTAAACTCCTGAACAAGTCGGTTACTGTGGGAGAAAGTCATATAAATTTCATCGGGCTCTGGTAGTAGTGCTGCAGAAGTGTTATTTATTCATTGTTAAAGTCTCACAATGTCTGCAGCTGTTCGTACATATTTTATTGAGAGGAAACTGCGAGACTGGAGAATCAATACGGAAATAGCTTTTTCTAAAGGAACGAACTAACGACAAACTTCGCACTCGTTTGAGATCCACATCTCTTGTTTTATCAGCTGCTCCTTTTCATTTGCTATTTTAGACACAGAGCACACCACCAGAAAGATCACAGTTGAAGTTTAAGTGGAAAAACGCGTGCACGTTTTTACTTAAACACTTAAGAATGTGTCCTTTCTCTTCATGGTCTCTTTCTTCTCTCTGCCAAGCATCAACCAGCAAATATCGATGGCTACAAATCTAGTAAAAATGTGCAAGAAGACAGGCTGTGAAGCCCACAGTCATTTTCAATCTGATTTGCAAGAAGTGTTTTTAAATCTTGTTATGTTTTAGGTGAATAGGACTCCTATAGAAACACACGCTTCGTATATATTTTTCCAGCCCCATGCACGCATACGTTTAGTCCAAGAATTTCCATGAGTCTCAAGCAGAATTCTCTGGCAAAATGCCCTCAGAGTGAGAAACAACAATTCCCCGTTTCTGAAGCCTCTATTGCTGCCTGCTCTGCCCACCCAACGCCTCACTTTAAGTGAGGGCTTCTTCACGTGCAATGTGAGAATGTGAAATACATCACAAAGAACTGTGTCAAAAATACAAAAGCATCATTAAATCTATTGCTCAACAGCGAGTATTAAGGAAATATCTAAAGAGAGTATTGTGATAACTTTATATTAATAAAGGTATCGTCAATTAAAGTTTGTTTTGGTTTATTTTTTTAGAAATAATTAAGGGTTTTTTAGATGCTGTTAGTGCTGGGAACGTTATGTGCTCAGGGCTGTGTAACCATGGCTCCTCAGGTTGGCATCTTCAGAAGCAGCACCAATCTTCCATTTACCTTGCCATCTTTCGCTGAATGAATTTAATTGGTTTGTTGAAGATTCATTCAATGAATGAGAAAAGACTGAAAGTAAATGGCTCTGCAGATCTTCAGTGCCAACAATTGATCAATTTCTACGACTTCATCAGCTTGTTTTCTTGGTCATATGATTCCATCTACTTTTGTTGCTTCTTCTGCCACCTTACAAGCATAAAATGAAAACAAACTCAGAGGTATGAAGAAGCACTCATGAGGTATGACTTCACCATTTTAATTTTGCGTTGAATTGCAGGGGATAAGGAAAGACACAGTGACTTCTACAAGATATTGAGCTAACAGAAATTCTGTATTTAACTCTGCAGTTTTGCACCTAGGAAAACAATGATGCTCATTCCGACTTACTTTGGGATTTTCCACCAGCTAAATAACAACAATGTTCAGGAAGGAGAGTACTGAAACTGCATAGCTTTAGAAAGCTGTATAACAGGAATCTGATCTTCCCACGTTACTATCAGAATTAGTGAGTTAGTTCGGTTTACTCTTTCTTTAGGTAATATTCTGTGTGTGATATTCAACATTTTCTAGCTGTTATTCTCGATATCTGTTAAACAAAATGTTACTGTGAAAATTGCTCTTTATTCTTTCACACATGCAGTTCTATCAAATATTTTTCAAAAAGCACATAATTCACATTGTGCCCGACATCAAAACTGACACAGCTCAAAATCGTAGCTCATCCTTACACAACAATAAAAGAAAATAAATGATTTTAGAATGTACTTACATGCTGTGTGTAAAACAGTCAAAAATACTTTCAGACAAGGTTATTTTCAATTAATCTCTGTGCAAAGCGTGCAAACTGTGTACTCTATTTGCCAGTAAATAATACAGAATTTTTCCTGTTCCTGATTGCTTGCCTTCCGTTTGATGGGGTATACAGCTGTGTACTTTGTTAGGTAACTGCCTTCAAACAATGTGCTATGAAATATTTGAATGCAGTTAAATACAGAATGAAACAAGACTTTAAAATATGCTATTTGGGGGTAATTATGATTTCTTTCTTCTCTTAAAACTAGTTTTCTTATTTGATTAAATATAAATAAGAAATAAAACACATATTCTCAGAAAGGATTTGTTGTTTTAAAACTTTGCCTCTATAATCAATTATCTTTTTTTAATTTCTTTTCAAGTATTCTAAACATTTGTGCTTTTCCAGTGACTTGTAACTGCTCAGAACTGCTCAAATTAGAGTGTGATGGAAAGAAATCACAAGAGGAATTCCTTGGGTTATGGCATTCAGCTGTAAATTCCATGTCATTGTGTGCAGATATGCACACAGTTATGCAAAGGGTCAAATAACATGCACATTAATTTCACATTTGAATACAAAGAATGTTAGTTCTGTTCACACATTATTCTAGATGCAGAAAATTAACAAAAGACAACCCCAATCTGACTTATTTTTCATCCCAGAATAGAGAAACCTTATTCTGGCCAACTTCTGGAACGGATTTCCAGTGTCTCAGTCTTTTATTGATCTCCAAAAACTGTAGCAGATAGATGCCTGCCTCTTGCAAAAGTAACATCTTGCCTCTAGGAAGGGCAACAGACAACAGATGAGCTGTATTTACCTCCTGCCAGCATACCTCTCTGCTTCATCATTCCAAACTGTTGCACACATGAAGGAGCTGGAGAGTCAAGATGGCATCCAAATGTGATGGAGTGGCTCCTAGGACATCAAGAAGCTGTAGGCTTCGCAGTACAGCAATCTGGGATAGGGAAAGAACATGCAAAGAACAAGAAGTGTGACAGGAAAGATGCTGTGCTGACTCTGGAATTTAGAGTTTAAAAAAGAAAATAAGTTGCAATTAATGGTGGCCACGCTCGTTACTTTCCCTACTGCCTAAGGCTCCAGTAGTGTGATCTTCTGTCTGGTTTCTATTGCTCAGTGAAACTCCATACGAGTTAAGATAACTAAACAAATGAAGCTGGGAAACTATCGGCCAAACCGTGAATGTTACAAGGGAGAGCACAATTATACTTTGGTTGAGAAGGAAATGATATTTTTGTAGAGAAAGCTTGTCAAATGGCAGTTCTGCCTCATGTTTGCATGGCAATGTCTGCAGTGGACAAAATCACAGAATCACAGAATTGTAGAGGCTGAGAGGGACCTTTAGAGATCATCGAGCCCAGCCCCCCTGCAAAGCAGGCCCCCTACAGCAGGCTGCACAGGTAGGCATCCAGGAGGGTCTTGAATATCTCCAGAGAAGATATTCACAACCTCCCTGGGCAGCCTGTGCCAGTGCTCTGTCACCCTTACTGTGAAGAAGTTCCTTTGCATATTGGTGTGGAACTTTCTACGCCCCATTTTATGGCCATATCATGATATATGATCACTTTTAAAAAGTACTTCTGTAGAGAGACAGAGCTCGTACTCACTTTTACAGGAGGAAGAATGAGATAGGAATAGTAACTTACTCTCACAAGTCCTTCATGAAACTGTCACCAGCTTTTTGAGACTGGTTCCACTGCACATTTTCTTTTAAGTGTAAACAACTCTATTTATCGCTGAAACACCCTGCAATTTGCATGATAAATGTTTTAAAGCTTCTATGTACTTTTTAAGGGGTAGAAGTTAAAAGAAGATGAATTCTTGTAAAAGGCAGAAAGTAAAAATACAGGCACTATCTTCAATTATTTGTATTATTATTATTGGGTTTTACAGTTGATACGACATTTACTTTTCTAGTCTGTGTGCTGATGTTTTTGTTGAATTTGTCTCAGAGCTCCTGCCACTGATAAGAAAACTGTAAGCTTGACAAAACAAAAACAAACGCATCTGATAGAGGGAGTGGAGTCCAGTGTTCATTCAATAAGGATATTGGGTCTGAAACAGCAGAAAACGGAGTGTTTTTTTCAAGGTCTTAGGTCTCAATCATAAAACCATCAACAAGAGAAAAACAGTGAGTGCTCACAGCCTGTATGTCCCACCCTATGACAGCATTGCAAGTGTTCAAATGGCAGACCTAAATGTGTTTTAAGGAAAGCTAGCGTATACTTTCTCATCTCCATCAATATATTGTTCAAAGAAGCACCTTTCTGCTCAGCTTTGCAAGAGCTCTTTGTACTTCTGTCATTAGCATGGCATTAGAGAATCACTCCAAAGTACATTAAACAGCATGACTACTTGCTTGCTGCATATGCTGTTTGTTCTCTCGTCTTCTTCCCAAGGAAAGACGCTTAGGCAGTGAAGTGCTGTCCTTTGGTAGAATTGGTTTGGTTATAAATACTTATGTTGCCCCTGTGTTTTTGCTAGAGGAGGTCTGCTAGATGTGTCCTGTACTTTGCATGGAGGGTCAGATTTGTGACTGCTGTTATACACCAAGGTATTTACTGCATTTCATAATCCCAGAGTGGTCTCCAAGAACATTCTGTTTCCTGAACAGACAACTTTTATGACAGTATTTACCCCTACTGAGGTGGAGATTGGGAGCAAAGGGCATGGTCTGCAGGGACAGATGAGTGTAGTTGTCAACACAAAGCTCTAGATGCTCTTTGGCTATTGGGGGAAACCCTGCTGCGATGAGAAGGATCAAATCTTACTTTTTACTTTTTTTCTGGAAGGGACTGTAGACAGCTGAGGACAGGTCTGATACACTTAAAATAAACAGCATGGCTGAAGGCTTTTTATTCTAGGTGAATTGTTCTGAGTGCTGAAAAGTCTGGTGACCAAATATATCAGACTCTTGTAGTCCAGCCAGGAAGCAAGTGAAGCATGAATAACTGAGTAACATGTCACTGTCTGCCAGCATGGGATGGGGTCTTCTAGCCAATGAAAGCTCATAGAAAGCATTACTCATGGGTAATGCTATGTCCGAACTTAGCACAATCAAGGAATGCACAATCAAGGAATGCAAAAGGACTTCTAAATTATATATTTGGTTGATCAATTACAGATGTGGATTGACTAACTCCAAAGTAGACCGCATTTTGCACTCTTCAGAAAGGCTTTCCTCACTTCATGATTCTTGCATGGGTTCTGTTTCACACAGCTGTTTTTCATCCTTGGGTTAACTTTGTCCAAGTACAGAGCCAACAAGACAGAAACAGCAGCATTCTTGTATGAAGTGACTAGCAGATAGAGCAGTGCATTATCTACCTTTTTCTAGGGCTTAAGCCTATGCCATCTGATCAGTTTAGCCTGATGGTAAAAAGATCCAAGAGAGGCTGTTCTTGCACTCCACATGTGAGCAGTCTGATACTATCTGGCAATTTCTCATTACCACAAACCTTCAGAATGGACTCGAAGCAGCTTAGAGTGTTCTCCAGCATCCTGCCTACCTCTTTTGGAGGAAGCAAGATATTTTTATTGTTGGCCATCACACGTGCTGTGGAAAGATGCTGGAGAAGGCTAGTTCTTTACAGGAACTCATTTCTATTAATGGAAGTGGCATTTAGCCAGTCAAGCTAAAGGCTCTGTAGGTCAGTGGCGAAGCCTCAGTCAAGTAATCCCACGTACTTCTTCCGTAGAGCAGATGCTGGCTTGTTAGAACGCACAGTGTGCTGTCATGAGGTCAAGACCAGAGTTTTGTATTGTCTACCATGTGATTTTCTACAGCTAACTGATCATAACTAACACTGAAGATTTAGTGACTCGAACTGTTAAACACAATGAGCCTCCCAGGATTTATTTTTCCATTTTGTTTTTCAGCCACGAGTGTCCTTATCTTTCTTATTCACAGCACAGCACAAATGTCAGCTCAAAACAGATATTCTTTAGCATTGCTCTACACTTTGTGTATCTTCACTGCAAAGGAACAGGAAAAGGTCTGTTACTTACTAGGAAAAATCTGTTTACTAGTGAGTAGTTGCCTCTGTGTAACTACTCAGGAATTTTTTGATGAGAAAATGTAACTTACATCAGTAATATTTCCTGACTGAGGAAACTGTGAATTATAGCTGTCCAATGTATACATTGTTGCAATTCTGTCATAGGATTATTAAAGCAAACAAAGAAAAAAAACTATTATATATTCCAGAAACATTTTTTTATACATGTTTCCAAGTGTCCGTTACCACTCATATCAATTAATGTATCTCTGCATACAACAAACATTGGCAGTATTCTGTAAACGACTGAACAACAACAATACAGAATAAAAGTAGGAATTCCTATAGTTTAGGAAAACTCTCACACTGCCTCAGAGACAGATCATCTTTCTTTGATGAAATGAAGTATCAAATGGACAAGGGAGAAAAACTTAATCTTATCCAGATTCAAGAAGACATCCGACAGGATCAAAGAAAGTGTTCTGACGAAGGCTGAGGAAAAGCCCTCGTGTCATTAACGAGTGTTTAAGAAAATAGGAGACCTAGGAACAAATGCCAACTGTCACAGACTACAGGGAGCATCTCCAGGACCTGTGCTCTCATCCAAGGTGTTCATCATATCCAAACTGAGTACAACGCTGTGACTCAGAAGGTGATGTGGTTCGCTGTGGATGCTTCTGTACAAGTAAGAATGAGGACTGGAAATGAAACACAGAAGAGCCTCAGGAGATTGAATGACTAAGTACTAAAGTAGCAGAGGAAACTGCAGTTAAGTAAATAAATGTAGAATGATACATTAAAAAAAAAATACTCCTAACTTTGCATAGAATTCTAATGGTGGCTTCACAATAGCTATTAAAACCAGGGAGTGAGGTGTTAGAGATGTAATACATAGTTACATGACAATATCAACTCAGCGTTGAATAACAAACAACAAATGAAAGGAAATGCTATGACTTACGAGGAAATGAATACTAAACAAGACAAAAAATGAATAACGAGGGTATGAAAGAAAGGGTATGGCAGGAGTGAAAATGTAGAGACAAACCAAGAAATGATCATTTTACATCACAGAGTGGCCTTTCTATAAAGTGGTAGAATAGTTTAAGATGACTAAACCAGGTGAGGAGACAACTGGGATTATCAAGAAATCTAAGGTGGGGGAAGAAGGTGAATAGAGAATCTTTGTTGTTTCATCCAGTAAAACGTCTGGGAGACATTGAATGGTACTAGAAATGCAGTGCACAGTAGATACAAACGTGTATCACTCCACTTAGTTTTTAATCAAAGGGACAGCTGCAAGCTCTTGGTCTAATCTCAGACACTGAATGAACTGCTTTTATGGTACTTGAATCTATTAACAATACTTTGATGTTTGCCACTGACAGAACAATTTTTATGTTCAGTGACTTACCTAAGAAACTAGATTCTTCTACTTGGCACATACTACTCTGGATATTTTTGTGTTGCAACAATCACACAAATTATAAGTGTATCTAGCGGCTCAAATCTATAAAGTTAGAGCATCTTTTTCTCAGTAATGGGGTGGCCTCAAGGAATCATTCCAGCCCTGCAATGTCCTCAAAACTATGGCCACACCTTCTTTGGGAAAGTACTGACTGGTGAAGACAAAAACCACATCAGGCAGGATACAAATAACTCCACATCATAGACGGCTGTGGAAGAGTACTCAGGCTCTGATGTTTTCTTTACTAGCACGGATGCAGACACTGATGGATGAAGAGGAAAATCAAGGTATGATGCATCTTTGCAGAGTGCCAGGGAGCTGGAGAAAGCAGTGGTGACTGATCACTTCCTTCTTGTGACTCACGGGATGTTTACTGCGGAATCGTTTAAGAAAAACACAGGGCAGAGAATTTTCTGTTCTTATTTATGGAGCGTGTATCAGCAAGTAATCTGGGAAGAGGACTGTAAGAGCTCCATAGCCATCGCTGTTTTAAATTTGTGCCCTGTAGACATCCATCGACAGCCAGTGATAGAAGTAATTGTTTGCAACCGCTACGCGGTCCAGAGTTGTGTGAGTGATGTCACCGTCTTTGGAATAATTCCCAAAGCACATGAAAAATACTCACGGGCTGTACTAAGTGCAGCTGAACTTTGTCAGCTTTCTTTTCGGGCAGGCGGAGTTCTCTTTTCTTTTTCACAGGACCTATCCCAGACTCACACACATGTTGGCTGCAAGGTATTTCTGGAGGTCTGTAACTCAACTTCCTTCCCAAACTGGGCTACATTCAACACTACCTGATCAGCCAGGGCTTTGGTTACTTATTGGCCTTAAAAGTCAGGATACCACAGCCTCCCCGGTATCACTCTCCAGTGCTGCTATCAAGACTAATAAATAAGTTTTTCCTAATGTTCATCCTAGGCCACAGTCCATGGTTGCCTTGTGAATAGGTCAGGACAGCAGCTTTCCACAACATGCTGACCATGCTCCTTCTTACTGTAGTCCATTATGTCGTTTCCCTAATCAGCCAGAACCCAGTCCTGACTCGTATTTAATTCACATTTGTCCACTCTAACATCCAGGTCTTTTCCAGCAGGGCTGCTACTCAGCCTGTACCTAAGCATCCATCTACTGATACAAAAACATGTCTTTGGGTCCATAAAAATGGACAAGTTACATTTTCTGCCACAAATTCATACACAGAGTGGAATTTGTTCACAAAGTTCAGATGAAAGGAATGTGAATTAAGAGATGAGTCTGCAATTATGATCTGATTTAGACAGGATACACATCAGGAAACCAGTCAGGGATGACTTATTGCAGACCTCATATGTCCCTGCTTTTAACTAACAACTGTACGGAAAATGGTTCACAATAAGAAACAAACAACATTTTCTCACATCTCTGGTGCCAAAAAAAAAAGTAGCTTTCTGACAATCAGATTCCTAACAATTTGATTATATTCATCCATGCTACAACCATCTTTTTAAACAAAGAATGGATTTGCCACATAAATTGTGTGAAGTCAAACATGGTATGAATTGCCAGTCTCATGATGAGAGAGCAGACAGTTGTTAACCATCACTACAAACTGTTATTTACCTGATCCAGGATGCGAAAATCCTCTAGGTGAGCTTGTGGCTGTATTTGGTTATGCTTTACGAGACTACAGCTATGTAATATCTTTGACAGTTGGTTTCAGTAAATACCATATACATCAAAAGTTAGATTTGCTTTTGCAAACCAGTTGAAAAACAGTGCAGGGAAAAATGCAGAAAAAAAGATCAATAAATCCACAAACCATTCCCTGGGAACTGGAAACTTTTCTGAAGGAAAAAAAAAATGTACACAGAAGATCAGCAACATTCTGAAGCCAGAAAAAAAAAAAAAATTGAATACATCCCTGTAATTTTGAAGCCAAGTTTACTGGCCATAAATCTGCTGCAAAGAGCCTGGAAAACTATACAGCAGCCTTGATAGTGCTTGTAGCCACTTCTGAAGTTTCAGCATGAGTAAGCACAGGGCACTGCCCAGATGCTCTCAGTGACAAATCATGCTTCTCCCCTACCATCTGTCCAGGCGGTATGTGTTTCACACAGGTTTCTCTCCATTCGTGTAGCCATGCCTGTCCCATGCCTATGTTGTAATTTCTGATTATGAAATAAGCTTCTGAGTTCTGTATTCTCCATTTCTGTTCATTTACAAAACAACCAGAAACAGACTATCTTAATTTGCCAATAACGCATTCAGAGAGTAAATTCATTTGAATGATAAAGTTAACAGGAATCACTCAGGTATATAATTAGATATTATTTCTAATATCTTGACCAGATTTCATGAAATAAAAATGCGCTTTTCTTGCCACACCATCATAAATAAACTCTAACAGTCAGTTTGGCTGGGAGCACCTTAAAGCTTCCCAATTGGTTGTTTTAAAGTTGGTTTGTTTGTTTGTATTTAAAAACATCTCCATAAGAAGTCGTTTCTTTTGACTGGTTCAGATAAAAAATTCTGAGTTTCCATAGCACACACATAATATCTTTTTTTCCTCTCTTCTTTCTATAGAGTAAAATAGTGCTCTTACTTTGTTTTGCACTTTGGCCAACTGGTTATTACATTTTTGCGACCATTTTCTCTGCTAATTCAAGAATGCCCAGTAGGTGGCCTCAGTGCATAATGCATCTCTTACTAATTCTGCTTCGCTGTTTCCAATACAACTGATTTATTTTAGCTGAAATCTTCCCTTTTTAACAATTTACTTTCAATATGTCAGTGTCAGCTATGTGTTGAGGAACTATCCCTTTAAGTAGTAGCAAAAGAAAAAAGAATCCTTCTGTTTCTAGAGTGCAGGTAATAATTTGGGAAAAGAACAATCAAAATCCATAAAGTTCTGCTCTGATTTAGAGATACCAATCATATTTTCATTGATTCCCTCTCTACCTCTCATTTTACATTCTTTAAGGGTTAGAGGAACATTTTGTTTCAGGAATATAATGTATTATCCAGGTCCAGACAGGCATAACTCGCATGAGTTTTTACAGATCCCTGGAATCATGGAATCACGGAATGGTTCGGGTTGGAAGAGACCTCCAAGTCCATCCAGTTCCATTCTCCTGCCATGTTCAGGGCTGCCTCTCACCAGCTCAGCTGCCCAGGGCCCCACCCCTCCTGGCCTTGAGTGCCTCCAGGGATGGGGCACCACAGCCTCTCTGTGCAACCTGTCCCAGTGCCTCACTGCATTCTGAGTAAAAACTTCTTCCTAACACCTAACCTAAATCTCCCTTCCTAGTTTAAAGCCATTCCCCCTTGTCCTGTCACTAATAGATCATGTTAAAAGTCGGTCCCCATCCAGCTTGTAAGGTCCCTTCAAGTAGTGGAAAGCTGCAATGAAGTTTCCCCAGAGCTTTCTCTTTGCTACCTCTTGTTCCCTCATCAATTTCAGAACTCAAATCAGCCCTCACTTACAAACAAAGGCATTACCTATACTTACCATCCTATAGGCATGCTCCTTTCAATACAGACAGGTAGGTTCTACATATATGAAAAGCATGAAAAAGCATTATCTGACTGAAGATATCAATGACTCTATTTCTTGTTCTTGTGGGCAACACACCCCTTTTTGATTTCTAAGATGGAGTACCAATAGCTGTGATTGCTAGCAAAACATCTTTGCAGCTTTTTCTATTTTCCAATACAGGTCCAAATGAAATGCAAGTATTTAAGACACTCAAAATCACATTTTATCCCTATGATAACAAAATAGGAAATGGTGAGCTCCGCCGATTAGTGAAGTCATTTCTATAACATTGTCTTGATGAGACTCCGTATTCATTCTACCTTGTCATTCATCAAACAAGAAATCCTGTAACATGAGATCAGCTGTCATTTTCACCATGACCTTTGATACTGAAAGAAGTGCCAGTATATTTGTGAAGCATATGTGCCGATGAAGTATATTTGTCTACCACGGATGTCCCAGAAATCCACGACTCTGTTTTTTCAAGATAATTGATGTATAAACTCAGTCTTTGGCTATTGCCAGTAAGCTAATAAGACAGACAGTCTTATAGTTTCCGTACCATAATGAGGCCTGAAACCAATTTGGCTGGGATCAAGGAAATATGAAGCCTCCAAATATTTCTGGAATTGCCTCACTATAAACTTTTTCAAAAAGGCAGATTGAAATGCCTTATAATAGATCTGACTGTTTGCATCAAGAAGAAGATATTTTTAGGTTTGTGTTAACAAGGGCTTCCTAAGGAGAATTTGGTGCCTGGTCCTATCACATCCTAACAACATTCGCAGCTAAGTTTGGGATCTTCGTTGCCCAACAATGTGGTCTCAGTACAGTCTTCACTTAATGCATCATTTACATGGGGACACTAAGGAAAATGTCTAGTCAAGACAAATTAACTAGTCAATGTACATAAGTGAGGCTTTATTATATTCAGAAGAAAGGCAGTTTTATTGCACAGCAGGCTAAGACATAGTTACAATGTTACAACGAATGACTGCGTCCATATAGCAGTTTAATGCAACCAAGCATATGTTCATTAGTTTATTTCATTTAACATTCCTAAGCATCTCAGTGTAGGCAAGTCCTAAGAAAACAGCATTAGATGAAGTAAAAACGTGGGTTTGCATTTGTCCCCTCCATAGCCTGCTCTGCTACCATGGAGACAAACAGCTCTGACAGAATCTAGTAATCTCATCTTCAAAGAAATAAAAACATTCTTGGTGAAAGTGCCTGCAAAGCTCTATTGGCCCTGAATGTGATCTTGTGCCTTTCATTGAAATCCCACTTTAGCACGAAAGGAAACAAAACTATTCCCTGCCATCCCCGTCTTCCTCCCTATTTCTATGAATGGTATTAAGAGCTCCTAATGTATAAATTCTCCCACGGACAGCAGAACCAGTGGGCCCTGCACCATGCCCTACACTTCCCTAGCAGTTCCATCCCTGTACCTTCTATCTGTCCCACTGTGCCACTCTCCCAACTCCTCCCCATCAACACAGGACCCTGCAAGATCTTCAGCCCACTGCTGCATTCCTAGCTCCGGCTTCTTAGTTATTGCTTTTATTGTCTCCAGGTTTGTCTCCTCTCCATACCTCCTGCCTGCCTGCCTGGACCCAACAGCACCCGTTAGACAGTGCGGGAGGCCTGGCTGAGCCTCGGCTGCCTCTGGGAGCAGAGAGTGTCTCAATTCTTCCTGCATTTCCCTCATCTCTCCCGCAAGCGCCTACAAAAATACAGAAACGTAACCTCCATATCCCTCTGCCAAATATTCCTGAGATCACCCAACAGGCTATGGGCAAAGCAGCCAAAAAGACAGCCTGACTGGCGGTGTTTTGCTGAGATTAGAAACCAGGCCTGTGAGATGACAGCCCTAGGGATCCAACTTGAACTGAGAACTGACCTTCCCTGTGCTCTCCACAAAGCCGCTTCATCTCACTCCCAGTTTCTTTGTCTACGTAACAGAAATGTGAAATAACCCATCTAAAGCTCAGAAAGGTATTTGAGGTTTAAGACACTGGCTGCATAGAGGGAGACTGCTGTTCTTCAGCATTGAAGAACGAACAGGGTAGGTCTTTTAACTCAAGAACCATGCTATGAAGAAATTAAAACAGCATTCAAGAGTTTTGGAATGTTTTGGAGGTATATTCTGAATACTGAACATAATTTTGAAGAAACTCAAACTATTTTTAAAGGAAAAAAATAGTGACACATGGAAGTCATTTGCATGTTAGCTGGAGAGACGTTAAGAGAAATGCAAATTTAACCCTCAGAATGGGAAGGACAAATCTAGAGCACATTCCACTTTCTTGAGATTTTAAAAAGCCTCCTCTTTGCCACAGATGAGTAAACAGAGCTTTCACAAGCTATCACAGATCTCAGCTCTGTTCCTTCCAGAAGCTTCTTCCCGAGGGTCTTGACCTCTCCTCTCCTCTCCTCTCCTCTCCTCTCCTCTCCTCTCCTCTCCTCTCCTCTCCTCTCCTCTCCTCTCCTCTCCTCTCCTCTCCTCTCCTCTCCTCTCCTCTCCTCTCCTCTCCTCTCCTCTCCTCTCCTCTCCTCTCCTCTCCTTCCTTTTTCTTTCTTTCTTTCCTGGAGCACTTCAAAACCACACGGTTGTAAATGATTTGGGTGACTACAGTGATCACAATCTCTTTTGCTAACACACCTCTGTCATATATAAATAAGTTGTCACTGGCCTGGGCTCATGTTCCACTCAGTGCACAGATCTAACCTGACTGAGGAAGTGGTTTAACCGCTGGAATGCAATCTCTGTTTCTTCATTCATGTCTCAGTACAAATGCAACAGGCTTAACTCAAGAAGAATCTCATCCTTTACTACTCAAAGACAAACAAACAAGCTAATTACCCCTTCATAAAAATACGTGAACCTGAGGAATACCTGAAGGCAGCTGGGCCCAGCTACAACCCATTGGTACTACAGGTAGCCTGCAACTACTGAACTCAAAGCCAAACTGGTATCAGTGGTATGTGTCCAGCAACAGAAGATGTGAGATGGAAAGCACCAGCTTTTGCAGACTTAGAACTTCAGTGCTTATTCAGTGGGAATCAATGTTAAATGGGTACAGTTTAATGGGGATTAAAGAGAGCGATTTGTGAATGCTACCAGACATTGTGCACAATGTATCTTGGACAAATGTGAGCACGTAAACGAAAAGGAGAGGGATATCTCCAGTCTACTGTCAGGATTTGGCAGAAATAGATGAAGTTTTTTTAATTTCTCTCACTGACCCTAAAATATTATAGCTATTTCAAAGCATGACCATTGTCCCAGTTCCACTATAGCAAAGCCTACAGGGAGGGGAAGGATCAGACCAGGATCGTTTACCAACTATACATTGTGCTCTGTGTCACTCACACTTCTGCAGTCAGGCAATATTTTGTTAAGATACACACCAAAATCACCTTAGTTCTGCTCACTTTGAACATTTGTACTTTAATTCACATAAATATATTTTGACTTGAAAGATTATGCATACTGTTCTAAAATTAAGTCTCTGAATCTGATTCTATCCCATTTCGACAGCTATACACATGTTTACATGAGAAATATCAAACCAAAGTGTCCCACAGAGTTGTGTACTCAAACACTCAAGCTGGTGCCCAGAAGTAACCCTACCTCTGCTAGATTTTACAACCAGATATTTTATTCTCAGCCACATTACTTTTACACAAAGCTATACTATCTCACCCCACCAGGAACCCCCACAACCCACTCTTCACTGTAGAACAGCAGCTCCTACAAGACCACAGGAGTCCACAGACATACAGCATAATACTTGGCTGTGGCAATTCTGGATTCCTCAGGGAATCATCTCATTTCCCAATAACAGCTCTCTCAAGCTGCCTCAACTAATCCCTCAACCCCTCAAATTAGCATTACCTAACACAGGGGACACAGCTGGATACCAGCAGATAATTCCAAGTGATTATTACCAGTTTCAGGAAGCAGAGCTAAGGTTGCATTAGAAAGTACCTTAATTCCTCACTCTCCGGTTCTCAGAGCGTTACTTAACTGCACATCCTGAAACAGTATGAGACATTACAAAGAAATCTTGACAATGTGTTAACACATTTTTCTGCAGTGAAACCAGTAGGATTATAGAGCTAATGGTCAAGCTTTTCAAATCACAAGATCACCTGCTTCCTTTTCACCCTTCTGCATGCAAGCCTCACTTCCTTTGTGCAGCCACTACATTCAGAAAAAAATAAGACAGTTTATCTCTCGTAAGACTTTAATGCACTGCTGACCCTGTTTTTCTGGTTTAAGAGCTTATGCACAGTATTCTTGTTTGCTATAAAGGTAGTATGCCTAACAAGTTTACATTTTCCTTATATGAACTATTCTAAAGAGAGTAAAATATGTATATTTCTCCCTAAGGAAGTAATATGAATGTATTAGAAACTGATGTGCAATACTGGAAAATAACCTCCCACATAAACTTCAGGCACCTTCAGTTTTGACCTGCAACAATTCTAAGTACTGTGAAATAGACAAAGTTAAATTGACAAGAAATACACGCAGAAATGGGAGAAGTTTTAATGGATACCTCTATTATTCATTTTGTGAAATGTAAAATACTTGTGCTCAGCACTTGTACAAGGGTAATGAATCTTGACCTCGTAGGAACACCTCGTAGTGCTTCTTTGTGCTTAACAAAGTGTATGCTCCACACACATTTACTCATGGTAACCCTGTTTACTACCCATCCTAAACAAATGAAAGTATGTATCGTTATATCTATGCAGAAGGTGGCAGAGCACACAAGACGAAGTTCACAGGCTACATCAGTGAAGAAGAAACAGGAGGAACCAAATTAAAGAGGAAATTTCTACAAAGAAGGACCAGTGATAAAATGTTGAGAACATATAGGCAATTAATGGCTCCATTGGAAAGACTAATTAACAGTCTGGACATTAGAACTGAAAACTAGATGGTATGGGTTCAGTTGTTTATGATAGACAACTTCTGGCTCAGCTGCTCAGGTAGTACTATGCCCTTCACTGTGTCAGTTTTGTACATGTGATTTCAGAGTCATAAGAGATTTAATTATAATATTTATTTATAAATAAATTTATAAATTTATTTGTGTGGAGAAAGTTCCTCTACGCTACTACAAACAAAACTTTAGAACTAGTTTTGTGAATCACATTATCCATGAAATCTGAAGCCTGTGTAATGCATTGACCTTCAACTGTTTCCAGGTTTAGACCTCTTATGGTCCATTCACACAACAAGGAAATAAGTCTAAATATATAGACACGAGATGAAAACTAGACTTTTCAAAATAATCCTCATTCCCTGACTTCCATTGTTTGCTGAAGTGTTGTTAATGTGCAGGAAATGTGATTCATCTGCTGTTTTCTGTGCCTCCATCCAGCACGTGCTGTTGAAAGATAGGCATTTGTGATTTCCAGCAACACCTAACGACTATCACCTCTTCAAACAGCCACTACATCTGAGTCACAGCACTCAGAAAACTATGATTTCTTTTTTCCACGATAGTGCCATTAGGAAATTATGTTCAGTATTATGAATGTCACTAGGGAATGTGCTAAAGGCTTCAGAGGAATGTTTAAAAAGACGAGCTAGTTTCAAAGTATTTACAGTTCAGTCTTCCACATAGCAAAGCAAGACTGCAGTACTGCAGTTTTCAGGGAAGCACGTGAAATAAAACCTAATGGATTTCCTTTCCTATCACACATGAACATCACGATGGCCCGACAAGTATGTGGTAGATGAAGAAACACAGGTCTAAAAGCACAAAGCAAGCAAAGCACTGGGTGAATTCCTCTGCAGCACTTCGCCTCCTACCTAAATTTCATTCACTTCTTTTTACACACAGAAACATTGCTATGGAAGTGAAACAGAACAGAAACAGAAATAATGAAGACTTGGACAAAACCAACTAGCAAGTTGTGGAGACATTTCAATATTTGAGTGTTTGGCAAGATGTGTGGAGAGTAGTGTCAGTCCTTAATTGTATGGGTTTAGAAAGAATTCAGCTTGCGGGCAAGGTGCTCCCATAATTTCTTATTAGAGGAGCTCCGCGCTTAACAGTAATCTTTCAGCAAGTTACAGTAACTTAAACAAATGGCTGGCATCTTTCAGGCTCTTTTCCAGTTCTAGTGATAAGAAATCAAGGACCAGTGCCAGTAAAAAGTTGCTGCTACCGCTCTTCTCCTCCCCAGATCCTGTTCGGGCCCACGCAGCAGAAAGTTCTCTTGTACTGCAGTCCCGACCTGTGTAATTCTGGTTGGCAAAGCGGGTTTCATTGTGCTTTGTTCTTCCTGCTTTAACTACTGTTGTTTCCCTTCCTTGCTGAGACTTGAGGGAGCTGCATGCGTTCGCAGCAGAAGTCCTTCTGTCCGTTTTCCAGTTCTAACAAAAGGAACAAGGAAAGAAGCGGGCCCTAAGTGTCATTAGCAATGGACTCTGGCATATTTTATATCTCTGACACTTAAGAGGTTCTCTCTAAGAGGTTTTGCCCTACTGGAAACCGATCTGCCACCAGCCTTTTGTAATCTCCTACACATTTCCTTCACCTGATATTGAAGCGTCTGTGCAGCCTTCTCTATAGAAAGTACTTCCTTAGATTTCTGAAGTTTCAGGCGATTTTTTTTAGCAAAGCAACTGGCAAGGAAAGTATTGATTTTGAGGTTTAAAAGAGGTGAAATCAAAAAGCTGAGGAGAAGAGTAAGACAAATAGTAAAGCAACAGCGAAGTTAACCAAGCAGAAAGCGCTGTTAAGCTTTAGGGACGCTAGCGGTGGTAATGGTCAGAAGAGCTGAGAATCTCATCTCTACCACCACGAGCTGCCTTCCCCTGCTCAGTTCAGCAGCCCCTCGCGAACGGGAGCGACAGCCGAGGAGTAAACAAACGCGCACGCTGAGCACCACCGACGGCCCGCCGCCATGTCCGGGCGCCTGGCGCGCACTACACATCCCAGCAGCGCCGGGCCTGAAAGGCGCCGTGTCCACCGCGGAGGCCGCCGGGAAAGCCGTTAGGGGGGCGCGTGACGGCGGTTATCCGTGAGGGGGGAAGGGGGAGGTACGGCTCTGCTCCCGGGCTGCGCGGGGGATGGTGGACGTTGGCATGTTTTCTAGAGAGTGAAGGTTCTGATATGCACCAGACAAAGGGAGGGGAGTGAGTTTTGTAAGGGTGTAACTCAAAAAACAAACAAACAAACAAACAAAACATAGGAGTGCTTCCTCAGTCCCCGTTCCCAATAAGGGCAGTGCCAAGCAGTAGCTCTAATGAGGAGATTCCCCACAACTGGCTCCCAGTGGAGGAAGCTCTGGTACTAAAGAGATCGATTTTTAGAATCATTTCTTAAATTTAGGATGTCTATAACCTCTTCGCATACATTTGGGAGAGTAAGAGCTGCTAGAGAATTAGCGTGCCTGCACCCCATGGCCATGTTTTTGGGCATTTGCTCACAGCAGGCTCAAAAGTTGAGCCCTGGGGAGGCATTATGGCAGTGCATCATTCTCACCATAAATCCTTGTGCAAACCACCTCGTACGTTACCTGAGATTTACAGAACATCACACGGCTCTTTGTTTCCTTGGGGATCTTTGGTCTTCCATAGGTGAGGCACAGGATGTGAAAGCGGTAGCTGGGCCATCAGTTTTGGCTGTACCTTGACCACTGTTTTCTCACCCTACGTTGTGCCAAACAAAAAAGGCAGGCCACCAAACCTCTGTAAACAAGCAAAGCCACACCCAGAAGCATTTCGGAATGCGAATAAACAAATGCACACAACATGAAAATAAGAACTGAATCTTCAGATCTCAGGTTCAGTTTTGGTTGCTTCCAACTGAAAAGCACTGGGACAAAAGTGCACAAGCTGCCCTGAAGAATTTTTTCTCTCAAGATGACTGTTTTCCTTAAATGATCTCTTTATTTAAAAACAACGATAATAAGGGGTGGATGTCTCTGCTAAATACAGTGGCAAGCTTTTTCCACCTTCATCACTGATCTTGCATTCTAAATGCATTTTTTTCCATCTCAGCTTCAGATGCCTAGAAACTTTCCAGTGAAGCTACATGTGCTACATTTGCTGCAGCAAATTTCAGCCCAGTGAGAAGAGGTTTACCATTTTAGTTACCTCTGTCACGCTTACACATAATCCACAGATTACACCATCTGTGGATCACAGTTTGAGAGGCAACAAATAGGTTAATCTAAATTGTGTTCCACTTCAGTGGTAGCTGCAACAATTAGTCACTTCCTTTGATTGCCATAGTATAAATATGACATCTCTATACTCTCATACCTTTAAAAGAGGTAAATAAGATAAACTCTGAGACCAATATGGACAAACTTTACATACAAAAGGCCCCCTAGAAATTTGCAGTTTATCCAGAACTCAAAAGGCAGAAAACCAATGTTTCATTAATTATTCAGAAGGTGCTGTAATGTGTGAGCACCATCAGCTGTGACTTTTCTCCATTTAACCACCGGGACCATTAAGTACAAAACTATTTTCTGTGGCTTCTGAAGTTCCTGAACTGAATGTGTCTGTGTGCATTGGGGAAATATCCCTTACATGTTTTGCCTGTTCTTATACTATTTTTTTAAAGTACATTTTTTATATTTTATATTTAATTTTATATATTTTTAAGTACATGCTGCAGATTACCAAGAAGTAAACTACTAGGTTAATCAGATATTTGTCTAACACAGTATGGCTGTTCTTCTATAAAGAAGTATTTTGCAGACAGTATTGTATAGAATCTGCCATGTCAAATCAACTATGTAACTTAGCTTTTCGGAAGGACATACTTCTTTCTTTAAATAGCTGCTTTGAAGAATAAGAATATTCTCCACAGTCACTTTATAAAATGACAAATACCCATCCATCAAGTAGCCAATTGCTGAATTCTGATAAGAGGTTTCTAGGTTTGAGCTGCTAAGTGAAAGGGGGATTCCTTTTGTTTCATTTAAAATGTGAGGATGATGATCACTTGTGAAGACCTACATATTTATTGCAATTCATATCATCCACGTCATTAGAGATTCTGTAATCCTCTATCACATCCATCACTTCTCAACTCTCTTTTGAGATGTTAAAATGCCTCTTAAGTAAAAGCTATGGCATACTTTAACCATCCTTATCAGACTTCTGCATACCTTTCAAGTTTTTACTAGGTCCTTCCCAAAATGCAGGGTTAGGATGCAGAGAAATTAGTGTTCTCTTGCAGTTCAAGACACGCATGCGCTATGGATTTAAGACATGGCCTGCTTATTGTTTTCTGTTTTGTTATCCGTTTCTTCCCTGAAAAAAAAACTGCCACTTTACTTCTCACATTTTTCTTGTATTCTTTACAGTGCTCCCACAGCTGTTTCCCTGGTGCAGATACTGTTGCTTTGGGTTTCAAAAGTAAGCGATTATGTCAGCCTGACAGATTTTGAAATGAAGTCCAAAGATATGCTGTAAACCAGCAGCACTATCCAAAATCCTTATATTTTAGAAGGAATCTATAAGCAGAGTCAGTGGTCGTGTTTTGTCTAACCACAGTTTTCAAGGAAAGGGAAGCAGGCTGAGGAAAATAACGTTAGTGGAACTATCCTTCGGCTACGGGAAGTTAAATGGGCAACAGTAAAGCTTTTTAAAAATCGTTTAGTTTGGCTTTGAGGTATGGAATTAACACATTATAGATTTCAACTCTAGTACAGAAAAATATTTCAGAAATTAAATGAGCAACATGAAATGCAGCCATTTTAGAAAATATAAGGAACATACTTCATATTTGGATATATGAAAAATGCTGCAGTGTGTACTAAGATCATATCCTGAATTCAAAAGTAACCAAAAGGGCAAAAATTCCTGCCTCTACTCTTGAGCTCACGTGGCAGGATTCTCTGTGGGTGATGTTTCACACTTAGACAAGTGACGTCTGAAAAACAGATCACAAAAATCAAAATCTCCCATGGCTGTTCAAATCCAGCTGTGGAAAAATCTTTTCATTTAGCACTGGTTTTTAAGGTTTTCTAGTATAAAATACAATGCAAGAGAAAGGACTGCCAAAGCAGCAGTGAGTTATTTTCCTTAGGGTTAACGGGCAGTAAAGATCTCCCGGACAAGCTTCATTTCTTCACAGACTTCATTGGTGTAGATGTATTTTAAAATGTGAGATTCTGTATGCTGTCACTCTTTGTTGCTGTGATACCACATGCATCTTTGTCATCTAATGACATGACATCGCAGGCATAAGAATTGGATATAGGCACTAAAGCCAGAAATGAAGTGTAAAAGCAGTGAATATTTTAAATATGAAACTGATACATAATACATGTGAATACACCAAGCTATTGCGGGATAAAATAGACTAACAAATGCATTGGATGCATTTCAAACAAATGCAAGCAAACAGATGTAACAAAATAATGTGGAAATATTGTAATTAACATGCACTGAAATGTAGTATAACTTACAAGGGGGTTGGGAAATGTGTCTAAAAAGAGCTGTGTAGATATTTTTTCCTGCTTTAATTTAATTTTTTCCTTGTAATCAACATAACACTACATAGATCAGTAGCTGTTAGAAGAGCACATGGGACATCAAGGTCCTGCATGTAAATCATCCTTCTGGTTTTGATCAGAATTTTACAACACGCTAGCAGTACTTGCACTGCATGTAGCATCTATACCACGTAGTGTGTGTACCTCCAAGGCACATTCTTCATGCAAAGACCACCTGGTGGAAATCAGGCCTGAATCCTTCAGAGTGACAGGATGAGGCCAGGCTCTTCTCAGTGGTGTGTTCTGATAGAAAGTTAGGGAGGTAGGGGCTGTGACAAGGAGCAGGACAAGAAGTAATGGCCTGAAACTTGAACATGAGAAGTTCCGTATAAACATGCAGAAGAACTTCCTTACGGTAAGGGTGATGGAGCACTGGAACAGGCTGCCCAGAGAGGTTGTGGAATCTTCTTCTATGGAGATATTCAAGACTCATCTGGATGCCTACCTGCACGACCTGTGGTAGAGTGCCTGCTTTAGCAGTAGCGTTGGACTCCGTCATCTCTTGAGTCCCTTCCAACCCCTGTGATTCTGTAACTGTTCCATTTAAATGAACTATTAAGAGGACAACAAAAATCTGAATCTGTAGAAGTGGGAAACTGACATTTGAATTTGAACCAAAACTGGCAAATGCAAAGGTGATTTAAACTCTGCTTCCTCAGAAAACAGCAGGTTTGGTACTCTCCTGAAGTAACCAGAGGTACACTGTGAAACTTTGTCCAAGGCAGAATACTCCTGTGAGTGTTCTTCAATGTCTGTTGTAACCAATGTTAATGAATTGACATTTTCCCTGACAAAATGGTTTCACCACAGCTTCTACCTGTAGATTTTCTGTTCAGCTTAGCAAATACAAAATGATGGAAAAAAAAGAGAACTTAAAATCCAAAAGCACCAATCCCGAGGTTCTGCAAACAGTAGAAACTCAAGGGTGAATGGCCCATCCCTGGAGGTGTTCATGGCCAGGTTGGATGGGGCCGTGGGCAGGCTGACCTAGTGGGTGGCAGTCCTGCCCATAGCAGGGGGTTGGAACTGGGTGGGCTTTAAGGTCCCTTCCAACCCAAGCCATTCTGGGATTCTGGGATTCTATGACTATAATTGCAACTGTTGACTAAGTATCAAATTCTGGACCCAGAAGTCAAAATGAAACTATGAAGAATTTTTCCCTTCTTAGCATTTTTCTTCAATTCACAGGCCACCAATTAAGGCAGCACCCTTTACTCTTCTCACAGCCTTTTGCAGCATTATTTCAACCTCTGGGATACACGCAATCCAAACTTGACCATCAAGATGCACAAGCATGATCTTATTTTCACTATATTTCTTTAGGAGAATGAGAGGCTACTTCTTATTGAGAGGCAAAACAAACAAACAAACAAACAAAAAACCCTGATGCTTAGTAATCACCTTAGCTGGTATCTGAGGGATTACTGTGTAGAAATTATTTCCTCAAGGCCAATACAAAACAAAGTAATGAAAGGATGGGGGGGCAAAAGGGCAAGTTACCTTTTTAACAGTAGCCTACAATGGCACAAATATGGAGTGAGACTGAACACTCAGAATGGGTAGCCACCTGTTATAGAGTGCATTAGAATACGTTAAAGGTTCTGTTCCTCACTGCCTCCAGGCTTTGAAAATTCAGAGAAGCAGAGGAGTAAGAGCTAGGTTTCACACGGAATTATTATGACTGTTTCATCCTTCATGCTTTCTTCTCCCCTGCCATTTGTTCCACACACAGCCCCTACCTCCCTGACTTTCTGAAAAAAAGCCCAGCTGAGGAACTCATCACAGCCTCACCTGGCGTTTTCCTCAGTGTGTTGAGTTTTAAATTAGCTCTTCGAGTGGTTATAGCCTGCTGTTCCCATTCCAATTTCTCCTTCAGTCCCTGCTTATTCCCTTATTAGAACACACTCTCCCACCCACTGCTTTCGTATACACTCAATTAATTAAAAACTTGCTAACTTTTCTTCTTGTTAGCTGGCCATCAACAGTGCTGCTTCATTTCCCAGCATCACTGCAGACCTGATCTCTTTTGCTAATTCTGCTTCCCTGCTGAGCCTCTTGTATTTTCATGTCAGAAACCTTGTGTTACTCTTCACTAGGAAAAAAGATTTTCAAGTCCCAAATGGTAGAAAGATGCCTTTTTCTGTTTACCCCTCAAAATCAGATTATTATAAATTACTTTTTTTTTTCAATCATTTCCCTTTAAATCCATTCCATTCTTACAGCCTGTATTATAAATGATGTTTGGCCCAGACTCCCTAACTAACCACTCGCAATCTTTTTTTTGCAGAGAGCAGAGCAAAGTCCCCTGTGGGATGCTTCCACTTGGAATGCAGGAAGTTTCTCTTAGAAGCAGAGGTACTATGAGGAACATAAAGTGCAGGCATATAGGGGAGTATGAAAAAGTAGTGAGCAGGGGGCTACACAGCAGCAATCTCTTTGCACCTGACTACAGCATGCTACTGATACCTCTGTTCTTTGTGTATTAACATTATAGCTTGTGTATTACCAAATAAAATCCCAGTGGAGGGATCAGAAAACATGAAGGTGCTAATTGATGGCCTGGTTTATAACACTTGGACACGTATCCAGTATTGGAGCTCATGATTTAATACTTTTGTATCACACTAGAATTACCCACACCTTCTCTTTCTTTCATTTCACAGTTCTAAAGTGAGCCAGCTCTGGAGGCAGAGGGAAGCTCAGCCAGTGCTGCTTGCTTCAACTGCCACTCCCAGCAATTGCGTGCAACAACCTCTTTGGCACCAATAATCTGAACACCTGAGTAGTCGGAGAGGGCTGCAGTGTGCCAATTCCGGATCAGTGAGTTAAATAAAGTACAGCAATCATGGCAAGTGTCACTTCAAAGAGGTGATGCTACTGTCACTCATTTCTATAATGTGGAGTAAGGGTGGGCACCGGCAGGGCTAGGTACATAGGACAAGAAGAATCCTCTTGCCCCACATCATTCAAGGCTCTGCAGATTTGATAAAGGAATTTAAAAAGGTATTTGGAGTGTTCTCCTGAGAAGGTGGGAAATATGGTTTTAAGCCCTTTGCACCATCATTGTTGTAACTCTGCATAACAGAGACTGGCACACTTCTCCATGACTGAGGGGCAGATAGCACTTCTACCACTCACAAACATCAGCTACTCACAAGAGCTGATTTAGTCACCTATATCCACAGTGAGCAGCTGAACTTTGGCACTGCAGACACACACAGCAGGTATTCCTGTCTGGGTGAAGGTCACATTGCTAGCATATTACACTACTTCGTTTAAACAGCTGCAGTAGGTGGGGAATAATCAATGGTTTGACATCAAACATTTAACACATTTTTGAGTGCTCTTATAGAAAAAAAATTATAAGAAGAGTGCTTTTGAAAGAATATGGCTTGAGCGAGTCAGGTTGTTGTTGTTCTGTGCTGAGGGAAGGCTGGGTGTCCTGGTCACTGTGCAGTTGCATTTATACAGCTTAGGCCAACCCTTAGTCTGTTTACTTAATCCTCATTTATTGTGACATACTGATAGTCAAGATTGAAAGGTGAACTCAACATTAATGTAATAAAGACTACCACAGCTTCACACGAGGCTTATAAAACAATTAATTGTGCACCTGATTACGTGGCTCCACCAGCAGCACCACTATCTACTCTACAGCAAACGCCAAGAGCTTCATGGGAATTCATGCTGGCCAAAATAAAGAGAAGTCCTTGAAAACAATTGACAGTTACAGTATGCTTAAGTAGCATGAGTGTAGACAAGGCAAAGCTCTTACAAAGTCACTCCAACTTATTTCTGTCACCTTGGAATGAACTTGGGTTCCTTTGAACACGCACAGAATGGCGTAACTCACCCTGCAGCAACCACACCAGGTCCAGTATGGCCCTGAAGTTTTGCCAGCACTCGCAGTTCGGTGCAGAAATTATGTGTGGCATAAGGGAGGCATCTTCATCTGACATGGATGAAAGTAGTTCAATTTCTGGATTTGAATCAGGACTGACAATTCTACTTGGGTCTGCTCCAACCCCAAACCATGGAAACTGGCAATTTGACAGTCCTGAAAAAGGTACCTTAAAGGCTAAACTTTAACTTTCCATCACGTAGATAAGCAATCCGGAGACATTCACACATCTCAGTGAGTTTTATTTCAGTGACTTTATTATTTACTTTACAAAACCTGGGAAAGGAGGCAAGGCACATATTTCTAGCTTCCGACTCCTATCATAAGGTCAGGCTCAGTGTCAAACACTACTAATCTGCAAGCATTGCTACAGAGCACATATTTTATTTAAACATTTCTGAAAATTAAATGAATGGTTTTCCACACTCCCTTGTTTCAAATGAACCACTGCAAACAATACAATCCACAAAAGAAAGTCGCAGCCAAAACCAAATTTCATCAATGTTACTGTTTGGCTATCATCAGCCTCCTGGATTTACTTTATTATTACAATAAAACATTAACTCAGTGGAATATTCTAATTCAGTAGATACTTTCCCTCCTGTGAGCTGATCCTGAGGGTTCAGCCTATATCAAGAGCCTGGACCCTGACCCAGCACTCCATACCTGAAAGAAAAGAACTTTTGACCCCTTTCAACAGTCCTTCAAGTAGAGTAGGTTGTGAAGGCAGGAAAGGTATTTATTTAACCAGCACAGCAGCTTTCAATGCCATTTGTTCCTGAGCAGGCATGCCAGGCAACCTGCTGGTGCCAGCGTGCATCACAGCGCTCCCTCCATCCCCTCTTGAAAGCGGTCCTTCAGACAGAGCTCTGAACATTTATTTGGAGATGATGGGTCACACCTCAGATTTTCTAAGTTGCCCAGAGACACGTTATTAATAGTGAATATGGCACAGCAATTATGCAATATAACGAACCCAGCGCTTCTTAAGGGAGTGACTGCCTAACGCAGCAGGTAAAAAGTGAAGGCTCAGAAAGCTGTGTGCTCTGCATTTCACAGGAGTGTAACAGCAGCGTAGACGTACCGTTTGGGAAGGAGGGGCACGATGGACCCAAGTGCCATTTTTTCCAGCGGCACCAAGTGCCTCATAGACCTTCTGTGAAGCTGTGAGCCTTCAGAGTTCTCCTGTCTAAGGGCGAGTGTAAGGTGAAAGCAAAAGCCGCCCCAAAGCGCTGCTGCCTGAGGGAAGAGACCATCCTCAGCAGTAAACACAGGGCACCGAATCAGCAAACTCAGGCCCTCCTTAACGTTTTTATGAGACAGCTAGAGCACATTTGGGAAGCCCAGGAGTTCTCCATTCGCTTGAACCCGTCCGGGGAGCGCTCACCCGGCGCAGCCCGCTCTGTGCGGCATGGCACGGCTCACGGGTGGGCCCATCTCCTCACGCTCCCCGGTGCCGGTCTCCGCACACCAGCTGCCGTCACACAGAATGCCGTCCCTTCCTCACGCAAACTCCGCCTGGCCAACTCCCCCAGATCCCACACGGCCCCGCAGCTCCAGACCAGGGACGGAAGACCACCCCTGCCCGGTCCCCCACGGGCTCCGACCCGGCCGGACCCGCTCCCCCCGCCGCCGACCCGCGGTCCTTCCGGCCCGCCCCCGGGTATCCGGTCAGCCCCGCTCCGGGGCGGGCTGCGGCATAAAGGCCGCGATCGGCCCGCCGCCCCGTTTTCTATGCTGCGCTTCCTTCGCGGGGTGCGGCCTCTCTGTTCTCTCGGGCGGAGTTGCCTTCGTTCTTCAGCCCAGCGAGCGGAGGTACCCGGGGTGCTGCGGGAGGACGGTGCCGGGCTCCCGGGGGCTGGCGGTGTTCAGCGCCGGGAGGGGCGGCGAGCCGCTCTCTGCTGCTCCGAGCCGTCTGTGGGATGGCTTCTGGTGTTAGGCAGCGGGCGGGGGAGCCAGCGGGGTGAGGGGGGCCAGGACAGATGGGTGGGTCGGGGCAGCGCGGCATCTTCTTGGGAAGGCATTGAGTGCCCGAGTCCTTGTCTCGGCTCACGGCACCGCTGCGTGTGCGGGAGTTCGCTGCCCTCTGGATGCAGTGAGAGAATGCGTGCCTGCCGGCCTCTGCTCAGGTGGTTGTACCATCAGCTCCTTAAGCTTTCTCTATCAGAGGTGTATTGGAGCAACGTGCTGTAAAGGCAGCTTGTGAAAAAAAATTATGGAGGCTGATTTTTTTTATGCGTTCTGACAGTGATAGGATGGGGGAATGGCTTTTAATTACAAGATGGGAAACTTAGGTTAGATAGTAGGAAGAAATTCTTTACGCAGTAAGGCCCTGGCACAGCTGCTCAGAGAAGCTGTGGTGCCCCATCCCTGGAGCTACTCAAGGCCAGGTTGGATGGGGCCCTGGGCAGCTGAGCTGGTGGGGAGCAGCCCTGCCCATGGTAGGACTGGATGGACTTTAAGGTCCCTTCTGACTGAAGCTGCTCTGTGACAGCAGTCCCAGTTCTGTCCTTACAGCCCATGGACACTGGTAGTCTGTAGGGGCTGCTCAGCACCTGCACATACAAGTCTGTTTTGGAAACTTTCTGTGGCTTGAAAGCAATCTGACTGATAAGCTGTTGTGAAACCTCCTGAGACTTTGCTACTGCATAAAAGCCTTTTGTACTGATGTGGGGGGTGGATATTTAAAAACAACGTGTATCACCAGAATGACTGGTGGGGAGATGCAGGGACCTGCTTGTCCTATGTGTGCCAAAAGTATCTGTGGCTCATTCACCTGTAAATCCATTCCTGCTCATGTGTTCTTAGTTACTGTGACTGCTGTCAGATCAGCCCTGTGCTGTGAGTTGGCAGAACAGGGCTGTGGGTCAGGCACAGGCAGGCTATGGGAGGCACAGCAGTGGGAAGCGGTAAGCATCTCGGTGAGTGGTGTGGAGTTTGACAGCCCCTATGCCTAAACCAATTCCACTTCCCCGAGAGAAAACAGGTCCTCCTCTGAGCTCTGATGTGTCTCTGCCCTGTATATGTCTGATACCTGATTATGTTGCTTACTAAATTGCTGACACACTCAGAACTGGTTTTAGACCAAACAGTATATTATACTCGGAAGGCTGTTACCTCCCTTGTGTTTTCAGTAGGGATTAAGGACTCTGTTGCAGTTCTCTGTAACATTCATATCTGCTCTGGAGATAATAATCTCCTTTCGTGCACGTAAAGTATGTTACCTTCACCCTTCTTGGTTAACTTGGTAAAGTTAAACGCTGTAGCTGCATCTGTTTTCAAGACTTCCTACTTCTATTTTAGACACAGCAAAGAAATTGTAACAACAACAACAACAACAACAAAAAGTTGTTTTTGATACATGTGAAGTTTGGTAACATTTCTCCCATGTAATTCCACCTTGGCTTAGACCTGTGGTAGCTTAGTGAGTCTCCTGCAGGTGAAATCACTATTCCTATGAAAATATTGTGCTGTAAGAAATACCTAAATCAGTGTTACTACCTTTTCTGTGCTAGAACTTCTGTGTATACTTTGCACCATTTGAAAGGGAATTAGGAAGGGAAAATATTTACTGTATGACGTGTCCTTCCGAAAGAGGAACTTGTTTCCTGACCCACTTTGCTTTTTGACAACTGTTTTTCTGTTACCAGAATAGCTTTAAGATGTCCTAATGCTTGCACTGTAAAGCTTTCTGAACTGACTCGCTCTGATCTTGCAGTTGCCTGCTCATTCACAGGTATTGAGCTGTTTGCCATGTACCAAAACTTGATGCTTCTGACAAAATGTAAATTGAAATGTTACACTTTGTGAACCTTGCTCAGAGCTGCAGAGATATAAGTAACTTATCTTTATGCAAGTGTTATCTTTATACCAGTGTTAATGAAGATGTGATTGAATCAGGTGTGCAGTGCTAAAAGTTGAAGTGTAAGCACTGGTAAGCTGTGCCTTTAGCTCCAAAGGAAAATATTAATCTTTTAATAATTAACCATAATTAAGTAAAAGATAAAAACTGCCTTGACTAAGGGCATGCTTCTTGCAAGGCATTCATATGCTGGGGAATGGACTTAAGTACCTGTTCATGATTACTGCGATGAGTATGGGCTGTGTAGGTAAACACATAATTGTAATTCAAACCCGTGACCTCTTGCTTAATACAAAGAGGTGAGGTGAAGAAAGTCCTCTTTAGAATACATTCCTAAATGAATGCTCCAAGGAGAGCCTGCTTTTGCAGTTGAACTGAAATGATAGTACTAGTAATTGAAAAGCTAGCAGTGACAGCCAATAGCTTATTGAAGACTTATATCTACTGTATGTTGAAGCTTCCTATGGTGACAGTTTTTCAATGGAGTTGAGACTGTGCCACCTTCTGCACATAACTTCTTGACAGTATGGAGTGTCTACAAGCACAGCCATGGTCCTAAAAGAAAAATTCTTCCTGACCTAAAGTGGAAGATTGAGCACTGAAGTGCTCAAGCCATAAGTGTTGATTTGTAATTGCCACACATTTTGGCTTCAGATGTTGAAAGGGCAAACGTTGCCTTTCTTAAGGTGTCTATGCTCTATTGGAGTGGAGGTGGAAAGCCATGATGTGAGGGGTGGAGAATTTCCAAAGCAAGTATTTCTTCCCTCTCCCTTCTCTTGCATTTCTGGAGGAGAACAGGAACACCCTCGAGACAATATAGAAACAGAGTAGGTGAGTCAGACATGCAGATGTAAGCCCATGTACTCTCTAGGCTGCTTCTGAGTTCAAAATACTTAGAATAAACTGGAAAATGCTTTTCTGTTTGAAAATGCTAACGTTTGTATTCTCTTCAATCAGATATCAGAAAAAATAGCCTCAAGATGAACTTCTTCCTGGAGCTGCTCAAAGTCATTGGACTTACAACATATTACATGCTGGAATCACTAGTGTTTTTGTTTGTGCCTAAACGTAAGAAGAATGTGAGTGGTGAAATAGTATTAATAACGGGAGCAGGAAGTGGAATTGGAAGACTCTTATCCTTAAAATTTGCCAAACTTGGAGCCACGCTGGTTCTTTGGGACATTAATCAAGATGGACTCAAGGAGACGCTTAGACTGGCTGAAGAAAATGGAGCAGTAAGAATACATTCCTACATCTGTGACTGCAGCAAAAGGCAGGAAGTCTACAGAGTAGCAGATCAGGTAAAGTATCTCACCCGTGGCTTTGACACAATTCCGAGGGGTTGGTGATGTATGATACGCTTCAGCCACGTCAGGTCAAGAAAAGATTTCATTTGATTTATTGAGTATACTACCTGTTTTAAGAATCTGATTTTTAGAGTTGACTTTTGTACCTTTGTCTTTTAAAAATAAAAAGAGCTGGTTCTCTTTCAATGACAAATTTCAGCTGAGTGGCTTCACGTTTGCGCAGCACTTGCTGGTGAGGTACACAAAGACAGCTTGCTGAAATTGAAGCAGTGTTTCAAATTCTGGAAACATTTTGCAAAAAGGAAACCCTGAAGATTGTACCTTGTGAAAAGAATTACTGACTTGAGGTCAATTTAGACTAGTTCCCTGGCTGTAAATTGACTTTTGCAAGCACACATGATCAGAATTAATAAATATAACTTGAAGGCTTCTTTCTAAAGTGCTTTGTAAATAAGGCATGTGCTTAGATATCTTGGGCAGGACTAGTAGAAATGCCAAAAGCTAAAACTGCCTAACAGTTTCCATTGTAACAACCTGCTCTCATTTGCTTAAGATGTTGCTAAACTTAAGTGTTGGACTAGAAAATTTCCACAGTCAATGTTTGCTTGAGGATGAATTCTTAACAAAAACAAACAAAAAGTTCAGCTGCCTTCAGGAACATGTGTTGGCTGAAGTAACACACCTATTTTCTCCTGTTTAAGAAGCTCTAACCTTCTGTGTTTTTTCTATCTGTGGAAATGACTGTAGAACAAACTCTGAGTGAAGCCTGCATGTGGCTTGGAGCTTGTCAGAGGCTAATGTGGTTCTTCTTGGCTTGTGGTAATGCCAGCTGCCCTTAGTATCACTAGCAGTCCCTTCTGTGTTGGCTGTGTTGCACACCTTCCATCTCTGTGGCTGCACATTTTACCACGTGCCTGTAACTCAGTTTCTAGCTGAATGGGGGGAGACGGGGGAAGTACTGTGGTGTGAAGGGCATTGAAATGAGGAAGATGGGACCCAACCTTCAGTTTTAAGGGCCTGAGGGCTGACACTTCAGTACCGTGGAGAAAAGCAGCAGAAGAACCTTTCTGGACAAGCTTAGAGGATGTGGCTATGTGTGTAGTATAGATTAAGGATAATGACAGTGGGGAGATGGGAGCAAGGAGGTGGTAAAGGGGGTCTTGTAACCACACTGTGAAGGATCCCTCACTTTACAGTATTATGTCAGAAGTTCACTAACAGCTGAACCACAGAGAAGAAAACAGACTGTCACTACTGTTATTTTAGATATAGCATGTCCTCCTGGCAGCTGATGCAGAACCACACTGCAAGTGTTCTTATTAGCAGCAAGACCTTAGTATTAATGGGTGCTTGATGCTGCTGTTTATTTAGTACTGTGTAGTAGATCCTAGCTCAGTGTGCTGCCTCAGTCTCTGCAACATGAGGCAGAACTGTTCCAGGGTTTCTTTTTTTCTCCTGCGGTTCAGCTACACACACAGTAACTCAGAGTGGTGCAAGAAGAACTAACAAGTGAACTAAATTCACGCAGGCAGTATGGAGCGCTGTTTTGCACGGTGTAGTTTCTGTAATCTCAAAGTCAAAATGAAATGCAGGTGATCCCTAACTATATGCTTTGGGTACTTCATCAGCCACACAGAAGTCAAAAAACATTTCATTAGGAAGAAAAACAAAAAGTGCTGGGTGTGTGGTGTCCTTATGGATTTCCTGTACCAACAGTACAAAGGCAGCTTTTGGCTGCTGAGAGCTATGGCTTAAGATGTGTTCAAAGTGTCCCTGTTGCACCACCACCCCCAAAAGGAATGTGGCCTTCTCTGACTTAACTCCCTTACTTAGCATTTAGCTTAACGTTAGGCATTTGGGGCTTTGAAAGAGGGAAGTAGCTTTTATGGGTTTTTGATCTCCTATTTGGGAGGAAACAGCCTTTTCCTCCTTATCAGGTTATGAACTGCATATGGGCTCACACTTGCTTCAAGATCCTCTTGCATGTTACTGCTTTGCTTTGCTCTATTTTGGTTTCTGCTGTTACTGATTGTTTGTCAACATGACAGTTTGCAGACAGTTCCTACTTTTGTATGAACCTTCTTTACTTTTTCTCCCCTGCACAGCAGAAGTGTATTTCTCAGTGATATTTTCTGCTGCCAAATACACATCCAGTGCCACCTTTCCCACCTTGTAGGAAGTTAAGGGAAATGGTCTTTGTCCACGGAAAGCAGGCACTTTGGGATGCTCTCTGTGATTCAAGGAACTACAGCCTAACCTCTATATATAAAGTTATAAATGAAATGAAATGCAACAACAAACAGGAAACAGTGCTTATGCTTGAAAAAGATGCTTAACCAGGTCAACTGTTTGCATAATGCTCTGCTTACCTAGCTCTAAAACAAACACCTGGAGTATCCTTTCCTGCTCTGCATAATGGAGAGGCTTATAATTCTGGAAAGATGACATTCCCTGCCCCATTAGGATACTCAGTAAAGGTGTTCTGTTCTGAGAGCAGAATGTGGAAGCCTGGTCTGAGTGTCTTGGCTCTCTGTCTTACATAGGATAGTTGTGTGTTAGCAAGGAGCTGCCATATCTAGTTAGCAGGGATGCAGCGTGATCAGGGGTATTGTACAGCTGAAGTGTATGGGTTGCACCATGGCACTCAAGTCTGCTTTGAATGCTATCCAAAGTGCAACTGTATTTTGGAAAGTTTGGTAGAGGCAGCTGCCTTAAATGTGAGTAAAGGAAGATGTTGCTTAGGTTTTTACCCCTACTTAGAAATGGAATGATCGAGGCTCTGTTCTTATGCTTGCTTCCTTCTTCTTGCTGCCTTCTCACAGTATTTTCATCTTCACCTTATGGGGAATGCCCCAGGTACCACCTTATGAACACTGCATCCCCCAGCTCTGTCCATGCTTGTGCACGTAAAAGCAGCATGACTGTTCATTCAGGTATTTATTTGCCCCAAAGGGTAGGCCTGGGGAGTGGCTCTGTGCCTCCAGGTTTGCAAAGATCATCTGATGTGAGGCAGTGCTACTGCATCAATTGCCAATGATTCCAGGTCTCTCTGAGTTCCTGCAGCTGTTAACTTGTGATGGGGCTGTGTGCTCCTGTTAGTGACTGGACCAACTTGTCCGAGGCTGCATGCAGAGATCACATGGCACTGCTTCATAGATACTTGAATTGTTACCTGATGACTCTCTGGGAGGGGTATGACTGAGGTAGATGGGGGGCTTTGGCTTACAGAGTGAAATAAAAGCTATTCCATACAATCCTACCGAGGCAGATTCCCATTTTTTTTAACCCATACCTTTTAACAAACATGGAGAATATTGGAATAAGTTCAGAGACAATGAGGAAGTTAAGGGGATAAGCATTAGGTTCAAACCCTTACTCTTACACAAGCTGTTCTGTGTGGTCTCCCCGCGCTCTGTACAGTTGATGTCCTATGCTACGCAAATACAGCTCTTTGAGAAATGAGTTTCCTATGATCTGGAACAAGATGGCCAAGGGGCATAAGAAGAAGGTGCTTTCCCTAAGCTACTCGCCGGCAGTGTTTAAGCACTTGATCTGGAAGCTACAAATTAAACAAAAATAGGGAACTTGTCTCCTGTTTCCTGGATAGCAGAGATGAATGAACTATGCTTGAAATACTGCGCTAAACATTTTAATTCTCCTTCTATGAAAACTGGTACAAAATCTCGATGGTATCAGCTGGCCTGTAGCTGTACTGTCAGATTAGTCTATTCTCATTCTGGAGCTAAAATGAGAGCTACGCTTCCACTTACTGAGCTAAATTATTTTTTAGCCAACTGATTTTCTGGAACCATTTCAAAAGGTTTCTGGCTCAGTGTTACAATCAAAGCAAATATACCAGAAACAAACTGCTTGTCGTGTGCTGCCCCAGAAGGCTCCTGAGGTTTTTGCATTCTGTGGCAGCATATGTTTTTCACTCGCCCACCTAAACTGTAGATACACAAATTTAAAAATAATAATAATAATAAAATAAAAGCCTTCATTTGGTAAGAGAAAAACTGCTAAATTCCTGATCTATGAAGTTGCTTGAAGCAGTCAAGATATATGAATAAGGGAGAAGGTTGTAACATGGAAAATAATTTTATAAGCTGTCTTTCTCACTGCTTATGCACATGTGGGATATTTCTAATGAAAAGTGATTGTTTGCCCATTCTAACCCTGATGTGCTGAGAACTTTGCTCTTCAGGAAGGGTGCAGGGAGGTTTGGTTTAACAGGAAAGCTCTTGTGGCATACAAGTGGAGGTACTGCTAGTGGAGAAGCTGCACTGTAATACATACAAGTGCATAACAGTGGCAGTCAGAAGAAACGGAACCTGTGGAAAACAGCACAAAGAGTCTTGAAATATCTGAAATACCACAGTGCTATTAAGTAGCTGCTGTCCTGTGCAATGGTGGAGATAAATTCCTGGATTGTTTGGACACAGGCAGCTTATGTTACCAGCACGTAACCTCCTTTTCCTTCTCTTCATTAGAAGACCAGTGGTGGTGTGAAAGCTAGCTTCAGTTCTGAAGCTGTATGGCAGCACTGCTTCTGTATACAAGTAACTGGAATAAATAAGAGGATTTGAGTATAGAGCAAAGAACAAGTGAAAGTTTAGCTATTATGGCCCTCATGTAGATTTTGGCGTACCTGATCCTCTTTACTTGGTGTGAGGATTTATATATTGTGCCTTGCAGCGTGGCATACAAATGGTCCTAAATACAGACTCACAGAATGGCCTGGGTTGAAAAGGACTACAATGATCATTGAATTTCAACCCACCCCCCCTACTATGTGCAGGGTCACCAACCACTAGACCAAGCTGCCTAGAGCCACATCCAGCCTGGCCTTGAATGCCTCCAGGGATGGGGAATCCCATTACCCATTTATTATTATAGAATTACCCATTGGTTTTGAGATGGGTTTAATGTAGGAAAGTACTTATTAGTAAAGGTCTCTACAGTAGGGATTTATCTGGAACAGTCATAGTGAGCACCATAGTTCTCTGAAAGCAGACACCTACCTGGAGCCATGAGCTGCTGGGCTCCAAAGTCCGGGGGTGAGCTCAGGCCTAAATAGGCATCAAGTGGGAAAGTGCAAGAACCCATAGTATCTGTATCTGTAACAAGCACAATACATTCCACTTGGCTGAGATGTGTGACACTTCTATTTCTTATATTCTTACATATAAAATTTGGAAAGCATGTTTTATAGTTATTGCATAATAATCTCAAGACATTTTGTTGTAGGTTAAAAAAGAAGTTGGTGATGTCAGCATCCTGGTCAACAATGCTGGTATTGTAACTGGAAGGAGCTTTATTGAATCTCCAGATTCACTTGTGGAAAAAACTATGGAAGTGAACACAATGGCACACTTTTGGGTAATGCTGTACTTGTATATATAGAGAGAAACATCCTTCTAACATGTTTTCAGTATTAATTTTGCTATTTGGAATTGAGTAAGATGTGCAGAAGTTGAGTCAGAAATGATACAAGAAATTATTTTCCATGCCTTGGAGCATGTGAAATAAAACAGGGTGAAGAATGGATCCTTTAGGAACTTCTAGGTAGGTAAATGGGAGCACAACTGCTTAGCGTTTAGAAATGCTTTTAAGAACTGAAGTTTGTCATTCTGCTAAATTCTTAAGCTAGTTGGATACTATATCCCTCAACAGTCATTGATGTGAAACAGCTCCAGCCTAGAAGTTGCTGGAAGAAGTGTTGAATTCTGTTATTGTTCTAGTTACCTTGTGGTTATGATAGTTATAGTAAGGAATACCACGTGTCCAGGCAACGTTCTTATACTAAGTAAGTGGGGCTTTTGTCCAAAATGAGTAACTTAATGTGCTTTTCCTCCTTTCAGGGAAGAAGGGCCATCTATGCTATGTTCTTACCATAAAGAATTGTAAATGAGATATTAAAGCATGCTTCAGTTTCTTCATAAACAACAAATTCCTATTTTTTTTCCTCTCTTGTATAATAGTTGGGGAGTTCTCACTAGAAATGCAGGCAGAATTTCTCAACAAATAACACCTTAGGAATATAATAGCAAGTACTTCACTTAGTGAAATGTTTCATTGCAACTCTGACTTACATTGCAGACTTATAAAGCCTTCCTTCCAGCAATGATAGCCTCCAACCATGGACACTTGGTTAGCATTGCAAGTTCAGCAGGACTGATTGGAGTCAATCGTCTTGCAGGTAGGGTATTAAAGCTGATGTTTGTTTAGTTAAACCAATTAGTTTGATTTAAACTCAGCCATCTACACTCATGCAAAAAAAATCCTAACTTTGAGTCTCTGGGTTGTTGTATATAAGTAAAGCAAATGGTGATACTTTTAAACCAGCTGACCTTAAATAGACATTTTGGTTAAAAAGTTTTCCAGATGCTCAGCAGTGCTGTGAAACAGGCTTTTCTGGCAAGGCAGTAAGAGGATCCAGGAGCTTCATATGGAACTTTGGAAGCTGACAACTTCTGTGTTATTAAAGTTGACCTACAGGCATTTGGTGGCTTAGAGGCAACTTTGTTTGCAAATATATTCTCAAGCCATGTGCAGCATCCTGTACGGACTTCCCTAACTCAAACTGTTGCTAAAATCCTGTGTGGTACGGTGGTAGATACACAATATCTTATTTTGCTTTCTTTTTGCCATTCATTCCGGAGAACCCACTCAGTGTTGAGATTAGAGCAAACTCAGAAGGAATTCCTGCAAAGTGCATGCAAACGAGGAGGAGAAAAATAAGTGGTGTAACAGTAAAGGAAATCTAGCTTCAAGATAGTAATAAGGAAAACAAATTGAATTGCAAGCTGAAAACACTTTAGAGAGTCTTGAAATCCTAACTTTGAGGCTTAAGAAACTAATACATGGATTCAATAAAATTATCTTTTCATGCCAGTCCTTATCATCTGCTGTTAGTAGATTAGCGACCAGGAAGGTTATAGCAGAGATGTGATGAGAAACCTTCTGGCTGCCAGGGTACACCAACAGCTAATTTAGAAGAGGGAAAGTAAAAGAATGAGTCACATCAAAAGCAGGTTTTATTAGTAGCCTATGAAACTGCTTCTTATTCTGTTGTAAAGTGTTTTATTACAGGACAGTAATTTCCTGGGGGTAGTGCGTGTATATCGTATCTATACCATTCTGTAGTGCTGCTGCTTGTTTCCTAAAGCATAGTGTTGTCCCTGTTCTCTGTCAAAAACTGGGACTCACTTTTTTAGTAAGGTTTAATAAATTAAAATGTTTAACTGCAATTACTGTTGTATTTGTTTTACAGATTACTGTGCCAGTAAGTTTGCAGCTGTTGGTTTTGCAGAGTCAATGAGTTCAGAGATGAGAGCTCAGGGAAAGACTGGTGTCAAAACCACAACTGTGTGTCCTTACTTCATAAATACAGGGATGTTCAATGGCTGCAGTACCAAGTGAGTAACCTTCTGTGATGTTATGCATTTTGAATGTGTGGTCTTGTTTCTTTTATGACATTTACAAGCTAGATTTTGCCCTGCTTGCATTACGTTTTAGGGCCTCGCATGGATGATATGCTAACCAGTGTCTAGGCAATGTACATGGCAAAGCCTTCAGTACTTTAGTATTCCTTTAAGCTGAAACATGAAATGCAATTGATGTCCTTTCCCCTGTTCCATTCCTCTGTGGAAGTCAAATGTTCCAGTTGTCCTGTCTGGTTTCCTTCATTCACATCCTGAGGTCACTGGCATAGCTTTGCCCAGTGCACTTCTATAATTACAAAATTGAGGAGCAGAATAAAAGCCTAGTGTGTCTTAATACATGGATCTCTCTTGTGAGGGATCACACAAAGGAAAAATAACAACCCTTTTCTCTCTTTAGGCTAACATAACAAAGGTTTGCTGGTTCATATGATTTAATTATCTGCAAATTTTTCTTTTAATTATCTGCAAAAATTGATACCTTCTTGAAATGTGAAATGTGAATCTAAACAAATGTGTATTAAAATAAACATCTTCCCTTCTAGGTGGTCGCTTCTGCTCCCCATTTTAGAGCCAGAGTATGTGGCTGAAAAGATAATGACTGCTATTCGACGAGACGAACCCATTTTATTACTACCGCGAAGTTTGTATTTCTTCTTTGCTTTGAAAAAGTAAGCTGTGTTCTTCCTTCTTTACCTCGCTCTTTTTTCTGCCTAAGATGACAATTTTTGACTAAAAATGCAAACTAGACTACTCCTGTACAAGATGAATGCTCATTCAGTTTTCCACATTTCTGGAGTTTCTTAGTTCCTAGGGGTTGGTTCTACCTTCGGGCCACAAAACAATGTCAGAAATGTGTGACTGGCTTGCTGCCTCTGCTGGGGTGCAGTGTTACTGTGGGCTGTAGAAACTAAGCCTGCTCCTCAGGAAATGCACCGCTGGAATCTTTGCCCCAGCATTAGGGCACGTCTGGCTCTTGCAAGCCAGGCCGGTGAACTGCTCTCAGGTAACAACTAAGGCAGCAAAATGAGTGTAACCAGTATTTTGTGAGCGCTGGTGGAACTATATAAGAGATCATAATTTCTTTGCAAGTATTAGCGATGTGAAATGATTTCTGTCTGAGATCTGTTTCTTCTGCCTTGCAGTATCCTACCAGTGAAAGTAGGCCTTCTCCTTGCGGACTTCGTTGGAGCCCCCCATTTCATGGATAGCTTCAAAGGTCGTGCGAAGAAGGACTGAAAATTGCACGAACTCAGCAACTGAAAAGCAGACCTTGTTAAAGGTGGTGATGGGAAAGGTCTGCTTCTCTAGCAGCTATGAAGTTAAGGTGCCTCACTTCTACTTAATAACATTTTTAAGGAAATCAATTTTTAATTAGATATTAATCAACAGCTTTTACATGAGCTTTTTTTTTTTTTTATCCACAAACTGTTTTCTTTTCCCCTCATTATGGGAGTAGGAAAATTGAAATGCTTTCCTTTGGTAATATCGGATATAATGCCTTAAATATCATTCTGCTTCACAAACCCATAATTAGCAGTTTGGGGGGAGATGATCTCAGGACTCACAGGTGTGACTATGGATGTCTCGGGGAACAAAAGAATGTAAATGACATTTGTGCTGCTAATTGACTTACTATCTAATTTATTTTAAAAGCTACTACTATGCCTGCAACTTTGCAATGGAATCTTTATATCTTATGAGTGCAATATTTTAGGAACAATTTTAGCTTTTCATCTCCTACGCAGAGTTTGTAGTTACAAAGCATACTACTACCAGTCGAGATGGGCTGTCAAACATCTTGCCAAGTAAGACAACAGAAATACCTTTGCTACTAAAACCAAAGGTATTACATGGTGTAACTGGGGCTTCTTCTGGGACTGTTTCAGAAAGGAATGATGCTGTGTGAATAGTGAAATAGGATCACTAGAACTATAGCTTGAGTAACAGCACAATGTTTTGCTCCTGAATTGGGGAGCAGGCTGTCTTCCATCTACAGAGACTTGTTTTATTTGCCTTTACTCTTAGGACTATCCTCAGGTATGCTGAGGAGGCTTTGTCCTTTTTGACAGTGACCACTTAGAGCCCCCCTCCTCCCACCTGACTTTCATTAAACCCAAAACAAGAAAAAGGAAGATTATATATTATTGCTATTTATATATATATGCTGGTTAAACCAGTCTCATGTCACAGTGCTCCACTGGCAATTGGCAATGCCTACAAACTAAGACTATAACATGCTTTAGCATGAAATTAACTGCAGACAGCATGGACAAAAGGGTGACCGGGGGTTGGACTCAAGGATCTCTAGAGGTACCTTCCAACCCCTACAAGTCTGTGATTCTGTGCTTCAAAATAAATAAAATAAAATTGTTTTTCCACGATGGCCTAGAAACTATCATCATTGTCCTTGCCTATGCATTTAATGATGTTTTTACTGATTGAGAAGACTTTACATTGAACTATTTTGCTAATGATGAGCAAGAAACACTGGGTCCAACAGGAATGTTAGAAGTAGCTTTACAGTTGCAATGGATTTCTGAGAAGTAGAATTCAGGCTGATGAACAAAAAATTTGTCTCAGCCATTCCCTCAGATCTGCAGTTGTTCTGTTTCAAAAATTCTGCTTGCTTTGCAGCACAGCTCAGGAAGTTGAAGTTATTAATTAGAAAATATATGCCTATAAATTCTATCATGTGTACATAGCACTGTTTGCTAGTAATAAAGCCAATCACTAATTTAACTGTGTGGTGTATGTGTGTCTTGCAGGCTCCTCACCTCCTCATCTTAACAGGGCCCATTTTCCCTCTTAATGTGGAGGATCTTTCCTAGCAATGTGCTGGAGCAGTACATCTCCATAAGGATTTTACAGAATCACTGAGTTAGAAAGGTAGCTATACTCAGAGCAGGGTCAGTGAGTTGCTCAGTACTGCCTCCATACTCCAATAGGCTCTACAACCACTGTGGGCCGGCCTGTTCCAGTGTGTGTGACTACACACAGTTTAAAAAACCAAAAATGCTGATGTGGAATGTGTGTGGGTTTTTTTCTCCAGTTTGTGTCCGTTGCCTCTTGTCATTTCACTGGATGCCATTGAGAAAAGTCTGGTATAGCTATTTAGAAATTCTGAAGGGAAGAGCCATCTGGAGTGAAGCTGAGGCAGTAGTAAAAATTGTATTGATCATGTAAGCAAGATTCGTGTCCAGAAACGGAAACTACTTCAGCTGCATGACAGCAATTAACATTAACTTAGCTACCAAAAAAATGCATTTTGTGTGTTTTTTCTTCTTTTTTTTCTATTCTTGGTCTCTTTAACAAGCAATTTCTTTAAGCAGGATTATTCCTGAGAGCAAATAGACTGACACAGCATCTTTGATCTGTAGATGTAGGTGTAAATTGCTTCTCAAGCCATCTGATAATCCAGGTTTACATTTCATCAATTCAGTCTGCTTGCTGACATAAAACTAAGTTCCTGTTCTGTATTTGTTTTAAAATAGAAAACGATGGCCCTATTACCTGCTTGTGCAGCTGGAAGAAATGGATGTTGCCATAGTGATCTAGACAGCTGGAGTTCACCTGTTACTTTTTTGAAGATACTTTCTTCATCGTAGGCTTGAACAGTAGCAAAAAGTAAACAAGCTTTATTGCAAAATAACACAGGATCTTTATTGCTCAAGTGTTTAGAGTATTAGCACAGGTGTGATGGTTGCTTTGTGTAACTGGCAGATAACATCCTGTCCTGTTGGTGATTTGACCTCCATAAATACCAAGCACATCTAATGAGACAGCATGACAGGTATGTAAAGATGTGTCTTGGTGGTCAAGAGAGACTTCTTCCATGTTCAGGAGGACGTATGAGGTATGTGCTTGGGACTTCAGCTACCGTATGAACTTAAGATCACATATGGTTCTCTTCCAGCAAGACGATGCTTTGATTACCATCCTTATGCCAAGAAGTGCTCTTTCCTTCTGCACCCAGCAAGGAAAGTCCTCACAGGAGGACCTCTGTGAGACCCAAGCAGGAACACAAGGTAGAACACAAAATGGAAAAGCACATCAGGCAACTCCCACAAAGAGGTTACTGTTTTTTATGACCACTGTTTGAAACTCTTAATGCTGGGGACCCAATCATTGAATTAGAATAAAGTTGACTGGGATGGCAAAGTTGGCTTGACAGTCATTGATACAGTGACTCAAAGACAGTCCAGGATGTGACCTTGTGTTGCCTACTGTTACTTTCCCATGTGCAAGTTCACATTCTTGTGGTAGCAAAGATCTTACTATTCCCTAATGCTTCAAAGCATGGAGAACACTATTTTCCTTGGTCCTGTGGATGAGACTGAGGAGAAAACAAAACAAAAAGCTAACAGCTGAGATATAGGCTCTGTTATTACTTATTTTGTGAATTTGGTAATTGTTTCCAAGAGCAATACACAACTGTTTGGAAGCTGGTCTTCAGTCTGGTCTCATTTCAGGAAGGAATCAAGCAGGTACCTTTTTTCTGGTAGCTTCTGGCAGTTGATCTTTGGAAGACAGCTATGTCTATTGTCCTGCTGCAAAGGATAGGAGACCACTGTCGGCAGATGCAGCAACAACCAAGGTTCTTGCAGAGCAAATTCTGTCTTGTCTGTTGGCACTGTAAATGTCAGCGCTGCTATAGTGCGTGTGTTATATAGGTGCAACCCCATTGGGCTGAGTTTGCACTAAGTGCAAACTAAAAGAAGCTTGCTCAGAAATTAACACGGTGAGATGTGATAGCTGAGGCATCTGTTGTGCATGCAGTCTTCGAGGAGCAGTGCCTGGAAGTGGGAAATCCTGGTGGAGAGCTAACGAGGTGGGTCTTCCCTAGATTAATTTTAACAAATACTCTCTGCATTACTTACTGATCTGCCTGTATATTTCTGGCATGTTAATGGTTGTCCCTGAGGCAATTCATCATGTACAGTTAAATTGCACATCTGATTCCAGTTATGCTACAGTTATTGTAAAACAGCATACCTGTGTTTTGGGAAGCTCCTAACTAACAATTTGGGCGAGAGCCGACAGTTCCAAGTAAAGGCTGTGTATCCAGAAGGAACAAATCTCAGCAGAATTGCCAGGTGAGGCGCTTGAATTACTTCCTTCAGGATATAATGTGATTTCTCTGCTCTGGCACTGAGTCAGCCTGTAGCAGGATGAGAGTAAGGCATCAAGTTGAAATCTTCTGTGTTACAACTCCCTAAAAAATGAAGGCCGAGTTAATTTCATACACACAGAAAATTATACATGCTAAAATAACATACTGAGCTTCAGGTAATGCATTGTTTTTCAGCCTGAAGTTTTTCTAAGCTGTATTTGTATTTCTTTGGTATAGATAACACTGTACAGTTAAGAATTTGCTCTACAGAAATGTAAATATAACTACGCCTGAACTTAAGGCTAAGATTACCTGCATCTGATACAAGGTTATTCATGTGATTCTGTAGTGACAGGAATAGCAACTGCAATGAGTGGGAAAATAATAGTTGGTTTGTACGATGTGCTTGGGTGTTAATTCATCCCCAGGTGTCATACATCTGTAGATTTCTGAGTAAATTCCCTCTTAAACAATTAAGATATTCACTTGTTTGAATAAAAGAGGGTAAGATTAACATAGCTGACTGGAAATTGTGATGTCCTGTGTTTTTAGTATGGCTTACATCTCTGAAGATAGAGACAGTCACTGCATGAGTATGTTACTCTGTAATACAGAGAGCGAATGCAGCACAAGCATTACGCTATAGTGCAAGTATAGTGCAGTACTTGTGGTGTGTAATACAAGTGGGAGCGTGAAGGGAATACTTGAAGCATGTAGAGCTTGTGTGTAGAAGTGATCACCATCTACAGCAACAGCCCTGTCTCACGCTCTCTTATATGCACACCTGTTCTCTTACTGTATTCCAGAAGACAAAATCACAAGCCTTACTGTGAATATTTACACGTTCTCCACCTTAGTCAGATGGACCTCTGTATTTTTCTCCTTTTGATAGTGTTAATACCAAAAAGGAGCAGTAAAATTACACGTAGATCAAGGGAAAAAACCAGGAGAGATGTTCAGGAATCACATTGTTCCTTGGCTGAGGATTTTGAAGGAGATGTAACAGAACAACAAGCCATGCTTTTATCAACCAAATATGAGCTTTCTTCACAATTTTGAAGTATCTGATTCAGCCATTTTGAAATCCAGGAAAGGATGCTGAAGAATCCCACGCTTATATTCTCAACTGTGAACCATTACAGCTTCTGAGTGGACTGATTGAAGATCTGCAGCCATCAGGGCTTCATATTTGTGCTTTCCAGGTAATCTGCCTTGTAAGTTACCCTTTGCCACAGGACCAGTCTCTAGATTGTCAACATCTACAAATATCTTTAGATAACATTTTCACACCAATCAAACTACAATCACTGAACTGTAAAACAAATGTAACCTAAAGCAATGACTTGAGCTGGCAAAGAGTCTCAGAAGGGGCAGTAGCTTAAATGGTTCCTTGCAGGGACCATTTGAGGGCAGAGAATGCTGAAAGGTTAAGTTTGTTTGTAACTGTGGAAGTAGCTACCCTTCTTTCCCCACTGCGTAAGAAAGCTTTTACTTCTGGTGGGATGCATTGATGACAGCTGCTAATGAGAGGCAGAGGATACTTTATCCTGCATCTAACTTTCTTTATCCTACATCTAAGTTCCTTCAACCAACTGTTCGTGGCACTGTGTCAGTAATGACTTACTAGCACTTCAAGATTTCTGGAAATTCCTTGGCTCTCCTCCTATTACCACTCCCAAGTTGGAATACAAGGAAACTTGGCTGGAAAATATTAACAACCTTTGTGTTTTGTCTGCGTAGAGAAAAGAATTGCTATAAATTGACTGCTGCTAGCTTGGGTATTTTAAAGAAGATTAGCAGAATGGATTGGTTTGAAATGGACTATAATCCCATAAAGAATAAGATCGTTCCACAAAAGAAATTTTCTTAAAGAGACAAAAACTGGTAAATCTACGTACATGCACACTGTGCCTAATTGTAAGAGGAAGTTAATAGAACGGTAAATAGTTAACCTCATCAGTCTGGAGACTTCTGGCACTCGTGACCGATGGCTTGAAAATGAATTCGAGGTAGAAATAATAATAAAAAAGGCGAAGCATAGTCACAGTCAGTACAGTGTTGATAATACTTGTTTGGCTCTTAAGATTTGCATCTGCTGTGATCCAACAGAGATCACAAGTTAGCAGTGGCTTCCCAGCGAGGGACTGAAAGTATACAGGATTACGTACCACTGAAAGACATATGTGTGCCCTTGCTTTTTTCTGCAAGTATCTGGATATCTGCATTTTGCATGTGGGGATGTTCCGAGTATTACCTCTGCAGGTAAGAATTCCAAGAATCATCGAGTCCAGCATTGACTCAAGCAGACAAAGATAGTTTAATGTTGAAGATGTGGGATGTTCATGGAAAAGTATGTGAAAGAATGTCTTTGAATAAATCTTACATCTGTTCTGCAAACAACATGCTTATCACAAGATGACTCTGAAGGCTTATGAGAGACAGCAAGCATGGTTAGATGAGCAAACCGGGCTTGGAATTCAGCCACGTCCTTGGACCTTCCTACACAAAAATGTTAATAACAATCACACTTGTTCCTAAAACAAGAACAGACAGAATTGTGCACTCGTTCATCTGGATTGATCCTGCCGGGTGACGAAGCTTTGCTGCAATAGCACTGCTACAGTGAGAAGTTACACAGACCCGTAACTTTGCATAATCCTTTTTGGCACTGTTTTTCTCTGCCCTCCAGGACTGAGAGTTTAACCAGCAAAGTGCAGCCAGTGGCTTGCTGGAGGATTTTGTCTCAGAAGACCCTGACAATGAGGATGAGAAAAGTCTATTGGGTAAGGGTGAAGAGAGGCTGAGATACTGCTGCTGCTATCCATGTGGGAGGGAGGAGAGCTGAAAATGGGCTCTTCTTGAGGATGGAGCCAGTCCCCCAGAATATACTAAACTATACAACAGAGGCCAAAGTAAACAACATCCAGTGACATATTTGCAATTGTAGATAGAGCTTAGTTTTTCCCCTTGCACTTAGGAGATTCTGTCCTCCTGACAGCGATCCACTGAGGTAACTGTGATGATATTTTCTTCAGGCACTGAGGGAACCATCACTGGTTGGGCTAAGCAGAACAGATCTGCACCACAGCAGGTGGAGAACAGAACACATGCTGTATCTTGCCAAAGTTCACAACAGTGACTTGGAGATGATCTTCTCACAGTGTTTGCTTGCTTGTCAGCAGGGCAGCTGCTGTTACTGCTGCTGAGAACAGGTTCACACTTTTTTTTTTCTGGCATCTGGAAGAAGGTACCAACACTGAAAGAGTCTAAAAGGCGCTTGGATTGCATTAGTTAAAACTTACTGTGATAAACTGGGGTTGGTTTGTATCTCTCACTAAGTCTGTTTGCTTACAAAGCACGCTAAGACTTGTCACATCATGGCAATAGGTTCTCCATGCTTTTCTCCTGTCAGCTGATTGGACACGTGCAGTCCCTATGGGGGGGGCAGAGGTTGGTAAGGTTTTCTGTATGGCTTGTAGTTGTTTTTCTCCTGTCTTTCTCTACCATCAGCAATCTGGAAAACAGCCATTTGAAACTTCAAGATTATAAAACACTCTTCTAGATGTGATCTCTTTTGGGGGATGGTCTCTCTGGCTGGAAATATTCTGTTTCTTTCCACATTACCAACCAGAAAACAGTGAAACATCCTTGACCAGTATTTCTCCAGCCACACTGGTGAGCAGTCCCCTGTACGGGCAACTTGTGCACAAGGAACCATTTATTAAACAAGATCTCAACACAGACTGTTGGAGTCACAGCAAAATCAGTGCAGATGAAAGCAGCAAGTCCTAATTGCAATGGCTCTAAATAGGATGGCAGGGGAATTCTCCTAGCTGCAGAACATTTTCTTGCTGGTCAGCCTTGACAGCTCACCGTTGCTTGAGGAAACAGAGCCAAGCTATCACTTTTAGCACTTCAGCAGGTGATTAACCAGCAGCTGAGTCATCCCTGTCCAGGGCTACCACATCCCAAACCAAGGGAGGGGTGGATTGCTGGGGAAAGGAAGCACAACAAATCTTCCTCTGCTAATTCATGCCATCTGGAAGCAACAGCCTGTGGGCCTGCAGCTTTATTTGCAAAATATTGTTTACAATTTTTATTACAAAGACTATAGGGAATAAGACTTAATTATATTTAACAGTTCATCATCATTACACAAACTGTTGTTCAACATTCAGCTTCAGAAAACAGGAAGCAATACTCATAAGATTGGTTTCTCGGGCCTTTTTTTTCTCCAGACTATTGTTGGTAAGATGTCAAACAATTAGATGGGAAAACTGGAATGGAACCCCGTGTCATGCAGTTGGAGTCTTTTGGTGTGAGAGGGCTCTTTGGTGAGCCACAAAGGATATGAGCTGTTGCAGTCTTGACTCATCAATTTTGCTGGTGGTAATCCAAGCTTGTACGGGAGGTCTCTTGGCCTAAGAGTTTGTAATAGAAGGGCAACAAACACAGATGATCCACTGCAAACAGACGCTGTGCGGTGCCTGCAGCTCACGTGTTCCAGCACTTGCACAATCACTCTAAGTGCAAAATTACATAAAACCAGCATTAACCCTACCAGAACTGTTCTCCTTAAGCTGCAGAGTTAGCAGTTCTAATCAAGTGAAGGAGCCCACAGACGTGAGAACTAGCAGATGGCTTTAGGTGCATGTAGGCAAGGGCAAAAGGATTGGGGAAGGGGGCAGGATCTCCACCAAATGGCAACAGGAAGCTGTTCAATAGCTCAGCCCTCCAATTTAACTCCCACTTTGTTTCCAGATCTCAGCTGCAACTTAATATCTATATATTTTTATACTAGTTGATAGTGATATAAGCTCCTTTCCTTCTAGTACAACCAATAATCAAACACAAAATGCTGAAAGATAAATGTACACAGTGGATTATTCATTAACCCATAGTGCAAGAAAGCCAAATTCACAAACAAAGTAACACTTTAGAACACTTGGTTACAGTCAAAACATGTCTTGAAAAATCACTTTGACCTGTTGTTTCCACCATAAGGAACTATCCATTGCAGTTCCACCCTGATGTGAGGCTGGGCTGAATTTCTGCCATAAAGACTGGGTGAGCAAGTGGACAAGTTTGTTTTCTCTAAGGAAAGACGCACTGCAGTCTACCCTCAGGACAAGGGAATTGGATGAGAATGAGGCTCCAGGATTCTGTAAGGGTGCATGAATGGAGGCAAGACAGTCCCAGTCTTTCCTTTTTGCCTCCATTGCCGTGGACAGAAGGAGGAGTTGGGAACTTAGTATGTGATGCAGGTTCTGGAGGAAGTTATGTGAAAGCATACAAACATCAGGAGTGTGATATCAACAGGTGAATATCAGAATATGAGGCATATCAAGCAGCTGCACACCTCCATACTACAACCACAGCCTGAGACATATGCTGAGAGCCCAACACTCACAGGGAAGAAACACAGCCTAAGAGCACAGCTTTCCATTCTGAGAACCTCATGAGAATTGCAGTGTGTGAGCCTCGAGCTACAAATTCAAGAGTCACCGGCAGTACTGGTGATGCCCCAGGCCTACGAAGAACAGGGCACAGACTGCACCTACCCTGCCCACATGCAACAGCTGTGACTGAGGCACAGACTTCATCTACTGACTTAGGAGCTCTCATACTGCAGGGGCAAGAGAAGTTCTAAGCAGTATCCAAAAAAGTGAAGTAGCTATGGCCAAGATATGTGCTTTTTTTTTTTTTTTTTAAATAAAGTCTGATTTTAGATTGGCAATAACATTGTTTTCTGAAAGTTTTTTTTTAAGATAAAAAACAAAATTGTTATTAATTATTAAAACAAGATATACTGTCTTAAAGTCTGCAAATACTCTCAGGCAATTCTATTTTTCCATTCAGTCTCCTGTTGGCTTGAATTATCCTTATAAATGATACTAAGCTTAACAACATCCAAATAGTTTAACCAGGTCTCAAAGAAGAGGGGAAAAAAATGCTTCATCTTGAGAACTAAAATGCGATTGCCTTGACAGAGAGGAAACCAGCACACAATCATATGTGTGCACTGAACACTGACAAGTAAGTATCTTGATGGTCTGGTTTTTATAGTATGTGAGGAAGAAGAGTACCTGTTAGGTAAGCCGCCTTCTCAGGAATAGAAAATACTACTTGGGTTTCCTATTAGCATCTCTGCTGAATCAAAAGGTACTGCAGCTGTGCTGGGGGGCCAGAGGTGGACATTTTCATGTAATAGCAAAGCTCATCGTTAGAGGTAGAATCATTACAGCTGGAAAAGACCTCTAAAGATGATCTAGTCTGCTAGCACAATACATTAGAAGAGGTTATAAGAACAGGGATGCCTTCTAATAAATCCATTATAGGTATGATGATTAAGATGTCCCCATTGGGACACAGTAGGGGTAATATTGCTAAAAGAAATGGAAGTTAAAATACAAACATAATTTAAAGGACACTGAGATAGCATTTTAATTTGTTTTGAAGTACCCAGTTCCACCCCAAGCCCAGTGCAGGAAGCCTGGAGCCACGCCTCCTCCCCCCCACATACCCTCTCTGGGTGGGAAACCCCAAGGCCACAGCTCCGCTCCCACCCCCAGCACACACTGTGAACACAGGTTGCTTAATAAGCAACCAATTGTACCGTGCTAATAAAAACACATTTCTTGGCAAAGCACTTGATTTGGCTCCATCTCACTTGATGAAAAGTGGCTTATTAAATTAGGTCAATTTGCTTACCTAAAGTTTGCTGAAACTGTTCTTGCAATGCCACATGTTGAGTGTCCTTCTAAAGGCTCACAGAAGAACACCTGCAAGCTGCCCATGTCAGAGGCATCAATCCCTGACTGAACAGGGGGTTCCGTTTCTCTCTCCCAGCAGCATGAATGCTAAGCTGCAAATACACGTGGAAATACACGTGCATAAGATCATTCTCCCTGCAAGTGAACACTGGATCTATACCTAACAGAGGACTGCAAGCAAAACCATAAACGAAGACATTGCAACATTTTCAGTTAGCAAATTGTTCTGATTTTAGAAACCAATGTCTGCTTGTCACCATTATACATATGCCAAGTTCACAGAATCATAGAATCACAAGGTTGGGAAGGACCTACAAGATTATGTAGTCCAACCGTCCTCCCATTACCGTTGCTACCACCAGCCACTAAACCATATCTCATAGCTCCTCATCCAGACGCCTCGTGAACACTGCCAGGGACAGCGACTCCACCACCTCCCTGGGCAGGCCATTCCAGCGCCTGGCCACTCTCTGAGAGAAAAAGTTTTTCCTTATGCCCAATCTAAATCTCCTCTGGTACAACTTGTGGCCATTTCCTCAGGTCCTTCTGTTGCCTGGGAGAAGAGGCCAAACCCCTCCTCATCACAACCTCCCTTTAAGAAGTTGTAGAGTGCAATGCAGTCTCCCCTGAGCCTCTTCTCCAGACTAAACAATCCCAGCTCCCTCAGCCGCTCCTCATAAGACTTGCAGTGGTAATCAGCAGAAAGTGCCCTCACCAGCACGAGAACAACCAGCCTGCATTTCCAGACCAGCATAAACCTGTACCATTTGGGTCAAACAGAACTGCTGTGCTCAAAACAGGAATCACCTGCAGGTACACACAGCTGGCTTCACAACAGCTTGCCCAGGAGCCCAATCTCCTGCCAATTAGCGCAGACAGATATTGATGCTCCAATAGCTCCTGGCTAGGGATTTCGCCACAGTACAGAATACAGAAGCACACTGGGAACTCCTCTTGCCCCACAGAAACCCTAGAAGTGCTGAGGTGTTAAGGTATTTATTAACATAATTGATTCTTGGCTTTTTGAGCATTAAAATTTAGAGAACCTGAGAAATACTTCTAACATATGGGTAGATGAACAGTGACTAACCAAAGGCCAGCAATGAGGGATTTAGAGAGACAGCTGCTGAAGGGCATCACTGAAGATTGAGGCATCACCAAACACCCTGAAAAACAACCTAAAACGAATGTCCTCTCTCTCATTCCCACATCAGCAGAGCTCACAGGCACTCCCCTGGACTAGATTAGTGACAAGCTTACTCTGTAAACACCCAGCCCATTTGCACTGCCAGTGTGAAAGGATGCACTGCAAGACCATCCTCTGGACACTTCTGATGCTTCAGATACTAGGAATATATAGTCCTTGGAAAGAGTGGTAAGGCACTGGGATGGGCTACTTAAGGAGGTGGAGGAGCAACCATTGCTGGAGGTGTTCAAGAAGTGCATAGATGTGACACTTAAGGACATGGTTAGTGGGCATGGCAGCAGCAGCAAGTTGATGGTTGGACTAGATGATCTCAGGTGTCTTTTCCAACCTTAATGATTATGATTCAAAGCATTGGGCACTCAGATGCTGTCTACAGATAGGCAATAAGCATACATGCCCTTAGGAATCTACAGTTTAAGACTCAAAATGCTTCTTCCATTCTGTACAGGAGTAGCCAGCCCAGATTCTTACACCAACCATCATTTTTCATCTATTGAAGGAGCTGCTTTTGCCTGTCAAGTAGAAGAGAACTAAAACACAGCATTTTTTAGAGCCAATAAAGTCTGTTTGAACCCATCAGCCACCAGGAAACTTAGAGCTGAAGCACAGAAGGCTGACATAGCAGGATATGGCAATTTCACAGTGCACATTCTACCCAAAGGTCTGCCCCTTCACCCCTTAACTACTTTCCATACATTGAAGCAAGCACTGTTACTAAAATACTCCAGTGAAGCAACTCGGTTCAATTCCATTCCACTGGCACAGGTTGCCCAGAGAGGCAGAAGCCCCATCCCTGGGGACATGCGAGGTCAGACTGGATGGGGATCTGAGCAACCTGATGTAGCTGAAGGTGTCCCTGTTTGTTGAAGGTGAGTTGGTCAGATGACCTTTAAAAGTCCCTTCCAACTCAAACAAAGTATAAGTCTATGATACAAATCAGCAGAAGATACCTCAATTCCTGCCACCCAATTTCTCACACGCAGCCTTGTCCCTCGATCACTTAAGCAGTTACACACAGCCCCAGCTCCAAGAGCTGCTCAGCAGTCCGCACTGCAAGGAATTCTTTCACAGGCTTATGATTGTTCACAAGCTTGAGATAACAACCTATTTCTACTACTAGTCTAATATCATCTTACAAGCATTGTTTCCTTTCAGGACATTTAGTATCCCTTTTCTATCCTGAGCATAAACTTTGTCATTAAAGATGTTATTAACTTTGAAATTGTGTTCCATTTTGGAGCAACTTTGAAGCATAATTATGTTTTCAATTTGCATATCAGTGGCATAACATAGCTTACTATTACCCACACATGTAATACTGATATTTGATAGACAATAGTTCAATTTTAAGTACATACAACAAAAACCTGATCCTTGACCCATAGGCTTCTGAACTACATAGTTTGGAGGGTTTTTATTTCTTTAATATTAATGTTGGGGGATGTTTAACTGCTACTAATGAAAAGCAGTCGAAATGTTTTGTATTCTTCACTTCTAGTAAGAATAAATAGAGCACTGAATTTTGTTATTGATTGGTTGGTTACTTTCTACTTTAAACTGCTGATCCATAGCATGCACAGAATGGTGTTTTGTAATAATTGAGGGCCATTAATCTTACTTTACAGGACAATGGATGACATCAATATTCCCTGGCACACAGGGCAAGGTATTGTGCCAAGAACATGTCATGCGAAGCATTAAGAAAATAGAATGCCATCAACATCCTTAAAGGTACTGAAGTACAGGAATTTAACAGCACTCTCCGAAAGCAAAGGCTGAATTTAAAAGCCCTCAAGAAAAAAAAACAACAAAATATAGTAGAGAAGGTGCAAGTTAAGAATATTAAGTGTTGACATACAAAGCACAGATAGTAAAAGACGCATACATTTCTGTGCCACTGAGGCTGTTAGAAACAAGAGTCTCTACACTAAAAAAGAAATGACGTTGTACAGTAAAAGAAGCTAAAACAGAACAAACTGTCTGTGGTAGTGCTTATAAAATGGTAAAAGCATTTTCCAGGTAAAACACATTTGGCACTGACTGAAAGCATTTGTTTAAGTAGTAGCTTCAGAAGGTGGACCATAGCTTGCATCCACTGAAGTAACTCAGATGAAATAAGAGGCAACATGTTTTTCAAACTGAAACTAAAACTAATTGCTTGAAAAGCAGCAAACATTGAGCAATTAGAGATTTTCATTCTTGTTTCAAGTCAGCATACTGCCAAGGCACTTAACTGTCAGGAAATGTTTCCAGTGTGCAGCTGCTTATCAAAGTAAAATAAGTAAAGCAGTAATCCAAGGGTAGCAACACTTCAACATGCAAGGCAATGGCAAAATTTAAGGGTGGATAGTGATAGGGCAAGGGGGAATGGTCTTAAACTGAGACAGGGGAGGTTTAGGTTACATGTTAGGAAGAAGTTTTTCCACAGAGGGTGGTGACACACTGGAGCAGGTTGCCCAAGGAGGTTGTGGATGCCCCATCCCTGGAGGCATTCAAGGCCAGGCTGGATGTGGTTCTGGGCAGCCTGGTCTGCTGGTTGGTGACCCTGCACATAGCAGGGGGCTTGAAACTCGATGATTGTTGTGGTCCTTTTCAACCCAGGCCGTTCCATGATTCCAGGAATATTTAATTTATCAACTAGGTCTGAGTTTCAAATTAATAGCAAGTTGCAGAATGATTCCTGAAATAATTAAACAGATTAGGACTGGGGTTTCAGATAGAACTTGCTCAAATTGAACACAGCATAACTCACACAGCCCTGAAATAGGTACTGTGAATATGAGTAATCCTTTACAGGCAGTAAGGACCTGGGAGTAAACTGGAAGTTTTGCATCAACTTGGCAGAAGTGGAAAAGTATATAAATAAAGAAATAAAGAAAACAACTCTAAAAATTAAATGGATGTTTTTAGAAAACAATAGCTGTATGCCGAACTCCAGTGACTATGAAAGATTTTATTCACTCTAAAAACCACCACCAAAACAAACCCATCTTATTTATGGAAGATTCATGCTACTCCAACTTCTTTGGTTTTGTAAAATAATATATAATAAATTGCAATGACTCCCACAGACAGCATAAGGAGAAAGTGTTCAGATTCTATGATCCTTGCAAGTCCCTCCCAGTTCAGGATAACCTATGATTCTATGACTGAATTAGGTCAGTCACCATGTTACTTTGGGATCCAAAAGACACAAATATCTGTTGTGGTTCTCAGCCTCAGAAGTTTCAGTATTATTTGTTTCTGTAGCACCACAGCTGCATGCAGCATTCTGCAGACTGCTGCTGAAGGAGCTGACAGCCCAAATTAAACACAACACACCACCATAAAACAAATCAAAAAGCACTTAAAGAGCTACTAGAACTTCTAAAAAACCTGACATTCCCACTAGCTATTCAGTTAGCATTTCGTATAGACAGACATCCCATCCTGGTTTCTGCTGCTGGAGGAAGACTTTCTTTTCAGTCTCTGGATGTGAGCTACAGAAGCACATCTTGGGGCTGAAGGGGAAGCCAGTGTTGTAAGTAACAGATAAGCAGGAAAGATGTTCCAGGCAGAGTTAACAGAAATCAGTTGTGAAAGTGAAGACTGGCAAAAGGCAGTCAGAAAAGAAACTGCTGTAGAATGAAACCTCCACAACAAAAGTTGGCACCACGTACATAGATGTTGATCCTGAAGTTACAAGACAAGCTAAGAAGCAAATCAATTAATAAAAAGTAAGAAAGCAACATATAAATCAGGAGATGAAATAATATTATACGTGAGGAAAAATCCACAAGATTGAAGTCATAGAAAAAAGGAAGTCTAAGGGCAGGATTTGCACTAGTGTAAGGTAAGAGGCTGACATTATTCAATGGGATGCTGAAGGGGAAGGCAGGCTAATTTTAAAAGTTTCAGGTTAGATGCATTTAGTTCAGCATCTTGAGTGCCAAGTGGGAAGTAACTGTGTGATTTAAAGACTTAAACTGTATTGAAGGTGTCAGAACTGCAGTCACTCACAAAAGGATTTGGACAAAGAAGGCACCAAGATAGAACCCTGAAGGATGGAGAGAGAATTTATTCAAGATCTTATGAGTCTCAGTTACATATAGAGACAGACTAAAAAACATACTCAAGTCTTAACAGTCCATTGCATTTAGTGGGTATAAATGTAGTACTTCTACCTATTGGATAGAAAACTGTAGCAGTAACAATTAAAAAAACCATCTGAAGTAGTCAGATCTATTACTTTCCATACTTAAAGAACTAGTCAGAGAAGACAAAGAACACCCAGAGCTGCAGCACACACAACTCCCTGCCTGTCAAAGCTTCACCTACTAAACCCAAAGAGGTTTTCAGGACTCTGGAGCTAAATGACTAACACCTACAGGAGCACTAAGTCATACCCACCATGGGAGTAGAAAGCATCATAGCAGTCTTGCACTGTAGGATTACAGGAACCACAAGACAGTAAAACAAAGACATCTGGACATTCACCTGGGCCTGGCAGAGAGCCCAGAGCTACTGCTGGTTCAGTGCTCAGCTCTGAGCAAGAGACCTCAGTGGAAAACAAAATACTCTGGAGGACCATGCTTGAAGGCTTCTCAGGCTACACACAAACTTGCTATCTCCAGCATTCTAGACTCTAGACCTCACCCTCCTCTTCTCTATCGTATAGAGGCAACATCCAGCCTTCCTTTCTCCTGAATGAATTTATTGTTGTAAATCTGTGGAAGAGGCAAAAAAAACCTAGAAAGACAGCAGTGGTTAGCAATGTTGTTTTCATGCAGTCTCTGTTGTACAACAGCACCATCCAGCTGTCAAACAAAAAAATGAAACAATTCACCACCACGATCCAGATTTAGTTACCATAAAATTAAGAGTTAAAACTAGTAAACAAAACCCACAAAAAGTCTTATCCTTTCCAAATGAAAGGCATCGGTCCTTTATGTTTTGTTCCTGTGTTAATGCAGAAGATTGTGTTCTTGCTTTAGTGAAGCAAGGAGTGCAACTCAATTTATTTCTGCCCAGTAAGTCCAGCAGTCTACAACTTACCTCAGTGCTTGATGTGTAGAATATCAACTCTCAGACGCACAGAAAAGACCATTACCTTTGGCTTACAACCAAAGACAGTTAACCACACTACAAAAATTAACCAAAAAATTGTTTCATAAATAATAGCTTATGTTTTTGCTATCGTAATTTACCACTCCTCAGCCTCAGAAGTGAAACTAAGAACAATAATCTGAAGCAAATGGAAGAAAAATGAGACAAACGTAACTAATGGATAATAATGAGAGGCATTACGACAAAACTTCTTGCTTCCCCAGATTTCTTCTACAAAGAAGTTTAATAAGGCATGTGCAACACACAGCTGAATAAGCAACATCCCCCACAACAGATGACTGTTACCTGAATGAAATGCTTATGGTCACTGCTTACACTGCCGTCACTTCATAAAAAAACATCAGGCTTGCCATAAAACCTGAAAGGAACTTACCTTGCATGTCCACCAATGATCAGGAAGTCCAGTACTAGAGAATTGGTCTTGCATTACATGTGCCTTAAGCTTGCCCTGGAATTCCATATTTTTGCACTGTGAAATAGTTCCAGCAGGGAATACCTCTCTTCCTCTAACTTTCTGAATTCAAGTCCTAGTTCTTTAGGCACAGTATAGCAGATACCCTGAACTGCCACATGCCAACCATCCTTTAAGATAAGGAAAAGAGCAGAAACTTCCCTGGGAAACATTAGCAGGAAAAAAGTGGAAATGTAAAAACCCACCAGGAGTATGGCTATTCTTACACTCACATCTGAAAGAAAAACTTAGGATAAGTGAGACAGCTTTAAGAAACTTGAACTCATGAAAGAAAACAGATTTAAGTGCAAGTCCAGAACTGGAGTGGCAAGAAGAAAACAGCAAGCACTAGAATAGTAACGAAAGCCATAGGAGCAAAGACACCATGCCTAAAGATGCAGCAAAGGTGCCAAATGACAAACTTGAGCCAAGTAGGAGAGAAGGTGCGCTCAGACAAGCAAAGCAGCAAGACCAGAAAAGTCCAGAGATACAATCAGAGAAGACAGCCAGCTACCCAAAACTCAGAGAACAGGAGGATTAAGTAGAGGCATGGCCAATGAAGAAATAGCGCTGTTAAGCCTAACTAATGAAAGAAGGGAATTCTCCACTCAGGCAGAGAACACTGGATCTTCAGGAAGAACTGTATTAGAAAGTCACTGCAGAACTAGATCATTAGGGCAGAGAAAGAACAAAGTTACTAGAAAAATGTTGGAATTGGAGCAGACTAAAAATGTTCAGACTATTAAACAGGAGAATTTGTGCCAAACTGGAAAACTGCTAAGTAGGAGGGTATTGAAACAATTTAGAAGTGGTGGGCAAGGTAGAGCCTTTCAATCTAGTATGGAAGCTTCTCCTCTGCTCCAAACAAAAACACAATCACTGACAGCGAAGCTTGAATTTTAAGTAGAGACAAAATAATCCAAAATAAAGAATCTCATGATCTTCACTGAAGAAGGTCTACTTCCCTTGCCAGGAACACACAAGAGAACTTATGACATGGTTTGGAGGCCAGACAGCTATTCTCAGAGAACTGCGCACTCAAGAGGCATAGAGTTACACTCCTTCCAGTAACAAAAAGGGCATGATCGACCCGCTTCAAAACTCAGGTATAAAAGGAGAGCAGCCAGAAAGATGGGAGGAAAAGCAGATGCCATTAGTTACTAGTCCATCAAGTGGCAAGGGGGAAGGTGAAAATAGCATAAAACTGCTGCTAACATAGAAATAGGCCTCGAGTGGAAAGCAATGAGACAAGCCAGACAGAGGGAAAAACAGGAAGCTATGAAGTCTTTCCAAAACAGTCTAAATAGAGAGACAACACTTTCACACCATCCTCCAAGAGGTCAGCCAGAGTTCTGCCAACTTAATCGCAGTATGTCTTAAAAGGTTTTCACATGGAACTTGAGCTCATGACAGTGGTTTTTCCATTTTACCACAGGGTGTGATTTTTTTAAGCCAGGACACCAGAAAATACTGAAGGTAAAGAAAACAAGCATTTCTAGACAGCAATCTCATTACACTTAGTAGTTGCCCAGTTTAGATAAGGAATCAGTCTTAAGTAAGACTGGAGTAGCCTATTCAAACTGAGCTTTGTAGTCTTATATGAGTAAGCATTTCCAAACCCAGGGCTTCAGCTGTCCAGAGTCTTAGATAGATGTACTATAGTTAAACCTGCTATGTCACTCCAAGTGCATGTTTACATGCCTACAAAGTCCCCAACCCCCTCCAACAGCCAAGTATCTATTTACTATCCACCAAAGGTACTATTCAGCTGAGACAAGTTCAGTTCCATCTTCACCAGCCTCTCTAACCTTGTACCAAGCAAAGCCTGCACATCTGATTTATAGCAACCTTCTGCTTACACCGACGAAGAGCTGTAAGCTTAATGACAGCTTGTTGGATTTGGGATTTTACTTCATGAATAGTGTTATTTAAAGAAAGGACACTGAAAACATCTCGTTGAAACAGTGATAGCACAACCCATGATAAGCTTAGAATATTAGTCAGAATAGCTATATACAAGAGAGTTTGCACATACTAATCCTTTACTAGTCTTTCTAAACATACTCAGCCCTTAAAACTTACAACTATTAGAAAAGTTAGAACTTAGAATTGCAAGTCTTAGGAGCCTTTAGCATTTCACAGCATTTAGCACTTCACAGCATGTTAGCTTCTACTTCCACGGCGTCTGAACAAGCTGTGTTGGTGGTACCCATGCCTTCTAGTGAGACACTAAACACCAATGAGGAAGAGTACAAATAGAACCAGTCCTATCTTAGAAAGCTCACACGCTTAAACTTAAGAGCTTACTTTAATCCAAGATATGGCAACAGTGAAGTCCAGTTTACAAGAGGGCAACCTGCTGCTGACAAGTCTTCGTATGTACAGTGAAAACAGTAAAACAATGCAAGTTTGTAGTCAGTACGGCTTCTCTACTGATTCCAAGATTTTCTTTCTCTCCTCTGCTGAGGGCATCTCCGGTTTCACACCATTTCTTTTCCTTTGCATCATAATGTCATGCTGAAAATAGAAGAAAGTAAGCATGAGAACACAGATTTCTCAAAAGTCTCTGCCCCTGAGCTCCCACTGAATAAGATCCCTCAACAGAAGTATTCTTATATACAAGGAGCCAGATATTCTAGATCTGATTAGCTGACAACTAAACACACTAGTATTTAACTGAAGCTATCTGATAGCTCACCTTGCAGCTTCACATTACAGCATTCCCATGACACAGACTACTATGCAACTGTCTGTAAACAGGTTTTTTTTGAGGTTTATACAAGTATTTAAAGGCATAAGCTGAAAGATTATTACAGTGGCAGAGAACAGTTGACCTGCATAGGAGTGTACCACCTGTACCCACGTGCACAGAAGTGCCCAGTTCCTCATGATCCTTTCCCACCACAATACAAGGGGAAAAAAAAAAAATAAGATCACCAAATAGTGAACTCTTCCTAAGCATTATCTTAGGTTGAAGCAAGCTAAAATAACAAAAACAGATCAACTTGTCTTACCTCACTTTCTTTACATGCATTTAAAACAACTTACTGACAAAAGTATCTGACTTAGAGGGAAATACACTGCAAGAACACTGACTCACAATTTCAGAGGGTAAGCTTAAGTCTTCTGGCAGCACATACTAAGTATTTAGGAATCTAGCATCTCCGTGCGAGCATAAGAACAGCAGTAGCAAGTGCTACAGTCCAAAGAGTCCAGAAAGCACTGTCAGAAATAATATACTTAAAAACAAGATAAGAAAGAAAATTTAGAAAAAAATCTATGGTGCTTAAGGGAACCTGCTTACCCAGAATTTTCTGCAGTTTTTGTACTTCAAAAAATAATCAGTACACATATCCTTTTTATAGTTGTTGTCATCCATACATTTTCTAGAGGCATCTGTCTCCTTTAATAGGAAAAACAAGCTTCAGAGCTGAGAGAAATTACTGTACTCAGTGTCTAAAAATTCTAACAAGTCTCAGAATATCTACGAAGATAGGAGACAGCTTCTCAGATGAAAGAACTGTATCGAAGGGAACATCTACCAAAACAGATAAGCAGTAATCCCTGAGCCATTACTTCATTTGGAGATTGTAACAAACATTAGTATTCCTTAAATAGTAAGAAGAGAGTCCACAAAATAGTTGTTTACAGAGATGCACAGTATAACCCATAAAAGAATATTAAGACTATCCATCAAGCTTGTCTAACTGGGATTTCAGACTGGTTTTACAGATAGAATAAAGCAGTAAATTGTATTACACCCATTTATAAGTAACTACAGACTGTTACTTCAGACTTACTTTACAATGTGTGTTTTTCAGTCTTTCACATTTTCAGGCTCTAAGAAACACTCCATGCATACTACTGATGCAGGAGTGCTACCAATAATGCAATTTCTAGAGGAATTATTTTTGCATTTTGACCTAGAAACATACAAACAGAAATCCCAATTCGATGCTCTTACCGCTATGCAAGGATTTCTGTCATGATCTCTAAGCTGCTGTGCATACTTGGGCATTCTAGACACTCGTACCCTGGCTAGAAACAGAAAAGAAATGAGTTAAGTATCAGCTTTTAATAGTGACAGAGTATTAAGTTTGAACTTCAGCATCTAATAAAGGACTTCAGTAGCGCACACAAACAGGTTTTGTGGGTTGGTTTCTTACAGGTTTTTTGTTTGTTTGTTTTTAGAGTAAGCTTCTTTTGTGAAATTCCAAAGCAGCAACGACAGCTGAGGCAAGTTCAGCCTATCACCAAGGCTGCTTGCTGTTCCTTCAGAGAATGGAGCCACTCTTCTACTACACTATCACATCGAGAGAGCAAACATCTGGGAGAAACAGTTTTGTGGAAACTCTTCAAACCAACACACTTTAGAAACCTCAGTGGATACAGCAGGGGAACAGATCTGTGCCTACTCCTTAGCTGGATCACATCACACACATCCTCATGTACACAAGTGCCCAGCTTCCTGTTGCACCAGACGATTAACAGAGAGAAATTACTCCATTGTAAGGAGGACCACATTTCCCTACGCCATACAGGAGAGCTTGAATCACATTTTTCACCAGTTCACTGGTCTGACAAAGGCTCCAGGAACTGTAAGCTGAAGAGATTTCTGTGCCAGTAACCTACACTGATCCAAGGTGAGGGCATCAAGAAGAGCAGCAGACCCTCACCTCCCTTACTGCTCCCCATGCATTGCCTCAGGCACAGATGTGGCCATGCAGGTAACTGTTCCAGATAGAACAGTTCTAAGCAGAAATGTTCTAAGCAGAAATACAAACTAACTTCATCAAATGCTTACTTGAGCCAACGCAGGCAGAAATAGAGGACTGAGGAAGAAACACCCTTACAAAAAGCTGAAGTACAGATATCCTTGCTCAACCTTATTTAGCCTAAAGACACTGCTGCAGTTTGAGCTTAAGTTTCTTTTTGTTCACATTGGAGACTGAGAACCACATATCTACAGAGAAAATCCACTTTTGCTTGGTATCAATTCCAAAACAACCCCAACAAACCAAACACTCTCATGAACTCATGCAGTATTTTAGATGAAGGCTCTCACTTGGTGAAGAAGGAAGCTATTCCACGTGAGCAAGGCTTAGATTTCCACCCCCTGTGAGACTACACTCACCAGGTACTTGAGTTATTTTCTGTACTCCGCATGGCAGTGCCCACTGTCTGACAAAATAGCACCTTCAGCTTTCCCTAAAGAACTGCCCAGGGTTTGAGGTGCCTTCACAAGCCAGGCAAACACTAACTTTTTTGAGTGCAAAAGGGTCTGGATGAGAAACTTCTGACCGAAATGGAACCGCACACATACAGAACAGCAGCATCACCCCACCGTGAGCATTACCAAAGCAAGTCTTTCTGAAAGCGCTTGGAGCCAGACTGACTTCAGCCTAGCACACCTCTGGAAGGGTAACTCTTAGACCCGCACCGACTACTCAGACTGCTGCCCCCACGTTCGCTTTGACCACACCGCGCAGCGCAGCCCCGCGCGGGGCGGCGAAGCGCGCCGTACCCACTTCACAAGCACTCAGGTCAGGTTCCGCCGCACGTACGCCTCTCCCCCCTCTCCGAAGCGCTCTCAGCCGGGAAGGGCAGGCGGGTCACGCCGGAACGCCGCCTCTGCCCGAAGCGGCAGCCGGGCAGGAAGCTGTCCCCCACCGCCATCCCCTGCTATACGCGGGCCCGAGCACAGATCACCGCCAGCAGCCCCCTGCGCTGCGGCTCTGATGCTTTAGCACACCGGCGAGCCACGAGCCACGCAGAAAGCCACTTGTCGCCGGTGTTCTTCAACCCTAAGGCTCTGTCAGCCCGTAACCCACCGGGATATTTCCCCACGGGCTCCGCGCCGTTTTCTCAGACACGCGCGGCACAGATATTAAGCCACAAGCCGCGGACCGGAGCTCTCACGCAAAGCCCGCACCCCTCACCGCTATAACGCGGGCGGGAGGCTCCAACCGCGCCGGCCGTAACGCAGGGCCGCTGGCCGGGTCGGCGCCGAGGGAGCGGGCAGCGGCGGGGCCCGAAAGGCGGCAGGGCCGCAGCGTGGCGCCCCGTTCCCCCCGCCCCGCGGGCAGCCCCGGCCCCACCTGCCGCCGGAGCGCCGCGCCCGGCCCCGCCGCTGCCCGTCCGGCCCCGGCGCCGCTCAGCCGTCGGCCGCGGAAACGAGCGAGCCCCCGAGAAGGGGCGGCGGGCGCCCGGCCCGCCGGCGGCACTCACCTCCGTCCCCGGCCGCGTCCGCGGGAGCCCGAGGCGGGAGGGGGACAGCCCCGTCTCCAATTCGAAAGACGTCAGCGGCTCGGGCAGAGCGCTTAAGTACGGGCGCAGCCTACCCCGCTCCCGGCCTCGCGGCTCCCCCCGGCCCAGCGCCGCCGCCGCCCACGCCCCGGCGGCGCTGAGTGGCGGGGCCGGGCGGCCAATGGCGGCGGCGGCGGGCCCGCCCCGGCCTTGAGCGGCGCCTCCTTCCACCAACGGGGCGGGCGGCGCGGGCCGCAGGCGCCGGCGGCGGGGCGCGGCCGCGGCGCTGAGTGACGGGGGGAGGCGTCCAACCCGCGGTGCGTGTGGGCGGCGGGCGGTGTGGGCGCGGCGTGTGCGGCAGGCTGGGCTGCACCGCAGCGCATACACTACAATGGCTGCTGGAAGGACGGGAAAGCAAACAATTTCCAGGCCCGCCGCGTCCAGCCCGAAATATGGGGAAAAAATTACAGAAAAATCGGAGAACACTGTAAAGGGTGGAAACGGGGCGCAGAGGGGATGCTGAGGCTCCCGCGGTGAGTCTGCTGCGGGTTTGGGGGGCAGGCGCCGGGGTTTAGCAGGGAAATATCAGGGTTATTTAAATTATGAAGGGGGAGGAGGAGAAGGAGGGGGGAGAGGAGCGAGGAGCGGCGAGCGGCGAGGAAAAGTTGGTGTTAATCATCCCCGCGTCCATCCTTCTCCCCCCGCCGCCCTCAGCCCCCACCGCCCCGCGCCGGACCCCCCCCCCCCCCTCGCCCCGGAGGGGGAAAAACAGGGGAGGGGAGGCGAGCGCTGCCCCCCGCCCTCCTCCCTCGGAGGGAGAAAGCGATGATTTTCGGCAAAACCTCTCTCAGGAGTTTCCTCCACTCCTCCCCTCCCTCCCCGCGGCGCTCTGGTGGTTCGCGAGAGAGCGGGCGAGGCAGCGCGCTGCCCGGGGCCGGCGGGAGGGAAGGAGGGAGGGCGCGGGGTGCCCGGCGCAGACCCCCGCCGGGGCCGGGGCCGGGGCAGGAGCGGGAGCCGCGCGGCCGCCCCCTCCCCTCCTCGCCCGAGCGGAGCCTGTGCTGCGAAGGCAGTGACAGCGGCGAGAGCGGCGAGAGGGAGCGGAAGACATTAGAGGCGGCGGTGCCGAAAAATGAGGGAAAAAATTAATATAAATTCGCCCCCCGCCTCAAAGCGGCCGAATTTCGCACAGAAATTTCCCCCGCGGACCCGGCTACCCGGAGGGGGTCCCCCGGCCCCGGCGGCCGCCGCTTTCGGGGGGATCCGGAGCGACTTTGGGGCGCTCGCCCCCCCTTCCCCTCGGCTTTTTGGACAAAAGTGGTTTTTTTTTTCGGGGTAAAGCAACGAATTTGCCCGCTCTCCCCCTCCGGGTGGCCCGGGAGCTTTCCCTGCCCCATCGGCGTGTGTTGGGAGCACAGTGCGGAGCCGAGGAGCGCCGAGCCGGGCTGCGCTGGGGAGGGGGATCGCTAACTGAAAGCAGGAGAGATCCGGAGAGAGAGAGAGAGAGAGCAGGGACAGCTTGTTGTCAGTATCATAAACAACCAAAATGGAGGGAGAACTGAGGCATATAACAAAATAAAAATCAGAAAAAAATGCCAAAAAATACCTAAAAATCGGGGCTGCTCCCCCTTTTCCCCCTCGAGGTGACTGAATAAAACCCGGGGCTTCCCGAGGCCGTTTTCGGGTTTCAGGGAGCAAGGAGTTAATATTTATTATTTTTTTTGTTGATGAATTCTTTGGGAAGGCAAAAGCCTCCTCTCACTCGCCACCGACAATGGGGAAACGTGAAAATCCCTTTCGGGAGGCAGAGGTAGGGGGAGATGGGAGTGCAGAAAGTGCACAACTTTGGGGCAATGCGCAGCGATCCCAGATAAGATAAATGCTGCATGTGCTGCTGGATAACTTCCCTTTTTGATGCTTTTTGGGTGTCTGGGGGGGGGGGGTGGTTTGGGAGGTGGGGGCTCCTCTCCTTTTCCCTGCCTTCTTTTTTCTGTCCTTTTTATTTATTTATTTATTTTTCAGACCGGAATGCAGTGCCTTTGTAGTGTCACTTTCCTGATCTAATTAGGATGTGTGAGGCAAAGTGTAAACCTTTCCGGTTTATGAAGTGCGTTTTCGTTGCCTTTCAATCTCGAGTTTTCCTGGTGGCTCCCTCCTCTCTTTAAACTGGATCCTGCGGAGCGGTGTGGGGCTGAGGTAATGCTCCACGGGGAAGGCTCTGTGCTCCAGGCAGGCACCCCTCCTGCTCTGCCTGCTGCCCTGCCTGCCACGTCCCTTCACCTGTCTGCGTCCCACCAGGCGGGCGTTCTGCGCTCCCCTCGTTGTGTTTATGTGAAATGAGGATGCCTCATCTCGCCTCACGTTGAAGTTAATGCGAAAGTGCTGCTGATGTTGGTTCCACGTGGGATCAGGGCATTTTAAAGAGACAGCTTCTCTTTTCCTATGGTTCTCAGCACCTCTGCCTGTGGCGGAGGGATGGTTCGTTGGTTGGGGTTTTTTTTAATGGAAAGGTATCAAATCAGCCCCGGTCTGAAAAATTAACCATAGATAACGGGGGGAAATGCTCAGATTCGTTCGGATCGAAGCGATTCTGTTGTGCGTCACGAGGCTTCTCCTGGCGTGCTCATGAGAAGGCTGCGTTTTGGAGAGCTCTTTTTGGAGTGGCTGTCGCAGGAATGGAGGAGTCCCACGTTGTTACATCAAAACCTGACCTTGCTGTGCTACCTGCGAGCTCCCTGGGAGGAGACCTCTGTGCACAGTGCGGTTTCGTGGCTCTTTTGAAGGAGCTGCGAAGTGCATTATTTTTACTGTAAATAAGCTCAGTGTTGTTGGGGACACCTGAGTTTGTCGAGCAGCGTTGCGGCCCTTGTTGTACGCTTAAACCTTCTGAGCAGCTCCAAAAGGTTTTGAGAACGGTGCAAGTAACTGTAGGTTTTAATTGGCCGAACGAGGGGCTCTTTTACAAGTACACCTTGGCTGTGTAACAACATCACTTGGGACGATCGCCTCTGGCTTTGTTTAAGAGAAGGAAAAATCATCCTAACCGAGGTCTAGTTTCGTGGCATACGTATGCACCCGCGTGCGCACGCGTGCCTTTCGCATCCATTCAGGCTGGTGCAGTTTTTCACTTAATTGTTCACTTGAAAACGTTGAAGCGTCACGGTGGGAAACGCTCTGCTTCTGTGGATGATCTCCTATGGATTTTGATTTTCAGGAAAGCGAGCTATTGTAAGAAAATTAGCCTCGCCTCTGAACATGGCGATTCGCTATCTTTGCGAGGAGTTGCAGCGGTTCCTTTGCGCGTGTTTTGTCTTTGCGGTCTGTGTTTGCTTCCAGGTTAGAGATGGAACACAGGTACGGGGTTTTGGAGGGGGAAGATGGTGCGCTCAGCTTGTAGGGAGGTTGCTGGAGCAAATGTTTGCTTTGAACCTCTGGAATTTGAATATCGGTTGTGGCAGCCCTTTGTGTTTGATGGCATGTGTTCGCAAATGGTCCGTACCTTCCCTTGCAAGTGTGACCAAAGAGCTGTTGTACAGTGGCTGTTGACTGGGGCAGCCTTGTGGTCGGAGATTTTGGAAGAAAGCTCCAAGTTTTCCACTGAGTCACAGTTGTGAAAATTAAATCACATCAGCTACTCCTAGGCTCGAAAAGGAGCTCATTAGGGAAGGAAGATTAATCAGTTTGTGTAAAGGAATGAAACCGAACATATTTCCACCACTGTCTTGTGTGGGTGAGAGACCTTTTTTGCTGTCAGCGAGAATTCATGCTTCAAAATTCCTTCCCAAACTTTTTTCTTTTTCTTTTTTTTTTTTTTTTTTACACCCATCTCTTCTTTTTATGGACTGTGAAGGTACTTTGTCCTGAAGTTTGTGGAAAGCTGATAAGTTAATAGCAGTACACTGCGTGTTGGTGTTTGGTTGTTTTGAATGCACCGTGGTAGGGAGCAGTGGCTGCACAGAACCAACTGCAGGGAGCTCGGTGGTGCTGAGAGCAGTATTTAAGAGCTCTTAAAACAGCACATCTGTGGCAGTCAGTGCGAAGCATTAAATATGCTGCAGCCTTTTCACCTCCTTCAGAGCTTCTGAATTATCAGTTTGGTGAAGCTGAGGGTAGGTACAGGCGCCCATCCTAACAGCAGGACAGAAACACATGTTGTGGGGGATGGCTCTTGACCTACAGCTATGCATTACAAAGTAAATTCAGTGTATCCAACTATAGCACAAAACTCAGGACGCAGGGAGGAGGAAGGAGGAAGGGTGTTCTCACAGAATCTGTTGCTCTTCTGAAATGGGTTTACTTTTAAGCTGTAATCCAGATGATGAGGACAATAGAAGCAGATAAACGTGGCTTAGGATTGTTTTTTACAAATGGAGTTACTCTCTTTTGGTAGAAAACTGAATTCTCTCAGGGATGATGCGGTGTATAATAAAAACAGAAATAATTTTCCAAGCCTCCTTATTTCCAAGAGTTGAGCTAATCTTCTCTGTTACACGTTGCTTTGGTTATATGTGATTCACTACATTTTTTTCATGATTCTTTGAAATTAAAACACGCAAAGAAACCAATACTGTGGGGCAGTTGTTGGGAAAACTACCCGAGTTCCTGCTGGCAAACTGGGCAGTTGGAAATGTATTGAAGTCCTACTTAGATATTTATCAATCCTACTCAGTAATGTTTAAAAGTTAATAACTCCAGTATTCTACAGCAGTGCAGCGAATACAGGAGTATGAACTGACACCTCCTGAACTTCTCTTGAGCTCTTGGTTCAAGCGTATTTCTTGATGTGCACATTTTACGTAGTAACTATCCTGAAAACTGAGTTTTCCAATGTAGAACTTGGAGTTTTAAATTAAGAAACTTTGGAAAAGTGTGTGGAATTCCAAAAGCCCCTATATCCCATGTGCAGCCACTCCTAATGGTCGTCCATCTGCACACATAGGCAGTCAAAATGGTGCCCTTCAGTCCCCTCCTTTCAGGGCAGTGCACGTGTTTTAAAAGTAAGGGGTTAAAGAGGGCACTGCTCCTGCCCTAAATAAACCACTGTTTGTATCTGTTTCAGGTTGTTTTGTTAAAAGGGATGTTTTATTTCGGTCTAAAACAAAGTTTCTGCAGTTTGTCAGTAATCTGTGGTGTATTTAAAAGCGGTACCTGTGAGCAGGCAAACACCTCTAGGGAGGGTTCTTAAACAAGTTTATCTGTTTACCAAGGGAAAATATTCTGGAAAATGTGATGTATGTTGCAGCACTGAGCCCATTCTCAATGCAGTGTAGAGCTAAAAGGAGCTAGCAGCCACCTCCAGCTCAGGCACACAGTGCTTGCTTCAAGGAGGGGTACTCCAACTACCTGCAACTAGCGAGGCTTTCGCTTGCATGGCACTCGAAGGAAAGGTGCAGGGTCTGTCTGCTGAGCTGCTGAGCATCTTTATCCAATTACCAAATGTTTAGGTAGCCTTAAAAAACTGTTTAAAAATAATTGGAATACGAGAGCAAAGTAACATTTTCTGCTGATCAAAAGGAAAATGATTAAATTTCTGAAGCGTCGGGGGTTTTTTTCTTGCGTTCATCGGAGCATTTGGATGATAAGGAATTGTGTGTCTTTCCTGCGAATCAAAAAATCACGCCCAGAGTTGAATTAAATTTATATTGATTTTTCTAAATTGTGCAAACTTGTAACTCGGATGTCAAACATATTGATCAGCCCTCGGCAGAATCATTTGTGCAGCTGCCTGTCTCTTATTTTTAGTTTTCCAAGGAACATAGTAGCCCGCTGCCTGCCATGGAGTAGGTGGCAATTACTGATGAATTTTAGGTGAACCGTTGTCCACCAAACATCAAATGTGATAAATTCGAACTGTGTGCAGAGTTGTAAGAACCTGAGGCTAAATACAACTGGTGACCATTACTGTGAGCTCAGTTTGATTTCAACAGGCTTGTTGAGGTATTTCTTGTCTGCTTCAGCGTCAGTGTTGTCTTATAGGGATGAATTAGCCGAAATAATTAGGATTATATTTAAAAGATTTTTTTACAAGAGATAACATGCTTTAGGAGAAAAGCTGTAAGTTGTAAGTGATGGGGCCTTCTCACAGAATATAAGAAAATTGTTGGTATTAAAATGGACCCTGTGTGTCTTATAAATGGTTATTGTAGGGTCGTGGCACTGCAGTATGTGGCAGTGAGTTGAGAGGACAGAATATGTACAGAATTGACAGCGAAGAGTGGGAAAGCTGAAATAGTTCTTCTTGTATTGAAGGAATAAATCCATTTACATGCTAACCTTCTCTGCTGTAACTTCTGTTCCTTTTCTAACTCATTGGCTGTTCAGGGTGTAGAGATCCCTTGTTGAATAGATCAAAAACCATGGCCAGACTGATAGGCTCAGTTGCACATGCTCAGCCCTGGCAGTTTTGTAGGCTTGTAAGGGCCAGAAGAGAGCAGAATGCATCCTGATGTGCAGAATTCTTCTTTGTTTGTTTGTTTCTTTGAAGGCAAGAAAATGGAAAAAAATATATATATCCAGGACTGAAGTAGTGTAAAACCAAAAAGTGAGATAGATAAAGCAAATCAGCGTAGACAAGTGTGGCTATAATCCACAGAGCAGTAACTCAAAACTCCGAGTTAAAATAGCTCCAATCAGTTTTGAGGAGCCAAGTGGGAATCAGGAAAGTAAAACCTAGAATTGCCATCAAATGCAATTAAGAAATAACGGTGTAATGGAACTTGGAAAAATGCAAGAAGTGTCTGTTACAGTAAACTGAATTGTTCTAATCTTCTTTTGCACTTAATGTGCTAAATTCCTCCCTCAGAGGAAAATAGCCCTAGAAATCAGATTAGAAAGTGTTTAAAGGGAATTATTTGTCAAAGTGGGGTTTTTTTAATTTTTTTTTTTTTTTTTTACTGAAGTTAAGATAACTAATAATAATCTCCTCCATGCCTCTCTAAAGAGTACTTTATTTCCTATCGCTGAACCGTGTGGGTTGCACGCAGACTGTAACTTTGCTATGTACTGTACAGGTAATTTACCTGCCAGCCCGACACTGGCACTCATTTCACCCTGAAAGCTTCTCTGTGGTTGCGGTCACGTTACACTGCTGAGAGTGCCAAATCTGAAGTATTCCTCAGGAATCAAGGTGTAGGTGGTTGGTGTTGTCTCATGCACGTATCAAACAGCAAGGAAAATGTCAGAAAGCTTATCTTCCCCCTTCACTCATTGAGTATGTATTCGTATACTACAAGATATCAGATTTACCAGTGCCTGAGTACTTTAAAAAGCCCTGCAAGTCATCTGATTCTGAATTAATGAGATCTCATTACACTAAATGTTTGAACAGCAGAAAAACCCTCTATGTAAATGAGATGTGAGTGGACCAAGTGCTTGTCACTTCCCATCAGGCTGTTGTGTGACGTTACCTACGTATTTCATATACAGGCACGCATATTAGAAGGAAACATCTGTCTGGTAGGGAGGAATGTCATGTCTTTCGAATCAGCTGTAATATAGGATTTTTTTTATTGAAAAGAGACATTTTTGAAAAGGACCCAGTGATCTTATTGCAAAAAAATAAAGAAGAAAAGACCAGAAGGAAAGATTCTGGCAGCTTACTATTAAATTTCAATCAAGCCTGTATAGTTAGCAATAAAACGTTTACGAGTTTGTAAATGTTAATTTTCTTCAAACTCTTACTGTCATGTGTGGAATTTTCATTTATACTAATTGTCCATTTTGTACAGCTGCCTACATTCACAGCTTAACAGTCAGTCTGCATTTGTCACGTTGAGGTACAGATGAGATGTAAATACGTAAAACCAGAAATTGCCTACTGCTGTTTTGATGTTTTCACAAAATGATATACTGCAAAGGTGTACATTTCTGGTGTTAACTACCTGTTGTCAGTTGCTGGTGCTCTTGCCCTCACAAGTGTTGTAAGCAGAATGGGCATTAAACTGAAATAAAACCAATGTACAAATCCTTGTGGGGCTCTGTACTTTGCTTAAAAGCCAAATGTAGACATTGTTCAAGCTTATTTTGTTCTCTGGAAGTTATTGTGGTCAATACAAGCATAATTTGTTTCATCTAGGATGCTAAGAAGCTGTGAGCCTCGTAGCTTAGGGAAGAGCCTCGGCATAGCTGATCACAATAGATGCCAGTTAATTTGAATCTAGATTTTTTTTCCCCTCTGTTACTTGACAGTTTTCTTTGATTCTTCTGAATACTGGGATTGTGTTTAGGCTAAACCACTTCTAATTATACCCCAGCACAAACATATAGCTTATGGCTATATTTTAATCAGTTTCAGAAAAAGTAATAAAAATATTATTGCATATGCCAAAGGATGGTGTTGCTACATGCTATTTTAAATGGTGTTTAAGTATGGTTATAAGCATACCAGTACAATGAAATCAGTTCCATTCCTAAATAACAAAGTTACATTATTTGTTACTTACAAAGTTACTGAGAATCATAATATATTAATTATCCTAATTATTCAGGCTGTTTTTAATATGTGTTGAAATAGCTTTAAAAAGTATATGTGAAATATTTATATCAAACTAGTTTAATTTCTCATTACTTGTAAACTGTATGTTTCCCAGTTGTAACTTTTTAAAGGGGTTTTGTCTTACCTATGCAAGCGTATCCTTTCCTTTTGCTTTCAAAATCAAGTTCTTTCATTTGTTTTAAACCCTTTCATTCTCCTGGGATGAATCTGTGTCTCACGAAGTGTTGATCATTTTTGTACCACAAAAATAGCGTTGAGGAGGGCTGTATAATTAACCTCTGCTGGTGGTACTACAAGTGTAAAAGCTGAAGCACAGACTGATGTGGAAAACTTAATCATAGTGGTATTAGAGTGATGAGGATGAATGAACAGACTGAATGAACGTTAAACTGACCTTTGAGGAAGAGATGCCCAGTTCTGCAGCCTCGTAGCACTCATCAAATTGGTGATGAACGGTAATCATAAGAAATGCTCAAATGCCCTCCTGGCATCAATCATAGGAGGCAAACAGGAATCTAGATCATGCTTTCAGAAATTGGAAGCTATGAAGTTAGTTTCTTTGAAAAATACTGTTTATAGAGGTATCCCCTGTAGTGGAATGTTATTTCACCTTCGAGAACTTGACCAGTTCAGAATATTTGAGGACAAGAAAGTTAAGTCTGCCTTGAGCAATAATTTCAGTTTCTAGTACAGTTGTTATCCATGCCTCATGTAAAACAAACTTCATATCTTCACTGTACTGAAATATCTGTACTGAAAGAAGTGCGTTTAAGAAGCTTTAACTGTGTTGATTAGTGGTTCATTTGGTTGGAGCAGAAAGGTGCTTCGGGTTGGGGAGGTTGAACATGTGTTGTTTACTTCAGTTTTCCTGTAGTTATTAGCCTAGTAAAGACACTGAATGTAAGAATCTTTCCTCAAGCCCCAGGTGAAAAGGGAGATGTGGTCTAGAAGGGGCTCTGATGGCTGGAATTGCTGGCCCTCAGTCTCAATAAATATTTGAGTCCTATGAATTTGTGGTTTTGGTGGTGCAGTCAGGTTGCAACCTTGAAACTTGTAATACGTTTGGCTATCATGAGGTGAACTCCAGAGTTTGTTGTTAGACAGACCCAAAAGGTTTTGTCTCAGGCAGTGCTTCAGTAGTGTGCTGGTTTTTCTTTTCCCAGCATGTGTGAAGTTTTCATCAGGAATGAAGCCTTAGAAAGTCTCCCTTCTCAGAGCAAACTCCCAGAGACTTTGGAGATGTCATAAACCTCTCTCTGGGGCTATTCCTCGTATAGTTTTAGTTGTTAAACTGTTCTTGAAGGTAAAATAATCTTTCCTTCTAGGCTTCCAGCCTTTATCAGAAAGGCAGCAGTTTGATATCCTGTGGTGGTTTTATCATAAAGGTTTTCTGTAGATAGGTTAACAAAAGACCTTAAAGGCGGCAGAAATTAGCTATCAGTTTGCAAGTGCTCTGAAACTGTTGTGTAGTGGTATTTAAACTATACTTGTTTCATTGAGATAGGAGGGCTTGTAGTCTGGAGAAGATGGAGCTTAACTCATGCCTTAATTCTTCCCCAAATACAAACGAAAACTTGCCGCCATTTTACCATTTAACGACGGTATCTTTGGTACGTGTAAAATGTACATATCCAGCCTTTTTTGTAACTTAGGCCTTTGTAACAAATATAAGAGGTCTCATGGATGGAGATGATGTTTGCATCCCTCTTATGGACGATCTGTTGTTTAGGAACTTTGTCATTTCATTGTAGGATTTCATGTTTGAGGGAATAGCTGAGTGAGTACACAGACAGAGCTGGGTGTAGAGCTTTGGCTGTTCTGCCTCCTTATGGTGGGTGCTCAGACTGGTTCTGTGGAGGGAAAGATTGCTTTTTTTCTTCCCACCTGTCGCATTCTTCAGTTGTTTAAGAAGTCTGAGAAGTCTGTTTCTTCATTGGTTTTTTTTTTTTTTTTGAGAAGTATATTACAGTGGTTGGCAAAGTTATTAAACGACCAGTTCTGAACTTCACAGTTTGAAGATGGAAGAGGGAAACTTTTTTTCCTTCTGATTCTGACCAGATTTATTTGCGTGGTTCCTTGGCCTCTTCAGCAGTGCTTTGCTATAAATCAAAGTAAATGAAGTTGAACAAAAAGTCCATAAAAACTCATGTCCCAGATTCCTCTGGTGGAGTTTAAAACACAGTTGAATGCTGACAACTCTTCTTCACAGCAGTATCCCAAGATGCTCAACCTCTACTTCATTCTCTCCAAATATCTTGATTTCCAACTGTCTCATTCTAGCTGCACCATTGGTAAACATGCAGAAATAACTCTGTTGTCTGTACAAGCCTGTTTGAGCCCGCTGCAGGACAAGAGATTTATGTTAAAGTTGACATGCTTCTCAGGGAGCAAATGGTGTTTTCCCATCATGTTTGTTATTATTATGACAACATGCATTTGAGATTGTTTCAGGTGGCATTCCTGAAAAGGGGTGATCTTTCAGGTTGCCGAGAATCAAGCTGTTGAGAATTTTATAGGTTAAAAGTTAGTGTTTATTTAAGCATCATTTGGAAACCGGTGGTCATTCAGGGTACATTATGGAACAGTAGAGTCATGTGCTTCTCAGCAGGGGATGCTGCTTAATGATGGCACTGCAATGTCCTGTATTTGGGAGGAGCGGACTTGCAGTGAAGGAACGGTCTCTTTCTACAGTGTGAACAGGGAACTGCTTTACTCAGGCTTTTACAAATAAATGAATCTCTGGAATAAGATCCTTCGCTCACTCACACTTTCCTCTTTTTTCCCTGCGGTATCAGAAATGGACACTTCAGGATACTTTTTACAAGTCTGCTAACTTGAAAGAGCAACTATGTGTAACCACATATGAAATTAGAGTGTTTGAAAAGGACAAAAATCCTTCCAATAAAAATCTTGGAGAAGTGTTAGCTGTATTGAAAGCAAAGCAGAATAACTGCTATAGTTATCTGATGATATTTTTTAACCGAGTAGATAATGTACAGATGTCAGTGGATTTTCACTTAGTGATGGTTTGAAACCCTCAGTAAGATAATGCGTATTATAATGGTAGATTTATATAAAAAAAAAATACATGATGTGTGCATGGGGGGAATATTGTTTTCTGTAACAAAGCCATCAGAACTTGATGGGGAAGAAAAGTTGTATATGTATACATCCATAAGGTTTTTCTGAGGCGGAGAGGTCAGACACCCAGATGCACAGGTCTGCAGAGCTATGCTCTTGTTGTTCATGGGAGCTGTGCAAACACAAAGCTTCTCTACGCTCAGCTGGTGCATGGCCCTGTGCTTTCTGATGTGACTTTATGATACAGACTTCAGCAACACCTGGTATTTTAGTCCAGTGATGAGAGTGTATTTTACAAAACGTGAGTGTAAACATTGCATGGCTTTGGACTTCACTTTTCGGTGCTGTGGAGCGTTCCTAAGAATAAGAGCGTTTTGCTTCATCAGAATTACTGTTTCCCTCTGGTTTATTTGCTCATAACCAAATTCTGCTCTGTAATTTTGTTATTATTATTTGCTCAGAATCGGGCTCATATTTTTCCTTCAAATGAACACACGTCGCCTGTACTCCTGCTGAGATGATTATGCATAACACCTCTGACTCAGCAGATCAAAAGTTATGTTTGTTGGAAAACAGAATTAATATTTTATATTTTTTCAACAGCTTAAAAATAGCTGTGTCGAAAGAGATTATGCTTTTAACATGCTAATCCATTAAGCCATCGTACATCATTCTGCAGGGAGTGTTTTTATGCCAGGCAGCTGTCTCTTACCAGAGTCCATCTGAAAGGTTTCAGGTTATCGCAGGAATACACCCATAAACCCGAGAGAGGCTTCTTTAATAGAATGTGTGATGTGAGCATAATCAAATGGCAGCCTTTTTTCCAGGAATTGTTTTCCATGTCAGTGTTGTTTGGCCTGTTTTAGGGCATTCTGGCTATTTTGAGACAAATAGATGATTTAAGGCGGCATTTGCGAAAAGCTTTTCTCAGACAGGGGATGTTAACAGTTCCTAATTTGAATGTGGAGTATTACGTTGTGATAGCCAAATATCTGAGTGGCTTACTTTCCTGATTACATGAAAGATAAAGAGTGATGAAAATTCGTGCCAGATGGATTGGAGACTGGGAAATGCATCGGAATGTTGGTTGCTAATCTTGCCCACGTTCTTCTGACCCTTTGTTTTTTGATGTTGCATTTTGCTCATTCAATTTTTGTAATTCTATATCGTCTCTGTGGAGGGAGGTGCACAAAGGTTGGAAGCAGCAGCACCGACCGTGCAGAAACATTTGTGAAGCGCGCAAAATGCAACTGGAAAGTTAAGCTGTCTTATCTTCTGACTTCAGGAATCCTGCGTGTTACGCTTGTAAGAACAGTAGGTAGGGGTGTGAGATGGAAATTTGGCTGTGGGTTTACTGCTGCTGCAGGCACCAGTCACTTCTTTAGCTGTTAAATATTAAGAGAAGGAATTTGCTTCTAGTCAGATACCTAAAATTTGCTGAAACAGCTTAGCAATGGCAATTTAATTTTGCTTTACAAGTGTTAAGTCAGAATGGTACAACATAAGATATCGAGTAGTGATGACTAAATGTATCTGCTCTGGCTGGTTGTAGAACTTTATTTGAAGTTATCTGCCAGGTTAGGGTGCTTGAAAATGTGCTGCTGCCTGACTGGTGAGCTGGGATGTTGCTATGATTTCCTATAGGCAAGTGATCTGTAAAGAACATTTTCAGACAAGCTTGGCTGTACTTAAAACTGGTAGAGTTAGGTAGGGCTTGACACACTTCTTCCTTAGGCGCACTGAGAAGCATTCTGCAGCTTGGGCCAATGTATTTTTGAGCTGGGGAAGTGTGTAATGTTATATAATGTAAAAGAATCCTCACTTCTGATGGGATTAGCTCTGTAACTTGAAGTATGGCTCTGTGGTGGTTTTTTTGTTGTTGCTGTTACACAGGTACTGTGGCTATATGTGTAACTACGATACTCTGTGTTGTGCAGCCATTGCAAAGAGCAGTGAGACAGGGAGATATATGAGGGACAGGATGAATAAGGAGAGACAGGGAGAATATGGGAACAAAGGTAGCATGTGGTGTAGGGCAAGTGGGACATCGTAGGGCCTACACCAAGTATGCAGCGACAGCCCAAGGAACTAAGAAACTGTGGATTGCTATAAGTCTGTCTACTGTTCGTGTGTGAAAATACTTCCTATAGAGTGTATATAGTTTGTTGATGATTGTAATGCTTTCAACAAGGAGTTTTGTGGTGCTGCACCGAAGTAACTATGCCAGTCTTTATGTAAAGTGTTTTTAAGTAGACTGTTGAAAAGACGGCATTCCAAACTGCCACGGTTTGAAAACCTGATAAGGAAGGAATCATTGTGAATTGTTTTGTTTCAAAGCAGTATACTTAGCAGATAGATCTTACTCCTCTAAGGCTGTATTCTTGCCCAGCAGTTAGATGCAGTTACCTACCTTTGAGCTGATTCCTGGAGTTAGCCTAACTCGAATGGCTGCAAAACAGGACATAAATCACTTTGCGGATCTGGGCTGTTAACTGTACTAGTAAAAAACATCCTCTGGATCACCATTTTAAATGAAAACAAACAAACAAAAACCCACCACCACCAAGATATTCCTGCGTGTGATTGGGATAGGTGTTACTCTGTTCGTGCTTACGGCCAGTGCAGAAACGGAGAATGTCTCTAAATTCAGCAAGTGGTGTGTGTTGCTCTAAAGGCAGCAAGTGACTCATGTGACTGTCTTAGCAGCTGGGCAGCAAGATTAGAGAGCTACTATGTACACATTCCCTTAGGGGGGGGGTCCAAGCTATTGCTAAATGAAGTTGTGTTACAGCCAACAACTGAATAACGGGCATAAGGAATAGTAAATAAATGTGTCATAAGGTTACCTCAGCGGTCGTTTCGGATGGTCTTTGGAGTGAAGAAAAATTGCTCCAGGTTTCTGTTTCAAAGACTTTCTGTCTTTTTTTTTTTTTTCCTAACACGTCAACTTCATACGTCATTGCATATCTATTGTCCCTTTAAGTTTGCAGATATGTAAAAGTCATCTTGGAATGGCTGTTCCTGACACTGCAGGAAAAAATGAAGATGTTAGTGAGTGAAGAATCTTATTCCAAAGAAATCCTTTATTTGTGAAAGTACTAAAAATATGCTTGTATCTCGAAGTATTTTGATTTGAACTGAAATTGGCAAAGCGTATACTTCTTGGTCACTTGCTAATTTGAAGACTTATTCATGATGTTATTCCTCATGTATTTCCTAATTGTAAGAATTTGTGAAGCTTGTTCCAAATTGTCTTTAAGTTTTCCTGGCATGCCAGTATGGATTAGTGGAATACGTGTTCTTTTTATTTTTTTTTCAAGTGTCCCTCATCTAATTCTTTTTTTTTTCTTTTTTCTTTTTTTTTAAACTCAGACGCTTGCTTTTTGCAGGGAAGTTACAAAACGTTTGTGAATGCTTTGTCTTCTATAGATACGTATTTACAGTTACAGATAGGTGCTTAATGTGTTATTTATGGATGTAAACTCTGAATTGTTGCCCTGTCAAATGCCACTGTAGGACTAAACCTCCCAAGAGCTCCTTTCGGTCTTGAGGACCAGAGGACGTGCACTTGATGATTGCAGTCAAGTAAATTGATACAGAAATCAAGAAAACGTGAATATGAAGCTCCTTAGCGCCATTTTTAGCATCAACATTCAGGCCATTATTATGTCTTACAGCTGAGAATTTATTTACCAAAGAGGAGTTTTTGTGTTTGAAAAGACCAGGTGGAGGAGAGGTCAAGCCCTCCATCAATTCATTATAGTAAAAGAGGACCAGACGTGTGTTCCTAGCCATCATCACTGCATCCTGCTGCCTTTAAAAACCAGCAACTCATTGGTTTTCTGGTCTGCTTCAGGTTTTCTGATTTCTGCTTTCTCTTTTCCTGTTTAGAAACGACTGGTTTCCTATTTGTTACTCTCTTTCATGTTCATTGCAAGTTTGTGCGACTGTTCCTCAGCAACGGTTTTGATTTATATCTCTAATAAAAATGTAGAGCTTCGTATAAGTTGTCAGTGCATCAGACAGCTACCTTCCCAAGGTGAACCATCCTGATAATAACAGTGCACAACACCTTGTTGATCTGGTCCTTTTGTCTTTGCATATGCTGATTTCTCTTTGTAATGAAGTCTCTTGCTGTTTAGTGTACAAATCTTTGATTTGTAGGCATTCTTTGTTGTTGTTGTTTTTATTAGTTTTGATTCACCCTCTTCTGAATCTTTGGTTACTGTTTTTTTCGTGTACTGTTTTCCTGTACCAAATTGCTGTCATCATTTTTTTTATTTTTTATTTTTTTTTGTCACACATTACTCATCGGTTGCAAAAGAAAAGTGTGTGTTCTTATTTCTTCATTGCTTAGTTGAACGGTGCTCTGTGACATCGGAGCATGAGCAAACAGAGGGGTACCTGTCTGTCGATAAGGAGCTTACAGATGCCATGAGAGGAGACTGTGGCCAAGGGTATACCTGCGGAATGCATCAGTCCTCTGAAAAGCAGTAACTACTCGCATGCATTCGTGGATTCTGATGTGTTTTCCTTGGGGTGAGCCACCAGAAACTTCCAGCAGAGTTTCAGGTTCTGAGCTCTGCTGTCCTGTGCTGCCTACAGCACCAGTCCCCTGGGCTCTCTCGTGCCAAAGAACTGCTGCAGCACGCAGATTGCACGGGGCTGCTTCCCTGTCCTGCAGCTTGCTGTGTTTGCTCAGAGCACCTTTTGCATCAGCGGAAGAATCATGTAAACAGCTGTCCTGAGAGGATTTGAGGACTGAGTCTTGCCTGAACAAGACCTGGGTTGTTTGCTTCTTACAGATAGGTGCACAAAATTTGCAAGAGACAAATTTCTGCTGCCCCACTGGAACGGAAGGAAGTGCCCTCTCTGAAGGAGGAATTCTCTTAAGCTACTTCTAGCTGGAAATACAATATGTTCTTGATAAATTTTATTTTTAAATGGCCATGGGGTACAGCCCAACAAAATCAGTCAAAAGTGTCTCATTTTTGTGTGAGTTCGCCTTCTGTAAACAGGCATAATTTAAGGAATGTGGGAGTAGGAAAGCGTCTTGCTTGATATTGTCCTCCCCTCACACCTTCCTGCCACTCTTTGCTTAAGAGCAGAATCACTCTGGTGTTGGCTTCTCAGGGCTGTGAGTAAATCATGGATGCTCTGAAGGAAGTGGAGCTGCTGTTCCTGATGCTATTTCTGTCCTGTGGTGAGAATTTTGCAGTGTTACTGCGGTGCTGTGTGCCACCTACCCACTATGCTTTCCTTTGACAGGAAGACCTGCAACTAAAGAGAAAAAAATGGGCTGGGGAAAGTTGGGAGTTATTTATTTTCTTTTTCTTTTTTTTTTTCCCAGCCTGTGCTCAGCATTTCTGAGGGCTATAGAGTTGCAGTCTCACACCTTCCGTTGCACCAGCACAGGCCTGGCAGGTTGGCTGGGAGCTTTAAATTGATCAGAAGCGACTCCAGCTCTTTGGTTTGATCTCAGTGATGGGCTTTCTAGTGATGAGAGGGAATCTCTGTTGCTGCCTTCAAAAAGAGTGAAATTGTGGTTGTGATATCGTCTGAGTAAGGAAGCCTTCTGGGGCAAGCTCAAAAGTTAAGCATGGGAAGAAGCAGAGCCTAGATAGCTGAAACACTCTTCTCCAGTAACTATAGATACTGTGGTCTTTCACAGGAGAACTATGGACAGGAAGAATGTTTGTTTCTAAGTGCTGATGACCGTGTAAGAATAAATAGAGCTAAAGGAGGCTTTAGGAGTTGTGTTGCTTTGTTCGTGTGTTTAAAAAAAAAAACAAATATAGCATCCATTTTTAGGATTCAGTGTACTAGAGGCTGAAAAGGATAACACAGCAGGAATCTGTCCCTCCCCTGACAGGCTCAGAGAAGAGCAGAAGGGGAAGAAACAGTTAAAGCACTCACAGTTGTGTATATATGTATGCCGTTTAAATTTGTTTGTCAGTTTAGCAATGGTGGCTGACACTATGGTTTTTAAATCAAATAGTAAAATTGGCTGTCCCCCGTTTGCACAAAGCCATGTGCACTCCTGGGCTCCACTACATTTCAGGCCCTATATCTGAAGTCACATACCAGTGGGATGCTAGTTCTCAGAGCTGTATGGATCGCACAGATGGGAGTTCACAAGCCAGTTGGCTGGCTGGAAACTTATACATGGATCTTGACAATGGAACATATTTATACAGTGTTCTGGTATGCTCTCTAGCACATTTGATGTTTTGCCTCAGGCTCTGGATGCTTTCAGAAATCCTGCCTGCAGCCTCAGTCTGCACCCTTGTGAATTTGGCCCCTGTGATGCCCAGCCTTAGACTATGGGACTTGTACGGTGGGCAGTTGAATATCAAACCAAGTCAGCTTGCAATGCATGCCCAGGGTAAAATCCAGCATGAAAATATAATAAATGGCTCCTGTCATTTTTTCTAGGGGTTGTTTATTAAGGATTGAGTGTTGTGGCATTTTTCAGGATAACCTGTTTTGAGATGACTAGGCCTAGTTTTATTCAAAACTATTGTCTTAATCATCTCTTGAGAACATGTCTTTCACTGCTTTCTGCTGCAACTGCAGACATTAGGTATTTCTGCAAATCAGCCCTTGGACACACATGCCAAGGACCTGGAAAGTTAATGACTTCTTGTGTAGTGTTCAGTTTAAATGACAGAGATCTCTAGTCGATTCTGAGCTCTGTAGGACAGCGTTCAATTATCTGACTAAAAAGGATTGCTTTCTGAATGACTAAAGGGGTTGTGGAAAAAGTAATCAAGAAACTGGCCAAATTTGGGTAGAGTTCACAGGAATGACAGCTAGACCACTATTTCTGTCTAATTTCACGTCTCTATCCCAAAGGACATGGGTTCAAAACTGTAGGAAAAGGATAAGTGGGAGAAGTCTGCCAGAACTTTTGATGAAGGAAAAACTTTTTTTCCTTACTTTTTTTTTAATGGCTCTACGGTTTTGAATGAAGAAAAAAAAATACTGAAACAGACCCTAACTTGTAAAATTTCAGCCCAAACAATGGTAGTTTGGCAAAGTCATCTCTTGTCTTATATAGAGGAGTTTGTCTTATAATGGCATGTGTTTGGCAGCATAGTGAAATGTGATACCATGAATTCTGCAATAGTGAAACATGTTGGATTTGAGTTAGCGTTTGTACCTACTGACAGCAGTCAGTTCTTGTGTGAATTAGCAGAATTGTCTTGCTTCAAATAAGGACTTGTTAGATGACCATATCTCAGGTCTTACCAGCCCAAGTGAGGTCCAAGATGAAAAATACAACTTTAAATCAACGTGATAAAATGGCAATCAGATGTTGGTTAGTGAAAATGATTACCCTTCTGTGCATATCAAAGCCCAGCATCTGCATCTGACAGTTACAAAACCAAATGTGTAAGGACAGGCTTGGCAGGAGGCATGTCGTGATAGCTTTTCCCATGTATTCTAGTTGCCAGTAATTCACTGGTCACAGATTTCCTGAGCCAGACACAGTGTTTTTATATTTACTAGACTTTTCCATGAACATTTTCCTGTGACCTCTTCAGCACCTTCAGTGTCTAAACACTCTGCAGCAAGAAGTTCCACAGCAAAAACGTGAAGAACACGTATGCTTCCTTCTTGAGCCTGTGTCCTGGTGATTTCTCTTCATGTCTCCAGCTCTTTCCTTGGAAAAGGCACTACCTATCAGACTGTTCAGATTCCCCTGTCATTCTCTAGCCACTTCAGTGCAGATATACCTGTGTGCCATTTCAGTTGCATCTCTCTTACCTATGTTTACTGATTCTACTTGCTTTGCAGAACTTGGTTTCTTTGTCCTCCCAGACGTTCACTGTTAGATTAAGCTTCTTCTGGTTTGCTTGATTTTGGCCTTAAGCTTATTCTTCTGAGGTATTTCAAGTGAATGCTGGGAATTATTAAGAATGGAATAAAACAGGCGGCAACCTGTGGTGCATTTGTCTTGAATACCAAACAAGAGGTATGTGTGAAAGGGAGACAGTGCAGAAGGCGATAAATACGAACAAAGTAGTGAAACAGCTTCCACACAAAGAAGGCCCAAATTCTTAGGCCTTAGATTCTTCAGCCTAAGAAGAGGCTGAAGAGACTACAACAGGTAAAATGCAGCACAGATTCCCTATCACAGATGGGGGATCATAAAGGAGTAACAAGTGACATAGAAGGCTAGAATGGCTTAGGTTGAAAGGGACCTTAAAGTCCCTCAGGTCCCACCTCCCTGCCATGGGCAGGGGGGCCTCCCAACAGATCAGGCTGCCCAGAGCCCCATCTAACCTGGCCTTGAATGCCTCCAGAGGTGGGGCATTCACAACACTGATAAAGGATGAGCAAAGTTATTGAGAATTAAGAGAAATAATGGAAGGTTGGTTCAGAACTAGCTAAAAGAAAGCGATTGTTAATAAAACATGAAATGAAGCTGTGGAAATCCTTGTCGTGAGATGCTGAGAGTGAAAAAGTTCACTTGGGAACAAAAAGGAACTCCTAACATAGTGGAAAAGTGTTTTGAAGGCTATTAAGTCCATCTAGATCAGGAAGTCCCGAAATCCCAAGTAGGAATACTTCCCCCAGATACTCTGCACATGCCCTTCCTTGTAGTCTGTTGTTGGCTGATGCTGGGTGGGCTCTGAGTCTGAGAACTGGGACCACCATTGTGCTGTGCTGAGAGCTCAAGGGAAACTGTCCTAGGAGCCACGGCTGGCTGGCTGTGACCCTGTGTAGATCCACTAGTTACGTCATCTTTTGACATGTGAGTGGTCATTGTCCTTGGCTTAATTATTAAGACATTTTGCTATTTTTTAAAATTTTTTTTTTTGGTCAGGTGTTTTGTTGTGCTACCCCAAATAGAGTTTTTGTGAATATGTATTACCAGATTTATACACAGTGCTCCTAGCAAGAATTTGATAGCCCACTGTAATGGTATCTGTATGTCTCTTTCTTCCTTGGAAGTAGAGATGCTTTTACGCATAATAGTAGGGTTTTTTTAATTTCTCCAACAGCTCTCTTTGGTGACTTTTAGTAGCTACTTATATGATGGTTGTACACAGATGTTTTGCATCTCTGCTACTTCCAAGTAATGAATCACTAGTCTCTAAGTGCGATACTCTGTCCTTTGCTGTTACTTTTCATCCCATTTCTGTCGCAGCTGTCCTTAAGATTTGGCACAGCTTTTCTTGTGGGTTGTTTCAGACTGCACAATACTTCTAGTACCTCCTAGGTTTGTATTTTACACAGATTTTGATAGTGCTCATGTAAAGGTGTAACAAGAAATATAAAGGAAAATGTTGAATCAGAAAAGACTGACAGGCAGTCTTGGCAGAACTCCATGAATAACATCCTTCCACCTTTCAGAAAGAAAACTGTTTTCATCTCCTCTTGATCTTCTGCTTTTCCTGCTTTGCAATTGTGGAACTAGCCCCTCTCCTCTCAGCTCAGCAAACTGCTTCTCAGGTGGTGGTATATCAGATGTCTGACTGAGCTGGACTCAGGCTGTTGTGCTTCCTTTCTGTAAAGAATATTTTGTCATGTTGAAGGAAAGTTGGATGTTTGACATGGTTTCAGCTTTTAAAAATCATGTTATATTTTATTGTATTTTCTCTTTACCTTCATGTTTTCATTCTTTCTTCCAAAATGTGATCCAAGCAAGAAGCTGTGCTATCATCAGGTACCGTGTGGCCAGATAACTTTTTTCCACCTTTCCTTAATGCTGGAAAGAGACAGAAATTTCTTGGATTTGATGCTGTTCTGAGACTCTCCCATCTCGTCACGTGGTGGTGTTGCTTCCAGTTAAATCAGATGATAGTCCTGAAATATGGGAGGCAGTGCTCTGTTGGTATGCTAGATACTTTCACTTAATTCATCTTTCAGAAGCCTCTGTGGCGGTCTCTAAGGCTGGCACAACCTCAGGAGTGGAGGACTGTAAGTTTCTATCTTGTTTTCTCTGTAGTGGGAGTAGCAAGTTGAAACAGTTGCTGTTGCTTCTCCGTGGTGTTAGTAATTGCTGTGGATGTTTGGCAAGCTTAGTTCTGGCCAAGTTCATTCAGGGAGATGCCTGCAGTGGCAGGGATTTAGCCACTTAGTGCCACTTGTCACCCCTGCTGAGGCTGGGCACCTTGCTGGGCTGTGGTGCCCCGTCAGCCCTCTGTGCTCCATCTGCTGCGCAGGGGTCCGGGCCCTCACGCCTGCGGGGTGGGGATGGTGCCAGAACTGCTCGTTTGGCAGGTGCTAAAACTTCTGCTGTTCCTGATGTCGAGCTGCCACACGGAATCTGTAGGTGCGGTTTCGTGGTGATCCACAGCAGGAGCTGCAGGAATCCCAGTCAGGGATGGGATCCTTTACCTCAGAGGCTGTTCTCGCATCTTCCCTCATGCTGGCAGTAAGCCCCCTCCAAAGGCCAAACCTGTATGGAAACGGACTGCTTTTTCCTGCAATTCATTGGACTGCCTTAACTCTCTGTCCCAGTACTCTGTGTGGCCAGACGAGCACCAGTGTGAGAAGGGAAGGGAGGTAGGAGGGATCACCATTGATCTGTTTCAGTGTGCAGGCCTCTTCAAGATTGCAGAGATCTGTCAGCCCACTCCACTCAGTGGCACAGCTGTACAGACATTTGTCTGTCTCAGCCTTTTGGCTATCGCTGTGGGAGCAGCACAGGAGCTGTTAACCCTGCCTTAGGGCTGCTGGGGATCCCCTGAGCCCGGTGCTGCTGGCCCTGGCCTGCAGCCAGGAGGTGGCCCACGGCCGACCTGCAGCGTGGACTGGGCACCATGTCCCCTGCCCACAGCTGGCCTGGGGAGCAAGGTGCTCGCTTCAGTGCAGTCATCTAATTCTAGAGGTGGCTGCTTGGCTTCTGAGGCTGGGTCCAGAGAGGGGAAGGTAACTGCTGAGGCTGCTTGCCAAGCCAGATATGAAATCTGGTGAGGAATCAGGCCTTGAGGTTAACTGCCAGCAATTATCTCTATCTGAGTGATTCTTCAGTGTCTTGTTTTCAATTGGGGAAGAAAAAAAAAAAAAAAAAAGTGTGGTCTCACAGTGCTGGTTCCTACGGCCTTGCAATTCAAGGCAAGTAGCAGCCCTCGTCTTTACACATTCAGCCTGTTGGATACAAACCCCAAAGTTTTGGTGACAACTGATGTAATGGAGAGGCTGAAATACAACCCTCTGGTGTTCTCAGCTCCTCTGAAAGCACTTCCCTGCTTTGATAAAGAAACCATTTCAAAAAGGGACACACTGAAGTCATCAGACCCTTCTGCTTGTTTCTGTCAGCAGTGAGGTGTTCCTTAGCCTCTCCTTCCCGTAGCCCTTTCTGGCCACTCTGTACTTCATCCTGCCTGCAGATGTTGTCCCCCAGCACCCGCTGCAGCCTGGCCAGGCAGGGAGAGCCATGTGCTTGGGATGAGGGAGGAAGATTTTCATCACCAGGGGTCAGAAATAAGCTTCTTGTGTGTGGTCGATAATATGTAGCACGCGTGGTTTAGTAAGATGAGCTTCCAGCTCTCTCTGCAGGAGAAGGGGATGCATACCTTTCATTAACTTCTGCAGATTTCTGCGATCTGATAGGAGGCGGGAAAGAAGTTTAATTTCTACAGCCAAGTCTCTGTGTGTTACTTTCTCATGTGTTGCTGATGACGGAAAGCTTGGGCGGGTGCCGTGCTGTCAGACTGGATTACCCGGCGCTCGCTGTCAGGAGTCCACACTCCATGCTCACAAGCACGGCATTCCTTTCTCCTGAAGAACTGCAGGTTTGTGTGGGTACAAACAGTGGTGGCATGGGCACAAGTCCCCTGGTATTCAGATTTCTGTATGCAGAACACTGAAATTTGTAGCTGTAACGTTCTCTGTTAAGAGTAGAGTAAATCCTACTGAAGCAAGTAGTGTAAATTACACCGGCTGTACTTCAGATAAGTCTCTCTACTGTTGTGTGCAATCGGACAGAGCTTTTTAAAGGATTTATAGTTGTTACATTATAAGAGATTGGTCTGTGGTAGGAAATGAGGCTTCCACTGAAAATTTTCTTTGAGCATCCAAATGCAAAGATCCCTTATTAAAATTTATCTAGCTGTTTAGCTTTTCTTAGCAGAAGGTTCATAGGTCATAGAAACAAGTGCTGTATGAAATCTCAAGCCCAATGGTCACCTGCTTTTAAAGAAAAACAGTAGTATTAGCTCCTTTCAGAAAGCAACGCAGTTATTTAACTTCTGCGTTGTGCTGTCATGATATGCCTCTGCTCATTTGCATCCACAGTATGCTAAACTGTTTGGATTATTCTTTTGTTAATGTTATTTTGAGCTGCAGAAGCCAGCACAGGCACCTGAGGATTTCATTGGCTTGCTTTCTGGACACTTTTTTCCTAAGAAAAAGTGACCATACCAAGGCTGTGAATAATCCTCTCTGCGTTCAGATCTGTCAGACAGTGAGCGCTGCCTTGCGTTTAAGCTTTGCTTCCTTGCCTCTGCTTCACTTCACTTTGCTTTTTAGGCCCCCCTTTCTTCTTCATGTTATTCACTGTTTGTTTTGTTTCATTTTTTTTAACCAACTTGTCATCTGCCAAATAAGGGGAATGGAAGAGATTGCTTCCTTATCATTGTTCCTTATCCACCTATAATTTGCTTTCCCTTCCTTACTCTATTTTGCGCCTATCTCCTCATCTTCTCACCTTCATCCCCGTCCCACCTCCCTTCACAGTCTTTGGTTTTGGAAGGAGCTGGGAGACGTGGTTGTATGCCAGAAGGGCTTGGTTATTACTTACATAGGGAAACTTCATCCTGTCCAACAAGTAAGCTATTCGTAGCCTTGAGGGATGTATCTAAAGGGCACAGAGTTTCCACTCAAAATTTAAGCAGATTAGATTGTGTGTACATATTTGTTGTGACTTGGCAGGTATCCCAGCGCCCGAGGTCTTAGAACATATACTTTGCTATACTCGAGGCAAGCTCAACTGCGTGTTTCAAGGGATGCTCTGGAGCAGTGGGAGGCTGCTAGGAGTTCACAAAGGTGTTATCCTCTCTAGATCTTACGCAACAGGAATCCTGACTACTGTTCTGCCTAGTCCTGTATTTCATCTTGATAGTGACTTCTATCAGACGCTTCAAGGGGTGGCATAACCGTACGACAGAGAGGATAAAACCCTCTTCTAACTCTCTGCTGTTTTGGATTCTGTTCTGGAAAAAGAGAGCTGCTATTATTTTTTTCTGAAGCCCTCTTAAAATCACGATACAATTATGGATGATGGCGTTAGAGATAGGTGTTGTCTGCATAACTGTATGCGGCCTCCTGGCACTGCATCTCACGGGCTAATTGTTAAAAACGAAGTATTTGTGTTTATTAGTTTGACATTTGCTCTGCCATGTTGTTACTGGGTATCTCTCACTGTCATAAGAACAGCTGAAACTGTGTCACCAAGTTAGTCTACTGCTAATTACGTTAATAGTATTCATTTGTGGTCTTGGTTTGTTGTTGTTTATTTGGTTTGTTTACTTGTTGCTGTTTTTGTTTTGTTTTTTAAGCATAGTCCCAAAATTCAGGTGCTGCAGACGTGCTGGAGGGAGCTGTGAAATTAAAGCAGTTGTATTTTATGCAGTTCTGTTTGATATGGCGCTTTTCCTTATAAGGTCCAATGGCCAATTGTTTTGATTATTTAGAAGGGAAAAATTCCATGAGAACTGTTACTGAAAATGACTAACTCGGCATTAGTAATCTGTCGTGCTCTTACAGCTTTTGATGCAACGCTGAAGTTAATAAAGATCGCTGAAATAGCAGCAGCTGAAGCGCTGAGTGGCTCAGACGTTTTCAAATTCATATTCGTATGTGATCTGCTTATTACGTTTTCCTGTAAATCACTAATGGTACCTGTAAATAAATACAGGTTTTTGTTTGTGGTGGTGCGATCTCAACATCCAGGCCTTTGTAAATAAAGAGCAGCCTGAGTATCTAAGAGAAAAGTCAAAGGGTTGTTTCATAGTGGAGGGTGACCTACGGGTGGCTCGGAGCTGGGTTTTGCCATTAGAGAGGTGAAATCTCTGCAGAATGATGGTAGTACTGTGCTGGAGAACCTGCAGGAGCCCAGTGGGATTGTCGGGTCAGGTTGCATGGGAAGGGGATCCTTGACAGAGAGGTGGACTGGATTTACTTAAGTGGTTTTGTTTCTTTATTTAAGCAAGGGCTGGAAGCTAGTAAAAATGCACTAGCTGATAGGCAGTACGTATGGGCCCCTTTAGCTTGAAGTTACAGAGAAGTGTGAGAGAGATGGGACCAGGATTGGCTTGGTTTGGGATGTACATCTACCCAACTCGTTCTCTGGGCATCTCAGTGCTTTGGGAAGAAATACTCAGAAAATAACTGCCTAAACCCATTTCTGCCATGTGTTAGAGCAGGCTCTTAGAGGATGAAGAATGATCTGTTTTTACCCTCCTGTATGTTGAAATAAAGATTTGCCCTAACAAGCAGAAGGTGCATGAAAAAATTACTGCATTTCTTTTGCTTCTGTTAGGCTTCTCTAAGTACAGAAACATAGGATTCACTCAAGCAAATAATGGGTAGAACTGTCCCTTTTGTAAACCTTGTAACAGAGGTAGTGAGAAAGCTTTTGTGATCAACAGTCTAGACATCCTATTTACTATGGTTTTGTCTACAGTAGGCTGCTACTTTGAACGTGTTAGTTCTTCTCATGGCATCGTGTGTCTGTGCTGAACTGAATTCTGCAAGTTGTGTCAGAAAAGGGCTACTTGCTGCAGTAAGTGCAGTAAATGCACGTTGCAGTGAGTGAGTTAGATTCCTCTCTAAGGTGTCTTTGAGTTACTGGCTTGTAATGTGCTCGTTTGTTCTCTGCACTGTATTTCTTCCCACCTGGCTCCCTACCCATGTCCTTCTTTACTCCAGGATCATCCTGATTAGAGGTGAATGCCCTATATGTGTTGGTACTTACTTACGATAATGATTCTGAAGAGGTTGGTTGTGGTGATTTATTGGTTACGAAGGGTCTGCATAGTCTGTGGAATTGTGTGGCCTCTGGTTTGTTCATGTCTGACGCTACTCAGATGAAAATCATTACGGGATGTACAGATACAGGCCGGTGCCCACAGAAATTAAAGCCGGAGGGCACACCTGGAGCTGGCCTCAGGGATGAATCAACAAAAAAGGCTGTAATGGATCTGTCAAATGACAAGGAGACATAATGAGAGTCTTGCTCAGTGCCCTCAGAAATTCTTTGGGCTGGGGTTCTGCCCGTGACATTGCCACCAAATCCAGGAGTGACGTATTTATTTTTTTCCCCGGATGGTGCACAGTGCCACAGCAGAGGCCTGAGGCAGCCAGGTAAAAGCCCAGCAGTAAAGGTCAGTAGCCTCACCTATGCCATACTGTCCAGCCTGGCCTGGGCTTGCTGGAAGCACTGACTCATCAGATGCGAGCAATACCCAAGAAACAACCACAGGATCCTGCAGAGGCTGGAGGATGAAGCCGATCCAGTAAGTACTGCATGCCCAATTGCACAATAATTTCACAGTAGGGTTTGAATTACTTTTTCTGGAGTGGAGAGCTCTGGCTCAGGTAGCAGCCTTCCACTTGCAGTTCCACTCGGCAGTTCTCAAACGCAGGTCAGGCATGTCTTTATTTATTAGCCGTGGGTTCCTCACCCACACGTACGTGCTCTCGCTCACTGGCCACCTCCAACCTTCTGTGCTCCAGCTGTGATTCCTATATGTCTTTGCTTCTCTTATCCTCTCACCTGAAGAATAACAACTTTACTATTGGTACTCCTTTCCCATCTCAAATTATTTTATGTCAAACACAGTAAATTCCATGCAGCCCTCACTCAGCTAACCTTGCCTAATTACCAGCCCTGGTTTGCTGAAGTACTACTTGGAACCTTTACTGTCAGTTTTCTTGTACCTCCTTCTTCTCCTTCCCCTTGTTATCTTTGCTCCCTACCCTCTGTGTAAGAGACCCACCCCATAATGAAGTTCTCTTTGCTGCCCAAGTCTCTGCAGCCCATCCCGTAGTTCCCTGCCCTGTTTGGGAAGCCTAGAGATCTCTAGAAGGACCGGAGAAGTGACCCTGCTCTTGATGCTGATCTCGGGAGCTCATGGCTCTTTCTCTGACTGTGTAGGGGAGCTGGGATGCTGTGGGGAGGGCTCAGGGCTAGGTACAGCAAGGAGCAAATACTTCCCTGCTGAGCTAGAGCCACGGCACAGCTCTCCTTTGTGCTCCCTGGCATCTCAGCTCCTCACCTGGGTGGAAGGAGAGAGGGTTCAGAGGCTGGAGGGAAGTGGTTGTTCGGGGCAGGCACAGATGCAGCGGATGGGTGATGTTACATGGGACTCTTTGTGTTTCCTCCTCCTGGCTGCACCCCTCACCTCTCTACTCCTCAGTGTCATCTGTGACAAATCTGCACCGTTGACATGGGATTTACTAGCGTTCTCTCTTTGGTACCAGACATCACAAATAGAAGAGTTCTTGATCGCATTTCTTGATGCTTATGCATTTTTCACTCTGTGTGGTTTTCTTTCTTTTGCCCCCTCCATCAACCGAAACAGCACCCCCCTCCTCAGTCTGTGTCTAGAGCAGCTCATTTCTTTGCTGTGCCAGGTCCCACACGTGAGTTGCACTTTTCTGCCTCCTCTCTCAGCTGATCTGATCTCCTCTCGTTTCCTCCTCGCTAATCACAGCCTTCCCCAGCTTTGGTTATGCTGCCCCCCTGCTCCAGACCTTAGTCATGCTCAGAGTGTTTATAAATCTGAATGCAGCCTCAAATATAAAGCCGTGCTGTCGCTGAGTTTCGTTAGCGTGCTCAATCTCTGCTGAGGGCGAAGCACTTGAGGAATTTCAAACTGCTTTGCTTTCCTAAAACTTTATTTAGCATAGTGGACTTGTGTGTATGTAACTACCAGTACAGATTTGTCTTAATTTTGCAGTGTGCTTTACAGTAACTTGTAGGAGCCACAATGAGTCTGTGGGAGGGAGGTTTAATACAAATGTTGCAAGGTAAAGGAGTTCCTTTTTTCCCTTTCTTTCTTTTTTTCCTTTTTTTTTCTTAACCCCTTCCTTCTAGGAAGTGCACACCTAGTAGTCCTGGATGAAGCTTGTTAATAGGCAGCCTTACAGTGCGTTATCTCTGGTTACCTATTGTCTGTAGCAGTGAAGCCCTTACATCTCCCAGGCAGTAGTATCCTTCAGCGTAAGGACAGCTGGTTGCACAGTGTGTGCAATTACAGATGTAATGCCTACTGTCTTTTTCCTTTTAAACACAACCAAAACCCTTTATTTTCAAATGCCTGTCCAACAGAGTCTGACGATTTCAAGTTTGGAAACAGTAGTGACCAACTCACCCCGTCACGTGTGTCCCAGAAAAACCTATAGCAGCATAGATAGCATATGAAAAGCATCTTGCAGTTTTGAGCAGAGCACGGTGAAAAGAAATGCTGGGGGAAGAGAATTTGAATGTGGTTGAGGGAGGAAGCTAGTTAGCATTATTAAAGCAGTTTGTAATGAGTGGGGTGTGTAGTAACGTCTTCTATTTTTTTCTGATTTCTCTTAGCACATAAAAAGCTGCAGCCCGTATGAAGAGGGGAATTATTAGCTAAAAGATAGCCGTCAGATTTCGGAAGATAAATGAAAGGTGGATCTGAACCTTGAAATTGTCAGCTCAGCAGGAGGTTGCAAAGGCAGAGTGGTGAAAAGAGGGTCTCCTGCAGAACTCCCAAGAAGATTGAAATGGATTGTGCAATTCTGGAAGGGGACAAGAAACGGGCAATACAAAGGTGCTAAACATAAACAGTTATAACACAACACTGGTCATGTGCTTCACCTCTACCTCCAACACCCAGCAATACATAGAGATGTTCCGTGTTAAGACCACTTTGTTAGCTGGATTAATTACAAGTATTTTCTGACAGTGTTTGGAGTCTTGTGTGTGTCATATAGAGGAGCACTCCATGCAGTACCTACTTTGCTTTTAAGGTCTTTTTTTTTTTTTCCTTCGAAAAAGCACCATCATTTATATCAGTAAATAAATCCCTTTCCTGAGGACCTGTCTGAAACATGAACTGGATACATGGCCAATGCAAAACATATCCCTTCACATTTTAAAAATAAAATTAAACTAAAACCTTTTTGATTGCAAATTTTTCTCTAATCTTCCAGCTACTTTCCCACAGCAGGAAAGGAGCTCGAGCGTCTCGTTGGAGAGCACGTTAGAGGAATGCACTCTCTGGGACTCACAAAAGCATCTCCATGTTTCCATCTGCCCTCCAGGATTTTTTCCCATAATGTGCATGAAATATTGCTGCATACCATACGGTCATAAGACTGTTTTTATTCCATCCTTTTTGTCACCGTCTTCCTTCCACCTTTCTGGAAGCCTGCCCTGTTGGCAGTCTGCAGCTGTTCAAGGCAAAGTCTTGCATATGTTTTTCTCCCATCACTTAATGTAGGTTTGGAAATCAGGGAGGCAGTGTCTAAACTGTGTTGCTTTAAAAAAGCAAAACAAAACTCTGCGCTGGTGTCTTGGACTGTGGAGAACAAACATGACAGATCTTTCATCACAGACCACTCAGTATTGATACTGGTGAATGCTTACTGTGATCGGCTGTGTCTGGCAGAATGTAAAGGAATGTGCTTAAGCCTATGTGTTTGAGAGGTGGAGGTAGAGCAGGGCAACAGGTATGTGTCTCAACACCTGCTTCTGTGCCAGGCAGGAACCCTGTCTCTCTATGTGACCTGCTGTGCATTGACGTGTCATGGAACAGCCTCTTCGTGCTGCTGGGAGCCTTACTGGCTTGCTTGCCCTGCCAGTAATGAGCCAATTATCTAATGATTAATGGTAAAGCTGTTTGGTGGCTACGTGCTGATGACATTTCATCAGGCTGATAGGAGCTCCCAGATTAGTTTGCTGTTGGTGCAGCTCCAGGGTAGACTTTGTATGGGCTTTGGGGAACTTCTGCCTTTGTTACTTGAAATTTGTAGCTGCTGCCAATCACCTGATTCCAAAAATCACTGTCCAGGTGACTACCCTGGATACTAACTGCTTGGTTTCATTTCCCCTCGCTGCTTTCAGTGGTCTAGATCTAAATTGTGCATTTTTTTTTTAAATTATTCACTAATCTGACATCAAATCTCAGAATTCTTATTAATTCACATGTGCCCCCCAAAATACGCAGTGTGACAAACTGAATGTGCTGCTCAGTGCACTGAATGGGAAACAGGAACAAATGCAGAGCTGTGTCCTTGTCTCATTAACAAGGATGCTCTCTCAACAAAACAGCAGGCAAACACTGTGAATTCTGCTTAAGTAGAGTAAGGTGGCTGTGTATATGCTAGTGTCATTGCTTAGATGAAGCTGGTATGGAGGAACCAAATCAAACTTATCTTCAGTGCCTGAGCTGGGCAGGTTCTGAAAGGCTCACTGATGGCAGCTTGCTGTAGGCAACTGACCAACTTGGAGAGAGATCTGCTTTCTTGCTACAAATTTTCCCTTGTTCTGTGCTCTCTTAAGTCACTCACGTACACATGGCAATTGAGTATTGCCCGAGATGTAAAGCAGCAGAACTCATCGTATCTCTCAGAATGTATGTGTTATTTTTAGCCTAAGTATTTTGCATCTTCAGTTACTCTTTCCTAAGGCTTTTGTGTTTTATCTCATAAGGTTTTGTGATACGATCATCCAACATCAGAGCTATAGCGGTAGTAGCAAGGCCATCTTGACTAAATGTAAGTGACACTTCATTTAATGTAAAGTTGCAGTAATCTATTAAGTTATTTTCTTTTCAGATAGAGCAGTGCTTCCTCGACTGTAAGGTATCTTGGAGGAGGATTTGCTGCTGCTTGGAAATTGTACGCTCTTTCTTAGTTTTCATCTGTCTTTGGGGCTGGGATAAAAGAAGCAGGGAGGAGGAGAAGGAGGAGGAGGCAGGGCAGACATGATCAAGGTTTTAATTGAAATAGCACCAATAAATAATACATCCCAAGTTATATTTAAAAAACAAAACAACAACAACAACGGGAAAAAAAAAACACAAAACAAAAAAACTGGCAGTGCTAAACCTTCTCACAGTTTTCAGCCCCAGGCAATGTTGTTCAGGCTGTGTGAGTAAGAGCAGGACTGGGCTTCGGTGTTCTTTGGACTGCTGCATAGTTAACACGTGAACTCAAGGTATGACATAGGTACTGGGAAGACCACTCAGTCAGTCACTTTCTTTGTTTGTCGTGAGTTGTCTGTTTGTCCCAAGTGTAAATTTCCTAACCATCATCATAGGTCTTGTGCTATTGCAGCCACTTCATCGTTTATGTGGCACCAAGATTTTTCACACACTTTCTCCCACAGCTTTGCCCCTCTCATTTGAGCTTGTGTTGGTGAGGTGGGTATTGCCTTTTTCTTTTTCCTTCCCATCAGGCAAAAATTATGCTGGAGTAGAGGATTTCTCCAAGCTCAAGGGATGAATCAGTGGTTGGATTATTGTAGTCCTATGTTTTCTGACTTTTCATGCATGCTTTTTTTTTATAGGCTTTGCTATTCAAAACCTGCCCCTGCCTTCTGGCACCTTCTTAATTTCTCCAGCAGGGCCAGATCCTTTGTGCTGTCTGCCTATCAGACCTCCAACTGAAATTACTGAACTCTTCCACGGGTTTTACATTTTCAGCTTAGATGATGGGCACAGTACAAAGCAGTGTGAGTAGCAGCTGCTTTTTTTCTGTGCTGTTCCAGTTCTGACTATCCCGCTCTGGCTGAACTGCACGAGGTTATGTTCTATGGTGATAAATGTGAGTGGAGTTTATCTTCAGTTCACCAATATCCTCGTGAATTCCACCTTGCAGACCAAGCACCAGAAACTTCTTTACTTGACAGATTACTGAAACTGTTAAAAATATCATGTGTAATGTTTCAAGGTAGGTGGCTGTCTCAAGGAATAAAGCTTTTAACTTTCTATCTTACCTAGTTGCGTTCTGCAGCTTAATGGTGATGTTGAAATTGTACATCCTGAAGTATGCTGGTTTAGGAAAAATGTTCAGAAGATTAAGTATACAAAACATGGTTTTGGGGGTGGCATGAGACAGGCAGACCTGCAGCAGGCAAATCTGAGATTTCCATCAGTTAATTGTGGTAGAAGCTGTAATTAACCATAGAATTGGTGGTCACCTGGTGATCACGATTGTCCTGGAAGAGTCGGAGTGATGTTTTTAAGAGAACCATATCTTAGGGTCCTGTTCTTTGAAGACGTCAGCAAGATTTAAAAATGTTCTGGTTTGAAACTCCAAGTAAACTGTATCAAAGGCTTTCCGAGGAAGCTAAGGAGCTGTAATGTAAGAGGGAATGCCTGTAGGTCTTTGCATAGATGAATGACAGATAAAAAGGTAGGATCAAAGGGTAGAAGTGAAAAGAAAATTCTCTATTAAAGGTGTCTCTCAGTTACATTCCACAGAGGTCTATGCTGTTCCTTGCATTCATAAATGATGTAAGTAAGGGATGAGCAACTGGATTAGCACATTTGCTGTTAAGAAGGAAAGCATCTGTGAAGAACAGTAGAAGGACACTGAAAGTTCTGAAGACTGAAACAAAATGAGAGATGAAATTCAATATAGATAGATGAGGATAACTGAAGAGCACGTCCGTGGTTGTGAGTTTGATCTCAGCATTACCACAGAGGTGTAAGACTTGGGGATGATTCTGAATCATTGCCTCATGGATCACCAAAGCGCAACTTGAATGATAGGAGATATTAGGAAAGAGATAGGAAAAGGGAGAATGTCATTATGAGAGTGTGTAAATCCATGGTTCAATTGTATCCTGAATGCTGTGTTCACTTTTGCTGCCGTCATCTCAGAAAGAATTTATTAGGACTGAGGGAGGCTCAGAGAAGGGCAGCAGGGATGATGAGATGCATGGGGTTGCTTTCAAATGAAGAATGCTTCTGGAAACTGGGTTTTTGGTTTGGGAAATCGATGACTTGAGGACAACGTCATGAAAATTTGCAAATCAGACACCTGCAGAGGAAGGAACAGGACTGGCCACTATCTTTTAGAATAAGAACATAACAAGCTAAGAGAGAAGGCCGCTTCCAAGCCTTTGAAAGTAAGAGGACCTCCATAAAAGTGGTAGTGGAGAGACCTGTGAGATGATGTCTCCTACTGTTTAACATCAGTTCAGTGGATATTAAAAATGGATATGGTTTCTAAGGGGAGACTGAACTATTGCTTGGAAGGGCAATGTACTGAAAGTTGCTGAATTAATGGAAACCATGTAATGGTTCAGGAAGTCCTTGACATCAAGGTAGTTGGAAGCCAGAGGAGTGTTGGTGGGAGGTATCACACATTCATTACCTGTTTTGGCTATTTCTAGGGACAGAATACTGGAGAAGATGTACCATTAATTTGTCTCACACTTAACTCTCATCTTCAGAAGTCTGAGTGTCTTGTTTTATTCTTGGGGCAAATGAAAATAACTGCTTATGGACATGAATTAATTCTTAATTGCATTAGTGTAGGATCTCATAGATGCTCTTTGGATATGTGTTTGTGTTTACTTGTACATATACAGGATTTGCTTTTGATTAGAGTTTATTGTTAGAATGACATGGTTCTATATGCGGGTTGGTTACTACACAAAGTTTGCTTTCATCAGCTTAAGAATGAATGCAGATTGTTCCTGGTAGGTTTTAGCAGGGGAGGCAGTTGTGTTTTTATTTTATCTTTTTTAACTCTAAAATATATAGAGGCACTTTTACATGTATTAAATGTTCTAAAAGTAATTACAACATCAACATTATTTGCATCACAGCCTTTCCAAAGGTTTTAGAAAAATGTCTGTGCTGTGTTATAGAAATTCTTAAAGCATATAAAAGCCCTGAGCATCAAATGGGTTATCTCTAGTCAGTTCTTGCTTTCCTTGATTTATTATATAAGCAGGAATCCTTTGGAATATTTAGTAACCAAAACTGAGCTCTCAAGCTTTAAAGTGGACGTGAGTAATTTAAAATATGGAAGCCCACAGAGGGATGCTGGGTAGTGTTGTGATAGTTTTTTGTTGTTGTTGTTTTGAAATTACAGACTATTAAGTCATGATAAAATAAACTTTGGTAAAACCATGTTCTACTTTTCCAGAAACTTAAGGGGAAAAAAAAAAAAAAAGGCAAACACAACAGGATTTTATGTAATACTCTTTCTAGTGTTGCATAGTATAAGAATGAGTTATTTTCTAAAATTAAAAAGCTGGTTGTTCACATTTCATGACTGTGGTACAGCTTTTTAGAGTTGCAGCTAGTTTTATAATCAAGGAAAAAACTGCTGCATGTAGTAGTCACATCAAGATAAATACTCATCTTCGCATAATTGCCATTTTCCCAAGCAACTTAGGGATTTTTTTCCCCAAGAAGTTTGCTTTATTAAATTTAAAATAATAATGCATATATTTCTTAAAAGTACATACGTCTATCAGATGTTTACTGGTGAGATCTGTTTACTTACTACTAGAAAAAAAACAGGCTGGGACATTTGTTCTCCTTGCTTATCCACCTTTCTCACTAATTCGAAAGGATGTGGATATTTTTCTGCAGTCCTTTTTATGTAATTTCAGAAAGTTTCTCTGCTTTGCGAATGTGTTTTAAGGCAAAAAAAAAAAAAAAGCTCAAAAATAATTTGTTATAGTTCTGAATTGATGAAATATCTCTGGTTTTGTATTTTCCTGCCTTTTACGTCACGCTCTTTGTAGCATAATCGTTACTGCCTATAGTAGGCATATGTGATATTAGTGATAGGTCAAGGGGGAATGGTTTTAAACTCAAGGAGGGGAGATGTAGATTAGATGTCAGGGAAATTTTTCACTGAGGGGGGAGTGAGGCAGTGGCACAGGCTGCCCAGAGAAGCTGTAGGTGCCCCATCCCTGGAGGCACTCAGGGCCAGGTGGGATGTGGCCCAGGGCAGTGTGAGCTGGTGCCTGATCTAGCATTTGGCAGAACTGCTTATGGTAGAGCTGTTAGAACTAAGTGATCTTTGGTGTCCTTCCAACCCAAGCCATTCTGTGATAGGCATTAGCAGTGTGCAGTCACTGACAGTAGACTAAGGCAGTTGCCTCATGTTACTTTCAGTGCTTATGTTAATTTGTTATGTTTTAGCTGTTAGACTGTTTCCCCCAAGGGTGAAGTGCTATGCGTTATTATTTTAAGTCACTCTTATGTTTATACCCAAGATCACCAGATAGATAGTTTTGTTGTTTTGCCCACATCATTCCATTCTCCTGCAGTAGCTTTTCTCCTGCTGCGTGCTTGGATTTTGTTTTGTCTTCCTGCAGCCTCTGTGTGCTCTTGCTGCCATGGTCCTTCAGCTGTCCCTGCACAGAGTAGACTAGAATGTGAATACAAGCTAAAAGATTCTTCTGAAATTGGCTTCGTGATAATAAGGGAAAGCCCTGGATTTCATGATAAGATAAATACAGCCTTGTATTAAAAAATACAAAACAAAAACTCAAAACATCATTGTTTCCTTTGTGATTAGTTTGTGTATGTACACGTGCTCCTCTTACAAGAAACGCTTCTTTAAAGTTGGGCCAGTGCCTACGTCTTTGAACAGCTACTTACAGTAACTCTTATCCAAAACTGTAAAAGGCCAAGTGGCCACCCACCTCTCAATGTCATCTCATCACCCACTGGGGCCTCCATGCGTGTTCCTTGGTCTTCTCACATCTTCATTTAGGCTCGTGAGAGAAGAGCAACTTAAAAAACCTTAACCAGTTCTCTGCTAGTGCAAGATAACATACCTGTTGGCTCTCTTCCTCTCACTGCCATCCTGCACAATGGCCAAAGGCAGTGCTCTGGGCTTTGAAATCCGTCCATCCTGCCGTTTGGCAGTGCCGTGTTTATAGACAGTCGTGCCAGGTGTCTTCTTTGCTTAGGGGTGAAACGTGTGTGTACATGTTGCTCGCTGTTCAAATCTCTTCCAAATTACAAAATAAAGCAGACAGAAAATTAAATGAAGTATAATCTTGTGGAACTGCAGGGACGAGCCCTTCTGGCCTAGGTAGGCACCCTGATTAAACCAACTTCTGGTTATCAGTCTCACAGGGACAAACTGGGGAGAATCAGCATCTTCCTACCATTGTCCTTCTAAACACTGGCAGCAGAGGTGAGCAGGCTTTGCTGTCTGTTTCCTTTAAGAAGTGACATGCTGTTCAAAGGAGTGTGTATCGGATCACCTGCCAAGAACAAATAGTGATGTAGACACCTGCATCTGTCAGAAGACTGATTTTAATTGAACACTGAGAAAGGCACCCCTGAAGTCATCAATACTTCAGCATCTTTGCCAGTTAAACATGATTTTTTGTTGCCTAAAGGCTGTAGGTTCCAGCGTGCTATCCTGGAGCAGCACGGACACTTTGCCTGCTTCTTTCAGCAACTGACCTAGCAAAGGAATTGGAAGGAAAAAGGGTTAAATCCACACCTCTGCAAACTGAACTGACTACTGACAGAGCAAGGAAGATGGGAGCGGGCTAAATGGTTCTCCTCCTTCGGTTGCCTTAACCCAGTGGTAGATTTGCTCCTCTTCAGGAGTCCTGATGACATTTATGCAATTTGGATAGCCCTAGTTGACACACAGAAACCTGGTGAGGAGTTTTCTCATTCAGTTCTGCTGCAGAGAAGTGAAGATGCTGCCTGTCTGCCATTTTAGCTCTTCTGTACCAAGGGATGTGGCTACGCTGTCTGTCTCTTGAAGCTTCCTCCAGGTCTGCTGCCCTTGCTGTCACTGACCCGTGCTATCACCCTGGCAGCTCGGTGTGCCAGACTGGGTTTCCTCAGTATTTTTGCTCCTCTGCAGCTACTTATTAGTCCCCTGATATAAAAAAGACGACAAATGGCTACTTACACTACAGTAGTTGTGGTTCTTCCATACACATTTTCCACAGAGACACCGAAAGTGACCTTTTGTCCTTCAATCTGATAGAATCTTTACTCCTTGGTGGCAAACCTGAGAGAGGTTAGATGGGTCTGTCCTTCTTTTTCTCTGTTACCACTCTTAGCAGCAGCAGCAGCTCTTGTCTTCCTTGACTGCACATGTTCATCCCCGCATCGTCCCAAACTGAGCTGTCAGTCCATGTTTCAGCTCTCCTATCCTCACACCACGCTCCCAGCCAGGCCATCAACTTCCGCCCACGTACTTCTGTCTCACACTAGGTGTAGTAGTGATGGGCACAGTGCAGCTGGGGAGTTCTTTCCCTTATGCCACTCATGGTAGCAGTCGTGAGGGTTCACAGGCCCAGCCTGGAGGGATGTTAGTGTCTTCAGAGAACTCAATCCTATTCATGTGAGTACATGCTCACCTGGGATCTGTGTGGACAGCCCTTCTTAAAGAATCACGCTACCCTTATCCACAGGGTAAATAATCCCTTTTCATTTTGTTTACTTAAAGAAATATTTAAAACCCAAGGTGACTCTGTAGTACCCTTAAATCTTTTATTTTGTCATTATCACAACTAATATTTTAGGACCCTTGTTCTGCTTCACAAACAGATTAATTTCAAGAATTGAAACTCCATGCACTGTTCTGTATACAAGACACAACAACACTTCCTGACAGATACTGTGTTGTCAATGCTCTGCTCACACTATAACCCTATTTTGAAGGACAATAACCATGACACTGATGATTTCCTTTATTGTTCTTGGACACTCTCAGTAAAATAAGAAATGCAAGCTAGCAGGAGGATTATTAGTTGTGTTTGTTTCATGTCTTCATTATCCTTTTGGTCTACACATTGGATTATGCTTTAAAATGTTTCTCAGTGCACCTATTTCTTTGGATTCTGAAGGATGACCAGTGAATTTGGAAACAAAGAATGACTTTCTTTTTATTATCAAAAGCAGGAATAAATCTAGCTTAGTCATGGGGGGCTTCTTTTTCCCTTTGACTCTTTAGATGCTGTACATTCAAGTATAGTCTAACTGGCAATGATCTGGATGTCTTTAGGGTTAGCAAAGTTAAGGCCTGACAGATACCAAAAGATCTTAAAAATTCTTGGAATTATAACCTGACAAATTATAGAAGTCTTTTAAGTTCCCACATGGGTTTCAGGCATGCGCACACCGCAGTGCATTTTGCAGTGTGGTGCTTCTCTGCCTCACATGGATGATAACTTAAACTTTAGTACTGATTAAAAAAATTGTTCTTATCTCATCTGATTGAAAACTTAGTAAGGCTGTAGGCAGTTACAAGAAGAATGGTGCATCTTTGTCCAGTATTCTGCCTTGGAGCTTTTCTAGCACCGGCAGATTCTGAGGAAGGTGGTCTAAAAATGAGCATTGCAGTGGACAGCTTTGACATTCTGTGCGTAAGAAAGTCATTTAGCAGATATACTGCTGTAGGGTATAGAATTTAAATATATATATATATAAATTTGCTCCTGTCAAATGTGATGGATGTTTTCACTGTTCATACAATCTCTTCCTCTTTTCTGTGTATCCTTCTAAGCTCTTTGACTAGGCATTGGCCTTGTAGAAGCTGAGATCCCAGCTAATTGTGGGTACAGAATTGCCCACATCTGGATCCACTGCATTGCAATTGTGCTTTGTTTGTAAGACAGTGAAGGAGTACCTGACTTTCCTCCATCATTCAGTTCAGCATTTCAAGTACATCTGGCATTTACCTTCTTTATTTACTCGTTCCAGTTGCTCCAGTTTCACCTGCTTTGATAGTCTTCCCATGCCTCTGATGACCTGTCCCTGAAGCCATCTGCTTTTTGCTAGAGCTCCTTCAGATGTGAAAATTTAACACAATAATCATTTAAGAGTTGAGGGGACATTATATTACTGTAGATAGAATTTTTTTAAAAAGTCTGGAAATAGTCTGTAAATACCAATAGTAAATGGACTAAGTCCCTTATGACGTAGTTCATTAAGTCTTTGTGGCTGTTTGAAATGCTGTCTGCTTATTATGAACAACTGTAGTAGAAACTTTTGGATAACGAAGCTCTTCCTTTCTGCTGCGACAGAGTGGGAGATGTTGAGGTAGGCATCATAGGGTAACTAGCTCATCATGGTCTTGCTGGGAGACTGCGCAAGGAGTCATCAGTATTTTCTCCCCAGAACAAAGTGATTTTGGTGAGGGTTGTGTCCCCACACTTTCTTGTTTGTTAAAAACAAAGCTTTTGATTTGGGTTTGGGTACTGAACCTGTTTCTACGCCCTACCTGCATGTAAAAAGCCCCAGATAAACTCCCATCAGCTGCCAGAAAGCTTTGGTGGGTTACTGTAAAGCACTTTCACCTGTGATAGGCTTTCAAGCACACTGGTTCTCTCACATCCATGATTACCAGCAGAGGAAGTTGGGGCGGCGCAAAGCTAAACTTGGTACCCAAAAAGAAAACTGTATGGAGAGAATGGAAAATGGGACGGGAAAATTACACAGGGGGCAATGTTGCATGTTGCCATAGCTCCTACCAGATACCTTCAGCCTTATGTAACACTAAGTGTATGTGTGCTATACGGAGCTTTTCCCTTGCATACCTGGATGAGTTGGAAGGGCCTATCCTTTAGAATGAGATGCTGAGCGTGTTTCCAATGTATTCCTGTATCATCCAGGAGGCCTTCTAGCAGGAAAAGGGAGATGTACTGCAATTTTATAAAAGGGTAGTGGCAGGGAAAAGGGAGATGGAAGGGAAATTCCAGAAAGGCCCTCTGGATTTGCTCAGGCACACCTAGACTTGCCCTCTATTGGGATTTACCTGTAGCATGTACATCATTAAGATGCTTTATTATTTTTTAAAATTAATTTTATTTTCCTTTGCAGGTCACCTTTTAAGCTGCTATTTCCTGTATAATTAAGCAGAATGAAGGCATTAGGTTCTAGTAGAGTTGGGCCTAATCCAGAAATCTTCTCTTATTCAGTCTTTTCTAAGTAAGAAACTCAAGTCTGGGCCCAGTGTTTTACATGTTTTGCTGTTATTTCTGAATTATTTGTGGTCTGTGGATTTTTTGTTTTTAACTTTATTGAAAACTTCTTTGCTTTTGTCTAATTTTATCTCTTTGTATTGCTGTCCAGCATAGCGTTAGTTGAAATGATGTAAGTATACTGGAAATTGAAGTGCATAATTGCTACTGATAATGCAAGAGCAATTGATTCATACAGTTTATAATTAACAGTACATAATGTTCAGTGCATGGATTGGCTCTATCCCTTTTAACTTTTCCTTTCTCTTTCTTTCCAACTCCCGGTCTTGCCACATTCCAGCCTTTCTGAGTATCCTGATTTAGCTGGAGTCTAGTCCGTTCTTCCTTTTCTTTTTCAGACCAGTAAAAATGGGAAGTACTGGATTCTGGTTTCCTCCAAGAAGAGTCAGCGGAACTGGTTAAGACCAAAATCTGAGGACTTTAGTGGGCAAACATCAGGTGTGCATTGAACAGAAGCTACTTTATTCCTGCTTTAAGTATATGCTTCTTTAAAAATAGCGTTACATATGAGCTTTTGTGTAATGTGTTTGTTATATTTGATACTGCATATAGACGTTCATCCTGCAGTTGTGAAAGCACCAGTAAGAATGAGGATTTTAAGTGATAATTATGTTGAGACACAAGCAGGCAATATTACTCATAAAATTCTTTCAGCTGGTCTTTGGAAAGTGTAATATTTGAGGATCAGTGGTTTTTTTAAGTTGTATCTCCATTGCTCAGTCTATATATCCACAAGAAAAAAAAAAAAGGTGACTATTCAGAAATCAATACTGAAGTTCTTAATTGCCTCATCTGTTGAGAAACGATACTGAGATAAAGAGTGCTTACATGTTTTTTTTTTTTTTTAATAAAACACTGTCATTGCCAAAGATTGAATCCATACTATATTTGTTCTAATAATGCATTTTTAAGGACACTTAAATGCAGTTCAAAATCAGCTTAATTAGTTTTGATCATAGAGAAACAAAAGTTGAATTCTTCATTCACACAAATGTGCTGAGTTACATCCGGTACAGCAGCTAAGTTACCTGAGGTTTTGGAGAAGATGAAAGTAACATAATATTGGCCTGAATATAGGATGGCCTCAAGCCTGGGATGTGATCCTTGCAATAAGAACAGGAGTGAGATGTTGTCGGCGCTGTTTACGTTAGGAGTTAAACTTCATATGCTGCTCTGCAGCACGCATGCTTTGCATCAGACCCTGTGCATCGCCCTTTGCATGACCTAATAATATCCTGAGTCTCTCCAGCTTGACGCGTGTTCAGCTCCCCCCCACCTGCCCCTCAGCATTACCAGGTTACCCCATTGTCTTGTCATTGGATGTTCCTACCCATATGCAGTGCTCCCCAAAACTGTCAGTGCCCCATGCCTCAAAGTTTTGTCCACTCTCTCCTCTTTTCACTCACTAGCTAACCTTCCCTGCATCCCATCAGTCCTGCCTGTTTTTTCCCGTGTCACCTATTGAGCATAGAGGCCACCTGCTGCTATGTTTCAGCATGGTCAAATTAATCATGCTCCCCTACAGCAAGGAGTAGAGGTAGATCCCTTCACTATTTGCACTAACACTGACTGCCCTTCTCAGGCTAGGTGGGGATTTTACAAATGGGTGGCCCACATCAAGGCAGCAGATGCTTCAGGACACTCCTGGAGATGCTGCTGTGCAGTGAAGCCACGTAGGTGTCCACAGGACATGAAAACATTATACATAAGCATAGAGTGTGCTGGTATCTTTTTCTTCCCCAGAACCTCATTTGTCAGGAGGACTAGATGATCTCTAGAGGTCCCTTCCAGCCCCTGCAATTCTGTGATTCTGTGAAAATGGCTAGAACAAGTTTCATTCTATCTTCAGGCCAATGTACACAGAAGACCAGTGTGTTTGTTTGTTTACGGGAAGGCACAATAAATTATATTACCAGATCATGATTAAAGCGTATATTGAAAAATCTTTCGACCTACAAATTCACCATGTGAATGAGATTTTCTTCTTAATTACATTAGCAGCTCCATTGAAGTCTTTGGAATTGGTCTTCATTTACTCTTGATGCAGCAGTACTTTGATCTCAAGTCTCCAAACAACTCGTCAATTTTTTTTCACTTATAAGCTAGAAAATCGCTTATGAGACAGAAACTGAAATTAAGCTGATTCTTTGAAGACCTCTGCACATTCCCAGTCATGGAATTGTTGTCCCCAGGCTTCATCCCATGAGTGAGAATGAGTCAGAGGCAAATCTGAAATAAGAGTCCTTAAAGAAACACCTTTACTGTTGCTGAGTATCTTTGAAGAGGTTAGTGGTTCCATGTGAATCTGGGGGGAGGAAAGGTGGTCTTACAAAACTTCTTGCTTTAGGAGTGTGGTACAGCTTAATCTGCTGTTCGAAGACTATAGGGTTGAAAGGTAGCAAATTTCCATCTTGGTCTGCCAGTGTTTCTTTCCTTTTACAAAGACAAGGGAGAGGTTATGGGAAGGAGGGAGGAAGAGGCATAGACAAAGATGTTACTCTGTATATGTGTTTCAAATGGAAATCTCAAATCTGAGGCATTCATAAAAATGCACATGCAGATATTAAAAAGGCACATTCCCTTCTTATCTGCCTCCCTGCTGACACAGCCCTCCTGTCCTGTCACAGCCTGAGGAAGACACAGGCCTTCCTTCCTCCTCGCTTTCTTCCAGCATGGTGCTGGGCTGTGGCAGGGACCTCGGAGCCTACCAGGCCTTCCCTGCTGCCAGCTGGGACTGAGTTTGCTTTCTTATTGGGGAGGTGGCACGAGGCCGGAGCAGCTGCTGCCTGGTGCTCCCTGCCTGACTCCTGGCTGCTCTGCTCCACCTGTCCCAGCAGCTGCCGGCTTCCCTGGCCCCGCTGCAAGCAGACATGGGGACAGCCGGCCACCAAGCCCACGGCTCAGCCTCTGCCCCCAGCCTTGCTGCCATGTGGCCCAGCCCGGCCTGTTCTTGCACAGCTGTGCTGGTGTAGGCCAGGCTGGATGGCAGCTGCAGGGCTGTGACACCAGGGTGGGGGGGAATTGCCACTGTTGTGGGAGAAGGGCCTAATGTGCGGCTTTTCAGCCCTGCCCGCTGTTTGCATTGAGTGCAACCCTCCTGCAGCCCTCCTCTCTGCCCATGCCGCTGCAGACCTCGCATTTGGCCCTTCCTGCCATGGACAGAGCAGGTTTGGGTATCTAAAGTAGCAATTGTGCTCCGATGATTCTGTCAGTGACTTCTGACAGTGGAGGATTGTTGAGTGCCCTGTAGTCGCAGGCACCCAGTTGCTACTATACGTTACCAGATCGTGAATTTAAAGTTGTCCTCACCAACAGATCAGATGTGAACATCACACTCCTCTTGTAGCCAAAGGCTGCAGGTTTCATTCACGGTTTGCAGTGCATCAGGAGGGGCTAGGCTCCTCCTGGAGGACCAAGAGCCTTCATCCCAAGATAACCTCAACCTCAGCACTTACAACCCTTGCACCATGCAGGGTAGCGTGAGTGAAATGCAGGTTTCCCATGCTGGGCTGATAAAAAGCCTAATCCACGAAGTTTCTATTACTGACATATCACATCTCCGTTAGCAGAGGGCAATTTCACTTGGCATTAGAAATTATTGGAAATGTTTGCATTTTTCTAGAATAGACACGCAAACAGTAACCAAAATCAGCCAGTAAAGCAGAGAGTGTGAGCTTTGCACCCCCCCAAACTGCCAAAAAAAGCTGCTTTTCATGTAGATTTTCAAACTCCCAGTTGCATTTCAAGATGTACAGATTTTCATTTTGATAACCGTGTATGTGCATGTGTGCGTGCATGTGTGTGTATGTCTGTACAAACACCACAGGCACAACTTTAATTCCTTTGAAACCTGAAGCTGCCAAAAGCCTTCTTCATACGTTCTGAAGTGAGTTCTTTGTCTGATGCCTCCTGAAACCTGACAGAAACTTTGCTGTTCTCCATCAGTGCCTGAGGGAAAGGTTGTGAGGTGTAATTTCAGGGCATATGTGGATCTGTTCATCCTGAGCAATGCATTGTAAGAGTTGCAGCAAATAGTGTAAAGAAACCTACAGGTATTACATTAGACCAGCTGAACCTAATTTTATTTTTAACTTTTATTCAGAAGCATCACATAGCAAGTAAACTTCAGAATTTAAGTTTAGTTACAAACTAGTTGTTTCTTATTTTTTTTTTCCAGTCCCCTTTTGCTTTCTTTTACGACCACATGAAACTTGAGAAGCCATCTAAAGCTAAATCATTTAGTGGAGTTGGGCAATTCCCAAGTGTCCAACAAGAAGGCCTGGTTTAGGCTGCGATGGCCACTGTCATTCCTGGTGATTTGTCAGAAGTAAGAGATACCCAGAAAGTCCCTTCAGGGAAACGTAAGCGTGGTGAAACCAAACCAAGAAAAAACTTTCCTTGCCAACTGTGTGACAAGGCCTTTAACAGTGTTGAGAAATTAAAGGTTCACTCATACTCTCACACAGGAGAGAGGCCCTACAAGTGCACACAACAAGACTGCACCAAGGCCTTTGTTTCTAAGTACAAATTACTAAGGTATTAAACTCTATTTATCTTTCAGATTATATTATCTATTTTATGTTGGCCGTGTTAAGCCGTGTAAAAGTATATATTTGTGTACGCCTTCAGCTGATTGCAGAGAGGATGTGTTAATTAAAAGTAGCCATTGGATTGTTTCTAGAAATCTAAATTACATAAGTTTGCAAGCTATTGTCTTTGATTTTGTTTCTTAATTTGTTTTCTGTTTTTGTTTTCTGTTTGTTTGTTTTCTTAATGAGAATAGAATTTTCATTTGTATAAGGAATTGTCACAAGAAAAGAGTATGGACTGAAAATTTTTGGCTATGGACTTTTACACAAGTACTTTCATACTTGCCCATATACCCCTGTTACAGTAGCTAAAACCCACCAAAACTAAAGTGTCGATTTAAGAGAAATGGCTCGTGTTTTGCTATATTTTAATTTGTCAAACTGTCTTTGTAGTGTCATGCTTTCAGTTAAAAGGTTCTGTTGAAAAGCAACCTTAGTGTAGTATTTAGCTGCCATTAAAAAAAAATGAGCACGTGTGTTTTTTGATCAAAATAATTACTTACAGAATATATCTGTGTTTAAAGGCATATGGCTACTCATTCTCCTGAGAAAACCCACAAGTGTAATTATTGTGAGAAAATGTTTCACCGAAAAGATCACCTAAAGAATCACCTACATACACACAATCCCAACAAAGAGGCCTTTAAGTGTGAAGAATGTGGAAAGAACTACAATACCAAGCTTGGGTTCAAACGTCACCTGGCTTTGCACGCTGCAACAAGCGGTGACCTCACCTGTAAGGTATGTTTGCAGACTTTTGAAAGCACAGGAGTGCTGCTGGAGCACCTAAAAACTCATGCAGGCAAGTCATCGGGTGGAGTGAAGGAGAAAAAACACCAGTGTGAACACTGTGATCGTCGGTTCTACACCCGAAAGGATGTCCGTAGACACATGGTAGTGCACACTGGAAGAAAGGACTTCCTCTGTCAGTACTGTGCACAGAGATTTGGGCGTAAGGATCACCTAACGCGCCACATGAAGAAAAGTCACAACCAAGAACTTTTGAAGGTCAAAACAGAGCCAATGGACCTTCTAGATCCCTTTACCTGCAACGTTTCTGTGCCTATCAAGGATGAGCTGCTTCCAGTGATGTCGTTACCTTCCAGTGAACTGACATCAAAGCCATTTACAAACACTTTGCAATTAAATCTCTACAACACTCAGATTCAGTCCATGCAGAGTTCTGCATCTGCACACCAAATGGTTGCCACGTCGTTACCATTGGGAATGCCTTGTCCAATAGATATGGAGTCTGTCCACCCTTCGCACCAGCTATCATTGAAATATCCGCTCAGTTCTACCTCATACGCAGTTTCTATGCCTGAAAAAGAACAGCCTTTGAAAGGGGAAATCGAAAGTTACTTAATGGAGTTGCAAAGTGGTATGCCTTCTTCGTCCCAGGATTCTCAAGCATCTTCATCAAAACTAGGGCTGGATCCACAAGTAGGGCCGCTAGATGATGGGTCTGGGGAGGTTTCCCTTTCCAAGGGCTCTGTTCCTATTAGTGAACCTCTAAACACCCCGTCATTGGACTTTTCTCAGCTGTTCAACTTCATACCCGTCAACGGCCCTCCCTATAACCCTTCTGTTTCAGTGGGAAACCTTGGAATGAGTTATACGCAGGAGGAGGCACATTCTTCTATGACTCAACTTCCACCACAGACACAGGATCCACAAGATCCTAGCAATAGTATAGGTCTTGGGTCTCTGCACTCGTTGTCAGCAGCTTTCACGAGCAGTCTAAGCACAACCACCACCCTACCACGATTTCATCAAGCTTTCCAATAGGATGTACAAAGCTGGCTTGTTACTGTCTATTTGTAGAAATGCCTTAGGTGACCATTTTTAACTTAGTGCCTACTATAAGACATTATCAGTTCTCTGCTTTTGTACAGTACCAATCTCATGAAGCCAGTAAGAAATTTAAATCTTTAAAAATGTTTTGGAAGTGTTTATTCTCAGCTGTGTTTACTTCATTGTTTTTTTGTTTTTGTTTTTTTTTTTAAGTCTCATTGTATTGTTTTCATTTTCACTGCCAATTGACACATTTAAAATGTCCACTAGAAAGGCATCCCAAGCAAACTTTCAACACGCATCCCTTTTTTAAAAACCTTTTCAACCTTACAGCCACTTCTGTTCTGTTGATGTCAGTGGTGGAACTACCATTTTTACCTTTTATATATTACAGCATTTGCAAAGGATCCAGTTCAAACGTGTATCACAAAGGTTCCTGAAGATTCGGGAAAAAAGTTTCTCCGGTCCCTTTCCAAAAAAACCCTCTTCCCAAATGGTGACATCTGATCTGTTCTATAATGACAAATTGTAATTTTTAAATAAAGGTAGAATTCAGATTTTTCTGAAAATTTGGATGTGTATATATAGAAGTCCATATATACACATGTACATATATATAACGTTTTGACTTATATTGAAGTCATTATAAAAGGTGTTAGGAATTTTGCCATTTTCTGGCTTAAATCTTTGTGGCTTGTTATGAATATTGGAAGAAAAAAAATACAGTTTAATTTTCTAAAATCATGGCTGAACAGAACTTCAACAGAGAATCTCTGCTTGCCTAACTGACAAAAGTTTCAAGTTGAATTTGGAACTGTGTTGTGCTTTCATGACTCTGGTAGAGGAAAACAGGCAAATTTAATGGCTGATCTTGAAATATAAAAGTGTTGTAATTTAGTAATGCAGAATATTTTGTCGCAGTTTTTGTTTTGATTCTTAACTTGCTGTTTTTTTCTCTTTAGTAGCATAGAAAGAGTACTGCATAGGAATCTTCCAATAGTGTACTGACATTTGTAGGCATCGGTCTTCTCCCAGCTGCCACCACCAAAGGGTGGATCAAGTCCAGCCAGAAAGTGTGTATCTATTTTCAGTTCAATATTAGTGTGCGGTCAGAGAGTGAATGTAAATTTACAAATACCATTTTTGGGGCTTTTTTTTTTTTTTTTTTTCTATTGGAATGAACTTTTCAGCTGTGTTACATGGTGTGTTATGTCCTCCTAAGCAACAAGTTAGATGTTAATCATACTTTCTACACCTGGGTACTTGGTTAGGGACTTTTTGCCCACTGCCAAGATTTAAAGACAGGACTCTTAGGAGTGAAGTAAAAGCATATTGCTTACACCACTTTTGCCTAATGCAATATTTTCTATTCCCCAACCCCTAATAACCAAAAGAGGAAAAAAGGAAAAAAAAACAAAAACAAAAACAAACCTGTGATGCATGAAAGCAAACTCGAGTTGCTGTAATTCAACAATAACACGCTTTTCCTTGTCATTTTTGTACAAGGAATTAAAAAATAGAAATCGAGTACATTTGTATCTCTCAAACAATAATGAGGATTCATACGAGGTTTTAAGTGGTTAAACTAAATATACTTCACAGAAACAAAAGTTGCTCCCATTTAAGGAGCTCGTGCTCCAGATGTTTTATCAGTAGCTCCTACTTTTTTTTAATTCTAGGAGCAATATGCAGGTGTAGTTTTACTATTTTATACATATATGTATTTAAATTTTATTACTGAAAGATAACATTTTTATAAATGTGTTTGTGTTCCAAAGGCATTAAAATAAGGATGTATTGATAAGGAAAATACCTTTTGAAATTCTACAAACTGCTCCTAAATGTTGGGTTTAGGAGCTCGTTATCTCAAAGTGGGCTTTTAGCTCTGCTTCATGACTGCTTCCTCTGGTTTCTATGAAACAGATCGCTTGCTTACTTACATCTTTAGTTGAATGATTCGTTCAATATTGCTTTTTTTTTTTTTCTTCTTTTTCTCATCACCTTTATAAAGGAAAGAAAAACACAGGTGAACAGAGCACAAGGTGAACGCCACAGAATGTATTTCTGGTTAAAAATCAGCAACCACAATGCACATAGGGACAACTTGGCTTTCCTCTGAGTCTTTTCAGGCAATTTGGGATGAAGAGCAACGGCCTCCCTTGCTCCTGTGAGCTCTGATCCACGTGAAGCAGAGCCCAGCAGCTCCCCGTGAGCGGAGGGATGCCGTGACGCTCGGCTCTGGCAGCGGCTGCGGAGTGGATAGGCCGCGCTCTTCTTCCTGGCGATGATGCACACAGGCCTTGGGAGCTTCAGCTCTGTGAGCAATTTTTGGATGGCCTGGAGGAAGTTCCTTGGTCGAGTGTCACAAATAAGTTCAGACTCCTCTGCCGCTGCCAGATGCTTGGCCAGGCTGCTCGCTGAGGGGACTTGATGTGGCACATGTACCGCTCGGCGCAGGGCAGTGCCACCTGCTTATCAGGCCCAGCTGCCGATCAGACTCGATTAAAAAAACCCAACAAACGCTTGGCCAACACCCAGTTCTTAGTACTTAGCCGGAGACCTTACTACTTGGTTAGTGCCTTAGCTTCCTGAGAAGGGGTTGACATTTCACTTTGGAGATAGACGTACATTTCAGTGGAGGAGCAGGGACCTCAGACAAGGTATTGAACCTCATTCAGTCAGGGCTGCGGCCGGCGGCTGCACTCGGCCTGTGCCGCTGAGCTAGGATGTAGGACGGTGTGGAAGCAGATGTGACACTGTAAGCAATATTAACACATTAGTGCTTTTGGATATCATTTAGGCAGAGTCAGTATTGGCCACTACTAAAACGTCACGTTTTAAACCCTGTTTTCTAGGTTTCAGATTGGTTCTTTGAGGGAGGGGGGAGGGCTGGCTGATCGTGCACCACTCTTTGTGCAACTTCGAGACTTCTAGTGAGGTTTGTTGGGTTTTTTTTTTGTTTGTTTTTTCTTTTTTTTTTTTTTCTGTTCCGTTCTGTTTGGGTTTTGTTGTGTTTTTTTTTTTTTTTTTTAAATATATATATTTTTGTGTACTTGTTGCTTGTGCTTAATTTAGTAGTAAATTGTGGAATAGAGTGATTTATTGTTAATTTGGCAGTAGCGGTTTTTTAAAACCATATACTGACTGAAACATGAGCCAGAGCTGATTGCTTTATTAAGCTAATAATGAATGTTAAGAGTACATATTTTCAGGATCATTTGCCTAGTGAGCTAAACATGTATTATAGGCCAATATTTTTTAAAATAAAGCTTGGTCAACCTCTATGTTACACATATTACAAGATATAGCACTTTCAAAAGAAAACCTAAACCTTTTAAGAAAGTTTCTTACAGGTTATGCTTTTTATTATAAAACCTTTTATTATAATTTGTTTCAAGTGCCATTAGATTACATATATGTAGGCCTTTGGTATAATGCTTTGTGTACAAAATGGTAGACATTGTAATTTTAAACAGGTACATTTTTACAGTGTTTTCTTATCAATTTGCTATATTGCACAGAACCAGTGTGTCTTTCTTAAGGGTTTTACAATGGTTTTTACTAGGTTTACACGTTTCAAACTACACTGTCTTCTACTGCCATTTTGAATACCAGTCAAAAAAAAAAAAAAAAAAAGAAAAAGAAAAGGAAAAAGAAAGAGTTTGTCCTCACCAATTGTAATTTGTGTCCTCTGGAGTTCTGGGTGGTAACTATTGCAAAAATATTTAACACGCAGTATTTGATGCAGATGTTTTTTTTTTATCATATGCTCTCAACACTATGCTGCTGTCTGAAGTTAACTTAGGGCCTGATCCTGCATCCGTAAACGTCAAGGGGAGCAGGGCTGCATCCTTCGTTATGTCTGTCTCATACACTGGTTTAGCAGCTCATCCTGTATTCTTCTCAGTCTATAGATAAGCCTCCAAAGTAAATGTACTTACCTGGTATGTAGTAAACTGTATAGACTTAGCTGCCCATTCTGCATCTTCCCAGTGTACAATTAAAACCATAGGCATTAGCATTACACTCAGCGTACAAACAATGCCACAGTAGTTCAAAATGTGTTTGGATAGTCCCAAAGCTTTATGTAATAAGGGTGTCTTACTTTGTTGGAAGGCAGTGTCTTTTGATAACAGTTATCTAGCCCTGGAAGTGACACAGAACTATTGCTAATCATATGTAAACACTTTTCAGTATAAGCTTCAGTGGTACAGTCGAACCAGAGTGAATGTTTATCTCCTCAGAAACACTCCTGCAATATTGTTATATTGGATCATGCTGCTAATGTAACTTGGGATACAACTCCTCTCATGGTGCTACAAACCTCCCTGTCTCATTCAGATGTATTTTTACCCATAGAAAAAAGGACTATACTAGACCTATAGTTGTATGATATATTTTTATACTGTGACTTAATTTGTCATTAATGAACTTTGTACAACACCACAATGTATTCATATGCACTTGCAGAAGTAAAATGTCGGACATGCAAATGGAAACGCTGACAAGCCCAGCTCTTGTTCACAGAAACAGGTGGTTTAGTTAAAATTCATTGCGGGCTTTTTATATGGTGTGGAGTGAAGAACCTACTATATATTACTAAAAGCTTCTGAATTTAGACAAAAACTGGGAAAGAGTATATTGGGGAATGATGACACACCCAAACCTGACTCGGATTGCTGAAATTCTATTTTTTAGCTAGTGGGAAAATTGTTCGGACTCGAATGCTAAAATGTTTTAATGATAAAATTTTTTTTGAGTCAAAAATAGAGAAAAAAAAAAGAACACAGAAAACCCTGCATTCCAGACAGAATTTGTGTATGTTTCTTGCATTTAAAATTTGCTATCCTGTGATATGGGAAATTGAGTTGCTTATCATGTATATGTACTTTAAAATGTATTCACAAACTACTGTTGTATTTGTATAAAATATAGACAAAAAGATTGCGTATATATTTTTGTGTATAAGCTCTGTAAAATAGCAATCACATTATGAAGCTGCAGCAGAACTTCATTTTAAACATTCACATCCAAAGAAACAGACTATTTATTGTCCACATACCCTGATTATAAAATATACCTTGCTGCTATTAAACAATAGTGCTGCAGCTTCTTGTGGCCTACAGTGTTATGTTTGCTGTACAAAAATATGTGAACTCCACAAAATATATCAATAAAATTACAGAATGGTTTTAGTTAATGAATAACTTATGCCTGGCATTTCAATAGATAATCTCGCTCCGCATGCTTGGGATTGCAGTATGTCATTTTACATACATCCAGTTTTCCTGGGTGTAGCTAGTCTGCTTTTGCAAACGTGTAACTGTGTTTCTGACTGATGCCTGCTAAAATGTCAGCTTTTCAGGAAATCTAACAAGCATAAGTTTCTGCATTTCATGGTTTTACCAAGGAACAGATTGGATGATGCTACTGTGTCTGTGACAAGACAGATCCTAGCTGAAGAAAGCAGTTGCATTTGCCATCAAGCTGCCCTTTGAAACGCTGTGAGAAGCTGGAAGGTGAGTTTGGGGGTCTCGTGTGGGAGAAATGGGCAAGCGATTCTCTCCATCGCTTCAGACGAACGCAAGTAACTTATTGTTATAGTTTGTAGGATAAACCGTGAGACTGTGGCATGTGTTACAGGCACAGAATGTGGGTTGTCTCTCTGACACACTTCCAGGAGAAACTTCATTGTTTTGATACCACACACCTCCTGTCTGCCTGTGACATTGCTGTGGAAGCCTTGCTGACAAGTCTGACTAATGCACTGAGCGAAGAGGTACCACCAAACCAGCAGCCTACCCACAGTAGCAGAAAGTTGCAGAAAGTGTCCTTTTTCCATATAGCCATTTCCATAGCATGAATTGTTTATGAGGAAAGTAAGAGACTGAGCATTTGCTGGGAAGCTGCTTTAAATTCACATTCCATTGCTCTTCAAAATGTATACTACTAATGCCCTGCTCTTCCAATTCCGTAATTTTTAGATTTTCTCCTGTTCACCAGTCTGAAAGAAAGGATCTTTCCAGAGTCATTGACTGTGTCATGCGGACATTTTTGCTTTCTTGTGATTCTCAGCTGTTTCCTCTGAACTGACTTATCACTTCTGTGTCACAGGTTTCTAACTGGCTTGAGAGAGTTGGCCATGGTATGGAAAGAGTCAACAGCTCTACAGATGGAGGAAGAGGCAGTTCCTGTCTGCAACTGCTTCTTGTCCAAATTGCCTTGAAAGGTATAGAAGGAAGATGAAGACATAAACCGTAGTACAGCACTGATCTATCTGATATTCTGCAAAGCCCCCAATTGCCCCCCTGAGAGAACTCCTCCCTGTCTCACTCCGGTAGATGGTGTCATCCACCATAACAGAATTAAGATGTTCTCCTTCCAAACCGATACCCTCTGTGACAAGTGGGAGGTGGTTGCAAGGATGGTATCTGTGTTACATTCGGACATCTCTTTGCAAGATCGCACCAGAGCTTTCCCTGTTAAATTCAGGAGCCTCTTCCAAGACTTGGAGGAGGTGGGTGTGAGGTTGAAAATCCTCGACGTGACAAGAGCCTTTGTTCTTACGCCTCATATAAACTGGCACATCTTCAACTGGGGAGGGGATTTTTGTATTTTCCTTTCAAAATTTTCTTATTTCTTAAAAGAGAGAGTAAATTCTTTCTTCTGTAGCCCATTTCCATTTCTGGAAGGCTAGAGCTAGGCAAAAGGGTGGAAGTTCAGAGATTTACCAATATACTGAGGGGCTTCCAAGCTGAATGAATTATTTTTCTCATCTTGCATCTTAATTGGCAAGAAAAGAAATCATTCTTTGTTAAAATAGACATTCGGAAAGATGACCGGAGTTGTACAAAAGCACGGCCACCCATCCCTTCCTTCTCTGCTGTAGCCATCCCTATCCAAAACATCTGTAAGAACATACAGAGAAATGGTCCTTCAGTATCATCTGTGTATCTGCTCTCTCTGCCCTACAGGAATAGAAGATAATTATACTTTCTCCCTTTGCTCTCCCTTTTTTCCTTTTCGCTAATAAGTGTGCCCTAACATACAGAATGTTTAGGGTTTTTTGACAGAGGAATCTAAACCTGTGACCCAGAGCTTCTGTTAGGCTTTCAAGAACTGAGCAGCTACATGCTGTTGTCTTCCCTCCTTTGCAAATCAAAACATGTATTGCACCGGATACAAATGTGGGTTGCTGAAGTGGCAGTTGCTGTAGTTGGCACAGCAAGGGCATGCAATCCCAAGCAGGCATCAAGTAGGCCAGCAAGATAAGCTGGATTATAAAATTTAGTGTGTGCTTACAAGTTTGGGAAACGTAGTAGAGGATTAACTACTGCTTATCATTACTGGCTAGTGCCCTTGGCAAGTAGACAGCAATGTCTTACTTCCATTTTTTGAACAACAGTGGAGATAGTGATGTTGGAAAAGACAGACCACAGTCGTGTGAAATAACAAGTTCCTGGTCACGTGGGATTCACTATAAACATTCTCAGCTAATAATAAGCACGGTGTGTAACGTCGTGCCCAGTACTTTTATATATACTTACTTGTTGCAGTGGCCCGCTTGTCTTCAAGGAATCAATGCTTCCTGATTAGTAAGTATTCTTTAAATGTAATTAATAGTTGTGTTTTTCCATGCCATTGCCATCCCACAACTTTGTCTCCTTCAGGGATGTTTTGTGTCATGAAATCGCCAGCTACTGAGCTCGTTTGCCACCCGGTGCACCAAAGATACACCAGCTAACAGCAGAACGCTGTGGATTCAGGACTGTAATGTACGCTGTGGTTGGTTTGAAATACATTTGAATTGAGAGCACTGCTTTTCACTGTTGCACTGCCCAAAGGAGAACGGTACAGTGTAACTTCATATAAATCAGTCAGTGGGTGCAAAATAATGCAGAGCACCAAAATAGCGACAGTTTCTGAAAATCAGTATATTGCCTAGACTTTTGTGTATACATATATATATATATGTATGTATACCAGCATCTGTGTGCGTATGTGTGCGTATGTATGTGTACATGTATGCATGCATGGGGAGACCTGGAAAAGTTGAGAAATATGTTTTGTAAGCATGGAAGTTGAGTGTTTTTCAAGTGCCAAGTGAATCACGCAGTTGGTAAAGGTATCTCCTGCTTAACACAGTGCTTGGTTTCCCAGACACATTGGAAGAGTTTCTTCCAATTACTCGCTTTATCTACGAGAGGCAGCAGCTTATCTGCAGGGTGCACAGCCTCCTGTGAGGAAGGTGTTTGTCAGCTATCCCTGTGTAGCATTAGATAGAAATTCAGTAGGAGAGTCCTGCGGGCAGTGCCTTTGAATTTAAGCTCAGCTCTGGCTTATTGCCTTTTTATTAAATGGTTGCACGCGTGGTCATGGGTACGTCCTTAAGTTCTCTTGCAAGTACTTACACTGAAAACGAAAATAAAATATAGATTCTGTATGACTAAGGGGACATAAGATAAAGAAGCAACCTTCAAACTCTAACATAGGAGCAGGAATTATCTAACGCTGAGGACAAGTAAGCATAAACTAACTTGCCAAACTCGCTGAAATCTGTCCTGCTGTGGCCTAGTGATCATTATGGTCATGGAGCTGGGTGTTACCGGTGGTCAGGGGTTTGGGGAGATGCTGGGATCCACTGACCCTTCCAGACATCACCCACAACAGCAAGAGTTCAGTCCCAAGCACCAGCATTACAGTCTGCTGTGCCTGGGAAAGCAGCTATCACCGAGTGGTTGTGTAGCACTGACACTATCCCGTAGGCCCTTCACTGCAGGTGATTCACATTGCTCATTGAGCACAGGAGCCATTTCCTAGTCCCTAAGCTACAACTCTCAAATTCCACCATTGCTCTTTGTTATCTCCCCACAACCCAGCAAAGCTGTTTGTCAGCTGTGTTACGGGGGCAGGACTGCAAAAGCACTCTTGGACAATGCGGCTGAAAGCATTGCATGACATGCTTGCCTTTTGACAGCAGTAATCCCACGGGGGGAGGCACCCATCTCTGTGTCACCTGAAAGTGTTCTGTGGTCCAGAGCTTCACCTTTGTCATCCTCACACCTAAATTTAGACCATCTCAGCTTGTCTCAAGGTGCTCTTCTGCAACTGTGATATTAACCCACAGCACCCAGTTGTTATCCCTGGTCTATGTGTGGTCAGTGAGGCCACAGTGAATGGGCCATGAAACTCCCCTGCTTTCCTTCAGGTGCCTCCAGGTAACACCTCAGAGCATTGCGGCAGGGAGAGCCTCTGCTTGGTGCTCTGAAACACGGTAACCTTTCTGGGATGAAAATAAAAAACATCAAGCAACTCTTTGGCAGTGTGTGTTTGAAACTTGATCTTATTCTTCATAAACCAGGATTTAACCTTTTAAAATGTTTGTTGTCACGGCTCTATTCTAAAGAAGTGCTGTAAGATCACATCACAACTCCCGCAGATGCGCCTGTTCTTGGCATTTAGGTTCACCTCTCAGCACTTCAATGAAATCTTGCCTGCATTTGCTACTACGAGGTATCATTTGCAAAGCAACCGAACTCTGAAATACAAACTGTATTCACTTCTGGCTCGTCCTTGCAGTTGAATAAACAGTCGGCCGCGGCCTATCCTCAGAGCAGGCTGTGTGTATGGACTGGCTTCAAATGATGATATCGCTTACGCCCGCACAATTGATTTTATCAGAACTGCTCTCATGCAACTCAGAATGCCGTTAGAGATCTGTGAGGTGTGACTGGAAGCAACACTTGCACTGTGAAATGCGGATACCAGTGAGAAGGAACAGTACATCATCAAACCCCAAAGTGAGATCACAGAGACTGACAGCGAGTGGAAAAACAGAAAGCTTTGATTTAGAAAGGGTAAAGAAAACTCAGAAGTCACAAAGGCACAGGCTGAGGAGCCATGCTGTTTTCAGAGTAGAATAAGCACTTAGGAGATAAATGCAGGAATTTGATAGAAACACAGTGCTACCTTAATACTGGAAAGCACTTCTTAGAAGCCACTGAACATCCAGGCCTAAAAGGAGTTGGTGCATTTTTCGCCGAGCAGATGCACAAATAAATAAAGTAATGGTCTTGGAGAAGAATTTGGCTATATGCTTTAAGAACGAAGGGGACAGACTCTTCAGCAGGGACTGTTGTGATAGGACAGTGGGAAATGGTTTCAGACAGAAGGAAGAGAGATTTAGACTGGATAGAAGGGGAAAGTTTGTTACGATAAGGGTGGTGAGGCACTGGAATAGGTTGCCCAGAGAGGTGGTGGGTGCCCCATCCCTGGGAACGTTCCATGTCAGGCTGGATGGGGCCCTGAGCAACCTGATGTAGCTGTAGGTGTCCCTGTTTGTTGCAGGGGAGTTGGACCAGATGACCTTTAAATGTCCCTTCCGATTCAAACAGTTCTGTGGTCCTACAAAACTCTCTGAGATAGTTCTGACCCCTAGTTCTATCCTTTTCATGATTTAGGCAAAAATGTGGCTGTTAGCAAGCATGAGAGCAGCGTGTCTAGATCAAAAGCAAACTCGGCTTTACAAGGAAGGACGAGGGCATTTGGTACACACCTGCTGTGGTGTGCCGCACCTGTATCAGTGTGTGAGACTGCAGCCCTTGGTATCAGAGTTGTCCTTGGTTTGCAAATCTATGAACAGTGGGAGTAACTAACAGTACTGGCAGATGGAGTTCTTGGAGTACAGCTGAGATACCCATGGGTGATGCTGTGCTCCTCAGCTTGAAGCATGGCTGAGGCTGCAGCATCAGACGTACATTTTATTGTAGAAGTGTGTCACAGAAGCCTGCAATGTCAGGATCCTGCCACAAGTTATTGGCACTGCCACATATCGCAGCCCTCAGGGCACAGGCTGCATGCTTTGCTGTTGTTACTTCTAAAAGTTCTTATTAACGTGTTTGCTCTTAATGACGTTTACAGCAGCCAGAGCTGAAGACATACTGCAGTTCCCTGCTGGTAAGCACTGGTTCACGCAGCTTCCTTTTTCCTTATGTTGCTGTGGAAATAGCAGCAACATGGCAACAGCACGGCTGAAGGCCTCCCCATGTGCCCAGTGTGGGTTCTTGTGGGGAAGGTGGTGGGATGAGGGGGGCTGCCAGCCCAGCACCCTGCTTCTGGGCAGGGACAGTGGAGCTAAACGTGGCTGGGAGCTGTGGCAAGGATGTCCTGCGGCGGTTGTGTCTCAAGGGAAGCAACTGGGCTGTGTCACTGACAGGAGCACAAGAAAATCTGTTCTATAAGGGATAAAAGCCTGGTTGGTTTTAAATCGGCTCCAACTGCATTTACAACAAAATACATTGGATGTCCCTCAGCAGTTGGCTTGAGGCAAGTTGGCTACAGTTGGTCTGCTTTGGCCCCAAAATACGCCCCTCCTCCTGTTCAAGAGATTCGGTGTGCTCCCAAAGAGGAATGCATTCTTGCCGTGAGAGGAGAAAAACAGAAAGGTTTTCAGGAGAAAGTTACTGAAAAAAAGACATGGAGTTTGAAGAAAAGAAATAGTATGGAAAGTCTGCCATATTATTCTGAATGAGACTGCAGGCAAAGAAGTCTGGGAGAAGTCCTAACACTAACCCTCTGGTTTTTGTTATGGTGTTCTGCAATGTTCAGGATCTCACAGAATTATCCTCCTGCACTTCCTGAGCAGGTCTGCTCACAGACCCTTTGTCCACACCTCCTCCACTGACTCCTCTCCCTCACCCAACCTTCCGTTAAGCTTCTCTGTGACCTTAACATAGGAGAAAAGGTTGCAACGTGTGTACTTTTTCCATGAGAGAGATGAAGTTCTTGGAGAATTCATAGCAGAGATCACTCCTCTGCTGTCTTCATGCACTGTATGTCACATAAGACCATGCCAGAATTAGAGCCTTTTTGGCTGTTGCAAAATAAACCTTAAGAAGTCATTTCTGTCTCCAGTATAGGTGGATTTGCTTATTGCAGCTTTTTGTTATCATCACAGCTCACCTACTGAGAATGCATTTCTTGTGAAGATCTTAAGTGGAGCCATCGTTCAGGCATTCAACCCCAGCACTGCTGGGACCTGTTGTCTGTACTTATTGCTTTGCAGCATATTAAAACTGCAGTGAGGGTCCTTGCTGGTGTTCTCCACTGCCCCCAGGTGCCCCAGCACAGCTGATGTCAGAGCAGGGCCCTGTCCCTACGAGACCCTCTTGCATCCTCAGCTATCCGACCTCTACCTTGATAAGAACTCCCACCACACGTTAGCACCTATTTATCTAAATCTCCCCTAGCTGATCTGTTTCACATCACTGGGTGATAACCCAGGTTTTCCGTTCTCATTCATCTTTTGCTGACATCCAGATGAAGGACCTGAAGCATAAGGAGGTGGGAAATGGGGACCAAACTTTCCAATTGATTTGTCTGCAAGTATGGAAAGATACTTGCTAGAATGCTCAAAAGCATTTAGCTGTACAAAATGAAACCACTGTGCATAATACTCATTGCTATAGTCAATGCATGATACGTGATGCTCATCAGTCCTTTTGCTGCTGTTAGGCTTACCTAAACCACTCAGGATGGGCAGACTGGAGCAGCCAAAGCTCTCCTTTCACACGTGTGTTGCAGGTCCCTTTAAACTCACTTTTAAATTTAGTTATGCCCGCCATAGGCTTACCAAATGCTAGTGGTTACTATCTCAGCTGTGTCCTCTGAGAATGACCCCAAGTTCTTCAGTGCATCTGACAGTTATCACTGTTGCCTACAACCCCAGCAAAATGCACTCACTTTATTTACTGCCAGGGCATTTTGCTAGAGATATTAATTGAGCAAAGTATCTTTTTCATCTCTTGTAATTAAAAACCATGCGAAATACACGTGAATTAATCAATTTTAGTTTAAAATCCATATACGTTTACTTTCTAGAGATTTACTTAAGGGTGGAAGAAGAATGTTCTCAGGTGAACCTATTTATGGGATCAGCTCATTGAGACAGATGCTGATCATTAGGGGGTGGGAGGGGAAAATGGTGCAGAGAGGATAAAAGAGCCTTAGGAAGATGCTCTGAGGAAGCCTTCCAGTCTCTTGTCCTAGTAACTGTTTCTGGCATCTTATTATGCCATCACCTATTCCTTTTAATAGCTTTCTTCCTTTGGAGCTCTCCCCATCTGCAGACTTGAGACCTTGCAGCAGCCCTGTAGTTATCCCTGGCAAAGATGGAAAAGCCTTCCTAGGAGGGACCCCTTCACCCAGGACACGCCGCCTGCCCCCACGCTTGGCCTGGTGCTCCATCGACTGGGATCGGCTCTGCCTCCTGCAGCCCCTGGGCTCTGGGGGCTTTGGGGCTGTCTACAAGGCCACCTACCACGGTGTGACTGTGGCTGTGAAGCAGGTGAAGAAGAGCAGCAAAAACCGGCTGGCGTCCCGACAGAGCTTCTGGGCTGAGCTGAACGTAGCCCGACTGCAGCATGATAATGTGGTGCGTGTGGTGGCTGCTAGCACGTGTGCCCCTGCCAGCCAGAACAGCCTGGGCACCATCATCATGGAGTATGTTGGCAATGTCACCCTGCACCATGTCATCTACGGCACTAGAGATGCGTGGAGGCAGGGCGAGGAGGAGGAAGGAGGATGTGGGAGGAAGGCTCTGAGCATGGCGGAGGCTGTGTGCTACTCGTGTGACATCGTGACTGGCTTAGCCTTCCTTCACTCGCAGGGCATCGTGCACCTCGACCTGAAGCCTGCCAATATCCTCATCACTGAGCACGGAGCGTGCAAGATCGGAGACTTCGGCTGCTCCCAGAGACTGGAGGAGGGCTTGTCCCAGAGCCACCATGTTTGCCAGCAAGGGGGCACGTACACCCACCGCGCTCCTGAGCTCCTCAAGGGCGAGAGGGTCACTGCCAAAGCAGACATCTACTCCTTTGCCATCACCCTCTGGCAGATCGTCATGCGGGAGCAGCCCTACCTGGGCGAGCGGCAGTACGTGCTCTATGCTGTGGTAGCCTACAACTTGCGCCCTCCTCTGGCGGCCGCCATCTTCCACGAGTCACCGGTGGGCCAAAGGCTTCGGAGCATCATCAGCTGCTGCTGGAAGGCTGACGTAGAGGAGCGCCTCAGCGCGGCCCAGCTGCTCCCCAGCCTCAGGGCCCTGAAGGAGAACCTCTAGGGGAGCTCAAGGTTACTCTCAACTCTTTCCCTCCACTTTTCCTTCAAAAATAATGTCTGTAGCCTCTTTGGCTTTCATATTTTTTTATATTAAAAAAAAAAGGTGTTTTGTTATAAGAAAATAAATAAAGACATTGAACAGATTTATTTTTTTAAACAAGAGAGGGGATAGAGAGGCGCAGATCAAGGTGTTGGTGAGAATATAGTCTGTTTCTTTTTTGGTGGCTCTTTTTTAGTTATCTCTGTTGTGCAGCCTCACTTAGAGGAGGAACTGGGGACAAAGAAAAATCGTTTTCAAGTACAAAAGAGTACTGTTTCTGGATAGCACTTTGTACATAATATTTTCTGGTATTTTCAAATTTGGGATGTATGTAGTTCTTTAGATTAGCTAGGCCTGGACATCTGAGATTTTCATAGATAAATACAGAGTACCAGTGTTTGTTGTTGTCTATTTTCCTGTTCTTAGATGTGAGTACATTGTTCCTGAAGTGGAAAATGTAAACTAACCTATCTCCCTGTTGAAGGAGGGACCTTCTTACATTTAATAGCCTCTGATTGACAAGAAGATGTACATACTAACAAGCTGTTCTTTTCCAAGTTTCCAGTCTTTCTGTGCTACCAGGTGTCTGTTGGAACTCGCTGGCTGGTATGTTGTAAACTGCAGTATCTGAAGTATCACAAGAGCATCCCATGTGGAACAGAAAGTTCCTAGATCTTGGAGATAGAGTAAATTAAAAAAAAAAAAAAGATAATATGAACTGACAGGGAGATGCATACATGCAGAAACCTCACAATGGGGAAGGAGTGCAAGAAATTACACTCTCTTAATATGTGGGTCAGTACCAGATAAGATACCAAAGAGACTGAAAAGGAAAGTTGCTTAAAGCAGTAATAGTAATACTTTGCTAGTGCTTAAAATGTACGTTGTTGAACAAACCTCTGCTCATGACTGCACCACTTCTTATCTAATGTCTTTCCTAATCTGGTTGTAACGTGTCTGGGAGAGGAACTGCTCCAGGCAATGCTAGAGACAGAGCTCTGATTTTTCATTTATCAAAACCAATCATTATAGGTCTGTCTGGATCTCAGCCCTTATCTGGAACTATAAAGATCTGGCTGCTGTAGCTGATACTGTCATTCTCAGAAACTATACTTTATAAGAGAGCAAGAGTGAAGTTTTGGTCCAATCATTTTTCTTTCCCTTTCCTCCCCATTTCTTCCATTCTGGGGGGAAAAAAAAAAACCCCAAAGGCATTGAGCCATTTTCCTGGTTTCTGACATGCATCTGTTCTCAGCCCTGTGAAATCCTGGAAATGAGCAACTGTGTACATTTGAGATGATTCTATAGGTCTTTATGGTGTTTGGGTTGTTCCTTGAAATTCATGCTTTATAAAGCAGAGCTAAGCTTAACTCTTTCTTTCCTGTCCCTCCTAAGTGGAACTATGGAATGGCTTCTGGAAGTGAGAAGATGTTGTAATTTTGCTCGTTTTCCCTGTCAAAATAATTATGCTATAAAACTAGAACTCATTTTACATGTTGCATAACTTCTCTTGATGATAAACAGTAACTATCTTACAGGAGTTGTTATAATGAGCCAGTTCCTCCTTAAAATGATTAGCTGAGGGTACAGAAAGTAAACTGTCAGATAAAGCCATTGGTGCATCTCACATTAACTTCAAGCCATAGTGGATTCTCTTTCAGGATAGAGTAAGAGCTCTGCGTGGTACTTAATATTTAGGTGCATTGTAATATGCTGTCATAATAATATGTAATATACTGCCAGAGCATGCAGAGCTGGGGTTAGAGTTGTGAAAGCTCATCTCAGATTGAATCTGGTGAGGGTTGTGAAGAGCAACAGGAAGGTTTTTACAGATAAATCAACAGCAAAAGGAACGTTAGGTTGAATCTGGGCCTACTGATGAATGGGGCAAGGGAGCTGGTGACAAGAAATTAAAAAAAATAAATAAATAAAAAAGGAAAAAAACAGTGGGAGAAGGACAAGGTATCCATCTACTGTTTCTTCACCTCCGTTTTTAATGCAAAGACCTGCATTAGTCTTCGGTGCCATTGAGACCAAGGGGAAATATGGAGCAAGGATGAGTTGGTATAGGAAGGAACAGGTTAGAGAACGTTCAGACAAATGCGTCATACACATGTTCATGGGCCTTGATTGAGTGCATGCACGTATGCTGAGGGATCTAGCTGATGTCACTGCTAGGCCACTGCAATCTTGAAAGGCTGTGGCAAGTGAGGGTGGCTCTGCTGGACTCACAGAAAGCAATGTCACTGCTATCTGCACATCATCAAAAATAAGGACCTAGGAAACTATGAGACAGTTAACTTCACATCACTCCCTCAAGTAAGTGGTGAAACAACTGAACCTGGAAGCAATCCCATGCACATGAAGGACAAGAAAGTAATTGGGTGTAGTCAGCATGGATTTACAAAGTCCAGCTAGAGGTCAGTCACCAGTGGTGTACCCTGAATGTTAACAGTGGGGATAGTACAGTTTAAAATCTCTATTAATAATGTGTATGATTGGACAGGGAGCATGATCAGCAAGTTTGCAGATGATACTGAATGGGTTGGAGTGGTTGATACAGCAGGTGGTTGTGCTGCTATTCAGTGGGACCTTGCCAGGCTGGAGAAATCCATCACTGGGGATCAGAAAAGGGAAACATGAAGTCCAGCAACTGAGGAAGAAGAGGCCCAGACACCATTAGAGGATCAGGGCCAACTGAGCAGGAAAGGACCCGAAGTTTCAGACGCCAACTTGACACCAAGTTGAACGTGAACCAGTGATGCACCCTTGTGGCAAAGGAGGCCAACAACATCTTGGGCTGGAAGAAGAAGGGCATTTTGAGTTCCTCCGGAGCATCAACAGATTTGATTATTCCGTTCTGCTCAGAGCTGGTGAGATACGTTTGGGATGCTGTGGGCCACCACCACACCTGACTGCCCAGAGTCCCATCCCACCTGGCCTTGGCCACCTCCAGGGATGGGGCATCCACAGCTTCTCTATGGGCCTGTGCCAGCGCCTCACCACTCTCTGAGTAAAGAATTTCTTTTTAGCATCTAATTTAAATCTCCCCTCTTGTACTTTAAAACCATTTCCCCTTGTCCTTTTACTATATGCCCAAGTAAAAAGTTGGTCTCCCTCCTGTCTAGAATCTCCTTTTAAGTACTGGAAAGATGCCGTGAGGTCTCCTTGGAGCCTCCTCGTCTCCAGACTGAACAAGCCCAGCTCCCTCAGCCTGTCTTCATAGCAGAGGTGCTCCAATCCTCTGATCCTCTTCATGGCCCCGCTCTGAACCTGCTGCAACAGTTCCACATCCTTCTTGTGCTGCAGGCCTGGACACAGTATTCCAGTTGGGGCCTCACAAGGGCAGAGTAGAGGGGGACAATCATCCCATGAGGATCATCAAGTCCAACTGCTTGCTTCACACAGGACCACTGGAAATTCAAACCATGTTCATGGTTATAAGTCAGGGTAAATGTTAAGGGCCCCTCATCCCTGGTTTATTTTCTGCATTCCTGAAGCTGATTGCCAGCAGCTGATGAACCTAAACATAGGTTCTATTGAAGGCCTGGAGAGAAAGTGCTACAACCAGGTAATTGTAGTTTTTCAAGATCTTTCTGTAGTTACTGAGCATGATATACTTATGAAACCAGTGCTGATGATCCTTCTACTTCCAGTTTGGGAGGCGGAGGTCAAAGAAGGCAGGAGAAAGGAACACTAGTTTTTCAATCTGTGGACTAAATGCCTCAGCAGTGTATATATGAAAACATAATGAGCTTGAAAGGCTACAAGCATTCTTGTCCTGATCAGCTCTGTAGGGTCTTGCAAATTTGGTAGTATGGGGCCCAGTATTGCATGGATTCAGATAATGCAGCATCACTGGTACTGCAATGTACCCGTGGGCTCTGCCCTCCAGCTGTCTGCCTGCCAGTGTGCTCTGTTCAGTGTAAAAGTGATACTAGGAGTGGGCCAGACCTCCTAAAGCAAGAGTGGCCGCATCATCTGGGAAGAATGGAGGAATAGAGAAGGAATAGAGCCTCATTTGTCCCAATTGGTAGATGCCAGATCTCTCATGTCTTAACCATCAACTAAGTTTGATATAGTTGATAGATACAGTTATTTTTCTTGGAGGCTGAAGTATTCTTCTGTTTATTTAATAGTATAACTTTTGGCACAGCAAAGTGCCATTTCTGGGATCCCAGGATTGCTGTGCCATGCCACAGTGGCTATCTCCTTACTGTGAGCTCTTTTTATGTTCCCAGTTCATAAGTGGGACCCCAGCACAAGCTGCCTTTCTAGCTTCCAGCTCCGCGGCACTGAATTAACTAGTCCAAACCAACTGGGTTAGCTGCTGCCTCATAGCAGTCCTGGGTAGCCAAAGTCTGCATGGAAACTTCAGCTAGTTTCCATCAACGCCCTAGTGCCTAACTACCAAATGTAGCTGCCTTTACTAATTTCAGACAGCTCATATTAAAAAGGATACTGTGAAATGCTTGCATTCTCTTGCACAGTCATCAGCAGCAGTAGCTTTGGACGTATTAATCACATCAGAGTGTTACGTTTTATGCTTCCTTGATTATACAGATAATATTGTGTACCATGGGAAAGCATGAACTAGAAGTTTTAATTCCAGCCTTGTTTTTTCAGTAGTAAATGGCATCCAGTCCTTTCCATCAAATTTGCACACTCAGCACTGGTGAGGCTGCACCTCGAGTGCTGTGTTCAGTTTTGGGCCCCTCAGTACAAGAAGGAAATTGAGGCCCTGGAGCATGTCCAGAGAAGGGCAGCAAAGCTGCGAGGAGTCTGGAACACAGGTCTGATGGGGAACAGCTCAGGGAACTGGGGCTGTTTAGTCTGGAGAAGAGGACGCCCAGGGGGAGGCCTTGTAGCTCTCTACCACGACTTGATGGAGGTTGTGGCAAGGTGGGTGTCAGCTTCTTCACCCTGGTAACAGCAACAGGATGAGAGGTAATAGCCTCAAATTGCACCGGGAAAGGTTCAGGCTGCATATTAGGAAATGTTTCCTCTCAGAAGGAGTGGTGAAGCATTGGAACAGGCTGCCCAGGGAGTGGTGGAGCCACCGTCCCTGGAGGTGTTTAGGAAACATGGAGGTGTGGCACTGAGGGACATGGTTAGCGGGCATGGTGGCGATGGGTTGGTGGTTGGATTAGATGTTCTGCTTAGTGGTCTTTTCCAACCTGTATGATTCCATGATTCCATAATTTTATCTAAATTTATCTAATTTATCTAATTTGAACTTAATCTTCACAACAGCCAGTACTAGGGAGTACTGAAGTGGTTTTAGATCAAAATCAAACACTTTTGTCCATGATGAAAAGCAACTTCCGTGTGCTCTCTTGAGCTCTGCGAAGCTCTAAGATCTGACAACTGCTTTAGTAGCAGTCAAATTTAGAAAGGTTAAGAAAAATGCGTGGAAGCACGGATAGCATGCAATTGTAACAAACAATTTCTAGGAAGAATGAGAAAAGAAATGGGATGGAAGGAGCGGGTGTTTGCTTGGTTGGTTGGTTGGTTTGGGTTTTTCTTTTTTCTTTTTTACTTTTTTTTTATGGTGGGGGGAGGTGGGAGCACTGCTGTTAAGAACATTTGCTAAGTAAGCAGCAATGGTTATTTATTTCACTTTTACGTAGTTTGTGGCCTCCCATCAGTGGGGTCCCCAAAGGCCTGCTTTTGGCTTAGGAAGCTGTTTGCTTCTCTCTCCTCAGAGGCTTCTTCTGAAGTTCTGGACCTTTATGAGGTGAACTGCACTGCATATCACTTATCAGAGAACTCAAATGCAAACGATTTCAGCAATTGCGATCCAGTTTCTTTAAACTCTCAGTTTTTACCTTCTATGATTATAATACAAACGCAGGTATCTAGTTTTGTTCTCTGCAGCAAAGCAAATGAAAGAATTGTTTTACAGAACACCACAAATATTTGTAAATTCAATAAGGCTTAAGTGGATGCTTCACATCTGACTTGTCTATCTTCTTTCCCACCACTCTTACCTACGTTTACAAATTCCCCCTCTGGAGCAAAGACAAGAACAGTGGTAGAAAATAACTATGTTTAAAAATTAACTCTACTTTGAATGTTTTACTCATACTTTATTTTAGCCATTCATCTGCCACAAATATCTTACACAGTGTTCAAAGAGCCTCTTTCTATGCTTCACTTAGCCCAGCTGCCAAATATTTGTCTGCCTGTCAAACGGGCAGCCTTAAAACCAGTTAAAGAAAGAAAACGGAACCAAAAAAAAAAAAAAAAGCCTTCTGGCTTCTGTCCCAGTATGCCATCAGCTCAGGATGCCATGGGACGATTTGATAGCAGAGGCACCACTGGACCTGGGCTTCCCAGTGCACGAGGCTGAGCTGCCGTGCTCCCTACCCAGACTGAAGTTCAATAGCCCGAGTGTTCGGCAGAGCAGGGAGGTGACTGCATTTGCCTTCGCAGGGCACCTGGGATAATAGGGTAATTCATAACTTAATAAATATTCTACTGCATATGTGCCAGGCTACAAAGAGTGAAGTAGGCTGAATATTGGAAATGTAAATGTCCCTCTCTTTTTAAGTTACTCCCCGCAAAAGGGGCGGAAGGAAAAGGCAGTTTTATTTTCAAGCCATGCGTTGTTTTCAGCCACTTCAAAAATGGTGAAAGGCTTTTGATTCACGTGCCACTGGTGTAAGTGGCCCCAGAGACAAGTACGGAAAGCTGCACCTTAACAGGGGTATTAAAATAGCTGAGCGTAAATATGGCAGTTGATACACTGGGCAGGCTGCATTTTTTTTTTAGTGGCACTTAGCAATATGTATCATGTAATACAGCAAGCTTAGACAGACAGATACCATACCGTTTGGCCTCCTCCTTGTTTCTCTAATCCAACAGTTTCATTGAAATGATTTGCAGACAACACAAAAGCCACACACAAAGCATTCAAAGGAATATATCACAGCTCAGGTCCCCTGAGCTTCTCTTTGCACACAGTGACAGAGCTTCTCCAGGCACCTACAGCTGTCGTTCCCCGTGTACCTCTGGGGAATGAAATGACTGCTGCAAGTTGTTTTCTGACTTAAAAGGGAGAAAACGGACGTTCTTAAAATCTCGTTCCTCGGTCCCCTCGAAGGCTGACTTTCAGAGGAACTCCATTTCTTCGATTGTTTTTGAAATTATCTTTTAGCTTTGTATACTTTAATGTTACGTTTTTTATTTTCAAAAGTTGTGCGTTGAATTGCAAACAGCATTCGTAAAAGTGCCCTAACAATAAGGATGGGCACAACCTGACAAAGCCATGATAGGGGCTGTATGAAAGAGCCATTTGTGCTGGAGGACAAGGGGTGGCTGGAGGAGGCAACAAAACAAGCCAGAAACGAAACAATAACAACAAAAAAGACAATTTCCTACAAGCTGCAGTCCGTGAGGCTCTCACTGAAACATCGTCTCATGGTGGTGTTTGAATTTGAATCTTGTATCCTAGAGGTGCCTGCTGAATGGACCAGCAGGACCCCATATGAGTGGGTCTAAGAGACTTGAAGCAGCGTTTAAAATTGGGCAAGACCACAAACTTGGTTCAGAGAGGTCACCAGTGACCATGGGCTACAGCAGTCTGGTTCAGCTGAAAGCAGCACAGCCTTCCCCTCACCCCAAAGCCCCAGATGATCAGAACAAACAACTGACCAGCTGGACTCATTCTGCCTACCAGTACCAAGCCCCAAGCTACCCAAGAGATGTTCTTTCTTTCCTTGATGACTGCACTATGAGCTAATTAGTATGACAAGTTACTGCTATACTTCAAGGAGATAACACAAATAGCTTAGCAATGTATACGAGCACACCAATAACAGTGGATTCTTCACTGAAAAATAAATTTCTTTTACATATAGAAGAGAGTAAGAGTAAAGAGTTGAATTTCTGTATCAAAGGTGTGTTGGTTTGGTTTTTTTTCAGGAAACAGAAGCAGTCCCTAGGCATTAGCGTATACATTTGTGCCAGCCAGAACAAAGTGATTGGCTTTACCTCACACCAGGAATATTTCACAAGGGTGTATTTGAAGCAGTTTTTCCCCTGAACACATCAGGAACTCTCAAAAAGGAAATATACCTGATGCAAGTTTATGGAAAGGGGGCCATTGATAGAATGAAGTACAGGCTGGGTGGTCTCAGAAATATCTTCAAGCAGTCATAGTTATTGAAGGATTATGTAATAATATGAGTATTTTATACTTAAAATAAAAACATGAGCTCATAATGCTGAAAAAACTGCAGGTATTGATATTAATTTTATGTTTTTCAGAGACTATGACTACAATACTCAAAACCACCTTCTGTGTATACAACAAAACATAACTTTTGCTGCATAAAAATTGAATATACTTGGCCATAGCCCTCTGATGTTATGCTGTCCATTGCTCAGTTTTCTACAGGTAGGTAATACTGCTCCCCTTGTTCCACAGATGGAAAACCTATTGCTACAGTTTTCACTCCACACAGGAGTGGTGATGTTGAAAATAGATGAACAATTGACAGAAGGAAGGGAAACCACCCAAAGGGACCTGGAGTAGCTGAAAAAGTGGGTCCACCTGAACTTCATGAGGTTCAAGAAGGCCAAATGCAGGGTGCTGTACCTGGATCAGGGCAATCTCAGATATGTGTATTGACTGAGAGAAGAACTCACTGAGATCAACCCTATGGATAAGGACTTGGGAATTCCAGTGGACAAAAAGGGGGACATGAGCCAGTAGCCTGGAAGGCCAACAGTACCCTGGACTGCATCAGAAGAAGGGTGGCCAACAGAGAGGGGGAGGGGATTGTCCCTCTCTACTCTGCCCTCTTGAGGCCCCACCTGGAGTACTGTGTCCAGTCCTGAGGCCCCCAGCACAAGAATGATGTGGAGCTGTTGCAGCAGGTTCAGAGGAGGGCCACAAAGAGGATCAGAGGATTGGAACACCTCTGCTATGAAGGCAGGCTGAGGGAGCTGGGCTTGTTCAGTCTGGAAATGAGGAGGCTCCAAGGAGACCTCATTGGATCTTTCTAATACTGAAAAGGAGATTCTAAACAGGAGGGAGACCAACTTTTTTACTTGTGCGCTGTATGGTAATTGTTGAGTCGCGGCCTGAACCACTGATTGATCATGTGGGGAAAGGACCCGGTCAGCCCTGGGAGCACAGGTGAAGGCAATTCACCTGTGTAACTGGAAGGGGTGGAACCTGGCTGCACCTCTCTTAGACCACATTTAAGGGCTGACTGCCACTGGGGAAGGATCTCTTTTTGGAGGTTCCTTCTTTGTGGTATTTTCCCCTCTGAGCCTAGATTTTTGGAGACAGGTGAGCAGTCCTTTCTCCTTCCCTTATAACACATTTCTATTGCATTTTGTCCTTTACATCTCTTGTATTACTATTCCATCATGTTGGATGGGCCCCTGGGCAGTCTGATGTGGCGGGATCTTGGCAGCCCTGCCCATGGCAGGGGGGTGGAACTAGGTGGTCTCTAATGTGCCTTCCAACTCAAACCATTCTATGATTCTGCAGTCACATGCACCCAAGTACAGTTGCTCTTAAAACAATTTAAGCTACTGTTGCAGGGGAAAATATATTTTTTTACTTTCTAGAATTTTTAATAGTACGTTTCCTGGGACACCAACAAAACAATATTCTTTGTTTGTAATGATAACGTTTTACAGACCAGTATGAAAGGAAATGTGCAGCCTACATTTTCATTACAAGGCAATTGGGAACTTCTGTGTTTTTAGGTCAAAGACACATTTAATAGACTTCCCTTTGGCTACCTTAAGTTCTCAAGAGAACTGACTCTTCTATGGAACGACATTACAAACTCTATGGTTGTTCCTGTCCCCCAGCCACAACCTCCTAATGTCTAAGCAGTAGGCTGCAGCTGCCACTCTGCCACATTAGCTTTTCAAGAAGTTAGCAAGCCCTTTGAAACCGAAACTTCTTAATCTTTGATGCCTGTTGGATCACTTTCATGTTACACTGTGGATCTGACCATCTGTTCTGAACAATCACAGTGTAATGATTTCCTCAGTAGCTACTAATTCCTGTTTCTAAAGCACAACTTCAACACCGAAGTATCCTGTGTTGTTCCAGATCCTAAGTTTTATGTTGTTGCTCTTGTTTCTGTCAGTTTTTGAATAATTTAATTTTGCTAATTCACACAGGGTCAGGCCACAATAGAAAATGCATTACTGAACTGGCCTTTGTTTTCGTTTACAGGTGGGAGGGCTGGGAAGGGCATCTCTTCACAAGTCCCACAGAACTCAGCCTGACACTGGAACATAACCTCAATACAATTCTGAGATGCAATCAATCCACTGATCTACCAGTCCCGGGCCATCAGCACGATGATTCCCCCTTGCTTTAAATCTCTTTGTCATCTATAGCAAGGATTTACTATTTTTCCCTAGTGCTTGCAAACATTCATCATCTGAAGACTAGGTGGCTCAAGAATATTGCAGGAAGGCAACTAATCTTGAAGTGATGAGGAAAAAAACTTTGGAGGGAAAAAAAAAACCACCACAAAGAACATGATGCAGCAGTGCATTTGAGATTGGGAGGCTAGCCCTTTGGTCATAGCGCAGTGTGAGGTCAGAACCATTCCTTACATTATCCCTGCTCCATGACAGGGAGGTAGCACACGAACCGTGAAACTATTCCCTCCTAGTCTGTCTCGACACAGAATTAGATTGGATTAAACTGGTCTTTGAGAGAAAAAACTGTCATCAGTGACTTCATAACAGGATTCTAAAACAGAAGACATCATGAGCAAAATGTATATGCGCTACATGTATTGGTAAACATTGATGCTTATGTAGTAGTTATGTTTTCTTCCTCAAGGACAGACCTCAACCACGATGCCACTGTCAGATCTGCCAGTGGTAGCTTTCCACAGACTTTGTAGGAGGCAGACGTTAGGATGAAAGACAACTGCTACAGTCCTTTATTAGCACAAAATGCATTGTGGGAGCTTGTATGCACTGCTAATTCCTCAGTCCTCTGAGCACAGAACCTATAGAAAAGCCAGTGAGGCAGGCAGCAAACCAACACCTGTGATGGAAGCCACTTCCAGTTCAGTTAGAACAGCTTGCTGAGGTCGTGTCACTGTGAGGTAAATAGGTGCAGCTCTTCCTGTCATGCTAAAAGCCATTGCAGTCTTCCTGCACAGTCTGTCTTTTCAAAGTCACAGCTCATGACAAACAATGCCAATAAGAGCCTGAAGTAGCAGAAGCAGAATTGAAAAGAACTGTGTTGTTCGGAATATTGTTTTTATACTCAACCTTTCTGCACGTGAAGTCTTCTCTGGTGATTTCTAAAATGAAAACTGGGTGCAGAATCAGCAGTTTTGTTTGTGTCCACTAGATCTGCTTTTACTGAACTGGTGCTAGGGTTTTTTTTTTTGTACAGGAACTGCACGGCTCCCTGCCTCACCGTAGTGTGGCCTGGATAACAACAGATGGCATGGCAGGAATGTAAGTGTCAATAGTGCGTGTGAACAGAATACCCAAATCTGGCAGTTCTGAGAGGTTGTTTGCCCCAAAACTGATAACACTAAGGGGAATCTGACAATAACAAAGTTTGCTTAAGACAATGATCGCCCAGATTAAACAGTAACCAGGGGATTAGCAAGAGAAAAGTTAACTTGAAAGACGGTATCCTCCACATTGCACACTGCACATCGCTGCCAGTCCACCCCAGTATGGGGGTAGGGGCGAGGGGACAGCCAGCACGAGGCCACAGCCAGACCCCTGCTTTCACCAGCACATGGGCTGGCTACACAGGTATGCATGCCTGCATCTCCAGCTAGCACTTAGAAACGTGTTGCTATCTTATTTCCATCCTAAGTGTTCAAGGATATGTTGCGCTGATGTACCACAGATTCTGCTTCACCAGAAATGCTAAGTATAATAGCTGCTAAGCATTTCTACTGCTGTAATTTGTATCTGAAGAATAAGGCAACCCAGGCTGACAGAGAAGCTTTAGGGAAGTCAGGTCAATGATACTAGAAGCCAACTACAATCTTTATCAGTAGAAAAGTACTTACCTGCAAGGTCAGAGCTTGTGACAGTTATGAATCTCACACTGCCTATTTGAAAGTCCCATCAGTATTTGTGGCAACATTTATCACCTGAAAAGAACTCCATCAAAGCATAATTGCTCTTTTTCCAAGTCACGGATCTAGTTTATATTCTCCTCAAATAAGAAATTAAATAAAGGAGTACTCAATACCTTTTACATCTTCATGGCAAGCTTTACTTTGGGTCGCTACCAGAAGTGACCCAAAAATTTAAAAGGGATAGGCTAGGCGTGATGTAGAATTCCAGCTTTGGGTTAGTGCTGAAGTATCTATCTACCCACTTGCACACATCAGACTTTAGAAAGCAAAGCTGTTTTCACTTCTGGCAGGTTTTCTGGAAGAGTTCCGATAGCTGAGGCAGCTGTGGACACTGTAAACATAGATATTCAGTCTACAGGGGGATATTAACAGGATCTACCTAACAGCTGCGCAAAGAACCCATAGACTTCTCAGAGGAGATACAATTAAATAATTTCAAGACAAGACAAGAGGATCTACAGATATTTGCCAGTAAAACCAAGCAGATGCTGAAGGCTTTCCTAAAACCCTTGAAAATTGCTTTCACTGGATTGCTGCACTACCTACTGATGATTTCCTGAGAAGCCTCAAGTACAATCCTATTTCACAGGTAGGTATTTTATGATCAGAAGTTCAAACAAAACCTCCAAGAGTTTGTTCAGTTTTCAAAGAACTTGCAGAAGGAAGTCAGTCCAACGTGCTGCGATGGTATAGTAAAATGTATGGACAATTAGATATTAGAACTGATTTGATTTTAGAAATGACCTCACAGAAGAGTTAGCTTTTGGTATCGGCTTTGTTCTAAATTGGTGAGTAGAGCCTCTCCTAAAAATAGTCAGTCTACGTGAGAATGAAAGACCTTCTAGCTCCATAAGCTAAGAGATGGACTAGGGAAGAGAGAAAACAGATCATGCATACAGTAACACGCAACATGAAGTGTTGATATGACATGTTGGGGCAGATCCAGAGGAGGGCCATGAAGATGACCGGAGGGTTGGAGCACCTCCCCTCTGAGGACAGACTGAGAGAGTTGGGGCTCTTCAGCCTTGAGAAGGCTCCAGAAGGACCTTATAGAGACTTTCCAGCACCTATGGGATGCCTACGGGAAAGCTGGGGAGGGTCTTTTTATAAGGGTATGTAGCAACAGAACAAGGGGAAATGGTTTTAAACTGGAAGAGGGTAGGTTTAGATTAGATATTAAGAAGAAATTCTTTACTGTGAGGGTGGTGAGACACTAGAACAGGTTGCCCAGTGAGGTTGTAGATGCCTCCTCCCTGGATGCATTCAAGGCTAGGCTGGATGAGGCTTTGAGCAACCTTGTCTAGCGGGAGGTCTCTCTGCCTATAGCAGGGGGTTGGAACTAGGTGATCTGAAAGGTCCCTTCCAACCAAAACCATCCTATGATTTTGTGATTCTATGATTTTCAAAGTAAACAGGAGTGTATTTTGGCAATGTGTTTATCACCGCTGAAAGGAAAGACTACAGGCTTAGGCAGGTGTAATCCAGGCCCTGCCTCCAGTGAGCTGCCAGCATCGTATTATCAGTATGAAAAACAACACAGCAAATTTAAGGAAGCTACTGTGCACACTGTCAAAAAGGGCATGACGTTAGAATAAATCTAACCCAAAGGAGCAGTGGTGTTAACAAGCCAATCTGCAGAACCTGCAGAGTATGTCTGTCCTTTGAACCACCCAAAAGTACAGTCAGACTTCAGAGATCAGCACTGACCAGAAGGTAGCACAAACCTTTGCTTCAAGAACAGTCTCTGTAGTCCTTCAGAGAGTGCTGAGAGCCAGCATGTGCTGCTTGTTCAGTCATGTAGGTGGACATACACTAGAGCTATGACCACCCTAGCTCTAGATGGGACGTACAGGAGGTCTCCTCAAAGATTCTTTCTGTCACATGAGCAAAGGAAGACAGAAGGTCAGCTGATGTCTAGACTAAAGGGATTTAGATGTGTAGAACACTGGGACATCATCTTTTGGATAAAAATCTATGATTTAGACCCAGTCACCTGAAAAAGCTTCCCAGGCAAAACCTGGCAAGGTTAAATTCAATGGCAACAAACAGCTAAAAAATTCATCACAACTATTCATCACACACTATTCATCACAAATTAGAGATGTTCAAGCTAAAATTAAGCAGGGGACCACAAATGATGGCAAGAAACCTACTCCCAACACATACGTAGTTAATTAACAGGAGTAACTGAATTGTTAATTTGGAAGCATAGCTTGAATTTAATAGGTTTTACTAGAAGAGAAATAGGTGTAGTACAACACGTGAATTAGGAGCTAAGAACTGCCAAATATTCAGCAAATAAGCAAAAAGTTATTTTGATAATGGATATTTTTTTACCTGTGTGAGGAGCAGGAAGGAGTGATTTTTATTCTTTTCTTAAATAATCTATTTCAGAGAAATCTATTTCAGAGAAAGCAGAAACTTTATATAAATTGCTGTTCTACCTTTATTTTTTGGGGGGGAGAAAAACAACCAATATCACAAAGTTCTCACAATAACTAAGGAAAGCCTTAAATATAGGAACTAATGGAAGACGTTTTTTAAATCAGCAGCTCCAGATAGCTTGCATCCAAGAATTTGAAGAGCTGGCAATGGAGACTTGTGTGCTGTTAATGTGGATTTTCCATAAGCTTTGAGAAATCTGGGGAAGCTCAAAAAAAAAAGTCTAACAGAAAGCTGAGGTTGTGCCAATACACACACACACATATATAAAAGCTTAAGAAAGGAATAAAATCAGGAACTTACTGTCAACACTGCAGTACTCCCAGGGGAAAAACAAAACTAAATAAAAGGAATCCTTGGTATAGGAACAAAAAGAAATGACAAAGTTTTACTTCAATTGTACAGCTCAAATATATGGATCATATCTTTTGAAATTGACTGTATTGCTTCTGTGATTAGGGCATATGTCTGGTAGGCAATAGGAATAGCATTGGTATGACACATCTGTACACGGACTTATTCAGTACAACAGCAAGAAAGTGGCATCATCATACACAGACAGCATGTTGCAAGTACACAAAAACCAAGGTTACAGGTCTGTGTCGTAAGTGAGGAATTGGTCAGATGTCTTTCTTATTGAATCCCACCAGAATTACTTCTTGGCACTAAGCTATTTAATATTTTATCAGTTTATCAGGAAATAAAGTTCAGTACTAACATTAATCGAAGCTGCAATTCACCAGCATAGCAAGACGGCTGATTGAGAACCATTTGAATTACTGGAAAATTAAGTGTTTCAGCATGGTGGATTCTTTCATAGAACCACAGAACGGCCTGGGTTGAAAAGGACCACAATGATCACTGAGTTTCAACCCCCCTGCTATGTGCAGGGTCACCAACCACCAGACCAGGCTGCCCAGAGCCACATCCAGCCTGGCCTTGAATGCCTCCAGGGATGGGGCATCCACAACCTCCTTGTGCAACCTGTTCCAGTGCGTCACCACCCTCTGTGAAAAACTTCCTCCTAATATCTAACCTAAACCTCCCATCTTAGTTTAAAACCATCCCCCCCGTCCTATCACTACCCACCCTTGTAAACAGTTGTTCCCCCTCCTAAAGTCACAAGTAAGGTCAGAAGGAGCAGAGAGGTCAGAAAACTTTTGAGGATCCTCTTGTAATCCATCAGGGGTTAAAGTGAAATGAAAAATCATAACCAATTTCTTGTTTCTAATATTACCTTTATGTATAATTGAGTTCAATATTGTTAATGTAATTGTTGAAGGGCTCGGGAGACAAATGACCAGAAACAAAAGCTGCTTTTGCTGCAGGGAAGATGAGAAACAGGACTGCTATCAGAGCAGATGTGTGAAGTGGGGATCTCCCTTGGCAAAGGACACAGCAGCCCTCCAGGGAGCTCTGTGATGGCTTCTGTACTCCTATTTATTGAAGCTGCTGTATCAGAATGGAGCATGGAGTTCAAAACCGATACATTACTAACTGAGAGATTACAGAGTGCAAGTAGAGGTGCTGTGACTGCACAACAAGCCCACAGCTGAGCACCACAATGCAACGCTGGCATACAACAGTTAAATCGCACGAAGCGTAAGGATCACGTGAAGACCCATGAAATATTTGATAAGGGAAAGCACATATATATATATATAAGGGCAGGGTGCCAGGTGAAACTAAGCTCAGATCAAGGTGCCAAGCTGCCTTTCTTCAACAGCCACAATGATTACAGAAGAGACTGAGCAGCCGTGCGGGCAGCAGCAGCAAAAAGCTGGCTTTGTGGCTGGCCGCTCTCTGCGTTCCGGCCACAGCAACGAGCGCTCTCAAGAGGAGGCGCCGACGGCGCGGAACGCGAAGATAGAGACTCCAATAAACAAAACGAATTCAAGTTCCTAGCCCAGGAATGAACGAAACCAGCGTTCTTCCGTCACGCTGCTCAGGATTCCCGCATCGCCACTCCGGCAGCACCACCAAAGAGGCTTCAGGATGGGCTGTGAAGGCTCCCTTACCCACCCCACCAGCTATGGGGCACGGCAGAACCACCCACCGACTCCCGCCACTTCCGGGCGCCGGCCCTGAGGTGAAAGGTCCCGCAGCGCCCGGATGGAGGCGGTGCCGCCCGCCCTATATAAGCCGCCCGCCGCCGCGGCGCCTTCCTCTCGCCGCCTCCTCCTGGCTCACCGCTGTTCGCTGGGCCTCGCGTCGCGCCCCGCCCGGGAATAAGTCGGCCAGGAAGGCCCTGCTGCCGCCATGGTGAGGCGGGGGGCGACGGACCGGGGGGAGCGTGTGGGAGGCAATGCCGCGTGGCTGCCGCCGGGCCCGGCCGGCCGCGTGCCGCACTCTGGGCCTGGGTCCGGGCCCGGGCCCGAGGCACGGCGCTGGGGCGGGGCACCGTGTGGCCGCGGAGCGCTGTGGGGCGGCCGTGCGCATCCGGCGCCGAGCGGGCCGCCGGGGGTGAGCTCGGGCTCTGCGCCTGCCCTTCGTCTGGGTTCTTACGGGAGGAGTGTGGTCAGCTAATAGGGCACGTGTTAGCTGGTCGGCCGGAGAAACGCCGTGCTTCTAACGTTTCTTTTTTAAATGCTTCTTTACTGTGTATTTTCCCATTCTTCTGTCGGTTCGGTCTGTCCGCTTTAGTACAGCTCTTTGCAAACGTTTAATTGCACGAAGCTCTTCAGAACAGTGCTACAAGTGGTGCACTTGGTCTTTCCGGCCAGATGCATCTCGTTGCTCAAACTTGGCGCCCATTTAGCTGATATCCTCGCTGCTGGATTTATGGTGGGGCTGTTAGGGTGGTAGAATTTCACAGGTGTTTGCATACAAGAACAGCCATAGGGTCACACAGGGGTTGGAAGGGAGCTCTGGAGACCACGTGGCCCAGCTCTCTGTAAAGCAGGCTTCCTGGAGTAGGTCACACAGGAAAGTGCCCAGGTGAGTTTTGAGTATCTCCAAAGAAAGAGGCTCCACAACCTCTCTGGACATCCTCTTCTGGTGCTCCATTACTCTGACGGTAACAGAGTTCTTCCTCGTGTTTGTATGCAACTTCCTGTGTTCCAGTTTTTGACCTAGCACCTTGTTCTGTTGCTGCACACCACCACAGAGTCATCTCGCCCCCATCAATTTGGTTCCTGCACTTCAGATATTCATTAACAGTGATGAGACCCCCCCCTCAGTCTTTCTCGTGATGAACAGCCCCCAGTCTCTCAGCCTTTCCTCATAAGGGAGGCACTTCAGGTCTCTAATCATCTTTGTAGCCTCCCACTGGACTCTCTCCAGTAGTTCCCTGCATTTCTTGAACTGGAGAGCCCACAGCTGGACACAGTATTCCAGATGTGGCTTCACCAGGGCAGACTAGTAGGGAAGGAGGAGAATCAGGCATGATCAGTGCCTGGACAGGCTGCTTTATACATAGGCAAATCAGGCAGAGGTGTTCTCAAAGCTTTCCACCCCGCACAGCAATTACTCTTCACACCGCTCCTCACAGCAATGACAGCTCTGATCATTCTTTATTCTCACTGTTTGAACCATGCCATTGTACCTGCCTGATCACGTCCGGTAAATAACGTAGTCCCAAAGCCATATTGTTCTTTACATTCCACAAGTCTGTTTTCAGCAGTGTTAGTTGGTGTTGATTGCAGTGTTTGATATCTTAACTTTCACATTTCAGGCATTTAAAGATACTGGCAAGGCACCTGTGGAGCAAGAGGTAGCAATTCATCGCATTAGAATTACTTTGACCAGCCGCAATGTAAAATCACTTGAGAAGGGTGAGTGATATATATATTTAAACTAGAGTAGCAGTAAGAGAGAGCTTCTGTTCCTCTGTTCTTCTGGGGATTTTAGATGTTACTGTTGGAATGTCTGAGAACTGAAAGACATTGGTTTCTTGATTGATACTTTGTCATGCTTGTTGTTAAGCGGTCAGTCAGAAGTTCAACGTTCAGTAAGGCATTAATAAATCTCATTTAGGAACCAGTGTTGGTAGCGTTTTAATCATATATTGTAAATGTAAAAGCAGTGCTTGTTGCCTCATCTTTGGGTTGCTGGTGGCTCAAATATGGATTAAATGGTAGTAACAGCTTTCTGTTGCTGTTGTGACTTCTGCTAACTGTGAGGTAAGCCATTTTATTTTGACGTAGTTGGCTATGAGGATAAACTCTTAAACCTGAATTGCAGTGATCATTTTATACGCTATTCTGAGCCAACATCTTTTAAAAATCTTTGTTTAAAACAACAAGAAGAGATCCACAAACCTAAAACCATTCTGTGTTTTCAGTCTGTGCTGACTTGATCAGAGGTGCTAAGGAGAAAAACCTGAAGGTGAAAGGACCTGTGCGCATGCCCACCAAGGTATTTAAACTTAATACAAACCATGTTGTGTTTCTGTAAATAAGCACCTAAAATGTCGTTTTTTTTTTTAAGTTGAGATGAAAAGCAATACTACTAAATTGAGGGTTATGTTATAAACAGATAATGGCATACCGGGGTTCTTTGATGCTTTGAGAACTGTTGTGTGATAAATGCTGAAAGTAGGAAGGGCTTCTTGTGTACATCAGCTTGACACCCTGTGTTTATGGTTTTGCTTCAGACTCTGCGAATCACTACCAGGAAGACACCTTGTGGTGAAGGCTCCAAGACCTGGGATCGTTTCCAAATGCGGATCCATAAGCGACTCATTGACTTGCACAGCCCTTCTGAGATTGTGAAGCAGATCACTTCCATCAGCATTGAGCCAGGAGTGGAAGTTGAAGTTACTATTGCTGATGCCTAAATCGTAGTCATCTACTTTGAATAAAGCTGGCTTAAAAATTTTCTTTGCTGTCTGTTTCTATATTTGTGCTAAGAGTCTGTGGTAGTTCTCTGGTTTTCCTGAATAAGGACATAACCAAAATGCTATAGAGGAAGATCACATTTTCCTGATGTTATTTTTCAGGAAGAATACATGAATTGTAAATGAGAAGATGAAACTTGGGCATCATAGTTTGATTAGAGATTGGTGACTAGATGCACATGCAGCACTTGAATCCTTTATGGAAAAATTTAACTTGGGGCTATCTGAGTTAATAAGATTACTATTAGTTCTCACACATTCAGGTTGATGTTGCCATTCTGGCTTCTCCAAGCATTGAGTTAACTGCAGTTAAAAAAGCAGAGACAAGGGTATGTGTTTGTGTGGAGCCTGATGTAGCATTCACCAAGATATAAACTGGGGTGAAATCTTGAGCCACCTTTGGCAAGGGATTTAGGAGTCTCTCACCTGCACACTTGTCCCACTGACAATAAATTTCAAGCTTTAGAAGGATCTGTCTATGGGAAATTCCATACTAACATGAGGAACAACTTCCCTGTGAGGATGACAAAGCACTGAAGCAAGCTGCCCATAGAGGTGGTGGAGTCTCCTCGGGGGGTGTTCAAGACCTGCCTGGATGCTTTCTGTGTGGAGAGCTGCTTTAGCAGGGGTTGGACTCAATGACCTCCACAGAGGTCCCTCCCAACTGCTATGATTGTATGATGAGCCACCGTAGATTTATCTTAACAGGATGAAGAGCTGCAGGAGAGGCGAGAAACCTTGTCACGTTTGTGGATGGCTACATGCCTGCTTCTGTACCTAAAGATAAGTTTCTGGTAATATGTGAACAGTGAGCTTCCTGACAAATAGTCTTATTTTTAAGATCCAGGTGTGTGTTGTTAGAGTGCTTTGAGAAGCGCAGCAAGGACTTGATGGCACTGGTCAGACCGGAGGGGGTGAGCTGGGGCAGACAACAAAGCAGGGGCGTACGTGAGGCTGGTTGGCCTTCGCGTGTCATCGGCTGTTCGCTCTCACCCATCACCCCCCCGCTTAGCCCAGTGCCTTTCTGACCCAAGGCTCTGTGAGGGAGCTGGAGGGCTGTGACTCTCCCCTGCCTTCCTGGTTGCTTTTTTAACGCCTCACAAACATACCGCGTGCTATCAAGCAGTTACACGACAGCCACAGTAACTCCGTATAACTTTTGATGGAAATATTTACGTAGCCGTACGTCTCCCGCTACGCTCCCTCCGGCGGCCCACCCTTCGGTCGCTCAGCCCTCAGCCCTCCCCTCGTCCCGATGAAGCCCGCCACATCCCGCTCGGGAGCGGCCCCTCGGACGGCGGCAGCGTGCATTCAAGTCTTACGCTGTGCGACACCTCCCCCTGCCGGCCGGAGGGAGCGACGCCGAGCTGCGCCCGCACAGCCCCCCGCCCGTCGGCCAATCAGCGCCTGCTATCCCCCCGCCCAAAATGCTCCCCGCGCCGCCGGTGCGGGGGCGTGCGGCAGGTTTCCGTGTGGGGAGGTAGCGGAGGTTGGCGGCTGCTGGGGCAGGGCTCGGTGTGGGCGGGGGAGGACGGAGCCGCTCGGGGGTGGTGAGCAGAGGCTGTGCCGGTGGATGAGTGCTCCCGCCGGGAGGTTTGTAAACACAGCCCAAGTGCCGCTTGTTTCTTAAGCTTCTGTCGCACTGTCTTGTTTTGAGAACGCGGTTTTCTTGCGGAGCGGCTGACTGAGCGCACACTGCTTTCTGCGTGCTTTCGCTTGCTCTGTGGGAAAACGGCGTGCCTTTCTTTCTTCCGAGTGCCTTCGCGCAGAGCAATGGGCGATGAGGGGAAAAGCCGCGTCTCTGTGGAGCTGTCCGACGGGTCGGAGTCGGAATCCTTCTCGGACCTGGTGGGTAAACCCTCACCCGGGAGTCAACCGTTGTCTGGCGAAGAGGAGCGGGAGAGGCGGGTCCGTTTTGTAGCGCGTCTCCCGTGTAAAGGGACGGGGTGGAAGGGCTCGCTGCAGGGATTGAGGGCTGGTCGCAGCTGTTAGCGGGAGGCAGGTGCCCGGTGGTGCTGGGGAGCTGGGATCTTGGGGGTCAGCCTGTTGGCTCAACGTGCTGCCTGCAAAATGGAAGTGCACGGCTGTGGAGCAGCAATTATTAACTAAAGCTTGAATTCAATACTGAGGGAGGCCAGAAGGTGGAAGCAGTGCAGTTTACACCTCCCGCAGCCTGCTCCTTAAAAGCCCCAGTGCTGGCATCATTAAAAACCCAACCACACACAGATTTAGGGGACACAACTTCAGGACGTGAGGACATCAAGAAGCAGATGAGAGCTCTGAAATTCACAAGGGGAGAGGGAGGCAGTAAGACAGAACAGCAAACAGTGCATCAGAGATATAGTAGGATATCCTTTGGGGGGTGTTCTATTGAAAAAGTGGCCGTCATAACAACGCATCTTCCTTTCTTTGTCCGTAGGCCTACCAACCTTTGAGAGTGTTCTTGAGGGTGAGGCCCTTTTCTGTAGCAGAACTGGAAAACCATGAAGCTCAGGTTGGTTGTAGAATTAAGAAACAAGTTTTTATTCTCTGGCTGAGAACACCTGGTATTGTAAGCTGGGACTTCTTGTCTTTATAAAAGTCATGTAGGTATTTCAAATGGAATTAGTGGGTGCTTGTGTAAATATGACTTTATTACCATTTCTTCTAACGTGTGCAGTACAGACATGCACACCTGTAGCTCTATGAAACTCCACTGGTAGGTTATTTCAAAGTAGTTGTCACTTTTATCTCTGCCCATGGCTCATGAAGCAAAGAAGTTTAAAGAAAGCTATCAAGCATCTCTAGGAATAATGCATGTAGTTGACCCTTGAGTCGCTTGAGAATACCTGAAACACCTGGTCCTGCTTCACTTGCTGCTCTTCTCATCAACTTTTTCTGTAACTTCTACAATTAATTCTGTCATTCTTAGATTCTGCAGTGTTCTATACATCCACGTGCACATGCAGCCACAGAGGAATACTGCTCTTTCTCCATCCCTTTGTTGTTAACACTGATGCAAATTATTTGTTAAGCTGTCCCTGGAGGATGAGGTCTCTGCAGTGTTATCTGTCAGCCCTGATCTTTGCAAGGCCCTGTGGGTTTCAGTTAGACCTCTTGCTCCTGACCTGTCTGAAGAAGGATTTAATATTTGTTCTTCTTTGCTTCTTAAGATTTGCTATTTTATTTTATTGTTGTGTGTGTTCTAGTGTTGAATCTGCTAGAGTTGAAGGCTTTCAGTAAGAAAAGCAGTTCTTTTTGGCTAGTATGCATTGCCATAGTATTTCCAATCTGGCATCATTCAGCAATCTGAGCTGGCTGCAACAAGACACTGATTTACAAAATCAAACTATTTCACAAGTTGTTTCTCATTCTTCTGTGGAATGGGAAAATTCAGAATACTTGACCATAAATGAAATTACTTGTGTGCTCTTACAAGCAGTGAGGAAAGGAAAAAGTAAATGCTGAAAAAATTTTTAAAAGCTGTGGGGCTGACTGGGGGAAATGATAAGAGTGGCATGGTACCAGCTGGATTTCAGCTCTGCAGATCCAACTACTTTAGGGCTTCTACTCACAAGCTTCTACGAGGCTGGCGGCAGCTGATGGATGTGCTGCTGGAGTAGGATTCCTCTGTAGTTCATGAAGGATTTAATATGTCTGGCATGCATTCCTGATCCTGGCAACGTGAAGAGGATGTTAGAGAGTATAGGAGGTCAGAGCCTGGTGCAGTAAGTAACTGGTCTGAATTCAGTACCAAGCTTCTTAGCATGGCTAAGCCAGTTGACAAACTGAGTTGTTAATTGAGACTCCTGGGAAAAGCAGTATGACCTAGGTGTGTGCTACGTGTGCGTTATTTGTATGGCCTACCCTGGCCAACCTCTGAACACAGATTCCAGGTTTAGCTACAGCTGATCATCCTTTCTGCTGATACATCAAAACACTGGCAAGCGATATTGATGGTTGAGTGTAAAATCAATTTTCCTATGATATTGCATTTTATATTTATCTTGTTAAGTGAGTGCTGGCTAATTGTATCTTGCCTTTACTAAGTTGAGAGAATGCAATCGAATCAGATTTGAAACTAATTCAGTTTCCTTCGCTACTACTAACATCAGCTATCAATCAAAGGATGATTCAAATTTAGTTCATGTATGCTATTTGTAGCTTGTTTCACACTAAAAATGATTGAAGAGGGGAATATGGTAAATTTCTGTATATCTTTTTGTTTCCATAGCTGTAGAAAATACTGCAGGCTCTAATCACAAAATACCAGGGTTTGGAAAATGTAAGTTGGAGGTGGAAAGGAAAAGATGTGGTAGGGAGGAGAGGGAAGAGGGAAAGGGAAAGGAAAAGAGGGAAAGGAGAGGAGGAGGGAGATGGAGGAAGAGAAAGAAAGGCACAAGGGAATGAGAAAGGAGAAGAAGAAAATGTTGTGGAGAGGGAAAAAGGAGAAAGGCAGAAAAAAATGAAGAGTGGGAGAAGAAAGCAGAGAAGGGGGAAAAAGATGAGAGAATGTGAAAGGAGGGGGAGAGGTGGAAGGAAGGAGTGGGAGAAAGGTGGAAGGAAAGAAAAGAGAGAACGAGGAGGCAGGGAAGTAGAAAGAAGTTGCTGGAAGAAATCCAAGTTAAAACTTAAACCTCTTAGAAGACTCCAGACAATTCCCTTACTTTTATCTATGTTCTGGCTTTCATGTGAAGCGAATATCTCCATAGTTATTACGTATCTCAAGAGAGACTATCTGTAAACTTTGCAAGTGTTCATAGGTTCTTTTTCTCTCCAGATAGGCTTCTACCTGAACAATTCTGTGGGATGTTTTGGTTCATCTTTTCTTGTTTTTAAGGGTTGTGTAACTATTGAAGATCCCCAGACAGTAATTCTTCATGCGCCCAAAGAATCTCCTGCAATGAAAAACTGTGAAAGAGGAATTGGTCACTCTGTACATAAATTCACCTTTTCTCAGGTAAGCAGGCTTTTTCTTATTTTTAATTATATAGTTAGTTGTGTTTCTCAATTGAAGACTTTTTATGATATTGTATAATTTGATTTTTCTTCTTTGAATTACGTGTGGTACTTTTTCCTTAGAAAAGCAAACTGCTTACATTTAGACCATTGTAACTGCTGATTTCTTTCCAGTCAATTGCAGTTGGTACAGAGCAGGAGGGAGTTGTGCATTGCTAGCAGATGTGTTGAAAGTATCCATTGGACAGTATGTTTAATGAGTAGTGTTCCGAGCAGTTAATTTTAGAAGTAAGAAAACATTAAAAAATAACTAAGTGCAGTTTTGAGTACCTCTTAGAATTAAGCAGGCATCCTGTAAGATCGCAACAGAAAATGCTGAATTCATTTTAGGCAAGGCAGAAAGCTAATCCGTTATCTCCTAGTTGCTACCATTCAGTACTGTGATACGTTGAACTTCTTTGTGTTTATTGCTTTTTTTTTTTCCATTCCTTTCTCCAAGGTCTTTGGGCCAGAAACTACTCAAAGCGAATTTTTTGAAGGCTCAACAAAAGAGATTGTGAGAGCATATGTTAATGGAGTAAATGGACTGGTATTTACTTATGGCGTTACAAATGCAGGCAAGACATACACTATCCAAGGTATTACTTACATACCAAAAAGCAACTGTAATAACTGAGTCTGGACTCCATGAGAAGCTTGTACAAATACCTACATTTTCTTTACTTATTTTAAGGAACTTCAAAAGACTTTGGTATTTTACCTCGCTCACTTGACATGATTTTTAACTACATAAGAGGCAGGCAGTATCTGAAGATGAATTTTAAACCATATTTGAGTAATGATGTTAAGAAATTAGAAGAGGCCCAAGTTAAACAAGAAGAAGCCATAAAAACCACTCTTCTGGCATCACTGAAAGAGGTCAGTGACTACATGCTTCCTAATTACTGAATGGAGTTTTAAAAAATCCATAATAGAATAGTCTTGTAAATGTTTTACTGTTGGGTCTTTTAGATTTACCTTAATTTACAGTATGGATTCTTTGTAAGCTCTGGAGCAGTAAGGCAGCTGGTTGTGTTCAGGACTGAGGGTAAACTGGAAGAGCTTGCTGCAGAGGGCAGCACATAGTTCAACACAAAAACTGTTGCAAAGCCTGGATTTCCATAGAGGAGTGGTTGTGACACTGGTACCACCAGCCCTTGGAAAGCCTCTGAGAGATCTGAGGCCAGGCTGGATGTGGCTCTGGACAGACTGGTCTAGTGGTTGGTGACCCTGCACACAGCAGGGGGATTGAAATTAGATGGTCGCCATGGTCCTTTTCAACCCAGGCCATTCTATGATTCTATGATCTGACCTGTCTAAAACCTTCTTGTTGCAAAGTGGATCTTTTGGGACACATCTGAGGACTACAGGGCAGCTGTTCAAATTCCAATCCTAGTTCAGAAGTGATGATGGTAACTTAGCAGGCACAGCAAAGATGAGGTGGAAGACTGTCTTAAGACAGATTAAAAGTTTGTAAGCCTGTGATTTATGTAGCTTCATATAAAAAGTAATTTTCTGATAACAGCAAGTAAAATGAGATGCCACCAAATCATTTTCCTAGAAGGATTACAGCCTACTTTAGGGGATTTCATGTGTCTTGCTTTATAACTGTGTTCTTCAAGTTGATCATAGAATGCTTTGGGATGGAAAAGATGCCTTAAAGATATTCAGTCCAGCACCAAGTCTGTAGGCAGGACAGAGAAGTCTCCACTATGGCAGCTATAGCGAGTGTATTCTATTATTTACAGAGTAAGAAACAGCTCTCACCTGAGAAATGGGCACCCTGGTGTATTTGGTTGTTCTGTACTCCTTATTCCAATCACCAGTTTTCACAGGATGTCTGTTTTATTTTTTTCTCATGTCTGATTGCTTACTTTGGGTAAATCAGAAGTATAATTCCATGTATTTAATGCCAGAACTCAGTCATTTCAGCTTATTATGATTCAAAGCAAGTCTGAATGAATTCTGAGAAGTAACGATTGCCTGGGTTTTCTTTTTCAGTGGTCATTAATACCAAAATCCTTGTAACTCCAGTTATCTCTGAAAGAATATCCTTCTGTGATTCACATTTGTATGTAAAATTCCACTCTAAAGCCTACTGTTTAGATTAAGTTCTGCAGACTGAACTCGAGGCAGTCCAGTTAACTTTTGAGATGAGACCTCAGATGAAAAACCTAAAAGATGCTAGAGATTACGTATTTATTTCAAGAGTCTTAAAAGCTCATTCATATTCTATGTGTGTGTATATGCGTATTTGGAGGGGGTGAGGAAAAACTGACATTACCAGGATAGTGGGTAAATATTTTGAACATCTTTATGGAATCTACAAGCTTGCAAGAAGGAACAAGCAGGAACTTGAGGTCTAGAACAGGAGGTCAAATAGTGCGTTATGGAAGAGAACTTGATACTTAACAAACATTCCTTTCTGTTAAATCACCTTCTGACTTTGCTAGTAGTTTAGTTACAGTAGATGATCTAGATGCTGATGCACCACAGTGAAAAACAAGCAAGACTGCACCATCAAGAAAGAAAGGTAAAAATGTGTCTAGCAGAATAATGCATGACAAGAACTTGCATATGTGTTGTGATACGTCTGTTCTGATAGCTCAGCTGTCCCCCCCCCCCCTGCTGAAGGCATGCTGCTTGGTAGCTTGTGAATAGCATAGCTGTTTGAATGCTCACTCAAGCTTGTAATCTGAGAGCAGATACGGTTTGGTGAGCTTGGTTTTGGTTTACATGGATTTCGGCAGGCTTTTTTCCCAGGCTCAGTTTACATGTCATGCAGAAAGAATCTGCTGTTGCTTTCATACTCTGTTGAAACTGCTCTGAATTACTGTAACACACTTGTTCTCCTGTTTACGTTCGTTACAGAGTATTGATGCAAAAACACCCTTAGCATACTTCTCACCCTCTTTGCTTCCCTTCCCTTTACTTGTTCTTCTTTTCCACTGGATTAAATATTGCTTTTTATTGGATTAACAGCTGCTTTACGTGCACTCCCATTCCCACCTGTCCTCTTACTCGCTACTAAATATTAGCTTCTGTCATAGGCAAGCAATATCAGTCCACGTTCCTGGTTGTTTTCAGATAGACTTCATAATCTTTTCTGTAGTCTTATGGTCTGAAGAATGATATATAACACAGTGTGTATCACTTAATTTTGTTGAAATCTCATTACAAAAATGTATTCAACATCACATGCATAAATATTGTTTTTTTTACATCCTATTGTTGACATACACGCATGCATGACACAGCTAAGTCCCATATCCTGCTAGAGAATTTTGCTTTGTGCTTGATAAACTGTAAATGATTAGAGTCCCTTCTTGTAACTACTCAAGCAACATAAACGCACTGACTATGCAGTCTTCATAGAATCAACTAAAATAAATGGGAATTAAATTCAGCAAGGGTGTATACTCAAACTATGCTGTTATCTATACAGGATTTTTTTAATGGCCTTTTAATTTAGTTAAAGGCTGTGGTTTATCAGATCTTTGAGCCCTTTCTGAAGATCTCACTTGTGAGATCTTGAAAAGAAAGATTGACTCAATCGCTCACAGACATAATACAAGTCTGGTTTATTTATGTTTTTAAGTGACCTCTGCTGCTTTAGTCTGTCCTCTGCCCCATATCCTGCCCTCTGCCCCTTGAAGAGACTTGCTTCTCCAATCTGGTTGGTTGACCAAAGTATTGGTCAGACTTAAGCACCAGTTCATAAAGGCATTCTAAGTATTTTTAGAAGCATTTCATTTACAGCTTGAGTAAAGTTTAGTTTAACAGTTTGTTACTTCAATATTTAAACCCTAAATACTGGAATTACTGTCACGTTTCACTTCTGCTAGTCACATTGTCTGTTGTTTGGATGTAACCGTCTGTTATTTCCTCAAGGAGACTGAAAGCATCTCAAATACTGTTGCAAATATGTGTCACGTGGAGTCAACTTCTTCCAAATGTACTTCAAGAAATCTGCCTTCTGATTCACTAGGTAAAGTGGAAAATTGATTCAGAAAAAATAGTTAGACTTTGGAACTTAGGAATATAAGTGAGTAATTATAGGTAGATTTAAAAATCTTAATATTAGTTATCTTTACCAAATTTAAGTAGCTGAACTTGGGAGGAGGAATAACAGTGTAGCTTTGAGCCTATTGTGGGAAGAGGGAGATCTCATTCTGCGAAGCTAATGAACAAAATGCTGGAGGTTTACAGTAGAGGGAGGATAGCTTAAATCCTGTGCGTGTTCTGGCTACAGGAGGCTGCTGTGAATGTCCCTAGAGTACCATCAGTTATACTGTACTGCATATCTCATTGTAAAACACATAAATAAAGGCCACCTTATTTTAGAAATTTCTATATATTACCTTGGAATGAGAGACCACTAAAATCATTAGAGGTTTATCAGTGTTGTTGTTTGACCACTGAACTAGTTTTCCTTTTTGGTCAGCAGAGAAGAATTTTGTTCCGATTGATGCCTATCGGACCAATATACACCAAAGAACACAAGCATCTGTGTGGGTTTCTTTTTGTGAGATCTATAATGAATATGTGTATGACCTCTTAAGTGTGTTATCTACACTAAAAAATCAGAGGCGTAGAGTCTTAAGAATTTGTGAAGATCAAGGAGGAAACTCTTATATTAAAGGTAACAATACTATTTTATGACCTTGGCAGATTCATAGAATGTCTTTGATCAAAAGTATATGTGAAAGGTCTCTTTTTGCAGACTTAAAGTGGATTAACATTCAGAGCACTGAAGAAGGCTGCAAAGTACTAAAAATAGGAAACAAGAACCGAAGCTTTGCTTGTACTAGAATGAATGAGCAATCAAGCAGGAGGTTTGTTCCTCTAATCATAAGCATGTTCTGTCTATTTTCTTTTAAGGAGAGGAGGGGGAGGGAGGTGAAAACTTCAGAGTGCCCATTAAATGAGCCAATCTTCAATAATACCTTAAGACTTTCCTTGATCACTCTGGTTCTGTTATGACATTCTGAAAGACAGCTTGGACAAGTGTGGAGAGGCTCTAGAACTGTAACAGTAGCAGGAGTTGGGTTGCTATTCAGTGCCTTTGGACAACCAAAATGATCAAATCACATCTGTTTTGAGTGCCAGCAGAACTGTGTGGTTTGGCAAGTGTTAACCACTCTGAGTGGGGATGGCTGTGCAAGGACTTCAAAGGGAAAAACTCGGTAATTCTTCATACTGGCAGTATAATTCCTGGAAGCCTTCAGCCTGTCAGTAGGGAATGTAAGAAGGAATGAGTCTTGCAGTGCCTTTTGGTGCTTCTAGATCATCTAGGTGCTGTTACATTGCATTTTTTTAATCTGAGTTTACTTGATCTCTTAAGAATTAAGACCCTAGCTCTTAGCCCTTCTGGGAGAGGGGTCAGGGAGAATCTGATTTGATTGAATGGGAGGGAATATATGGAAAAAGGTGGTATACTTGCTATTGAAACTGTCTTCCTACCTGTTTTTAAAGTCCTCTTAATAATATGTTCTTTATCTGTGGAAGGGCATGCTGCATATTTAGTTGCTAGAGCCATAGTGCTACTGAGGCTGCTGCTTCTCTAAAAAGCAAATTATGCTGTTTTGTATTAAAGACAGCTTCCTTCAAATTTCAAGTGGTACTTCCATATGACTTTCACTCAAGATTAAAGTAGTGCAGAAAAGAAATGTCTGCTTGTCTGGCAGAGTTTTGTGCCCAGCATATTATTATTGTTTTTGCTCCAGGGAGTACCCCGACTTCCACTTAGCTTATTCCCAAACTGTGCTGTATGTTCTTCTGGTTTGTGTTGTTTTTTAAGGAAGTTCTCTTGAATTGTGGGTTGGTGATGAGGTGTGAAGCACTGCTTTAAATCTGTCCTGAAGAAGTTTGTCTTCTACAGTATGTGTTTCCTGATTTACTGGATAAACTGGGAGACAGAGCTTATAAGGTTCTGGAACTTTCTCTTCTGTTTCACATAACAGGTCTATTATTTTGTCTTTGTAGCTTGATGTCTAAAACAGAATAACAACAGCTTTTCAATTATCAGAAATCCAACCTTTCTGGAAAATGAGGAATAATTTTGAAACTCAATGAATAATTGTGTGTGTTAAGAACGAGGCAGAATTACAGGACTGTTGAACCTTAACTTATTCCTCAACCTATTCATTTCTAAGAAGTTAATGCTTCAAATTTAATGAGTTCACATACTGTCTACATTTTGTGCACTAAGTGGCTATGTGAGTATTCACTTTCTGATCAGTGAACTTCAGGGAATTAGCTTGTTCTTTCTCCAAGACAGCTTGTAGGGTTGATGTGATACTTTTTCCCTCTCCTTTTATTGAAAGAAATGAAAAGCCACAAAATACAACTCATATTGCTGCTTTTTGCTGTTGGATGAATGAATTGCAAAGGTAACTAATGTAAACTAACAGGGTTGTTTTTGGCACAGAATTTTCTGTAGCATACAAATATTACTTTGCTTCAGTGTCTGTCAAATTCTTGTAATTCTACTTTATTAAAATGTCTTCTTTTGCATTCCAGTCACAGTATATTTTCAATCCGGCTACTGATTCTAACTGATGAACATCAACCACATGTTCTTGGAGTTTCAGAGTAAGTAAATGCTTCAGCTGACTACCAGAATGCAGGTGGTTTTGAAAAGCTGATAAGGTGCAAGCATGCCAAACTGCAGAACATCTTTTTTTTTTTTAATTATTTTTTTATTTAAAAAAACAGAAAAAAATCATCTGAGAGCTGAGAAGGAAATCCAAACTGCCCTGGTTTCATAAAACTGGCTGGAAACCTGATAGGTACAAGAGTAGAAATATTTCTCTGTATCTTACTCTAAAGTATAGCTGAAGGAACCTTTATTGGAAGAATGCCTACACAGCTTTAAATGTAGCCTACTAGTGGACTTCTCTGAATGTGCTGAATAGAGCAGCAATCTTATTCAAGAATCTTTATATTCATTGGGAAGATAGTTTAGTGCTGTTGTGTTTAATATTTTGTATAGTGCCTTCCAGAGGAGATATATAAGTACAGCTCACTCTGTAATCTAGGTAGGCTGAAATGAGTCACGCTTTTACACTTCAGATATCTAAAGGAAAAAGAGACACAATTCTATTTTCATACTGTTTAGAAGCATGCTTGTTTATGTGTTCTGGATAATTCTTTTATTCAGGTTGACTTTCTGTGACCTAGCTGGGTCAGAGAGGTGTAATAAGACACAAGCCTTTGGAGACAGACTAAAAGAAGCAGGAAACATTAATAATTCTCTTCATATCCTTGGAAAATGCATTGCAGCACTGAAACAGAATCAAAATCCAAAGTAAGTAACAAGCTGTAACCAACATGCTGTTAGGTTGAAAACCTAAGTATCCCATTATGCTTCTATGAAGGATTCATGTGGTAAGAGGTAAATGTGAATTTTCAGAATCCTGTAAGCCTTCTTTATCCCAGATATCACTGGAGTACCTGAAATTACCTCTTTCTTTAAAACTGCATGGAGGAGGAAAAAAAAAAGGCAATTAAGTGGAGGAGAAAAGCCAATTAGCAGCAAAACTACAATGCTTTTTCCTTAATGTTTGCATATGAGCCATAAGCTTCGTGTACAGAGCTTCTGTTTTGTTCTCAACCTTTCAAGCTCCAAGTTATACAGGTGAACTCATTAGACAATTGACAGATCTCTTGTAAAAAGAGGTTGAAACAAGACAAAAGCTTTTTTTCTAACACTAAGTAACGGTGATGCTGACACTTTACATCTCTTACTTTTAAATAATTTAACTTGTTGGAGAGCTTATTGGATCTAGGAAAGACCTTGTTCTTTGAGCTGAAATAGCTTCAAATCCAAGCATCCTACTTTAGATGCTTCCTTAAAGAGAAACAGAATTAAACCAAGCTACAGTACTGCACAGGCCTTTTCACATATTTTATCCTGTTTCACAATTTCATTATTCTTTTTTTTTTCCCATGAGGATGAAGCCAAGCTATATTCCATTCAGAGAGAGCAAATTGACTCGCTTGTTTCAGCCATTCTTTTGTGGAAAAGGCAAAGCTTGCATGATTGTAAATATCAATCAACATGCTAGTACATATGATGAAACACTGCATGTAATGAAATTTTCAGCTATAGCCAAACAGGTAAGAGCACACCTAATTTCCCTGCCCTACAGTCATAGAATATCCTGAGTTGGAAGGGATCCACAAGGATCATTGAGTCCAACTCCCAGTTCCACACAGGAGCACCCAAAAAGCAAACTCAGTCTGAGAGCAACATCCAAACACTCCTGGAACTCTGGCAGCTTGGTGCTACAACCACTACCCTGGGCAGCCTGTTCCAGTGCCTGACAGCCTTCTGGTAAAGAAGCTTTTCTAACACCAAGTGTGACCCTCCCCTGATGCAGCCCCATGCTGTTTCTTCAGGTCCTGCTGCTGTCACCAACAAGCAGAGCTCCCTGTGAGGAGCTGCAGGCCACTCTTCGTGGATATCTCAGATATTTTTCTAATAATTTTCAGCTGCAACTTTCATGACAAAATAAGAGCGTGCACTGAGGATCAAGTTTCTGTAATACACTGTGACGTACATACTTATGTTTGCTTAACTAGGATGAGTTGCTGGGTAGAGTATTTCAGGAAGCAGTAAATGCTTTGCAGCATTTGCCTTTAGCTTTTCATCAGCGTTTCAGGAAACCATGCCTAAGCTTGGTATTATTTTAGTGGGTTGGGAAAACACCTTTCTATACAACCCCACTACATTTTCTAGTAGATCTTTCCCATTTCTGCTTTGTTACAATACTAAAGGTTTACCTTTTGTATTGATGTTTTTGTCTGCTAATGCCACGAGCAATTTTGTTAACGTTCTTGTAATCATTACATATTGGAATTACAACAATGCATTTCTGCTGCTTCTTCCTGCTATTCTGACATCTGCAGTATTGATGGCATTGATAAATCAATGTGTTCAAATCTGGGTGTTTCAGGTTATCCAGACTGTCCTACCAAAAAGTTTAGGTGACTTTCCACCCAAGTTAGTTGGAGGTGATGGCAAATCTATTGTACGTTTTGATGTGAACACGTCTGTGGATGACTTTCCTGACAGTAATGAAACCTTTGCAGAAGAGGAAGTGGACATCACCATTCTGAGTCATGAGGTAAATAAACATCTACTAAAAATTATACCCAAGGCCATTGGTATTAGCTCTCATAAGAAATGTGCTGTAAGAGGTATACCGGAAGCTGTATCAACTGAAAACTGTAGACTTTTGTGTTTATAACCCAGCGTTATTTACCTGTTCATGCTCTTCTGAGAACAGCAACAATGAGATGTGGCATTTTGGAAACAAAGCTATGCAATTTAATTACAGTAAACTACCAGTTGATACTTGAATGCCAAAATATACCAACAATAATTTTATTTTGATAGCATAAACAGTTAAGATGGACAGAGGTTTGGCTTTGCAGTAGAAGAAATTCAAATTTTATATTGTTTAATCCTTGATACAGTCTCACTGGGAAGAGGCACGTAGAAAGGCCCTCTGCAAATGTCTTATCTGTATTAATATATGCATATTGAAATGTGTATCTGTCTTACTTTCTCAACTGAATTATGCTAAATTTAGGATCTCTTGAAAACTGCGGAGAACCTGAAAGAGAAGCTAGTTGCTGAAAGGCAAAGTAAACTCCTTCTTGAAGTGAATATACGTAGAGAGATGGCAGAAGCAATGTTCCGACAGCTGCTGGAAACAGAGGAAGCCTGGAGGCAAGTCATATTACAATTCTATTCAAGACTGAAACAATTCCCCATTTATAAATACAGACACTTATGTATACGTGTGTGTGTGTGTGTGTATATATGTAAGATGTGCATGCTCATGCTGTTTTGAGAAGTCAGGGCTGGCTAGTTTCAAAGCTTCTGTTGAAAAGGGAAGAAGGAACGTTAAACTGTTTTACAGATCAGCCTCTTCCTATGTACAATGAAAAGGTAATGTTGCTTTCTGTTTAACTTCATTTAATTTGTAATTACGAAAAGTTGTCCTGTCTTGTTATCCATACTGTTAGCTGCTGCTACTTAGCAGAAGACTGTTATTTGAATTTGAGGCATGTGATCCCTCTCAAACAGGCACTTGGTCATTGTATGCTAATGTATGTGTATGTGCTTCAGGTGGTGTGAATTGCATCTCTTTGAACTTTCCTTCTGGCTTCTTGCTCCTGGATGATTTATGAAGTTTTCTTATTTTAGCATCTTAATAATGGAGGCAGCCACAGTAATTTGTTACTAACTTGGGGATTTTTTTTCAAGTGTATCCAGATTGCTCAAGCTGAATTCACTTCCTCTTAGTCTTCTCTTCTTGAAATCAGTTTCCTGCTGTTTGTTAGTAACTCAGACACTCAAAGTTAAGTTGCCAACTGCATGCTCTATGGTTTAACACCTGTGCTGTCTTCAAAGTTATTGGGGTCCTTTGGCTAAACACACAAAACTATTAGTGATGCTTTTTATCTGTTAAACTGACGTTCTGTCACCACTGGGCCAGTTTTTTAAACTGTGGCAAGACTAATGTGTGCCTTCTGTAAGTTAAAATAATAAAGCACAGTGAATTTGTCATTTATCTTTAATGAAAGAACAAACCATGAAAGACATCTGCCCCTCCTGCCCAGCTTCCCTGGAAAAATGCTTGAAATATCAGGCCTAATTGGGTGTAATGGTATCTACCATTACATGCTGCTGGATTTTTTCATTATAATTTCTGTTTCCCAGACCTTTCAAGACATGACCTAAAGCATCTAGTTTAAAATATTATGCAGACATGTGACTTGCTTGCAGTCATGGAAGCAGCAGAGACTTCTGGGAGTGATGTAGCTACAAGCGTTTGTGCATCTCTGATATATCAGCAGACTTTAACAGTTTGCTTTTAGATTGAGGTTTTTTAACCTTATAAGGGATAAAATCACTTGAGCATTTGTGATTCTAACTGGTTGTAGTTTAGAGGAGGAAAAGGGGAATATGGAGAAAGGGAGCTGTTGTCTGTGTATGTGAGATAAAGTGCTTGTGACTTCTGTGTGGGCAAGTTAGTTGACAAAGGTGTCTCGTGATGATGAAACATCTTAATTCCTCTGCAGTAGTAATTTCCACCTGAGTGCTTCCCACTGAAATGGGATATTAATACTTAATACTAAGTTACCAGTTTTTTCAGCTGTGAAATATAAAGTTTAGTGTCACTGGAGATTCACGCACCTGATTTAAGTGCTTAGGTACAACAGTGTGGCAAACCATTTAAGAACCACAGATGCTTTTACTTTTGATCTGCTGCTACTATGGCTTTCAGCTTCAAACAAGAGTGATGTAGTTTGTGCTGAGATCTGTGGCTGTGTTCAACAGGCATACTTCTGTTGACGCATTGAAGAGAAGGGATCAGAATGACCACATCAGATCTGAGTTCTGGGATTTAAAAGCACATTCTCCTATAGCATGCTTTTTTGTATACTCAAGCACCATGCCTTGGTGCAAATCTGTAGGATCTTTGAGAATTAAAATGACAAAAGCCAGAAAAATACTTCTTAATCTCTTAGGTTCACTATCTATAACAGATAAATAACTGGTACTGCAATTTGGTCATGTGTAGTCAAGTACTAGCATTCCAGCTACTACAACATTAAATAAGACTGATGTTTCCTTCTCAGCAACCGCTTGGAAGATATGAAAGACAGTTATGAAGAAAAACTGGAGAGCAAATTTGAACTGTACAAAGAAGCCATCAAGAAGCATGCATACATGTGTGCAATGGAACAAATTGAGGACCATTATGTTCCCATAGAAGAATTTATAGCAGAACAAGAGAAAGTTGAGGTATGACTTGACTACTGTTAAAAACTGCGCTGATAAGCTAACTTCCTAACTGTAGCTTTCCAGAATTGTTCAGGAATTGTACATTAACACTGAACATTCAAAGTAGCTGTAGTGGTTCAGCCTTGCTAATTCTTACCGTAGGGACTGAGACTTTGTCTAACATTACCTATAATGTATATCTAAAATTCCCAATCTTTGAGGCCAAAGTTCAATTAAATCCAAATTGTATTTATCTCTGTAATGCAATGATTACAACACCTTGAGGGCTATTGTACACAATAGTCTGGCTACGTGAATATTCTTGGAATTGGAGGGTGTAGAGTAAAAAGCTGGTCTGAAAGAGCTGGTGGGCATTTTAGTACAGGGTAGCTATTTTATTTATAATGGTCTCTGGTCCAAAGTTCTAGAGGGAGTTTGTGATACGAAACGGTGATGAGAAATAAATTTTATGCAGGAGAGCACATAACCTGAATATACTCACACCTAGGACTATCCAGTAGCTGGTGTCAGTAAGTTGCTATTCCTTTGCACAGCATAGAGTGCACAGATCCTCAGAATTAAGCAAGTATCCTGTGTAAATAATTTCCTCCTAGAAGTTCTTGTGATCAGAGTGACGTTCCTTAACAGTGATTTCTCAGCCACAGTCATCATAACTTCCACCCAAAATGATTTGTAAACTGTATATACGTATGTAGTATAATTAGAAGACAGGGTATAGTGCATGGAGTTGAGTGGAAATTTAGACAAATTCTGCCATGTCCTCTTCTTTTTTCAGGATAGAGAGAGTAAAATATTGCAATTGGAAAGGCAGCTTCATGAACAGTCAGGAAGGCTGTTGACTTTGGGAAGTCCACGTTCAGATGTACTGAATACTGAAAATGGCGTGGAACCAGGTGGGAGTTTAACTACTATTTGTAGTTCAAATTATTTTGTTTTCTGTATGAAAACCAAACTACTTTTGTCCGCAGATCTTACAGACAAGATGATGAAGAGAGCCAATGAAGGACTGCAGAAACAGTGCCTGGAGAAAGATGAGGTAGCTCTTACTATTTAGCAAATCTAGGAGTAGCAGTCCTAAACTCTGGCATGGTTTCAATACTTGAAGAACTGCACTGTAAAGGGCGGGGGGGGGGGAAGGCCTGAAAATTCCTGCAAGTGGGTGTCAGGTTTACAAAAGAACCCTTATTTGACTGGGGATGATTCATGCCAGAGACTGGCTGTGTTCTGACGATAGTTTTTTAGAAGTATCTACTACTACGCTAAGTCATGTGGCAATCATAATGCAAGGTGGGAGGAGGGGAAGATGGGAACTTATGTTGGAATGCATTGTAAAAATTACCATTGCCTCAGTGCTCTCATTCTGGAAATGCTGCCTTCTCACTTGAAGGGGAACAGTTGAACAATCTGGTGGCAATTTAGATCTAGAGCCAAAATACTGCCTTAAAGCAGTGTGGAATTCCACCATTCACTTAAGTTTAGGTAATGAGTGAGGTCTCTCTTCAAACAAACAAGATCCCTTCAGTTCTGAATAGTATGTAGACACTGAAGTAGTGGGCTTCAGTCTCTGTTATGGAAAACAATATTGTTTTCAGAAAGATATTCCTAGTACACACATCACACAAACTTTTTGCAAGGCTATAGCTAGTTTCCCATGTTTAAAGAGGATGGAGGGGAGGGAAGGGAAATGATGAGGCTTGCTCCTTTCACTAACAACAAATAGGAGTAGGGTTTGGAGAAACAGTTCCAGCTGGTTCTAATATACCATGTAAATGGAAAGTGAACTTACATCCTTTTCTACTGGAAAATTATAGTCCAAAAATAACTTTTCCTTACCAAATTTAATGTCTTGTTTTACAGCCCTGGCATTTATGTTCCACTCCTGGTCTTGATAGCTCTACAACATTTTCCATTTCCTATGTCAATTTCAAATTTTGATGACAGAAAGCAAATCTGACTTCAATGCTTGATAAGAGCATTCAATATTGATTCCTTTTGGTTGCCTTGCTGCCTGGCAATAACTGGAATGAGCATAGTTTAAAGCAGCTACTTTGATTAGCGTCCTTCTACTGCCTTGCCTCACAGTATCTGTGCATATGTGAGTGATTGACTACTTTTCTTCCCTCCCACTAATCTTGGTCTGTGTTTAACAGATCTTATTTAGCAATCTAGAAGTTCTTCCTACAACTGTGTTGTTGTAAATCCATATAATATTTCTGGTTTGGAGGTTTTTTTCCCTCTCTGAAGACTTAATCTGTCAATATTAAAATTCATCTTCCCATCAGAAAGTGAGGTTTTCTGTTGTAACTGCACTCCAAAACATGAGATGAGAGAGAATCCTTCTAACTACCCTTACAGAAAAGGAGCAGATTGTTCTAGAAGTCTGTACTACTGTTCTTTGGTTGCCAGGTCTCTCCAATCCATTAGCTTTAGCACAATGGCCCTTGAATACTCTGGCTATGTGTCTTGCTGGAAATAATGGGTTTGGACATTAGGATTTGGAAGAAGCAGTCTTCATCTTGGTTGCTTTGATCTTAGTTTGCACTACTCAGTATTAATCAGAAAGGCTTTCAGTGTACGTACCGGTTCTAGTCATGAACTAAGCTCACATGAAATGTGGTGTCTTGAAACTTGAGTGTGTATGGGTTCTATTTTCAGCTTATAAAATCTTTGAAGCTTAAAATACAGAAATTAAATGAAACAGTGCTGGAAGCTAATGAAGGCTACAGAAAAATGGCAGAAGAGAACAGCAGGCTGAAGCATACAATCATGCTTAAGGTTTGTCAGCCTTTTCAAAACAACTTAAATATGACTTCTTTCTGTAGTTATATTGGCTGCTTTCACATTTGCACATGTAAAAACACTGTTCAGTCTTAATAATTGTTTTTGAGCTTACAGCCCTCAGGTTTTGCACCTTGGCTTTGTGTCTTGTGTTATAAGACTCCTTTCCTTTCCTCTCCTTTGTTATAAGACTCCTTTATTATTAAGTAATAGACTTAGTCAATAGAGAAACTGACTGTTCTGACAACTTTTGCTGACCTAAAGATGCCCTAACCTGTTGTCAAGCACAAACACAACTCAGAAGTCTTGCAGAATCCTCTCTAATCACAAAGTGTTTTGCTGAAGGCAGGCAAACTGTTAGTACAATAGTGTTAATGCAACAAAACCTGTGGGTTTTGGCTTGAAACCTGTCCTACCCCTCCTGCAGAGGTGGCTGAGCTGGTTGATACCTTTGGGCAGGGAAACTTCAGAAGCTTCACAAAGATGACAGCACCTGACCTCTGGCAACTAATGGCTGCCAAAGTAAAAAATGAATGATAGACCCATTGGTATTTTGCACCTGTGCCTCATTTGTAAACTGCAAATGAAGCCATGTATAAGATTGCTGTGTTTTTTTCCTCTGAATATTAAATTACACTCTGCATTTAAGTCCCAAGTCTGAGATTGAAAATTAATTATATTCAACTTCATTTTTCTTAATTGGTTTGAAGACTTAGGAAGGTGTCGTCTCGTTGACCACAAGGTCTAGAGAGTGTCTTTAAGACTGTGTTCCACTCACTCGAAGAAAGTTATTCAGTTCTGGTTAGCAGACTTTATAACTACGACATGAATTTTGATTTGACCAGTTTTGTTTCAATAGTAAACTTGCAGCTGAATACCGGAAAGACTTCTTTATTTGGTTCCTAGAACAAATGAAATTGTTTGCGTGGTGTGTCTCAGCATTTTAGTATCAGTTTCTTCAGTCAGACCCTAAGTAGGTCTGTTGGCTCAGTAGTTTGCCATTCTCTTAATTATGTAAAACTAATTGAGAAGAAATGGCTGCTGAATAGTCATTTAATATAGCAATCGTAGGGTTGTTTACTGAAAACAGTAAAATTGTCTGAAATAGGAAGTTGCTTGTATGAAAAAGACTTCAGAGTGTTCATGCAGCTAATGCAGCCTTGTGCTCACAGGATCAAGAAATGAATAGTCTCCAGAACTGGGCTAAACGTGTCCTTGAGCTTGAAGAAACAGTGTCTTCTCTGCAAAAAGAACTTGATGAACGCAAAAAGCATTTCTCTATTGAGGACTCAAAACAGCAGAAACCCAGGAGAGGTTTGTTGGCTAACCTGAAATCCACAGTAGCAGGTACTGCTAGCACACCTCTTGGCAGAGGCTGGGGGAAGCATGAAGAGGCTTCACCCTCAAAAAAGCACATACTGTTTGCTCATAAAGCAAAGGAATAATATTTGATTAACAAAATTAGCAATTACTGGACTGCTTTATCAATTTCATACTGTTTGTAGGTGCTTCTTTTTCTACCCTTAGATGCCCTCTTCATTATTATGTTAAATCTTTTATTAAACACTTGTCAACTAAGTAGTATTAGGTTTAGAGCTATGTAAGTATGGACCCGAACTTCTGCTTTTATGGTTGATATGGGGATGTTATTTGAGATGGATCAGTATAAAAAAATCAGTGTATTTTACACATCTTAAATTTTTAAGTAACTGCTATCAAGGTCTCTTGTACTTGTATGCAATTCCCACAAAGTGAAATATTCTCCATCTGCTGCTTGATACCTTTATGAATTAAGTATTTTTCTTTTGTTATTGATTCCTATAAATGAGATGGCTTGTAACAAGTGGCTAAAATAGCTCACTTCTTCATAACTACTGGAACTTTGACCTGAGAACTACCTTCCTGGGACTAAACTGACCAAATAAGACCTCATAAAAGAAACAAAATGAGGTCTTATCTATCTTCTTGCTATTTTTCAGCTAACTTGCTTTGTAAAGGAACTTGTTTTAATATCATTTAAATTTCCACTAAGAGTATATGTTAAACTTTGAAAAAATTATTATAAATAAAACTTTCAATTATTATATTAAGCTTTGTTCATTTTATAAACGTTATATGCAGTAAAGCCAGAGATCAGGAAAGTTCATAAACTGAGGCTGAGCTGCCATAGTGACTGACGTATGATGGTCTTGAGTTTAAAGAATCATACCTCTGGTTCTACTTTACCTGTATCTACCAACCCAATGTAACAGCAAGACTGGAGCATGGTAAATATGAAAATAGTTTTCTTACAGCCATTTCAGTCTGTGAGAGTGAAGTTTTTTTTTAACTACTGGGAAAGTACTGTGCCTGTAGGAGTTGAAGAATTTCTCTAAAACAAAGCAGAGCTTTTAAATAAATTGGAATAATCAGTTTGTGCTGTTTCTCATGATGGAACAGAACCCAGATTGGACTGAGAACCTTCCCTTCATGCTGGAGTCACTAGGTGGTGCAGCCTTCCTGCATGACGCTGCAACAGCCCTTTGCTAATGTGAACACTCCTACAGGTTCTTCGAGACAGGCTGTTCAAATACTGTGAACAATTGCTCTGGTGAGTCATCCACCTGTCTGAAGAGGTGGGACTTGCGCCAGTGCTGGTATCGTGTGTTGAAGTTTCTGTGAAATATGGGTTATCTGGCTCCAGTAGTTCTAAAAGCCTGTACTCCCTACCCAGACGAATATTTTAGAAATTCTACTTCGTCCACACAAACTATTCCAACTACTGAAAAATATTTTAGTGTTGCGCTACGATACACTGAGTGCTGATCCCTTGAATGAGAAGGTTAAGTAGAAATTGCTCTAGGACCAGCAATAGTCAAACAGTAGGCTAAAGCTATAATATTTCAAATGACCTCCTGCCGTGCTTTGACACACTTGTCACTAGTCTGAGACTTTATGTGAGCAGACTTACATAACGCTAGCAATAATCTTTTATTCTCTGAGCAAAGGCTGTTTCCATGCATGCTCTGACTTCATGGAGTACTTTTGTTGACTTCAGGTAATGGTTTGGAAAAAACAGGTTCTGGTGTCTATCTTCTTTTTGCTTCCCTTAAATTAAAACAAAACCTGTACTAAAGTTCTTAACAATTCTTATCTGTAATCTTTTCTACAGTGTTGTGAAATGAATGTTACATTCAAGGATATGGAGGAGCTGTTTTAAAAGACAGCTGAAGACTAAATCTCTTCCTCCCCTCCCAAAAGAAACACAGATGCAGAAATGGCTGGCTGCTTCGGTGGCTTCATGCTGAACTGATGTAAGGCAAGCAGAATCCATTAATATTTACCATTGTAAAATAAACTCATCAATGGTAATGAACAGATGTTCTGTCTGAAGCTACTGCTACAGATGGATAGAATATTTTTTTTGTCCCAAATTACTACTGTGCAACTTGTTTCAGACTAAGTGTTTATTAAAATTAAAAATCACCATATAATAGAAACAGTATTTACATATTTCACTGATAGTCTGCTTAAACAGCACAGTTTGACTGAAGGAAGCCAATGGAGAAAAAGCAATGATTGTTGATGCTGCTGAACTTTAGCTGCAGGCACACCAAAGCTTAATGAAAAGATTCTGAAGCTTCTGCAAAGTACCATTTGCCTGAATAACTGGGTAAGGTGAGAGGTGGCAAAGATGTCCTGGGTTTCGGTGGTCAGAGCCTTGTCACCAAGAGGAAAAACCAACATCTATACTGTAGGTGCATTGTAACTGCACTAGCTCATCTGTTTGGTCATTTGGATGAAAACAATTTAATACATAGAGCATAGCAAACTGCATTTCCTTTCTAAGAACTACAGATTTATATACGAGCAAAGTTATAGTGTCTCTGCAGTTTAACTTACTTAATATCCCATTGCATCTTTCCACAAATTGGTTTGGGCTGTGCTTGAGCTAGTTTTAGCTTTAAAACAGCTCTAGGGTTAGTTGATTGAAGCAGCAAAAATTAAGAAATATTCTCAAATAATCACAGATGATTAAAAATTAATCTTAAAATATTTTCATGGGTAACAGTGACTGCAATGAATGTATGAACTTCCTTCGCCATCCTGTGCTTTCCCATCAACTTTACATGATGACTTAGGCCTTGTGGAAAACTGGAGGTCGAACGCAGAGCTGGGCATGCTGCTGAGTCTGCCTTCATGGATGCTCTTCTGCATCTGAGATGGCTGTTGCATTGCTTTGAAAAGGATTTTAAATTTCATGAGTAACAGCAGTAAAACAATCATTTTCAATGTATGGAATTACATCCATAGCCCTTCCTTAAAAGAAATCATATTACACCATTTACAAAGTCTGACAGGATATGATGGTATTCCAACTACTAGTGTGAAATAACAAGGATACAAAAACAATTTTAATAATAGGCTGCATTTGTCACGACTTTGCCATGAAGAACAACTTAAACAGGTAAGACATGGGGTTGTTCCTTTTTCTTTTGAAGACTGCTGTTTGCGTGTGCCTTTCATAAAGGGATCCTTGGAATGTGTTCCATGATTTTGAGCCCAAGAAGGCTTTGAAAAACTGTGCAGGTGAATGATTGCTTTCCTTCTGTTTCTCTGCTCAGCCTGGGATGTTTCTGCAGCTGCAAAACATGAAGCATTTAAAGAGAACTTCTTTAACCACAAAAAAGCATGATTATTTTGCTGCAGAATTACTCTTTCCTTCAGCGCTCCAGCTTCCGTACTTGGTTAAGATGTCCAAACTCAAAGTAATTGGTTACAGCAGTCTGTCCAAGTAATAGTCTGTGCCAATGATCCATGTCAATAGGAAAAAAGTGTTCTTTTTTCTATGGCTGCTGTTGATATTGCCCTTCTGTTGCTGTGTAGAAATCATCAAGTACGCTCTGTAGGTAATCAAAGGTCGGCCTTTCTTCTGCTTTGTCTTTCCAGCATGTTTTCATGATATCATAAAGCTCAGCTGGACAGGTTTCCATACGTGGCATTCGGTACCCCCGCTGAAGAGCAACCATCACATCTGAATTGCTCATACCTTTAAAAAAAAAATAATAAAAAATGAACGGATCCATCCTGCTACTGTTTTCTCTGCTTTCAGAGCTGGTGAGAGCCACAGCCCGATGCCCACCCTGGCCACCTGTGTCATTCTTCCCTTTGCCTCCTTAGGTGCAGAGGTTCTAATCTGCTTGCTCCATGCCCTCATGTTAATGCAACCTTGCTGCATTAAGAAGCTTTTAGATTTTTTTTTTCCTATGCTGTCTTTTGTGTAACTTGCTGATTGCAAGATAATGGCTGTCACTGACACTGTTACATGTAACAGGCAATTTCCTCTCCCTTCTTCCTCACACACTATTTGTGCTGTGCAAAAACATCAGCTGTGATGAGTTTTGTTTTGTTTCCCAATTATTGTTCTCCTTCTGAGAAAAGGAACAAAGAACTACCAGCAATGCAGCTTTCTGTCTTATCGACCTCTCAAGGACCAGTCCTGGGAGAGTGGGCTGCCCTCAACTGTATCCTCCTTCTCCTTTCCTTCTTCTTTTCCTCCTTTTAGATCCTTGAGAGCTTGGTTCACAGAGTGATTTCATCACCTACTCTTAGAAGGCAGTCCTTCACATGCCTGGGCCAACAAGAGAACTGCTTCCTGCCTTTCAGCTGTCCCTTCCTCTGTACGGCTTGTGCAACCCAAGGGAGTAATTATGACAGGACCATCTTTTTCAAGACACAGACTCTAAGCTTTCTATATTTCAGGGAATGCCATTTCTGCCCCTGGTGACACCTGTGGAAAGCACCCGTGTTTCAGCCTGGATATTTGCCTCTATCAGTGAGAACTTTACCCTTCTCAGGATAGATATTCCAGCCCTGACAGCTGCTGGCTGTTCCTCAGCCTGAATGCTGCGTGTGGGCAGTTTCTGCCCCAGACTCCAGCCCTCCATCAGGGCATGTTTTCACAGAATACAGAGTTACTGCTATATAGACAAAGCAAAGCCAAAATACAGAAAGCAAACCAATACAGTATTTTTATAGATAACAGTGATCTGAGTGCTCGAACTTAAAGAAGTTTAGAATGTACTCAATGAAATAGTTGGTCCTATTATGCAAAGCCTTAGCTGGCTACAACACATGAGGACTGCTGCTCCTAGGCTTTTGTGCTGAACGGGACCAATGCTGGGGGTTCAAGTACCTTTTTGACTTGTGCTTAGATCTACTGTCTTTAAGGAATAATCACTACGTGCTAAATAGGACAAGCAATGCTTTAGTTAAACAGTTAAATAATGAACAAGTGTTTTTTCTTCGAGTTCGGGAGACAAAACTGAAAAGCCTTTTGTCACTATTTCTTCCTAAATACATAATGAACATATTGAACATGTGTTTTCTTAAAAAAAAATGAAAAAAAACCACAAAAGAGCTTACCTCTCTACCCTAAACTCCACGCAGTGCTCTCCAACTAGCCACTCATTCAACTTTTCCATTTTTTTCAGCAGCAATTACCAAAACTACACCCTAGTCAGTAAATGACACACATTTGTTGCATTTGTGTTATGCTTACACACTTACATGCTAGCAGAGAACCAACTCTAGATTTGGTATGGGTCTGTTTTAATTTACACTGTGATACCCGCTAAGCTTCATAGATAGAGACGTACTTCTGGATGATAGAGCCCAGGAAATGATGTGAACACAGCGGTATGTGAAGGAAGAATCCCAGTGCTTAGAAAATAGCACATCTTGTGAAGAACAGCTGACATAATTAGAATGCAAACTTGTCTGCTTCCAATATTTGACACACTGTATAATCATCACCTGGAAATTAATTTTTAACAACCAATTCAACTTCCTTGCCTTCAGCCCTGTGCCATATTTCAGAGGTAGCTCCTGAACTACCGTCCCACTGACTGCTTTGAGTTTCTCTGGAAGAGAAACAGCTGTTGGAATTTAGGAACAAAGATCACAAAAGCTCCACCTTTTTCATCTGGAAATGCTTCCTACCCAGTTGCCTGACTGGATGTTCTTTGCTGGCATTAACTCATTAATTAGCCGGCTACAAATCACACCCTTTCAAACGCAGCTTTATGCTGAAAGCTTGCTGGTTGCCAGAGGTACTTCAGAATGTTATTTTCAGTTACTGAGCGTTCCCATTAGAATTGAAAAATCAATTTACCGTTTCTGCCCCAGTGGCTGCTATTTACATCCTATAACTTACTCTTGCCATGCTGGGGTAATTGGCCCAAACTGGTCACATTTCTTCATGTGAAATAAATCGGTCATCTACTTATTTTGCTGTCCTGCTGGTTCTTCAATGTTAACTTTCTATCTATTAGGCGACTTGGTTTACACTTTTGTTTAAAATAGACATATATCCCTCTTGCAGCTTAATGCAAACAAGGCCTGCGAATTATTAGTATCTTTCAGTATGCAGTCTAGAGGCTTCCCCACCAAATTGCTGTCTGACAAATGAATCCACAGCGTATGGCTTATTTATGATGCTCATAAAGATGTTTCCATACTTAAAAAAAAAAAATACTGCCCAGACTTCCCCTAGAAGAATTTTCCCATGGTAGTACAGCAGTACAGTGGTTTGTTGTGCCAATTGATTTTGCTCTTAAACTAGAAATACGATAGATTTTACAGAGCTGAAGAGACAGCAGGCTTAGCTGCAGGATTAAGTATTGGTTTGGGTTTTGCATTTTTGTAGTGTTGGTTTCCAGGTGAGCTTGTAATTTTGCTCAGGGAAGGACAATTTTCAAGGCATTCAGGAATAACCTTAGGAAGCCATCTCAGCATAGGCCAGTGTCTGGATACATCGGCATGTGCCAATCGGAAATAAAGTATTCCAGCTGTGGGAAGAACCACACCTTACCCTGTTGCATACAGCTGCCACCTGATCTTTCCTTGGGGACATGAGCATTTTTCTAGAGTAGTTTGGGGAGGACTCACTACTTAGGCGCATATTTTATAGCACTTGCCTAAAAAATTACCCTGAGCATATTTTTAAACATTTAGTTGTGCAAGCAGCCCTATCACCTCTTGTAGTTGAAGGGGGCTGCTCTTGAGTTTAAGTGCTTCCCTGGACTGGAGCCTTGCAGAGCAATCAGATTGTCTGTTTTGGCTCTACCTCTTGCACAGAGAGCTGATATGTTCTTCCCTCGCATAATGTAAAGTTGGCTGCCATCTCCCTTTCCTCTGCTGCTTGAGTCTCGCGTGAGGTCCTGCATCACCATGCCCAGAAGTGTTAAGTCTTCTATCATTGCAGGATTCAGGACTCAGTGACCAAGTTCTGTCCCTTTGACATCTCCCTTCACTGCCTGCCAACTGCAGGATTCTAAGGCTTCTCAGAAGTGACTCCATCTACTAAGCGGAGGTGAGCATTACAGGTGAATACAGCTGTAATTTCTCCCTTTGCCCCCAAGGTAAGAGAAATTAGGCCAATTTTGTATAATGTCAGTAAGCTTGAGTGCAGTCTGCTTGCCCCCAGCTAATCAGCTGTGCCTGAGATGTGACAGTTTCTATGCACAAATATCCTTTACCCAAGGTGTTTCTCTGTGTTAGAAAAATTAGTAAATATTTTGTTTAGCAGAAAGAAAAATGAAACAAAGCACCAAACCATTTCACAGCTACATAATGTAGCCATTATCGATGTCCTCACTGTGGCCTTGTATCTGAACCATAGGGAACTACTCCCAGTGGTCCATCAACATATTGCTTTAGGCTCATTTTCTTATTTGTTTAGATTAGCTAACAGTGACAAAATATTCGAGCCTATTTGCTTGTGAAAAACACACTTTCTTAGTACTTTCCAATATTACATCAAAAAAAGACAGTAGCTTATGTAACAACTCAGTGGTGACTACCGAACATATAAAAATGATTCCTCATTCATGGTGCTATTAGTCCATTCACTAACATTTACCTGAGAGACGCACATGGCCTACACACATGGTGATTAAAAGTTTTCAAAACATGAGCTTTACCTGCCTGATATTTTCCACATCAGTTGTGCTGCTGCTATAAAATGTCAGCTCTTTCCCTGGGCATTTTATTTGCCTTTTAACACTGAAGTGTAAATACAGAGAAACAGTGTAAACATACATCCATACCTGGATAAGGAATCTTTCCATATGTAACGATTTCATACAGGAGAATCCCAAATGACCATACATCAGACTTAATAGTGAAAGATCCATAGTTGATCGCCTCCGGTGCTGTCCATTTAATAGGGAACTTTGCACCTAAAAAACAATGCAGTTTCAATCAGTCAAAGGCAATTTTTTTTTTCTCACATGGAGGAATTCAATGAGACACCTTTGCTTTATCCGCACTTCCACATGCCATTTTGTCAGACTGTCCTGCTGCCATCTGTTACACAACAAATCTAATGGAACACTGGCAGGAAGGTTCGGCCTCTACTGCCATGCCATCAACATCCACCTCTGACATGGTAGGCCAACATAATGAAACAGGAGGCATTATTTTTAGATCAACCCTCATACATGGCACCTTTTGCCTCTCTAGTATCATGAATTTTTGCTACAGTGGCAGTAAGCATTCTCCTTTCTTCCCAGTTGTCAGGGAAAAAAAAAAAATCACCTTATGATTCCCATCAGCTGGAACTTCACAAGACTTTAATTAACTTTTACCATTTTAAAGAAAGCCAATCTAGCTTCAGTGTGCATTTGAACATATTTCAATGTGTATTTCAGCATATTTCACATTCAGTTATTTCTAAACAGCCACAGATGTTAAAGCTGCAGCAAGTCATGCCCCAAAATACTGTCTTTCGTATCTAAATAACTGATTCCAAAAAAATCCCACATAAATGCTAACTCCCTCTGGTTAAACAATAAACGTCCATGCAGCCTTCATTGGGGAATATCACTTCAGTTCTTCAGACAGCGAATAGTAATTTGAACAGATTCTATTTATGCTATTTCTAACCTGCACTGTCATTCTGGTACAAAATACCAGGTAAGCCAGGAAACTTTACCAAAGGCCAAAAAACCCATTGATGAAACTCAGCATAAGGAACTTATAACATGGAAGGTTCATTTAATCAATATACAATGTCAAGAGCTATTTAAAAAAACACAGGTATGGGTTCTGTACCTCTGAAAGTTGCTTGATCAGACCCTTGCCTTTCATCTCCTATTGAATTTCTGTTACCTCGTGACTTCTGAATAGCTGATCTCCCTTTAGTTCAACTGTAATGCGTTGCGCTCTTTCTTCCTCATTCTTTGGTTCTTCCGCTCTCACCCTATAATTCCACAGTGGCCATCCAGGCTGCATGAAGACACAGCGCCTCTTCAGCAGTATGATTCCCTCTCTTACCAGTCCTGCCACTGCTGCAGCATTACCTCCCAACCGAGCTTTGAACAGGGGCTCAGCCTTTCAGTGTCTCCCCCATGCATAGCAGCAATGCTGCTGAAGGTACAGATCATAGAATCATAGAATCGTTTGATTGGAAGGGACCCTTAAAGGCCATCAAGTTCAACTGCCCTGCAGTGAACAGGGATGCCTACAGCTAAATCAGGTTGCTCAGAGCCCTGTCCAGCCTGGCCTTGAATGTCTCCAGGTATGGGGCATCCACTGCCTCTCTGGGCAACTGCAGCTTAAAAAGATAACCAGTTTTGCAAAAGGTTCTCCAACTGGGGTCACTTCCTTTCCATAAAGGAAAGGTGGTGCATATGGCACTTAGGATGTGAAGAAAAAATAATTCATATTTTTTCAGCATTTAATTCGGTGGGATGGAAGCTGTAGATGTGTAATTAATTTGTTCCATTTAGAAAAAAAATGTGTGCAGCTAAGCACTCTTAATTTCTTTTAAAAGAAAGAAATAATACATATATATGTGTGTGTGTATGTGTGTGTGTGTGTGTGTGTGTGTATAGTAAATTAAGTTTTCCACAAGCCTGGGAAGCACAGAAAGATTATTTGTTTCTTTATTCTTTTAAAAAGTTTAAAACAGTGCCTCTAGGAAGTTGTTATGGCATTTTCTGTCCTTGGTGACCATATTATCTTTAGATACAATCCCACTGCCTCCCAGAGGCTGAAGTTTTAAGGGCAAACATAAAAACACGTACCTTCTCTTGCTGTATATTCGTTGTCTTCAATGACTCTAGCTAGTCCAAAATCAGCAATTTTGCACATCAGTAAGTCTGAAACCAGAACATTAGCTGCTCTCAAATCTCGATGGATGTAATTTTTTCTTTCTATGTATGCCATCCCTTCTGCAATCTGTAACAAAAGGAACAAGTATTTTGGTATTACAACACCATACAGAACCATCAGCAGCCTGGCCCCTCTGTTCTTTCAATTACTTATCAAAGTCACATTCATTTATTCATTACCAGTAGAGAGAGAGATGTTCTTTTAAAGTTTGACTAAGCAACAATGCAAATAGTTAAAAAATGAAAACAAACAAAAATCCCCATCAACTTTCTAATCACCTGCTATCAGCCTGGGCAATTAGGAAACAGTTACTAAGACAAGTCAAATAACTTATGTTTATCTTCACCTGCAGCATCATCTACTTGCTCATACACGAGGAGCATTTGGCATCAGCAAGCATTCAAATATTATCATAGGTAAATTTCATTTGCGTTTCATCAACCCAGGGTATTTTCCAAATCAAATTAAAGGTGATTAGTGACCTTGGAATATACATTGGGATGATTATTTCAATGCTTGTCCAGACTGCTTTTTTTAAACTCACCGAAGAAAAATGCATTGCTTTTCAGAAAGAAAAGAAACTGAAACAAATAGTTTCTCAACTCAGAGCAGTAGATCTTACATGTGGTTAGTATGCTGTCCAAAAGCTTAACAGGAAAAAAAAAATAGTGTTTGGGAGCTGTCAATATTTCTCTTCCTTGTGAGATTGCTGGTAGGTTGTTCCCAAGCAAGGCCTGCAGCCTAACCTGTGCTACAGATCCTACCCTAGAATGACTGGAGGCGACAGGTCTTTTCCATCCATGTGGCTTGGGGAACACAAAAGCTCTCAAATTTCATAGAAACATAGAATGGTTTGGGTTGGAAGGGACCTTTAAGATCACCTAGTTCCAACCCCCTGCTATAGGCAGGGACACCTCCCTCTAGAACAGGTTGCTCAAAACCCCATCCAGTCTGGCCTTGAATGCTTCCAGGGAGGGGGCATTCACAACCTCACTGGGCAACCTGTTCCAGTGTCTCACCACTCTTACAGTAAAGAATTTCTTCCTAATATCTAGTCTAAACCTACCCTCTTCCAGTTTAAAGCCACTTCCCCTCATTGTCTTGCTATCTGCCCTAATAAAAAGTCGCTCCCCAGTTTTCCTGTAGCCCCCCTTCAAGTACTTCATTTGTTAATGAAGCAGTAGCAAAGCAAGAGTCCTTTTCCAGTCCTGGTCCCTACTGTACTCAGACATGAACTCCTTCCTCTCCGTCTCAACAGAATTTGGGTACACGGGTGCCTCTCATTGCCAGAGCAGCACGTTTCAGCTGTGCAGTAAAGCAGACACGAGCGCCTGACCAAATTTTAAGCAAACATGAACACCACTTCTGCTTATGCATTTTTCAAAAGTCCCCAAGGAGTACAACATGCGCACACACCATTACCACTTACAACACGAAACCACACTGTCTTCATTCCCCTTTTTCAGTTGAAGCAGTGGAAAATACAGCCGCTTTCCTTCCCACCTTCCACCGCAACGGTTTTCTTACAAGCCAACAGACAGCCACCTCTGCAGGGCAGTCCTTAATTTCGCTTATAGAACACAAAGGGGTGCTCACACTAAACCAGGAAGAAACTGATGATGAAGAGAATGAAGAACATCTGCATTTCGTATTTTCTAGATATAAGTAAAAGGTATTTGATAATGAGGGAAGAAGCCACTTGTGAATAACTGCTGCAGAGTGTCCTGCTAGAGACTCAAAGACTGCTCACAAAATGAGAGAGCGGTATTTGGTTCTCTCCTCTAAATACAATTATGTGGGTCTGAGGAGGAAGGAGACGTGAAAGTGAAGGTTTTGCTTTAAGATCTATGATGAAATTGGACTGGCCAGGCTGGCAGGTAGAACTGTAAGGCAGACAGGTGCACCAACGTCAGTGTAAAAATACAGCAACCATCATGAAGGAATTGACGTTCCTCATACTTCCATGCACAGATGCAACATTTGGACTGGCTGCTGGCTGGGGAGTAAAGAACCACCTCGTGAAAGAGGAGGTGGTGCTGGTGGCGTTTATTTTCCACACCCAGCCAAGCAAAGCCATCGGAAAGCCTGTTTTATTTCTCTTCTTTGTGCCAGAACAATTGAAGACATTATCTGATTAGCCACAGACTAAGAATGCGATAGCAAACAATTCATTACGTTTTCAGCAAACACAAAGTGCACTTCCGTGAAATTCCAGGACAACGGTTTTTAGTGTATCCAATCAGAGGAATGCAGTGAAGCCATGGATATACAAACACTGGAGCAGGCAAAAATAATAATAATCCCAAACAGGAAAATAATGGGAAGGGAGTTCTGAATGACGGAAGGAGGGGAAGCACAGCGTTCAACAGCTGAGTACACACATCCAGCTCATGTTAAGCCTTTCTGAGTGACAAATAAACAATAGAACAAACAACAACAAAACCCAAAGCACAGCAAAAAGACCCACACTCAAAAGGATTTTCTGATGAAGGAGATGGGTGCCGGAGCCCACGTGATAACTCCTCACAATAACTGTTGGGTTTTCCTTGCCAAATTATATGCTAAGATGCAGAGAAATTTATGGGAACCAAAGAAAAAGAAAGTGTTCTTTCCCCCTCTTTTAATGGCCACTTGTACTTGTCCAGGCTATTGGGCTCTCTGTAGCTACTACTCAGCAGCAGCACAGGAAAGATAGCTCAGGTTTGCCAGATTTTTTTTGTAGCCTTTAGGAGAGGATTCTGCCTCCATTGCACTACTGCCACTACTGAATATTTAACAGTAGGAAAAGCAAGGAGTGAACAGTGGTACTAAAGCATTCCATGTGTCCTGCCCGCTCTTTCAAGCCCTCTGAAGTGGTATGGGGGAAGCAGCAAAAGCAGCAGAGGACTATGAAGGGAGAGGGGAGAACCCAACAGAGCAGAGGATCAGGGGAGGACAGTGCTTTCACAGCAAAGCTGCACTTTCTGAAAACCAAATGCACTTGCTCACAACCCACAGACTTCCTTGGTGAAAGGCCGTGCCTGAAGTTAAACAGTGTATACAGGGGTGGGCAGTTATATTCTCTCTTTCTTTCTTTTTTTAACCAAAAGGTGAAAGCCCATTCTTTTTTTGCTACAAAACTGGAGAACTTCTGGATTTCTTAATACCTCAGTCTCTCAACTCAAAGATGTGTCATTTCAATTTCCATTCCAAGGTCTGTGATTCTCTTTTGCAAGAGTTACTGCTAACAGTGCATGCTTTCCCCGTTGTTTGCAATGCTGTTTATTAATGCAGCACAAGAGTTACAGTAACACCTGTAACTGATTCCACATGTAAAATCTTCATTCCCCTATAAAACAGGGAAGTAAAATGTGGACAACCAAAAAAAGCAATGAATTAATATTCATTCATGATGGAGCACTGGAACAGGCTGCCCAGAGAGGTTGTGGAGTCTCCTTCTATGGATTAAGGACCCGCCTGGACGCCTACCTGTGCAGCCTGCTGTAGAGGCCTGCTTTGCAGGGGGTTGGACTCAGTGGTCTCTAGAGGTCCCTTCCAACCCCTACGATTCTGTGATTCCATAATTCAAAGTTGTGCCCAGCTTGTGTTTGGTTGCAAATGAAGTCAACCCCAGGAGAAAAAACAACAAACAAACAACACAAAGGGCATGACCTACAGTTAGTCAAGTACCAAGAAACGCTAGGATAAAAACATTGTGACATTCTCCAGCTCCATTTCATCCATGGTTTTAGAACAGAACTCCTCTAGATTACTCTGACATGCCTTAGGTACACTTTTAAAAGGTTTCACTTTGTACTGACAGAAAATAGCTAGCAAAATCCAGTATGGCAGCCCCTCTGGTGATGCAATCACCTGGCTACTGCCTGTAAACGAGAGGAATGAGAGCAGCCTGCATGCTCTGGCTGCTGCATTAGCAAGATTTGGCAGCATAGCCTGTGGACAAAGTGATGAAATCCACATACGCTCAAGCTCAGAACTGGGAAGCAGCAGCTAAGAGCAGCCCCGTGTTTCCTCAGCCCGCTTGCTGAGCTGAGAAGCAGAGGCAGCAGGAAGTGGAAGTGCCTGTGAGTTGTGTCAGCTTGCGGCCGTGTGGCAGAGGAAGTTGCGAGGACAGCCCATGAGGCCACCGTGCTGCTCAGCTGCCCATAAGGGAGGGGAGGCTTACATGTTGGTTCCTGGCTTTGGTTCTGGCATATACTGCGAATTTACAGTTCTGCTGAATTCTGCAGGTGATGCCACAGCCCTGCAGGCGGTCCGTGCTGAAGGTATGCCAAACTCAGCTTCTTTTAAAAAACTCATTACAGAGACTGCTAGCGTTCATCTCTAGGGGCCAAATGTATTTTTGCCAGGGTGGGGCCAACACTACATTTCCTCAGCTCCTACTCACACGCACTAATTAAAACAAAAGAGAAACTTCAGCTCTTTTAGGGGACAGATTTAGAAACCAAGCTGGACCACCTTCCTAGCAAGGACTTTGCTGCCATGTTTTCCACAGACCCGATTTCATAAATAGTGTCTGCTCGCACAGCAAAGAATAGAAATTAAAAAAGAAAAAATTCCAAGTCCACAGTCATACTCAAAGATAAGAACCAGACTTAAGTCTACCTCAGTACTCAACCGGTACTATTAAAAATGGCATCAATGCCCGTGTGTGGTGAGCAAAGAAAGCAGCAAAATTAGGGTAGTGGTGTACCATATAGTGGTAGTATATTCACGGACTTGCTTGACAAAGATGCTTACTATTCCCTGGGGGAGAAATCTTTGCTTTCCTTTTTTTTTTTTTTTTTTTTTTTTTTTTTTTTCCAAAATCAGAATATTTTATCCCTTGCAAGTGCAGATTTCTTTCAAGACTGCTCCAGGCAAAGGCTCTGTGAATTCAGGGAGCGGAGCACTGACCAGCTGCTTGGCAATGGAACGCCAGCCCACTGCAGTCTTCAGCACAGTGACAAATTGGCTCCAGAACTGGGTTCACGTTTAAGGGCACTACATTGTTCAGCTGTCTCTTAGTCACACAGCCACATCCTCCTCTTATCTTCAATCCCTCCTTATCCAACAAGGCCACTGTAAGGTGACAAAGGCCATTCCTCTAGATAGAAGGGCAACTTATTAAGTGGAAACACATCCTGTCCCTTTTCATTCTGCTGACTCACAAGTCCATTGCTAATGTATTGCTCTGCAATGAGTAACGTTCTTTCAGAATTTTTTCTTGCAACAAGATTCTCATGCGCACATACGTCGATGCAAGCAAGCCAGCTGTGTAGCATGGCTGTGAGCAAGTCGGTCTTGTGTGATACCACAGACTCAGAAGGGGTGAAAAGACAATCCTCTGCTACCACTTGTTACGTTTTCAGTCTCCCCAGAAGCTGGGATAGGCTGGTGAACTGCCTCACTGGAAAAGCATGATCAGAGGCACGCATGGCTCACGTGTGTGCCACCAAGGAAAAATGTATTCCTGATCTCATTTTAGTTCACCGTGGTTTCCTTCCATGCCTCTTCTGAAATGCAGCTCACATTTTTTCTCCCCTTAGGCTGTTCAGAGAGGTTAACATCATTACTGTAAGAACAAACTAACAATCCTTTTAGACAAGCCAAAGCGCTACCAAAACTAACCAAACACAGTTTATGTTCTCATTTATGTAATACAGCCTACATTCTTGTAGTGTGTGATCTAAAAGTAGCCTGCAATAAAATCACTGTTATCTTAGCGATAGGCCAACACAGTTTGAAAGTACGTTATTCTGATTTTTGTCCTGATGGACCAGCAACTGAACAGCCAGAATTAGACAGGACTAATGGAATATCTTTGTTGTTCAAAGTAAAATCCCTGGTCTGAGAACCAAATGCAGTCTGCAAATCTATTCCATGCAGTCCTGTTTTCAGTTGACGATGTTCAAAGCCTCTAACAAACGTGCTCAAAATACCCACAAATTCTTTCCATAGGAAAAATCCCTGTTCCAGTTGGATTTTGTTCTCTGTTCCAAAGTTTTGTTTGGGCTGCAGTTGGAAATACTCAGAAAGTGTCTCTTGAACATCCCTTTAAAATAACTCTGCGACTGAGTGCATGGCTTGATCTCAGACGTTTCTCTGAACAGTCCACGTCTTACATGAAGAGAGGGACTTCACATACCTCCTGTGCTGCCCTCTGAGGCCAAGTGCAAGAAGAGACTTTCAAAAAGGCTACTGGCAGATCAGGATGATCAGTCGCCTCCATTTCAAATGACCCACCCTTCAAAGCTTTGTACACTGACCCCTGTCACAATGGAAATGATTTACCCAGGTCTTATGCAGTTGCATTTTCTTATTCACCAATTCATCAAGTTTTTTTGCATTTGAAATTTCTGAAAATGCTAAATTCTTTTAAACAATACAACATCTTGAGCTCTAATAAAAAGACTACACAACCACATGTGCTGGATGACCTTCAGTCTCCCTTCATATCACTCACTGACCACAGATGTTCTTCTCTGCCTTGAATTTTGCCCACTATTTTCAAAGCTACCTAATATTAATCCCTTTTTTTTTTTTTTTTTTCAATCTTTTACAGCCAGCATTGCTCATCTCTCCAAACCATGACTTGGAATCAAACGGGTTTTTCACATCTACTAAGCTTTTATCTCCACTAAATTCTCAAGGATGAATTACCTAAATAGTTCAGAATACTTAACCTGTAGCTACACTGAACCAGCAATTACAGTAAAAACAGCTCCTGTATTGAACCTGTTACACAAAATCTGTATTGGAGATATTGAACGCCTACATAAAAATGTCTCATAATATACAATGTATTTAGCAGTTGTGTCATGATCTCATATCAAAAGTTTTTGTATAAATCACTAATATTTTATTAAATCTTTTCAGGACTTTCTCATCTTTCCCCATGACCTGTAGCAAGTTAGTATAACAGAGTATAACCATCAGCAAACTGTAATGCATTAAAAAAATGTTGGAGAAAGGAAAACCTACCAGAAATGCCTTCATTACATTTTAGTAACATGCCACTAGCACCTGAAACACCATTGGATTAGATTTTATTAACTTCGTGGTAATTTACATGAGATTTTGAAACCAACAATATTCTGTAGAAGTTAACAGAGAGGTGTGACAAACTGAACTAATTTAAGAAGATGACACTTCTATTAACAAATCTCATAAGAGCTGACTCTGTACAACTTGCACTTACACTTTCACCTTGTAGCTGCTATAAGTGAAAACAACCTTTCCACAAAGGGAAGTGACTGTGTACCACTGCCACCTAAGCAACTCACCAGCACTATCGAAGAGGGATGCCTACCTTCATATATTCCCTTTGAAACACTTTTTTCCGCTATTCCCTTCTTTCAGGTAACCCTATCTATTCAGACCAAAATATATTTGGAAACTACATTCTCTTTTAATGAAAAAAAAAAATACAGTAAAGTTTTCCATTGTGAATTTCAGTCTTGGAGAGAAATAGTCCCCCATTTTTTAGCATATTTCTTAAATCTTACCTGAGCAGAGAAGTCAATTAGCTTTGGAAGCATCAATCTACTTCCTTCATCACTCTTCAGAAAATCCAGCAAGCTTCCTGTTACAACAGAGAACGATTAAGTCAGTGTAGCTTACTATCACAATAAAGTTCCCAATGGGCAACCAATTTCTTGGGTCACAGATTTTTTGTAGTGAATAGTTTTGATTTATGTTCAAGTTGATTGCAGTAAGATCATCTCCTTACATAATCTAATAACAGTAATGCCCAGGTCAGAACGTCAGGTATCCAAGTTTTGCAGTTTTCCTAAGTGTTGAAAACTAATCAGAGTATATCTTTGTTCAGTGGTGAATTTGATAATGACCCTATTTCTACAGGCTATCAAGAAAGATCTCTAGGAGAATCACGCTTATTAATACTTTCAAAGTCATAAAGAATAAGTTCCTGAATTCTGAATTCTAGCTGGTGTTTATGAAGTCATCATCACTACTGCTTGAAAACAGAACGAAATAAATAAATTAAAAACCACTACTAAGACAATCTGAGAAGGAGATCTCACTTATCTTGTGTCATGATGCTCTGCTACAGGTTGTCCTTTTCTAGTAGTGCAGCAATCTTTGCACACATCACTCACTTTATTACCCAAACACTTATCAACTCAAAGGCTACACAAGGCAATTTCTAACATTTTCATTACTGAGTGCCTCATTACAACACCAGACACAAAAATTACATATTAGAACTCAGAGGAAGCAGATTTGTTTGAGTGTTATATGTTCTGCATCTGCAACAATTCAAGAATGATACATTTAGGAAATGTGTAGAAATAGCTATCTTAAAAATGCAACAAGGAATCATAAATTTAAATATTTATGTCTTCGAAGACAGATACCTTATATTGGAGCATACAAGAGAATGTTGCTAAAATCCCAAGTTTTTCTTTTCTGTTTCTTGCTTCTTAAAGGAAGCACACTGACTTATGGGAAGTGTTTACTGAGACACTGATCCTATGTCGTTCTCACCTTTTGCCATGAATTCTGTTATTATATAAATAGGTTCTTCTTTGGTCACTACAGCATAAAGCCTAACTAGCTTGTCATGCTGAAGCGTCTTCATGAGGTTGGCTTCCTCCAGAAAGGCTTGCACAGACATCGTTCCAGGCTTCAAAGTCTTCACAGCCACTTTTGTACTATTATGATAGTAACCTGAAAAGAAGAAACATGTTCAGTCACCCTGCTTAGCACAGCACCCTAACCTGTAGGAATACACAGCGTGGGTGAGGTTAGATTCCATTAACAGCCACAAGCCCAAGAGCTTGCGACCAGGTGTAGCACAAGTATTTACATTAAAATTGCATTTTGTTTTGCCATCACACTGTAGTAAAAACTAATCAATTTCCTACTTTTTTTTTTTAATCACTTATCTCAAAAAAACACCTAAAGAAAGCAAGATATCTTACTTTGTGCCAAACTTTCATTTATAGGTAGCCCATGAGAAAATATCAAAACAGTCAAGAGATGTTTTAATGAGAGTTCACATAAATTATCTCAAACTCTAACAGAGGCAATGGAGTGCCTACAGGATCGCGGAACATCTTTAAATACCATGATTAGACCCATTTTATGCCTGCCTGTCTCATGCTCTTAATCTTTTCTTAAGCCCCCGGTACTCAAAACGGAACATTTCAGTAAAGTGCAATCAAAAGAGCATTCTCGTGACCAGCAGAGATATGCTGGCAGGACTGCAGTCCTGCAGTGTTGGGAGCAAGATTTAAAACACAATAATTCCTTTCCAGCAAAGCACATGCCAAGCGCAGAAACGATTGTGGTTGTTTCATTTCTCTGTTTAACCTTCTGATGTAACGTTCTACTTATATGCGATGCAAGCAGTAGTAAATAAGAAAGTAGTGAATTGTTTTCTGAGCCAAATATTTATTAAGTGTTAAAATAGCATGTTTTAAAAAATCAATAGAATAAGAAGAATTTATCTAAAGTTGATCTTGTGAAGCCTTTTACTGTGGGAAAGAAAAGAAGAAAAAAAACTGAGACAGAGAGGGATACAAATACAACTTCTTCCCGATGTTCCAGATTTACAGAACACTTCAGTAATATCAAACCACAGCCTTTTGTCCCCTGCTATACACATTTCAACACTGCAAAAATGCATCTCGGAAGAGGCAAAGCTTCCATGACTCGACAAAACAGCAGCACTTCTTTATTCAGCAGCAATGCGGACAGCGTTACCACAATGGATGTACCTCTACATTTGAGCCCACCATTTCTTTACACTTCATTTCTTTATATTCTTTGTCCCCTAAGCAAAGCAAGGAATTAACTCCAAGACCCTAAGTCATTGCTCTAACCAATACATACTTTATCATCTTTGGAAAAGAGAGATCATTACCTGACAAAAGCAACTGTATCTGTGACAAAACCTTTACCTGCATGATTATTAGATGTGTTTTTTCCAAGCACAGTAAGGTCAAAGCATTATACAGACATGCCTCCATATGATCTAATAATTAGAAATGACAACAAGTCAAATTCTGCCACTGAAGCTCAGATATATAATTTCTGCCCACCAAAAAAGAAGTTAAATCTCTTTCTGCTTACAAAGTATAATGCATCTTTATATAGCTTATAATATTCTATTCCATATCCTGAATGAGAGCATTAGTTCCACTCTACCTTTGTGGAATAATCTGCTAAACATACTAATTAATACCACTCCTTCTGAAGTGATTTACGCTCTTTGCATTAACTACATAAAAGCATTAAAGTGTTTCACATTCACTAAAGAGGTCCACCAGATGATGTTGGTGCTTACAGAAAGTTTATGTTACTAACAAAAACCTCACTCAACACTGATGTTTTCTGCAGGAAAACAGTCTGTCCTGGTCCTATGGGGGTAACAGAAAGCAAAGTAGCTCGAGGGCACTAGAGACATTTGATCCTGATCTGTCTCACTCGTTTATTTCAGCAGGTATTGGGACACACACACACAAATTCCAAAATGATAGGTAAGCAGTTACATTCTTACTCACATCTAAGACAACTGACATGAAATTCAGATTCTCTGCCAAATAATATCGAGATCCTGCGTGCGGCGTAAAAACACACTTGTGATGCCGATGAGATCAGTTTTCTCAGTTCATTTTATACGCCTTTGTGTTAATAACACTATTTCTGCAGTACGGTTTACTCTGATTACTGATTTCTCAATATTTTTATTACTTATATTCTAATTTGGGGTTTAAAAATGAAGGTTTTGCAACTGTGATGAAAGCAAAATGTGCCTCATTAATAAAATACAGTATAATGGCTCCATTTGTGTTGTTAACTTTTCTCTTACCCCTACTTGAGAATTCTATGCATGGATTATTAATGCCACAGAGCATTATGGTTCACATCATATCAGTGCACACTAGGAACAAAAATGCATAAAACATAGACTCTACTCTCACAGTGCTACTCTAGTTTGTCACTGCACTAAGGGAGCTGCCCAAATGCGCTAACCTCCACAGCTGAAAAGCCTTTCATACCATGGCAGGAAGCAAGTCTCTCAGCAGTTCAGGCTTTTTTAAAACATTGTATGTGATGCAAGCAATAACACACAAGTCATGGACAGCCAAGTTGTCTCCAGATTCTTGCATGGGCTTAATCAGACCAAGCTGTGATATGAATTCGTAACAGACAGTAATAAAGCATTTCTGGACCACGTCTCCAGGACTGAAGATGAACAGATCATACTGTGAACAAGACGCAGCATTCTCCTTCTTCTGCCTTCACATTAATTCCCTATAAGGTTACACTGTGAACAACCTGAGTTACAGAAATACGACACTGTTAGAAGCCAGATAATGTCTCAGGCCATCACAGCTGTAAGAGGTACAGCTTATCCAGGATGCTGGCTGAGAAACATCAGCTTCTTCACATCCTATTGCAGTTTGGCTCATCACTCCTTCCTCACCTACAGGCACAGAATCATAGTATCCTTTGGGTTGGAAAGGATTTGAAGGACCACACAGTCCCAACCCCCTGCCATGGGCAGGGTCACCTCACTCCCACTAGACAAAGTTGCTCTAATCCCCACCGAACCTGGCCTTGAACACTTCCAGGGACATTTCAGTTCCATTCTCAACTGCTCTGGGCAATCTATTCCGTTGTCTCACCATCCTTTGACTAAAGAATTTCTTATCTCTAACCTCAGACTACCCTCTTTTACTTTAAAGCTTGACCTATCACTACAGGCCCTGGTAAAAAGCTTTTCTCCATCTTTCTTACAAGCACCTATTAAATATTTTAAGGCCACAGTAAGGTCCCCCTAGCGTCCTCCCAGGCTAAACAACCTCAATTCATACAGTCTGTCTTCATAGGACAGTCATTTTGTAGTCCAGCTCTAACAGTTCCATGTCTCCCTTGTACTGGGGACCACAGAGCTATGTGTAGGACTTGAGATGGGGTCTCACAAGAGCAGAGTAGAGGGGGAGAATCACATCCCTTGCTCTGCTGGTCATGTTTCTTTTGATACAGCCCTGGACACGACTGGCTTTCTGGGCTACGAGTGCTCAGTGCTGGCTTGCATCCAATTTTTCATCTACTAATATCTCTAAGTCCTCTGCAGGTCTGCTCTCAATCCATTCATCCCCCAGTCTGTACCGATACTGGTGACTACTCTGCCTCAGCTGCAGGACCTTGCACTTGACTTTGCTGAACTTCATGAGATTTATATAGGCCTACCTCTCAAGCCTGTGAAGGCCACAGTGAATGGTACTTTCCTTCTAGAATATCAACTGCACCACTCGGTTTGGTGCAAATTTGCTGAGAGTGTACCCAATCCTGCTGTACTTTTAATAACTATATTAAACAGTTGAGGTTGGAAGGGCCATTGGGCCCAACCCCTCTGCAGCAGGGACACCAGAGCAGGGGGCCAGGCCCACGTCCAGGTGACTGCTGAACATCCCTAAGGAGGAGATCCCACACACAGTCTCTGGGCAGCCTGTGCCAGTGCTCCGTCACCTGCACAGCACAGAAGTGTTCCTGGTATTCTGGGGCAACCTCCTGTGTTCCAGTTTGTGCCCACTGCCTCCCATCCTGGCACTGGGCACCACTGACAGAAGCCTGGTTCTCTCCTTTTTGCACCCTCCCTTCATGCATTTATGGACATTGATAAAATTGCCCCTGACACTCCTCTTCTCCAGGCTGAACAGTCCCAGTTCTCTGAGCCTTTCCTCACAGAGGTCGTGCTCCAGTCCATTCACCAACTTTGTGGCCCTCTGTTGGACTCTCACAAGTAGTTCCATGTCTCTCCTGTACTGGGAAGCCTAGAACTAGATATGGTTCCTCTGAACTGGATGCTCTTCCTCCTGAAACCAAAATTCTAGGTACCCTTGGGAAAGTAGAAATGTCTTTGGTAATTAAGCTATGGAATAGTATTTCTCATTTATACTTTGGCCTAAAAATCATTTTGCTTCGGATGACGTATGTAACTGGGAGGGTGTAACAAGACTTCTCCGTAGTTTTACATAACGCCAAATGCCTCTATGTTGGTCATCATGCACAGATTGTTGGCATCCTGCACAGATCACCTAGTCTTTTTTATCTTGAACTTTACCCATACTCCTGATTTGAAAGGGTCTGCATCAAGTAAATCAGCCTCTCTTGCTTCAGAAAGGAAGCAGAGAAGAGGAAACACAATGAATCATTTCACACTACATTAATTTTTCTCACAGCGCAGCAATTCAGATACAAGGGTTAAACCCAACTGAGATGTCAAAATAAGGACACAAACAAGAGGAAGCATCTTGAAACAGAAACACCCTTTTAAAGTTTAATGCCTTTGTGTGTGTATGCAGAAGTAGTCAGTTCCCATAATGATTTACATTTTCAAGCGGGTGATAAAGTTCGGCCATGAAGTTTTCCACAGCACTTCAGTGTCAGTTCATTATTTCTTGCCCTGACTTATTAAGCAGAGAAAAATGGCACAATGGCAAACACTTATCTCAACTAGCACAAAAATTGTCATTCAAGCTAGAGGCTTTCTTAAGCCTTTTCTTATGAAGGCAGATAAAAGGCTGAATCTGGTTCCGTCACATCATAGAGATGCGTTGCTGGCATTTTAACATGATTTATACTAGAAGATTGCACCTACAATTGAATTAGACCTTTCTGATTGACTGTAAACACGTGTGGAATTTGCCACTCAAATAGCACCACTCTGTGCTTTACTTTTCCCAAGGACAGCACCTCTTCAAAACAATGAAATTTCAAGCGTGTTCCAGTTAGATTGCTGCACTCCTGTGGGTCAACAAAGCACCCTTTGCATCTTCTAATAAGCTTTGGGATACACTTTTAAGTTTCTTAGAAATGCCCTCCTATATACCGTTGATAATATTGATGTTGTATAAGTATTTAAACAGTTTTATTACTGTTCAAATATAACCTCAAAAAAAAAAAAAAAAGTTTCATGGAAGAGTTAGGACAATGATTCGACCTGAAAAAGCATTTTAAGTAAGACTTTGGAAGGAAGGTATAGTTTATCTTGATTAAGTCAAGTAAGATAGTAAGATAGTAACCAATGCGTCAGTAAAGAATAGCACACAGAACATGTAATATGAGACCAAAAGAACACTCAGATGCCTGAATAGGCAGCATTTCAAAAGAAGAGAATTGAATCATGATCAGACTGTGATTAGACAATGGTTGTACCTCTTTGCTACAGGAAGTCAGTGAAGCTGAGAAAATGCTGTTAAACAACCAAGGCTAATTATGATTGTAATAACTAACACTATCATTTTGTTAACATCCAATACCTGAAAATCTTGTGATGTCTTCATTATTGGAGACCTGCATGGTAGCCTCCATATCAATCTCTAATCTTCTACCTATGTAAGTCACCCACCTTCCTGAGCAACAGGCTCAGACAATAATCTTGGATAAACAACCCATTTTGTCATGCAGTATGATAACCCCGTACACTATACTTCAGTCTTTTCTTTACCAATGGATGATAAAAACTACACACAATTCACTAAAAGACAATTTCTTTTTATTTCAGGTTTTCCACCACAATCTGATTTGACTTAAAGTTCTGAGATGCCAATCAATTTTGAGAACTGTGAGTCAAATCTTAGTAAAACCTTCTATTTTCCCCATAAAGCACAACAACAACAACAACAAAATGATTGTATTAGACACCTTAAATTACAGTGCTTGCTCCTAAGAATTTGTCTGTGTCAGACACCTTACCCTTCACAAATCCTCTCTCCTATTATTTTTCCTCATGGGAGGTATATTCTGGGTCTGACAAGTATATTAAACCAGGCCTGTGTCTACTATTATTCGGATTAATTCTTAAACGCTACTACTTTCAGCTGATGTACTCTTATCAAAGAAATAAGCTTACCCATCCAGACTTCTCCAAACTGACCAGCTCCGAGCTTCTTCACTAATTTAATTGATTCTCGTGGAATTTCCCATGCATCTTTATCCCACGGTTTTTGAGGCTTTGGACTAATACAAGCTTTTTCCAATTTTCTGCATAAGCCATCAGATTGTTCTGTTTTCCAAAAGAAACACAGACTATAAAATCCATTACACTTTTATGCCTTACATTCTTTTAGACAAAGACCACTTAATTTAGGCGTGCATTAACCAGTTCAAAGCTGTTTCAAAGTAGTTCAGTTCCTTGATGAAAGCATAATCATTTCATACGTACTAGAGAAGTGTCATATGCATCTGGTTACCATCACTGAGTTTTTTTGTTTGTTTGTTTTTTATTAATTACAATTTGTAACAAATAAATTTAAGATTTGGTTGATAACAGTACACAGATGAAGATGCACATTTGGGTTAGGCTTGAAACCTGTATTCAGAATTTGTCATCAGGTACTCTTATAGTATGTTTCAGATGTGCACACACATAGGAATGCAAGCGTAAGTTGGTCACAAGTATTTTTTTCTCCAGCCACGTATCAGCTATAACTTTAACAGAAGTGTAAAATAATTATCAGGTTTGCAAGCTGTGCAGAAAAATTACCACACATATCAAACAACTTAGAGAAATGTCATGGCCAAGTCCTCAGCATGGCTTTGAAAAATTGATGTGATTTACATCTTTCTTCTTCTCTGTCTTCCCAATGGCAAGGCAAAAAATACATACATATATTTGAGCTACTCAACAAGAGTGCAAAATAAAAACTCACTTTTGTAGCTAAAATATAGATGGAAACTTGATCCTATCCCCCTTTTTCTGTTTGTAATAAAAGTAGATGTAATATACCCTCAAAGACAGAATTTGTTTGTTTACAATGCAGTCAGTCTTGACCACAGTCTCACATCATCATCACTATGATGAGATGTTTTATAAAGCTGTTCTGTATTCTACAATTGCATGCAACTGAGCATGTATTAGGCCTGGTTATAAAGCAGCCTCAGGAGGGTTCCAACCATTTCTACTTTATCTTTAATAACATGCATGTCCGAGTTACTTAGAAACAAGAGATGAAAAGTTTTGAAACGAAACAAGAAATTATTTATTTTCCTCCAGGGGAAATAATGGCTGTATTCTATTCCATAATCCACTAACACATTTAACTTACTTTGATAATGCTTGATCATATCATTGATGCTGGGAAAAGTTATTCTTGGAGAGATGTAAAATCCTCCATTGTCTAGACTCCTAATTTTGTAGTGCTTAATGACATCACCATGTTGGGGATCATAGTCTCTTATGGACAGAGAATAGCTGCCTGAGAAGAAAGAAAGAATGATTATTAACAGATATCAAGTCCGGACTGCTCACACACACAGCTGATCAACAAAAATACCTACTTTATTTTATTTTTACTTCTCTTCTTCCTCCAAAAAAGCCTATTGTAAGCAACGTAAGGAATTCAGTCAATAGCTAGCTCTGGACTGGTCACTAAAGTGCTTACAGTCAGACTTTCTCTTTCAATTTTATTCAATAAATTTAAGAGTTCCATAATCCAGTCATCCATAACTAATGTGCACTTCTGCATAAAGTCACACTGACTTGAGTAGAAACATCTGGGAAAGCAACTCTAGGGTTGTCAAACCAGTGAGACAGAAACTAAAATTCGGAGATCAGCATGTTAAAAAAGGAACAGGCTAGATGTTGTGGCCAGCTAGAAAAGGGATTGTTTGGAAATGGCCTGAGGCACGCAAGAGGGCAAGAAAATCCTAACCTCAGTTAGGAATTAAGATGGGGCAGCGTATTATCGATCCTAAACTACAGAATTCTTAACTTCTTTCACTTACACAAATCTCATAATCCATTTTCAAAGGAGAGGAAACCACCTCGGTTCCTTCTCTTTCTCTCCACATGCACATCCAGTGACAGGAGACAGAAAGAAATATTTAGTGGCTACTTTGCCTTACCTTCTACTAGCCTCTGTTGAATTTAGATCACTGTCTTCATTTGAGAGCACAGAGAGAGTGATGTGGGCCAGTTACAGAAAGCTTTCTAAGCAGCAATCATAGAATCATTTAAGTTGGATCATCAGGTCCAACCACTAATCTAACCTCTTGAGTCACGTCACTAAACCACGTTCCTTAATGCCACATCCACATGGCTCTTAAATATTTCCAGGAATGGTGGCTCCACCACTTCCCTAAGCAGCCAGCTCCAATATTTGGCCATCTGAAGCGTTAGGGCCAAAAAAACCTACTCCTATGGAGAGGATAGATGTATGATCCACTGAAGGGATTAGCATGTTTTCCCTCTGGAAGATCCAATTTATCCAATTGGAGCATCCAGTTAGGTCACTGTTAGAACTGAGGTATTGCAGCAGAACCATCTTATGCTCTTCTATAAATCTCAGCTGAAACGTCTGGAGAACTTACTAAACATTTTAGTATAAAGAGCTGTATCTGTAGTAGAAATCTTTACCAAACTGTTTCTTTGTTTGTGTTTTAAATGATGCTACAAGGCAGAAGAGTAGACTCTCTTTATGTATTAACTATACTTTAAAACTTGTAGTGATGGATACAGATACAAAAATGGAAGACGGTAAAATACAGCTTCTACTATTTACAACTAAAATTGTCCTTTAACAAAGGAATTGTGGACGCTATGAAGGAAAAAGATATTTTCATTCATTGCTGCTTCTTGTCAGCATAATAAACCATATGCACACACATCCCCCCTCTGTTTCAACTTAAGAATTTGTAGCTTTCATCTCTTTCCCTGATAATTTTAATAATTTTCTTAATAATGCTTCTTACTCCTAAGTAGCTGCAGTAATTTTAAAATGGACAGACTGGTATAATTCCATAGCACTCGATGCAAACTTTTGTGAAGACAGATTGCATATTTTAACTCTAATATCAATTTCAAAATCACCCACCCAAAAGCCTACCTTTTAATGTTTCACTTTCTCTGATAAGGAATGCTCCAGGGCCATTTCCAGGAGCCAGGAGTTGCCTTTCAGCATCTTTTCGAGTTATGTCTTTGAAGAACCACCTGAAAAGTATTTCAGAGGGTTAGAACTTTTCCCTCCACCCACAAAAGATAAAACACAAGGTTGAAAAAGAAGTCTGGCAGTAGTTAGAAGAACTTACTCTTCTGTTTCCAAGGTGTTTACTTTTGCTACGTAATTGCTGGGAATGAAACCTTCTTTCTTTGTTGTGAGAGATCTAGCTTTCCACCATTCTCCCAGCCTGAAAAACAGACACAACAGTAGTACTCACAGGAAAGGAAAGTCATAAGGAGAGATAAAACACCTTTTCTCTGCACTCAGCTCCACTTAGAAGCCATTGGCCCCATCAGAGCAAAGTTTGGTTATCATTACAGCTGCCAAACCCCAGCCACTCATGTTTTCACATGTAAAGGATCTTTCTTAACATTTGTACATTTGTGTTACAAGTTGCACATAAAAAAATATGAAGGGATTTTAGAAGTTCAAAAAAAAAAAAAAAAAACAAGAATTACAATACAATTTGAACAATCATACTCACTCCTCAATAACTTTCAATTTTTCTCCTTTTTTGAAGGACAAGTCATCTTCATGAAGGCCATCATAAGGATACAGAGCTACTACAATGACTCCATGCTCTTCTGTTTCTATAAATATAGAAAGGCAAAGGAATATTCTCATTATTTCACAAGCTGTTGAGGACATAGCACATAGGCAGCAAGATTCTTCAGGAAAACTTACCTTCATTGGCAAATATCTGTCCGGGTAGAAGGTGTGCATCTGTATTTGCCTACAACAAAATATGCCTTTAATTAAGCAGTTTTATATCTTTGAGAAAACTCTACATTACAGGTACATATTATTCACTTGCTTTGTTATTATCTTATATGTCTTATGAAACACTTTGCAATCATTTTCAGCCACTCATCAAAAGCATATTCCAACGAAGAAAATACAGTAAAACCCAACTAGATTTTGAACTGAGCAGCTCAGACCCCAGGAAGCTGTTCAACAAGGGAAACTTCACATTCTGCAACTTCTGCTGAACAGACTTTACATAGGACAGTTTAACTGGATGGCTAGTATCACACTATTGGTGTGAGGAACTGTCACGCTAAAGAACTACAAGCACAGCTATATTTCTAAGGATCAGTGAGAGGAAAAAAAAGACTAATTAAAACCAATGCAAACAGCAATTGTGATTTGTGTACACTGACTCAGGGCGTACTATATCAGCTGGTGACACACTAGAAGGGTGCAATTAACATCCACAGAGAATGCAGTCCCTGAGTAAGGACAGTGAAGAAATATTCTTTCTTCAGAAAAAGGGAGTGGGGAAAAGAGGCATGAGTAAATCTGCAAAGTAGCAAATCTACATACTAACCAGTGGGATTTCCCTTCCCAGCACCCCTTCTTCCTTGCTAGATAGCACACAAGGAACTTCCCTTAGTTTGTTCCTCTTTCACCACAGTACTGTTTGCTTCAGAACTGCACCCATTCCGCTCCTCTCCTGCTCCCTTACATACACACCTTGTGTAAGGTCAAATAGTGGCCTTCAGAGAATGAAAGGAAGGTTGACTGCAATGGGTAAAGACTCTAAGGTCAGCCGTTTTAAACAGAAGTAATCACCACCTGGATCCCACAGTTATTAATATCCAACACCGATGTCTCTAAAGTTACCTAGCATTCTTCTACAGGCATACCTACATTTAGGTCAAAAGTCTCCCAAGGAGAGGCTTGGGAGTCTCCCAGTGTTTCATGAGAAAACAACATAAATTACAACACATAAAACAATGTAATTCATCAATCAATAACTTTTTTTTTTTTTTTTAGTACATATTCTTTAAGTGGGAACTGCACAACACTAAAAGCCAAATTGCAGACTAATGATCAATTTGAATTTCTTCATGCATGTGTTTTGGATTGAAATTTAAGCTATGCCAGTCATGCTTTGATCTTGCTAGTGGAATTCTCCCCTGGGACTATCTACTTACTGGCCTTTGCTGCTTATTGGACGTTGGATCCCTCACATAAATAGTTCGTTCAGTTTTACGTACTGGTTGATTCTTCAAATCTAGCCCATCTCCATGCAGATTCGCTTTCCTTTTTGATTTTATACATCCCATATTTCCTGTTGGAATAAAAAAGGTATTAAACAAAACATTATGCCATAAACCAAGCAGTTTCCCATAGAGTCATCTGGTTTATGTAGCAAACATCTACTTCCTTTTCATATACAATAGCTCGCTGGAAGAACAACTTAATGTTAGGAACACACACTGTAAGATTTTTTTCTGATACAAAGGAAAAAAAAGAATGATTTATTGTCTCAATTCACTGATGAAGTAAATATTTCAAAACCATTATTTCCCATTCCAACATTTTCTGGTTTATCATCTTTTCTCCTCAACCACCCCCTCTCCATCTTTCTGATTTTTTTTGCGAGCTTCAAAATAAATAGAAGAGCAAATACAATTACTGTAGTGAAAACCGGTTTCAGTGTTTTAGAGAAGGCTGTTCTGAAGCTGTAAGAAATACTGCAGAGGCTCTAGTGTAGCAGATCTCCGGGAAACAAAGAAATAATCCACTCTGAACGATGAGAACTGCAGCTGGAGTTAGCCATGCCTGTATCTCCTGACTTTATTTTGCATCTGCCAATCTAGCAGGGAGCTCGGCTGGATTCAAATCCCTGTCTCACACCAGGCTGATGATTTGTGCAGTCCCAGCTCCAGGGCAGATATGCTGCTACTGTGACCTTCAGCAATGAATCTCCTTGTTCAGATAAGCCTGTTACAACAGTTTAAAACAGACAGTAGGTGTATCAGCGATGACAAACCACCACACAAGTATTTCTTCTCCAACACGAATGAGAAGGATAATCCTTCTCTCAGAATGTGCATCCATGCTCAGTCAGATGAGATACAGCCGCTAGCATCTGCATGGCTGGAACCTGACTGCTAATCCCATGATGAAATTACAGAGCACTTCAGCAAGCACATACACAACGTTATCCCTATATTCCTCCCTCAGAGGATAGCAATTTTACTTACTCTTGAAAGAATCCACTAGGAACGTTTTTCAAACCTCTTCTTCCTTCCTCTCTCCCTCCTTTCAGGTCAGTGCTCTAATGCTGGGTTCACGGTCATATTTTCTCTTGCAGGCACATACTCTCACTCCCCCTGCCCTAATTAATCTTTAAAGCCAGTTCTTTGAAGAACAATGTAAAACAAAATAAGAGCTCAGCACACATGGAGGGCTCGAGTAAGCCAGCGGTGAACAAAACACAGCTGGAGAAGATAGAGCAGATTGTTGCACCCTACACTACATCTTTCACCTCCATCTCTCTGAAGAAGAGGTCCTCCATCTTGTGTGCCAACATTTCCGTGCCCCACTCCTGCCCCAAGGCACTGAGAGGCACCTTCAGCCAGGATCTTCCCTTAGAAGCATACCTCTGTAACGCCTAATATTAGTTGGTGACAAAGTTCACTGGAAGATTTTCCAAACGTTCACTTCTGCGTGGGTTATGCGCTAGTTGCTTTGGGGAAGGGGGAGGGGGAAGAGGATTTTTATTTCTTTTTAATAATTGTGGATGTATGAATGATTCTTGTTCTACTGTAAAATGGTCTACAGGGAATTTTTGTACACCCGTAAGCAAGTTGCTGTTTGCAAGCTCACACTAGACTACTGGAAGCCCAGTGTTTAATTACATGCTGTATCTGCATGATCAGGTATTTAGCCACCTAAGCGCTAACCTTTTTGCTCTTGAGTAATTCTGCTTCTACAGAACAAACTGCTGAAGTTGAGGGCATAAGATAACTTGATCCAAATTGCCTTTGTCTACTGCTGTAAGAAACCTGGAGATATCTTTGGGGACTGCAGCTCACCCAGCGCCAATGTAAAGTCACAGGAAAGCATTTTTACTAAGGTGGTGGGTTTTTTGTTTGTTTGTTTGTTTGTTTGTTTGTTTTGGCAGCTTAAAGCACATGAGCAGTGAGCCTGTTGTGTCCTGCTGCAAGCTCAAGGTTAATATTAGTCTGTGACAATAACAACAATGGAACAGTAGTACCAATGTGCCACTAATACCAATGTGCAGGTGCTATCTAATCCCACAGCAGTATACTCAGCGTCATGTAAAATTGCAGAAATACAGTGTGTGAAATGGCACCAAAAAGAAGATCCTGCACCTCAACACAAAGAACTGCTTTTTTCTCCTGGGAGATGAAAACTCCTAGCCCTGAGTGAACTTAGTTACATCTACATTAGGAGGAAGTTTTTCATGCAGAGAGTGGTGACACACTGGAACAGGTTGCCCAAGGAGGTTGTGGATGCCCCATCCCTGGAGGCATTCAAGGCCAGGCTGGATGTGGCTCTGGGCAGCCTGGTCTGGTGATTGGCGACCCTGCACATAGCAGGGGGGTTGAAACTACATGATCACTGTGGTCCTTTTCAACCCAGGCCATTCTATGATTCTATGAAAATTGGAGTTGGGCTCCAATTACCAAAAAGCCCCAAGCTGGTACTGAAGACAATACGTGCCTCAGCGGGGTGTCCCCTTCCCTCCAGTACTTTTGGTTTCAAAAGCCTCTGCTCAGTGACTGAGTGTAGCGTGTGCACTGAAGGGTACAGACTTAGACTTAGTGCATTTCACCTGCACTGTCAGTATTACAACCCACAGTATTACACATCTGTACTGAAATCTTAAGTCCTTTCCCAGGGTTTTGAGAGTGGTATCAACATAAAGATTTGTAGAGCCAGTATAAATAGCAAGCACTGAAAGGAGAGCTTCAATCAAAGCACATTAAATAATGAGTTTCAAAATATAAAATGCTATATAATTACCAGAGTTAATCACAAACTTTAAGTCCCGGCATATTACCCATTCGACAAAATAGATTTGAAAAGTAAGAAGTGTATGCAGAGTGCATCTTCTGTAGTCTACAGAGTACTCATAAAGAAATTCTGAAGGGGGAAAGTTAATTCATGCATAAATAAAATATTTTACTTAGTATCAAGTGTTTATTTGCATAGCTCTCTCTTCCTGTATCGCAATGAATATCAAGGAAGTGTTTTGAGAAGATATAAAAGGAAAGCAAAAAAACAACGCAGGAGCACAGTATCATTACATACGACACTACATTATTGCTCTTCAGAGATAAAAATAATATAGACACCAGAGGAAATTCTGTCAGTCCCCACTCAGGCATTTCCCACCCAATAGTTTTTCAGTACAGAAAGCATCACTATCCATCCACGCTTCTGACACATTGTGCTGTCCACACAGAGCCTCCTCACTGTTGTTTTGATGTCTACAGAGACATTTGCCTTAAATCTTCCCACTGGATCCCTTGTTATCTTCTGTTTCATCTTGCTACAGCAGCACGTGGGTCTTAATTTCAAGGCAGATTTCCGGAGTATCAGAAAGCAGCACAGCACTTGAAGGTCAAAAGCTGCTCTCTATCCTAGAAGTGCTGTCGCTCTATCTGCCTTTTGCTGCATCCAGCAGTCAGAGGCTGTGTGACCACTGCCTGTCCATCTGCCACCGTTAGCATCTGAGGTTTCATTTCCCCCCATTGCTTAAAAGCTGATCTTACTTTTCTCTTTGCTCACGGTCGCAACCATTGGCATCCTAGTGACTCACGCAGTACTTACAGTGCAAATTGGAAACGCTGTCCCGAAAAATCACCCTGATACATCTGGGCCCTTCTGGAGTTAAGTCATGTATTCATGTAAGCGATCCTCAAACCCTCACAGTTTTTTCAATTCTTTAGAGCAGTTTTATTTTAATCTTTACCGACGATAATAGTTTTTAGAAAGCAACTAAAGTAGATATGCTGCTGGGTTGGTTTTTCTTCTTCCAATAATAAAGCATTTTTTAAAGCATTTCAACTGTGATGGTGGGTATATGCACAATTCAATATTATCTGTTTATCCAAAGAACAACAATCAAGTACCTAAACACCACTTCTGTGGGTAGCTTCAGCTTTTAACACTTATATACATACGTGCTTAAACTGACACATAAATAAAGTGAATTTGTATTCAATTATAATATTCATCAGCATTAAACTTCTCACCACCGACTCCATTATGCACATACACAGGAGTGTGTCTTTGCAGTACAAATAAGATAGAAATGGTCCACTGAGAAGAAATAAATGAAGACCCTCCAATTATTCTCATCTTTAACACTGCTTCCTGTCTTCAGAATTCCAGGTAGAAGGACTGGAAGCAATTATTTTCACTATGTAAAAACATTTTTAAAGCTAGAACTTTAAAATAGCTCAGAGAGCAGAGGGGTAAATCCTTCCTTTTTTAAACACGTCTTTCAAAAATGGAAAATTACATCCTTTCCTCCTTCTGTTTTTCCCTAGTTTAATTCCATTTTATCTTAGTGCAGCCTTTAATGCCTGCCTTTTTTTTCCCTGCTATTTCACAATTTCTGAAGCCAGAAGGTAAGACTGTGATGCTCTCATCACATCCACTGAATAATAAAGCTTGTGAGACTGCTCTGCATTACGTTGAAGGCCAAGGCCAAGGCAGAAGAGTCCTGAGAAAAGAAACCCACTCAGGGTCTGAAAATCAAACTTGGATCTAAAACTATTCAGGAGGAAGAACTGTGAGCCAGCCCTGTCCAAGAACACCAACACCTGCTTTCTCAGTACCGTCACCCAACTTCATTCTTCACTTCCTTCAACTGCTTCAGTTTCTCATTCTAGAAAACACAGAAATAAATGCAATATTCAAGTTTAAGGAGTTAATTTATCTTAAACTTCATTGCTGACTTGTTGTTGTAAGCCTTGGCTGCCTGGTAACTTTCATTAAATTAGACTATTGAGAGCAGAGAAATCCTGGGTCAGCTTTTATCTTTGGGCTCGTTTCACTTCCTACATCTTGTTTTTGCAGCAGAGACCAGCTAGGGGAACTTCAGCAGTTTGTTCTTCCCTCGCCTTTCCGCTGAAATTGTTATGTACGTCTCAGTCGCTCCTCAGTCGCTCCTCACCTCATATATTTTAATCTCTTTTTAATTCAGTACTTTTCTACTGGACCGCATTACATCATCTGCGTGCCTCTCAAACTGAATCAGTCCCTTAGATGGCGTGGGGACACGAATCATGACATGAGTCCTCAGTGCTTATGAGAAAGAGCAAGAATAGCCTCCACCTACCCAGTGTTTACTATGACAGATGTGCCCAGGACTCTACTTGCACCTGTAATGTAAGAAACTGTATTCCAGCTGGCAGCATTTCTAAAAACAAGAGAAAAAAAATCAGGAAGTCCTTGAACTTCTTCCATCTCTTTCTGAGAAAGTGTGAGACAAAGCTAAAATAATATTTTGACATGCGCATATATAAAAAGGCAAAGACAACAAACAGTTTAACCAACACGGTAACCTTCAAAGAACAAATATCACTGCAGTGTATGGAGCAGACTATGAGATATCCTCAAACACATAAGTTGAACCATAAAACTTTCCAAGGGTTCACTTTTATAAGAGCTATCTACTTTATTACCACAATTAGAGCGCTGGGCTAACAATTAGTTTCTGGAAAAGGCAGTACAATTGCATTACATCAGCTTTGAGACAAGGTTACAAGACTCTGCTTATACAGAGGTTAGTGCATGGTGGTGGGGAAGGACAAAACACTAAAGGTTTCAGATCCTCACCACACTTGGCTTTGAAGCCATCACATATAACTCCCAGTCTTAAACATTCTCTGGGGCCAGTAACAGCTTTGAGCCTAAATGGCTCTTCACCTTCTCAAGTAATCAGGAAGAAGTGGCATCTCTCACTCTCTTCTTGAGGTTTTAAGGACCAAGCCCTCACAGTCTTCTCCATTTCCACCAGCCATCCCAGGAGCCCGTCCCCATCTCCGCATCTGCTTGAACTCATCCCTCCTAAGGGCAGGAGGCTGGAGCTGGTCATGTGCTCCAAGATGACTTTCAACAATGCCTTGCAACAAACAGCACTTCTGTTTCTTCCAAAGGTAGAAATACATTCCCCAGTGAATTTACTGCTTTCAAACTTTCATCACACTGGCCTTTTGTAATCATCTTGTGACCAGTTAGAACATCCAGGCTTGTCTCATTTTTCATAATGACAAACTCTTATGAGAGCAGACTTTCATATCTCCAGTAGCATGTCCTTACACCCTGGTACTAAATTTCTCCATGTCATTTTGCCAGACTGTTCCTTCTGCACAGTATTCTCAGCTGCCCATGTGTTTTCTAATGCCTCCTAGTATCTCAATTGTTCTCCTACTTTTTTCTACTGCTAATGAAAATATTAACAAAAAAAAAAAGTCTCAGTGCAACAGGAACATATAACTAGACAGGAGTTTGGGGAAGTGCAGCAGACAGGCGCCACAATCCTATTCACTGTCTTTCATGATTCCTTCCTAAGCCATTACGAGCAAGAAAACTCAACTTTGTCCATGCAACCTCATTTTTATTTTTAATCATTTTCCTTTCTCAGTACCAAGTATCACCCTATCACCTTAATATTTTCCAATGTGTGCACTCCTGTTACAGTTCCAGATCCATCACGTTTATTTCTGCAACATTTGCTTTTTCTGTCCCACATCAGTATTTCTGCTCCTCCCCTCCAGAACCCAATTCCCAACATGAGCACACAAATATCTCATTCTGACCGCACCAATCTGTGCTGACAAAATACTTTATTGAACTCACTACGTTTTTGACACCCATTCTTCCACCCTTTGGCATTGTTGTTTTCGTTTTCCTTTCCCATATCGGTCTGCACACTGAAATCAGATGAAAGTCTACATAACATTTCTAATTTAAGTCAACTTCTTTAAGATGTTTTTTAAATCAAAATTCAAGTTAGAATAGGGAAAAAAGTAAACATGCTGCTATCTGACTACAGTGAAAGTGTACTGTGTAGCAGACCATACAGAAAACAATCCCCCAGAGAGCCAATATAAGAACAGGAAACCTCTGGTGTAATAAAATACCTGCAGTTGCTGTACTGATGTGTTTTGTTGCACACAGAGGAGAAACCTTTTCTTCTATTCCCCTCCCCCTTTCTTTATTCTTTTAATTTAATTTAATTTTAACTTAAAAATATGGCATTCTAGCTATGTGGTGCCTAATATTAACTAAGACACCGCTTTAACAAACAGAAAGTAAATGATGTTAAGTTACCACACCTCAAACTTTCAAGAATGAAATAGTCAAATATGGCTAAGTAGAAATTATGTGTGGTCAGACGAGGTTTGCACTTCCCTCCACAACCACTGCAATAGCATTTATAGAGTGCTTTGGCAAAACTAACTGTATCAGTTCACGTAAAGAGTTTCTTGTATTCAACTGATACTAATCCAAAGTCCAACCTTCTGTTCTTTAGCCTCTAAGTCCCAGGGCTAAGATAAGTTTATTCAGTGCTCATCTCCTTGATCTTTATGAGAACTCATGAATAACAGGGTAACAAATATAATGGTTATCAGCATAACTGATGACATGAGAACAGCAGCTCTAGCAGTGATAGCAGATGGGGAGGGGACCAAGTAATGACCAAGAAAGAAACCTTATCTCTTTTTTATGAATCCACCATAGCTTTCTCCTAAATTTCTTGGTTTCACATAAGAAATTTGCCCATAGTTAAAAATAAAGAAATAAGAGAAACCAAGAATAACTGAAAACACCTAATGCCATCGTGGTAGCACAACAGTGTTATTACACTTGTAAAAGGATTAAAAAAAAATTCTAAAGTCAAGCATCATTTTGAAATGATGTAGAATATGATTATACGAACTACTGATTCTTTTCCTTGTTTATTCAATTGAAGAAAAATACCAAAGCACAATAAAGTTAATCCACACTAGACTGTAATTTTGTTAACGCTGCATAATAGACTTCGTGTATCATGAAAATGTTCCAGATTCATGTAGTCAGTACCTTTAGCACTGATTTTAAATCGAGTCTTATATTAAACTAACATCTGGTTTCTGATCTTACAACACTTGCTTCATTTTATTACGGTCATTTGCCTCAACTGCATCCTCGAGACTTTTGAATCAATATCAACAGTGAATTAATTCATTTTGCCAGCCCTCAGGCAACCACATCTCCCATTTCCTCAACTTCTCTTCCACTGTATTTACTTTTTGAAGATAGGGGAAAAGGTCAAATAACATCTAAATTTGTCATAACAGAATAAATGATATCATCAAATTCTTCAAAAGGATCATAGAAAATAGAATAGGGGAAGAAGCGTGCCATATTAATCATCTTAAAGTGAAGGTTCCCAAGTACTTTACAAACTTAAGTGTTGAGCAAACTATACATAAAAATATCATTCTTTTCACTAGCAGAGAACCTCTACTAATGAGAAACAGCAACTTCATGTAAGCAAATCTCCATTTCCAAATGAAAATTTGGCCAAACCACTATACCAAAGAGAATCAAAACTTTTCCTAAGTATTCGGAAGTGTTACACTCCTTTGAGCAAACTCAAAGGATCACGTCCACATTGCAATCTGTGCATGTCTGTCACTCACATACATTTTGTGCATCCTTAAATTCACCGCTTTGGCCAATAATGAGAATGTGCCAAAGGTTCAGTAGTCCAGTATTTCCCCCAAGCTTTACAGATGTCAGTGATTACAAGTAGCAGTAGGATCCTTCTCCTCTCCATTGTAAATGACTGGTACAATCACCACGGCACAGGAAAATGGGACACCACCCACAAGAATGATAAGGTTCTGGGGCAAAGTCCAGGGGTAGCCTCTACTTGACAGCATAGAAATCTGCGGATACAAAGCCACAAAACTGGAAGACAGAGGGACAAACTTTTAATAATTTCTTTAAAGAACACTTTTTGACCAGTTGCAGCATACCTCACACCTCTGCAGCTCTCTGTCACTGTTGCCAGTCTTGCCAATGTACAAACCTACATCCCATCCCTCACTCCAGCACTACTTACCCACCTCCTCGCTCTCTCCTCCCTCACATATCTACTGCGCTTTGCCTCCCACGCAAGGTGTAGTTTGAGGTGTACAGCAAACATTTCTACAGTCCAGAACGCCTTGTTCATACACACAGTAGTTTTACTCCGATACTGTTGATTTGAACACACTTGTCAATTTACTTGAAGACAAAGGTATAGCCACACAAATTACACCGAGCAACCAGTTGTTCTGTATGAGCTATTTTGCAGTACCAAATGTCTGCCTTTACTACATAATACATGAAAGAGAAATTAGTGAGCTTCTCCCAGTTTCACATGAACACATAAGACAAGGTGAGCAGCTTGCCAACATTTAGTAAAGTGTGTCAAAATTTAGCTGTCTCTTAAATATCATCATCAGGCTGTGTCCCAGGTAGCTCTTCAGCTGAAATCTGTCAGTCTGTCTGCACCCTCCAGAAGCTGTACTGGAAGGTATACTTGCCCATTATACTTCATCCCATTCGTATAAGGTAGTTCTTATTACTCAGCCTCAACATGCCTGACAAACATACAAACAAGGTATTGGTTAGGGAGTCATAGCAGCTATTGATGATTCTAAGAGGAGATTGTGGTTACTAATAAACACGGCCTTCAATCAGTTAAAGATGTTGCTGGCAATAAAAAGTCCTTTGCAGAAATGATCCCTTTCTTCGAGATAAACCTGTAACTCAAATCTACTGCCATACTGTGAACAGAGGACTCAAAGACAATGAAATTATCACAGTATGTCCTTGGAAACAGTCAAAAAATCCATGATGAAGGTTTTGAGGGTGGCTTCATAGAAAGTATACCACTTCTTCTTTGAGTTTATCTTCCGTTTTCAGTGTGTTGTATTGAGAGAAAGGGGAGCAGATGATCAGTGTGTATTAGCTTTTGTTCTCCCATATTCAGGTAACTTTAACTCCATGGAATAAATCAAGTTAGTGGAACCCTTACAACTCATTTTCAGCACTAATTAAGTTAGTCGCGATTAAATTACTGATGAGTGATTTGTATACCAATGGATCTTAACTCTGTATTAGCCCGGTCATTTTCCATCCCATATTACTTTGCATCATGCTGCTTTTACCATCCTCCTCCATTGGTCAGAGGCCTTAATCTGCCACCACCTCCATGTTTAAATGCTGACACACACTCACGAACAAACTTGCCACTGAAACACAGCAATCTCATTACAGTAGTATCACACTGCGACTTGGGTACCTCTCTGAAGCACCGATTTTCACAAACAACTCACAAAACAGGTATTTTTTCCACCTCCTTTGAAAGCCAGCATACAATTCAGTTGCCAAAAAGATCTACTCCAGCAGACTGTTTCATGTTTCATTAGCTGTACAGTCCTCAATGTGTCATATACACAGAGAAACCCTTCCCAAACACAGACCACTGTACTGAGGTATGTAATTAAGTTTTAAGAGTGAACTCTGAACTCAGATGAAAACCTGGGGTTAAATCATTTGTGCTGATGCATACTAACACTCTCACCCAGACTGCAGTTCCTCTTGGAACTCTGCAAACCCTGGGCAAGTTTTCTTCAGTTGCAAAAGGAAGTTGCAATAGTTCTATAAAAATTAGTGTCGAATCCGGTGTCAGTAAATTACAGTAGCAGAAACGATGTCTTGTGCTATTCAACCTTTACAGTAAGACTAGGAGAACATTCAGCGCTAACTGCGTAAGCACTCATGACAGGAACCACCCGACCTGCTTCTCCCTGGTGTAATTAGCGGAACAGCCCTTAACTTCAGAGGTTTAATTCACATTCTGGCACTGGTCCATTTATAACTCATCCTTTTAACTTAAACTCTATGTTAATTCTGTTTCTCTGGGAGCACCGAATCTAAAATGTACACATTCTAGGTGACTTTCCTACCTCAGCGAACAATTCCAAGCAAACGCTATAATTTGGGGTGCACGTGGATGTGTCAGAGGATATTGTCTGAGCAACAGTTTGCTACAAATACTGAGAATAAAACTAGAAGAGCTACAGCATAAACAGTTTTTGGAGTTTTTTTAGATGACGTCATTGAGATCAGGACTTTGTGAGGAGATACAGACAGATGTAAATGTACCAAACAATCCTGAAGGAATGCAAAGTAGTTCAGGTCTGAAAGCTCAGCACAAAAAGGCAGAAGCACACTTTACTAAAATCTTGTGAAACAACGCGCTCAAGCTGAGGTGACAGTAAAGAAGAACAAACACAGAGTAAGAACCAACACGCAAGTTTCTAAGCATTCTTTTCACATTTGTTGCACGCATGAGCACGAATAAGTAGTTCCTCCAAAGTTAACCACAATTAAATATTGCACATTCTTTCAGCTTTCAGAGAGGAATGAGAATGGGAATTTGGAAACTCTGGAGAAAGGATTGTGAAGCATCGGCATGCCAGCTCAGTTGGCTGCCCCTAGTTCAAGCATTCTAAGGAATAACTACCCACCTTGGATTGTAAACATGCATGCGTCTTTGCAGAGGACCTTTCTCAAGAGCAAGAATGAGAAAGGGGGGGGGAAAAAGTTCTCCAAATCTTCTAACAGCAGCTATGCAAGAACAGTAACTTGATTCAAAACCTTCCACATCTGGGATAAGTTGTGCTGCACTAAGGAGAAGTTTTAAATGGAGGACAACACTTTTGTCTTATTCAGACTTGAAGAATCACGCCTCATTTGCTAATGTTTCCATTTCTTTCACTTTCAGAAACTCTTTAATACTTTGACCACTGCTACTACTCTGTCTGTGCCTGGACGTTTTGTTTTCTTTCTCTAAAATCAACAGCAGTCCCTTCACAAAGTATCGAGACTTGACTGCATACTATTTAATGTTTTCTGTTGTTTCTAGCCCTGCTTAATGCTCAGGAGCCTAGCAGTTGATTGCAGATGCCAACCTAGCAATTATGACCAGAGCCACTTCCACTGAATCACGCTCTGATCCTGTAATTGACATCTCAGAGAAGCTCTATAGACCCTGAGAGGCTCAGGCCAGGACTTTTTAAAGAAAGTGCAGGACGCAGACCTTAACGAGCACAAAAACACACGATAGTTTTAGCAGATTTATACTCGTGGTAAATGCGAGGTCCCTAAGAAGAATTATTTTCACATTCATACTACAGATTGCAATAATTTTACAGGTCTCTTATTACAACTGTACTGGCTGCTCGTTAAAATTTATAACCTTTGTAATTTCAAATATGAAATACAGAGCTCACAGGCAAGCTGCATGGTTGTACCTTAATGAGCAAAATCCACAGGCAGTGCAAAAGCTCCGTTGTTTATATATAACTTTTGCAGCTGAATGTCTTCAGCATTCAGCTAACTTTCCAAGCAAGAACTAGGAATAAATCAGTATTTGTTCACAAATGTTATCTAAGATTTGCTCACGAAAACTCTAATGACTCCACAATGAACTTACATTTGAACCTCGCAGAATTAAGAACCGTGCAATGAAGGCACTTTAATACTGTGGGAATGCACAGGAAGTTCTCAGGACTATACAACCACACGAGAAAAGGTGAAGGGGAAATCCCTGAAAGGTCAGAAATGGGGTTGATACTGGGAAATAAATGAAGAGGGAAGTCTGGAGAAACACAGAGATAAAAGGAGAAAATATTATCATCAGCAAAGAATAAATAATGGGGTAGAGAATTTCAGACCCCAGGAAAGCATGTTTTCTCAATGGATATGACAAGGTACAGAATGTATAATAAACTAAATGGTTGCATCACTGCTCAAAGGAGCAATGACTTTTTTGTGTCATACCATACCAAACATCTTGATATTTTTTATTTTTGCCAATGAAGCAAGGAAATCATAGCGGGAAAAGACAAACTGCAAATAGTCAAATCCATTACAGAAAAGAGCAATATTCAGATCTCCAATTCAAATAAGGTATTAAAAAGCTGGATATTCCATTTTCTGACACATGAATACAATACACACAGACTTGCTTAAACGTTCCATCTAAAACAGAGATACCTCACTTCTTCCCCCACTTTACCACTCCCTCAGACAAACCACTTTCCTGCTGGTGCCTGCTCCACATAAGTTGGTTTTTCAAAGCTTGTACCGCTCTCTCAAGGCTAACTCCATTACATTTCACTGCCCAAGGGGATGGGGTACCTGGTGCACTTCACCACCAGAGCACAGCCCAGAAGTCCTGGAGCTCGAGCTCAGCACCACACACTCAGCATAAAGCCTTGGTATCTTCTTCCAGGCCAACACGCATGCTGATAAATCCATGCCGCTGCAGTGAAACCAGGTGGGTTTATGAGGCAGCAAAACCCCTCCCTCATACACAGCACAGAAAATCTTCCTGTATACAAGAGAAAACCTGATCCAAGAGAGCTAGAGACAGCATCACAGACAGCTGACAGCAGACAAAGGGGTAGCAGCCAACTCACAGGCTACATTTAAGAAGGAAATTAGCTGATTTCAAGTAAAGCTGAGAACGCTTTTAAATCAAAGGCAACTAACAGCTTACTCTAAAGATAGATTGTATCTATACATAATACCACTTCTAGATAGAGGACTCTTCCTGGCCATCTATAGAACAACAGAGCTGCCCTATAAGGAGGCATAGGTTTCAGAAAACCTTGCGAAGACCGTATCAGTACTGCTGAGCCAGACACTCTGGGACTTCAGAGCAAGAGGCTGGAGGTACATATTTCTGGGCACTTATTCCCTAATAAGGCAGCACATGTAGATTACAAAAGACAACTAGATTATGCAAGGCGTATTGGCTTATATTGTGACAGGGGAAAAAGAAAAAGTTACTGCAGAGATCCAAATCAAGAGATGAAATAAATGACCTATACCACTGACAGTCTCGAAAACAAAGCAGGACAGAAACAGAATGTTACTGCTGAATAAAATGATGTGGGAATTGAAAAGGAAACAGCAGTAGGAAGAGAGTACTGTTATAGCAGGAAAAAGATTGAAATATTGCTTTTTTTTCAGGAAATAAGGAAAAAACAAAAAAAGCAGGAGGACAGCACATTGTTATTAACAGAATCATTCAAAGCAGTGTGACTCTAATGCTGTTCTAACACTCCAGTAAGCAGTAGAGGGATGGGAACTGCTACCAAGCAAATTAAGAGGGGGATTTTCAAAGGAAGTAAGCTCTCCTAGTCAGGCCCAGTTGCAGCACTGCTGTCTGTCGCCTGCCCAACAGAAGCAATCAACCAGATCACCTACATGCCAAGAGAAACGGGCTTACCATTCACCTTAATAAGGCACGGTGCTTCTTCACTGACACCAGGGTAGCTGCTTCAGTATCTCACTCAGCCAGTGTGAGCACAGCTGGCAAGCGGCGACAGCACAGAGACTTTGCAGGACAGAGAAAGGAACACAAAGTGCCACGCTAGCAATAAAGCAGGAGAGTTGCTTAAAGGGCAAGTTCTTCTATACCCCTACAGGGCTGTAACACTGCTCCTCAGCCTTTATATAGGTTAGCAGACCTTTGGCAACGTAAAAATGTCCTTTCAATCCCATTTGCATGCTTTGCTACCCCATAACTACATGTTCAAATGCCTCTTGCAAAGCCTTTTGAACAAACTGAACACAGAACATCCAACATCGGATTTCCTCTTTCTCCTGCCCATCCCCTTCCTGCGTGTTTGCCAAAAACTTTCACTTCCTCAGTGACACTGACACTGACACCAGTACTGACCACCATTTCAATTGTGTTCTCCAGCTTCCATCTGTCCGGACCTAAAACACAGTCACACTAAGGCAATCAGCACTGACTGAAGAGGTTCAGATATCACATCAAAACACATGGCAGGGTTGAAGGTGCCCTGGAGAAAAACAGCTTCCGTCCACTGAATCTAATGAATAAAAGACTCACGATGCTGGAGCTGGCAATTTCAATACATGCAATAGATACACTACTACTTAGAATATTTCCCATTCCAATGACAATACTGGGAGATATTTTCATTATCAAGACAGAGTAAAACTCAGTCATAGGTCAGACCTACTAACTTACAAATACACTCGCGTAATATAGAAATTGACTTCTAATGTTAATGTTGTTGCAAGAACCTAGTATAGTCATATACAGAAAGAACAAACCTGTTTATCAGCCAAACATACTTACCTCTGCACTAGCTTCTGTAATAACGTATTGTTTTAGTCTATGCCCAAGAAGCAGCTTGAATATAAAATGCCATCAAAAAGAAAACAAATAACCAAAGCAGTCTCTGTGTACTTACCTGTACAAACTAAAGGAGCAAATGTAAAATAAGGCAGTATGTTATAGAAACCATATCAGTACATCCACTTAACAGGCCATGAACTTGGTGATGAGCTTCCTGGAATGGCTTTCTGTTAAACCAACTAATGAGCAGTTAGGAACCTACCTCAGATAGAGTCCATTCCTTCCAAACTATTCTCTGTTTCAGCAGGCTGAGCTTGCTAAAACAAAGAAAATCCCCAAAAGTATCATTACAAAAGAAAAGATATATCCTGGACTTCTATCCATATGGTGAGAGCTACCTAACTTTGTAGTTTTAACATCTCACAGTTTGCTATTACAGGATCTTTTATATGATATTCGTATGGCTTGGTCTAATGACTGTATAAAGTAAAAAACAAGCCTTTGCAAATCAAGTAACAAATTCTTCAATGCATCAACCACAATTTAGGCAGGAAGAACTAGCCTCTCCTCATGCAATGTACAACAGAGACCATAGAGGAAGAAGGTAATGCTGTACAGACCATTTATCTTTTCAGTATTTTGAACTGACCAAGTAAGATAGCATTGTGCAAACACAGGAAGCAACTGTAGATACTTAAGATGCCAGCACTTTGAAACAGACAGGCGATGCTCTCCTAAGGTAAAAGAGATGCTGGCCTGAGTAGTGTTGGTTTTCCATTTTTCCCCCATAGAAGTGAGATCTACTCATACACTCTTCACCTTTCCTTCATGTCCTCTTCCTCTCTCCAGCAGTGTTCTCTCCTCTGATGTTCAGCTGACAAAAGCAACTAATAAACTCACCTCAACGAGTAGTTCTTCAGGGTATGCTACGAACACAAGTATTTCTTAAGCGCTTGGAGCAAATACTTCCAGCACAAGATGCAGTTCTGCCTTTACATTTTGTATTACGAACCCACATCTTCAGAAGAGATGTCAAACACCGCGGTGGGTGATTCAGCCTCAGAAATTACACCATTCGATGACCACGTCAACAGGAAACGCATTTGCATCACACAAAAATAAATAAGAAAGCACAGACCTTTACATCCTTCCCTGAAGGACAATTACCATTTAAATTTAAACTAGGAACATACACAACACGGACAGTTATGTTGCATTTGCTTTCTGTTAGTGGAAGTTAAATTCTTTGGGAAGGTACTGTTGCTGTGTGTAGTAGGGCAGTCTCCTCCTACTTGTTTGCTTCACTACAGGCTATTGGCCGTTTTCATTCCAATGTAATTTTATATTGCTTATCTACACAGTTTCCTGTAGCATGGCTTGGTAAGTCGGGAAGTCTTTCTCTCTTCAACACTCCTACACTCATATGAAAGAGATAGCACAAATAAGTGAGAGAAATAAAGCAGCAGGTAACTAACAGAAGTGGGAATATGGCCTGCAAGAAAAACTGGGCAATGTTTATTCTACAGAATGAAGCTGCTACTCACAGAGACAGAGATGCTCTAAGGATGAAATAAGTCTGCTTAACAGATACGCGTGATTTTGTGCAAGTATTTATAAACGCAGCTCCATAGCTCCATGAGGAAGTATCACCAGCTCCACACCAAGCTCACACAGCCCCAAGGATTCCCAGTCAGTGGATTCTCCTCTCATGCCCAGCATTACCACATGACATCTTGCCTTCTTTAGGGATCACTTGTGCTGTAGAAATGTAACTCTGTGTGTAGAAGTGCTGCCACAAGCAGAGTGCAAGGAATCCTACTGTGTCTACTGTCCCTTCACTTTTTTCTTTTTTCTTTTTTTAAACCTTCATGCTGTTCCTCATCTGCTTGTTTTCTGCGTTCATCTAGTTTTGCAAAGAGCTGCCTTTTACAATGAACTCTATGAACCCCAAGAGTAAAACTGGCTCTACACTTCCCTGAACACAAGAAATAAAGTCACAGCTGCCCTTTGCTCAGAACATGCACGTACGAAGAGGAAGAAAGACCTTGCTCCCTCCTCAGATCTCCCAGCCCCTCAACAAAAACAAAAAATTGTCTCATGGTCACTAAGGTTTCTCTCAAAAACCTCAGAGATGTTCATTAAGATTCCAAACAACATGCAAAATACAGATAGGAAAACGCCTCCTTTTCAAGACGGAAATGGAATCACATCTCAGATTAAATGCTGCCGTTCTTAAATGCTCCTGAATAGCTATAGATAGGTCAAACACTTCTCTCGACACGCAACATGTGGAAGGCCAGGCATTGTATCTCTGGTCTTGTGAGTCATCACATTGCAGCTCCTAGGGCCCTGGACCATCTGTACTGCATGTTTTAAGAATTCCTTCCCACAACACCTGCTGCTGCCTGATGCTATTTACCTTACAAGAGCCAACAAAGTCATAGGAAAGGAGCTCACTTCAATTACATAGATAAAACAGAGGAAAACAGTGCACGAGAGAGCTGCTTATACATTCCCGAATACATGCAAGAGAAAATACCATATTTATGGAAATACTCTTGAAAGTGTAACATTAAAAGCAAGGAATATTAAACATCTGAAAGGCAATAGGGTTTTACTTCATACGTGCAAGTTTTGTAATTCATTGCACTGTCAGTAAAAGTCATTGCACAATTCCGGTGGTCAAAGGCACTTACAAGGCTTCAGCCTTTCCTTCATACAGAGACAAACAGGAAAACATATATATATATATATATATGTATATAAACATACATATATATACATATATATATAAACAGCCTCAACCTTACTTACTCAACAGACTGCAGGAGAAAAGCAGAATAACTTCAAGTCAGCCAACTACTGTACTGACAAGAAAGTTCATTCTACACCATTATGGTTAAAGACATATATATGTCAACAGCATACAATTAAAACAGAACTCCACATTATTAAACCAATTCATTTCTAGCTAGTCTACAGCTCACAAAGCTGAAAAGGAGAGAGAAAAACACCACAAATCCCAGAAGAGAGGAACAGAATGAGAAATCTGTTGATCACGGAATTCATTAATTTTTAATCCTTGCCCAAGACTTTATAACATCCTATTAACAGTATCAAAGTGATTTCTGCTGCAGCCTGTTGCTGCTATGATTTTTCTCACACACACTGCCAGTGTTGGTGGCAGTACCTATTGTAAAGACGTGAAGTCCTATCACAAAACATAAGCAATGCCTTCTCTGCATTCAGCACTGGGTTTGAAACAATTCCCATGATATGATTCTCTTTGGTAAAACGGAGCTGTTTTACCAAAATAGCTTAGCCATTTCCCAGCAACAACAACAAATACATTTTTAATAAGGAAGAAGATAAGTCTTTAGTAGTACTATGACTGGCATAGAATTACCCATCCATTCACACCTGCAACTAACAGCAAACTATCTAGATTACAAAACCCTTTTCAGGTCGCTTCCAATTGGCATTAGGATGCGCCAAGATGGGACTGATCAGACCGGGCTTTTTTCAAAGGTGTGAATGAAGGGCAAGGGATGAGGTACTATCAGGGGGTTAAGGTGAAACGATAGAATAAGAACCTTTGTGCTCCCTATACATAGAGATGGAAGCCATATCCGTACGTGGATATACAGGATATCTCCCGCATAGATGTGCATACACGTAGCTAAGCAAATTTTAAGCGTTAATCTCTTCAGCTTCTCGTGCCAACAGAGGTCAGTGGAGCAGGAGGACGAGTTCTCGTGAACTGCATTCACTGCCAACGTGCAGAAGATGCAATTTCAACAGAAATGCCAAAGGCAGAACTGCACAGACCTAACCCGACTCTCAGATCCGAACTCAAAATCAGGAGAAAGCCCCCGGCGACCGCTCCTTGGGCACACCGTATCACGGTAACACGGTAGCAGCCAGCAGGAAACACCACATAAGAAACACCACAGTGCCGTTTTCTTTTAAGCCAAAGTACGTCTGAGAGCACAGCGAAGAAGCAGCAGCTTTAACCTGGGCGATGCTGCAGGAACTAACCCTCCTGGAAAAAGCAATGAGGAGGAATACCCGGGGACCACCTCCCCTCCTGAGGCTGCTGCTCTGCCTTCAGACACCCGGCTACCCGGCTCCGAGCAGCCTGACACAGCCCGACACAAGCAGGGCATAGCGGCAAGAGGCAAAGCGTTCTTCTGAGACCCAACTGCCCCGAGACCCTCCGGGCTCGGCCGTCCTTCCGCCCTCCCAGCGCCCATGGAGCACCCTGGGCAGGAGCTCCCCAGGCCGGCCGGCCGGCTGGCCGCCCACCTCCTCCTTCTCCTCCTCCTCCTCCTCCCGCCTCCTCCAGCTCCGACCCCCGCCCGCAGAGCGGCCCCTGGGCGGCGGAGGGACTTACTTTCCCGGGTGCGAAAGTTGGGAGGCAGCGAGGAAACTCCACGGTTCCCGGGTGCTGCCGGGCGAGAGCTGCGGAGCGCGGCGCTGCTGCCCCGCCGGCCGGGAGACGGGCGCAGCCGGCGGAGGAACTTCGCTCCGCTTCAGGCGGTTGGCTGGGAGGCTCTCAGCCTACTTCCTGGTGCGGGGCTGCAATTTGCATGCGGACGGGCTGGGGGAAAGCGCTCTCGGTTGGAAGGTGTCTGCCCCGGTTGCTTCGCGGCTGGCCTCGCTGCCCCCTGCCGGCTCGGGGCGCTGCCGAGCGGGAGCCGTCGGCCGGGGGTTGTTCTGGGGTGAGCAGGGCGCGCCGGCACGGCCCCTTGTTGGAGCGGGGCTGCCCCGAGGGAAGGGAGCTCGTGGAGAAGCAGCAAAGCGCCGTGTGGAGAGGAGCGAGGTGAGGCGGGAGCTGTGAAGGAGACTGCTGCCTGGCACCAACCAGAGTATGGCAGCCGTGGCTGAGAGCTAATTGGCGTGGCCTTCGTTATGTGTTATAACGGGGGTGCGACAGTACTAGTCCGAGAGATCAAACTGAAGAGGTTAATTGTTCCACCAGCAGCCGTAAAAAATCATGGGGAACTTTTCCAACACTCGGTTACAATGTCCTCAAAGATCCGTAGGCTGGAAGGCCAACTGTATCCTGGGCCACAACACAGGAGGGGTGACCAGCAGGGAGAGGGAGGTGATTGTCCCCCTCTGCTCTGCCCTTGTGGGGCCCCGTTTGCAGTACTGTGTCCAGGCCTGAGGCCCCCAGTGCAAGAAGGACATGGAGCTGTTGGAGTGGGTCCAGAAGATAATCAGAGGGCTGGAGCACCTCTCCTGTGAAGAAAGGTTGAGGGTGTTGGGCTTGTTTAGCTTGGAGAAGAGGGGACTGCGGGGAGACCTCATTGGAGACTTACGGTACTTAATTGATAGGAGCTTATAAGCAGGAGGGGGGACCAATGTTTTACTTGGGATGACAGCGGTAGGACAAGGGGAAATGGCTTTAAACTAGAAGAGTAGAGGTTTAGGTTAGATGTTAGGATAAAATTCTTTACTCGGAGGGTGGTGAGGCCCTGGCACAAGCTGCCCAGAGAACCTGTGGATGCTCCATCCCAGAGGCATTCAAGGCCAGGTTGCATGGGGCCCTGAGCAGCCTGGTGTAGTAACTAGCAACCCTGCCCATGGCAAGGAGGTTGGAACTAGATAATCTTTAAGGTCCTTTCCAAGCTAAGCCATTCTGTGAGTCTGTGAAGACTGTAAAAGCTGGAAAGCTGGCTTGGAAGAAAATAAAGACCAAGTAAAATAAAGTCATCTTCATTTATATTTAAAGAATGGCTTACTAGTGTGTTGAAAAGTGAAATAAAATCTCATAGATCAACAAAACTCCAAACAGGAAATAAGGGTGTGTAGACATACTGCCTAGAGGATGCAGCTGACCGGCACAACAAGAACTGGAATCAGGACATCATGTGCGTACTACCAGGCCACCTGGGCAAGTTCAAGTCATGGAAATTTCAAAGGCAGAAATTCAAAAGAAAAGCATTTAAGCTTTCCACATAAAGTGTTGAAGACTGTGGAACAAGTTTGGAGAACAGTAAAAATGCCAGTAGCAGCAAGATGCTCTAAAATATCTCTGCATCCTTTTTATTAAGGCCACCAATAACTCCAACTAGGAGTAGAGCTGGTGAGGCCTTCCATCAGAGCATCCCAATGACAGAAAATATCCCAATGCAGCTCATATCCTGTGAGTTTAAGAGAAGAACCTAAATTGTTTCCAGGAAAGCAAACTGATTAATGGAACATACAGATCTTGGGCATTGATCTGAAGGTTTGCCACGCACAGTGATGTGCAGTTGGCACAATCACTCAACTAGAATGTGCTGCAGTCCTCTCTCTAGGCTGTGGCTTTAGCACCACTACCTTGATCCTACAGAAAACTCTATTTGTAGGAGCATTCAGAACATGATTTGCCGCATTTCTAAGTCAGTCCCACATGTTCTATTGCTAGTTCCCCATGCTTCCCTTTTCCTTTACAGGATAAGTTCCTTGGTCTTGTATCTTGGAGAGAAGTGGTGAACAGAACCCACACTGGCCTTCTTTTCCTTCCCTTTCCCTCTCTCCGCTTGGTTTAAAATCCACTTTCTCCCACAAAAGCATTAGTGCAAATAAAACAGAACTGAGTTTTATAAATGTATAATAGAGTCCAGAGATCCAGTAAAATACAATCTCGCCTATAGTGTGAATAATTCACAAGAATCAAAAAAGTTCAGAACTATCCCCAGTGGGCTGCAATCCAGTATTAGATTCAGCAGGCATAGCAGAAACTAATCCGTTCTGCCCTGAAAGAGCTAATACGTAGAAGAGTTGAAGTAGGATAAATATATTGTACTTTCTAAGAAGAAAAAGACAGGTTGTTGATATCATTTGAAATAAGCCACCTTTTTATGCACCTTAATTCCCTCTGGTAAGACAGATACGTACCAAGTCTATCTTGTACAGCATAAGCAGGAAAGGAACTCTCTCTAATTATATACTCACCAAGAGGGAAAAATAAAGACTTGGTTCAGCCTCCCCACATCTTTGTATCTACTGCTAGTCACATATTGTAAAATGTCTCTGTGTTTAGACCGGAAAAGTTGGTGGGTATGGGGAACGTAAAATGGAATGTGAAAGAAACTTCAAGCCTATCACTGCAGTGAAAGTCCTCGTAGAAAAGTCTTGAGTTGTGTTAGCCAGCTAGAGTTTATACTTGGCAATTTATTTTCTGCTTTGGGCAGGCTTGATTCCCAGACTGTGTTGCTACTACTGAATTAAACGTGGCTGCAAGACAACTCTGTGCCAAGGCCAGCTGGCCCTGTAACAGCCTATGGTGTCCGCACCGTTAAACTCTCTTGGCATCTCAAATGAGGGGACTACGTGCAAACTCCTGTTTGAATAGTCTCTGGCCCATGTTAACTTCCAGATCAGCTCTGGAAATTTTTGGAGAGTGATAATTGTCCTGGGCTAGGAATCCAGCTAATCTGTATTCTTGAAGCTCTGAGGTCCAGGAATGTTTCCTCAGGCACTGTTAATTACTGTCATATACATAAGCCTATAGAGTCCGTAACAATCCCATTATTCTCTCACGTAGGTGGCTACTGATCCAGTCATCGTTTGGGTTGTCTCTGGGAGAACGTGTTAGCACGAAATGTAGGGGACAATGTCTCTGACAGTAAATTAGACTTTATCATGGGCAATGCAAATAGCAGGCTGCAAAAGATATGTGTCTCTCTGTGTTTTTGTATACTCTCTGCTTTCACAGCTTCTGATTACTTTCTGTGTCGTGCTTGAACACAAAGGCAGAGCAGTGATAGAAGAACGCTGGTTAATCATGAAACCATAATTGTAGCACCCAGAGCAGTCATCTGGGAGAGATCTCAGGGAGCACTCAGGTTCAATCAATGCAAAAAAGCACGGAAAAAATCGCTTTGTTCAAAAATAGGTTTACAGAGATTTAAATTCTTTGTAGAATGACGGGAAGAGAGATCAAAGATGCATGCAAAGCTAAAACAATAAATAATCTGGCTTTGTACACCGAGGCAGCTTTGGAACCTTGTTTTCATTTCATTGACAGCATAATACATTTTCTCCAGAAATTCCAGCATTTACATGGTCACTGCTTGCACTGTTTTTCTGTATTTTAGTTCTTCCTCAGGAGATGATCATTAAGTAGTCAGAGCCCAAATTGTTACCCCTCTTTTGAATCAAGTAGTGATTTTTAAAGGAGCGGTGAAAAGTGAATTATAAAAAGAAATGAGCTCCAAGTCACACAGTTCTTTGCAAAACTTTGGGGGACAAAAACCAAACGGAAAATAAAAGCAATATGTTTTGGTGTTCGTTTTGCAGTGCCTCCTTCCTTACTGCACCCCGTGTTTGGAGAGGAAGATAGACTGAACATTGCAAGACGAGTATTTTCAAATTTTGTTCTAAGAAATGTGCTTCTCTTGATAAAGACTTTTCCAAGAAAGTTAATGCACTCATATTTCTGGATATTATTCCACAATTCCTCTTCTCGTTTGCAGATTGAAGCCTGGACGGGGGTGTAAAAAATGAAAACAAACACAAAACTTCCTGATTTCAATTTCAGTTCCACTGTGATTATTTGAAGTGTGACCTGTCTTACTTTATGATCAGATTTGCATGCTGAATGTTCTGGATGATTTAAAAACACTTTAGGGGATAATGGGCAGATCCCTTTTCGGCTCGTCCTGCATTTGACCTGTCGTTCAAGCTAACATGATACGTACTCAGTAGATTCAAAGAGGGGAATCTTTCCTGTGTTTAATACACAGCCCGCTATGTTTTATTACACTGACATTTTCGGGTCATTAATCCTAAATGTGCCCTTTTGTATTTCATCTAGTTAATTCACATTCCCATGAATGAGCCACAGTAATACAGCATGTATGAAAAGTTCTTACCTTGAGATACTTTAATTCTTGAAGTTAAGAAAAAGCTCCTTCTTCTGTGTCTTTGCTGATCTTAGATATTTGATTCACCCCCCATTATCTTTTTATTTAAACACATGGGAATCCTTCCCTTTTTTCCCCCCACTTGATTCATGGCTGTGAGCAGAGACATTGCTCATTAGTGAATCAGAGCACATTCTGCAGCTTGCAAGTTTGAGAAGTGGTTGCAATGAGCTAAGTCGTGTTTGTGGCACGGCAGTCAAGAGTGTCCTGATGGAGACTGAAAATGCCCTATGTGTATTCTGTGCACTGTCCAGATTGCCTTCCTCCAAGAAGTGACAGATCAAGTGAAAGGTCTTCCTTCTCATGAATATCATCCTGTTCACAGAGCCAAGAAAGGCAGCCAAACTTCACAGCTTATTCATCTAGGCAACAATAAGGGTGAGCTGGCAAACAAGTGGTTCCATGAGACCTTCACTTCCAAAGATTTGCAGATTCCTTTATTGGTCTGAAGAGGCTGCCCACAGTATTAAAGCATGAATTTTGTTTAGCACGTGGTTCTGTGTCACTAATATTTAATTACCCAAAAGAACAGCTTTGAGCTAATTCAAGAGCAGGTGTGTGGTCATTTCAAATTAGAAAGATTACACAGTAGAGATAGTTTTGTTAGAGTGGATTTTTTTGGCAGCCTTCAGCAATGCCTGATCTCGGCAGCCTGATGGGGCATCCAGCCTGCATCTTCCTTGCCCTCTATCACATGAAATGTTTGTACAGAGGCAACGTGGTGCTTCTGGGGGCGGCTTCCAGAATGAGCTGCTGCAGAAGTATATCTTTCCAAGATCAGCCAGTTTTCATTGAGAACTTTCTCACCAAAGTGCATCGGGCCATCATTGGCATTTCTGTTGTGCAAGAACAACACAGGGTTTAAGCCACCCTTGAACAGCTGCAATAGCAGTAGGAAAGCAGTCTTTTTTCCCGGCCACAGCTATGCAGTGATATGAAGCATCCCTTCACAGTGCAGCTTTTGTTTTCCTCTGGTGTAGCAGAGAACATCAAGCAACATATGTGGACATGGAGTTAATGAAGTCAGTTGGTAGCACTGCTGAAAACAGTTGGTACTGATCAAAATTATCATCCCTGTCCCCTTGTTCCCCAGGGTTTGTGAGATCAGCTCTTGTCTGGGACAGAAGACAGAGTGCCACTGAGCATCAGGAAGATTGTCTTTGTTATTTGAAACCTAAAAGCACTAATTTTTGATGGTGCATAGCCAACCAGCCTTGGGCTTGGGAAGGTGACAGCTTCCTGTGTGAGCTGGGAGGTGTCACCCATGAAGGTCTCGGCCTGTACATTCTGTGGCCAAAGAAGACACATGGGAAAGCTGTTCAGCCTGCAGCGGCAACAGAGTGGGGGGCGATTTCTTTATTCCTCGTCTCCTGAGCTGGCAAATCTTTCATCAGCAGGACAGATGAAATGAGTTATCATGACTTTACTGCTGTCCATTTCAGCTGGCTGATTTGGCAAAGAATATGGCACTCACATCTTCCATATCTCCTGCTCATTTGATGGTGCGTAGCCGTGTAGCGTACAAACCTACTGCTGGGACTGTTTAGAGCAATGGAGTTGCTCAACCACCCTGATATGGTATGAGTCCACTTCTTGTGTTTAGCAGCAACCCAGCTGTTGCATTGCCACTTCAGGACAAGGCTTCAGCAAGGCTGTGCAGTGTGACTAAGAGGAAGCTGGAGGATTGCTGAGCTGCCCTTCCAAACCAGGCTCCACTTTTCACGCCACTTCCTTCACCGAAGAGAGTCAAAAGAGCAGATGGTGACAGGGAAAGAGTGCAACAAGTGAAACTACAGCCAGTCCCCCCACCAGCTGCAGTTTGTTCCTGTCCTGTGAAAACTGGGAGGGTCATGTTGTCAGGGACAACTTGACTAATTGTTTTCTGCTGAGTGGTTGACAGCTGTTTGCTGTAACTTGAAATCATGCATTTGTTGGACATGAGCAGTAAATCATCTTTTCTCTGATTTTCCTGTTCCCAGTTGCTGTTTCCCCCTGAGGCCCTTTGTATCCCATTCTTGGAGCCAGGCCCTGCTGACTCTGAAATCCCAGCCGTACTGTCCCATTCACTGCAGCTCTTTGCCACAGGGTTTCAAATGCTTGAGATGTCAACCCTTAATAACTCTGATGCCATCCATCCCTGCCACAAGAGCCCCCAGATAAAGCTCCCAGCTGGAAACGAGTACAGGAAGTTATTGAAAAACAAATACAAAAATAAAACCAAATCTTGAACAAAAGGGGATGTGGCAGCTATTTCTAGACTTACTTCAATTGTAGGTGTGGAAGATGGGCACTTCCCAAGTTCTTGTCTGGGATCAGCAGTCAGAACTTTTGAGATTTGTCTTTTGCTCTTAGCTTTTCCAGGTCCCTTTGATGGCCCCACTGAAGCATCTGTGGGAAATGGTGAACTGTATCTTGATGTGGATTGCCCACAAATGTCTGCAGCAGTATGTAAGGAGTGGGGTTGGGATGGACTGTTTCTGAGGAACAACAGCTGTTTTTATGGCTTGGATAGTTTTAGAGCTTGACTTCTGTCATTGACAGTGCTGTTTTGGCACACATGTGAATGCCAAGGCAAAGGCAAGGTATCTGTTGCAAGGCAGGAATATAGGATGAGATCTGTGACAAAGAAGCCTGACTATGGTGAGCGTCTGCACACAATGGAGATGGCCAATACATGTAAGACTGTAGGCTTGCAGATGACATCTAAGGATCTTTATCTTCGAATAGGATGAGCAGAGTGGAGTCAAGAGGGCAATGGGGCAGACTTTTGGGATGGGTCTGATTGTGGAAGAGACACTGAATTTATGCTATGGCAAAGCCAGCTTAAAATCTATTGATACAGAGTTGAACTTTACAACTACTGGTTCTAGAAGCTACATCTGTAACTCAGTTTCACACCTGTATGCACTCTGCTTTCACCAAGCCAGCCCTCTTCCAGCCCTCTTGCTCACAAAGGGTTAAATTTGTCAGCCTGAACACATAGGTAAGCCAAGTTTGTTTCCAAAAATAAACAGACGTGCACTGTGTAGTGCTCCAGCAGACACAAATGCATACATTGCATTTGGTATGCAAATTGCGTAATGGTAAGTGTGGCTGATTTGTTGTTTGCATCAGCATTTCTTCAGCTTGTGAAATGTGCTATCTCAGAGATAAAATAAATAAGCCCATCTTTAACATTTTTAACCAAAATATGTAAAACACATTCTATTCCATTCTAATTCTAATCTGCTACCTAAACAACTGGACAGATGGATTTTCCTGCCTTACAGTTTGTGTTAAATAATCCTGGTGAAAGCAGATAGGAAACAATGATATTGTTTTGTGCCTGAACATTTGCTGAATGGTGAAAAATTGAACAGATAGTACATCTTTTCCAAGTTCTTTTACCTCCCACGAGTAATGGCACTAAATAGGGAGATACAAAGATAATGGAGGGTATCAGAACCAGTACCCAGTGAGAAAATACCCATACCTAGGATATTCTCTCTGAAGTTACTCAACTGGATTCCATTTCTTTCAGGCTCTTAAACAGTCTCAGATAGGATACAGCTGACCAGATAAAATGACTTTGTATGTTCCCCATCTTCTCTTTTGACTTCTGATTTTCTCTTTTGTTTGGGATTTAGACTTCGGAGTTTACAGATTTTACCTCTTTCTGTAAATGTTATGCTTTTTATTATTAACTCTATTCTTTCAGTGTAAATCTGAGGTTTTTGTTAACAGTTAACATTGTTTTTCATATAGTTAAGCAGGCTGAATAGTTGTAAAAATGATGACAGAAGTGAAAAAAAGTCTACCCATGGCAGAGAGAGGTATGTGTTTCATAATCTGCAGATGCAGATTAAAATGCAAAAATATCTACTTGACTGAGCAGTATCCTGAATGAGAGAAGAACTGTAAGACAGTCCTTAAAACCATGTAGTGGATTAGATTTATAGATAAATACACAAATGTTTTCCCTAGAAAGGCAAATGTGTCTCTTCTAGAAGGAACGCTACTCAAGGTGGTAGCTGTTGTCCCATGGCTCAGTGACATTACTCAAAATGTCGCTCTGCTTTGCCATCACCTTTGCACGCATGTAGTGCCTTGTCAAGGACTGACGTTACCAGGCCTCCAAAGTGGCTTCATGCCCTGGTGTGTCAAGTCGATGTCTGCCAAGCATGGTGATGGGGTCATTGAGCAACAGCCAGTTGATCTCTCAAGCTCACCATCAGAAGAACTATTCACAGCAGTCCCAACGCGGTAGAAAAATTCTCTTCCTACCAGTGACAGCTATAGCCCTGACAAATACTTCAAGCAAAAACTGCCAAATGACACCTATTCTGCTAATCCGGAGAGTAACTTCCAGAAGGTCAGAATGCTTCAGAACAAGCAGGGAAGTGGCACACAGCAAGCTCATGGCCATGCCTGCCACAATGAAGAAAATCAAGGAATCAGAGCAAAGATATCAGTAGCTGCCACCCCCACATTTGTGCCTCAGACTTTTCTTAGATATCTCTGTTTATAAAAGATCAAGTTGAATGCAAAAACAAAGAATAAAACAAAACAAAACAAAACAAAAAACCACAACGGTATCACTGACTTTTTTGGAAACTATCTTATGTGTTTAACCTTCCATTTAATACCCTCCTTAACTTATGCACACTACTGCAAAATTAATTAGATTTGTAGTAAGCCAGTTTTGAAATAAATGCATCTCGACACTCACCTTTAAAGTGAAGCAGTGAAACAACAGATCTCTCAGATAAAAGCATTTTGAGCCGGATTCTTGAGGTGCTCTAGTAACAGCTACTACACTACAGGTCACAGCTGGAATTATGTGGCCTGTTTCCTCATGTTGTTTTTTCACCTTCCCATCTTTCGCTTTCTTTTGCATACACTGTTCTAGTTGCTCTTGGCTTTACTTTTTGCAGGTTTTCTTCCACATCTTCTTTTGCCCATACCTTTTCTCCTATTATTTTTCACCTCCTCCTCACCAGGGATTGAGTTGCAAATTGGAGCAGGCACAGCAGAGTGCTACAAAGATGATTAACAGGACTGCATGATGGCTGAGGTGTAGCTGAGCCCCATGCTCATAATGGAGAAGAGTTGGCTTGGTAGAGATCTAATTATGTTTTTCAACTACTTGAAAATGTGTTATTGAGAAGGAGGTGTCAGATTCTTGGAGGTGCAAAGTGAAATGACAAAAGGCAATGGACAAATAATGGCAATAAAAGCTCCTGTTGGATCTGGGGAAAAGTATTCTTGCCGTGAGAATGGCTAAACCTGGAACAGGTGCACAGAGAGCCTGCAAGATCTCCATCCTTTGAGAAACACAAGGCTACTAGATAGGGCCCTCAGCTACCCGGTCTGACTTAGTGAGCCATGATCTGAGTGGGTAGTTGGAGGCTAACGTACATTATTCTGTTTTTCTGTCTTCAGTTCTTTTTGGTACGCTAGTCTCAGTTTTCTTAAGACTTTCTTTTCAAATAAGCTTCCTTTTAGCTCACTCCCACTCAACCCACGTGCTATCTGGTCTTCAGCCAGCAACACTGGCCTCAAAGGGAGATGACGCTTTTGGTTGATGCACACCTTCCTCTCTGCATTTCTTCATCCCACTCTCCCCAGTGCCCAGTTGTCTTTGAACTGGAAGAAGTTACTTCAGCTTTCAGGTAGCATTACTTGCTCTGCAGCTAGCAGCTAGAAGAAATCTACCGAACAGGAAAAAATCAGCTGAGAGTCAGAACCAGCTTGTTGTGTGCAAGGTTGAGCCTGGCCATCCAGGCTGTATCCAGATACTGTATCCAGTGTTCTCATAGGACACCACTGTGTGCAGATATTTCACTGCTTAGTATTTGAAAGCTGGATGTAGAAATAAGGTTCTTTACATTCAATCTAGTAATACATCAAGAATAGGAAAATCCTCATTAAAAATAAACCATAAAAATACGACAAAGATGTTAAGATACATCTGTTATCATCATATTGGTCTTCCACTATTTAAAGGGAGTTGATAAACGTGGGGGAATGATTTTAAACTAAAGGAAGGGAGATTTAGATTAGATGGAAGATTAGTGGAAGGTTTTTTACTGAGGGAGCGGTGAGGTGCTGGAACAGGTTGCCCAGAGAGGTTGTGGATGCCTGTTCCTGGAGGTGTTTAAGGGCAGCTTGGATGAGGCCTGATCTAGTACTTGATCTAGTGGCTGGAAGCACTGCCTGTGGCAGGGAGGTTGGAACTTGATGATCCTTTGAGGATCCTTTGATTCCAACTCAAGCTATTCTATGGTTCTGTGGTTCTCTGATTCATATAAGAATGCCACTAAGGCAAAGTGGATGAGAAAAACAAGGTTTCTATTAATAGCATAGACTGAACTTTGCCTGCCAAAGCAAAATTTCTGCGCTACACTTAGAAGCGGAATGGCATTTAACACTCAAAGTAACAAATATTTGAGAACTACATGGTAGCTATAGTCAGTATTAGACTGGCTCTTGAAAAGCAAGTTACAAATAGCTTTGGCAAGAGTCTGGTTTGGTCTGACAACAATGATATTAACTTGCTATTACAACACATGGCAATGCTAAGTCTATTTGCTAACTGTAAACAGGCTGTGAAACCTAGCAATCTGATGTTTCCTTTAAGTGTTAGCTCTGAATAGATAGTACTTAGAATGATGAAAATATTAAATTGTTGCGCTTAGAAACAATGTTGGCCCAGCAGAAGCCACAGGCATGTCAGGAAAAACCTTATTCAATGACTTCAAATCTTCAAAAGTGCCCCACTTATTTTTCTTGACTTTCCCCTCATCTACACAGTGGAGGATATGAATGAAGATGAACAGGAACCAGCGAGGGCTACTTTTTTAGGAAGAGAAACACCAAAAATCAATGAGTAGTAGTCCCATGGGACTCCCACTGCTCAAAGAAACCATCACATTGAGTGAGACAGCCAGAAGAAAGAGGGACTTCGTGTAGAGGACTTCACTTAGTGACCCCTTCCAGGCCCCTTGGCAAGCGCACTTTGCTGGTGTGTGCCAGAATGTTGCTGACAAGAAGCTCCTGAGACTTTGAGGACCTTCAGATGGGGAGTGTGTGAATGAGATCTGAGGGCAAAATAACAGTCCTGCTAGGTGAGCATCTTCTGCTGCAGATAGCTTTGGCCAGCAACCCAGGCCTGGATCTCACTCTCACGAGGGGAATGTGCCTACCACACTGTGCTGTGGCAGGACACGAAGGCAAAGAAAGGCACAGACAGATGTTCTTGAGGCACAAGGATGTCTACAGGACAGGCTGGTGGTTAGTATTCATTTGGCTGTGCTGTGAATGGAAGGCTGCACAGAGGAGGCTGTTTGTACAAGAGGTCTGTTACGCCCAGCTTCAGCTCCAAGGCCACCAGGAAACACCTGCACAAGACAGCCACAGTGCTCGCCTACTCCTGTCAGCAGCTATCTAGAGATTTCCGAGGCTGAAAGCGTTGGCTGGGATCAAACTGCTTTGCAATGAGCCATGTGAATCTGCCAGAGCTTTGTGCAACCAAAACCTGGGGCAGGTGCGGCACCTGGCTGTTGGGAAGTGGCTCCGTGTCACTTCTTGGGCACTGCAGCTCTGGGCTGTCCCACCGGGGCTTCCCAGCCCCAGGATGCAGGAATGAAGCCTAGCTGTGAAGGGCCAGTTTCCTCAGCATAGCCTGTGAAGAGCAATGTGAGGATATGCTATACTTCAAGAGAGCAGTGATGCCATCTATACCCGTTCTCTGACAGTGATGCTTTTCAGCTAGACTGATATAGGCTAGCCATGGTCAACCTGCCCAGAATTACACACTTTCATGCAAAACCAGCCTGCAGCTTCTGAATGCATTTCTGTGTGTGTTTCTGCACATGCTTTGTGAGTATTGTGCACAACTCACTGTGAGTACAGCAGCACAAACTCTTTCCACTCCCAGCTTCACTATTCGTTGTTTTTTTTTTTTTTTTTTTATCAATTCAAAAAATCTTTTCAACTGAGTACTCAGAGAAGGCACCTATTTTGTGAACTGGCTCAACTGTGTCAGTCACCAAAGGTAAAAACAAGTACAACCCTAAGCTGGCTTATTAGGTATGCTCTGAGGTCCAAAGAGATTACACCAGACTAGGTGATGAGAACTCGACAGAAAAATGATATCACTGTCATCAACAGCAAACACTGAAAGCAGCTTAGTAAGTAATGAGAGTTCCCAGCCATTGCACAAATAAAAATATCATCAGGAACAAAGCAGCGCTTTCTTTCCTGTGACATTTTTCATAGCGTACTTTAGTAAGCCAACTAAATCAAAAGGTTTAGAGAACAGTTGTGTGAGAACAATCAGGAGAGGAAGGTAAGTTTCAGGTGATGTTTGAAGGAAAGCAGGGAAAAAACAGGTTGTTCTGGAAGGCTGTTCCAAATGAAAAGGAGGGAAAGAAAAGGCTTTACACAAATAGCGTAGAACAGAGGCTGCAGAGCCCAAAGCTGGATTAAAAAGAGCTGATGAGAGCCATGGACTCCTTTACCTTTTGGGCAAGGCTAGAAAATAGTGCTTTGAGCAGTTCCTGGAATTAAAAGGTTAAAGTTTTATCACCTACATCAGCATTACTGTAACAGGGCTTTGAGGTTTAGAGCTGGGGCTTTTTGAGGATAAGTAAACATTCACACATAGATCCAGAGCCAGTGTCTGCCCCAGAGACTTCCCGGTCTACACTTAGGGCAAGAATCCAGATATGGAATGCAGACAGTGAGTGGCAGAAATTTTATTGACAAAATAAGTTGTGAAATAGATGGCACCATGATAGGAGAACCGGTGATTGAAAAGTGGAAAAAAAAAAGTTTGCCAATATAAAGAACAAAATGTTTGCTGCCCGTGTACCTGTGACCACATCAGGAACGGAGTAAAAACAATAAGGGAGTGGAAGAAGTGCACCTCAGAGGTGTGTAAGAGAGCTATAGAGAGCTTCTGTTGATGTAAATATCGAATGAAAGCAAAGGAGCCGCATCGTTATTGTTCTGCCTACTGAGTTTGGTTACATATGGAAGAGGAATAACGGTGCCAGAATCAAACATATAGAATAACAGTAGTTAGACTCTGGCTTGCCCTCATCTCGCCATCAGTTCATAAAGTTGTGAGACATATTTCTTGATAGATTTGATTCGAGGTCATTATTAATGGGGTTTATTATGATTACAGCTGGATACCACTGTGCTACATACTGTGTGAACAAAGGCATTTCCTCATACTAAGTAAAGAGATTATATAAAGAATGGAATAAAAATCCTCTGTGTCTCAGTAACACATCACCATTCCAGTTTCATCAGCTAGCTACTTCTAAATGTTACAGCAGAGATAAATCCTGGAAAGGGATTTCAAGGAGGAAGATGAATTTCAAGAGATTCCAGCTATTTTAGGTGTGGAGTCGTGCCTCCAAAATTCTATCAGAAATATGACAGAATGTTAGGCTTTGTTCATTTGTAATCTCCCCACTAATTCCCTTTCACTTAATCTGTAGTTTAAAGCTGTTCAGTTTTTGGTGATTGTATATGTGTATACAAACACGTACACACAAACCACTCACTCCAAGATCACCGACTACGTGTTTATCTACCTGACAGAAGGTATCTTTTTCCAAGGCCCTTGGAAGGGTAAGAACAGACTGACATTTGGTGGATCTGAAGTCCAAAGCTCTGTTTGTACTTGCAGATAGAATGGAATGAGGAAAACATCTTATTTATTTTCTTTTCTACCAGTGTTTTCCTTCTCTCTCTCTGTAGATTTTAAATAAATCAAGTGCATGACCAGAATTATGTTTTGTTTTGCTGGGAGAAGAATTTGACTTCAGTCGTGGCATTCTTACTGGTATTCTGGTCTGCTGTATCCCTTTTTCAGCATCCAAAAGAAAGAATAGAGATCTCCTAGAAATTCTTCTAGTGCCGTGCAAGAGCTAAACAAGTGTCTGGGGGGAGGTGAGAGAAAAGACCTCTGGCACAAACACTTCAGCGTTTTTACAGGAAGGCTCCAGTGAAGGCTCAGAGCTGTTCTCTCTGTCTGATGCTGGTAACACCTGAAACTTCTTCAGGAGACAGAAACCTCAGAAAAATAACGTCAGCTTCTCTAACCTCCCTCAGGAGGCTTTACCCTTGAATTCCCTGCTGCTTGGCCCACAAGAGACTGTGGCCCATCTCTGTATTTTTGCACCCAGGTGGGTAATTGCCCCAGGAATTCCCTTTCATGACACGGGAGAGAATCCAAATGTAGGGGAGAGTACAGCTGCCTGGACAGGACTTCACTGCACTTTCTTCCCTACTTCACAATTTATGTCATAGGGAAAAAAATAGAAGTTAATGTAACTGCACAACGGCTACAGGATGTCCTGTTGCATTTATCTAGCTATGCAGGCAAATGACTCACTCAGAATATTTGATGATCGGAAACTATTATGTTTTTCTTTATTTTTCACATTTCTTCCTGAGGCAAGCATTTCAACCCTGCAACACGCACTTAATGGTAGATGTTTTAAAGCTGTGTGAATACAAAGGCTAAGGAAACCGAGTCTGTCTTTGAAAGCTCATCGGAGGCCAGAAAAAATATCATGTGACAAAAATACCTCTGCCCACATTTGAAAGCTATGTGATGCAGCAGCAAACAGCATCATCCAGATCGCTGGGAGGAATCCTGCCCAAACCATATTCTTTGGTATGGATTATATACTGCATTTATTATCCTGATACTTCTTCTTCTTCTTTTTTTTTTTTTTTTTTTATTTATTTTAATAAAGAGCTGTCCATCAGTAACTCCTCACGCCAACCGCAGTTCACACCATCCCTATCACTGCAGCATTAACAGCTGTGGGCTGTTCCCCAGCCAGCGCTGTGCGGAAGCCATGCAAGGCTCCCATCTCGCAGCAGCTGGGCTGTGGGTAGCCAGCATGTGGCCAGCACATGGGTGATGGGACACCTGCTGCCTGCTTCCTCCTTTGCCACATTTCTTCCTAACCTGCCTGGGAAAGGGGGGAGCCTGAGCCCCATTCCCAGCTCCCAGGGCCGTATACAATGAATAGAGATCAGCTCTTAAAGCCTGTGGCTGTGTTATGGCCTTGTATGTGCTGTGCTGAGAAACAATCTCTCTCCAAAAGAGCAGAGACTGTTACAGGATGCTTCACTACAAACCATGTTTTGTGTGGCCACGTATAAGAAGCAGCAAAAAATAAAATAAAATCGTTAGGCATTTCAACCCAGGAGGACTGAACAAAGGGTCGGAATGACTGTGAGATGATTCTATTTGCCTTCAGGACTTAAGATTTCTTGCATCATGCTTTCTCAGCAACCACAGATCTAGAATTTCATGTGTGATTCTTTAAGTTTGTTAAGAAAATCAAGATTTTCATGTGGTTCCTTGATTGTTATCAGCTGGAGCATGAAGAAAACATTGAATCCCATGACATTCACGAGATTGTGAGTTTTGATAGGGCTGACTCAAAGCACACAGAATTATCTTGACAGGCTAATGCTTATTTTTGGCAGAGAGTGGTCAGCTGTTTCTGGGTAAACTTTCTCCCTCTCTCTTTTGGTTATAAGAAGTTTTTCAGTGTTACTCAATAGGGAAACAGGTCGGAAATGGTAGTTCCTGCCCCAAGGACAAGGCTGAAAGAAGCTGGGAGGCAGAGGAGCTATTTAAGCAGCTCAGTGGCTTGGCCAGACACACAGCTCTGTTTTGTCTTTTAGTCGGAGCTTTGGGCCTCAACAACACTTGCACAGAAGTCTGCTGGGTTCTGCAGAGCAAGGCATAACTAACGGCTGTGTGAGAATATCATACGTAAGACACACAAAGCCCAAATTTTAGAAAGCCCATTTATGGGCCCTTTCCAAAATAATAGCTCCCTCAGGCTCAAATGCCTCACATCCAAATAAGGATTTGGTTTAATTCACGAAGAGGTTGATTTGTCTGCTTGGTTGTTTCCCATGGATCAGCCCATTCACAAGCACAATACATACAGGCATCCAGCTGGGTGTTACTGCTGCTTATTTCAAGGCAACAAACAGTTGAGTACAGTGCAAAATTCAAAACTTTTATTCCACAGAGCAATGAAAGCAGGAGATTTTGCCTACTGGTTCACTGCCAGAGTAAATAGTACCTACTGTATGTGCTCCCATTCAGAGATTTCATCAGATCAAAGTACAACCACTGATATTATCAAGCTTCATACTGCATTAAAAGGGTTCATGAATGACTGAAAAGCATTTTAATTTCATTTTCAAACATGTTACTCATGGCATCTTAATAAGGTACAGTCTCTCTTAGCGGTGTACAGGGGGCTGGTACAGTTCTTCTGAATGCTGAGGTTTGGTCTGGGATAAAGCCTTCATTGGAAGATGGAAATGGCACCTGTGGAACCTCTGGCACCCCAAAACAGGAGTCTGTAGCACATAAAGAACAAGTGAATACTGCTCTCAGACATAGGCTTCGGTTTTTGAGTGGTCCTGCCCATGCAGGAGATAGGAGTTGAACTCGATGATCCTTGTGCATCCTTCCAGCTCAGGATGTTCTTTGATTTTATGATTCAGGCTGCTCCACAGGGCAGTTACCTACAATGACCCTTCCCAGGGCAGTGAGATGCATGCACCGTCATAGGAAACTCAACAGTGGCCCACAAGAGGGTAGCGCAGAAGCTGTTCATTAGAGCTGGTGAGAGCAAATATGCTCCACAACAACTTGCCAAGAGATGGTAATTGCTTAGGAATGGCATTTTTATTTCAGTTGTGAAAAGAGAAGAGAAGAGAAGAGAAGAGAAGAGAAGAGAAGAGAAGAGAAGAGAAGAGAAGAGAAGAGAAGAGAAGAGAAGAGAAGAGAAGAGAAGAGAAGAGAAGGGAAGGGAAGGGAAGGGAAGGGAAGGGAAGGGAAGGGAAGGGAAGGGAAGGGAAGGGAAGGGAAGGGAAGGGAAGGGAAGGGAAGGAAGGGAAGGGAAGGGAAGGGAAGGGAAGGGAAGGGAAGGGAAGGGAAGGGAAGGGAAGGGAAGGGAAGGGAAGGGAAGGGAAGGGAAGGGAAGGGAAGGGAAGGGAAGGGAAGGGAAGGGAAGGGAAGGGAAGGGAAGGGAAGGGAAGGGAAGGGAAGGGAAGGGAAGGGAAAAGAAAAGAGAAAAGAAAAGAGAAGAAAAGAGAAGAAAAGAGAAGAAAAGAAAAGAAAAGAAAAGAAAAGAAAAGAAAAGAAAAGAAAAGAAAAGAAAAGAAAAGAAAAGAAAAGAAAAGAAAAGAAAAGAAAAGAAAAGAAAAGAAAAGAAAAGAAAAGAAAAGAAAAGAAAAGAAAAGAAAAGAAAAGAAAAGAAAAGAAAAGAAAAGAAAAGAAAAGAAGAGAAAAGAAGAGAAAAGGAAAGAAAAGGAAAGAAAAGGAAAGAAAAGGAAAGAAAAGGAAAGAAAAGGAAAGAAAAGAAAAGAAAAGAAAAGAAAAGAAAAGAAAAGAAAAGAAAAGAAAAGAAAAGAAAAGAAAAGAAAAGAAAAGAAAAGAAAAGAAAAGAAAAGAAAAGAAAAGAAAAGAAAAGAAAAGAAAAGAAAAGAAAAGAAAAGAAAAGAAAAGAAAAGAAAAGAAAAGAAAAGAAAAGAAGAGAAAAGGAAAGAAAAGAATTAAGAAAACCTGCGGCATTCCATTTCAAGACATTTAATTTGGTGGGAGAGAAACTAAAGGAACGACAGGAATGAGGAACAGAAAACATGGAGGTAGGAAGGGGGGATCTCTGGGACATCAGGAGTTAAAACGAGGAGGTTGTAATCTATTTATAGAAAATGTGGTAACCAGCCCCAGCTCTTGAAGCAATTGAGGTGGCAGAATCAAGCTCAGGATGTTAATTACTGTAACTAAAGAATGAGTATACTTATCATCTGATATAAAGTGATTTCAGAAACACCCACATTTTTTAAATAATAGTAATAACAGTAATTGGAAACATGAACTGACAAGTCACTTGCAGCCCATTATACCACAGCAGAGTGGAAGAGCTCATACCTTTACAAAGCGCCCTTCTATCAACCCAGACCCCCAACAAATACACACACCCAAAGGAGGTCTAAAGAGCTACTGCACAGAAGATGTAGGATATACCACAGACATGGAACCCACATCACAGTGCTTCTTCTAGGTCTTATTTTTGGGATAGGGTAGAACTCAAAGCCCATGCCAGTAGCTGGCTTCAGAAACACTGGTTTGTCCAAACAGGTGTATCCTTTGGTGTAAGTACAGTCAGCTGTTCTGAGCTACCTGCTTTCACTTGGATTTGCTATATGAAGCTGAGGAAGACTTCATCAGGTAAGAGGAAGAGGCTTTTATCTGCCTTGCTTCCAGGAGTGCTCCCACTGTCCTGTGGCAGTACCCTAATTAGATGCCAGTCCCTGCCTTAATGTTGGATTGTTTAATGTTAATTTCAGTTTGGATATTAGAAAAGAAATATTCTCAGAAAGAATGCTGAGGTGTTGGAACAGGCTGCCCAGGGAGGTGATGGAGTCACCGTCCCTGGATATTTTCAAGAAACATGGAGATGTGGCACTGAGGCACATGATTTGGTGGGCATGGTGGTGATGGGTTGACTGTTGGACTAGAAGATCTTAGAGGTATTTTCCAGCTTTGATGATTCTGTGATTCGGTCTATCTTGAAAATGGATATCCAGGCCCCTCAGACCTCTCTTATTTGGGCTCATAGGGTTAAGAATAAAACTTCAAGATGCCAGAGAGGAGAATCCTATCCTTATGTGTTACACAGAGGAGTGTGCCACAATCCTTGAGCCAGAAGTGACTGGAGAGCAGCTTCTGTCTTGCTTATCCTTGCCCTCCTGTGTCCTGAGCAAAGGCAGATGAGGACACAGAAGTGGACATGGGCATGAGCCTCGTGTTGCTGTGTTGCAGACTGCCTTGGAAGGGAAAAAGACAAATAGCTTTGCCAAGAAGCAAGAAACAGTCATATACAGCCTGGATGCTGGAGGAAAAAAAAGCCTTTGTTTTCTTCCAGCTATTCTGGTCTTCACTTTATGGAATTCGAGCCTAGAATAATTTTTGTTTGCACATTGCAAACACAAAAAGAGCTACACAGAAATGCCCTCTTCCCAGACCACAGCGACATTCAGCAGCTCCAGGACACCTTATCCTGTGGCTGCCCATGGAAGGCGGCAACCAAAGAAGAAGGGAACTGGGAACATATTTACACTCATGCTTCCTGATATTGGAATTCCCATCCAGTATAATGTACAGGGTGATCCAGTGCCTAGTTAGCCCCAGAGCTAATGAGCAGCAGGAGCAGTGTGAAGTTAGTTTTGACATCCCTCATTCCTCTTGTGTGCAGCTCAGCCACGTTGAGGCCTGCAGTTTCCTCTGGCTTTGTGCACCATGGATGAGATCCACCTGGACCCTCGCCCCAATCTCTCAGTTGCTCAGAGGAGGCTCGGGAATTCGGTTCTGACTTCGTCAGCATTTTCCTGTGAGCTCGCACTGGGACTGTGATTTGCAGATTCCCATCTGTGGCCGGGCTCAGCCCGCTGATTTCCATGCACAATGTGGTTACGCTTTGCTCTCTCCTTGTGTCTTTCCGGATGTCTGCCATCTGGCACGCCCTACTCCCATTTGCAGTCCTCTCCAGCGAGGGTGACGGATTTGCTTGCCACCAGCCACACAAACACACACATTGTGTGCCTGTGTGCCTCTGGCTGTGTGCCTGGCTTCTCCCAGCTATAGCATCGCCCACCCATTCTGTACACCTCAACCCTGATGCATAATCAACTTAATATACAATAATAATTCCTTCCTATTTCAAAACAATCTTGCCCTTCTTGCTACCGCTTCATTAATTTATTTGGCTGAATTGCCAACGGCATCTCCGAGCAGCACACAGCAGCCCTATTCTCCCTGGGTATCTCTAAACTGGTGATTCAATTAGGATCAAGAATACTTTTTTTTCTTTTTAACATATTTTGTGGCTGCAACCCTTACATTGCAGCATAGGCTTGGAGTGTGCAAGGTGGGATCCTGCCAGGTGACACTTACCAAGAGGATCCCCACAGCCACTGACACGCATTCGGCCCATGGGAGCAGATTGGCACTGGTTCCTGATAAAGCCTCAGTGATGGGTGCTCCATAGGGCCACTGACTCTTCCTCTTGCACTCTTCGTGTGGCTCTGCAATGCTTGTCCATGCAAACATAGCTGCAGCAACCTCTCCTGCATGTACTGATTTGGGGGTTGGAGTCTGGCTTGTTGTGGTAGGAATGCAACACGACAGGAAGAAAACTAGGAATCTCTCCTTGGTGGTGAGGAAAAGATCTGAAGCTCACTCCATCCACAGCATGAAACAAATGCTCAACTAGAATTAAGAGGGGTCAGCAAGAAGCTATGAGTTATAAGCAGAAACTTCAAAACTTTCAAAGCTATCTTTTACACACATTACTTCTTGAGGGCTTTGTGTTAAACCATAATAGTCTCAGCAAATGCATTTTATGGTACAAGCAGCAAACTGCAGTATTCTTATGACCAGAAAGCTAACAGTTATCACACCTCTGGCCGCTGACTCTTTTTGTTCTGTTTTTAATGAAAAACTGAACAGGAAAGGACAGTGGTGGCCTGAATAGATGGATGTTGGCTGCCTGCTGCTCCGCCTCTTTCCCACAGCTCTCTTCGGACACTCTTATGGCACTCAAAGCATTTCAGGGGCTGTGAGGAAGGCTCCTGGGATCCCCCTGCCCATTCAGGACACATTAGTTATTTCTTACCCCCACCATAGGCTCCTAGGACTACCCACTGTATCAGCTCTCATATTTTTCTCTAACTGTAGTTTTCATGGTGTGCTCCTGTGCTTCAGAGCCCTACTGTGGCCGGCATGGAGCAGCTTTTGTACTTACTCCTTTTGCAATAGGCTGTGGGAAACCATCTGCTGGTGGTGATCCTGGCCCTGCCACGTAGTGTGTGCTCTCAAAAACGCAACCGGGCACCTGTCATCAAGGTCATCTGGTCACTCTTCCAGTGGAAATGACAAATAAACCTCTCTGTGTTGACCAAAAGGCATTGCAAAAGTCACACTGCAGAAGAAGAGCAGAAAGAAACAGGCAGTGTTTGCCTGACACAGTCTGCACTCCAGCAGGAATTTGATCTTTTCTTAATAAAACTTCATGTAAGTCACTACAAGCTGCCATGGACATCGCTCCATCATTGCTCACTGTGGTCCTGCTGTGCAAGGCTGCGGCTTCTTCAGCACCAGCAGATCCATGGCTGCTGCCAGCCATACCACCAAACACCAGCACAGGGCTGTGCACCATGCTCTTCCCTCTTCAGACTATCTGGAAGATCAGGCACCTATGAACTGTGATCAACAAATTCTGGCTTCTTTTGTTTCTCTCCCAGGCTGGGTCCCTTCTCACTGTTAAGCTGTTGTCTACTGTTCCTTGGAATTCCTTCTCAAGGCATTTTTGCAGTTTCCCTAATTCTCCACCACTGACCATGTCTGTGAGCAGCCCAAACCCTTGGATTTATTTCTCTTTAGGCTACTGGTTGTCAAACAGCTGTTCACCACTGGTTCCTCCTCTGGGCTCCATTGAGATTATGAATCTTCAAGAGTTCTCTGAGCCTTCTGTGCCAACATAGCTTGTTTTTCAGCTAACTGGACTTCAAATCAGCCAAACTGGATTTCTTCTTGGCAGACCTTGATTCTGCAGCCACTGCATCCATTTGTGAACCACATATCTACTTACAAATAGATGAAATGATTTCTCCACTCTGAGTGTTTATAACATAGCAATAATTTTGGATTAGGTGATTGTTCTTATTAATAGTGAAATAAATGTTCTTTTCTTGAACACCTCCAGGGACGGTGAATCCACTGTGTTCCTGGGCAACCTGTTCCAAAGCCTCACCACCTTCTGAGAAGAATTTTTTCCTAATATCCAGCCTGAACCTCCCCTGGTGCGACTTAAGGCCATTCCCTCTCATCCTATCACTGTTACCTGGGGGAAGAGGCCAACCCCCACCTCGCCACAACCTCCTTTCAGGGAGTTGTGGAGAGAGATAAGGTCTCCCCCAAGCTCCTCTTCTCCAGACTGAATCCCAGCTCCCTCGGCTGCTCCCAGTAAGTCTTGTGCTCCAGACCCTTCATGGCTTCGTTGCCTTTCTCTGGACACACTCCAGGGCCTCAATGTCTTTCCTATAGTGAGGGGCCCAAAACTGAACACAGTACTCGAGGTGTGGCCTCACCAGCGCTGAGTACAGAGTAAGACCTCCCCCCTGCTCCTGCTGGCTGCATTATTTCTGACACATGCAAAGACTGGAGCTGGAGAAAACACAACCCACAAGGAAACTCAGTGGCTTTAGGAGGTCAGCCACCAGGCTGAGCTTGTTTGTGCTCTTGGGCTGTACCTGTATGTGCTCAGTCCTCCTATGCAGCCTTTCAGATTAAGCTCCTGTATGCCAGTCAAGCAGAGTGTACAATTTGCTCCTATTCAGCATAATCATAGGCTGTCCCCATGCCTGGAACAATTTAATGAATACCTTGGGACCCGTGCTGCTGTCAGATCACAATACCACCTTTCAGAAAAGCTCTCACCACTGTTGCCATTGCTGGTTGTGAAGAACCTCCTGAGCTCCAGATGGGTATGATATCAGGTGTCCCGATATCATAAATGTATTTATTCAAGCTGCACCAACCTGCAATAACCACACAGAGAAATATCCTCTCTGATAGTGTTATTCCTCAGATGCATTTTTAGGATAAAAGACTGGGAAAAGGCATTTTGTTACTTCCCATGCAACCAAGGGTGAGCCTTTTCTCACGTTTGTGTGGTGTTAAGGCTCTGGTGAAGCCATTGCACTGCCCTAACAAACCACAGCAGTTTCACAAGAAGGTTGCAGTGCACTTTCGTGAAGGAGGAAGAAAATAGCTGGAGCCATGCAGAGACAGGAAGGACTGCGCTGTCATCAAGGAAGCCTGCCTTCAGCAGCACTTCTCCTAAGTCTGAGGAACCACAAAACCAGAGCAACTTCAGCGGGTTTTCAATGAAGCCTGCGCTGCTGGGAAATGCACTGGGACTTTTTGGTTCTGGAACAAGGAAGGTGATGGGCCAAAACCCACGGGGAGACTTCAGAGAAGTCATTTGCATGAGACTTGAGGAAGGGCACAGGAGTAGACAGCGTCAATACTAAACCCCAAAACCCCGAGGTGCCCTTGCTGGCACATGTCCTAAAGGGACAGTAGCCCTTGGCTCTTCCCATGCAGAAATCCAGGGCTTGGCAGGAAAAGCCTGAGTAAACAATGAATCTGTGCTGTAGGTTGCACGGATGTACTGCACAGCTTCGCGGACAGCTCTGATGGGGAATTCCCCACACGGGGAAACCCTCCTGCAGCGCCCAGATGCTGCTCACATCACCAGGTGCTAACAGCATCTCAGGTACCTTCAGGGGACACCGCAGGGCCAGACTTCGTGCTCAGAGGCTGTGCTGACTGGAGATGGAAACCCAGCCCTGCAGAGCATGAGCCCTGTTTGCAGAGTCAGTCCTTCCTCCTGCCTGCTCCCCACGTGGCTGTAGTGAGGGTGCTCACTGCTTGGGCATATCTCCAGCACGCTGCATTTAACAGCCCATCTAGTTCTGGCCATTCCTCTAGCTTCTTTCCAGCCAGCAGTCCCTTCTGCAGTCTCCTGAATAACAAATCTTGTATTATCATCCTTATTATTATTATTGTGGTAGCGGTTGCTGTTGTTATTATTATTTGGTATGACTCTGGGACCTTCTGGGGACTCATGAATGGAACCAGTGAATGGAACCAGCAAAGCATCTCCACAGGGCATGTGCCTGGGAAACACTCCTCACCCACCCAGTGGGCTGGAGTGCTCAGCAGCTTCCCCTTCTGACAGCTGTAACAGGAAAGTTAGTTCTGCATCAGTTTCAAGTCTGGTTTTGCAGCATTTATTCCTCTGCCGCTTCTTCCTCCCCGCCTTCTTTTTGGCAATGAAATAAAAAACAAACAAAACCGATGTACTGTAGGCTTTCCTCACTTGAATACACTTGCCCAAATAGCTTTGTTCTGGTTTCATACAGCAACGCATAACTTCCTTGACACTGAAAACTTCTAGCGCTCTGAACCCCAACAGGATATTCCAGGGACAGAGATGCTGTTTCCAGTGCTGGAAAGGCTGAACCAGCACCAATGAATCAGTCTATATGCTGGGTCAGGACTGCCCTCCTTGTTATTCATGGTGGGCAGATTCAGCTGCAGAGAGCCAACCAAACGAATATGACACAATTTTTACTGATTTGCTCAGTGAGTACTGCAAGTAAGTTTTCCTTGCGCTATTTATGGGGTTTCCCTCTTCTAAATGTTACCAAGGTCACCGTGGTGTAACACTAATTTGTTTGTGTAACCCCTGAGCAGTGCACACAGAGCCAGATGTTATTTCAGAAACTACGCTTGGGGAAGGTTTTCTAAAACCTGTACGTTAAAACGTCACGGCACAGCGATTCTTGCCATAACATTAACACGGCTGCCTCAACAGCGCTGAGCTTCCTGCCATGAAAGGAGGGTTGGGCTGCCCCAATGCCCCGCTCCCATCCCATTGGATCCACCACTGCTCCGCACCTTGCAGTCTGATTGCTGGAGCTGTGTTTTTCATCACTCCATGCCAGCAGAAACAAAGGAACCAGTGGGCTTGGCTTAATACCTGATTTAATTAAGATAAACTTGAGAAATCAGAACCTTGGGAGCATGGTAGAAAGTGAAGGAGTACGCGTTTGTGGTAGTTAGTACAAATGGTAGTCTGCCTCCAAAAAATACTCCACATTTTTCTCATAGCTTCTTTGGCAGATTAAAATCAATGCAAAACTAAACCTCTACGAAAATTTACTTTGCACTGGCAATGTAACTTCTTGGTAGCCTAACACTAATTTGTCGCACGTGATCTGCAAAATACTACCGGACTCAACACGGTATTAAAACTCTGGAAATTTAATTCTGTTTCAGCACATTACATTTCTTTTCCAAAATACAAAGCAGAACACCACCTTATAGAAACTCATGCAACGACTGACTCTGTCTGCTATAAAGAGTTTGTTGTTGTTGGTTGAAACTACCGACGCCCATGAACTGAATGCTCTTAGAGGTATGGAAGGTTTAAAGTTTTATTAGGATCAGTCCATTAGGTTTAATTGAGTGACTCTCCACCCTTGGAAATGGCACCAAGCATGAAACCGTCAGCAACCACTTATCACAACCCAGCAGAGTCTATTCTGACTTCAAGTGGTATTCAATACAAATCAACCAATCAACTAACAAATCTCTTTTTCACTTGTTGGCTACACAGAAGAACAGGCATGAACAAAGTTATTCTTCCATTTTTCACTCTTAACATGCTTGCCCCGCTCAGTAAAAGCCTTAAACAAGTCTTTCATTTTTACCACTGAGTTCACTAAATTGGAACAGTAGATGTACTTTGTGTGCCATGTTTCAGCTTCTACTTCCTGAAAACTGGACAATGAACAAAATCAGACCACCTTTCTGATAAACGAAGTGGTAAAACGAGGTAAAAGGAGTGGTGTTAGTGAGATCTCAAAATGCTTCTAAAGTTATTCTTAACTATGGGAAAGAAAAAGGACCAAAGAATAAGATGACAACTTTTCTGTAAGCAGCTGTAGGGCCAATATGGTCAAATTTCAGTTACAGAGAACTATAACATACTGAGTTATACATTTATTTTTCATTTGGCCTTGTGATTTTACGGCTACCTTTTTTTTTTCTTTTTTTTTTTTTAAATTTAGCTGACAGTGGAATTTTAATAGCATCACTACATTTACATGCTACTGCTGCAGTAGGCTTGGACCTGTAATATCAGCACTTGCCACTCCCCTCTTCCTCCTCATAGCGAGGACTGTCTGCAAATCCAACACATTTCTGAGGAAGAGGCGGGTGTACAGTGCACAATCTCCCTTGCCCTTCTTTAGGAAACACTGCAGAGCAGGTAGTTTCTCTCCTTTCCCACTCCTTTTAAATACTGGCATAGGGACCTGCACCATTACAGCAGTTCCTCTCTTCAACACAGTTAAAACAATTCAGTGAAGCAAATTAAACAGTTGAAAGATTACACCTCATATGAAGGTAGAAAATGCTCATATAACACCTTAGCAGTTGCCTGGTATTGGAAGGACAATAAATTTTGCAAAATTCATTCATAGGTGCTTCCTTACTGCACTTTGACACTTGCAATGAGTGTCACACAAACCTGTCTTAACTGATATAAAGATCTGATAAAATCTTTAAATATATCTTTATTATCTTTAAAGATAATTCTTCTCATTTGGTTCCACGCTGTTATTCTACAAAGCTTTGTTCATCAGCACAGACCCATGGTTCGGTGCTTAGCCTTTGCTGCCTTCAACATCATGATTTGCTGCACTCCAAGCAGAGGAGAATCAACACTTCTCATCTTCAAAATTGTATTCCTACACTCTTACCTCAAAAGCACTATCAACATTAATCTTGCATACTTTCTGTAAGTGTGTTTCAGTGAGAATTCCACATCTGTGCCCTACAGACACTTCTCTTCTTGTCTGACTGCTTTTCTGCTTGGAGAAATGTTTGAAGGCAACTGCTCTCCCTCAAAACCCAGACTGGGAGTGGATTACTCCCACTAGGATTAGCACTCCCCCTGCTGCTCCGTACTGCCTGCATAAGGAGCCGGTGTCCAAAAAGGGGACACAAATCTGTGTGTAACTCATCCAGTAAAGCTACTAGGACCAACCTCCAGTCAGGTTTCACCTGAATATCTGTAAAAGGGGGAAAAAGAATAAATTGCAAAGCAGAGGGTACAGCCCTGCTGCCAGCCACAAACACACCCTACTCACTCTGTAAGCTGCAGCAAGCTGCAGAACTCACTATAGCAAATGTGGGCCTTCATGGCAAGAAGAAACCTGAAAAGGTTTCCAGGCAAGCAGGAAGCCTGAGAAGCCAGATGACAGCTGTATCTGGCAGCGTGTATCATACCACCCAGGTCCATGTTATGTTCAGGTGCTCATGTTTTGTAAGCACAGACAGAAGTTCTTGACACTTGGTGTCTTTCAAACTATTCAACACCCTGAACATCCACAACGGAGTGAGTATGGAAGCAGCACGCATCAGAGCTGCAAAGAAGTCGCCAGGTCCCCTTCAACTGGCTGGACTTGAATCTTACAAGACTGTTTAGAAAGAGTTTCTTCTATGTTCACAGCTACTCTAGTTCTAGAAATTTGCCAAAATTCTTATAAAACATTTATTGACAGTAGCAATGAACAAAACATTTTTCAGAATAGAAATTAAAGCAGAAAACAGCTTTACGTCATTTTGGACATGCCAGTTGTACAAAGGTTTATGCAGTGAAGTAGGCAACGAGGTTGCCCCTGGAAGAACACACATGAAATTCAGGAGAGGTCAGGCCTTATTAGATCCCCAAAATAAGCTGTTATTGTCTTCAGTTTGTTATTGAGAAAATTTTGCTCTATTTCAACTTTCCCTCCTGGCCCTGCCAAGGAAGCGATCTGAAAAACAGAAGAACAAGAAGCAGGTCAATCAATATGCAGGTAAAGAGGAAAAACCCCAAACTTCTGTTCATGTCATGTAAAACATCTTTGCTCTGATATCACTGGTGCCTCCGGTCCTCTGTGTGCCTCCTATTTTAATCACAGAAGTGAGTCTGTGGCTTTCTTGGGACCTGGAACTCGTCCCTGTTCAGTCTGCCAAGAAAACAGGAGAACTTGAGAACTAAAGATAAAGAATCACTACTTCACACACTGTGCTGAGATGAGACATACTACAGCCTGGTTTGCACAGCACTGGGCATGCGAGCATCCCTGCTGCTTGCCTGGCAATGGTGACAGCAAAAACCAAGCCAAAACCCCGAGTGTCAAAACGTCAAAAAAAAAAGTACATGTCAAAATGCAAAGTTTTGTGAGCAGAGTAAAAACAAATCCTGAAACTGGGAAGCATAAAGGTTGTGCTGAAGAGCTGGGGAAGGAAAAAAAAAAAAAAACAACTAACCAAAACAAAAACATCACAACAGAAAGATATGCAGCCCCCAGACCAAACAGCTTTCAAAAATACTAGCTTTTTTTTTTTCCTGTTGCAACAACAAAAGAAAAGCTGCTGCTGCGTGCAGGTGAATCTCAGATGCTGTTGACAGTAAGGCAGCCGGCAGCTGAGCAACCGCTGAGGAATGAGGTGGGCAGAGAGCCTGTGGGGCAGCGCAGGCCCCGTCTGCAGCCACCCGAGTGAAAACGTCACCGTTCACGCTCCGCTGGCTGAGCCCGGTGAGCACCTTCGGTGCTTAATGATTACAACAGACAACTGCAAGGGAAACACTGCCGTGGACTTTGTCTTCTGGGCTGGAGCACACAACCCTCTGTCCCCTTCTGCTCACATTTACCGCGCCCAGCAGCGCTCTGGCAGATGGCAGACGACTGACCACTCCCCGCTGCAGGCCGAAGGCAGCTGCCATGATGTGCTGCTCCCGAGCGGGCCTGCTCCCCTCAGCCCTCCTCCCGCCTAGCCATCTCTGCAGTCCCCTGTGCTGGAAAACTTTCCACATCAACAAAATAAAAAGCAAAAGGCCTGCAGGCCCGCAGTAGGCTTGTGCTGATCTTTAAACCAAGATGTCCATGACACGGCCAGCTAGAATGTGAAGTTCGGCTTGCATTATTGCCACTTCTGAACTCCTCCGAGACTTCACTCTGCAGCATGGGTTTAAATATAAACATGGTGAAGCTTCCTCTATTTTACTGCAAGTAAAAAAGCAGCCTACCATCAAGAGGAAATAACAAATTAATCTAAATTATACTTTGAACCTATATTGACATGCCCAGAAAAATCACACTTATCTAAAACAGGCATTTACTTTCCTTCCTCCCCTCCCCCCCCTCTTTTTCTTCTTCCTTTTTCTTTCTTTAACTGTGGATACAAACAAAAGTGTGAGCAGTTTCTTCATCCTTCAGTCTAATGGCGATAGGAAAAAAAAAAATTCCACGTTCTTGTCAAAGAGGAACCTGCCACTTAAGTCAAAAAGCAGAAGCAGGCCCATTTATAAATAGCACGAGAGTCTGAACTGGCAAGCGATCAAGAATGTTAATTTTATGACTTATCTTTTCCTTCTTGAAATTCTAAAAGCAGTTAACACTGCAAGGCAACCCGTTTATGTTTTTTTTCCTAGGAAGGTGTTAATTTTGTCCTATTTTATTGTAAATGACTCTCGCAAAAAGAGTTGGAGAATGCCTTTTGTAGCAATAGCTGCTTAACTCTTCAGAAATATTGACTGGATTGGTCAAATTAATATATGAACACTGAAATTACCTGGGATTACCCAGTCCCAAGTTTGGAGCACAATTTATATAATTAAGCATATGTAAGGACGAGCTGCTCGTTCATATCAAACTGAAGTCTTTACTAAATATTTCTCTTACAACACCAAACAGAACGCTTATTCAGTAACGCAGGTAAACGTCACTGCTAACAGGTGGCATTTGCTGAAGGATACCTGAGAGCACAATATCCATATGCTATGTGTAGCTATATATAACTTAAAAGCATTAAATCCAGGATTAATAAGAGTAATTCCAATTGACTCCTAAAAAATATAAATATATATATATATATTTGAAAGCCCAAAGTTGACAAAATTCTAATGGGCACATAGGCATAAATTCCACAGAGGGGGAGGAGCCAGGACAGAAATCTCCAGATTGCAAAAATCTATGATTGCACTCCTCAGAATACATCTGTCAACATCTCAGCTTCTCATGTTAGCAGGAGGTGCAAGGAAGCAAAGGGAGCCCAGCAGTGAGGCACTGACTGCTCAGATAGAACCACCAACGTTCAGAGGAGGAAAACACGAATGCTCCATCACCATGCTTGTTTGTAAACTGCTGGAGGTTGCAAATTTAATTATGTGCAAGCTGCTAGCTGCAAGCTTTCCTTGGAAGGGCTCAGTGAAGCCTGATGGATTAACAAAGACAAACTGCCATACAAAAAGCTTCTAAAACATGTTATTACAGAATCATAGAATGGCTTGGGTTGGAAGGACCTTAAAAAGACTACACAGTTCCAGGTGGTCTTTCCAAATGTGAAGCACAACAAACATCTCACCATCTAGGCACAAGATTTGCAGACAAAATCCAAGTTTCATTTTCAATCCCGATTTTCCAAAAACGGAATATAATCGTATTGAGGAAATAAAGGCAAGAAAAAAAGGATCTGCACAACGTGCATTCTTTTCATCACTATCAGAGTCAAGAGCATTTTCCTTGATTCTAGGACAAGCAAATCATTCTAAACACTAGATACAGACCAAACAGTAATAACATCTGGAACAGAGCCAGATCAATGAAACCACCATTTAGGATAGCAAAACGCCCAGTGACTGAGAAATAATTTCATTTAATTGGGTATAGCCAAACCCAGGAGTCGGTTTCCAATACAGAAACAGGAAGAAGTCTGAAAAGTGACCACTTTAAAAAACAAACACCACAACTCTACATAACTGCAAATGTAATCTTTTGATTGTCTCCTACACCACCTATCTTTTTTGAAAACAGTATGTAGTGAATAAATGCAGTCTGTAAGACTTCCCAGTGGGACTGAGTTACAAATCAATACAAAAATCAAGCAGACTGCTGGCATGTCAGCTCATGATTTATGAAGTTACAACAGACTGGTAATAATTAATTCACTATTAGCCTAAGTGGAGAGAGGTTGCCAATCAGTGTTAGGATGCCAATATACATATTTCCCATTAACTAGTAGTAATCATGGGGGATAATATGACAAATAGCATAGATGGAAGATTATGTACTTATGAACACCTCGCTAGGGCACTATGTTTATCACTTTCTACCAGGTCTCTCCCCTGCCCACCTATGAAATGCAGCACTATGTCCACCCCAGTCGCTCTCACACAGTGCACCTTCCTAGAAATGCCAATATTGCATCCTGATACAACATCTCCACTCTCCATGCTCCACTCTCTGCTCAGGGCTGCATGACCTCCTCCTTTTAGCAAGGTTCAAAGAAGACAGACATGCACCAGAGGGATGGATGAGGCCATAGAAGATGCTGGTTGAAACACCACAGACTTGACTACAGTTGAAAAAACCCAGTCTTTACTGAAAGTTAAGAGACAGAACCTGATTTTAATCTTGCACAGGCTGAAACCCCTGAGGTATTCTCTAGTTCTAAGGACAGGGAAAAAATCCTCCTGCAGATATTGAGCAGAAAGTTATCTAGAGTGTCTTCTCAAAAAAAAAAAGAGCCACCACCAGACAACATTACACCTCTCACACTGATCTGTTTGTAATTTTGTCTGAACAAATATCCACAGTTATGGTCAACATGGACAAGAATCAACAAATAGTAGTTCCCCTCATGGTAAAGTTCATGTCAGAACTTCAATATTTCATGAGGTGTAAAACTTAGCATACGATGAAGATGAATAATAATTCAAAGTGTTTAGAAGGCAGAAGGTTATTCATTTCAATGGATAATGTCCCTCAGGGACAGGATGCTGTTCAAAGAGACCTAGACAGGATTAAGCAGTGGGCCCAGGTGAATTTCATGAGGCTCAAGAAAACCAAGTGCAAGGTCTTGCACCTGGGTCATGGTAACCACCACTATCAGTACAAGCTGGGCGGTGAAAGGACTGAGCACAACCCTGCTGAAAAGGACTTGGGAATATTGATGGATGGAAGCTGAACATGAGGCAGCAGTGTGCCCTTGCAGCCTAGAAAGCCAACCATGTCATGGACTGCACTGAAAGCAGCACGGCCAGCAGGGCAAGGGAGGTGATCCTGCCCCTCTGCTCTGTGCTGGTGAGACCTCACCTGGAGTAGTGCATCCAGATGTGGAGTCCTCAGTACAGGAGAGACACAGACCTGTTGGAGTGTGTCCAGAGAAGGGCCACACAGATGAGCCCAGGGATGGAACGTCTCCTCTAAGAGGACAAGCTGAGGGAGCAGAAGCTGTTCAGCCTGGAGAAAAGAAAGCTCCAGAAAGAGCTGATAGCGGCCTTTCAGTATCTAAATGGGGGCTATAAGAAGGAAGGTGACAGACTCTTTAGCAGGGTCTATTGTGAAAGGACAAGAGGAAATGGTTTCAAATTAGAACAGGAGAGACTTAGATTGCATAAAAGGAAAAAGTTCTTTTTACAGTAATGGTGGTAAGGCACTGAAATAGGTTTGCCCTGTTTTGCCAAGGCACAGGTATCCTCGTTTATTTATTTTTAACTACTATCAGCTTAAATTAGTATCATTAATTCTTCTCATAGAAGGTAAAAACAGCTTTCAATTACCCAGATGTCTACCAAAGATTTTCACTTACGTTTGCTACAGCATAATTTTGATTTGAATACACATGTCTATTTGAGACAGTGATTTCAAGTTCTTTCCTGGGAGGTAAAGATGCTGCAAGGAGACAGGTATCAACAAGGATGAGCTGCAAATATGAACTGCACTACTAATAAAACTATGTCTTTACATACACACACATATATAATTGTTCCTGAATATTCCCTAACCAGAAAGAACATTTTTGAAAGATTGATTCAACCTAAAAATGGACCTATGCATTATACATTTTGAATCAAGCACATGCTTATAAACCAGAAGACTGGATGCAACCGAAAGAAATGTTTCCTGTTTCCTGTCAATACATCAAGTGCATTTCACTGGTTTGATGCTCCCTCTTGAGGCAGAAGTACAGAAGTTTGCTCTTCCATCTAAATTCGCTGAATTTTCTAAGAGAATTCAGCCAAAGGAAAAACCTTTCTCCTCTCTGCAAGACCAATTTGATTCAGAAAAGTCATAGTACTATGCAAGCATAGTACACACCACTTTTGGAATAAAGCCATATAGAACAAGGTTGCAAGTCTGATCTACCAAGAAGGCAATGATTGCAGAGCCCTCAGAAACAGACCAGTTGAGGTCAACAGCCACCTGCTTTCACAGCAAGAAATCACACTATCCTACATATCTAAAGCTAAAAAGAAGTATATGTTTTCCAGTAAATTTGCACCCTCATAATTAAAGGGCAAGCAGAGTTTTAGCTCTAAGGTTGATTCCAATTGCTGAGCATCTATTTTTATGAACCTGAGATCTACTGTCACACAAGCCAACTTGCACTGCTACACTGGCTTACAGTCAGTATAAACATCTGCATGGAGGTTTGCAATAGACATTAAATCAGCTTCTAAATTAATTTTAACTGGCAAAGCACACTCTGGTTGTAGATTCAGGCCAGTCTGTAAAGGACAAGAGGCGGAGTGCTGAAGATTTAACTACTGCCACCTTCCATGCTAAACATGCCAGACTGCCTCTCCTAGGAGCTCAGGGATACGTGAAAGCCTAAAGTATGTGCATGTATACGAAAAGAGAATTTTTAAGGACACTAAGGAGGCAAACCTGATAAGCCTGTGCAATGCTATCACAAATGAAACTTAAGAACCTTGCAAGTTTCAAATCTAAGGCATCAGGTAATCTCTCAGCAAATACTGCCTTATCGAAGTTATTTAGATTTCAGGTTTTAATCTCCTGCAAAAAATGTTAAATATTTTCTTCATCAAACTTTTCTAAGCACCCCTGGTGCTTATGGACTACATTTACAAGCACAGCTATACCACAGTACACTAGCACTGGTGTTCTGCACCCTTGCCAAGGTTGTCAGGATAGGAGTTACTCTATTTGATCCATGAGAAAAGTACAATGGATCAGAACTGTGGGCAAAACCATATAGAAACTGAGAAGAAAAAACTATTCATGCCTACCATTAAGGAATCTTGAAGATATATGTTTCTTTCCTCTAGAGATTCACAGTCCTGAAATTTCAGTAGAGGTAAATTCAGAAATGTCACTCAAATACAACCGGAGATTACAATGGCCAAGCCTGTAACCTTTGCATAGTCTTCCGTGGACCAGAGAATCCACTACGATCATAGTTAGGAAGGTCAAGTACGACCCACCACTGTCCAAGCAAGTACTACACTAAATTTCCCTCAACACTAAGCTAGATTCACATTCTCTCTCCACACTGTCCAGATAATCAATCTTTAGATTTTCTTTTTCTGTACACTGGCACAGTATCTAGAGAAAGCATAAGGAGTTGCTTTCTTTCCATGGGATCAGCCTGTAGATGGGAAAACTGAGCTGAACCCAAGCCCACAGCCATCTGCTTTTCCAACTAAGTTGTGACCACACAGCCACAATTCTGAGCAACAGCACTTACTCTTCAGCAATTGGTGTAAAGGAGAACCTGTGGACACACACCAAGGAATATTCAGAGCATGCCAGCAATGCTCAGAACCAACTGGACCCAGAGGTAGGGGCAGCAAAACATCTTATGCAACCACATACAGGTGCTACACATGTAGAGCACGCTAACAGCTAGGCCATAAGAATTTCAGCCCGTTTCTCACACTGTCCTTTTGTCATTAACCATATCTGCAGACGCTGGCTGGAGACCTCATCTGCTCCACATTAGACAAAGCTTTTGAAAAAGCTGGAAATAAACCTGTGAAGTTCTGTGGCACAAAACAGGAGAGGAGAACGTCTCACTGCTCTATCTTAACGGTAAATCTACAAGACATAATTAGCATAGAAAATATACAGAGGAAACTAAACCAGACACCCAGGGGAAGTGCTACAGTCATCTAATTACTTCCAAAATAAAAAAGTATTTGACTGACATATTTAATTTCAATCACCGAAGAAGAAACTGTTGAAGTGGAATGTCAAATACAACCAAACAGGTACAAGTACTTATCTAATGAAAGTCTCTAGCACACACACACACACAAAAAAAAACCAGCCACCCTGACCTGGTAAAATAAATTGTGCATTTAACAAGTCACTGCTACATCTAAGTAATCCAATCACTGCTGTGCAAGTAGCCCATAAGTAACTACACACCTGTATGGGCAGCATGACAGATGTCTCTTGCTTGAGAACGTACTAACGCACTAATGAGAATGACTAGCAATGGCGTTAATGGTACCAGGCTGTACAGTGATCTCCTGCAACTCCCTCATGAATGGAAGAAAAGATTTAGGACTCAGCAATTTATGAGATGGCATGAACTGGTTAAGATACCTTCTTTCCTTTATATAAATGTATCCGTCTGGCACCCAAATACACTATATTTGGATTGTAAGCATCTGCAGTCTGCTGCTCTATGAAGGAATACTATCAAGATAATGGAAATCATCTACTAGTCCCATTTCTAAATATGCCAGAAGTGCTGGAAACAGAAATCACTTAATGTAAGGTTCAAATTTTAAACAAAACAATCAAACACGTTCAGCTGAACAGACTTAAAAATCTTAACTCTGTGCTTATCCTATGTTTTAAGCCTGTTGAGGTTTTTGTAGTTACCAAGCCATTATCCAGTAACATACCTGGTTAATGTCAGTATTCCGAGGTAGAAAATACACAATGTTGTTTGTGATCTTCTTGGAGAGCCTGAAAATTTCAAATGTAGAAGCCAGTAAAGGAAAAAAAAAAAAAAAGAAGTACAGGAGGGAGAAACTATTATATATTCATTCATTTTGAAAGCTTATTATGCAATAATGGAATGGCTGTGTCATTAGATATTGTTCTGGAATGCAGAAACTCCATTATTTCACCATTATTATCCTTTTTTTTAACAAGTAAAAAAGAAAACCTCAAAGAAAAAAGCCCCAACCAACTCACTCATTTTCCTAGGAAGTTTAACTGAATTGCAAAGAAGAATTTGAGAAGTTGAAATGCAGTTTATAGTCAGTACACTGATTTGATACGTGTTTGCTAAACTATTTTGCCTAATATCGCCTCTCATATATGCATAGATGTCTTTACCCTTAGAAGTATAGCTATAGTTTAGTTAAAAAGGAATAAAAAGAGGTTATCTGACAAAGAAAAACACAATTTCGTAGTTGACGAGACTGATATGCTCATGCCTTCCCAAATGAATGGCTGCTCACTGCCAATGTAAATAAATTAATATGAGATTTTATGCATTAATTAGAAGAGTTAATATTTTGCTTGTGTTCTTCCGTGTTTTCCCAGGTCATGAGCAGGTATTATAATAATGATATAAATATTTTAAGCAAAGCTAGCTTTCATTAAAAATAGAATAAATCGATTTATAGATCTATTAACTAATGACTGCCTATACTTACACCACATGTGTATTTGATTACTTCAGGGTTGTTTCTTTAAATAAAAATCATTTAACAAAAATAATGAATGAATACTTTAAATTAGAAGATATGAACGTTTTCTGAAGTTTCTTCTCCAAAAATAACTTTACGACAGCTATTCCTTTAAATAAAAAATAATACAAGCATTTAATTTTAGGTCATCAATTTTATATAGCTGAAACTGGGGGAGGATTAAAGAAACGTGAGACACCTGTGACTGCAGCTGAAGTTCACATCATAGAATCACAAGGTTGGAAAGGACCTACAGAGATCATCTAGTCCAACTGGTTCTCCTATCACCATTACTACCACTAAGTTACTAAACCATATCTCGTAGCACCTCATCCAGACACCATCACTTCCAGTCAGCCAGCTGGACATGGCAAAGCCCACCTCAAGAGAAGCAGGGAAGAAAAAAAAAAAAAAGACTGAAAATCACACCCACGATGACACACAACTTTGAAAGGATATCCATCTGGGCAAATCATAGTTTGGATGTCGAAGATTTCAGCAGTGGCATAGTCAGGCCCGCCCCAAGGAGGGCTGAGGAACACAACGTCTGCTTTCAGGTCAGCAGCCAGCACCATGAAGTCTCCACACACAAATTCAATCTGGTTGGCCACGCCGTACACCTCGGCATTGCTGCGTGCAAGGCTGAGTTTCTCGGGATCTATATCAACAGCGATCACTGCAAGTGAACGAGAGAGGAAATGCAAAGATAATGTGGGCTGCAAAGTGCACCAAGCATCTGACCGCCACACGGATGCCACCCAGTTACCAAACAGAAGTTTCACAACGTTCTCTTGTAGCAACCAGATACATATCACATCCATAATTTCATTTTATGTGCTAAGCAATGACTTCATTTTCTAGGTAGCAGTAGACATGAAGCTCCAGCTCCTCGGAGGGAAATGAGGGTCCTTTACTTTACAGTAGAAGCTCCATGCATTCACACCAAAGTGACAGCAACACCATAGCCAAGACTGTGGGAAGCCTCAGCATGCTGTTAAAGGTTTGGGAATCACACATCTATTCCACCACTCCTTGGCTCAAGCACAGGACAGGCAAGGCCGTCTGCTTAAGGGAGGAAGTCTTCCTATCTTCTCTCCTGGCAGGAACCCAACAGCTTACACAGAGTCAACTGGAAACTCGTTCTTCTCCTTTGTCAAAGATTAATGTTTACCTTGTGGCTAATCACATTACACTGAAAATTGAGTTGGAAAAACACCCAGTGTAGTACAAGAACTATGATACAATGGCAGCATATAATCATATAAACCACGTGAAATTTAGGAAATATTTACAGAATGCATCATAGCCTACCAAATTTAATGCAGCACAAACTATCATTTTTCTTGCTCAGAAATTACTTGGAAGTGTTAGATCAGCTGGTATTTTACCAGAGTTTTTCATGACTAGGAGAGGGTTGAGTAGTCAATGTTTTTACAGAAAGCACTCTCATGATTCACTGCAATTTCATTACCTGGAAACAAGAACTTAACACTAATATCAAGTTATCACTGCTTTTCTGTATTAGGTCCTGCTGCACTCACAGGTGATCCCATTCCATTAAGTACAGTTCACATGAAACATACTTTTGAGTACATAGCCTTAATGTACTATTGAGAAAAGCAGCAGCTTTCTGGTGTCACTGCAGGTTGGCACTGTAAACAGAATTTAACCTTTAACAGCAATCTTCAGAGCATCCTATGGACTAGCTACTATGCCAAGTAAAACTAACGCTGATTATGTACAACATAAATCCAACTTTGACTTTAAATTGGAAAGCAGTTTTACAGGTCGTCTTTAAAAACTGAAACCTCATATTGTGATTCTGATGAAGGAAGAAACCTCCCATTGCTTCAGAAGCACTGAAGAAAAATGCATTGGTGAAAAAAGCCCAACTCCAATTTTCAGAGAATCACAGAATGGCCTGGATTGAAAAGGACCTCGAAGATCATCTAGTTTCAACATGTGCAGGGTCGCCAACCACTAGACAAGGTGGCCCAGAGCCACATCCAGGCTAGCCTTGAATTCCTCCAGGGATGGGGCATCCACGACCTCCTTGGGCAACCTGTCCCAGTGTGTCACCACCCTCTGAGTGAAAAACTTCCTCCTGAAACAAAAACTTTCTCCTAACTTCCTTTCCTAATTTTAGGGAAAAAGGTTGAAGAAATGAAACAATGTGCTGCATACAATGCCTACTTACCTCTTTTTGAAGTCAAAGCAAACTGAATAGCATTTCCTCCAACCCCACAGAAGGCATCCACTATTGTATTGCAGTTGAATGACTGAGCGACACGGACCGCAATATGCTCTGCTATCTTCTCAGGAGTAACAGAAAACCAGCCCTCTGTAAAGGGAAGAGAAGAAAAGTATTTTTGCCACTTATTTCAATGTCATCTAAATTAAAAACAAACAACTGAAGGTTTAGCATTAATCCCAGCAATTTTGGCTTAATACATTCAACCAGGAAATACAGGCTTTCAAGATTATAAACTCTGGTGAGTCGAGTGATTTGCTAAGCAAACAAAGTCTCACTGAAGTGAATAGATATGCCTGATTCTCAGTGAAGGCTTTGTTGATCTTGGTGCTCATCAAGGACAAGTACATAAATACAGCTGCAAAAAACCTTATACATGTCATATCTATGCTCTACCACAAATAAAAACAGAAATATATCCTCTCACATCCTACACATTATTTTCCTTACAGCCACGCCTGGCCTGCCAAACAATCTATGTGTTTATATGGGAAAGTATTAGAAATGAAAGTCTTACAAAAATCTTACCAAAAAGGGTGATAATACTAACTCCTTATTTACCTATGAACTGATGATTTGGAAGCAGTTTCCACATAACATGGAAAAATGTAACCTTGAAAATGACTGCTGAAAGACCGTGTATGTTAAGAGAACAAAATTACATTCATTATTGTACTTCAAAGTTAAAAATATATATATATATATATGGAGAAAAAAGTCACTGAGTTTCTGAGAAAGTCCTGACCAAGCACTGTTTAGGTATGCCATGGTCTTCAGCAAGCTTCACGACTAGCAATAAGAGGGGCATGCCATGCTAGAAACTGGGAAACAGAAGTCCCAAAGTCTTTTTTGTTTGTCAGTGTGCTGGCTGTACACTCAGTATTGCTCCACTCATCGAAAGGATTAGTAATAAGCTTCAAGAAAGGTCACAGACTTGGGTACCCCTTATTCCACACAAGTCAGCACCCTGTGTACTAGACACACCTACCTCTATCTAGTTTAATCCCCTCATCAAATCGAGAGAACAGCCTGTAGCGTTGCGCCCAGTACTTTATCAGCTCAGGATCCGCAGCAATCTCGGGAGGTATCTCTCCCAGTGCCATCTTATGCTTTCTCCTCCTTTTTCTCTCCTTCTTCTTTGCAGTATTTTTTTCATCTACAACTGGAAGACACTGCAAAAGTTAACTTACTGTCTTCATAGGCGTATGGCAAACAGGTATACAGGTATTGGACCAGAGAGATTATCACGTTACAAAGGAGAAATGAAATCTCCTGTGTCCTGGGCTTGAGGAAGGGCTCCAAGAGGAGATCCTTCCTCCTTGGGAGTCAGCCCTTAAATGGGGTCTAGGACCCCTTCCGGTCACTCAGGTGAAATTGCGTTCACCTGTGCCCCTGCAGCTGACTCAGCACTCGCCTCAGGTGGTCAATCAGAAGTTCAGGCCGTGATTCAACAGTTCCCATACAATAGGCTATGAATATAACTGGCAGGTAGATAAGAGTCAAGATACCAAATGCTCGAGTTCAGCAACACTGCTAAATGGCTTTTAATACTGTCTGCCACATTATGGAGATCAGTGGTTTGAGTTAAAAAAGAGCATTCTGTATAACAAAGGAATAAAGTAATCTATCAGACATCTGTCACAGTTATAAAATAAGATTTTACCCATTATTTAGGAGTCTTAGCAGGCTAGACATGACTTTCAGCTGATAGCAATAAGCTCTAAATAGTGAGCAAATGCGGATCAGACACCAACTTAATGCCCATATACTAAAAAGGAATAAGAATCAATCTAAATGAGAATTTTACATAAGTATAACACAACTGGATTACTGTGGGAAGGATTAAACTGTGCAGAAAGCTGAATAATCCTATTTTCTGTTTTTCAGAGGGTTAAATAAACAAATTCACACCATAACTGTTTTTTTCTTTCTAGAAATTCTTTTTTTTTTTTAGCAACATGCATTTCCTAAATCTACGTGCATATGTGAATCCAAAAGTGGATATTCCTTGCCTCTACCTGACATTAATAACTCCCACAGAGGAAAAAGAGGCATGAACCAGAGACATGACCTGCTAGGTCACACATTAGACCAACAGTCACTGTTCATCTATACAGAAATATTGTCTAAAATAAAGGTAAGGCCTGGGATTTTGGTGCTCTAGGAACAAACTACTAGTACACTATAGTACAGTAGTACAGCTATAAATTATTCAAAGAGACCTTTTTGGTCCAAGTGGTAAACCATAGATAAATGACACACAACATCGTAATTTGGGAGAGGAGCAGCACGCCCACTACCAAGTCACATCCAGTTTGTAGGAAACAGGAGTACCTGGGCTCACGTCCTCCATTTCTGCCTGGAGATAATCTGGTATGTCCAGAGGGACCAGCACTCTTCCAGAGCCACACTCGGGCTTTCTCCTGCCCTGGCATCCAGCGCTGTTTGCTGCTGCATTCATTGCCTCCTCTTCCAGCTTACTCGTCCCAGGGTCACCACCAACCACACTGGAAGGTAGCAGCTCAGGGGCCTCCATGCTGACCCTCACACTCCGTGCAGTGGCGACACTTTCCTGATCCTCCGAGTCGCTGCTTGTTGATGACTCCTCGACTTTACTCAGAGGAGAGGCTTTCTGGTACATGGCTTCCTCCACAGATTCATTAACCTGCTTCAGGAATGCTTCCACCTGGAATGGAAATATAGCACAGACTGTTAGATGCACTGCTAACCAGGTGCAAATAGGACAGTTTAAAAGCATTGCAGTTCAAAAGCACCTACGATGGATACACTCTCCACTACGTCTATTTTGAAAAAAGTAAAATACCCACAAATAAGCACACAAAAAAAATCATCCAGTTACAACATGAGTCCTTAGCTCTGCCCCCTTTACACATTTTTTCAAAACAAGTTGTCTTGGGAACCAGATACTAGCTAGGTGCAAAGGAGAGATTGAGCTGCCTCACCTCCAGGATGTACCAAATGGTACATGCATCAAACCTGCTGCACAGTAGGTAACTCCACACTGCATCCTGACCAACGGACAGATGTCAGTTTAAACTCTTCAAAGGTATATGCAGATGCCTGGTTTTAACATTACAGTTACTCTGGTGGCACTAGGCCTAGGGCAGTTGCTTATCAGAAAGACTAAGGAAATTTGTAACTTCTTTTCTCCTTCACATAATCACAGCTCTCCTCACTGGTTTCAGGTACAAGAAAGCAACAGCCAAGTTTTTGATCCCAAATTATAGCAATGGGACAGGAGTTCAATACAACATTCGTCATTGTCACCAGAAAACAGTGCTTTACAGTGAGGTATTAGGGAACGCCAGGCATTCCAGTGGGTGTTGATTATATACACTCTTTATCCCATCATCACAGAAATTCCACCACTAACAAATGTCCTCATACTCATTTTAAGACCAGAGATACTTTTGGTAAGTACAGAAACCTACACACAATTCTAAAGGAATGATGCACCTATTTGGTACGTGGTTCCATGTAACCTCACCATTAAGCTCAGATTTCTTTTACTAGACTGCTAAGCGTCCACCAATGCCTTTTTATACCCACCCCAACAATAACCATTCTTCACCTAAACAGGAGGAGGAGGAGAGGAAGGGGAAAAATAGCATCAGACTGAAAATGAAATCACCTACTCTGTGCAATATTTCTTTTGCGTAATAAAATAACAGCTAAGGGAGCAGAGACATCCATGCAGTTCACCAACGCTAACAAGTATACCCACCTTCTTCAGAGTTTTGTTTTTTCTGCAAGATGTTTCAGGCTCCTCTGTAAAGAAGATGTGTGTGTTTTTGCTCTTCCTTGGTTTACGCATGTCCAAAAATTTGGACTTGAGTTTTGCTTTTTTCTCCAGGTACTGAACGCTTCGGTGAGTGAAATCTGGGATTCCACCGTACCTGAAATGTAAGAAACTAAACAATTTAGTTGGGAAATTTACCATTTTGAAGATTTAATATTAACATACATGTAGTGACAGAGTCAACTACAAGACATCCTCCTCTTTGAATCTTATATATATACACATATACACATGTACTAAACATGTCACCTGAGCCCTATACCTAAGCTACAGTCTACCTGTGCTCTGTGATGTTGTTTCTAAGGCACTGATAACCATATCTTTAGGATATGCTATTGAAAATGGAAATTTCATTGAACAATAACCCGACAATACTTATTAATATAGTTGATGTAAAGCAACGTGAAACATCTACAAATTATTATCTAAGCTCACAGGACTCCAAACTGAGAGGATCATTAATGGTTTGAGCCCTTAAGCATCCCGAATTTAACTAGATGACCGGGCATTCCAATTCTCTACTCAGTTGTTTCCAGTTATATAACTGCAAGTACCCTACAAGTTATACTTATCTTTCAAAGCACTTTTCTTGTTCTCTAATTCTTCATTTCTAGTGCTAAAGCTTACTGCACAAAGATTAACTTCACCAATTATCTTCCAAAAGTTCAACAAAATCGGAATGGAAATGAATGGCATACTAAAATAATATCAACAGAGCTAACTTGCTGTGAAGAAACCCTGAGTTCCTCATAAGCAATTACTTTTGTCCTGCACCACACTTGAAGCCCAAAATAGAACAGGTTTCCTCAGGATCTTCCACTGGATTCTCATCCACATCCAGTTCATGGCTAGGAGAAAACACAGATGATAAGTAAAGTTGGGGGTTATTTCCCCCTTCCCACCCCCCAAACAATCAAATAATAAATTAAAAAAAAACACACCACAAAACCTATCCCCTCTTTAAGAAATGCCATTAAAACTCCTGCACTGAAACCATTTAGAAGTGCATTTCAATAATTCCCCCACACACTGCTGATATCAAACAAGGCAGATAACACCAACTTATTTATATGCATGAGCAGATCCTTTTTCTTACCCAACTCAGTGTGCCTTTCCATGGGCATTACAATATTCCAACTATTTGTAATGATTTCTCAAAACATTTTAACGTCAAGCCCTATGCGGAATTGACGAAGACAAAATATTTGTTCACCCCATTTCTAAATTACCTTCATCACCTATGATGCTATCTGTATTATCCCTCATTAATGCTATAGCAATATCAAAATGTTACAACAAAAGCTGCATCGTTAGCAGATAATCCCATTCATCCCTTCATCTGTGTGTTTATTAGAGAGGGAAGGAAAAGCCTCGCCGTCTGTGAATGTCACAGTACTGAGCATTTTACTAGCAACACATCAGTTAAGCAATACAAATTATTAAGTAATATCTCATACCTTTTACACTAACTAAACCTGAATAAATGAGTCATCATATCCAACTTAATAACCTAATACACTTCAGTGACACACGGTACTGTTACCTTGCACAACTTAACATCCAGGCCATATATTCTTTATAAAGCAAAGAAATACACTTGCTGCCAGGTGAAGTGATAGGCAGTGATGGAAGACTATCACAGAATCATAGAATGGCCTGGGTTGAAAAGGACCAAAATGATCATGTAGTTTCAACCTTCCTGCTATGTGCAGGGTGGCCAACCACCAGACCAGGCTGCCCAGAGCCACATCCAGCCTGGCCTTGAATGCCTCCAGGGATAGGGCATCCACAACCTCCTTGGGCAACCTGTTCAAATGATACACCATCCTCTGTGTGAAAAACTTTTAACTCAATCTCAGTCAAACAGCTGTTATAAATAACAATTTGAGAAAAAGGGAAAAAAAAAAGTTTTCACTACTTACCTTCTCTTCACTTTGGCACTTCTGTTTTCAGGAGGCTCTTCTCCTCCTTCATCTTCATTTTGATCACAAAGCAGCAACTGTTCTTTGTCATTAGAGCTACATGAGTTACCTGACTCCTGGGAACCTAAAGAGAAACAACTTATTTTAACCCTTTTTGCAAGTTAAATTTCAGAACTTCCCACCCTTAAAGAGCATCTGCAGCAACAGTTACGTTGTTTCACATATCCTCATCTGACAACTAAGGCACAGGTGTCAAACTACACCTTTCTTTACCTATCTTAGGGGGACGACAAGGTGCCAACACAAGCTTGCAGTATTAGTTACACTACAGTGTTTAAGCAGGACTAATTTCAAAATAACTCAGCTTTCCAAGAAAAATAAAACTCTTGTGGGGTATAAATTCCAAACAGTTCCTTCTTTCTTAAGCTTTGTCTCCAGTGCGAGAAAGATTTTCCTCCCACCTCTCTCTCATTTAAACTCTACTGCAGGATCAAGATGGGGGCACACCCTGCTTCTTCCTTCTTTAGGAGGTCGCAAGCAATGGACTCAGAGGTTTCCTCATCAAACTGAACTCCCAAGCTGCTGACTCTTCACTCGCATAGTTCATCTTTTGTCTTCAGCAGGAAAAACCATACACCTGCCAGGAAAGCTGCCACACTGCTAATTATTGGCAATTCTGGCAGGAAAAAGTTTGTGGTCAAATAGGATAGCCACCTCCTTTCCCTGCACATGGAACTGGTGGCCAAAAACCGTCCAGTCTTTCATCTCCCTCACAGAAACCCTTCCAGCACCATAAGGCACAGCCACTGCCTCTCACCATACTCCTTTGTGAACTGGCATTTGCACTTGATGCGGGCACACAAATTTGGGGTTGTAAAGATTGACCTCTAATTGACCTCAGCTGGTCCACAGTAACGCCATGCAGCAGGACAAGAGTTTGATTTCAAGTATGGCCTTATTAAACAGAAGAACAAAACAGAACCACCAAAAACAAACAAAACCAAACTGTGAAATTGCTTTTTTGGGAGTATTTCTCAAAAAAAAAACCTGTCCTTAGATTTGTCAGATTCATGAAAACATCAAACTGAGTTTTCATTAATTTTAGACTATCGGTGAAAAAAGAAACACAGGCTGAATGACACAGCTGCAATACTAAAGCTAATTAATAAACCAGTAAAGCACCAACTATGCTCTCTTATCACTTTTTGTGGTACATTTGGGAGATGTATAAAGCGTATGTTGTGTTAAAATCTCTTGTGGCTGAAGAATACATTCAGTATACAGCCTAGAGAGGAGAGATGTTCCAGAGAATCAGAGGAAAGAAAAGAGAATTAATTATGCAATCTTTCCACAAAAATACTCAGTCTATGTTTTAAAACAGCGTGATAAAGACCGGCTCTTGGTTTTTATATACAACCACTTAGAGTTACAGTGGTAGAATTAATGTTAGTTGATTGTGTATTACCTGACTGGTTAATACTTCTATTTTCACAAGATGCTCTCCTTTTCCTGGTTCCTCCATCACATGGTTCCTTCTGGCTTGAAACACAGGGACTCTGGCTTTTGCTGTTACACGAACTGTGCTCTTGAAGCTCTTCATTGGTTACTGTTAGAGGTGCGCTGCTCTGCTCCGATGTGTCCAAATTTAGGTTTAAATTACAAATCCCAGAGATTATCTCATGATGGGGCTCAGCACTTGAAGTGAGTGTTTCCTCACTTCTGGTGTGAGAAGGAGACAGCTCCAAGACCAGCACTTTGCTGCCTTCAGCCTCTGGGCTGACCAGGTCCATTTCTTGTGAAAGATCAGTCTCCTGCATAACCCCATTCAGCTGAACACTGTCAGTGTGTGAGCTCTCCGTCGTCCACCCCTGATTTGTCCAGTACTGAAACTGTTCCCAGTAATACCAGTACAGTTCGCTGTAATGCTGCTCCCACTCCTCCTTGGTGTCTGGACTGTTCCAAGGCTCCGATGCTGTCATGGCTTCAGGTGATGAGACATCTTTATGCTTCTCCAGCCAGCTTTGCCAAAGAAGGCCCTCTCCATACTCGCTCCAGTACTTCTCCCATTTCCGTTCAATGGGTAAGGCCTCACTAGCAACACTCTCCGAACTTCCACAGTTCCCTACACCTGCAATCTGAGATTCACTGTTTTTTACACTTTTCTCCGTAGCCTCTCCAGCTGAGGCTGGCTCATCTGAGACGGGCTGCTTATGATCACCACAAATGTGATCCTGGCATCCCTGCTCCATTTTATCCTGGTGTTTTTGCTGTAATTCTTTTCTCTTCTTCTTTTTCTTTTTCATAAACTTCACGTTACCTCTCTTTCTGTATTTTTCTTTTGCCTAAAATATAAAGGATAAACATATTCAGAAGTCCACAGCATGCAGGCAGTCCTTCCTTTCCCTCTCTGTAAGCACATTTTTGCTTATTGTGACCCTCCATCACTCTGCAACCCCACTGACAGCTTTTTTCCCACAAAAGAGGCAAAGGATCTGATAGAACCCCGTCATTTTGCCAAAGATTTCTAAGAAAGCTGTGACAAACAGCTGTGAGCATATCTGCAAAAAGGACCCGGAAAAGGTAGAATTCCAGACAGAAGTTGGGAGGGAAGTTGTTCATAGTTGTTCAGTGATTGAAGAGGAAAGACATCAGTGTGAAACGCCATGAAATGCTATGGGGAGATTAGTCAGGAACTGTAGGGTCACTGAGTTTAGCTGAAGAGTATTAATCAGTAACACCAAGGACTTGCTTGCTGTGCCACAGAGGCCAACCTTTATAATTGCCTGATACCTACCTGGCCAGCAAACACCGCCCAAGTGATTTATTAGGGTAGTTAGCACATAATATGTTTTTATTTGCAAGTTTTGTAAATCTTGCTTACAGAACCAATTTATGTCTGGCTAAAGATGACTGATGAAATATTCCTTCCATCCCACAACGATCTGCAAGAAAGTTCAGAGAAACACAGGAAAGAGACTCCCATCCAGACAGGTGGCTCTTTCTGCAATTAATCCATTTCATTTGCTACCACGTACTTCAACTAGTACAGCTGTCCAATGAAATAAAGACAAAAAACTTCCTGTGCTCGTAAGCAAAACACCCCGAGCAACAAAATGTTATCTAAGATAAATCTGCCAAGTTTCTGAATAAACTGTCCAACTAAATTTCACAGGTAAAAGTGTGGTGGTGGTGAGGGAATACAACTCACATGGCCAACAGACTGCAAGTACACAGATATTATCCCAAATGCCTCATTAGCTGCAACTCCTGGTTTTGTTGCACTGACAAACGCATAAGGCAGCCTGTCAAGGAGATGGCTTAAGAGAATGGGCACTAAACGTTCATTCACACTTCTCACATTAACGTATATGGTGTAAAGCACAACACTCAGCAGTAATTAGAAAAGCACATTATCTTCTCACTTGACTTATTTGCACTACCACTATATAGCCACACAAATCATATATGCATACTGTGAGCTTGAACTCAGATGTCTGGAAGGTCTATTTACATGTCATCACGTAAAACAATTTACAAGCTCCTCCTATTTATTGAGAAATTAATCAGGCCAGAATCCCAGAGTGCTCTGCACAAAGGCACTCTCACCTCTAGGGAGGTCTGTACTCTATGAAGCAGGTACTGAATATCTCACTACCTTTTCCCCAGTGATGCACAACTTTAGCCTATCCATAAAGCCCAGCCGCTTGCTGCAGGAAGCAGAGGACCCAAGCCCAAGCCCTGTCCTTTGGAACAGCCTGGCTTGATCAGCTACAAGGGGAACACACAGAACTAACTTTTCCTACTACTACCTACAGCTAGACGCTTAAAGCAGACACACACTCAGTTTGCAGTATATTAGTTGTCCTGTAGCACAGCATGAGCATTACTGCTTTAAACCAGCTCCTCCTAGCAGCACGAGAAATACAGACATGGAAGCACAAAGTACAGCCTGACTCTGCCAAGCCCAAATGGCAAGTGACTTTTACAGACTGCACAGACCACGTTGTCATACACCGCTGGAAAACCCAAGTGAGGCAACTCAGATACATCTCCACAAACTGCAGTGCAAAAGCAACTAAGGAGTAGGCATGCCCCTACGTTCTGGAACACAAAGTAAACAGAAAAAATAAAGCACGGTGATTTTTACCACAAAGTCCCTGTGAGCTGAGTGCCCACCAAAGTGAAGAGGTAACCCCATGCTCTTCATAAGCTCGGCCTCTGAGTCTAGGTCATCTTCTTCCAGGTCCGGAGCACAATCAGTGTCCACTCCCAGTGTCACAGTGGGACAACCGTTTTCCTGCTCAGATGCTTGTTCCTCTCCTGTGAACAAATGACATTGAGTGAATACAATTGTCCAAGTCCTGTTATCAGAAACCTTTGAAAGTCATCTAGTCCAACTCCTCTGCAATAAACAGGGACACCTACAGCTACATCAGGTTGCTCAGAGCCCCCTCCAACCTGACCTTGAGTGTCCCAAGTATTGGGCACCCACCACATCTCTGTGCAACCTGTCCCAGTGCCTCAGCACCCCCACTGTGAAAGACGTTATCTTTATAGCCAACCTAATTCTCCTCTCTTTCAGTCTGAAACCATTTCCCCTTGTCCTATCACCCGATAAAGTGCCTGTCCCCTTCTTTCTTGTAGCACCCCTATAATACATCAGTGCATCAGCAAACCCTGTAACAAACACCAGCACAACCTCTTCAGCTTCCTTTCCCATTTAAAGATTGCCTTATAAGTACCTGAAAGCTATTAACAGATTGAGCATTTATCATCTTTTGCAATAGTTCACTGAAACAACGCTAACATCAATACAAAGTTCTATACATTATATATATATATATATATGCATATACACTTTTTATAATAACCCAATATTAACACTTCCATGAATTCTAAACCTTTCAACTGCATCATTATTTTAGCTGTATGAATTTACCTTTTTCAGGACCACGCCGCATTTGCCACCCTACACAAGCAGCAGGGATACATTTTCACATCAGGCCTGAGTTGCAGAACAGCTCTGCCCTCGGGCTCTTTTAAACACGTACTTCTTTAGCAAAAAGAGGGAGAGTAAAAACAAGTGGAGAGCAAGAGTGCAACACAACAGCAGAAATCAAAATAAGGCTTCAACAGCCCAAACATCAGACTGGGTCTGAGCGGGTCGCAGTTAACTCCCTTCTCAGCAGCCTGGGCAGCACTGTGTTTGGACTGGTGGCTGTGCTGATAACACAGCTGTTTTGGCTGTAGCTGAGCAGCAGAGCCCAACGCTCCTTCTTCTCCCTACTCGGTGCTTCCCAGACATCTCACCAGTGGTGGAATCCCTGCCTGCAGTCGTTTAAGCAACACCAGATGTACACATAACGACAAACGCCACAGCAAAATAAGAAGCACACACAGGTGAAAGCGATGCAGTCCTATCGCACCTCAGTACCCACGCACAGCTCACTCCACGCATTACCACACCACACCACACTGTACAATCGACGCTATTATCTTACCCGTACTCTCATCGTCATCTTTGACATAAAATCCTTTTAATCCCAGCTTATATAACTTCCGATCCCTGTAAAAACAAACACTGATGCTGACGGTCACCGGACAAAGAACGGCAGCACTACAAACCCCGCTGGAGAGACGCTCAGCCCCCTGCACCCCCCCCGCCCGGGCTCTCCCCGCCGCCCCCGGCCACTCACTCCACGAAGGCGCGGGAGCAGAGGCACACGATGCCACCCGCCGCCCCCGCCCGCAGCAGCAGCTCGGCCACCAGCTGTCCCCGCGGGTCCTGCACCATCCCGAGCCCACGCCGCACCACGGTACGGCCCCACCGCCTTCCTTCCGCCGGAACTGCCGCCAGCGCCGGGCCCGCCCCGAGCTCCGCGGCGTGCCGGGTTGGGCTGGCTTGGGCCGCCGGGAGGGGGCGCCGCTGTGCCCTCAGGGCCGTCCGTGCGCGGCGGGAGGCGGGGCGCGGGGCCGCTGAGGCGCTGCAGGCCCGGGGCTGGCCCCGCCTGGCGGGCGGTTGTAGTGGTTGTGGTTGGGCTGCTTGTTGGGTTTGTTCTGCCTCCTGACGGGAATACTGAGAGTGCAGGGGAGCGGCACAAAGGAGGAGCGGGGGCGTGATTGGAAGGGGGGAAAATTCGTGTAACGGGAGCGGGACAGAGAGGCACCTGCTGCCGTTGTCACAGAATCACGCACCCGTAGGGGTTGGAACGGACTTCTGGAGACCACAGTCCAACCCCCTCGCTAAAGTTGGTTCCCTGCAGCAGGTCGCACGGGAGTGTCCGGGAGGGCTTTGAATATCTCCAGAGAAGGAGAATCCACAACGTCTCTGGGCAGGCTGTTGCAGTGTTATGTCACTCCTATCGTAAAGAAGGTCTTGTATTAGTATGAAACTCTCTGTGTTCCAGTTTTTGCCTGCTACTCCTTGTTCTGTTGTTGCTCACCACCCAAAAGAGTCCACCCCACCCATTTGCCTCCTGCCCTTCAGTTGTTTATAAACATTAATGAGAGCCTCTCTCAGCCATCTTTTCTACAGGATGAACCTTGTCGGTAAAATCCATGACATTCACATCTCTTGGAGAACTATTACAAAGCCTCCCCATCACTGTGATAGGATTTCTCAGACAATAAAGGGACAAATGTGTGCTCTTTTCTTACCTGCTAGCCTGTTCATTGCACACTGGCAGTTTTAGAAACAAGTGTGTCGTACATGTATGCTCCGTTTTCAACCTCTCTGCATGGCTTTATGTCAGCACATGCTCTGCTCTTTGTCTGCTGCCCTTTCTCTGTTTGTTTGCATCAGTACATTCTGGGTTACAAGTTTATAAGGCCTCACGTGAAAGCAAAATATCCTCAGTATTAGGTAGGAAATATGCAAAGGGAAATTTGGAGGCAGAAGGACAGCCACTGTCCAACAACAAATTCCATCTCCTTGCAAACAAAAATCTTAACACTAATTGTATCCTCAGTCCTGCATTAATCCTGTGTCCTAGCAGAGTTATCCCCTTTGGACCAGTACTGCACTAATAGGTGTAAGCCAGGCAGGGCAGTGCACGCTGAGTATGGTTTTTAGCTGACAGGTTCTTGAACGTTTTGCTTTAACTAGCAAAAAGGTGCTAAGCCACCCTTAAAAAATCCCTCCTGATGATACAGATTTTAAACTGGTGTCTGTAATGAAGCTGGTTTAAGTTTGTGCTTGACCTTGGTGGCCCACCTTTTCCTGCCTTCCCTCTTCTAAGTGTAGTACATCGTGCTCTGGACCATTCCCTTGTCTGGTTCCCTGGCTCTCACTCCCTTTCTCTGCTCTTGCATATCATGTTTGGCCTCAGCATCAAAGCCCTTCATGGACCTTACTGTTGTTATTTTCTTGTGATAGTGAAGATCTTCACTTGCTGGTGACTCTGGCTTTGTCACTTTTATCTGTGCTTCTCAGAGCATGACCTTGCCTCCCGGCTGGCTTTAAAGCTGTTCACTTTTTTCCCCTTCTTTTGAAATCCCATATCAAGACTGACTTCCCTGAGAGCTACTGACCAAATAATGATAAGTTGAGGAGTGCTGAGAACACTGTTCTTAGCTATTGAAAACAAGACAAAAGCAAATACATGCACTGTGTGTAAAACAGAAGATGTTCCCAGAATAACTCTTATGTGCTCCTGTAATTCTGAGCTGGACCCCTACAAGCATGTGTGCCTTTCCATGTGTGGGAAGTGCTGTAGAAGCAAAGCAAGTATTTTTGAGTCAGGCTGGAGTTTATTATATGTTGTGTCAGAAGTCGTAGAAAAAAAAGAACCTTGTTTTTTCTCATGGAGGAAATTATCAGATTATATACATAGCAGAATATAACCAAACCCCAAGTCACTTATCAAAGGCTTGGTTTATAAGCAGATCTAAGCAGAGCAAAATTTTCTAAGTCATGAATCACAAAAGAAAAAATCATTCTATCGTCTGTCTGTAGTGCATAAGCTCTGAGAAATATCTGTGATTCAATGTTCTGTATTCTCTTTTTACAGGAAGTGAGAATGTAGCCCAAATCCCTTACATGAGAATCTCTAATCTATTCCGTTTATATAAGGGAAGAATGGATTCAGCTGAAGTATCTGTAAGACTTGCTGCATTGTGTTTATTGCTTGATCTAAATTCCAATTATACATTTGTATCTTATGTTTTTTTCTGCCTGGTGTTCTCTATGCTTTCAGTGTTTTGCTTCAAATCTGCAAGAAAAAGAATGGCTTAAAGGAAAATTATTTCAGTGAACTATGGGACCGAGGAAAGCAAATAGCAATGTAACTGTGGACTGTATACATAAAATTATGGCAAGAACCTAAATTTGTTATTTTCTTTAAATTTTTGATGAGCCAAGTGAATGTTTAAAAGGACATCAACAGAGTTTGGTATTCAGGCGTGTTATCTAGGTCTGCTAATTACTATATTGTGCATTCTTGATCCCCTGTTTGCCTTCCTAAAGACACCTTAAGTTTCACCCTTCTAGTGATGGGCAGACTCTAATTCTGCTGTAGCCATAGAATCATAGAATCTCAAGGTTGGAAAGGACCTATAAGATCATCTGGTCCAGCTGTCAAAGCCATACTCAGAGTCTGTCATTAGAAAAACTGTGGAAGATGCAGTCTTGTAATCATTGTAGTTGCCTTATCTATTGTGGTTGGTTTGGTATTTGCAATTGTGAAGTGAAACAATAATGCTGTTAAACTGAAATTACTTAGCTTTCACAGAAGGAAAGCGAAAGTGTTTAAGAGAAAGCCTATTGAGAAAAAAAAAGACCAACAACAAGAAATAAAAGGGGGCTTAGGTTACAGCCCCATATCCTTTGATTTCAGCGGAAAATGTGAAACTTAATAGCTCATATTTTTATACACCGTAGGATTGTGTTGATGAGGGTTTTGATGGGTGGGTGGTGGGTGGCATTTTTTTTACAAGGGATGTCTCTTTTGTTCCTTCTTTTTTTTTTTTTTTTCTGAATAAACTGTGCCAAATATCCTTGTGTAACATCCACCAGAGAGGAGAAATTCCCAGAGAATAGATAACTGGTTTGTTGCAGCACCAGGGAGTCCCATCGGTTATTGGTAGCAGCTTTAATTCCTACATAAAGAATCCTTTATCTCCTGCTGGGAGACAAAAGCTGAAGGACTAGAGAGATAACAGATAACTTTGGTAACGCCTGAATCATGGGTTTGATTGTTCCATCGTTCCTTGTGTCTTCACAGTGCCAAAATGGATAATGTCAGTGCCTGCTGTCTTCAAAGAGGCTCTGAATCCTGGCTGAACATTAACTAATTAGAGCAGTACCTGCTTGGTCTTGTCAAATGCCAGACTCTGTTAGCCTTATACTTCTGTCACCAGTTTTAGTCTCTGGTTTAATGCAGTTAAATCACATTCAGGCCCATAGTCCTAAATAATGAACCAGATCATTTCTTTTGCAAGTGGCCACTGTTTATTTGCACTTTTGAAAGTGTTGCTGATGTAGTTGAAGCCAGAGGAGACCACATCCTGAGTCTGTGAACACTCTGGGGACACCTAAAAAAATTAAAGATGTGTAGTTTTAATTCTCCTTTCCTGTAAAAAGTGCATTTTTCTTTGAATTCAGATGGCTTTCATAGCGTTCTGTGACTGTGCCTATACAGAAGTTTTATTATGGTTCTGTTCTCCAGAGTAGCTCTGAAAAGAATAGCTTTATTTTTCTCTGTTCCCTATTATTATTTTCTTGCAAGTTCAGGCACTTTCTGGCATTGTATGTGAGCCCCAGTCAGAGACCACTATGCTAAATACTGTGTGCATATTGAGTGCTTCTAACCTAAAAAGCAGAGAGCAACTCTGTGTAAAGAATGCATGATTTTTGTGGAGATTTATTAAGCTTTAAAACAGGCCAAAAATGGGTGTCAAAGAGACAAATCAAAGGATGTGGCTGTAGGCAAGGAGCTACAGAAGCAATTAATTTTTCACCTCAACAACTACTACCGACCACAAAACAAGATGGCACTGGTTGTAATCACTGTAGGGTAACAAAATGAATCTAGTGGATCCAGTCTCCCAAGAAACCAGGTGGCAAATTAGGGACGTGCCCTCTCCTGTGTGCAGTTAAGCAACTTAACGTTAGAGATTCAGTAATAAAAAGGAGATATTCTGTATGGTCACCACACTTGTTCCTGCTGAGGTCCTGACTTGCAGATGCAAGGATGCCCTTACGCGCAATGTAATGCCTGAAGCCTGTCAAGATTTAGTTGTAATGGGCTGGCTGCTTGCTACAGCTTTCTCTTATATTAGAAAGCTGAATGATCAGGAATTTTAATATTTTATTTCTGTATATGTGCATTTCTATCATGCTATGTTTGTGTTATGTGGATTTAAACTGCTGTGTTTAACTATGAGTATTTTCAGTAAGGTTTTGGGGACTCTGGAATGAGTCACTGAACCATCTTTCTTCTCAGTTCATCTTCGGGGGCACAAAAGCTTTAGCTGTGTTTTTCTTTTTTCACCCACATGGGGCACTTTTGTTTCATTCTCTCCTTCTGCACTCTCGTAGCCCATCACGTACTTTTAGTTTCCTTAGTTTCTCATAATCTTATATTTTGACTGTAGAAGATTTAATCATCTGGGAAACAGCTCCCAAAATTCAGCAGTTCGGTTTCAAATAGCACTGAAATATTTGAGGAGAGTCTTCATGTTGAAATACTATTTACAAACATGAAATTTCTCTATTGCAAGTTCAGGGAAGACTTGCTCAGCTCTCACACTTTGACTCAAATCAGGATCAAAGTGGTTTATTGATTTATCAATGACAAGTTATCTGGCAATCGGTGAACTTCACATGGTGGATCAATATCAGCAGTCCAGCAGACAAACCAGACCACGAGATGCTTGCAGAATGCTGACAAGCACCTACAGCTTTCTAAAAACCTTTCTGTAGCCAGCCCCAGAGTTCCAGTCCCATATGCACCCATTCACATGTGAGCATCCCCCTTTTGCAGGAAGGGGGTGACAGTGCTTCAGAGATGTAAGCCTCCCCCTTTAGGTTTTCTTTCTTTCTTTCTTTAGACTGCCTCCTAGTATTTCATGTTCTCAGCATTTACAGTGCCTCCTAATTCTTTATTTGTTATTTCTTGCTGCTTTTATATACAGGCAAGTGTTCTCCTACGTAACTATCACTGAGAATGAACTGGGTGCAAACACCCATTCTACTTGGGCACTGTGTGGGAGGAATTCAGCTGTTGTCAAACATAAGGAAACGTATCATTAGCTAGAAGTAAAATTCTACTGAGTTTCCTGACATCTTGGTGCAGGATTCCTCCCTACAACCTTTGCCAATATAAGTGCATTTCCATGGATTAAAAAATAAACCCTGGAGCCTTTTCGGTGATGTGTTTTCCCTGTGTATGCCATGAATAGACAGACTAAGGCTCCAGAACTACCACATGCATTGTTTTTCCTTTTAAAATTTCTTAGCAGGCAAAAATTACTGTCCAGACTATCAGAGACAGACACCAAAAAACCACTAGGAAACATGCTGTAACCTTGATTAGAACGAGTTCTTGAGCATCAGAACGTTGACTAATATGTTGTAATATACTGAAATATTTTATGCTAAGAAGTCTTCAGAACTTAACGAATTGCTTGAGCTTGTAATATTCTGAGGGAGAAGTTTTAATTCTTTAATGGATTTATTTAAGGATATCTGTTTTTTAAAGAAAAAGTAACTATACCCATAGTTGATTTTTTTCTTTCTATAGGACACTGTAGGTACATTCTCTATTCTAGATAAGCTCTTGCCTTCCTCGACTTCTGATTATCACAGGCGTTAAGTAGCAGGTGCAAACATTTGGCCTAGATCTTAAGAAATTATATTTCTTCCTCTCTCCTATTTTTTTTTCTTGACCTCTGTCTTAGGACACTTCTAGATAAACCAAGAGATGAGATGACCTTTCCATGGGATTGTAAATGTAGCTATAAAGTGTGTGGCAGCATTTGGAAGGGCTATTACCCTCATCCCTATATTTTCCAATTAGTGTATTTTAATGTCTGTTTTTACCACATTTTTGGTTTTGTTGTCAGCATTTTTAGCTTCATATGCATTTATATTTTATAATGTGTTTGTTTTTAGTAGTGCTCTTAGGAAAAGTCACCTACATGATAAAGCTATATTGAGAAAAATTACCCTAGTGGTATTCAAGAATTGTGTAGATGTGGTACTGAGGGCCATAGGATAGTAGGCATTACAGGAATGAGTTGGCAGTTGGACAGGATGATCATAGAATCATAGAATCACTAAGGTTGGAAAAGACCCACAGGATCATCCAGTCCAACCATTCACCCTTCACCAATGGCTCTCACTAAACCACGTCCCTCAACACAACATCCAAACGTTCCTTGAACACCACCAGGGTTTGTGACTCCACCACCTCTCTGGGCAGCCCATTCCACTGCCTGACCACTCTTTCAGAGAAGTAGTATTTCTTAACGTCCAGCCTGAACCTTTTCCGGTAGTTATAGAGAGCAATAAGGTTTCCCCTGAGCCTCCTCTTCTCCAGACTGAACAATCCCAGCTCCTTCAGCTGCTCCTGATAAGGCCTGTGCTCCAGACCCCTCACCAGCTTTGTTGCACTTCTCTGGACATGCTCCAGGGCCTCAATGTCTCTCTTACAGTGAGGAGCCCAAATGATGGGCCCAATGATCTTGGTGGTCTTTTCCATCCTCGGTGGTTCTATGATTCTGTGATCACTGGCAGATCTGTCCAGGTGACAAACAGATCAGGAGCCAGGACATGCTTTCTTGTAGCTGGGTGGTCTGCATAAAGCCTGAAGGTCTCCCCTATGGCTGTCTGTTATCTCTGAGTGTTTATCCTTCTCTATTGTCATCAGAAGCAGCACAGCCTGCAAATTCATATTGTACTTATCCATTAGCAAATGCCTGTGCAATCAGCATGAGTTAACCAGTGACCCAGAGAGCTCCATGGGGCTTGTTGTGAGCTCGTGGGGAGGAACAGTGTGGAGCAGGGGAACATAAGCAGTGCTTCACAAGAATGCTTTATGGCTCTTATACAAGCAGTGGATCAATGCATGTGGACTTGTGAAAGGGATGTAATTTTGCAGCAATTTCACAAACACGAACTGAAAAACAGTAGCTAAGATATGGTTGCAGGTGATTAGAAGAGAGCCAGTGTCATTAAGAGCATTAATACATTGACGACAGAGTATGTAACATCATATTTCACTTGATCCTTGACTAGCATTAGAAAGCTATTGCCATCCTCATATAAGCTGTTTGCTTGATGTGCAGTAAGTTTGGGATTAGCTTGGGTAGCCATGACACAACAAAATATCAACATAATCACTGACATTTATCTTTATTGACAGCCTCAGGCACAGGGAAAGCAAACAGGACGGGGAAGGGCCAGTTACTGGCACACAGTTGTCACTTTTGTCTAAACACTGGCGTGTTCCCTGGAACAGTTTTGGCCCAAGACTCTCCAATGGCTCCTTGGGGACAGCCTTTGCCAGCTCTCGAGGGGCGTGCAGCAGCGTGGTTCCCAATAGGAAGAGTGGTGAGGGAGGAGAGGCTCTGGGGGAGATGGACATAGGAACTTGCAGCTTGAGAAGAGGAAAAGATAGGTTTGATTTTCAGTGTGTCTATCTGTATCCTAATCCCACACATAATGAAGAACATGTAGATGCCTTATTGAAATAGATATAGAAAATCCATGTATGTATGTGTGTTTTACATATATACATATATATGTTTGTGAAGTTTGTGGATATCTGCATTGATTTTCAAAAGGAAACAGCACAAGTTGTATGGATTACTTTTTCCCCTACAAGGTGAAATCCTTGTTTGCTGAAACAATTTTGTCGTCAGAGTACCTAAAAAAGAAGAATAAATAAGGCTAATAAGTAATAAACAGAAGTAGCACAGATAAAAGTGCAGATAAAAGAATTTGCAGTCAAATGTTAATACCATTCCTGATAATAAAATATAAATATGGAAAAATGAAGTACTTTAATGCTTGAAATTAGACAGTTATATTAGATAACATCTGGAGGTGACAGTCACAGATCAGAGAAGACATATCTGAAACACCTTCCTTTCTTCATGCCTGGGAAGAAATATCAGAAGAAAGCTCTGGAAGAAAACTCATTAAAGAAGAAAGCAGAACATAAATCAATTTAGTGATGGTATACAATGACAATGTAAACAAATCAGTTTTGTACCTCAGATGTGCTAAATATACAGAAAGTAGCATAACCGTGAATAATACAAATTGAACCTGCCTCTGCTGTCGTACTGATACCTCTGTGGGTAGCAGATGTGGATACCAGCCACCCAATAAAAGAGGCGTAAGCCTAACTACAGAGATTTTATCTTGTCTATATTAAATCTCTTTTACAGCTTGAAGTCCAGGGCTCCAAGATGACGTGCGTTGCATCCTGATAGGGCCTCCTGGATGGTGCGTGGTGGGCTCTGGGCAGCTCCACTTGGTCCTTGCCTTTGGAAGAACCTGGTGCCACCACTGCCATGGGACTCCTTGCTGGCTGGGGGGTGCTCGGTGGGATGTGTAGAATACAGAATGTAGTCCTCAGGATGTTTAGAAAGCAGAAAGAGAACAGAACTAAGAAACAGTGACAGTCATTTTCAGAGAAATGTCAAGTCATTTTTAAAGAGACTAGGAGAGTTTATGAGTAGGAGATACTAAATACAGAGTTATGAAACTAAGCCAGGAACTACAGGCTGCTCACTTTTAAACCAGTTTGTCAACAACACCTTAAAGAAATCAGTTTAAAAATGTGCATCCCTTTCTTTCAGGGAAGATGATTTTGGAAAACAAAAGGATCAGTGGATGGTACATTTATAGGTAATCAGAGCATTCCCCATCAAGGCACTGGAAATGAAAGGAAATCCATTGGCTGCACTGTTGTTTCAGTTCACAACTGGAAAGGAAACAAAATAGTGAAGGGTTGAATTTAGAAGATGGGACAATATAATATAAAAGCTGGCGTTGCTGAGCATACAAACTGCTCAGAGGCCTTCTGGCCTATCTCTCCTTTCTAGAGCTTGATTTGAGAGGATGAGGTGGCTATAACATGGTGATGAGCATGAGGGAATTTTCTGTTGGTTGAGTAGTGAAGGAATAGTATGTGGAAAAAGAGGGGCCATGGCACTTGTTCACACAACAGACTGTTTTAAAGGCATAAATAAGGGACTACAGAGAAAAGGAAAGATCTGAGATGAAAGTGGGACCTTTACACAGTGTGCAAGTATGATGGGATGCCCTGGGCAAGCTATCATCTGTGGTATCAGATAAAAAGAGTGGCATCTTTATGAACTTGGGAAATGTCAGCTGTAGCATTAGCTAATATAAAAGCCTGAAAGTGACATACTGCTAATCTTCAGGGATTCCTATGTAAGTGATGAGAGATTAGGCTAGCAAACTGACTTAATTTAAATTGAAAATAAATCAGACATGAGCAGACTATTCTGCTATACCCTCCTTATGTCATTTCAACAGACTTTATAAGAAATCTTGTAAAGTCCTGGCCAGAATACGAGGAACTATAATGCCAGACATTTGATGAACAGTATAGCAGTTCACAGATTTATTTTTCCCTTCAAAGCTTCCCTGTGCATGCAGGTTCTTCCTCTTCTGCACTTTATAAAAACTCCCATTACGGTTTTATTTCTGCGGGTACCTCCATGCCAGCTTCTGGAGCAGCAGTATAGGACATTCTGCCAGTGACTTTCAAAGACCTTTGCTGTTAGCAGTGTAATACTGGTTTTTACTGCAGTATTCACAGGAAATTATTATAGTTTCTACTGCTTATCAGTGCCCAGCAGGATTTGTCTATCTCAACTTCTTTTACCTGTCAAAGCCTTAACCTTGCTCTTTTATTACCTCTTACTTTGGTTTTTTTTTTTTTCATCTAACATATCTTCATCCCCACTCCTTAGCACAGCAAATCCTACAATTTACTAATGATATGCTTCATTGTCATCTCCATTGACAGTTGTTGACTCCTTCCCAGACTCTTTGCACTCTCATTCATTTTGAAAAAGCACCTGTAGAACTGTAGGCTTTCAATCTGCACTTAGTAAGTCAGAAAAACAAATTGCTCAGCGTGTACTCTACTGTTGGCTGATCTGTGTCCATGAGAAACTGCTCCAGCACATCTCCTTGGTTCAGTTTGTACATTGCTTTCCAGGTAATTTTGACCTGACATTTTCCAAAGAATGTTTTTTGCAGGTTTATTATGATATATTTATTTTGCTATTTGTTTTAAACCATCCCTGGTCAGAAAATAGGCTTTCACAGAATTCCATTAGGATTGGAAAAGACCTCTAAGATCATCCAGTCCAACTGTCCACTTACCACCAATACTGCCTACTATACCACATCCCTACGTACATCTGCATGTTCCTTGAACACCTCCAGGGACGGTGACTCCACCACCTCCCTGGTCAGCCTGTTCCAATGCCTGACCACTTTTTCAGAGAAGAAGATTTTCCTATAATCCAGCCTGAATCTCCCTTGAAACCTCCCCTCTCATTTCAATTCTATTCATTTATATTTCTGTTTCATTTATTTTATATGCTTTCTTTCTTGTAATGTGAGGACAAATATTTTAAAAGTACAGTCTTTTACAGAAGGAGAAGTCTACGGTATGTCTCTTTTAAAAAGCGTGTTATAAAAAACAATGTTTGGTGGGAACATAGAGGCCAGAACAATTTCTTCTAACATACTCTCAAATTTCCAAGAAAATGCTCTTTTAGAACCCGCATTTTCTGAAGAGGAGCATCAGAAATATTCTTCCCTATGAGCTCTGTTTAAAATGTTAAGCCATTTGGAATGAGAAGCTACATAGAATCATAGAATCATAGAATCACAACGCTGGAAAGGACCTACAAGATCATGTAGTCCAACCATCCTCCCATTACCGTTGTTACCACAAGCTACTAAACCATACCTCATAGCTCCTCATCCAGATGCCCTTGAATACTGCCAGGGACGGCAACTCCACAACCTCGCTGGGCAGGCCATTCCAGTGCCTGACCACTCTCTGAGAGAAAGTTTTTCCTTATGTCTAATCTAAATCTCCTTTGGTGCAACTTGCAGCCATTTCCTCGGATCCTGTTTGTCACCTGGGAGAAAAGGCCAAACCCCTCCTCATCACAACCTCCCTTCAGGAAGCTGTAGAGTGCAATGAGGCCTCCTCTGAGCCTCCTCTTCTCCAGACTGAACAATCCCAGCTCCCTCAGCTGCTCCTCGTAAGGCTCGTGCTCCAGACCCCTCACCAGTTTCGTTGTCCTTGTCTGGACACATTCCAGGGCCTCAATGTCTTTCTTGTAGTGAGGGGCCCAAAACTGAACACAATACTCGAGGTGTGGCCTCACCAGTGCTCAGTACAGGGGGATGATTACCTCTCTGCTCCTGCTGGCCACATTATTTCTAATGCAGGCCAGGATGGCACTGGCCCTCTTGGCCACCTGGGCATACTGTTGGCTCATGTTCAGCCGAGCATCAACCAACACCCCCAGGTCCCTTTCCTCTTTGCAGTCAAACAGCTTCTTTTGAAACAGTTTTGATTATTCAAAATTAAGAATATTTTCAGATCCTCACTCTGTGTTACTCATGGTAAACCATGAACTAAGTGTGAAGGGATGTTCTCTGGCAGTAGTTTTCATACAAAAGTAACTGTCCAGTACCATCTAGTTGTCATATGTTCTACCAAGGGACACATAGCCCTCTAGAGATGATATTTCTTTGAGCTGGAATAAGTCCACACATCTGCTGAGTTTTGCTAAAATGCTACCAAATACAAGAGAATATAAAGCCTGTATCTCTTCATATTTCTTCCTTGTATGTTTCAAAAGGTAGTGTAAGCATGAGGGACTGTGCAGATGTCTACAACACTAGGAAAACTTCCAGATAATCAAAGATTTAAAAGGTTATGCTTTGGTTCCATCAGGAACTCCTCATGGGTGATGTGACTGGCAGCAAGGCCTGCAGCAAAGAACACTTTGGAGAAGACAAGCTATGTGTTTCCTTTCTCTCAGTCTGCCTAATACCAGGGTTTTGAGAATATGTACTCAAAACTGAAAAATAACACATTTATCACTGGTTTAAGAACTTGTTGTGACATACTTAGTTCTTTAGTAGGAGTAACTAATGATGTGTTGCTAAGAAACATCACTGAAAAAAATAACATTGAAAAAACTCTAACATTTATTTACTATTTATTTAAAATTTATATTAATATTTTAAAACGAAATATATTTACAATACTTACTACTTTAATCAAATACCTCCAGTTACATTAGTTTGAAAGTACTGAGGATGTTCAGGGTGCAAGGCAACTTCTGACATCCTCAACGAGAGGACTCTCTTCCCCTAACAGCAGACACAAAGCATCTCTTAAAGCTGGTTGCTAACACAGGACGCTGCTGGCCTGTGCTAAGTGACAAATACAATCTCAAGTGAGGATTTATTAAGCAGCTTCTTTGAAAAGTCAAATGAAATGTATGTTCATAAAAAAGGTTTAGTTTTTGTTGTTAGTACAATCTCCTGTGATTAACCATGGAATAATTTAATAATTGTTGGTCAGTTTTCTAACTTCAGAATTATTCTAGTTTCCTTCACGTACTCATTTATTTTGGAGTTATTTTTATGTATAAACTTACATTCCAAGTGATAACATCTTCCATACATTCATACACTCAAAAGTTATACAAACTGGTGGTAAAAAGTTGTTTTTAAAGCAGTTTTTAATAACTACAGAAGTGCAACGGAAGGAATATCATCAACCAATTTTAGATCTCTGCATCAAAACAAATGAAACACATGCAAAACATGCCATATGCTGTGCTCTTGCTTTGTCTTCCCAGCATGTTGACCACACTGGCATTGTGAAGTATTTGGTTGCCAAGACTCAATGACCAGTGCTGAAATATTTAGTTCTTGGCTGCCCACTGAATACTGACTCATGTAGTTTCATTTATTGTTTCTCCTCAGCATGTTGTAAGGAGCTAAATTGTAGGATAACTTTCATGAAGCCAGTACTGGACGTATTACATTCGGAGCACCTGCCTGTTTGTGAACAGAGTGATTCAGAAAATACACTGGAAGGACCTAGGCTTATTGTTTATTACCACAATGCTGTTCTTACAGATCACAGCTGGTTTCTGTATTAACACAAGCTGGCTCTGCCACTCAGCAACTAATCACTTTACCAGCAAGATACCTGGTAAATACCCCTGTGGTAAATAAAATGTTTAGAATGGAAATGTGTAATCTAAATTCAGACAAAGCCCACCATACCACAATATGCAGAATGGATTTTCCATTCTTCTCTTCAGCATTTCCTTTATACTTCCTTCAGTCACAGCTACTGTGAGCCTGGAGAATTAATTCCTTAATTATTTTTATTTTCACTGATGTGAGAGTGGCAAGAAAAGGTATGAACCATTCGAAATAGCTTGTTACATCAACTTAGCAATTGGATTTCATATGCAGGAATTAAATCATGCCATATTACTCTGTAGCCAAGCATAAAAGACAAACAGAACTGCGTGAAAGAAAAAGGAGACGGCACAGTTTTGGCAGAAGCAAGAAGAGTCAAAAGGCAACACACTCAGAGAATGGCCCAGACAGGGGACTCAGTTCAGGGACTCAGATTCAGCTCTCTGTGACCTGTGTTCAAGTTTGGTCCATGAAGTTGGTGGCCTGCAGCTTCAGAAAACAGTTTTCGAGCATGAGCTAAAACCACACAAGATAAGAAAAGTAAAAACCCAGGCAAAATGGGTTTACTGAGGTGGTAACTGTTAACAACTGAAAGAGAAACAACAGCAAGAAAATACAGGCAACGGTGAGGAAGTTGATGCTTTACTTGGTAGCATATTAATCCTGGCTATCTATTCTTTGTATTAGCCAATAAATAATGCTGAGTACTCTTAAGCTGTGCACATACTGGTCATAAATCCTCTAACTGAGTGATGAAATATAACCAAAACTGTAGTATGAGAGTTCCTGAGGGTCTCAGTATGATGTGCATTCAGGTGGCTGGATCAGGCAGCAAGCTGACTGGGTTCTGGCTTTGGCTGTGTGTCTTGCTCAGGAAAGTAAAATAGCATAGCTCTTTTATAGCATGATTGTGTGTCTGTGCTTCCCTTTGCAAATTGATGGCAGCTTAAAAAGATACTGTGCAGTCTGTGAAAACACCAACAGAACAACAGAACATACACACACGAAACTGTGGGTTTAAGATCCTTAAATTCTACTTTTCTGCAGAATTACAGGGACTTCTTATTTTTCGCATGTGAACCAAGTTCGAGTTGTTTGTTACTATACTTCTAATCTGCATACAGTTTGTATGTTTGATGCTTCTATCAGTTTGCTTATCAGATAGGTGATTTTATTGCTGTTTTGGGAAGAGGCCTAGATAATCTGGTAATAATTAATTTTGTATGCTTCTCTGTCTCACGTTATTAGGACTGACAGATCCATCATTTCGGTGGTTCCACCTTAAGACCTGTTTTTATTTGAGTCTTCATTCACTCTTTTTGCATTCTTCTATGAGTATATCTCAAGTAATTCAAAACATTATGTTTATAGTAATAGGTAGTAAGTATAGACAGTATTCTTAGATTTTACAGATTCACCTTGTTTCAGTCCAAGCCGGTAAAATGTAGCCCAACTGAGTTATATTACCTTAAACACAAAGACTTTCTTTTCTTTCTTGCCAGGGAATGGAATTGTATTTACCAACATCAGGAAGGTGCAGCTGGAAGAGAGTGCAAACAAAATGTTTTTTTTTCTTAAGAATATAAGAAACGCTGCATTACACCAAACTGAATCCAGCTAGCCCCATGTGCTGTCTGACAGAAGCAACAGGAACTGCTGTTCAGGAAGACCATGAGAATGTTTATTTTCTGCATGTTTGTGTATTGTCACAGCATTCAGAAATGTATTAGTAATGTTAAAGGGTGCATTTCTGCTTGTTCTTTTCTGTATCACTTTAAAGACCAGGTAGTTACCCGTGAATTTGCCTAATTCCCTTTTGAATCTGTTGACACAGTCTGCCTTCCCGATCTTCTATGGCAGCAAACTCCAGAAGCTCACTCTCTGCTGTATAATGAAGTATTTCCTTTTATCTTTATTGAAACCCATTAGTTTCACAGAATGTACCTTCATACTAGCTCTGTGAGGTTTGACAGATGCTCTCCATTAGCCTTTTCTGCTGCCTTCATGACACGATAAACCCCAACAACATTCCTCTCAGCCTTCTCCTCTTGAAATGGAGGGGCTTCAGGCTGTGTGTGTCTCCTCAGAAGATACCTATTTCATTCTCTGGATCACGTCAGCTGCCATTCTCTATACCCCTTCTAACTCGATGATGCCCTTTTGAGAAGTGGCTTTCCAGACTATGCAAATTACTCAAGATACGGATGCACCAGATTTTTGTGTGATGATAGATTGTCTTGTACTTTGAATGACACTAAATATTCAGCTAATGGTTCCAAACTACTGATAATTGCAGGATCTCTTCTGTTAGGGTTGTAACTTAAATGTCACTTTTGTCGGAAACCTCTTTTCAACTCATTACACACATAGAGCTTTCCATCATTGCAATTTATCATTAAAATGAGCTGTGTGGTTAATTGGGCTCTGGGAATTATTCAAGGGACCAGCTTTGGAACTGATTTTGAAATACTTCTATTGGAAATATCAATCAAAATACAGAGAAGAAATGAAAAGATGACAAATGATGCATGGAAGAAATATATTTCCCTAGTTATGTTCCAAAATTTACTTGGCAGATAGTAAATCTTAATACTGAAAGTTTAGACAGTGTGTTATTATGAAATGTGTACAGGAGGTCAGTGTCTTAGGGGTAAACATTGCCTAACTTCAAGACATTAGGGTGCAAAGTGAAGATCTCATTGCAGCTGCAGGTGGGAGTGTGACGGTAAACACATACGCAGCACCAGACTGTAGTGCCTCGGAGATACACCCACCCTTTATAATCTTACTACTGAGACCAAATTGTGTTAAAAGCAAAGGAGGTAGATATAGCTAAGGCTTCATACCTTGGTGATCAGATCTAACCTGAACTTATTCTTACGACTCTGTGCTTACCTAAGCCAGTGTAATGTTACACCCACTAGTCAGTTCTAGCAGCTGGAGTTGAGAAGTTCACAACAGCCACACTTCTTTGCAGCCGCTTCCTTTGGCTTTCTTCCTTTAACGTTGCTTTTTGGCCTAACTTAGAAAATTAACAGAGAATACATAATTTGGCTTACTAATAAGACCTGTCACTGTTATTACTCCCCCTATTGCTTTCTCTGAAAGCCCTTGCTTCCTCTCTGGAGCAGGCGAAGACCATTTTGCATTTATCTAGTGCTTTGCATAACTGGATTCTCAGTCCCATGATTTTAGCTATTACTCAGGTTTTTATGAGGAGGTAAAACAGACTCTGAAGAAGGAAAACAGGGAGAAGTAGGGTAGGACACACGATTGTCAAGTAGGATTGTATATGCACTAGAGGAGTTGCTGGGAAGGGATCAGATGAGATTTCATTCTGCTTTCACGAAAAGTATTCTAACAAAATACAGAACAAGCTGTGCCAACATCTGCCCCAAGTTATACAGACAAAGTGACAATAAGAATATAGTAGTGGCATACAGGATGAAGGGGATGTTGCAACTAGTTGCAGTATGTTGGTTGTTTCCAAAGATGCTGAGATCAAAACAGAAGGAGGGGATGAGGAATTGAATTTAATCTGCTTAAAGTAGATGTCCTTTTTGACGTAAATGGTAGATCAAATAAGCGAGGGGAAAGGGGAACAGGGAACCTACCACAACTGCAGGCAGAGTAAAATGTGAAGAGCTGTAAAAAGACAAGACTGGTACAATTTCAAGTGGTTATCTTGGTAATAAATAAAAGTGAAGTAGAAGGCATATCTGAAGACTAAGGTCTGAAATAATGTTCTAAATTGATTACTGAGTTTGAAAAATAAAGGGTTTTAAAACTGACTTTGAAAAAATTTTTTGAATGATCACAGTGAAAATCCTCAGAGAGAAAAGTAAGTTCTTGCATATTGCAATGTTATTACTTCCAAATGTACCTCACCTTTACTTACATTTGTGTAATATAATCCAAGCATTACACTGATTCCACGTGTTAGTGCTTCTGGTGTTTATCTTTAGAGGACAGGAGGCTTTTTTCAACTTCTTTCCTAACCCTTGGCTTGCAAGACAAAAGATCTTCATGTTTCTATTGACATTAATATTGCCAAGATGTATTTATAGCGTGTCCTGCTTATGTACTCATAATGTGCGCCACGTTCATAGTCAATAGACCTTTTCCCTGAGTCAGTTTTGCAGGGACAACAGGTTTTTCCCACCTGCTCTTAGCACTGGGCAGGGATTATGTTATCATCTGGGAGTTTTCTGTAGCAAATTCTTCTTGTTGCAAATATCTCTGTCACTGACAACTCCCTTAATCTGTCCTGTTTTCCATCTGTGATGCTTAATTACTATGGCTCTTGACCTCTTATTAAAAATTCTTATCACTGGTGATGTGGAAGCACTGTGTGTCATTGCAGAGTGGAAAAAATATTCTGTGGGCTTCTCCAGTAGCCACCTGGCTATACCTTTGGCTTCTGGAGGCTTGGTTTGTCCCCATTTATTCTTTTCAGCTCTGTGTTTTTATATCACAAATAGGAGTTCAGTAGCTTGCTCCTATTAGTTTTTTTTATCATTGAAAGTTCACTTATTTTTCCTAGGAAGTACAAATTTCAGCTCTGCTGAACACAGCAGGGATGAAACAAGAAGACATAAATAAATGTTTTTCTCACTTAATTTCACATTTAGACTTGTTTGATCCAGCTCTCCTTGATAAAACAGCCTGAGGGAACTTAACCATTGGGAGGGTTTGAGAAAAAGTTGCACCAGATCAAGTCTAATTTGGACATGCAGACTACGTTTTGGACATCTTGTTTTTCTCAAGATGTCATCCTGTGAGCCACCTGGGGTTGGTTACTGACTTATGTCCTGTGTCTCCTGCTTGAATTAGCTATTGGAATCCAAAAGACTGTGAACCATTTTTCTGAGACCTTCAAATGTCTGGGACAAACAAAAGAGAGATTTCTGAAAATAGAATTAGAAGCAGAGTACTTAATTCAGTCGGTAACTAGAAATAAATATCTTCTAAAAGGAGGTTAAACTAAATAATATTTGAGAGTAAGAGGAGATGAAGTTACGGTGTTACCGTTGTGCGTAATTAACCACAGTAGCATTTAAACTCTCAATAAGATAAAATACTGAGAACTTCCCAAAAGTTTTACATGGCTTGGCTGAAATTCAGAGTTTGACTAGGCAGTGTACACTGTTAGTATTGTGGGTGGTCAAAGAAACATCCATTCTGGACTAGCTACAGATTTTTCTCTCATCTCAATACGACTCTTAAGAATCAAGCATTCCATCAGAGAGATTCCTCCTGTTGGCTTGGGTCAAGTAAGACAATGTCATCACTTCAGGTTCACTGTGCTCCCTGATGAGGCCACCCTCATAGGACCCCAGGGACTAGAAGCATAGGGCTTTGAAGCAGCTCTGAGGAATCAGGAAACAACAGGCAGCCTCTCATCTCTTGTAGGTATCTCTACAGAGAGGTATTGGTAAAGTACAAAAAGGAAACCCCTGAGAAACCACAACTCGTTTTACAGATATTCTCTGAAGAGAAATTATCATCAGTGAGATCAGACTTTCCGACAAATGTTAAAAAACAAGAAAAAAGGATTCTTACAATGAGAAGTATTCCTGTTGCTTTTTTCTGGTTGGGTTTTTTTATTCAAAACTAGGATGTGGTCCATTCATCTGGCCAACAAAATGTCTCCTATCTGTACTCAGTAAGCTGTCAGTGATTGCTTTCACTGAGCAAATAATTTTTCATGTCATTTGCTGGGAAGAAAAAAAGACAATAACAAATATTTCTATTCATTATATTACAAAGAAGAGAGAATTTACAGATCAAAACAGTGGTCAGTCAGAAAAACAAAATTGAAAAAACTTCATGTTGCGACAATATCGTTTTAATGTTATGATTACAGAACTTAAAATATGTTTTGAATACAAGTGAGTCTTATTCCTGACCATAACTACTAAAGAAAAATCATGGTGTGTGCAGTGAGGGTGTGAGTTTGTAGAAGATTATAAGAAAGCTGTGGGCTCGCATTTCATCAAAAAGCAGTGAAGAGTGCAATTTAGACTCAGTATATGAACACTGAGGGAGGAGAGTTTTCATACTTCGACCAACAAATGACATGTTGGAGAATAAATGTCTGTGTACAACGTGGCCATTCAGTTGGATTTTAGCAAAGCTGTAAGATGAGCTCAATGGTTGCTCTTTATGAAGAACCTTAACTGAGAAACTGATATCATCTCAGGATGACCAAAAAAATGTAATCGTAGTCATTTCAAAATACATTTGGAGATCTATACTCTTTACAGGTGTATGACATCCCTTTTCTAGAGGGTAATGCCACTGATCTTCCAGAGCTGTTATTACTCTTCAGGAATGCAAAGACTGAGACCAGTGTCCTGCCACTCAACGCAGCTGCCTGAAGGCCTCTTCGTGCTCTACCACACATATCAAGAACTGAATGCTGTCTGTATGAGGCATTGTGACCGAGTTGCAGAACACAGTGACACACTGAGAACAAGTGTGACACATCACCAATCAGAACAAGACATGGCAAGTTACACGGTGTTTCAAACACCAAAATGTGTCTGCAAATACTGCACTGAAAATGGATAGTCAGTGACATTTCAGGCCAAAGAAAACTGGCAATCTGCATCTGAGATTCTTTACTTTATTAAAGTAAAGAAACTAAATGTTTCTTATGCATGTGCATGTAGCCAGAGGAATGGGTTTTAGAAAGAAACTAAAAACACAAATAGCTTTTCTCAGTTTCTACAAAGATCCTGAGGAAAATAAAAATACATCTATCTTCTAAAAAAATGTTGTCATGTCAGAGGATTCTAGACATAATGTACAAAGAGAAGGAAGCAAAACCTCTCTTTGTATCATGTCCACGTATGGCTTTGCAGTTTATTAGGAAATTAGAAACACTGAAATTCAATTATCAGAAAAATCTGTGAACCTATCACAGAAGTGGAGGCTGAAGAACAATTGTAGAGGTGCTCTTTTTACTATTACAAGCCTAAATATATTCAGACGGGTAAGATTTTGCCAGGAAAGATGCAGAAGTTGCCCGAAGAACTAAAAATGCTGCAAGCAAGAAATTATGAAAGACAAGAAATACGTTCGGAAGGAAGTACTCCCAAAAAACAGGTTTTAGTGGTGGACTTTGCATCTTATAGGGGGAAGTTATGGGATTGAGTTCTGTTCTCTCTGGACAATAAGGCTGCCCACCTTTTCATTTAAAAGGTGACATATCTGTCAGTCAGGGATAAGCAGAAGTAGCCGAGATGGACAAGATAACCTCTCAGGGTCTCTGCGCTGTAATTTTATGATTCTACACTGTATTTCAGTTTCTCACAGGATTTCCATTGAATGTTGCATGAGCCTGCTCAGAATTTGGAAATGGTGGAAAATAATTTGTGTGGATGATAATAGGGTGGATATTCTGAGATCAGGAGACTACAAGTCTCTGTCATCAATGCTTCTATATGTCTCAAATCATTCTCATGACACCTCAGGTTTTTTTTCAAAAGCTTAACAACTCTTTTGCTGTCATTTGCCATACAACAACGGAGATGAAAAAGACATTGTACACTCCAAACCTGATCGATCGATCGATCTATCTTTTGCATAACTGAGAAAAGCCTGAGGCACTCTTTACACTTTACCCAGTTATAATAGCACGTCAACAGGACAGGAACATTCAATCTTCCAGATGCTCAATTGATTTACCCTATTTTTTTTTTTTCTTTCAGAAACTGTCTCTGAACTCCCACAGAGTTCCCATTTATGCTGGGAGTAATCATCTTGCTTTCAGCAGCTTTAAACATAAGGCAGACTACCAGTTCTACGTGTCAGACCTTTAACACAAGGCAATTATTGTCCCTTTCAAATGACTGGGAATAATTTTATGTAATATAAGGAAAAGAAAATATTCATTACCCTGTTGGAGGAGTGAAATGTGAAATGGTAACCTTGCATTAAAATAAATCTAGTCTTGTGGAATATCAACAGATTACTCCAGTGGATGATGCAACTCCCACTATTGCATGGAGGGATACGTTGGTCATGCAACTCTCCAGCTGATATATGTTAATTATTAAGGTACCAAAGAATGTCACACATGCATACTTACTTATATGCTCTATAAATCCCCTTAGTAAGAAATTAAAGATTTTGTTCTATTATGTTTTTCAGAAGTCTGCTTTATATGTTAGGTGTGTAAAATTCTTATGACCTTAGTTTTTTATCTTTTACAAGTATTTTAAACAAAGAAGCATTAAGTAGAAATGACATTAAGTAAAGTCACAAATAACCAATCTTAGTCCAGCTATTGCAAAATTAGCTGCTCTCTTTCATAAACAAACACAACAAAATTTTCCCTCTATTGGCCACATACATTAGTTAGTGCAAATGGGTGCAGATACACTATGCAAGGCACATACTCAATATTTACCTTGTTATTCATGTCTTTTTTCACTCTGCAGAACCCACCTCTATGAATATTTCTCTCTTTTCAACCTAACTTGAGCTTTCAGACCCTGATGTGAGAGGGAGTGAAATCAGTTCCAGAATGAGAAAATGTGCTGAATGAACTTAACAGCAAAAGACTATTTAATAAGAATTTATGCTGAACTAACATTGAAACATGAAATGTTAAGAGATCTTCGGTTCAAAACTCAAAAAAACCATAGTATATATCTATATCTAAGTGTACTTTAAACAAGCCAAATAATTCAAGCATCCACCGAACAAGTAAAATCAATAAGAATATACATAGTGTAGATACTCTACCCCTATACAATTTGTTTATTTATTCAAACCCATGAAAAAATACTTTTAACATTGATGTCGCTATTCTAAAACTTTATTGTAAAGTAGGATGGCTTATGGAGCTCTTTTTAGAAAAGTAACAAAACCCAAAAGTTCGGTCTGCAACTAGATATACTTAAATGCACCTCAAAAAAGAAAAAAATATTGATGAAAAAAAGGCTCTACTCTAAGGTAACTGTTATGCAATATTATTTACAGGCATTGCTCTCACCCTGATGATTAACAAGATTATTTCCACACCTGGGTGGTGTTAATAGAGGAGTTAATTATTTGCTATAACTTTGATTAAGCTGTTTACAAAGTATGACTTTAATCAGCTCTACAGCTTAGAGCACTTGGGTAAATGGCAGTCCTATTCGTTTCAAAGATGGTCTTGACCCACAGATGTGAAATCAATTAATGGTTTGATCTCTCACTTTTACTTTAATGACTCAGATAACTTCTGACCAGGATGCAAAAGGGGCTTGAATCTTGAGGAAGTCTGTGATTTTAAGCAGCTTCCCAGGCTGGCCACATTTGTGATGGTCAACAGGTGCTTTTTCATTGAGGCATCATGGCACTAAACCCCATAACTGAGGCAGGAAAACTGAGAAAATAAAAGTCTACCCTCTTATTTTTTTTTCTTCCTGACTACTCACAGCTGCAAATGTAGCAGAATGGTGAATAATGTTTGGTGAATAATTCAGAAAAAAAGATACTGTTATGGATCTTTGGTCTATATTACTATAAAGCAGAACTTCCAAAACTTATTAACTTAGTAGTCCGTCTATCTATCAATCTGTCTACATCTCATGATGTTGTAGTGAACTGTAATGACTGCTGCACTTAAATGTAGATGCTTCTCAGCAAATACCCTGTGTTTTTAAGAGTACTCTCCAAAATGCATTTTAGGATTAGGAAGAAAATGAGTAAGAACATAAGAAGAGGTATTTTAATGTATTTATCTTGAGTCAGGATATTATAAATGACATCTTTTTTTCATGCATTCTTTCACTCATTGGTTGATTGTATATAATATATACAATATAAGTGGTAAGATATCTAAGTGGTAAAACTGTAGTTTGCTTCCTACTTGAATCATAGAAAGGCTTGTGTTAGAAGGGAACTCAGAGATCACATAGTTCCAACCCCATTGCTGTGGACAGGGTTGCCAACCACTAAATCAGGCATTAGATCAGGTTGCCCGGGACCCCATTCAACTTGGCCTTCTACGCCTTTGGGAATGGGGCAGCCTGAGGATGATGGGAATAGGAAAAGATACAAGAAACGATGGTATTTGCTTTGCAATTTCAATTGTTAGGTTTGGAGTTATGTGGAGAACCAGTATCAGGTGGCTGAAAATAAGAATGATCTCAGCTGTGGGACTGAGTCACAGGAGACACAGGCAGTTACAAGGCCTAGGGAAACAACTGAAAGAGGACGTTAATTCAAGATGAAATCTGGAATAATGTGACCAAATCACCAGGGAGTGCACTACTTAGGACTCCTTCTTTACCTAACAATTACAGGTAATAATAGTGCATATGAGAACATATAAGTATTTCTGTAATATTCATCTAGAATTATTTCACTCCTTAGGGATTAACAAACTTTTCTCTGTCTGTTTTAGACTGGAAAACTAGGACCGTTGCTGACATGAGATAGTTCTGAACCCTGAGTATTCTGTATCAAAGCTGCTACTGTGTTAAGAACTAGGCAGATTATTCCAGCTCTGGTTATTCTCCTTAGCAAAGCAGCTAAAGCTCTTCAAGGTGTGTACTATCCATGCACATATTTGCACTATGGCGTTTTTAGAGCTTGAAGAATTTTCAGCCATACTGTAAGGAGATATGTTATGATCCCTCTTGTCTCTGTCAGACACCTAAGTACACAGGACAAAAAACTGTCTGACAGCAATCAGACCCTTGCCCAATGTCAGAATCCCAGCATTTGTATTTGTAGTAGATTCTGAAGGAGATAGGAAGAATAGCGAGAAGCAAACTTCCATAACGGTGATTATTTCAGAGGACTCCATTTTGGGGAATTCATGTTCTTTTTTTAACTTTCAAATGTCTATTTATAATCTTGTTAACTTTATGGGTGACCCTAAGGAGCTGTTCACAGTTACTAACCCAAACTTGGAAGTCTTTACAGCCAGCAGAATTCTCCCTAGGGCCTCAGTAGTGGCGCAGTAGTTGGGAGTAGTATGATATTATAGATAGGACGTAGGCAGAAGAAAGGCAGCATACATCTCTTTCTTACAAAAGGAGTTTGAACTGTCATGAACTGTGACGACAGAGGATACAGCTCCATCCGCTTTAGCAGTGTCATAATAAGCCTTTCAACAATCTGTTCTGTAGTTACACTTCCTTGATTTGGAGATGGCTATACCTCTGGATTTCTTGGCTGCTAATGTAATCAGCTTACCAGATCATCTGGGAAAAAAAAAACAAAAAAACAAAAAAACAAAACTGTGTTCTGGAGGCGAAAAGAGATGGCATTCTTGATATCTGCCTCGGAGTTGTGAGATTTAGGAAACAGAATAGGTAATTTAATCCTTGGATTAAACTTTAGCACTGCTTCTGGGAATTATTTGTGTCAGAAGTACTCAAGTGTTGCATTTGAAGAAGAAGCCACATTGTCTTTGAGTTTTTCCCACTTTGTAGTGTTGGAAAAAACATCCTTCTGAATACATGTAATGATAAACACATTTCCAGGGGCTTGAGAAGTAGATTCAGGAAGTTTGTGAATGTCAAAATCAGACCTTACTAAGTGATGTGCTTCTACAGATAGCAGCAAATTGGACAGTGCCTTAAAAAAGTTGTATTCATCTGGGTACGGAAATATTAAATTATTGAAATATATATACATCTGCAGGTATAATGAAAAACTGAAATGCCACACAGTGGCCTAAGTTTGCTACCATATGAGCTACCAGATTATTAAATTCTTGATCGAACTAAAAACTAAAAATAAAAGAATAGACTCCTTCAGTTCTAATAGAGAGTTCAGGATGGTTAAAACAGCTAAGCAGATGGAAAGGTTCAACAACTGATCATGATCTGATATACTTTGTCAAATGATCTTTGCAGATATTGAAAGATTTACTTAATCATTATTTCTGTTGAATCAAGAATAAAATGTTGGGGAATATGCATGTTAATTTACCAAATATGATTTTAACCACAACATACAAGAATATATTGGATTGGCCAGGATCCCATAACTTTCTCAAAGGCAAAGCTGGAAATCAGTGATGAAAATACCCCTGGCCAGTGGTTGTTGCTTCCTATATATCTTCCTGCTACAAGAGAGACAGAATGACATCAAAGACTGGAAGCACCACCTTAGCTCATGCTGATTGATGACTTCACTGTGGCTCAGACTCCTTATCCATGAATATCTTACTGGAAATCACTTCATGACTGTCTGGAAAAACTCTCTAGACATCCAGACAGGGAAAGGAAATTGATTCAATTATCAAACAGGTGGAAGCAATCCCTACTACAAAATATCCCCAGGAAAGAAAAATAATAATATGGAAAGGACTATTTTTCTAATTCAAGTTATTTGAGCTTCAGTGGCTGAGCACAGACATGTTCATAGCGTGGGCATAGGAATGAACAATACATGTAAAAATACAATAGATATTTTAAAAATGAAAGTAGTTACATTATATATATATATATATACATACTCCATCTTTTTATAGAATCCCTCTTACATGCCCTTCTCTAACATTACAAAGAAGCCCTGGAGATATATGGATAGTAAGCAGATTTTCAGGTGTATTCACACTGCTAGAGAAGTATAAAATGTCCTCAAATGTGAATAAGAATCAAGGATGCTGCTCTCTAGAATCTGCTTTGCTATTAGGAAGATCTTTGGTACAGTGAATGAAGCAAAACCAATGTTTTCTAGTCCGATACATTGCAGTATGTCTACTAAATTCAGGCTCTATTCTGAAACATGGCTGTGCAAAAAAATGGTACTTCTTTCATGGGAACCTCTTATTTTACAAACACATTGAGTTAATTTTTAATTTTTAAATAGTTTTTATTAGTAGATATTACAGCCGTAACTATAATCTGAGTTACCAGAAAATCTTAGCAGGAATAAAATCACTATAATGTAAATCAGCAACTTAATTCCTTACTAGTCAGTGAGGCCTCAAAAATCCTGCCTTTGATTAGGCTTGAAGTGTGGCTCATCACTGAAAATCTAAACATTGACACAAAAGAAATGCAACACCTAAATTCAAGGAGCACTTCAGTACTTTTTCTTAAAGGAAGCAGGGACTGAAAGACACGCAGGACAGAAAAATGGTCTTAAATCAGTCTAATTAAGGCAGTATGATGGTTTAGATTCACTTCCTTATTCAAATATATACTGAATTCTTTCCCTGTTTTTCAGACTTTTTTCAGGTGATAGTTAGCACTGCTTTTCAGAAATTATTTGAAAGGATGATTTATTATTGTTTTATTGAAAAGATTACTTCATTTTACATACTCCTGAAGAGCTCATATATATATTTTTTCACGTGGCATGAACTAAACATCTGAAATTGCAATGAGGAGAATGCGCGTGCAGCTGTGATTGCTCCTAATTTTAACGCAATGCTAAGATGCTTTAACTCAACATCTTTCTGATCCCTCCCAAAGGACCTCCCAGAATCTCCATCTTCTGAAACACCTGTTTGCTTTACAGAAGAGCCATAACAAAATAATAATCAGCTTGTAGTGTTAAGGGATAATCTTCACCGCTGGATTATTTTTAGACTGAGGTAGGCAAACACCTATGAAGACACAGAATCGGTGCCCTGGGCAAAGGGATGAACCCGATCACCTACTGAGATCCCTGCTAGTCCTTCCCTTGTGACTCTGTGACTAATGCATATCTGCTCTGGCTATAAAGGGTTGTCCTCCCATTTCCTTGTGCGTAAGGATTGTGCAGCATTTGTGTTGGTGGTGAGATACTGGAGATGATTGTTACTGCCCTCTAATTCCCTCAACTGTAGTTGAAGTCAGTTGAATTCGTGCTAAGAGGGCTCAAGATAGAAAAGCCCAGCTAGGGGATAGTATATACTGGCCTCAAATACATAAAAATATAAAATAGTTAAAATATCTTGCAATTATTTATGTGAAAGAATGACGTATTAAACAACCTGTTCAAATGCCTCAGTGACACTGGATCAAGCATGTAATGCCGCCATTTATCTGTTGTATTTTATATCGTAGAAGAAACTGTCCAAGGAAGGAATCTGACTACAGTGCCTGACTTCTCATCAATCTGTATGTGGGGTTTGTCACATTTCTGGCTGGGTTTTCTGGTTTTAGGTACGAATGGCACACTCCTGTGACCTGAAATGAAGTTGCAATATATTCCCCTATTCTCATCCAATTCTCAACAAACTCAAACAGATTTTAACCTTTTATTTCTTCTGTTGTTTAGTTAAGATTCTAATTCATATGTTTTTTCTTAATGATGAAGAAAAAGATGTGTTTCTTTAAAAAAACAAACAAAAAAACCCAATTATTTTCCATTTTAGGCAGTTTCATTAACGTTGAAATGAAAATTATTCTTGATAGTACACAAGAAGATATTAGAAAACAAAATCAAAACCAAATACAAAACAACAACAACAAGATGACACCACATCCTGAAATAAAAAGTATCCTAAATGGATCCATTCAGGAAAACCCATATTCCTGTAAGATCCGTAAGACTTCAGCCTTGTTTCGTGAGTACATTCTGCGTGGGAAAGCTGCAAGGGTGTATAAAGGAGGTATGTCACCCACACTTGATATTACAGCTTACCTACTTCATTTTCATTTGTGCACATTCTACCCACTCACTCAATTGCTACATATACTCCCACTCAACAGCTTGCAATAGAAAGAATGCTGTTATTACAGTATTTAACTAAAGTAATAACTAGTGCAAGGCTGCCTAACCTCTCGACAATCAAGACCTGAATTATATCACAAAGTTTTAAAGTGTTCAAAGATTTAAGTGTGAATAAGGTTTAAAATGCTTGTAGTGATGCAAAATTATTCAAGAGCCCTTCAGGGGATCATTGGTGGGAATGCTCTGAAGTGGAGACCTCAGGCCTGACTGTAGTCCAGCCACAACATGAGCTGTGTAGCACCGTGTGCAGGCAAAATACCTGATCTGATAAAACCATATCTTATTGCGTCTATATGTGTGTGAGCTTAGAAAATAACTGTGTATTCAGGTACACATAATAGTTAATAGACCTGTAATTTGCATATGTGTCTATCAGCAACATCACCGCAGGGCAAATGCACTAAATATGCTTCAGCCCTGTTAAAAGAGCCACACTTAAGGCCATGACTAGTACTGTGACTGCCCATGCCAGCACTGGGCTTGGCTCTTTTTGCCTTGAATAATGATGAGTTATCAGAGAACATACGTATATATGTCTTTGCTCATGTACCACAAGTGTTGCAATTCAGAAAACAGGACGTAACTACTGCAACATTCCTTAACCTCTGTGTGTATTTGGGATGAATCTTTTTATCTTACCTCTTTGGTGGCAGGTTGGGATATGATTGTCATGATCTAGAGGCAAAAAAATATATACATATTTCTATCCTACAGGCTATGCTCAGCTCTTGGTTGACCTTATCAAATGCTTATTGAGTTTTCAGCCATTTACATGAAGGATAAACTCTTGCTCTGTAGTGAAGCTGGAATGAATTCCGGGAAATCAGTGGAAATATTTCTGACCTGTGTCTACTTTGACCTACTCTGAAACTTTAAAAATGTGGAGTTCTTCTGTTCAAAAAGAGTGTCAGTTTTTAATACTTAAATATCTGTGAAGATTCTATCCTCTCTAAATACTATAATTTTTCACAATGTATAGTATTGATCAGACTACATCTAGGCAGGACAAATCCTAGTTCCTCTACCTCCAGGCACAAGAATAGTTCAAGATTAGCAGCAGAGGCAATTAAATTTGATGGCAGCCACTGAATTCCAGGAGACCAGAGGGAGAGAGGAGTCCAAGGAACTAGTGGAGGTTGTGGGAAGGGAGGCTGGAGGACTGAGAACAGCTTTTTTAAAAGGTTTCATAGTGCATACAAGAGGTAAGAATGGACACTGGCATTTCTAGAAAATGAAGCTCTGGAGTTCCAATAGCTTTGGGTGTCCTGGGAAGGAGGAGAGCAAAGCTTTCATTTTGACATTGTGATGAACTGAGCAAAGAAACCAGGAACGAGGTGACAAGGCAGAGACTGTTCAAGTGAGATGGATTAATGCTGAGAACGGAAAGACAGAGATGTGGAAATGAGAGACTCTCAGTTTAAGGACTAGTGCTGGGAAACAGGGAGTAAGAATAATGCAAAGTGAGATTAAATAACAAGGCTACGGAGGGAAGGAAGCTGGTCTGGGCATCAGTAGAATGGAGATATATTGGAAAAGAATGCAGAGGAAACTTGCAAAATATTAATGCATATGTAAATAAAAGAGAGAGAATAATTTCTTCCAGGGACTGTGTTTATTTGCATACAGGAAGAGATCCCCAAATTCCTGATTGTCTACATGTTTCTTGAACACTGTTTTGCCAATGGATGGGATCAGCACAAAGGTCACAGACATCAAGTTAAAGAAATGAGTTTATCTTTACATACATAAAGTGAAATGATAGAATAAAAATAAAACCAAACAAGGTAATGCACCTAATCATTACAACACAAGATTAGCTATAGTGATTAAGAAATACACATCACCAATTGCCTTAATACTTTACCAGCATCCAGTCTCTGGGGAGCCCTGGGTGCAGCGAGGACTTGGAGAACCTTTCCCAGTATGTGGGAAGTGCTACACAGTGTGTTCACTTGTAGGTGAGGTCTCCAACTTTGCTGCAAGAGGGTCCAGCATTTATATTGTTGAATAAAAAAGTTTACATAACTTCAAGGTGGGAAACAGCTGGTTTCCTTCTCCTTTTTGGATGCCACCTCAAGCCTGGCCAGGGTGCCATGGAGTTTGAGTACTAGGCCTTGATACTATATTTCTAAACAAGGAAATGTTTATACATCTCATAACGTTTTTTCTAAGCTATATCTCTTGCAAATGAGACATTCTATCCAATGTATATATTTCACTAATGATCACACATATTTCGTTAATTATCAGATACTAATATATTATATAACACATGGTTGTTAGGTTCTTCTAGAGATCAACTTTGGTTTGAGGCCTGTTGTCCAGGCCTTAGTACTTCAAACACCTCCACGGATGGTGACTCCACCACTTTCCTGGGCAGCCTGTTCTGATACCTCACCACTCTTTCTGAGAAGAAAATCTTCCTAATATCCAACGTGAACCTCCCCTGGTGCATCTTAAGGCCACTATTTCTCGTCCTAGTAGTTCTAGTTCTTTCATGCCTACGTAGATTCTTTGCATGGCAGTATAGTCATGCAAAAACAAGGAAACAAAACATGTAAACAAAACAAAATAATTCATTTCAGGTCAATAAGCATTATATACTTTTTGTTTTTCTGTCTGCACTGATCACATAAATATATTTTTATCAATTTTAACACTTTATTTCTGCATTTGGTTAAACTTATTACTAGCAAATGCACTTTTCCAATGATTTTACTGCTTTATGCTAGCCACCAAACACCAAGTCTTTTCTAAACATTTCCCCTCATGAGAAAAGCCCTTTCTGAATGAGTCTGTCTTGATCCATATAAGCCATCAGAAGAGCATCACCACTGAATGATTTTTCACATGTTTGTGATTGCTTTCCCTGAACCAAAGCTATAGCATCAGGTACAGGCAGGAGGAAATGTACAACAGCTATACTTTTTTTTTTTTTTTATCTCATGGGACTTGTGCAGAGGCAGCAGCAGTTCCTGTCTCTGCACAGGAATGAATGTGGCTACATGAGGAGATGCTTGGAGGAGCACTGCTTGCTGTCCTCCACATCATCTTGTGTCAGCTGAACCAAGACTCTCAAAAGTTTGGAAGGAGTCTCTGTTGAAGGATCCTCTTTGGGAGTAACCCCTCTGGGCAACCATTCCAAATCCTCTACATGGTGTTACTGAATACACTCAGTCCTCTGAGCATTTACAGGTCTGGATGGAACTTTCTGTAAGCACTACAGCAGTGTCACTCGGTGATCAGCAGCTGACAGACAATTACGCCTCCATCAGGAACCATGCCATGAAGCAGTAACGTGGAAAAGACAATTTCTGGAATCTTTACTGGTAGCATTTTCATTGACTATTTGAATCTATTCATACATACACTTTTCTTTCCTGGTGTTCACTAAATTCTAGAATCTCCCATCTTCATTTACAAAGCACTGTTATTCCTCAATTTCTTGCTCAGTATCAAAGCAGACAAAGGAATCTGTCCCAAACGGGTCTGTACTCAGCACTGGCGAGGCTGTACCTTGATTACTGTGTTCAGTTTTGGGCCCCTCACTACAAGAAAGACATTGAGGCCCTGGAGCATATCCAGAGAAGAGCACTGAAGCTGTGAGGGGTCTGGAGCACAGGTCTGATGGGGAGTGGCTGAGGGAGCTGGGATTGTTCAGTCTGGAGAAGAGGAGGCTCAGAGGAGACCTTATTGCTCTCTGCAATGACCTGAAAGGAGGCTGTGGTGAGGTGGATGTCAGCCTCTTCTCCCAGGTAACGGTGATAGGATGAGAGGGAATAGCTCTAAGTTGTGCCCAGGGGATTCAGGTTGGATATTAGGAAAAAATTATTCTCGGAGTGGTGAGGCATTAGAAGAGGCTGCCCAGGAGGATGGTGGAGTCAGCTGTTCCTGATGGTGTTCAAGAATTGTGTAGATGTGGCACTGAGGAACAACTGTTCAGTGGGCACGGTGGCTGACATTTGGACTAGATGATCCTGTCAGAGGCCTTTTTCCAACCTTAATCAGCTTATGATCCTATGATTAATCCTTTTTTATGGCACTTAAAAATTGGTACCTGCTGATCTTATCTGCCTAAAGAAGATCTCTGTCCTGTCAGTTATATGGTACATAATAGTAATGCAGAAGGGTGTTCAGGTTTCCCCTGCATCATGTATCTGTAATAGCATGGCTTAGCCTTTTCCACTTCAGTTACGCCCACAGTCTGTCTGGCACTTCTGTCAGTCTGTCTGTTCTTCTAAGCTTTTAAAGATTCCTTCCTTTGCAAAAGCACTACACATCCTCAGCTTAACAGTCAGTGCCACTGCCTGCACGTTTCCATGCTCGACGTGAAAGGCGCACTGCCCGGGTACTCCCCCCTTATGACCGCTAACAGAGCCCGTGTGACCAGCCCCGAAACCCGCTCCCTGCAGCGGTAGCGGTTTTAAATCCCCTCCACCCGCGGTACACGTTGGCGGACCTCTGCGGTTTCGCAGCCCCGCGGGCAGACAGCCGTCAACCATCGCTGTTTGCCCCGTAGCGACGGACTGAGGGGGTCGCGGGAGCGAGGAGAGGGAGGACTGAGGGCTCCTGGTGGGACGGGCAGCTGAAGAAGGCTCACAGTGTGTGCCATGTTCTCCCCTCCCCGCTCCGCCGCTGCCTCCAGCGCCAACCCAGAGGTTTTCACCTCGGATATGGTAAAAATGGAAGTTTGGGCGCGGAACCCAGAGGCCCAGCCCCGCCTCCCAGAGCTACAGGCGGGGGCGGCACCGCGGTTATCCCGGCCCGGGACCCGTTCGGCGTGGCGCTTCGTGTTGCTGCGGGCAGGTGAGGAGGGCGGGGGGCGGCGGGAAGGGGAAGGGATCGCCGCGCCGCGGGGATGGCGGGGCCTGGCGGGGCGTCATGGCGCTCTGCTCGGTGCGGTCCCCCGGCGGCGGACTGGAGGGAGGCGGGCCGGGCGCCTGCATAATCCCTCCGACCGCAGGCTTTGCTTTTTCCCTTGCCGCGCCGGAGCATCCGTGCGGGTATATGGAGCAGCCCGATGGAGATGTTTCCGTGGCCCTGCTGCTCTCCGCAGGGACAGAGGAGCCCGTTTCTTGTGCGAGGAGCCTTCTTCGGGGCAAATGTCTGAGAAACAGTCCGCTGGATTGAGTGCCCCGTGTATATATGTGTGCAAAAGGCGGATTGTGCGTTGAAGGCAGGGGGACCGGGCTCTGTCTTTGCTTGCCGGGTGGCAGTTCTGCCTCGGACGGATGGATCCGTCAAGTTCTGGGCTGGATGTGCTCATAACTCAAGGCGATAAGGAAAGCCGTAGAAACACAGCAATATGTGAGGTGTTTGGATTTATGGCTTCAAGCTGCACCAGGGAAGGTTCAGGCTGGACGTTAGGAAATACTACTCTGAAAGAGTGGTCAGGCTGTGGAATGGGCTGCCCAGAGAGGTGGTGGAGTCACCGAGCCTGGTGGTGTTCAAAGAATGTTTGGATGTTGTGCTGAGGGACATGGTTTAGTGAGAACCATTGGTGAAGGGCGAATGGTTGGACTGAGTGATCCTGTGGGTCTTTCCCAACCTTTGTGGTTCTATGATTTTATGAGGATAGGAATAGTGGGCAGTGTCTGTATGGGAACAGCAGGAGTGATTTTCTGTGGAACTGTCATAAAACTTCTGGGAAATATAAAATGGGATTTAATTCACGTCAAAAGGCAAGATGTAGAGTTGAACTGTTGTGAAATAGAGCAGTTAGGCTTGACAGAATAGAAAGTAGGAGCCTGCTGCAAAGAAAAAGAAAAGAAAAAGAAAAGAAAAAAAGAAAAAAAAAGAAAAAAAAAAAAGCAGGAGTCAAGAAGTTCTGTCTGGAAGAGTTTCAAGCTGCTTAATGCTACTCTTCCCACTGTGCTCTGCTAAGCCGGCAGCCAAGAGCAAAGCGCTGGGCCGCAGGACCGTGGTTATCCATTATTTAGTTGAGGCTGAAAGCCAACTGCGAGGTTTCAGTTTTGCTGCCATAGGTCTCTTGTGGCAGTTTCACTGTTGCTTTTCTGTTCCCTGGAATTATTGTGTTAGCTGATATGCCTGTCCTCATTGACAAAATGCTGCTTCAGTGTGAGTGCAAGTCCTTCAGATCCTCAGCTATATGGGTATTTTGTTGGAAGGAGAGCTCCCTTTAAGAAAGAAGATGTTAGTTCTTGCTCCCTGTGACATCATTTGCAATCTCATATTGTAGATAGGGTTATTACTCTGGAATTTGATATGCTTTATAGGTGGAGCCAAACCAAACATCTTGCATGACAACAGAAGTGATGTTTTCTGGAAGAGCAATGGAATTATTCAGATCAGTAACATTTGACATCCATCCTTAGTTGAGATGAGAAAAATATGGTTTCTAAACTTAAGGAAAGTTTATTCAGAAGATGCTATGTCCATTTGTTAGGCCTTTATAGCATGCTCAGTATTAAAGAATATGGGAGCTGCTGTTGGCTCAGATTTTAGAAGAGCAGAAGAGGAATTTCTCCCTAAAATTCTGAGCAAAACAGCAGTTACGAGCAAGCATATTTTGGTAACTCTTACATTGTCCTGCTGTGCATAATCAAGTGGGTCTTTAGGAAAAGATTGAATAGATGCCACTTGAATAGATGAGTAATAATTTCTCTGTACGTTGTTTGATAAAAAGGATGCTGCAAAGGTCTCAGCAAGGGGCTGGTGAGAGCTATCCAGTAGGACATGGCAAACATCAGAGTCCTATCCTGCTGTGGTCTTTGTTACAGTGGCAGTACAGAGAGATGCATTTAGCGTGTTGGACTCAAACTCGCACCATATGGTTGAAACCCTGGTCAGGGTTCATTCTTTCCTTCTGAAATGTTGGAGGTAGTGTACAACTGAAGTATGGGAACTAGAACTGAACCTTGATTGAGTGTCCTGACTACAAGGAAAAGTCATGCTCCTAGTTGTTTGTTTGTGGGGTTTTTTTTTCTCTCTTTGTTTCAATAATTCAATAATTTATGCTTTTCCTGCTCTGGCGAGGATTCAGCTGGAATGATGTAAAATTGGCTTGTGACCTGCCCAGCTACTTCCCACCCAGGTGTAAAGTTAATTCACTCTGTGTGTGGCAAACTACTTTCATATATCCTCAGTAAAATTTGTACTGGCGTTAGTAATGTACTTTAATAATCTGTTCCCATGAGTGGCTTTGCTTGTGCCAGTGCTTCTGCAGTCATCCTGTGAGCAGGGAGCTGGCTGCTCCTGCTGGGCACTGAGCTGGGGGTGCCCACACTGGGGTGCAGATAGAGGTGAAGAGTGCTGGGAAGTGACTTCTGCCTCTGAGCAGGTGTGTGGCTTATGGTGACCCTTCAACAAGCCCTCAGTAAGACCTGTACAAGGGTAAAACCTTCCATTTCCCCAGGGAGTGTAGGTGCATTTGTTTAAAAGGTTGCTTTCCCACAAAATGATATTGAGTGCCATCAGTTACTCTCATGCACGCCAGCCTGTCAGTGACCTTGCTGGTGACTTACCTGGCTGCTGAGATTACTTGTGTTACTTGTGTTAGACTTTGGAATAATGTTAATTTTTTTCCAGTCTTCTGGATTTCCCCTGATGTTTCCAGAGTTATTGAGAATGATGAGGCCAGAGGGATTTTCAGTTTGTTTTATTTCCTTTTTTCACTTATTTACTGATTTTGAAGCACGTTAGATACAAGAAGACACCTGAACGTGTTATTTGTTAATCTTAGTATTTTAGTAGATGATCCAGTCTCAATCCCTAGTTTCCTGTCACTGTGCAGAATATTCTAATTAATGTCTATATCATACAGCTATTATAAACATTATCAATGTATTTACTACATGCTTAGAAATGTTGTGTGCGATTTTAAGAAGTTCTAAGTTTAGCTGCTGGCTGTAGTAGTTCCCAGTCTGAAGCCTTCATAACAACGTGGCATCCATTCCCTTCCTTCCCTTACCCGGTGTTGCAGGCTGAATGAACTATTGGCAGTGGTGTTCACAGCCTCTGATTGAGTAGCCTGGGGCAAGCCCTCAGCATTGCCTTTGCCTAGAGCCTTTCAGCAGAGCGTGCTTTGCAGGCAGGGAGGATTTGTAGTCCTTATTCTATGTCAGCAGCTTAAACCAATTAGTTACATCCTTACAATAGAGTAGCACCACTGTATCAGCCTTATCCTTCTTAAGCACCTTCTAAGCAGAGTTTTTAATATCCGAATTATTCAGACTACTCCTTTTATTTCTTTCATTTTGCCTATAGAGTTTCTCATTGGTGAGAATTTCTAGGTCGTGTTATATTTTAGCCAGGCACCTATCACCAGCATACAAACAACTCCATACTAATTTTGTGTTGCTCTTTGCCATTTTGGTTTCATTTGTGGAATGCTGAGTATGATACAAAACAGTGCTTGCTTCCTCTGTGCTCCTAGCTTACTGTCCTTCCAGCTACTGCAGTTGATTTCTTTGGGTTGGTAGCAGCCACCACATCCTGGAGAGCCGAGTCAGTGCTCATAGTACTGAGGCTGTACTTTACACCACTTCGCCCTAGTATTTTACCCAGGGCTTCCAAGTAAAGAAACAGTAAGATAACATTTGGAGTCAGTGCTGCTCCTGTAAGTATTCAGCTGAAGACATAACGTCAGAGCTAAGTCTGGGCTTGCTGTACTCTATGATCTTGGCACTGACTATAGCAACTGTAATTTGTTTCTTGTTGGTACTTGTTCTGGTGCTGGGCCAGAAGAATTTACTTGTTAAACAAGCAGTAACCTGATTGAGGCAAATAAAAGCTGAATTCAGTTATGGATCACTGACTTTGATTGTAATGTTTAAATCTCTGGCTAATGCTTAAGACGCCTAAAACAAGCAAGGGATGCTGTGATGGTATTGCACTCCAGAGAGACCATTACCTGCTGTAATGCAACTGGAGTCAGGTGTGGGAACAGACCTATTAATAGCTGTATTTGGGGCAAAAATATCACTAGGCCCATGGAGCTTTTGCCAGACATGGTAAGTCTGAAAGAAGGATGTATTGGCGTTGTTGTTTGGATGGGGAAGAGCAGTGAAGAGCTTCTTCTCATAGCGCTGCCAGCAAGTAGCAAATGTTGCTCCAGGCTCCGCTAGCTCTGCAGAAGGAGCCACAGATGTCCAGACTTTTCCTACTGGCAAAATTGTCATGATGGTCTGCTGGGAAGAAGGGTATTCCTAAGGTACACACCTTACTTGCCTCATTCCCTGGCTGTACTCTAGACTCCAGCCCTTGTACTCAGAATCCTGTTGTCTAGCAGTATAGGAAAGACACATAAGTACATATGATAATTCTATCACCCTTTACAGGCAACAGTGGTAGCAATTACCAGCAGCTATCTTAACATGACAGAGAGAGGAAACATGACAGAGAGAGGAAACACGTTTGACTCTGAGCTATGCCAAAATAGCTATCATATATATATATATATATGGTAAAAATTTTCTTTTAAATTGAGATGCTTGCATGATCAATTAGATTGTTATTATTATTATTATTTTTCTCTTTCATGCAGGACATGATAGATAGAAGAGAATCCTGTGCCAGGACAGATACCTATGACCTACCTAAGCTACTTTGCTTGCATGCTGGAAGAATGGACTGCTGTGGAGTACCTGAAGAAATATTTTTTCCACATGGTCATCATATCAGTGACGATTAGTGCAATATTAGTTTTTTTTATAGTTCCTTTAACAATTCTATTTTTTATTTACCTTACTAACGTGTTGCTGATAATATATCAGAGGAATGGTGAGGTAAAAGCAGATCCCTTGAGTGATGTTTGGGATAGTGCAAGGAAAACTGTGGCAAGCTTCTGGGATATATATGCAAGAATATGGCATGGTAAGTATGACATGACTTATCTGAAGCTTTGAATTACAGTCAGTAGTAAGTACACCTAAGTTTTAATTTTAGATTTCTTCCAGATGTATGCAAGTGATTTTATATATATATATATATATATATATATATAAAGTTATGTATATGAAGTTATACTTTTCTTTGGCATCTAACCAAGAAATGTCTCCCTCAAAGACTGATTGCAATGTAGAGTATACAGAATATAAGGGAGCAATGAGATTGTATACAGGATACGTTTTTCTAGGTGGATAGGTGGATGCACTTCTTTTTATATGGTATCAGAATGAAGTACAGTGTTAATGTTAGTTTTACTGAGATAAGGGCAAGGGAGATAAGGAACTTTATTTCTGCTTTTGTAGCTGTTTGTAATTCATTTAATACAGGATTAAAAACAAAATAACTTATTGGAAACATAATTGCTGTATTTTTAGCTGAGGAAAACTTATTGTGTCATGATAATTCCAAGAACTGTATGGAAAAAGAAAAAATAAGGTGCCCTATTTAAGTCTGTACTGTAGCAGAACTTAAAAGTAACCTGATTTTTAGTTTAATTATGTTTAACCTTCAGACATTTTTTCACCACACCCTAGTCCCTAGGGAAATCCTCAGCCACAAGCTAGACACCTGTTCTTTGCACAGTTGTAGTTTAAGACTATTAGCAAGACTTAATTTGCTGCCCTAAGGATAAAGAGTAATAGGTTGTTATCGCTTACTTGCTGCTCTTCTTCACAGCTTCTCCTCTTAATCCTTAAATTCCTGCAACTTAGAACTTCTTTAACCTATTTTTAGAACTCTGCCTGCACCATCCTTGTCTTTTCCTCCCCAGATGGCTTATTTATGGAGCTGTAACAGGGATGGAGATAAAGGCAGGCCAGGTGGAATAAAGTTTTTATTTAGTAGAAGATGTGGCTTTTGCAAGCCTCCTGTTTTGGTTCCACCTAAAGCCTAGATCAAATATAGGAAAAACCAGGAAAGAGATACACAGAAGTCCATGTCTATGAGGAAGTTCCCTTCCCCCTGAAGGAATGGTTTTAACTCTCATGGAGAGAGTTTGTATTTTGTAGATTCTTTTCTGGACATAAGTATGTAAACCATGGCAACTTTGTATTATGTAAAATCAGAATGAAAAGTTCCCTAGCCTTTCAGTACCTAAACGGAGCCTGTAATGGGAAGGGAGTCAACTTTTTGAAAGGGTAGATAACAGCAGGACAAGGGGAAATGGTTTTAAGTTGAGGGAGGGAAGGTTTAGATTGGATTTCAGGGGGAAGTTCTTGACTGTGAGAGTGCTGAAGTGCTGGAACAGGCTGCCCAGAGAGGTTGCGGATGCCTCGTCCCTGGAGGTGTTCAAGGCCAGGTTGGAGTCTAGTAGACGGTCTAGTGTTAAATACGGAAGTTGGTGGCCCTGCCTGTGGAGTTTCATGATCCTTGAGGTCCCATCCAACCCTGGCCATTCTGTGTGTGTGTGTGTGTGTGTGTGTGTGTGTTTCCTCCTTTTCCCAAACTTTTCATTCTGTGCGACACAAAATAGAGATTTTTATTTCCATATTTCAGGAAAGCCTCATAGTTGTTTGCCTCCCCTTCTGATGAAGCTATTTCATACCAGTATAATACTGTGGGGCTTCGTTTGCTTGTTTTTTTTCACAGTGGGCTGAAGAAAGTTCCAAATGGGCAAAAATTTTCAGTGATGTGATTAAACTCATGTGGGAAAATGCCTGGTTCAAGTCTGATCTGATGATTAAGTTGCTCAACAAATTAAACCATTAAGTAGGATGATTTTGAGTGTGTTTGAGAGGCTTTCTCTTTGCTATTAATCATAAGTTCCATACAGAACTTAATTTTTTTCAAGATATCGCACAGGTGTTTACAACTATCTAGAAGTCATTTAATAAAGGACAGTAAAAAGTTTGCTTTAAATTGCCATGTGATTTACAGCTATCGTTGTTGGTGTACTGCTTTATATCCCAAACAGGTTATGAACTTCATGGTGTGGAAAATCTACCAGAAGGACCAGGCATTGTTGTTTATTACCATGGAGCTATTCCAATAGACTACCTCTACTTTTTATCTAGGCTATTTCTCTGGAAGAAGAGACTTTGTCTGTCAGTAGCTGATCATTTTGTCTTTCGTTTACCAGGTAAGAGCATGTTCTCTTGCATAGGCATCCTGAATTCACTTAAGCTGTTGCTGATCTTGGTGAAAAGCACATTTATTTCAATTGGAAGGCTTTTAAGAGGATATCAGAAATAGGATGAAGGTTACCAGATTGCTGCAAAAGAGACTTCTTTTTCAACGGATAAGTGACAAAGTAGTATTTCAAATTGAAGAGTCAAATATTTTTGTTATAAATATGTAGTAAACTTAAAAAAAAACACCACCAACCAGAAAACCCACAAACAATAGGAGCTAGGCCTAGCTATTTGCTGCATTAGTAGAAAATGTAGCTGAAGGTAATAGACTGAATAAAACTGTTTTTCGTGCATCCTCTCTTGTGCTACTAATCTGCTTTTTAGCAGAAAAATTACATTTTTCTGTAGATCCATTCTTTGAAGAATGCTCATGAGGATATGCTCTGCCAAAGTCTCCAAAAGACTTCTGACCAGGTCCTTCACAAAAGTTTGTTAGATAATTACACTGTTATAGGGGGAGACTTGTGAATTAGTAATTGTGAATTGGTTAAAAGGTGGGAAAGAAAGGGTAGAAATAAATAGTTAACTTAAGTTACAGAGAAGTAGTTAGTTATTGGCATACCAATGAAAATCTGTGCTGGCACCTGTACTCTTTGAAATGCTTATAGTCTTATAAGCATTAATTTATATCTATATAATTTTGAAATGCTTATAGTCTAGATCTGAAGTGAGGTAACAAAACTTTATCCTGGCTGTTTTTCTCAAGGCAGTAAAAGTTCACGGTGGAGTTACAATGAATAACCATAATGAATCATTAACATTAAATGATAGATGAAACTCAATAGAAAATGTAATGCGATGCAGGAAAAAAAAAAAAGAAAAACAAATTTAAATAGGCAAACAATGAACACATAATTAGGCTTTAAATTAATTATGTAAATGACTTTAAGAAAATATGTCACCTCAACTTTCAGCAATTACTGAAAGGCAAGTAGAATTTAAGGATTACCATGGAAAGAGAAGAAACAAAAAACTGCATGAAGGTGCTCATAATGCACATGGTGTCCACATCCTGAGTGCTGAGTGGAGTTCTGTTCTCCCCATGTAAGTGAAGCTACAAAGTAATTAAGACACACACCAGGGAAAAAAAAAAAGGAGAAACATGGATGATCAGAGGCCTGGAATGGCTTCCTCTGAGGAGTCAGGTAAAAGGAACAGGAACAGAAGTCTTACATCACTGAGGAATATAAAAATGAGTGACCTGGAAAAAATGAACAAGGTGTATATATAATATGTTCATGTAATACTTCACAATTTGTAGACAAAAAAAAAAGTTTCAAAGCCAAGGGAAAAAGGAGAATACTGAAGAGTTCATAAAGAGATTAGACAAAGTCAATGTCTGTCTTTGGCAGAAATATATATAAAATATGATGCATTGAGCAAAACTAAAAGTTACACTTAAAAGATGCAGGACTACTTTTTCCCACTGCCTTCCAAAATTTCTGTCATTCACCTTTGTCAAAGTTGCAGTGTAGACACCAGTTCTGACTGTATAATGTAGTTTTTATTTACATTTATTAATAGAATCAATATTTTTCAAGTCATGCTGTTCTCACAGTGATTTTGAAGATTAGGGACATTGTCATTTACAGAAGCTCCCTATAGCCATTAAAGACTTAAAATATTAATATAACATAAGAAAGCATAGAACGCTTCTTAAAAACATGGGTACAGGCACTGGAAGCAAGGATGTGTCAACTGGGAAGAATACAGGGATGCTGTCCAGACTTGCAGAGATGGGATTAGGAAAGCCAAGGCACAGATGGAACTGAACTTGGTGAGAGATGTTGAAAACAACAAGAAGGGATTCTACACATACGCAGACCAGAAGACACAGGCCAAAGAGGGCATACCTCCTCCACTAAATGAGAAAGAAGAACAGGCTACAACAGATATGGAGAAAGCTAAGGTATTCAATGAGTTCTTTGCCTCTGTCTTCACTAGCATCCAGGATTCTTACATCCCTGAACTTGAATCTCTAGGTGGGAACTGGAGGAGCAGGCTGTCCCTATACTGTAAGGGTGGAGCAAGTCTGAGACTGAATCATGAGACCAAATGTGTGCAAATCCATGGGGCCAGGTGACATGCATCCTAAGGTCCTAAGAGAGCTGACTGATGTGGCTGCTGGGCTGCTCTCCATCATATTCGAAAAGTCATAGCTGTCAGACAACGTTCCTGGGGACTGGAAAAAGGGAGACGTTGCTCCCATTTACAAGAAAGAGAGGAAGAGAGAGCCAGGCAACTACAGGCCAGTGAGCCTCACTTCTGCCTGGAAGATCATGGAACAGATCCTCCTGGAAAACGTGTTAAGGCACATGAGGGACAAGGGGGTAATCTGAGACAGCCAGCATGGCTTCACCAAGGGGAGGTCATGCCTGACCAATCTGGTGGCATTCTATGATGGAGTGATGGCATTGGTGGACGAAGGGAAGGCAACTGATGTCATCTACCTGGACTTCTGCAAGGCCACTTGATAAGTTGGTTCCTCTTTCTAGCATCTGAGCAAAACCACTACCAACCAATATTCACTCTGTATGTATTTTATTTACTTGGTACACCTTTGCTTAAATCTACATACATGAGCATTAGATCTTCATTTGTCTGTAATCTTGTTCTTACATGCTGTTTATTTATTGCAGGGCTCAAATTATTACTAGAAGTGACTGGTGTTATGCCAGGTACAAGGGAGGAGTGTCTCAGTGCGCTGAAGAATGGACACTTGGTGTCTATTTCACCAGGTGGAGTAAGAGAAGCCCTATTCAGTGATGAAAGTTACCAGCTCATGTGGGGAAATCGAAAAGGCTTTGCTCAGGTTGCTCTAGATGCGAAAGTGGTGAGTATTATGTGTTACCAATCCCAGTTTGTGCTTAATGCAAATGTGTTTCATTTTAAAAAGCACTTTAGATGCATTGGAAAATCTCCCAGACAGAAGAAGAGTTTCTGAGAGTAAAAGATTTCCTTTTCTAACCTCCTTCTTCAAGCACGGTAATTTTATGGAGCTGTATAACTTTCTTTCTTAGTGTCTCGTAACAGTTCCATTTCTATAGGTCCATCATGCAGACATTTACTTTCTTGTATTGACTGTATTTCAGATATCTACACTGTGGTCTTTCACAATATTGATGTAATGTTTTATGGTTTTGATTTTTTTGTTTGTTTTTTTCCTCATCATACTAGACTTAGAAGTTACGTTACTTTTACTTCTATGCACCCAGCCATTTCCTTATGTCTTTTAACGTATTAATGTTATCCTTTTTTTTTTATTTTTATTTTCCTTTTATTCTACGTTTATTTCTTTTCGTATATTCTGGGGGGGATCCAGGATTTTATTCTTACCATTTAACTTTTCTTCATGTTTGTGAACGATTATATCAGCCCATGCGTCTAGATGTAGATGATGTGTTTTCGTTAGCACTTGAGTTTGACTGAAGCAGTTTTTCCATCTTCCTCACTTATTATGCTTTCATTTGCATCATGGAATGATGTCTGAGTACATGAGCTGCATTCCTTTTGGCAGAAACTAAAACAAAAAATGGAATCTAATACCCTCCAGCTTCAAATGGGCATTCAGTCAATGGTACCAGATACGAATTAGTTCTAAGTAAATACAGGGCACTGAAATGTATTCAGGGTTGATGTCACATCCCCAGCGTCAGCTGTTTTCCTCCAGAAGAGTGTTCCTGTTAGTTCATACTGTGCTAATGTACATATGGCCACAATTTCAGTTATATTTTCTGTATGAATGATGACCTTCAAATACAAACTTCCACCACCGTGTCTGATATCTTCCATGAAACTTGAATTTCTTACCACCATTTTCATTTTTTGTCTGTGTAGCTGTATCTATTTTTTACCCCATTTGTTGCTTCTTATACTCTTAGTTGCTTTTGCCAGAACACCTTGGGTTGTGAAATGTGTCCTTTAGTTTAATATTTCTTTATTGCTCTATCTGCCTTTGAAATCTTGTTGGGAGAAAACTAAACACTAGAATAAATTTAGAGAAATTTAATTACTCAATGGAGAAAGTATTTTTAGCCCAGGACTCATACCTCTTTGTTGTATGGCCTTTTAAAAGTCATACTTTTGTGTTTCTGTTTCCTCCCTCTTTCTTTTTCCCCAGAAGTATGGGCTTTTAAATGTTAGCCAAAATACTCCATATATTGTAGGGGCTCGCACACCACCACTGCTAAGAAAATATCAGAATCTGGATAGGATAAACTCTATCAAATTCATGTCGGCATCTTGAATTCCCTTAAAGTATTCCTTCTAATGTATTAAGTTAATAATATACTTCAAAAGTCAGAAAGTTGTCACTTTAACAACTTAAAGTGATTTCTAATCACTTGTTTTCATATGTCTTTCAAGCTTCCTCAAACCTTAGAGCAATATTTTGCCAGATATTTTCACTTCACTTGCAACCTTAAAGTGTTACTCTAACATGTAATATAAATATCTTTCAAGTAAAAATTGAATAAAAAAAAAACATTGTGTGATCTTTATCAAAAACATCACAGAAATCCTTGCCATGAATCCTCGTAATCTTTTCACTTTTCCATAACTCAGAAGTAGGGAGAACTGAATAGTGAGTGATAGCTAACATTCCTAGCACCTTCTGTTGACAAGTGTTTTTTCTTCTGAGTTAGTGAATTGGGTATCCCTTGAAGATAAAGTTCTTGCAGCATGGAAAGTTCTTGTGGTCATTTCTATAACATATCTGGTAAAACAGACCAATGTAGGATTATCTGCTACCTAGTGAGCACAAGGAATATTATTCTCCCTTGACACCTACTAGCCTGAACTCACCTTTACAGTGCTGCTTGCTCTTTTTATGTTGTTACTGTGTGAGTGCAATCATTCAAAGTTTTCTTTTGTTTGTTTTTTCTCTTTATGATCCGGACTGGTTTTCAGTATTGTGAGCATCACTGTAACTAACTTGTGGGCTCCACTGGATTTTGGGCATCATTGCTATTTCTCTGGAAGTCTTTGACCAGAATTAACTGAGATGATTAAAAAAAAAAAAAGTTAAGTGCTGTGCACTTGATAATGTTGCCCACTCTACTACTCATATATACCATTTCTCATATAAAGTTAGGCCAACAATAGTAACTGGACTCTGTCTTTTGACAAATTTTGACTTTGGTTGCTCCTGTTTATACTTGCTACATCCTTTTCAATAGTGGTCAAACCAGTCTCAGACTTTGACTCAAGACTGTAGATAAACTCATCTAAACTGTCAGAACTTGCTCTGTAAGGTAGTAATTCATGTGCTTTGCTAATACTTACTCAGATCCTGGATAAAGGCAAGAGAAGACTAGTAGCAGTTCATTTTGAATTAATTCATCATACAGTGTAGCTATCAGCCAAAGAAACATTTTACTGTACCCATAATGACTACGTGGCAGTTCCAAATCTGCCGCAGGTGACTTTAATGGGGATTTCAAGACTGAAATAGCTTTATATATCTGAATAGACATTTCCATTCTTCATATAATGTTACAGAAGTCCAACAGTTCTCGCACTGAAAAACTTGAAGAAAAACAAAACAAGAAATGTAGTTTTATCCTCTGTTCTTGCTTGCAGAATTCCACATTCTGTTTCCACTCTTCATCTTGTATAACTACTCTCAACTGAGGACAGGAAAGGAGTGTGTTACTATTTAATGTAATGTTATGACTCAATGAACCTCCTGGACATATACCTGTATTTTGATTTTTCTTTCTTTTCTGTAACTTAAAATATACACATGTGAAGATCAAGAATGTTAGAATAATGGTGCCAGTCACTTTGGTTGGAGGCTGCAAAGATGCAGCAATGTTCTGAAACTGGTGATGGTAGGCTATAGCATTCTGAGCAAAAACAGGGAGATCAATTACAACCAGGTATTAAGAAGGGAGGGAATCAACAGTCAGGTGAAGAAATGATTGACAGGCTTAGTAAGTAAAGGGTCAAAAGTGAGGTGAACAGTAGGGATGTTGTCTGTCTTCACTTTGGTAGGGCTTTTGACTGTGTCTGCCACAACCTCCTGGTAGACAGGCTGACAAAATCTGGGCTAGATAAGTGGGCAGTAAGATGGATTGAGAAGTGGCTGAACTGCTGGGCTAAAAGAGTGGTGATCCACAGCACAAAGTCAAGCTGGAAGCCAGTCACTAGTGCAGTACCCAGTGTGTACTGGGTCCAGTGCTGTTTAATCCTTTGTTAATTATCTGAATGATGGGATAGAGTGTACCCTCAGCAAGTATGATAATGGTTAAAAAAAAAAAAAAAAAGGAAATTGGCCAAAACACCAGAGGGTTGTGCTGCTATCCACAGGGACATTGGGAACCTGGAGCAGAGAGTAGTCAGAAATACCTTTAAGTTCAGCAAAAGGAAATGCCAAGCCCTGACTATTGGGAAGAATAATCTTAGGCACCAGTATGTGGGACCGTGGCACCACTATAGAGGCCAACCACTATGAACAGAGACGCTGGACTAGGTGATCTCCATAGCCTCCTTCTAACTTCAACTATCTTGCAATTCTGTGACTTCATTTATTTATTTATTTATGAGTCGACTGGGTATGATCCAGCTCAGTTTCAATATAGTGAATCTAAATCTAGATTATGATTTTTCACTCAGAGAGTGGTGACACACTGGAACAGGTTGCGTTGTGGATGCCCCATCCCTGGAGGCATTCAAGGCCAGGCTGGATGTGGCTCTGGGCAGCCTGGTCTGGTGGTTGGTGGCCCTGCACATAGAAGGGGGGTTGAAACTACATGATCATTGTGGTCCTTTTCAGCCCAGGCCATTCTATGATTCTATGGTTATCGTGTCTCAGCCAATCAGACCTAAGGGTCTGGTTGTGTTGCTTTACAGTCACAAACTTATATGTAGTATGTACAACTTTTTATCAACCTAGGGACTGAATGCTGCTACTTTCTCCTTAACTCATCAGATGATCACTGTAGGCAAGTACTTTTTGCTTGCTAGATAGTGAAAAGATTATTCTCTTGCAGTCTTTTTAAAATTTAAAAGCTTTATGTATGTTCAGTATTTTTACAATGTGAAGGGTTGGTTTTTTTCATTAAATGATAATAATTTCTGTTCTGTGGTAGTGGCTCTTAACAGTATGATAGTGTTCTTTGCTTCCCTTCTTGGAAGGTAACTTCAACAACATGTTCAAAATAAAGTTCCATAAAATGTAAAGGGACAATACAGGTGAAAAAATCTTTGTATGTACTGATCTGTTAGTTTGTCTGCAGAATATAAAATCTTATTGCAGACTGTAAGATATGACTTTCAAGTTCAGATATCTTATGTGTCTTTCTTTTTAGCTACAATAATGAAGTGAGTTTGCTTTCTTATTCTGTAGTTGCTGAAGGACGTGCACTTCAAAGGGAGTGTAGTACAGGTCACTGAGGAGACACAGTTACCTTATTTGTCCAAGGAATTTGCTGAAGTTTCTTCCAGTGGCCTTATTATCCAAATATTATTTTAGTGACACCTTACCTTGAGAAATACTTTACTTTGAGGTGGGCCAAATGTGAATGTCTCCTTGCTTTCTGCAGGACTTCATGAACTGATTGCTTTTCTATTCACAACGTATGAGTTTAACTTTAGACAGAGAAATTGTAAACACTTAATTTTTTGATTCTGCAAATGATACTGCAATAAATGAATAACATAAATGTAATTTCTCATAGAATTCCAGTTAAGTTTTACAATGTATGTTCAAAGGGAAGGATATAAACCTTTCATACATTATCACTCATTTTCCTTACAAGTGGTGACTTTAAAACAACAGTGTTTGTGGGAGCTGAGAAATATGATCTGCTTTCTATATTGGAGTTTATTTGATTCACTGACTTGTTGATTTTTACTCAAATAACAGCATGTTAAGGAAGTTCACTGTCCATTTTAGCTTTTGCTGTAATATCAGTTAACATATATTACTGAAGATAAGCTGCACTTCAAAGGCATGGGAAATAAAACCAGACCTGATCAGGATGCAAGTCAGCATCCAAAAAACCAACAAGGTGGACTAAGAGTAACTTTGAGAAAATAGAACCAGCAGCTTTTGAAATGGCTAAGAGGCCAGCAAATAACCACTAGGCCATCTCTGTCTGCCTGCCCCTTACACCTTGCTGAAAACAGCTATCGAAGTTCTGTATCTTTTTATCAGCACAATCACAGTAGGACTATTGTGTTCAGAAAAATAGAAGTTTCTCTTCTAATTTTCTGTTCTGCTATGAGAGAGATTATGCAGTCATCACCCTTTAAAAAACCAGAGATTAAAACTGTGATTCTGATCTTGCATTACCGGAATAATCCTTGAATCAAACCCAAGGATTTGATCATCTGCCTGCTTACAGGTAAGTACCATATTGCATCACAGTATGGTGAAACCAGGGCACTTGACCCTTGCAGCCGAAGGCATTGCATCTTATATTGCATGCGTGCAAATCTTTCTGGAAAGTTTCATTGGTATGGTCTTTAGTTAAGATTCCCGATGTCCAGGATAGGCTTTCAGAATGAGACCTGGGACACAAAACTCAAAATCAATTGCTGATAAAGGCACTTAATGCCATTGTAAGGAAGCTTGCTGATTTATTGTCTTGCTTAGGCAGAACAGAAGTTTAAGCGTTTGTTATGATCACCAAAGAAGATATGAAGATCATTCAATAGACTGTTGACTACTGGGAAGGGATGCACTGTCCCTCCCTTCATGACTTCCGAAGAAAAATATTTAGTGTGTGTCTATGTCTCAAACTGAAAAGTTAATTTTAATAAATGATCAGAATTTTGGAACTTCTGGATTTTAAGATAAGCTCTAAATATAATGCATTATCATTGCAAGATACACTGCAGCCTTCAGTGTATTGATGATAACAAAATTCCATGTTTTCTACCGGACCAACTGATGATCATCTTTTATATTCAAGTAATTTTCTTGGCTGTATTAACAGACACTAAAATACAGATTCAAACTTGTTGTAACATTTTGACCTTTTTGTTTTTCATGGTTCCATAGCCCATCATTCCAATGTATACTCAAAATGTCCGGGAGGGATACAGAATGTTTAAAGAACGAAGTAAGAACTTTAAAATATACTTCAAACATTTGGAATGTTTCATCCACTTTCCTCCTAGATTTTGCTTTTCAGACTTCTGCTTACTTTAGATTCTTTAACATGCCTGTTGCAGGTCACAGGTATCTCAAATATTAATTGATTGGTGTTGCGTGATTTCATTCTCTAATGCAGTCTTATTTCAGTGATCTATTAATTCTATCAAGCTTTGTGTTGATGAGCAGCTGCCTAAATCCTGTCATTTATTCTTGATTGCCAAATGAAGTGTGTATTTTTAAGGAATCTTCAAAATCCATCAGATTTCAAGCTTGCATTGTGTTTTCTGTGTCTATAACTTGCTTTTTCCTTCTCTCCAGGATTTTTCAGACAATTGTATGAAACTACTCGATTGCCATTCACTCCTCCATATGGAGGACTTCCAGTTAAATTTCGCACATATATAGGGGAGCCAATACCTTATGATCCAAATATAACTACAGATGAATTGGTTGAAAAGGTAAGTTAGCTCTCCTTGCAGTCATAGGTGGGGTTTGTTCCTAGCAGGTTTAGGAGGCTGCATGCAAAACTCATACTAAGACTTTATTTATGCTTATTCTTGGATTTTAGAAGAATGCTATTTTGTATACCTGTATAAGTGAAGTTTAAAGTTCGCATGGAACTGACTTGCTTGTCTCAGTCAGGTACTTCACCTCTTAAGACTTAAAATTGAGTTTGAGATGGGAGCAGTGGTCTAGTTGACCTCTGTCTGATCCTGCCTTGGAAAGAGCCAGGAAAAGTTTAGTTACCTTTTCCTTATATTATCATGATACACTGCCATCGTTCTGTACAGTAGATCACTGTAGTATCTGGCTCTCTTGAGTTTAAATAGTTAAGAAAAACTAGGAGAGGTTATTTTGTATCCCTAGCAGAAATACATAATTTGCATTATCGATGAATTTATGCATTCTCATCACAAATTTGCATTTGAACCTTTTGTAAGGTAAATATTAACAGAGTTCAGATATTGTCTTATCATGTGTACGCTGAATATGATAAACTTGCAAAAGAATTCATGTTGGGAAGGATGTATGGAGTTCCCAAGCCTGGTTGCAGCACTGCCAGCTGTGAAATCAGATTAGGTTAGTGAGCCTGGAAGTTGCATAAGCTTAATATCTGTATGTGTTAAAAGCTACTTGGGCTTAGTAACTCTCAGGTTTTATATGTCTCAGTAATTTGAGCCTATCCAAACTGCAATCAATATTTTTATTGCTTTCATTTCAAAATAGAACATTGTTAGGATAGCTAACTAACATAAAAGAGAACTTTTTTTCTTAAATTAGATCTGTGTGTGAATTTCCCAATACCTCTTAAAACTGACAAGAAGCCAGTGATTGTACTGTTCTTTATCAGTGGGTATGTAAAGGTCAACTTTCTCCTCTCTTTTCAGACAAAGACTGCAGTCCAGGCTCTAATAAAGAAGCACCAAACAATCCCAGGCAGCATATGGAAGGCTTTATTGGACAGATTTGATAAACATTGTAAAAGTGATTAGAATACTTAAGTTTATTTTACTGTTTTTACAGCATGCAGTAAAAGACAATGTCCTGCAGCAGCAATGACTAATTGATGTTTAACCAGTTTAATTTACAGGTTTCTATAGTCAACAGAAGAAAACAGACAACCTCCTGAAGATTCCCCTACTTAAGCTCTTTTGCTCTTTGAGAATATTGAAGTAAGGAAGAGCAGGCCCTTCAATAAGAAAACTTGCATATAATAGGCAATGCAAGTACTAAATTTCCCAGAAGGAGATCATGTAGCCACTATGTGACAGGTTCCCAAAACAAATATTTATGTGCATCTGATGGGCTCAAAAGTTTTGCCTGGTTCTGTGGGTTTTAAGAGTTTTGTTTTTAAGCCAGGTATTAAACTCATACAACACAGCAGCTTAATGGCTCAGTATCCTTAAATGTAAGAATTCTGCATCCAATGTTTTGCTCTGATGGAGAGAAGTCTCCTATCCCCTTGGTACAGTGGAGGGAGAGGTCCCTCTCCCCTTTCATAAGGGGAGAATAAATCTGGCTAACTCTGGAGAAGAAATAACAGTGACAGAAATTCCTGATTCAGATTCTAACTACAGTTTGAGGAAAAATTTAAAGTTTTATACTCTCAAATAAGGAAAAAAGGCTTCAGTTAAGTCTAGCACTATGCAAATACATGTAGTACTACTTTCAAGTCTGTGTTGGTACACTCATGCACTATTGCACCATGCGGTACAGATATAGTGCTGCTTGGAAAGTGGATGTGCAAGCAGTGTCATTTTCCTACAGCTTTCAGAATACTGAATCTTGTTGTAAAACAGAATGTGTTTTTACAAGCTAGGGGATCTTGCTATTGTTGGGAGCGGGAGAGCTTTGTGTAATTCATTAAAATTAATTCATTAAAATTAATTCATTGAAAGCAACCAAGTCTCTTAACTTCGGACATGAAGGAAGGTCATTTTTTGTGCCTCAGTGTTTTTTCTTGTGCTTTTAATACCTATATAATCTCTTCCCTCAACATCTTAAAATCTTATGTAGCATCTAATAACATGTATATGTCAGCCTATTGTCACTAGAAATCTAAATGTACTCTTTGGATTAAAATAAACCTCTCCTCTTCCTGTATTCCTTCTCCCTAAATATTTCTTGCATATCAGAAGACGGGAGCAGAATGGCCAGGTGAGCATACCTTGAAGAATTTTTTTTCCCCTTAAGAAAAAAGAAAATAATCCTGTCCTGAAAAAAACTCAGAGCTGTTCAAAGACAAGAATGTTTACTTGAACACCTCAACTATAATTGCAATATGCAAGCAGAAGGATTTTTCTCTCAGCAGGCACAAAACTCGAGCAAATTGAGATGCTGACCACTATGCCGGGAGATGAATAGGAATTCAGACCATTGAGTCTCATGTAACTTACACCAACAGTGTAAGCTAAAATTCAAAGCCTGAGCTTAATGTAAATGAGAAAAGCAATTAAAAGAAAGGGTTAGCAAATGCTAAAGCAAATACAGATGATGAAGCAACAGTAATGAGGAGTAAATGGAAGCTGAAAGCATTCGTTGTGTCACAGAAACTACACAGAAGGATTAGATAGCATTGTTCTCTGACTGTCCTATTCCATTCTCCAAGCACCTTTGCATGATCAATTGATACACTTCAGTCACCTGCATTTTGGGAGTTACACAACCTTTGAGACTCCACGTGCTCTGGTACCTGACCGTGCTGCAACATGGAATAAAGCACTACTAGTCTTGGAGAGAGGGTATGTGATCCAAAACAGTGGTTCTCTTTCAAAGAAGGGCTCTCCTATATCAGACAGCTCTTAACAGTTTGTTCAAAAAGTTCAAGGCTTTTCTGGGCTATTTCGTCTTATAACTGCATCCCCATATTATATGCAGCTTATCCGAACTGTGTGAAACTTAATTTTTATAGGTTTTTTTCCTATCACAATTGTCTTGAGAGTATGTATGGGGTTCTCAAGGTGATGGACAAAAATGTTATTTAGAGACCTAAGTGGTTTCGAATAAAGAATAAGACACTGATTTTTCTCAAACGAAAACAAGTTAAGCCATTTTCTCCCTCAGAAATGTGTTAGAATACTTCACCAGTAAAGAATTCTAATGTGGAACTGTGCTAATACAGAAACTAGAATTTGAATCTGATATTATAGGAACTAGCAGAAACAGGAGCGTCTTTTCATGCAATTGTAATTGCTTATCAAATTACTTCCCTACAATGCAAATTGTCTGTAATACATTAAAAATAGTAAATGCAGATGACCTTTGCCTGCCTGAAAACCTAAGACATATTTATGACTCATTTGGTATAGTTTGCTTAATAAACCATGCAAGCAAATCCTGTTAACATTTCATACTCAATCTACAAGATGCTGCACTGGGGACAAACATGACACTGCAAACTATGAAGAAAATATTATCTGACAGTAAAGTTACAAAGATGCACAACTGCAGAACCCCAGCTCAGAAGTCCAGTAAATTATGTACACATAAAAGACAGTCAAAAAAGCATGACAAAGATCTGCAGTTTGCAGCCAAATGATATTACCTAAAGTTGATGCCAAACAGTGCAGTTTTATTAAATTTCAGTCCAGCTGGTACAGTAGCTAAGTGAGCATGTATGTCTGGAACCGAGCCTGGTGTAACTTCAACATCCCCTTATTTGTTAGATTTATTTGTTTTGGGTTTTGTTTTGAACATGCAAGTTAGATCCAGAAATCATATCCAAGGCTGCAAGACACTGAGATCTCTGTTAAACATCATGTCCAAACTGCAGTTTCAGGAATACTAAATTCAGTCAGATACTGCACAGAATCATGTGTGTGACTTCAGAAGCAGAGTATCAAGCTGCTTGTCTCCAGCTGTGCTTTAAAGGCAAACCTACTTCATGGATATACGGTTGGACTGCACTATGTAAGACTGCGGTTTGAATTCCTACTCGTGTCCTGGCATATTACGTGGCAGACATACACTGAATATATATTTTTGTGGTTCAGTTTGGACATTACAGTGGGTACCTGTGGGGAATTGTATGCTTTTGGGTAGATGACCCCAAGGGAGCGTGAAGGCTGTGTTACCTGAAGGGGTTTTCATAGAGAAACATTGTCTCCGAGCTTTGGTGGGGAGAGGCAGCTCTGCATGTTGAGTGCTGCATCCAGGCCTGGGGCTCCCAGCGACAGAAAGACGTGGAGCTGTTACAGCAGGTCCAGAGGACCATGAATTTGATCAGAGGGCTGGAGCACCTCTCCTATGAAGACAGGCTGAGGGAGCTGGGCTTGTTCAGCATGGAGAAGGCTCCAGGGAGACCTCATTGTGACCTTCCAATACTTGACGGGAGTTTATAAACAGGAGAGAAGCCGACACAAACCAAGGCACTGTGGCGTAACGAAGGAAACGTCACAAACTTGAGGATGATGATGCCACAGAGGACTCCATTTTCCAAACTGCAATGAGACACGAAGCCCCACAGCAGGTCGCCGGAGACCCAGTGCCACCCGCTGGCTTACAAGGCCCAGAAGCAAAGGCACAAAGCGAGGCGCCACGGCTCGGCCCCAGCGCATCACCGCAGCCACAGCCAGGCGCACGACGCACACGCGACGCGGGGCCGATACCACGGCCTGGAGATCGCAGCACCCCCTAGCGGTGGCGGCCTCCCCGCCGGAAGCGCGGCGCGCTGCAGCCGGACAGCGGTCCGGGCGGCTCCCGCCTCCCCAGCGGCGCGAAGTTCCTCCCTCTTCGCCTCCCGCCGCCTTCGTTATCTCCTCGCCGCCTCTCCCGCTGGGGGCACGGTGCCCCTCCCGCCTCCGCCCTGCGGGGAGCCGCCCCAGCCTGGCCGCCCCGCGGGCATCCGGCCTCCGCGGGGGCGGTGGGCGAAGGAGTAAAAGCGGGCCCCGAGAGGGACCAGGGGTCGGAGCTGGAGCTGCGGCTGCTCGTGGAAGGTGAGTGGCGGCGCGGAGCCGAGCCGGGCCGGGCCGGGCCGGGCTGGGCTGGGCAGCCTCCGAGCGGTGGGTGCGGCCCGGGGCAACTCCAGCCGCAGCCGAGCATTGAGCGGGGCTGGGAGCGGGTGGGCGAGAAGTGCTCTCTCTGGCTGCTGAGCGCGGTTCCTGCAGTTTTTTTGAGAGAAAGCTTGATCAGCTCCCTGCTGAAGGAGTCACTGTGGGGCTGCCGCCGCCGCCGCAAGAAGCAAGGCCACTTCGTGTTTCCAAGCACGACCAAAAAGCCCTGCTGAATTCCAGCGTCCTTCTAGGTCTCAGGTGCCGTTAGCGGCGTTCCTGGGCTCTTACGTTGCTGCTGTTGTCTTTACGGCAGCTTTGCTCGCTCTGGCGCAGATGCTCCCTGTGTGTGGCTGGTGGGGCAGGAGGCGCCTTTAATAGGGGCTCGTCTGGGTGGGACCCGAGGGGTCAATGAAAGGAACTGTGTGTTAGCCTCGTCTGTGCAACGCCTTAAGCATAAGTGTGTGTGCAGTATTGTTAGTTGGAGATGTGCCTTTGTCATCTAGTGAAAATCCCTAAGCGGCTCTATTAAGAAGTTATCACTGAAATTAGGTGTTTGGCTCACACTGCATGGCAGGAAGCCTGTTAGGGATGTCAGCTAACACAGGGCCTTTGAGGGTCTGATTGCGTTACAGAAAGGTTCTGCTGCTAAGTCAGCTGAGGTTGGGGCTTCATAGCACTGCACCCCATTGTGTTTTTACATTTGGGTGGTGACAGCTGTCAGAACACATCAGACAAGGAGGGCAGGTTGAGCTGTTTGCTTGCGGGAGGCCCTAATCAGAGGATGTCGCTGGTGATTCAAGAAAGCAGCGTACTTGATTTTGTAACTTTAACTGGGCTGACACTAGGCAGTTCTAAAGTGGGACAGACCAAAATGACTCTATTAGTAGCGCATAGGAACTGCCTTGGGCCTGTGATGGGCACGCCTGTACTTTGTTGTGCTCTGAGACAGTGTCAACCATCCCCTTTTCAGTGCCACTACCTTTGGTAAAGTGTTAGGTGTGAAATAACATAAATCACACTTAGGCTGGATACAGAGTATTTCTGTGGAGCTCGGAACCTATGCTGAACTTGTTATGGGGAGTTACACCTTTGTCTGTTGGACACTAAGTCAAATGGGAGTGGGGATGGCTGTATGTATATGCTGTGCTATGTGAGCAGGGCCGTGGCATAAATCAGGGCAGTGTTTGTTGCCTCTTTTCATCACTCACAAAACCACGCATCCAGTTTAGAGTCCTGCTGCGCAAGAAAAGTGCTGGCAGCCTGGAGGAGGTCCAGAGAGGGGCCACCAGCGGTGTTGGGTGATCAGATCATGTGGTGTCTGTGGAGAGGTGGAGGGAGCTGTGTTTATTTAGCTTATGGAACTTAAAGGGGATCCTGCTGCTCTTCATAATGAGTAGTTATTGTTGGGGTTAGATGCTTTTCAGCCAAGTGACACAAGGCAACAGGTACAAATTGCAGCGAGGGAAATTCTGACTAGAATAAAGAAAAGCATTTTCACCATGGGGGTGATCAGGCACTAGACTGGTGTCTGAGAGAAGTGTAAGGATCTCTCTCTGTGAAGGTGTTACAGATTGGACAGGCCATGACCCTGAGCACCCTGATCTAACTCACTGGCAGACAAAATGTTGGGCCAGCGCTGCCAGGGATTCTTTCCAATCTAAATGATTTTATGATTCTTTCAAGATTAGGAAGCAGGTTTTTCAGAGTAGGATTGACTGTCTCTAAGGGAAAGAAGTACAATAGATATTATCTGTGTGGTTGGCAACAAATAATTTTTATTTGTGCTATCGGTGCATACATTTGCAAGCAAACTTCTAAAACGGCAGCGATTGCATTTGAGGTATTGCATCTAATGTTGCACACAGAAAGCCAAGTCGTGTTTTGCAAGGCTGGCATGTGTGGACAAGACGTAAAACTTACTTGATGAGGACTTGGTGTCTGGAGAAAGCTGTAAACAATTAAAAATGTAATAGGAAGGAATGCATAACTTTGAATTATCTTTCAAGTTGTATGAACACTTCTAAGCTTTAAAAAGGTGTTTCTGTGCCAGAGCTAATTTCTCCATATTGTTTTCTAGCTAGTAGGTGGGACAGTGGGGGGGACTCCATAACAATCTGGTAGACATCACAGCATCCAGTCTAACTCTTCAGTACTGCTTGGTCTCACAAGCTGTATTTCTTGTACTTGGTTGTGAGTGTTCACTGCCCGCCAGGTGCTGGGGTTCATATCTGATAGCTGGAATGAGAATATAAGCCTGGATTGGTGGAACAGGTGTGGATCATGTGAGCCAATTCCTTTTTTTTTTGCCTCTTAAATAAGGAGTTATCTTGGGCAGTGTGGGTAGAGGCCAATTTCAAAACGGAAGGAAAAGGAACATCCTTGCTGTATCAAAATAGGAGAAAAAGATGAGATTGGGAAGTAAATGAGATGATTTCTGCTCCGGTACCTCCTTTAACGTGGGATAAAATTGATCTGATTCTTTGTAGTTGTTGTCATTGAGATGCTAATAGATTTAGTCAAATGATCTCTCATCAGTCCCTTGATGCTTATAAAACAGAACAAGAGCAAGGGAGTGAAGGATGCACATCTCTGTGCATAGGAACTCTGCAGTCATACGTTGCATGTCACATTTTAATACAAAAATGAACTTGGATTATTTCAGAAGTGGTTGTTTTTAATCCCTCTAACAAGTCTGTGTTATAGTTGCAAAATGCTTTTCTTCTTTGACCTCATTAGCAGTTATTCCAGGTTTTGACCAAAACCTTACTAGGCTCAGAAGTTTTATTTCCCCAAGGTGCTACTCCTTTTGCTGTAGAACTCCAGCTGAGATATAGCCAAGCATACAGCTTGTCTCAAGTTTGTAAGATGAAGTGATGACAGAAGTAGAACCATAACCATGGAATATCACCCCAGAGAGATGTATCTCAAAAACTGCATTGGAGAAGACTTGTATGCATAGACACAGTAAAACCAGAGCACTTCAAGCTTTTAGAGAACTTCTTGTGATCCATCTTGTATTCCACTCTGTCCACTTGCAGGTGCATTGGAAGGTCTCTACATGAGTGAGGCCACGCTCTTACTGAGTCATGTCTGCTGTTAGTGGAAGTGTTTGGTGGGTTTTTCTATAGCACTTGATTTGAGACTGTACTAATTTCTGTGTGGTAAATGGTATATGAATCAGAGAGGTTTTTTGTGTGATTAAACAGGTTTGTCTGTTTTCTTTAAGGATTTATTCATCTGTTTTTGGTTTCTTTCTTTTTCTTTTAGTTAAACAGAAGATGATAGGTAGCAATGAATCCTCTACTGAAGGACCAATACCTACATCCTACTTAAGCTTCCTGGCTTACTTACTGGGAGAATGGACTGGTGTGGAACACACTGAAGATTATCTGAGTTATGGAGCCTACCTTTCATGGGTGCTTTTTCCACTTGCAATAGTTTTTATACTTCCAGTAGCTATCTTCTTCTTCTGCTTCAACACTTCCCTTCTCCTTCTTCATATTTATAAAAGGAGGAAGAATGGATTTAATGAAGGACATTCTGGTGATGTTTGGTATGGTGCAAAAGAAATGTTGGCTAACCTGTGGGATGGACATGGGAGAGTATGGCATGGTAAGCAAAAATCTGATTCTTCTCTTAAAAGTGCTGACGTTCAGTTCCTGGCTTTACCTGTGAGGATTATCAGTTACCTGTGAGGATTATCAGTTTACATCTAATTGCTATTGCTGTTTATTGACTGCCGGTTGTTCTTCAACTGTTGTAGACCAGAGGGAGAGAGGAGGGGGGGGGAAGGGATTGAGATTCTTTTGGTTGTACAGTTTTGTCTTATGCTTTTATTCCTTTGCTGCTATTGCTTTCCTTTAGCCAAATATATATATATATATATATATATATAAAATATATATATTTCTTTTTCTTTTTGACTTTTAATAACTACTCCTGGATTTTCTTTTTCCAGGAGGACCTGAAGTGATAGCTATGTTAAAAATTAAAGTAATTTGCTGTGTCTCAGGAATTACTTAGCAAGCCAAAAAAAACCAACAACAACAACAAAAAAAACCACCAAAATACCCTTCTTGCTGCTCTTTCAGATTGAATATGTAAATACTGGAAGCTAAATACTAGTTCCCTAATAGCTAATATCGCCACATTTGTGTAATTTCACTGCATGTAACTGACATGGTGCCAAATGTTGTCTGAAAGGGGCACTTGGTGTCGGTTTGCTCAGTAGTTACTACTTTAACACTTTGGAGCTCTCAAGTCAATTTGCAGAGGTCTGCTTTTGGTATTTTCTTTCTATGTATTTTTGACAACTACTTTCACTAGTAAGAGAATGTCAAAACTAAAGGCTCTGCTCCTTGTCCCTCTGCTGATATATCTTTTCTGAAGATAGACTTAATAAGTGATTTGGCTTCTTTCTAAGGAAATCATAAGCTTCTTTCAGAACCATTCACTCTAGATGCAGCTAAAGGAGAAAGATGTTTAAGAGCAATTTACTTAAAGAACAAATCCGTCTTGAAAATCATCTCTATTTGTTCTCCAGTCAAAGGAAAGAGGGTTTTCAAGGCATTGATAACCAGATGGTGCAGCGGCTGTATCAGATTGGCTTTGTAAGACTAAGATCTAACTTTTGAATCAGAGAAAGTACACTAGATCAAAATCAACAGCTACATCAAAGAGCTTAAAATGCTCGCTTCGTAATGAAAAGCTATTTACGTTTTTCATACGTTTTTTTTATGGCCTTGGCTTTTTTCATCCATAGTAGCTTTTTCCCTTCCCTGACTTCTTATTTGCACAGAAAAGATTCTTATCCAGTCCCTCATCTACTATCGTGGCTTCTCCTTCTGCCCTGTCAGCAGCTTCCACTTCTTTTAGTAAATTATGAAATGCTTTGTGATTATTATTATTTTTTTTTTCCTACTTGGTTAATCAGTATGTCACAGGAAAAACTTCCTGAAATCTTAAAGCATTGAAGGAGGGGAGGGAGGGAGGGGAAGAAAAAAGAAACAACCCCAAACAAAAGCCCAACCTTGTATCTGGTACCTGTAAATTTATTATGCAAATGCTAGCCACAGGTATCGTTCTGGTTATGCTCAGCTAGCATGGAGCACAGTTAGTGATCACTTGTGTTGGTACAGATGGTAGGTAGATGGATGTCTGTAATAGGTTGCAGCTCCACAGGCATAGAAAATAGAACAGTGGGAGAAGAGCCAGAAGTTTAAAAAAAGAGGGGGGCAGAAGAAGGGATTTGCACACCTGATTACTTCAGAAGGTGTGGGATTTAAAATAAAACAATACTGCAACTGTTCAATGTTAACTGAACATATAACTGAATGTGTTCTGGTCCATTTTATTATTTTGTGTTAACAGAATATTCTTTTCACCATTAACTAAATGAGAAATGTAAGTTCAACACTTGTATGTGTTCATGTATGTTTCAGTTAAGCATATAAAGTCCCAAACAGCTTTTAGTGCTTAGTGATGGAAAAGTAGTCCAAGTATAACTCTGAGAGAGATAACAAAGATGAGTTTCATACCGTGGAATAAAAAAAGACACATAAATGGGTGTTGTCATGTTAAACTGCCTTGAACAGTTGCTCGCAGCAATGAACTTGACTTTGAAAGATAGGTAATAGCTTGAAACAGTAGTGTTTCAACACTCCTATTCAGTCCTTATTTTGATTTATCTTGAATGATTGATTCAGAGAACTACAGCCTTGAAGGCAGTGAACTGAAAAAATTATGCAATAGTTGAAGAGAGCGAGGCTTTTGGTTCTGTTGTTGTTTTGTTCTCTCTTTAAATAGAGCTTTAAATAAGGCTTGTAAACATGAAGCTGTGAAAGCAACTTCATAAATGCTGCAAGACAGCTCTTGATGTTTTAGCAGTCACTTTGCTCTAACGCTTCTCAGTAGATACTGGTTTCAACTTGCCAACTTGATGCAAATTAGTTTATTTAGGCTAGAATTGTATCATACTTTGATATCCATTATGCCTTTAATTCCTAACAGGTTATGAACTTCACGGGGATGAAAATATTCCAGAAGGACCAGCACTGATTGTGTTTTATCATGGAGCTAGTCCTGTTGACTATCTCTATTTCATGGCTAGACTTCTTATACGAAGGAAGAGATACTGCCACGTAGTAGCGGATCATTTCGTCTTTAGATTACCAGGTAATATACTTCATAATGAACAATCAGTTTGAGAGTTCTTTAAACTTTTTTTTTTAAGATTGCAGTGATTGAAATTTGTTGTATAAAAAGACAGCTTTCAGAGCTAACTTTCAGACAAGTTTACTTAGTCTGTTGGAACAACTGTTCTCAGCAAAGAATGTGTTCTTATCAAACAAGAACAAGCTTATGCAACTGGCCTGTGTGGAGATGACTTGCACTCTAATCTGGGCAACACTTCTAATAACTTTAGAGTGTTTAGAAACAAAGAGAAGAAGATAATGGGAGAAAGACTTGTCTCTGTGTTAATCAGTAGCCGATACTCCATAATATGCTTGTTAATATTTAGGCATGATTGTTAATCAAATATGAGTTGGAGCGTACTCTCAAGAAATTCATTGATGATACCAAACTGGAGAAATGGTTGACACTCTGAGATTAGAGCTGGTATTCAGAGTGACTTCCCAGAAAAGGACTGGTAGAAACATCATGAAGTTCAGCAAAAGTGAATATGAAGTTTTGAATTTTGAATGAAATAATCCCGTGTGACAGGACAAATGGGAGCCTGGGTAGAAAGTCACTTTGTCAGAAAGGACTTCACCATTCTAGTGGACAAGAGAGTGAACATGATCATCTTTGTTGCAAATGCACAGTACAAATTCAACTGCATGCTGGCCTTTTTCAGCCTGAGCGTAGCCAACAGGTTAAAGGGAGCGATGGTTTGGCGCCTGTCAGAGCACATCCAACAGTACTGTGTCCTGTTTTGTACTTCCCAGTTTGAGAGGGATATTGACTGGAGGCTGGAGCATACACTATTTGGTCTGTAACAAATGAAGGTGGAGAAAGATATTACTGCTGTCTTTGATTACTTAACTATGAAGTTAGAGAAGATGGAGTTTGACTCTTCTGAAAGGTACTCAACAATAGGATGACAGGGAACAGAGGCAAGCTGCAGTACCTAAACAGATTGCCCCGAATAACTGGGGACTCTCCATCCCTGGAGATTTTCAAAACACTGCTGGCTTAGGTCCTGCATAGGTTGGTCCCGTTGGACAAATTGGAGTAGGAGACTGTACTCGATGGCCTTCAGAGATCCATTCCAGTGTGGAAAATTCTCTGATTATGTGAATGATTTAAGGCTGTTCAGGGAAGACAAGCCCAGGGAGCCCAGGTAATTGTTTTGGATTGTCTTGAAGGCTGCACAATAGTCTGTGGCTGGCAACCTGGATAGATGGGGCTTCTTTTGTGAATCAAACCAGAAAGATGGCCATCCTTTTGTACTAGTACTTAGACTTTCTGATTTTGAGGCTTCTGATAAATTAGATGCCTTTCCATTAGATGGTTTAATTAACCAAAATTTACTGGACTTGATCTAGGAGAAATGGAGGGAAGGCATACTTGGATTAGATGATTTAATGATCATTCTGTTGTTAATATTCGTAAATATGTTATGAATAGCTGTGAGAATAGCTTGCCCCATGAACCTGAATCTCATATGTGCCAGTTTGCAGTTGTTAATATGTAGTCTCATTGCCTCCTTCTCATCAGGCACTTTTGTACCAATTTAACTATGATTAACTGGATTGTATTTGTAGCATGTTGCTGTGCCTCCTGAGGGATGCATGAGCCTGTAAGGAGTCAAACAAGCTTAAGTCTTGTCAGATACAGGGAATTTAAACTAATAGAAAAACTCCTGTAGATAACGTGGAATTTCCTGTTGAACACTGGAGTTAAATCCAGCTGGCAGCTGCTTGTGAGTGGTGTTCCCCAGGTGTTGGTACTGGGGCCTGTCCTGTTCAGTATCTTTATTGATGACCTGGGATTGAGTGCACCCTCAGTAAGTTTGCACAAGACACCAGGTTGAGAGGAAGTGTAAATCTGTCTGAGGATAGGAAGACCCTTCAGAGGGATCTGGACAGCTGGGCTGAGGCTGATGGGATGAAGTTAAACAAGGCCAAGTGCTGGGTCCTGCACTTGGGTCACTACAACCCCATGCAGTGCTACAGGCTTGGGGCAGAGTGACTGGAAGACTGTGTAGAGGAAATGGACCAGGAGGTGTTGGTTGACGCTCAGCTGAACATGAACCAGCAGTGTGCCCAGGTGGCCAAGAAGGCCAATGGCATCCTAACTTGTGTCAGAAAAAGCATGGCCAGGAGGAGCAGGGAAGTGATGGTCCCCTGTACTCAGCCCTGGTGAGGCCACACCTTAAGTACGGAGTTCATTTTTAGGCCCTTCACTACAGGAAAGACATTGAGGCCCTGAAGTGTGTCCAGGCAAGGGCAGAGAAGCTGGTGATGGCTCTAGAGTACAAGTCTTGTGAGGAGCAGCTGAGGGCTCTGGAATTGTTCAGTCTGGAGAGGAGGAGGCTTGGGAGACGTTGTAGCTCTACAACTGCCTGAAAGGAGGTTGTGCTGAGGTAAGAGTCAGCCTTTTCTCCCGTGCAACTAACAATAGGACTAGAGGGAATGGCTTCAACTTGCACCAGAGGAAACGGGATATAAGGAAAAATTTCTTCTGCAGAAGAGTGGTCAGATGCTGGAATGGCCTGCCCAGAGAGCTTGGTGGAGTTACCATCCCTGGAGGTGTTAAGAAATGTTTGGATGTTGTACTAAGAGATGTGGTTTAGTGAGGATGTTATTGGTGATAGGTTGATGGTTGGACTGGATGATCTTGGAGGTCTTTTCCAACCTTGGTGATTCTATGACTGCGTGATTGCCTAATGTGTCTGTCTTTCATGTAGTTGCAGAAGAAAATTGTTTGCTTGTCTCTATATTAAATCAATACTATGTATATTTCTGTTGCTTATGTTTTAGGGGCAGAAAGATATGAAATACAATCCTTGGGCTTATTTTTTTCTTCTGTGTTTTTCTTGTAATACTAGAGGTTAGTCACAGGAAAAAAAAATCTGGTGCTTTTTGGTCCTTTTAGATTCTCAGCTGTGTAATGCCCAGGGTTACTTTGATTTCTCTAAATTTAAATTAAAAAAAAAAAATCTTTTGCTGAAGAATGCAGTGAGGACTGAGCTTTCATTTGTGTTCTACTCCCTTGGCCTCTCTAGGATCTGCTTCCTAGAGTCATCTAGGCGCCCTCTTTAAAAGGATGCCAGCTGTTTTAGTGATCTAAGTCTCTGTCTTGTGTTCCATGGGAAGGAAGCTGTGGCTTCCTTTCTGTTCCTCAAACAGGGTACTCTAAAGTGGAAAAAATAGGTTACTGGTGACTTTCCTGCTATAGACAGATACTATCGTGGTGCTTTTTATCGCTTCGTGATGACCCTTACCTTGGCATAGAGTGCCCTGGCTGTCTCTTCAGTGCCACAGGATTAATTCCTATCTCTCCACTGCTCTAGCTTGCCACGTTCTGCTGTTGGAGCAGAAGTATTAATATTAATGTATGATTTGCTGGCTGGACTGTGTGATACAAAGCCTTATATTCCGAGCTGTACTAAAAGTCAAGGGGAAAATATGACTGAGAAACATTGTAGAGACTTGAAACCTCACCACTGGTCTATACTCTGTTCATACTTTTTTCCTAATTTTTTATGACCTATGAACTGCACTGTGGAAAGGAAAACTATTTTCACAACTTCTGCTTCCTTGGAGTCTCTCTTCCTTCTCATCTCTACCCTTACTAATATTGTTTTGTATCTCTCTTGAACGCGCAGTTAGAAAATAGATGAGAGACTAGCAGCTCCATACCAGCAGGTACATTTCAAAGAGTTTGGGAATGTAAACCCTTGTAAAAATCAGCTATTTAAAATCCCAAAAGGAAATCACCTAAGAGAAATGAAATCATGTGAGGAAAGCTAGTTCAGGAGTCCTTTGTGCAGATGTGACTGGCTGAGGTCTGCTGGTGTTGTGTGCAGTATGTGAGGCAGTTAAAACAAACATGAGAGCTACAACAGAGCTTGTGTTCTGGTGTCATGCTTAACAATAAATGCTGACTGCATATGGATATAAATCATTACATTACTAGCACACCGCCTACAAAGACTAGTTAGAGATTGGAGTTTACCTAAGAATAGTGATATGCTGCCTCATGATCTCCTCCCTGAGTCCTTATTTTATGTGGTCAGTAAGACAAGACAGAACTTTGTCATCTTAACTATATTTGGACTCTTTTTTTTGGTGTGTGTGTGTGTATACATAACAAATGTGTGTTCATAATAACAAATATTCATTTGCTAACCTGAGGGTAAAAGAACCCTGATGATCTGTTTTTGAGATGTAAACTTAGCTAGATCAGTTCTGTACCTTTGTTTGTGGCTGACTGAGTTAAGTTTGGCACTGTGGGAAACTTTAAGAAAGAGAAGTAATCTTTCCCATGTTGTTCAATGACCTGAAGTTCCCATTTCAGTATGCAGTGTGCACAAATACTACATACTTTTAAAATACATTAATTTAAATGAACATAATTGGTTTCTTGCTAATTCTTCTTCACTATGCTAGTTGCCTAAATTGAGCTAGTTGTCTAAATGTGTCCGTCTGATACCTGTAGGCAATTTCTGATGTTCTTGAAGAGCGGAGTAAGTATGACATTTCACATTTAAGATATGAGGACTTTATGTAACTTTACAGTTTTAAACTTTACTAAATGAAAGCCCTTCATCTAATTGCATATGTGCAATTCAGGCTCCCCAGGTCCCTCTGTGTAGTGAAGGACCACCTGGATGCCCACAGACTGAACTGAGGAGTCAATCAAAAATGTTTCATTTGTCATTCTCCTCCTTGTGCACGGACTGCTCCATATGTGCTGAAGTTAACAACAACAAAAAAACTTAAAACACCATAATTTGCTGATATTTTCTTTTATTGGACTTCATTAGGACTGTATCACATTGCTTGTAAAGTAAAGCTTGGGCAAAAAGAAGGTATACCATAGAAAACTTAAGAACTCTGAATGTGGAATGCAGTAATTGACTGTTGTTTTTTTTGGTTCCAGCTTATTACTGATATTGAGGTAGCATCTGACTTCACTGTGACAGAAAACCTAAATTTTCAACTTCTTGCACTGAAATTTACAAGCAAACTTTGTGTCAGTCCTTCTAGAAATGTCTTTAATTTGGGATATTAGGCTATTAGACAAGTTTTAGCCACCGTGTTCTGTCTTGGGAATTTGTGCTCAATGGTAGTATGAATTAACACTTTCTGTATTAATATTGATCTTACCCTGCAGGTTTAAAAATGTTTATTGAAGTACTTGGCGTTATGCATGGACCAAAAGAAGTATGTGTCAGTGCTCTGAAGAAAGGCTATCTGTTAGCTATTTCTCCAGGTGGAGTTCGGGAAGCACTCTTTAGTGATGAAACATATGCTATTATGTGGGGTAATCGAAAGGGCTTTGCCCAGGTGGCCATTGATGCAAAAGTGGTAAGTATGATTTATCATCACAGATGAGAAGCAAAAAACGCTAACCTCTTGGTTCTTTCTTCTAGGGGAAGCTGTTTTGATTATCAAATATTTGGTGTTAGATTGCTGAGTGACATGAATACAGTCTGCTTGCTTTTGTAACTAAATTTCAAGACTTGTCTTGTTTGATAAGAAGGTTTTGGAGTCATCTAAGAATATTGTGGTTAAGAAATCCAGAGCTTAAAAGAATGAGAGGTGAAATTGAGGACAGTTCTAGATTATGAACTTGTTTTACACCTGCCTGGCTGGGGTTGTTCCAGCTCAACCTCTTACCAGAATAACTGGAAAGCAGCCACACGGTGTATTTCTATTTCTCCTCTTGTTAGAATAGGCTGTAAATCAGCAGACCTGTCTCTGCTGTTGTTGTACTCATGCTAGAGGCACTGGTGTTACGTACTGCACTGGTATTTTTGTGCTAGTGAGGGATCTTTAGGGCATACAGCAGCAGCAGAAGATGCTGCTTATTAGTGTGAACTGTTTCCTCTTCAATTCTGTCTCATATAAAGCATTGTCTGTGATCAGTAGGCATGATTATTTGTATGGGGCCAACTGTGGAATGCACATAAACACATAATATATTTGTACTGCAACTGATTTAATAACACTTTCCATTCTCTCTCATTCTATGTTTATACTTGAAAGATGATGCCTATGTCTATAGGTTTGCATACACCTAATTTGAAATGGTATCACTCCACAAGTTTTGTGCTTAAACACTGCCAAAGACAGACTACTTCAATCTCTAGATTTTATACCCAAGTAGAATATTTTTAAGACCTAATTTTAAATGGGTTTCATTTTCCACCAGGAGGAATGTAACACATTTTAAGCAGGATATTTTCAACAGATTCAGATTTTACTAATACTTTGTAATAGCATACGAAACTCCATACTTGCAATTCAACTACGCTTGTACTGCTTACATGATTTAACTGAATGTATGTTCGGTTTCCTTTCTGCACTCATAAAGATCATGCAGCTTCATTTTCCCCTACTTCATAGAGGAGATGCAGAAGAATAGGAGTAGTGTTGGAGGCAGAATGAAATTGATGGAAAAAAAAATCTGTATTGAGATTAAAGAGGAACTTTAAATCACTATTAATCACAAGTATAACTATTTGTGGAAAGAAAAATATGTCTGAACATCAGTACTGGGACCTTCAACTTCCTCAGATTGTCTCATTTTGGCAGTTTGTTTGCCAGAAATATTGTCATCTAAACCAATTTCTACAAGTGAGATGTTCCAAAGATGATGGTTCTGGAATAAGGAATTTTATTACCATTTGGTTTAGGCAGCTGCACTTCTTTAATTCTCTACAGTTGCACTGTATTATTTACAGACTTCTTTTTTTTAAACACCTTGATGCCTGTATGAAAAGTCTCATTTCTGTATGTTTTTTTTTAAAGCTTGAAAGAATATGGATGTGTGAAAATCTTAGCATTTTATGTTGATTATTTGTTACAAATTGATGTTGGAGAAAGAAATGATGTAGCAGGACCTTCCCCCTCACCTCGTTCTTGCAAATCTTGACAGCTGTTTGCAAGTTCAAAAACAGTAATAGAAGCTTGAAATAATAACACTGTTCAAACATTCATCAGCAGAAATGAATCATGGACCTGTACTGAATATGACACATCACGTGCAAAGCAAGTCAACGCAGTAGAGATGAATCAGACAAGTTTAGGGTCCCAGTCTTGCAGTTGTGCTTAAAGAATTCACAAATTAGGCAAGATTTAACCCCTGGATTCACAAATGTGAAAGCACTTCTAGACAAGAGGAGGCTTAAATGCTCCATAGGTTCTGAAATCCTGTTCTTATTTAAGAAAATGCATGTGGTGAAACCTCACAGTGTTCTCAAGGCTGAAACTTCATGGCAGAAGGTGGCAGAAGAACTTAATGAATCCTTGTTTTGCTCTCTATATGTCCTTGTCTGACAAACACTTTTGAATTTGGTTTGTGTGTTGGGTTTAAGTGAGGTAGCGGTTTTTTAGATAGTGTTATCTTCATTAAATTCTTAATATGTTTTTTCCCTCCTAGCCCATCATTCCTATGTTTACACAAAATGTTCGAGAAGGCATTAGGACATTAGGAGGAATAAGTAAGATATTTTATATTTTTTTTGTAGTTTATTTTTCCATATGTGTTTAGCCTATCTTTGTAGAAATAATCCCATATAGATTTGAGAGTTGACGGAGCCTTATTTCTCGAGGTTTACTTGCCAGTGCAATTCAGGGACATGACCAGGATTTATTGTCAGCATTAAATGTGGTATTAGCTCATCTCAGTCACTCTCAATGTGACAATGTGCTTTCATAAAGAAGTAGAAGAAAGGAAAAAAAGCAGGCAGAAAAAGGCAGATAGGTTTTGAATATTGTTTTGCTCTGCTGATAAGAAGCAAAGGTTTGCAGATGACAGTTCCTTTAAATAACCTCTTAAAGCTCTGTGCTTGCACTTAAACTTTATAACATTTGAAACCTATTTCATCCATATTTGTTATACAGTGCAGCGCTAAATCTGTAGTTCTGCACAAATTTGTGTTTGCTTGCTCTTTCCTTGTCCTTTTTGGGAGTTCTGGTACACTAATAGATGGGTATATGTCTGAAGAGCCCACCTCTGAGATGGTTGTGTCTGCATCTCTGCTGATCTGACAGTGCTAGCTCTTCCCTTGCCCCCCTGCTATTTTGTGTGTGTGTGTGTGTGTGTGTGTGTGTCTTCCAACTTGCTATCAGAAAGAGCCTGAATAGTCTCTTCCGTACAGCATGCTCTGTTTCAAATTATGACATCATCATTTTCATCAAAGGTCTGCAGGACGAAACAATTCCATTTCTCATCCTCTCTAATTAAAAGCTGAATATTGGATGGAGAAAGCCCAGACATCAAATATAGGCATACAGAATGATTCACACATTCTTTATGATGTTCTACAAAAATTAACAGCATTGTAACTGTTTTCAGGAGAATCTTTCCAAACTGAAAGAGGCTTTAGCCAGAAAGATAGATGCTACTTTTATTCCATAGCAGAGGTGGTAGAGTTGATTAGAATTAGCTAGAGAGGTCCTAATTCTGTTGATTGCTGGAGACATTACTCTGGTTTTGATGGTTTTGCAATATTCTTTGTTTTTGGTTTTTTTTTCTTTTTAGGTTGTATACAGAATAATTGACATTTCAATCACTAAGATTTTATTTTTTTTAATGTAAGAGAAGTAGCACCCCTTTTACCAGACTGCTGTTCTGGTAGCATTTAGAATAGATGCTTAGGAAGTGACATGAGGAAGAACTGCCCTCATAAAACTGATAGTAATACCAGTTTTTCTTCTGTTTGTTTGTTTTTCTTTTCCCCTGTGTAGTGTTTCACTCTAAAAAGTGTGTGATCTCTTCAGCTCAGTATTTAGCACAGCTACCTTATTGGTACATAAGACTTTCTGATCCTTTAGACCTCAGTGGGACTGAACAAAACAGTCTTACACTAATAACAGTTTGGTGGGCTAACCTGTAAAATTAGCTAAATGGTAACCTGTATTGGGTAGTATTCCCAGCTACTTCCCTATAGAGCTACTGAATTTTCTTCTGCTTTGATCTCTTTGCAGCTATTCTTTCGGGGGGGATGTTTCACTCTAAGTGAGTTTGGAAGCAAGTCTTATGTTAGTGTTAATGCAGCCTTTGGGAAATGAAAGCCAAGAGTAGAACAGTACTTGAGACGGCATGCTTGAGAATCTGGGTCATGGGCTGGATTACTCAACAAGCCAGTTTCAGTTTTAAAACATGATGGGAAAAAAAAAATTGCAGAGTAATCTCAGTCTCTCTCTTTCCCCTTTCTTCCCTTTATTTCTCCCCCACTCCTTTTGTTCTCTTTTCCTCCCCTCCTCCCTGTTTTTTTTTTTTTAACCTTAGAAATATTTAGGAAACTGTATGAACGTATAAGATTGCCAATAGTTCCTATGTACGGCTGGTTTCCAGTCAAGTTTCGTACGTTTATCGGAGAACCCATTCCATATGATCCAAATATAACTGCTGAGGAACTGACTGCGAAGGTAAGATAGATCTACATGTAAATATATATTTTAAATATTGACTGTTCTGATTGCAAACACTAAAATATTCTTGTCAGGATAATGATTTCTGCCATAGAGGTAGTTGAAGAAGTTGATGGAATTTGTGCTAAACTTTGGACTTGCTTAACTTCCAGTGCCCCTTTGCAGTGCTGTCTTTTATTAGTACATCGTGCAAATGTTCTTGGCCTTTTAATGTCAATCCTACTCTTTATAAGCTTCAAGAAACATCTTGCTTTAGAGACTAAGGAAGTTCAGTCACCTAAGATTACCCTGGGGTGGTTAAAAAAAAACACGTCATGTTCAGTTCACCCAGGGAAAGTGTTCCAGATCATTTAAAAAGTTCCCAGTGAAGTCTTTCAAATATAGCAAATCTGTGGCCACAGACTGTTGATATTCCATAGAGAAAATAAAAACAATAAAAGCCATGTAATTTCATGGTTTTGTACAGTCTGTTTCGATTTCCGTTTCCTCTAATTTCTCTCCCAACAAATGTATTTTAGAATGTTCACATCCTTCAGATCTATGTGGTTTGTTGAGTTAATTGTGAGGTCGTCATATTCATTCAGCTTAGGAATGGATTTCACAGCGCAGAGATACGAGTCAGATAAGTGTGGGTGTGGAGCAGTCAGATTGAGGCGGCCAAAACAGCCGTGTTTGAAAGCTTCACAGTGGGTCATTTTTAGCATTCTGAAAACTTCACCTGAGAGAAAGGGCAAGTATTGATTCAGTTATCTGTCATCGCCTGCTTATCCTCTGATTAGATCTCTGCAAAACGAAACCTTTAAATGTTACTCTACATTGTCTTGTTTGTGGAGAACTGAGTGCATCTTTTGGGAGTTCAGTCTGGCAGAGTCTCTCAGAGAAGTGCTGGTTTGCAGGAGGAAGGTGTTTGAATCACTTGCAGCCATGCTTTAGAGACTTACTTTTGAACTTGCACCAAGGATCACTTTTCTCCTTGTTGAATGCAAGAGGTCTCTGTTCTGTCTCTGGCCTTAAGAGTTTAACAGTCTGTGCTTCTGTAGGCAAAACAGAAAAGTTACTGTTACCTCACTCTAACTTTTTCTTATTGCTCTGTTTTCCAGTGTTCCCCACAGAGCTATTATATAACAGAATGGCTGCTATTAACTTCTTGGCCTGCTACGTTTCTGAGTGAAAGTACTGTCAATATACAGTATTTTAGCTATGATCTAAGCATACTTTACTGGACCAGCTACTTCAGGGGACTTAAATGCAGCCAAGACACAACTGTGTTTCCAGTGCTGCTTATGAGTTAGTGTAGAAGCAAGCTTCCTACATACTGAAGGTATTACTGACGCAAACCTGGGCATAGACAGCAGTTTCAGGGTGGCAGTAATACACAGATACTGACATGCATTACAGATCTAGGTCTCTTCGGTAGTTTACTTCATCATCATTTTACTATTGCGTATCACTAATAGAGCTTGTGAACACAGCTACCAGAGATAAAAGTTAATTGTGTTCTGGTTTGTTTCCCAGCAGTGATCCCACAGACACATCATGTGGGTTGAAATAATACTGAAAAACAGCATTGTCTACTTGCAGAAGTTCTCCAATATTTGCAAAGATGAAAAGATCCTAGAAATTATGTTAATGTGTGAACAATGTAAAGATGACCCCAGGCTTTTCTCTTTCCTTGCAGACAAAAGCAGCACTCCAGGCTCTAATAACCAAACATCAGAAAATACCAGGAAATATACTGAGGGCTTTAATGGAACGATTTCAAACACGACAGAAAGAAGACTAAGGTCTTCTGAGTAAGCTACTATTTAGTTATGATATTCTTAAAGTCATATTAATAACTTATTCATTTTTCCAATAATAGTTTTTAAATACTGTCCTAATGATGTTGTTGTATATTTTAAGATATGAGACATTTTTTCCCTTGTCCAGTACCAGGCTTGGAAAACACAAACTTTAAGTAATTGCTAATGAGGTAAACTTAACTTTTGACAAACACATTCCTACATTGAAAATGTTTATGCAAAAATGACACTGCAAGTCTTTATATGTTCATTTTCTTGTCTTTCTTTATTCCTTCTATTTCTTTTCACCCCCCCACTCCCATAGTTGTTGCTTAACCTGGATGTTAGGTCCACTATAGAGCTTAAGTCTCACTGTTTTGATCATTACCACTGCAACTAGCATTTGTAGGCCAGGTTAACTCTGCAGCTGTTTTCATCAGTGAAAACTTTCTTCAGGTTGTTACTTCCCTGCTGATCAAAAATCTGTTGCTGATGGAAGCAGTTAATTTTCAGTGGCCTGCAGAACCACTAGATATGACTGTAAAACCTGAGATGGAAAATGTTCCGTTTTACTGGGTTTGTTCAGAAAGTATTTGCATGAGTAGAGAGTGAAAGAAGTGCAGCGAACAAAGAAAATTCGTTACAGAAACCACTCTGGTGTAGAGTGAATCACAGCCCTGCAGCTTGGCCACTATTTCAAGCTGATCCATAATGGATATTTACCTTCAGGTATAGCGTTGTCAGTGACTGAATACTCACTGATTCTAAGTCTACAGGTTCTTTGAACAAGTGAACCAAGCACTTACACTTTAGGAAATGGAAATGAGATTAGTATTTTGTAATACAAGTTCAGAATGCTTTATTGTAAAGGAAATTAAAAACGAATACAACACTCCTTTAAAAGGTGATAGTTCTTTTCAAAAACAAGGTGCATATATATATAGTATATATGTAAACTGTTCAACCTCCATATTTTTCAAACATAGTTTTTGTAAGTTATTAAATCAGACTTGAGAGGGAAACTGTATACTTTGATTAAGTCAAAACAATGGAATGAACAGGAAGGAGTTGTAGAATTGGGCTTTTCTGCATTTACAGTAAATTACTTTTTTTTTTTTAATTTAACTAAAACCTACATTTTTTTTTACTGTCGAGATAGAAAATGCCTGACATGTTTCCTCTGATTGGCAGCGAGCGTAATCTACAGTCCTTAAATTAGTATCTGAGAACTCTTTATTTTTGGGATGAGGATCAATTCCTTAAAGAAAGCCAAAAAAGGTTATTCTCTTATTATGTGGTCTTTTTTCAATAGTGTTGGGTTTTCACTTTTTCTTTAAAAGAAAAAAAAAAAACAAATGAAGAAAACAACCAACTATTTTTAAAAAAGCAGTTGTATAGAAATTAGTATCTACTCCCCTAAACACCTGAGCACATGCTCTGGTTTGCACTCCTTAAACTGAACAACAGTGGGATTACATAACTGCACGTAGATGATAGCCTACATTAGAATAATATCACAGTATGAAGTGATATTCTTAGAGTCTATGGTTTGGAAAACCCCAAAAGATTACTTGTTTTATAATGTTACTTGATACCAAAAGCCTTCTGTGTGGTGCTGAATTAAGTTTTTTGAAGCTTGGGTAAGAATCACGTTATATTAAAGCAAGTGCCCATTCTGAAGCTCTGCAAACGAATTAGATTTTATTTAAAGGCAAGATTATCCTTCAACTTTAGAAGAATTTATTTCAAAAACATAGTGTTAACACTGTGTATCATTAAAACTGATGTATGAATGAATGTACCTTTTGTGATCAGAGACTTTGTAAAAATTTGTTTTGCTAAACGTTGGATGTTTTGATGCAATTTTTGTCCCTTTAAATTTTGAAAGTTGAGTATGACAAATGAAGGACAGTATTGGTACTCGTTAATTGTTCAAATTTGTATAGGCCTTTTGTATTTATTTCTATATATAAAATTGTATAGAAGACACCTTTCAAATAAAATTGACAGTTGGAACAGGTTCTGAGGTTTCATGTTGTGTTTGAACTAAACAAAATTATTCATGGCCTGCACTGTTGAACCTGTAGGGGTTTTGAGGTATTTGTAATATTCTTGGTAAGCTATTACTGCCTAGTATCTGAATAAGGGGTAGAAGGATCCAAGCCCACGAAGGAATGAATTACAGAAAAAGTAATTGAGACAACAGTGGAAAATGGGACAAAAGTCATGTGAGGAATAAGGTCTGAGTTCTAATAGTTGTATTCGATTCTGCAGGAGGCCTTAAGAGGCACTGCAATACCACTGTGGTTACATTTAAGATCCCGTGATAGAAAGTAAGTCATAAAAGTCACTAATAAGATTTATTTGTACATATTGGGTGTTTAAACGATTATCTACACTTTTTCATTGAAAAAGGGGGGGCAGATCCGTAGACTCGTACAAATAAGATTGGAGTCCTTTTAGCTGATTTAGTTCACTGTGTGTTAGGCAGAAGTATTAAAAGGAAATTTGCAAAGCATTAAACTAGACTACTAATTACCTGATTAGCCTTTGGGTAGGCTGAAGACTTTCCAGGTTTCTCTGTGGAAACAGCACAACCAGGATGTGCCTTTTTAGATTGTTTGGAAGTAGAAATGGAACCACTACAGTACAGGTATTTGTCATTATTTCTCAGCAAGATAACAAGCCTCCTACTGGCCAGTTTACTATCCTGTTGTGTAATAGCAGAGCCCAGCCTGAACATCTATTATTAGGCTGCTTTCATATGAAATTAATCACAGCTAATGCAAACTAGAGCACTTAATCAGCATTGTCAACACAATTGTGTGGCTCATCTTGTATTGGATTTGCTGTACAAGTATACCATTATGTTGCTTCATCCTGTTACAGTCTGAAGAGAAAGATGCAACTATGGTGACACTTCAGTCAGCTCTGCAGTGCTTAATCCCTATTAAATCTGTCATAGATACTAACTTGGCTTTTTTTTGTTATTTTTGCACCAAAACAAACAAACAAACAAAAAAAAACCCACACATATCAAAAGCAGCGAAATTGCTGTATGAGCATTATCATGGAAAACACATAGTAAGAAAGGTACTCTCCTAAACATTTCGGCTACAAGTTCATGAGGCTATCTGATGTCACTTATCTTCTTAGTTCCTTTGACTTTGCATCTACAAAGGTCTTCAACAATACAGATCAGTGATGCTAGTACTTTTTTCATTATTTTTTTTTAAACTCATAAAATGAATGATAGTCTCAAAGCAAATTACTCTTCTCATCTTGAGTTATTAGCAGTATTTACTTGCCTGCTCTTATTGAATAGTTTTGTTTTGCACAGACTACTAGTATCTTGACTTTTGGTCACTACATCCATTCAGTTCACGTCACATGCTCCTTCCTAAAACCTCTTTAGATTGTTGTACTGATCTTTCCACATCAGAAAATTGATCAATTAAAAAATGTAATAGACTTCCAAATTGTAGGATGTATTTGTTTTTAAACAGACTTTTCTATACTTTGTCTCCCTTGTGTGTGTGAAACATTTCATGTAGTTGGGATGCCAACTGGAATTAACATCAGTCTGCACATACAAGGTAAAGGCAGTATTTTTCTCCCCTTCTGTGAAGCTGAATCAGCTGTTATAGAGCAGAACCTATTCTACCAGGCTTTGTGTTGCAGTCACCACATCTAAACAAGACCACTTAATTTCATTTAGGTATTTCTGTCTAATACACACAGTAAACAGAATTGAGTCCTGTTGCAGCTACGCCTGTTCTTCGTGTATCCTAGACTGGGTTTTTCTCTTTCCTTTTTGCAGTATTGGTTTCATGTGTTTGGGTCTTTGTGCTCAGAGCAGCTCCAGGCTTCCTTTGGTTACTTCTTACGCAGGAGCAAAAATACAGAACCCAATAAGCATTTGTTAGTTCTCTTTTTGATCTATTTGAAGTCTACCATGGATACCTAGAAGTGTTTCTGAGCTTCTGTCGCAACCTTTGTGATAGAGCTGCCAGCTCTCTGGGTGTTTCTTTAATGGTCAGATTTCCTTACAGTATGAAAACTACTTTTCTAATGGATCCACCAAAATTTAAAAGTGCTTTGTCCTTTCTGAAGTGGATTAGTTTTCTGTTGTCTATTGTAGATGGGATTAATTTTCTAAGCTAGCTAGCACAGCAGTCAAAGGCTTGCTTAGCTGATTTTTTTTTTTCTTTTTTCTTTTGGCTGCAGATTTTCACATTCCAGACAAACTTTTTGGCATGTTGATCTTGCTTTGTGAGAACAACCTTGAGGGAAGAGGCTTCTTGTAACTTGGCCCAGTCTCTGTAGTTAGTAATGAAAAATACAAAACGACCCACAAATGAAACAATCGCACCCTGACACCAGTCTAATTCTGGAATGCTAATTCTGGACAATCTTGTGTCAGATTTTATAGAAGTAAAACTGCCTTGGCCTTTTTAATCCTTGCAAAGACCTGCTGCTGGCAGCTCTGGTGTTTCTAGGGCTAAACTTGCCATCTGAGTTGAGCAAGGGTGGGGAACTTTTGGATGAAGCGTTCTCAGAAGTGTTCAGCAGCCCTGAGGGCCTGTCGGGAGCATGGTAAAAAACAGTGAACTCTAATGGAAGATAGCTAGTAGTCAGTCCCATAGTGGATTTACTCATCTGGGAGTAGGACATCAAGGATTGCTGTAGCCCACTGCAATCCAGCTATCAGGCATGCTTCCTACCAAATTCCTCTCTCCACCACTAGTGTTTAGTGGCTCAGGTATCCTCAGATATCTTCCTCAGATACAATTTAACAGGCACTAGAAATTACAGCTGGGGAGCTGATTCAGTCAAATCCCAGTCTTTGTGCACATACTACCACCACACTTAACGATTCTCCTAAGAGCAAACCTTACAAGGGAAGCCTGCTGACAATTAAAAAAGCTTTATATAAAAGAGCCTCTGGAATGTTGTGTCATACATATGGTATCCACTAATACTGTTTCTGGGAGGTGATAAGGTTTCCACATTGCAGCTACAATGGATGAACTGGCAGACGCTCTTAACACTGTGCAAGTTATTCAACCCTTCTGGTGGAGCATTTGGGTTGTGTGTAGACCTGAAGTTGTGCTGATCTCACCAGTTTCAACTTGCTTCGGTTACTCCATGCGCAGTGCCTCTAACTTAGTTCAGCTCTGCAGAGCTTTCCTTGTGATACTGGATGTATGGTTTGGCAAACCATTGGAAGTTTGCTTTTGTTGCTGTCTGCTAAAAGGTACAGAGAACTCAGCATGTAGGCAGCTAAGCACCTACCAGTGTGCAGCAACACATATAACAGAGCAGTGGGAGTAGAGAGATGACCTAAAGGGGCAGACAGAAAATCTCAGCCAACAGAGTGCATTTATCTCTCTTTTTTAAGAAAAATTAAGTATTTTTGTTGTTGTTGTTTCTTGCCTCTTAACTTGTTCTGACCATTAATGGCTACAGGACCAGATACTAGCTAATCTTATTACTTACCAAGCACCATGTCTACATTTGTATGTGCATGATCCCGTTTCTTCTGTATAAACAGGAATCTGGAACTTACTTCAGCTGCTGTTGCAAGAGAAACAGCAGACCATTATTATTCGATCTACCCGCTGCTTTGAGAATGTCAAGATGGTATCTTTCATACTTGCTTTGTCATTATTCTGCTTAATCATTTTTTTATCAGCCTGTGGACTAAGTAGTTTCTGTAGATGTGCTGATTTCTAATAGAACTTCTCTTCAAACCAGACAGCAAAACATGAGCTGTACCATGACAGCAAGCAAGTGGTTCCTGGGGCCCAAGTTTCAGATGTTCATACAGATTTCCTACAGTGTAGGAGCTAACTGTATAGGAATGTTTTTTTTTATCAGCTGGAAGTTGCACCTCTGGAGAACTTGGGCCCCATTTCCAATGTCTAAAATGGACAACATCCACATTAGCAGCATGCTAGCATTCAGACAAATAAAGCCTGGAACTCTCAGGACCCAAAGCAGCATTTCCACTTCAACAAATACTTGCAGTACTGATTTTCCTGAGCTACACAGTAACACACAAAGGAATAGCAGGTTTGACAATGGGGGAAACCCATTGTGAGCTATCAATTTCACCCAGAGAGAGGCAGGACCACTTTAAAAAGACCAATACTCTTTTTGGGGTTGTTCTTCAGAAGGAGCTTTGCCTCCTTGGCAAGCTGTCCTGTTTCACCAGTCGCTGCTCATGCTTTCCAGGCAGTGTGCCAAGCAAGAGATGACAGAGGAGACATGAAGAAGGAAAGCATACAAACTTGTGGTATCAGCCTTTTTATGACAAGATGAGGATGTGCTACCTCAAATTCAATCAGATTTGATAATAAATTACTGGGAACAGCTCCTATTTTGCAACCAGGGAGAGCAAAAGACGTTTGGCTGTACATCAGTAGGCTGCATCAAGAGAAGGTGGAAGTGATTCATCCCAATGTAAATGCCCTGCTGCTGGGGTGGAGTGAAATCAATTTGAAGAGGTTCAGCAGGTGGTGGCAGCTCGCTGAAGTAAATAAATCAAATGAAGAAAACATGACTGTTCCCAGGTAATTAATATGCTGGCAATCAAAGTTTCCCTTCCTGAGATCCCATACTGCTCTGTGCATCTGCTGAATTTACCTTTTCTTGCAGTGGAAAAAGCTGAAAGTTGATTTCTCCCAGCAATTCACTGGCCTTACAAGAACCCGTGAGAAATGGGAACTTGATCCTGCACAGGGGGCTGACTTGTTTTCCTTGCTTTTTGTCCTTTCATTTTTGTTCTTACCATTTGCTCCTTTGCTTAGCAAGCAGTGTTGCCCCTCACCAATTTCTGCTGCCCCCAGCACTGAAATGGATTAATATTCAGCAATAATTCTTAGGTTTGAAAAGCTGTAAAGTGCAAGATGGCTCAGTGTTGCTCAGATACTGCAGTTGTTCCTTTTTTTAAGATGAAAAAAAAAAAACCAAACACCAACAACCAAAAAACTTGTCTTATATGCCCAGTCTGCAATGACCTTTGCCTTCTGGATGCTTGTTTCACACTTACCAATACAGAAGCAATAACTGCTAGCATGGAATAAAAACCAATACTGCTTTGCCTTTGTGGGCATCTAAGGGCAAACAAAGGAAGGATCTTTGCATGGGGAAGCTTACAGTGTGAACATTTTGCCTTTTTTTTGGCTTTTCTTTTTTTTCCCCTCAGGCATATTGGCTGAAAGTTTGCAGCCAGTGTTTCTGATGTCAGAAACAATGAGGGCATGAGAATTTAAAAGCATTGCTGCCTTGGCGTGAATGGAAAACCACACTGCTGAAGCAGAGGTTATTCCTCTGAATACTTCAGCTGAGCTTCTCAGGGCTTTAATACCAAATCCTGTGTTTGTGTCCTGACAGGGTATAGGAGGAGCTCCAGTCAAGGCTGCATACCAGTTAAAACAGCAGCGATGCGAAGTGGCACAGAGGGAGCAAGCTATTCACACAGCTTGATGTGGACTGAAAAAGCCAGCATGGGAGGGGCCTTCGTTGCAGAATAACTTAAATCTGAACATTTGGAGCCCAGAAAGAATCAGGAGACAGCACACGCCCTCTCGATGCGCAGGCAGCAGCTGGTGGTGTCCAGCTCCATTTCTCACTTTCCCCATCATGCCAGACAGGCTGCGTGTCTCCTCTCTGGCTTTCCCTTCTCCTTCTGCATGACTGGACCTGGACACTTGCAACTTCACCTCTGGGCACTGTCTTTGTGTATTTGTCCCTAAATCAGGCAATTGTAAGAGAAATAACTAAGAGATCTTGAAACCAGAAGCTTCTCTCTTTCTTCCTGCTGCACCAGGTGCCTGGTAAAGTAAACAAGTAAATCATCTATCAAGAGATCTGGCTTCCTGTGTGAATTCAAATGGCACCTCTTCAGAACCTCTTTTGAATCGAGATAGTAGATAATGCAGAGCAAATTATTGCTTCTGATAACTCAGGTTTCAGAGAAATGTCAGATAAATTCTTCAAGGCAAGCCGTAATGAACACAAGGCTTTTATGTTCTTCCAAGATTTTTTGTTTTTCTCTAAGGCTGCCCTGTTTTTTCTTCTTCATCCCTTAGGAAGTAGGAGAGCTATGATCTCAAAATATGTTGCATGTGTGCACAGAAGAAAAAGTACTCCAAAGGATAAAAGTGCTACCGAACACTTCCCTTCCTACTTCAGTTCTGCTTCAGGCAGGAATAGAAGGAGAGTGCATTATCTCTGTGCACAGGAAGAAGCATCCTGTAGCATAGAATGCTGGTAAAATGAATTATCTATGCAAGAAAAGTTAATTAAAGAAGAGGTTTTGTGAGATCTGTATTCTAAACAATATTAAAATAAGCTGAGTTCAACTTTCTCATGTCCCGCTTGTATGCACTGCCAGGGAAATGACATACTGGACTGGGAATACATTGCAGTGACTTCTCAGCCACAGCTCAGGGAGCGGTGTGTCATACCAGATCATCAGCCCATTTCACTACATAAACCAAGGCACGCACTGGTGTGGACTGCTTCAGATCATGGGTAAACATTCCCACAGCACAACGTGCCTTTATGCAGTTGCATCGGGTTGAGTGGCAGATAACGAATGCAGACCATCACCAATGCCCTCATGCTCAGCAGGAGACACAAGAAACTGTCAGGTGGGCAGAAGCCACAGGTGACATCACGTAGGCGATGGGGTAGCTGGATGGGACAGCAGCAGAAGCCTTCCTTTTGGTTCCCTGCCTTCCAGCCCACATTTTAAGTTCTTAACATGATGAAGAGGAAAAGCAGTGTGTCAGAGGTCCATCCGAGCTCTGAAAGTGAATCTGGGCAGCACTCTTTGGGTCTTTCCAAGAACATTTCTCATTCAATTGCAAATTTTGTGAAGATATCTGATTCTAGTAATCCCTACAGGGAAACCAAAGATGGAAGTTTTGCTTTGTAATTCTTTCTGTAACAAAGCCTCATGGAGGTGTTCTACAGGCAAGATAAATTACTTTATATGCGAGATTAATGTGCCACTTCAATGAAATCCTGACTCGTTAGGGTGTTGAAGAAGATATTATCACAGAAATAGGGGGGATGCATCACCCAGCATAGAGTTATAGGTTGGGATAAGGTGATGAGTCTTAACTTAAAAAATTACTAACAATAGATAAATGGAATTGGATAGCTCTAACTTCAAAGGTTGGATAGGTCAGATTTTAAAGCAAAAGCCCACCTAGAGGCTAAACTTGACTAATTGGCTACAAGTCACACATAGGAGTTTGTGTCACATTAAAGAAAGACAGGACCATAAGGCGCATTTATTCCAAATTGCCAGTGCTGTGGTGCTGCTGTTGGCTGGGGCAGAGCTGCAACCCCTCGGTGAGCAGTAGAGCTTCTCACAGGAGACAAACCAGCCCATTTCTCCTCCATCTTATCACACCGCTGAACTTAAACTTCAACCTCGTTTTTCCCTTACACACTCATGGAACACTGTGCTGTGTGCACTGCTCACGTGATATTTCCTCATTTTTAATATATACTTTTAAACGCTATATTTTATTTCATTTTTTTAGATATGGCGATATGAGCTAAGTGAAGTGGCATATCAAAGTCAAAGAATTTGTATGTCAGCACAATGGACCCTGGGATGAAGCTGGAGGCAAATGGTGACACAGGATACCTACTAGAGCACTCTGAGCAACCAGAGGAGCTGATCTGTGGACAAGGTTCCTGCTGCTATCAGGACGCTGGTAGGACACTCCTGAGGACACGAGACCCCTGGCCAAATGCCACATAGGCACAAGGTAACCTCATAGCTCCTCTCCCACTGCTGTGCTGGCATGGAAGGCTGGAATCGGAATCACTGTGAGAAGGTGACAGCATTTGAAATGAAAACTCAGATGTACCAGATGGCAAGCGTAGCCCCAAGCAAAAGCAGATCCCCAAAGGAAGGCACAAAAACAAATACCAAACAGGCCTTTAAAGTAAATGAGCAAACAAACAAACAAAAAGAGAAAGCCTTAAAGGGAAATTCTTGAAAAAGTTACAAAATCATCTGAGAAAAAAGAAAGATAGGTAGGAACGAATGTGCAATAAGGAAGGTGTGCTTTGCATAATGCTGCCCACTCCATCTGAAGGAGCCTCCAGATGTTCCCTGTTACTCTCATGTGACTGCGAGTTGTGAAATAGCTGGTGTGCTGTGAAGTGAGAAAATCAACGCTGTGTTCTAGGCAGCCTCTGATATCAGGGGAACAGCAGAATTACCTATTTGGTAGAGTTTCCTTCAGAGCGGGTTTCAGAATTAGCTCATCACTCACGACAACACATTCACAGGGAGATGTGAGTTTTCTCCTCAGGAAAAAGCAGCTGGCGGATGCAGCAGTCAAAGCCTATTTTTCCAAAAGCAGCCTCTAATCCCACTGAACACTGAGACGCTGTGAGTATTCAGTCTGAAAAATAAGGGCTGCAATTTTCAGAGCTGCTGAGCATTGCTGGGTCCCATCTGAGAGTGCTGGAACTGCAGGCCCTGACCACCCTTCAGAATGATGCCAGAGCAAGCTCCACCTGAACCACTCATTCCCCCCAGACATCATTGCCCAGTGATTTCTTATTGCTGATTTTAGGTGGAAACGAGCATCCCTGCTGAGCATGTTGTGAGCCCAGAGCCTCAGTGCCAATCTAAGTCAGAAATAGATGGGGACGTCCAACAGGAAAGGCAGATGCTTCTGGCACCAGGCCCATGCTCAGACAACTTTCCCCTTTTTATTTGAGACTTTATTTATTTATTTTGCTGCAGTGGAATCGATCAAATTCCAAATCCGTGTTAACTTTACAGACACCAAAAATTTAAAATCAATATAAGGTTAACTTGATTAAAACTTTGAGATTGCTTGGAGAAGAATCGCAGGAGTCCACGTATCAGTAATAATCCATTCGCTCAGTTTCCTTCTTTATAATAACAGAGTACATAAGCTTATCCTTCCATGTTTTGGGACATCATTGTTGAATTGCTGTCTCTCTCTGCGGTGATCTGCTTGGTTAACAGTACAAGTCCTGTGAGCACATATGGCAGTAATACAATGGTTGGTAACACTTACTGTGCTTATTGGTGTGCTCAGGGCAGTACAGCTTATGCTCACAGCACTTAATTAGAACCTGACTGAAAAGAAATGGCTTGATTGCTGGAAGACTACTAAGAATAAGTCTTCAGTTTTGTATATAGCTTCCTATGAATGAGAAATCTTTCCAACTGGGAAAAATCAAGTGCTTAAGAACAAATGTGAAGTCTACGATGTGCATGAGCTGGTGTGCCTGACCACCAGCATCTGAAGTGCTGCCACCACAAAGAAAGTGTGCAATATAAGCACTTTCCTACTTTCCTGTCTCACTTCTATAGCACAGAATTTAGGGAAGAAATGTGTTTTATAGCTGTGCAGTACACAGGAGAAGAACTGTCCATCTCTGGTCGACCTATCCAAGATTCCCATTGTGGTGGCAGGAAGACACAGCTCCTTCCCATACAAACAGATCTCTGTGTATTTTATGAGCTATGTTAGCTGCTCATATGAACTAAGTAGGAGAAAAAACATACTTGGATAATTTTGCCAAGGCACTTGGGGCTTTTATTACCAAGTCTTTCTATTTAGTTTCTCAGCATGTTTTTCTACAGGAACCATAGCAATTTCTTTCTCTCTCTCTCTCTCTCTTTTTTTTTTTTTTAAGTCAGAAGAAGTGAGAACTGCTCTGAATAAGCACTGTTCAAGCAGCCTGTAAAAATTTCTCCACTTTTTTCCTTTATTAAGAATCTATTTAAGCCGTCTGTTATCATTGTTTAGCTTAAAAAGAAACTGCTTTGCTTCTTACATGTCAAAAGCTTACATTAAAAGCATCCTGGGAAGGCTATTGCATCAGTGGTCAATGATTTGCCTCAAAAATAAGTCAGTCCCTTTTGCCCCAAGGTATCTAGTCTCACACCATGGCAGCTACCCACCCACTTAATGCTCTTTTATCTCAACAATTATAAACGTATGGGATATCTCAAATGACTTTCCAGTACTCCAGATTGTGGCTTTGATGTCTTCTGTACCTGAGTCACGTGATCGGTTAAGAAAGTTATTTATGAGCGTGTTTCTTTCTGGTGTTTTAGATTTTTCTCTGTGTGTGTGTGCTTTTTTTGTTTTGTTTTGCTCTGTTTGTTTGTTTCTTTGATGGGGATTTGCTGGGTTACAGAGACTGAGGATTTATAACTCTTGTGAAATAGGGCAGTTACCAGTTGTGTTGCTGGAGTGCTCCTCCTTCCATTGCACTTTGCCAATCTACAATAACAAACTGCTCTATCTTTATCTAAACTACAAGATATGTAGTAAACACATGCAAATTCAGTTACCCGTGGTATATCTTTATCTAGGTAGATAGATAGATATTTCCTTTCTCTGAACTCACAGTAATTATTTCATGCTTGATGGGTTGTTTTCCCTGGTCTCCCTTTCTTGGTCACCTCAGATAGCCCAAGAAGCATTTAAGAAGTGGGGGCATGGCTAAGGGACAGAAATAGTGATGGATTTGGGCACTGTCCTTCCTTGCACAAACTCCTGGTGCTGCTTGGGGTGGCATTACACGCCCAAATGTAGCAATGACAACCTAGAGGGGTATTAAGACCATTAGAGGTGCTGACAAAATCAGAACAACTTGTGTAATGATCTAATAATTAAAGCACTTGTCCAAGAGGCAGGAGGAGAAGAAACTAAACCCTCCTCAACCTCAGGGGATTTGAACACAGGAAGATCAAGGATGCTGCCTCTTCCCCGAAGTTTGTCCTAGCTACTGTGTTCAGGACAAGGCTGGGTGAGGCCCATCACTCCCTTGCCCTCTATCGCGTGGAGATCACTGCTTGGTAGGTAGTGATGCTTTCAGGAGACAGAAGAGAGGATGAAAACAGCAGAGCACTGTCTCCTGTTCCCTGTGAGCCATCTCAGGTGCTGGAGGAGTTCTGGTTTTCTGCACTCCTCACTCTGTATTCCTTGTGGCTGAAACACTCCAAGAGTCATGACAACAGAGTCCAGAAATCTCCCCCTTTCCCAGGGAGCATCCTTACCACCTGACAGCAGGGTCTGCGCCCTCCACAGGGCTGAAGACCCCCAGGGGTGCAGCTGAGGAGTGTGGGCCTGCTCCATGGGCAGCTTTTTGGGAGGCCTTCCTTCCAAACATCACTCAAGGCCCTGACCTGGGTGCCCTGAGCACCCTGCTCTTCTGCTCTTGGGGTGAAGTGCCCGTGGGCTGTCTGGTGGCTTCCTCGGGGTCCCTGCTGTGACACCACTGGTAAAGTTGTCCACATCCCATAGGGATCTATCAAATCTTTTACAGCAACCAGAAGAGGCTTAGGAGCTGCTCACTCCACTCCTGTGCTCAAACACAGAGCTCCTTTGACGATATTGCCTGTATTGTAGAATAATTAGTGGTGGGAAGGCTCTCTGGAGATGACCAGGCCAACTCTTTGTCAAAGCAGGGCCAGCTTCGGTCTTGTTCAGTAATAATGTTGAAAGATGACATCTTTTGCTGATCCACCATTTTAAGAGAGTTCTTAAAGAAGACTCTAGAGCCGTGGTAAAATGACCACAGTGTACTTTATTTAATGATTTTGGTACCTTGTGTTGCAATAAAATAAAAAAAATCTACAAAATCCAAATATATAAAATTTTCAAGTTTTCCTTTTAAGTTTTACAAGAAAAATCAAGTTGTAACCAAGGAAATTTGTTAGTATGAAGCACTACTTTCAACTTCATTTCATCACAAATTGCAACTTACTTAACAGACCAAAAGAACTATGGTACTGCAGTACATCAAATACTTCACACACTGTGTTCTTTACTATAGCACATGTAACCTCTGCCAGGGAGACAGCAGTCTCTAGCCAATAAAGACACTCTTCACAATCTGAACTCTAAAGGAATGTTTGTATACATGGAATCGGAATATATATATTTACAGGAAGATTCTTTTTTTAATAACTATTTTGATTCTTCATTTCAAATAAAATACCAAATACATTTTTACAATGTTTACAAGTCAAAGCACAAGTTCTGCAATGATTATCATTCACCTCAAGTCACTGTGCTTGTACTGGGGGGATATCTACACTGCTCCATAAACACAAATGTGATCTTCCATAACTTTATTTCCGCAACGGTGACAAAGGAGTATAAGCACAGTAACAATTATTTTAGCACAATCAGTGTATAATGCAACAGTTTACAACGGAGAACTGAGAAACTATTGGTCCATTCTGTTCAATTTGCTGTTTTTCTGCCAACTGTTACGTTTGTTGTTTTCACATAAATTGTGTACAAGATAAGAGTTGAATAACACAACTTGAATAGGAAAGAGCACACATTTTTTAAGGCAAATTAATAAGCAGCTTATGGTGTTTTTTTTTAAACTATACCCCAACGGAACCTAAAAATAAAATGTATGTTCTACAACTGTCAATAATTATGTCTTCCTGTTCTCCTCTATAAATTGATCAACATGGCTTTGAACCTGGTTATTCAAAATGGAAAGAACTCCCCCTCCCCCCTAATCCCCAAATATAGAAAGTGCATGACTTTTTATGCGCCAAAACAAAACAAAAGGCAGCTGAGGTAGTTAGATGTAAAATGTACTTATGAAAAATAACTGAAAAACGAAATCCAGGACATACACAGTAAAAAAACTACCCATTTGGAACTGATTCTATATCATGCAACAACTTAATGCTAAGCAGGAGACTCCATGATTCCTGACCAAAAGAAGAAAGTGATTCTATAGTAATAGTAACAAAGGAATGAACACAGAATACACTATTGGAATTTGACTTTCAAGTATTTGAATCTATCTGCATGTGCACTTTTTTTTTTTTTACAGGCTTTTTGTAGCATTAGGAAGTCATTTACTTTTTATCAGGTGTTGAGATCTGATCTAACTCTGGGACTGCAGCTCCTGAAGGGCAGAAATACATCACGAATGCCTGAAGACACACTGCTACCTGTTCCCAAAGACACCGCCACCTCAGCTTGAGTGGACTTCTATGCACCCGTCCTCTGCTGAGGCCATGTGGGAGTCACAGGCCCATGAGTCCCATGCCTGTGTCTCATGCGGACCTGATGTGTTGGGGGCATGTCCGGGGTGTTCCCATGTCTGGATCTGTGCACCACAGAGCCCTATCTCTTCTTGAACCTCGCACCACAGAGCCCTATCTCCCGGGCCTCCCTTTCCTCAGCCAGCACTGCTGCACATCAGGCAGCATGGCGGCCTTTCCTCATCTGGCAAGAGGAACTGTGTCCCATGCCTGCCGACAGGAGACTCCCCAAGGGAGTGTTGGCTTCAGTCCACTCAGGATAAGGACGGGTTTGGGCCTGGAGTTCTGGCCCTAACACAGGGCAGGCCTGGCTTTCCCCCTAAATCCTCCCTACCTAAATGCAAAATCTGTGCATGCAAGCACAAGAGGAGACTTCAGGGTCTGGAAAGGAGTTTCATGAATAAGAGTACTTTTAGAAGATGCCAAAGTTGGAGATGTGTTCCCCTCCTCAGTAGTGACCACCCGATTCATCCTGTTAGTGAATGTGCATTGTGCTGGCTGTTCTGCACCCTGCTGTCAGACCCCACTGCTGATCCCTGCAACATCACTGATACATGCAATTTGGAGTCATGAGTTCTGCACTTGGCACCCAACTCTAAAAAGTCACACTCAGGGACCATTGCAAACCTATTGATTTTTTTTAATTTCTTTTCTTTGTGATTAGACTGGGAAAACGCAGGGTTTGTACTTCTGAAATGTGTGCATGTGGTTTACACATAACTTAGGAGAAGAGAACAATGTATTTATGCCTTTCGTATTTGTGACCTGTTAAAGAAATGCTGAAACTCTTATTTACTTTTGCCTAATGTTACATTCCTAAGCTTCCCATATTTTGACAATGATTTTCAAATTGATGTGTCATTTTGCCCAACTTCAGTTGTGGCAGGACAAAATGGGGAATCGCTGATGCTGAACCTACAAACTACAGTGCCAGAGCAGAGCTGCTGCTAATTGCCAGTAACCCTTGCACAACCTACACATCAGGGCCTGCCATTTTTTTCTGCTTTTACCACAGAACTAAGTGGAAAACTTGAACACCGAGGTGCAAGATTTCTTGAGGCAGTGTGCTACTGCAGCGTTCCCCAAGATGTTTGTCAGGGTCTCCTGCTCATTTTTCTTCTTCTTTTTTTTTTTTTTTTTATAGGCGGTGGGGAGATGGGAAGGAGTGGAATTGTGAGAATCTCAGTTTCTCAAAGAAGCCAAGGCTTTGTGACTTGTACGCAATGTATGAAAAAAAAAATCTACTTTTGTAAGGGAGAGAAATATATTTCAGGTCTTCGTGAAACCCAACTATGCTAAAAGGCACACCTCTGAAACAGCTATAAAAATGTTCTACTTCCTGCGAAACAGCAGTAAAGGCAATCCTTTGTTTTTACCTCTGCATACCGATTTGCAAAGGACAGAAAGCTGCAGAGGCATCTTTGAGGACTGCATTGCAGCAGCTAATAAACTTGTTTCCATTCTTGGCACCAACCTCTAAGGGCTAGGAATCCAGCTTGATGGTTCAGTGCTTTGGCACTGTGGGTATCTAACATCACTGCTTCCTAAATTTTATTTGCTGCCTTTCCTTTCCAAAGAGCAGGATACAAACACCAGGCCCACGTCTCAGCACTCAGCATCTGCCCCACGAAGAAGCAGCCCTTGCCCCCATCACCCATTCAGGTGTGCCAGTAGAGAAACTGGAATAAAAGGATATACCTTTCTCTGCCTGATCCTACCCTGTTGTCTCTGAGGTTCCTGCGTCCCTGCACTGTGCACTAGTGCTGCAGACTGCGATGAGGTTGGTCAAGATCCAAACCGCAGATCCTTCTTCAAGGGTTTCAGCAGTGAAATGGTGACAAGCAAGTGTTGGGGAGGGCTGGAGCAGCAGGCTGATGGGGACAGCAGGAGATCTGCTGAGCTTAGGTGAAAATTTCACCTCCTCAAACTGCTATTTTTTCCCTTGCTACCCCAAAGCCCCCTGACTTAGAATTTATATAGAGAGATGCATTCTTCTTGAAGTTGAAATGTGTAACTTGAAGGATTTTTTTTCATGGAAAATATTAAAATATTATTAATATCTTAGTAAGTTTTCTGAACATTTAGACAGATATTTAAATTTATTCTGGAACCCAGGAAGGTGTCTTTTACTCATTCAGTGACTCACAGAAATGGAAGACCCAGAAGTGCTTTATATTATTTCCAGAGGACTATTTTTTTCAATACAAAGACTGATGTTCCTTCCCCAGAGATTTTCCTTTGCCTAATCAGTACTGGATGCACAATGACTGGCAGTTCACTTGATAGTAAAGTTCAAGTATGCTGTAAAATAGTGACTAAAGAGATTCCTTAAAAATAAATTTCATCTGGAGAGGCATTGTGAAATTTAAGAGCAAAATGACACTTGCTTACTCTCAGGGCTTACCGGACTCCAGTAAGGTCAAAAGAAAGTCATCCATTGCTATGGAGATCCTTCAGGCAACCCTTTAAGGTTATAAGCTGCCTACAGTCAAGGCAAATCCCAGTACAATAAATGCTCCTTTCCAGAGTGCTGGTGTAAGTATTACTTATCAGTGTGTTCACCATGCAAAATTTCTCAATCAGTTCTTTGACAGTGTCTTTTTTTCTTTGTAGACCATGCAAGAATGTTTTGCAAGCACAGTAAGTCTGAGTCTTTTAGGATCATCAGTCTCACATGAAATTGCTTTAGAAAGCTCACCAGTTTTACTAATGGTCTAGAAACACTTATGCACACATTTTCCCCAAACAATCAAATTCACCAGTCAACCTGAAAAAGAAACTTTGAGCTGTGCATCGTAAGAGACGAAAGGTAGGAGCATGCACATATTACCTAGCCTTATTTGAGTGTACATTTTGCTATAATGACTGGAGAACATGTTCATTTTAATTACTACTGGGTTTATTATTAATAGTTTTGGTAGGAATCCATTTGGAAAATGTACAGAGGAAGGGCTGTTCCAATGTGAATTAAGTGGCACGCTCCTCACACAGCACATTTCATGAGAACAGTGTGCAATGAGGAAGAACAATGAAAGTTGGTTTGGATGTGTGTGTGTGTGGCTTTTTGCTGTTGTTGATTAATATTATTATTATTATTATTTTACTAAAAGAAGACTGCAGAGAACTGAACAAACTTTCAAAGCACAGCTGTACCCTGCAAAATTACTGTCAAATCAGCATGATAAGGAACTGTGCTTATTGCATCTCAGTGGGTTCCGTGTCCAGTGCTTGCACTGACAAGATGACTCTCCCATTTGCTAATGCCCTGGGTCAAATCCAGAAGTCATGTGGGTTTGGCATGGACCTGCAGCATGACAAATAATGCTTGTTAAGTTGGCATTTGTGTAAACATGCAGGTAAGTGAGTGTGGGAACAAGAGCAGAGCCAGCCTGCACTGGTGAGACAGCCTTATACATGGAAGGGCACTTGCAGGAAAATGCAGTGATGCTCACTTGCTAGAATAACACACAACTCAAAGAATAGACAGCAAAATATCTGTCCCATTGTGTAGAACAAATTATGAAGAAGAGAGTTTCTGCCTTTGAGAATAAATGGGAATTGATTTAAAGGAACTGAAGTTCAGTTAAAAAATCAAACTTGCAAGGGGATCTCTGCCTGCTGATTCAGAGGATCCCGGGTTAGTGGCTGTTCTGCCAGCACCTCCAAAACAAAGGATATGTGGATGCCCCATCCCTGGAGATGTCCGAGGCCAGGTTGGGGCCCTGGGCAGCCTGAACTGTTGGGTGGCAGCCCTGTCCATGGCACACATGGAGGTTGGGATGATCTTTAAGGTCCCTTCCAACCCAAGCCGTTCTGTGATTCTATGATTCTGTAATACTCACTTCCAGGTTATTATGGGCATCTCTTCTCTCAGCAGTGGGGATTGCACTGACACTTCTAAACACAGGAAGGAAATGGAAGCAAGGAAAAAGATCATAACAATGTCTAATGCATCCTGCAAACTTGTTTGAGTGAATGTTTGAAGAAAATATAACTGTTACGATGTGCTACGCTTACAGATCATGCATGAAGGCTATGGACGCCTCCACAGTGATTTCCATTGCAAGTCAGGGTGTTACTGTTTCCACTTCTAAAGAAGCAAAAATTGATAACTTATAATATGGTTAAAAGTCCTTCAGCGGTGATGTGCACGAGGAGCTGAGTGACGAATACCTGAGCATGAAGAAATACCATAAGGGCTCATCTGCTCCACAGATTCACGACTGTTCCCCAATTGTAATAAGGCTTTTCCCCCCATCATCTACCGATCTCCATCTGGTTTACAAGTGATGACCTCCCTGCCCCAGGTACATGCTCCTGATGCATAGATGAGCAAGATGATGCCAGGACTAACTGCACTAAGGGAAGATGGACTTATGAATCTACTATTTGCTTATTCTCACGTGTACTGCGTGAGAAACAGAGAGCATGAAAAAGCTCACAAAGCACTTGAACAACACCGAGCCTCTCCTATTCCATATAAAGAAAAGCCCACTTTATGAGCCTAATTCAAGTGATATGTTTTTGTGGAGAAGCCATCTGAGGTTTATCCTCTGTAAAGAAAAATATGCATTAAAAAGTCATTTTTTTTTCCTACAAGCTATTACAAAGATCTACAATTTCTAGATTTAACAATCATTGACACAACAGCCATACCAAATCCTTGGCTTGTATGCTCTTCTTTGAGACACCTCTGCATCTTATTGCTAATAAACAACTGCCAATAGCAATGCAGGTATATCTATGAAGTGGCTTACGCTGTCTCCCTCTACGTTCCAGTGAGCTCATAACAGATCTAGAATGTTCTCAGCTAATGTCTGTAGTTGCAAAGAGAGTAACTGCACCACAAACAGTGTATTGGTGTTAAGGTTGTGTGTTTTTTTTTTTTTCCCTGATAAGACTCTGCTCCTCCCCTTATTCATTGAAACAACCAGGGCAGATTTTTACAGAGTTTCACAAAACCCTCTTGATCCTGCCCAGAGGAATCCTTTACTTCCCAGCTTTCAAGAGTTTTTGGTCTCTGGCCTCCCTGCTGAGGGTCCCAGTGGGTGCACTTCCATAATAAAAAGTACACACCAATCAGTTGTTGACTCATGGACATGTACACCCTGGGCAAACGTTCAGTTTTTTTCCCTTCTGCTTCACATCAAAGAAGCCAAACTCCACCTGTAAGCTAAAAGCAATGAAGAATATTGTTTCTTCGCTCATTCACCTGGCTCCTACCGTTGCTAAACGTGTTTATGTGTTTTGGTACACAGCTGTTTCTCCAGGAGAGCGCTCCACCACCAGCATGGCCATCTCAGAAATGAAAATGGGCTGACTCTGTGGTTGGTAAGGTGATTGGGTGACCAGAAGGACACTGGCAGCACCTAGAGCTTCTTCAGCTCAGCATCCCTCCCCCCCCACCAAACACAACCACTGGCTCTGCCAAACAAGTCCAGAGGATGAATGATTCAAAAGACAAATGATGAGGGTTTAGCTGGGATGAATTTACTAATGTTGCATTTCTTGTGAATGTCCCTTTGCAGCCAGGCACGGCACTGCATGCAGCTAGCAGCACTTTTCTTCCCCCTCTCACTGATTAATTTTCACTCGTGGGAGTCTGATTACTGTATTACAAGTCGCAAATTTGCAAGACTAAAAATGCCTGTTGAATTAATTAGCTGCAAATCAACCCGAGCAAAGCTTGACAAGTTCCAGGTTGTTCCAATGGAATAAAGAAAGAAGGAATCAATAGCAGCCACAGATACACGACTACGTGCTGGCACACAACATATAGCAGCACTTTCCCTTTCTGCCGATAACAGAAGATTTGTCGTTGTCCATACAGTGCTTCCTGAAGACTTAACCCTGCCTGAACTGACATGGCCACCTCATGGAGCACCCCACTTTGCCTTCCCCATCAGTGAGAGCCAACGCCTGCAGTGCTCACACTGGGACACACTGCAACATGGGCTCCCGTGTCCCAAAACAGGGATGTGGAAGTGACACTGGGAGGGGCTGGGGGCCGCTTTTGAGCTTGTCTGAGCCAGCCACGGGGGTTAGTTTTCATCTGTCTTATAAAGCAAATCCTGTGGGAAAGTTATGACATTTCCCAAACGCAGAGCTGAGTGCTGTACAGTGGCTGGGTCAGGAACTCTGTCTTACACCTGAATGTCGGCACAGCCAAGGCTTTCATGAAGGCTACTGAGCTGTTTTTGTTTTTAGCAAGGGATTTACAGAACTGGGGCTTTTACAGCTTTTTTAAAGCTTAAGAAGAAGTGTATCACATAATTGAAAACAAAAGCCTTCAGTTAACCATCTCGTAATCTTTTCCTCAGCTTTATAAAATTTAAAATTAGTTCATGTCAGACATTGGCTAAGAAACAATCTGGGATCCACAGATAATAAAGCAGAATGCATACTCAGAAAAGCAATAGTAATTAAAATTTCAGAAATAGCTCCGGTATATTCACGGTAGTTTTAAATCGTCAGAGGTAGTTTCATCTTCAGATACATGCATTTCAAATTTATCATCAGGACATAATCCATGAATTATCAAAACCTTATTTCTGACAGCATGCATCAGACAACTGCACATGCGCTGGCCAACAAACGCTCCTTTTCTGTTCTTCAGTCAAATGTCAGCTAAACCAGCTGATGTATTAGAGGTTATTTCCAATATAAGCTACTGACATTAATAACACCAATATTCAGTGAAACAAATATAGCCAACACTAACTGAGACAAAGGGCGAACTAATCCCTTTGCTGTTTGCCTATATGATTTTTTTTTTCCTCAACTAACCATGATTAATGAAATGTAGCATTAAACATTTTTCCTCCACAACTTTTCATTAAGTTACTGACACAATGCATCTCAAAGCTGTCTCCAATAATGACTGGAATGTGTTTTTCAATAATGTGGTTTTCCTTTCGCAGTTATCGCTTGATTACCCTTAACAATGATGACACTCCTGATGATTTCTCTTTAGTTATAGAATTTAAATGAACTATAAGATTAAATCCTAATAGAATCTCAGGACTAAGTGTATACACAAGGAGTGCACCGTGGGCTCAGAAAGCTGTGGATATGGCTGTGTGGTGCAGCTCTCGTGCACACATGCAGTCTGCCTGAGCTCTGACAGCAAACCAGGTGGACGTGGCTGGGGTAGCACACTGCACTAACAGACCAGGCTGAAGGCAGCGTGCAGAGATTCAGGCTTGTCACAGTGCTAAACATGTTCATACAGCTTTTGGTCTGGTTGGTTTTGCATCTGCCCCAGAGTTTTATTGTAGACACTACTCTGGCTGGACATGTGCAATAGCACTGGATATGTGTGGCAATCTTAGAGTCCTCCTCACTAAGGGGACACAATACATCAAAAATATGTCTACACTGCACAGCATAACCTTGAAGTCTTTCACAGCAAGGGACAACAGCCTCAAAAGAAGAGAAAGCAAGCATGCCCTTCTCCTCAGTAGCGAGCAGCCCTATAGCCTTCCCCTGAGAGGTAGTAGCTGGAGATATGGATCACTGTTAGCTGAAGAGAGAACTGAGCCTGGCTCTCCCTGCGGTCTCTGCTTGCCGGAAGTCTCCTGCAGGAGAAGCAGTCATGGGTATTTCTGTGCAAAACTCCATCCGATAGCACCCAGAGGACCCTGCCCTTCAGGTAGGATGGGCAGAGAAATACCAGCTTGGGGGATCTTGGCAGGCGTAGACAGGAGTTGTGCTGCTATGTGCTATGAAGACTGAGGTGCTCCTGACCAAGGCCAGGAACAAAATGGTAGGTGCCTGAACCTTCCACATAAATAATATGCAGGAGCTCCTGGCTTGTGCAACTTGGAAGATCACAACATTAGCCTGAGGCCCACGGTGTACCTTGTTGACCCCACCGTGTACTCCATGTGGTTCTCCTCTGGGTGGGCTCTTTGGCATCTAGGGTGAGCAGGGATTGGTGCACTACATCCAGCCCCTGCTCCATTGGGCTCGTGGCACTCAACCCTGACTGCATCTTGCCTTGACACCACACTACCTCTGTGAGGGCTCTTCTAGACGTTCAACAAGCAGCTTCTCTACAGTTGGGAAATCACTTAGGGGTGAACTGATTCCAACAAGAACTGATTCCACTTGTAGAAAAGCTGCTGTCATGACTAGGGCTACAGCATACACAGAAATGAGGTCTAGAAGCAACTGCTTCCAAAGATACATGAAATACGAGAGTGCAACCTACAGGTAGAGAAAAAGTTTGTACCTATAGCAGTCATATCTGTGTTTCTATGAATGTAGAGTCTTTCTACATTGAAAAATCCATTCAATTTTTAAGCTTCTCCCAGCTATTCCTGGAAATGAGAGTTTTGAGTTGGTTTTAAAGTGTTTTGTTGCTTTTTTTTTTTTTTTTCAGTGCTTTGCATGTGGAGTTTTTGATTTGATATTAATATTAGCTGGTTACTTATCTCAGAATTAATTGGAAATGTCTATCAGTTCATACAGCATCTATAGCTCCACTGTAATCATATGCAAGCTTCTCTCTTCCATGTCTAACTCATGCAAATCACCCCGTAAATGTGCTGAAGAGGCCTTTTTCCCTGCATCTCGCTTATCGGTCCTTTCTGCTCCAGGATTCAGAGTAGGGACGTGGCTTACTAATGAGTATATATCACTCTCTGCATAAGAATTAGATGCAAAGCGTTCAGAACAGAATGTAAGTGCTGGAGCCAAGCTGTGTTTAGGAAAGGTTCCTTTTAGTGAAGGTACTGGTCAGCAGTCGGTTTGTATAGGGATCACTGGAAACAAGTGGGGTTTCATAGACATTTTTCTAAGTATTCTTAAAATGATCACAAAATGGCAATTCAGTCAAAATGGATATATTAATCAATGTTTTAAGTAAGGAAGAAAGAACTGATTTGACTCACACTATGGTAGCACTAAGCTCAGAGTACATTAAATTATTCACTCAAGGTTTTTCTGAAGAAATCCTAACAAACACCTGCAGTGAGGTCATTGTGGTAAAGCAAGCTTACAAACAAAACCAGTGGACCGCTCACATGCTAAAAGAGCTTTGAAAGTGATCCGTGAACCAGTGACACATTTCTCCAACCTGGTGCAAGCAGGGCTTTGTGAGGTCACCTCCATCTCTCCTGTAATGAAATCATCTGCTCAGATCAGATGTGAGAAATCCTCTTGGATGCAGATCACTCAGTAGTCTGCAGCCAAGTGAAAAGGATGGATAAACTTGTTTCAAAAAATCACTATCAGTGTACTGCAGTAATCTACTGCATTTCTTTTTAATTCACAGATTTAAACAACCTGTAATCATTTTGTACTTTTATCAGGATGAAAAGGAATGGATTCAATGCCGTAATGAAAAGACCTAGCTCTAGAAACAGTCAAGGGAAGGCTACACAGCGTAATGTCCCTGCCATACAAATGGCTGCGTGCCACTACTCCATTTGGCTTTCCGCTGAGAGCATGGGCTTCATGAGAGCTAGCCTAATTGCTACAATTAGAAAAATTAAATGGCTTATTGTCTATTTAGACAATTCTTCCCCCATTCGGCATTGTTGCGCTGCAGAACTAGTAATTAGTGTTGAGCTTGTAAATTCGGGGACACGTGTTGTGATTATTTTCACTACGCACCATTGTATGAACTCAACCTAAAAAAAGCCTGTTTAGCTGGATGCACAAATGTGATTCACTCCAATTCCCACCACGCACAGGAGCAAGAGAGGCAGCAGTAGGACCCCAGCACTCCGCCGGGGGCTTTTCCTTGGCATTATGCAGGCAGTGCAGGTGGTGCAGAGTAAACCACAGCATCTCAGCTTCTCTGGGCTGCGTGATGTCATGGGCTAAGTGGAGAAAGGATGGTGGCTTTTGGAGCTGGGTCACTGGCAGAGTTAACTAAAACTGAGTACGGTGCCATTTTTAAGGCTTTTACGAAATTGGATGTTCAATTCAGAAATAATTCTAATTACTGGACGAAGGATTATACAACAGGCTAGTTGTGAATACTTGCAGGCCAGTCAAAAGTAAATGAATATGTTGGCTTTTAGGTAGAGTAGGAGTCCCTTTCCAAAAATAGCACCAGTCATGCTTTTAATACCACTCATTAATTGCTCTTTTGGGGAGATCATGGTATATTGATGAGATTACCACATACCTTTTAAAAAATGGGTTAATTAGATATTCACCACGTATTAAAAATTGCAAGTCCACAAAAATTTTTAGATTTTCTTCGTCTGCTTAAAATTTTACAAAATCAGACAGCTAAAGTCTAGCATTTAATGTTTGGAAGGAATATTTTCCCTAATCTCAATGCTACATAAATTAATTAGTACAAAATTTGTTAATTTGCCAATGAAAATAGTATTTATATGCCACCAAGCCCAATAACCCAAGCACAGAAACACCGTTCTAGCACAAGAAGCATTTTTAGCTGACACAAAGAGAACTGAAAATGATTTTTATCATTATTAAAACTGCATTAAAAAAAAGTATTGCACATTTTTCAAATATTATTAGAAGACTATCTTACTATAGAGTAAATAACACTTCTTTTAAAATAAGACAGAAAGTTTATCTTACATTTTCTTACATTTTTTGAATGAACATGGGTATGCATTCTTTTCCTTCAGAGCAGTGAATACTACTTAAATTGCCTTTTCTGTAACACACAAATCCACAGCTCTCAAAATGTTGGGACCAAGATAAGTTACCTTGAAATTTGCTGGCAAATCGGTTTGATTCCTCAGGACAATGCTTACGTGACACTTCCTTCTAACAAAGAGATGTGATCACTTTCTTCACCAGAATGTAATTATGAACGTTTTTATTTTCCTGTTATTCTGCAATAGAATTTAAAAGACCTGATTTTTTATTTTAAAAGCAGAAGATTTTTTTTTTTTTACTTTTCTGGATTTTTTTTTTTTTGCTATTGCTGTCTTCACTGAACTCTATTGATAGACCTTAAAACAGTTTGCATTAAAAAGAATAGTGCATATTGATTATTTACTGTCCGTAAGGCCATCATGGGATTTAAATGTGGACTATATTTAATTTTGACAAGTTGTATAAAAAATTCTTACAGCTTTTATGGTGACGGTTCACAGCAAAGCAGACTAATAAAATTGTCCATGTAGTCATCTGAGCATTAAGGTTTCAATGGCCATCCTGTTCTCAGCACAAGTATCACTGATGTTACAAACATAACAGAGCAGGATTGCGGAGAGCAGACTTTGACTCAGAATAAAATGACTTCTCCTTACTCCTGAAACACCCAGCCTGAATTCAGAAGGCAGCGGAGTACACATACTGCCTCTGTGTGTACATAATGTCAAGTATGGCACCGTGCACTCAGAACCTGCCATAGTTTACTTGAAATGAATTTACAAGCTCTATTAAAAACATACTAAAAATGATGGGAGGGTAAGGAAATTAACTGGTAGATACAAACAATGAAAAAATAACATCTCTGTAGCTTTTCTTCCAAAACCAGAGGGAAAATTAAATATACCCACTGCTCACCCTCTTCAGAAACCTTGCAACGCAAGCACTGGTCCAGACCATAACCTTTTGCAACCTGTACTGTTTCTTCAGCACCGTCAGCCCTGACCAAAGGGCTCACAGCTCCGAGTAACAGTGATGTGGTATGAGAAGGCCATCAAAAGAGGGCCAGGCCTGCTGATAGCTGGGATGTTGTCCCTCTCCCCAGGACAGCCCACGCAGTTGGGGAGCACTGCCCGCTGTGCCCCGCTGACACTAACGTTACTGAGTTACCAAAGAAGCACCTATGTCTGCACGGAGGGAAGGGCAATCACTTTGTACAAAGCTTTGGGTTTGGACTATCAAAGAACTTTTTTATTTAAAAACGATTATCGAGGCAGCTGGCCACTGCTTAATTTGAAAATACCTAAGAAACCCTTCAAGGATGGGTGTTTTCTGATCTGTGCAACTTTCCTTCTGGCTTGCAGGTTCCTGCACTTCCACAGATAGATATTTTGCTTTGAGGAACTTGCCCCAGCGAAGATCAACAGATATTGAACATTTCTCTAATAAAAAAAGTCAACATTAAAAATGGCGAATCGAACGCATACAAACAAACAAAGGTGTGTAACCTCTGCCATTTCATAGTACAAATATTAATAACAGGAAAGACTGAAATTTACCCAGCAGCATATACAGCAGTGACTACACTGAATATACCTGACATGAAGATTAAAATACCAATCATCAGGTCTTCTCCATCCTGACAATGCCATTTAAAAAAGTAACTCTTCAGTTCTGCTTCACTCTCCTAGAACGGATGGAAATAGTTTTAGCAAATTGTTTCTTATGGAATCGCTTGGTCTCTTTACAAACCACTTATACCTGAAGCAGGATCTGCAGTTTATGGTGTATTCTAAAAGTACCCATGTAGGCTTTCATATCGCATTACACTGCAAAACAAATCCATAATGTGTGAAAACCAGGTTTGTATCAACCTGCAGAATCTAGCTGATAAAATTCATGGACCAATTCTTAAAATCTAAGCTATAAAGAGAATGAAATGTATTAAAAGATTTGAGGTTTATAAAAAGTAACCTTTTTATACCATATTTGTACTTTACAAAAATATTGAAATAATTCATGAGTTTTTCACTCTGCACCAGCTTTAAAAAAAATACTATCAAATTTTGACTTGCACCTTTAATGCATCTGAAAGCACCATCAGGGGATACTTTTAACATAAAGAAGGATACCGTTGACTAGATTTAGGGAGGTATTTCATACCCAAAAGCTTGTAGCAAAAGCACTCTGTATTACAGTGTAATTTTTAGATATATCTGGAGCAAGTCTTGAACAGGCAGAAGAGGGTCTTTCACACAGCTTGGTAATATCACACTTCACTGAATATACTTACTAAGAGGTGGCTGAAAGCCTTTAAAAGACATCACTTTCACCTTGGGTGGGAAAAATCGGAGCTGTCTCGACATGTTGAGAACTGGATTGGTCTTTCCTGCTTCTTGGTCTCGTAGGGTTCATGCCACTCGTGATCTGTCCCTCGGGCAATGTCAATCTTGCAGCTACACAATGTTTGGCACTAGAAGGGTATGGCATGTCACAGTCTCTTGTCACCCCTGCATACATTCACACAGTGAATCATGCATTCCCAGTTCTGAAACAGAGAGAAGTTTCAGTGCGTTCATCTCCTTGTAGTTCCTCCTGAAATATCTGAATGGGGTCCTCCAAAAAACTTTAGAATATGAAAACTATACTTCCCTGTTCTTTTACATACATATATATATATATTTTTTGCAAATTGAACACTGAATCATGATTATCATTTAATTTACATCACTACGTGCTGGAGCTCCTTATTTCTCCTGAAAACCAGAAGTGAGCTGCATAGGATTTCTGTTGACAGCAACACAAAGGACTTAAATTGCAATTAAAAAGACTTTGAAATTCCACAGAAAACAAACAGTTCTGGTGGTGTCAATGTTTGTGAGCTATGTAATCAGAGTTATCTTCCATTTATAACCTTGCTAACATGATGATGTATCTTTTTAATTAAGAACTATTTTGCAAACCTAGCCTAACCTGAATGATCTACTTATGGGACGCTGAAGACTACTATGCTCCTATTTTCCCCCAGAAACCAGTTTTAATAATGGCAACCTTGTATGCTACAGTTTTGTTATTTTTGAGAGGATTTTTCTTTGCTTGTTTTCACCTTTGATTATGCAAATATCAATCATTCATTTCTAAAATAAAATGCACTACTGGCTAAAGTTGAAGGCTCTGGTCAGAGCCCCCCTGTTGGTTTGCTTGTGAGTACCGTGCAGTCCGAGTTTCATAGCAGCAAGGAGTCATGGGTGAGTTTTCCCAGTAACTGATCAGTATGTGTGGGTTAGTTGTGGTTTTTTTTTTTGTTTATTTTTTGAGGCTTTCAGGTGATGTTGTTGTACCAGTGTCCTGCAGATGGACTGCACACAGTGGATCAAATGATAATCATGATGGTAGCCAGACTAAGAACACTACAGCTTGCTGCTCTAATGGTAGTACACAGTTTAGTTATTCCTACAGCCCTCCCATCAATCCTTAACTTGGACTGCAATGCCAAAGCTTCTCCAAGCTGCGTTTTTGCTTTGTTTATAACGTGGTTTCATATTCCAAGCGCTCCTGGATGAGGGCATCATCTTTATACTGTAGCCGTGGAGGAGCAGGGGAACATTCAAACGCTAGGATCGCCTTCCTCAGGCTCCTGTCCAACACGTGTCTCTCCCAGGCTGGGTACCTGTTCCTGAACAGATCGATCTTAATGACCGACTCCTCGATCCGGGGGGGGCGGGATGAAGGTGTGGACGGAGCAGTGGGCCTCACCTGGAACACAGGCACACACCCGTCCCGCTCTGCGAATTTTTGATCCCGCTCGCTCGTCACACTCCGGTTGTTGGAGATGGACCGGAGAGTGTTTGTTGCCACTTCTGTGGGCAGGGTAAAGGCAGCCGCAGGGTCCTCACAAGCACAGCTTGGCGACTGCCCAAACCTTGGTCCGTTGGGATGAAAGAAGGCATAGTACATCAGCATAAAAACAATGCCTGTTAAAAAGCTGCTGAACACCACACACAGTGCTGGTATGGCAAATGCATCGGAGATTGGTGGGGCCTTGTAGAGATACCAGAGAGCACTCAAGGCGGTGTTTTCCAAAAGGATCACAAAATAGTAAATGAAAAGCCTACAGCGTGTCCTTCCTTCCTTGACATTGAACCAGCTGAAGATATAGATTATTCCAACAACCATGTCAAAAACTATCTCCTCCCATTTCGTGATGCAAAACTCTGTCTCGCAGTGGACGATCCAGAAGGTCATGATGCACCAATGGAGCACAATGAAGATCCCAAAGTACAGCTGGAAAACCGAGGCAAAGAGAGCAAAAGTAATGACCCTTGCTGCAATGGTGAAGAAATGCCAGCAAAACTGGATTATAACAGCCATATAACTGATGGGTTTCTTGTCATCACGGGAGTCACGGAGGGCCTTCTGGTAGGAAGCCAGAGCCCAAGCTAGGGATACGAGAGATGCTGCAGCAGTAAGACCTAGAAGAAAACAGGAGATGCAGTTAGGGCATAATTGGGATATCAGTGCTTTGTTGAAACCAGTGAGATCCTTGCTGCTTTAAATGCACTCCACCATTTGGATAGTAAAATCTCTTCCTTCATGTTTAGCTCAGTCATCAAGGAGAAACGGACCTCTATAGCTGAGATTTCGCTGCCATTACAAGCACACTGAATGTTAGACACACAAGAACAAGAGTGGCTAATGAACTACACTCTGAGGCACTTATTTGGCAGTTTTATGTTTGAAACCAATTCAGTCATTCACAGCTTAAAGGAATTCAGGAATAGATGTCTCTGCCATCTGTGTGATTTAGCAGGATCTATTCTGGTTGTTGTATTAAAGAATATGATTTTTCTGAGTTTGGTAAGTAATTAAAGAAGTCCAGTATAAAGCAAGGAAGCCTTTCTAACTAATTACTAATCGCTTTCAAATTACATTCTCACATGCAGTTTACTAAATCAATAAATCTGTGAGAATATATCCCCATTTTTGAATGAAATTAAACTCTTGTCATATCAAAATTTAATTGCCTTACTCTTGCTGGGAAGAAAAAAGGGCACCCATTTTGATAATCCCACCACATTTTAACAGAATGTTAATAGGTAGAAAATATAAAAACTTCATTTTATTGCAATTAGAGGTTTAATTTTAGAAATGCTGGAAATTTCTACGGAATTAAAATTCTGAGTATAGATGTAGTTCATAGACTGTTACAAATAAATTTTCATGGAGCCTTATACATATCCCGTATACCACAGAATTGCCTACGGAGGAGGCCCTAAATGGTAGCATTTCTGAAGTACATATGAAATATTTTTCATTAAAAAGTGCAATACAAAATCATTTCTCATGAGATTATTTTTGTGAAAATAATTCTCATTCACTCAAAAATGTAAAAACAGTAAATACTGTATTCACAAAAACCTCCCCATACTTATTTTGAGTGCATATGATTCGTTTTATCCAAAGTGAATTTGACTGCTCTTGGAAGGTAAAATTTAAAAAGTTGCTTTGCAATAGAATCACATTTTTAAACTCATCTGTTACTTCCATTCACTATCAGGCAGATACCTTACATTCCCATTTAAGCAGTGATATATTTTAAAATAGTTACTTGCATGTTTTAACACTTACAGAGCATTCTGTTAGAAATAAATTTTAACTTTTCTTTGCTAGATGATTAATTTTTATTTACTTATGACTCGTATCAAGCTGCTTTGGATGGAAATGGGAATTCAACTGAAAGGCAGAAACTCTGCTTTTGCAATGTATTTATTATTCAAATAAATATGCTGCATACACAGAAAAAGAAAAAGTATATCAAACATTTTATACTTAAAACTGACCAACTGAGCAAATCTTACATGCAGGTAATGAATGGAGTCATAGACCACAGGAAGATAACAGCATTTCAACTTATTTGGTATCTAAACAGCTGCTTAACTTTGAGTAAGTTATTGAAGAAAACGAAGCTGAAAAGAAGAATATATTTCCTTTGTCTGCTGTTAAAAGCTGTTTAATCCTTTCAACAAACTTTGGATCTGGATGCATAAACAGTAGTTTTCTTCCCTCTACAACAGCTTTCTTTAGCACCAAACCGTCAAGAACAGATTACTTAAATATAAATTCTAAGCTTATTTTCTAAACACACAGTGGTAAATCGAAGCCGAAGCACGCATTGCCATTTCTTTTTAGAAAAAAAAGAAAAAAGTTCATGTTAAAACAGAAAAATGTAGGTTATGGAAATAATATCTCATTCTATTTAAGCAATCCTCTTGGCTTAACACACCAAGATTTTACTCTTAAGTAGTATGCAGGGCTTTGTTGCTTTCAGAAAGGATTGTTATTGCCAATGTTTCTCCTATATCACTGGCAAGGAGCAAATTATGCTGTGAGCTCTGATGAACGCATGAATTTTAAAAGCCTTTTTAAAAAAAAAAAGAAAAAAAAAGATAAAATAAACAATTAGCAGAAATGTAGAACAGACTTAGGATTCTGGGGAAAATTTTTAAATAAAACATCATCATTCTTCTCCCTACTTAGATGCCTGGGTGCCAGAACACTAACATTACTTCTTCATGCAGAGAATAAATGATCAGCCAGTAAGATAGGAAGGAGACATGGTATAAATTGGTATTTTCATTTCTGACATGCATATTTGCTCTTCACGCCGGGCTGCCTTTCAGTGACCGTAATCTCTGGAGATGACACTTAACAGCTCAAATGTAGCTTCTCGTGTTCCTGCAGGAATGTTTTAACTGTTTCTGAAAAAACATAGTTCATTTCTCTTATGAAATAAAAAGAAAAGGAGAAAGAGGAAAATAGGACAAAGGATAAGAGAATCTTTCAATACAAATGAGCCAGTCTGAGCAAGTGCTCAAAAATAGCATTATCAGCACAGGGAAGAATAACACGAGAGAAAAACCCTTACATTTCCATTGCAAATCTAACTTTAATGACCTCTCACACTCCCCCAGCGGTTTGTGGAGATATCATCAGATTTGCATTAGGAGGTGTAAAATCATTCATTAATGTGCACAGAATGTTCCAGATAAAATTCATAGGAATTTCCAGTGTTCTAATGCTAATTAATTCATAGTCATTTTTCTGTGACAGAAAGAAGCAAGTACAATAGCAAGGTAAGTCAGTTATTTAAATAGTCATTAAGAGGGTAACATTCTTATGCTTTTACAGAACCAAATCAGGAATGACAGCTTACAGGAAGGAAAAGGGCATCAAGGGAATGCACGGAATGGAAGAGCTACCTGTTAAGGCATTGTGTCTCTAATCTTGCACTACTGGCAACAGTATTAGAGATACAGACTTCAGATAAGGCTAAATGCTTCATGGACACCATCCATTTTTCTTTATTGGTGAACAGTTACTAAAAATAATGTAAAAGTGATAATAAATGGCAGTTTGCTACTAACTAAGTGCTACGATATAAATAAATCACCAGGAATAGTTATCAGTGAAGTGAATTAATACGGAACTGAATAGATAGTTGATTCATTAGAACATGTGAATGCATTTCTGAGCACGTGGTCACGGAAAACTCTTTATCCATATTTCAAAAGAGAAATAAAATATATTTCTGTTACTATCAAATCAAAACTTTAAAAGGCACCAGGAAAAAAAGGGACAGGATGTCCTAAAGTCCTAAGGGAAGACAAAAAAAATTGTAGCAAAAGAGGTAGTTTAACTTCAGCATGGGAATGGTTCGTTGCCATTCAGAAATGAGGTGACAGGGCTGGAGTCAGCTTTGTAGAGCCTTGGCAAACAGAGAACAAACACCGGTTTTCCTGTCAGCTTCAGCTTCTGCACTGACTTCAGGCACTACTGCAGCTTTCTGCATTTTTATTTCACAGCCATATATTTCAGAGTTTTATATTTAGAGTCTTGATGTTAGAAATTAACTAAGCATTCCCAGGGAGTATGTACTCCAAAAACTAGATACTCAACCATTACAGACTACTAAAGTCCAGGAAAGCACAAATTCTTAAACAAGCCTTGGGAAACACAAATATATGTTCCTATTCCTCCCTTTCTAAGGATGAATCTTCAGTTTGTTTTGCAGTATGTGGTTTGGTCTCCTTAGAGACTCCAACTAGTTGGGAGTGTTCCTACCTACTACAAGACACCTTAGCTGAGCCCCTTGACAGGAGTCTCAATAGTGAGAACAGTCAGAAACACGTTGTACTGGGACAACTTTCATTTACAACAAAGAATCTGTTTTGAGTGAAAAAGACAATATTATTTGTTCTGTTAAGGGTTTGGCATTACTTATTTACATTATCTGTATAAAGGATCAACAACTTTGTGATTACAAGCGAGTTTCAGGTGTCCCCGAGGTAATGCACTTCCTACTTGAAAGTATAGAGCAGAGTTGCCTTGACTGAACAGCATTAATTTACTTCCCTGGAAATCAGTCATTTCTGTAGATATGAGAGATGTTCTTCATGTGAGAATGTGGCATATATGTATCGGCACTATGTAAATATAATACATAATAAACCACAACATGCTGCAGCTCATTACAGAAAAGATAAAAAAGTCACTAACACAAATGAAAGAAAACAAAGGGAAAAGAGAATGTATGCAGAGATGGACATGTTTACAAATGTAATATTATTTCAGGGAAGCGAGCTCAAATAGCTACAGGAGCACTAATGAAGTTCTCCTCAGCAGCAGTTGTGAGAAATCTAACTGAGATGTTTTGCTCATGAGCAATCCAAATGGAATTACGCACAACAGACAGGGGCTTTCCATATCACACCTCTGCTTGACAGTCACCACTTAATCGTACCCTGCTGGCACCTCTGTCTTTCCATTATGGTTCTTCCAAACATGTATAATTTATTTGACTTTGAGGACAGCAATTCAATATCTAAGCAGCATATTTGTTCTACTGGTTTGCACTTTTCTTCTGCTCCCACAATATAATCTTTAGAATTGAATATAACTGAAAAAATCTTAGTCTCATTCTCATTTTATCTTCTCCCTGATTCATACATATTTAAATGTACATGAAAGTGCACTCAGATCCACAAACTGCTTTTGTGTTCTAATCACATTGGTCCATGAAGCTGCTATACAATAAGTACAGGACACGTCAGGTCAGCTGAAACCCCTAAAAATTAATGAATTTATAAGAGAAAGTGCTCCTTGGCAGACATGATTTCAGAATTGCAACTCCTGCCAAGGCTCCTCTCTCTGCTGCATCCTCCCTTTTAAACTTGCACTCATCTCACTGTTTCCAGGAGTAAATTCATGCTAAAAGCAGGAGTAACAAGCAGAGCAGGACATGTGGGAGCGGTAACTTTGCCTAGGCTCTGGAACTAGGAGACATTTTAAGAAAACCTATTTTTATGAGCTTCTTACTTGGTTGGAGAAGTGACAATAAATGCATCTTAGCTTCCAGGTACTTTGCTGCAGCCAAGAATCTCTTAACACAGCTCCCTTTCAGGCCAGAATCCTGTAGGAAACAGGACATCACTGCTGCTCCCATCCAGCTTCAAAAAATGACTCGGTATATTTACACAGCCTTCACAAGGCTGCTCTGTGAAATATGCAGGACGGTGATGTTATGCAGGACCATAACTGTCTGTGTTCTTGTTGTTACAGATTGTCCATAAGTGTGTTGGCAGGATAATCCTATTACTTTCCCACAGCAGCAAGTTAGTCTTGTGTTAGCTGTCCTCACTTATAGTCAAACACCTTTGTGCAACTGAATCAAATCTTTTGAAGTCAGAAAGGGATTTTTTCCTTCTTTCTTACTTGCCAGTAGATCTGATTGATCCCAGATAAAAAAAGGCACCTTGCTGAAATATCCATTCCTGTAGATTTGATTTAAACTGTTCACCACCCGCAAACATGGGGAATGAAAGTTTTTGGGGATGAGTCTCTAGTAGTTCACATTTCCAATGTTTTTCACAGGTTACATTCACAACTGGAGATGAGTAACATGGATGGTTTTATCAACTTACAGCATATGGTTTGACTTTCTCCTGCTGCATACTGGGTGGAATAATACGGTGTGGAAGATGACAGGGACACTTCCTCATTGAAATGTAAATGGGATTTATGCCAGATATTACCTCTCTTAGAGTGCTCCATAAAGCTTAGAGAACATGCAAGCATATATAAGAATAGCTTCTCCCATGATTTATTTCAGCTGCTATGCTATGCTACAGATACTTCCCGATGAGAGAATTTCCAGCTCTTTCTTTAATTTGGCTCTCCACAGAAAGTCATCTTTGCCCCAGAAGCCTAGAAACATATATATTATATTAGATCAGTTACAATCAGTCTTAATCATTTAACAGACTTCCAATTTTTTCCAGTGGTGGTTTGGATTCAGTGTAGAGGACAAAAGGTTGGCTTACTGTGCACACCGCTAGTAGACTCAGGGTTTGTACCAGACACCTGCTCAATGATTTGGCTCTGGCTGTACTCAAGGTCATGTCCATCTTAGCAAATCTAACTGTTAGATAAACTGTTAAGACACTTCTGCTGAGCAGCCATCCTGATCATAGCTTTAAACAGGCCCAAAGGAACAACTGAATAATAGTTGTAATTTCAAGTCAACTGAAACAGCAGCTTCTCTTTGTTATTGCTTCAGTTCTGAACCATGTCTTTTATACAAATGTTGTTGTTATCTCAGAAGCTATTTTAGAAACTATGAATAAAATCGACTATGAATAAAAAACAGTCAGCTTAGCATGCAGGGATGAAAAAGACCATTCAAGCTGCATCTCTCCTGCCTTTTGAGAGACCATAGTTAGTAATTCAAGTTTCTCTTTCTTCGTAGGCAGCTAATGACAAAAGGGTTTTGGGCACAACACCCAAAACTCTGCTACCTTCTCATCAGTCTGTAAAAGTAATTGACACCCTGCCAGAGTATGCTCACAAAGGCCAACTACTAGCTGACTGAGCTGAGTGATTTTTGTGATTTTTTATTCTACTAAAGCCTTCTTATATGTTAAAATGTATGATTCCTTATTAGCCACTAGTCAAGCCCAGCCGTTTGCAGGCAGTGGGTGCTCATATACGTCATGCAGTCTGCACACTATCAGGCTCAGAAAGACAGCTTGAAATAGTGTGGTGTGTTGGGAAGCTAAACTTAGACTTCTGTACTCTCACAGCTAGACTCGTTCTTGCCTGTTAGGTAATTTGGTATCTTTATATTCCAGTAAAGTGTGTGCAGCATAAACATATCCACTGACTCCAGGCTCATTTCCATGATTACTACATTTCTTCTTAGGCAAAAAGTGATTTTGACATCTTTAGTCTGCTGCAAGTAGCTGATAGAAGACAAGGCATTGTCTGGACAGCTGCTATGTAAAGACATGGCACCATCTATGGGAGAAGACCCCTGTCTGTGCTGCACATCTGGACATCTTCAAGAAAGTAAATGGCAGAAACAGTAACACCTTTCCCTGCTGTATAGTAGGAGAAAGAGGAATAGGTGTAGTCTACATAGAAAAAGCTCTTAAAACATAACAAAATGTATAGATATTTTCATATTCCTAAAGAAAATATATTTTAAAAGGACATTCTACTTATCTACAGTAGAGCATGAACACTGAAATGAAATGAGTTAAATTAAGAATCAGGTGATAACAGAAACAGTTTCCTAATCAGTTCTTCATAAAACTGTTTCCCAGTGTATTGGGAGCTGGGGGCAAGGAGGGGGGAGAGGCCACAGGGCTGGCCTCTATGAGAAAATCGTAGAATCACAGAGGTCATCTAGCCCAACTCTAGTTGAAGATATAAGAGGTGACCCTATGCGAGACACAGCCAGATGTAGCCAGTTCTACCAGAGCACAAGCAGGATGCAGCTGAGTCTACCAGCAAAGCCATAAGTGTCCTTGTGAAAACATATTTAACAAATGCCAGATAGGCAGATGAGGGGGAAGAAAATAGGGTAGAACAAGCAGTGTGAAAATCAAGGTCAGAGAAGAAGGAAGAGGTGCTCCAAGGTACCAGGGCAGAGGTTGATCTGCAGCCTGTGGGAAAGGATCCCAATGGAGCGGGTGTTTCCCTGCAGACCATGGAGGACCATGCTGGAGCCGATCTCCACACCGTGGCCTCTGGAGTACTCCACACTGTAGTGGGTGGGTACTTTCTGAAGGAATATCAGCCCATGGAGGACACACTCTGCAGGAGGTTTTTCTGAAGTAACTGCATCCTAATTTTCTTCCCTGGCCCTGCTGAGGAGAGGGAGAAAGCAAGCAGCTGAGTAGGCATCTAAATGCAGTCCTGGGTCAATGCACTACATCTAATCAACTTACTGCAATATATTTTTGCATGCAGAAAACAACACCTGAAGGACCAGACTGTACCTGACCCTTTCAGGACTGTTCAAGAAAAAGCCCTTTTCCTTGCACAGGAATACACAATTCTTCCTCTGAAGTGTGCCCTGCTACCTGCCGGCACCCAATGGGGCATTGGTGGGTGCTCACAGAATGGATGTCCAAAACTATCAAAGCTACCACATGATTTCCTCCGATTTATTTAGATGATCCGGTATCAGAATGCACCAAATAACCAGGAGTACTGGATAATTACTACAGTAAAAGAATAAATTCTGGAATAGGAAGTACGTATCAATAATTTTTCTATTGATTTTTTGATATTGATTTTTTTTCTATTTTTCTATTGATTTAATGTAGTCACATTGTCTTCTGATTTTTTTAGTGAAACGTGCACAAAATTTGATCCCTCAATAACGTTTCATAGCGTACAACGCAAACCACAGAGCTTTGCTTCAAACAGCTGCATGGTAAATCAAAAGTTTCAAATAAGAGAGAAAAACATTATTCCGAGAGAGATTTACCTTCCCTTTAAAAAAGCAAATTTTCTCCAGACTTACTTTATCTACCTTTGGTTTTCAGCTACTGATTTGGGTGATGTTCTGTAGAGGTCTCACAAGCAGACCATGACATTTCATGGACCTTCAGAATTTTAAGAGCAAAGGTTTCCAGGACATCCATTTCTTTACTTTCTCACTTAGAAGCTGTCAATACCTTTGAAATAACACAATGTCTTTTGTTTGTTTGTTTGTTTTTGAGGAAATATTCTCCAAAAGCTGTTATGACCATACTGGCTTCAGTGTGGTAGCACAGACATGAGTATCATCTGGCTGATACAAATTTTGTATCTCTTCAAAGTGTCTTTTTTTTTTTTTTTTCAAGAGATGCTGGATATCATAAAATACACATAGTAGTATCACACTGACCCTAAAAAAAATCTATAAAAATTTTAGGAAAGGAAGGGATAAATCAATATTTCCAATGTAGGAGAATTTTTTTTGTTCAGATATTGCACTAGCAGCAGCCTCCATCTAACACAGGGAAGACTAGAAAAGAAGACATATCTTGCTGTGAAAAATATCTGAAATACCTTGCACTACGTCTTATCACAAGTCAATAGCCTGGGACCAGATCACTGATAATGAAACATCGACTCCATGCGGAAGTATAGCATGGGGTTATTAATCCCCTCAAATCTCCTTAAGCCATAAGTTTAGGATTGGTTTTCAGTGGTTCATAGGCTTGTATTGGCTTTCTACAAGGGAATACATTTCTCTCTCACTAAGCAACTGATATTTCTGCCACCTGAACATTAAAAGTAGTCTGAAGTTTGTACATTATAAAATACGATTTGTATAATAAATATTACACACATAACATTTTTCCATGCCATTTTAAGCTTCTCTAATCTTTTCCGCTCTGAAGGGGTGATGAGGATAATGTCTGATATGTGCTTTGGGACAAAAGGCAATTATCATCACTCTGAGAAGGAAATCGATTCAGCATTTGTGCAATCCTTCTTAGCAAAGGGAAAACTGGAACTGTTAGCTTTATTTGTTACACAACACTATTTAAGTTTCCTCTGGATCAAACTGAGATATTACAGTTCTCACTCTTCATTATGTTTCTTTCACTTTGGCAGGCTTCAAATGTTTTTTCACAATAATTCATTAAACAGACTGGTTTTCTTTCCTGTTAGCAGAAATCCAAACGCTAACCTCCTCACCTTCCTCCCAGAAGAAAATCTATATATTCACCTACTGCGCAGGTAGTGCAAAAGGAAGCAAAGTCTAACTGATCTGAAGAATATTCTGTGTATTCTGAGGAGTATAGAGATTAATTCTTGCTCTAGCTCATGCCCAGTTTTGGATTACTTTAGATATCATGTGTATAAATTAGTTATCAGTAGGAAAGGTCTCCAGCTATATTTTAACCTATCTCTGATATATCCGAATACGCCTACATGATATACATTGGTAAATATTATGTATTATGTGTACACTTTATATGTACAGTATATTAAGAGGAATGGTTCACACCCTCAAACTGTTTTATTCTTGTAGAAACACTCATAGATACTGAGTTAATTTAACCTTTTTCCAGCATTCACAGCTGATCAGTCCCACAAAGTCTTAATATTCCAATGACTGACTGGGTTATTAATGGCCTCTGGGATCACTTTTTGTTCCCATTTTTTGAACTTTCTTTATTGGCTCTATTCTCCAGGAGGTCTGAGCCACAGAACAGAGCACAGGCTTTTAACAGTGGCCTTATTGGTGTTTTTCACAGTGATCACTTCAGTGTGTCTGCTGCCAGTCTTCCTTCCCTTACACCAAAAGAAGGCTCAAAGCCACAACTTGACAATGAGGTCTCATAATGAATCTATTCTTTCTTCTATTACTATACAATCTTCTGAACCACTGTTCTTTGAGAGAGACTCTCCCGTTCTGTAGGTATAGTCTGTGTTCTTGAGTCTCAAGGACACTTTTTCAATATTAAAACTTGTTAGTTGGATGTGATAATTTTGACCCAATTATTCAGATCAACATGTGATTGTGATCTGTCCTACTTCATTCGCTACTCTCACATCTCCGTATGTATCGTGTAGGCAAAGACTGGACAAACTTAGCCAGCCACTGGGAACCCAGATAGCTAATATCATGTTTCATCATTCATAAAATTCCTAATGCTATCAGACACAATAAGGGCAAGGACAAATGTGTGGTAAGTGCTGCTAAGCATTTCCTCACTCATTTTTCCCTTATTTTCATATTCACTGCAGATACAGCTCTTAATTAACTTAATGTGAACCCCATTCATTGCTACCTCAAAACAAGATCTCATGATCTGAAGTCCCATGAACTTAATAAACAAATACATAAATGATTCAATATAGTTGCTGTCATCATTCTAACCTATAACTTTGTCAGTGAAAGAAAAGAGATCTGGGAAACAAGACCGGAGCTTCAAAAAATGATTGCTTGCAGAATTCTACTACTGAGCCTCTGAATCTTTTTTACCCGTGTCCAATTAACATTTAAATTATGTTAAACTGTATTGATGCCAGCCTAATAATCTATACTTATTTTTACCTCTCTGAACTTTTTCTTCTACCATTTCTAGACTACTTTCTTTAGACATTTGGACATCAGTGTGCTCTAAGGTGATTTAAAAAAACTATAAACTGATTTTAACAAAATTTAACATAGGAATAGATATCTCATGCTAAGTTCTGTTAAGGACAGGGAAAACAAGAACTAGAGAGGGGTTCAAAGAAGTGCTTCCATTTCAGGAGAGGAAAGCAGACTGTAGTCATTTTTATGCCTGAATTTTGAGTATTTTTGTGTCTTCAGGCAGTTTTACTCCCAGAGAAGAGGACTAATTAGAAAGTGAATGCATGCCTGGCAGCATCAAATCCACGTGGATGTATCTTTGAAATAATAGCAGCACACACCGTCTCTTACCCAGCTAAACTCAGAATCATGATGGAGAATGAAATGTATAGCATGGCAGTCCAGGAGCAATGAGGGAAAAATGGAGATAATTTGAGGGCAGTGGTTAAGGACAGGGTGATGTAAGAGATACTGTGCAAGAAGACTATGAAGACATTGTGTGTTTATTACTACAGTAGGGATAGAAAGAAATCAGTAGGAAATATGCCTTCATTATTTCTGCTGTTTGAAGAATCGACAGAATTACATTAATAGGCACACTGCTCTTCTGGAATTCACCTGCTTTTGTTAACAACGAATGCTTCTATATACAGCTGAAACAGAGTCCTAGAAGCTGGAGACAGTATAGCTCAGGTTGGAAATAGAGAACAAAGCGGGCCCTGTAACTAACTGAGACTCAAAGACCCTCAGCCAATTAAAAATCTAGCTATTCCTTACAAAGCAAGGTTCATAGAAAGCCTTCTGAGACATGCCACAAACATGCTGCCAAACAGAGTCAGAACCAATGCCATGACAGTCAAACATAACTTTTCAAGATTTGAAAGGTAATATGGAAACACAGTCTGCATTCAGCTTATAGACTGTCTATAAAAATACCAAAATAAACAACATTTTGAGATATTGCTACTTAATTTGAAAACTAAACACTTCATGGCCTGATTATATCCTAATAAATTTATCATTTTTCTGTTTCTATTGCTGGTTATTTTGGAACAACATGTTATAGACAATGACAATGACTTAAGAATAAATGCAGCACTTTTGCAATAAACTAGTCTATCTAAATTATTGTGATTTATTTTCAATTTTAACTTGATTTGGCAGGCAGGAGACCGAGAGACAGTTATGTTTAGAATAAGGGCACCTTATGAATACAAGCTTAGATTTGGTTCCTTATTCTGCTTCTGAAAAGTAACGTCTATCAAAGTGCAGGAGTATGAGTCAGTTTTTGCTTTCTGAGGTACCCAATGTCTCCTCCTCTTCCTACATTATAACCTCCATTATTTCTTAAATATCTCATTCATTTTGTTGATGCACATTTTCCTTCAAGCCTGTCTGCCCCTAAAATTTTTCAGTATCACCTACTTCCCAAATGTTGCCTGACACACCTCCATTTCTTGTCACCTTACCTACAAGGCTTTCCACCAGTCCTTTCCCCAACATTCCTCATATTTCTTGCTTTTTCAGTTTTTCCATCTCCTTAGATTTCACTAGACGTGCTCAAGACATACAGGCCCATCTCTTCCCTTTGTGAGCCCAACATTTGGTGTCACCATGGCTGTCTTAGGACAAGGTACTCAGACTCATGCTTTTGGATGCAAGCCCTTGGTGGCCATGTTGAGATCAGCAACGTGTCATAGCCCACCATAAATCCAGGACAGTGATCACCTCTTTCACATTTCTCTCAGCAGCAGGCTCTCCCAGCAACTCACTGCTCTGCTTTCCAGCCTGGATCTAGACACAGACAGATTGCATCTTTTTGCTTTTCATTAGGCAATCCTTTCAATCAGCTCATTGGCTTACCTTTATCATAACCAGTTCTCTCAAAATCCTGTTACACAACAGCTTCTTTTTCAAAAGACTCTCCTACAACTCCATAGGAAATTAATATTCTTGTTAATTTTAAAGGAAGTATTACTTTTATTAACTGCTTCATATTTTAACAGGAAACGTTCTACTGAAGAAAACAGGTTGCTTGTGTAACTAACAAATGACTGTGGGTATTCACTGCTTCTTACTTTTTCCCTAAGCATTTCTAATTATCTAGTGCATTTCAATTCATGTTCTTCTCTTCTGATTAATGTTCCTACTTGCTGAATTTTGCCATCAGAATAACCTCTGCCCTGTGCCTCTATTCCTTTTTAATATCTCTCTTTCTCATGATGAGGTGATAAAAACCTGAATGCAATAGTCAAGTAATCAAGGTAAAGTTCTGCAGACTGCAGGAATACATTTGCAATTATTTGCTGTCAGATAGTATTTCTGTCTGAAAAATAATAATTTACAGTATTCACACAGTATCTGGATCCATGAATTAATAATAACTTAGTATTAAAATAGATAGGTATAGGCACGATCTCAATACACTCTATTCTCAGTGAAATTATAAGAGTTCATAAGCTACTTCTCTCAAAGGCTTACAGGAAGTGTCAGCGATGTCTGTGTGTGCCAACACATTATTCCTGTTCCCAGCATAATATTCCCTATCTGTGCTGAAAAGGTGACAAAACTTCCCCTCATAGCTCCATTGTATTCCTGTAAGTTCTTCCAAATGAGCAACATATTATCTCTCAGAATGTGCGTACTCCTGTGAATGGGACATTTTAACAATGCAGGTCTAACACCTTTTGTCAAAATATTTTAGTATTCTTTATAGTCATTGCATTATTCTCAAAATAGCTCATGAGGCATGTCAGTATGACATCCATTTTACTGCTGGATGAACAAGGGAAAGAAAAATGGAATGATCTGTCTGAAATATCAGTGTACAAAGCCTTTTGAGGAGGGGGAACCCAGGAGTTCTAAAGCAGAATCTACTGCCCTAACCACAAGGGTCATGCTTCAGGGGCACCTCACAACCAGTTTGCAGCAGATTCCTTGCCCAAACTTTCAGACAACAAATGAGCTGTCTTCATTGGTATGATGCTTATCAGGAGAGTTGAACACTATTGTCCATGAACCAGCAGAACAATGTGTGCTTGCATCGCAAAAGCTAGTTCAGTTTATCAGCATAGATTTGGATCTTTAGAAGCCTGTTTCCTGAACAATTAGGTTACCACAGAGATAAGCAATTTGTTTTTTAGGAAGCTGCTGCCAGCTGAGTTCCACTCAGTGTGTCAAAAGAAAGTGGTCTTCAAAAATAAGTCAAAGCAAAAATGAGAAAATGTTTTCAAATTAGCCTTCAGCAGTACTGGGCAATAACAGGGACTTCATTCTTAGAAGCCTAATTCCCTTTGGGTAGAACAATTACAACTCAGAAAGACCACAACCAGCTATTCTCAAGAGCTATGTAAATAAAACCATTTTGTCAGATTATCAGCTTTCCATGGCCTGTATTAGAAAGTGAGTTACTTAGCACCTTACAACTGCCTCTGCTCACCTGAGGCAGTGTTCAGCCGCTACTTCTGAAGATGCTGAGAAGGCCTAACCCAAACATAGGCTCACGTTTGGGTAGAGAGGTACTCCTGGGTGAGCATGATACAACTTTTCCAAACTTAGATGCCTTTCATGAGATTATTAAAGTAGTGATAGATTTGGTCAAGACCACACATTTCAGACCACTTGGTGGTTTTCATGTTACTTCACAGGCAATAACCGATAGATGAACAAATTCCTTTCAGTTTGGTCTTACTAAATTCCTTCTACTTTGGTGTGAAATTTCAATAGCTTTTTGGATCTAAAACAAAATTCTGGATCAAAGTATATATGAACATAAATTCTATGGATTATTTGTGGAATGTGGTTTGCTAAATCCTCATGGATCCTTTGAAAATGTCATCTCTGACATACCTAGTGTGACTTGAGTTTATTATTTCTGGTCAATGGCATATTCCACCACAGTGTGGTACTTGCATGCTTGTTGCCATGGGGCATACACATTGCCATGCTGTGTAAATATCAGTTTAATAGCAGTACTGACTAAATGAGGATATTGGCTTAAATCCATATTTTCTGAAATATTCAACATGAAGGTGGGCAGCGATTAACTATTCATCCTTAAAAAATTCTCTTGCATTTTTAGAATGGAAATCAGGCTGCAATTTTGTAAGTATATTTTTAAGTAGAATATTAATAAATTTCCCTAACTCTACGAAAGCTAATGTACGCTAGGTATCACCAACCTGAACAGATTTATTGCTGTATGGTAATCACGTCCTCAAAATAGAAGCCTATAATATGAGCACTTAGGTGTACGTAATGAATGTCAGACTATCATACAATTCTTACTGTGCACAGTGTATAATCACAGAAACTGGAGAGTATTCTGGGCTTGCAGTTTCTCTCTGTTGGACTGTTTGGTAAGCTTGACTGGCAGCTTCTCTGTTGAATTTTTTTAGCCAGCAGGGAATCAAGCCATGCAGTCACTTCGAGTGACAGCTATAGAAAACTGACTAATAAGCTAGCACCCCACACAGCAATTTAAAAATGCAAACGTCATCCAGAAAAAGAAATGGAAATAGCCAATTTGTATAATAAATGAAATTATGAGGCATGTATGATAACAGAACTGAGGAGGAACAGGATGCCAATCCAGGTGGGCTGCACTCAGCAGGTATCCACTGCACAGCACAGGACGCCTTTATATCTCAAAAGGCAAACACTGCATATCCTGGCTAAAATGCCAATTAATTATTTAAATTGTAAATACAATTGGTTTGCATATTTTTGGTTTCCTGAGATGAAGTTAATCAAAGCACCCTTTGCACCTTTGAAGGCAAAGGCTTTAATAATTACATGTATTTGTCACAGGTTCTTGTCCCACAAGGCAGCTGGAGAGAGGAACAAGGGAGTTTGCCAATACCTTAACCTGGTATAAATTAAAGTAGTTTCAAGGCAGCTGTCATTTGCCTTTGCTGCTACCAGTTTTAAAGGAATATTGATTCAGCTGATGAGCTCAGGAGGAGCAGAGCCATGTTGCTTTTCCCCTGGCCACGCTCTCTGCGTGGGGAGGAATAGCTCTCTGCTTACTGCATCATCAGGGGTTCAGTACACACTTGAAAGCTCTCTGAGGTCCCCAGCTGTAAATTAAAGGCTGCTCTGAGGTGGGAGTGATTGTGTGCATATGGGAAGCAGTTCAGCCAGCCAAGAAATCCAAGGCTCTTCCCTTGGTTACAAGGCATCAAAGCCCCAGAAAACCACCTTATATAAACGTGTGAGAGAGGAGAGGGCAAGGAGGGAGTGATGAAAGGTGAGCAAAGGTTTAATAGGCTTTATGCAACTAGAAAACACCCATGATCTTCTCTATCAGGAAAAAATAGGCTCTCCAGAACTGCCTTCAGTACACATATTTACAAAGGAGGAAAATGTATTGTAAAAGAACATAAAGAGCCGTTTCTTAAGGCAAGTTTCTTTCTTGTGCTGGTTGAACTTGCCAATACTTCACCTCAGTAAAAATGTTTACTTTTGTTTGCTGAATGGTGACCCATGGTACACAACAGGGTGCAAAGTGAACACATAGCACGGAATCAATCAGAAGAAAGATTTCAGTTGAAATTTATGGAAAGTCCTGGTTCCAGTTTCAAAAGTAACTTTAACTCAGATCTTTGGTGGCACTTAGTTACTTAAGCACCTGGTGCCAGTGGGAATTGGATGGTAAAGTATTGTAGATTAAATCCTATGCACCAAGATCTCCACATCTAAAATAGAATTGACATTAAGTTTGCTATAAGACCCTTACTACATCTTGGGATAAACCCTTATGTTGAATACTTGGTGCCAGTTCCAGTTCGGAAGCTTTTTTGAAGTTCTGAGTATCACATCAACCATTACCAGTAGCCCTTCTTCTTCCCTGCCATGTGGGTAAGGATTACACAGTTATGCAGATCTCAGTCAGGTTCAGGATGTCCAGAATTAACAATCTAACAGCTCTTCTTTCTTTATTCAAGTCTTTATACTTTGGAGATCTGAACTGCGAACATGAAGCACCCATAAAGCCCACTTGATACATAATGAATGGAAAAGACTACCTTACATTACATAGGCAGATTAGAGGTTGGATCATGGTTGCCACTATCAGGGTTGATATTTCTAGAATTTGAATTCTGACATATTTTAATTTCCCAATTTACCTATGATTTAGACTGTTCCCATTATTCATTGTTTTTAACATTAATCTCACAATAGTCTCAAAATATAATTATCTAAGCTAGTATCTACCAAGAATTTCCTAACGTAACATTAATTTCTGTCCTTGCTTTATACCTCATCACAAAATGTATTAGTAATGGGCACTTCTTTAGATGCAGATTTGTCTGTGGCTTGCACAGAGACAACCAGATTCACTGTCACAAACATTTCCTGCAAAGAAGACTGACTGCAGTTTTTGAACTGGGAAGACTAAGTAAGGCTCCTTGAGGGCATATGCACTGCCCTGGGAAAAATTACACTTTTTCAATGACAGCTTTCTTCTGCTGACTTTTAAATGTTTGGACTTGCTTTGCAGCTTTCATGAAGAAGATGAAAAGGCTCTGTCTAGCTAAGATACATCCTTTACTGCTTTCAGTCAATTAGGCATACACTAACTTGCATTTCATTTGTGCAGATTTAAAAAAAGTAGAAATAAAAGAAAATTCTAAGGTAAGGTAAAAGCACCACCTGGACAACCTTCTGGGAGAGAAAACTCATTCTTACTCCCAGTCCACTGAAGTTCTATCCTTTGACAAATTACTAATTCCTTGCAAAAGCCTATGGATCTCACTAAGTCTTGCAAAGTGAGTGTGAATGGAGGTAAGAACCCTTTTCAACAAAGACCTGAGCACAGTCACAAAAGATTTTTCTCTACTTGCTATCAAGTGCCCAAGCACTGCACACTAACTAGCCATAGGCAAGTATTACCCACCAGGAAATCCAGACCAATGCAAAGAGGATCTCATGTGCTGTATATTCAAGTACAGTGTAAGTCTCATTCTGGCATATTCTTCCAGGGTCATTTTGCCCAAATCACAGCATTATCTCTCATACAAACAGGTATATTACTGGCACAGATGTAAGTATTGGAAAAAACAAGTAGACATGGCCAGCTTTTTGTCTGGATTAACTGAGTATAGAGAAGAAAAGAAGCAATATATAAACTGCTTCACTAATTTGCAGCCAGTTGCAACATCAAATGGCAAATCCAGAAAACATTATGCAATCCTATCATTTGGACAGAGATTAAATTACCATTTTTTCACTTACGGTTTGTGATTATCTTCTGCAACCCGAAGGAACACCGTGCCACAAATTTCTTTCTTTCTTCCTTTTTTTATTTTTTATTTTTTTAATTTTGGTTTTTACTCAGAAAAAAATACAAAAGATGTAAAGCATACTTCAGGAATTTTCAAGGTTAATTGTCAAATCCTACATGACACTATGTCAACTTCTTTATGGTAAATATAGGCTTCTGATCAGCAGACTGTCAACTGTATTTATTTATAAACCAGGGTTCCTAAAAACACATCTGAAGGCTATACTTAGAGGTTGTTCCACAATACTGCCGTGCTGCAAAAACTGGTCACATATGGAGGGAGATAAACAGTTTTGAAAGGTTAACCCTCCTCTGCTGTGATGTGCTCTGATGCCCCGTGGATGCCAACTGGCTGCAGACAATCAGACAGTGCCAGTGAGGAAGAGCTGTGGGTATGTTCGGAAAGGAGACAGCTGTTTGTCTGGATGAACATTACAACTTAGAATTCTAGGATGGAAAATCTACTGGGTATTGTAGGAAGGTCAATGAGATGGATGTTGAGACCTGGAAAAGGCTCACAACTGACTTATCCTGAGTTAATTTTATGGCTCAGATCATGAATATTTATTCTACGTCATCAATTATTTATGTTTGATAGTGTGTAAATACATCTATCATAAATAAATTTAAAATACAGTCTTGGTTAAATATGTAAGATAACTAGCTCAGTCACCCCAAACAAGCAGACAAAAACTCTCCAAAAGATTTTCAAGGTCTAATTTAGTGCAGACTTAAACTAAACATGTTTCACAGTCATCTGTCCTGAGAGAATATTCTGAGCAAATATGAGCTGAGTGTCAGTAAATACAGCTTGTATTCCACTCTTCTTTCAGATAATAAAGCCCACACTGTCAAACAACTCTCTCAGAGAAAATCTCTTCTGTATCTATGGTTGAGCCTCAAACGTCCCTGTAAGTATTATAATGTCTCTGCTCTCATTTTCTAAATTAAATACTGAGGCGTAGGTAGACTTCTTAAAAGAAATGCAGCTTCTTTAAGCAATTTCTATGATACTGAATGCACTGATGAACCATCAGTTCAACCCATTCTCTACGTGTAGCCCAGGTTAGATGTTCTCAGAAATGAAATGCAATCTGATTCAAATCTTTCTAATCAGCATAAGATATCTAGGTAAAACTGAAAGGGTAGTGATATACAGGCAGTTGGACGTTATCTTTAGTATCTTTATCTTTAGTATCTTCTTCTTAGATCACTGACTATGGTCTATGCTCCTAAGTTGCAGGCTACGGCTGAGGCTGTGAGCTCTGCAGCGTCGTTTCCCAGTGTTCCTGCCCCCACCAGCCCCCCTGCTGGCCAACTGGTTCAGTTGACTTTACATGAGTGTGACTGACTCCATGGTAATGTGGAGGGGGCATCTCCAGAGATAATGGTTGTGACAAGGTTGTTAAGATTAGGAAAAAAATCAGAAGACTGCAATTTATGTGAGAGTCCACTCCATCCCCTAGACAGGCAAATTAGTGATGGAAACACAGGCCTTGATGTTGAGAGATGATAAGAATTAAAGTTCTGTAGCACTGGATTTTTGCTTATTTTGTTAACAGTAGTATTAGAAAATTTATAATATTTCAGTAGCTGACTTAACAGACAAGATCTTAGGATAATTTTTGTCAGTCTTAAAAATACCTGATTACTTGCAAAGAAGTAGTGATGACTCGTTTTTTATCAAAAGTAAATCAAAAGAAAAACTGCTCTTGTACATAAATACAAAGGAAGAAAGGTTAGAAACACAGTAGCTTCAACACTGGCTCAGGCAAAGGTTCATGGAACCTCATCGCTCTGGCACTAGCCCAGAACAGTCACCTAGGGAAAAGTGCACAGGCACAACAGCTGTGCTCCCTTCTTTCCCAAAGTGTGGATATATGCTTTAGCAACCTTCAATACTTCTCTTCCATGACTGCATCTAATGTCCCTTTGGACTTGTGTAACATTTATCACCGAGAATGTCCTCCAGCAAGGAGCTTTGCACCTTAAATATACTCTCTAGGAAAAGCCACATCTGTTTATTCATTATGAACCTACCACCTGCTAACTTCCCTTCTTAGCCATCAGTCATTGTACTGAAAGAAACTGCAAACCTCTGGTCACTCCTCTTTGCATTCACAAGTTCCTATTTGATACGATTTCCGATTCTGGTTTTCAGAAAAGGCTGAAAATATGATAGAAAATCTTCAGTGTAACAACATATCTGTTTTTGCCCTCCACAGAAGAAAAAAGGAGCCTCCACTAGAAGTAAAAAAGAAACTGTGGAACCAAATCTGGCTCTGTAGTGTTGTTTCTTCCTTGTGGAGAATGGACCAATGTCAATGCATGGACTTTTCCCCCTGTGTAGTAGGCTGTCCCTGTCAGAAGGATGAGAGGAAATAATACAGCTGTCCAGTGAACTTTTTAAGGATGCAGCCACACCAAAATATCTTCATGTCTATAATATAATAATTCTTATAATATGCTGAAATCAGTGGTGAAATCCCTAACACTGGTCTCAAGTTCAATAGCTGTCACTAAACACCTGACAACATATTGGCACAAAGGAGATAATTCAGATAATTCACAGGGCTCAGCATCATTTATTTAGACTTCAGTCAAACACAGGCACATAGTACTTTCTTGATCTGGAGCTGTTTAAGTTCACATTATAATTACAGGAATTGGAAACTTTATAAGTAATAAAACTGAGATTCTGGAGAACAAAATGTCAGCCTCTAACAAGGGAAAATTGACTTTCAACTCAACTTTGTTCAGCTTCTGGTAGGAGTGGTAGAAATCTTCACGTGAGATTTTTCTTATTTTACTCTTAGTTTATGACTCTGTACCATTCTCACATCATACACTAGCACATAGGACATATACTGTTGATGAGGGAAGATACTGGAAGAAAATGATGTCCCTTCAAGTCAGTAGACACTCATTTATTTCTTATAGGCAAAAGAATCACAGAATGGCCCAGATTGGAAGGGACCTCAAGGATCATCAGTTTCCAATCCTCCTGCCGCATGCAGGGCCACGAACCGCCCCATTTAATACTAGACCAGGCTGCCCAGGGCCCCATCCAACCTGGCCTTGTACACCTCCAGGGACGGGGCATCCACAACCTCTCTGGGCAGCCTGTTGCAGCACCTTACCGCTCTCACAGAAATAAAATAATAAAATGGAAGCAACGTATCTGTTGCTTGGTATTGCTCAATATCTCTGCTTATGAGCCAATGAAGTTTAAAGCATCTGACCTGCTGATGTCATTTATAGTGAGAATCAAAGAAGTTAAGAAAACAGTTTAAAAGAAATGTGATTTGAACATGTGCTTTTGCAAAAGGCTCACATAAAAAGCAAAATAAGGTATTAAACCTGCCTACCAGAAGCAATTTTGCTACTACATCATCTTTTCCTTCTCCATCCAGAAAATAACAAGAATGGAGAACTGAAACCTTCTAGTAAGAGGAACTATCATGTTGAATTGTCTGAAGAATGTGATGAAGTCAACAGAATGTGTACAGGACCTGCTGACCTCAAAATCTGTAAATGCTGCCTAATTAGACAATCATCCTAGAATCATTTCTGACAATTAGATCATTTTTTTCTTTTCTTTTTTTTTTTTAAGTGTAGGCCCAAGAGCTGTTACAGTTACACATTCTGAACCAGCAGTTCCAAACAGCTTTGGATTACGCTGACAATGTGTACTTTAACATTATGCCCCAAGCAATCAATTTTTATTTTCTTGTGCAGCAGTTTCATGTACATATTTTTATGGGTTGCATTAGAGAATGTTACTACTGGATTTCAGAGTGGCTATTTATATATATGTCATAGGGATTGAAATTGTCACTGGTTTCTTGGCAGTGATTGCCAGCTAGTGCCTTTCTTCCACTGTTCTGCAGAACTTCATCATAAGTGACATACAGCAAAAAGACCAATGTACACGGTTGCACACTGTACTATGAATTACCTATTGAAAATACATATATGGAGAATATATATATTCAGTACATGGAAATGAGCACTGAAAAAAAATCTTTATCTCAGTAAGGTTTGTCTGTAACTCAAAAACACAACAAAGCAAATAAACAAATACTCAGCCTGGAAGAATCTATGTAACGAATTTCCTTTATATGGAGTCGGAATGGTTTGCTACCTGAACAGAATACATTTACTTCAGTTATGATAGTTACTTGTTCAACACATTAACTTTATTCTTAGAAAAACTATTTAGCTGAGGAAATAGCGTATTTCTGATCTAACTTTCACTGCCTGTATGACACACTATATGATGTAGTGGAAGTTTTCTTTCTCCTTATAGTGACTGAGTAGGGCAATGGGCCCTTCATATGAAGGTAGGTTTAGATTATTTATCAGACAAGTCCTGATGCATTTCAATATATTTTTGATGGAGGTATCCTGGATAAGGTTATTTCTGCTCACATTCCTTATTTTCCAATAGTAGATGGCTTGTCCAGCTCTGATTCGTGGATCATAAAGATATCTTTCAGTCAGCTGATAGGACTTGTTTATACCAAAACATATGTAAGATGTATTGCTTTATTATGAAGAATTATTAATTATTTAGAATTCATAGCACAAATAATTTTCTGCCTTATGCTCTGGGCATTTTCATGTCATTTAATTTCACAATCAATCTAATCCCATCTCAGCAACAAATGCTCTGAAAAATGAGTAACTAAATAAAACCCCAGACATTACCTCTAGCTCTCTCTAAAAATACCCTATACTGAAGAAGAGCTGTACCAGAGAGTTTGGAAGATGACTAATACAGGCCTTAATGGATCATGCAGGACACACAGTCTAGAGCTCAGTAGTTAATCATGAAGTGTGTTTGGCCAACTACATATACTCATGTCAATGAAGCTGTAGTGCTTTGGCAATACCAATTGCAACAGTAAGAAATAGGTAGTTTGTACACCCAGGCGCCAAAGTACGCAGATTAGAAGTGATAACTGCTGTTGTTCTGGCATGTTTCTTAAACCTAAGAACATGATAGAGTCTTATTTCCTGAATTATTTTGGTACTCATGCCTGTTACGTGGTGTGCAAGAAGGTGAGACTGAACTCTGCAATGACAGCAAGAGGTTGTGCTTTTGAGGCCGCCTAAAAGCAAGGGAAATTGAATTTGGTTGCAGGTAGCCAGAGCAGAAGGAGACCAGTATATTCATCTGTGATACAAATCATGTCACCCTTGTTTGTTAATATCGAAATGATCCCGTGCCATCTCTGCCACCTCTTCCCTGTTTATCACCATTTAATCAAGATTGATTCATACCACAGAGCTGGGAGTAGATCACATCTACTTGTAATCCATACTAAACAGACCTTATGACAGGAAAGCAATTACTCACAGCCACTCATTAGATCCTGCAACAGAACAAAAACAGAATAATGTAAGGACCATATCACCTGCTCTGTAAGGATCTGCAATTAATCTTTTCATAATAATAGTTCACAGCTTCTCACAGGTTGAGAAGAATAAGAGATGGTAACTTGGTCCCTCTGCTGCCAGGAAGGGGTGAACATGTCATGAAATTTTTCAACAACATTCAGATTCTAATCAGAGAAACTGATGAAAACCAAAAACCAGAATTACCTTGTCAACTCATTTAAAAAATACTCCACTAAAGATGTAGGAAGATAAATTTAGAGAAAAGACTTTCACCATGATGTGTCAAGAGTTTTTAAGCAAAGATGAAGAGCTTGATCCATTCCCTTTTGTGAAAAACACTGCACTCTCCAGCTACCATGAGTATGTGTCCTTCGCAGTTTGATAGTTCAAAGAGGTTCTGGAAGATTAGGATTCTCAAAAGTTGAATCAGTGAATAGTTTCTTTCCAGTGCTATTTTCAGGACAGTATAGACCGGAGGTCTAACTAAATGAGGAAAAAACGGCTAGTGACCACTAGGAGCAGTCTTCTAAGTCAGAGTTTGTCTTTGAGCAGCAAAACAAGCCATTCCTGATGTTGCAAAATACCAGTGCACATGATATTTCCTCTGACTATTCATCTGCAAGTCTATGAAGAAGAATAAAAGAGCATAACAAATAGTAAGAATTCTCAAGATAACATCAAACTGTCTACTACAGAAGCCATAAAGAAAAACTTCCCATTCATCATTGTTATCATTTGCCAAGAATATGACTTTGATAAACAGATAAGCCTTGCAAAGCTGCTTCATGGCCAGTGAACTTGGAATTTCCTGAGTTAATTAAATTATAGAAAAATCTCAGAGAAATCTCTGCCTCTGGTTGCCTAGGATACTATGTTTGGCTTGGTACTAGAAGCATTATAGTGTATCTTGATTGTAAACATTAGTCATAAAGTGTACTACATGGAAAATTGAGCTGATATTCATCCTATCTAAAAGTGTCAAAGGTGCATTAGCGAAGAAAAGTGCGGAAGTGTCAGTTTATATTATCTTTCTCTGGTCTGGATTAATACAGTCTTGCAGCCCTTGCAAATGTTACTAGCCAAATGACTCCTTAGGTAAAAAGAGTTAAGTGTACCAGGGGAGGTTCAGGTTGGATATTAGGAAAAAATTATTCTCTGAAAGAGCGGTCAGGCACTGCAACGGGCTGCCCATGGACTCGATGGAGTCACTGTCCCTGGAGATGTTCGAGAAATGTAGATGTGGCATGCAGGAACATGGTTTAGTTAGCAGTATTGGTGATAGGTGGACTGTTAGATGGGATGATCTTGGAGGTCTTTTCCAACCTTGGTGATTCAGTGATTCAAAGAGTAATAAACATGCAGTAACTTTAGAACTTCTTGCGAACAGCTGCTGAATTTCTAATTGTAGTGCTTCTTTTATTCACAAACCCCCAGGTGTTATCTGGCAACTAAATAAGTATTTAAAAGAAGTAATATAGCATTTATACGATATGGATGATTTCTAGTACATTTGCTTAATTAAACAGTTAAGTTTGGAGAGCTCAAAGCACAAAGTACTGCTTAATTTAGGTCCTGGCTATTAGATTGTCATCAAAATCTGGAAAAAAATATACTTAAACAAATAGCTTATTTTTATGAGATGGTAGGCATATCAGTTCTAAGGTGTATTCAGAGAGAGGCCCTAGAGCCTGAAAACTCATTTTCTTGGTGAGTAGAATTAGAAAGAATTCTAACTGTAAGAATTCTAAGGGTTCCCTGATAGGTTTGTGCATGGATCCTGCTTACATTTTTATCTTAGATATAGTTTCAGAAGTGCAAGCTGTGCATATTATAGTGAGAAAATTTTATGTAATATTTATCACTTAAATAATATCTGAAGTCTTTTAATACTACCATATAAGGATAGTTATGCTAGCTAAAACTTGAAAGATTAAACTGGGGACCTCTTTAGCTAAAAAAAAGTTCAGTACACTTAAACCTGAGCTTAAGAAAATGCAGATTTGCTAGATAACACTGTAATAAGCTAGACACAGATGCAGTGTACTCCTTAACAGGTTGCACAACATGTTATTGATTCAAGTCTTAAGTAAAACCGATTGATACCTTAGATACATACTACTATTGCAAAGGATTGCAGGATTATCAGTCTTTATATAAATACTTATATTTTACTTTTAAATAGGAAATATAAATGTTGATCGTATTACTTATATTTGCCAGTGTAAGATGATGTCGTGACTATAAATAATTTTTCTTGAAAATTATCAATTCATTGGCTACTTTGAGATTAAATCTTTCTCTTTCCTGCCTCTGAGGACTGTAGAAAGGATGGAGGGCCAAACAAAGCCAGCTCTAGGAGCAGTTCAAAGGTGCTGAGAAAAGTATGACAATCTACTTGAATGTATCACTGCTAAAGTTTTGTTCTCACTTTTATCAAAGTATTTTAATTGAGCTGAAATATGAGTCTATGAAGAGACTTCAAAAGAGCTTTTATTACTTCAGGAAAGCTTACTAGAAAAATATTTGAAATGTAAGCATGATATTTCTCTACGTATATAAAACGACTGTTAATATTATGCAGTAATAATATCATTCATTGTGACTTCCAGCAAGTGTCTGCAGGCTCCTCTTGAAAGTCCAACTACAACTGATTACGAAGTGATGAGGGCTGCTTCAAAAGTAATGCCTCATATTTTATCTTGGCTCACAGCCTCAGAGGCAGATGTTGTTGATACGGCAGTAGAGGTTGAACCTTTCTGACAATATCCCATTACATTCTGTTGCCATGCAACAGATGGCAGTAGAGGGGCAGTTGGAGAAAATGCCATCTGATGTGGAAGTTCATATGAAGCAAAGGCATGTCACTGAATTCCTCCATGTGGAAGAAATGGTATGCATTGATATTCATTGATGCTTGCTGAATGCTGAATGCTTTCTGGAGACCAAACAGTGTCTGTTAGCACTCCAAAAACTGGACTGTATAGGCAACATTTTCCAAGCAACGACACCATTGTAGCAGCTGTGAAACAGTGGGTCACCTCCACTGGTGCAGATTTGTATACGCACAGCATGCGGGCTCTTGTTCATTGCTGACAAAAATGCATAGCTAATGGTGGTGAATATGTTGAAAAAGAGTGTTTTGTAGCTGAGAATTAGATCTATCAAATAGTGTCATTGTACTCTTTGTATCAGTTGTAGTTTCTGTGGAACTAAATAAGAGGCATTGCATTTGGAGCGACCTATGTAGCTAGGGATACAGTGGTCACATAGGAGATTTTGTGTCAGAAACTTGATAAATACTTGATTAGCAACATGTTCATTGACCATTTTCCTCTTTCTGGAAACAAAAGACAGCACAAAGTTGCTTTCCCTTGCCTTGACACCATTGTCTGGTTATCTATAGGCCGCTACAGTGGGGTGATGCACTCAGTGGCTGGAGTTAGCCTTTGGGCCATCACTCGACATCAGAAAGTCCTTTTATTAGCAAGCCTCTATATTAAAGTCAAACCAGATATTAAATTGGTACAAAGGCATATTACTCAGAAGTGATCTCAGTCAAAAGGACTCATCAGGAGACCAGCCCCTTTTACTATGCATGTGTCTGCATATTGACTAGTACTTCTTCCCATTCCTCTGCACATTGCCTGCTGTGGGCTAGCAATGCCATTTCATAGGAAAGATTTTCTAGGCTCTGGAAAGGCAACATGAGGATCTGCCTGAAGCTTTTCAGACCCCAGTGATGCAAACACAGTTAAGTAGCGTACTAGGTATGGACGTGAGGCAGTTTAAATGCATTTGTTGAGGGTAGATGAGATAAGCGTGACATGCATTGATTCACTGCTGCTGTTGCAGCTGCTAAGAGGAAATACACAGCCAAGTGATATTCTTGGAATTGCTAAATAAAAGGTACATCATTCACAGGTTTTGCACTATCACGGTACTGCATTTTTAAAAGGAATGTCAGACTAATTTCTCAGAGTTTCTTTGATAGTGCTGATAATTCTGTGATTAACCAGGCTATTTACAAACAGATTCTGTAGTTCACAGTCACATAGGGGTCACCACACATACTAGGAGTTTCTGATAAAAGCGGAGGTGAAGGATTCATTTATGCCAAGAAGTTACTCATCTAAGCCTATGTCATTTACATTTGTTATAGTGTTACAGTCATCTTCACATCTAAATACATTTAAAATGTTGATTTCTTGATATTTTTCACAGTTTGAGAAATTTTTTTTGTTACTACTTTCATTGGGCTACAACATTAGAAAGACTAATTGTGTCCTCCTGAAGCCAAGGTGGTCCTTTCCTTTTTCCTTTCCTTTCCTTGCCTTGCTTTGCCTTGCCTTGCCCTCCTTCTTACACATATCATTTTTAGGAATGAACAGATAGCTTACTAGAGCTCCCAAACATTCAAGAGTACAGAAATCTTTAGAAGAAAAGCTGAGGACAAGAAACAGGAACATGCTGAAATTTAACATAGGATAAAGAATAACCATAGAACTATCAGTGCTGTTATTCTCACAGTTTAGAAATACATTAAGCAGCCATGAAAAAACAGAGGGTGGTGACCGTTTTAACCTGACAACTAAAATTTGCCTACACAGACTAGCATCATTAGTACAGGTTGTCTCTCATGACACCTTTTAAATAAACCAGCTCCAGACCTGTAGCTCCCAGGATTTCCTCAGGGTTCTATGAGATCATGCTTCAGTATCAGTAAATCTGGGTCTGAGGTGCCTCATACTATGAGGTTCAAAGTGCTGAGGCATCTTTCAGTACAGATCTCTTTAATTCTTTCAAGGTTCCTCTCAGGTTTCTTTGGGATCATGACTACTTCAGTAACAGAGTCATGCAGATCTGAAACATTTATAGTTTTTTTTTCCCCCTGCATATTCCTAGAATCTCAGCAAATGGTATTTGAATGAAATAAGAGGACCTGAGAGAAATTCTAGGTAATGTAGACATCACTAACCCAGGAATTAGGGGTCCCGGGTCTTAGATTTCTCAGTACATGAAAGTGGGTTATTCACTTCATTTAGCAGAAATCATCTTCCCTGAATATAAAAAAGCAGGTGCTAATAAGAAGCTATGCGTAGTTACTGTGAGTGAAAAGCAAATACAGAAAGAGTTCACTGCTAAAATGAAGCAGATGAAGATATTATCATGGATTATGAGTGTGGGTGCCTGGGGAACACATGATTTATGCCAGAGGTTTAACGCCTAAACTGATAGATAAGCTCTCAAAAAGGGGAGGCAGGTCAGCAGTATTGTCTTCTCGGAGTGAGTGAGGCAGGTGTCTTGCCTGGACAAAGAAGCTATATGGCTCATGATTTAAGGAAGGTCTATGTCCCATTTGTTTAGATATGTTAGAAACTGGTTAGAACATGTGGTTTGCTATACTACATTGCTAGCTTCACCCTCAGTCACCGAGTCAGCCTCCGTGACGCTGCATGCTGCAGTGTGATCCCCAGTGCTGGTGCAGGTGCTGGGCTCTTGGGCAGTGGGAGGCACAAAAGGAAGTGAAGCATGTGCATAAAGAGGGATCTCCTAAAGCTAGCATGATGTCCAATCAGTTAGAAACACTGAGGAGAGACCTGAGCTTCAAAACCACCTGGGCATAGGTGTTTCGAAGAGACTGTTATTTGCAGCCAAGGAAAGCGGAGGCCGGTCTCTGCAGTCAGGACTGCAAGGCTGGGGGTCTCTGCAGAGCACTGAGTGAAGCATGGCTGGTTTGGAGGATTTTCCTTTGTGTTTTCCTGAACTGACCTTCTAGAGTAAGTTGCCTATGTTGTGCCTTACAGATTAACAAATCATTTTAATCTTTGAGGGGCTGTACAGAACAAGTAATCCTTGCAGAGCCTCTGTTAAGTGTGTTCTGTTGCTCGGTCCCTACTGAGATGAATGCACTATATAGATTTTGGTAAGGAAATTAACTGCCTTTATTTTATCCGAGGAACAAATGAGGTAAGAAGAAGGTTAGGAATTAGCACAAGGTCTTTCAGTATGGCTGAGGCTACACTGAATATTAAATAGTTCTGTATTTTCCTGCTTAAATCTTGACATTATTCTGTTTGTTAGCTGTTCACTCAAAATGGGACTATAGTGAAAAGGGAGCAGAGTAAAATATCTGGGCTTAGATTCTAAATATTTAAGCCCAGTGAAGTTAAATCATTAGCTGTTAAGCCTAAAATAAAGACAGAACCCTGTTTAGAGCAGATCGAGGGTTAGTCTTAATTATCAAGTCATCAAATTAAAGAGTTTTAGCTTAGCCAGTAAAAGCTTGCTTTTTATTAATGAATATCCCACCCTGTAAATTATGCATATGAATTTTGCATTAAAAGCCATTTTTTTCTTTTATGAAGGAAGTGGGAAAATAATAATAAAAGTAATGGTTTGATTTATTTCAGCATCTCCTCTACTCTGTTTAGATGCCAGAAGCATAAAACTCCCATTGTGATCTTGCAAAGAGCTGTTGCTGAAGATAGAATCTCCCTTCTGTTTTTCATAATGACCATAAAATGGGCCAAACCATTTCTAAGACATAAGCATTTGGATTCACTCCTTCAGATACCTTCAAATATTCTCACAGTATTTTTATGTTTGCCCTTCTCTAAGTGAACCCCTAAAATAACCAACAGCTTTCTGATTAAACAAGACTTTTTGGGTGGATAAGTGGGAGTTTCTCCTCCAGGAAATCAGAACTGAGGTCTCCCAGCCCACTTCTCCTCTTGCCTGCAGGGCTCCCAGGCTCCTACTCCATTCTGTTCACTCCCTCGCATCTCTCATGCCAGCATGAGCACTCATGCAGCTCTGCACTTGGTGGTTTGTCAACAGGATCTGGTTGAAAACAAATGCATTTTGTTTGTACATAGCGTTAGTTTCAGTTGGATCTATGTGACCCTGACAGACCTCCTATAACTAATAACTAATAACTATAACTAATACTAAATAGAAAAATACTTTCAAAAGAATTAATGCATTGCAGTCACTGGATTTCAGAGTGAAGAGTCTTCTGGGGCTTCAGCCATTTCATTTCAGTGATCAGATGCCACTGCTTTCTGAAAGAGGTACACATTATGTTTTGGAAGGGCTAAAGCTCCTGAGTAACTATCATGATAAAAAAAAAAAAAAAAAAGCCCTTTGTACAGAAAAAGTGAGATCTTTCTTCCATAAGATGTATTTAAAACTTTTTATCAGCTATATATATTTCTAGCACAGGATTCACAACAATGACTGAGTTGGACTCAGTGATCCTTGTGGGACCTTTCCAAAATGTGATATTCTGCGATACTATGATTCTATAAGGGATCCAGACTTACGTGAATGAATAACTTCAAACATTACAGAAAATACATCCGAGTTTAGAGAAACATTCATAATGACCTTTGATAAAACCATTCAAATACCTGAAGCCATACTGGGTTAAAGTTTTTTGATGAACTAGAGTCTTAAATGAAATTTAGATTTGAAAGATTAATACATCACAGTCATCTGCAAAGAACTGACCATTAACGCATGTGATCTTTGACCTTCTTTCATCAGTTTATATTTTCCAAACTTGTGATTTCAAAGGCTGAAGGACTGGTCTCACATCCTTTTTCCTCAGTACCAAGGTTGGCTTGAAAAGTTCCTATCCTCTTACTCCCTGTACATCCTCACATTCCTTAAGTTTCAACTTACCTCCAGAAGCAACTACGCTACTATTAAAGCTTTTGAGAATAACAGGAGTTTTTGATCCATTTTAGGAATAATGCCATAAACAGCTGCACCAGCACAAGTATGAACAGTTAACTTTAGGAACAAACAGGTTGCTTTGAAACTTGTGATTATAGGCTGAATTTGAATGATAAGGCTGTTTTTTGTGCCAAGTAGTTGTCACCATCATTTAACAGGTATAAGAAGTTGTGGGTGCACTTCTACTGCTTGGGTGTACAAATGATTAGTTTACATGTAAATTAAAGGCTGGCTGTGGGTTCCCTTAAAAACAATGCCTTAGGCTTGACTCTGTGCCGAAAAGTTGCTGGAAGAACAATATTAGAAATATGGAGTAGAGTTTTTAAAATCTCATTTATTTTACATTCTAAAAAGCGTGTTGCTTTTGTTTCCAGTAATACAAATTCAGGATATAAAACTAAAAGGAATGCTCTTATCTTCCTTCAGCTTCTAAGAGACTGCTGCAGATGAAATCTAGGGCTAAATTCTAATTCATAGAAAGGTCTCTTGGTGCCCCTTTGACTAATTAAGGAGCTGAAGCTTCCCATGGCAGACACTTCACTGGCTGGCAGAGAACTATGACTATTGTACTTCAACACCCATTGAGTTTCAGGGGCAAAATAGCTGTTTCTCCCAGTTGATTTGCATCATGTCTTACAAAAAAAAAAAGACATAAGGAAAGTGGAAGATGATAGTTGTTTCAAAACATACACAGAAAACCTCATGTGGTTTAAAAAGTCAGAATAGTTATACTTGGTTATTTTATGTTCATAAATAACCTTGTGATCTTGACTTGACAAAAAACTAGGGGGGAGAAAAGAAGCAATTAAAACTGTGTGAAGATCAGAAAATATAAAGCTAGTTGTAGGCTTTGTAGAGGTTGCTATTTTTTTCTTTTTGAGGAAGGGTTGAGCTCAGCTGTGAGTGGTGTCATTATCTACAATTCTTTCAACAGCAGCAAGGAGAAAAGCTGCCAAAGCATTTAAAATTAATTCAATCAGGCTAAGAGGAATATGTCAAACTGACTTCTTTGCCTGCAAATTACAAAATTATCTGTAGTTAAAATTAGCTTCTAACCATCCTGGGGAGGGAATAGATGAGCTCCTAATGCTGCTGTACACTGTGATGAGGGTGTGATGTAGGATAGGCCCACAAGGACTATTTGTAGAGTCAGTTGTTTTTGGTAGAACAGCTGAAATTTATATGTTGTGCATATATGATAACTGCTAGAAGACTTGGGCTTGTGTAGCTTGGAGAAGAGAAAAACCCAGGGAGATTTCATTGCAGCCCTCCAGTACTTGAAGGGAATGTATAAATGGGGTGGGGGGGACCAACATTTTACATGGCCTAATAGTGATAGGACAAGGGGAAATGGCTTTAAACTAAAACAGGGGAAATTTAGGCTAGATGTTGGGTGGAAACTCTTTACTCAGAGAGTGGTGAGGCACTGGCAGAGGCTGTCCAAAGAGGTTGTGCCTCATCCCTGCAGGCATTCAAGGCCAAGTTGGATGGGGCCCTGGGCAGCCTGATCCAGTGGTGGCAACCAGACCATGGCAGAGAGTTGGAACTGGATGGTCTTTAAAATCCTTTCCAACCTAAGACATTCTATGAAGAAAAAAAAATAAAAATAAAAATGTAGACAATAGCAATATTTGTAAAATATGAATAGCAGGCTATCATAAGAGAGAAAGAAAATAATCACTGAATTTCATGGCCTTTACTATTTTTTTCTTTTTCAAATCAGCATAGCATAGCTTAGTTAACTTGCACATGCTAGAATTAATCTTTGACTTATTACTACTAGCTAGAAATGTCAATAAAATTTCTCTCAGCAAATTTGGTTTCGGTCACATTTATCTTCTGATTACTGTCCTTCAGCAGGGGGACCACTACAGTCAATTACATTGTTATCTGGCTTAAACATGTGGACAGCTCAGTCAGTGACTTTAATTACTTTCTCTTCAAAGCCATGTTGGACAGTCTCTGAAATTTCTCCTTTGCCTCCTAGGACATCTTAAAGGACAAATGATTTTTGCTTCCCGTTCATCAAGCATGACAAGAAATCTTTTAGTTTAGTCATCTCAAGTCAAGTTCCACAAAAACACGTATGTACGCCTGGACTGGCAATGGGCTACTATCCTTTGAGATCTGACAGGCATTATATGCCTTTAGCTTCTTGCATTAATTTCAGAAACAATAGGCAAAAATGTACATCTTTGCTCTTTGATCCTGAAATCAATATACCAACAGAGTCCTTTTGTTAAATTAGTCTCTGTACAGTGCAAAAATGTTTTCAAATTGTCTTCACTGGAATCGAGATCCACATGATCCCTAAATACAGTGATGATTAACTGCACTCTACTTTAGTCTTGCCAGAACTTCTGTCTGGGGCACATATGTTTTTTTCAGACCGAGTAGAATTTTCGATCCTAGCTGTAACTGCCAAGACAGCAGTCCCAGTCTGCAGGGTTAATTTCTAGTCTGCTCTAGAAATATAAAGTGCCAAACAAACAAACAAACAAACAAAACCAGTTCAAAGTGTTTGCAGATTATTTTGAATGTGCAACAAGCACTGTAAATTACTTATGTACTTGTTACTAAAAGCCATGGCTGCGTGGATAAAGAGACAAACAGGATGCAATTACTGGATGTTCGCATCATCAACAGAGAGAGGTCATGTTGCTATTGTAGAAAGCAGAGCAGACACCCATAGCACATTGCACCTCTTATGAAATATATCTCAGATAAACTCAATTGTCCTGTGGCACTCTAAATAAAATTTTCTACCAAGCATACTTCTTTCTAGAGAAGGTGTACTGCAAGTGTCACTGACTGCTAGATTTCTTTTTGATAGCTACAGCTGTCCGTCCACACGCTGAAGAGAGGGGGGGGGAGGGGTGGTATTTGAGCCAATGTTTGAATAAAAACGATCATGGCTTTAGACAGAGTTAAAATTCTATGAAATTATACTCTGAATACTGTTGCCTTTAGAACAGACAAAACTGCAGCTGTTCATTTCATGAAGAACAGATTTAGACGTATGCAATCAGGGCGAGAACTGTTCAGAGATGTGACAGTTCCGATTGCAGAAGGGACAATTACTCCTCTACGGTTTCTAGAACCAGTGAACCATTCAGCTTGGAGAGAGCTAGGTCACCCAGTCAAACTCCTGCTCAGAGCAGGATCAAAACTGAATAATGTTCAGGCTGTTCACAGCTTCTGGATATCTCTAAGGAGGAAGGGATCAAGGCCTCTCTGAACAACCTGTTCCATGATCACTTTTTTTGTTGGTTATTTTAATATTTTTTGTATATACAGTCAGAATATCTCCTGTTTCTTTCTTTCTTCTTTGTTTTTTTTTTAATCATTGTTCTTCATATTCCAGTTGTGCAATACAAAAAAAGAACCTGGAAGAGGTGGGAGCCAAATTTCCTACACATTTTCCCTAAGTATCTCTCCTAGTGGACACTGCCAGAAATAAATTGTGGTCTAGCAGAACATTTAGTTTGATCAAACGCAGGGCCTCATGTTCCTATGGCAGAACCTCCACAACTTTTCTGTATTGACCGTTGAATAGTAATTACTATTTCCCTTTCTTTTCATTTTAGCATTTATTCTGCTTGGCAATGACTGATGTATAGAGACATTCAGCAATAAAGTGTCTTCTGTACAGAGTGAGATTATGAAAATTCAGACATTAACTGCCTTGTATATTGCAATTCAGAAAACTCAATCTTGAGAAAACAACATATGGGAAACATCACTTAGCAAAAGGAGCCGGTGAGTTATGGAGCAGAGCTCGGGAACAGAAAATGACTTTGAAAAGGAGCAGGCAAAAAATGCACAGGTGCCAAGTGTGCATTTATTGGTAGGTATGTCACCATTTTTTCCAAACTAGAAAGTACCATCTCCCACTGCTCGAACTCCCTTGCATCTCTGCTCTTATATAATGAGAACAAACTGGCAGTAGCGGGATGGAGGTGGGGAAACATGATGATAACCACCCCCACTCCAGGAGGAATGCAGGCATTGCTGAAGAAACAACAGGTGCAGGCCTGTAGGAGTGCAGCTTGGAGGTGATGTCAAAGCTGTTGAAACTACTGACTCGACTGGTCTGTTAACATGAGCTGGAAGCCTGTGTGCCATCAGGGTATATGGGGAGTGCAATTGAATACTATCACATAGCAAGAAGACCGGCTCAATGGGGCTTACTGAAACAGAATTGCCACCAGGGATTAAAAAGGGCTGATATTAAGCTTATGATCTGACTGCACTCTCTAGGTTGCTTCACGCAGAATTTACAGACACTAGCAGAGTGCACTCAACTGTAACATTTAACTGTGTCAAATCCTTTTTGGAACTTATGCATGGAGGCAAATGGGGCACTGGGATTTCTTAACTAAATGCAGAAGTCTTCCCCTGCCTTTTGTCCACAATTGTTTTGTAACCTCTGCCTTCATCGCTATGGTTAGGACTTCTAGCCTACTGAAAGTTCTGTAAAACCTACTACTTATCTAAAGAAAACAATTCACTGCAGGGGAAGTTTGCAGGGAGAAAAAAATATCTACTGTTGAAACAACCAATATACTTATAACCTTGAAGCATTATGGTTACATTATTCTTTGCAATTTTCTTAGAATAGGGAAAACTGGGTTGCATGCCGTTCTTGGAAGAGAGGTTCTTGTCTGCTCTCTTGGTGGCAATGATCAGCAGTGATTGTGATGCACAGCACAGAAGGAGAAAGAGCAGGAGTGACTAAAGTCAACTCATACAGCAGTCTTCACTTAGCATTTTAAAAAGAAAGAGATTTGAAGTAAATGTCATGCAAAAAAAAAAGTTGCTGGAATTTTTGTTCAAATTCAGAGAATGACCAGATGCACTCCTGTGTCATTGTTTCTTAGAAGCATGAAGTAGTAACGATGCTTCAGAAGCATAAAGTAATCATGGCAGATCTTTCGATCTTCTTTTTTTTTTCTTTTTTAAGGCCAGTGCATGAAAGAACATATGCTTTTGCAGTTACAAAAAAGGTGTCACCATTAAAGCACTGGAAATTTTCACATATTTCATAGTTGTGTGCTGGGCTTTGTCTGCTGACATTTCATGTTCATTTGAGAAGATACTAAAGACTACCATACGAATGCAGACTACAACATCAACCAAGATATTAACAAATTACAAATCCTACTTTGTTTATGGTAATGGCATGCACTACGCAGGCAAGGGACAATTTGCTATAAACATGTCATCTTCTCATTGAACGTGCAAAAATTTTGTGTAGGAAGACGCAGTAAACTTTTACAGAGACGCAGACAAACAAGCTTCATATGCATACATGTGGTTGAAGGGATATCAAGATTTAACTTCTAGTATATGCAGCAGTGGAGACGCTCAAACTGGTTTAATCAGTCACCACCTCCCTGCTCTGAGCTGGTTCCCACCCCTCACCTCCCTCCCTGTTGTGGCACATGTAAGAAATGGCGCTGCAGCAAATTAGATCACAGATGTCAACTAGCTGAAAATAAAACTATTTCTACCCAGATTGTTCTTCAGCAGAATCACTTCTGCACAAACACAGATAGAAGGCTTATTTTTTTATTTTTTATTTTATTATCATTAATTTTTTTTGGAGTATGTTTCTGGGCATGTGTGAAGAAGGTGATTGGGAACAATCTGTGTGGACTGACTGAAGGTGCTCCCTTTGCTAAATGACAAAGCTCAGGTGTACCAGAGAGAGCAATGGATGTAATCTACCTTGATTTTGGAGCTTTCAGCTCTGTCTCCCTCAATATATTTCTATTCAAGACAGGATATTATAGTTTGAGGTGGAAAACCAGATGGATAAAGAAATTGTTTGGATGGCTGGGCTCAGCAAGTGGTGGCTAAAGGGCTGTTCTCTAACTGGACGCAAGTGACAGCACCATGGGGACACCTCTAGTTGCAGAGCACCACAATGAGCCTGTGAGCTGTCATGCTTAACATTTTTGTCACTAATGTGGAGCAAGTGACAGTGCACCCTCACTGGATGGGCAGATGGCACCAGACTTGGGGGACTGGGCAATATGCTCTAAGGCAGAACTGCCATCTAGAGGGACTTAGGATGGAGGAATGGGCTGACAGGAAAATCATAAAATTCAGTAAGAAAAACTGCCGAGTCCTGACAATGGGAAAGAAGAATGGCTGGCAGCATTACAGGCTAGAGATGGACTCGGGGGGGAGCAACTCTAATGAAGAGGCCCTGGCAGAGAGCATGCAGCTCATTAGTGCAACATGTGCTGGTGGAATGAAAGCCAATGACATACTAGATGGTACCAACAGCATAACTTGTAGGGCAAGGGAACTAATAGCCCCATTTTATGCAGCATTCATTAGGCCACCTGTAGATATTGCATCTAGCTTTGAGCCCCAGTATAAGAAGTACTCGTAGAGTATTTCCAGAATCAGGGGATGCTTTAACTGGCTCTGCTGGTATCCAAACATAGGTTAAAATGAGTTTTTTATTTCCGGGATAAAGCAGTTGGGATATGTTATGTCAGCAAATGGAATAGAGTATGTCCAGCCCACATGAAAAATGAATACTCTGGTATCACATCCTATGCATTAACAATGACTGGGAAATCAGTTACCAGAATGGGTGTTTATCACTCTGCCTCTATACGGTGTCTATTTTTGTGTATGTCTGTTGAGTATGCAAAAATAAGAGTACTTGAGAGGTTTACCCCAAGCAAGAACAACTCTGTTTATAGTTTCTGTTATAGTACTGCATAGATTTCTTAGATGCTTCAGTGGTGCAGAGAGTTAAATATTAGGGAGATCTTAGAAGATCTAGATTTAGGAGAAAAATAAATATCAATACTTCACAATTTGAGTGGAATCTCCCATAGTGCTTAAGGTATAGATTGCCAGCATTCGTTTCACAGTATTTTTCAAGGCAGGCGTGTGTGATTCTCACCTTTTCAGATTAAGAAACAGATGTATCGAGATTGCCCAGGATTGCATGTTAAAACCATGATGGAATCACCAAGAAAATCCACAAATCAATGACAGCATTCCCTGTGCCTTTCTAAGCTTATCCTTCATCAAATTTTGCTGCTAAATTAGTATGTTAGTGGGTAAGAGAACCTATTTTATTATCTGTGAACCACTAATTACAGTCTAAAATCATAACGCTGTTATTCTTTAACATGGTATCAAATGTGTTTATCGGTGACTACCCTCTTGGGCAGTATTTGCCTTTGGAATGGAACCACTGTTAAAAGACACTGATATCCATCAGACTCTGTTCTCCTCTCGTAATTTAGCCTATATGAGGAGAAAATGAAAAAGAGAACTTAAGAAAGGTGAAACAAGAAAGTGGGGAAAGAAAAGAAATGCCATGGAGAATGTAGGAAAGTAGGAAAGACGGAGAAGAAGGAAGAGACAGGAAGGAAAGCAGAAAAAAATAAATTAAAATGAAGCACATCAATAGGAGAGAAGGGATAAGAAGAGAGGTCACAATAGCAGTGCTAGAATTTGGTATCTGATTACGTCTTTCCAACTAAATAAACTTAACTTTTCTTTCAATGCCTAATTCCATGAACTGTCATGGAATACAAATGGAAAATGGCTTTACAGTTATGGTCATAATTTTCAGTTGTATTAGAAAAATGAAAACATGAAAAGCAAAGATTAATATTAATAGTCAAGCCAGGCCTTACACAGTTCAGTCTGATCTGCATGTATGCTTTTGGAAGATAAACTTGTGTTCGGTAAAACTAAATGTGGCAAAGTTGTTCATAGTTTACTGTGTCTTCTTACAAAGCCAGAACAAACTGCACTCAAAGTACTGTATTTCATCATAGGAAAGTTAATCAAGGAAAAGCTTTATGATACTTCTTTTGCTAAGATCCTGAAAAATGCCTTTTTCAGAAGATACAGCAATTTTTACCTGTTGGACTACCATATTATTGCTACTAATATTTACTTAATTAAATCTCCATGACGGCTTTTTAAAATGCCATAAATAATTAGGAGATTAAAATATTTATAACTTTATGTTTTCAACTTAACACAGAAATTGGAACATTAATAACAATAAAGAAAGAAGTCTGAGTTTCCATATTCCCACAAAATCTAAGCAAATGAATCTACATTGCATCGTGTAGGAATATTTCTGTACCCAGCTGGAAGTGAAGTATTCGCATTAAAAGAAAATTCAAATCTACTTGGCAGAATTTTTTAAAATAGACATATTGAGAGGAACAGAATCCATTACTTGATGGAATTAAAAAATACCAGCTCAAAATCTGCCAAATTACAGAAATTAGTCAATCAAGAAAAAATGTGAAAGTTGAATTTAATAGGAAAAGATAACTTAGTGTAATTATCTCTTTCTTGGCTTTGCTTTCTGTTACAAATATACTTTTGCTCATTCCCACTCTGTCATTTAAAGGCTGTAAAGCCAGTTCAGTTCTGCCTTTCCATGAAAGTCTCTTACATACTTTTAAAAAAAGAACAAGGGTTAGAATCATATATCTTCATCCATGTTCAGAGAGCGGGTGGGCACTGTGTGCCCTTGTCTTAGGTTTAGTATTTCACACATATATACTCCATCTCTAATTATTCCCACTTACAAGTATTGACCACTTTCATACTTCTGGGTGAAGCACTGCCTCTCTTCTCACAAGGGCAAGGACACTGACATTGATTCTCATCGAGCTTTAATTTAAAGAAGACAAAATAATGGAAACATTATGTGCATACTTGTCTACTCTCAGCTCCTCAATTTATCATAATCACAGAGCATTCCATGCACTTTTTCAACTGAGAGTGCCCCTTCTTGGGGTATGGGACGAAAACGACAACTTTTCTTCTAGGTTTGTACTAGAGAACGGAGTAGATAATGCAACAAAGATTATTAAAACAACAACAACAAACAACAACAACAACAACAAAAAACACAGAGTTCCAGCAAATTCCTAAGTACAATCGTCCCCTAGACTGTGTTGGCACTGCTTTTCAAAGATGATTCAATATAAGCCTGCCTAAAAAGTGGGTCAGATACTACCAAAACACAGAAATTTCAGTAGGTTTATCCTCATGCCTGCTTGTGTGAGGGGAGGGTGTGGTATGAGGAAAGTTTGTCATTTGTGGTGAATAAGAAACTGAAGTCATAGAAACTCTGAGAAATTCCACAGCAAGGCATTGTTCTGAGGCTGACATTCAGCCTGATGTATTTCTCCTCAGCTTAAGGTACCCAGAGGAAAGATAAGAGACCAACACAGATGATGAAGTGTGAATGCTTTTGTCTGATCTCACCTGGCTACTGTGAAGTCCAGGTGCATCCCAAGCCTGTTTCTGTGCACCCAGTCTTTCAGCTGTTTATTTCTTGTGTTTAGATGGAACAGGTGTACCTGAAAATTGAATTACTAACTCCTTTCCTCCCCGTTTTCCCATTCTGAATGGAAGAGATTGTTTGTCTAAGAGGCAATGGCAGCCCCAGGGCAGTTGCCCCATGCTGAGCTCCCCACAGCACCCACTTGGGACTGAGTCAGATAACATTCCATGGTACTGTCATGAAGTGACTGACATAAAGCTCATACCACTGGTGATGAAAGAGGAAATGTACACGTTGTTTTCAAGTCTTGACATAAATTTCAAAAAACAACATGCTACTTATTTCAAAAAGTAAGCTAAAAACATGGCAACCAAACTTGGGTCTCAGCTTACTTTAAGCACTTAAAAATAAGCCCATCAAAGCCAGTTTGGTTTTAAGCCAAAAACAAAACAAATGAACAAATAACTGTTGCTGATTTTATTAATACTGTTCTGACTTTTCAAAAGTATTACATCGCATGTAATTCTGAAGCCTGAAAGTTTGAACATTACTTCTTAGCTGGAGTACATAGAACTAAAGAAATGCAGTTTAAAAGTTAAAGCACATCACAGTCTGCACCACTTTCACATTATAAAGGCGGGAAAAGTGGATGACATTTTGATTACAGCTGTCTATGTATGCAGAAGGTGTCATGCTTGGGAAGCATAGAATCACAGAATCATAGGTTGTTTTGGATTGGAAGGGACCTTTAAGACCATCTAGTTCCAATCCCCTGCTATAGGCAGGGACACCTCCCTCTAGACCGGGTTGCTCAAAGTTCCACCCAGCCTGGCCTTGAATGCTTCCAGGGAGGGGGCATTCACAAACTCCCTGGGAAACCTGTTCCACTGTCTCACCACGCTCACAGTAAAGAATTCTTTCCTGATATCTAGTCTAAATCTACCCTCTTCCAGTTTAAAACCATTTCCCCTCATTCTGTCACTACCTGTCCTTATGAAAGTCCCTCCCCAGCTTTCATGTAGGCTCCCTTCAGGTACTGGAAGGCCACTATAATGTCTCTTCAGAGCCTTCTCCAGGCTGAAGAGTCCCAGCTCTCTCAGCCTGTCCTCACAGGGGAGGTGCTCCAACCCTCTGATCATCTTAATGGCTCTCCTCTGGACCTGCTCCAACAACACCATGTCAAATCACAAGATTGGATAAAAATAGATTTATTTAGTCATTAGTATAATTAAACCTGTATACATATAAGATAGATAGATAGATAGATAGATGATAGATAGATAGATAGATAGATAGATAGATAAACTTCTTGGAAATTGAAAAATGCCAGTGGGCATACACAAACAGTTTTGTATGTATACACACAAACAGAAACAAACCTACCTGACTATCCACAAAATACTTCACAGAATCGTCACAATAATTAAATATTGCCTGAGTTTCCCTGCTGTCCCCATAGGCAGTGCAACACAGTGGAATCAGTGAACTGCTGGCATGTACTGACCCCACACAGACACCCAGAGTCCTGTTCAGGCTCCATCACAGCTCCTGTGTGAGTCAGTACAGACCTGCCTGTTGCCATTTCCCCTTACTTTTCCTCTAGTTAACACAATCTGTATGCAGCTATCCAACACTGGTGCCACCAGAGCAAGGTGGTGGTGCACTGTGCAGGGGTCTGAAGAGATGTCACATCCCAGTCTGCCCCCTGTGAGGTGTGTATGGGTATCGAGGTGACAAGACGAGCTGCTGCCTTACATAAAGGCACCTGTTGGTCAACAACCCTAAATTAGCAGTGTGACCATCTCCTCTGATTTCATCATGATATGTATTTAATCTGTCCATCTTAGTTGCAGGGAACATTCACATTTCAGTCTTGCAAAACTGCCTTTTCTGGAATAGTCCACACTCAGAGGAGGTAAGGCACAGGCATTGCTGACTGCGCATGCTGCTTCCTAAGTAAAATGAGCATCAGTTTCTACTGTTTCCAGGGAGACAGAAGGTCCTTAGAGAAGATTTATTTGGGGGTTACACAATATAACTGTCAGAAGATGAGACTGAGTATCTCAATGGGTTAAAAAAACTGGATAGCAAGAATGGTGGTAGATGTAAGGCAATGACACAGTGCAGAAAAAAGTCTAGATTTTTCCCTCAATTTCCTCAATTTCCCCCAAAACCTCAATTCAGACAAGTGGGGCAGGCTCATCCAAACTGCTCTCTGGAAATAGACCCTGGACTTGTAGTAATTCCCCAGGTATGGCTAATTATTTCCTGGGAGAGCACTGGTAGCATGGGGACATTGTACATCCAACTATACCACACCTTGTACATTTCCTGTACTTGGGTAGATAGACAAATGAAAAGGTAGATCAATTGATAGATAGACAGATATGTACATTAGAAACAGATGATAGATACAGATATAGCCATAGATGTAGATATGGATATAGATAGAAGTATGGATGTACAGAATGTGAAAACTGACAAAAGAGGAGGGAGATACAAAACACAAATAAATACAGAGGACCACGGAAGTCAGAACCAATGGAAAAGTATGAAAAAGTATTATTTGGCAGTGTTCTGTACAGGCAAATTGCTGTGGGATTGCGCTGTAGTAGCAAGACATCTTCCCACATAAGCAAAGGAAAACGAAACAGCCTTAAAGCAATGGACAGGGACGCCACTAAATGTCTACTTAATGTTGAGTTATGAAACTAAGATAATCACAGACAAATATGAAGTTGTCAATGAAATATAAAAATAAATTTATAAAAGGATAAGGAAAAAAAAAACAACACCATTAATACATAGTATCAAGGCTCTTTTTTTTTTCTCATTCTATTCTTTCCATCCATTAGACTGGGGGTGGGTAAGAAGTTGAAAGGGGACATGGCTAAGACAACTGACCTGGACTGACTAAATGGATTGTCCAAATTGCACAGCATCATGCTCAGCAATGAAAACTAGGGTAGAAGAAGAAGAAGGTAGAAAGTTTGGGTTTCCAAAGTGGCCACAGCTCAGAGACTGGCTGGGCATCACTTTGCCTATGGGAGCTGGTGGGCAATTGTCTTCGCATCAACATATATATGCATATATATATGTAGATATATATTTTTTCTCTTTCCTTCACTTATTGAACTGTCTTTTTCTCAATCTATTCCTTCCTGTTTTTTCCTTGTCTCTCTGGGAAAGAGAGAGAGTGAAAGCAGTTGTGTGGGTGCTTGGCTGCTGGCTGGGCTCAATCCGCAGCAGTGGGATTTTGTCACAGCCTTGTAAAACTTCTACCAATGCTAAAGAAATCTGTTATGCCTATTTTTCTGTCATGCACAGAAACATATTAAGTATCTATTTAAATTATTGTTTTGTTATTAGAATAAAAGAATAAAAGAGAGATGATTTAATGGCCAACTTGATGGCAAATTTCATGCTGTAATATAACTTCCAAATTATACTCCAAGATTTAAAACACCTCAGAATAGCTACATTTCCTAACCAACCTTATACCTTTATGTTAGTAATACTAATCAACAGCCAAGTTATTTTGGAGGCTGCATACCAAAATTTTGCAGCAGCCTATCTGAAATAATTTTCTTCAACGGAGATTATAACCTTTGGATATCTAAAAGCAGAGATAAATTTTCCCTGCAGTTGCTAGTTGTTATTAAGGCTCAGGCCTAGAAAGAAAAAATGAATGTCCTCCCTTATCTGAAAATTTTACTTCTAAAAATGAGTATATTTATTGGACTGAACATAGCATCTTTATCTTTTAATAATCTTTGCGAACTTAAGTTGTATATACCATACCTTTTACTCAATTATGTCTTTAACCCATTGTGATACTATTACAATTATTTTCAACTTCTGAAGCCTCATCCTAGCAACGATTTCTGGGATTAGAATGGAATAATGCCCCTATCCAGGGTGCTGAGGTTGCCCAAGCTGTGTTAGAACAAACAGGCAAAGTCTGCAAAAGTTTAGGAAAGTTTAAAAATGTTAGAAAAAGTAATTTTTTTTTTTTCCTATTAATCTAAGGCAATATTGTCATGACCTGCGATTTTTTCTTTTTCTTTTTTCTTTTTCTTAAACAAGCTGCAGTGTAGAGATGTCCATCATCCATTTTTTTTTAGTTCAGGAAAAATTACATGGAACAGTTGCAAGGAAACGTCACATTGCACAGACTCCCAAGCACTGTCTGACAGTCTTTATGACAGTAGACAGACTCCAGTTTTTTAGTTTCAAAATTACTTATGAAATTAATTCATGGTTGTCACCTGCACAGAAATCTCTTTAGATGCAATATTTTCTTTTGAATGTGCCCTTCAACGGAGAACTTTCTTTCCTTGGCATAGCAAGTACCAGTCATGGTATTGGCTTAGAGGCTCAGGGAGATGAACTGCCCAGGCACCTGCTCATCCAGTACTGTTCTGGCAGTCCTGTTGCTATCTGCAGTACTAGTGAATCCAGCCTTGATGTCTTAGGGCTACTGAGCTTGAGCATGAAAATGCTTGTTGGACAGAGCATGAGGTGTTACTGGTTCAAAACCAGACTGCACTTGGTGCTGGGTAACCAGCTGTAGGCTGATGGCTCTGCTTTGAGTGAGGGGTCTGGAATAGGTGACTGCCAAAGGTCCCCTCCAATCTCAGCTAGCCTGTGATTCCGTGTTTTCTGTTGGTTTCTTCTCTGAACCATTTTGAGAAGGAATTTTGGACACATCTTTCCAGTAAGACTTTCATGCACACTTCTGCAGAGCCAGATCTGATCATGTTCCTCTGCTCAGTTCTGCATCCTTTTCTCCTGTCCTGTCTGGTGCACTGTAAACACTGCAATATATCCAAGCATCAGCCACCAGAACTGTCTGAATACTTCTCTTCATCTGATTCATGTTCAGACACTTCTTTCCACTCCTTGGAAGAAGTTTTGTCTCTATATGACAGGTGTCAGTACGGATTCTCTACCTACTTATAGATCCAGTAGTTCAGCATGGTCGGCTTGCCCCACTACAGGGAATGCAATGAAAGTCTTTGGCCAGCAGTGTTCCAGCCTCCTGACCCTGTCCAGATGTGCTTCCTGTGGGCTTTGTAAGATGGTGCCTGGTTCCAATAGAGCTGGGCCAGACACAGTTGAACAACTGTACCACTTGATCTCATACTGAATAGATCTTTCTATGTGCACGCTCTTCCTCTGATCAGCCTCCAGCTTTTCAGGCCTTTCATTTTGGATGGCTCACCATTACATCTTGCAAAGCCTTCAAAAATCTCCTTAGGGTTTTCTTCCTCTAAATCCTCATCTGTCATTTGCTTCTCTGTCACTATGACAGCTTAAAGCTAATCTTTAATGTTTCTTTCCCATACATATCCTGCTTCCCAGACATGAACAAGTCTTGCTGTTGCTTTCTGTTGATTGCTACCTGTCAGATCCTGGCTCTCAAAAAACAAATCACTTGGTGATGTTTTAGTAATTTCTTCATTCAGCATTCACATCATCTGACTTTTTCCATGGGTGTATGGGTGATTCCTATCTGTACATATTTTTGTTTCAGACTACGTTTTTCTCAGTTCTGAGCATCATCTGCATCTTTTCAATGCTTTCCATATCACACTCAAACGTGGTTATCCTGCTCCATTCATCTATTCTAACTTTTCCCAGTCATCCATCATTACACCACACTCAGCATAAATGAGGCACACTTTGACGTGTTGCCCCTGTTCCCTCCACATGTAGTGCACAAAAATAGCTCCCAGTACCAGTACCCTCCTATACAGCTTTAGTAGAGGGTACTAGGCTCACACCAGTGCTCATACCACAGAATCATAGAATAGCCTGAGTTGAAAAGGACCTCAGAGATCATCTGGTTCCTACCTCCCACAGGTGAGACACTTCAGGGTACTTGGCTTGCACTGAGCTATTCAGCCCCTACAGTGCCGAATCTCTAAGCGGCTCTTCACTTTTGTTCCTTTATCCAGAGCCCATTAAACTGTGGCCAAGGGGTCAGCAGTGCCAGCCAGATCTATACACCAGACAAGAGAGCAGATAGTACCACGGCTTGATGCCCTTTTCAGGAAGCCACTGTAATTATTACTTACATTCACATCAGGTTCAAAACAGATTACCTACAAAATGAAAATAACCTGCTCCTACCCCAGTGTTCTTCTAGCTGGGGTTCACCTGTCAACATTCCGCCTCATCATGATTACCTCATCTCTCTGCCTCTGCTTTGCCAAAAGTACAGCTTTCTATTGTCCACCAGCCCACATCTGCTTGATGCTCTTTTGAAGTCTGTCTTTTTCTGGTCTCTTCTACTCACAGCAAGAACTTCAATCAAATACCTGAATTCAGAACTAAACTAACCTCTTTTTCATTCTTCCTCAAATATCATTCCCATAAGATGGTCAAGGGAGCTTGCAAACTATTAATCTGTTTACTGTATTCAGAGGTGGAACCAGACTGTTTATCTGCCCTTTCCTTTTTTTTATGCCTATTTTCTACCTTGTCCTCCAAACTTTTAACATAACTGAGTTATCACTTTCAGTGTATGCACATATAGTGCACAGCACAATTCGACAAAGTTAACAACTGCTTATAAATACTGCCTCAATGCGAAATACTAGTTAAATACAGTTATATATTCCTATGGAGAAGAATCGTGCTTACTGAAATGTCTTTCAGTTCTGTAGAGGTTTCCCATAAGGACTGTTATGGTGCAGCCTCTGATTCCAATTTCTTATCTTTATGTTCTCAAGGTTACTCTCTGAATTTCAGCTTTAAGAGACAAAATATCACGTAAGAGACAGTGTTGAAACTGCAGCTGTGGTAGAACATTCGTGAGAAGAAAACAGGATGCTCTCATGTACTGGCTTGTTTGACACAAATGTTCTGCTCAGCTCTAAATCCATACATGTTGAATCAAACCAAGAAACTAGAATTTTGATTCAACTGTGTGGTAAAATTTCCAAAAATTCTGAACAGTATGAATGGTGCTTGAGTCTGGAAAGTAATCATTGTTTGAGCCTGAGTTTGTTATGCAACCAGTAGGGTCTCAGGCAGCTTGAATTTTAAAGTGAACAATTTGCATCGTGCTGTAGCCACTTTGTCACTGCAAGCATAATGTCCCTGCGTACACTGCTCTCCTCACTGGGAGTCTGAATTGTCATTGCTTTGCATCTTTTGAAGTGGTTTATGGCTGTGTAAAGTAGTTATTGGAAAATTACCATTTGGGTTTAATCACTTTGAATACCCACTCTGCGCAGGGTGCAGAAATCAGACTCTGTACAACACTCTAACTGTCCATTACAGCAGGCATCTTGATGTCTTGATTTACTAAATCTGTTGTATTTGGAAGCAGAAAAAATATTTTCCCCTCATGTCCATTTCAGTGGCTTGATGCTTTAAATGGGCATTGTTTTAGCTATTAACTTGCTTGATTCCTGCCCCCTCATCTCCTTTTCCCCATGCGAGCATCATAAAGGGAATATAATGAAGTTTAAATAGGCCAGATGGCACCTCTGGGTCTGAGGATATACACTGCTGATATGCTCACAGACCCTTAACTCAGCTTCTTACGCATATGCTGGAGGTTCCTATATTCCAAAATGGGTAAATATGGCAGACTTCAGCTGAGGCACTGATAAAGGAGGCAGAAAATACAGGAGATACTGGTCTTGGTCTACAGAATTATGAACTCACTGAATACCTTTTCATTTTTGCAGTACCTGGATCAGTAAACGCTAGGGCAAGATTTAATATAAATAAATAAATTTAATCAGAGCTTTGAGAAGTGTGTTTATTATCTACAGGGTACAAGATGCCACAGTGAAAGACTGTGGTTTAAACTCCCTTTTCTGAGACTCCAGAGCTTGCATTTGTTCAGAGTGAGCAGCGTGTTGGGTTAGGGAGTCTGGGGCAAACACAGAGTGGATGTGTTTTGTGATCACTGGACTGTGTAGTGAAATACTGACGCAATATATTTCCCTTTTTTTCTGCAGGGGAGTCCCTCTGGGTTTGGATGTAGCTACATTTGATATTATAAAAAATTTAAAGCTAGCAATAAATGTGTGCATATCACTTCCTAAAAACAGGTATGAATTTTGGTGCCCCGTCTGAATATTTATTATTTGTGGAGTTGTTTTTTTCCAAGCAATATCACAAATCTGCTCTGATTTCTTTTATCAGTTTGGGACTGCATTATATGCACACCACGCATTAGCATCCCCAGCAAGAAAGTTAGGCAAGCTGGCGGGGAGGAACAAAGCTCTCAGGCAACATAAGCACTCTGTTGCTGTCTCCTCCTGCTCATTCTCTCCATCCAGTTGCTCTCAGTCTCCTCTTCAGCTGTTTGTACTACTGCTCTCAGTGTTGGTTCCAGGTGGTATTTTTTACCTTCAGAGACGTGAAGCACAAAGTTTGACCAGAATTCCCACCTGATTTTTGGGTTTGCAGTCTCTAGGTCATATGCACAGCAGCATCTTCCCAGCCCTCAGCCATTGCCACTAAGGCAACCGTAAGTCTTTTAAGTCCCTGCCTTCACAGCACTGTGACATCAGTGAGCTGGCTGCAGTTCCATCAAAGGGTCACCCAAAGCGCTGATCCCACGAAGGTGAATTCCCTAAAAGTCTTGCAGGGTGCTTATGGCTGCGTGACCAGGAGCTGGAGGGGCACGAGTAAAGCAGGACCAGGTGCGGTCAGGAATTAGGAACGGAGAACACCGAGCTGTTCCCAATGCGGGTAGCTCCAGGCCGGGCTCTCACTAGATGGCACTGCAGTGCTGCTTTGGGGTTCGGCCCCGGAGCAGCCCGGCTCCCTTAAGCTTCCTCTCACAAGGCTAAGCGAGGCATGGAGGGCTTTCAGTACATTTTGACAGCGAAGGAAAAATGGATGTGCCGGCTGAACGGTCCCTTTCCCACTCCATACGGTGCATAAAGCACCTAGAGGGATTTTTCTGGGCTGTTCCTTCTAACAGGCAGGTAGAGGCTGGTGGCTTCATGTAAACGTTTTGGTGGCTTACAGGAGGGGTGAGTGTGCCTCACAGCTTCCTTGCTTTGACTTTGACTTGTGCAACACAGCGATGTCAATGTATTTTTAGCCGATCCTTGTGCTCTAAGGCAATTTGAACCTTTTTTAAATTACTCAAAATAGAGCCGATGCTCCAGAGACCTCTGCAGATATTTCCTCCCAGCCAGGATATGCAGCAGCTGATGAGCAACGTCCCTGATCTAAGAGAGAGGCTGAAATTTGGGGATTCCGCACACGACTCAGCCAGCTGGGCACCAACTGCTCATTGCAGACTGTGTCAGAGAAGTGACATGAAAGGCAGGGACTGGAGACAGATGAGATGCCACTTTCATTGCAGTGGAATCACCTTTGGATAAAGTGGGGCACAAGGATGCAAGGCAAGCAGCGGTGCTAGAGGAAGTACCAATCTTTTCACATTCCACTTCTCAAAAGTGAAGAAATAAAAATGCATTAAGTCCTCTGATCAGTATAAATTAAGTCAGCGTTCAAGCATTAGAAAAAATATATGGGCTAAATTATAAATGTGATCCGAGATCCTAGGCCTAGACGCAGTCCTTGCCTTAATGAAACAAGGATGGAAAAGCCTTTGTTGTGAGAACTAAGAACTAAGAAATGCTATCTGTGTATGACGGGAAAACAGTTCGATAGCAGAGGGAGATCATATTCTGGCTAAGATTTTACTTCTATTGACCTATTTGGCAAAGACTAAGGAACAATGTATTTAAATCTTTACCGCATAGGAAATTTAAACTGCCATTATGGCAGTTTTTTAGAATGTTCCACCTGATTATGGAGCTCCAAGGAAAATCAGAACTACTTGAAGCAGGTGGACTTTCCACAAGCTCATCAGAACCAGAACATTTATAATATGGCAAAAAGCCAGTTCTGAAACTTTATTTCAGTGCACTGTTCAGTCGCATATTTTCCTGGACAGAACACAAAGGAGAAATACAAGGCATCACTCCCCAAAAACCCTCCTAATATTAGGCTGATGAGTTTAGTATTTATATGCACACACATGCACAGATGCACGGGGCTTTGTGAATCTGTGCTGGTATCACGCTCTTGATTCAAGTGTGAGTTTTTAGGGAATTTGGTCACGGTAGACATCTATTTTGAGCTAACGTGGGGAAGAGAAAATGTCTTTGAAAAGAGTATGTGAATCTCCAGCAAGCTGTCAGCTACAGGGAGTTTCTGTAAGGAGTACAGAACAGTTCTTATGATGAGGAAATGATGTTGTGCTTCCTCACTACAAGGCAGACTTTTAGCCACTTCTAGAAAGGTCTCACTGTTTCCTGACCTCTGCTTATTTATCACAGATGTCACTTCTATTAAGGCAAGGCTTTCCGTAAGCTCTCATTATGTAGTCACCTCAACAAATGGCTAAAGAAAGCAATCCCGGGCAACTTTTACAAATGCGTTCTTCTCTACAGCTTTTGTGTCATTGTCATCCTAATCAATACCTGAATAATTGAAATCCTCCAAGATCAAAGTTGTGACCTTCTGACTGCCCTCCTTCCTAGTCTACGTTCTCTAACTCCTGTAGAGGAGGACAGCAACATCCAGAATTAGATAACTGTCTTTGTTGTCCTAAATGCTAACCAGGCTGCCTCTGCTGTGTCAGCCAAAATACATCCCCTCCTTACGAGTTCAACACTGTCCCTTCATTTTCTGCTTCTGAAATCTCTGCATCATCTATTTATTAAGAATATATATGTATCTACTGATGCTTCTACACACAAGATGAATTTGTACCTCTTATCATAATTTAAGCACCCTTTTTAGGATCAATAGCTATTCTAATTATTTTGGGGAAAATAAAAGCATGCTTCTACACATCTCATTTCTCATCTCATTCTTTATCTTGTTTTGTTTCCCCTGGTAGTGAAATCCTGTCTGCATTGCTAGAAATGACAAACTCCAGGTGAACTGAATGACTCCATACGTCTTCCTTGTGATTTGTTTCATACAATTCCCAATGCAATTTAATTGTTTTAAAGAGCCAATTCAGCTAGTTACAGGAATTATTTTTTTATTTTGAACATAATAAAAGATAAACATTTGACTCTGATATAGTTCATTAACAAATCGTTAGAAATCCACAATAAAATCAGTTGTTTTGTCAAACATTTTGTCAACGTTTTCTTCCAACGTTGAAGACTTTGATGTTCACAGAACAAAAATATCCCCAGTAATGAGAGCACAAGACTTAAAGCTTCAGTCCCGTAATGGGATTTTAGCAGCCGGATCCCTGACTCTGCCTGGATCACAAATGAAATCAGCAAGTTCTGCACGGTGTAGGAATCTACACAAATTTTATTTCTGAACTCACTAGATGGTAGTGATGAAAAAGTGAAAAAAAAAAAAAAATGGCATTAGAAAATAATGGCCTGAATAGGTTAAAAGGGATGGTAGTAAACAACACTTCTTACATATATTTTAAAGTTTTGGGGTTTTGTTTTTGTTTTATTTTGGTCAATTGGTTGTTTTGCTTCTTAAACAGAAAATAAAGCATTTGCTTTTTTTTGTTGTTGTTAAGTGTCTTTTACAGTGTATTTCAGTGCATGTAAGGCCCCGTGTAAGATTTTCATGCACTAAGAAGGAACTGAAAATAATGCACATTGACACTAAAACAATGTTAAAGTACCTACTGCTAGAGAAGCATTTCACTCAGTTTTAGGAATTAAGCAAAATTCATACCATCAGAACTTTTTTCCAAGACAAATCCTAGGTATGCTTTGTTTCCCCTGCCTTGTCTTTACATTTTTCTTGGTAGTGGAAAAATCTGATCTTTTGATTAATCATCTTTAAGTTGCCAAAGTAAGAGAATTTAAACAATTTCTTTCAGAATTACTTAATGAAGGCTTATCCATTATTTGTGTCACTTGCATAATGTCTCACAGCAACAATGATATCGGTCAGAAACATAAAAGATTCAGCAAGCAGAACTAGTTAGACATAATCCAGACTTCCTGGCAGCATGTACCTTCAATTTACTGATTATTTCTATCCAATATACTTCTGAAACAACTTCACAGCTCAGGTCTCCTTGGCCCTATTAGCCTTCTTTTTATTTGATTTGAAATCACTCTAAAGGTAAGAAATCACGCTAGCTGCTAGATACTATCTGTTAATTGCTCCTGCAGATAACGAGCACCCTAAGGGGCAAAAAAGGTTACAAGGCCTATAGAGACACATCAGAGGTGCATAATTTATGCCTCTTGCAGCAGTTAACATAGCCATGTTTCTGTGCGCACATTGTATCTCACACTGCTCAGCCTCCAGCTCCTCAGACATTTCATTTTGGATGGTTCACCATTAAACAAACTCGTGAAACCTCCAAACGTTTCCTAAGGGCTTTCTGTCTCCTAAATCCTCTTCTGTCATATGCTTCCCTTATTTGATGGTGAAGGAATTTCATTTCCCTGCTCTTTGTTCCTCTCCTCACTTCCCCACTTGCAGTCCGAAATAAGGGCCAAGTGGTGGAAAGTGCTTAAAATAATTAATTTGGCATCTCATACTGCTTGATTGCAAAGCAGGAATTATTAGTACAAATGAGCAATGCCTGTAGGACCTTTGATATAATTGTGGTTTTGTTTATGCTGACACAGTATAATGTTTGTGTTTTGTTATTCACTCCTTATTAAGATCTCTGAGGCAGTGAAGATACATCTTCAGTATACAAGAGGCATTTATAATTACTGGAGGAAGAACTACAGGACATAGCATGGGATCTGCACACGGCTGTCTGTTGAGAACCAGGTAAAGCGGGCTCGAAGAATGGACCAGGTACTTCATATTCCATTCCTAGAAAACATTTCCAAAGTAGAAATGATGTCGTGTTTGTAAAAGAGGCACTTGCAACCAAGCGGTTTTAATCACCCTCTGACCTTTTCTCCTCCGTAACAGCTCTCTGAAGCAGCTCATGGATGCTGGTGGTGCCTGTGTTATTCTATCCAAACGGTTTGGCTGATGAAATCTCATGTATCTTCTGATTCACTGCATTCAGATTGTGTCTGCCAGCATGTATTAGACAAATCAGTTGTACAAGGATGCTCCCGAGGTATCATATCGAACCACCTTCTGTACAAGACTGCAAGGCAGATCTTGTTGCAGGTGGAACAAGCTGTTCCTACCATAGACAGTGGCACTCTGTCATTTTTGAGGGCAGCTTAGATATTACAGATCACTACATGACCTGTGGCAGTGTTAAGTCACAAACATTTGCAGTCTCTCATTGCTGCAGGTTTGATATGCAACTGCCGTGAGTTCAACCATGAACTTCTGAAGTGCAACACTGTACTTTAATATTCATGCTAATCTAACACTGAGCCTAGTCTTGGGTGATAATGCAGGAGAATGTTTAAAGGTGGAGAGATTCAAGATTTCGCAGATTCTAAAGCAGTACAAACTCCTGGCATGCACACACAGCTACAAGAAAGCTCTCCAGCTGCAAATTTTCCAAGCAACTACCTTGCAGAGGAAGATGTTGAAAAGCTGAGCATGTGTCCATTCCCTGGGTTTCAGTCATCTTAAAGTCAGTCACTGAATCTAAACTAATTACCTGGATGACATTTCTAATGGTGGAGAGAAGTGAGCAGGTCTAAAGGGCAAGCCACTTCAGGAAGGTCAGAACCTCTTCAGGTGCCTCTTTCTCTTAACTGACTACAAAAGTACCTTAAACAGGGCATCAAACTTCTAAACAGAACTACAGTTCTACAAACTAGAGTTCCCTTAAAATACAGTTTGCTTAGTATCATCGTTACAGCCCAGCAAAGTATTTAGACACATGCCATCTTTCCACAGTTGAATAACTCAAACCACATGGACCAGTTTAAGTATCTTGTTATACCAGGATTATGATTTGTTTAAGTGAAGGCTTAACATTGTCTGGCTGCCCTTCTTCGACTTCAATCTGCTTGTTTATGACACTAATTCTCTTTAGCTTTCTTGAGCAGTTCCGTCACTTTTTTACAGAGTAAATGGAAAAAGCTGTTCTAATTTCTTGGTATTTTCAAAAGAAATACAGGGCATCATTTACTGCCACGCTCTGTGCTGCATGTCTGACTAAGCGTTTGAATTATTTCTGCTTTCCTTTGCCTAAACCTTTTAAATTTATTTATTCTCTGTTGTTATTTACTGAGACTCTTTTATCTGTCTCTGTAAAGTGTTCTGGAACACAGATGGTATGAAAAGCTTCGCACATAATAATGACTCATTGTTCAGGCAGCTCCCATGGCAGTAGATGGTAGGGATAACAGCACTGGGCCATAAATTGTATTAGAATTGTGTGAGCAGGATACTGTTGACGTTTGATGCTCCCAATTAAAAAAATACAAAAATCCTTGTCACTTTTTTGAGTAGCTTCCAATGTTTCCTTCACATGTGAAACCAGGGAGCATACACAGACAATTGATACCTCTCCGTTTGTTGTAACACTGATTTCAGGAAAACTTTTCTTCCATGCTTGGCTGAGGGACAGCTAGTTTACTACGTTTTCCTCTCCTCCTGACCTATCTATTCATGTTCTTATACAAAACTCACACTTATGACAAGAAGAGTTGGTTATGCAGAAGATACAGAGTTGGTTGCAAGATAGTATAGATAAAAAGCTGGTTGAAATCAGTGGGATAGCATCAAGCAAAAAGCAGAATGTTGCTAAAACAAGCTCATTGGAGGTAGCTTGAATACTGGCAGAAAACACAACCAGCCAAAACAAACATAATCTCACTTAATATACGAATCAGAAGAGGCATCTGAGCTGCATGATCAGTGATGTTTGAACACATTGGCATGTTCCAACAGTAAGCATTTGAAATAATCATTCATATTAACCATGTGAGATTCATAATCCAAAATCATTTGAGTCGAACTGAACCTGAACACGAACCAAAAGCAGTTCAAATCATTGAAATCATTCAAATCAAGAACCAAAGCTGAACCCAAACTGCTAACATGAGCTCTCTGTAGAGCTCCTTTGGCCCCTGCTCTGTGCCTGGTGATAACATTTGGGGCCCAGTGCCCTAGATCTTGCTTAAAAAGCCCTAGCCAGGCTCGGGAAGTGATATCCTTCTCAGCAAACTCAAGGCTGATCTCCTGCAGTACACGAAACTGCTCATAAACACCCACAGCAGCTTTGCCACTGACATACGTGGTAAGAGAGGCTGCCCACAGTATCTACAGGTCCTAGAAGTTCAACTGGAGGTGAACTCTGTGGATGGGACAGCATCCTTGAAGGCAATGCTAAGCAAGGGTGAAGGCCAAACTCCTGCAGGCTACTGTCAGGGCTCATGGCACTGCTGCTGCAACCATTCCAGAAAGCTACCTTGTTTGGAAAGCAAAATACAGGCCATGTGTCTTTCTTCAACATAATGTTGCAGAAGGACTTGGTCGCATGTCTCAGAACAGCTTTGAGTGAAGCTTGTACAAAGGTGAGTATCACACCACAAAGTTCAAGTTTGGTGGATCAATTATGAGCTAGCACTCTGCTGGTCAGTACCTTTACTTGTTGACCTCTTTCTTCTCCTCTGAAAAAAAAATATTTCTGCTATTTTAGATCTTGCTATTTAGTATCCTTGGGTTATAAAACTCCATGGCAATAAGATGGTATAATTTTAGCATATTTTAGCTTTTATGCCATGCTTTCTTGATATGCTTCCTTTCCTCCTTTTGTTCTTTTTCTCTAAAGTAGAAATGCAACAGAAACCAAGGTGCGAAGAAAATGAATGCTGCTCCCTGACAACAAAATACAGAGCCAAATGTTGCAGTCAGTTTTAATTTGTATTCTCTGGTGAAGCCCTGAAGCTCACTGGGACATGGAAACACTCTGGCTAGAGCAATTTCTGATCATGAACTTAACTTCTTTTTCATTGTAATTGTTTAAAGGAAATACAGAGTCTGCAGAGATGCATACTTCTGCCAAGTCTGAATAGCTTTTAGGACATGTTCTGTGATCTAGTAAGTTCAACACATAAATACAGAAGACAGAAGGTGATTGTTTGGCCCCAAAAATATCACTGTGAGCACTGTCACTGACTGCAATTCAATCAGTGTTGCACCCAGAATGTAACAGCCTTGGCTGCAGGAACAGCAGAAGATGAAAATGAAAACGAATTGGTTTTATTAGACTTTTGGAAGCAGAACTGACACCACAGGAACTGTAGTGTGCCCACAGCTCTGGGGTTTGTTAAGACTGCAGGCAGAGATGCGACTGCAGCACATGGGGTACCAGTCTGTTGAACAGCAGCAAAAACACTGGGGGGTTGGTTGTCAACATCCTGAGGACTTGCCTAGAGGCTTGTGTTGTACCACTGATATTCTCTGTGCTAACCAAACTGAAATGAAGCCAGTAACAGCTCTTCAGTTGTACATGCATTTGTGAGATATTCACTCTGAAGTCCTCAGGGACCCATGCCCCTGGAACAGGTGAGCACCTGCAATGTAAATGCTCATGCCCTGGCTGGAGGACATTTAGCGCCTACTTAGCCAGAAGTCTCTGGGCTCAGTCACGGTTCCTCCATATATGAATACACAGAATCATAGAATCGGTAAGGTTGGAAAAGACCTCAAAGATCAGCTAGTTCAACCATCAACCCATCGCCACCATGCCCACTAACCATATCCATCAGTGCCACATATACATATTTCTTGAACACCTCCAGGGATGATGACTCCACCACTTCCCTGGGCATCCTGTTCTGATCCCTCACCACTCTTTCTGAGAAGAAGTGTTTCCTAATATCCAAACTAAACCTATTCTGGTGCAACTTAAGGCCCTTACCTTTTATTCTATCACTGTTACCTGGAAGAAGAAGCCGACCCCTACATCACTACAGCCTCCTTTCTGGGAGCTGTAGAGAGTGATAAGGTCTCTCCTTAGCTGCATCACCTTATCTGTACCAGCAAAGATGATGCACTGTTGTCACTGCTGAAATGCACCACCCATCACCATACTGTGCTCACATCCACTGTCTGGTCTTCCTCAACATTCAGCAAGTATTGATGAATGTCAGTGGGTGCCATTTTTTCTGACATTGTGGATCAATATAATTAAATAGAAGGCATTACTTTTGGAACTGCCCTTATATATATACAAACACAAAATGGTGAGGGTTTTTGGAGGTTACGAGTGCTTATTCATTTGAAAAGCACATTACCTATCTACGTGTTTGACTATGGGTCGATCCCCTCCTCCCTTTCTTAGATACCTAATTTTAAAAGCATTTGTCAAAGTAACAAGTTATTGGTATGCTACTGTAAGAAACACAAATAGCATCCCAAAAGACTTGATCTAAAAATCTGATGCTCCCTTTATTATATTCAAGCTTTCCCCAGACTTCAGATCTTTATCTTCTGCCTTCTATGCTTGGCAGTGAAGACATTTGGCAAAGTTTTCTATATAGTTCCCAGGATGAGGAATTTTGTATCTGAGAACAATCTTTCTGCAGTCTTGCCAGCAGGGCTATTTTACTTCATGGCAGGTACAGCTCATATGTAGAAAAATGTGTGAAAGTCTTGGACTGGAACTGTCTCATAGCTGAGGACTCTGTTCTGTGAGTTTCTTGTGTTAGGATAGTTGTCTAACCATCTTCTACAATACCTTACAATTTTACTTTTAACATGCAGTAATGTTTCTTTTGCTTTAAGCTGCATAAAGAACTCTATAGTTAGCAGCAAATCTGGAAAGCAGTTCACAGTGTGTACAGATATCAGATAGTTGAAATGGAAGATATTTTTAAAAGTCTGATCTTCCTAATTCATTCTGTGCAGCTAGTTCAAACACTTCTGATTGTATGATCTGGAAGACTTGGTCTTTGTGACTATTCTGTATTCATGAAACTTGGAGTAGAAGAAAAAAGCCACAAAGCAGAAGATTTCCCTAAACGTAGTATGGGATGAACACAAGTCATGTGTATTGGACCTTATTTCATTTGAGTTACTTATAAAAGAAATTTCACAATGAAAGGTTTAAGAAATTCTGCAATAAACAGCTCAGGAGTATCCTGCCATGAAGAAAAGGGCCTTTTTTTTTTTTTTTTTGCTACTAGAAATGTAGGTCACTGAAAGATGTAATCATGGAAATACCTCCAGAATTGCTAGATTTAGAGCTTTAACTCCTGCATTACATTCTGATTATTATTTGAGATTATTTTTCAGTCCTTGGTCATTCTCAATGGTTGCTTGGCCTCAGTGATACTTTGTGATAGGGGATACCTGATACAGGCTAATGGTTTAAGGGGAGCACTTTCTCAAAACACAGTTTTGACTGTGTCACCATATGGAAGCCCAGTCCTTGGAGACATTCAAGGTCAGGCTGAACTAGGCTCTGAGCACCCTGATGTAGTTGCAAGTGTCCCTGTTCACTGCAGGGGAGTTGGACTATATGACCTTTAAGGGTCTCTTCCAACTCAAATGATTCTATGATTCTCTGACTCAATTTACTTGTAGCCCAGTCCTTCAGCTTTCATGTTAGGTGAAGTATGGCCAGCATGCTTTCCTAGAGCCCCTTTGCTGCTCTATACATTTTATCGAGCTGATCTTCTCAGGATCACTTTTTCAAAGCTCCACTCATTCTCATTGCCTCACTCATGTCTCAGCTTTGGGAACAATCACAGGAACAATCTGCTGGAGAAAGGCTTTGCTGCACTCCAACATTTAAGGTTTTTTTGTATGCTGGGAAGGTGAATTGGGATCTCTCTTTGGAATGCTTTGGGCCTTTGCCTGTGTCCTTGCTCAAGCCTCAGCTAAGAGATTTTTAACAGCTGCTTGAAGTCATTGAGAATTGAAATTTAGAAGTGAAATGCTGACACCACCTTCCTCATTACAGCATTTAGACACTTCTGCCATGCTGCAATCAGCCCTCTATTGTAAGTGCCTGTGTTGTAAGCATCTCAGATCTAAACATTTGTTAGCTTAAAATATCAATGCAATTTCAATCCATTATGCTCTGCTCAGAACACCCATCTGGCTCCAATTCTGCTGCTGCACGATGCGCTGCTGCAAAGCCAAAGGCCTCATTCTGCCTGTGCTTACGCCTCCCTAACTCTGAAAGAATGGAATTGCAGTAGCTGAAAGCACAGCACCCCAAACCAGGTGTGGGGAAAAAGTGAGCCATGCATATGCCTACGTAATGCGCTCTTTCCAGCTTGTTTTTCCAGCTTTACTGCTCTCTGCATTATCACGGAAGTATAATTCAAAATCTGAAGAAAACACATCAGAAATAGAAAACACTTTGGACTTTTTCTCGAGGAGATGATTGTAGCCCCATTTTTTTTCCTGCTGATTCACCATTCCAGACACACTCTGGCGTTTCTGAGACAGCTCTTTAAAACAAAACTGACTCCATAGGAAAACTAAAATGATGCTTTTTGAAGGAAATGCCGAGAAAAAGATATAAAATATTCATCACCTAGAAGAATCACTTTTTACTGCAAACCACTTTAGTACCTATTGTGCTTGGAGGTGAAAACACCTGATTAAAAACCTTTAGTATCAGTCTCGTAGCATGCCTATGAGATGTGCTGGGATTTCAACAGTTCTGAAAAAAGACATGGGAAGCCATTTTCAGTTTGCTGCTACTTGCATGTTTTGTTTTTGCCTTCTGCTGAGCAAAGCTAGCAAAGAGCTCAGTTACTGAGGGAAGAAGTTATGATTTATGCTGTAAGTAAGGAGCAGGACAAGCTGCCACAAGCACCCAGGCAGTAAGCATACCAGTGCCACTTAGGTTCAAGTTCCAGATGACCAGAGCTTAGGTTTTTTTTATGGCTTTGGGGCATCTTGTTTATTAAGCTTCATCACCAAGAGTGATGCATCTAGCGGTTCAATATGAGCCCTGGGTGTCTTTTTATGGCACAATGGACCTGGGAAAGATCTGACTTAAGCAACATGGTTTCCAGTCACAATAAAGCACTCAGTACATCTTTCCACAGAGCAGTAAAGATATACAGGAGCATTGACGGCACTTTTTAAAAGCTGAAAACAGCCTGAAGTTGCATAAGTTTTGTTGCAGGGGTGGAAGCAGATGGCTGAATGAGGCCTACACCCAGCCCTCTGTTTGCCCCTGTGATGGGGACAGCAGCACCGCTCACGATGCAGCCCCTCAGCTCTCACAGATTTCAACATGCCAATAGACAGCTCAAACTAGGGCTTGCTTATTTAATTTCACAGACTGAAAATTGCAGCAAATCAGGAAGTTTTTTTTGTGAGCCATCTGGTTGTCCCCGCCACCAGGGACATGACAGCTACCTTGCTCAGAGCTACACAGCAGCTGGCAGAGGGGCTGTGCTACTGCTTCACCACTGTGTCTCATGCATCCCAAAAAGCTTCATGGTCCTGTGGTCCAGCACCTGTAGGATGCTCCCAGTCAGTCCCTTGGATACTCCCTGACCTCACTGCTGGGGTTGTTGGGTCCAGGAGGGGCTTTGCAGGCCTTTGGAGCTCCTGCAAGATGCCATGGCAGATACCTCCTGGAAGGTGAAATGATTCACTGCCAGGACAGCTACACCAAGACAGGATTCAGTTCATGCTTTTGAGTTCCTCTGCACGTTGAACTGTCTGTAGGATGGTAAGGAGTATGCAGATGCAGCATCCATTAAATGTAATGGGCTGGGATCAATAGCGATTCAGGAGCCTCTTATCATAGGATTCTTCCTGTCTAGGGTATTTAATTCATGAGAGTATACTGGCCACCCATGCAGAAATGACATGGCAAATGCCTTAGTCAGAACTAAATCCAGAAATTCTCTTTCCTGTTGTAGCACAAAACCCATTAATGATTGTTTTCAAACTATATTCACCATAGGGAGGGAGCAGAATGTAGTTTACCACTTTATTAACTGACACAGTATGAAAAATAACATCCACAGGAAAAAAAAAAAAAAAGGTTTGAAATTTATTGTCATTATAATTTAGTTTGGGAAACCAAAAACTAATAAAGTATATTTAATGGGTTTTTATCCCCATTAGGTTGGGTACACTGTCAAGCCTAACACAAAAGACAGCTATTTAATAATGCTTTGTAAAACAATGGTCTTCTAAAGCCCATTTCAGGGAGTAGTCTCTATTCCTGAAAGAAGTTTAACTGAGTCCTATGAGAAGGCTCCCGCAGGGATGACCCTCCTGTGGCAGACCAGGCCCTCTGAGTCTCACTTTTGCACAGGATATTATTCTCTGGTGCTTGGGAAACTCTGAGCAAAGAATAAGAATACAGTGGGGTTTGCTTGTATTCACAGTTCATTATTCATCTAGTGTATGCATGACCAAAAATATCCATAAAATAATTAACGGACGCTAATTTCCATAGGTGACTTCATCACCTCTATTCTATCCTGTATACATCTAGACTTGAACTTCATACAAGACACATTTTAATGTGTGCAGTCCTACTTTGACAAGAAACTTTTAGTTAAAATCACTCTCAACAGAAAGGATTACTCTTTCAAAATGTTGTCAAAATGAGCAAAATTGCAGGTAGGTCAAAATGTACAAAATAAATAAGAAGGAGGGTTGTGACGAACCAGCAGGGAAATAGCTGAGAAAAAGTTGGACCTATGTAATTGGAGTAAAGCTAGAAGTGAGCACTGCCGCCCTGAAAGAACCTTTAAAGGCCTCTGAAAAGTTAAATCTAAAAAGGCCTCTGCAAAGTTAATTCTTTGCAGCACTGTGCAGTCTTTGGGTAAGAAACAATCATGACTGAAAGTTCTCACTGCTATATTAGAATCAAGAAAGCTTTTTCTGTGCCAAGTATGCCTCACTTCTTTCCTCGCTCATGAACAAAAGTACAAGTCATAGAAAATATAGTAACTCAAAGCATGAAACTCTGAATTTGTTCCTTGGCAAATGTTCTTTTAGCACAAAATAAAGGGAGCAGAAGGATATGCCTGTAACTTTCTGACATTCCCTAACAGATAAAATTCAGTGTGTAGGCAATATATCACGCTTGCAGAAACTGAATGCACTACTTGGGCTATCTTGGGCTGTCTTTATCACTCTGTGTATCTTAGAAGATGTGTGGAGCCACTATTAAAATTAAAACCTGTAGATGATGTGAAAGTTACTATCTTTTTTCCAACCCTCATTCCTCCCAGTTGTCCTGCAAGGAATTTCTCTTCATATTACCTCCAGGTTCATAATGATCTTTTAGCCTGGGCTCACCAGAAGGAACAGCTGATGGGATGTGCTGCAAGGCAGGCCTGACCTCCAGCAGAAAGTCAGCAGGCTGACTGGAGCCTTGCAAGGATCCACAAAGCTCACAGCAAACTGGTGAGATCATGTCAGTGATTTGGGACTTTCCTTCCAGACTGGTGTAATGATTTAAGTTATTACAAAACATGCGCACAAAGTTGATCTCACAATATTTAAAAATGTGATTTTTTTTTATTTTTCAGCTTAAGCGAAGATGACATAGAATCATAGAATCACAGAATGGCCTGGGTGGAAAAGGACCACAGTGATCATGTAGTTTCAACCCCCTGCTATGTGCAGGGTCACCAACCACTACACCAGGCTGCCCAGAGCCACATCCAGCCTGGCCTTGAATACCTCCAGGGATGGGGAATCCACAGCCTCCTTGGGCAACCTGTTCCAGTGCGTCACTACCCTCCGTGTGAAAAACTTCCTCCTAATAACTTAAACCTCCCTTGTCTTAGTTTGAAACCATTCCCCCTTGTCCTGTCACTATCCACCCTTGTAAACAGTTGTTACATCCACCTAATATCTTTGCTAATCAGTTGATTGATTGAGGCCTTTCAAAAGGATTGTGAAACTAAACTGGAGACATCTGTATCTGCAAATTTTGCTAGGATAGAAGAAAGGAGATGAAAAGAGTTGCACTGAGACATACACTAAGTCTACCTAATACTGTTTTTAATGATCTTTTCTATTAAAATGACACATGCAGATTACATGCTGACATTTTAAGATGCCTTACCGCCATTGATTCAGAATGACCTACATGATATACTCTTCATTTTTCCTGTGATTTAATGAATGGTAAAAATGATTAATAGACAGTGAAGCTCCACAAGTAGTATTTTCTGCATCACACCACAAACTCATACTGGTATGCCAGTATTATGTGACCCTGTGATCTATCTATGATCGCCTAATAGGAACTAAAAAGAATCCCTGGGATAAATATACAGGCCTAAATGCAGCAAGCAAGAGAGTCACCAGGAACTACAATTAAAAAAAAAAAAAAAAGTAAGAGGCAGATCTTCTCTTATTCATGATGTTGATAGAGAAATACTTTTAGTACGCTGTAGAATTCCAGAGTTAAATTTGGATATGGATAGAGATATTCAAATCATTCTTACAGGGAGAAATTCTGCAGAGAACTGACTCACTATGGGAGACTTCAATTCTGAGGTACAAGCTGGAGACCAAATGCTACTGGAGGCAGCCCAGATATTCTACAGTGTGACAACTGACAGATTTTCTGACAGAAAGCAGAGATGCTTCTTTCTAAACTTAGCCACAGAAAGTTTTGAGGTCGTTACAGGACAGCTAATTGTAAAAAAAATAGCATTGGTTCAGATGAACGCTGGTTCAATTTAAACAAAATGGAGAGATAAATAAAAATAGATCTGTAAGTCAGGCTGTGTATAAAAAAATTAAGGAAATGAGTGAAGGCCAAAGAAATTGTTTAAGGACTTCTCTGTGGAGGAGGTTTGGCTTTCCTTTAAGGCAAAATTCAGAAGAATTTCTGGAGCTTCAAACCCTGCCAGGGGAACACTTCTGGAAGAAGTCTCTAAACCTACCTGTATGCAAACTCATCTCAAAATGATGCCTAGATAGAAATGGTAAAAGAATGATCAGCAATAAAAGTGGTGCCTTGTAGGTCAATTTTCAATAAGGGCACTTGAAACAATGGATCAACAACAGAACTAGCAACTAGGAAATGAGAGCAGAAAGCTAATCTGCGTTACTGCAGAAATTCCAATCTTCACGTTATCACTTAGTGGAACTAGAAAATCTCTGTTCCATGATCCCTAAAGAGCTGTAGTATAAAATACTGCTTCTGGTGAGAAGCATCTTCAATAAATCTACCCACTCAAAACTGGTACCGTGTGACAGGAAATGTGGTGCATTACAAAAGTTAATGTTATAGGCTAAAAGTTATAGTTATAGGTTAAAAGTTAATGTTATAGGCTAAAAGTTATAGTTATAGGCTAAAACAGACCTATAATGTGGACTTTAATACAAAATATCATCACTTTAGAGCAGCTTTTCAAGAAAAAAATAATTGAAGATGAAGGTAAATGAATATTTACAAAAACAAGGTAGATCACAAGACCATGGAAGGTAACTCAGTATCTTTCACTTACAACTCCTATCTCAACAAATAAAATGTAGCAGATATAATCTATCAAATATTTAACAGAATAGAGATTACCAAAATTGTGGGAAACCACTGGCAGAGTGTGAAGAGAGGAGACTGGAATTAGTAGAATATAGCTGAGGCAGTTAAATGAACTAGATAAAGAAAGACACTACAGAATTGTGTTGAAATGCTTTTGAAAAACTCTTAAAATGGAATAAGATTACTATTAATTTGTTCAGTACTGATTACACTTGAAACCAATCTTGTCTGAATATTTCTCTTAATGACCTCAGTTTTAAAAAGTAATATACTAATAAGGTTTTGGGAGACATTATAAACATAGAAAATGAAAGTGATACGTGGAAAAGTCAGAAGTACCTTGCAGACTAGAAAAATAAAAAAACAGATGAAATTGCATTACATGCATTTAGTTGCCAACAAAAATTTTTAATGTAATTGAAAACTCATCAGAGTGACATGAACACTAGAAGAGCCCATGTGTTTCAGAGAGTCACGAAGTAACTTGAATTAACCTGTGCAATATCTGAGTTAACATGGAAATACAATTCTACTGAGATATTGCCGGCAGAAAGATGAGAGCACTGGCAAAATACAGACTGGAGTTCTCTGCACAGTCTTGGTCAGCCATATTCCCTAGTGATTAATTCAATCTGGTAATCATGTAGGCAAAGTCTGTAAAGATAAACAAGAAAATGAGTCTCCCATTCCCTAGTTAGGTCTGTCTATCACAATAGTCCTGCTGGGCAGGGGAGAGCAGGTCAATGGCTTGTCTGGAAAGGATGCCTGTGTGGACTGGCTGGTGCCAAACAGAAAGAGAAATAGCAGAAATCTGACTGCTTTTCCCTCTGTGAAGGCTTTTGTCTTTTTTTCCTCTTTAACTTGACTGTTTTTTTTTTTTCCCCCCACAAAATTTAAAGAAAAATTATTACCCTTGAGAAGTCTGCTGTTCCTTTATATTTGATTGGAATAGTCCAATGCCTCAGAAATTCTTAAAAGTCAGGATTGAAGAACAAATTGACTATATAATCACAGAAGCATCGTTTCTGTACAAAATGTGTAAAATCATGGATAGCTGAAGAACGAATAGGGACAGACTACTGACAGAACTAAAAAGTCAGGAAAGCAGCAGTAGGTCTTTATCAGAGAACTACACTTCCAAGTGGCATACTGGGGACAAAACATATAACTAGATATATGTAGTTTTAAGATTCTAATCCGGTTATGAAATCGACTGTATGACATGATTGCCTTCTGGAAGTCCTCTCTTGTTCTATCAGAAACATGGCTGAGTTAATGCGATGGCTCTACCCTAAGGAGTGCAATACAGCATTTTAAGATTTGCAAGAGGAGCGTATAGATCAGTTTAAGTCATTTGCCGATGATTCTTTTACTCCAAGTATACCATGCTTGTTCATCTTTGTCACTGAAAATCTGTTTTGCCAAGCTGCCAGCTGATTCTGTGACTACTGCTTGCTCTGATTTTCTTTCTTTTTGGGAAGTTCGGGTGCTGGATTGCAGTAGCACAGAACCTTGACAGCAGAGAGAAAAGCAGTGGCAGCCTGCCCAGAACTCAAGAGCTAAGAGCTAAACCTTATTTCCATACAAATATATATCAAATTGGATAAGAATTTTCATCAACATTCTTTTTTTTTTTTTTTTTTAATCCAAAGCGCACTGAAAATTGCACACAGCACATTACACAGTAATGCAGAATTGCTGTGAAGGTCACAAAAAAGGAGAAGCTATGCAAAATGTAGTGCTGGCCTCACAAAAAAAACAAAACAAAACAAAAACCCAAGAACCCGAATGACTTTCAGTTCGTTGCACTGATGTGAAAAGAGTTTGAATTTCTGATGCCCAAGGGTGAGTTTTGCCAGAGGATTTTATAATGACCTAACACATAATTTCCTTCAGCCAGATAAAGCTAGGACCTATTAACCATGTCACAAACTACCAGTGAGATCCTGAAATTCTTGTTCAGCTCGGGCAGTAGCACCGACCTGTCTGGAGTAGAAAGACTGGAGAGTGATTCTTAGTAGCACTGTGGATTTTTGTATGCACTATCAGTGTATGAACAGTGTTGTATGAACAGCAGAGCTGGCAGAAACTGGAAAAACAGTTGGCCAGTGAGATCTCATGGAAACGAAATTTCAGCAGAATTCATTGGCTCTGTGATTGTGTGGTAACTTTAACAAAATTTAATTAATTTATTAATTGTTCTGAACTTCTCATTCTGCTTCTACACTACTGTCAGTCTATTTTAAGAACTTTGATTAGACTTTGATTAAATTTTGATAGAGACTTTGATTAATAGAACTGTATAAAAAAGCCAAAACAATCCCCCAAGGGCTGAAGGAGAAAAAAAATAGTTAAGTGCTGACTAGCAAGCATAATTTGCAGTAATATGCAGTAAACAGGAATGAGAAACTAATCTATAATTTAAACAATACTTTAATTAATACAGCATAAATAAAGAAGTCCTGTGGTAAACGCAGGGAGGAATCTTGTCTATCTGCTCATCTATAAGTAGCTAGAACACCATGTCCTTGAATAAGATGACAGTAACTCTGCTAACACATAGGAGTTCCAACCAGGCAGTCGGCAGGCTTATATGTTTGCTTATTTTCACAAATTTTAAGACAGGAAGACTTTCTAAAATCAAGTGGCATAATGGGGAAACCCAAGGAAATAAAAGGAAAAGGCCCAAGGTTGTTTGCCAGTCTGAGGGAAGAGATTCCAGAAAGAGGTGACATGGGAAGGGACTGACCCACATGACACTGCATAACTTCTATGAGCTGAGTGGCACATTTCTGTCCCAGAGAGTCCAAATGCATCCTGCTGAGACCCAATCAAGCAAACAGTGGGGAAAAGTGCCCAAGTGGGGTCCACCAGTGTGCAGCCATGAGAATGCCAGTGATACAATCACACAACTTGTGTGAGGTGCCAGGCAGGACTTTCCATCATTAAACTGAAGATTTCTAATTGTGGCCTGTGGGCAGGTTGGCCTAAAGTGGTGTTTGCTGGTTTGCTAATCCAGGTCTTTCCATTTTTCTGTCAACCCATGCACCTGTCAAGCCAGTACAGCAAATATAGTGGTCTGTGGTCATTATGCTGGATGTCCAGAGATCCAAACAAAGAGAAGTGTGATGGCCTTTAGACTGATCTCTGTAGACAGCCTGTGGTATTTTACTGTGGAAGAGCATGAAGATACTGGTTATTTATTAAGTAGCTTGAAAGGTGGGGGCATTTTAAAGGGAATTATGTATAGTCTAATGAATTTATTGGGTAATTCTATAATCCAAACACTTTCAACTTTGGTATTTCAGCTCTCTGTGACTTGAAAAACCAAAGGTGCAGTGAAGGACCTGGTTGCCCAGCCCTGGGAGCAGAACTGAAAACATGGAGCAAAGGACCCAGGTCTACATGGAATCTCAGGTGATCAGTGTAGGCTTGCAGTGAGATTGTTTAGCTCCTCCTGATCACTGGGATATTACTGTTAGACTATATCTAGTAGCTGAGCTGTCTCATCTGCAAGCAACTTTATACACTTCTGTCCACATATAAGTACTTATGCAAGTGGATGTAGGATGAGTATCAGTTGTTTCAGTGAACTTTCTGCCACTGCCCCCCACACATGCAGAGCTGCCTCATTCCTCACCAAGAATAAGGCTGGTGCAGCTACTGACTCCCACCATGCAGCTTCTTAGATTACTTTTCTACAGAATAATTAAGAGAGAGTGAAAAAAAAAAAATAAGCAATGCAGTTTGGAGGTGCTGCTGGCTCAGCAGAGAAACTGCTGTGGGAGTGCTGTGCACAGAGCACATGAAGAAAAAGGTAGGGGAACAGACTCCCACAAGGAAAAGACTGAGAAATTACTTATTTTCTAGGCACTTCTAGACAGTAGATATTTTTGCAAACACAAAGGACCAGAGTGGAAAAGATGGAGGCAATAGGTAAAATGAAGGAGAGGAGATTAGCAGAGCTCCAGCTTAGCCGAGCATCACAATGAAGTTATCTTCCTTGAAAAATTAGTGCTAAGAAATCATCTGTTTCCCACGTAATGCATTTCACTCCTTCCTCTGTGGGACGGATCTGGCTGTTGATTGCAGGCAGAATAAGACAGACCATTTCCTCTAATTTTGAAAGTTTGGATGAAATCTTAAAGAATCAGATTTGAAATAATAAGTGTGAGAATTTGATACCATTTTATCAATACTCAAATTTCTCTGGATACCAATGCGAAAGAGGGAAGCCATTCCTTCACGACTGTTTATAGCCTCTGGCCTGAGCAATGACTTGCTGCAGCAGTCATGGTACAGTGGTACACAGCAAGTTTTTTTTTAATTCATGCTTAGTGTGTCCATGCAAGTGCACCTCGTGGTGCATCCTCTGGACTTTTGAAATGGCCCTCGCTGCAACACATGAAAAACTGAAGAGGGACGGTTTTGCATGCATTGCGCAGTGTTCCTCTTGATCTTCATAAGATCAAGGGCCACTAACATGATCAGAGGGCTGGAGCGTCTCTCCTTTGAAGAAAGGTTGAGGGAACTGGGCTTGTTTAGCTTGGAGAAGAGAAGGCTCCTGGGACACCTCACTGTGGCCTTCCAATACTTGAAGGGACCATATACGCAGGAGGAGGAAAGTCTGTTTATGAGGGTGGATAGTGATAGGACAAGGAGGAATGGTTTTAAACTAAGACAGGAGAGATTTAGGTTAGATATTAGGAAGAAGTTTTTTTTCCACACAGAAGGTGGTATTATACTGGAACAGGTTGCCCAAGGAGGTTGTGGATGCCCCATCCCTAGAGGTATTCAAGGCCAGGCTGGATGTGGCTCTGGGCAGCCTGGTCTAGTGGTTGGTGATCCTGCACATAGGAGGGGGTTGAAACTAGATGATCACTGTGGTCCTTTTCAACCCATGCCATTCTATGATTCTATGACTTATGCACATATCTGTATGTACTTTTATCTTGATTAGCAGGGCTTAATGACTGACAGAAGCAGTCAAGCAGACCTATCCAACACTTAACAAAAGAGGGAAATCTACAGCCATCCTGTATTGTCCTTCTGAAAATTATGCTATTTTGGTTCCTTCTGAAGGGAATAAATGTGATTTCATAAATAAAATATTTATCAGTTTCTGTTGCGGTCATTAATGGCTTGATATTAAAAATACCCTGCTTAGACACCAAGGCATTTCCAGTATCATTCACTTCCCATGCCAAATTTGTGGTTTGTGATGGAAGCATACTTTCAAGAAGGTGAACAAGTGATCTTGGCACTTACCAATTATCGTGATAATTCATTTCTGTGAGTGAGAAGGCAAAAGGAACAATAACAAAAACCAAACACCATTCTCTAAACAAAGAAAATCGATCCAAACCTCTCTTTATTGATCCACGTTAGGAATCTCTGTATCAGGCTCAGTGAGCGGACAAGGAGCTGAAGCGTGTATGGTGTAGCTAGGACTTTTTAAACATGTAGCTGAAGAAAGAGAGGATTTATGCTCTTCTTATGCAACCTCACAGCAAATCTGCCATCCTATCATACAATGCATTATCTTCAACATTTCTTCAAAAGAAGCACAGAAAATAAAGGATTTTCACAGCTGGCAATGTACTAAAATATATTAACTTTCAGCTGGAGAATATAATGGTACTGCTGTTAAAGAAAATGCTAGAAACTTGTTTAATTTTATTAGTTTTTTAAAGTGGAACCTTTTCTCCTTAGATGATGGAAGAGAACAGGGGAAAAGAGAATCAGTAAATATTCTCACCCTTCTCAGTTGAAATAAATAATTATAGTTTTATCCCTTTCAGGTTTCCGATACACAGATTTCAGAGTTGATTACAGCCTTCAAGAACAATCTTTGCCTTCTAAATTGAAGTATTCCAGATTTTCTTTAATTAACAACCACTTACATAGTACATCACAGGCTTAGTGCCTACTCACCAGCCACATTTCTCATAGATCTGTTACTGCACAAAAATTAATGTGAGAGGCCTTCTGTATTAATAGTTTATGAAGATACCCCAATTACAGCTGACCATACAGTATTCTCGCTATGTTCTTCTTCTGAGCCTCACTCTGGAGTCTTTTTTTCTGGAGGGCTAAAGCTTCCTGAAGTGATAATACAATCTCCTGAACAATAACAATTTGAACTCGGTGTGGGGCAGCATCATTTTGAGAAATAGCTGTAAGAAGTGCTCAGGCAACCCTATTTGTACAGAACACCAACTAATTAAAGTAGAAACTGGCTTTCTATTCCCCTTAAGGTGACAAAGTTTTAGATCTAAAGAAACAAAACCAAAAAAAAAAAACCACACAGGAAGAAGGATAGCCTGTATTAGACACCAGTTCAAAGAGGAATAAATGAAAAAAAAGTCTGATTTATCCACAGGAAACTGCCCAGGATCAAGGTTTTCACAGTCACCTACTTTATTCCCAGTTCCTTTTCACCTAATCAGTCTCACTGCATGTTTCTCACAATGAACTAACAAGATGAAGAACTTCCTGGAGCTAGGTGCTGCAACAGTTCTGTCCAGTACAGAGGCACTTTCCTTCCTCTGTCCTTCCTCCTTTCTACTCTTCAGTCTCTCATGATATTTGTGTTACCTTCTGCATCCCAAGATCTTACTCACTCACCAATAATTTCTGCCCACATGCCTTTTGTCTTTATGCCATAAGACAAAACATTAGTGCAATATGAAAGACAAGCTGTCAGATACCCCAAGGTAGAATCAAAAAAGAAGCAGAGAAGGAGGCATTTCTATATCTGTATCACTGATTGACAAGCCCTGTGGAAGGACATGTGCAGCATTTACCATTTTAAAGAAGTAATCATGCTTGCTGAAAGCATCAGCCTTAGGAAGAAACCCATAGCTTGAAGGAATTAGTGCTCTCGTAATGCTCAGCAGCTGACTTGTATTATTTCAGATAAACATGGCTGAGAAATGATGGATACTTATTCCACAGACACCAGCATTTTCTTCACAGAATATCTGCTTTCTTCTGTACCATCTTCTGTTTTGCATAAAACCATATGAAAGTCATTTCTAGAGTTTGGAGCTTTTTGAAGGTTCACAAGAAAAAGGACAGAGAGAAGAGCAGTACCTTGAGTGATGCAGTTTTAACATTGTCCTAGTGGATAATCAGAAGAGCTTTTCTATTACAAGACTGCATAGAAAGCAAAGCACTGTAAATCCTACTCACACCACTCAGGACAATAAGAAATGTAAAAAAAAACAACCAACAAAACAACAACAACAGTACAGGCTTTCTTGACAAAGTCAGAGTTAACGCCTTAATGGCAGCTAGTAAGCAAGATTTGCTCTTATGAAAGGAGTATGAGGCACATAGCCGTTTTCAGTGTGCATAAATATGCAAGTACAGGAACTGCATCTTCCTAAAATGTTAAAAGCAAGTAGATTAAATGAACTCCTACCTTGGAGAGCCTGGAGCGTACGGGTCTGTACAACAATACAGAGCTGCAGGACCAGCTGTGGTGCACTTTCCAGAAACGTGGCTAGCAAATGCAGCATACTCACATCTGCATACTCATACACCATTTTCCAATAAAACCGCCATCTGTCATTCTCTCCACTCTGTCGACTCCGGATACCCAAGTATATAGTGTGGAAATACCTGGAAATAAAAGAGATAAATTATAGAAATGCAGAATGGTATTTTACAGGTAACAGGTTTTCTCAAAAATAACCTACATTTTGCCAATGTACTTCAACGTTCTGAACATTTATTTAAAAGGAATATCATATTGCAATTTATAATAATTGATGTGATAATAGTAAACTAAACTGAGGACAAGATTTGCTTTTATAAAACTATTTAAAAAGCTTAGCATTACATACACACATTTACTAAATAGTACTCCTTTCACAGACCCAGTTTTCTGAACAGAAATATAGGGGAGATATATTGATTACATGGTCTCCCTTGGAGCTTTTTCAAATAGCGGTGGGAAAAAAAACCTGATTTTGTGATGTCCTCTACTCAGAAACTGCAAAGAACTGAGTCCATTCCTGTGGAGCTCTGTGTGGACTTGGAAGACCAAGGTCAAGCCTTGCTATGGATGAGCTCCTGATTCTCCACAGGTCTAGAGTTTACTATTACTAAGTTTCAGATACAGCCAAATACATAGTGATTTTTCTCATAGAATGACTATTTTAGAAAGTCAGAAGATCTATCAGTGAGTTCCTATTTTAGGAAGAGTGGAGATCTTGCTGTGAGTCGCCTTGGTGATGGGAACTAACTCACTATGATTGCTTCTGTGCGGCAGCAGCGGGGAGCACCAGCAGGAGCCAGGAGCCCAACAGGCTCGTGGTTGTAATTGGCAGATAAGGGAAATAATGAGTTGTAGAATCCTAGAATCCTAGAATTATAGAATGCCATGGACAGGGCTGCTAACCACTGGATCAGCTGCCCAGGGCCCCCTCCAACCTGACTATGAACACCTCCAGGCATGGGACATCCATAACTTCTCTGGGCAGTGCTTCAACAGCCTCTGAAAAACAGATTTCCTAACATCTAACCTTAGTCTCTCTTCTTTTAGTTTAAAGCCATTCCCCCTTGTCCTGTCACTATCAGATGGTGTAAAAGTCAGTCTCTCTCAGGATTATAAGCTCCCTTCAAATACTGACAAGCCACAACGAGGTCTCCACAGAGCCTTCTCTCTCCAGGCTGTAGAAACCCAACAACCTCAGCCTTTCTTCATAGGACAGGTGTTCCAGCCCTCTAGTGGGCAGAAAGAATGTGTCAGCTCTGATGGCTTGTGCAAGCAATGGGAAAATACCTGGCCATCAACCAACAACATAGATTCCAGTGGATGCCACAGCAATGATCTGTTTTAGAAAGCAAGGGATATCCTATGACAGCAAAGCCACCTGGCTGCTGGGATGCTTTCCACGACCCTTGAAGAGCCTGCAGTGATCTTCTGTGACATGGGCCATAGCAAAATGATCGCTGCGTGGCCTCTGGTCTGCTCTACTCTCACCTGCCAGGTGTGGGGTAGGACACCTTGTTTTGACAAAGAGCTGAAGGACAGAAAATCTGCATCGTACGAGGCTTTTTATTTTATTATTCTGTCAGAAAATCTGGACTCCCACTCTGCTCCTACAATTATAGCTTAGTACTAATTGAGGCTAGCTGGAAAAACAGTCTAACTTAATGAAAAGTTTTCAAGATTAAGATACTGTCTTGAATCAGGGCGTCTTGCATCCTATCTTACCAGTGTGACCTGTTGGGCTGCTAAATGAACTGGATCCCTTGTTCTCTTTCTCTCTCTCTGAATCTGTCACATCGTGGACCTGAAATAATTTCTTATTATATTTTGATCTTTTTAATATATTTTCACAGCCTTTTTTAAAGCCAAATTGTATTTTCTAATGAGGATGTATTTAACAAATTTTAACAACTTCTGATATGAAATGCTTCAATTGGTTAGGATACAGCATTCCAGCATTTCTCTTCTCATACGCTTTCAACATAAAATCCTTTTCATAACTAGTAGAGCACAGTGAATTGTGAGGACTGTATATATCAGCTGTATGTAACCCTTTGTTCCTCTTCTAATCAGTTCTAACTCCAGAAGTACCTTCTGTCAACGAAGGTACTCTGACTGACAGAAGAGCCCAGGGTTCAGCTGCCCCAGCAGAGAACGACCTCTGGATTTGCACCCAACATACCCTCGTACCCAATGTACACATCAGAGCAACAGCTTCACTCAGGAACACACATCAAACAAAACCAGGGAGCAGCACAGAGCTCATATCTGAGCCAGCAGCACTTCTACTGACAACACACATCACAGCAATAGAAAAGCAAAAAACATTAAAATCGCATCTAAATTAAAACTACATCAGGTGGCTCTGAATTACAGGAGTATCTTTTTTTCTTTTTTTTGTACAGTGTTGCTAGCCAAGTTCTTTCAACACCTAAGTTTTTGGTTGCAATTGATTTAGTTGTTCCTAGGTCTTTAGAGTCCTGAATCACAACAGGGACAGGCAAGATTTGCATGCTGTTCTGCAGTTTGTGTTTTGTGGGCTATTTGTTTTGTTTTGGCCTGACTCATATGCCCTTCCAAGGGGCACACCTGGGAATAGTGCACTTAGTGGGGCAGACAGCCTCTTCAGCATTCTTCTTTTGAGATATCCCTGACCCTTGCTATAAATATCTAAAGTAGCTTTGTCTGATGAAGGTTGTGCCAGGAGGCTCTAACCCTGCCAATGGAGCCATCTGCAACTTCAGTTTTACAGCATTTGTGCAAAAAATACTTTTCCTATTAGGAAAATGACATGCTGTGCCAGGCAACATCCCTTAGGGTTCTTCACCTGCTCTGCAGAGTGGTTGTGCATGGCAAATACGTTGTGATTAATGAACCCTTATGGAAATATTTCCTCTCCCATTGCACTTTATTGTGAAACATTGGCAGTGAGTTATTGGGGACTGGGGAGTCATTGCTCTTTGTCTACTTTACTCTCTGCAATTTAGACAAGAGGCAGAGGAAGAAGATACTTTCTCTTTTACACACTAGGGACCAAATTTCAGCCCAGGGTGTTTATTTCTGTCCTATCAATTTTGGCCAAATTAATTGCAGGCTAAAATGAGCATTTACACACATAATTACTGTCACTGATTTATAGGCACAATCAGGTGATTAGACAGCTAAACATCCTCATTTGCATCCACAATTAATTGCACCAGCAATTGATGTTATGTGTGCAAATTAGCAGTTATTAAAATAAAAAGATGGTTTCATAAAATGCTTCATATATCAAAGACACTTTATACCCATGGTTAAATTTTAAAAAAGAATAGAAAGTTCTTTTCTTGTTGTGGTTTCCAAATATAGCTTATCACTGCAATAATGACACATCCTATTATATATATATGCATTATGTAATTGTATCTTAGACACTGTTACTGAAGTCCTATTGTCAGCAATTGCTATAAATGCTATGCAGACACACTCAAACGCAGTTCCCACCCTGAAGAGTTGTTCTCATTCTGGTCACCTGGTATCATTACAGTGGAGCTCACATTTCTCCTGAGTTCAAGCTGTGGCCCTTAAGTACAATCACATTCAAGCAAGATACAGGAAGGATTCATGACAACTCTGGCTTTGAAACTGTCTTAGATTCATTGTGGAGCACACTGCTCAAACATGAAGTTTCAGGTGTGTTATTATTTCAGTGGTGATTATATCTTAAGACCTAAACTTTGGCCGTATGCAGTTCCCTACAAACAGACAAAAACTGCCTACTCATTTCCCCAAAAAGCATTTAATTGACATGAAAATAAATGACAAGAAGCAATTAAGTCAGAGTTTGGGCAGTAGAGGGAGAAAGGAAAAATGTGAACTACGGCAACAATACTGCCATCTAGGAAAGCAACTACTTCATCTAATAAGTCAAGATAGTCTATAAAAGTTTCTTATTTCATTAAAAGAGACTTATGTTTGCAGAGAAAATCTTAAGTAACAGAGTTTCCTAAAGCTAGAAAAAGTTAGAAGACTAAAAAAATACTACCAGAAAGTGGTACCAGATGTTTAAATTATTTTCTTTTTCTTCCTCTGAAGCCAGACCGCTGCTTAGTCAGTCAACATAAGGTGACATAAGCAAGCTTACTACTCAGTATGAAGAGAAGGGAGTAGGAAGTAATACTTCCTATATTCCTAATAATCAGATAGCAACATATATATTGTTCTTTGAAAATTGATGCCTTTTTTACTCTTAGGAGGAAACAGAGAATGCTTCAGTGTTTAATTGCTTTATTAAAGTATATTGTAAATACATGGTGTACATTCCACTGACTTCAGGGTTATGATTTATATCTGGGACAAGATCTTGAATGACATTCTTTTTCCATTATATTAATGAAGGAAGGCAGTAAAGTCAAAAGCAAACAAAAAAGCAGGTTAATCTCTATGCTGCCTACAAAACGTGTTCATGATGAAAGCCAAACAGAAGGAAAAAGTCACCTATATTTGTAGCTGTGGAAAAAAATTCTGTACTGGGGTAGATCCATTCATTCCCATCAGAAGGTGGCTCTCCAGAGTTTCAAAAATCAAGAATTCTCATTTTGCTCAAGGTTTCCATGCTAAACTCAAGGAGACATCAGCCTCAAGTGAGATATCTACATTTAAAATACATCTAGTGACATTTTAATTGCATAATTAAAGCATGCCCAATTGTGCATTTAATTGAGATGTGGTAGTGTAATTATATGATAATACCAAATATTTATAAGAGTGCTTTCCAAGTTTAAAGGGCTTTACAAACAGTAGTTGATTAACTGGGATGCATGCAAATAATCTTACAGGATTCACAGCCCAGGAATTGGCAGCTAGTCAACCTAACACCTTCCTGTGAGAGCGAGGTACAGCATTCACCCAAAACCAGGTGTGGTTCTCTAAGCCAGTAATTGGAATGAATTGCCCTTATCTGGTTTGCAGAATTTTTTTTCCTTCTTTCTCTCCCGTTTTAAGGAATGTGTTTGTCTTGAATACTCCTGTCTTGATAATACTCCCTCAGCTCTTGCCCCAGTACAAGGCAGACAAAGGAACCTCCCAAACACTTTGCAAACAGGAGGCAATTCCTCAGATCTCAGTTATTCTAGAAGAGAGAACGGAGTAGGACACGGAAACCAAATCCTGATGGCTTGTGGACCTGCTCCCTTGAGGGCAGAACTGATCTCATTGCCCATGGTTCAGCTTCATTGATGTCTTTCAGTCTGGTGAGCTCCTCTGGGATTCCTATCCCAAATTTTGCCATTTGTCCTCACCTCCATTCTTCCAGCTGCACATTTTATTGCACATCTTTAGTTAGAAATTGAGATTAAGAACAGTTATATTCAGTAGCTCTTCATTCAGACAGTGTGGACAAGCATGGGCATGCAGAAGCATAGAGCCATATGCAAGCCCAGTCTGGTTATGGCTCTGAGCTCTTCTTGCTACAGATTTTCACATTAATGAAACCATCCATCTGATGGTAATACATGCAGCTCTGGAAAAAAGCCTTCAGTTTAGAAGTGTCAAAGATTATATTGCTACCATGTGTTTCATCTAAAAAGTCCTTAGGATGATACACATGAATGAGAAGCCATTTGCATTCTTTGGAAAAAATGGAAATGTTCTGATTTCATGCCTCATGTAGTCCATATTTATTACAATTGCCTAAATCAGTAGAGGACATTTGCTTATGTTACATAATCTACTGAAACATTTGCGAGAAGATCAAAAACCATTAATGGCTAGCTGCAGCAATCCGAGATGCTTATTCTGATGTCTAATTCGCCCTGGTATCAAACAGTACATTAAACAATTTAGCCATACCATGAACAATTGCTCCTTTTGTATTTGAGGTGAGGAGAATAAAAATCACAATTGAAGAGCTAACAAACAGTAGAATAAACAGCAATTCAGATAAGTGGTATTTTCTTCTGTTGCCTAGTTACCAGAAAAACTTAACTGTATTTGTATCTCAACAGTATTTGTTGTGTTAAATAACAACAGATTGTTCTGTTTTGCTTCTTATGTGCTTTCTTATTAGGTAAGCATGAATACATAAAAAAAAGTTTATTTAGCAGGAATGCTTACTTTCTTATCAGAACATGCTTATTCTTTTTGTTCTGAAGAAAGGGACAAATCAGTTCAGTTCTAATTCCCTTTTCCAGGAAGGTACAAGCCGTAACAGCCAATTCTTAATTTTCCAATCAAATTATTTTTTGATGGGAGCATTAAGGTTTAATGTGCAAAGGGAAACCGCAATACATCCTGTAGCACAGCAGTGACCAAACATTGTCCAACCAAGCATGGTTCTGGCAATTTACCAGCAGCCAAATGTATGGGCTTAATTTACTTTAAATTATGAGTGCAGCATCTTCACCTGTGTCACTGAGATGAGATCCACATGAGGACAGATCTTAATGGGGAATATTTCATCATAAAAACTGTTAGAAGCCTTATTTCCAGAATATACCTCCATTACCAAAAATAAACCCACTTCTTGTATTTAATTTCCCCTTGAAGTGTTAAGATATCAGTGAAATATCTCCTTTAATACAAAGCAAAACACTTTATAAGCGTAAACGAAGTGATTACATCTGTTTCATTATGATCACTAAAACATTCTGCAGCATCTTCCATGACTGGGTGATCCTTCCCAAATGGCCATGACTAATAGCAGCATTTTATGGCCATCTGAATTTTCATGGCTATCTAAATTAATCAAATGTGACCAGTCAACCCCAGAATTCTTCCTTATCTGACAAGGCCAAACTGTGAACATGCAGTATTTGTATTGCTGGTATAGAAAGATGGTAGAAGCAGGTATGAAGAAGCGCGAGTTTAATAAGGAAAAGACAAGATGGCCAAAGGAAACCCAATATTCATGCATTTTCTTCATTACATACCATAATCCAGAATAAAAAAGGAAAATGAAGAAACAAAATGAGAAAAATTCACAGCCTGCTACACATCTCACAACATCTCTTCAGACCAGTTGTTGCCACTGATGCTACATAACAGCCACTTTTTCTATTTTAATCAGAGACAAGGCCATTTAGACATTTAGCATAGCTATCAACTTCTACTGTGCTCATGTTTCCTGTATGACACTACACACATGTGCTCTTTAACCACAACGTCTGCTTCATCAAAAGCTGATGAAATTGCTGTGAGCTCCAGAGGCCTCTTGGTTTCCACTGCTGGGAAATACAGGAGTTTCCTACATGTTACTACGGACCTGGAATCAGTAGCCTGTGTGAGACCAGACCCCTAGGGACATGAGGCTTCCCAAATGAACACAAAGCCAAACCAGAGAGAGCAGAGATCCATGTTCTGTATTCCCTGAGAAGCCAAAGGCTGTCCCACTGTGTCAGAAGGGTCCATATAGGCTTCCTAGATGAGCAACACTTACACAAATCCATTAGGGAAACATGGCTTTTAGGTTAATGCTGAAGTGCTCCAAAGAACTAAATCCAGTTCCTGACTCCTCTGCAGCCTCCTTCTGGGTTTCTTCCTACAGACTGAAAGGTTTTTCACGGGCTTCCATGTAGAAGCCTTTCTCTTGCCTTCTGAAAAACTTGATTTCTCTGACCCATAGTGGTCGCACAGAATTTCTTTTACCTCTGCTCCTACCTTCCTCCTCATTATATTTGCATTCACTTCTAACCCTATCTGCATGTTATTAATCTCAAAACATCCTGGGAAACAACAGATACCAAGAAGAATCAAGGAGCAGAAAATCAGACTCCCTTAGGGAGCTTCAGGCATTCTCCAGAAAGGCTATCAGTCATGGCCAGGTACCCTTACCACTCAGCTGCCCCAGGAATATAACCATTATTGTCAGCATCCTCAGTTCACGAGCTTCAAGGGTTGCAGCAAAAACCTAGCTATTGGAAACAGTTCCAAGGCTCTCCCTGTGAGACCAGCAGGGAAGATGAACCTGCCTCATGACTACTTGTTTGACTACCCTTGAAGAAATAAACACTTGGAGAGTTAAGAAGTGGGCATAACTGGACAGCAGTGCCTCTGACTTCTTCTAGGCACTGGGTAGCAAGTGTGTTTCCCAGTCCTCCAGAGAAGCACTCATGCAGCATCCCAACACCAAATTAGGATGAGACTAGAATAAGGCAAAGAGTTCTTGGTGCCTTTCTTAGCCCCTTAGTAGTTCCCATAGGAGGAAAGTACACAGCAGCACACTGCAAATCAAGGTCTCAAGGCTGGAGACACTGCATCCTTGGGGCAAGCTCACCTCCTGGGTAACAGTGTTTGTTATTCACATTGCGCACATGGAGATACTCAGGTCCCTCTGGGAAGCTGAGTCTCTCCCAGCATCCATCTTTCAAACCATCTCCAGAGATACATGGGCTATTTATCACTCTGAACCATCCACAGGGGAGGGCTCAACATGGAGATGAAGCTCTGGAGCAGACAGCAGAATAAATACCCTTGAGCATTACTGCCTCAGTTCATGGCCAGCTTTGTTAGGGAACCCTTCGGTGGCAAGCTGGTGAACATCTGGTCAGACTCACCACCTAGAAGAAGGAACAACTATGCTCTGTTATTTACAAGAACCCATGTTGTCTGTTACTTTCTTTGGTGTCTTTGATGAATTAAATAGATGAAGCCACCTGCAGAACAGGCAGCTTTCCAACATCAACTTCCACAGGACAAGAGCTGGCAGCTGCAATCTCCTTGGTCCAAAAAAGGAAAAAAAAAATATGCGTTTTTAAAGCAGTGGAGATGCCTGAAGTACCTTTTGTGGAAGTCAAAAGAATCAACAGTAGTGCAAATACTACAGAATCAGAATGCATAGGGTACAAGCTACATATTATCCTCAAAGACAAAATACGGCCATATTTTATCCCCACTGACAAAATAAAATGTGTTTCCTTCCATATAAATATCTTTTTCCAAGACTACTGGTGTGTGCCAAGATGAATCTAGTTTGTGTCACTCTTGGGGTCCAGCACGCAATCTCACACTGTGAAGCAGAAGGAGCTAGCTGCCTCCACTAACCAGTAAAAATTAACTATTGCCAACTTTCCCTTTCCTTCCCCCCAAAAAGCTTCTGAAATTCTTATAAGAGCTTTGTTAGAACCTGCCTGCACTTTCTAGCTCAGAAGAAACATACAACTGAGAATTCTGTTTGGAAATATCTATGCTGTAAATAACTATTTTCTCAGCCTGCTTATACAGGAGTCTGTATTTCAGGTTTTCCTTTTGAAGTACTCAGGAAAAGCTTTCAGCAAATTCTCTCATACAGAACACCTAGTAAGTTGAATACTCATTGTTTGGATGGAGCAATCTTTAAGATTCAGGAAGGAATGTGGGATTAGTCACTCATTAAGGTATGGGCAGACAGTACTTTTTGATTTTTATGTGATATTCAAATGACTGTTGGTATTATTTAATAGTTCAAGCTAACTTCCAGTTGGTGCTTAGAAGTGGTCCTGACTAACGGAGAATGCACTTTAACTGTTGCCTCCTTGAAGAACTTTATATAAGATTCATATAAGATTTATATAAGTTCAAAACAAGTCTGCCAGCTAATAGTATTAGCAGTGCTGAACAGCATCCCACAAAGTAACGATCTTGAATATTAAGTTAAACACCACACCATGAACTCTATCCACATGCTTTGCAAATGTAGCATTCAGAAATCTTTGGAATAACAGTTCTGGCTTGAGTTTTGCATAGGGGGAAAGGTCTAGGGCAAATGGCAGCATTTTCATTTCAGCCTTTCATCAGTTCCCATAGGCCAAATCCAAAGAGCCTCAGTGAGAAAAAGACCCTTAGGAATCTAATGGGAATTTTACCTGTTTACACACCTCCTGGTTTGATCTCTTACCAATATTACAATGTACAGCAGGGTCTTTACAGAAAAAGAAGAAGGAACTTAAGAGGTGACACACTGGCAGTAGCACACAAGCCAAAGGAAAAAATAGCATGGGCTGGCAAGACAGCAGTTACATTAGGACTTGAAAGCAAATGCTGGTAATTAGAGAACTACAATTTTTAGTTTAATGGGAATTCTCTATTTCATTACTTGTTACATCTTAACATATAGCTCAAAACCCAAAAAGCACCAAAGAATAGTAAAATACTATGAATACATGCTTCAAGGAATAGCTGGTATCAAAGGGCATGAATTTATAAGAAATCCTTAAATTCCCTGTGAATTCAATAGCCATTTTGTTTGTAAAGATATTCAGAAAAGAAGGCAGAGATAACACAGGCAAACCACAAGAACGAAGAACAATTTTTTTTATTTTTATTGTGTCAGAAATTCCCTAGACAAACAGGAGAAAAGAGAGCTGACAACATCAATCACTTTTATAGCATATTTTGAGAAGGACAACCTAAGGGAAATATGAACACAATAGTCATTGAAAGGGGCACCACATAATAGTCAGGGACGTCAGAGCCTCATAAACATCATGTGCTACCTATTAGCTCAGAAAATATTCATTCTTGAGTAGAAGGAGAAGTTCAAGTGAAAAGACTATTTAAGAGAAAAAAATTGCATCAGAGAAAATATGTATTATCAGTAAGTGTTGGTCTACACAGGCAGTTACATCCATTTCACTGAAAATATGAGTTTAAAATGGTTGATTCAAACACTTAAACTCCTAACTAGATATTTTCTTTACAAGTGACTTGCTTTGCTGCAACATTGATTAAGAGCCAGTCTAAAGTAAACTGAAAGGCTGAATTAAGTCAGTAATGCTGAATTAGTCTCCAGCTGAAGGCCTGAAAAGAATAGCTAAGGTTTGGCATATGAACATTCTTAATACTATTCTTAGTAGGGGTAAAAATCTGTAAAGTTCTGCAACACAAACACAGTCATTTTTGCATACAGATGCATATGGATAAGCCTGTCATTCGCTTTTAGTATAGGAATTTTTATTCCAGTAAAGAAAGTTGTAACAACCAATAAAAGGCCTGTAAAGCTTAGGAGGCTGTATTGTTAAAAGGTAAGTAATATACAAATGTACATTACAAATCTACAACTGTAACAACTAAACAAGAACAAAATCTGTGTGCAGATAATTTTCAAGTGGTTATGCATCTAAAAACAACACTTCCAGTATCAAGTCTGAATTCATTGGCACAAAAGTTGCACTGAAAATTAGTACAATTAATAGCCTAATGTAGCACTGGAGTGCCTTCGAGAGGGTAGAACTGGACAGAGGATTGCCAGGAGCCATTGGGCCCTCTACTCTTAATTAGAGCAAGGGAGAAAACACTGGAGCCAGAAGGCTCACCTGTGATGTGTGGAGGTGCTGGTCCTTGGAAGCAATGAAATTGCTTCTGATAAATTCTTTGTGATAGCAGGCATAATATCATTAGGAATATCAATAAACATATATAGGAAAAAGTTAACTCACCCAAGTGATGATAGTCTCTAGGTACAGAGCACTCCTCAGAAAGTAGCCCTCATCCAAGAGACATTCTCCCTTGGGAGGCTAGCCCTTAGATGAGCTCAGGGAAGGGGTGGATGCAGGGTCCACCACTTCTGGTCACTGAATTGCTTGCATCTGTGCTTCCTGGGACAGCCATACTCTTTCACCAGGTGCTCAATCATCAGTTCAGACCATGACATAATAGTTTCCTTGCAGGAGGGAACACTGATTTCCCACTTAGCATCAGGCAGTGCTAGCCCTACACACATGAGAAGGGAACTGTCCCCAGTGATGGATTCTAAAACACAGTGCAGGTTAGAAATGCTCTGAAGGGTAACTCCAAACCTTGATTTGGCTCTAGTATGTCCACTAAGACTTGTGAACTTAGAGTTTACCCTTCCATTACAAACTTAATCACAGCATCACAGTGTGATTGAGGTTCGAAGGCACCTCTGGGTCCATGCAGCCCAACTCCTGCTCAAGCAGGGACATGCAGAGGAGGGTGGCCAGGCCTATGTCCAGGTGACTTTGGAAGATCTCCAAGGAGGAGGCTCCACAGCCTCTGGGCAACCTGTGCCTGTGCTCCATTGCCTGCACAATACAGAAGTGCTGCCTGGTTTTCTGAAGGAACCTGCTGTGCTCCAGTTTGTGCCTACTGCCTCTTGTCCTCACACCGAAAATAACCTGCCTCTATCCTCTTTGCACCCCAACTTCAGATACTTATACACATTGATAAGATTGCCCTGAGCCTCCTCTTCTCCAGGAAGAACAGTCCAAGCTCCCTCAGTCTTTCCTTACAGGAGAGGTGCTCCAGTCCCTGAAGGCATCTCCTGAGACTAGGCCTTTCATCCTGGAAGGTTAATACTGAAACTGTGAAGATATTGGTATGGTAGACCTTACGGTCAGTTTTATACACATAGCACTGGTAAACAAATGAAAGCTTACAAGCAAATTGAATGTAAGAAAAAGCAATTCTAATATCTGTAGAGCAAGCAGGCCGTTCTTTATGCACCAATCCCTGTCACCGAAAATCCCTCAGACATATGCCAGGTGCCAGAGCTTGAATTCCTTGTTCAGACTGACACCCCACCTCCAAATTATCTCCTAACTCCAAGGCTGATTCTTGGCCTAGATTACAGTTTATGACTTCTTCAAGGCAAATATGATACACGCCTTTGTAGTGAATGAAAAAAACCTCTCTGCTTCACAAGTGAAACTGAAGTTGTACATAATGTTAATAGTACGGCTGCTAAATTATAAGATTGTTTGGCATTATTTGCTTAAATTGAAAGCCATTTATATTAACCCATGCAGCAAATTGCATGAACTTCCTTTAACCTTTAGAAACCATTATGAAATTCAGTATTTTTGGCTAATTACAGTTGCTGTTTATGGTGCCTGCATCCCTTCTATGTTAGCTAGGTAAAATACCAGTGTCCCCATTATAGTTCCCATGGATGACTGAGAGCAGAACAAGATTTTCCATGCATGCAGCAGCTTAGAATTTAAGTAGTATTAGAGGTGAAGATGGAAAGGCATGTAAATATTCCTGACAAAGAAAGTAATAAAAACTATGAACCGCTCTTAGCTTTTGGTGGGTGCAGTCAAGAACTTGCTCTCTTTGCTTGGCATAGCTGACACCTGACATTAAAAAGAGCTTGGGGAAGCAGGAAAAGCTACTTCTGAAAGTTATTCTTTTCCTATGGAGAATATTATAAAGATAAGGTATCCTTTTTTAGGCCCACCAGTTTCCTTTCTAACAGCAATTTGTTTGCTTACAACTGGCTCCCTAGCCACAGGTGCCCAGAGTTTCCAGAGGAAATTTAGAAACAGAAAATAACTTGGAACTGTGTTCTGCTACAGTACACAGAAATTTGAACGTATAGGAAAGGCAATGCAAACACACAGAGATAAGCTGAGCAGCAACTCTTGCATTTTCCAGAGAAATAGAGGGACTTGTGATAGGTTTAGAGGGAGAGAGATTACTCAGACAGGCTCCAAAAGTGCACAGCCATGGTTGCTCCCCATTTTCCCCTTGCCATATACACCACATTTTATGAATTTTCAGCCTTTCACGCTCTGCTGAGAAATAAATTGTTTAGGTCTAGGAGGTCTAAAGCCAGCTCTACTAAAGACCTATGTATTAGTGTTCAAAGATGCATATCATTTCCTACAGCTAGAGGCAGCCATTTAGATTTGGCAGATGTTATTTTATTTGTTCAGGCTGAAAGGTCACTATAATTCTGCCGGCTTTATTTTCCGTATTTAAAATGTCACCCCAAACAGGTAGCTAAGGTAACGCATTTGCTTTCTACATATTTTCTACCATTTTCCATGTCAGAGAAGGTCTTTTATGTCTCAGGAATGCTAATTAAGTTTGAGAACTGGTCTTTGAAAAAAAACACTTGAAGGAATTGAAGCACCTTTTTAAGATGATTGTCTCAGTTGCAAGGGTGTTCAATTCTATTGTTTTTCAGAGGGTCTTGACATGTTTGCTTCTGGCAGCATTTCTGTTCTCTCAAGTATCTCTTCATGCAAGAAGAAAATCAGAATGATCAGAAAGGTTTCCTGCTACTGTCCTCTATTTCTGTACTCACCTTTACTCGTCTCTGCAATTTGCAACTACATAGATATAAGACCAATTTGACCCCATGCCTTGAAGGCCATTTCAAAAAAAGCAATTAAAGTCATAACTGTAGGGATGTTGTGTGGCAAAAAAAAAAAAAGAAAGGCAATGACAGTGCCTTCTGTCGGAATACAAGCACTGTGGAACAACAGAAGGTGGCAAAGAAGAAAAATTATCTCACCCCTCCAACAACCAACAACTCAAGAGGAGTGCAATCTCTATCCAGAGAGTTACTGCTCCCTTGGTTGCCAACCCTTAAGTGAGTGAGGAGGGGCAGACGCAGAGTCCACCCATTCCAGTAGGTGCAAGCAATGCACCTGAGATCCCTGGGTTAGCCATGTCTTCTCACCTGGTACTCAACCATTGGTTCAGGCTGTGACCTTGCAATTCCACTGCAGATGCCTACACCAATCTGTCCCACCATCGATTCTACACCCACCTTCCACTAATCCCAGCTGCACAGACCCACTCCCTTCTTGTGCCAGGTCCTGCACACAGCTGAATCTGTGCTGAACTTTTTCAACGTGCTAGTCAAGAATTTCTCCTGCTTTTCTCATTTGATTTTTGGTTAGTTTTCTGTCATCTTAGCTTGCTGAAATGTCTCTGGGAGAATCTCAGAGGACAAGGACTGCAGGAACAAGTGAGAAGTTTAGAAGCTATGGGGAGACGAAGGCAGGAGGAAGGTGGGACCACACTGCCCAGCATTTGGAGTGAGTCCCATAGCTGTGGCAGAGCGTGCTCATGGAAAGACTTCAGCAGTTCAAAGTATGCTTGTTTGCCTTGCCAGATTTCTCCATGGAATACTTTGATTCTTTTTCTAATTAGGACCCTTTTACCCTTTGCTGACATTTGTGATCCAAGTATATATAATGCATTTCAACTGACATGCTGGTCAAATGTTTAACTATACTCCTAAGAATTCTGTTTGCTTATTAACTTATATCAGGCACATAATGGCATAAGGATCTCTCTTTACACTTCTTAATTCACACACTGTGCATTTTTTTTTTAAGAGTTAAAGCTCTTGTTTAGTGTTATAAATTACTTGAAGAAGAAAACATTCTGGTACTGAGGTATAATTCTGAATGGTTTTCTTAGTACATTCTGCTTTTCCATCTTGTGCTTGTCAAGATAGACATGGAGGCTAAAAGACCAAAAAGAACCTCTACCAAAAAAATGCTTATTTTCCTTGTAAAATACTTTAATGATCAACACTGTCTCTAAGGTCTTCTGGCTCTTTCTTCCTTATTGTTGTGCATGTTCTATACCAAACTGCAGACTGGCATGAAATACGTGTGAAGCACTGGAACTCTTGGTCAAGATAAAGACCATCAATCACTCTTTTAATTTGCTTTTGAAATTAAGTTTGAAAAAGTCTGCAGAAAAATCTTCTCCTGTGCCAAAAGCTTCCTTTTGTAGTGACTATTTAAGTATTTTCACAAATATGTTTTTATCTGTTTTTTTTTTTCTTTTTCTTTTTTCCTTCCTGACCACATGGTTTGAACATACAAGTCAATGTGACCTTACAACTTCCTAGGGGAAAATTAGTTGCAGGGAGATGGCACGCAAAGAAAGAGACACAAAAAAATCAGTGGGTTTTCTGCAAAATACATTTAGCGTTTCTTGGCAGTCTCTGCCCTCAACTCCCACCTTTGCTTTAGTAGCATCTGCTGTGATTTTCTTATCTTGCACTGAGTGCTCCAAGTAGAATTTCATTATTTGAAAAGTGCATTCCATTCACTAATGTGTATCTGATTAAGCCTGGCTCCAGATTACTCTGTGTTAGAAACGCTTTATAGGTACAACTTCACAGAACACTGAAACATCCCACTTATCAGAAAGCATTGGCAGAAGACCAACTCTGACTGAAATCAATGGGACTGAGCCTTCTACCCTTCTTCAAAAATTAGGTCTGATTGAAAAAATGGGATAGGTTGAAGATTTTATGTGTATGTACATACAGATACGCATGCACATGTGCTCCATATATATATGTGCTCACATACTATATCATGGTCTTATACATCTGTTGAACACCCTACAGGAGTCTACATGCTTGCAATCTAACTTTTTTCTACCAACAGAGATTCAATAAAAACATTCTGGGGAAATTAAGGCAAAGAAATGAGGCAGTATTGACAGAATATCTCCCAGGTAATTGCACCAAAATGTTACCTTCCAGTAGGTTCAGCCAAAAGCTAAGACCAAGCTCAGCCACAGACCCTCTCTTCAGCCCACTTCACAGGATGCAGTACCCCTACAGTTCCCAGGCTTGTATGCTAATTCAGTGGACTGAATACAGACCACAGCACCTTCCCCTTGCTATAATTTGCTGTCCAGCTGTAAATGCTTCTACTACAGCTTATTCCCCCATACAGGTTAATCTGGTGCTTAAATTGCCATAGCTAGACTTACATCAGTTTGTCTAAAAGAAGAGCAGATTAAAAATAAGTGAACCTGGTCTTTGCCATTCAAAATTAAACCCAAACAAAGATATAGACCAAATCAACCAACCAATCAACCAAACAAAAACCTGAATGAAACAGTCTAGATTTCATTATTTAGCTTGGCTTCCAATAATGCTTTTTTCATGCTCTTGGACTTCAGTATCTCAAGCTGGCCTGGAAGCTGATTTCAGTCTGGAATTGAAGAGGGAAGGGTCCTGGGAGTGTTGGTTGATGCTCAGCTGAACATGAGCCAACAGTATGCCCAGGTGGCCAAGAAGGCCAACAGCATCCTGGCCTGCATTAGCAATAGCGTGGCCAGCAGGAGCAGGGAGGTAATCATCCCCCTGTATTCAGCACTGGTGAGACCGCACCTCAAGTACTGTGTTCAGTTTTGGGCCCCTCACTACAAGAAAGACATTGAGGCCCTGGAACGTGTCCAGAGAAGGGCAACAAAACTGATGAAGGGTCTGGAGCACAAATCTTATGTGGAGTGGCTGAGGGAGCTGGGATTGTTCAGTCTGGAGAAGAGGAGGCCCAGGGGAGACCTCATTGCACTCTACAACTTCCTGAAGGGAGGTTGTGATGAGGATTTTGGCCTCTTCTCCCAGGCGACAAACAGGACCCGAGGAAACGGGCACAAGTTGTTCCAGAAGAGGTTTAGATTAGACATAAGGAAAAACTTTTCTCTCAGAGAGTGGTCAAGCACTGGAATGGCCTGCCCAGGCAGGTGGTGGATTCGCCATCCCTGGCAGTGCTCAAGAGGCGTCTGGATGAGGAGCTATGATTCTATGATTTAGTGCCTTGTGGTAGTAATGGCAATGGGAGGACAGTTGGACTACATGATCTTGTAGGTCCTTTCCAACCTTGTGATTGTGTGACTGATCCTCCTGAGACCTCCAAATTAATTTTAATGCACCTAAGGAATTTGACTAAGCTCACCTTAAGCTCTTCACATTTGAAACTGCTGTTCAGGGCAAACCTGTGGGGTTTCATTCATCACCGTCTTCTTGGCTTGATTTGAACTGTATCCTGGCAATGCGGGGAAACACTTCAAGCAGAAGGGAGGAAATGCTCTAAACAATTAACACAAGGGGTGAGGAGAATTCAGTCCTAATTCTCATGCAGTATATAAACTTGCAGAATCACTTGAATGATGACAGAGGGGCTAACAACATGCTCAGTATAAAAAGATCAGACACAGATCTGCAACAACAGGTGCGCACACAGAGCTGAAACAACTGAATTTAAGTGTTATAGTCAAAAGCCTGATGAAAGTTTTGACTTCTTGTTGGAGTAGCGAAAAACATGTCTCCAATTTCATTCATGCGGAATGTCAGAATGATGGCAACCTCCAGAGCTCCCACCACACTGGCCTAGCGGAATGACCCTTCATCTGCTCTCTGTTGTTGTCCATAGGGGATGTATCAACATTTATATACCTACCACTTAGATATGGACTCAATCCAGGCTATAATCTCAATCACACTTTCACACAAGGGGCCCATAAATCTCTTATTCTGTTTTTCTGGCCCAAGCAACTTATACCTATCAAGAGAAGAGTGTGTTCTTATTACAGGCCTTTTCTATAGACTTCTGGCTGAGTAATTCCCAAGAGACAGGCAGTTGGGATGTGCAAACCCACAGGCTGGGAGGATGTACAGAAGGTTCATGCACCACCCTCGCAGAGCTTGACACACCAGACTGTAGGCCAGTGCTATTACAAGTTCTATAGTTTTAAGAATTAAGACCAGGAACCAGTGGCTAATTTTCAGCATCTAACCAAAAGCAGATGAGGTTTCAGATGTCTTCTGTCTTCTCAGTGTTTCTTCCTAAATATTATTCTGTGTTGAAGGCAACAGGAGACAGGACATTAATTCTAAGGCAAAATAGTAATTTTACATTCTATATCTCCTTGCATCTCCCTCATAATCTCTATTTGAGATGGCACTATTCAGTAACATGGTAGGTATACTTGGAGGCTAATTAAATTAAGACCTGCTAAATAGTATCTCCCTGGGATGGCAGGTGCTATATGTAACTGAAAGAGATTATATTTAACATGTCACGTTAAGGGATTTTTTTTTTCTTCAGAAGATTATCTCAGAAATTCTCCATGTGTTTTAAAGCTGAAGTTTCATTAACAAGTTGTCAACACCAGCCCCTCCTCCCAGAACCCCCTCTGTTCCCTCCTACTCTTCCCAGAACACCAGCTATCTCGAAGCATCTAGAATGGCAAAGGAAAACCTGGCTTTTTAAATGAGGAAAAGAAAGTAAGAAACTGGAGAAGTTTATTTCTTTTCAGGGCTACAAACACTTCTCCGTCTCACACACACATTGTTACCATATACACAAACAGAAATAGGAACATACTTGCAGAATGCATATGTACTCTTAACAGCTAATTTTTCACATATAAATGTAATTACATTTTAAATGAAACAATATATTGCTTTTACATCAAAGAAGAAATGAGTGGAGCATTTTTACCCATCTCGTTCCTTCACTTCAAATTCTTTTTAAGCTTCATTTCTGCTACATTAAATTAGTAAGTTAGCACAGCACCAATTCCAGTTTTTCTAAAATGGCTAGATGCAAGTAAGGGCTCTATCATTCAATTTCAACCAGGAAAATAATTGCTTCATAGTAGACACTGGTTATAAATCAAAACTCAATATTCCTCTCACATTTCAGGAAATAATAGCACTCCGTCCATTCCTTAAAAGTCATGGCAATCCTAGGTACTTCCTAATGAAAACTGCTATCCTCCATCTGTGTCACATCAGACACTATTTTCTCCCTGCTCTCCTCTTTTACATCATGGTTTCCCATGGTTATTAAATGCATCCTGGCCAGCCATTCTTTTAAATTAGCATCCCCCTAAGACGCAATATCCTCCTGAATTCCCCCAAGAACCATTCCAGCTGTAGTCTGCACTTAATATTGAATTTGCACCAGAGAAATTCATTAACTATGAACAGTATAAGACTTCCTTTATACATGCTTTCATATCATTCATCCAAAACCACCATTGCCCTTGGCTGCAGCAAATTTGGCCTCTTCCCAATAAAATCAATTGTTAACACACATACTGAAAAAACTTCCATGCATTCAAAAAGGATTAGTTACACCTTGGACCCAGAGATCATTTTGCACTATCCTGCTGAATATCTTTTTAGGCTTTGGCAATGGCTTAAAATAAATAAATACCCTGTTTGTAATATGCATAGGTTGCTCCAAAAGTGATGCCTCCTATTTGTTTCCGTGGAAACTACAAAGATACAAAGAGCATGATATTACAGTTTGATGGAGCAAATTCTCAGACACAAAACACCATTTTTTCAGCATAGTCAACACCACTAGGTATGCATTTCTACCAGTGATGAATAAGGTCCTACATGCTGCACTCATAAGAATCTGCACCATCAGAGGTGACCAACTGCCTTGGGTCACTACTGTTGGAACATCACTCACTGCCTCACCATGCTCACATCAACTGTTTGGTCTCTATAACTGTTCAGCAAGCATCAATGAATGTCAGTGGGTGCAATTTTTTCTGCATGGAGGAATTCCATGACACGCTGTTGCTTCAGTTGTGTGCCCCTCGGCTGCCATCTGTCACATGGCAAGAAAATATAATGGAATATTGGTGGTAAGGCTCAACCTCTACTGCCATCCCTCCAATATCTGCCTCTGACATTGTGGTCCAAATAGTAAAATGGGAGGCATTACTTGCTGAGCAGCCCTTGTACATACTGCTTTTTTTCTTCACAAAATGTGGGGATATTACACAGAACTGACATAACAGTGTTAGGTAGGGCTATGGATTAAAGTTCTAAAGTCATACCTATGTAGATATTTGGCAGATTGCAAATATTTAAATACTTTTTCTTCCAGTAATAATACGAATAGGTGGAAGCAGACCTGTTGCAGGTTTATAAATATATAACATAGAGAATAGTAATCCCTCTCTATATACACATGATATACATACATAGAAATATAAAAACAAACAAATATTCTCACTGCTTTTTGCAATTTTGTTTTAACACTTCAGGTTATGACACGGTATTCAGTAACAGTTGGAAAACTGTTATTACATCCTTTAAGAATCTCATCTAATTGTTATCCATTATATTCTTTTTATGATCCCAACAAATAAAAGAGTATGAAAAATAATTCTTGAAAATCATAAATTAGGAAACAGACAAAGGTAGACTGGCTTAAGCAATGTAGCACGTATGAACTGTATCATTTGTCAGCTCATGTCTTAAATGTAATGAAATCTTCAAAACTGCCTTATACTTTTAAAGCTTTTTCCAATAAGGAATGCCACTACATACACTATAATTATAGCGATGTGAGTATGTACAGAAATTCTACTGCTCTTGATTTTAAAGGACACACAAATCCTGCAGTGGTATACTTTTCAAGAATGACTGTGCATTAACAGAAACACTGAAAGCAATTATCATGGCAGTCTAGGACTCTTGGTAGTTAAATTAAAGTTCCCAACACAGTTGGGCATAGGATGCTTCAGCACTTGCTTTTGTGTATTTTGGAGTGTACAGACTTAGAAAATATATGGATTCCTCTGAATATAAAAAATGTTTATTTAAAACTGATTTATTAATTTGGATAGGCAGATCACTACACTTTTTCATGAATGTAGTTTTTCTTGCTCTTTAATTCTATTTTATTAAATCTTTTCTTAATATCAGACAAAATGAGGGACAGAACCATGGACAGCAAGACTTTGCTAAAACAGAGTTGCTCTTGAGATTTAAGAGAATTCAACCGCATATGTGAAATAGAGTACACGTGTCATGGATTTGAAAGAGCTACATCTCCACAGTCCTTTCTTGTCCTTAGCATTAGTTCTCCTGGACATAATGCTGGACCCAAACTGGGGCTTTACCCAAAGGTTAATAAGCATTCATGTGTTAATGCTCTGTATAGCTACCATCTTTCTGAGATGAAGAAGCCTTAAGCTTCAGTTACTGGGAGCTATGGGAGCTAAGTATCTCTTTTAAACCATTTTTGTTCAAGTGCTTCATTTTGAAAAATTTGAATACAGATATACAGGAAGATATATATACAAAGAATATAAATTGGATACAGACATATATATACAAAAAGTATCAGACAAAAGGCCTGAATTATTTCTCATGACTGCCAGCTTGTCTCCTCATCTTCTTCATACTTCCCATATCACCAGACCCTAAGAGAACATTGCTTAGCCCAAATTAAGCTAAATTTGCATTCTGGCAATCAAATCCATATATTCAGCATCTTTTTAACTCATCGGGGGAAATAACTGTGACTTTTTAAGGCATATATTCCTAGTTTGTAACCACTTAAAAAAATCTGAATTATCATTCAAATACAAGTAAAAATGATGCTACTTCCCTATAGTGTATCTGATTACTCTTCCGCTTAATGTGTATTATGGACAAGAGGTTTGATGGATATAAAGAATTTAATTAGATCATTCAAAAGACAAACTTTGATACTACATTTTTCAGTTTTTAATTGAAATATTTTGGCTATATGGACAGAGGAGTAAAGGCATTCCTGGAATAGTGTTCCCTTGCACTTCTCATGCTCCTCCAAGCAATATAAATTCAGGCTGATATTTCAAGAAGCAGTAATAAAAATATTGTTTGAACTAGTATACCTCTAATTTTGTTTTGTTATAACCTTGGAGCTTATGCAGTTCAATTAAGAGCTAGAAATACAGTAGAGGGCTGGGTTTACCAGCTTCCTTCTCTGTTTAAAATATCAGCTTCATATTTTCAACCATTGCCATCAATTCTAAGGTACTAGTTAAGCTATTTTTACTTCATGGGCTTATGAAAAACATATAAATGTCAATTTTTCATGTCTGTTTTCCAGGAAGAGCATGAGAACTCTCACCATGGTTTACCTGCATATGTTCCTGTGAATGTTCAGATTACAGTGGCACTAACAATCGGCTTTACAATTCAAATTCACCAATTAAGTCACCAATTTCTTAAATTCTTTATAGACTATAATTTCAGGCACTTTTCCTCAGGAAAAAAAAATGCTTTGAAGGAGGTTCAGTTATTTTTACTAGCTTGCTGGTGTTTTAATTTATTATTGAAAGTTTGATTTGCCATGCATGTTCCAGACAGAAAAGCTTGCGCGAGTGTAATTATAACTGAACCCAATTTTATTAAAATATTGTTTGTTCTGGAATTATGAGCATGAGGTTTTCATTTTAATGATGAGCATTTTGCTTTCTTGTTTCATTTCTCTTTGTGATGCAAATATTTAAACTGCTGGAATGCACAGCTGTTTCGTATAGAGAATACACCAAAGACTCCTGCTGGTTAGACTGATCTGTCCACCTTGATGAGGATCCAGTGATAAACTCTTCCCACTTCAGAGAAAAATTCACATGTGCAGACAAGACCAAGGTAGTAGCTTTCTACAGAGCATTTGTGATCATCCTGACACATCCCTAAATCTCCAGCAGGCTCAAGATATCCTTTTCCTGCTCCCTCTGATACAACAATAACATGAGACAAAAACTGAAGACCAACATGTTCATGACGTTATTTAGACAACCTTTAGAAGAAGGTCTTTCAAGAGGGGAATATCAAAACTGTATTCTGTGCATAATTAATTCTTCACATTTCTGGAACAAAAGGGCCCAGTTCTGCAGGGATTTCTATGCCAGCTTGTCTCTACAGACTGCTGCTCACACATACTGACCTCTCACAGCTTTTCAGATTTCTTTTCAACTTTAACTCTCCATTGGTAAAACAAGATTTTCAGTATCTTGCCCCAGGGTCTCTGAAATGGCAGCTGCTCTTTGCAATGCATACCAAGATGATGCCATCTGAGAAGCTGCTATGATGTTCAGTCTGGGTTTGAGACTGATATAGTTAGGCAGGAAAAAGTATTCCTAGCACTAGATCTAAGTTCCTTTGTTCTTATACTTGTAGTCTACCTTAAGTTAAAAATGAAACAAGATTTTCATTTCTTTGTTTGGGATTAATCTAAATAAAACTTTGTTATTCTCAGATCCTATTACATTTCATTTTACTAAGTCATTAATACACATCAGTCCTGGTAGGACACTGAAGAAAACTGGTAATTAACCTACTTCCATACTGACGATATGATTTCTATAGTTCCTTTTGGTTTCCCTCATTCAGTTTATACTCTTTAACACTGTCTCATTTTGGGCCTGTCTATCTTCACTTCCTTAAAAAAGGGAAAAAGGAAAAAAAGGCAAACATCACTGCCATATTCATGAAAGGGAGAAAGAAATACCTGGGGAACTACAGGCCAGTGAGCCTCATGTCTGTGCCTGGGAAGATCATGGAGCAGATCCTCCTGGAAGACATGTTAAGGCACACGAGGGATGAGGAAGTGATCTGAGACAGCCAGCACAGCTTCTCTGAGGGCAGATTCTGCCTGACCAATGTGGTGGCCTTCAATGATGGAATGACAGAATTGGTAGACAAAGGAAGGGCGTCTGATGTTGTCTACCTTGACTTATGCAAAGCCTTTGACATAGTCCCATGCCTCATCTCTAAATTGGAGAGAGATTGATTTGAAGGCTGGACTGTTAGGTGGATAAAGAATTAGTTGAATGATAATAGCCAATGCTCTAAGTCCAGGTGGAAGCCAGTCATAAGTGGTGTCCCCCAGGGGTCCCTCTTGGGACAAGGGCTCTTCAACACCTTTATTAACAACAGAGACAGCAGAAACAAATGTACTCTCAGGAAGTTTGCTGATGACAGCAAACTGAGTGGTGCAGTTGACACAACAGAAGGAAGGGATGCCATCCAGAGGGATCTGGACAATCTCAGAAAGTGGGCACAAATGAACCTAATGATTTAACAAGGCCAAGAGCAAGGTGTTGCACTTGGGTTGAGGCAAGCCCAGATGTAAGTAGAGTCTGGGAGAAAAACTCCTTGAGAATATCCCTGCGGAGAAGGACTTGGGGGTCCTGATGGTTGCTAGTAGACAACAGTTGGCCAAGAAGGCCAGTGATATTCTGGGATGCATTAAAGGAGGTGGCCAGCAGACTGAGGGAGGTGATCCTCCCCCTCTGCTCTGCCTTGATGAAGCCACAGAGAAGGCTCTGGGGAGACATCATAGTGGTTTCCCAGTACTTGAAGGGAGCTTGCAAGCTGGAGGGGAAACAACATTCTACACAGTCTGATAGTCCTATTGTTACAGGACAAGGAGAGATAGCTTTAAACTAATACAGGGAAGATTTATGGTAGATGTTAGGAAGAATTTTTTTTTACACAGAGAAGGGTGAAGAGCTGGAACAGGTTACCCAGAGTCGTTAGGGATGCTTCATTTCTGGAGGCACTGAACGCAGGCTGGATAGGAATCCTGGGCAGCCTGATCCAGTGGTTGGCAACCCTTGTCCATGGCAGACAGGTTGGAACTGGTTGATACCTAAGGTCCTCTCCTACCTAAGCAATTCTATGATTATAAATAACCCTTCAAAATCATATCAAGATCATGGAGGCATAGCTGAATTTTTCCTTTCTTGCTGCAGTAACACTGTGATGATTCCTAAGAAGTCTGAAAAGTCTTAAAAACCCACAGGTTTTTAAGGCCTGTAGAGAGGAACAAAATCAGGAAAGCGTTAATTTGGGTTACAAGAGATGCATATGTTAGGAAAGACCTAAAATGGGTTTTGGGTAGGTATGCAAAGGACTTCTGGCTTCTCTTCAACATCCACAGGTTTCTGCTTATTTCTCTTGCAGTGCTTACCTTCACCCTACCCAGAGAAACTGATGATATTCCTCTGCTGCCTCCATCCTGACAGTGAAGCAGAGTCCTGCTCTGTTCTCCTGTTCAATATCCCCAGCCATTCCTTGTGCCTCATACCATGCCAGAGGCTGGGAAGCAGAACTGCAAAGGAAGGCACCTTTTACCGGAAGAATTGAAATAGACTGTCTTTTTATTGTAGGAAAAGTCATCTGCTCCAAATGGCCTCCTGCCCCAGACAGCCTCCTACTATAACAAATGGCAGACACGGCATCCTGAGAGACTTTTGGCAAAGTCATTTAAAAAAAAAAGTCAGATAACGAACTGAGTTTCTGCTATTTTAATAACAGAATTAAGTTCTATGAGCTTTAGGAAGATAAGCTTTTTTTTTTCTTCATAGAAGCTGAACTAATTTCCATCCTTTATTTCATGTTTAGTTTAATGATTTATACCTTGCTTTTTCTTTTTTCTTTTTTTTTTTTTTGCTAATACTCTCAATCCTAATTTATGGTCAATGTTTTATACTTCTCGGAATCAAATCTTATATAAATTTTTTAAGAGCAGTATAGTATTTATTATGCTCCATGACTGTAGGTACTGATTCTGGTACAATGCTACATTTTTATTAGCATCTCTGCCACTTCCTTCTCAAATATCTCTGTAGCTCCTACTTGAATGGTAGCTAGCCATTTTATTCTACTGCTCCATTTTTTTTTAACATCTCATCTCCTGTTATGCCTTGTTCTCACTCGCAGAAACAAGTGTTACAGTAGGATTATATGCATCATCTTCAATGATGACTACTAATGCATAGTCATTATCAGGATTCTTTGAAATTCTACTTCAGGCCTGACTTCTTCTGACTCGGGGCTTTGACTAGTTGCCTGAAGGAACTAAGGAAGAAGGGACCATACTATTTTCCTCTCTCCTCTGGATGCACACAATTATCCTTTGAAGACTTCCACAGCTGAGGCTGGAGGTTGGGGTTTGGGGGCAGGAAGAGGTTTCCTTGTAGAGCTAGGAAAGCTCTGTTTCCTGGTTTGTATGACTTGTCCTTGTCACTAGAAGTAAAACACTTGTGGCCAGATATGAAAGGGGGAAGAAATAAAGGTCAGACCGTGGAACACTGCACCTTGAGGGGCAGTGAGGGTGGAAAAAATGCCTCCTGTAGCACAGTCACAGTCTGCTCTATGGGAATAGCATGGCACTTTTGCAAAGCCCATTGCATTGTGGAAATCCAGGACAAACATATAGTGCTCTCTTCCCATGACACTGCATTTCTCAGAGGCATTTGCCTTGCATACAGAAATGCTGGGAAATAAAGCATTTTGTGGTGCAAGAGATACAGGCTGGATTTTCCTGTGGTTGCTTCTGGACTATTACATCAATTACATGGTTGTCTGTGTTTGCAGGAATCAGACTCAATGATCCATGAACTGTCATCCACTCCTGTGGGGAAATAACTGAGGATAGCAGGAACTGCTATTTTACAGAATTTGGGATTCTTGTTCTGTTTCCCCCCGTGCGCTAAAAGAGTTGGTGTGAATTCTTTAGCTTATCCCAAGCTTTCAGAGGTGTTAAAAGGTTTGCTGGATGTGCAGATCTGACTGGAACTCAGAATTATTAGAAAATAGTAGCAGAAAGCCTAGATGAAAGAACAAAGGGCTGCAAGCCAGAACTTGTCCTTTGCCAGATGGTCATTTAATAATACTTTGCATAGATATAGCATTAGGAATTTGTACTTTGGCCTCTGAAGTGGATACACATCATTAATACTGTTTTACAAAGGGGGAAGCAGAGAATTAAAATGGTACATTCAGTGCCTACAATGTTACTAAATGTATAAGTAATGCCAAGAATTTTTACACAAAGATTATGCAGAAAAGTTATTGGAGGCTGTAATAGAGATGTTTAGAATAAACTGAGTTCAAAGAAAGCACAAATATTTCTCAGCAGAAACATTTGCTTCTGCCCATGCTTCAAACAGACATCAGCTTCTTTTGTCTATACTACAAGACAAAAAGAACAAACAAGTCCATGACCATATTACCCGGGGCTTGGAATTAAGCTTTCCTTAAATCTTACCTTGTAGGTTCAAACAAGGGAATGATTTTCCCCTTTTCTAATCATCTAGACAGAGTAGGCTGACATCTGCCCAAAAATACCAACATCTTTAATCTTCAATCTGCATCTTTTGCATAGTGATTTCTCAGTAGACTCCAGAGTTTCATTCTCTTTTGGTAGTGAATATGATTTTGAAAGCATACACACCAACACCTTTAAAGCAACACTCAGTAAGACAGCTGACCAAGAATAATGCAAAGTGTCTAAATCCAAACAGTTCTTCACTTTAGCTCCTCCGTGTTCAAGATGATTTGTCTCTCAGCATTCAAGTACAATTTGATGCCTCAATAATGATTTAGGGCAGTGCTTCTGAACCAAAGAAGGACAATGCAGAAGGATAGGGAAAAGAAATAGAGGTGACGTGAGATACCGTAAATTTTATTATACTCTAAAGAGAGTCCCTTTTTCTCCCCAGTTCCTTACACATACCCTTGCCATTCAAGGTCAAATATAATCTGTTAATCTCCTCAATCAGACACATGGATGTAAGAGTATATATCCTTTTGGTGAGTACAGACATAGTCTTTGTTCTTACATTTACAGTAAGTGGAAAAAAAGTCATAAAATTGATTAAGAAATTGCCAAATTGAAAAGCTTGGAAGGAACACTGTTGTAATTCATGTTTTAAGAATAAAAAACCAGGACGTACATAACCTGGAAACTGCTGCTGAAAGCAGGGAGTTAACAGAAAAGACTTATTCTTTGAGAAAACAAGCTTAACATGTTTGAGAGAAAAATTGTATATAACAACATATAAGAAAATATAAAAGTAATGATCACTTCTAAAACATAGCTTGACAATAGCAATGCTTTAAGCACTATATCAGCACTATATCAGTAGGTTCTGCTATGTAACAAATTTTTATATTAACAGGTACCTCCTAAATACTTGTCCTGATTTCAGCTGGGATGGAATTAATTTTCTTCCTAGTATTTGGTACAGTGCTGCACTTTGGATTTAGAATGAGAAAAAATGCCAAACACACACTGATTTTTGCTGAGCAGTGCTTAACACAAAGCCAAGGACTTTTTCTCATGCTGCCCTGCCCAAGGAGCTGGGAGTGGACAGGATCAGGACAGCTGACCCAAATTGGCCAAAGGGATACCACATGCTGTCATGTGGAGAAATAGAAGTGAGGGAGTGGGCCAGGGAAGCCACCTCTGCCTGGGGACTGGATGGGCTTCAGTTGGCTGGTGGTGAGCAATTGTATATTCTTTATTATCATTATCATTTTCCCTTCCTTTTCTGTCCTATTAAACTGTATCTCAAAACCCAATTTTTTTCTTCCTCTCCCCCTTCCCACTGGAAAGGAGTAAGCAAGAGAAGAAGCTCTGCTATAGGATTAGGAATAAAGGTATTAGGAGCAAAGAGGTAAACCTCTCATCATATCATCATAAATAATGTTCTTTCGCTGCTGAATCAGAGGAAGTGCTCTGGGTGTGCAGTGGCAGGATGGCTTTGTTTAACACAAACTGCTTAGGATTATACACAGAAAAATACGGTATCATATAGAGTTTGGCATCTGTTTTTGCAGCTGTCACACCAGCACTGCAAGGGAGCATTTGGAGCAGCAAAAGAGGCCAAAGGGGACTATATTCCACACAATCATCACCAGGAAAACAGGGAGCCAAGTGGGTATTTGAGTCAAATTTATAAGCCAACATGCTTTAGAGCAGTGCTTCTATTTTTAACATGCAGCTATGAGCCAAGAAACACTGGAGTCATGCATTGCAGATTAGAGACGCAGAATTAGCTTAAGTTTCTCCCTTGTGCTCTTATATATTTGAGCTTGGAGCCTATGTTCAGCTTTGAGGTAAGTAACTGCAGCTTCATTTAGAAAAAGAATAAAATGGAAATTACAACAATTCCAAATCAGTGCTTTTGTTTTAAAAAAGTACCATTCCCTGTCAGAGACTGCTTAGCAATTTATAAATTATTTTGGCAGGCAGTAACGATTAAATGATCCAGGTCTTCACTTAAATAAAATAAGCCCAGCATTTAGTTCAATGTTTCATTATGCAAACTCATAAGAGATTGCTAAAATTATGTTTTCCCGCCCAAGACAAAGCAAAACCTGACTCATGTCCTACAGGAATCTATTAAATAAATTTTAAAATCGTAGAAGCATAAGAGCTAATCTTCCAAAGACTCCTTTTTTTAGATATTCACTATTTTTTTTTTAATCTCACATTTTTCAGTAGAATTATCTAGATTTATGATTATTTTTTTTTTGGCTTCTGATTAGAAATTCTTAATCACACTCGTAGTCATAATATACGGAGCCATTAGTATCACCCATTCGACCAGCCTTTATTTAATGAATTTCTCTAGATACTAAACTTTTTACACTGTGGATTTTTATTGTGTTTTCAATAAAATGTGTCTGTTAAATTAAAAAAAAACAACAGCATAACACTATCATAACAGTGAAAAATACATCCAAATGTATTATTTTATTTTATCATTATTTTATTAGGCCCAATTTGTGAAGTTTTGATCAGCCCTTTCATTTATGACTTTATCCAAAGTTCTAAGAAATTTGCATGCACAACGCTGCACCATCAGTGGAGTATCTCTGCATGGAGAAAGCAGCTAACTTCCTAGTGCTATTTGCCTGCATTATTAATTGCTGTTTACCAGGGCTTCTGGAAAATCAGGTTCATAAAATCTTTCTTTCCCATAACAGAACTTTTTAATTGGTGCAAAATGATGGGCACAAGCAATCACGACACTCTTGCACAGTAATTCATACTAAAGTGAAGCTCGAAGCAAGCATCCCTTGGTCTGACTTAAATACCATCATGGCATTCATGCTGCATGTTATACCAGGTTAAAATAGTGTCTAAACCCTAATCTAACTTCTGTTTAAGCTGTTAAATCCCCAGCCTCAACCCTTACTCTCTTGATCCTTGGTTTTTCAAGCACACTGCTCTTCCAAGGTCACATCAAGTTCATACAAATACATCAGCAAGGCAAAGGAACTTGGTTTGGTCTTTACACTCTGAAAACAGGCTTGCCTGCAGCAATTCTATTTCAAGTATCCTCATTCCCAGGTCAGTACAGCCTATTTTTGTTGTGAATTTTCCCTGCCACACATATTTACCCTTGGACAACACCTAGTTCTCAACCTTACCAGTATTCATCTGCTACTTCGCAAGTTGTCAAATGACTACTCAGGCGCTAAAAAACCCAACCAAGTCTCTCTAGAGTCTTAATTTAAGTGTTAGCAGGGAGCTGAAAATTAGCAGTAATGTTCCTGCCTGCAGCTACGAAAAATAGCAAGAACTGACACTTTAATGATTGCTAAGAAAGGCTGGATAGCAAGTTTGTCAGTTGCTCTCCACTCCACCTTCACTGCCAACACTGGATGCATAAGAACTGAACCTACATTCCTGCAGTCTCTCTCTTGAGGATAGGAATCTGAACTACAAATGCAATTGTGGACAATAAAAGGCTGTGTCAAGTAAGTCAGTGAAGGCCAGCAATCTGCTCAGGAAGCACTCTAGAATAGTCCTCACACTGCTCATTACACTGTTTTACACGCTGTTGTTTCTGAGTGCACTTGTCCACAAAGCTCGTTCTTGGAAATTTCAGCTCAGTTATCTGCAGGGCTCAGTTACAGCACCCACTGTTTGTAATTTCTGCTTCCACAATCTATCTGAAAGTAGACTGTATGTTTCTTGAAGCTGATGATTTCTGCTTGGGCACTCATTTGCACACCTGTGTTCTCAGGTCTTTGACAACTTATCACCACTGGAATGCTGACTTCACAGACTGTATTAAACCAGTTGTGCATGCTTTTCACTTTCAAATAGTCTTCCCTCACACTTGAAAGATGACTGCTTCCCTGTCGGGCCAACATCCAGTCCACAACCTGCAGACAGTGCCTTTTCACATTCATCTGGGTAAGACTTCTGTGACCACCTGATAAAATTGGCTGCAAAAAATCAATACCAGAAATGCTTCAAGTGTCACATTCATTAATAGAATAGTTCAGTTGAAAGGGACCTCCAGAGATCATTTAGTTCAACTGCCTGACCACTTCAGGGCTAAACAAATTTTAAAGTATGTTATAGAAGGCATTGTCCAAATACCTCTGGAACACGGACAAGCATTGGGCATCAACCATCTCACTAGGAAGCCTGTTCCAGTTTACTACACTGCTGAGGGATCTAACACTCACACTCCACCAACATTTGCCTTGTCTGCTGTTAGCCATCAGAACACCAGCCAAGACCTGCTCGTTACACTCAAGGTGCAGCTGTATGCAACCATGTTTCTCAGAGACCGCAACTTGAATCCTACCTCTTTGCTGTCACCACTGAGCAACACCATTCCGCTGCACACTCACCATGAATATTTATCTGCTTGAAGACCTACATCCCACATCTCACTGTTGTGGCTTTCTTCCTTCTCCCTCTTCCCAAGTCATCTCAAATCCCAGGATCCTTGATACTATGCCATAACTTATTAGTGGCACAGCAGCATCTCGCCAGCAGATAGAACGGGTCCCAGTCTCCTTTTGTGTTGAAAGGCTATCATTGAGGTAACAGTTTTTGATAGACTGCATTACCACTGGTCTCTCCTAAATTGCTGCTGGCTACAGCCAATACTCAGCCAGCACCCACAGCTGGCTTCCAGGACCATCTGTGTTGGCTATGTTACAATTAACTGTGCAGGGAAATGATCTGCTGACCATAGAGGCTACAAACGTGCTGAACATTGCCATGATTGTCATGGCTTGGTTTGGCTGGTTGTGCACAGGCTAAAAATAGAATGACAGCAGTAGACACTGGGAAAAGCACTTCACTTGAGACAAAAATCCCTAGTGACAAGCATTAAAATCTCACATCAAAAAAAGCAGCTTAGGACATCACAGGTCCAGCTGAATTCTGAGCCCAGAAGCATGTTCTGGCTCTTGGCTCTGCTGATGCACCTGGGTTGCATGTCAGTCCATGGCCTGAGGAGCAGGCATGACAGACAGTCACGGTGTGCCCCCACAAGTCTGTAGGGCTGAAGGCTCAGGCTTGGGACAGGGCAATGAATGCCCTCCCGCAGCTTGGGCAGAGTGAGACATAGAACAGACTGCAGGAAGCAAGGAAAGCTGAAGAATTCGTGTCTTCCATATAAACAGCTTTCTCTACATGAACTTTGACATTTTTAAGCATGGTGTGAAGTTGACGTCAACAGAAGAGATGCCAGAGATATTCAGGAGATACTAGAGAGCTACTAAGTTTGGTGGAAAAAAATGGGCAACTTTAGAGCTAAAATGAGCAACAACCCTCAAAATAGGCATTTGAGAGGTATTGAATTAAGTGCCTAAAGCAGTTTATGAACAGACAGAGATGACGGTTCACAGTTCACCTATAAAACTGTAAACAGATTTGAAAAAAGATTAATTTGATAGAACATCTTAGAAACGTACTGTTCTACTGTGAGATTCTTTCAAAAGCAAAATGTATTTGTATTGCCTAATACAAATGTATCAGGGAAAGAAACCTTTTTTCTGGAATGAGTAATCACTATATAGAGTTGAGCTGTGCAATCCTCCCTTTAATTGACTGTTCCCTACTGCTGACTGTTTCAGCGATTCAAGAACAAATATCAGAATAAATAAAGTGAATATACAAGACGTAAGATATGAGTAGACTGCATTTCATAGATGATATCTCAGACAATTCAATAGTTACATAGTCAAGAGTCTCACAGTAATTCTGAAATTGCTTTAGATGGAGGTTCACTCTCCCATGCCTAATTCTGTCTTAAGCTATAGTATCTTACTGGTAACACAGCAGGCATTGATAATCTCTTAAATACAAAGGAGAACTTCCTCTCTGAAGCACTGCAAAACTGAGTCTAGTAATGCCTGTCTTTCAAATATGTGAATACATTTCAAAAAAAGAAACCACTACAGTGTCTAAAGAAAACAAATTCTGCCCTCTTCCTGTGTGCACAGCTTCCAAGAAGGCAATAGGATTCTGACTACACATACGTTTTACTCCTATTCTTCCCTCCACATAGCACATAGTGTCTGAACACACCAAGCATAAAGGAATGGCTACAAGTACACACCCATTGGGAACAAGAGTCTTCTATTTATTGTGATACGTCATGTGCCATTTCTGTGTGCACTTTAGTGTATGTATTTAAGGGACCCTATTTCCACCACAATTTATACCTAGCTATTGATAATGTAATTTAAAAATAAAACCTAGTATTTAACAGTCCTTAAAAGCCACAAACTGCTCATTAACCTTGCTATAGACATATGTTTTACGACCTCTGTCCTCAACTAATTTGATCTCCTGAATAGGAGAAGCTAAACAGAGTTTTATCCAGAAATCAACTGAGACATCTCCATTTTTTCCTCTGGGAGCTGTTTTCCCCTTGTATGTAAGTTCAGATATTGAACTTATGTTGAACTCAGATTTCATACCATTTTACAAATTACAGCTCTCACAGTGCCTCATCTTTAACAGTTGATGGACATGAGGACCACAGTTTGTCCACCATTGAGCAATAAGATAGCAGTACAAATGGTACGAGAGCTCAGTATCCTGTATAATCCTTGAAACTGCATCCTAAAACTACCTGAAATAATAGCTCAAATAATAACCCCAAGAGCCAGCTTATGGAAGGTAACACATTCACAAGTGAGTAGACGTATCAGATTGAGTTTGAAAACCAGAATCACTCAGGGTAGAATATAGCAAAAACTGAAAGCAAAAGGCTGAAGTGTGAGCATACGGACAATATTAATGATTAAGGATAAAGGATAAAATAAATACACTATTATTATGTTGGCAAAGAAAGGAAGAAATATTCCTTTCATACCAATGGGAATTTTTATGTATGTCACTAAAGAATGTGATTTAGTGGTAGGACTTGGTAGGTCAGGTTGGATTTGAAGATCTTGAAGTTCTTCTGCATCTTAGATGGTGATATGATTCTATATCTAGACCAGTACAGGTTTGATCTGAGGAGATAGATGCCATATAGAAGGAGCTTTAAGAGGGTTCAGAGTATTGATATAAAGAAAAGATGGACAACAAAAGCCTTCTCTCAGTTGCTGAAGAGCACATTTTGTTATTAGTGCTCTAATTACACTCTTAATTTGATTTATGTACAAGTGAAACTTAGAGTCATGTTCTCATTAAAGAGCACATATTCCTATACTCTTTAGGTAAATAGCCAGTTTTAAATGGCTAGAAAATAGATTAATTGGATTAATTTTAATAACATTTCATTGGGAAGGCTAAGAAAAATAAATGAGACCAGTTAAGTAGATAACAGTAGAAAACGGTTATACATTCACTGCTACATTACAGAGCTCCAGTGGAATTCAATCAACTCCCCTTTTAAAAAAGACTGCATGGCATGGACTACAACCACGTGTAGCAAGAGAAAAGAAGGCTTCCTCCCTGCAATGACCAAGCTACGGGGCAGTGCCATTGGCCCGGTGCACTGCTGTCTGATTTGCACTGAGGCTGTTCATGTTTCTGCTCTCATACATACCCAGAGCTGACCAATTTCACAAGTATAATTGAGCTCATTGGTGCTACTTTCTTTTCTAATAATATTAATTTTAAAATTAAAATTCTTGATTTTTCTCTGCCCACTGTAAGTTGAATCTTTAAACTTTAAAATAGTTACTTCGCATACAGGTTATTTATTTTGAATCATTGAAAGTCATCTTATATTTTTTTATTATTTTGGTTCAGAAAATTTCCTGGATTTCTAGTTGTTCAAAGTTTATTTTATTGAACATTTTTCTTATTGTTCATACCTTGCTTCAGGACACAAAAGGGATTGACAATGTAAACAAGATACACTGTAATCAAAAACCAAGGACAGATACAGAGTTAAGGTAGTACATCTTAACAATTTTCGTGTTAAGCACTTAAAGTTTAAGCTTGGAACAGCAGAAAAAAAAATGGAGACATCTCAGTTGGTTTCTGGATGAAACTCTTTAGCTTCTGTTATTCAGGAGATCAAATTAGTTGAGGACAATGGTTGTAAAATATAGGTAGAAAAGTTGTTTTCTTGTAAAATATAAACCCAAAGATTTTTATTATATATATAATCAGGACAAGGACATAAATGCTTCCTCGAGCTGAATGTCCTGGATCTGTTGAAACAGTTTTTGTAGACCTGGATATCTATTTTGACCATTTGATTCTTTTGATTGTAATGTCCATTACAGTCACATTTTCAAGCAGGGCAATCTACCACAGAAAGAAGGTATAAGTTTCAGCCAGTCCTGCACACTATGACACCACAGGTCTTATGTTAAAACTAATTTCTCTGGCTCCTGCCTAACAGGATAAGTTTAAGAAGCATGTCAAATATGCTCTCAACTGCCTCAATAATACCTTTCCATCATAACTGTATTTTTCTTCTCACGGGCATTGCACATTGACTATTGCAATTATTCCCCTGCAGGTATTTAATTAGAACCTAACCTTACCTTCTCACATAGAGCAACGCTTTCTGTCCAGGTAGTCATAAACTGTGGCCAGCTACTGGCAACAGTGCTGTCTGAGCAGCTTTGCCATCCACTTCCCCACACCTTTTCTGCCATTGACTCCTTGATATACCATTGTCAGCTGCTCAGCAGATGTGTAACAAAATCAGTCCGTGGTTGGGGTCACCTCACAGCCAACAGCCACAGCAGGGAGTAGAGCACAGGTAGGTGCTGGCACTGCAGCACACATTGAAGCACAGACTTGAGGTGTCAATTTATTTATTTTTTTTATGAGCCAGGAAAGGAGAGTATAGCCAAGAACAATTACTTTCAGAAAGTTAACATTAACACTAGGACACTGTGAGGCTGTTAAGTGTTTACCTGGAACAAGTCTCCATAAAAATTGTTTGGCCAGGTAGTTCTTATTGTCATCAACCTGCTCAAATTAAACGTTTCACACTTGCAAAACTAAGAAGAAAGGGTATCGAAAGTGAAGTTCACACACTTCCCTGTGATTTTCTTTCATAGCATTCAAAGGAATCAGAATCCATGCAGGAAGTTCAGAAGAGACTAAATTGCTGATAAACAAGCTTAAAGTTACATTTAAAAAAAAATACTACTCTAAACTTTTTCTTCTGCTTAGAGAGAAAAGAAAGCACCCCAAGAGAGATCCCTTTAAGTATCTACAAGGCTCCCTCTAATGCACAGGGCAAATACATTCTTTTCCTCTTTGTGATTTCCACTTTCGCTTCTGTTACTCTTTTTTAAGGGTAGATTGACATTATATCAATAGACGCAATCTTCCTTAGCATCTTTCAGGCTTCAAATTCAGTCTGCAAATTCTAAGAAGTATGCTGGATATTTTACTGGAACAAATGTTCATATTTCCTTGGGATTTTGCCTATTTCTCTTTGGGAGTATGTGCACAAGATGCATGTAACAGCTAGAAGAGATCTAAGTAAAAGTGCAGGATCATTCGGAACGCAAATACAGACACAGAACATATATGACCTCCTTTCCACTATGAATGCACTCAAGGCATCTTCCTGTAAGCAATATTCATGGGAGCATCTTCAAATATAAACCTGCATGCCAAGTCCATGTTTACAGATATCTCTAGAAACAAGGTAGAGATATCAGTTAACATTGTGTACTGATGCAACACAGAAGTTGCAGCAAAGTAAAGCAGTCTTCCATCAGTCTGACACTGTCATCTGATTTCTGCTACTAGGTGGAGATTTGGGTATCATACGTAGAAAAAGAAATATGATCTACATTACTGATTTGAGATAAATGAGCTGTAATCAGACAATGCACTCACATATCATACTGGAGCCTGTCTGAAACCTACAGCCTGTCGGGCAAGCCCTGATGAAGTATTAGATTGGAGATACAGTCCCAGCTGCAGCTAAAGCAAAAAAAATAATGTGGAAAGATTAATGATCTTAGGGAGGATCGGGGCAATAAGGGCACGACCATTACAATGAAAGATACTGTTAGGGTCCTTAAGTACTATATATGAACTAAATTGAGGAATACAGTCAGGAATTGGGCCAGAACCTGTTATTTACAGAAATTCAAGTGGTAAAGAGGGTCCCAAAAGGGGAGTAGAGTCAATATTAGCAAGGATAGCAGCAGTGAGATCTTGAGTCCAGCAGAAAGCAAGATAAAGATGAAGCAGCCAGTGGTGTTAAGAAGCAGGTCAGAGCAGATTCCCAAGCAGCCTGCATGTTCCTAGAGCATCTTTTACACATATGAGCTCGATGTCTGTAACACAACGCTTTGGGCACTGCCTCTCCAAAGAGCTCAGAAGTCAATAACCTGGAGAGCGATTGCCCCCAGCTAAGCAATAGCTAATTACGGAGACCATTCAAGGCATTCACTGGCATATGTACTGAAGTTATCTTTTTTTTTTTTTTTTTTAAAGTCTATTGAAACAGCTTTACCGTTTTCCCAGACCAATCCTAGATCTTTTGAAATTCCAAGAAGGGATGGACACAAAATATCTCAACTTCCCAAATTCTATTACTCCCAAAAGAACAAGTATAGTTTTGTCTCATTTCAATCTGCAATTTTGTCATTTTATACACGTGCTTTATTGTATAATCCATTTATGACTCAGCACAGCTCTGAATAGCCTCTAATGAGAAACTGAGTAAATATCTGATTTAACAGTTTCTACCAAAAAAGAAAAAGAAAAAAGTGCTGTAAGCATCGTCCTATACTATTTTTCATACGTAACTGGGAATTGATCTATCATATCCTAGAACCTAGTGCAAGATTTGTGCATGATCTCTTAAGAAAAAATACCCTGGACAGCAATAACCTGGTTCTGGCCATATTTCCTAGAACTCTAAATTGGTGGCAACAAACATTTACGAACAACACTTAAAATACAACATGAAAATGATAGGCTGAAAAAAAAAAAAAAGTCTTTTCCTCTATTGCAAAATACTAAATGAAGCCTCTTGGAGAACAGATGCATTGATCTTATATTATATATATATATATATATATGTATATATATAGATATATGTAAAGAATGTAAATGTAAAAAATAAAGTATATATATATTCTTTTATTTTCATATAAATAAAGTATATATATATTCTTTTATTTTCTCCAGAACTCTTTTTTTTAGACTCACATTTGAAACTTTCACCTGAGTAACACTGTGGGGATACCAGACAGATCGAGATTCCCTTTCCTTCCACAATGATTTTTTTTTTTTTTTTTAATCTTCTCATTTAGTTTGGAAGGAAGAAAAGAGGAGGCACCATTTTGTGATCAAGTATTGTCTACTTACAGGGCATTTTTGACTCTGGAAACCTGTACCTTCAGCTGAGCCAGTTTCGCATCTTCATGCTACTTGGTGTGCCAGGTTTATTCAGAGCTTTTGAAAGAAGCCAACAGGTTTTCTGAGTGTGACTGCTCACAAGCGCTCACATGCCCTGCACTACATACCCCTAAGCACGTGCTTTACCAACAGAAGAACTACCTATGACTCAGATTTAAAAACAAACACCAATATAATTTTTGTGGGGAGGCTTCATGGCTTTCATGCTATGGCTATGCTGGACTTTCATTTTCCATACCCTAAATCCGCTTCTTTGTCATGTATAACATCATCGTTCCAGTAACCCGTTTTAACTCCTATTCTAACCCCTATTTTTGAACTTAGAACTGTCTGCGGGATGTATGCAGGCTTCGTGTTGAATCTCAGATTTCCATTCACTGTGTAATTATGGGTAGGACTGCTCACATGGCCCTGACTTCTGCCACAGAAAACTGTAAGGATAAATACTTCAATACTGTGGAGGCTGGAAGAGAAAAAGGTCTTTACTAATGGGAATATATTAAAAATTGAAAAGTTGCTAAATCCAACTGTGAATCCAAGAAATCTACCCTATGCATATTTCTGGAAGATATAAATTATTTTGCAGTAAATATTTCAGTCCTTGTAGGATGTGGAAACAAACCTATGCATTTTGGAAAGCATACCATTGAAAGTCTTCATCTCCTTTTAAGGTTTCATTATCAGCTGGAGGCATCTGGAATTACATGCTTTATCCCATGGAAAGAAAAATCTGTGACTGCATTTTCCATAGGTACAAAAAACTAAGCAGAGAAATTAGAAGGTTCTATGCTCTACGGCCAAAGTTAGTCCCAAAATGTGCATGGTCCCTTTTTAAGACTTTGAAATAAAATATTCCACAGCAGGAATAAAGGAAGAGACAAAAAAAGAGGAGGGGAAAAATAGAGATAGAAAAAAGATGGGGTCCTTGTGTGTACATTTTGAAGACTACAATTGCTTATGAAGTCATGGAGAAAACACTAATTCAGAACAAGAAATATTCTAAATTGTTTTTCTCAGTACATTGGTACAAGTGTTTCTACATGAGCTATCCTTACTCCCTAGGTAACTTTTCAGAGTTTCACATGTTATGGGAGATCACCTTCCTAATCCACAAAGTTACCAATGAATCAAATATGAGTCTTCTAAATATATTTTATACTCAAAAAAAAAATCAAAGAAGTTCCTTTCTACAGTAACTATTTCCTGATCATGTTTTATTTCTGCGGTTAATAATGATTTCCTATAGACTTGTCCTTCTCAGAAACAGGGTACTTCTTTACTTGTGTCTTACAAAGAAAATTTTCACTTCTTGTAACAGAGTTTGCCTAAGAAAATCTCATTTTAAGAAGTTAACCTGAGCAGGAGGCCTCTCTCTTATAAGAGAACTATTGACTCTTCTCAGCTGGAAGGCAGATAGACACATTCAGAAAACTCCTCTTTTTGGTGGGGGGGTTAGGTGGTGAAGGGTGAGGAGGAAAACAGAGCTATACAAACACTAAATGAAAGAACTATTGCAGTCCTGAAACATTTCGCAAGTGGGAAAATCAGCTTCCTGACAAGTTACTTTAAATGTTTCCATTGAATCTGTTATACACCGCCTTAATTACAGGGGTTGCCATATAAAATATGTATCCATCCGCTGTAGAACTCCATCTTTCAGTATTGATCTAGTGTTGCAAGGCAAATTTGAATAAGGTTTGAGATTTTCTGTTCTGTGTTATGCGAAGATCCTCTTATACTGACAGAATCCGGGATGCATTTTGTCACTTCCTCAAAAACATAATAAAACTATCCTCCAAATTGGTTTGTATAAAACAGAAAATAGGACCAAAAGAAAATGATTCAACAGCTTGGCATCAGATCATATGGATGGCAGGATTGGGATAGGTCACAGGTCTCTGACATACCAGTCCAGGCTGGTATCTTCTGACTTCTCATGCTGCATTTATTTACACCACTTCTCATCCTCTGCTTCTTAAGAGAGTCACAGAATCCACATCAACAGCCAAGGCTCACAAATGGGATACATATTTTTAATAAGGAACGTTGAAAGTCTTTATTTTAGTTACCTGTGATCACACAGCTTCCACTAGCTTGTTCTTCTTTCTCATCATGAGTTTTCACGAACTGCTTATTCAAGAAGTTACCAATCATTCATCTAAGGCTAGGGAAGTCAATGATGACACAATAACAAAAACAAACAAACAAACTCAATAGAGCTGTAAATAAGACCTGCTACAGTGCCTAGCAATTGCAAGTCATTCATTAGCTAGAAACATACAATGCCTGACAAGGAAAAACAATCTTCCTACGTTGGTTCACTGGTTTCTACATCTTCTCTGTAGTTGTACCCATTACCTGCTACTTACAGGTCAGAAAATAGAGTTCTATGGACTCTCTAAAGCCAATGAATGCATTGCCATTCATAATATACATAATGATTTTATCTTAATCCCTCTGTCTATTCAGCAATCTGTGTATTTCCACCCAGCCACAGAAACTTCTGTTTCTTTTCTGTTCCACATTTTGGATCAAATTCCTTTTCCAATCCTCAAGTTCTCTAAAAGACTCCAGGAAGAAAAGAGTAAGTCATTTTAATAAATTCCAGGCACATTTTGCCCCATGGAAGGACAGTCACAGCATTCACGCCACATGTAATTCACACCTCTTCTATCAGAAGATGAAACATCAGAATGTAAAAGGACAAGATCCCCCCAGAATGGGCTTTGGGAACTAAAACTGGTGCTCAAAATGTGCTAAAACAGAGTCCTTGAATTTGAATCCCTTTAGAAAGGCATTGAACAGAATGTGGATTAAACAATCTCACTTGGGTTTCTCTGGGTAGAAGGTGACTCAAGTACAGTAGAATTAATAAGGTCAAATTGGCCACATCGGACACAGACTGCACTTTCCATTTTTTCTTGGGTAGAGCAAAATGCACTATGGGGTAGTGAAAGAGTGTGTCAAGAGACAGAATAAGAAAGGAAAAGGTATGGCATTTTGAGGTCTTCCAAACCTCTAGACAAAGCAGCAATGTAAGCCATTTCTTTTCTTGTTCAATATATTCAGCTAACTTGATCAAGAAGCAGAAGCTTGAAAAACTTCCACAGACATATTAGTATGGAATAATGCCTAATTGCCAAAATACATATATTTTGGTTTAAATTGATACAGCTTTTTCTTCCTGCAGTGTGAGTTCACAGCTCAAATATTTTTGCAGAATGAGCTGGAATTTATGGGGTTCAATAAATGCAGTGAAAAAATGTGAGGAACTAGAAATCTGGATAAGCTTGATGTTTCTCAGAAGACTATGAAAGAGCTGGATTTGATTGTTTGCCAGAAAGCAGAGGAAAGGTCTCTAAGCTAAATCTTACTGGATCATAGATGACATCTGACCGATGGGAAACAAATCCTTCACAGTTTAGCAAGTACCAAAACTTAGGTAGCTTCACCAGAGCACCATATATTAACACACATTTGGCAGTTTTGCTGACAGGAGCTCTAACTGCTCAATCATATAGGAATTTTGGGCTTAGCCTCCCAGGTAGGCATATAAATATTTTCTTAGAAGAAAGAAAACCTAAAACTTCTATGGAGAGTGCATATATAATTTGTTTCCCCATCTCTCTCTACATGCAGAGAAAAGAGATCTGAATATAATCAAGTATTTGCAGTCTGAGACTAAACAAACACAGCTTTCACACATGAAGCACAGACCACCAGTATTAATTTAAGCCTGAAGTTCTCAGTGTTCACAGTTGCCTCAGCTTCATCTAGAGTCAAAGAGCTCAACATTCTGGCACAAATAAGCATTTAAATCAGGCCATGATGGCCAATCAGCCAGGTACTAGAACAGACAGCAGATACTCACCCAGTAGAGCTGGCCACACTTAATTTCCTAATGGAAGGCTCATTTAGGGAGTCATTAAAGGAGAAAGCCTTAACATGAAGAATGCTGTAGTCCTAGGTACCTAAAAAAGCTTTAACCTCAGAACCCAGGTGCCCTGTTAAATGGCACTGACTTCATAAGAGCTAATAAGAATATTCATAGAATCAAGAATCTCTCTGTCAATGATTCATGCTGCCGATACTCAATTACCCATTTTCAGCACCACTACTACATTAAATATGTGAAAATGTGTGCTCCTCATTACCTTCAGTACTGTCCTTTATCCTATTTATAGGCAAAAATCGTAATCTTAACCACTTATCAGTTTCTGGGAAGATAATGTCATAATTTTAGTCAAAAATCTTGATCAGAGTGCAGAAAAAAAAGAAGCAGTTTGCCTTACTGGAAATATCATTCTATAGCAAGCAAGAAAGTTGAAAAAACTGCTGTAAGCTTGTAAAAATCAACTTTTCTTTTAAGAACCAGCATGAAGCAGTCTCTAGCACCCCAAACCTAGATTCAGGAGACAGTGTAGTAACAGACATTCCTGGGCAAGTTTCATCACAGGCACCACCCTAATGCAACACAATGTAAAGTATGCACCATTTCACAATTTCTCTCACACATTAGTACACATGACAGTGTCTCACTTACTTCAGAATTACCAAGTTGAAATTGCTGAGCCATACTTATATCTTGAAAAATCACTCCAGTGTGGCTCCAGTTTGGATGATACAGCCTGTGATTACTAAATGGTATGCCTGGCAGGATGGCTGCCAGGTAACAAATACTTTTTTGCTGTGGCACTAAATTGCAGCACAGACCTGCACTACAGGCAAGCTTTGGAGACTGACATGACACTCCAGGAACACTTATGTCCCTGCATCTCCTTCCTAACGTCCCTCAATCTTCCTTCTAGCTTGGCAGTTGTATTAAAAAAAAACAAAACAAAAAAATAATCCGTGTAGAGCAAGGAAAAACTTCTGCTGAAAATTACATTTTGTATGAACAGATCAATTTTGGTGGTGGAACCACCAGTACAAGAAGAGGGAGGTGAGAACTGAAAAATATGAGATGAAAGTCAAATGACAATAAAATAAAAAAGTAAATGAGAGACAAAAGTGATGATGGATATTCAGACTTTCAAGTCTGTGAATATCACTGTCTGATATACAAAAATTCATATTGCAGTATGTTTGGGGGTTGCCCTGAGGATATCTATAGAATAATCAAGAGCTAACTGCAGCTTTTGTTTGTACAACAAAAAAGTTAATGTCTGCAACTAGCCTGAAGAGCTAGTTCTCTGATGTCCCAGAATATGACTTCTCAAAGTACGCTTTCAATGTAGAGTGGTGGTGTGAATACTGTGGTAATTAAGCCATGATAACTTTTGGGTAGGTTTGGATTCACATACAAGTTTGAAAAGCACTTATCAAGCTCAGGCTCAGAAGATCTTTAAAGGCCACTGAAAAGAGGATCCAGATAAGTTAAAGTTTAACTCTGTAAAAATACTAAGCTTAGGAGAAAAAACAACAGGTATTTCAGCTTTGCCTTTCTGACCCATTTGTTCCTGCTTGTTACAGTCTAATGGGAAAAATACATTTTTTGAAGAAGATGCTCTCTATGACTGCATTTTCATGGAAATCATGTCTGAGAAAATCTATAACTAAAACCCTCTTCAGTAATATAGCTGCTAAAGAGGGGAAACCATTATCTATTGATCCAGCTAAACAACAGAGTGACTCATGGGTTTCCACTCTGTTAGAAGCGTGGGTCGGGCCAATAATCCATAAAGAGGTATTCATAGGAGAAAATCAAAGACACTGCACAGTCATCACATTACAGTCAGCTCCGTATCATTGCTGCACAGCATGAGAGCATGGTTGAGTAGTCACACTGCACTGGCTGGTCTAGAAACATTTCCTTGCTTCATTTCAGAGAAACTACGTCTACATCTGTACTAGCAAATAATGTAATCCAAAACGTTGTCAGTAAGTCACAGAATCAAAGGGGTTAGAAGGGACCTCAAGAGATTGAGTCCAAGACCTCTGCTAAAGCAGATACCATACAGTGCATCACACAGGTAGGTATTCAGATGGGTCATGAATATCTCCATAGAAGGAGACTTCACAACCCCTCTGGGCTGCCTATTCCAGTGCTCCATCACCTACAGTAAAGAGTTCTTCCACATGTTTGTATGGAACTTCCTATGTTAAAGTTTTATGCCATTACTCCTTGTCATACCACAATGCACCATCAAGAAGAGCCTGGCATCATCCATTTGCATCCCATCTCCCTTTAGATATTTATGAACATTAATCAGATCCCCTCTCAGTCTTCTTTTTTCCCAGGCTGAACAGTCCCAGGTCACTCAGCCTGTCCTCACACAGGAGATACTTCAGGCCCTTTATCATCTTTGTGGCCCCCCACTGCACTCTTCTCAGGAGATTCCTGTCTTTTTTTAACTGGGGAGCCCAGAACTGTACAAGTATTCTAAATGTGGTCTCACCTGGGTTGAGTAGATGGAGGATCACCTCCCTCATACTTCTGGTTGCACTCTTTTTAAGGCACCCCAGAACACCATTGACCTTCTTGGTCACAAGGGCACACTGCTGGCTCATGGCCAACCTGTTGTTCACCAGAACACCTATATCCTTCTCTGCAGAGTTCCTCTCTCCAGCAGGTCATCCGCTAACCTATACAGCAGGACAGGCTGAGAGAGATGGAGCTTTTCAGCCTAGAGAGGAGTAGGCTCTGAGGAGAACTGATAGCAGCCTTTCAGGATCTAAATGGGAGCTATAAAAAAAAAAAAAGGGGGACAGACTCTTTATCAGGGTCTGTTGTGATAGGACAAGGACAAATGGTTTCAAACTAAAACAGGAGATTTAGACTGGATATAGGGAAGAAGTGTTTTACAGTAAGGGTAATGAGGGACTGGGATGAGTTGCTCAGAGATATGGATATCCAGTCCCTGGAAACATTCAACATAAGGCTGGACAGGGCACTAAGCAACCTTATCTAGCCATAGACATCCCTGTTCATTGCAGGGAACTTTGCAATCCTTTAAAGGTTCCTTCAACTTAAATGATTCTATAGTTGTACATGCACAGTCAATGAGTGGCCTGCTATCCAGATCCTGATGTCTTCCAAGGACATGCACTGATGTTTTTAGGTGTCAGTCACTTGCTGTCCAGCTTCCTGAACACCTAGGTCCAGGTCCCTTGCATCAAAATTTCCACCACTGATCAGCTGAAGAAAATCATTTGAACTGTAGATCCCAAAGACCTTCCTTGTGTCCAGAGACACACTGTGTGTGCCAGGCAGACTTCACAGGAAACCCTGGTTCAGATGAGGAAACAGGCATCTCAGCACCCAGTCCTGTGGGCATGCCCTGAAGATACCAAACACACACCTAGCCTGCATTAGGCACGTTATCACTGGGAGGAGAGGTGGGAAGCTTGCAGCTCAAATCAGAACAGGGAGCACAGATAAATACAAGGAACCAAAAAGGATCGAACTGAAACAATTCTGGCAGTACAGCACGGGCTACTTAAATACTTGATCTGACCTATCAGGTGTCCAGCTCTAATGCTTTTCAACACTTTGCAATAAGGTGTGAAGACAGATGTGATATTTGTTACAGCTTAGTCAGGTACTGAGACTCATCCTTCTTTTGCACACATCTCACCCAACTACCTTCTGACTGATTTATAGGGTTTCCCACTCAATTGGTCATTTTCCACAAGTCTTTCCTTGAAATTCCTCCTCTGCATGATATATGGAGCCCAAACATCTGACACAAGGTTGAAAATCCTACTGTATGCAAGCTAATACAAATGAGTTGTTGCAACAGAGAGTGGAATAATAATTAGATATGGACTATTGGAACCTGCAATAATATATGCAAGTAGTGTGCACAGCAGTGCCCAGATGGATGTTCAAACAGTTGCATACAACACACACTAAAGAGCTCACTGCACTGTGAAAATATAAATGGGTGACACTCAGGCTATCCTTATGGTTAATACAGATGCAACGACTAACACAAAGTAAAACTGTAATCAGGGCTGCTTAATTTAGTAATGAACTCTGATTTTCTCTGAGAGCTGCATTCAGCAATTTCCAATTTGACAAAATATTCATGCATAGATGTTCCTACCATTAACCCAGTTTCAGCATAAGTGATATTTAATGAAAAATGAGTGATGAGCAGTAAATACTGAATGCACACTGAAAGGGAAGGAGGACTACAAAATAAAATTTATCACGAGGGGAAAGCAAATAATCCATTTGTCAATTTTTTGATTTTTTTTTCCTCCTGTGTTGAGTGAGAGGAAAAAAAAAATCAGTAAAAGATCATAAGATATACAAGAAGCTTGGAACTCTGCGTAGAAATGCTCAAGAGTCACTGCCATCCTCCCAGCTCGCTGAAGCACTGTGATAATGTCATGCAATATAGAAGAACTTCAGTGCCACAGAATAATGGCTGCCTTCCATCACCTGAGCCTACTGCTCTGGTATACTGCTTCTGTATACTCTCCTTAAAATTAAAGCTATTATTACATTTATTCTTCTTGAAGTTCTTTATCTTGACTGTGATTATGAGTAATTTTAGGAAAAGATTTAGCCCCATGGTTTCCTTGCAAAATATCTGCAGGCAGATCACAATTCCCTTCACCTTAAAATCCAAATGGATTTGGTGCCTTTCTTCCTCCAGTAAATTAATCTTGAAATTACTTACTGTATTTGATATCTGAGCTGTGTCATCCCACTGCCTCAGCCCAGCAAATACCACAGCCATTTTTATTTCACAGTCTGTACAGCAGTGCAAGACCTATGCTAGTGCTAAACCAAAACCCTGCATCTATTTAGGTGTATGATTTCAGAGCAATACTTTTGAAGAGTTACATGGGTAGAACTTCACTGCTTGGATGCAGGAAAGGGGCAGAGGAAGAAGACAAGGCTGACATGCTTCCTGCAAAGCTGTAATAAATTTTGGGTGAAATATGAATTTAACTCAAAAGAGAAATTCTACACATTTAGGCACTTTAGTACAAAACTTTATGAATGCTCCCACATGGCTGCCTTCTCAAATGGCAACAGTGAGGCTCCCTGGGCATTGCAGGTCACAGACCTCCCTCAGAGGCAGAAGATTTGCACCTGAGCACACATGTATGCTACAGATGCCTCTGGGTCTGGCTACATGACTCAGTACGCTCATTGACAGCATTCAAACTACCTTGAGAAAAATCTACCCTCTTCTGTAGTGCTTTTTTGTTTGCTTTAGGTTTGCAGATCTTAGTGTGCTTGCTCCTAACAGCATGAATTTTTCCCCTCTGCTGCATCTCTAAGCTTCCCCCTCTCTCTGCTCCTCTGAGGAGAGGGGCACTAAGGGAGCAAACACACCAAGAGATATAGCTGTGCCGTTGGGTCTGCTGGTGCCATCCCTTAGGTAATCAATCTGGCTCAATGCAAAGACTCATTAGCTAGCACATTTGTTGCTTTACAGCTATGCTGTTTACAGAACCAGAGCAGACATCTGCTTGTGTTATGCTCAGTGATCAGAGACTTCACAGAAATGGGCCAGGCAAACACATGCTGGGCAAAGTTTCTACGTGGTCAGTGAGCGTACAGGAAAGACCACAGTAGCAGAACACCATTGGTAAGTAGGGTAAAGTATGGCTATACATTAGGAAACTGAAGCGTCCAGGAGAAAGGACAAGGGGAAGTGCTTTCAAACTAAAAGAGGGGAGATTGAGACTGACTATAAAGCAGAAGCTTTCTACAATAACGGGTGGTGAAGCACTGGAACAGGTTGCCCAGAGAGACAGTGGATGCTCCATCCCTAGAAGTTTTCAAGGCCAGACTGGGTGGGGTTCTGAGCAACCTGATGTAGCTGTAGGTGTCCCTTTTCATTGCAGGGGACTTGGACCAGATGAAATTTAGATGTTCCCTCCAATTCAAACAACTCCATGATTCATGGAAGTTTGACCCTAGACAAATCACAGGTGTTTTCAACTTAGAAGACATTTTGTTGAACTAGTTGATAAGAATTGTCATTAATACTCTGGAAATGTTGACAATCACCCAGTTCAGAGAAGATTACTGTGGCATTAAGAAAACCTAAGAGTAAGATCCTCTTGACAGCTAAAAAAAAAGATGCAAACATAAGTTCATTCCCCTGTATAATACTGAACTTTCTTCTGTCCAACTATGATAGAGCCCTTACTATAAATGTGTATTTGGCACTTGTCTTAGAGAAGTTGAGTACTATTGAGTATTTTTTCATTTGGGCACTTCTACGCCTAGATCTGTACAAATATAGCTCCTGCTGAGTGAAATAAAGGCTGGTACTAGGCACAGAAGTTACACACTGAAAGGCAGAGCATTACCTATGCTTAAGAAACAAAGGACTTCTTAGGACACACTTCTATTATTACACATCTTATTTTTCATCCTCTGCCACATAAAAATGGGTGATTCCCTTTCTTGGAGGAAATGATTTTAAAGAGCTACTTAGCATCACACTATAGGACAAGAATTCAACAATTCAGGGTGCATACCGTCTTCCACTTCCTCAAATGCATTCCTTCCGAGTGCAACCCTTCTGAGGAAGAAAGTACTGTCCACATCCTAGTGCTACCTCATTATGAAATTCTTATTTGTCCACTTCCTATCTGAACTCCTACACAGCCCCACACATTCTTCCTTCTCTCAGTTCAGTCTTTTTTTTTTTTTTTTTTTTAAGAGGAAGTAGGAGCTCCTTATTCCTGAGATCGTGAACTACTAGTGGTAGTCCAGATATTTTTGCTTTCTCTCTGTTTATAATTACATGACAAATACTTTTTTTTTTCCCCCCTGTGAATACTTAATGCACCCATAACATACACCTTTACATAAATTTCTTTCATAGATAAATTCTGGGTAAAGTAGTTGCAGGAAGATTCAAGGAGACCGTGCAAACAGATACATTTTCACAGGCACCATTCACATGAAGGGAACTGCTTATTTGCTACCTGGTAGTAATGACAGGGCTTGTTAATATCCTGCCAACATACAGGGAAATGTCTACTCATATTCATTGGGTAATCAATATCTACCCTTGGAAGCGCCTAGCCATATTTACTTAGATTTTTCTATTAATTAGAATCAAAAACTGGGCATATTAACCAAAATCCTCCATCAAATACAACACACATCACCAAGTAATACCACTTTCAGGAATACAGCACTTGAAAAGTGGAAAGCTAGCTCTTAACTGCCAAGAACGTATTTGATATGACTAAAAAATACAGTTTTCCTTTAAAAATCAAACTACCATATTTTTTTCTATTTTGTGAAGTTATGTTGACTGGCAGATTGATCTTCATTGGAAGGAAGTCAGAAGTCAAACTTCGATAGTACTTCAGTCATGCTTTTCAAGTTATTGAGCTTTGATAGTAACTAGGTGCCTATGACTTAGCATTATTTTAGAATTTTATATAGGACATAACATTAATGAAAAAAATATCAAAACCTCTGTTGGAAATAGTCAATGGAAAGGGAAAAGAATGTGTATTTCACACGTGGAACACAATGGAAAGAGCAGCAACAACAGCAGAGTAGCAAAATTCTAAGCTGTAACAAGTAAGAATTTGCTCAAACACAACAGCTGTAGGCAGAGAAACAAAAGAAAGTGCTTACCTTCAAAAGGCTTCAGGTACAAAGGGATCTTCAGCAAAACACCCTTGCCTCTACTGCCATCCCTTAAACGAGGTCAGGGAAGGGGTGGATCCTGGCTCCACCCCTTCCAGTTGCTCAGGTGCATTGCATGCTCCTGAGTTCCCCTGGTTTTGGCCCTGCCTTCCCACCAGGTGCTCAGTCACTGGTTCAGGATGTGACTTAGCATTGCCACTACAACAGGAAACTGAAATTTGCTTTTTGTTTTGTTTTGTTTTTTTTTCCATTTTTCATTAGCATAAATCTGCCAACAACCTACACTCCAAATGTTGAAATTATGCACAGATTCAAAATGTCTGTTTCTTATAAGTTCTGGTTTCTTTCATTAGATGGCTGCTGTTTCTTCAGAGAAAGCCTTAAAGAAATAAGCTGGTTCTTTTGCATGTAGCAGGAGGCAGACAGGTAGACCTGAAAGGTAAGCCTCATGTTGAGCTTCCCTTTGGGACTGCCTTGCAGCCAGAGCTCCTTACATCCAAAGACAGCCATCTCCAACCCATGAAGTGAGGAGCTGGTTAACAAACTGGACTGCTTGATGATAGAAGAATTTTGTGGTGGTGGTGGTTGTTTTGAGTCTCCTTTTGGTCAAAATAGGATTAAACACAAAAGCTTCAATATTTCCAGACAGCAACAACCCCCTCGAGCCTTTCACCTATTTGATGAGGGTGACTTTTCATCAATCACTGCTGATGTCATCAGGGAAAGTGCTGCTACTCTTTTGAACTTTGCTTTGGTTCCACAGAAAAATTTATCAGACACAGCCCATTTCGAATAACACAATTCTGCACCCAAGAAGAAGCATGTTAGGATTAAACTTTAACAGGCATTTCCTATATGTGGTGCTCAGAAGCAACCACCTATTGCTCTATCAGATAAATAGGAGGATTATTCAGTCAACAGAACTCAAATTAAGTATTTGCACATTGTAGGCAAATTAAACTGAGGCATTAGTTCCTGTGTTTATAAATGGGGTGTCCTGCTGTTTCCTTCATCAGAAATTTTTAATTTCATCTGGTCACTTTTTAATCAATTATGCTGCTAGATGGCAGTCAGTGTAAAATGTGAGTTTGCAAAGATGAAACCATTTTCTACCATTGTTTTGCACTAGCACATGCTGTGACCCTCACTACTAGAAAAATTTCCTTTGCTATAAATGCACTCTTTGACAAGTTAGGTATGCATGACAGTGGCTTTGACAAGGACATTTTCACTCATAACCTGTTGCTTGTGGTCAGTTAAAGTATCTTTCCTAAAGTAAGGTGCATGCACTTGTAAGAGCTTGCATTGTCATGGGATCCTTAAATACCACAGAGTCTCCAGAATCTAGCAAGCTGCTGCTGAGTGTCATCCAATCCAAACCTCCAAATTTAACTCATTCTTAATCAGGGCTTCTCAATTTATTAAGTATTATGTGCTCTTACTGACTTCATGTAGTAATGTGGAAGTGTTTATGTTCAGCAAGGAGTACATTTGCATTGCATGAAGAGCTCTACTTTTCAGAGTGATTACACTGCATGAGCCTACACAGCAAGGGGCTGCATTTCAGCAGTGCCCTTACATAGCAAGGGCTAGACAGCATTCAATAACCTGAAAGTTGAGGGTTGGCACCCAGGTTAGACTACATTTGTTAAATGAAGAGTTTTAGGAAAATCCTGAAAATGTAGGTAGACACAAGACCTGTAGAGAGGGGCAATACAGAAAATGTTGTACTCTTTATGGTTCCTATTTTAGAAGTTAAAATCAAGTTTATTGAGTCCAAAAAGTGAATTGTTCTGACGTTTATCCGTCACTTGTATTTAAGCCAGCAGTATATTAGCGTGGGAAACATCTTCAGATGAAATGGAAACAAGAATGATACTTACCACTCATTTCATTTCTTTTTACCTCCTTTGCTAGTATAATGCTACCAAACTATGCGTTGGCAATATGTTGAAGGAAGTGCCTGTCCTTTGGCAATTTATGGTAGAAAATATTCCCTGAGGATTTGTGGGGAAAGTAAACATGGAACAGATCTTGGATTCTGTATATTTCTTCCATCATAAACATAAATCAGATTAACAGTACCTAGAGTGCAAAATGAGGATGACAGTACTGTGTTCACTCAGACTGGACAATATCCAAAGAGCCCTTAGAATGTTTGGAATAAAGCACTTTTGGCCAGTCCACATTAGCATTGCTTTTTGCAGGGAACTGCTTTCTGGGATAAATTTTTCTGGAGGGTGTATATGAACTTAGCTGTGGGTCTCTGTAATGCAGCAACATTGATCAGGTATGTCAACAGAACGGTCACAGAAAAGCCTTCCCCAGAGGTATATTCTCCTCCCCAAAAGCAGTGGAGATTATTTTCTTTGCAGAGCTTTTGCATAAGTAGAGCAATTGAGAGAAGCATCAAACAAGACTTTGACTCTTGCACTGTGAAGAGGTTTCAAGAAATATCTGGAAAAGAGAATGATGATCCCCTCTCAAGGACAATCAGTTTCTCATGCTTTCATTCTTTTTATGATTCTAGGAATCTGGAGAGATAGATACAGTTTTAAGAATAAGAAGTTCTATCCATTCTGTGTGATGATTTAGAATAAGAAGTAAAGTTAATGTTGCATGTACTTAAGAATCTCTTCTAAGCTACTAAATTACACAAAGGACTTGCAGAAGAATAATGTTAGCAGTTCTGCGTTTAAAAAAATTTCACTTATAAAGTTTTGCTTCTGAAATCAAAACAAAGAGTGGAAGAAAAAGAAAGAGAAAAAAAGAAGAACAAAAGAGAGAAAATCAACTTAGATTTATTGAAATTAGACTGAAGATCTGGTTAAATTAAATTCACAACCTCCCATCATTCGTTAGACATACATGAACATGACATACACTAACCATTTGCAATTAAAAATCACATTATTAATGAAAGCAGCTATACTCTTGTTGAAGAGCCCTTTGTTTTAACAGCTATCCAATTCATTTCAATAGGACCTTGGCAGGAATACATTACATACTGTATGTTAGTGCACATGTGAAGGTGAAAAATACAAGTGTATGATTCCTTGTGAAGACTATTGAGTCCGTGGGGTCACTGTTGGGACTACAGAAAGAAAACTTAAATTGCTTCATTTTTATAATTTGCTCAGATATTTGACTCTACTCATGAAAAACGCATATGCTCTTATCTCAGCTCCTATACAGGACTGGATGAAGTAAATATACGTTTCTCATCTAACTATAAAAACTGAAAAACATACACTTTTCTATTATAAAAGCAATACATTATGCTCACCACATCATTTTGTTAACTCTGTAATAGTAGCTAGCTGATGCCTAGGTTATTTAGCATAAGCAATCACAATCTATCCATTATGCTAAATGAATAATGATATCTTCTGGGATACGAAGTGACAGAAATTCATAGTTTCATAGACTTTGGACAGGTTTTTGCTGATACAGCAATATGAAGTTCCATGGTTGAATGGACATTAATCCATTAATCTCTAAGTGAACACTAAAACAGAAAATGTAAATGTTCACCTCCTCCTTCTTTCCCTTCAGGACAAAATGGAATTAAAACAGCAGTCAAAATAATTTCCTGCCAAAATAAAAATGATAGTACAGCCATGCACACACTGTTTATTTGAAACAGTAAGTAAAATATCTTCTATCTAAGACTAGGAAAATATTATCAATGTGATCTAGTGTGTTTCCTCACAGAAGGGCCAAATTCCCCCTTCTATCAGGGACAAGCTTGATTGCAATTCTTCATCTAGCTGAAGAAGCTTTTGTGAATACAATATTAAACCTGTCAATTCAATGATATGGTAGAGATGTTGTCATATTTCGTTATCCCTGATTTTACACTCCTCTAACAGTTTCCACAGTGGCACCAGGAGGTGTCTACTGTCATCAACATTTTGAGACTGGTCCCCTCAGTAGTACAAAAAAATTCTCAAGTATATAGGACTGTAAGAAGCTGAATGGGAACTCTGAACAGACCAGCTGTTCCTGATATGTAAAATGAAATTCAGTAACCCCATTAGGGGTCATTTGTAGTAGCTGTTGATAACAGCTACTCTGTATTTAATGAGTGTTGGCTTCTTTTAAAACATTAATCAGAATCTGGTGAGTCACCCCAGGGAGGAAAATAATGTCAAGTAGCAGTTTTGTAGAGCTACATGTACAAAGACTAGGTCTTTTGAGGTACGCACCTTATCTTACTGCCCACAAACTGCAAAATAAATAAGAATAGTCATATATAAAACATTAAAAAATATTCCCTCTATATTTAGAGATACAGAAGAGAAATTTAGTCACAGCTTGAGTTTGCAGTATTCCAAACTGAAGGGCAATTAAACCATTTATATGCAATTTTGATTCTGCTTACAGAAGCTAAGAAGCACAGCTGGAGCCATGTCTCTGCAATTCTTCCACAGGATGGCTACACTACATTAAAGAGAAAAAAAAAAATGCCCTGATTTTCTCAGACTATCACAGAATAGCAAATGCTCCTTCGTCCAAGAAGGCACTTAGTAATTTAAAGCCAGTGACAGGGCAAATAAATTAAGTTGATCAAGACTATCAGTGGAGACGTTCAGAACTTACAATTCCCATATTGTTTGTAAAGTCAATACTTAAAAAGAAGTTTCACTTTAAATGAAAGACAGATGTTTCAGGGTAGGGATGTTTTCCCAGAATGCATATTAGGGGAGGGAGAAAGAATGATACGTTAGTCATATTTCTCCAGATGATGATAAAAAAGAGACCCCGGTTATGAAGTGCTGTAAACAATTAACAAATCCTGCAAATTTGTCATTATAGCTCCTTATACCAGACTTGTTATTTTAATGAAGCACTTATCCTTGTAAAAAAAAAAAAAAAAAAAAGTGCTAGAAATCAAGCCTGTACCAGGCTAACATCGCTTGTCCTTCTGCAGCCAGCATGAAACTGACTTAAGGCTATGAGGCTGGCCCCAATTGCATATCATGTAGTTCTGCCTTATTTGTGCTGCCTCCTGACCCAGCACTGCACAACCCAGGCGCCCAGAACCCAGACTGAAAGGGCTTCAGTGCAGCCCTAATTCCCAGATACCTCAAGGGTTCGGCAAAACCCTGCTCCCCTGAGTGGCTCTAAGTCCTCGTGCCCAGACCATCTCTGAGCAGAAGACCTGAGAAGCGATGGGAAGGGTTTCAGCCAAATAAATCAAGAGGAAGGAACTAGGCCCAGCTGCGGTGAAAGCTTGTTTGCAGTTGGTGGGGATGGATGATCTTCAAAAGCAACCGACATATCTCTTGAAAACACTAGGCTTCAGGAAGCCATTTTCCCTTTCTGCTATGCCTCATCTACAATAGCAAGCAGCATGTTATCGGAAAATCTCTCAACCACATCTGAGACGTCTGCAAAGAGGAGTTGACTTGGCTTTTCTACAAACTTTTAACATGATCCCTCTCTGTCTGTCAATTTCTTATATAGAATAAATTAAAAGGTTAAGGATCAAGTGAAATCATGAAGACAATTATTTCAGGGCTTTTAGCAACATCATCAGTTCCTTATGAAAAAGAAAAAAATCAAAAAGCAGCAAAATATTATTTTAAGTATCTAGAAAAATGATTATTTTAACCAGTAATCAGAAGTTAATTCCACCACCATAAGTAGATGTTAAATTCTTCAAGGCGCATAAAGTTCAGTCTTGGGCTATATAATCTGCTCAATCTAATGTTAACAAATGATCAGGAGCAAACAGGAATGTCAAACATTTTATGATAGAAAAGTGCTTTGAAAACACTGTGTCAGAACCTTTAAGTTAATATCTACTGAAAAAAAAAAAAGTGAATATAAGAGTGATGTGTTATAAAAGTTGAAGTTTCTGTACAGATTCTTCACAATGTCATATCAAGGCTAAATCTCAAAGAAGATACTGGAACTCCTTGTTTAAGGTTAAAGCAATTATCCTCCAAAATAAAAGGTATGGACAGATTACCAGTTGTTCTGTCATTTATTCTGACTGGAAAATATCCTCACTATGATGGCTTTTTAAGTGCTAGTGTTTATTATATGTTGTAAAGTATAATTAATTTGCGTATCACTTCTAAGGAATAAAAAAATATTGCAGTATGGAGTTAGGGTAAAAGGATTACATAAATGTGCTCACATGGATTGCAATATCATTGTTCACAGAAACAGGATAAAGTCAGAATATACATGGGTGTATACAAGAGGGCAGTTACTATTCAGATAAATGAGGACAAAAAAGATGAATATTTTTAACAGCACTGAGCAATATGCAGATAAAATGAATGCCTATCATTCATCTCCAAGGGACCAAGCTTCTCCTTGGCCTAAGGAAGGTCATCATATTTAATAATTTAAGTGTGATTTGAACAAAAGTAAAGCAGTATTTGCAAGCTGAACCCAAGGCAGTACATTTGTTGACCCTGGAAAATATTGAAGGACTCCAAAGGAATCTAAACAGGCTTCGTTCAGTAGGTCATGATATGCTTTCAGCAAACACTCCTCTGTGAAAAAGCATTTTGTAAAGTCCACGTGGAATTTTTCAAATAGGTCAAATGGAATAAGATTTATACAACTCAATCTCATTGACTTGCTCTGTTCATTAAAATGGAAACAACAAGTTTGATGCTCACTGGGGAAAAACAAAACATTCCCCCACCTCCCAAACACAAACAACTACTCCCTTCTCCTTTTTTTCTAAACATCTCTTAAATATTCAGAGCACTCCTGTGTGTGAGAAGTTCATGTTTTCAAGGAAGTACTTCTCTCTATCTCAGGTGAGTATTTACTTTATATATATATGCATATATATATATATAATGTTTTATCAGTCATTTAGCAATAATCAAAACAAAACCACTGCCCTGTGGAAGTGGTATGATATCTCAAAATGTGGCAGATACAGGTCTTTTGCTGTTTGTCCCTAAATGCCATGATAAATCAGTGACAGAGAAATACAGAAATTGATATGAGTCCATCAAGATAATCTCCTCTCAAGCTGCACAGCTGAGACAGAACAATACAATAAGAATAGGGCAAAAAGAATAAGTATGCTGCTGCACCTTCTGGATGAAGGAGTTCATGGAGTGTCAGGGAAAAGGTTACACGTGACTCCTCCCTCCAGCAATAAAGTTCATTACACAAAATCTCTGCTTGGCAAGGGCAACATGAAATTTTGCCATTTGCAGTATTCATACCGCGGGAGACTCATGCCATTTTCATTCAACCATCTGGCCACCGAACACTGTTTTTCAAGGTATTATCCAGTCTGCTCGATTTAGATATTGCATCACCTGGTTGTATGTGTTTGGCGAGAGAAGGTAGTTTAGTTTGCCCAGTTTCTCTTCAAATCAATGGAGAGTCAGGTGCCTTTGAAGATTTACAAAGCTATGCCCATTCTTACTTGCTTACGTATTTCATCCTCTATCCTGCCTACATGTGGTCTACAGACATTTCCAGATGACGTCAACCCAATCTGTTTAAGTAAGGAGTTCATCTTATTCATAGAGAACACATGAAACAAGAAAATTTTGGATAGTTCCACTTCATTTTGACGACAGGTGCCCAATAAAGCCACAGAATGCTGGCGCTAGATCAAAATGCCACGGTATTAAAAATGTGTGAAAGAAGTGAATGCCAGGCTGTTTTCAATCTGATCCGTGCTGAGGCCATGCTGAGCAGGGTGCCCCAGTGAATATTCTACCCAAGGGATCTCTAGACACAAGGTCACAGTGTCTATCACATAAGAATGGAAAGAATTACTGAAAGAATTCAAGTTCAGTTTATTAGTTAAAACATTCAATCATGAGAGGACTTACTTATTTACCCATAGAGTCATAGAATCACTAAGGTTGGGAAAAGACCTCTAAGACCATCTAGTTAGCAGGCAGCCCACTGGCACGATGCCCACTAACCATGTCCCTCAGTGACACATCTACAGGTCCCTTGATCACTTCTAGATGCAGTGACCACCACCTCCCTGAGCAGTCTGTTCCAATGCCTCACCACCCTTTCTGAGAACTTTTTCCTAATATCCAATTTGAACCTCCACTGGCACAACAACAAGGCCATTACCTCTTATGACTCATTTGACATTAAACCATTTCCTTGTGAAACTGCTTGTCATCTGGGACAGAAACTTAGGTCCCATCCCCATCTCCCTTGCGCCATTTTCATATAAGGTCAACCCAGACACAGACTGCACATTATAACAACTGGGGCTTCTCCAAGGGCTCAGGTACCATTCTGCGTAAACTTAGATTGCAATATATCTCTTGGGGCACCATTCTCCAGAAGGAAATGTTCCTCTGTACATACAGATGGGCAAAATGTTAGAATCTACAGAACATTCAGATTACACTAGGCACGGGGAGGAGGGGGAAGGGGAGGAGGGGTGGGAAGCTAATGAATTTCAGTGCCTTGTGGATTTAAAAGTCTTAGTATGTAAGAAGACAGGATCAGTGTCCAGGACTCAGCAGGGTTTAAAGCCTTCTAATTCCATTGTAGGCAGGATTTAGGCAGTCTGGCTCATAACCTCACTTCTTAACATCTTTAAAACAAGGAGGAGCAAGAAATGCTACAAATTGCAGTTCACAAAGGTATTGTAACATTTCAAAGCTACAAGCTTCATCAGAAGCCAAGTTTCTGACTCCTCATGCATATATATTTGCTCAAATTAACAGTAGTCAGTAGAAATCTGATGTGAAACCCACATAAAATAACCTGGCAAGTTTGTAAGGGTTAAGAGGCTCCAGAGCTATCAAACATGAGTAACTTGCTCCCAAACCTCTAGTTATGCTGCAGAGCTTGTTTGCCGTGCTTAGAAACTTGTATATCAAAAGGATAAAAACAAATGAAAAATTCACCCTATAAAGGCAAGATAGTGGTTATCCATTTGCCTGAGACACAGAGCTTGAGCAGTTAGGCTTTTATAGCATGGAAGGATAAAAGAATGTAACAGATCTATACACGAAGGTCTATCATTCTAGCAAAAATCTGTGATATTATGCCTTGCTCACACTCGTAAAAACAAATTATATTTACAAAGGCATACTGCATTTACTGTTGATCCCATCCTCCCAGAACAAAAGCTGCTGATGTAAATGTCTTTGCTATACAAGGCACTGAAGATCTGATCTTGAATTTCTTTCAGTCTATGAGCTCACCCCAAGGAAATGAAGACAACAAGCTTCATATCTAAGCGGTGTGCGCTTTTAAGAGATCAGAAATGCAGCTTGACCTATAACTGTGTCAGTCTCACCTGCAGTATTGTAAGCAGAGCTTGTTACTCCTTTCAAAGAGGATATTGCTAAACTAATGGAGATGACCAAGGAAAAGTAATGAGAATGCTTTTCAGAAGAGAAAAAAAAAGCCTTATGTCCACGAATTTAATTGGAAAATGCTGGTGTTGTCAGCTCAGTATAAGTAATGGGAATGATAGTAATACAGAATATGTAGGCAACTGATGATTTGTTTAGCTTTCCGAACAAAGGGCTATGTACACGAGGCTTGAGAAACAAGCGAGAACATATAATTTCAGTTCACTCTTCAATTTCTGCTATTTATACAAAAAGCAGAATTCAATTCCTACACTGTTCCTTTCCTTCTCAGTACATGTCAAGCTGAGTTTTATAGGAAATTGTAAGAATTTCCAAGAAGAGAGGGAGAGAGAAGCTTTCCAGCATGTCATGGTCAGTAAGGCGTTCTTATCCAAAGGTAGGAGGAATGGGTTCAAATCCTTACACAAGTATTGAAGTTTGACTCCAGGCCTTCAAGTCTGATAACTGTACAATTCTCATTTACTGCACAATGTGGTCCCACTGTTTTGCAAAATATTGGTGAATTAAGGAAAATAGTTTTGCAATGGCCCATTTTTTCAGTTCATTTCAATTCATACTGATGATGTCAAAAGGTACCCAGTGAAACAGAAAGAATAATATTACTCAATGCTGAAAAGTTTTATGAAAATGCATTTTTGGCATGTTGTGCAGTGAAACTATGGAATTCATTTCAATTGTGAATTCCTAGGGTCAGGAATATAAGTCAAGGAAAAACATTTATATAGATAACAGAATCTGAACTACTACAGGGTAAGTTTTGGTAGCTACACTGATTCTCAGATTCACAGGTTTAAGTATGACTTCCAGTAATCAGAAATAGTCCTCACCTTGGTCTACAGTAGATGCTGTTCTCTTTTTTTTCTGAAAAAGTTTGTCCTAGATAGAATCTTAGAATAATTATGCTATCTTAACATGAGCTGTGAAGTAAAATAATGATTTCTATGTTCTCTTAAAAATTTTGTCAAAGAAGATACCATAAGCACAACGTGTAGCCCATATTAAAAGCAAAATTCTTTCGAGTCTAAATGTTCTGTTAATGGCTTCTTTTATACAAGCAGCCGAACTACAATCACAGCTCTGTTTTAGTTTGGAGCCAAGTTCCCTCTTTCGTGACCATTAGTTAAAAAGAAAGAAAAAAGAAAGAAAGTAAAAGGTATGACCATTAGGAAGAGTGAATAGCTTTCAGGAGAATCTCATGGGAAAGTGGTTTTTCAGAAGCACACTGGAAAGATTATCCTGGAAAGACTGAAACATTTATTCATGATAGAAAAGTCCTTCTCTTTATTCCAGCCACTGAAAACCTGAAATAGATTTGTAGTCAGCACATCACAAAACACTTAGGACTGTAGTCAAATTTGCTTTTATCATGTAAGTATATGATCTTGTTTAGCACTTGTTATTCCACTAAAGTGAATTCAGGTTTCAGTCACAACTTCGGCTTGCTACATATATCAAATAGCCTATTCTGCTTCTGTTTTCAAGCTTGACTGCCATCATGTTGTTTTGCTTTTTACTGCTGTCCCTAAGAGGAGACAGTAATGCTTTCCTACCTTACAAATACGTTCCAAGAGTTAGCATCAATGCATTTAAATCCCAAAATGCCACCAATCGTAAGGAAGCAAAATATTTTTCTAAAACAAGAGATTTGGACAGCATTATTTTTTAAACAGAATGAATTTTCATTCTATGAAAATCTACTGAACCAAACATAATTAGATGCATGGGAATACAGATTGTGGCAAGATAGGCAGAGGCTGGATACAATGAAAAACACTGAAAAAAGCTTGATTATACACAACTACTGTACACTGGTAACTGGAAATTTCATAAACTTTAGCATCTTCTCCATAAGGTACTTCAAAGGTAGACACACACTGTAGCTCATGATCTTATAGCCCTCTGAATGGAAAAAGATTGTATGGACCTGTAGTAGCCCTAATGTTTATGTGTATCTGTCACGGCTCCCCATAGACACTCTTCCTGTCTGACTGAATCTGCTCTTCAAGTGTGAAAAGTTAAGAAACATGACCTTTAACTGGCTAGACCAAATCAAGGGACATTAGAGGGCTACAAAGCAGTCTGACATTCCAGTAATCAGAGGCAAATTTTTCTCCTAATGGAGAAATCTAAGCTATTCAGAGTAGAAAACTGGAAGATACTCTAGCACAGAACATTTTATTCTGGTGAGTAAAAGCAAATAGTGCTTTGTTCTACAGTTGCTATATAGTTACTCGATAACTGCTTGCTGGAGGTGTTCAGTGCATGTCCCAAAAAAGAATAACTTCACAATGACTAAAATGGGAAACCTCAAAAAAAAAGCAACCACCCACATTTAATCATGACTTTGATTTTAAAACAAAATAACTATTTAGAGAGAGATTTCTCCAAAATAATAATAATAATAATAATGAACAAACAACGGATTGATAAAAACTGAAGGAAAAAACAACCCTACAATAACTTTGGCATTGAAAGGGGAAAAAAAAAAGCCAAAAAAACTTCCTGCATCAGAGAGACCAACATGTAAAAACAAGGTATGTTCATGAAATGGCCTGGTGCTGCTGAATCTGCATTTCCTTGCATAATGCTTGGCCCCTAAATCAAGTGTAACTGGAAAAGAATCCCATATTTTATTTCACTCGGAAGAGTGGATCTGTGAGGTATGATGAGGTGAGAATATCAGGTAAGGTTAACACTGCTTCTATAAGATAGGTATAGGAAAAAAATAAGAAGAAAATCAACTTCCCACACCAATCCTGGTGGTGGATCAGCAGGACTTTGAAGCATGTGTGAGCATGCTAGGATAGACATATAAAGTAAAGCCCAGCTGTAGTCCCCTGAATGATCGCAGACTTCAGATGCCTGTCTTGCAGGTCTTCCTGGAACAATACTGGGAATAGGACTGGGAAAGCTGTGGAGCATCTCAGTGCAGAGAGCCGTGGAAACAAAAGGGCCAGAAGAGAAATAGGCACCACTGTGGGAGCCTCACACAGTCTCCTCTAGGGAGTGAACCCATCACTTGAAACAGTCACTTACAGAGCATGGCAGCCTCCAAACAAAGAGAAATATAACCCCTCCTTCCACCTCCAGCAGCCAACTCTCTGGGGAAGCTCAAGGAGCCATTTGAGGAAGGACTGCAAGGAACATCTCTCAGCAGATTTGAATATTAAACAAGCAATTTTATTCTGCTATTCCCTGCAGACTATCAAGAAAATTGTTGTATTACTCAGAGTTGTCCTACATACATTACTTCTCACATGCTAAATTTAACCTGAAGTTCAGGTTACTGAAATAATTAATACAAGCCTATCTTTAATACAAAAATTACAGTCTTAGTAAAACAAACAAACTTACCTACAACTCCAAGACTGAAAACGATCAGGGATGCTACTGCAGCATTTTTACTTCATTTTTACTTGAAGCAATTTTACTTTAAATGCAGAGCTCTGCCTTTGTGTTTTTTAAATAACAAGGGAGAACTACCAAAAGAGCAGTCCCTGTGCTCCTGCTTACAGTCAATAATCATGCATTTCAGAGTTGGGCAATGTCAGGCATAAGGATGCCTGTGCAAAATTAACCCAGCCCTTTGGGTATAAACATTATGATACAATCTTGTAATTACACGTTCACACAATGTTTTTCCCCTCAGGACCACTGTTGCATTCAGCTCACCAGTAGGAACAGCTCTGCAAAAAAATCAGCTGGTCAAGCTTCTGCTTCTCTTTTGTTTCCCCTTCAATTGTTGGGATGTGGCCCCAACCTGTGCCTCCTATCCAACCTTGCCTCCTATCCAACCTTGCCCCAAAACAGAATTAGCTGCCTCCTGGGCCTTGCAGCAGTGCTTGTCACCATCATACATCAGTGGTCCAAATATGAAAAGATTTATTTTCAGAACTCTCCTCTGACTGAGACAGTACTGCAGCTGTTTTTGATTGGCACATGAGAAATTTCCACTCATTTTGAGAGAGCACAACCCAAAAGCTAAAGAAGTCAGCTGAGCACTCAGAAAAGCACATATAATCAGTGACCATTTGCAAAGGTCTTTGTTAAAAGATTTACAGAATCACAAAATAATATTTATCTATGTTTATCTGTATGTTTATCTGTAATCCATATTTATCTTTTAGAATACATGGCAGGTACAAAACATATATTCATGAAGGCAAATTTAACTGCCTTGAACCTGAAGCCCTCTGTCTGATCTCCCTCAAGCCATTCAGAAATTTCTGACTTTCTCAGAAGTCTGAAAGGCATTTTGGAGAAAAATGAGCTCCATTCCGGCATAGTCCACCTTCATTCCCTTTCCTTCACTCACTGTCAGAAGTTCCAATTGTATTGGTAATTTGCTCCTCCAACATCACTGCTTTTGATCATTTTCTTTCATTCTTACTCTTGTTTCTTCCCTATCCCTGGGTCCACATCACAGACCAGGGCTTCAAGCTTTCCCAGTCACTCCACAAACAACTTATCCTGGATTCATCCTCTCTGTGTAACCTGCTCCCATACGTTCCCTCCTTTTTGGATCCTGTCATTTCTTTTTCCACCAGACTCCCTGAATTGCTGTTCATCATCTGTCCACTTGTTCTTTTTCTTTGTTTGCCAAATCCATCTCAGCCTGAATTTGTTTTTCACAGTCAGCCTATTCACAAATCCTTTTCAACTTTAATCTCTTCCACTACCACCACTTTTGATAATTTTATACCAAATGTGCTCAAAAGCCTATTAAAATTTCAGAAAGATGTGATATCTATTCACACTGATTCCCAAGAATATTGAATTCCTGCTGATAACTATAGAGTTTTGTATCTGCACAGATAAAGAACACAATTTTAACAGAAATTACATCATTTTAGCGTAAATCAATCTTTTTACTTAATGACACACAAATGAGGAAGAAGCATCATCCTTTTCGGTCCAAAGATCCTTTGAATAACACTTCTATCTGGGAACAATCTGATGTCAATATGTCTTGGGGTACGATGAAACAATATACTGGTCTACGCACTTCTACAGTCTGGGACATCCGTTCAATTTTCTTACATTAATCATATCTGTTAGTGATTTTCAAAGTGTGAACAGCAATGAAGTTGCATTTATGATGCTTAATTTGATTTTTAATTTGGCCTCCGTGGGTCAGTGCCTCAGAGAACTGCTGCTGCTGATAGGCATCATCATGTGAAGAAATCTGCATTCAGGCCAGCTGTGTTTATGTATCACTCACACTGGTACCATACAATGGAGAAAATCACAAATTTGACTCTAATTGTGGCAGCTGTGTTCAGTGAAGTGTCCAAATTAGAAGCAACCTATAAAAGACTGGATTATTTGTAAAAGGAATATGCTCTGGGGAATTTCCAGCACAATGGAATATTTTGGGAGCAAGCTTTCAAAACAAATAGGAGATTATATGTGAATAAAAACCATGAATGATGCGTGTAATCATGAATGAACTTTCTGAGCATATCATTGTGCCCTTTGATAGAAAATATTTCTCAAAAGACTGAAAACATTTGAGTTTCAAGTCCCAGTAAAAGAAGCTGAGGAAGGACCTGACCCTTCCCCCACCACAAAAAAATAATTAAACACAATTTAACAAAACAAGAGTACAAATATTCTGCAAGCATTCGCTCTGCAGGCGAAGATAAAGCTCTGCATAGACTGAAAGCATAAATGTAATTTCTGCAGTAGACATTGTGAGAGGATAAAGCATTACCTCATCGGGTGATCTGAATCCAGGAATTCCAGCCAATTTGCTAGTCTACCTGGTGATTTTGTCAGCTGAATGCTGGATTTATTTATAAATTACATCTAAATTGTTCAGTTACACTGCACAGACATCACTGACAGAAGGATTTACTGAACAATGTTGTGCTGCAATCAATGAAACTCACCTTGTAAAATATAAAACAAAACAGTAAAATCTGCATATGTTTTTATACAAACTTCAATTTTATTTTCTGCTCATTTTTTATATGAAACATTGGCTTTCTACAAGTTCCATTGTTTTCTACATGCTTAAGAAAGTAGATGTGTGGAAATTTTGGCATTCGGTGCTTTTTCTATTTTAGTATAGCCTGTACCACAATAATAACCTGGTGCTTGCTTCACTGCCTGCCTAAAATACTTACAGAAGAAAATAAATTTTAAGTGACTCAAACTTCTCTGCACTTCCAAAACAATAAAAAATGTTTTTAAATTTCTGAGTGAATCAGACTTTGACAAGGTTTAGAATATGAATGACGTGGGTCTGGGTTACAGGAGATTGGTTGCAGCAAGATTTAAATAGAACACTCAATTTGTGGCTGAGTACTGCAGCACTTTGGGCATCTTTTTGTAACTCCCCAAAACACAACTGAATTTTCCATCTCCTTAGCATAAATTCCACTCTTAAGTAGGTCATTAAGGTTAGCTTTTTGTAAAGGAACCAGTAAGGTAAAGAAGGCTAAATGATATCCCCACAGCCTTACAAAACATGGTCCATATGAAATCTCCATCAAAGAGCACCTTTCTGCTTGAAATAAAGTCCCTCAAAGACTTCTAAAAAATGTTGTTCAATCAAAATTGTCCTTTAAGAATAGCTTTGTGTGGTTTACCTGAGTCCCATCTCAGTTTCTTTCAAGGGATAATGGAACAGAAAGAACTGAAGGTGCTCCAGAAGAAGGAACAAAGCACACTGACACTGATAATTTCAAGCCCAAATTCAATGCCATGAAATTCAATATGTATAAGCATGTTTGGATTTAAATATATGTATATGTATATACATATAGTAAGTACACTGATATATGAGTAATAAAAGGAATAAAACTAGGAACAACAGCAGAATATCACTGAACAGGAACCAGCAGTATATGCATTCAGAAGCAAACCTTCTTCTGATGATCTTAGTGCTGACACAGATGGAATATCTTGTCTGCTGTTGTCCAAGTGATGGCAATACAATGGCAAGCACATTAGGGAGTGTCCAGAAGACAGCACCAGAAGTGGCTGAAGTAGGTGTTTGGACACACAGAATGATGAGGAAGAAGAGCAAGACTTGTATTGGTTCAACATGGACTATGGGCAGAAGGGATATGTACATAGAAAAGCACATATAAAGATAGATGTTACAAAGAAGACAGGGAGATCATTTTAAGAATGGGGAAGAAAAACTATTTCAACACAGCCACTATTAGAATGTAGTTTCATCAATATGATTTTTTTTTTTTAACAACAGTCCCCTCCTCATGACTGAACTTTTGTACTGTTTAACCACTATGACATTGTCAAAGTCTACTTCATTGTCAACATATTAAACATACAAGTAATAGTTGGATTGCAGGTACTCACCAGTATAGTAGATAGGACTTCCAGCAAATTGTTTTTTTCCATACACTGGTTAAAGGCCCAACCACAAAAATTTGGGACTCTGAAATAACTTATTCGCCACATGGATAGGAACACAAATTATATAAACAGCCCTAAGAAAGTTTTCTGAGGTTAAGAGCAACGCTCGGTGTTTGCAGGAAGAAGATGTGCATGCCTGAAAGACATAGGTGCTGAGTGAGTTGAGGCCCATGAATGCATACTGTATTTAGTCACAGCTTGGGCTGTTGAAGGAGAAAACCGTATTTCTGCTGATGTCTCATATCAAGAATTCAGCATGTAGTGGAGCATCAGTTCCTCTGTCAAGAAGAGCCCTGCTTCTGGAGCAGGTATCCATCACATCCTTATATACACTCCCACCAGTTGCACAACTGAAACCCTGCAGCCAATGTGGCACAATTCAGGGAAAATTATCTTAAGAATATTTCTGTAACCTTTCTATTCAAGCTGGCACAGGCTTCCATCATGTATACTATACTGTTTGAGGTAACCTCTGAAGGCAGGAAGATCATGTTTCAGTTTCTGGTGAAGACCTGAGGTACATCCTCCACTGGGATTTTGCAGAGAACAAACTGTGACTGCAATCCCTCTCAAGAGGGAGATCAGCTGTGTCACATCCTACGACTGACTTCTGGTAATAAGGACTCCATCACATAAATGATGCACCCTACAGAGAATAAAAGGATAATAGGATCTCCTGTGTCTGAATAAGAGGCTGGAGCTTTTATTCACATTTTAACTTGCTTCATTAAAATATCCTGATTACTTCTGGAGTGTGGTCCTGGCTCCCTAGGGACAAATACGGAATGAGAACAAAATTCATTGTCACTGTGACTCTGTTACCACAAAAGATGTATTGGTTTTTTGTTTTTTTTTGGACCTTGTTTCAATGGGAAAACAGCTTGAGGAGCAAGCGCTAAAAATGCAAGCAGCTTAAATCCAAGAGAAAGTATATCTCTGTACTGAAAAATGGTTTAAAAAATTGATTTGTGAGAAATATATGCCAATATATAATATTATATAATATAATTTGTTTGGAATGGTTGCAAAATGTTTACAGTATGTTCATATGTTTGAAGAAAGGCTGTATTGTGCTGAAATCCTGAAGTGATTGCAGCTTCCTCATGCCTGACAAAAGGCAGAGATTTTTTTCTTTTTCACTTGCAATGCTGTCATTAGAATAACAATTTTGGGAAAAAAAAATAAAAAAGAGAATAGAAATAAAAAGCCTGCAATTTAGAGAGAAACTAAGAAATCGATAGGTGTACTTTTAACTTCCCTCTTTCAAATCTACAGCAACATATTTTTCAAAAATAACTAGCTATTTGTTGCCTTAATTATATGTATAATTATAAAACACTATTGTGAACTTAGTCTCCATTATGTGCACTGTGTTTAGTACAGAGTTGGTTTTCATGCTGAAACATTACTTCACACCTCCCTGGACTGAAACACAATCTTCTTGGACTCTTCTTCACTGCCGTGTAATCACACACCATTCAATCTTTTTAGACTGCTATCTACTTCTCAATCTGTTCAATAACTCTAATGGAAGACCCTTGTCCTAAGTTCATTCATTCCAACTTCACAACATATTGCACCCAATAATATGTGTTTCCATCTGACTAACACTCAGCAGCAGAGAAGCAATACAGATATTTGTAGTATACTCAGCTCACCCACAGCAGTGCAGTTGATCTGATACAATTCTACCTGACGTGCATTTACGTGCTTTCAGTTTGCAGTCTGTGGTCGATTTCTGCTTACAGAATTTGTTGTGAAATGTGTTTGCACTGTTTTTTTTTACCAGATTGTTGGAAAATCACAGGTAAAATAAAAAAATGTAAAAAGAAAATCCATATATGTGTACATAAGGATAACAGGTTTTTTCACAGGTTTTGTTTCCTTTTAAGATGAAGCAAAGAGAAAAAGAAATGTCTTCATATTCACATAACAGTAAGCCAACACTCACATGCTTCAATTCTAGTACAACAATAGAGATTTATTAAAAAAAATAACAAAGCCAGGATGTTCTCTCATGGAAAATCTTGATAAACCAAAACAAAACTTGTAACTACATAACTTAAATCTTTGGAATCATATATACATTCAAATATGCGTAGAGTGCACTTGAATTCTATCAGCAAATCAGCAAACAAATCCTAACAACTCACCAAATGCACTGTGGAGGAGGGAAAAAAAAAAAAAAAAAAACTTGTGTCACTTCAATATTTACATCATATGTGAAAATTATATCATGTACAACTCAATTTATGTGGTCGTATAGTTTTAAAGTACCCAAGGCTGACATGGATTAAGGTATCAGGTAACTGAACAAAAACAGTCTTTTCACTGAGAACACCTGGAGCTATTAATTGGAGAATATTGCTACTTGACTATATCTGTTCTTGCAAGTACCTTATTTCCAGGCCTCTGCTTTGAAAACAGGAAGTGAAATATGAAAGGCTGGAGATGAAGATGAATGGGACTATCATCAGAAGCCTGAGAGAGAGTTATGAAAGGAAAAATCAAAACATCTGTGGTTTGTGGGTTGTTCATGAAAGTAACTAAGCTGAACAGCATTTCCCAAAGGTTGGAAGAAAAGATTAAGATTTACGAAAGAGAAAAGATGGGCTTGGAAGCTTTATTGCTTTTTACCATTCACTTTTCTGACCCTTAAGCAAGCAACTAAATAACCTGTTTTGGATAAATTACTTCTGAATTGCTTTAATTTACTTGCAGGTCTGAAAAACAAGACCAAGACATCTGAGGTGGAGCACTGAGGTGATATATGCATATATCTGAGGTTAAGTCCTTCAAAAGTCACATGGAAAAAAGATTTCACTCTTATTTTAGTCACTGTCCAAACTGACTGAAGCACGTCTAAACTGTAGTTAAAAGAGCCTTCTTAAAGCCTGCAAGTGGCAACAGTAATAATAAAAAAATGGCTCTCTGCCTGCATTTACCATTGCCATTTAGCACACACACATGAATGGATAGCTTCTATTAGCATCACAGGAGCAATCCATCTATGTTTGATACTACCCAGTGCACTGTGCAAAGGCCTCAATCTCACATCACTGTTCTGCAGCCTCTCCACTCAATAGCCAATATAAAAATGCAGTATTCAGAAGCCAGCATTAAGGATCCACGTCTCACATGCAGCACATATTACAAGGCAAAACTTCTCAACGCAATGGTTAAAAATCCCAGCACCATTAAACAGTGAAGTACCTGGAGCTTGCTCACCAAAAACGCTTAGCTCAGAGGTGGATCTGACATCCCATTTCTCTTCCAATTGAAAGCAGCTGACTCAGTGCTGCAGACAAACATCTCAGGCCACTGAGGATGGAGAGATTCATTCTTTGACTGAGAAAAACTGTTTCAAAATCATCCCTCCCTCCCCTCCAAAAGATTCTTTTTCAAATAAAAGAGTAAGATTTATGGTTTGACTTTAAACACAGCTGTGTTTCATTCTCTGCTGAGGCCAATCTGTAAGATAAAATCCTTATGAATAGAATAACACAGGACATGGGAGACAGCAGATTTTTTTTCTTCCAGCATGAGGCATTTCAGAACCAAGAGTATGCTGCAACCACCCATTTAAAAGGGCTTCAAAATCAACCTCTTCTTACTGAAGCTGAGACTACTGAACTGCAATGAATCCACAGGGATTTCACAGGAATAAAGGTAAAGACCCTAGCACTCCCTCATCTCAGCGTGGTTTCTGCTTAAAGCACTTGGATGTTACAGAAAAGGCAGGTATGCTATTACTTTCTCTGATGGATCCATTTAAAAGAGTGCCTATCCTGTCTCCTGTGAAGGGAATGAATCCATTATTAATTCAGTATGTATCCTAGTGTACTAATAGTATGTGGTAAAAGTACTCCAGATACATTACCACCTTGCAACTGTTGACTATTCCTTAGAACCTTCTGAAAAGTACTTTTCACGTAACAGGAGTCATTAAAATGTTCTGCTTCTTCATTAAGATGACCTGCTTCTGATATTCATTCTCTGCAACTAGGAGAGCATTTAAGGTTGGACTCTCTGAATATAATCATTCTGAATGGTTCCAGTGTTAAAATTGATCTTAAACTTTGTCAGTGCTCAATGTGAAAAGAAATAGTTTCAGAGCCAATGTTGCTGGTCCTTCCATCAGTCCCTCCAAGTGATCTCCTGAGGTAGGCTATAATCGTTCCCTCAGTTGTATTTTGCCTGTTGAGGAAAGGCAATATCTGAGCAAATCAGTATTGACTTGGACAGGGGTAAGCTGCTGGGAACTGCTGCTGCAATTCCTCTTCCCTGTTCCAAGCCACTATCTCTATGGGTTGCCACTAAAGTCAAGCTCTGGAATCAAGTAATCTCACCCAGCTTAAAAACTGAATTTGTAGGCATAGACTGAAAATTCTTTGTTTTTCCCATGGAAAGATGCTTTGGGGGGAAAAAAAAAAAAAAAAAAAAAAAAAAGGCTTATTGCATATACTTCAAACACTTAAAAAAATGCAATACTCAATTCCTTTGGAAGACACTTAATTGTCTTTTACCTCCCATGTGATCACACTTCAATACTAAATGTACAACCCTCCCCGGAAGGATGAATACTTTCAGACCTCTCTCATTCAGATTTGTGTTTACTGACATCTACTGGCTGTTCTAATTCATATCTTCATTTGTTCATTGAGTTAAAAACGTCAGTTTCACACTGCTATAACTCCAATGACTTCAACAGCATCACACAAGGGAAAACTGCTACTTCCTGTGTCTGTGTATAATACAGAAAATTTAATTCACATGTATTACTCTAAAATTATCTTAATAAATTAAGTATGATACATTTACAGGCTACCTATTAAAATACCTCAAGTAAAACAACACACAATGAAATACAATTGCCAAATCAAAAATCATCCTTCTTAAGTACGTTTCGTTTTTGTGAAATCCAATAAGAACTCCTTTAATGCAGCAAGGTATGTTTTCCAGAAAAAAAAAAAACAGTAATTGTAGAATACAGCTAATAAAATCATTTATTAACTATTTAGAAAAAGAATACTTTCCTACAGCTAGCATTCTACAAAATAAATAAATAAAATAAAAAATTAGGCAAGATGAAAATAAACAATATTGACCAAGAAAAGGCAGATGACACCTTGATTCAATGTTGAAGATACCAAAGGAATTCTTCCAACTGAAATGGTTTTATCACATAAAATACATCAGTTTTAGAGAATTTCACTGCGCATCCTTCTAGTATGTTTCAGCATTGCTTAAATATAATCTGAGAAACATGACCACCTCTTGACCCAAAATGAACAAATGCTTCCTGAAACACTGAAGGGAAAGGAATTCAGGGTAGCTCTTTGAGTAAGCATAGCTGGTCAATACAAATGGGAAAACTTGATTCACCTTTCAAGAACTTCAGAATCACAAATTTTCTTTGTTATAGCAAATTCTGCTAGGATTTTTATTAACCTTCCAACAGAAATATTTAGAAACTTTTCATTTTATACTATATTAGATGAAGAATTCACAAAAATGTTGCATGGGATTTTAAAGGAAACAGTTTGTGTCTGAGATGAACCTGAGAAAAGCCAACAGCCTACATAGGCTATGTCATTTAGGACATTTTCCCACCAGAACCAAGTGCTCTCCTGAAATCAGCAATGCTGTCTGATGCTATCAAAATCTGAGCTTGAACTAAAATCTGCTTGAACCAAACAGCACCCCCCACCATCCCCCACCAGCAATGATAAAAGAATTTCAGTTTCCTGAATTTTCAGCTTTTCTTTTCTCTTTCAAAATGAAATCTGTCAACGAAAGTATCATGGATTCATACACTCAAAATATTTGTCACCATTGCTGTACTTCAGTGGCTTTTAGAATACAAACATAGAGTATTGAAAATGTGTCTGATTTAAATTAATAACACTTTCGTGAGATGAATCCCTCAGTGAAAGTGATTCAGATACCTGGATTATTTATGTCAATTTGCTAAGTTTTAAAGAGGAGCTAGAAAGACCTACTGGTGAGTGAAAAGATGAAATAGAATGTTCATTTCTGAAGATCAATGCAAAAGAAATAACGCATCTACCTGAAAGCAGAACATGGAATTTCAGGAAAATAGTCTCGCAGAAACCCAGGAGAGAAGAAGAGAAGAGCAAAGAATACCTGAACTTAGGAGTTGGAGAGTTCATACAACTTCAGTTCATACATTCATACTCTGAAGATGAATCAGAAAAAATTCAAATTAATATGCCAATGAACTAAGAAGTATGTGTATAGGCTTAGCTATATTCTACACCGTATGCTGAGAAGGGGTTTCCAAAATTCTGTTATCACCCTTCTCAGAATATATAGGAAAAACTTTTACAGTGTGAGACAGTACTGAATGCCAGAAAGCTCACATGGTTCTTTTTGTTCGATTCTGATAGGTGCTACCAAAGTAGGCAAGAGCAAATTAAGAAGCTTAGTAAAATCACAGTTAAATGCTCACTTTAAATATGGAAATGCATTTCTCAGTTCCCAAAATAAATTCTCAGATGAACGCACATCATCCTGTGAAGTTTAATTAATGGATTCTTTAAAAAGAAAGAAAGAAAGGAAAAAAAAGCAAATACCCTTTTTGAAATAGTATATAGAAGCCTCTTTAGTTGACCGCTGATACGTTCAAGGTCTAATTTCCCCACTTTGAAAAAGGCACTGTATTTTCTGAAAACTTCACTGGTCAAATCCTTTAGAATGAGACTAGGATTGAACTATAAACCATTTATTTTCATGAATATATTATTGGCACATAACCATGCTAATAGAATGAGTGGTAATCCACTAACACAACCAGAGAATCAAGCATCTTGTATTTATATAAATACATATCCTAGTATTTAGAAGTAACTTTAATCTGTTCATTTAATCCTTTAGTCATATTGCTAAAACAAAATTGTTGTCCAGGAGATCAAAATTTTATCTGTGAGGGCAAAATGCTGAGATAAGAAGGCCTTTGTCACAATAGCAAAGATCAGCTGCTATTCTTATTTATTGATGGAGAGAGGCAGAGACCAATGTCTTGACTGCATTCTTTCTTGTGGAGAATCTTAGGACTCCAGTACGTGAGAAAATTGCAAAGCAGAACTGTAAAGTCTGGCACCTAGATTACAAGCAGCAAAGCATTCATATTTTAAAATGAGAAGCATATTTTTAGCACAATGAACAATGCATGATTATAAACATTATAAATGAGATGACTATAACAGAACTCCACTCACAGTAATAACTTTCTGCTTTCCAATTTTCTACAAATTGACCTAAAGCCATCCTCAGAAACAAAGCAGTAAAGCAGAAAGACTGCATACCTTGAAAATGTGTCTATTGACTAGGAAGGAAAGACATTCTGAAATCAAAGGCCACTACAAATCCTATCTACAGTGGATCAACAGTATCTGAAAACCCAGTCAACATGGCTACTAAATTTCAGATACAAATTAGCTAATAATCACTACAGAGCAGGAGTTAATAGATGATTTCCTAAGGTCCCTTCCAACCTCAACTATTCTGTAATTCTGTGTGGCTCACCAGTAAACTGCTTAAAGAAACACGTTAAGACAAAACTTCATAAGGTAAAATGAAAACACAGTACAGTAAATGTATATAATAACTAAACCTAAATTTACTGACTAAATACCAGAAACAGTATAACACAGTATAACATTAACATGGCACACTGCATTGGTTAAAATGCCTGAAAGAAGAGCTGCTTTGAGTTCCTAAGAAAGACTCCTTTCTATTGGGAAAACCTACCCAGACTATATCGTTGCATGATTTTATAGACACCATTTCTCTCTCTCTCTCTCTCTCTCTCTCTCTCTCTCTCTCTCTCCCTTCCTCCCTTCCTCCCTCCCTTCCTTCCTTCCAAGTTTCATTAAATAGAAGTAGAAAAATTAGCCATTTTTAAGCCAATGGTTCTTATGTTGTTCAAAACTGAAGACCTGCAGAAAATGTCAGCTGACACTGAGAAGAAAATGGAATGATACGTTTGTCCATTGTAAGAATAGGATACTCAGCTACCTACCAGAGCAATGATGTTCACCCATCTGCAACTCTGAACGTCATTAGATATAGTCAGACCCAAAATCCAAGTAGTAACAGGCTCATCACGGATTTCTTGTGACAGGGTGCCTTTAGGAATTATGAGACTAATTACATATAAAATTACAGATTATTTTGCTTCATTACCAATTAACACCAATATCCCTATTGTTGACTGCTCATATTAAGAAATGTAACCTTGCTCTAGAGCACTTCTCTGTACCAGCATTGTTAACTCTTCATTCCTGAAGACACTGAAGCACAGGGGGAAGTGATTTCTCTGGTAGTAAAGGGGAAAGGGGAAGGGAAAGGAAAAGGAAGAAAGAAAAAAGATTAAGAATGCTAGTTGGAAATGTCAGGGAGTAGAGGAGTATTAAAGATACTATCCAAGTAGCAAGATTTTTTACTTCAATGTCCAAATTGTTCTCTACTCATTTATACTTAGCAGAAATCTTCTTAGATTTCTCGAAGGAGAAAAGAATGATCTGTCAGATACCTATCTAAAACCATGAAGAAACTTTTAGAACATGCCCGCATTACTTTGACAGTACCAGGAATGACATCTAACCTTTTAACAGTAAGCATATTAAATTTGAAGAATTTATTACCCTAGTTTATTTCTAGCAATCTGTGCAACTCCTTAATGTAAACCCATCTTATCCTATCACCTGAAGAACTTACAAAATGAACTCAAGTATTTGTTTCACACTTTTAAAATCTTATTCTGTTCCATAAGATGCTTCTTGCCCCATGTACATTGCTTCTCAGTTATCATAGATAAGAATATCAAAGAGAGACAGCTTTTATTATTAGTCCTGCAAACAAAGTCTAGAGTTTGAAAAACAAGCTGTGCTCGTTGTGATCATTTATCAGCAAGGATTTGACATTCACAACTTCATTAAATAGCTTTGCTGGTGACACGCAACGTGGCAATGTTCCTCTTATCATGCAAAGCATCACCGCTGTCAGCACCACTAAAAGGGAAAAAGGGTTTTTTTAAAAAAATGACTCTTTATTAAATTGAAGAATCTGCAATTTAATTCTGAATATATACATGGAGTAGACTGATGAAGAAAATTTCATTTTAAAAAGTGCAAAAAAGCCCCTATCACCAGTCTGAGCCCCATTTAAAGACGTTATTTAACCTTATTCCTAATGTAAATAATATCACTAAACTCTCTATAGAGCCTTTTTTGTGACTTTATTACAGACAATTCCCACCCCAAAGAATTTACAACCTAATGTAGACCAAAGAATCTCACAAAGAAAACTTACTGTATTAACTAAAAATACTGAAATATATGACTTTCATATCTCATATATTATTAGATGTAAAATGAAGAGACTGTCAAACAGCAAAACTAAAATTTTCTTTGGAATAGTTTAAGACAGACAAAGTGAAAAGATCTTTTTAGGGCAAGGGAACTGTAGCACATTGTAGCAATAAAATTTACATTCACTCTTTGATACTGACTAACTGTCATCAGAATAGGTGACCAAAACCTCAAAAAAGCAGATAACCTATGGCAAGAACCTAACAAAAACTTGTGAATTACTTCAGTTTATGTATACTTAGATATACAAGAGAATGTTAAAAAATTAATAACACTATGATCTTTAGAAAATACACAATTTTTGAAAGGCTGGTAACGTATTGGAGCGCCTTCATAAGCCTCCACATGCATTCATAAAACTATAGAATTCTCCCTGTCAAATAGATCTTAAATCCATTTTGAAAGTACTTATCTAATCTGAAGGATACTATATCATTTTTTTTCCCAGGTTCAGACATCATATTGGATCACTGAATTTATTTCCAAACACAACATAGAAAATACAATGCAATGACATGACTAATATCTGGATTTAGTACAAATACCGTTTGAGATCAGATTGCTGCTACTCTTCTCAACTTCAAGAAAAGAAAGGTATACCCTTTGTGCTCAGATGCACAGTTGCTACTCCTAACGAGCTTCAAGGTCCTTTAAAAATGAATCAGTGGGAACTATGTGATTTAAATAAATAAGTATATCTGTGCATAATCCCTCCCCACCCAAATTGCTAGTGAAATGTAAGAACATTTCGATTTAACTTTTCAGGGAACACTTAAAAAAGTGACCATCTCTACTGTGACTAACAGGCTGAGCTTCTCTGCAAATTTTGGCTCTTTTGTGCTCACAGAGCTCATCTAAACATATTAACTGGAGGTAAGCACTTATTCTGTAACCTTTCGGAGTTTCTCCAGAGTGACTGAACTAAATATTTAGGATCACTTCCATATGAAATACAGCCAAGTCTTACACAATCTGCATTAGTATGAGACCCTATCTCTAGTCTCCTGTTTTTCATTGTGGTATTAGCCACACAGACTGGCATGCTGAGCATGGCTCTGTGACTCGCACCTAGTGCCTGATACTAATACCTAATACCTAGCTCTAATATCTAATTCTTCCTTGGCTCACTGAAGGAGCCTATATGCACAACAAAACTTTTCAGAGAATTTCATGCTCTACAATACATGTTTTCAGGAGCTGCATGTGCTTGGCAGATGGGTTCTGCCATGCTCTAGGAGAGAGATGTGAGGATGTGCTGAAGCAAATCACAGTGCTCACTTGTCAGGCTGTATGCTTAGACAAATAAATAACAATAAGAGTGGATGAGGGGAAGAAGGGAAGGAGAAGGGAAGAACCCAGATTTTCCTCAGCTGGCCCCTCTTCATCAAGTGACCTTGCGTACATGAACTTCGCGAAAGCATAGTTGAGTGCATATTTCCACATACATGAGGTCTTGTGTGTTGAAAGAGAAATTGAGATAGATGCTGAAATTCAGAAATTCTTTTAAGGAAATTCAAAATCGTGGAGCTGTATAAAATGTTCATCAGCAAGGACTAAATGGAGGTCAACTGCTTTCCCCGTGGGGCCAAAAGTTATATCAATTTACCCAGAGCCTTGTCCAGTTACTCTTTCAATGTCTCCAAGAGTGGAGATCCCACAAGCTCTCTGTGTGTAATCTGCTTCCAGGTTTGATTATCCTCATGTTGAAGAATTTGTTCCTTATGCCTAGCTATGACTTGTGTCCAGTTTGTCATTTTCTCACTGAGCACTTCCAAGTCTGTCCTCTCCTACCTTCTGTCGTGAGGTAGTTGGGGTCAGCAATTAGATTCTCCATCCTCCTTCTCCATCTCTTTTCATGCATCATATCTTTCGGTACTATTATGTACAATAGGCATTTAAAATAAAACGGTTATAACTGCTGCTTCTGTTTCTAATACTGGCTCTTCTGGCCTCTGTGATACAGCTAGAGATGTAGTACAATAAAAGCAAAGGTGTTCTGATAACGCAAAATTAACTGAGGTAACTATATTTTCCTGCTAGTATATCTGTACCACTGCATAAATGTGAACATTGGTGCTCATATTGACACTATATTTGTTCAAAGGAGATGTTGAGGTTTTTGGTAAGCTGTGTGAATTATTTTCTACTGACTTATAGAACAACTTGCCTTTTCTTCCTATACATCCATGGAGTCACAGGAAGACAACTGAAAACGACTCGTAACAGAGCAGAATTAAATGATGTGCACTCCACAGAGGAGTATGTTAATGAGCACCAAACACTACTGCCTCGAGTTTCTGCCTATACTTCCTTATGTGCTCATTACCTTAAATTAGGAAGAAGACAGAGGACATACAGCTTAGGGGTTTCACCTATGGATGCAACTGTCACGTTAATAGACCCAGATATTAATTTGAAGAAAAGCAAACAATACACACACACAGATGAGAGGATCCAAAATTAAACCAAAAGGCTGGGCATATTAATCTTAGCAGTTCTGCTTTCTGGAAATGGTCAGGGATAAGATCTGATTCTCAGAATAGATTTTCAGACTTAAAATTTCCAAGTTTGGTCAGAACAGTTAATTTAGAATCCGTCAGTGTCTAAAATGTAATCTACAGCTTTCATTTTACAAACTGTTACACAGATTAAATGCTACAATCATTTTTCTTTCCAATATATGCTGCTGGCAAGTGAATTCCTTTCTTTAATTGTGCAGAACTTGAGAACTGGGATGCTAAAAGACATTTTTAAAATATTCTTAATAAAAATCCACCATTTCAGCCCCATGTCACATCACAGGCATTTAGTACATCTGCATGGCGAGCAGAGGCTCACAGCAGCTGTATTACAATGCATATCTCAGCTTAATACTGGTAGAGAGGGTACCTACAGTATCCTCAGTATTTAATCTCAACATGGAATTACTGCTTCACAAATAAAACAGATATTGTGATCTGTACACGTAATGTAAGGGGATGGAAATGTACAAGAACAGGATAAAAGCTGTCTGTTTGTTTATTCAGACCCACTCCCCGGCTGAAACCCTCTAAAAACTTGAGGTGTATGTATGATGCAGCTCCTAACAACGTAATATTAAATTACAAAAGAGGGTCATCAGCACCAGCAGCAGCCAGGTGAGTGTGGTTTTTTGGATGAAAGAAGTGTAACTCCATCACACTTTGAATTTGGGTTCTCTCTGCAGGCTAGAGATAGGAGCAGGATGCAAAGTGCACACCAATATGAATTTAATATAATTTGCTTTGTTCTAATAGGGGAGCTGGCATGGGTAATTTTCAGATCAATTTTCTTCCCAACACAATTTAGGTACAAACATTCTATTTCAGTAACAGGCATTGAACATGTGGAGAATGGCCGATTTTTAGAGAGGATTCAGACCTTTATCTCATTACACATTCTTCAGTCCCCTCAGCTGGGTCACAAGTGCAAGCCAGAATGTCCGACAGAAAGCCTATAGGGTGTCAAGGCTTTGCCCCCGAGAAGCAGCTCTGAAAACATATTCCAGAAGGGTCAAGTGACAAGGGGAAAAAGATAAGAAGAAAAGCATATATATAAACTGAACGTTAAAATCTTTTTCCTCCTGGAAATGTAACATGACAGTTTGTGTGAATGGCTCTCACATGATGTTGTCACCCTTCATTCTGTAACTCCGGCTGAATGACGTCTAACAGAAAGCTCTTCTCACCTAACCTTCAGGGATTAGACTTTTGGAGCAGACTTAGATAACTTCTAATAGACGGATGTTAAAGACATCACAGTCCTTAATGCAAGGAAGATTCTTAATGACAAATGTTTCTTTGTTTATTTTCCGTAATGCTAATGCCATATAGAAGTAACTGTAGGCTTGTAAAACCTCATTGTGCCAATATGCAATATTGACACAATATCACTGTCATTTCTTACTAGTGAGAAAATGTAGAAATGAAATTAGAGGCGCGATCTATCAAAGGAATCGAGGAAGTAGGCAACTACATAGATATTATAAACACAACAAAAAAGTGCTTATATATCATACCAAATTACAAGTAGTGACATTTTGAAAATTTCAGTTTTTCTCTCTTAGTGATTATGTTATCTGATATTCCATCATTTGCAGTACTACTTACAGCCCATCCCTGACACATACAAGTACCATTAAGCATCTTCCCCGCTACAGTTGTTATGACTAGGTTCTATATGGTGAGCTCTTTGATGAAGGACAGTATTATGGGTACACTGTTGCGCCGTATAATACAGCTATAGCTGCTTAAGTCCAACAAATAATAATGCATTGAATAATATAGCTATTATCGCTTGCTTGAAGCTCCATTCATTTAATAAGTAATTTTGCTTGTATCTAGTCTTGTACTACATTAAAAAAAAAGCCCTACAAATCATAACTGTTCAGCGCGTGCTAGGTCAACTTCTTGTTACCTATTACAGTCACATCAGGTAGACGTGTTGCTCTGTGCTATTCAGAGAGATGTCAAGAAGGCAGAGCTAGACAACACACTGCCACACAAATATACCAGGCAAAGTGATCTAAACCTGAGTTGATTATATGCAACCTAATTACATTCACCTGGTGCTATTTTAGCCTAAAAAACCTACAGCTTGCACAGCTGCTGTGCTTTTTGTAGTACCTGAGCTATTCTTTCTATATGCTACAGAGTAATTTTTCACCTGAGGAGTTCATAGTCTGGAAAAACAAAGCCATAAATGGAAAATAGGAAGAGAACAAGAGAAAAATACTTGATTTCTCCAGTACGGAGCCTGTCATGAGCACATCTGCATGCATTAGTTCATCAGAGTTAGTAACAGGAGCAAAACAAGCAAAGTAATAGCAGGCACAGATATTGTTAGGCTCATGCAGTTGTGCTTTAGTGCTTTGTGATTACTTTCTATATCACTTGATAGGCAAAGGATATTAATGGAGATGACAGTGGTTGTGAGAACATTCGAAAATATCTTCAGTCAGTTATGACTAAGCAGTATCATCATATGATGTTCGAAAGTTTTCCGTGTGTTGTAGATACAACTGTTCTGCAAGTATACTGCAGATATTTATTCCATGTTAACCTGATTGTTCAGTAAAATATATCTTTTTAAGCACCTTTTATTTTCTACAATGAAAAGCATGAGTTTTAGGTGGGTGTGTGGACAGTCCTCCAGAAGGTTAGGCAAGGGTCAAGGCCCATATATTGGATAGGAGGATATGTAAATACATTAGTTAGTTGATGTAAACTAAGCAGTAGATCAGCACAATTGATTAAATCTGTGTGTAAATACTACAAGTACAATTTCTAAAGCAAACATTCAAGCACCTTAGTTGAACTAGCCTTGGTACTTGCCATGATAAGAGTTGTATGTTATAGAAAATACTCGCATGTATGCCAGGAGACATAGTCTAAAACCAAAAATAAGTTTTGTTTGCTTTGTTTTCTTGTTTATTTGTTTCTGCACAGTATCTATACAAATTCTGTAGCTATTTTGGGACTAAATTACTCACTCCCTTATAACAAAATTGATGGATTATCCTAAAACGTGATAGCCGGTAAAAAAGCTTTGCAGAGGTCTTGCTGAGAATTTTACTGTGACAAATACAGGATGATGAAAATCTTGTAAACGGAGCTTCTCTAAAAGGCCAGGTGTAGAGGAATGCATCAAATGCATGAGAAAGGTCTTTTCTCCAGACAGTACAGCACAGTGAGACTGAAACCCTAATTTATCACTCACATTAATTCTGTAGATCAGCGGCACACATTTCTCAGAAACAGAAAGTCACTGCAAACTGTCAAAACGGCTATTCAGATGAGGCAGCTAATTCACACAGACACAAATATATGTGATCAGAGGAGGACAAATCCCTTCTGAGCAGGATGCTGGACTTGGGAAGAAGGAACACAGGCGAGACGGAAGCATGACCTTACCGAACCGAGCAGGTCTCCCTAGGGGCAGAGATAAGGTCACAGTGCTAGAGTGCTCTGGCTCTGACATCTATCATTGCTAGTGAGTGCTGTGGAGATTTCCTAGTCTAGGCAATGGAGCAGGAAGGCTCCTTACCACAAAAAGAACAGCAGAGGAGGGGTTGGAGGCAGCCCTGCTTGGTGTTCTGCATGTGGAAATGGGAGGAGAAGACAGAAGAAAAAAGTGTGTGAAAAGCTCTTGGCAATTATAACGCTTCACATTGATACCCAGTGCCAATGGAAATCCCCTATCTTTGCTTACATAGATATTTTTGCACAGTGTTGGCAGTAATGCAAAGACAAACACCTCTAAACAATACAAACCTATTTATACGATTACTACCCATGTACATAGTAGTACTAGTTATCTGTCAAATATACACTGCAACTTAGTTTTTCCCACTTCCAAGCAAAACTTTTAATAAGAATAAAAAGGCATTCTTCTGGGTTCAGTAAAGTAAAACATTGCATGAGTACAAAAATATAGTAGAAGCATCAAATCAATGCTTGAGATTTAATGAAAATAAAAGAATTCACTGTGAGTGAATAAATCATTTTAACCTGGATTAGTTTTGTGTACATCTAATCTTCAGATTTTGGTAAATGATTCCCTGAAGAAATTTTGCATGGATCATTATCTAGTACAACTCTTCATTCCATAAAATCTGGGTATACTTATGTCCAACAAGGATATTTGAACTTGTCTACTGGATTTACCTCACATTCGCCTCTGAAAGCTTTATCTTGTAATCTGATCCGAGCTAATGACATTTAGGCTCTCATAATCCTGCTGCTGTGCTAGTGCTACACATAAGCAGGGAGGCTTTTCTCTGCATTAAATTCCATGATTGAGACACCCAACATTTAAGCTTATGCTTCAGAAAGGGGAGTGGGACCAGCATAACCACTACTGACTCCCTGTAACCTTGGGCAAATCACCTCACCCTTGAATGTTTCATTTTAGTCTTCCGTTAAACATGAATAGTAATACGGGAGAGTGCTTTAATGTCTTTGGATGAAAGACTTAATATAGTACAAAGTATTTTTATTTAATATCAGAATATAGCTTTCAAAGTAACATCTTACGTGGAGTGGAAAATTATGATCTTATATAATCTGTTGTATACGGGCACTGACAGTTTATCCTTGAGGGTCTGGCAAGAAATAACTATGAGAAGGTAATGGCTGTGAAGAATATTTTTCTCTAGCCATGACACATCCCCTAGGACACAAAGGTATCAGCAATTAGTTTTGTTCCCTTTTGAAAAAAATACATTAAGCGACAGGGAAATTCTCTACTCACTTGGGGCAAATGCACCTAAAGCCCAATTGCTGTTCTTTCTGGGCAGATTTTTTTCTCATTCCAGACCTTGAATGGACATATTAGCTCCTTACAGCACAGACATAATGAATGAGAAAATATATAGGCACTGTTTTGTGTAAATTTCCCCACAGACACAGAGAATTAATTCTGGTTGTATTTTAACAACAACCCAAGCAATAGCTCAAACCCAAACTTAGTATTTCAATGTCAAATTTACAGGAGTTGCAGGCAGTCTACTCCTATTCATATGCCCAAGGCATACGCTTGGATATTGATAGGCTGGGAGCTTCAGTCTCTCCATGCAGACAGGAGGAGCATGCTGAGCCTGGCCCGTACACCTCTGCATACCACGTGGTTGTGCAGGAACATTGCAGGTCTCATTATTCCACCAAAGCAGAAGGGATTTACAGCACTCAAGCTTTAGATGATGATTTAAAAGCGTGTTGTCCACCAGCATATCTACAGCCTCTTTCATTAGATGTTTTGGTCCAGAACTATACTATACCCCTAGACTGCGGACCTTATAAAATAGGGCCAACTCCCACCAGCATGGAGCGTATTGAATGGAATTCAGGCTGGAGATAGCAACTGAGTACACATTTATGGAAATGGTTAACCTTACTACTGGGAGACCAAGAGGGCAACTCACAGGTGGGTATCAAATAAATATTTGCAACTGGGGGCTTTAATGACTTGTTTTGTTCAAGTTGTTTTAGACAGTGTCTCTGAAGAGAAGACAGTTTGTAGCACAAAGTAACAGAATATTCTTTTGGAATCAGAGATATTAATAACAGACCTGAAGACAGCAAAAAGCATAAAGAAAGTACAAGAAAGTGTAAAACATTCTAAACTAATTGCACTTAGAAAACTTTCAAGTTGAGGCTGAGCTCCTCTGGTGTATTTCTAGAAACACTGAAGAGTCTCAGTAAGGAAAAAAAAAATGCATATAAAATCAAAATAACCTTTCTGAAAGCATTTTTTTCTCTAATTTTATAATCAGAAATTGAGCTAGATGAATGGAAAAGAAAGAGAATCTTATAAATACCATTCTATCTTTATTTTACTGGTGCTTTTTTGTAGTATTTTGGTTACTCATTTTTCACCACCAGCTGGCCAACCTAATAAACTACATGGGTCCCACATGGGAGAGCGGTCTGATAAATGAAGAATTAGAGGGATTTAAATTTAATGCCAGGTTCTCCATTAAAGAAATATTCAAATGATGGGAACACAGAAATGCTGAATCGGAAGTACAGTGACACAGCTGGTGTTCCACAAATAAATAACCTAAGGAAATTTGTATCTACTCAAATGGAGAAGAGATAGTAAATAAATATTACTACCTGGAAATAAATTCTGGCAAATCCTTTTATAAAACAAACAAACCTTTTCCAACCTAGTAAATGCAAACATTTATTTGCATGCTGAGGAAACCAAAAATCTTGAATAATTTTGGCTATTACGGCGTACTTACTTAGCACCTGTGTCTCCTTTCCTTTAATAGAAAGCTAATACTCTGTTCTCTCTTGGAGGCTCATTAGAAGATAAAATGCCAAAGGATAAAATAAACGCAAATTAAATGGTGGTAGGAATTCTAAGAAAAGAGTAATTCAGCGTACAATTTTGGGGGGTTATTCAGTGGGTGAAATGGCTCGTGCTTTGCTTTATAAGCCATTTTCACCTTTTTCAGGCATGAAGCAAACACACTACAATGACATATACGTAGAATCAAAGATTTTATAGGATCCGCACTGACCATACATTAATCGGCCAAAGAGTTCCAAGCATGTACTATGGTTATTAACAGAAAACAACACAAAACAGATTGCTTCTTATGTTTTTACAGCTCATCTGAATACCTCTTGCCCATTATCTACTCAGACACCAGTTTCCATGCAAGAAACGTTTTTTAGTATATTGCACCTAGACAAAAAGAAGCAAAGGAATTAAATCAAGCCTGTCCATAACTGATCACCCTACCTCAGATACACACACACGCTAAAGTTTTGGTTTCCAGAAATTATGGTACAATAAGCCACCGAAATATCCAACGGATTTTACATTTGGGACTATTTTTTCTAACTAGTGCTCTTCACTTATACACTGCTGAGATGTCCCACTCTCTTTCTAGCACGTGGAGAGTCCTCCCTTCCTGTACACTTTTATGAGAATTTTCTTCCCCTCAGTCTGATCTATTTTCTTTTATTTCAAATGATCCTGATATCGAAAAGGAAAGATGAGGGAAAACAGCTGAACATGGGCACCTTCTCTTTGAATTCACTTCTGAGTGCTCGAAACTACATCAAGTGTTTCCTCCTGCAAATCAAGTTGTTTGAATATTCATTAAAAAAAGCCCAAGGTAAGATCAAATGAAAATCACTATGAGTAACATTTGTAAACATTTTTCAGCTTTTTCTGTAGCTCTACCTTTAGTAAGTGAGAAGTAGATAGGTAGCGAATGGCAGTTTTCCAAGACATGGTCCTGTTTTCTCTCTTCAGTCACAACTGATTTCTTACATTTTAGGATAAGACTTCATTGCTGTTATGGTAAACTTTCACAAGTACAAAATACAAACAGCGAAGCATAGGTTCTTTTATTAAATATCAAACAAACCACAACATATTACTGCAAGAGGTAGAATGGAGAAAGGTGAAGCTATTTCATTGTGTAGTAGCTCAGGTGATAAGCCATCAATAACAGTGGCAAAAGGGAAACAAATGCTTTGCTATTCAGAAGGGGATTATTCTTGAAACATCCGTGAATTTTAGTATTTTAGCTGCACTGGATATTAGTAGAGGTCAAGGAAAACAAATGTTATTAGATCTTGAGTGCCTAACTCTAACTTATAGAGAAATGCTATAACCAGGGATTGTTTAGAAAAAGATCCATCCTCTGCCACAATGGTGGATCTTATAAAAAGATTTTGTCTTCAGTCTTTTTCTTGATTATTGTTATTCAGAATAAAACTATTGTTAGATAGCAGGACTTAGTCATGTGAGTTCTTACAAATATCATGACTCATCCCCCTAATGACAATGAAGTTAAATAAATCAAAGTCACAGATATTACACTAAAAACAAAGTTTGTGACAAGATAAAACTGCTTTGTTCATGGAATCTGTCACAGCTCAGCTCTCACAGCCTCCCAGAGATCAAGGAACAGAAGCATGGAGTAAGCCTTCAGGAACTGAGGTTGCTACACTAGATTGTGTTGGTTTTTGTTTTTCTTTCTCTGCTACTACTGCAGCTTTTTTTTTTTTTTTTTTTCTTTTTAAATTAACCTACTTTCTCCCTTGACATAATCGTCCAGCTCTATGGCCTTGCTAATTCTGATAGGTTCATACACAAATCAGTTTTGACAACTTTTGCTGATCTCAGACATTAAAAACAAGCAACACAGACATACTCCACACCTCTGAGAAGTATTTGTTTTGTTAAATATTGTCTAAATCAATTCAGTATTCATATATATATATGAATATATTCAATATATACTCATACACACATACACACACACATATATATATGAATACTGCAGTGGATTAAATTCCTTTGCCCTTTAACCACAGAATAATTCTTTTTATGCCGAAGCAGTATTTGCTGTTTCACTGGCATTATGAAGGGATGGTAATGTTTATGCTAATTCACAGTGCATAGGTCTTTTGATCAGAGCTTTTTATTTTCATCACTTTGATTGACTGTCAGCTACACTAATTATCATAGAACCACTGATCATTTCTTTGCTGCTAAATAGGATATGCTGTCATGTTTTCTGTGGTATTATTTAGCCTGCTAATATAAGAAGAAATGATGTTAGACCTAATAGGCAAAATTTTCATGCCCAAATCTTTCAAGGGATGTTCTTTGTCTATTTATGAAAAAAATAAAGTTTAACTGGACAAAGTTCCTGGAAACAACATATTTTAAGTTAGAGAAATGGAACTGTGGGCAGTGTTAAAAGGCTTTCCGTTTATTTGTATGCATATTCTCGTAATACCTTTTTTTCTGAAATCCATTCCATACCAAACAAAAGTCCTGAAATAAATAACTCATTTGATTTCCCCTAAAATTATTTGTAACTAAGAATAAACTGCAAGTTCAGCATAATTTTTTCAAATAGCATTTGTAGGCATTACTTCAAAGTCCACTTTAAGGCCTTAAAAAATATATCTTAACCAAAAAGTTACGTTTTTAGCCTATATCAGACAATCCAACATATCAGACAAAATAAAAGATATCCATAACACTTCAGAAAAGGAGCTAGAAACAATGCTAAGCCACAGTTTAAATGGAAAGACTGTAGACTGTGAAGGTGCGTGTACTATAGTAGTGATAAATTTAGCCTTATATCTCTTGATCGATCTGTAAAATTTTGGGCAGTGGGACAGAAACAACACAATGAGGCTCTATTTACTTCTTTGGTAACTTCTTTCTTAAGATCATTTAAAAATTATTACTTAGACTGACTATTTAGTTATTTTAAATACACTTAAAATTCCCCAGGCTACTATTCTTGTACTGTCTTCCGCAGTAAACCCCCAAACCTGTGAAGTGCAAAAGACATTGTGAGCAGAAGATTAAGAAGTGAAAATCTGCTGTGCTCCTCTTCTACACTGCCATCCCATCAGGGTTCTACAAGCATTTCTCTTGTATACTTGAATACTCTTACACCAGGGAATTAGGATCTAGAACACTGTAACTTCTGGAGTTGTAGCAAGCAAGATGTAGGAAAAAAAAAAATCACAAAGTCAAGATAGAAGCCCATATGCTGCTTTTGTATGTGTAAACCACAGAACAAGGAGCAAACCTTGTTATCCCAGTCAGGACCAACACAGATCAAACTTGTAAATGTTTTTTCAAACAGTGGTAATCTATTAAGATGTACTCTAATAATCACAAAAATGACATCTTGGTAGTTACTTAAGCACCATTACATTGTGTTATAAATGAGCACTGTGTAGGTAACAGCAGAACTTCCAAAGTTCCTCTGAATTTGGGGTGCTGATGATACATATTGGCTTCTGCAGTACTGAGCAAACATAGTAGTGTTTGTTATATAACAATTCCACATTTGGATGATGGAATATTTTGGCTACAAACCCAGATGCCTGCAGATAGCATTTTTTTCCCTCCTTGAAGTGCCACTTTTCCTTGCATTGGGTAGACCAGGAGTGTAAATAAGCACCAAAGGTACCCAAACTAGAAAGTTCCTTTGACTTACATAGATCTCTCAATAACAGAAAATGATCACAAGAGCTCTCTTCCCTCAGCTCTTATGTTCTTAAGAGTAACAGTGGAAGCTGGGTTGCTGTTGTGTAGCAACAGAAGTAGGATGAGGAGAAAACAGACATTTTTCTAACTAAAAGAATGGCTGCCTTGTCACAGGGATAACACCTACAAAAAGGATGTAGCCATATTTGCTTCATGGCTATGAAATATGGTACACACAATGCAGATACACCTCTGAATGCAGATCACTGGTCAAACGTTTGTCAGCTTTCAAGATAAGGCAGAAATACCTTGTTAAACTCACCTTATTGGCAGGAGCTACCTTACATCGAGCTGATGGTTTGCTGATCTCCACACATTACACTGAGTAGAACGTATTTCTGAACTAAAATTTTATTATCTAGATATTAAAGATTAGTAACAATAAAACACAAAAGCCCAGATCAATCACATCAATAAAAATTCACTGCAGTGGGATATTTAAAAATGATAATAAGGTTTAGTACTTAAACTAATCCCACCACTTCCAGTGAGCATCATTAGTGCTGAATCTCAAAGAACTGTAATCTCAGAAAAGGTTTGATAGGTACTGATGTTGTGCAATACTTATACAGGAAAGAGCTTTGTTATTCCAAGAATGAAATTTAATCTCTGATAAATTCTGTAGGAGGATATGAGACACTGCATAGTCTCCCAGTCCTGTCAGTATTTTTGGTAATTTTCAAATATTCATTGCATGCCAGATAGGTATCTTTTGACCTCTACATATTACCTGAATGCAAAGAGGGTTTTTGTGCATGCTGAGTAAAGAAAGCAGGAAAGGCACTGCAAGAAGAAACAGCAATCTGAATTATAGGCCTCGGACACTCTTTCCAGTATCTTACACTCAAGCCAAAATCATCAGTTTGAACCCATGGTTGGGAGCAGGAGAGAAAAGCAATGTGAGTTCACACTTTAGAGGATCCCTAACTACACATGCTCTTTATTTCAAGAAAAAAACACATAGCTCTGAATACTAAGTTTTCTATTTATGGAAACACACACAATATGTGTGGCCTAAAGGGGCAAATGCTTCTGTGATGAACCCCACAGCTCATGCTTCCACTCAAAGTTGCAGAAGTTTGGGAACCACCACAACTGTGTTCCTGTTTGCTTAGCAGCCTCAGCTCTCCTACTGTGATAGGGGAAAAGGGGAAAAGGTTCCAAACTAATAAAGGAAAGATCTAGGAAAAAGAGTGATCAGGCACTGGCACAGGTTGCCCAGATTGGCGGTGGATGCCTGGTCCCTGGAGACACTCAAAGTCAGGCCTAACTGGGCTCTGAGTAACCTGATATAGCTGTAGGTGTCACACTTTGTTGGAAGTCAGACTAGATGGCCTTTAAGGGTCACTTCTAACTCAAAGGATTCTATGTTTCTATGATTCCTTGTTGATTGTCTCAATTCAAGGAGATAAGATAGATGCTAATTTTCAGTTGCATATTGTGACCTGATTTTAACAATATTCATGGAAAGAATTTGTATTACCAGCATGTTTTATACTTCACAGAAAAGCAGTTTTTTTCTGATATCTTTGAAAACAGCATTGAAGACAATTCTTTCTGATTACTGTCAACACTGAAATGTCTCTTGTGGTTAGACAACTACAATAGCTTTGAAATCTGGAATTCTTTTTTTAATTCCTCCTTGTCCTTTAAAAAAAATTCTTGAAAAACATTAGGAATTTCCTTGAAGGCAAGGGGAAAAATGATATACAAGTGTTTTTTTTCCTCCTCCCTACATTTTAGAATCCCCTAATTTTCCTAGGCCAAAAGCCCCACGGAGTCATGCAATTAACCTGAGACATCTATCACTTTTATTCTATATTTAATAGAAAAAGGGCTATTTCTTTCCTTTTAATAGATGACAGTCTTAAAAACCTACCAACACCAGAGATGTATAACAGAATTTGTTATGCGCTAACTTTGAGGTATCTAGGCCTTTGAAATGCAAGATTAAAAAATAAAAATAAAAAGAAGAAAAAAGGACTTTAAAAAGCATTTGTAAAGATCAACAAATGTAGCAGACTTTGAATAACAATATATATGCTACTTTCTACAAACCAAATTCTGGCCTTGTAGTTACAAGAGTTGGCTTGATACTACATGCAAGTCTGAATGTACAGATTGTAGAAAAAATGGTTTAACATTTGTAGCAGCTGCCAAGCTGTATCTGCCAGCGGCCTGTATTTATTATATTAAAACTCCAGAAACCCTGTGGTTCAGCCAAGGAAGCTGAGGGACAGGACAAAGCAAACTGGCAAGAAAAAATGTTGTTATGTAAATTAAACCTGTAAAAATGCCGCATTCTTAACCAACGTCTTATTCAACCACTAGATTTTGAATTACAAATGATTATTCTGATAGAATAAATTGCATGAGTGAAGACTTATGCCACTATTAGCAGAGATGCATGCTAAATGAGGGGCAGCATCCTACAGCGCTTCTTTGTGTACATAGACGTGGTCCAAACCAGTTTACATGTCAACCAGTTTATCATATGTTCTGTTAACTGAGGCACAGGAAAGGGGATATTGTCACTACTTTAGTAGTAAGTACAGGGCAGTGGGAGATTGTTGAGGTTTCACACGGGCAGATACAGGACTATAACCCAGTATATATTCTTTTGTATCACTCAATTCTTTAAACTGCAAACCATTTTTTAGTCATCTTTGTACTGACAGATTGACTAGAGCAGCCAAATGGGAATCCAGCTTCCTATAATGCATAAAAATATACTGATTTTTGTAATATACACATTAGCAGAATTAACAAATTTCTTTTACTTTATCATCAGAGCCTGTTTATGCCGCTACATATAAATAAATAAAAAGGGCAAATTTTTCTTAAAAATATTTGTTTTACAGAGTTTTACAATAAGAAATTTCTTTATAGGTGATTAGACAGCACACCTGCATTTAGTGACCTGCACATGGGGTAATAAGTTAATACATTTAATTGTAAAATGACCAAAATTCATCTAGAAGTCACTGACTGCCAGCAGCTATAATGGTGTTCTGTGTAATTTCAGTCAGATTTTAGTGTAGAGAGGGATTTTAAGGGCAAAGCTATTATTTTGAACAGTTAAAACCTATTCTTGTTGAGATGGCTAAATGGAAGCAGAAGTTGTTCACAAACTTAAAACAGAATTACATTCTTGCACCAAGCCATAGTGACATCTAGCCAGATGTCGTAGTAGTGATGAAATTTTGCATGTAGGAATAGTGTAGAAAATTGGATTTAAGATACTCAAATAATATTTGTTTGTTTTGTTGGTTTTTTTGGCCACAGTTTGTGACAAATAATCCAATCCTCACAGGTGACCTTGGTGGTTTCAGAAGGGACTTGGCAAATAATTTTCTGGACAATTTCACTGCTACAGACATAACTTTTCCCTATCTTTAAGTCTGTCTAACAGCTAAAATGTGCAATTTTCTTTTGTATTCTTTTATACCCTTATGTTTTTTCTAACATCAATATATCTGAACAGGCTGCTGAATCTCTTCAGGATCCTTCAGATAAGCTTTGCTGTTACATCTGAAGAAACTATATTGTTTATAATACAGCTTTACTCATGTAGAAAGAAAAGCACAGTGAACTTGCAGGGTTCACCACTGCAGTCACTAACCCAGTCCCTCTTGTAGATTATCCAGTCTTTTCGTTTCTAACTCTGTCTGTAACTTTCCACAGAACACCAACCTTGACCCAGCTTCCTGGTATTTTTCACAAAATTTCTTACAAATCAAATGGAAAAAGAAAGACACAATAAATTATGTCTGTTTGTGTATGCATTTGAAAGACATATATATCTACTTAAACTCTCTAATGGATAGAAGGAGATAGTGTTGTACTATATGCTGATGTAACAGTTGATAACCAGGGAAGAAAAGAAAAAAATTGAGAACACAGTTCACCTCCTAGCCAGTGCAGAAAATGACTGAACTGAAGCCCTGCAGTTTAACTGGCCATGCTTACTGTACACTTGACAGGGCAAGAAAAGGTAGAGTTATGGCACGCTGCATAAGCCATCTGCCTTTCAAGAGCACAACTTTATTGTGGATGGCTTGCGGGCAGCTTAAGATTCCCAATCCTCTGCTGGCATAGATATGTTAAATCCTCTCTTTCGATCACAAGTTTCAAGTGGATATAAGTCCACTGACTTGTTGCTGTTTTGGATTTTTCTAAGAAGGAGTATCAGCCTGACTTGAGAAAGTATAGGATGGAATGGATTAACTGTAAAACGTTGTAACTGCCACTTGATCTTTCCAACGAAATTGATATTCATTGACGGTTAAGACCAATTTTGTTACTGAGCTGTGACCAACCCCCAAATTAATTTTTCCCTCCAGATGCCACAACACCTTAAATAATGCTAAATAAGACTGATAAGGTGGATATTTGTGAATTCTGATTAAAGTTTAACATTTGTGAGTACTTTTCAAGGTCAACTTTCCCTGCCCTCCCTTGTGTACAATGTCATTATCTATTTGCACACCATCTCCAAGAAATACAGCCAAAACCAAGGCTCTCTAAAGGTGGCCCACGTATGAAAACACAGGGAAACTATTTCTGCTCAAGCAAGTTCAGACTGAGCCAATAAAATGGAGTATACAACCAGGTAGAGGGCAGAAAACATGTAAATTGTCAGCTGAAGATATTCCCTTGTCTTAATTTTACTTACCGTGCATATACGGAAACCAACATTTCAACACAGGCATTCCCACGTTTCATTTTTCAGCCTAAAAACAGTTTAAGGGGTGATCTCTACCCATAGCTCATTTCTTGCCTTTGTGACAGCTTGTCACCTGCCAAGTTTGACCATTACAGCTGTGTACGGTCAACTCCATAAACAGGGTCACAAACTCAACCGGAGTTAAAAACAATCTTGTTCCAACACCTACAACAAGCAAGGATATGGCTCAGGAGAAATGTTTAAAGTTGCAAATGAAACATCTAAACAAACACAGACTATCAATGAGAGAGCTTCTAGAAGGCACCACAGTATATTTTGTGATTATGCTGTATAAAGTTCTGTCCAAGTTATTAAAGTCTCCGAAGCTGACTCATTATTTAACCCTTGTGATTTTCAGAATCTAGATGACACACAAACTTCTCAGGCACCATTAAAAAGCTGGAGATCTCTCTTTTCAAAGTTTTGAAGTTGGTGAACATTTTTATAAAGCAAGAGCAACCGGCAGATTCATTTCTCATGCAGCCCAATTCCACTACTGTGTTTGTATCTCATTTGATCTAACTCTCTCCATTACTTTAGATTTAATCACAACCTCCATAATAATGTAACTCCTATCAAAATGCATATATTCTGAAGATTATAGGAGACTGACATTAAGAATCTGATAAAAAAGTACCAAAGGGAGCTCTTTCATGGACTAAGAAGGAAAGATGAATGAGGCAACCCATTAACAGAAATTTAAACTGTAAAAATATTTTCATCTTGCAAACTCATTCTCCAAGAATTAAGTGTTCTTTTTGCACCATTCATGATAGTACATTTTATTCAGAGTTTTGTTTGGTTACTTTCCTTCAGTTAATTTTTTTCTTTCAGAAGCCAACTGCTAACATGTTGAAGGAAATTTGATTAGTAATAAGTAAGCTACCTGTTATTTCACCACAATGTAGCGTTAATAGGAATAACAAAGGATAATGGAATTAAGAACTCAGTAACAGCTCAAACAACATCCCTTTACATCAGACTAATTCCAGTGTGTTTCTGTAGTAATCTGTTCTGCACCACTCCAGTGTGCTTATGCAATCAGAGCAAAGAGCTGTTACCAAGGAAACCAATCAAACCAAGACCCCTTGTGTGAGAAAAATGCAGATATTTAACACCAAAAATCCCATGCAAAATAACCTGAAATAGCAAACCAGGCTGGACCTACCCCTGATATTTATAAGTTCATGCAAATCTGGCAGTTGATGTTCTGACCTTTCAAGTTAAGTCATTTTGCAACGTGGACTGAATAAGCAAATTTCTGTTAAAAATATATATAAACACATTGTTCTGATACCTAATGTTGTTAATTAAGGTAAAAATTCAAACAATAGAACGTGTCCCACAAATAACTCTCTTATCTTTCTTTAGGCTGTAGTGAAGAACGAAACAAAAAAAAACCTAGGTCTGCTCTTGATGTTGGTCATAGTAACAGTAGTCCCTATTGGATAGAATGAACTGATAGAAACCCATGTTATCAAAGGACAGGCTGATAACCAAACAATTCTTCATACCTTATGCTAAGAAGCTTTTTTTTTTTTTTTTTTTTTTCCTCCCAAAGCAACTAACTACATTTAGCTAGGTAGCAGATGGTAATGCCAGAATTCCTATAAATGACTATAGGGCTGCATAGTAGATCAACTGCATTCTCGAGCAATGTACAGACCTGGATTCTACACAGGAAGAAGATGAGGAGCAAAGCCTCTTCTTGGAGGGGCACACCCCTAAGCAATGAGTCTAGCAGCTGTTCAGAGACATACACCCCCATGTTGGTGCAGGAGATGGGCTGCATTTGTTGCTCCGCAGCTTTTTCAGGATTGCACTGGTGGGCCTCAACAGGGACACCTCCATCTCTCTTACCACAAACAAAGAAGTGCAAAAAATGGCTTCAAGTTGTGTCAAGGGAGGTTCAGGCTGGATATTAGGAAAGGCTTCTTAGAATGAGTGGTGAAGCATTGGAACAGGCGGCCCAGGGAGGTGGTGGAGTCACCATCCCTGAAAGCATTAAAGAAACACGGAGATGTGGCACTGAGGGACATGGTTAGTGGGCATGGTGGGGATGGGTTTGTGGTTGGACTAGAAGATCTCAGAGGTCATTTCCAACCTTAATGATTCTATGAGTCATCAGAATTTGAGTCATGAAAATTACCAAGTAATGTTAATATACATGTCTGACTCCAAATGTTCAGCAACATTTTTTGCCTATACACAAAGAAATTATATTTGAATGTATGCTGTTAATTTTAAGTTTTCTTCCATATTCCTTAAGGTTTAGTTTTGGAGATATCACCTGCAACTCTGAAGGCTACAACTCAAAGCAAATGTTTTCTAAGCTATATAGCTCACTTAACTGGAGCTTTAAGAAGAGTTCTTTTGTAAGACAGAAAGATTCCAACCTATTTGAGCATTCCCAAATGACAATCAAATCCTCTAGGTGTATTTTAGGAAAACACGGGAATATTACATAGGGTATATGTACAGATTGCACAAAGCTACTTTTTGTTGAAGTGCCATTAGCTTTGTGGAGCATGATCTTGAAAGGAGTCTGTATTTTAATACAAATAGCACAACTTACTTTCTTCTAATGATCACTGATACCGTTTTGTACCTGCAAAGTACAAACTGCAGATAGAAAGATTAAATTGGAAATTAATTCCTTACTGAACAACAGACGGTCTAAAATTGAAAGATTTTGAACATATGGAACTAGCAAATACTAATCAAGCTTAACAAAAATTTGTATGCTTCGGGGGATTTAACAATAGCTCTAAATCATTTGTGTTACTAAATATGCACGCACTGCTTTACAGAAATCAAACCTTTCAGTTAACTTCATTTGTTCTAATAAAAGTCACAAAAGACACTGCTGGCCTGTTCCACTTGCAGAAAGCAACGTCAGAAATGTAAGCCAGTTAGGAAAGGCCCCAGTCTCTTCCTTTTTCTTCAGTGCAGCTGAAAATTAGTCTTTAAAAATGTATCTGTCATGTTTGAGAGAAATATGTCATATGTTTAGAAACTGATCTGTGTTACTTGAACTGTTTAAACAGCTTGATGTAAACCAATGTTGTATGTGGTAATCTTGTGCTACTGCAAAATTTAGTGTACATAAATACCAATAAAGAGCCTGTCTTAAGGTTTCCTTGAAACTTTTTCCTAGAAAAAGTGTAGGTTTCTTTCAGTAAAGGAAACAGGTGAGGCCTGGCAGCATCTCAACTATCAAGTCTATTAATTCATCTTTATAGTATTTTGTGCTTTATGTGTTTTGTTTTTTTAAAGGAAAAAGCAAAGGCCAAATTACTATACAAGATGTTGTCACACACAAGTGAATCAGCAAAACCTATCTGTCTTGCCTGTGTGCTCTAATAAACCCACATATTTAGAGAGTGTCCCCCAGAGCCATTGCATTTTTTCTTTTCTTCCATCTCCTCACTGCAAATAGGAACAGATTCCTATCAAGAACCGAAATCTGGGAACCCGTCATGCTCTGCAGTACCTTGTTACATAGAAAAAAAATAACTACTTAAGCGTGAAGATATTATCAAAAAAGCACATCCCTCTGTTAGTAGGGATATAATCAATGCCAACCCAAGTTCAATGAAGGTGTTAATGGAAGATAAAACTACAAATTTTTTGGGCTACAAGCTTTTTGAGCTCATTATGTTAATAGTGCGCACATTTTGGTCCATTAGGAGAAGAAGAGTATTAGCTTCCAGCATGCTGCAAAGGAAATTCCAAAGGGTGAAATTCAACACTTTCCACAGAAACACAGCTTCTCCAGCCAAAAAGTTAATCAGAGTATTTTTTGTTAATCTAAGTTATCTAAATGATTTCAGATAATCTAAGTTAATCTAAGTATTTATATGCTAATGACTATTCATCCACAAAACTTAGTTTAAGAAACTATGGTTTACTAAAAATAGAAGAAGAGGAAGTTTGAAATAAAATAAAAGTCCTGCACATTCATTCTTCCGTGACCAACAGGATTATTTTTTGTATTGTAGAGGATTTTGTGATTGCAGAGAAAATGGACCTGAGGGTGTTGCTTGACACTAGACTGAACGTGAGCCAGCAGTGTGCCCAGGTGGCCAAGAAGGCCAACGGCATCCTGGCTTGCATCAGAAACAGCGTTGCCAGAAGGAACAGGGAAGTAATTGTCCCCCTGTACTCAGCACTGGTGAGGCCGCACCTCAAGTAATCTGTCCAGTTTTGGGTCCCTCACTGTAAGAAAGACATCGAGGCCTTGGAGCGTGTTCAGAGGAGGGCAACAAAGCTGGTGAGGGGTCTGGAGAACAGGCCCTATGAGGAACGGCTGAAGGAGCTGGATTGTTCAGTCTAGAGAGGAGAAGGCTCAGGGGAGACCTTACTGCTCTCTATAACTACCTGAAAGGAGGTTGTAGTGAGCTGGGGGTCAGCCTCTTCTCGTGTGACTAGTGATAGGACTAGAGGGAATGGCTTCAAGCTGTGCCAGGGAAGATTCAGGCTGGACATTAAGAAATACTACTTCTCTGAAAGGGTGGTCAGGAACTGAAATGGGCTGCCCAGAGAGGTGGTGGAGTCACTGACCCTGAAGGTGTTGAAAGAGCGTTTGGATGTTGTGTTGGGGGACATAGTTTAGCAAGAACCACTGGTGAAGGGTGAACAAATGTTTGGACTGGATGATCCTGTGGGTCTTTTCCAACCTTAGCGATTTTATGATTCTATGATTATTATGTGCATTAAAATCATTAAGTAACTTGAAAATTTAGGGATAAGGCTTTTGAAAACAGGCTTGGACAGCCAATAGTCTTGATACAATGAGAGACTGATTCAAAAGAAAAAGATTAGAAGTATTATTTACTTGCTATCACTTAAGGCCAACATTTAAGGTTCATATGTGTGAATCAAATGTGCTGATAAAAGCTCATTTAGTTAGAATTGAATTCAGATGTGTAAACGTTTGTAGCGCCTACTGAATTACAGACCTAAAAATGATCAAATCAATTCATTGAAAGGCTGTCATCAGAGCAAGACCTGATTTTTATATGAAATAACAGTAATTGCCATAAAATGTACTAGGCCTCTATCAAAGAATCTTGTTATTTTAATAACTGTATTTGAAAGCTGATTCATACTTGCAGCTCAATATCTTTAGTAAATAATGCTCCCTGGTAATATTTAAAATATAAAAATCTTAGTCTTAAAAATGAATTGGGACTTAGCATAGAAAATCAACAGCAGATAGAGACAGATAATAAAATTCCAGCGTAGTTAAAGTTGAACTTTTAATACACGCCTGTTCATTACAAGAACTAAAGATGGCCATGGCAACACAGAGGAAAACAAGACATATTATTATGACAGTAAATATTTTTGTTGGGATTTGAAAGAGACTGTGCAAAACTACTTAAACAATAAAAATGTTTTATGTTAACTTCTGTGCCAGTCTATCTGGAATCAGCAAGTAGATATGCTTGCTAAATAGCCTTTTCAGGTCTATTTTAAGTATCCTCTCAGGAATTTGCATTTTCTTTCTTATCACATTCAAGGAGAGCTTTCTTCAGCATTAGTCCAATTTTTATACTGCATTGCTTCAAAATGTTAAGTCAGATTCATTAAAAAAAAAAAGTAATACACTTGGAATATTCTGTCCATATAGATTTTCCACTCTCATATCAAGGTATGCAATCTTTATGCAATTTACATAAGCCAAACTTCTAGTCTTATTTGGCAAAGCAAATACAAATCTCTACAAGCTTTAAAAATTATGAACTGTATTTTCAAGCAGCCAAGACTCAGTTTGCTTCATGTTGGTATTATCTTTGCAAATCAATTGTAGGGGCACTTAACTGGAGTTAAATCCAAGAGATTATTAGGTAGTTTGCACAGATTACTTAATATGAACCCTGTTTTATACAACCACCACTTTAGTTAACACAGATATACGAGGGCTGCTCTGAAAGTACTGTATCCTTTGTTATTATGTTGGTCTACAATGTCAGAGGAGGATGTAAGTGGTATGGCAGTAGAGGCTGAACTTTCCTACCAATATCCCATTGCATTTTATTGCCATATGACAGATGGCAGCTGAGGGGCAGTCTGACAAAACAGAGTCTGACATGGAAGTGCATATCAAGCAAAGGTGTGTCACTGAATTTCATGGAGTGGCAACAGCAATGTGAAAGACAAACCATATTCCAGACGTCCATGCAGATTTTTATGAGCTCAGCATGCAGGCTCTTTTTCATTGCCAGTGAGAATACATAGCTAATGGTGGTCACTATGTTGAAAAACTGGCTTGTAGCTGAGAATTTGCTCTATCAAATAGTGCTGTTGTGCTCTTTGTGTGTGTTGTAGTTTCTGTGGAAGTAAATTGGAGATGCTATTATTTTTGGTGAGGTGCTCGGCTGTGCCGGGTTGTACTGAGGGATATGGTTTAGTGGGAAGTATTGGTGATAGGTGGACGGTTGGACTGGATGATCTTAGAGGTCATTTCCAGCCCTGGTGATTCTGTGACTATGATTATTGGAGTGACCTACATTATATTATAGAGATATGCATATATAAATGTACATTCATATTCATACACATATATAGGTATAGACATAGAAATAAATATATTTCTATTCACAGATACACATGAAAAGATACTGAAAGAGCAATCATATGCAAATAAAAGATGCATCCCAGTTCTCTAAAGCTTTGTCTGACTTAGAAATGCGTACAAACTTGTTCTTAGCAAGGCCTTTTCTGAATTAAAAATGCATTTACAGTACTTAACTTGCTGCTGTCTCTTCCAGTTCAGGTCTTTGTTTTGACCAGGAAGTGAGGAGCTGAAGCATTGCTGGAGTCAGCAAAAGACTGCAGAAACAGCAATCAAATGACTCAGCACTTGATAGCAGATGACTGCTAAGACATTGCTTATCTAAATCAGAACACGAGTTATCACTTATGTAGATGAGAAATAGGAACATTCCTCTCACAGTGGATGAAACTGTTCCATTTGATACAATCCTAGGTGTAATTATCTAATACAAAGTGGAGAAATCACAATGAGACTTGTTCAGTTTTTATGAGAAGGAAATAAATGCTGCTCACCTCCCTCTTTATAATATGTAAATATAAAGGTGGCTGTCTCAAAAGCATATAATTGCACTAGCAGAAAATGTAATTAAGCCACAATATTAGGATGACACATGCAAAGTCACTAGAACTTTTTTTGCAGTATCACTATTTTGCTTTCACTGCTGACCATGAGCAATTGCTTCCTGTGCTTTTTTCATCTATGGCCTCTTTGTAACGGCACCAATAATTCCTGCACTGTCAATTGCTATGGTCACCTGTCCACTTGCAGCTCTGCTGAGAATATTGGGTTCATTTCATAAGCAATTACTAATTCATCATATAGTAATGATTCTGGCTACTGTCAACCTGAGTGGTTTCAAATCAGCAACCAAAATAAAGTAAAAACTCTGACCTCCTTCCATTATGTAGGGCCGCCAAATTAAACTTAATCTGTCATCTGTGGAGCTACTTGGCAGCTGCTGAGAGAACATCCAAGTTTTACAAGTCTTGGAAGTATGACAGAATCAGAAAGCAGCAAGAAGCAGAGTTCTACACTCATAACTCACATCCTGACTGTGGCATATTTCAGGATGGCAAGTTAGAATTTCCTGCAAATTTACTCCCATAGAAAGGAGAGTAATTTCAGGGGAGGAGGAGAAGTGAAAAAGAAAAAGAGAGTGGTGTTTCTGCATTTCTTTTAATATGCTCAAACTACTCTCCATCTACACAGCACAAAACTGCCCAACAAAGAGAAGGAGATAAAAGGGTAAATTTTCATTGTGGTACATAGGGATTTCATTATACGACTCCCATAAATGTTAATGGAAATCACATGATCCCATCCTTGAACAGCGCAATTAAAATTCACCCATGAATATCAATCATTCCTCAGACCAGAAAAGGTAGATTTCAGCTGAATGCTGAAATGAAAAAAGGCATGCAGAGCAGAGAAAAGCATTGGAAGTGAAGGCTGGTTTGAGAATAAACACAGGAGAATATAAAGAAATAAAACTCTGTCATAATCTCTAAAGGTATGATATGAGGACAAAAGATAAAGATACAGTAGATTGTGTACAGATAAAGCCTAGTACAGACTCCACGGAAATAAATTAAATCTGGTTTAAGAATATAATAGCTAGAGTAGTTAGGGTGAAATTAGCAAAGATTCTGAAAACTGTAATAGAAGAAACTCTCATTTTCCAAATGTAAGTGGGTGTTGTGAGTGAAAAACATAGCTTGTACCCTGAATGCTAACAGGCAGCCAATAATTGAGCCTGTGTGTATAAGGGGATGGATGTCCAAAACTGAATTTCCAAATTCTGAAGCAGAAGCCCGCTACTCACTAGCTGCAACTGATACAAGGTAGGAACAATTTTCAATAATATACAGAACAAAGAATAGTGATACATCCTGAATTGTCTTATTAATTAGGAGATCTGAGACAGAGCCACCAATCAGGAGTCTTGGAAAGGTTGAAAAGCCTTCTAAGAACATAGAATTGAAAGGGACATCAAGAGATCAAGTCCAACCCTCCTGCTAAAGCAGGCACCCTACAATATATTGCACAGGTAGGTGTCCAGACAGGTCTTGAATATCTCCACAGGAGACTCCACAACCTCTCTCGGCAGCCTGTTCCAGTGCTCTGTCACCTTTACCGAAGAAGTTCTTCCACGTTAGTACTGAAATTCCTATGTACAAATTTTAGGCCACCACTTCTTCTCTTATCGCTACACACCACCAAAAAGAGTCCAGCCTCATCCATTTGCCTCCCACTTCCCTTAAGATATTTATAAACATGTATCAGGTCAACTCTGTCTTCTTTTCCCCAGCCTGAACAGACCCAGGTTTCTCAGTCTTTCCTCACACAGGAGATGCTCCCTTTATCATCTCTGTGGCCTTCTGCTGGACTCCTTCTAGGAGATCCCTGTCACTTTTTGAACTGAAGAGCCCAGAACTGGACACAGTAGTCTAAATATAACCTCACCAGGGCTGAACAGAAGGGGAGGATCATCTCCCTCAACCTGTTGGCTGCACTCCTTTAAATGCATCTAAAAGATCATCGAGTCCGATCAACTCATCACCTCCATATGCCCACTAAACCATGTCCTTAAGTGTCGCATCTACACTTCCATGTGTTGTACTTCTGCAAAGAAACTATTTAAACTGGGAAGCTGAGGGCTTCGGTTCTGAAGAAAGCAACTGCTACCAAATAGGAGAGTTCCAGAGCAGAAGAGGTGGTCTCAGACAGAAGGGTACCATGAAAGATGGTGAAGATTTGGGCTAGATAAGAGCTCCTGGAAGTGGAGGAAGATCCTTGAGATCGCATCATGGCACACAGATGGGTGCCAGGGAATGCTCAGGGACCTTGGGTGATGAGATTTGAGATGGGTGACTGTGAGCAGCAATGCATCTCGAACCAACATGAACTGTCTGTCTAACCTTTCCAGCAATAGCAGCTACTCTCCTTGGGGGAAGTCAGGGAGCAGTGAGTGTAAGGCTACAGGGAAAGGCAGTGAGCAAGTGAACCACTGTGTGAGCTGAGTTGACTAAATGCTCTGCTCTCAGTGGCTCTTAAATCTGCCATAGTATCCAGATCTGCCACGGGCTGCTGTTTATTCTGTTTTACCTGTGAGAATTGACTACTGCATATTTGGATTTCCATGTTAATAAAATGTCAGTTTTGCTTCAGCTATACTGCCCTCTAGCATTCATTCTAAAAGAAAACTACTGTTACGCATCAATAGAAATTCTATTTGACTGCAAGTGATAGGTGCATGGTTAAAAAAAGAAAAAGATCTTAAATTTTATTCCTGCTTATGACCCAAAAGTCCAAGATCCAACTGTGTACTGCCTGGAAGAAACAAATCATTGGAGCCAAAACACTGCGAAATCAAAGAGAGCAAGATCTTTGGGAAGAAGAGACACTAAAGAAGCAATAGAATGAAAATATTTGTTATTACTTACCTCAAAGGAATAAAGCTAAAACTGTAACTTTTGGTGAATTAGATAAAGACCTTAGAGACAGCAGGTGTCAAAAATATAAAGTACAATATTAAAATTCATTATTAAATGTAAGCTTCTCAGTAGTGAGCCTTTGGAAAAAAAAACAGGCATTAAAGGGATGAACTCTGAAATAAGCTTAGTATAGTTTTTATTGTGATTCTGTAAAAAAAAAACACATTAAAATATGCACATTTTCACTGTCTTCTTAAAAAATAAAATTAGCGGAAAACAAGAGTAAAAAATGCAAGGTTTCAGAAATTATACTTACTCCATATTTGTACACAATCAAAGCTCGGAAAAATAAAAGGTGAGGCAGAGGAGTTGTAAAAGAGAGACAGCACACACAGTAAGTGGTTAGGAATCTCCTTGGAGCTCAACTTCCTATCAAATAAACCTCTCTTAGTTACTCTTGTTGGAAACACTTTAGTTAATGTTGATGAAATAATTTCCATTGGCCAAAAAGTAGCCCAAAAAAATCTGGAATTCATTTCCTTAATTTCTCCAGCATTAGCATTACAACCATTTGTTTATATGAAGGAAGAGAGAACTCCAGTGGGGTTAAGAGACTCATTCTATAATATGTCCGTGAAGGAGACTCACATTCATGCCTCTACACTCTACTCAGGTCCTCTCTGATTGAGGAAAAGTATATAAATGCCTCCATATATAACTCAAGGCAGATTGTTTACAGATCTACAGAGTGAACCTGGATCACCTTGCTATTACCATTGCTATTCTTTCTTGAACATGAATTTAGTTCTGAAGTTTATAAGAAAGCCCTAAAAGTTTTGTTTTAGTTTTTAAATAAACAGGATGAGACAACATTCCACATTTTAAAAACACAGTATTTCACAAGAAGATATCTTTAAGAGGTTTCTTAAACAGATTAAAATAAACAAACCAAAAACTACATAACAGAATAGAGGATAATACATACCAAGGCAACTGAATACAACATCTTTATTTTTTTTTTCCCTTTTACAGCTGTTAGCTGACTCTGGGATAGAAGAAGGGAAATTGGGATCATAAGACCTCGCTGCTGTTCTTCTCTCTTCTGCCCCTTTCACAGGGGCCAAGGAACTCCTGACTTTCAATTGTGCTGCATGACTGACTGTGTTGTTTACCCTGGAGTGCCAGAAGTTAATCAGAATTTTAAGGAATTAAACACAGTCAAAGCAAAAGCAAATTCAAAACTCAAAGCAGAACTCAACAAACAATCAGAAACAAAAACAAATAAAACTAAACAAATAAACGAAACCCTAAACCAACCAAACAAAAAAAACAAGATGCAAGTCTACCAGGCGCTGAGGTTTTCTGTAAAGTACTCTATTTCTACCATGTTGATCAGAAGCTGATGGAAGAATTTGGTGATGCACAGAAGAAAGGCTCATGAGCTACGAAGTTCTAAAGAGAGAAGCAGCATTTCATCCAACATGAACTGTTACACTAAGCAAAGTACAAAACTTGATATGGTGCTTTTGTGAATTGGTGATGAAAGTCAATGCAAACATGAATGCTAACTATCTGTGATGCTCAACTTTTCTATTTTAAGTGCCTGTCCTGCACCCAATTAAAAAAAAAAAAACCAAGAAACAAAACAAAAACAACAACAACAAACACCCAAACAGATAAAAACCTAAAACTATGAGCACAATCTACCCACAAAGTCTCCAACTTCAGTTTTCAGTACAGGGAAAGGGTCTTGATGATTCTAGATCACTACTTCTCTTTAGATCTGGAACTGTTATAGGTAGAGTTTAATTAACCAACCAGAAAGAGCATTAGTGGGATAAACAGAAACAGATGAGAATATAAGAGAAGAATGCAAAAGCTGCCAAAGCATTATAAATTATATTATACTACCATTAAATCCTACTTTGTGGGGTAAAAGGGACAACTTGTCTCCTACATACACTGCTACTTCATCCCCAGACTACACAGAGAATAGCAGGATGGCATCCCACCAGGAGCAGAAATTTTGAAAGTTTATGAAGCTCAGAATCAAGATTAAGTTTCTAATATATGTACACGTTTACGCCGCATGTTCAGAAGTTATAACAGACATTAGGTAGCACTTCTTTTTTCCCCTGCCTTTTTTTATCACCTCTGGGCAGTACGTGAAGATTCTTAAAGTGCCCTTAAATGTACTCTTTAAACTTTCAAGCAATTATCGAGTTTTGCAAATATAGCTAAGAAATATTTTGACACATATTTAGTTCAAATTGTTATGTATTCCCTATTTCCTTCATATAAAGAAGAAAATATTTTTAGAAGCACTAAGCATGAGGAGAAAAAAATAGCAGAGTATTTACTGATACAGATATTGCATATTTTTTGTGAAGGTCGTGTAATAAAATTGGAACCACTTTAAAATAGCTTGTGCATTGATTAGCTGTTTTCTACCTTGCCTTCCTTCACACAGATTCATTATTACACCCCCACAACTATCATTATACCAATATTCAGGCTTCTTTTTAAAATAATTTGTATTCTAATTCCAAATGAAATGCATTCAGCAACTACTGTTTCTTCAGCTGAAAAGAGATTGCAGGTGAAAATGTATTTTTTCATAAATATTTTGCTGTAGAAGCTGCCTGAAATAAGACCTTTTCTTAGCCCTTCTTGCCTGAATGCTGTTATTATTTCACAGCAGAACTGATCCAAAGAAGACCAAACCAAATAATCAAATTCTTCAACAGTGTTCTCCAGCTCCCACTCCTCTTCCCTACCTGAAAACAACAGCATGAAGGAGATTTGAAGTTGTTCCTTGGACAAGGCAGTCTTACCCAGACAGTTGCTCCCTCCTTCTTCCAGGCTGGAAGTCTTTCCCAGCATACATCTGAGCTTTAAAATCTCAGTCACCAAGAGGGCCAAGAAAACTAGCGGCTACTTTGTCTCTTAAAATAATTGTTTTAAAGACAGCTATTGGTTTTCTCTTTCATTTACATTGACAGCTTTCCTGAATACTTGTGTGATATAAATATTGAAGTAAAACAGTAAATGTGGTAATATTAGCATGTCTAATAAATGACAACACAGGCAAATTTTATTGTTTCAGCATCAATAACTTCATGACGACTAGTCACAACTTCATACTGTCCCCACCTTCCCAGTGTCTCATGTGCTTTCACACTCTCTTGAAAATATCCAAGCCTTGGAAGCTTTAATAAAAACAAAACAAAGCTAAACATAAAAACAAAACACATCATGCTTCAGTGCTAACACTGCTGGGGTTTTCCAAGGCCTATCTCTAGTTTCACAGTAAAACCTTTGTTGAATGGACAAGGAAGACAACTCAAAGATGATTTTTGTTTTCAGAGAACCTTTCAAATGATAAACTGTATGTATTAATTAAATAAATTGTAACTCACCATTTTAATCAAGACTGAATTAAGAAAGCTTTCTGAATGTGCTTGCGATCTCAATGTAAACCTGCAGTATTACAAATTAAAATCAGAGGAGTTACCCTGAATCTACAAGGGAGTGTAAATGCTATCTGAATTTGGTCTTTTACACACCACTTTTTTCATTCTAAAACTTGAACAATATATCCATAAAGGCAACAAAACGCAGCATATTCTGAAGCCTTAAAACTTTTGATTTTTACAATCTGAATCCAAACTCAACACATAAAATTTATTTTAAAATATTTCTCCAGACCTGGTAAGGAAAGTTACCTAGTAGTGCCTCGTTTCAGACTTATGAATGTTATCCTCAGAAGATAAGTTCTAGTTCCTTTCTAGAAAGACTTCTGCAAATATTGGACATGTGTAAATCATGAAGTAAACCTGAAGAATTAACCCATCAGTTTTCTTCTGTCTGCTATATCTCTGTTATTTTCATCACTTCCCACTAGATCCACAGTAGAAAGAGAACACAGCGTCACATTATTCCCTATAAGCTTTCCCTATATGAAAATTAAAGATATTTAAAGTGTCAACAGTCAAAGAAGGGGTTTCTCAAGCTATCCCCCATAGAATAAGGAATTAACACAGCAGATTATTCCCCTCAGTGCTGTGATATTAGCATGTGATGCACCACACCATTATACTACTTCAGAGTTGCCAACTCATGCAAATCTCACAATAATTGGTATTTTCCCTAAGGCTTCTGTAATGAGATTACATGGAAATAATGCATCTTTAAAAAGTAATACGATTCTGAGCCATATGCTTTAGAACAATCCTAAAGTAATCTCGTCCTTGATCTTAAAAACCAAACAAGTAGAATGAAAGAAATTTTGAAATCTGTTGTAGCTTAAATTCTACTTTTTCTAAGCAAATGGAGATCATCTAAAGAAAAATTGGCAACACTGCAGGAATAGCAGCATAGTCATGATACTGTACCCAAGCCACAACTGCTGTACACACTTTTTTTTTTATTACACACTTCTCTATCATGTATCATGTGAGGCTTTCTGGATCAGAACCTTGTTACAGAAAATATTTTTAGTATGTAATTTTAGGGGGGGAAAAGAATCTTATTACTTGTTATTTAATTTTATTGCTAATGGGAAACTGCTGTTGCTTAAGCCCCCATACATGGTTGTATGCCTTTTCTCTCTGTGCTGGCACTGCAAGGATAGCTGGGATAAGGTTCACGTGGAGCATAAGCTGTGGACAGCCCTGCTGACAGCAGATAGTGACTACTGGGTCTGCATTCAGGTCCATCAAATATTGCTAGTGGCAGTCCTGCTTGTGCACTCTACATTCACCACACATGATTATGTACTTTTCCCAGAACTGTTCAAGTGATATAATAGAACGCATAACTACATGCGTATATCACCGTGCTCATTCTCTACACAATTACAACAAGCAGAGTAAGGGATGCTGTTAATCTCCTAGAACCCTTTTGACACAGCTGCCCACTTAATTTAAAAACAAAGAGCAGTAAGTAACTTATTCTAAGTATTTATGCCGTGACTCTGCACAGTTGTAATGTATTGTGCCTGAAAATCTTTTAAAAACAAAAGCCAGTAAAGCATGGACTTGCCTATAACACACACATTGCACATACTCATATAAAATCTGGAAATTAAAGAGGTCAGTGCAAGAGAGAACGGAAATTATGTACAAAGGTGTGTACAGGTGGTAAGATATGAAGGTTGATGTAAAACTGTTGTGTCCCTCTAACTAGAGAATTGACATCTCCAAATGAATGACTCAGAGTCAGCAGCTGACAGGCTTAATCTGAAAGCACCTCTCTTTATGTGCTGTACCCTCAGGACCATCTTCCTGTGTGGCTCTGGTTTTCACTATTCTAGTCAACAGCCCTGCTCTACTGAACCCAGGGCATGCTGCAGGCTATTGCTCCTCTTCTCTGAGTTCACTGGAAGGAGAGTTCAGAAATGGCTATATGCTTTGATCCTGGTTATCTCCATATACATACTGTGGTAGGCTTTGGTGTGTTACTGTTAGTCCACTCTAATATATAAATTACATGTACTTCAACTCATCAAGAAGTTAGATTAAAAGGTGAGGTGAGGATGAGAAATGAATATTCCTCTTATATTTTCTTTTTACGGGTAGCCTGCAAGAGCTGGGGACATAGAGAGCTTCTATTACACATTTTCTAGTGCTAGTCAAGTTGCAGCACAGAAGTAGGCATTCAGAACCTGATGTACTGACAATAATTTACTTGTAGTGTCAGAAATTTTCATGGCATTCATACCATTTACTAAAGTAAGCTCAGCAAGATGCATTGCAAAATGAGTCGTATGGATTAATCCTAGATGTTTACTTCATCTCCCATTTGTCTTTAATGCTATTTTATTTCTACTAGTACAGCTCCATGAAGTTGACCATGCTTCTGCTATATGATGCATAAAGGAACTTCATTTGTCTAGGATATTCTTTTAAGGAAAAAATGTGTATATGTATACACATACACAAAATTATTTTCAATAATACCACCTGGAACAGAATATCTCAAAATCAGTTTGTTGTTTTTCATTACTACGCATTTGGAATTGAGTTTTTGTCACAAAACTTACCTGATTGAAAGGATGAATTATCGTATTTAGGTGCCCCTAGTAATTAAATACATTGTTTATGATTAAATAGCACAATGTAAAAAGAATTAGTATGAGATTTTAACTACCTTTTACTATGAAGTACGTAAACATCACAACATGGTATTTTCTTGATGTCAGAAGTCGTCTTTCTTTAAGCCTTTTCCCAGTCATATATTATCCTTACATACAACTTATGCGTTCCAGTCAGATCTGCAGCAGAGAGACTCACTTGCCTTAATGTGATGATTTTAACATGGCTGTTAAAAAACAATTGAGCATCACTATACATATATGTTTATTTATAAACTATGTACACATACCAACATATTCATGTTATGGAGGTTTAAAATATACACAAAAAAATATGAAGGATGAGATAAAGAGGAAATAAACAGCATTTTTAAAATACAATGCTATTTTATGTATTAACACTAAATATTTTCTTCCCACACCCCAGAGGATTGTCTTTAGCACCCCTTGTGAGGTGCATGTGCTCTACTGTGGAGACCACTGAGCTGGATCCCCAAACTGTTTCTAAAGCGCGGAATAAAAGCACACTTCAACACTCTCTGAATCCTTGGCCTCTCTTATTGAGACCAAATGATTCATTGGAGTGTATTCTGGCTCTCTCTTTGCTCATAAACCCAGGTTTCTTTTTAGAGACACTGGGGTATATGCCATGCCCAGGTTTCATCACAGTGTGATATTAGGATGTGCTCCAAGGGTGTGCACCTAAACAAGATAAACCACCTAGATTCATCAGTCTTCACTGTACATCAGCCTCCTTTTTCAGTAGATCTTAATGAGTTTGACATCTGCAAGAGACATCTCTCTGGAGTCATGGCTGGATAATAAATACAGTAACTCAGACCACCTTCTTCAGAAGCCATGGGAAAAAGCAACCTGAGAAAAGACTGACACAAAAGCCAGGTTGCATCTTCTCTTACCTAGCTTTAGCATTTTCCCGTAGGCTCTTGTCTGCTCCTTCTGAGTCTGGCCCGTGTTCTTCTTCTCCCTCCCCCAGGCAGCAGGAATGGAGAGTCATGACCGCTCTCAGTATTAGCCAGCTCCCTACTTTTTCTTAAATGCCAGCAGAAGGGTTGTCTAAAGCCATTGCTGCATTCCTCTCTGTGCAAATTGTCTCAGGTAGAAATTAATTCTTTAAAATCAGGCACAGTTCAATAACCAAAGCAGCTAAGACGTGATGGTCATGGGACCTGCAGAACTCGTAAACAATTTTTACTGTCTCTTGGCTGTGACTGGGATTGTGAACACAAGATCTCCAGGGGCTGCAATTCCATCTTGTCCAAAATATATAAAAATTCTGGATTCCTGTTCAGTTCTCTAAGTTGATTCACATTTTACTGTAGATATCCTTGCAAAATATCAGCTAATCTTTCAAATGAGTATATTACAGTCTTACAACTGGAAAAAACATTAGCCAGAAGTTGCTGTTTCTAAGTATTAAAAAAGATTATAAATGCATAACAACTCAGATATGGTGTATTTGCTCAAAATCCATCTCATTAGAAATGCTGTGTAAAACTCTTCATTCCTGGAACGCTTCAGAAAGAACACATTATAAAATGTTTTATAATCGAAGACTGCATTTAAGCAGTTTTAATCACAGCAAACGTTCTACAGAACTTTCTTAAATTACACAGCATCCTGATGCCTGGATTTTCCAGGTTACTTCAAGTTCCTCAAAACTTTCTTCAGTATTTCTCAGTGTGCTTCTCTCATTACCATGTTCCAGGCCCTCTTTTTGCTCCAGGGGGAGCTGTGCAACTATAAAAAACTGCTCCCTGCCTAAAACCCTTCCATTTCACCATCATTTGACATTGGGCAACTGATTATTCAGCAGTTCAGACCACAATGGGCAATGCACAATCTTAGCACTAATGTAACTACCATATGTTTTCCAGTGATATAGGATATGTTTTCTGATAACAATACATAACCTATTCATCTACACTCTCCTGTCTATATCCTATCTATATGTATAGTTATGTAAAGAAAAGACTGTAAGAAAACACTTGAGTGGCCAGATTTCTCTTGCATCCTCTTTGCCTCCTTAACAGCAACCCTTCTATACCAACAGTAGGAAATCAGCAGACTAACCATGCCAGCAATTCCCTTCACAGGCTCCAAGCAAAAAGCTGTGGATGAGACTTTTTTCTCTGCTCTATAAACAGATTTCACATACAGATACATATTTCACATACAAATCCCTTATGTTAGGTCTTCAGGTGTGGTCACGTCATTTTCACCTGTGAATCTGTTGTCTTCTGGATTCAGGACGGAAGGGGCTGAATTGTAATCTTCACTTAAAGATGTCTCATTTTGGATTTTGATGCCTTTTGGATGCTCAGGCTAATTCTGTTACCTATGCTGACAAATTTTCAAGACTTATTCATACCTACCTACATTTGCCTGCATGTTCCAAATACCAATTAAATAAACCGCTTGAAATCAAGTTGGGTGTGCTCTGAAAACAAACTGTTTGGTCTCCATGCTTTCATTTATCTTGGGTATCAAAGCAAAAGGATGTAGAGCTTGTGCTCTCTTGCTCCTGTTGGTGCACTCTGATCTCTAAATCATTCTCATTCTGTGACAGTATTCACTCACAATCTTTTGAGAAAGCTACCTTCTGATTATTCTGAGTATATCTAAGAGATACACAGAGTCCAAAAAAGATCCCAAAACATTCAGGTCTTAGATGAACTAGTCTTTAAATGGGAGTATAAACTGAGGAAATACTCAGTTTAAAGAGTTAATAGGTCTTCCTTCAAGGATTAATACTTGAATTTCCATTTGGAAAATACTTGGGTAACAAGACACTGTCTGTGATCTCGATCGCAGTGACCAGAGTCTTTGACAAGGATTATATTTGTATATCCAAGCCTTTAAAATTAAGTGTGTAGATGACCATTTGTATGTTTTTTTTTTTGGTTTTTAGATTTTTTTTTTTTAATCTGTGTTTGGTTCAGAAAGTGATAAGCTGTTCATGCAGCAGCATTTACTTTTGCCTTGAATGGGTGCTCAAGATGGGAAGAATGCAGTTATTTACCAGTATGCAAGTTCTTCCAAATTACAGATATCTAAAAGATAAAAGCTCAGATTCACCCCACAATGCATAAAGAGCCATCTGTAAAGCTGCCAACATAATTGCTCAAAGAGCTCCCCAAAGAGCCAGATGCCACCACTTGAACACAATCCCAACTTAGTCATCTGAGTACTGAAGACAAGAGGGAATAGCAGGAAGTTGAAGGGTCAATGGTATGCCATTTATATTCTGAAAAGATGAAACGGATTTCTGGAGAAAATTAAACTGAAAGGACGTCAAGACGAACAGAATGTGCTTTAGCAGCACAATTTAATACTAGAAATAAATGCGTGTGTCATTCTGGAGTTTTTAGAATATGAAAGGCATGAAAATTGTGCTCTGATAATAATACAGAACAAAAATGTGGCAAAATTTCCTCATAATTAAAAGATGTAGCAAAGACACTCATGCAACTTGTTTTTGATTCTCTGCACTTTTCCAATCAAGGCTTTGTTTCCAGAGCTTATTCTTGCAGTTAAATTAAAGCAGGCATTTAAAATCTCATTTTCTTATGCACCTGTTTCTCTGTTAGTAGCACTAGCTGCTGTAATTTAAGTGTGCGAAGCTGATATCTGATCTTAAAAGGTCTTGTATTGGACATAGTATAACGAAAGTGAATAAATAGGAGGACAAATTATCAAAGCCTGATTAAAGCATGCATTTGATATTCGCTGAACTCTGTAGCTTCCCTGCATCACATTAACCATTACACAGCACTAAGTTCTAAAGTCTTAAAAATGGCCCAAAATTACTTACCACAAAAACAGTAATAAAATATCAATCAAGAAAAAAGGTATTGATCAAGTTAAATACGTTAGCTACTGGGTCGATAGAGAAAATTCTATTTCTGCCAGACAGCAGATCAGTCCTTACCCTTCACCCCTGATATCTTTCCCATCTCATTCCAATGGGTTGCGTTGCCTTCTGCCCTTTCCTTGGTATTAATTTGGTCTCGTACTGAGCTGACTCCTCCTTATATGTTTGTCAGTGGTTTACGGGCTGGTCTGGCCTGTGGGATACTGCATATGTTTCAAGCCACCCAGTGGTCGCTTCCACCATGGTAAGCACATAACGCTTACCATTGCGAGATCTTGGCAAGGTGATACAGTCAACCTGCCACGCCTCCCCATATTTATACTTTTGCCATCACCCTTCCTCTCAGAGAGGTTTCATCCTCTTGGCTTGTTTAATTATGGCACATGTTTCACAGTCATGAATAACTTGTGCAATAGCGTCCATAGTTAAGTCCACCCCTCGGTCTCTAGCCCATTTATATGTTGCATCTCTTCCTTGATGACTCGAAGTTTCATGGGCCCTCCGAGCTAGAAATAATTCACTTTTGTGTGGCCAGTCCAAGTTTATTTGAGCCACCTCAATTTTGGCAGCTCAATCTACCTGATGGTTGTTTTGTTATTCTTCAGGTGAGCATCTACATGGCACACCTTTACAACCATATTCTTTATTCGGGCAGCAATGTCTTTCCACAGTTCAGCAGCCCAAACAGACTTAGCCCTCCTTTGCCAGTTATCCTGTTCCCATTATGGGGGTGCGGTAGGCACCCCCATAATGCATTCGCCACCATCCATGAATCAGAAAAAAGATAAAGCATTGGCCACCTTTCCCATTCAGCAACATCAAAGGTCAGTTGGATAGCCTTTACCTCTATGAACTGACTTGATTCTCCTTTACCTTCAGTGGCCTCTGCAACTTGTCGTGTGGGGCTCCACACAGCAGCTTTCCATCTGCGATGTTTCCCCACAAAATGACATGATCCATCTGTAAACAGGGCAAATTTCTTTTCATTCTCTGGTAGTTTATTGTATGGTGGGGCCTCTTTAGCACGCAACATCTCTTCTCCTGGTGATGTTTCAAACTTTTTGCCTTCAGGCCAATCCATGATCACTTCTAAGATTCCTGGACAGCTGTGGTTCCTCATGCGAGCCCATTGCGTAATCAGCGCAATCCACTTACATGGCATCAGTAAATACCATGGGGATGTTACTTTAGTAAAGTAAGATAGCAGTGCTCAAAGTTTACAAAATCTCAAAATATTGGCAGTCCGCCTGGAGTTTCAAGGTCAAATTCCCAGTAAGCATCTGCAGAAGAGATAAACTCTCCTAACAAGGCTAAATAAGCTCTGAGAGCAGAGAGAGAGATTCATTCTAAAAGCTAAAAAAATAAACAGCTTATGCCCACATTCTCCACCAAAAAATGTCAAGGGTTTACGGGCCGATCCGGCCCGGTTCTGTGACTAGTGGGGCAGAGGGATTTCAGTGGCATCAGTAGCATGATGGGTAGAGGGAACCTTTCCCTTGAACATCCAGTTCAACACTGGCAATCAAGGTGCTAGAAGGAGCTGCGTTTCAGTACCAACTACTTCAGAAGCAGCTCGAACCCCCTCATATGCAGCCTAAGATCTCCTTTTCAGCTGGAGTGTAGTGCTCTTCAGACCCCCTGTACGCCCGACTCCAGAATTCCAGGGGTCAGCCTTGGATCTCTCCTGAGGCTCTTTGCCACAAACTCCAAGTGGGACCTTTCTCTCCAGCAGCAGTATAGACGATGTTCTTTACATCCTGTTCCATCTGTACTGGCCCCAGGACCATGGCACAAGCTATCTTCTGCTTAATCTGCTCAAAAGCCTGCTGCTGTTCAGGACCACACAAAATTATTCTTCTTCCAAGTCACTTGATAAAGGGGGCTTACAGTGAGGCTATAGTTTGGAACATGCATTCTCCAAAAGCCCACTACGCCCAGAAAAGACCGTGTCTCTTTCTTATTAGTGGGCGGAGACATGGCAGTAATTTTGTCCACCACATCTGTTGGGATGTGACAGCGTCCATCTTGCCACTTTATACCTAGGAACTGAATCTCCTGTGCAGGTCCTTTCACTTTGCTTCGCTTAATAGCGAAACCAGTACTAAGAAGGATCTGGATTACTTGCTCTCCTTTCTCAAAAACTTCCCTTGCTGTATTGCCCCACACAACAATGTCGTCAATGTACTGTAAATGCTCAGGAGTGCCTCCCTGTTCCAGGACAGCTTGAATCAACACATGGCAAATTGTTGGGCTGTGTTTCCACCCCTGGGGCAAACAATTCCAGGTGTACTGAACACCCCTCCAGGGGAAAGCAAACTGTGGCCTACATTCCGTGGCCAATGGAATGGAAAAGAAAGCATTAGCAATGTCAGTGGTGGCATACCACTTGGCTGCTTTTGACTCCAGTTCATACTGGAGTTCTAGCATGTCTGGCACAGCAGCACTCAGTGAGGGTGTGACTTCATTCAGGCCATGGTAGTCTTACCATCAGCCTCCATTCTCCACTGGCTTTATGCACTGGCCAAACGGGGCTGTTAAAAGGTGAGTGAGTTTTGCTGATCACTCCCTGACTCTCTAGTTGATGAATCAACTTCAGAATGGGGAGCAAGGAATCCCTGTTGGTGCGGTACTGCCGTCTGCGCACCGTTTTTGTAGCAATCCTACCTGTAGCAATCCCACAACAGACGGATCTTCTGATAGACCAGATAACGCAGACAACTGTTTAACACCTTCTGTGTCTACAGCAGCTATTACGAAGGCCTATCGATACCCTTAGGGATCCTTAAAATATCCCCTTCTGAGGTAATCAATACCAAGTATACATGGAGACCCTGGACCAGTCACAATAGGATGCTTTTGTCAGTCTTTGCCAGTGAGACTTATTTCAGCCTCCAACAATAGTCAACTCTTGGGAACCCCCAGTCACCCCATGAATATAAATTGATTTTGTCCCTTGGTGACTCGAGGGCATTAGGGTACACTGTGCACCAGTGCCTTATATTTCTGTGGTTCTGATGTGCCAGGCCATCTAATCCACACAGTCCAATACACTCTATTATACCTTTCCCCCTCCTGGCTGGGGGCAGAGCCCCTCTATTTGTTACCTCTGTTGTCCTCCCGACTATTGCAGTGTCTTGCATCAGCTGGAGCAACCACCTTTTTGGAGAAATTCACCTTGGTGGTTGATCTATCTTCTAACTCTTTTACCTGTGCTTGAAGTGCAGAAGTGGATTTCTTATGCCACTCCTTCATATCTTCTCCATGGTCACGCAGGTAATGCCACAAGGCAAAATGCAACCTAGTCCTACTGTTGTCACTTGCTTGAACAGGAGGATGTCTCCTGTTGATAGCCAGTCTAATAGCTGAGACATTGGATGACAGAGGTTGGCATAGAGGGATTAAATGTAACTCGAAATCTTGGAGTTTATTAATCAGTTCATTTATAAAAGGTCTTTCTCCCCCTCTGTCATACATTGCTGCAAATGTACTGGCATATTTCTCTGGTGCAGTCTTTGTGAATATACGCCACATATGTGGTGTACACCTGATGTTCTCAGGATCATGCTCTTGGTCAGGCTCTTCAGGAATGAAAGTGGGGCTATGTAATATTTCCATCACGGCGTGTTCTCTCAAATAATGGATGCCTTTTTCCATATCAGTCCATTTCCTTTTCTCAAGCATCAGGTCATCTTTGAAGGGGTATCTTTCTTTCACAGCTAACAGCATCCACTTCCAGAGGGTGAAGTCCTGGTTCTGGCATGTGCTAATACCTCTGTCAATGGCTGAGTCCCTAGCAATGCCACCGAGCTGATGAGCCTCTCTACTATCCAGCAACACACTGTTGGCCCCACTGTCCCAACATCAAAGTAACCAGGTGACAATAGGATCATTTGGGTGGCATGTGAAGTCTTTTCTCAGACCACAAGCTTTGTTCATTTTCAAAGAGCTATCAGTAATGGTAATGATGTCTTGTTCACCTCCTGCTCTTTCAGGACTTCTTGTTACTCTCCTGGGCATTGGTGACCGTGATCTTATTGAGGGTCCCTCCCTTGGACTCAGGGTTGGTTCCATACAACTTGGAGATGCTCCTCTGGACCTCTTTCTTCTGTTCTGAGTTGAGATTCGTTTTGTTTTCTGTCCTCTTACAGGGGCAACTGACATCAATTCTGGTGCCTCTTGTGGTTGATCAGGTTGGTCAGTCCCGATGCTCTTACTCTCCAGCTCAGCTCAGAGTCTGTCTCATTTGATTATGAGGGTATTTAGTTCAGATTGAAGGGTGTCTCTTTCAGACTGGAGGGCGTCTTGCTCAGACTGAAGATTCTCTCTTTGAAGACTCTGTTTCTCAACTACGAGACTCTCTTTCTGGGCCTGAAGTCTCTCCCTCACAGCTCAGACTCTCTCCTGGAAACTCTCCTTTTTGGCTTGAAGGCTCTCTCGCTCATCTAATACTGTCTCCTGGAGACTTCCTCTTTCAGCATGGACACTCTCCCTCTCAATTTCAGAAACTCTCCCCCTCTCTGGGATAGTATTAAATAAGGCCTGATAAGCATTAGCCAGGCTACAAATCATTTGTGCCTCCTCATATCTGCCTAAGCCACAACATTCCTGTCTCAAATATCTGTTTAGGCTCTCAGGATCTTCTAGGTGTTCAGGAATAAAGTTCCATGACACCGAACATGTTCATTTCTCTAAAGTCTCTCCCAAGCCTCTCCACGCTCCCTGCCACTCAGTATTCTCTGGCTTTGGGGAAGGCTTCTTCTTCATAGTATTAAAAATACAGATACCGAGTGAAATAATTACAATGACAAACAGTGCATTCAGGGAGATTAACAATGTGATCAGATGAGCATTCAAACAATCCATAAAGGATTCAAAAGAGAGACTGTGAACCTGCTTCAAAATCACAAGTTCTGTGAAATTAGCAGCTCTCTCTACAAACTGGTTTAAAACAGAAAGCAGAATTGTTTTTTTTCCCTTCCTCTTTACTAAAGTAAGATAGCAGTGCTCAAAGTTTACAAAATCTCAAAATATTGGCAGTCCGCCTGGAGTTTCAAGGTCAAATTCCCAGTAAGCATCTGCAGAAGAGATAAACTCTCCTAACAAGGCTAAAGAAGCTCTGAGTGGAGAGAGAGAGACTCATTCTAAAAGCTAAAAAAATAAACAGCTTATGCCCGCATTCTCCACCAAAAAATGTCAAGGGTTTACAGGCTGGTCCGGCCCGGTTCCGTGACTAGTGGGGCAGAGGGATTTCTTTTCCAAAATCTGTGCCTCCGGAAAAGGGAAACAGGGGACCCCCCCCCCAAAAAAAAGAATAATTAAAAAAACAGCGGCAATGATCTGAGGAGAAACAAACTAATTTACTAAATATAGTATCGGAATGCATGATAACACACTATAATACAATATAATTAAATATAATTGTTAATAAAATCAAATATAATTGAGAGGAAGATAGTCCGAGAGCTAAAGGCCGTACCTCACTCAATACTGAAGCCTTGCAGGCAATTGGGAGCAGCAGCGAGACGAACCGGAAGTGAGCACGATGAGATGAGAAGAAGGGCTCAGGTCTGGTGACCTACAGGCCTTATATCTGTTCCCCTGAGCGGAATGATAACAGTACTCGAACAGTCTTCTGGGGAACATAGTTCTTCTTCTCTTCCGGACAAGCATCCAGAACTGGAGCATTTGCTCTTTAACTCCCAGTACACTGCATCATGTTATGATGTGGAATACCGATAACCAAAAATCATAAAACCATGACAATGTTACCCTTTATATTCCACTAAAGGAAGAGGAAACATGTCCCTCCACTTCTCCTTAGTTGAGACAGAATAAGCAAGTTCCAATTGTGTCAGCTGTGCCAGGAAGCATGGGACAGATGAACACGGTGGCACCAGGAAGGTGCTCTGAGTATGGGTTAGCTTTGTCACTCTTCAGCTCAGCTTTGACCTTGCCAGGTCCAACTTAGGCCTCACATTTCATCCAGGAGACATGTGGTCCAAGCGGTGTTGGACCAGCACCCAAATGTTTTGCACAGAAATCCCCTCCTTTTCTCTCTTCTTCTCCATTGCTACACAAATCCCAAGTCACAGCCGCTTTCCCTTTGCCTCTCCTTGACTGATAGTTATTGTAACCATTCTTCACTCACAATATTTTAGCATGTAAAGCTACTGATGGATTTGTTTTTCCTTATACTAGAGCAGCACGCTCCCTCATTCCAGTGATTCCAACATAAATAGTGGAGTAAGTCTATGGTGCTCTATTAACTTTTTCCAAATAAAACTATAAAAAAAATGAACTGGACTTCTCTCTTCTGTTCACCCCTTGAGAAATACTGTGATTTTCTTCTATTCTGCTAGTACTGGAAATACATGGGATCTCCCTGCCCTGACACTCAAAATTGTATCTTATAGAGCAATCTCCTCTTCCAATAACAAAAGCATAATCAAGTGCATTTTATTTTTGAGGCTGCATGGCTATTCCCCCATTATATATATATATATATATATATATATATATATATATATTCAGAAGCATAATTCCTGGCCCAAGAAATAATGCTGCTTCTTGACTGTACAAAGCTCCAAGGCAAAATACAATTCTGAGTTACAAACCGTGATAACAATCATCTTTTTGAGCACTACCTTTTCAGCATTGCTCATATCAACCTTCTAACAAGTTACTGAGGGTTTGTCAATGCGAGGGTCACACGAGAGTTAATCTGAATTAATTTTTAAAGTGGATTAGTCAAAACATATTAAACCTCAGTGTAGACACTTCCATTCAGAATTCCAGCAGGCTTAATCCAACTAATTTGCCCTGAAAATTAAGGTAAATTGAATCAAGACGCTTTTAATTCTGATTCAGAGTAACCACATGAGAGTTTAATGTCATTTAATTAATCCACTGTGGATTGACACTTCTGTTTAATTTGGGTTAACTTTTTGGAGAAGTTCAGTACACCAAAATTCTGATGATGGATTTGGGCCAGAATTTTCAGAAAACAATCTTTCACTTCAAAAATAAAATCTGGGATGTGGGATTTAATTAGAGCCTCATGGCTGAAAGCTATTCTCATTTGATTTCCTTCTGTAATTTGCAAAATATTAAGCTTGATTACTTAAAACAATAGTGATCGTTTCATAGACATTTTCATTGGATAAGCACTTTCTTCCTAAATATTATGTTTAAAAATTGAAATACAATTGACATTATAATCATAGAATTACAGAACTGTTTGGGTTGGAAGGGACCTTAAAGCCCACCCAGTTCCAACCCCTTGCTGTGGACAGGGCTGTCCCCCACCAGCTCTGGCTGCACAGGGCCCCACCCCAGGTGGCCTTAAACATCCAGGGATGGGGCACCCGCAGCTTCTTTGGGTAGCTATGCCAGCACCTCACTGCGCTATCAGTGAAAAATTAATCCATTTGTTACTGATATCAGCAATAACCTATGCCATTAACAGAGCTAGGTAAGATTAAACAGTTTTTTCCTCTCTCCTTTTCTTGATTGTTCATCTTTTTGTCTCATCATCTTTAACCATGTTACTGGGGGTTCAAGTCCTCCTTTGAAAATTTTTTTTATGATGGAAGTATTCAGAGAACCTAGTGAACACGTAAATCCCAATGAATTCCAGAAAGCCACCAGCAGAGGCCACCCATCTTCTTGCTCCAAAGATAGGTCCCAGTGAGTTTTTGTACCAAATAGCAGGAGGAAAGACTGAGTTTATCTACAGGAGGTGTTGCTCAGCTTGATGGTCTCAAGAAGTGTACATATATACCATGCCTTTTACTATACATTCAAACAGGATTATAAGGTTGAATAAGGTTCATGCTGAGACTTTCCAATATCCATTTCATCAACAAAAAGGACATATATACAATTTTAGTAAATTCTTGTCTTCTTTGCCATTATTGCTGGAAAACTGCACGTAAGTCTTAAGTCATCATTAGGTCAAATTCTATACCTGTAATGAACTGGCTCAAGTATAACGGAACAGCATTAGAAATAGCGTCTGAAAGTGGGTCACTGTGAAGTACCAGACAAGTATCATACAGGAGGAAGGGAAAATAATGGATCCAAATATAGCTAATACTACCATTTGTATGTCTGTGGACAAATCCTTATGTTTATGCAACCTCTGACGCCCATCAAATAGTTTACAAGAATACGGATGTGTAGACTGCCTGTCTGCAAAACCTTGTTGTGGGGATTTTTTTTTTTTTAATCTGGCTAAAATTATCCATATATTATATATATGTATAAGTGTATATATACATATATATAAATATAAAATTTACGTTGTTGTCGAAAAGAGAAGTAGTATTGCCTATTGGCATTATTCAAATGTCTCTTATAAGGAAAAATTTTGCCCTGACAGCAGTAAAGTTCAAGTAATGCAATAAAGCACTGACAGAAGAGATTTAAAGCATGCAGAAGAAGAGAAACAAAACAAAACCCCGCAACTATTTCAATCAAAGGCTATTACGAAATTCTCCTGCATTTAGCTGAATGGCTTTAAAAAATGAATTTTCCTTCAAGTAGTGCTAGAAAAACATGAAAAAATCTTTAATAAGTACTGCAATAAGAAATTGCTTCAAGATGGAAATTTAATCATTAATGTCACTTCCTAGCAACAAAAATATAATAAGTATTAAAAAGAGCCATGGCCAGTCTCAGCGAATTTAGCAGCTTACAATTTTAGATGTACAGACTGTAGCAGAATACTTTTTGCTCTGCAAATATTCACCAACATCTGTCAATAAGAAAACTGGTTCTTATTTTTAGTTAACTTACAATTATGCTCTTTCTGATTTCAGCATATGAAGGAAAAAGTCTTTCAGGAAACTGTCACTTCTGCTTTTCTAACACTGGCAGCAGAGTTGATACAAAACAAATAAATTGTTCAACTAACACTGTCACTTGTCTGCAGTTTTACCAACTGACCTGAAAAAAAGGTGGCTATTTTCCCTTATGAATGAAGTGTGTGTACAAAAAGGAACACTTGACACCCAGATTTACTATACCTTCCCTTCAGAAACTGCATAGGGAGGACTGCTACATGCATCATATCTTACACACTTAGCACTCACCCCAGCATCCCTGCAGTACCTTCAGCCCTTGGCTGTGTTTCAGGTCACTGTCAGTTCATGGCCACTAACTCACTCCCATGCAGCCATCATGATTCTGCCTTAGAAATTAATGTGGTAGTGCTGCTTTAGGCACGATGGCTTCAGGATAAAAGGGAAGGCGCCCTGGTTGAAGGGAAAAAATCTCTCTTATAAATCCTGCTGATACAGCTACGAAAAGCATCCAGTCAAGAGGATATGCTGTCCCTTCACCAGACCTCACAGAATTCCCATGCAAAAGGGAGATCCGACTAGAGAAACAGGCGTCTCTCCCATGGGGGCAGAGATGCTCTACATGAATGCATCAGTTTCCTGAAGATCCTCTCATTATATAGTACTGTTATTTTCTCATTCCAGACATATTAGCCATTATTGCTGAGGTACAAATTTTGTAAGCACTTTAGTTATGGTCGGTGCTTGAGGACATTTACAGGTTAAAGGTCCAGCCCTGCTCAGTAGGCTTTCAAATGGGGATATTTAGCGTAATTACTCGCAGAAACAAGCAATAAGGTCAGGCTCTCAAAGTAAATGTAACAATGGCATAAAGGAAGAAAATTCGCTGAGAAGGGCTAAATTTCAAATATAATGGGAGCTGACAACACATTGCTCAGCCTTATGTATTTGATACAAAATACCAGGATTTTGTTAGTGTACCAAGCTTTGTATTACAGTAATAAATTCAACTGACCAACACAGAGACCCCAAACACTTTAGGATGGATTGGTTTCAGAATTAATACACGGAGGGTAGGAAACAGTGATCACAACTCATTGCTTGCCTATGAGAGTTCAATCAACTCACATCTTGTTTACTGAGTTAAAAAACCTATTCCACCAAAATCTTCAACTGTACGTGAAAGAAACATAAATAGGAGCTAAATAAATTTTTCCTTAACAAAGAACAGACAATAATAGTGTCTGGCTGTAGACTGACAGTTTTCAACAGTGACCACCTAATATTAATATCCATGTATTCAGAACACTACATTAGCTATGAAAGTAAAAAAAAACCTAATTAGATGGTCTGGAAGGAAAAAAAAAACCTTCACTGATACTGTAGTTTATATTTATGAAGCCTACCAATTAATTAGTATAAAAGGCATTTATCTCTGTGCAGGCTAATGAGATATCATGTCAATTTTTTTTTTTTTTGACTTTGCAGAAAGAGAACAATCACTATTGCAAAAAGGCTTAAATATTTCACTTACCACTGAAAATTGTATGTTCTAGGAAAAAAAAAAAAAGAATCCTTGTCATCCTCTGCAAAACCAAAAAGCCACCTATACTGCAGAACAAATATCCTTCTATCCTTGACAAAAATTATGACAAAAACATCATAGGCAAACAGATATAAGCATCAGAGATAGGCCAGTGTTATGGAGGTGTTATGGTTCTGAACAGAATGGGTAGTGTTCCTTCCCAAAATCCAGACAAAGAGCAAGAACAATGAGGGTAGGCAGGGGTAATATCAGTGAAAGTGGAAAATGTTCAGCAAGCACGGTTCAGGGCTGTGAAGATAAAAACAGGTGGAACAGGAGGGAAAGCCACTTGGGAAGGTGTTTACAGGGACTAACTTCTTCCCAGGCTGGCTGGGGTACTCCTACAGGCAGCAGAGGAGTTCATAAAATCATTTGAGTTGGAAGGGACTTTTAAAGGTCATCTAGCCCAACTCCCCTGCAATGAACAGGGACATCTACAGCTCTTCCAGGGTGATAATTCAAAGCATCAAGCAGCTATCACCAGTCTCCCGCTGTCAACTCCCCTCCTGGGAGAAACTCCCTCCCTCCTTTAAGCCAAATGCAAGAGTAGATTTTCCAGGATAAATTCGGTTTTTGTGAAACCCCATGCTGAAGATTTTCAAAAATGTCAATCTGCTAACTATCTTTTGAAAGGCTCTAGTAACAATTTTCATTGGCTTGAGTGACAATATAGTTTGGTTGATGCTGGTACCCACAGACATCCTGTCCTAAGTCCTTCTGTGAACTGAGAGAAAAGATAATCACAGGATGATCAGCATCAGGCTGCACGAAGCCAAGAGGTACTGTGTTGGTATGCTAGCACCAGACCTGAAAACAACACAATACCTGAGCTAATAAACCCAGTTTCTGAGACTTTAACCCCAGATGTATTCATCGGCAGACTTAGAGATTTCCTGTCTCTGTGCATCTTCACAATCTGTGCAGGATGCAGTGTTTGGATCCCAGATGCAGATAGGCTGACAAAAACAACAACCTGACCAGCTATAGTAACATTATATTCTACATATCAGAAATAGTTCTGTCACTTACATAAAAATGCATAGCCTAAACATTGGTGCTTAAGGATCTGAACATTTCCAGACTGGAACAGTGGCTTAACGGAATTTCAGATTAAATTCTGGGTGTAAATATTCATTTCTAATCATACATGGATTATTCATGTGCTTGATTTACTAGGGTGGTTGTATTGTGTATTTTATTCAGTATCTTAGTTCTTCCTCTAGCAAATCAAGAATTATCTAATGATGGTTTATGTCCTTCAGAGTGGTGTTGTAACCACACAATTACTCCTTCTTGTCTGGAAGATCATGAGATAATATATTGCACTAATAATGTACTAAGAGTTGTAGTTAGACTGCACTTCTTAAGAAAATAACACTTATTTATGTAGTTAATACATGTTACTACATCCAACTCATGGGGCCCTGGTACTGTTAAAGGTCTTATATTCTACAGAGCAAATATAACATGCAACTCACTAGTCTCTAACCCAAAAAAGTACAATGGGACAGTTTGGGACAGTTTCTGCCCTAGGTCATACCAAACATATCAGTTGTTTATTCTACCAAATACCAGATGCATAGATCTGCTTCTATTTTTCTGTCAGATTCCAGTACTGTACATTTTATTATATAATAATTTTCCTTTTTTTTTTTTTTAATATGTATGTGTAAATTCTTTCTCACAGATCTTTTAAATTTCCCCAGACTACCAGCATAATGCTGTTTTGGTTTTCTTTTTCTAAAAATAAAGAAATGAAAGAACATTCTTGGAGATCTTATTACCCTCTAATGTCTGTAGACACTACTGGCTTTCCTGTTTTCCCAGACAATGTCTAACTGTGAAGAATATAGCTCTATTAACCTTGCTATATCAGCCAGAATGTCAAAATCTGTGTTATAAATCTTCATCTTAATCATTTATGATTAAATATTCAGATGAGATTATGTGCAACCTAATTCTACACATCCATCTCTACTTCCCTAATTAACAACAGACAGCAACAGAGCGAGGAAAAACACCATGTTCTTGAAGCAACTAGGCAAAAGCAAGCTTTTGTGGACAACTTTCATTTCTTTTTTGATCACCGTTTAAGAAAAAGAAAACAAGATTAGTGAAGTATTGTATATCACGCTATATTTAGACTGTTGCCTTACTATAGGTTGCTAAATTTCAGTGTTAATCCCAGTAGCCCCAAACCTTCTATTTCTCTGAAGCCTCACCAATGTCAAATCTTCCACATCTGTCAGGGAATTTGACATGCATGCAATGGAAGTTACGTAGGTTGCAACTTTCCAGGGTTTGGCAGATGAAGTTCACCCTCATGCCAAAGAGCAATCTAAGATTTATGAACCACCAAAGACCTTCTTAGTCTTTGCTCCAGTTCTATTCAGAACTGCTGAAGCTTTAAGCACCAACTGGAGCAACTCAGAGCCCAACCGTGACAGTCTGAGCCACTGTATCTCATACTGAAACTGAGGTCACCGATACAGGTCATCAAATTTTTCAGCAAAATCAAACCTGAGAGCTCCAAAAGGTAGCACTTCCGAGGCAACCAACTTAACCAGTAAATCAAGAACTTTAAATAAATAAAAGAGATCTCACAAGAGAAGACAAAGCCTGTCCTTCTGTCAGCCACAAACCGATTTTTTCAGTGTATTTTCTAGACCTATGCAAGTAATAGATTCTTTTTTTTTTTTTCCTCACTAAAGCAAAGTGAGAGAAGAACTTTAGATCAATTAAATCACAAGCGGGTGGAATGACAGAAGCAGGAAAAAGAAATACAATTACATATTTTTGCATTAACCTGGAACAAGCACAAGCCAATTCTTATATGAAAAATACCAATGCAAAATGACAAGTCACTTTTTTTTTTTTAAATGAAACTTCCCAAAGTGCAGGCATTCTCACCAAAGTACTGAAATATAATGTCTCCAAATTTGCCCCTCTTCAGCTAAAACTACTTTCTAAATGCAACCTGAATCTGTTATTATTTCCCCAAATGACATTTTGTCAAACTTATTTGTGGGGGGGCAAGAAGGAGGGAAGGGAAAATTGCCTGGCTCCATCCTCCAATGCTTCCTCTAATTGCATTTAAATGATCCGTGCAACTGGTCTCCTACAACTTCCCTGAGGGGTAATATTTCACAGTCTAGCTAATCTCACTATTGAAATGTGTCCTGTTTTTCAGCAAAAAATTTCACTAGCATCAAGCACAACCAGAATCACTTTTGCTGACTTCTAAAAAAATTTAAGAGAGCTTTAATACCAAGAAGTATGCAAAAGATGCAAATACAGAATATCAGCAGAATATACAACTCCTGGATGCTTTAGCAATGCAAAGTAATCTGCCATCCAAAGTGTCTCATGCCTGTTCATGAGTCCAAATTGGTAGCTGAAATTGAAACAATCTTTTGGCCCCAAAATATTTGATTTGAATGATGTAGTTGCCAACTTTTTTTTTTTTTTTTTTAACACGGAGGGAGCTCTGGTCTTGATTCTTCAGCAGCTTCTATATGTAACAGGTGTGGTGGTGTTCGCAGGATCAAAGCTCTCTATGTATTTCCATAGGTAGGGGACATAGTGAAATTTTCAGTCTGGACACCTGACACAGCTGTTACTGTGTCCAGATGTGTAGTCTTCAGTACAGGAGACATGAAGTTGTTGGAGCTCATCCAGAGGAGGGATGCAGAAATGACCCAAGGGATGGAGCACCTCCCCTACAAGGATATGATTCTGCCCATCGGTCATGCCAGCTACAAAGCCTGGTACACACACATGGCCCTGCCTTCCCCTGCACATCACAGTGTGTTTTCTCGCTGTGATGGCTGCTCAAGCAGCACTCACCAAACAAAAGTCCCAACTCTACAAAAAGAAAGTTGCCACTGCTCACAGCAATTGGGTAATCACTGTGCAACTGTTACCCAACTTACAATACCACCTAATAGCCTGATTCTGCCATTTTTGCCCATGGTGAGTAAAACACTACTAATTTTGTGAATTGCTGAACTGCACATCAGGGGCTGATTAAAAGAGCTGTGGCTAAACAGCTTGTGGAAACAAAGGGATGGGTGCCTTTGCCCTCAGACCAGCACACAGGGTGACCTGCCCAGTTACCTTCTACGCTGCAAACTGCTTTAACACTGCGTTCAATCACACTGGCATTACTCCTAACCCCTGTTTCACCCCAGCCTCTGTTATGCACCATTTCCTTGGCTGGGGCTGTGGTACTCTGAACAAGGAGTGTGTTCCAGACTGTGCTCAAAACATGATTTATTTTTTTCATCAAACCAACTGTTTCTGAAGCACTTAGACGTATGAAAGGCCAGGGAAAAGAATCACTTCCATGTCTGAGGTCAGAAAGACTCTAGTATGAACTGACAACAAAACTACTGAACACACTCTAAAATAAAGAAAACTCTTCAACACAACATATACCGATGGAATTGCCATTTTGGACAAGGAGCACAATCCAGCTCAGTAAAGCTGTACTGCTCCATATCTCAATCACATATTTTCTGGGTCCTATGCTCATTTTGCAATAGGTAAAAATGTTTGAAGTATGAAATCTTTCACAAAAAAATTGATAATATTTGGGATACTACAGGACATATACAAAAAGCAGAAAGTCTTACCAAGAAGATGGTCTTGTGCAAAAACCAAGATAACTGCTTTGAGTAATTAATCTCTACACTTCAGATCTAAATTATAAGAAGTTATCGATTTTCAGCAGTAACGATCGGATTCTTCTGTCACTTTGCAGGCACCTAAGCAAAAACTGAAGGCTCGTGACTGCTAAGCAGCCAGTAAACTCCCATAGCACTGAAGCTTGTACCTTTAGAAAAACTTGGTCTCACGTATATTTTATCATAGCAAAAGCTTAAGTACAATTTTATGGCGTGCTGCAACATATGGAGAGTTCTAATTTAACTGTGGTCTCAGGGTATGCCACAGATACAGATGCTTGGATCCTATTTGAGAAGATATTTAGCGGAAGCTTAAATCATTGACTCTGAAGTTTTTAAGCACTCTGATTTCATAGCATGTGACAATACATCTCTGTGGAGCAAAATCAAAATGTAGAAAGCCTCGATTTGTTTTGACTGTATTTCTACCAGCATTTTTATTTTTTTCCTGTTCAGATCATGCCTGGAGAATAAACAAAATCCCTACACACTCACACTAGGTATGAAATGCAAGCTTCTATCTGATATAAAGCTCAGAATTTTGAAAACAAAAGCAGCTGTATGTTGGAAATGCATGCAAAATGCCCATGCAGTTGTTTGAGCACAAGACTGTATGGTAAGGAAGAGTCTATGAGGAATGTAAACTCTCAGTGAACCACGAGTTTGGGTCACTCATTGAAATGGCGGCTGTGGCTGCACAGATTCCCTGTTATAATTCAGAAAACAGCACATGTGTTGCACTTAAACACACTTACCAGTAAGTTAGTTTCTTTACTACCTCACAGCCCCTTCCTAAGCCCGTTTCTGACCATCTCTTCTGAAAACTTTTCAAGTGTGGCAGCTGTTCTCCACTGCCAGGCAGAGTATGCACAACACATTTCCTTCATCTATAAAATTCAATGCAGTACTGAAAAAGCTGTCAAGCTAGGCTGGTGCTATCTATTTAGTAAGTCTGCTTGCTCTTCATTCTGCATGCTCCTTTAATTGTATGTCTTCAGAAAAGTTTTATAAGGGGAGAGATACCTAAAGCTTCACTCATTCACAGATCTACTCACAGATCTATAGTTGCTGAATAATTTCATTTCTCAGCCTCCTAAATATGCCCCTGCATGTACTGTGTCCTCCAGCTGTACAGTACTATCTCTGTCTTGACAGACTCAACTTATGATGTAATTCACCACTCCTTTCAATACCCTGGAATGGAAATTGTTCATTCCTCCTGACTTTACTAAGATCAACTCATTGACTGCTGCTTTAACTGCAGCTGTGGTGATTTCTAATTTAATACCTTCATATACATTATCTATCCTCCCTTTGCCTCCACGCTAACATTATCATCATTACTGAAAAATGAGGGAAAGCACTGAGCTATATCTAGATTATCTTTAATATCCATCCTTACTAGATAACAGCTCTCTTTCATCATATTCTTCAGCTACATAGTAGACACAAAAAGCTTTGCCATTTGTTACTTTTGCAAAGCCCAGCTCTGCTTGGTTTTGGGAATTCTCACTTTCTCTCCAAACCTCTTGACACTGGTCAGCCAGCTGGGAAGGAAGGCAGGGAGCACGGGGGGGAAGGTCTGTCTTGCTTATTCCTAATGATGCCACAAAGTTTTAATACAGTCACCTTATTTTAGAGCCAAATGCTATAAATCTTTCTCTTCTCTTTACATTATCTTTTCTCTTTACATTCAGATTCCCAGCATTGTTCACATTATTAATTTCAAAGACATTTAGAATGTCTTAATATATTTATATCTGCAGGTTTCTCCTCCTAGTGAGGTTCTCTCAGTTATGAAATTTTGCTCTTCTAAAATAAATAAAAAAAAGTTTTCAATTTTTATTTTATTTTTTTAATTTCCTCAGGAAAGAAACTGAAGATAACTGTGAACACTGCTGAAGCTTATTTGGTGTTCCCACCCTATGATAGAGTCCTCATCATTCTCTGAGAAAACCTAGAACTACATCTGCATACGAAACAAACACTGTAACACATCTTACTGATACACCAGCTACTTGATGACAACTGTCAGCTTCCACATGCAAACATCTACCATGATTACTAAAATAGGCTGTGTTCTCCAGCATCCATTTAAGTTTAAGTCCTCCATAATGATAAGATTTCAACATATTGCTGGAATGTTTACTCTTCTCACAATAGGACTTCAGCAATTCATTACCATTAACTACTTTGGCAGCCTTTTAAAAAAACTGAGCACATATTACCCTTTCAAGTTATTACATCATTAATGCTCAGTAGCGTATCAGCAGTTATCTATTTTTCCTCTCTCTTTCCTCAGTAGCATAAAACTTTCAAACACCTACTTCCAATCATCAGTTCACCTGAGTCAAGTTCTCCACATATGCTCCTACCTCTTCTCTTTCCTTGCACAGATTTCAGCAAATCTGTTTCCATGTTTCAGCCTTTCCTGACAGACATCACCCTGCTACTAAACAGATCAAGCATAGTCCTAACAGCAATGCGCCCTCTTCTACTTCCCCTGTAGCTCAGAATTCTCTTCTTCTTTGCTATTCAAATTATGATTTGCATTTACGTTTTCCCTTGCTTTTACTCCCATTTTTTCTCATCTTGCACCACTTTTTGCTTACATATAGAAATGTAGAAGAGATACGGGTTTCCCCCAGCCTCCTCCAACTTCCCAGTTGGAAATCCTTCCACAAGTATCAACTTCAGCTTGAGACCAGTCAGACAAGAACATTGTATCTATAGACATCTCTTTCATCCAGCTGTATTTGATAGCTGGTGCTCCAAAACTCATCCTTCACAGCACTGTCCTTAAGCTACAGTCACCATTGTTCCATCCACATGCTTATTTCCACCGGAACATAAATTAAGTTTCCAAATATCCTAAACGCATTTTAAATCAAAAGAGACACACATCTACCACTGATCTAATGTTCTCTGCTTTCATGTGGACGATATGATCAGCAGACTATTTACAAAATGAAAATTGCTGGCATATTCCAACAAAGGACAGCATTCTTTTACAATAATCCAGATCTTGAGGCATTCCACTTCTCCAAGTGAGCACAGCTTAAAGTGATGAGGGGATGGCTCCCCTTGCAGCCTTCCTCAATCAATTCATCTTATACTGAAACTATATTCTGGAAAAAAAAATTACTTAGCAGGAGAACAGCTTTGTGTGAGAAGCCCTGGTTACCTTTTTCCCTTATCAGCCAGGTAAATTGGAGAATGCTACAGAAGTTGAGAGAGCAATTATTTCCTTCTAAGAACATGGAAAAAACATGTTACGTCTCAACTGCAATCTGCTCTTTTCCTGGAGAAGTACAACCCTGGGGTGCATCTTATCACCAAGGCAATTACAGGTACCTATGTTTGATTTCATTATATATCTTCAAGATAAACACTGTTATGGTTAGAAGACTTCCTAACGATAGGCTCATTAGAATGAAATAGACCCTGGAAAACACAAAGGACACTCAGGAAGTTAAGCATTGCACTTAACATCCATTGGCAGTAGGCATCCCCTGCTTTCAATGCAAAACCACTTCCATGGATGGGAACCAGAAATAAGTTCGCTATGGTTCAATTGATTATTTAGCCACTTCACAGGGACGTTTATTCTCAGTCAGAGTCTAGACTGATTTTGCATGTGTAGAGCCAAAGAAGAAAGTTAATGCCATATTTGTGATGCACCAAGCACAAAAGAGCCCAAATACAGATGAACTCCTCCACATGAAGTGACGTGAAGAATGAAAGAAATCCTAACTTGAGTGCCAGTATAATACACCAGTAGTCTTATTCTATCTGTTGCCTATGCCATATATAAAGTCTCAGGTTTAGGGTACTAGAGTTAGAAGAAAACTATTTTTAACCCTATTTAAGACAGAAAGAAATGCAAACCTTCCCAACTGACATCCTGTGGTGTAGGATGTTGGCCTAGGTGACAAAGGAAGATAAAAAAAATGCAGTGACTATAAAGAACAGCAAAATATGTTAACACTTCCAGAAAGCAGACTGTCCTCTGCAGATGAATACCACAGGTCAGACAGCTCTAGAAGGCCAGACCTCCATCCACAAGATAAAGCGAAGATAGTTAATATAGTGAAACTGTGCTTCAGAAGAACAGTTCAAGCTAAAAAAAAATGAACATAATTGTGAGATAGTAGTTAAGAAAGGCAGAGAAATATTCACATACTCTAAAGGTAGTCCTGGGCAACAATTTGGATTCAAAACAGAGGCAAACTGATTCTGCACACAATTAAGAAATCCTCCCTGAATCACACAACTTTCATTCACTTCTTCAGAAGATATGAGAATGCTGCAATCACTTGCCAAGTTTGATCCCAATGTGCCATAGGGCAAATGGAGACCCTAAACTGTCATATTCCATTTAAATCATACATAAGCAAAGGGAGTGGGATTGCTCAGTATATTAAATTACTACTAGTGTGCTGATATTTCCTTATGAACAATCTATGGCCCTGAATTATTTATTGAGAAGGAAGCTGCTTTTGAAGTGAGCATTATTTCTCTCTCAGAGCTAATGCTTGAATATGATAAAAATAGTTGCCAAGAGAAAAAGGCAATTAAAAAAAAAGACTTCCATGATTGACAATTCCCTGATTTCACCTGACTCCTGCATGTATTTCTTTCCTCTGTGAAGACTATATAATAAAATAATGTTCACCTAATTTTTTTTTTGTGTGTGTGTGTCAGGAAAAATATATATTTTCCTTGTGTCAGGAAATTGCTTGCAACAAATCACAGTTACATACACATTCAGTGATGGAAATCAGTAGGATTCCCAGACTGTTCCTATGACTTTTTCCTCCCCTCCCCATAGAATCCAATACTACTCACAGAAATGAAGCTTTGAGGGTGCCACAAAGCACCCTCTTCTATCATCGAGAGTGGTACCTCACAGAATCAAAGAGCTTTGGGTTGTAATGGAGCTGACAGACACCAAACTGAGCATGCAGTGTCAGTAGAAACAGGGAAGAGGACTCAATTCTTCCACTGGTCCTTCAAGCTCTCAAACATTTCTCAAATCCTTGCCACTCCAGAAGGAATCTTCATGAATTGTTGAGGGTGAAGGATTGAAAACATCAGTGAAGTAGCAGCGCTCTCAGATAGTAATGTAAATCCAGTGTGACACATTTACATTATGACTAAATGTGTATTTATTTGGTCAATGAGATATTTGGTGAGAATCAAGTGCACAATTCAGTAACAGATGCAGTATGTGAACCCAAAATAATTACATGAAATGTATATAAATAATGCTTCTATCTTCCTTTTGTCTTCCTCAGAACTCTTAAAGCACTATCCAGGAAGAATTCCTCAAAGGATGATTTATGGCATGACATAAGATGTATTTCTACCATATTTCTATTGTTTATAAATTTGCAAGTAGTTTATATACACTTGACATGCATTAAATCTTCCCATGAATTTCCTCTGAACAGATTTGGATGTTGAATTTATTGTTAATTCAAGGTTATTCTTCAGTATTCAAGGCGCCCAAGTTATTTCTTTAATAACCAATCCCTTGTGTCTGCTAATTAGAAATATCAAAAACAATTTGATATTTAAATCATGTGTCATTGCTTCTTGCCCTTGATTGGATGAGTAATGAAATTAAGACTCATATGAATTGTGAATATTACTACTGAATATGTAATTAAATCTTTGATTAATATTCTGGCACTCAGGCTTAAAATACACCTTCCATAAGTATTTGCACTAATAAAGCTCAAGCTCAAGAAATCAGTACAAGTCATTAACAAAGTCAAACTGAATTTGTAAGTGAACTTCAAAAGAATATTTGTTAAGATTTTTTTTTTTTATGAAGATGATTATGAACAGCATCCTTTCAAGTTGGACACCCATACTAATGTTAGCTGCCTTATAAGGCTGTTAAGCCATCTCTCCTGCTTAGGTGTTGGTATAAAATCAAATTAAGGAGATAGGATGTTTTCTATACCTCAGCAAAACCTACATTACCACAAGCTGGTTATTTAATTCCCCATCATTTCAATCGCTCAATGAATTAGTTTACAGAAATTTAAAATCCTCTAAGAATTAACATTAAATATGAAATAAAAAATTACTAGAATGATAAAATGTTTAATGTCTATTCCTTACTCAGAGTATCCATTAGGAACACTTTCCTGTCATTACTGAAATATTCTTAATCATAACTCAGCTGACAGTCAATATTTTTCAGTGTTCATCATAGAATCATCGTAGAATGGTCTGGGTTGAAAAGGACCACAATGATCACCTAGTTTCAACCCCCCTGCTATGTGCAGGGTCGCCAACCAGCGGACCAGGCTGCCCAGAGCCACATCCAGCCTGGCCTTGAATGCCTCCAGGGATGGGGCATCCACAACCTCCTTGGGCAACCTGTTCCAGTGCATCACCACCCTCTGTGTGAAAAACTTCCTCCTAATAGCTAGCCTAAATCTCCTGTCTTAGTTTAAAACCATTCCCCCTTGTGCTATCACTATCCACATGTGTTCTTCTCATCCAATACTTCCTCCACTTAAGCAAAGTCAGTCAGATCACATGATATTTAATAAATATAAAGGTGTTCACACATCACTTCATTACTTGTTACATAAATTGCTCATTTGTAATACACTGCAAACAACATCAATAATAACAATATTAATATGAAGCCCACAACAGCAGGATGTACTACAAGTCTGGTACCTGTTTTATTAAAAAAAAAAAAGTGTTAACCCCATAGAAAAGGGGCTGGTTTCTCTGATCTTCTCAGCTTTCATGCTCTGCTGATCTCCTCAGAAACAAACCTAGGAACTGATGGTAGGGTGGCTTCTCTTGAAACCCATGCAAGTTTTGCCAGCAACCCTCCACAGTAGCCATGCAGGCAAAATTGCCAACAGCTAATTAATTCCCTTTGTCAATTTGTGGCATATCTTTGCCACAGAACTGACATTTACAGAATGAGAGGATGTTACAGGAAAAAAAAAAAACATACCTACAGAATGTATTAGTTTAGGTACAGAAAAAATATTGAATGGCACACTTAAGGACCAAGAACAGCCCTTAGTTCAGTAAGGTAATCTTCATAGTCCGTTATCATGAGTTCTTAATTAACCTATGTGGTAAAAAAAAAACCCTAAGAAATGGTTGTTGATTGTAAATGCAATCCCTCCTTCTGACACACACATTAATGCACTACTGTAAAAGTTCAAAGCCATTATTATTGAATTATCTCAGCCACATTAATTATCCTCTGTGCTGTATTTGGCTTCACTTGGGTAAATCCTCTTTAATTGCCCAGGTTTTAGTTACAGAACATCTTTACTTAATATACTATGAACTCCGTATACATTTATGCTTTTCCCAATAATTCTGTGTTAAATGTAGTTTCCACCATTATTACTGGAAATGATAACGAGATCCGCACTTGGCTCATTTGCCTGCTGTCACCATACACATCATTGTTTTTGAAGCAGAAATACCCAGCGCTTGGAAGCTTTGGGCTGACTTTGATCCGAGCATCCTCATTACATTAAAAAAAAAAAAAAAAAACACTCCCAGCACTTCTTACCCAGGCCATTTTTAACACAGCATGCTGGATTCAGTTTGCAAAGCAAATGAACAGAAAATGAAAACTGTGCAGGAGAGGAGGTGATGAGCTAACTTAGAGCAGCATAAAAAAATGTAAGCAAAGGAAAGAGGGTGGAGGACAGAACTTTTTAAGTCATGTAGCATATCATGGACTTAAGCACAAAATTTTGAGAAAGTAAATCATTAAAATATTAATTTTTCGCTTACATGTTCCAGTGACGTCCATTACAGAGAGATGTTCATGTTTTGAACATGTTTAACTTAAAGCATATTTTGATAGGCACACTGAAATAATAATTTAGAGTGCCCACCTAGACAAATTTCCACAAGTAGCTCAACACACCACAGAAAAATAAGGCTTCATAATATGTATAGTACTTATATTTTTGGTATGTAACATGTGACTAAATATTATTCAGAAGTATAGACTACTTTGGGCTGCCTAATTTGAGGCATTTTAAGTTTCCTCCTTTAAGAAAACTAAAATGATAATAAGCCCAATCCCAGTGAAAGTAAAGGAGGGATACAGTTCTTCATTCTGAACTTCAGACATGTAAAAAAACAGCAACCAAAGTGATGCATACTGAAAATCTGGGCTGTGTGCAGTGGGGCTCGATAGCAGAGCAGGCACACTCCACCCCCAGCCTCTCTCCTTGTGGTGAGCTGGGGGACAAAGTTGGCAAGTGAAGATACAGAATTGCTCAGGGTTTTATTTCTGCCATAAAATTGCGCTTCTTACATTGATAAAGATCAACTACAAAAAAAAAAATCCACCTTCAAGAAACTCAGCAAGATCCAGGCACTTGAGCATTTTTAAATTTCTCTCTCATTTCCTTTTGCACAAGACAGCAGCGAAAAAGGGTGAAGCAACTAGAGTGACACATCAAAAATGTCTTTTTTCTATAGTCATCTATGTGACAGAGAAAGAGTTTAATGAAAAAAAAATGAGTACCTATCCTTCTGCCTCCATCAATCCCAATTGCCTCACCCTACTCCTATAAGATGATCAGATATTTTTCATGTGGGTATGTATAATATGTTTTGTGGCTATACTATACATACAGAATGAATGTTCACTGTAGCAATTGGACAGATCAATATGATGGGAAAAGGTGTTTCACCTGAGGTGTGATGACAGAAGAATCAGCACAATAGAAAGGTGCTGTAAGGGACAGGAAGAAGATTACTTACCCTTATCAGAAGAGTCTACGTTTGCAGGGGAAAGCTCTATCAGGGAGAGATCTCCAGAAAAAGGTCCTTGTGCAGTGGCAGTCAGCCCTTAAATGAGGTCTAAGAGAGGTGCAGCCAGGCTCCACCCCTTCCAGTCACACAGCTGAATTGCCTTCACCTGTGCTGCCAGGGCTGACCAGGTCCTTTCCCCAGGTGTTCAATCAGTGGTTCAGGCTGTGACTCCACAATTCTCATACATTCACAAACAGAAATACGGGCAGCATGGACATTTAGGATAAGAGAGATAAGGTTAAACAGCAGGCAACTAAAATCAGTTAAGTAGTACAAGAAAGATGAGGAAATCTGTATTTGAGGACTGTAAGTATTGGGTCAAAGAACTATGCTCTTCCTGTCTGGCCTCTTGAACATGACATTTCTGTCAGCATAATGATGCAGCTCTAGTGGGAAGAAGAGTAAATGTCTCAGTCCAGTCCCTCCTAAGCCTTGGTAGAGAGAACACTCCGTGGGACAGGATCTGAGCCCTCACAGCTGGAAAGGGCAATGGACTCAAGTCTCCTAAATCCCAAATGATTACTCTGCTCACAGAGGGATTCTGCTGTCACTCAGCCTAGTTCCTGCTTTGTAGTGGGCTTGAAGGAGAAATAGGAACTCATGCAGTGTGTGTTGGGACAATTTGGGCATAGCCAGAAATGCAGAAACACAAGCCTCAAAGACACTTTCAAGACATTAAGGCCTGTTATGTCTCAGTTCTTCAAGGAACTTCTTAACAACTGGGCTGCTGAGCCCAATTCCCTAGAGCACGTCTTCAGATCCATTGCACCTGAAGAACATCTAAATTCTGCCTTGCAAAGCCAAGTCCTCTTTTAGATCTGCCTCACAGAAAAATTTCCATATAGAGTGGGACTATAAAGCTTAGAGTTGAAGAAAAATGAGTAGGGAAATAACTCTATCCATACCCCTCTTTAAGATTAAAAAAAAAAAAATGACAACACAACTGTAATGACAAAGCTCGTAATTCCACAGTAATAAATATTAAGCCATGAGAATATGAACACAGTAGTTTTCCATCCTTTTCTATGCAAGTACACTTGAATGCTGTCAGTGTGAGGTATAGATGTCCCTACAGCAGTCTAGTGCTCACTGTCACAAGGTGCTTTACTTGGGCCTGCTGGATCTGAGCTACTGATCCCAGGTGCCACACACTGAAAAACATGACTGAAAGAAGTTGGCAGATTAGATGTTTATACAAAAAACATCTCATTAAAGTGAGTAATGCAGCAAACTGTGGCACCGCTAGCCTTCATCCTTAAGGACAGAAATCAATCTGATAGATAGCAGCTATAAGAGAGAAGGAAAACTGTTCTTCCATCTGTAGGTTAATTTACATTTTGTTCATGGTAAAACATCTGCATCTTCCTCTGAAGCAGCTGGTACTGGTCCTTGGTACATTAGTCTTGCCTAAGTCACACCTTCCAATTTTAGAAGAACACGAAGCTACTTTTGTTGTCACATCATTGACTGCCAAACTTCCTCTGAAAACATCCCACAAAACAGTCTCATCCCATTCACTCCAACCAGTGATACCAAATCATTTGTAACTGATAGCACTAACCACCCCAAACGATTAACTCTGTCAGTCAAGAAGATTCACATAGTTCACCATGCAAATCCTATACCATGCACATGTTGAACAGCACAAGCACATTGTAGCAAAGGAAAAGTAATGGAAATAGTATAGGAAATATTTTATTTGGGAAAAAAAATCTCACATTATTACTCTTCAGCCATTGAGGGAGGAAACCAGAATGAGAGTAAGAGTGATAAGGAAACACTTCAGCAATCAGAGATCACCAGGAGATGCTAATTGAGGTTATGATTGCTAGGAAACTGAAGTAAAACCTCTTGGAAAAATATATACTCAAGGCCTATTTATTTATTTATTCTACATTTTACAGAAACATACTTAAGAGTACTCTCTTCCCAGTAAATTGATGCCAAACTGATACCTCACATTTGTATTTACCGTTTTTCAAATGACCACTTGCCACAGAGTTAAAATTGCATCTAACATTCTCTGTGAGTTTGTCCAGACATATAACCCCTTCTCTTTCCTGCCTCCTTCCCCAGTCTCTCCAACAGTCACTTTTAGGTATTTTAGATTATTCAGATACTCTCTCTTTGGTTAGAGATTGAAGGGAAACAAGGTGGAGTTAGGTACAGACCACACAAAGACTAATTGGTATTCCCGTGTCACTCCATAACCCATCTCCTCGCCCAAGGAGGTGAAGTTGTGGATGCCCCATCCCTGGAGGTATTCAAGGCCAGGCTGGATGTAGCTCTGGGCTGCCTGGTCCGGTGGTTGGTGACCCTACCCACAGCAGTAGGGTTGAAACTAGATGATCACTGTGGTCCTTTTCAACCCAGGCCATTTTATGATTCTATGAATTCTCCTTCATATCTTTCTTATAAACCTCCTTGCATTTTAAAAAACAAAACAGATCTTTTTATACCCCATTTGCCTCCTATGTCTTTTTGACGCAATGTACACAACCAACAGTTGTGCTAAAATGGACAGGAATGGCACCACTTCAGGAACACAAGTGCCTACTGTACCTTGAAATGCAAGCAAAAGAACTATTGATTTTGTCTGTGCCTGATAAATCCCTCCCAAACAACCTGTTCATTGAAACTGTAAGTTACTGTTGTGTTTAACCCACTGTGTATGAAAAGCTACTTAATTGGAACATAGAGGTTGGAGAACAAGCTAATCCTGCTATGTGACATAAGTATTGATTTCATTTTAATTTTACAAGAACTTCTGCATCTTTGTAGTCGTCAGTCCTTGTAGATAGATATTAAGGACTAAGCCAGCTGATGGAAAATACTCTTTCTGGCAAGGAGAGCTCTGATGTAAATAACCTGAAGATAGGGAGCAGAATAAATGAGCACTCCATGATGTTACTCTTGCTTTCCCACAAGCAATTTGGACACGCATATTGAACTTTCAGCGCTACATTCTTTCTCTAGTGTGACTTAAGGAGAAGGAAATTTTATCCAGAAAAACTCAACTGGTTGGACATATCCTCTGCAAGACTGCAACATCAAGAAACAAGCTACAGAATGAAGCATTTCTTTGAATTCATAGCACATATGTACAGTCATTCCTGCATTTCAGTGGAGCACTCTACATATAATGTCTACACATGGTGAAATTACATCCTCTGAAGCCTGAAAATCTGTAAGATTTTCCACTTATTTGGGCAACAGCCAAATATGAATCCCCCCCACATGTAAGTTGCTAGAAAGCATTCTGTGTGTAAAATATGAGTTCACCTACTAAGTCAACTGAGCAATCAGAGATTTTAGTGCCTAAGCAGTCCTTTGAAAATCTGAAAACTTATGTAAGTGATAGATATTCTCTACAGAGAGAGCCCTTGTTAATTATTAAAGTACAGCATCTTTCTTCTAAAGTACATCAGCATCTTTTATATGTAGCTTAGGTTATTAGAATAAACTGAATATCAAATCTGATTTGTATGCAGACTTGTAAGAGATTTTTAAGAACATAGTAAAGCTTCACATTTGTGTTCCAAAAAAAATTATGAAAGGCACAGCCTTCATCTGCATATTGCTATCTTAAGGAAAAAAAAAAAGAATGGAATATTTATTCTGCTGAATGTATTAGCAAAAGTTTAAATGTAGTTGGGTCACCTACACAACAGTCTATCCCTGGTAGTCCTGGCATGAGGAAAAACAAAGGTTACAATAACTTTAATACCTATTTCTGGCAGTCCATCACCTCTCCTGAGTCCTAAAGATACAGCAAGCTAAACAGGTGGTCAACAGGACTTGAAGTCAAGAACTGCAGTAACTCAAAAGAAATACTGATGCCCCATCCCTGGAGGTGTTCAAGGCCAGGCTGGGTGAGGCCCTGGGCAGCCTCATCCAGTGTGGGGCAGCCCTGCCCGTGGCTGGGGGTTGGAATGGATGGGCTTTAAGTTCCTTTCCAACTCAAACCATTTTGTGATTCTAATATGGTACTGCTGAGCGGTAGCATTTCGCTTTACTAAGAGACAGATGGAAGGATATGCAATAATCTTGTCTAGGAAATGGCTATGACTCATAAATTTGGACTCAACATGACAAATTATCTGACAGATTTCAAAACAGTGAGAAAAACTGGTGTCAGATTGAGATATTATCACATCTCACTGTGAAGTCCAATGGCAGCTGGAATTATTGACCACCTAACTAAACCAAGCTCCTGCGTTATTCCTGAACAGAAGTGTCAAAACTACTTTTGTAGAGCAAAGAGCAAAAACATCATAAGTCTATTTAAGGATGGAGGTTGGCTAATGATATTTTTCTTCATTTGAACTACCTGTTCAAAATCTCAGCTTAAGGCTTCAGCATGCTTTATAAGGAGCACCTGAAAAAGTTTTATGGCCTTCTCATGCATCACGGAGCCCCTGTTTCCCTTTTTATTTTGAAATTTTAAGAGCATCGGATGATTGCAGAGGTGAAGCTTATGAGAGCAGGTGATGAAGTTCCTTTGGCAGATGACTCCACTCTGTGAAAAATGCCTTCACAGGGTATCAGAGGGACCACAACTCACACCGCTTCCAGAATCCAGCATCACTTCCACAATCCTACCGCAACCTTTTTTCCTACCCCAGATAAGAAACAGGAAGGAAAAGGAAGATAATGATTTCTTAAAATCATACAAACAAGAACAGCTGTAGATGAAGACGATGCCAATATTTAGGCAGAACCGAGAGCGGTGGAGGACATGCACTGCAGGGCAACTCCAAGGGAACTAGACTGATTTTGGAACCTGTGAATGAGTGACACCTGGAAGGGTCAGCACTGAAGCTGGCTTCTCCTTCTCTTTTTCCTCCTCCAGGTGGCTTTCCACACAGCTGGCAGAAGTCAACCCAGACCCCTCACTCTGGGGCTCTTGCCACCCTGCACCCATCTTCCGTTCACTCAGAACAAAAAGCTTTCCAGGAAACCCAGCAGCTCCGCAGGTGCCAAATGAATGCTATTATCTCCAACATCCAGCCACACGGCCTGTTATCTGCTGCAAGATCTGAAAGCCAAGGCTAAGCCTGGAAGCTCAGCGTATCAAAGGGATGCTCAAGGGCAGTGTCTACATACTTTCATGCCATGCTCAAAGGCCAATAGTTTATCTGAATCCTGCTGGCCTTTATACCTCTGCACAATCCTTACAGACTATAAATTGGGGAGGGATATTAAAGCATTCACTCCCTTTTTTCCTTACAATGGAATACAAAGACCCGGTGTGTTACATCCTCTTTGTACTCCTGAGAGCCTGCTAATAAAAAGCCACATCTCTCACAGCACATTTTTGGGAGAACTGGCCCCACGGTGTGGCTTTCATGCCCATGTATTGGTAAAATGCAGAACACACGTAAGGAATGTACCCATATCTGACTCTGAACACACAATGCCTCTTCAAAAACCAGCAGATCTCATCGTGATCATATTTTAATATGAAATTAGCTGCCAACAAAGACCCCATGGCTGCACTCAGCTGTGGCAAACAGCTCCTCAGAGACTCCAATGGAACTGAACTGAAGGACATCATCCTCAGGAAATCTGTGAGTGTGTCCATCCCCCCACCCCCAAAATGAGACGTTTACATCCTTATTCTTCAAAAATGGAATAATTGAGTCCTCTATATTTTGAGGGAAAAAAAATATGATACCAATTAAAAAAGAACGACGATACTTCTGTTCAGAATGGATCTGCAGCTCAGCTGTTCCCGCAGCTTCCCTTCCTCACACTCCAGTAAAAATTTGTAGGCAATTTAAAATTACTAGCACTTACAGCACTGTTCCTGCCACATTAAAGACTTCGTTCATTTTTCCATTAGCACATTTTAGTTAGAATTAACACACAATCATTCTCCATGATCTGACTTTCAATATATTTGTAAGCAAAAAATAATCTTAAATGCAAAACAAAAAAAAGCTTTGAAATTGTTAAAAGTCAGCCTATAGAAAACTAATCACTCAAACCACATTTCTAACTCTTTTAATCCAGAGTATGGATTGTCAGGTGTACCCAGGATGGCCTCCTTAAATAAGCAGTTGCCACAATTCCTCCCCTGAAAACTTTTGGCAATGAAACAAACGAAGGGAAACGGAAGACTTCAGGAATCAATTCAGCACTTAATGAGGAGACAGAGGATGACGAATGCCAAATGAGACCAAAGCAAGCACCAGTCTCAGTATAATCCCAATCAGGCACAAGTAAACCTCTCTCCTCATACCCTGATACCAAACATCCAAACCTCCTTTCTCACAGAATCACAGAACACCCCGACTTGGAAGGGATGCATGAGGATCATAGAGTCCAACTCCTTGCTCCACACGACTACCCAAAACACAAACCCTATGTTATCCAAACGCTCCCTGAACTCCATCACCTTGGGGCCATGCCCACTGCCCTGGGCAGCCTGTTTCACGTCCACCGCCCTCTGGTGCGGAACCTGTCCCTAAACCCCAGCTGCCCCTCCCTGGCACAGCCTAGGGTTCCTTCTCATCAGAGAAAGTACAGAAATACCACTGCCATTTTTGCTGGTGGGGAATTCAAGTCAAAAAAGTGCTAGAAAACTTTAATACGAGCATAGGAGGGATTTAACTGGGGACCAAAGAAAAAAGAGGAGGAGGAAATATTGAACACTGAGGTAAGAAGAGGGAGACACGGAACTAAGAGTAGCAGCACCTGCTCACCTGTGGGTACAGGGGTGGTGCTGCTGTGGTGCTGACACATGCAATCAAACACCCTTCAGAACTTTCAGCCTAAATGCTCAAGGGGGCTGTTTGCTCAGGCCAGTGCAGATGTTACACTTTGGAGAAGTTTTGGACTACTGCCTGTCAGCATTTCATTTCCCAGAAAATAGCACTCATTTTCCAAGAATGATGCTTGTTCCGAGTCTCTGTTTACACAGAGCTTTTCAGGGGTTGACAGGGCCTCTCCTTCCTGATGCTGATTATTAGTTTCAGATGACTGCTAAGGATCTCCCTTACGAGGGATGTACCCAGGGAATTAAAATGAAGTCACTTTAATTAATTATGAAGCGTTGATACGCAAGACTGCGTTCAATTGACCGTATAATTCATACATTTGTGGATAACCGCTAGTACTGCTAAGTTACTGACAAACAATTCTGTGGCTCCATTTCACTGGGGAAAAAGAAAAAGGAGAGGGGGGCATAAGAAGCTAAAACATAAATAATGCCCTAGCACTCCTTGCCGTTTAATATTCTGGTACTCTTATACTGCTGCACATAAAACATGAAGAGAAGTTATACCTGATCAGAAGAGGCTCAGCCAGCTGTACGGAGGACCAGATACCCCCAGGGAGAAGATTTTATGCCAAAAGGGATTGTGCTCCATGTGCAAGCCAGTAGCTGAGAGCACCAGGCACTCCTGGGCTAGAGCTGCACCTTGGGTGACTGCACCCTGCACCATCCAACCCTTCCCTCGGTGTTTTCCAATACAGAGTTGTGACATGCGTTTGTAAAACTCTCTTCTGTCTCACCCAGCGTGCTGCTTCTGTACAGATGGATATTGGTGTGAATTTCTATGTGGAAGTCATTGTATGTGCACCGCTACAGGAACTGCGCTATACATTGCATAGAAGCCTGATCATTCAGAAAGCCCCACATTTATATACAAAGGTAGAGCACACACAAGAGCATACAAAATCCACAACAAAGCACTGCTTTTCCTTCCAAAAATCAGCTTTGCTCTCAGGTTGTGCCGTAGCTGCCAACAAAGGAACCAATGACACCAGGAACTGAGAATTCTCCCCACTTGCGAACATCCTCCATTTGTTGCAATAAATCTAAGCAACTGGAAAGCAAGTGATACTTTGTTATGGCATCCCAGGGTCTCATTGCCTTGTAGTGCTACTGTGTTCCCTGAGGCTTGAAGGCCACAGACAGAACCAGAGCCGCGCTGCTACTGCCCTGGCACAGAGCAACAGCCAAAACGGGGATCGGGAAAGAAATTAAGAAATCTAGAGAGAGAAGTTTGGAGTAACATCATATTACGTCCTCTGATGCAACAATCCCGAAACAGCAGAGTTTCCCGAAGAGAAATCTGAAAGCATTCCATTCCACCCAGCAGGTAAGAAACCCCAGAAGCATTTGCAGCTGTTGCTGTAGCACGGCACAACACAACATCTATCTTCCACTACTCCATACGGAAACGTTAATCCCCGAAACGCTCTGCGGGCTGAACTCTACCCCGTTCGAGCAGCACTGAATGTATTTACAGCGCATTCGGCCCCCAGAGAAATCCCTACTGGAACCGCGCTCCAAACTTGGGGAAAGGCGACTTGTGCAAACTATGATGTCATCCATCTGCCTTTCAGGGAGAGCCTTCCCCCCGCGCCCACCTCGGCACAGCCCCTCCGCACAGCGCGGCACAGCCCACCGCCGCCCGATCTGTCTGACAGCGGCCACTCAAAAGTTTGATTCCTTCACCGCATCGCAACGTACAGAAAGCGCACGCCGAGGGGAAGGAGCGCGGTGCGGGGCGTTACACGCACACAGCGGCACGGCGCCGGGAGGCTGCGTGCGTTCCCACCTCCTCGAAAAGTTCCCGGCGGGCAGCACCGCCGTCCCGTCCGCGCGTCGGGAGCCCGGCACGCACTCACGTTAGCGGAACGCTCTCCTTTTCTCCCCTCTTCTCCGTTCTTCCCCTCACCCCCCCCCCCCCCCCCCCCCCCCCCGACTCCTCGCACGCTTTCCCAGCGGCTCAGCCCGGTTCCCGGAGCGCGCGGCTGCAGCCTCTCCCCGCACCCCGCCCGGCCCCCGCTCACCTCCAGACCTGCCCCAGCTGCAGGATGTGGACGAGGGTCTGCAGGAGCCAGATGCAGAAGGCGCACGACGCCGACCTGCCGCTGCCGGCGCGGCTGCTGCTGGAGGGGCCGCCTCCGGCGGGGCCGCTGCTGCCGCTGCTGCTGCTGTTGGCGTTGCCCTTGCTGGCAGTGGACGCCTGCCGCTGCGGCGTGCAGGGCCGGGCGGCGTCGATGTCCGCGGCAGCCGAGCTGCTGCTCACCAGCAGTTTGCTCTCGGCCGCGGGGCACTGCCCGGCGGCGGCGGCGGCGGCCGCGCCGTCCTCCGCGCCGAAGTCGTGCGCGAACCAGCGGAAGCTGAACACCTGCACGGAGAGGGAGCCCAGCAACACGAAGAAGAGGGTGAGCCCGAACCACCAGCGCTGGCCCCGCAGGTAGTAGTCGGCCGCCAGCCAGATGTCGGTGCCCACGTCCGCGAAGTACACGGCCAGCGCGGCCAGGATCCAGAGGCAGTCCCACAGCGAGTAGCGCCGCTGCTCCCTGCCCAGCCGCAGGCACAGCGAGGACGAGCCCCCGCCCGAGCCCCGCGAGCCCCCGCCGCCGCCCCCTCCTTCTCCTCCTCTGCCGCCGCCGCAGCAGCAACAGCAGCAGCAGCGAGAGCCGCCGCCCGAGCCGTCCCCGCCGCCGCCGCTGCAGCACCCGCCCCCGGGCGCCTCGTCGTCGTCGCTGCCGCCGCCCGGCCCGGCGCCCGCGGGCAGCCCCGGGGCCAGCGCCTGCACGGAGCCCGAGTGTTCGGAGTTCTGCAGCGGCGTGAACGCTACCTCGCCGCCCTTCTTCATCTTCCGCCGCCCGTCCGACTTCGCGGCCATGATGCTTCCCTCAGCCCCGCCGGAGAACGAGCGGCAGCGGCGAGCGCTCCTTTATCCCGCGCCTCCCCCTGCTCCTCCTCCTCCTCCGCCGCCCGCCTCCCGCCCTCTGCAGCCGCCGCGGACCGCCGCTCCCCGCGTCCCCGCTCCGCGCCCGCGGGCGGCTCCTCCGCGGCGGCCGCGGCCGCAGCGCCGCCTGCCTGCCTGCTTGCCTGCGGGAGCCGCGCTCGGCTCGGCTCGGCTCAGCCCAGCTCCGCTCAGCCCGCCCGCCCCGCGCCCGCCGCCGCCTCCTCCTCCGCGGGGGCCGCCGGGGCCGCCGCGCTCTGCCCGAGCCGGGAGCGGGCAGGGCAGCGCCGCCCGGAGCAGCGCATCCCGCACCCGCCTCCGCCCGCGCCCGCCGCCGCCACCACCCAGCTGACTGACGCCGGCAAAGAGGATGACCTCATCCCTCCTCCCTCCCTGCCGCCGCCCCCCGCCCCGCACCGGCACCGGCGCTGGCGCAGGGGCGGGGAAGGGGGCGCTCGGCCCCGCGGCTGCCGGGGGGTGCGGGCGCGGCGGCACCGGAGGGCGGTGGCGGCGGGGCGGGGGCCGGGACCGCGCCGCGTCCCGGCGGGAGGGGCGCTCCGCCGGCTCTGCCGCCGCCCCCCGTTGCCGTCGGCGCGGCCCTGGGGGAGCGCGGGGGGCCGGCGGCGGGCGGGGGGACCCGGAGAGGAGGAACCGCCCCTCCTGGGCCACCCCCCGCGAGTTGGGTGCCCCGCAACCGCCCGCTGCCCATCCCGCTGGAAACGCCGCTCTTAGTTGCCGTAACTTTGTGAAACGCAGCCGGGAGAGGTGTCGTTCCCAAACGACGCCGCGACTCGCACTTTCTTAACAGGCGTCTGGGGGAAGGTGGGGAGGCAACCGTTTTAGTCCGCCAAACCGAAGAAATGGCATTTTAAGCGTTTCCTCCAGCGGGCGAACTCACGGCGGGTTCCCCCGCCTTCCTCCCTCCGCCCCAGCCCCTTCCCCGCAGCCCGGGAGCTCCCGGAGCCCTTTAAACCTCAGCTCGGTGCTTCGGTGCCCGCAGCTTCCCCCGGCCGCCTTTCCTCGGCCCTTCTGCCTTCTTTCGCCCCCCGCATACCCAACGCGTGCGGGGTGAGCCGCTGATGCGCCTCCTTGACTCTCTATCTTTTGCCTGTGGAATATGCTCAAAGCGTGTGCTCTCCCTCCCTAATACAGAGCAGTGAGAGAGTTCAAGCTCGTTGCTGGAATACCGTGATGGGAATGTCAGTGTGGCTGTGATAGGGCACTGTTACATTAAGATAGGTGACTAAACATAGCCCCTTCCAATTCATTAATGAAAGAGAAGGAGTTATATGGGCGGCTGAAAACCATGCCTTCTCACCCTTCGATCTTCATGGTCAGTATGAAGTTGCCTTTTGGAAATAACCTTTTGCTGATACCCATGCTTCAGATTTCAAGAGAAATCATCAGCGTGCGTTGCTGGGTTATTCCGAGGGTGTAAAGAACACAGAACTCAGCCTTTGGAGGGCGGCGAGCACACAGAAACCTCATTTTTGCTTGTTCTTTTGCACGTTATCACACATTACGAGAGTCTTTAATTACATCATTGCATAATGGTTCTTAAATAATATACATTTCCTCTGCAATCTCTCTTGCAGTGCTGGAGCTGCACTTTTATTTCTGTTCCTTTTTTTAACCCCACATTAATTTCATTCTCATTACGGTCCATATGATCTCCATTGCCTCAGACTTTTAATGCAAATTGCTTCTTTCTCCAGGTATCTTTTAATAATTCACTCAGCACCTATATATAATACAATATATGCACCTAAGCTCCCCTTGTCAGCAGAGAAGGTGCTTAATAAAAGAGCTAATTTAGCTGCAAGTTCGTGGCTTACGTATCTCAACAAGTTCCCAAGTCGTTCTATTTATAGTTAAGTCTTCAAGAAAACGGTTTAGTATGCATTTTAAGTTACTTCAATTGAGACTTCGTGACATATGCAGGTCAAACGGTGCTACAGATTTCTAATAGAGGTGATGGGGTGAGATGGGGTTGTGTGGAGGTACAACCGCTGTGCTCCTGGAGCTGCAAGTCTCACCTAAACTATTTGGGGTGGAGGAGAGGAGAATGAATGGAAACTGTCAGATTCAGGGTGAGGATAGTAAGGTGGAGATTGGGGTCCCATGGACTAGAAGGGCAGAAGGTACCTATGAGCAATGCAGCAGATATATAGGAACACAGATGGTATCGGGTTGGCTGTGCCTCATGGCAGCACGTTATTACTAGTCAGCTTGGAGGTGGTGACCACTGTGGCCACGCGTCCCTGATGTCCTGCCCTCCCTGCTCCAGATGTGGGGCACTTTTTCAGCTATATTCACCCCCAGCCCCTTCTCTTGAGGACAGAATTTGACTGGAAGAAATCCACCCACCACACAGAAGGACTCTGGCTCACCCCAGCAGGTTTTAGATCTGACCCATCCATCTGAAGTGCGTTCAGCTTGCTTCACATTTCATTACAAAGGGGAAGGGTTTTGCACTTTCCTCTCCGTATTTCTCAATTTCTCCAAGGCCAGGCTGGATGTGGCTCTGGGCAGCCTGGTCCAGTGGTTGGCAACCCTGCACATAGCAGGGAGCTTGAAACTACATGATCATTGTGGCCCTTTTCAACCCAGGCCAGTCTATGATTCTGTGATTTGCTTGGTTTGTTTTCCTCTTCTTGGATTCAACTTTTGTGGCATTTGTGAGAGGACTCGCACCATCTCCGTTAACTGATATTCTTTCTCTGTTAAATGAAGGCAGATGAACATTTAAACCTAAATTAAATGTACGGCTGTTGGATACTTCCAGGGGAATGTCTTCTGTTTTGTTTTCTCACTTAAGAGATAAACAATGGAAAGGGCCCCAAATAATAAGTAAGTGTTGAAGAAATTGCTTCCAAGAAACAGAACCAAATTTCCTCTTTGTTACTCTGGCATAGCTCCTATGGAGCTACATCAGGGCCAGAAGAGTTTGAATACACACAGTGTACAAACCAGCATGCATTCAGCAAGCCAATGTTGTTGCTAAACCTCAGAAATTATTAATTATGAAATATAATTGAAAGGCAAAAATGCAATCACAGACATCGATACATATTTCATAAACCAAAGTACAGACACTCTCATTTCTCATGTAAATGCGCTCTGAAGCACATTGTATTCATGGCTTTTTTTTTTCCACCTTTCTTCGAAGAAAGCATTTTTATGAGTGTCACAAGAACCGCTTTTGCCTTCTTCTGAATTGCAACTGCTGTTTTCTTTTTTTTTTCCCCTTTTTTTTTCCTTTTTACCCTTAAAATATCAAACCAGTCCTTGTCTACACTAAGAATACTTTTAATTATTTTTGTCTTTCTGCTTTTCATTGCAGACTATTGTGGTGTTTGTTTTCTTTCTTTCTTTTTTTTTTTTTTCAGTTCCTCCACCATGATATTTTCACAATCTTCTTTAGCTCTATAGCACAGATGGCCCTACCAAAATATGCTCATCCTCTGTTGTCCTCTCATTTCACCATCAGAATACATTTATACTCTACCAGCACACACTGGAACAGGTTGCCCAAGGAGGCTGTGGATGCCCCATCCCTAGAGGCACTCAAGGCAAGGCTGGATGTGGCTCTGGGCAGCCTGGTCTGGTGGTTGGTGACCCTGCACATAGCAGGGGGGTAGAAACTCGGTGGTCTTTCAGGTCCTTTTCAACCCAGGCCATTCTATGATTCTGATTCTATGATTCAATTTTTGCATGCATTCATTCCAAACTGTTCTCACATCTATTTTCCTCTGTTTGTAAACTTTTCTGCATTTTCTTCTAGCTCAAAATAACTGAAACAGAATGATGCCCCGTGACAGTATTTTGGCACAAAATCCTACATTTCCTGCCAGATTCAACCTTCGGAGAGCAGCGTTGGCAGTTCTGCGTCATGAAGGAGATGTGCAGAACTTCACTGCTCCAGCAGGGCTTGGGGTGGGCTCCCTCTGGAATAAGTGAAGTGCTAAGTCATAAGGAGCCCTTTGGTGAATCCTTCAGAAGACCTGGTAATTCTGCCAGCAGGTTTGCTTCCTCCCCTCCTTCCTTTGTTTCCCTTTCTCTTCTAGCTGCTTTAGTTCCCACCCAAAGGCACACTGTGCATTTTCCTGCACTGTGCTGCTTCTCACTTTCTTGCTGCGAATGATGACAGAGAGCCTGATCAACATCCATTTTCTTTACTCATTCCTCTTTCCTCACTACTGAGGCTACTACAGAGGCTTTCACAAGTTTTGGATGTTATCAGTAGATTTGTGTTTAGGTTACACGGGTAGCAGGAGAAGTTGATAGAGAATGTCTCTTTAATATTTACATACTGCAGTGCCAAACTGCCCTTGTGCCAAAACAGTTGCACTGACAACACGCACGCGCCAATGGATGCTCTGATAACTTAAACACCTCATTGGGAAGGCACTGCCTTTCAGTAACACCAATATTTTATCAAATGAACAAAAGCACAGATGAAAAGTAAATTGGTAAAATATTTACAAAATTGATACTAAATTACCATATATTTTTAAAATATATTGAGTATAAGCAGCTATTGCTTGCTTGCTTGCTTGAGATTATTTTATTTATAGACCTGTATGTTGACTCACACAGAGAAGTTTTTGGACTATAAAATTGCCTTTAAAACTGAGAAACATGAATCAAGTATTTCAACATCTTAGTTCACCCTTACAATTGCAAAGAATACTCTGAAATGCTCCCTGGTTTGTGAAATTAATTCATTTATATCATCCTGATAATGCTGAATGTATTTATTTTGCGTAGATCTCTTTTCTGCAACGTCAGTCATGAATATGCACCTACCTCGTAAGGTCTGCAAAAGAAGATACTCAGGGTAGTAGGGCTCTTAGGTGAACACCTAACTTTACTGTAGGCTGTAATTCAATCTTAGTGGGATAATTTATATATTCGTGATTTAGAAGTATATTTTCATCTTTGACATATTACTTACATTTCATGGTAAACTGGGAGCTGTGGTTTCACGTGTTACATTTATTTCCAGAATGTTAAATACATGCCAGTACTTTTCACTGCTCACTTAACAAAAAAAGTCCAAGTTTATGAAGCCAGAATAACTGAGAGCAGCTCTCCCTCGGTGACACCATACTGACTTCAATGTTTGTATGAAAGAAGAAATGGTTTCTTAGATTAAAAAAAAAAAAAAAAAAAAATTGACTGAAGATTTCTTACATTTACATTTATTAATCAGAAATGGGATGTCAGTTACCTTTTATGTTGCTTCATATCATGTATTTTAAAACATAACCAAAGATGAATGTCAGTGTATGATGAGTGAAGGCAGAAGATATATGGGAAGACCTTGTGGGACGCGAGCGTGCAGCCAAGCTTCATACAAGGTGCACAACTCTTCCACTGTCATTCTGCATTCAGTAGCCAACAAGACACCAAACAAATCACACTTTATTATAAATGGAGAAAGCATTTATGAAATGCCTAATGGGATATTAAGATGTCCCATGGCATTGTATTTAATACACAATTAAGAATTTCCAAAAATTTGAAGGAGAAAATGTTTCATTTTCATTTTTTTCCCCGTTTTGCTTCAGCTGTTTAAAATGAGTTCATGCCGAACAAAAGAGTTGTAACAGGAAGGTTCAGGCACAGCACAGCAGTGCTTAGCACAGACGAGTTCATGGACTTGTCAAGCTTTTTCCTTATGGGGCAGGAGTCCAAGAGAACGTTTTAAATTGACGTGTGAGCAGAGGATGTTTACACTTGCAAGCAGGTCTATAGATACTAAGAACTCTCCAGGAGTTCTCATCCAAGACTTCTAAGGTAACTCAGATGAGCACTTAGAACGGCCTTTTTTTTTTTTTTCTTCTTATTTTGACTCCATTTCCCCCACTGACAAGCTACAAAATAGATAGATATAATAAAGCTGCTCATATATACTTAGGCGGAAGGAATCCTTTCTTCAGTATGTACTTGGAATTGCTCGGAGATTAAATGGCTCAACGAGTCAGTCAGAACATGGCTATATTTCTTTTTTCAAATCATTAACAGAAGAAACTGAGACTCATAGGGGTTAAATGGGCAGAAATATGCCAGCTAGATCAATTTAACATATATTTATAAAAGCACACAGGAGTAGATAAGGAAAAAAGATATAGTTAATCAATAATGGCCTCTTAACACCTTCAGATTGTCATGTTTAAGAGCCTATGCTATGTTTTCAGGCTATATTCTAAGCACCCACCTCCCGCTTGAAGCTTTCCCTACAGTGCAAAATTCATTGTTACTGCTTCATTATAGTAAGTATAAGAATAATAAAATCCTGCAGCCACTGCCCTCACACAGACCTGTAAGGACAGGAGGCAGCAGGGAGAGGAAGCAGAAGACAAACCCTTCTCTCCACTACAGCCTTGCATCTTCCAGCTGGTTGGTTTATCTCACTGCTCCTTCCGTGGGTGCCAAATGCCTGGGTCTCTTGCTGACACAGGAGGTCTCATTTCCATGCTACATCTCTGTTTCCTGCAGAGGCACCACTGGTGTCAATATCTGCCCAGGGTCTCCATACACACTGTGGGTGCTGGCAGCAACAAGAGCAAGGCATCTGGTCTGTGCAGCAGCAGCTGAGTGCACACGAGGTGGCACCTCTGCAATGTCTCTGCCTTTGGCCAGTTCTCTTGTCCCTTCTAAGGGACATGGATTAAGTGACTTGTGCCAAACACAGCAGACATCACTGTTTACCATGCGGAAGAGGCAGGTTTGGGGTTTGGCTCCAGTCACAATCTCGATATGCTAAGTGGCACGTCTTTGAAGCAAGACCTGATAAGGAAGTTATGGTATTTCAAGCTTTCTTATCAAAGTGTAATCCCCCAGCAATATGTTCTGCAAGCACCTGCAATGCACTTGAAACGAAATGAAACCCTCTGCTGCGACAGTTTTCCAGTAGTAGAAGGGTAGAGGTGTTTACATGACTGGATCTAGGGGAGTGAATCCAAGACCTTATTTATACTCTGTATGTTCAGAGGAAATAATTTTCAAGTAAGGACGCCAGCTGCTGAAAGAGGGTATTCACTGCTAGTAATAAAAAACAGATTAGGAAGGCATTATTTACACTTGATAAATCAGAGATGGCATCAAAGAGAGCTAGTATTACAAACTATTAATGAAAGACATAATAATGAAACAAATCACATAATAGATCACAACGAAGTGAGTCAGTGTAATGAATACTGATACTAAGTAAGTGAACTGTGCACTCTGGGGATACAATTTCAAATCCATTCCAGTGCACGTGGTAGCAGTGTAAGCAAAAAGAGCACTTTTAGAGGAAACTGACTCTGTTCCATTGCTCACTCAGATCACATCCACACCTTACACCAGTTCTCCCTGTGATGACGTATAAAGTAGATAAAAATGAAATTACCTGCCAAGACCTGTTATATTTGTTTATTACTTTTTGAGTCGACGTAACAACTGAAATCTCATAATCCGCACAGATATCTGACAACATTCCTCATTTCAAAGAATAATGTGAGTAAATAAGCATTAAACGTACTGAAAAGCCAGACAACGTATCATAGAGATTCATTTAATTCTTGTGATTATAGAAAGTACATTGCTGCTACAAAACATAGTAGTGCCTTGGAGGTGAAACAGGTCTAAAGTTCAGATCTTCATACAGATTTTAAGTTTTGGAGGTACTAAAGGTGGAGCCTTTGATTAAACAGAGGGATGCCCCGTGTAGTTAATACACAGTATTTGTATTCTGATCACAGACATCAAACTTCTGCTGGTGTGCAACTCATGCTTCCATTTCAGACTCTTCATTATTCTAAACTCTTCCTCAGCCAACTGTCAACTCCAGCAATACCAAACCAAACATCAAGCCACTTATTATTTGCTTATTATTTTGTGTATTTATTGCTAAATGTGTTTCTATTTATGGTATGTTTTCAAAAATAACTTCAAAAAATTACCTTTTTGAAGTAATGACATGTGCACATAAAGCATTAGAGAGGCAGACAGATGCCTAAGAATGGGCACTGAAAAAATCAGCAAGCTGAGCAGGGAGCTGCCTAAGCTAGCCAGTGAGCTATTGCAGTACTAGTGATAAGAGATGATGGAAAATTCTCTCTTAAGAGACCCTTTGGATCTGAAGGATCTTAGCTGAGGTTCTGGCTCAGCTACAAGATTTTGCAGTCAGATGCCTGTGGGAAGCTTACTGCCACAGGTTGAACGCCTGAATAACAAATTCTTTATTGCTCTCTGTTACATACCTGGCCTCATGGAAAAAGGAAGAAACACACGGTAGGGCCAAAGAGTTGTGCAGCTTGTTTGGAAAATGATTTTGAGGAAATATTATTTTTAATAAATGTAGAAATTGAAACAATTTATCAGAGTTTAATAAAAATTGGCAGATTTGACCCAAGAGCTAACTTCAACTTACTCACAAATTATTACTGAAATAAAAATGTGTTACTAAATATGTCTACTATTATGAACGCTCAGCTCAAGTCCACAGTGCCATGTTACAGATTAAAATTTATGTTTTCTAAATTTCAGTCATTTTCAGCAACTCTGGTAGGATTGGAACACAGTGTTCACATTAGACATGTTTAATTTACTGTGATGCTTTTAATGCATTGTTTTGACATTCCTTCACAGTAATTACAATACCTTCAGAATTATAACATACAAGCAAATCAAACAAGCAGGAATTTGGAAAAGCAGCACACTATGGAAAAATCAGAAAATGAGCAGCTATGGATAAAGTCGCACTACGGTGCTACCATCGCTTCCATCCCCAGCAAGCCACCTACAAGGCAAAAAACATTAAAACTTGTCATACAATCATAGAATCAGAGAAACATGGAATGTCTTGGATTGGAATGGACATTAAAGCTCATCCAGTTCTACTCCACTGCTGTGGGTAGGGCTGCCACCCACTAGAGTGGGCCGCCTAGAGCCCCATCCAACCTGGCCTTGGATGTCTCCAGGGATGGAGCACCCACAACCCTCTGGGCAGCCTGTGCCAGTGCCTCACCACCCTCTAAGAATTTTCTCTTAACAAGCGACCTAAATGTCCCATATTTTAGTTTAAAACTGCTCCCCCTTGTCCTGTCAGACTATGCAAAGTGTGGGTCTCTGCCTTTTTTATAAGCTCCCTTTAAGTACTGAAAGATCACAGTGAGCTCTCCCTGGAGCCTTCCGTAGGCTGAAAAAAAAACAGCTTCCTCAGTCCTTCTTTGTAGAAGTGCTCCATTGCTCTACTCTTCCAGGCAGAATCCCTATATTCTTCCCATGCCACCAATCTCTTCTTCCACTGCCTGAACATTTCCTTCTTATCCCTCAGTTTGACCAGTAGGTAACTACTCAGCCACTCTATTTTCCTGCCTTCCTTCTATATTTCTTACTTATAGGCACAGAATACTCTTGTACTCTAAGAAAAGTCTCCTTAAAGAGTCGCCAGCTCTGCTCCATTCTTTTATCCCTGACTTGTTCCTTTGTCCCTAAGGAAAGCTTCCCAGAGGATCTCTCCCACTAATTTCTTAAACAGTCAGAAGTTTGCTCTTCTGAAGTTCAAGATCTTGACTTTGCTCTTTGCCAGTCCATAATCCTTGAGATCATGAACTCAACCAGAGCATGACTGCTACAACGCAGACTGCCTCCAGTTTTAAGCTCTTTAATGGTCTCTGCATTGGTGAGCACCAGGTCCAGTAACACTTCTGGATGGTTTGTCTAATACTTGGACCAGGAAGTTATCCTCAGTGCACTCCAGGAGTCTGCTGGATTGCTTACAACCCACTGTATTTCTTTCCCAGCAGACAAATAGATGGTTGAAAACTTTCATCAGGGTGAGAGCCTGAGGGTGTGATGCCTCTTGTAGCTGAAGCAAGAAGGTCTCATCAACAATCTCCCCTTGATCAGGCAGCCTGTAGTAGACACCAACCACCAGATGTCCTTTATTAGTCCAATCTCTAATTTTAACTCACAAGCTTTTAGCCTGATCATGACTGTTTCTCATGCTCTTTGCAACCTATCTATTTCTTAACAAAGAGAACAACATTTCTGCCCCTTCTTCCCTGCCTGTTTCTTCTAAAAAGCTTGTAGCCCTTGGTACAAGTGTTCCAGTTGTGTGACTCATCCCATCATGTTTCCTTGATAGTGATTACGTGACACATTTCTTATTACACCATGGTTTCCAGCTTCTCCTGGTTGTTTCCCTAACTGTGTGTATTGGTGTAGAGGCACTTCAGCAGAGCTATTGGCCACACTGCCTTCTTAGAGGAGTCCTCCTTTATTCCTCTGAGACAATTCACAGGCATTTCCCTATTGCTTCTTAAAATGACAATACTCCCTTTTTCTCCTCTGTCACTGAGAAGTACATCCCCTTCCTCTGTTGAATCTAGTTTAAAGCTCTGCTAATCAGTACAAGCCAGCTTGCTGGTGAGAATGTCCTTACTCCTTCTGGTCAGCTGCTTCTCATCCAACATCAGCATTCCTGGTTCCTTGAGGGTGAGTCTGAGATCTCAGAACCCAAAACCCTGAGTACGACGCAATCCATGTAGCCAATCATTCACAAGACCCGTTTGTATCCTTCTGCCTGTGTCCCAGTCTCCAACTGAGAGGATGGAGAAGAACACTATCTGTGCTCCTGATCCCTTCGCCACCATTCTGAGGGACATAAAGTCCCTTTAGATATTTTGTTGTCTCCTCTTTGCAGTCTCATCCAATCTGACTCAAAAGAGTAGGAACGGATAGCAGTTCTCCAGCTATACCAGGAGTCTCCTTGTGATATCATGAATGCAGGCCCCCTAGCAGGCAGCACACTAGATCATACAGATGGCAAATGTGCTTCTCAGCAAGGAACCTCCAATTACTAACACCAATCACCTTTTTTTGGTGGTACTGGTTGGTTGGACCAACTGCTGTGTAGGAGCACTTAGGGGGCTAGGGGGAGACTCCTCCTTCTGCTTTGAACAGAAACAAAGTTCCTATCTCTTGTCTTGCAAGTCAGTCAAATTTACCATCTCAGGGCTGTAAGCCAGCTTACCTGTCCCTCATAGGGACTTAATACAGGGCTGTCACTCAGTCCATGTCAGTGCACAATACCATGCATCAATCTCTCACTTGGATTTCTGGATAGTACACTGCCCAGTGAGCTCTTCTCACAACACAGCAGCTTGCTCAGAAATTGCACTGAGCTGGGCACACATGCATCTGTGACAAACACCCACCTCTGCTCTCAGGTCCTGTGGAGACGTCCAGGAGATCCCAGTAACTCATGGTCTGGGCCCTGCCCACACCCCATCAACCTCTCTGGTGAGGGTTGCTGGCTCCTGGCAGCTCTCTCTTGGGTTCCTCCATGCAGGAACCCCCCTGCACAGCATAATTTCCCATTCTGTTCCAGAACATGCATTCACTGGAGCTGATAGCTTCCACTGTATATATACTGTATAGATACAGTATACACAAAACTTATCAAACAAACAAATAATAAAGGCCTGCTTCTGCACTTTTGGATTAAGAGTTTCAGCACTGACTTACACAGGAGAAACCAACATGATGAAAAGAGTGATTGTTTTAGAATCCATATATGCATAGTTTAAAAGGAAGTGTATAAACATATAAATCAAAGATACATATATTTAATGTCTAGGTTGCTTAATAACAAGTGAGAAGTAATTTTTTTCATGGAGTGGTAAAAGTAATTTTTTTCATGGAGTAATTTTTTTCATGGAGGATGTTTTAGAGTAAGGAAATATGTCCTGTTTTAGCAAGTTATTGTCTGCATACTCCATACTTCTAATGCCTCCTGGTTGGCTAAGAAAATACTGGGACATATGGTGGATTCTTTCTCCATAACAGCCTATGGAGTTTTTACCACTGACTATATGAGAAACAGACCTGAGCACAGGTAGACTGGTTAACTGGAACCATGAAAGCAATTGTACTCATTTCCAAAGAGGTTTTCCAAACCTTTTTAAGCTTCCAGCACTTTTGCAAGGCTTGTGCCAGACTAGCTGATATCATCACAACCAAGTAGTGAGAATGGGAGGGATTCCCAGCTGGTATAGCACTAACGTAGTTCACATCTGAAGTTGCACTATTGAACAGCTGAGAAATATATTTGAAGCCAAACAGTTCCAGGCTGCAACACAGCTAATCTTGGCAGAAAAAATGCCAAGTTAGGAAAGGATGCATGGCTCCTTTCAGGATTCTCAGTGGTGAATATTGATTAGTACCTTTTAGAGTCAACATTTATACCAGAGTTGTACCTTCCCTTCCCTTCCCTTCCCTTCCCTTCCCTTCCCTTCCCTTCCCTTCCCTTCCCTTCCCTTCCCTTCCCTTCCCTTCCCTTCCCTTCCCTTCCCTTCCCTTCCCTTCCCTTCCCTTCCCTTCCCTTCCCTTCCCTTCCCTTCCCTTCCCTTCCCTTCCCTTCCCTTCCCTTCCCTTCCCTTCCCTTCCCTTCCCTTCCCTTCCCTTCCCTTCCCTTCCCTTCCCTTCCCTTCCCTTCCCTTCCCTTCCCTTCCCTTCCCTTCCCTTCCCTCCCATTCTCCTCTCCTCTCCTCTCCTCTCCTCTCCTCTCCTCTCCTCTCCTCTCCTCTCCTCTCCTCTCCTCTCCTCTCCTCTCCTCTCCTCTCCTCTCCTCTCCTCTCCTCTCCTCTCCTCTCCTCTCCTCTCCTCTCCTCTCCTCTCCTCTCCTCTCCTCTCCTCTCCTCTCCTACCCAGTAGTCTTTGACATGAGAAGCACCTTGTGTGAGCTGGTATAGGGACATGTACATAAGCTTCCTATATCCTAGGAGTGGACCATAGCTTTCAGGCCAGCGAACACTCTATATTGGGTCTCCTAACTTCCACTGAAATTGTTCTATTTATTTTAATTAAGTATCCATTCATTAAGGTGAGGACTGGACTCTAACCCACAAAGGTTCCAGGTAAGCATCCTATTCAGTAGCCTGTATAGTCACCCTGTGTCTGTCAATCCCACTTTTCTGTTTGAAATGCAAAGAATAGCAGTTCTAGATGAAGAAACAGAGAAAATCTTTTCTTAAGTACTAACGCATGTATGTGATTCAACAGTGCTTGCTCCAGATGTGTCTCCTAAATCCCATTGTATTTTTACTTTGAGATTTTCAGTAAAATTATCAGTGGAAAAATCTCTTAAAAACTAGTTGTTGCAAGCTATCTTTTTAGAGTCTTGCTCAGACTGATGTGGTTTGATGATTACAAGACAAAGAATTGGAGAGCTTAAAAGGCTGGAGAAATAGTCTGATAGGAACCTCATACAGTTTAACAAGGAGGTGTGCAAAGCACCCGTCGAGGAACAATCCCACTGATAAATATACTCCAGATGCCACAAAGATAGAAATCAGCTTATCAGAAAAGGACCTGTAGGTCCTGGTGGAACATGAGACCATAATATACCATTGCAGAAAAAAAAATAAAAATAAAAAATCCAGAACAGTATTTTGGGCTGCATTAGGGTGAGTATGCTGGCAGGTGAGCCTTCACATCCATTCAGCACTGGCTGGTCAAGATGACGGCCCAAGGTCCCTTCCAACCATTCAGTGTTTCTGTGAAATCAACTGTAAATTCTCTTCACAGACTATTGCACAACTGATATTGTAATCTAAGAAATTTTGCTCATGTTCACTTGCCTAAATTTATGTATCTAGAAGATTAGAGAGTACCAGAACATGATTTTGGAAGAAGATTTATGGAACCTACATGCAAATTTTAGTGCAGTGCTGTACAGAGATATGCTCTGAGATACTGTGTGACATTAATCATTTTTGTAGAGTTGGCCCCTGTGAGCTGCAGTCCAGGCACTCTCAGGTACTGAGAGTTTTCAGCTACTATAAACAAACAAACAAACAAAATAAAAAAATAAAAAAATAAAAAAATCAGGGTTGGATTTGACTTCCATGAATTGTCAAGATTGCAGAAACATTTAGAACCATTAAATTAAATATTCTTGGATACCATTTTTGTTTTCAGATCACCAGGCAACATCTCTTTTCCTAGATATAAGGAACTTGTAAGTCTTCATACTTGTCTGCTCTCAAGATGCATTAAAATTTTATTTTACACTTAGAAAGACATGAATGTGTTTGCTTCTGTTGTTTACTCTGAAATGTTTTAAGCTGTAAACTGTATACTCCAGTGGACAGTCACTCCAAATAGAACTTTCAGTTTGATCTCTAAGTTCTGAAAGTGTACTGTTCCAGTTTGGCACTAGAAACTAAAGTGGATTTTCTTTTTGGATATTAGAATCTATTTACACTAACAACTCTTTATCTGAATAAATTTTTGTATTTAGATTATTAGTACAGTATTAAAAGTTCTTTTTTTTTTAATATTTATCATGTTCTGCTTAGACAGCTGGTGGGTCTCATATATCTTAGACCCATATTAAGTAGATATTGAAAGAGAAGGATTTTAGTGTTGCTTTGGTGCAAAAAGAAAACCCCAACAATCTAAAATCCACTGCTTTTTCTCTAGATTTGTTATCTTTTCTGCCACAGCCTATCATGTACCCACCACTTCGTATTTCTAATTCGATCTCATGTTTGTATGCATACGACGTGATAGGCTGCATGTGTGCTAGTGCTTATGTAATGGTTCTCCAGACAGCTTTTACCTCTTGAAAATGGCATGCTATTATTTTCTCTCAGCAAAAATTGTGCCTCACTTCTCTACAGCCATCCTGTTTTAATAACTTGGAAAAATACAATGTCTTCCTCTGTATATTCTGACAAATTGAAATGAGACAAAAGATTCAAAAGTTACTGAGAATGGACTAACAAAAACACAGTTTCAAAAATTCTTACTGTTTTAGGAAATCTGAAAGAAAACAACTGAGAGACTAAAAAGTCTGGTAGTAGTTATTGTGATGAAGAAAACAGCACCTATGGAGTAACAGTGAACTGATCTACTGACCTGTTACAGTTGAAGCAATACACTGAATTCCTGGATGCATCCATGATTTCTACTTTTTCCAGAAACCAGCCACTTGCTTTAAAGCAAAGAAAAAAGATATATATATATATATATATATATATATACACAAAATATATCTAAAACACGAAACACAAGGAAGGTTTCTCATTTCATTTCCAAATCTGTGTGGTTCAATACTTTTGAGTGTACCCATTATCAGCAATACAATTGAAATGTCGATAATTCAAACGAAAAACAAATTCTTACAGTTTTACAGAGGAAGTCTGTGATGATTTTGATAGAAAACATAAAGGAAATTTTTTATTACAACTTAACTCGTTTTTCCACACTGAATGGAGCCAGTATAAGACAAATGGAACAGTGCATGGCAATATTGAATACATTCTTGAAATCCCATATACCTTTCTCTATAGTCTGAAATAGAGGAGCTGACTGACAAAATGGCATCAGACATGGACGTGTGTGTGAAGGAAAGGTGTGTCAGTGAATTCCTTCGTGTGGAAAAAATAGCACCCACTGATTTTCATCTACACTTGCTGAACATTTATGGACACCAAGCAGTGGATGTGAGCACAGTGAAACAGTGGGTGGTGTGTTTCAGGTCTGGGGATGGTGACAGTGGGTCATTTTATGAGTACAGCATTCAGGTTCTTGTTCACTGCTGGTGAAAATGCATAGCTAATGGTGATGACTATGTTAAAAAACAGTCTTTTGTATCTAAGAATTTGTTCTATCAAATAGTGTAATTGTGCTCTTTTATATCCATTGTAGTACATATATATATATGCATATATATATATACTGAACAATTGTCATGTTCACATTTCTCAGGTAGCAGTGATTCAGAAGAGCGTCTCCATTTAGGCCAACGTTTGTATCTGTTCTAGCTTTAAGAAAGTATTTAACACTCTAGTATAGTCAACTATTTTGTTGGTTGAAAAAATACCATCATTGTTGTGCTAAAGCTTTTTATTTCATGCAGTATTTAAATATGATGTTTCTTTAAATAAAGTTTTACTATACTGAAATGCAGAGTTTATGCTGATGTCTTTAGTTGTGTTTGCCAATGCAAATACATAATAACAACATTTAAAAAACTAGAATCACACTGATACTGCTAGCAGCTGAAATCATTTTGGTATTCTTTGCATATCCTAGAGATTTTGACATTCAAATATTTAAAGAAAGAATCATATAGGCTAACAACCAAAATAATTTTATTTCTATGTAAGCTAAAAATATAATGTAAAAGTATTTTCATATTGTACTAACTTAGATAAACATAAAGGCTTAGCAACATTTCTCAATTTCCATGGACATTTTCAAACAATTAACTAGAATAACAAGGTCGTAAAGGTGCCCAGGTTTTTTATCTTCAGTTCACAGGAGTCATTTATTGAAATTGTGAAGTATTTTTGGAACTTCTTTAATGAAATTTTGTGAATGCTTTAATATATCATGGACTCTACTTGGAATATATGACCTTTCATGAAATCTCTGTAATTCAGAGTCAAGATTATTAGCAATAAAATTTTACAGTCTCTCAGATTTACACAGCACTTTATAAACAAATATTAAGCTATGTTTGCTCTCTTGAAAAGTTTATAAGCTTATGCTTTACCCTGTATTGACAAAACTCCAGCAGACCTCACTGAAAGCTTCAGGTATGAAGAAATCCAGAAGCAGATAGGAAAGATTAGCAAACACACATAACATTTCAAAGAGTTGCTACCTTTGTGGAAGCTTATGCAGATAACAGCTGATGTGAAAAAAGATATTTTGAGATAATTTCAGAGAAGAAAATATAGAAAGGAAGAAATGGATTTAACATGAATTACCACACAGCAGCTGTGCTAGGAAGGCAGTCTTAACAACTATACTATGTTGATCAAGATACAGGGAGGACAGGTAATATTGATGGTTTGGGACCCAGGAAATAGAGTTTAACCTGCATTAACTCTATAGACTTCTGTGTAACTCTCAGAGCACCAAAAGCCTGCTGATGTAGAATTCCCTGGTGTTAAACTGAATTGTATACAGCAGCTAATAGTAATAAAATAAAAATCAGCAGGTCAATTTTATTTCAATACATTGTTTTTTTGTTTTTTTTTTTTTTGAGTTTTCAGTACCATCACATGTTTGACATGATTGGGTAGTTAGAAAAGTCCTGTTCAACTTTTGCCTAGATCTGCCACTTACAGAATTTTGCTTGGTTCATTCTAGGTATGATAAACTCTTGCCACTTTATAAATAAGGTTGTTGGTTTTTTTTAAAAACCTAAATACATTTCCTTTTTATCAGATAAGTTTAGTTCACTTGACTAGAATATCTCAATACAATGAGACCTTTTTGACTCAAGCTGTACACTAACTGGAATACTTACTTGTACCTGGAATACTGAAATATTTGTATCTCTGTAGTTTGTTTGTTGTTGTTTCTTTTTTTTCTTTCATAACACCCCTACATGTTCAAAATATTACATGTTGTAGTGTCCTACCTTAAGTTTTGATAAAATTCAGGCATTAGATATTGTATGGAATACAGTGTATCTGGAAACGGTTTTTGTCATCGTGATTTGGTTTGTACTTTGTTTGATCTGATGCACTACAGTGTTTTCCTTATTGTTTAACTTTTACAAGAAGAAAAGCCGTGTGTCAAGGCAGTCTTATCTTATTCAACACATCTAATAAAAATTTTGGCTGAGCAATGACTGAAGTATAAAACCTTCAGAGTTATGTACTAAATAGATCTCTGCTAGAAAAAAGCAAAGGTAAAATCAAGGGAAATCTGATAGGAACAGGGTAGGGTAAGCATGAGAAGTCAAACTGACCTCGTTTGTACACAGATTCATATTAACTATCTGTAGCAGTAGCATGACCTCAAAGGCCTGTCCAAATGTCAGGCAAGTCTTTAAGCAGAAAATTTTTACAAGCTTATAGAACACATGTAGTATACTTACCAAATCCTTTTCCATCATGACCAATTTCAATTGAATGTAGGCTTCCTAATTTTTTAGTCTTAATCTTGAATGTATCAACCTTTAATATTGAAAAACAGTTATTAAAAATAATACACAAATTTTTGGAAACTTATACCTTCATTCAGTTCAGTTTCTAATCTAAATCAAATGTAAAAATATCAGTTCAAAATAGATGGCTGACACCTGGTATGGTCTATTTTTTTTGCAGAGATTTGCTCCTACCAGGTCTCAGTTTAAACCTGAAAGATTTGCCTTTCAACATAAGTAGGAGAATCATTATCTCTTTCCCGACTTCCATATAACAGAAAAGTATTTTTGCTAGATATCATGAATTCTCAACTGATGCAATGTCTTCTATAATCTTTTCAGTTTACAATGCATAAATATATGTTCAAGAATGCAAAAAAATAAAGGCTTTTACACAATGTAGCATCATATCTACCAGATATTTCATTTAAAATATTCCCTTGTTTCATACTACAGATTTAAAGAAGAAAAATAATAATATCCCTTTCTCATAAGGCATTCCTTAAAAATGTCACTGGCTCATATTGACTTAACTAAATTGCTAATTAGCTAACAATGCAATTTCTGTGTATCTAATCTTTTTTCAAAGAGTAGTGATACCTCCAGTGTGCTACTAGACAAGATGCTCTTTTGCTTGCTCCTGCCTATAGGTAACTAGCTTTATAATCAGTATGATAAACAATTCATGATAAAGATCTTTTAGAAGATATCTACAGACAACCTAGCTGAAAAAAAAAAACTTGAACCAAATTGCAAGTAAAAAGATGTTCACTATTGCTAGAAATAATGAAGTAGATCTTACAAGGAAGATATTGTAATGGAAGTTTTAATTATCCAGTCATTACCTTCAAGAAATTTAAAGGAGAAAGTAATGGGAAATGTATTTATTTCTTGCTAAGGGTAACCATCATTATGCTGTATTGCACAGGTGATGAGGAAGTGGAGCAATTCCTTTGACAAATTAATATGTTTATTAAGAAGAGGAGAGCATTCTGTTGAGGAACTAGAATGTGTTGCAGAGAGTCAGCACTCTTATGGATATATTTGCATCTGAACAATGAGTCTCTGAATATTCTAAGCATGATGGATATCAACATCAGGTTGGCATACATGGTTCCATTTTGTCTGGCTGTAGGCTTATGCATTCAGTGAGGCTCACTGCATCAGTTTCCATGGCAAAGTAAAATGATGGGATGCAAGAGACTGATATATTCTCAAGGATAATATTCAACATTTGTGTGACAGCAAGGAATATTGCACATATGTGCACATGCACAGGCAATGCATGCTGTGCATTTCAGAACAAGGAAATGTAACAGGGCAGATAAGTGGAACCAATATGAGGACATTTATGGGACTATGAGAACAGCAATAGTCAGCTAGACACAACAGAATAAAATGTTCCTTGGTTACTCTGGAGAAGAGGCTAAACAGAGATAGCAGAGACTATATCTCAAGTAATGATGAGAAAACCAGGATAACTGCTTGAAGTTTTGTAAAGCTCTTACATAGATTTTATATTTAGTTTCCCAATCTAGAAACTGATAGAAATCTATATGCTCACCATCCCTTTTTCAAATGGATCTTGATGCTCCAGTGACCGAGAGAGGTAAAATACTTCAGATTTGTCTTCATTTCCAAATAAAATAATATGCACACTGGCATCAGTACCTGCCCCCATTTTGTCACCTGTGTATACTTTGATAGTATACTCTGCCTGATCTCCTGCTTGACTTCCTCCTTTATTTAAGTTATTTATGCAATTCTTTTGTTTGTCTCCTCCAATAACAAAAGATACTGGGATTTCTCTCTGTATTTCTGGCTTATTTGGATCCACAGAAAATGTTCTGCAAAACAAAACCCCACAATTTTTTGTAGTAAGTAAACCACACGTTAAAAAAACCCTATGAGTTTATATGGAACAGTTGAAGGTGGACTTTCAAAATACTATACATTGGCTCACACACTTCATGATGGTAATTTTAATCCAGTGCCTCCTTACTGTTTTCAAATATTATGCTATAAAAAGATTAGCTTTACACATGATACTTACTCATTCACTTCAAACACATAGATAGGATGATCCCTTACAGATTCTTTCAAATGCAATTTTTTAATGTCCAGTTTGCAGTCTACAAAGAAGCAAATAAAATATAGCTATAATGTCTTACTGCACATCTTGGAATTGGATAGAGTATGATGATGATGTAACAGTGTCTTTTGTACTACATTAAAATATCATTTATTAATTTATTTATAATAACAACTGTCTATAAGATCCTGGTATCATCCCAAAATCCCTTATTTTGTTCCTATTTAAAATGCCTACTTAGAAACTTAGGAGTAAGCATTTTCTATGTCGTTGTGAAGTACAGGATTGATGTCCTCATCACACTTGGAAGGGTATGCAGAACAGATTCAGCATGACTCAGGTTCATTAGCAGGAAATATGTGGAAAGCAGGAATATGTATCTGATGTTTCCTCCTTTGTTGACAAGAGTTGGAACTCTGTTCCACACACAGCACAAAGATTTACTGAATGACAAGTATGAAGGAAGTTCAACTTTTTTGTATATCTCTGCTATATGAGAAAAACTGCTCTTTGAATTGCAGTTTTGAATTTTTGCTGGGGGCTAATTGTGAAGACTACTTGCTTTCTCTTTTTTTGTATTATTTTTCCGTGCAGCACTCTTAAGCAAACTGCATCCCAATCATCTTCTGGTGTAGTCCCAGTCCCTTTAATTATATCAGTAGGAGTCTAATAGGATCAGGCTCTTGGTGAGGAATTCAGGACATGGTGTAGCACTCAAGACCTGCCCAGATAGACCATGGAGACAATCAGAAGCTCAGGGATCTCAGACCATGCATGTAGTGAGGAAACAGCCACCTGATCTTAAAAACTAGCTCAGACAGTGAAAGTGGCATAAATAAAACCAACACAGCTTTTGTTCTTGGGGATTTTTTGTTCAAAGTCTCCATATAAAAAAGTCAAGAAAACCCCTAGACACAATGTGGACATCCTTCCTCATTCAAAGTGCTCCATCATTTTAAAAAATTCCTTTGGAAGAAATCTCTTATACATCTCCCCAGTCTTTTCTTCATAGCACACACACAGCCGATGAGCCCTGAAGTCCCTCCTTTGTGAATCATGTTTTGAAACCTTGTCTGTCATGTTCTCCACAGTGCCCTTTGGAAATGTGTAATTGCCATATTCGATGATTGTCCATCAGACAGATGGCTGTTGTTAGCTTTCATGACTGAAACTGCAGGAATTAAATGTAGTGAGCACCCAACAGCAGCCTGACAGGGCTATCCCTGTCCTTCCCTTCCCCATTATAATACCTCTAGCTTCACATCACATCTCCACTGAAGCCTCCAGAGGCTGAGCAGATCATGCTGTGGTGCAGAACACGTTGACTACCCAATCAGTATGTATACACTCAGTGCCCAAATCTCTTTGATGATTATATACATTTTTAAAATTTGGTTGAAATTGAGTGGTGAGTTAAAATATTACTGTGAGGAGCCAACAGATAGGCTAACAAGACAGAGAAAATAGAAATGTATAACCCTTGCTTTTCAGGAAAGCCACCTGAAAATGGTTCACTGTAATACATAGTAAGTAACAATTTGCAATTATATAGCAATTTTCATTAATGGACGTGAAAATATTTTACAGGAATACTTGAAAACATTTATACAAAATATTCCTTAATGGCATGATAGCCATCCTACAGATGAGCCATAGAGGAGTGGAATTTTTGGCAATTTTAAAGGAACTTGGTGGCAAAACTACTGTTTGCGTAAAAGAGGTAAAATCCCCTTCATGATATTACATTAAGAAAACAGAACATCTGGGGAAAAAATCACAAATAGCTATTGCAGGACAACTGAACAATACCAATTTCTTAGAATTATTTGCTTATACCATGTATCAATAGCAGAATATAATTATTTATCTTCTGTTTTTCTTTCTTGCATGTAAAGGAATAGTTTACTTAATGATTAATGGTACAGGTTTCAGAACCAAGGATTTTAATGCATCAAAATGTAAGATTTTTCGTTATAAAATATTATGATTTTTAAAACATAGCAAAAGTAAATTAATCTGGCAACTCTGGCAGTGATTGCATTGCTTTCAACAGGAGGTAAGCTGTGTGATTCACATCACTAACTTTAGAGATCAAGAAAAGTATGTTACCTTTCTTACTGCTGATTATGAGAGCAACTTTGTCCACTTCTCCCAGTTCAACAGCATCCATGATAATAAGAAATGACTAAAATAAAAGTATTCAACGTTACAATCTTTAACCATACTGTATTAAGTGTACAAGAAGACCAGAAAAGAATGTATAGGAAGTATAAGAACAGATTAAATGCTAAATTTTAGAGTAATTTAAGGTAGAGTACCTCACTGTCATCTTCCTGCTGGACATTCTGCAATGACCGGAGAAGGGCTCTGTCCCCTGTGTCACCATGAGTACCATATATACATGCAGTCATATGAACTACACTTCTGTGAGTCAAAATGTTTCTAGAAAATACTGTTAGATGGTACGTAACCACTGCAATATCAAGCAGAAAGAGTCATGTTAATACCATTTCACAACCTTGCCCAGATATTTTACAACATTGCAATGTGCAGTCAGGTGAAATTAAAAACACCACTTGACAATTATAATAAAACTCAATTTTTTCCATATTTTTCTGTAATTCTGTCCTTTAAATTTCTTGAACAATAGTGCTTTTAACATCTTTAAATGAGAGACAAAGGATAAATTACCACAGTTATTTACCTGTTTCTTTTAAATGGCAAATGCCTAACAGATAAAATCTTAATGAGTTCCAGACTCATAAATCACTTTGGGGATCTTGGCAAAGAAAAAATTTAGCTGGGGAGATAAGTTCTTCAGATTTCATCATCTAAGAGATGAAGAGATGAGGAGAAAAGCTTCTTGCATGTAGTTCACAACATCTAAGTTCCTATTTTGAATTTCATTGTAGAGAAGCATATCCTCTGATTACAGTGAGCCCAAGAAGACAAATCTATCTTGACAAAAGTTAGCACCCATGAGTTTGGACAGTTTATGATTTATGCAATGGTTATAACATTTACTTAATTGAAGACAAGATAAGAACATGTGAACACCTTTAGAAGTAAATACATTCACAGAGAATCCGTTTATATTCATTTGCATTTTATTCACAGAATCAAGTTATGTGAGCATTATGAATCTTTTAATCTTCTTTGTATTCCTATAGACACCTTGGTAGAAGGAGATGAATCTTGGCCTTGCAGAAGGTTTCTGCAGAAAATGGCTAAAAGTTTAGACAAAGACAGTGATTATTTGCAGACTACTTGCATCTTTTGGAAGTCAAGAAGACAAAGTACAGGTACAGCTTTCAGACCTAATGATCATCTAAATACTGAATACAGAACAAGAACCAGCTCTTGTCTTGATTCCCCAGCATCAGTAACAGGGGAGAGAACAGACTCTTGATGCATGCATACTGTAATTGAGCAAGTGCATGGAAATAAAGCCAAAGTGCCGAAGAGGTATACAGTTTTATCTGTAAAGATAAAGCTTACAAAAAATACCAGGATAGAGCTAAGTTTAAACTGGAAATAAAAAATTGATGCTGCCTAAGTGACAATAAATCATGGCATGGTAAGATATTGGAGTAAAGATGAAATACAGCAACTGAATGGGATATGGTACTGTTTCAAACAAGATGAAGAATGAGGAGAAGAAAAAATATGCTTGGTCAGGGATGCAATGCAACACAATCACTAGGCCACAACAAAGAAGAAAGAAATCTGGGTAGTGTTATTTTCGGCCATACCTCTGATTTTATAAGTGATCTATTTTTAATATACTTGACCTCTGTTTTGATATGAACTCCTAGATCTCAAACCTGAGATGTGAAGCTAGGATGGCATTCAGGAGACTCACCTTGAGTGTCAGTGTTAGGGACAAACAAGTGAGACTGCTCCATGAGGGAGGATGAGACTGGATCTAGGACTGACCCCAGCTAAGCAGTGCCCTTTGTGTCCAGGAAACAGTCCTGCAATGTCTGTACATGACAGGCAGTGCCATTAACAGCCCCAAACATAGCAAAAGATGAAACAGATTCAGACATCATCCTGATGGTCCAACGGGGAACAACAGGAGAAAGGGCTGGAGAAAGGGCCAGAGACAGAACTGAACACAAGGCCATAACATAAGTCCTAAATCAATTCAGGACACAGGGCCAGAGACAGGAATAAAAGCAGGTGTACATCTAGCATAGCTCAGGCGTGACTTTAAATGATCATCCTACGCCCATTCGCAGGAGGTGGCTGAAGGCCCCAGGCAAGGCTGATAATGGCAAGTAAGATCTATTAGCTTATGATGGCCTTGACATTCTGTAGCCAACTGAAGTTTGAGTTGAACCAGACTGACCAGATTAAAGAGTGGATAGAACTGATAGATAAATTGTACAAAGAGGGGCAATGGAAGGGAAACAATGAAGGAAAGGGTAGAGGACTAAAATGCTTTAAAAATGTCTTTGTTCAGGTAGTAGGATCAAACAATCATATAGGTGGGCAAATGAGCTTTTATATCTGTAGTGAATACAATAGACTGGAAGGAGGAAAAATGAAAGGAATTCTCTGAAAAGAAATTACATTCAGTGGGACAAATTAATTTTATAAATTTCTGATGATTTCATCTCTGTGTGAATTATAGCTCTATTTTAATTTTGTGAAAAAAATCTGCTATTTCTAAGTAGCAGAATATGTTTTTATTTAATCTTTTCACCAGTTCATCGTTTTTCCTTAAAAGCTACAGTAGTGCAAACTTCATTCACCTTCTGTACAACCACATGAGTGAGGGAGAGAGCATGTTTTCATCTCTGGAGATTCTTGAGCTGTAAGCACCTCAGAGGTAGGTACGCTACGGAGAAACTATTTTGTACATACTCAGTTGGAGGCCTCTCCCCATTAATGCACCCAAAAGGCACATGTGAACTGGTACACAGTCAGTTCTCAAGGATTTGCACTGTGTTTTATCAGCTGCATTTTGATAGCTTAAAATTAGCCATTAAGACACACTTCATCACAGTCCCAAGTACAAAACAAAACAAAAAAAGAGCAACCAAGAAATGAAATTCTAAGGCACTATAAGAATGATGGTATACTGAGCTGCATCTGAAATTAAACAGCACACAGCTTTCAGTTAAGGTGATTATGATCAGCTGCTTTTCATTCCAACTAATGCATTACTGGTTTTCTTTCAGCTGACAAAAAGAAAACCAAGGAGAAAATAAATTAGATTTAGAAATCTGGCAGAGAAGCAGATCTGTTTTGCACCATAGATTTCAAGTAGGTTTGTTTCTAAAAGATCGCTTTGAACTCCATGCAGGCCACCTGCTGTGGAGCTGCTTACGGCTCTTGGACATAAAATGGCAAAGATCTGGGGGAATGTGTTTCACATTGTCCTAGTTTTTTTCTTCCTTGTGGTTACAAATCCCTCAATGAGAACTTCTAAACCATATGTGGAAGAAAACACATGCAACAACAATGAACTTTTAATGTGTCTCCTCTTTTACTTAAACTCACAATAATACCTATACCTTCTCTTTTTTGTTTGTTTGTTTGTTTGTTTTACCAACCTACAGAGAATAGGGAAGTGGGTTTTTTTCAACCAAGTCAGTGGTGGAGCCAGAATAAGAACCAAGGTCGTTAGGGCACGAGTTTCTCTGCCTATTTATCTTCCATACTGCATCTTACTGCCTGTGTTTCTGTGCGCTTGTACATCTACCTTGAATACATCTGCATGAGGGTGATCTGTCTTTTGCAAGGGGCAGTCTTGTGCTTGTATTAATCTGAAGGATGTTTTTGTTTCAAACCTGCTTATAGGAGACAAAGGCCATGACAACATACTCTGTAACTATACTGTGCAAGTTTTTGTTTCAAGTGAAAATCACAACTCTAAGCTATATGAAATACAAAATTTGTATTTCCATTTTCATTAATAATATTAAAAAAAAAAGAATCACCATTAATTCTATTGTTTGTATGCTTATAATTAGACATTTATAAACACCTCACTAAAACTGGGTCATAAGTCTAGTTCAAGAGTCATTCATTTAACACCTTCTCCAGATCACTGAATAAGTCAGAATAACTAACTGATTCTTTACTCATTTGTTTTCTGCATCAAACTCAGATGGAAAATATTTTAACATTAAATATCCTTATTTGATATGTTTATAGAGAATTATTCTCAACAATAGCAGCATTTAATGAGCAACACATTAGAAAAGTATGGAAGATATGGTAGTTTTTAGGTGAAAGGATTTTTTTTATACTGCTTAATAATGATAACATGAAAGACAGTTGTTGAGCTAATTTTAACAGATGTAAGTATTTGGTGTGCATAAAAGTAATGATAAAACTTAAGTTTATATGTCATTTTGAGCTGGTTTTCTTTTTTTCTTTTTTAATTCTTTCACCAATAATAGTGTTTGGAACATACAAAGAAAACTACTTAATAGGAAGATATACAAATAGTAATGCTATAAAAATCACGCTGTTAATGTCAGTAATATGAACAGCTGAGGACTAAACACAAAAGAATAGAAATATTATGATGCTGAAAGAAAGAAATATACCTTAACATTATTCTATATAGCTTTTAATAACAGTTCTGTATAGGAACTTAAGTATTGCACTTCACACTTTATGATACACAGGAATTAAGCTGAGTTGATAGTATTTTCCTTAACACATTTTAAATTCTTACCCAGACTTTATGAATCATTAAATAAAGACAATAAAATTTTCTGTTTTGATAAACTGTAATATCAAGATATGTTAACTTCCAGGACCACTCTACTGCCTTTACGTATGTTCTTACCTACCAGAAAGTGCTTCTTTTAATGGCCACTCTACAGGGAATTCAATCCATCTGTCTCCATTAAGAGAAAGAGGAAGTGTTTTATTTATAGTGAGAATAAAGGTATCCAGGGTTGATGTGTTCTGCATTTTAAAGTGATGAAGAGACAACTGTGATATGCCACTTTCCAAACTCTGGAGTCCAAGTCTGACTTTATAAACCATACCCAAATCAGATGGTAAATATATCTAGGAAGTAAAAGAAAACCCTATAAGTTACAAATGAAGATACATAGATACATACATAACTAATTTAAAGGAAGAGGGAAAGTTTCTCCTAAGGGATCAGCAATGATGTAGCCCCATTAACATCAGTCCTGATGCAAAAAGTCAATGGGTTCAAAGGCAGCAGAACCAGACTGACTGTAGACACTTACAGAAAAAACATCTTTGTATTCCAGGGGCATTCATTGTAATTATTCTATCAAATTCAAATAACATACTGCACTGATTTCTAAATGTAAATACTTAATGTCATATAAATTGAGATGCATTAATAACTATGACTATTTGTTGACAGAAAAAAAGAATATACTTGATCAATGTGAACTTGAAAAATCAAAAAAAAAAAGAAATCTGGGATGCAATTCAAAATTTTGTATATCTGAATATTTAAAGAATAATATCTGCAATATTTACAGTATATACATTATTATCTCTCTTCATAAGGAAACTTAAAGAAAATGCAAATATAGACAAGTCTATATAATATTTTACATCATATGTTATTTGGTTCTTAGCTTGATGTTCCACTTTGTTTTCCATGGAAACCGGATTTGACTTGCCATTGCTTCCATAAAAAACCATAACCAACTTGGATATATTTTCTGACAACTCTTCAAAGTCTTTTTTTGTTTCATCTTGATGCTTTGTGAAATAAATCCTCCATCTGCCTTCTGAGCAATTAGAATAGAGAAAATAAAATGGGAAAATAAAGATTAAAAGGTATTTCTGATTTCATATGTTAATCAAGGAACCTGAAATAAAATTCATAAGATGTATCTTAGTGTACATTATTATATAAGCATTATTACATAAGCATTTCATTTGGATGTAGATCAGCTTCCTAATATATTGGTATTTCCCACTATTACAAAAGGGCAAATACTGTCACTATCATTAAATATAATGCCATGCTGTGGTGAAAATATTCTCCCATTATTATTTCAAAACTGATGAATAAGACAGTGGATGCAATCCCGGAAACTGTACCTGAATTCATTTGCTCTTTTCCTAGAGGATAGGCAGAAGTGCTCTTCCGCTCTTGAATTTCTAATTAAAAAAAAAGATTGAAGACCAAATTAATAATTTTGTAAAACAGTATCCAAGTAATAATAAATGTGTGCATTCATGCCTAGTGAGGCAACTGACTAAGTATTGTATCATTTAGACTAAGGATTTAATAGGAAGTGTACAATGTGATTTTCTACCTAAGTAACATCTATATATCACCTACTTAATGAAGTGACTCTAGGGTTACCTCTTTACCATGAAGCAGTTGTAACCTGAAGATTCAAGTGTTTTTCACTTTAAAACATTTATACAATTCATACTGCAGACAAATCAGAACTAATGGGATATTTGTACTGTCCTTTTTCAGGGTTGATATTCCTCCTGTTGGTTTCAGTGGGTCTTAGTATTGATCTAAACTACTTGTACACATTAGAGGCATGAACCAAAGATAGAAAGTCTTTCAACTAGGTTTGAATTTGCCATTTATTATATACAATTAAATAAAACAAACAAACAAAAAAACTTGAAAACTTTCTTCTACCAAATCACAGAATTACTGGAGCAAGAGGTTGGAAGGGATGACTGGAGAACATCTAGGCCAACCTCCTGCTAAAGCAGATTCCCTTTTGAGGTTGAGGTTGCACAGGATTGTGTCCAGGAGGCTACTGAATATCTCCAGAGATGAGACTCCACAACCCCTCTGGCAACCTGTTCCAGTGCTCTGTCACCCCCTTATAGTAAAGAAGTTCTTCCTTTAAGATCCTCTCTCAGTCTTTTCTGCTCCAGCCTGAACAAGCCCAGGTCTCCCAGCCTTTCCTCATAAGGGAGATGCTCCAGGCCCCTAATCATCTCTATATCCCTCTGCTGGACTCTCCAGTAGTCCCCTGTCTTTCTTTAACTAAGGAGCTCAGAACTGGACACAGTACTCCAGATGTGACCTCTCCAGTGCAGAGTAGAGGGGAAGGATCACCTCCCATGGCCTGTTGGCCCAGGACACCATAGACCTTCTTGGCCAAGAGGGTAAACTGCTGGCTCATGGCCAACCTGTTGTCCACTAGGACACCCAGGCCTGTCTCTGCATAGCTCCTTTCCAGCAGGTCAGCCCCTAATCTGTACTAATGCATTTGGTTATTCCTCCCCAGGTGTAGTACTCTTGCTCTTGTTGAACCTCATCAGGTTCCTCTCCACCCAACTTTCCAGCCTATCCAGGTCTTGCTGGATGGCAGCACAGCCTTCTGGTGCTTTGACAAGTCCTTCCAGCTTTCTATCATCAGCTTGTTGAGGGTCCATGTTATCCTTTCATCCAGGTCACTGATGAAGATGTTCAATAAGACCAGACTCAAATCAATGTATTCTTGTAGAAATAGTAAAAAAAGTTCTGTTTTTCAGTTTTTTGTTTAAATTTTGAGTAAAATCACATTATATAATCTTACATACACTAAATATGTGTTACATATATACAGTGGGAACAAAAGGGGTTGTATCTAAACATTAGGAAACTCTTCTTTACTGTTCAGTTGATCAGGCACTGGTACAGATGCCTATAGCAGTAGTGTTGTCTTCCTCCTTGGAGACTTTCAGCAGTTGTCTAGACATGTTGTGGGCAATCTTCTCTGGCTGGTGCCACTTGACAGCATCCCAAAGTATGTCTGTTTCTGGCAAAAGCTATCTTAACACTGTGGCACAGATAATGTAAAACATTCTTCTTGGCGACCTTTTCTCCATTGCTTATACGTAGTTTGCCCTGCTATGTGCCTCACTTTTATTATGTCTAGCAAGTGGCAGGCAGAAGTATTTGAAGCTTAAAAAAAGTGTTTGAAAGTGGTAAAGTAGAAGTAAAACTTGGAGAGGAAGCCTTTTGTAAAGAGAATAGGCCCAATTTATTGCCATTTACTCCAATGTAAATCTGGGTTAACAATGCAGAAATTCTCCTCTGGCAAATAGTGGTTATTAAAATGTACTAAAAAAAACCCAGTGTTTCCTATATGATGACAATGCTCTACTGTGCAATATTTTAAACCATAACTTGTTTGTAGAAGCAAATCACACAGCTGCATTCTACAGTTTGGAATGACTTTCTTAGCAAAGGATAGTTTGAAGATCATATTAACCTGTGGCATTCAGAGTTACTGAGGCAGATCTCTTCCCATCATGTCTGTCTTTTAGCCATGTTTGAGCCATAAACAATGTTTCCGTCCCAGCAGTTGCTAACTCTTTCACAATAATCTTCTCCAGAAGCCAGTCAGAACCTTTCCCTTTCTCAACCACAATATCTTGCAGAGTCCCGATATCTACTGCCTCCAATTGAAAAACATCTACCTGAAAAATTCAGAATAAAAAAGACATGACTATTGAAACAGAATCAAACTAAGTTAACAGTGTATTTTGAAATATGAAGGTGAGAGGAAAATCAGGATTATTTTCTTCAGTAATTCAGTAAATACCAATAGAACCAGAGATGGCAAGTTTAAAGATGCAAAGCTCCTGCGTCAAGCAGGTCTCCATTTGTGGTTCTGCAATTTATTGCTACAACACCTCCACGTCCCCAGATGGATCTATCCATTACTCACGCTCACTTCCTGAGAGATTGTCATTACCAAGTTCTACATTTAAAAATTTACAGAGACACCATCATAAACGCTTCTTATTTTCAGCAAAATATACCTACCTCCCAGGGCACTTTTTTGAGGAATGAAATACAGGGAATAAGAAGAATTCAGAAATTGCATATTATTCTCTTCAGAAAGAATGGCAAACTTGGTCTCAAATTTGAATTAATATTTTTAAGATTAGTTATAACAAAATTAATTGAACTTGAGTAAAATGCTAGACAAAGTAAAGAGTTTAAATTAGTTCTAACATTCTCTGTAGATTAAAAAGTCCACAAAAATGTTAAATATTGAGAACACTCAAGTAGGATCCCTAAAGAAAATTGAGAGATGTCATATATTAAATATTTTCAAATTATGTGATTTGGGCTGATTATGGGTCTTGTATCTACTTGCTTAGCTGGAAAGAAGAGATTAATTTCTTGGCATAGAGACCCTTCATATGTTTTGCTTTATACATTTGTGAAAGACCATTGCATTTCTATAGGGGTTCATAACTTGTAGAATCAACTGTTATTTGCAATGGAATATGTAGTATTATTTAAGGGTATAAAGCTGTTTCTCAAGGTGATTGGATGATAGTAATGTCAACTGAATCATGAGGAGTCTTTGCAACCCAATTCACTCTGAAGTTGCTTAGCCAGGACAAGATGGCAACAATCATTATTCAAAGGATTGCACAGAGACGAGAGAAAAGCAGACCTCTTGATTTGTAACCACATACCTGTATTCCCTGGTCAGGTGCTCCAGGTAAAGAACTGATGAAAGACTTGGGTCACCAAACAATACCAGATACCAGCTTGCAAATTAATCACAGCCGCACAGACTGGTTGAAGCTGGATGGGACCTCTGAGTCTACCTGCTCCAGTTCCTTACTCAAGCAGAGCATGTTGCTCAGAATCACATTCAAATGGCTTTTGAAAATCTTAAAGGAGACTCTACAGCCTCTCTGGGCAACCCATGAGAAAAGTCTACCACCCTCATAGCACAGAATCACAGAATCACAGAATCATAGAATCATAGAATCATTCATGGGTTGAAAAGGACCACAGTGGTCATGTAGTTTCAACCCCCGAGAAGCTCTTCCTGTGTTCCAGTTTGTGCCCACTGCCTCTTCTTCTGACATGGGGCAACACTGAGAAAAGCCTGTCTCCATATTCTTTGCACTCTTCTTTCAGGTACTTTATAGGCATTGTTGAGATTCCCGTGAGCATCCTCTCTTCCATGCTGAACGGTCTCAGATCTCTCAGCTTCTCTTCTCTTCACAAGAGAGGCAATGCAGTATCTTGATCATATTGGTGGCCCTACACTGAACTTTTTCCAATATGTCCATGTCTCTCTTGTATATGGGGGGGGGGGGGGGGGACAGAGCCAGGCAGGACTGGACCCAGTACTCCAGGTGCAGCCTCACCAACATTAAGTACAGAGTTCACCACTCTTGGTGATAATTGCTTGCGATAATTTGCCTAATGCTGCCAAGAATGAGACCCACCATGAGAGAAAATATTGAACTTAAAATTGCAGATCACATTGCACACATTTATAAAAAGATCCCCAAGCAACAAAACAACTTTCTTTAAGTTAACCTTTAACTATTTTCCTCATTTTTCATTTGTGTGTGTGTGTGTGTATGTGTGTGAATGTATGTGTTTGGGAACAATTGCTTTAATAGTTTCCTAAAAAAAAATTGCCAAACTGTTGTTGAATTACTCAGCAGCTTCTTCTAGACTGAAAAACAGTGTTATTCAAAAACAACTACAGTGCATCATAATGTTGTCATGTGAAAGAGGAAAATGAGAACAGCAAGCTGACAATAATCTTAAGAAAAGAAGTGTTAAACACTTGAATTGCTATCCTGCCTTATAATGAGGTTTTCAGATACTTGGTGAATTTGGATTAGCAAATACATAAGAAGGAAATTAAAGTTTTCAGGATAAGGATGTACTCCAGCAGCAAAGCTCATACACTGTAAGAACTGAAATTCTGGATGGACTGCAGGACTGCAAGGAAAGAGGCTCCTCTTTACATTTTTCATAGTTAAGTCAAAAAGTTAAATGTCAGGACAATAACTATATTTTATTACCTATTGGATTTATTTGATGACTGAACAACACTAATCTGAACTCTTAATTTTCTTTGTGATATAAGCTCAATCACTTCTTTATTGTCTTTACCTGTATAAGCATATAAATGCTTGCTATGCTTATTAAACTGTATTAAAATATACAGAGATGGAACACGAGCGAAAAACACAGATAAACTTGGCAAAGAAGCATACAGACTCTTGTCTCAGCTAGTAAAGCATTTTAAGTCCCCACAATCTGAAAATTTATCTTAAAAAATACTAATCTCTTCTTGAAAACAGTTATGCTTACATTAGTACAAAACAATTATTTTATTGGAAATATAAAGAAGTTCTTTTAAATTATAATCCTTGTTAAAATAGAACTCTTTTTTTAAGACAAAAGAGTTCTCCAAAGGATGACTAATCTAATGACACTACCACCACCATTTCCAAAAAAAATCTGCTGTCAATGAAGCACTTTTGGAATGGAGAGAAGCTTACGAATGAAGAAACATACACAGAATATTCTGCAGACTTTTAAACTTGTGCTGCCTCCAAAAGTAGCCTAGTTTGGTTTGACTTGCACTAAGTTTGACAGTCATTAAATTCTATTAAACTAGAAATTTCTTCACACAGCATCAGCTAGACAATTTGTGCACCATTCTCCATAGTGTCCATCCAAAAGCAGATAGTAACTCAGGTGCAGTACATATTTTGACTTATTCGTAACCTGGATAATCCACCCCCAGATAACAGTTTGTTTTGCAATAAGCATACTACCTCAGCATTTTTCAACATACAATCTCAATGTGCCCATTTTAGAGCATATAAAATCTCAGAAATCCATGCTAAAATCTGCAGAAAATTCAGCCATGTCATAAATTAAAAATTGAAAAAAACTATTAATTATACTGGGAATTGTGACTACTGAGGTAAACACATTTCACAGAAAAGTTTACATTTTGGTGTGTATATGTACATAATGTAATGAGCTTTACTGTACTCAAGAGCCAAAAAGAAAAAAAGAAAGAAGCAGTAACTATAATTGTTAGAGCCAGATGAATGATTTGCCAAAGAGGATTTAGTTGCCAAATCTAATCCACTTTCTGCAAACCATCTGCAAATAGAGAGATTTCAATATAATTTTAACTAATTTAATCATTATTAATGATTTATTTAATATATTTGTGAATTCATTTCAGACCATGGACTGCTCGCAAATCAGAAAAAATATGCAAGTCCAACAGTTTGCATAGCACTGCACCAACAGGTCTTGGATGTCACAAAATACTTTCTGTCTTACCTGATCTACAAATGACGACTTTTTAAGTCACTGGAGGCTTAATTCTTTTGCAAAAAGAGAGAAGAAGATAGATAATCCTACAGGATATTAAAGCTTTTTAAATTCACCGTGGGGAAACAATACTTGTTTTAGTTACTACTAGCAAATTACATTTGAGTGGAGAAACATAATGTTAAACCTTGATAATAATATATATTTTCTAATTCAGATGGTCTTACATGGAATTTGCTCAGAAAAGTCTTAAAATTATTTGTATTTGTATATGTATATGTATAGCCCACTAAATGTTCTTAACCAATACTTCCCAGAGAAAGATATTCCCCAAGATTGAGAAGCTGAGACAGGTAATGTGAGAGTCTGCATCACACACCTTTTGTGACCTAGGAAAGCTCCTCTTGCAAAACCTGAATTGATGCTTTTCATATTTTTCAGGTAGGAAGATAAACATTGAATAATTCCTTAAAAACAATCTTGCCAGCAGCACTTTTAAACTACTAAAAAGTTTAACTGTTGTTAACTTCCTTTCAGATTGTCTTTGATTGTTTCTTTTCATCCCTGGATCTATGTTCTGAACATTTCCTTGTAATCAATAATCCAGTTTGGCTTTATTCAGTGCTTTTCAGTGTCAGTGCTAGCAACACATGAGTCTGTAGCAGTTGCAACAGCTCTCGAAACAAAAGAAACATTTCAACACTATGCAATATTTACCTTTAAAAACGCCAATCATTTTATAGACTCAGTATTGAGAGATGATGGTTGGTTAATGATGATATTCCCAGCAGAACTGAAAATGGCGAGTCAAGACACACCATATGCTTAATTTCATCAACCTTTATGCACAAGTGATTTGCCATACTGCTAATGTTACTATCATTTTAACAGGCTTTTATTGGACAAGAAGTTAGTCTCTAGATAAAGAACCATTTCTATTAAGCTTAGAAAATGTATTGATTTTCTGCCTGATTATTTTGATCTCCTTTATTAATCTGGAGAAATTCCACTGAAGTCAAAACAGTTTTAGAACAAAGAGGCAAAATAAAAGCCCCAGTAACACTGAACCTGAAGCAGAAAGAGCATCTGAAAACTGTATGAACATCCCTGTAGAAGGAAAAAAATGAGAAAAATGTATTTTGCTGATACATCCCTTTTCAGACTCGGGTCACATGTGCTCTTCCAGCTATGCTGAACAGAACTGCACTATCCTTTCCCAAACATTTGCTTATTCCTATCTCTTCTTAAATGGAGATTATCACCAGTTTAGCTGTGCCACCATAACCACAAAATCTGCTTGTCTCCAGCCAAATTTTAGTAAGATAGAAATAGAAAAGCCCAAACTATTAACAATCATTGTTTAAATTAAAAAAAAAAAAATGTTTGAATGTATGCCACAATACCCATAGACTTCAGGGATGGAAACATTGGGTAAACAGTTGCAATAGCAAGCACTGATTGTAGTAAGCTTTGTGAAAAAATAAACAATACATCTGACTGCGTTCTGTACAAATACAAAAAGCCAAACCTGAACTTACTCATAAATTCAAACATTTTTGCAAGCAATTTTTTTTCTTTTATGCAAACATCTCATCTGGAAAGTCACTGAAAATCTTTATGTGAAAAAAAAAATTGAATGTTCAAATTACAATGAATGCATAATCTGAGGTTTCTGATATCCCACAGTTATCATGATTTATCCATTTTCAAAAAGATCAGTTAAAAGTAAATGAAAGAATAGGCATAATAAAAATAATAAAAAAATAAGTAGATAGAGAGAAAGTAGAAGGATCGATAAATAGATAGAAATAACCATACAAGAACTGACCTTATGTAAATTTGCTTATTATATCTGAAACAAAATCTTCTTGAAACAGTATCTGTATGCATAGAATAGCAACAGGAATAAGGAAGAACAGTGTAATAATCAGCAGATCTAACAATTCAACTAAGTTGTAAAAGGCATTTCATCCAGACTACTGGTAAAACACACTTAATAAAATGCAGCATGACTTAACAGACAGCAGTGTTATCAGCCAAATCTTGATTTGTAAACATACATCATATCACAAAAATGAAATTTAAATTTCACCACCACCACACATACAGAATTTAAAAGGTTCACTAAGCAAATTCTAATCCATTGGGATCTGAGCAGCCTGATTTTTGGACTCAGTAACAGTCCAGGTTTGAGATCTGGTTTGACAAGTAAATAAAATAGAGTTAATATAATTTTCTTCAACCTTACGAACCCATTTGATTGTATAATGTTTTGATTAAGACAGTGTAATCTAACATTCAGATGACTCAAGTCGGGTGGGCTCAAGTTGACTGATAAAGAGAAAATAGAGTGTCTAATTAGGTAAGTATGCAACTGCAGCTGTAAACGAAGAGCATTTTCAAGCAGATTTTGAAGTGAGGCAAGTTCATAAGCCTGTGCTCTTTAATATTTTTATGAGTTTGCTGTAGGAAAACAAGATTTTAGAGAAGATGTAAAAACAACTGCTAATTATGACACTTGAAGAAGGAGGGTGCTAAATTAAAGAGTCCTATAAAAAGATTTGTGGGAGTTAATAAATCACTGGAAAGCCTACCTTTCAGTGATTTAAGTATTTAAATGACTAATCTAAGTTGTCAAAAAACAAGCATAGAGATTTGATTATTGTCTTAAATACTGTCAAAGATGGCAGAAATTTGCTGCAAAAGGGCTTTCCAAGCTGAGTCAAAAATGCAACAAAATTCAGTGCTTAAGAACTTAAAGATGGACTGATTTAGACACAAAATAGTGTGAATCTTTAAAAAAAACAAAACAAAACAAACAAAAAAGAAAAAACGACAGGAATATCTAACCTCTGAAACAACTTTTCAGCTAGACAAGCTCTTCACCACCAGAAGCTGTTAAATCTGAAAACCTGAATCGGGTATGTTTTTAAATCATTATCTTTCAATAAAGTTAATTTAGTGCTGCTCAGAGGAAAAGTGGCCAAATAAATTGATTGCTGAAAAAATGAAGGCTTCTATTAGCACCAACTCTTCTGAAATGTAGGATAAATCAAGCTAACAGTTAGCTGCATTTTATTTCAAAATTATCTTTTTCACTAAATATCAATGAAATAATGCTGCATAGAACTCATTCACCTAATTTTGTCTACTTAAAAAAAGTCTATGTAAGCCGATTTGTTAATTTCACTGTTATTTAGAGAAGGCATAAGGCACCATCTGAAGATAATTCATTTAAATTTTAAGTATTCCCCCCTCCTCCCCAAAAAGAGAAGGCAACCACCGCCTGGAAGCTCCTGCTTTTCCTCCATTTCCAGAAGAAACTCAAATAATCATGTTAGAATAAACGTACACATTACAGGCAACAAAAACTGTGATGTGTATTTCATTTTTAGAAACGTAACATTTATTTTTGAGCTCAATGTAGACAGACAACAGCCCTCCCAAGTGATTAGTTTTAGGGTAAATTATTTTTTTCCACTTCTCAATTTTTGGAACCAGAGCTTTACATATTTTCTTGCTGCAGAAGAATATATATATTATATGTATGTATATTATATATTATATATATATATATATATAAAATAGTTATTTACACATCTCTAACCCAATGCTCTGTGTTACTTAGAATACCCTGAGTTGGAAGAGACCCAAGGCATCATTGAGTCCAACTCCTGACTTCTCATAAAACCACCCAAAATTCAAACTGTGTGCGAGAGCATAACCCAAACACTCCTTGAACTCCATCAGCTCGGGGTCATGCCCACTGCCCTGGGCAGCCTGCTCCATGCCCACGGCCCTCTGGTACAGCACCTGTTCCTAACTCCCAGCTGCCCCTCCCCTGACACAGCTCCGTGCTGTTCCCTCGGGCCCTGTTGCTGTTACAGAGAGCAGAGCTCAGCGCTGCCCCTTCGCTCCCTGTGAGAAGCTGCAGCCACCATGAGCAGCCTCATATACTCTGGGCTGAACAAATCGATGGACTTCAGCTGCTCTTCATACATCTAACCCACTAAGAACTTCAATATCTTTGTAGCCCTCCTTTGAACACTCTCTAATAGTTTTATGTTCTTCTTATGTTGTGGTGCCCAAACCTGCAGCCAGTGCTTGAGGGGAGGCCACATAGCACAGAGCAGACAACCACTTCCTTCATCTAGCTGTAAGCAATGGGCCTCCAGAGCATGGTTTACGCTTTTCTCCTCACTATTTGTGACAATCTCCACCAGTCTTTCCTTTAGCTTGATGGTATTCTGTATTTTCCTAGTTTCTATCTCAGTAATACTTCTGCTCTAATGAGCATGCTGTTTTACTGTTCACTTCTGTACTACAATATCTTGGCCAGAAGCCTGTCACTATGACTAATACATTTGGGTCAGTGGCATTTTGCAATTGTTTAATCATCATGTCAGGTATGTTTTCTATAAGAGAATGGTTTATCTGCATTTATACAATAGTAGTAGTATTCTTGACACAATGTGGACACTTCAGACCAATTTCAACTTCTTCACAGTGGCCACAGTATTCTGTCCCCCATTCATGACCTTCTTCAGTGTGTTCTTTTACACAGATTTTTTTCCTGAAGTCATTTTTATAAATTGCCAATGTTTAATCTGTAAGTGAGTATGGAAATGGAACACCAACAGTCACCTCTCTCTGACAATTTTTGTATGTGCTGCAGTTACCATGGTACCAACCTGAGCAGTTGATGTCTAAATATAGGGCAGAATAAAGGATATATCTCTTCAACAAGTAATAGAATGAAGTAAAAACTCATAGAGATTTTACAGTTTCAGTAACACAGAATACATAATATTGGCCACTTCCTTCACATAGATATTAAGATACTTAAATATCAGTCCTAACATATTCAACGTAGTTTACTGCTTTGATAGAACTGAACTGAAAAAAAAACCACATTCTGAGAGAGGGAATTTGTGGATAACTCACAGCCATGGGATAGTACATACAGCAAGTTTAACAAAGACCACCTAAAAGAAGTGTGAAGAGTTTCATTAGCTGCAAAACACTGGGTACCAGAAGCAGTGGGGAAATACAGTAAGACTGAGATGATTTCACACTGGGACTTGATTTTTACAAAATGTCTGCTGTGAGAGTACTTGGTTCAAGAAAGTGTTTGTAGCCAGTAACATTTATCAGAATTGAACTGACTCATGAAGTATGAATAAATAGTATTAGGAATTCATGAAACCTGAACTGCGTGAAGAAACGTGCCAAGATTGCTTTGCCTGTCCTTGCAGTTTTTTGGAGAACATCAAATAAGGCATCAATGTCATAGCAATTTGAAAGAATATAGCTCTCAAAGCATTTGTCCTCACACTCATTTGTCTGAGTAGATCACTGGGAGCTCAGCCATCTTGGTGATGGAGTCACTCTCTCAGACCTTGGGTGAACCATAGGGAGTATTCTGGTGAATGAAAAATTCCACACACAGTACTTTAACAGTTCTCCAGTGTTTTTACAGATGTGTGCATTTTGTTAAGATACAAAGCAACTTTTCAGATATAGAAAGCAAATACAGCCTTTTACTGTCTTGTAACTCAGCTCATGTAAATAAAAGACCTGCTAAATGAGATAAGTGTATCTCCAATTCTCTGCAAAGTCCTCTGCATATTTAAATGTTTCTGTGCATTTCTGCATTGCTAAGCTGTTGTTTGTAGAAGTGCTGACATTCTATGAGACTAACACCATATTTTGATGTGATTTCTAACAGAAACACTGTTCCAGTTCACTAGCTGTTACTGTATAGTCAGGGGAAAAATTATTGCAAAGAAAAGCACATTTTAAAATGTCAGAACAACTCTTAAGATTCAGAATGCAAATTCCATGTCTGTCATATGCCAAAATCCCCCAAACCACCAAGTCCAGATTCTCTGACTGCAGGGGTGCTCAGCACAATATGTGATTGTGCTGGTACAGAAAGAGACATTCTACACTTGAGAGTCTTTTTGGAGATTACTTATAACGGGAGAAAAACATTGGGAAGTTTCCAAGAACTGCCATGAACAAAATGTTGCTGCAAAGGCAGGAGTCTTGGTTGCAGAAACAATTTATTCTTTCTCAATTAGACAAATACCTTTAGATTTAGAATTTTGTTTTCCCTATTAAATATCTACAAGCAATTTCTTTTTAGTCCATAAAATATTTGTATGCTAATATCTACTTATAATAACATGTTGTATTTACACACTGCTCATATGAAATGTCAAATAAGGAAAGAAGAGACGGGCATATGCCAACTCAACCTCTTACCCTGTAAAAGAGAAACTTTGTGCCATTCAAAAGTATAAGTGAGCAGTATAAGAGTATCCTTCAGGTTCTCTTTGTAGTTAATTTTTCTTTAAAAATTTCATTGCTCACTCGTGGAGTTAAGATTTAAGGAGAAATCCAATAAAACTTACATTAAACTAACTACTCGATGAGAGTAAAAAGGATTGCAGCTCTAAAATCCAATGACTCAGATAAAGCTTTTCAATAAACCATAATCGGAATTTCAAAATTAGGGAAGATAAATGTGCCTTTTAAATACTGAACACCCTCATCCACAGATATTTAGTCTCTTACAAATAAAGATTTAAACTCTCTCACCTACATTTCTACAGAAAAGTTAATAGATAAATTCTCTCTAATCTCTGGTTGTGCTGATAGTGCTACAGGGAAATGCATCTCCAACAGCTACTCTTGTCTTTGGTCTACATCTGTGAGTTGCACAGTGAAGAAATGACTATTTATGGACCTAAGTAATCTATGGAGGGCAGTAGTTGACTGTCTACAGAAAGAGCAAGAGCCAGACTAAGAGGTAGGCTGGCAGAGAACAAGCCTTTCCATAGCTCCTTCATCAAAAGGAGCTTCAGCATGAAGACAGGCAAGGGAAGAAAAGAGTTATCAAAGGAAACATTTCTTGTTTACTTTGGTTGAATCTTCAAGTGACAACCCACCCCCACATGCAGAGCATAGAGTGCACCTCTATTTGACTTGTACTGGGAAAAACACACAGAAGAGAGACAAAGGCATTGCAAAGCAAAAGATTTTTCAATATGCTGGCCATAGGTATTTTTGGGCAAGAATTGTATAGACAGCTCTGGGGCATTTCAAGCAACTGCTGGCATTGCCAGCTTGTCTCCTTCCAGCTGCACCATGGAACATGGTTTAGCAGAGGAACTAGACTAGATGACCTTCAGAGGTCCCTTCCAACCCCTATGATTCTGTGAAATGTAGTTTCTTTGACTTTATTGTCAAATAAATAGTCAGTAAAACTACTGACGTGTAACCAAAGACATTGAATTTGCAAAACTGAACTTAAAAATACTTGATATAATCACTTGACGGCTTTTCAGCATTGTTAGCATCAGTTACATAAGTATCAGTGACTTCCTTTTAAGATAGATATATACACACACACTTATAATCATAGAGTATTGCAAACCGCTGTTTCTAGATTCTATCCTACCACCATTAAGACCATGTGAATTGGACTGGGCAAAGTACAAAATATCATAGAGAAATGGTAAACATACCTTTCCTTCAGTGAAGTTATCATCTACTTTTCTGATTAATTTTCGTTTACCAGTATCTCCCAGAATGCCTTGCAATGTGACATACACATCTGCATCAGTTCCTGACCCAGGGGATGTTCCCGTGGTGATATAGAGAACATAGCTTTTCACTGTTTGGAAAAAGAGATCAAAGGTTTAACAAAATGTAATCAGTTTTGAAAATATGCTATTTAATACACTGCTATTATATCCTTAATTTCTTGTCTTATCCAAAGTATTACAATGCCTGAAAAATAATGAAGAAGCATTGCAATAAGAAATTATGTACTACTTTAATAAAAAATAAAAAGTTTCTGAGAGAATAAAAAAATAAATGCATCCCACTTTTTTTTAATTTTTATTTTTTAATAAAAACACATAAATAATACTCTACCACATGCTTGTATGTATTGACAAATAGCACTCCTTCACGTAACAGTTCCTAGGCTAAGGATAACAATAAATTACTGAAAAGCACATCTGTTCTCTAAGTCTCATTGAGTTCAAATGAAGCTGAACTCCGTCAGAAGGATGATAACTTTTGCATCTTCTGTGGATCATAGTCCAGCCCATGGTTGGCTGTTCTACCACACTACCAGTTGCCCCCAGCAGACAATTTCAAGATATACTATGTATTCTCTCACAACTGGTCAGTTGGGCATTTCTTGGCTGACCATGTTAAATTCCTGGTTGTAGACCCAGAGAAATGCACAGCACACTGATGATTTGGCCCTCAAAATAGAAAGAACATGACCAAAACTTCTGATTGAAAAAAGAGGAAAAAAAAATGGGGAAAAAGTAAGAAAACAGCATCTTTCCTAATTTTTAACGCCTATTAGAAAGAGAAGCAGTATTTGTGAAGGCTTACATATTTGCACTTCTTCAGAAAAGAATAAAAAATAAGTGAAAGTATTTAAAAGGCAAAGTGCCTTTCCAGGGAATACTCCAGTAGGACTCTTCTCAAATATTCAAGGAGCTTCTGTTCAAGTGCTTTTTTTCAGACTAGCTTTAAAAGCACAGGAAAAAAAAAAGGCATGGAATACATAGATGGCTTGGGATACTGATCTAATTCCATACCTCTTGGGAAATGCATAGAGGTGACTGCGACAATCTCATGGTAGAATATCCATTCAGAACAAGAGCTTATGCATTCTTTACTAAGTTTGGCATCAAATCCCCGAAGAAACACAACACTAAAGAAAGCAATCTGGTCTTGAGGTGATCAAGGCATAACTCACATAAAGGAATTTCATAATGTATGAATACAAGGTCACAGAAGGATGCGTGATCAACTTCTGTTATAAGGGGCAATGACTTCCTTATCTGCCATTACAGTACAAGAGTTATTTTCTCTGGATTTCCTGTAGTTCCTTTGAGAGAGCATCAGATAATATTACAGAGAAACAGCAGAACCCTTAGTACTGTTCAAAACATTTAATGTTTTTAATGCTGCATACTTTCTCTTTTACATGTCCCAAACTGATCTCAGTCCTGGAATGCAAAAAGCACATCTAACTATGGGAACTGAAATTCTTCTTAAAAAGTTAATACAAATTATCTGCTAGATCCTGTGGCCTGCCTTGAAAATCTTAGCCATCATAACTGGCCATATCTCTTCTAGTGTTTCTGATTTGTAACACACCTGTTGGAAAAGGAGAATTGACTGTGAGAACTGGAAGCTCAGCCACTCTTTCCCCTTTGTCATCTGCAAAGTTGCGGCAAAATGGAAATTCCAAAAGATTTTTACTTACTCTATGTTGAAGCTTTACCTTAACAAAAAAGAAGAAATAAATTCAACACATCTCCTGCTCTAGGGTAAATTATAGCAAGATTGTAAAGTACTGAGAACAAACACACGGTCTCAATTATTAAAAAAGAAGAGGAAAGAAATTTGTCTAAAATGTTTGCCGTTTTTTTTTTTTTTTCCAAAGCAATCTTCTAGAAGAGAAGAAAAAGATTTTTCCCAATTAAAAATAATTAAGATGTTGTCAGCATTATTGCTGTAGAGTTTGTTGTACTACAGGAAAACAAAAAAAAGTGGAATAGTTCAAAAAGCCTCCTTTATGTATCTATTCATGCAGCATATGGAAGAAAATAAGTGTTGTTATGCCCATTTCAGCTTGTGATAAATGTCGATAAGTTCTAACATGTTTTTACAACAGATTGTTTTCTCATTCTGAGTAATTGGAAAAAGAAAATGTGTTTCTGGAAAAAGCTGAAAAATTGAAATCAAGCACCTTTATGGCATGTATATGTCTGTATACATGTGTCATATGAAATAAATATTACTGAATATTTTGAATGTCTGTAAAATATATGTAAGTGTACGTAAATAAATCAAAGGGTGATACTGAGCTAAGCAGATTAGTCCTATTACGAGGAAAGAGATTTTAATAATGAGGCTTCTATATTCCTTTTACACTAGCATTTAAATTCCTAAGCAGCTTCTTGAAAATCAAGTTTCATTTACTGTACTTTATTTCTTCAAGTGTTGAAAGGCAAGAGTAAAGATACATTTCTTCAGAAACAAAGCATATCTTTTTATTATTTATTTATTTTGTCCCAGGCATTATTTTATAATGATTTTATCTTCCTCCAAAAATTCAAGGGGATTACTTTCCAGATATGGTTCTAAATTGAATGCTGATTCTAAATATGGAATTCAACCATCTGAAGCACCTGCTTGCGATAGAAGGTGGAAATCTCAGCTTCTCAAAGAGAAAAGACTTGTATAATCAAAATAAAATGGCATAGAAATGACCATCTTGCAGTGTAAATCTAACCAGCAGTGCAAATAGATTGATAACTTAATACTAATTCTTATCCTCAATCTCTTGTAACAACCTGGTAATTTCATACAAGGATTCAACCTGTTCTGCAATGGAGTCCATGAAGTAACAGGAAATACCTTCCTAAAACTCCTGCACATTTATATTTTCTTTCTCTTTCTTGTCCTATCTGATAAAAATTTTGATAATTTTGATAAAATCTGATAAAAATCGGATAAAAAACTTTAGCATCCTACACATCAGAAGAAAGATTGTCACTTTTGCTATTTGCTTCTTTTTTTCCAGATGTCAACATAAATGGCAGATGTTTTCATCAAAGAGCATTTCTGGTGTCTCGCTTAATTGTTTGCTTTGGATCACTGGGTTCACAACATGTAACACTCAGTTTGGAACAAAAAAATACTGCAATGCATGCCAGTGGCTCCAGATCAAAAGTGAGACTGCAAAATGTGGTAATGGCAAATCTGCGTATGTATCATCCAGAAATCCTCTTAAGTTTACAAGCTTTTTGGTATCCAAAGCTATTCTAATAAATATTTTGAACATTCTTTGAATTTATCACTCTACAAGCATTAAGTGTTACCAGATCCATTTATTCTTGTAATAATAATAATAATAAAAATGTAAGTTCAAAAGGAACTGGAAACTGGAATAAGTACTAACCACAGAATACGAAAAAAAAAGATAATATTACAAGAAATACCTGAACTATTGGCCCTGCCTGTGGCAGGGGTTTGGACCTTGATGATACTTGGGGTCCCTTCCAACTCAAGCCACTCTATGATTCTATTTTTGCTTTAGTTTTTATTTTTACCTCATGGCAATGCCAAGACTCTCCTTCTCCAGCTTCTTCAATTTCTAGGCGAACTTTAAATATAGTAGTGAATTTCTTATTTAATTCAATTGAAGTCTCATAAACTTGTTTTTTTTTAAGGGATCCTTTTGGGAGTGTGATTGAAGTACAGATACCTTTTCCACCACAAACAGTTAGAGACATTTTAGGATTTGTGGAGCTAGAAGAAATATCACTAGTTGTGACAAAGACATCCCAAGTCCCTGTTGAAGAAAACAGTAAAAAATAATTAATGGGTTTGCTGAATATCAAAAATAATATATCAATTTGTAACAGGCTGCTAGTGAATGACTAGCAAACCATTCCATCTTTGCACTGAGCTAGTCTTGAAACATAACAGATTCAGTCATTATCATTGATATATTGCACATACCAAGAAACAGATCAGCCTTTCAGCAGTGATAGTTGACTCGTTAGAGGTGGAACAATCCAGCAGAACTAGGCAAGTAAGACTGCCAGCTCCCTATTAGAGACTAAAGAGCCTTTCCAGTTCATTGACATTTTTCAGCCTATAACTGTTTCCTCTGATCATTTTAATCTTTTTCTCACTAATTGCCACTCAAAAGCAGAACATTTTCTACTACACAGTACTGGATATCAGGTTTGCCTTTGATCCAGGATAGTAACTGTTTGCATTTAAACTTTGAGGAGCTACTTAAACTAGATTTTTAAAGTTTGCTACATATAAACAAGATGCTGATAAGATAAACTGGTTCAGTGCTTGAAATTTGATATTAAAGTTATCATGACAACAAAGCATAAAACCTTATGGATTTCCTTTATAAAGAAGTGATGTTTGCTTAGACTAAAAATAGTCCCATGTAACAGTATAGGGCTTTGCCAACCTTAGGTACACAGAAAACACTCAAATCTAGCAATGTTACTTTAGAAGAAAATATTGAAAAATTATCTTAACAGAAACAAAAAAAATTTAAGATTAGAAGGAATCTCTGACGTTCATCTGGTACAACCTCTACTCAAGCAGGGACATGCAGAGCAGGGTGCCTGGGTCCATGTCTAGGCATCTTCTGAAGATCACCAACGAGGTGATTCCACAGCCTCTCTGGGCAACCTGTGCCCATATAGAAAAGAAGTTTTCCCTGATGTTCAGAGGGAAACTCTTGTATTTCAGTTTGTGCCCATTTCTTCTTCTCCTGACACTGAGTGTCACTGAGAACAGAATGGTTCCATCATCTTTGCACTCTCTTTGAGGTATTTATATGCATTGATAAGCTTCCCCCAAGCATCCTCTTCTCCAGGTTAAACAACTCCAACTCTCCCAGCTTATCCTCACAGAAGAAGAGTTCCATTCCCTTGATCATCTTGATGGCCCTATGTTGGACTCTTTCCAGTATGTCAGAATCTCTCTTGTACAGGGGGTGGAGCAGGACTGGACTCAGTACTCCAGGTGCAGCCTCACCAAAATTAAGTTGAGAGGAAGAATCACCTCTCTTGACCTACCTGCTATTCTTTGTCTAATGCAGCCAAGAACACTGTTAGCCTTCTTAGCAGCAAGGGCACATCGCTAACTCGTATTCAGCAGTTTGTGTTCATTGCCTCTTGTCTTGTCAGAGGATACTTATTGAAAAGAAAATAATAACTCATGTTCAAACTAAAAGTCTGGTTTGAAGCATTTAGTATTTTAAATATTCCATATGAATTAACTGTCACTTGGTGGCCCATAAATACCGCAGACTGATAGCAGGTAGACTCATGAACATCAGGATCAGATACTCACACTCTAAAAAAATCACCCTGGCTTTAAAATGCTCTTAATGTTAGTAGCTTATATGGAAAAATCAGTGTTATCAAAACCATGCTTTCCATTTTTAAACAAATCCTGACTTATACAGAAGGGTTTTGGACACCTGGGCTGGTGTAGAATTCACCATGATCAACTGAGCTCTCTTTCTTTTTCTTCAGAAAGTGATCTGAAGTATGGATTTAATATTTACAAATATTTATAAATGTTTTGTAAACTGGAGATATTTTATTTTGAGTAATGGAGATAGTGACTTTCATTGTCCTATAAAGTCTTGCTTTCTAACCACAGACGGTGAAATGTTATCTCTCCTAGTACAAATTAATTTAAATAAAACTGTAAATTTACAGCAGATGAGAATCATGAATTCAAGACCCTGTGAAGGTAGAAAAACAGCACCCATCTAAAATAACTTCAGAAATAATTATTTTAATGTTAATCATAAAAAGCTACCAGTTCCAGGTTTGTGAACATCAAATTCAAATGGAAACAATAACATCCATGAAAAAAATGGAAGTGAAATGAAAATTCACAATATCACCTGTCACATAACCCCCAGTATTTTTATCCCTGGAGCACTGAAATATTAAGACTTTAAGCTATCAGTGTTTAGATGCCAAGGAACAATGAGTGGAAGGACAATATCTATTGGATCATACACCTTACTCTACTCTTTCAATTATATTGTACAATCTCTTTGATAAATTTGTCAAGATCCAATTTAAAAGCACCTTCATTAAGCTTCTTTTATTCTCTGTAGTTAAGTCTAAAAGAGAACCAAGCTAAAAAATTTCTTCTCCAAAAGAGTGATCAGGCACTGGAACGGGCTCCTCAGGGAGTTGGTGCAGTCACCGTCCATGGAGGTGTTCAATAAATGTTTTGATGTTGTACGAAGTTGGGAAATATAGGTGGTAGGCGAATTCTTGGACTGGATGATCTTGGAGGTCTTTTACAACCTTAGTGATTCTATGATTCTACAATTTATTTTTACGACAACTTTATCCCTTAGTTTAAATAACTCTTTTTCCCATCTTGATATGAAAGCCCCTATTAATATGATAGATCACAATTGTGTCAATTTTCAACCTTAAATCTGCTAGTCTGAATACATCAAGTTTTTTTCAATATCCTGTCACAACAAAGTCTTGCCATATCCCCAGACATCTTTACATCTGTTCAATTTTGAACAAGTTTTTCTGGAGAAAGGTGGTCATAACTGTACATGGCATTCCAAGGAGAAACATCACTGCTTCATTGTACAGTGGCATTAATTCTTCTTTGCCTTTATTGATAATGCTCCCACACATTGTAAGGTTACAATGACCACACTCACAGACATGTCACATTGTTTTCTCAAAATTATTCTGTGATCATATAATAAAACCAGGTATTTCCCCTATTGATGTCCCACTGAAGTACTCTTGTAGCAGAAATAATTACAAGATGTACCAATCTGGTACAGTTTTTGCACTCTTAGCTACTACTTAGTTCATGATTTCCCAATAAAGATAATGGAAATTAGGAATCTGTACCAGAATTAAGAGCTTAAATACTTAGTTGGATTTGAACCTAATTGTGTTCAAGATTTGTGTTATTTCATTCCATTGCTTTCCTCCAGTTCTCAAGGTTTACCCTTCAGCCTCTTCATCCTCCTGTCAACACTCGCAGCTTTATAGAATGAACAGATTTTAGTAGCATATTTACTCCCCCTTATCCAGCTCATTACAATTATTTCTTTTACTACTTCTTTCCACTTTCTAATTTCTAATTACCTAATAATTTCTCATAAAGCAAATACAATTTAGTACTGACATTTACACAGATTAAATTTCTCTTACTGGAGAAGATTTCTTAAAAGTATCAACTTTGTCTTACAATTTACCATTTGTGAACTCATTTCTTTTATTTGCTATTCGCCTCTGCTATCCTAACTACTTAAAGTTTTTCAGACGGAGATATTCTCTTTGTTATTTGAAAGTTGTACTTCTCATTGCCATAGAATTATTTTATAACCTCCTACTTCTGCCTCCTCTTTTCCCTGTTCTTTCAGTACTTCAGACTAAGGACTGCTTATGTTGTCATTGACTGCATGAAACTCAAACTATATTTGCATTTCACATTTGGTGATTTGCAATAACTTAATTCCCATTAGTAATTTTTGATTTTGCTTCCATTCAGCACATTATGGGTCGTTAATGAAAACAGACATAAAATATCCAATTTGTTTAGGGATTCTACCTACATCATCTTTAGTCCCACTTTATTGTTCCTGCATAGTCATCTATCTTTCCATATATATATTTTTTTAAGTAAATGGTTGAAGAACCTTTACTATTTGTTTTAATTCCTTTATAAAATCTGTCTCAGTTTGACATTTAGTTAAGTTCTATTGTATCTGTATACTTTCTGACCCCTAAGGTATAGTGCTCTTTGCTGATCAGCCTTATTTCTAAATTTCTTGTAGGCTCTCTGCTTATCTGTAATATTCTTCCTAGAAGTATTATACACACAGACCAGAACTGATGTTGAATAGATTCACAGTTGAATATAAATAATCATAGACTAAAAAATATTAGTCAATCTACACTGAAATTTTTGATGACTATGGCTGTGTGAGAAACATGGGATGGTGGAAGCTTTTTACATACCTACATTTGGACACTGGAAAAGGGTGCAAGATTTCTCACGTCTTTTAAATTGTCAGTGAAGAGAGAGCTGACAGACCCTGATCAGCCCTAGGTTTCTGCTCTAAATAACCCTTAGGAGAAGCCTGCCTCGCTCTATGGATTATGTAGGGCACGTATGGAATTCTTCCAGCATTGTAGTACAGTAATTTCTTATTTTGAAATAGACATTACTCTAGCTGTTCATCTAACTTAACTTTCCACATTATTCTGCCCTTCTGTTGTCTAAGTAATAGTATTTTTGTATTTCCTAAAATGATATAAAATATCTGTTAGTGAACAAGGTTTATAACAGACAGCTAAATATAAGAATATATACTACAACCATGTCTGCAACAACATAGAACTCTAAACATAAAATGGAATAACCAATATAGAAATCAATAATGGTCAATGTACAAAATTATTGATTTAGAATACAAATTCAAATCTTCAGATTGGTTAAACTTTACATAGTTTGGTCTACCACTTCTGAGTCAAACTGCATAAATGGACCCAAAACAACATTTAACACTTCTTCAAAAAATGACAAGATGTGTCAGAGAGCTAAGAAATCCAGCCCCATGGCAAAGTGTAAAAGACTTACCAGGTTTTCAGTGTTTACATTATTTCTGAATTTGATCTTTATTTCTTTAAATTGAATAGGATATTGGGTCCAGGTCAACTAACTTTGCAAAAACTTATGCCATATAAGTAAAAATGAAAACAGCAAAAAAAAGCAAATGCTTTTTGCAAACATATGAACACACAGGAAAATCTCATTCTGCTACATGAGTTTTTGTATTCCTTCTTGAGATTTCACCACTGTTGTAGGAGCCTTCTGTTCTACATTGATTGCCATATGGAACAACCTACCTCTTTCTGCTTCAGCGTTTTTCAAGCCTCAACTTAACACACACTTTATTGCTCCCATTCACTTCATCTCTCCCCTCTGCTAATTATAATTCTACCTACCAGGTCTGGAAAGTGTTTGGAGAGAGAATTTGAGAGATACAACTCACATTTAAGCTATATTATTTTTGTATTTTAGTTTTAGTCTTAAAAATAACCTGAAAAATAATATGAATGATCATTAAAACAAAAACCAGAAGGAAATTTGATGATTTTGAGTCTTACCATGAATCTTTTCTGTCAGCATTTCATTCCTGACTTTTCCGAGTAGTCTCAACATTCGTTCCATCTGTGCATCACCAACTCCACTGTCTAACCATTGCTGGCAAAGAAATATATATTGGCTATCAGTCTTGCCTGATTCATGGATGACAATTTGGTCCAAGTACCATCCAGCTCCATAACCGACATTACTGTGCTCAACAAGCACTTTGCTTAATTGTCCAAGGTCTACTGCTCTCACCTCAGAGATACTGACCTGAGAAGGTAAAGGTAAAATTAATTGCATTAAACTGATTAAAGCACATATTTAATCTTTTATCTTTAAGAGCATGTTTGGAAAGACATATTCTTTTCAATACTGAAGTATCTTTTGATTTCTGACAGAAAAGAAAGATATATTGACATTTTGAAATTTATATTTGGAGACCTAAAGGAAATATGTGGATCCCTGAATGTATGCATTTTTCCTTTCTCATGATTACTGCATCCCAGGCTGTTTCAGGAAAAGTATCCCACTAGTATGCTCACTGGAAAGAAACCTCAGATCTTACAGAAGTCTCACGAAACTTTAACTTGTTTCTCGTAACTTAATCAAAGGGAGTCCTCAAAACTTCAGGATTGGTCTTGTAAATTGAACTTGGTTTAAATAAGGAATTTTATATTAAAAAAGAAAATTCAAATTACTTTATATTCTAAGTTATCCAATTTGAAAAAAATGCTGTACTATTCAAGTCTGAACTGAGATACTGACAGTGCTGATGACTGTGCAAACAAAAGGATGATACTGACATTAGAAACTATAAGTAAGGCTGTGCACGCATACAAGCAAGAATTTATGTGCTCTTTGGATGTAAATAGACATCTGTTTAAATATTGCTACAGCTACTAGCAAACAAAAGCTAAATGGCAATTGCACTAGTGCATGTTGGGATGAATAAATTATAAGAGTGAGAGAATGAATATGTTCTGTGCAAAAAAGAATACAAGTGGGTGGGTAGATACATGGGCATGAGTGTGGGTGACATTAAAAAAAATGCAGATGGATAGTAGAAACAGACGCTGTAATTTTTATTTGTTGCCAACCAATTTGCCACCAGGCAGGAAAAAGCATGACAACCAGAAAGCAACTAAAAAGAGATGATTTTTAAAAATTATCATGTCATCTGGTCCATTCCCTTGGCAGTGTGGGACTATTTTCTACAGTGCGCTCAGAAAAAGAAAACATCAGAGTTATTCTTCATATCACAGCCTTAGAGCTTCCATCATTACCTCATTATATCCATGAATGCATATGAAGCCCAAACTAAGATATAGCTGGGAGAAACAGCTTGTAAATAACTTTTTTTGGTAGCACTCATTGCTTTTTAATTTTATTCTTTATAATTCCAAGCCAAATATAATTTTCTTGTCAATCCACATGACCCTTGACTTAGAGGAAATAGACTGTATTGCTAATATTCATGTTCTTTCACAGCTAACTCTGTCTGAAAAAGGAACCTATCATTAGTCTCATTCTTTGTGATAATAATTAACAGTCATTAGACAACAGTGGTCATAATCACTCATTGTTATCAATGAATTCTTGTAATAATACATTAAATTGCCTACTCCTTCAGTATTAGCAAGAATGTACTTTTGGTTGATGCCATTATATTTCTTTTTTTTTTTTTCCTACTCAGTATAAAAGCATTTGGAACTCCATTAAACACACTACTGCGAGTGAAATTATTGAATGCCAACAGAATTTTATTTAAATTGACTTACTTTAGATGGAGAGTTAGCTAGCCAAAATTACAATGCCCACTTATTTAACCCATTAAACTGGTGAAAAAGTTAAGACATACAATTACTTGAATGAATGCAAACTAGCTGTCCTTTCCACAGTCATATATTTGCTTATACTTTGTGACATTTTTCTGTCTTACTAGTTTTTCCTTATATTCCAGTCTTTATCACTAAAGAGAAACCCTTTGTCTGATATCTCAAGTTTCCTTAACTTCGTCTTCTTTGCCTGTCCACTCCATATTTTTCAGGAATATTGTCTGTAAGTAGCATTTGCCCTTAACATCTCTTCCTTCCACCTCTTAGATAATGTCACTAATACCTCATTCCAATATTTTTATTAATGTACTTCCTATAAAAAGAACATAATACTGCTAGTAGCATGTCAGATCACAGATGCATCTAGTACTGTTACTAACAGTTGCCAATAATATTTTCATAGGGAAGAGTTGAAAAAGAGGGCAGATATATAAAGAGAATTCTTAAATATAAACTCTCTCAGGCTTTAGCACTTTGTGGTTCAGAGAATTCCTGAGCCAGAGGTTGTGCCTTTGCACTTAACAATTGTTTTCCATTAAAATCATAGAATCACAGGGGTTGGAAGGGACCTCTGGAGATCATCTAATTCAACCTCCCTGTTAAGGAAGGTTGCCTACAGTATGTTGCACAGGAAAGCATCAAGACAGGTTTTGAATATGTGCAACATTCATATGTGCAATAGCTCTTTGCACCAACAGGCATTTTAGCATCTGCAACATCTTGTGGCAGAAATTAAGACAGAGTCATTATATACTGTGTAAAAATCCACCTGTTTTTGTTTTGAACTTGTCACCTGCAGTTTTCATTTAAAGTTCTTGAGCTCTCATATTTCATGAGAATGTAGGATTACTCATTTTCTCATTTTACTTTTCTTGACTTCCTATCCCTTCCTCTCAACATTCCTTTTTCAGGCTAAACAGTACTCACTTGTTTAATCATTTCTTGTATGAAAGATGCTTTTCTAGAATCACAGAATGGCCTGGGCTGAAAAGGACCTCAAAGATCATGTAGTTTCAAGCCCCCTGCCATGGGCAGGGTTGCCAACCACTAGACCAGGCTGCCCAGAGCAACATCCAGCCTTGCCATGAATGTCTCCATTGATGAGGCATCCACAACCTCCTTGGGCAACCTGTTCCAGTGTGTCACCACCCTCTGTGTGAAAAACTTCCTCCTAATATCCAACCTAAACCACCCCTGTCTCAGTTTAAAACCATTCCCCCTTGTCCTATCACTATCCACCCTTGTAAACAGCCATTCCCCCTCCTGTTTATATGCTCCCTTCAAGTACTGGAAGACCACAATGAGGTCTCCCCAGAGCCTTCTCTTCTCCAAGCTAAACAATCCCAGTTCCCTCAACCTTTCTTCATAGGAGAGGTGCTCCAGCCCTCTGATCATCTCAGTGGTCCCCTTCTAGACCCATTCCAAGAGCTCTGCATCTTTCCTGTGCTGCAGGCCCCAGGCCTGGACACAGTACTCTAGATGGGGCCTCACAAGAGCTGAGTAGAGGGGCACAATCACCTCCCTCACCCCACTGGCCACCCCTTTTTTAATACAGCTCAGAACACAGTTGGCCTTCCAGGCTGCAAGTGCACACTGCTGGCTCATGTCCAGCTTCTTGTCCACCAGGACCCCCAAGTCCTTCTCTGCAGGGCTGCTCTCAAGGAGTTCTTCACCCAGTCTATATAAATACCTGGGATTGCCCTGGCCCAAGTGCAGCACCCTGCATTTGGCCTTTTTGAACTTCATAGAGTTCACTTGGGCACACTTCTCCAGCCTGTCCAGGTCCCACTGTATGGCTTCCCTTCCCTGCAGTGTATTGAGTGCACCACTCAGCATTGCATCACTTTTCTTCTTCTACATCTTAAGCAAATGAATCAGTAGAAGGCACAGCATTTATTATGCATCCACACAAGAGAACTTATCCTAGGCGTTACTGTATATTCTACTCTGTCAGAGCGAGATGGGGGTTGGGTTCAAAGGGATATAGTAAAGGGGGTTACATCAGGCTGGCAACAACTCACTAGTTGGGTTCCCCACGGCTCCATTGTGGGGCCAGTTTTCTTTAACATTTTTATAAATGATCTGGATGCTGATCTCAAATGCATACTAAGTAAGTTTGTAGATGGCACCAAATTGGGAGGACCTGTTGACTCCCTCAAGAGTAGAGAGGCTTTTGTAGGGGTACTATAAGCAAATCAGAGGGCTGAATAATCACCAGCGGCATGAAACTTAACAAGAGCAAGTGCTGGATTCTGCATCTGTAATGGCACAGTCCAGGAAATATGCATGAAGAGAGTGAAAAGAGAGGTTGGAGAGCAGTACTGTGGAAAGGGATCTGGTTCTTCTGATTGATGGAAAGTAGAATCTGGGTCAGCACTGTGCTCTGGCAACCAAAATGGCCAGATTGTGTGTCAGTCCCAGCACTGCCAGTGGGGGAGGGAAAGGATTGTCCTGCCATGCTCTGTGCTGTGCTGTCTCACCTTAAGCTCTGGATGCAGGTTTGGACACCACAACATGAGAAGAATGTAAAACTATTGCAGAGCAAGGCTATGAAAGTGGTGAAAGGCCTAGAGGGGATGATGTATGAGGAGTGGCTGAAGTCCCCTGGTTTGTCCAGCCCAGAGAAGAGGATGCTGAGAGGAGGCCTCATGACAGCCTACAGCTTAATACACTCTATTAACATTCAGTTTGAAACTGCTATGTAAACTGCTTCTTTTAAGATATCTTTTCCAGGATATGTCACGGACTATGTACCTTGTTGTCCTTTATTAAGTCTTCTCATTGCCTATAGTACTATCACCTACTTAATTAAGACCACAAACTTTTTCCTGTATTTTAGTAATACATTTTTTACTAAGGCAGCAGTATACTGCAAACGGTGAAATAAAAAACAACAACAACAAAAAACAAAACAAAAAATAAAACAAAACAAAACAAAAAAAACCCCACCAACCAACCCCAAACCAAAACAAAATAAAAAAACAGACCGACTAGTATGTAGGTGTTCTGGGTGTTCTGTATGGGATTGAATGCTATACTATATCACACAGACCATTCACAGCAAGAGTCGTCTGAATACAGAACCTAAAGCTGAGCTAACAGATCCCTAACAAAGAAGAAAAAAGAGAAGCAGAGGAGTCAGAATAAATATACATGCAAGTGTAATTAGGATGATAAACACATGTTCTTCAAAATATTATATATTTAGCTGACAATCACTACAGGCTGGGAGAGCAGCCTGGTGAGTATATACTGTATTTTTCCTGTTTATATATTCTTACCTGGAAATCAGCATTTGGCTGCCAGCAGAAACAAGAGCCTGGACTGGGGAGATTTTTGTACTAAACCACTATGGTCAATCTACTATTATTTTAGTCTTGAGAAAATATTTTTACATACTAACACAAATGAAGGAAAAAAAATTTAAGGGTCAAGCTAGCAAAGCAGTGGAGCAGATGGCCTAGGAATGCTATGTCATCTCAGTCATGAGAGATCTCAAGAAAAGGTATGAAACAAGTATAGAGGATCCTATTTTACTGTATAGAGGATTCTGTTTTATTGTACAGAGATAACTGAAAGGTGTATTTAAGATCCTATCTAGTCATATCCACATTGATTCCAGAATATGTGTTAACATGCTATGTAGATAGATATTAACATTAATATTGTAATTGGCAAAGGTTAACCAGAAACTCTCTCCTAGTATTTATCTTGAGCAGTATCAGTAAGCAGTAGCTTTACAGGCAGTTTCACTTATTTATGATTCTATTTATAAATCGGTTATTTAACATACGAAAGCTAACACATTTAAAATCTTGTTTTCACCAGTATCAGGATATGTTTTTTACAAAGTAGATTTTAAAGAAGATTTATGAGAAAGAGCCCTGATATTCCAATATAAATTTCACAAACAACTGAGAAACTAAGTCACAGAATTTTATATATAATTGGGTCTAATTTCAGATTCTAATCATAAAAATTATAGATTAATAAAATCACATAATTATTTGGGTTGGAAGGGACCTTAAAGATCATCCAGTTCCAAACCGCTGCCATGGGCAGGATTGTCCCCTGCCAGACTGGGTGACCCAGGGCCCCATCCAACACGGCCTTGAACATCTCCAGCAATGGGGCCCCAACAGCTTCTCCGAGCAGCCTGTGCCAGTCCCTCACCACCTTCTAAGAATTTCCCCCTAAAATCTAACCTAAATCTCCCCTCTTTTTGTTTAAAACCATCCCCCCTTGTCTTATCACTATCAGATGGTGTAAAAAGAACGGTTTACTAAGAACAGTTACTTATGGTTTATAGCTTTTCAATTTATTGCATCGTGAACTATTCTTACACTACAATCCAAATTAAAGAAAATTATCCATACTTAGTAAGCAACACATATTTTCCTCAGGTTATACCATTGTGTAACATCAGTGCTTTTACTTGACAACAGAAAAGAAATGTGTCTGTGAAAAAAAAGCAATAATACGGAACATTTAAAAAACAGTTAAGGAACATAGCTAGCTACTAACCTGCCCTTTTTCAAAACATGAGTGTCTTAGTCTCCTTTTGCAGGAATCTCCCTGCTCTCCAAATATAGTTATAAATATCTCTGCGTCAGTTCCTGATGCAGGCAATGTTCCTGTATGAACACTGACTGAGTAAAGAACTTCTGTCATGAAAAATCAGAGACACAAAAACATTACCAAATCAGCATATTTAGCAGTGTAATTGCCGATCGTTATAAGGCAGGATATTCTAGGTGAAAGGTCACTTTCAAGCCCAAGAAATGAAGTTTTTGTATTTGACATAAATGTTTTGTCTGTTTCTAACTTTGCTAACTATCTCACAGTACACCATTAGAGATGATATGTCCTTCATGAATCAATACAATTTTGCATGCTTGCTGTTATAAATGAAGAAAACACTTTCTTAGAGTCTCATCCAGTGGTCACTGAAATCAACAGAAAGAATACCATTCATTACGCGAGGCTATTAACAAGCCTTGAATCCTTGCAGATTAGCTTTCTTAAATTGAGATAGGCTAAATCATTGTAATGACGTCCCATAGAATAAACACAGATACAACATAGATGAAATACACTATTTGTTTTGGATCAGCTGCATTCTGTTTTAGCCTGGCACTTTGATAATTGTGTCCACCACTAATTAATTGTTCAGGAGAAATGGTGACCATCAATTAATTTGTTAAGGCTCAGCTATTTATTTGGATATGCATTACTATTATTATTCAACACAAAGGACAGCTTGCCATGACTTTTGCTGATGAGCTATGTAGTACGTATTGCTTGAGACAGTAGAACAGGATTTTTTTCTATATGGTTTCTGTGAACAATGTGAAGATTATAATAGACTATTACGATCAAGTTAGTTAGATGGTAAATGCAAAAAAGTTTTAAGTATTTTAACTAAGAAGATGGAGTATTATGAGTGAGTTTTGTTTGCTAAATATTGTTTGCAATGTAATCAGAAAAAAGGAAAATTTTATCATATTTTCAAGTACAATGACTGAATGAAACAGAGACTGGAGCAGAAAAGGGGTTTGAAGAAAACTTCAACATTTTTTTCTGTCTGTGAATCATGCTGCTATGTATATACATGTGCCTTTTTTAAATCCATGATTTTGTCCGTCCCCTTGTGTAAGTCAGTCTTTTTCAGTAGATATATACTAATTGGGTTTTACAGTTTTCAGAATTTCAGATTAGTACTTAGACAAGTGAAAACAAAATGTCAGTTGCTTTAAAACAGATAAAAAACATATGAATGATACATTCTGAATGAATATTTAAAAATAATTTTGAGTGATATTTTTTGATTATAAAATCCTTTATATTCTTGCTCATTGTGCTCATTTCATTAAGTAGTTCACAACTTTGTATGAGTGTGTTTATGTATTTCTTTATGTATTTATTCTTTGTTCAGCAACACACCTCTGAGTGGTGCCTTGTCTGGTCTGACTGCTGCTAGCTCTGTCACGGTCTCAGATCCATCTTCTCCAAACAGACATTGGTCTTCAGTGGAAAAGCTCAACTCCTGCTTAGTGTCCAGATCTTTCAGCCTAAGCTGCAGGAAAAAGTAGAAACACATCTGCTTCTCTGAAATATTTTGCTTTTTATATCCACTCCCAAAGAAACCGTCATTGTTCCTATTTTTAACTCACACACAGTCTTTGTAAAGATAACTCAATCTGCATAATGAGAGCTACAGTGGTGCAAGCCCCTGATTCTGCAGCTTGTTTATATCTGTATTTTTCATGGCACAGATACTGGAAACATTTGTAGGGAACCAAGTTGTAGTTTAACCAAGGAGAAGCTCAGCTCCATACAGATGTTTGCTCACTCCCACCCTGCTGGGATGGGATAGAAAATCTGATAAAGGTAAAATTAGTGGGCTGTGATAAAGACAGTTTAATAGGATAGAAAAGGAAGAGAAAATAATAATATTAATAATAATGATAATAAAAGAATATATAAAACAAGAGATGCACATTGCTCATTACCTGCTGACTGACTCCCAGTCAGTTCCTGAGCAGCAGCTGCCCCCTCACATCCAACTCTCCCAGCTTTATTGCTCAGCATGACACCATATGATATGGGGTAACCCTTTGGCCAGTCTGGGTCAGCTGACTTGTCCTCTTCCAGCTCTTTGTGCCCCACCAGTCTCCTCACTGGCAGGACAGTACAAGAAGCTGAAAAGTCCTTGACTCAATGTAAGCACTACTCATCAGCAACTAAGACACCAGTGTGCTCTCTGAACTCTAAAACATGGCATCATACCATCTACTGTTAACTCTATCCTAGACAAAGCTAGGGCACGCGTGAAGGATATGGATTAAATTGTCTTGTATATACTTGCAATTTCAGAATTTCAAATGAATAACTACACCTAGAGCACTCTTAACATTATACGCCCATTTGTTTTGCCAAATTTTATTTGTTTAGATGTGACTTGCAGTATTACAGCTAGGATTTTCAAAGTAGGCAGGAATTAGGTATCCAATGGCCTTTGGAATTCCCTGTGGTAATTCTGGCATTTGAAGAATGATTCCAATAGGAGGAAATACCTCATGGACTCAAATTAGTCTCCAAGTTTGTGAATTTAGAACCTCCAAAGCAACAAAGGAAGCACAGCTTTGGGAGCCCACTTTTTTAGCTCCTGTTGTAGTCAGTGCAGAGGTGTGGTTCACAAGAGGGCAATCTAGGTTGTGAACTTTATTTTAGGTCAAGTGATAAAGTACAGAATAAAAATGTAACAAGTATATGCAGGAACATTTCAGATAACTATGATATTCAAGACTCAACCTCATTAATAGCTAATAACTGCAAGTCTTCAGAAATAGCTTCTTAAGACTCCGTTAGACTTTGCGAGACTCCTCTTTGTATAAAAATATTATTATCAGGAAGAGATAGAAAAGGAAAAGGGAAGAGGGAAAATTTAATGTCATCTGCAATTGAAACCCTTAGGCAGAGATTCCCAAATTTACTTTGGTGACTTACTGCTAACACTTTTATCTGCAAAAAAAGCCTGTGTCTTTTCATATAGCGTACACATAACACTACATGGAAAACCTGACTTTTGGGTACAGATTTCCTTACATAAATTTCAAATGTAGGCTGTAAAATGCATAAATAATTTTATCACTGCATTGTCTCATTGAAGTTATTGGGAAGTTGAGAGTTTCAAATTGAAAAAATTAACAGACTATTTTCAGAAATACAATGAAATTTTGAGGACTTTCCAATCCTGCTTATGCCACATGCTCAGTTTCACAAGATCAGACAAAAAGCTTCCAAATGAATGTAAGCCTACAAGAATTTCTAGAATCAAACTGTTAGCAAATTGAATACTGTTTTTTAAATGCACTATCATCTTCCATTAAAATTGCAGCATGTTCTGTACCCATTTTTTACTTGCAATAATGTCTAACCTTTTTCATACAAAGATATTCTCCCTAACTACTACATGTAGAAACATCCTTAACTGAAAATCAATGAGCATCATAGACTCCTATCAGTAATAAAATTATAGTAAGGGTTAACAGAATATCTAAGGAAATATCTTTCATAGATTGGATCCGTTAAAAAAAGAGAAGGGAAGGGAAGATGTAAAACTTTATGAAGTAAATTTCTGCAGCAAAATGTGCCTGACAATCTCTAGTCATAATATTTCATCTTAGCATAAGGTTTATCATATAGTATTTCTAAGTTCTTTAGAAAAGTAAAAATGATTTTGTTTTATTTTGGAAAGGGAGAAAAACTGCTTTTAAGTAAGAAAAAAAACAGCTCTTCTATAGTGTAGAAGTCTTCAAAAGTTATAGGAAAGATATAAGTTTTAGCTAAACTTTGATAATTTTTTAAAGAAACATACAGAGTACCACAGGAGATCAGTAGGAAAATCTCTTGTACTCTGAAACTGTTGTAAAAATCAGAAGAGACAAAAGATAGAATACCAAAAGAAACACAGGGATTTTATCTCTGTTTTATACTTCACAGATGCATCTATAATCTGTTTTTGGGTTTTTTTTGTTTCTTTGTTTGCTTTTTGTGTGTGTGTGAAATTTCTGAAATTTTCATTATTATTTCTTTCATTTAATGAGAAAGTAATGAAAATGATTCTTTTTTCCTTTCAAGTAGGACTTGGCTTGACCACTGATTCATAGTGAACTTGCACATACCAACTGACTCCTATAGTCTTTTTATTTCTGTACAGCATTTCTTTTTTTTTACTGCACTGTAAGAATTCTATTAAAACTGAAACAACATGCTACATTTTAGATTAAGATTCCACATAAATAATTTATAAACAAACTGATAAATGAGTAATAGATGTTATAAACATACTATTGGCACAGTATATGTTACTGTTGCTTATATTGTGGGTTGTAAGTGCGCCAACAGAAGAGACTATACAGATCTATAGCAAGCCATTGACTTCTTGTAGATTGTAAAAATTTATTGCTACTAATAAGCCATTTATTAAAAAAAAAACAACTATTGAAGAATTTAAAAGCATGTACAAAAATCACTCAGCAATTTGCAGAGGGTTGTGTTGGAAGAAAAAAACAGAAAGCAATTGGATTTTTATGAATTTTCTGCCATGTTTGAAGCCACCTATTCAGGCGTAGCAGATACCATAAAGGTTAGAGCCAGTCTTTGGAATTTTTATCAAATGGCCTGGAGAAGGATATTTAAAATGAGAAAATTGGGGTTTTTTAGCCCACTTTTTCCCTTTATTATAGCCTGAATTGAGACCACAAAGTTAGCTGATGAACACATTTCAGAAGATAAACTTCTCCTCTATCCTCAGTGGAGGATAGCTCCCCTTGAGTATCATAAGCCCATTCAGATTTTACCCTGGAATGCATCTGTCTCTAGTGTTTCCCATCAGGATGGTTTCTGGACTGTTTATTCATTTAGAGAATCACCTTTTACTCATTTAAATCCACTGTAGTTACAAGGAACCGTGTGACCCAATTCAGAATATTATTCTTTTACTGTCTTGAGAATAATTCAGTGCTATGTCTATAATACTTATGGACACTTGTCTCCAAGTCTAGTTTATTAGTACAACTGTTCTTTGCTTTAAACTCCAAGCTTGAGATTTTTCCACAGAGCCAAAGAGTTAACATGGTCAACACCTTTCTACTCAATCTTACTACCCTCTGCGGAAAAGTATACCTTTAAAATCTGTTTGCATAATAACAGTGACAGAATTAAATAATCTCACCATCCTTTTTCATGAGAGACTTTAAGGACACATTAAACTTCAATGAGATGTTTAAGGTCCATTAACAAATGCTTTGTAGTGAATAAATAAAAAATGTCAGCTTAATGGCTTTTTGCAACTAGGTCACACTGTATCAGGGGGCTACCAATATTTCCACGCGGGGATTAGCATCTCCTAACACCAAGAGAAAATGCTGCTCTCCATACCATGGTGCAGTATGGATCTGCACAGAAGTGAGTAGGTATGAATGTATGTGCTTCAGTGGGCAGAAACAGGTGGCTCTGCTCTCAAAGGGAACCAGAAGCTGTAGGCAATTATCTACAGACAAAAGGTGACTGATCCACAAGATGTGTGGTCCAGTTGATGCAGTACAAAACCAAAGATAACAATGTGTTTTTCAACAAAAGCTATCTATACAAGTATTAAGCAGAATAATTTATGTTTCTATGTAGAATATATTGGAATACCTTGTGAAGCTTAATTCCTCTTTCCAAACATGGATGGTATAACAAAAATGAGAGTTTTGTTATATCTCCAACATCTCCAACAGTCAACTGTTAGAAAAATAAATGAAAAAAAATTGCAAAAGATGAGTAATTATTATTATTATTATTTCACGTTTAAGAATAAAGAACTTAAAGTTTTGCTCAGGTTCAAATACCTGCCCACAAACTGCCATTAATTTCATGTGTACATTTCAGAATAAGTATTTTTCTGGGTTCATGGTAAAGGAACATAGCTTCTAACAGTGAAAACAAACTAGATGAGGTTTGAGAAATAAAAAGCAAAGGAAGTATAAAATAACTTCTTTAGTTAAAACCTTACTGTTAAAGACTGCTAGACTTAATGCAAGTCAGCGAGGTTTTTCATGCCAAAGTTGTCACTTGCTCAGTAAGAGAGTTCTGTAAGTCATATGCATCAGCCCACACATAAGAACTTCTTCAATTGCTGCATAATTAAGATATGGAGGTGTAAACATTAACTCTAGCAAAGAAAACAAAATCAGTACACAGAACTTCACATTCATAAGCTGCAAATCTTACTTTACTGTAACACTTTGGTAAAACTTGTGTGAAAGAAAGAAGAAACCCACCAGAAATGGATTATCATTCAGATTCTGAACTTTCTGCGCAGGAGATTTCCCTTCTGTTCCAAATACAACAACTTGAATATCTGGCATATCTTCTGGTACTTGCACACAGTGTACCCACATTTGCCATTGTCCTCTGCTTTTAGTCCCAATTTGTTTTGTAAGAAGAGATGTCACAGACATTTCTGTATTTGAAACAAACATATATTCAGAGGCCATATCTAAATTATAAGACAATATGAACCATGACATAAGATTATTTTGCCTTGTACGACTGGATCTGGTACAGACAAGTCAGGCAGCAGTCACAAAAGCCCCATTAGTAATTCTAGCCCTGTGAAGGTGTGTAAAACCAGGATAGATGCTTCACGAATCCATTTGTGATATTCACGCAAGTGACATGCCCATCTTCTCTGCTTTGCACATGCTGCCAGTACCTGCAAATATTCACCGAACTTCTGAGAGTATATGCCAACTTTTGTAAGACTAGACAATGCATTACTATCTTCTCCAGCAGCAGCAAGAAGCAGAAGCTCAGCACTGCCATTCCCACCAGTTTCATCCCAAGGAATATTTCCTCCTCCTTTTTTTAAAGAAGGCATAATTCACCTTGGATCAGGACTCAGCCTCTCACTATCGTGGTACCAGTGTTTGGTTTTGCCCGCACTGTAGGTGAGTAGCCATGAAGTAGCCATGCATTGGCTTTATTATGCTTTGCCATGCAATAGCGATTCATACAAATAAAGAGTATTTCTGCTAGTATTACCTTTAAGAGGAATTACCACTTCCACAAAATCTTTCTTAGGGCGTTTATTGATCCAGTCATTATGAACAAAGACATGTGAAGAAAAAGGGTAGCTGACTTCTTTTATAACAATTTTTTCCAAGAACCACTCATCTGTATAAAAATAAATAGAACATTATTAATTTAAACTTCTTAAGCAACAAAATATTCTTGATATGCAGTTGTAAGTTTCTATCTTTACAAAATCAATTCAATGTTTTCTTTTGCCTGACCTCTTAAGGAAATGAGACTTCTTAAGGAAATGAGACTTCTGAAAATATTGTGACTGTGCATGTACGTTTCTGTCTGTTCCCCTAAGACCTAGTGAAAAAAATAAATGCATTGATAGATTTGATCTATCAGTGCCCCAAAGGATGGAAGAGCTTCTAAGAGATCTCTACACAAGAGGTCCCATATACAAAACCCTATTATAAATATCCAAATGGAAAACAGCACATCAGGATTTCTACCAAATAAGCCACCAAAAAATCTTCTCAACACAACTTCCTCCATGGCAAGGATCTATGCAATCTAGTAAGACACAAACTTAGATGAAGGTTTTCTCTTGAAGGAACCTAGTTAAGTGATTCTCTGGAAACAAGGCTCGGACCTTTGAGTTTCGATAAACTTGGTTACCCTCCAAGTTTTGGTGAAGTTAATGAAAGTCTGATCATTCATTTCAGTGTTACCAATAAGAAATAAATGAGAAGTAGTCCTGTAATCAGTTTTTATATGTACGTCTTTAAGTTCAATATACAGAGTCATCTTATAGTCTTGTTTTTTCATAAAAATAACAAGAGACTCAGTTTATCATGCACTGGAACTGTCTCGTCTCCAGTATCAGTATTACCTGCACAAGTGGCAAATCTGTAAAAGCTTTGATATCTTGTCTCTAAACACTGCTGGGCCAAAATTTTAGCCAAATTATTGAATGAAATATCAATTTATGATGATCCCTGCTGCTACTGTTTAAGAGCTGAACAGTTTTCTTTAACACCAAGAGCTTCTGCTGAGCTGGAGGGAGGACACGAATAATAACCTGCAGTGAATTTTAGTGAAGCTAGATACTTGGGAAGTATAGTCCAATAGAAATAACGAACAACAGAAAGATGAGAGCAATTTCAAATTAAAAAAAAAAAAAAAAAGAAGAAGAATTTTCATCTCGAATTTATTACTACAGTGGAGAAAAAAAAAAGCTGACCTTTTTTTGGACTCTTAAATCCAACAAGAACTTGTTTCAACTTGCCAAGGTATACTGCTTTGATTTTGAAAACATCCACCTGTAACGTGAAAATAATTTAAATTATATTTAACAATTTAGCTTTGTGCATCTGGACATTGCTCTATATATTAATGGAGGTAAATTTGTCTCATTCACACTATTCCATTGTCTTAGAGTCCATAATTAAACAGTAAATGTGATAACTGATATTTTCTGTTCCAGAGAATATTATGAATATCAAAAAATTGCTGTACATAATAGGATGTAATTTTACAAGTAATGGACAGCAATAAAGTGCTCCTGTCTTGTATATTCATAGACTAAAATAACCAAATCACAATATCTACTTCTGTTGAAAGTTACTTTGAATGAGAACCTAACTCTCAGTGGAACTTGCAGGTATCTAATTATTCTGAAAACCTGAAGTAATTTCATTTTCACTAAAAATCACAGTTAATTGAGTGGGAATTAGGCAGGTAAATGAGAATCAAATGAATAGCATCGGGGAAGCTTTTAACCACTCTGCTATATATCTCAGCTGAACATGAGCCAGAAGTGTGCCCAGGTGGCCAAGAAGGCCAATGGCATCCTGGCTTGTATCAGAAATAGTGTTGCTAGCAGGAGCAGGGAAGTAATTGTCCCCCTGTACTCAGCACTGGTGAGGCTGCACCTCGAACACTGTGTTCAGTTTTGGGCCTCTCACTGCAAGAAAGACAAGGAGGCCCTGGAGCGTGTCCAGAGAAGGGCAGTGAAGCCGTGAGGGGTCTGGAGCACAAGTCTTATGGGGAGCAGCTGAGGGAGATGGGATTGTTCAGTCTGGAGAAGAGAAGGCTCAGAGGAGACCTCATTGCATTCTCTGTAACTACCTGAAGGGAGGTTGTTGTGAGCTGGGGGTTGGCCTCTTCCCTGTTGTAACCAGTGACAGGACTAGAGGGAATGGCCCCAAGTTGCGCCAGGGGAGATTCAGGTTAGGAAACACTACTTCTCGGAAAGAGTGTTCAGGCACTGGAATGGGCTGCTCAGGGAGGTGGTGGAGTCGCTGACCTTGGAGGTGTTCAAGGAACGTTTAGACATTATGTTGAGGGACATGGTTTAGTGAGAACTATTGGTGATCAACAGATGGTTAGACTGGATGACCTTGTATGTCTTTTCCAACCTTGGTGATTCTATGATTCTATTGGAAAAAGGATTTTTTATGGAATCAATTTTTATGATAGATGTCTCTCTCTTCCATGATGAACAGACTTGATGGAATCTTCCCTTTTTCCCTTCAGCAAATATTTGCAATGATTTTATTATTTGCTTAAGACAAACAAACAAAAAATTATTCCAAATCTGAATACAATGGGAGTCTAATAAAGTGTCAGCAAGATATTCCCTTTCAATCTGAAACATATATTTCTGTTTTATCTGAAATTTGTTTTAGCTACTTATTTTTATGCCTACAACTACTTAAAGAATTACTCTACTAGGAAAAGCACTTTAACCCTCAAAATGCAAGAATATGTTTAAAAGCAAGAAGTATGAAGAAAAAAAAATGGAAACATGAAAAAATAAAGTACTGGTTGGAATACAGGTATTACTATTCAGGGAGGTTAATCAAGAGAAGTCTGTGGCACAAAGGCAAGATATTCTACAGAAATTCTATCAGATCTACCATGCATATTTAAGCAAATACTTCTCCATGGCCTACAAAGTCTGGAATATTAAAGAAGAAATTTCACAGTATATTTAGCTCAACTCAAAATTACTTCATCAACTTAATTGCTTTACTATTGTGCAATACTATTGATGCTTAAGACATTACCTATGAAAATTACATCTTAGTTAATAGAAAAAATTATACCCACATAGAATGCAAAAGTTAGTGAAGTATTTTTGATGCTTTGCACATGAAAAGTTTTACATCAATGTAAGAAGTAACAAAAAGATACTTGCAGATTCAGTTATGGTTTCCTTCATTGTTTTACCTGCCCTCTAGCAAAAGTAATCAGGCTGTTTCTTGAGTTAAGCCATCGTTTCCCTGAGTTAGTCCTTTCTCCTTGAATACACAGATAAGCCTCACCAGTGGCATCTGCTTTCTTCAAGTCTCCCGTATACAAATTGATTGAATATTCCACAACTTCAGAAAAAAAAAGAGTTTACAAAAGAAGTCATCATGAGAAAACTGTGCTTGTCTACTTGCATGGCACTTATATTATCTAATAATCCCTAGTAGAAACCATTGCAAATTCCATCTGAATCCCATACAGTGCTGCAGTACAAGTAGCACAGATCTATTTCCTGGTAATGTCCTAACTAAGACACATTCCTACAGCATAACTCACTGTTTGGCAATTAACAGAATACAAATTTGTTTTACTTAGACACCATTCCCATAAAATCAGCACTATTGGCTGTTGTCTGGGGCAAAGAACCTCAAAAATAATTCCTCCCTAAAAGTAAATCCCTGAAAATATTTAGACTTTGGAAAGTCTAAATTCTGCTCTTTAAGATAATTCACTCATATTTCTTCGTTCCTTCTCTCTGAGTGTGCAGTATCATAGAGCCATAGGATAGCTTGGGTTGGAAGGGACTTTAAAGATCATCTAGTTCCAGCTCTCCTACCATGGGCAAGGGCTGCCACCCACTCAGTCAGGCTGCCTAGAGTCCCATTCAACCTGGCCTTGAATGCCTCCAAGGATGGAGCCTCCATAGCTTCTCTGGGCAAACTGTTTCAATATTTACTTATTTAAATGAAACTAGAATTTAGCACATACAAAATTGTTTAAAAGAAAGATGGAATTCGATTGTCTTAAGCGTCAAACTCATGTAATTACCTTCCTGTGACTGAATAGATCAGGACTATCAATCTTTCTCACTTCTAAGACCATAACCCTATCAGAATGAATTTGGAGCTAAAACAAGTTAATAATGAATAATGAACTAAAAAACCTTTCAATATCAACTTTAACACATAAATAGAGTTTATAATGGAAGTAAGGAACAAGGAAACAAACAGAAGGTCACAATGTTACTCATGGTTATTTGCAACACCATAACAAAAAAAGGATGTCATGAGAAAAATGAGAAATTTTTTTGTTTGCTTGCGGCGTACTGTTTAAAACTTGCTCTTATTTAGATTACAATAATAAATGTGTGCTCACTGGTACACTGGTGGTGCTGTCACTGCAGGTATCTAACTTTGGTGGCTATGTTAGGGATATGAACACCTGTGAGGGTTTCCCACATATTCTAGGAATAGACAGTGAAAGTTAAAGACTTTAGAGTTAGATGGTCGGAATGTTCTTCTGCTTCCAACCACAAGCATTATTACTTCAGCCTAAAGAAAAGAAGTTACACAAGGTGGCCACTGTAAAAGTCACATTTAGGATGTGGGTAATAAATAATATACACATACCACAAATACACTCAAGAATGCATATATTATCTCATAAATTTTTTAGTGAGAAATTTTAAGACTGACATGTTGAAGGCCCGAGCACTCTTAAAATGCAACATTTAACATGTACTGAGCTATATTTGACTACTCCAAACTATTTGGCCCAACTCTAAAGGTTTTCATCACTGGCACTGTGAAGCAGATCTCAACAATACCCAGACTGTGACAGCAGTATGCTGCAGAAACTCTTCTGGCCTCACTCTGCTACTTACCCATGCCTGGGACCTAGTGGTTGCACATCTGCTTTCCCAGGAAATGTGTTTGTACAAAGAAAATAAGTAGTGCTTTAGACAGACACTGAACCAAGAAGCATTCTCAGTCTCACAACTCATAACTCAAGCCAGAAAGCACTGAAATACTCGTTATTCAAGTCAAGTGTAAAAGGCCAATGGCATCCTGACTTGTATCGGAAATGGTGTGGTGAGCAGGAGTAGGGAAGTCATCCTGCCCCTGGATTCGGCACTGGTGAGGCCTCACCTCGAGTACTGTGTTCAGTTTTGGGCACCTCAGTACAGAAAGGACATGAAGGTGTTGGAGCAGCTCCAAAGAAGGGTAACAAGGCTTGTGAAGAGCTTGGAGATTATGCCCTATGAGGAATGACTGAAGGAACTTGGGCTATTTAGTCTGGGGAAAAGGAGGCTAAGGGGAGACCTTATTGCTCTCTTCCAATACCTGAAAGGTGACTGCAGCGAGAGCAGGATTGGTCTCTTGCTGGTGACAGGTAACAGGATGAGGGGAAATGGCCTCAAGTTGTGCCAGGGTAAGTTTAGGCTGGATATCAGGAAAAACTTCTTAACAGAAAGGGTTGTTAAGCACTGGAATAGGCTCCCCAGGGAGGTGGTTGAGTCACCATATCTGGATGTGTTTAAAAACCATTTGGATGTGGTGCTCAAGGACATGATTTAGCAGAGGGTTGTTAGAGTTAGGGTAGTATGGTTAGGTTGTGGTTGGACTTGATGATCTTGAATGTGTTTTCCAACTTGAGCTATTCTATGATTCTATGATACACAAATATCTCAGTACAAATCCTGGAAACTTTTGATATTTTCACTACAGTTTACTTCTTGAATCAAATTTACTCCAAGACAGAAATGGCCCTATTTAACCAAACTACAGCCTTTAAAAAGATATAATTAGGAGAAATTTCTGGTGGGTTTGAGAGTGATTGTTAAGATACCAGACGCTAAGGCTGTCATTTATTTTCATGCGTAGGTGATAAGAAAACAGGGAGGAAAAATATGTGTTCTGAGTATATTTATTTTTAAGCTTTTCCTACAGCTCTTTTCACATGTTGGTGCTATTCATATTGAGTGTTATAATCAAAAGGCCTGAATTCAAATATTGTGACATCTTATATATGCTTATAATATAGATATTTCTTTAAATGGCTAAAATAAAAAGGTCACATCAGTGGAATGAGAGAGTTTTTGCTTACTGGGTGGTTTTGCATACTGATTGAAAAATTGATATCTAAAATGATTCATTAAATAATAAGGGCTGCATCACTCTTCTAATAAGTGTGCGTTCTTTGCACTACACTGAAATGTTTTTGTTTCTTTTCATCTTTATACCATGTGGAGATGACAACTGAAAAAATGACTTTTCTGAAAGGTAATTTATTTCACTGAGTCAATATTTACTTCAGGACTTCTCTTGGGATTTTTTTTTTCTTTTAATATTTAAACCATTGTCTGAGAAAGTGCTTGTAATTGATGACATCACTCACGTTTGATGGTAAGTAGTAGACAAAGAGTTTTCTTAGACTGACACTTTAATTTATGTCAGGTTTTACTTAAAGGCAGGTAAATGTGCTTTGTCAGATGAATGACAACATAGCTGCAAATGAGTGTAGGCACACAGAGTTACTCCTGATGGAAATCCAGATATTTGAAAGTATGTGTGCTATCCTGGTGACTTTTGGCATTTTTGATTTTTAGGGGAGCTAGAATATGAAGGTAAGACAATGAGTTATTCATCCAGACTGGTGGCTCACCTGTGTACTCTATATTGCTCATATGAGCAGATCCATCGAAGTCAAAAGGCTGCTTGTATGAGTAAGACCTTGGACCACAGACCTGACCACTCATGTAGAGTTGATTAGAAATCAGAGGGCTTACAATAATCTTTACTGCTTTGGTCTGTGATCATTAATAAAGTTAATAATGATCTCAACTATAGTCATTCAGCTAGTTACTTCATAATATCTGGATTCAAATGAGACATACTGAAAAGTAGAAACATCTAATGTTTTTGCTGAGTCAGAATTTCCTTGTGAATCTGCTGAATCTGTTAATGCATTATTCAAAGCTCACTGTAGTCACAGCAAATATTTCCCATTAATTTTCAAAGATTTTGAATCAGAGGAAGGACTCCTGCTATGTAAGCAAAACAAAAATATACAAAGCAACTCTTATGAATGAAAATTTTAGAACCATTCTCCCAATGAAATGAACCACGTTCCTCCAGCAACAATAATCTACTAAAATAAGATGTTCTGTTCAACCTTGGCACCCTTGGCCTCTGCCAAATCCTATTTATAAAAGCTCTGTATCAGATGAAAGCCAGCATAGTTGAGATGTGAAAGTGATCACCATTTTGTACTATGAAAAATAAAATAAAATACAATAAAAAAATAAAAATAAAAATTGAGGCCTAACCCAGATAATTTATTTCATAGGAAATCTCAAAAACTTAAATCATCCTTCTGGTGGAATTAAAGGTTGGGAACAAGACCAAGATCCTAGTTGCTATATCCACACAGTTAATTTGCTCAAGACCGGGGAGCAAATCGTCTTGTACAGGTTCAATAACGGATTTTAAGAATCTAGTCAAAGATACAGGGTTCACCTATCTTACTCAGCAGTGAGTGGTAAAAGAGGACTGAGTTAGCCAGAATAGGAATCAGCCAAACTAAGCAGAATAATATGACTCACTTCACCAGCTCAATGCCCAAACCAGATTGATTCACATTAGATTGGTGCTATGCTTGAATTAACAAGGCTTAACTAATAAGCCTAATAAAAATACATTAGCTGGAGTATTTCTGAACTACTTTCATTTTGGAAGTTAACATAGGTCTTACTATTGCTTCTAATAATGTAATCATTTGACAAACATAAGCTGCTGGACTTAATTGTGTCTAGAAGAATTAAAAGCAAGTAGCAAGCTAATTCTTATTCGTACCTGAATATATCACATTACATTACTCCAAGACAAAGACCTACTGTGATTAAAAAGAAGTGGAAAAGTTATCCTTTATCTCTAAACTGTAACAATTTAAAGCTGGGTAGTTTTTTAATAAAGACATATATGTTTGTTAAAACATATGAACATATATTGAGCACTTAAACTCTTCATGTTCTTATGTTAACAAGCTTGGTGTGGGAATTTGGGTTGACGTTGTGAAAAAAATATACTCTTTACATCACAGAAGTCTGATGTGAGCCAGAAGAACCCAGATCATAACTGGTGTTAAAAATATTCTCATAAAGATTGATAACACTCATTCTCAATAGTTACTTTGAAAATCACATATTGCTAAATTCTAACTTCAGATAACTTTGAGGTTCTGGTGTATATCGCTGTATAACTTCTGGTAAGTGCCTTCAACTGCAGTCACTAAAAATGACATTTTAAAAATCATCAAGAAATGATCTAGAAAGCTTCAAGAAATACAGGAGCTAAGAACCAGAACTTCTAAAATTATAATTGTAACTGAAAATATTTTCTTCAAAAGTAATACAATTTAATTATGTAATGAATTTGTTTCAGCATGTTAACATGCACATTAATGCCCTTCACAGAATTGCCACAGAATTTAGAAGGAAAATAAAAAATCAATCAGTTATCTACTTGTTTGATTTGTCTGGAGATAGTGATTGATAACTTTCAACATTTTTCCTTTGTCTTTTTTTAAAACTATATTACCAAGAGATTTATTAAAGACATCACCAAAAACTGGTATTTTTCTTGGAACAATAATGAGTGCAAATGCCTAAAACTGAATGCTTTTGCCTCCTGTAAGCCAATTAGAATACAAGGAAGAAGCTGACACTTAGAAATTTTAGACTGAGTTAGTGTTGGATCCACAAAGAATAAAACTGTTAATGAGGTTCAACACAGCAAAGTGCAGGGTTTTGCACTTGGGCCGGAGGAACCCAGGCATCTATACAGACTGGAAGGAGCAGTCCTTGAGAGCAGCTCTGCAGAGAAGGACCTGGGGGTCCTGATGGATGACAAACTTCACATGAGCCAGCAGTGTGCTCTTGCAGCTCGGAAAGCAAATGGTATCCTGGGCTCCATCATGAGAGGGGTGGCCAGCAGGGACAGGGAGGTGACTGTCCCTCTCTACTCTGCTCTTGTGAGGCCCCATCTGGAGTACTGTGTCCAGGTATGAAGCCCCCAGTACAAGAAAGTCAGAGAGCTGTTGGAGAGGGTCCAGAGGAGGGCCACAAAGATGATCAGGGGGCTGGAGCACCTCCCCTACCAGGACAGGCTGAGGGAGCTGAGCTTATTCAGCCTGGAGAAGGCTGCGGGGTGACCTCATTGCAGCCTTTCAGTACCTGAAGGGAGCCTATAAAAAGGAAGGGAGTAAACACTTTGAAAGGGTAGATAACAGCAGGACAAGGGGGAATGGTTTTAAGTTGAGACGGAAGATTTAGGTTGGATGTTAGGGGGAAGTTCTTTACCAGGAGAGCGGTGAGGTGCTGGAATGGGCTGCCCAGAGAGGTTGTGGATGCCCCGTCCCTGGAGGTGTTCAAGGCCAGGTTGGATGGGGCCCTGGGCAACCTCGTCTAGTAAATGGGGAGGTTGGTGGCCCTGCCCGGCAGGGGGATTGGAGATTCATGATCCTTGAGGTCCCTTCCAACCCAGGCCATTCTGTGATTCTGTGTGATTCTGTGATATTAACACCTTTGACTGCAGATTGCTCATTCAGTGCATCTTTAAATATCACAAATGTCATTATTTCATCTGTGGACATATATCTGAGTTTCAAAAGGACAGCTCACAGACTGAAAATGAGTTACATCTGGAAGTAAGAGCATTATATTTCCCTTAGATGTCCACAAAATGGTTTATGTGAAACTTTCTAGTTTAGTAGATATTATACAAGTATGGTATAATTTGGAGCAGAAACTATGCATGCAACTTCCAAGAAATTTTCCAAGGAAACTGTCTTAACCTTCTTATTTTACCTCAAATTAATTGCTCTACTAATCAGGATAATGCTCTTGGACACCATCTCTATTTGTTTCTTAGCATAACTAAGACTTTGTAGGACATATTCTAGAATTTTTATTTTGGTATGTATTTCTAGAATTTTAATACTAAGTTTAACATTTAGCAATTTCAAATTCTGAAAATAAATACCAATAAAGGTAATTACCAATAGAGAGGTAACAGAGATTTTAACAAGCTCTGGAGTTATTATAGTTAGCATTATATATCCTGCATATATTAGATGCAACATCTGATGTTATTTTAAACCTGATGGATCAAAAACCTTATGATATTACACAAGATTTTTTTCAGTAAATGATTACAAGGCTACTAATTGCTTAAAGTTATGAAAACCCACATAAAACCAGATATTTAAAAGGTCTTCATTGTTTAATTTGTTCACATTTCAATTTTAAATAGAATAAAATAGTTAGGAAAATCCCTCTAGAGAGCAGTGTGCAAAATTTCACATGGAATATTTTATTCCTTTTTCTGGGCAGCTTCCATCTTTTTCTATTAGTTTCTGCTGAAGCAGAATACTCTTTGTACTATAGCCTCTGGCAATAAACCTCTTAACTGTCACCAAAAGCTCCAATACATGATCTTTACTATCCCCATCAATCCTCTTTATTCTAATAAGGTGGATAGATGGGAATGCCATTCTTAAATAGCTAGTGATCAAGTCACCAGCATGCAGTTGTTGTTTTCCATATTCCTGGGGGACTGGGAGTTATCACTTTATTATATTTCTGTCATTGTCATATACACAATTCACACACGTTACTAGCAGCAGAAAGAAGTGCAACTTAATCTATTTTGCTGGAATAATACTTGCTCTACTATAAATTTCTCATCAATATCAATAAAACTCTACAGCAATTGAAATTCCCAGCTATCCCTTTGCTGACTGTAACATGTTTTTTAAATTCTACCTCTGTTTTGTCGGGGGTCTTTGCAATTCTCTCTTCCTTAAAACACTGAGTTCTTTTCTAGGTCACACACTTTTCTATGTGAATAGGAATATTCAGGTGATATTGCACTAGATAATATTTTGTACGTCTTCAGCTGACACAGCATTAATTTAAAGATATAGCAAATAATCAAGAGCTAAAACTGGAAAACTGCCTCACATAAAAGAAGTTTTATTCTACATTTGGTATCAGCAGTTACATCATCTGTCATAATCTTAACATCAGTGATTTCTGTTTTCTCAGCTTTCTTTTGTGATACATGCATGCACAAAACACTGTATTTCTTAATATTCAGCCCAGGAGAGATATTGGTATTCCAGTGACACCAATCCTGACCCCAGTAACAAAAACAGACTTAGCTTACCAGGCAAAGGCTCCTGATCTGCATAGAGAGCTGGCAGTTCCACACATTTGTCTTCATTAGGGTTGAACAAGCAGTCAAAAGCTAAATACATCTCTTCCTTTGTGCCTGTGTGCTTCATATGCAGTAAATCTAAGTGCCACGGCTGTTTTAGCTCACTATGTGGGCCTGTTACCTGAACTTTGTATAGTGAGCCAATATCTGCCAGTTCATCCTATGCAAGAAAAGGAGAAGATGAATGGATCTATTTCTAATTGTGCTGGAGCAAGCATAGTTGACAGCTTTATGCAACAGGTGAAAAAGCTTTAATAGATGAAGAATTGGAGCAGGTTTATAACAATTATTATTTTTCCCCCTTCTAACCATATTTTTTCCTTTGCTCTCATGGCAAATAGTTCCAGTTTCATACTATTTCTTTATACTTAGTGTAGGTTCTTTCGCACAGGAAAACTTCCTAGATACTACTCATTTTTTATCCTGTTTATAACCTAACCTAGTGTGCTTAGTTTCTCTTCCATTAAGAAATAAATTTTTTTAAAAAAGAAAAAAAGCCAATTATTTCTTTAGTGTGATCCTTTATTCTTCACATGACTAGCAGAAATAAGAACCAGGAACAGTTTCATTATTCACAATGCCAAGGCTGCTTTCTGATGAAACTCAGAATCAAAAGAAACATATTTCCATTCACTCTTTGTGCTTTATGCCAGGACTCTTTTCATCCCTATTTTTCTGATTTGCCCTCGCTATCTTCTTCAGCTGTTCCAGCAATCAATCCTTAAGAAACCTCTTCCAGGACATAGCCTCATGGACACAATTCTGTATTGTAAAGCTGGCTTACAAACTTCCATGGTCTTGTCTGTCCATTTCTCCTTGTTCACTTAGTCCTGCCATACAGCTGTTTTTACAAATGAAGGAAGAACTCATCAAGGTCAAATTTAAGCTAATGAACTAGCTGAGGATAAAGCAACCAGTTTTCTCATGGGGATCAATAATTTCCTCAAAACCCAAAGGCCAACAGTAAGCTGGAACAAGAATTACAAGAAAAAAACAAGTAATTGTCATGATTCCCTTGAATATTCTCCTAGTTTTCTGCGCTTCATGATTAGGGATTTCTTAAGACAGAGGAGGTGTCTGAAGCATTTGCCTTCAGGTCAGTTCCAAATTCTGCTGTATTGGTCATTCAAAGAGAGCAAAATCGGAAAAGTATAAAAGTACCATAGCACTGATACTGAGCAAGGAATTGTAGTTGTAAGAGGGAAGTAAGAGCCATGGGAGTAGAAGCAGGGCACCTTTCAATGAAGCAAATTTCATTCATTCATCCAATTAAAAGCCTCTTATTATCTCAATTGATAAGTAACTGGAGAAACTAGAAACAAAGATCTGAATAGAGGAGTAAACTTATAGAGGAAAAGGAGCTAATCAAGAGGGAAAAGGAAGTGCTAATGACAAGCAGAAATAAGAGGGAAACAGTGGAAGAAAATGCAATTATCTTGGAAAAACATGGTGGCAGAGGTGAATAAATTAAATTAAAGAGAAAATTAGCTCTGTAAATTTTATCTCATTTATGTTTCTTCCTTCTCCATCATCTGCCCACAAATCTCTATAGTATCCCACAAATTGTACGTTTACAGATTACTTACTTTTGTGAGATCAACAAGAACTGTAAATCACTACCCGCAGTCTGGTATATATTGTGATATGCACCTAGGGACCAATTTGCTCACTTAAACATTCTCAGAATGAAACCTTGGGAGAAGGTTCACTCCTGCTCATTCAAAAGCTGTTGCTTAAGTGATAGCGTTACTGCCTACAAAGGAAAAAATGATAATCCATGCCAAACTACACAGAGAACTTAAAAATCAATTTAGTAGTTTAGTTTAAATAAACAATTTATCATCTCAGAATTAAGAGGGTTATCAGGTATATGATTCTTAGATTTTCTTTTTTTTTTTTTTTCTTCCCAATAGATAAAGATTGAAGTACTTTGATTTGAATTGCTTTTCCTGTAACTTGAAGCAGCAACTTCTTATGATTCTGGTTGCCGAAGAAGATGAAAGAAAGGTGTAATGGATCCTCTTCATTGCTCCAGTCAGATCCAGTGATGTCCATTATCCAGAGACCAGATGACTGCATGATGACTTTAGGCAGTTTAGGACGGGAAATCAATCTTCTACCTTTAAAAATGATCAAAGAGAAAGACGACACTATGACAGTCTGGTATAATATAACAGGACCACAGCCTTTACAATACACAAAGCAAGCTCTATTTGCAGGTTTTGTTGTATCTATGGCAACAGTTCACTAAGAATAACACATCAATACTTTTATTTTTTTTTTTGCCAAGAATTTAACAGCTTAATGTTCCTTCTGTGTTTAAATTTTAGTTTCACAGGTATTTTCTTAATAAAATATTCTTTTTCTTGTCATGTTTGGAAGAAATTACTAAGAGAACATCTAGTCACCTTTTAGAGGTCTAATCAACTGTTCTTAAAAAAAAAAAGTTACTAAAACCATTTTATCATTTAGAAGTACAAGACACACCTGTAGTCTGTAGACACCTAATGTAAAATGAATAACAATGAACTTCACATGACACTATATCATATTTAGCTATATTATATGGTACAATAATGTGAGACTGATATATAGCAAACATGCAAAAATATTTGCCAGATCCTCAATAAATCAATATGACCTTCTCCTTCTCTTTTTCTCCATTAATTGCCACTATCTTTCATTTCCATTTGGATTTGAACAACTTGTGGTGTAGTAGGCTTGGAATGAGTACAAACTAAGCATAGCAGAATTGTACTATTTCTTTGCACAGTGGAATAATACCACAGGTGACTAAATACACAGATTGACTAAAGTAAATTTCCTCTGGATTTTAAATTAGATCCTAACCAACATGAAAAGCAGTGCATAAAACTTAAGCTATTTATCCTCACCAGACATATATTTCAAACTCTTTAACTGCTTTAAATCTTCTGCTGTAATGTGATAAATTTTAATTTAGATGGTGAGAGTTTTATACACAACATATTTACAGGATTGAATTATATTAACTTCAACATTACCAGATGTGGTATTGTTATAATAATCAAATGAAACTGAAAATTCACATTTTCCATTTACAAAATCACTGTAGAGACCTGCAGTCAAATTCAAAAGGTACAGAGAGCCAGGCCAGATTACAGAAGAGCTTACCAACAGTAAATATCTCACAAATAGTCTCACACAATCCCAGATGAGTATCAAGCCAGTTCCAGCATGGAAAGACCCACTCTTTGTCTGAGTCTTGTGATTCCCTGACTGTTACCATCTTGAGGTACATCCCAGCCCCATATCCCTGCCCATCATGTCCTATGATCACTTTTTGCAAATGACTCAGAGAAACAGCTTCCACCAAAAATGAATCCACCTGCAAAGAAAATTGGAAATACTTAATAATAAGGTCAGCTTGGACCTGAATGTGCTTGAATTCAAGGGGAAACAACCTGCATTCAGAAGAGGTTATAAGTTTGTCTGTTTTGTATCAGAGGGTTATTGTTGGGCTGTTGTGGGTTTTTTTGGTAACATTTAACATAACATCTCCTGTCTGAATCTAAGAAAGCACACACTAATTATACCTAAACTTAAATCCCACATTCATAATTAACAATGTATTGTAACCTCATCTGATCCTTGGAAAATATGTATTTGGTCAATCATTTTACATTTAAAATACATATACATCAACATTCTGGCAGGCTAAAAGTTATGACAGGAGTTTGGTTATAATCGAATTATTTTCAGGGCACTTCCAGTATCAAAAGTGTAACACGTAAATTTAGATTTTAAAGATCATTTAGATTTTACTTATGTTAATAGTCCTAAAGAAAATTTAATCTAAACACTTCATTGTCTTTTTCTTCTTCTTACAAATTGAAAATTACTGCAGTTACAGAAAACAGAAAGATTAAGCAAGACAACATCATGAAGAGAGTTGAGTGAAAGACCATAAACAGGAACTGAAGTAGAATGGAGAAGATAGAGTAAGAAAAAGGGCCTCAGAGGATGAAAAACAGGATAAATGTGAAACAAGACAGGTTTTCTGTACACAGTCCAGCCTAGGGTCAGATGGATTTGATTATAGCTTCTAATGTTCAGCAAGGTTATGAATAACTGGAGTTTAAACAACATCTAGAATTATAATTAACATCATCATCCCAATAAAACATTGACTTAATAGCAGGAGCTTACTAAACCAGATGGAAGGTCAATTAAAAAGAAGATAATTGCAAATTGATATCTAAAAAAATATAGTATTTTCAAAAGCTGTCTGTGTTGTCTGTGCTACTTTTAAAATAAAAATATTGGAGAAGTAGCTTTTCTGTTACTAACATTAAAATTACCTTTGCATGACAAAAATACCAATTTTCTTTTTAACAATAGTCAAGACTTCACAATCAGATTGTAAGTGGAAATCATTATATTTTTTAATTAATACATTTTAGGAAATAAATCTGAGAATGAATGTAAAATAAAATGTTGTAGAGTGCTATAGCATAGCCCTGACATGTAGGAAAAGAATTATTTTTAGAAATTCTCTCAGTTTATATTGAATCCAGTTTTTCCTCACCCTATGAAATCATTCCACAGAAATCTAAGACTCTCTAGAAGCAAAATTTTTATGTGCATTCTCTTCTTTTATCTTGTCTGAAGTCACTGAGTAAACATTAAATTAGTGTTTAATGTGGGGTTGAGGTTATAGAAACAGCACTGAACTTTTAAGTCTCACAGCAGTTTCTTTAACTATTTTTCTATCCATAATTTTTAATTCTTTGCTACTCATGCTGTCCTAAATTTGGAATAGAAGAACTACAAAGTGTGATCACAGTTTGTCCTCTGGAATCTGCTTTGTGTTTGCTCATACAGCACTGGAAGTGTGCTTGTCCAGAAAGGAAATAACACTGACATTGTTCCGCTCTGAATAGTTGGATAATAAATTCTATTTCCATCTGGTGGCCCTTTACAAAGGAGTGACAGCATTTGCAGATGACACCAGGCTGAGTGGTGCAGTTGATACAGTAAGAAGGAAGGGATGCTATCCAGAGGGACAATGACAGACTTGAGAAGTGTGCCCACGTGAACATAATGAGGTTCAATGAGGCCAAGGTGATGCACCCAGGTCAGGGCAATCCTATATATGTGTACAGACTGGGAGAAGAACTCACTGAAAGTAGCCCTGCAAAGAAGAATTTGGAAGTCCTGTCAGATGAAAAGCTCAACATGAACCTGCAGTGTTCGCTTACAGACCAGAAGGCCAACTACATCCTGGGCTGCACCAAAAAGGGAAGGAGGGTTGGCAGAAGGGAGAGTGAGCTGATTGTCTCCTGCTCAGCCCTTGTGAGGCCCCACATGGTGCATTGAGTCCAGGCCTGGGGTACCCAGCACAAGAAAGACATGGAATTGATGTAGCATATGATCAAAGGGCTGAAGCAGTTCTTCCATGAAGAAAGGCTGAAGAAATCAGGCTTGTTCAGCCTGGAGAAGAGAAGGCTCCAGGGAGACCTCACTGCAGCCTTCCATTATTTAAAGGGAGATTATAAACAGGAGGGAGACTAACTTGAGCAGGCATTAAGGGATGCAGTGAAACCAGTGGTAGGTCCTGCACATGTGAGACAGCATTCTTGTGCCATTACCTTATTCCTTTGGAATTTCCTTTCTGTTGTTAAAGGTGTATGAAGATTCCTTACACCTGTGTCACCTCTTTTGCCATAAAGAATGATATAAACGTTTGCAAAGGTTTCTGCTCCCCAGCGGTCACCAGTATGTACAGAGACAACATATTTATGGACTGTACAAAAAAAAAAAAAAAGAAAGAAACAACTTACGAAAGTGTACTTAAAGAAAAAAATCAATATATACTGTTTAGTAAGACTACTCTTTGTTTCCACTTCTGCAACTGCCAAAATATCTGTTGTACAGTGATTAAAATGGGTTACTCTTTGTGAATGTGATCTCTTCAAGGAAAGCATAATGAAGTCTTTCCATTAACTTCCTTAGAAATTCAGTAAAATTGGATTCAGGCAACTTAGACTTAGTAATATCCAGACAAATTCTATCTAAATCTGTTTTCCTGCTCAAGTCTTGGAAAATAAGAAATCATCTGAGTGTTTTTTTTACTGTTAAAAACTGCATAATCTTTGCAGTAGTTAATAATCATCACAGGTCAAAGAATAAACCACTATGTAAAATTTATGCAAATTAGGTAGCAGAGACTGATGTAGCATAACCTCTGGATGCATGACATGACATATAAGTATAAAAATTTATCAAATGCACATATTAATGTAAGGTGCACGACAGCAACAGAAAAACGTTTTTGCCTCTGTAGTGCTCCTGTATAAACACATCTTCTTTCAATTGATGCAGATAGAATGGATTTTCTTCTGAGAACTATCACTGAGTTGCAGATGTATTCATACTTCAACAAAGAGAATAACCAAGATTTTTCAAATGTCATTTTTAACATACTGTCCTCCCAGGCTAACATTCAAGTAACTTAATGCCATGGTTTCTTTTAAGATTGTGAATAGGTTTGAGATATTCAGGGACTAGAATTTCTGAAACTTCAGCTTTGAAAAGCAGTCATGTCTCATATTACTTTTATCTCATGTGTAACTTCTAACTTTTCTGAACAAATGCAGTGCTTCTGCAGGCCTTCACACTCCAAGAGCATTTCTGAATATTCTCTGAAACTTTCAGCATGCCAGAAAAAGTGCCTTAGGGAAAAACAAATACAAAATTTTTTTGTACAATACAATTCTTCCCATTAGTAACTGAATCTATTATAAACCAAGTAATTCAACAGCAAATCTACAATAGATCTTTTCCATTGCTTTGAACATGTGCTTTATCTTTAAAAAGTATAATTATTTTCTTCAGTTTTGCACACAGAACCATGCAGAAGATTTAGCAACTGTGACACCTGATTTGCCACTTAACTGGAAAACTAAGAGTTCTTAATGGTCAACATTTTTGCAGTGTACGTATGAAGACTGTTGGCATAGATCTACTGAAGGTATCAAAGGCCTAACAACTGTTATATTCTATATGTGACATTTATTTCTTTTCAAGAGGTTGGTTTGCATTGTTCATATCTGCTCAGTGTTTTCACCTGGTAAACTTTTCTGGTCCTCGTTGACTACAGGGAATTCTTTCACCAGCTCCTTGTCTTCTCTGCTAAGAGACAGCCAGCAGTTGCAGTCAAAGTTCAACTCTTGTTTTGTATGTAGCTCTTCTAAGTGGAAAGACTTCAAGTGCCAACCCTCAAAGCCTGGCACATCATCACAGCTGACCCGAATCTTATATACATCTCCCACATCTCCAGTCTCAACCTGCAAAAAATATCAAGAGGAAGAGCATATGTGAGGACTGCTTCACTCACAGCAATTTTCTCAGCAGTATGGAATCCTTTAACTTAACATCAACCAATGGAGAAACTGTGTTAGAGGGTACAATGGGAGTAATAAGGGAATCTCTCCTCTTCTTCATGGATGAGACTGCCTCCTTTACTTTATCATATTTTCTTTTCAGTAACTTATAATACTTAAACATTATGGTGAGTTGAGATTAAAATTAGTATCATGTACGCATTCAAGCTCATAAAGCAAAGGTAACATGTTAGGATATGACCCTACTGGATAAGGAGAGTGTTAACTTACAATTAAAATTTCAAATATCAGAAGTCACATTAGATATTAAAATTAATGATAATTACCACAAGCTGAGAAAATTTTAACTGAATTCTCACTTGCAAAATGATCAGATTTAAAACATGAAATTATTTTATAACCACTTCTGAGGAAAAGAGGGATATTTCTGCATAAACTTAAAACATTAATCATGCCGAAATAAACCTGTAGAACAGCACAGCCATTGCTCCTATACAACCTGTGGGAAAACCAATATCTGGTTGCAGTCTCTGGGCTTCTGTAAGATTTGGTTAAACCACCCAAAATAGCGTGATGGGAATTGGGATGAGCAAACTGCATCTAATGATCGGCATGACATTAGCAGCTGTACAATAAGACCTTTTAGCCCCAGGAAGTAGAGTGCTGCAGCCTTTCACCAAGCAACTGCAAAATGAATTTCATGTAAAATAAAGACAGAACTATTCTAAAAAGACATTTATTTATTTGTTTATTTATTGAAAAAGGATCCAAACTGAAAGTGTGGCCTTGTTCTTCTTTTTTACTGCTTTTTATTCTCCCAGACCAGTCACAATCTAAGCTTTGGTGACAGTTGCCAGGAAGTTCTTTATGCACTCAGTAGGATTTATTCATCACAGTAGAATTCTGGAGGTAGTCTTATGCAACCATGCTATGGAACGACCAGCAGACTGATCCCTAAGACACAGCATGGAGTTCCTAACAGCTTAATTAATTCTGCTTCTCAGCATAGCTCTGTTCTTGACAGTTCATCACTGCTGACCCACCTTTCCTAAAGCTAGTTCATCTGACTTTGCTCAGTGGAGACACATATGTAGGGAAATACTAATTACATTATCCTTATTAGGGAAGAACAGTTTAAAGGCATGGTTTTGTCACTCTAGGAGAGCATTGGCCACCCTCATTAATAAATGTTACAAATAGAAAAAATGGTGAAACAGCAGTGTATGAAGAGGAACAGTTAATTAAAAAGAAATTACAACCTGCCAAAATCATTTTACAGTTTTTGAACAGTTTATGAATTACAACTTACGAAACATGGTAAAGAATTGCACTTGAAAACTTAAAAGATTCCTTCCAATCTCAATTTCTTAAGGCAAGTATCATAAGATTTTACTATGTCACCCCAAAAGAAGAAAATTTGAAGAAGAGTAGCACAGCTCTGTGATGATCTGGCAGCCCCAGTGCTGCAGGGAATTTCGCAGCTCTCAAACTCCACAGCATGCACAATAGCCACAACAGTGGTAATTTTACATCAAAAAGGGCACCAGATTTGTCCTCTCTCAGAGCCTAGCTTGCCCTGTTTCTTGTATGCTGTCATACGTACAGAATTTAAGGACATCCTAGGCTGATATGTACATGTGAGGAGAGTTATGCATAATGGATTTACCACATCTTTACATCCTGACTTGATCTCTGTAATTGCTCCAGAAAGAGGGAAATATGTGGACAGAATATTTTATCAAGAGTTTTTCAATCATGATGTGTATGCTGCAGATGATATCATTAGCTATGGCATGGTAAGTGGCCTAATTCCTCTTAAAATATGCATTCATCTCTTATTAAACCTAATGGGTACTATCTGGGATTATCAAGATGACAGTGCACAGCTTCTTCACCCATCTAAACTAAGGTCCCTTCACAGGCAACAAAATTATTGCTTCTGCTCTTTCAGAATTAGACTGATCTGTAAAATCTTCTTTCTTGCAGATGGATCTCATGACTATCATACAGCTACTCTAAATGCCACACACCGCTACATGTGTTTGAAGCAGAAAGCAATAGCAGTCATAATGTCCATGATCATCTGTTGAGACAAAAAGCATCAAATATTTTCAATTGAACTTATTAGGTATTCCTCCTCTTTTCATGTTTGTTTGTTAGGGACTTTTTCCACAGCTCTGGATACATTATCCTTTCTGTTTTGCTCCATCATTTTGAGATCACTGTTATTATATCATAATAATCGTGATTCTTTTCTGAGCAATTTAATATGGTCAGTTTCCCTTTGGAATATGATATACTATCTTTGATCCCATAATTGGCCTCTCCTTCCATCAATGCCTATTACTTGATGCAAAATGACCTGCAATTCAGAGACAGAAAGAGAATTCATCACAAAGTATACACTCAATGAATTTCCCCTTTGTAAGTTGACCAAATGTTTTCAAGAGGACATTATTAATCTCATTTTTATTCATGATTAAAATTTCCTAATTAATTTATCCACATTTATTCCTTCTGAACAGTTTTACACAGTACTTGCTACTTGAAATCTGAGCTGAGTTGGATGTGATTTGTCATATAGTTCTTACAATCAAGATGATATCTTTGGAAAGCCACTGGGGATTTAAAGCCCTCAGCGAAAGTTAACTGATGAAAATGATTAGAAAATTTCATAATATTTTAAACCTTTTCCTTTTTGAATGAAATAAGGCTTGTCCAAAGTCATCATTCCTAAAGTAATTAAAGTTTTGTAAAATTTATTGTTTGGGTGCACACTTAAATTATATTTTTTATTACTTCTCTAAAAAGAAAAAAAAAAAGAGAAGAAAAATCTGTGCATAAATGATTCTAGTTATAAAGTCCTCCTTGCAGAGCTTTGTGCTTACAGTACTGTCACTCATCTCATACTACATGTGCAAGTGCTTTGGAGAATAACTGAATAGTTTTGAGGATCCAAATCCCATGATCTGTCAGTCAGCGTAACTTTGCATTTTATGATTATCTGTATAATAGAAAGTGCACAGTATAGCAGCACTTTCCAAAGGCATGCTCTGATGAGCTTGCTCTGTAAGCAGCCAAGAACCATGCTGAGGACTGGGGGAAATATATATATATACTTCACAGATTTTTTCATTCCATTAGAGATCAACAATTGATTTCTGTCAACACTGAAATATCAAGGAAAGTAAAAATCTGGGTTTGCACTGTTAATTTACTTACATTTTGTCAATTATTTTTTGATATGTTTGCTCATTGGAGCTGACAAGGTTTCTTGCCATGCTATCTGTCTTCAGTGCCAGAACATCCAAACAATTCAATAACATAGACAAACTTACATATTTCTCAATTAATTTATATATATATATTTATAACTACTGTGTTCTATTTAAATTTATGCTTATTTAAGCAGATCACCCATGCTATTGCTGCTACCTGAAGCCACCGAAACCCAACAACTGCACGTACTACCATGCTGCTATTTTCTCTTTTAACAAATTATTCTTTGCTCTTGCTACATGCAATTAAACTACACCTGTTCTTTCACAGGAGTTGGGATGAAAAATTTTGGATCAAATAATCATTCTGAATACGATACACATCTGTGCATACATTTGTATGAGAGCACCTGGAAAATCAGGAATTTACATGCTTTCCTGTCCTCTGCGTGCAGTAAATGAATCTCTGAGATCAAAATTACGCCTATTGTTTCAAAACAAGCATAAGCTGCTTATAGCACATAACCTGTTGTTCTTTCTACTGCACTAAAGACATTTGTCTAGTACCAGGATCCTGGGGAGGTTGAAAAGTTCGTTTACTGCTGCTTGTTGGAAAAATGAATTCACAGCTTGTCCTCCTGGTGATATCATGCTCAAGCCTCCTGTCTGCTGCTAGAGTGGGAAAACACGAGCAAAGCTTCTAAAAGCCTTAGTAAGAACAAAGGAAAGGCATGTAAAAAGAAACTGGATTTGTTAGCTGAAAAACATGGAGAAGATATTTATGAAGATATCTGAATACCTGGATACATCAGATCTGCTACTTTGACTTCCTTAGAATGCCACAAAAACTGGAAAACACTGTAAGCAATGTGAAAAAGAGAAAATTTCATGTCCAATAAACAGTGCTCAAACACTTTCATACAAAGCAACAAAATCAGGGCATAAATAGCTAAAGAAAATATAAATGAAATATATACAAACCCAAAGCCAATACAAAGTATGATGAAGCATTTAGAAAGACACTAGATTGGAACTCCAACATGATAGATATGGTATTATGGTACCAAGAACAGTAGAGTAGCAGGGACAATCAGAACGGGCACATAACAATACTGGCTTCTCCTAGCACGGCACTCAGTCAGTGAAATTAGGCAATCTTAACAAGCACTACATGTCTTTTGGGAAATTACTAACAAGTTGAAAGCAGCAGAGATCTGCTTTATGCAGTGATGCTTTCCAAAACTCAGCCAGCTGGTAGGGTACCTCCATAGATAGACTGCTTCTGTTGACCTTCAGTCTGCACCAATAGCTCATGAAGCTTCTTTTGTTGTTCAGTGAATTTCTTACTTTCTGATAAGCAATAGCTTTCTTGTCCTTAACAAGTGCTATTTATCTTTTCATTTAATCTCTGTAAAATTTCTAAATTGCTCTGGCTTGTTTTTAAATTCAAAAAAATCAGCCCGGATCTGCTCATTCTGAGGAAGCCTTCACAACATTTTCTAAATGTAGCTTTGTCATTGTTTTCAGAATGTTTATTGCAGCCATTGAAAAGCATTTCTGAGCTTTATAAAACTGCTATGAATTGCAAGCTAGTTCTCTCATCTGGCTAACTAGAATCTATACTTCAGGCCAATGAACAGAATTTGCAATGATGTAGCCTAGCAAGCCAGGATAGAATTTGAACATTAAAAAGATGCCTCAGCTGAATGCTCTCAAAGCAGCAGGATGTGTGTGAGGTCTACAGGTAGTCAGGACTGTGCTGAGGTTGATTTTAATACTGGACATGTATATGCTGTTGCCTCAGGGTTCATTTTGCTTTGGTATGCTATGATTATCTGGGAAAACTCACTGCCTGATGACCTGAAAGACAGAGGCATTTGGGAGGAGAGTGGAGAACGTTTTATAAAGACTGAAATGAAGGAAAGAAAAAGCCACTTATGTCCTCTGGGAATAACGTGTAATCCTTCTTTCTCAAATAATTGCATATTGGTTTTGTATAAGCTGGAATTCAGGATTCTTTAGAGAATTAAAAACAAAACAACACACAAGATGCTATAAATTACATGAAAGGGACCATTTATCTCCCTGATAAATACTGAAAATTCAAAGAGAATACTGCAGCTGCCTGTGGTAGAACAGGTCCAGAAGCAGAAGATGATCCAAGATGTAAAGTTACATCATTCCATCTTTGGCATAAATATGTTATTTGTAGCAACCAAGCTAGCATTCCATAAATATATATTTTTGGGCTGGAGAGGAATGTCATTATAAATATAGTAGTGTAGTAATGTAGAAAGTTGTACTGTATAAATATAGTGTGGCACTGTATAAATATATTACGACTTACAATGAATTCATCTGTTGCTCTCGGTAGAAAACATACATGTCCTGGGTCTTGTGGTGAAAGCAGTAGCTCATCGCTTTTGCCCTTTGAGCCATAAATCACAAGGATCCTTTTGCAATCCTGTGGATCTGGGGAATCTTCACCTGTTTTCACCTGCACTCTCCACTGTTGCGCTAAACAACATAGAAACAGCAAAGTGGAATCAATGGAAGAGAGAAATGAAAGCCTTTGTTATTATTACAACAAAGACTTTAAAGATAGCCATTACAAAAATGGACAGGCATGCCTTCTCTTGACAATAATTATAAGTTAAATAAGACTTTACCAACAAACAAACAAACAAACAAACAAACCACAACAAAAAAAGAACAACCAACAGTACAAATGGGTATACTAGCAGAAAGTAATCCAAAGAAAGCAAGTAAATAAACCTTTGGGTAGGTTCTTGCATTCCTTAGGACAAATTAATTGTTTAAATTGAAGTAATTCATTTATTAAGTTCGGGTACATAAAGTGTTCATATGAAATTTTATGTGATTTATTTGCAACAACAGCTAATACGCAGCCACTCAAATAGTGAAAACTAAACCACTTTTATAACCTAATTGATCATGTTCAATGTTCTTGTGTCAGATCAGATCATTCATCAGGGCTGAACTCAAAATCTAGGGAATTCTGAAGTGTTTTCACTGACATCAACTTGTGGATGAGGCATTTCAGATATTCTTTTTGATAATTACATGTATTAATAGCAACATTTGGAAATCTAGAATGCTACTCAGAAGCTACAGAAAACTATTTATTGTTTGACTGGTTGATTGGAAATCTTGCCCTGAATTAAAACAAACAAATAAATAAACAAATAACAAAGCATTTGATCCTGCATGGCAAAGAGAAGGAAATCAAAAGCCCATGTTTAGACTGTGACTAATACTGTGATAATAAGATAATTTGTCAATGAGATAAAAGAGAACTATTTCATGATGATGTGTAAGGCTACATCGCAATGTGCTGACAAAATAACTCATAGAACAGTTTAGTTCTGAAATAAATTGTATGTATGTGATTCTCTTTCTTAGAGCATTATGTGTTTGGTTTTCTTCGTATCTTCTCTTTCACCTGTCTGGAGGTGAAGATTGAGTGAAAACTTTCTCTGGTTTTCTTAACTTAGGATTTTTCCCTTGATTTTACTTTGCCTTCTTTAGCTAAGGCTGCTCTCCCCTTGCTATAAAAGCTTTCTTCTCATTTAATCTGACTGATTCCTGCCTCTTCCGAGCTCAGTTACAAAACAGTAGGTAAATACACATCTCACAGTGAGTCTGCTGAGTAAAACAGTAGCTGAAAGGGTCCTTCCATCTCAACTCTTTTTTTGAGGTCAATTTCAAGAATGAGTCAGATGTAGTATTATGGAAGACACAGACTTTGCCTAATGAGGAACGTTTGTTGTTTGATATATATGCCAGCTTTGAATTTTATCTCCCTGTGCCAGGTTGGCATGTGGTACCCTTCAGGGTGTCACACTTGGTGAAGTCAAGCATCGTTTGAGCTTCTGCTGTTCCTGAGCACTCTGTTTATGAGCAGATCCAATTTTTACAAAGACTCCCAACATAGCCCTGAACACCACATTCATTCATGCCTCATTTTGAAGGACTTGCCTGGAACACGGCAGAACAGAAATAAAGATAATTTTGCATTAATGTGTTTTGCAAGAGAGCCTTCTCCTTTCTTTTCTCTTCTGCTTTAGGAGAAAGTAAGCCCTAAGTGAAGAGAAACAAAGATACATTCCTTCATATTTCCTGCTCCAAGAGGCAGCATGCACAGAGAAGGTATTTCAGGCAAAGTGATTTATTGTAACTAATAACCATGATTGTGTTCTTAATTATTATTTCAAAAGTAAGGCTAAGACACCAGCTGGGAGTTTTCCAGGAAATAAATCAGTAGTTAACAGATTTAAAGCCTCTTAGCATCTGTGACTGCTTGTACTCCTACATTTGCTTTGAGTGCTTCTACAGCTTGGTAACAGAGCTAACCCAGACTGACTACATTTTCTCAGTTCAGAAAATTCATTTAACCTGCTCATACCAGTGTAAGAAAAAAATTTCTGTATATTATATTCTCTTAGATGGAGACTGATAAGGATGGCTACACCAGATAGGAGGCTGATTGCAAACACCTACTGGGTTCAATGACTTCCATATCTCTTTCCAGGAAATACTAAACTCTTCAGTAACTTCTGAAAATACGATATCTGAGCATGTCATCTTCTGTATTCGGTATGCATCGTCACGCAAAAAACATAACTTCCCTGACACCACTGAACAACATTAGCTTCCTTTCAGATTGATTAGTTCTTCATTGTACTATTTTACTTCCAGCTTATGTTCAAATCCATAGCCCTTTTCTTTGAGACACCAGTATGAAATTGCTAAAATGAGTAGTAGATTGGAAACAGACTTCAGTGAAAGAAACTCCAAATTTTTATTTTTTGAAATAATATGAGCAAAGATCTCATTTCATATTATACAGATGTATCCAAAGATACATCAGAAGCATTTGTTGACTTAAAAAAAAATAAATGGGATCAATCATAATAATATCTTCCCAGAAATTCTTTTAACCACTAGTTTCGATCCTGAAAAATTCTTTCAATAAAATTGTGAAAACCAAACTTGTAGTGACTTCTGCACACAACAAACTGGGCAAGGTAAGATATAAAAACAACATTTTATTATACAATTCAGAAAATTGGACAAATAATGTTATTTCTGCTTTTGAAATATTGAAAATTTCTGTATTGTTAGAGGATTGCTACCACTGTTCTTAAGGCATGTTATTGTGTTCTTTTTTACTCAAGTGAAGCAGGACAAATCTGCCTGTAATTTAGGAATTCTGTGTTTATTCTTACTCCAGTAGCATGAACTTGCAAGGTAGGAAATAATTTGAAAACAAAGGAACACGTGGGAAAATTTACTTCTTATTTTCCGCTTTCTTATGAATTTTCTGAATACCTTAATACCAACAACCTTTCCCAACACAAAAAAAATCTAACCTAGAAGTATCTGTTAACTGAACTGTGTTCAATGATGTTGAATTGTTTGTTTCATTTTATACACCAGTCACAAAAGATCACAATACTACAGAGCACCGTGCAAACCACAGCACAGGAACTCAGCACATCTTAACTGATTGTAGGATAGGCAACATTGGGATATGCCATGTTTGTAGTTTTGTTTTGAGAGAATTTTTTTTACTGGTCTTATAATGACAACCTACTTATTTTGAAGCAGAAAAGAAAAAACATAAGAAAGCAACAGCAAAATTTCTCCACAATGCAGGAAACTTCTAGAGAGTGATGGAAAGATTCATTATCTCTCAAAATAATTTCATTTGAGAGCTGAAAGCAGCTATCCATCTTCTCTACCAATGTGATCTCTTCTGTCTTTTTTCTCTTGCCTCAAACATACACGAGCAGGTCACCAGAAGATGAATAAATCTTTTCCTCTACCTGATTTGTCTTGGTAATCTACAGATTGTACAAATGTTGCTATTTGATATGTGCTTTCTATATCTCATCAGAATCCACAGCCACCTGCAGCATCCACAGGGATCTGGAATAAATGCTTCATTAAAGCTGGTATAATGGGAGCCTGGGTGAAAAAGAACTGCTCAGCAATGACAACTTTCAAACTCTCTTCCTTGACTAGGTAGTTATTAGCCTATTAACCTTCTTCAAAGAGAATGAGATTTCTGACCTTCAGAGTGACTTATTAAGTCTTTGATTTTGTTACTTTTGCTTTAGACCTGACCTAAGCATATTGATCATTTTTTTCTGGAAATCACCAAACAACACTGGATAGTGACAATCAATTTTTTGTGACTTTGCTTGAAACCCACTTGCAGAGCACAGCTTACATACTATATGACCACAGGAATGCATTTAACATTCGGCTTCCTAGCATTAACACTGCTACTTGCCTCCTACTCAGGAAATGTATCTTATATAGAAAGTTTGCACTTCCAGTGTAAGTGGGACTGCTTATCATTGCCATATTCTCTGCAATATGAGTTCATCAGTGCTGCAGATGCTAGAATTTGAGGCAATTGCTTTCTCTTCTGAGACTGTGCATCTCTAGAACCTTCTCAAATCAGTACTAGTACCATACACACAGAACTGACTACAAGACAGATCTTCAAACTTCTCATGTTTGTTATCATTCTAAAAACCTCATTCTTTTCACTTGCAATGATTATGATATCACCATTAAGAAAAAAAAACAATTTAAAAGTAAACTATTCTGAGATCAGCCTGAGATCATCTCACAAATAGCACAATCTCATTTATCTCAGTAGCTCACTGGAATGAGCTCAAAGGTAAGGAAAAATGACTAAAAAGAAGCTCAAGCTATGCCAATTCATAGCTAATTAGCAGAAGACTCTCTAAAAATGCTCTTCTTCTTTGTATCTTCATTATTCAGAACCTCTGATTTCATTCTAATAAACCAGCACACATCCTCTAGGTCCTCCTGGACATCTTAACAGTGTGACATTTCCCAAACTAATTAAGAATAACCTCCTTATAATCAATATATTGTGTCTTATTGTTACTAACATGCACAAGCTCTCAGCAGTCTTTTCATCTCTTTCTGCATGTTGTAAAAAGCAAAGATGTGCTGGAAAAAACTACTAAAATACTAAAATATAGCCTATTTTATGAACAGAAGGTGAAATAGATATTATGGCTGCATTTCAGAAATGTGTGTTGAGTAGAATGTAGAATCCAATTCCAAATTGTCTTGTGACAATCAAATCTCTCTGTGGGAAAGTCTTTATTTACCTGAGTTAATCAGTCTCCTTTTGTAAAAAAGTTATCTTGCCGTGGAACAATAAGAGTGTTGGCTAAATTGTTTGATTGGATGTAAATGATCATATTTTCACTGAAGCTGTAATTAGATGGAGAGATCAGCACTCATGCTACAGAAGGCAAGCCATTGTTTTCAGAGCTAAATGTAAACCTTACTTGTTTACTCTAGTTTCTCCCATAATCAGACAGTTATATAGAATATGAATTTATAGTTAAATGGTAATAACCCATACTCAGACACAGTTATATAGAATACGAATTTACAGTTAAAAACTAATAAAGAAATTTGTATTCTGTTTCTTTTTTGATTTGAGAGAAACACAGACATTATATCTCATGTTCTGAACACTTGGGAGGTCTTAACACATTACAGTGATGAGATTGTTTTTGTAGGTATATTGACAGACCACTAGGTGGGTAGTTTTTTATTAAGATCTACATATTAATCCAAGCAGATTTAGACAAGTACTTCTTTCTTCACTCAAACATTTGGAGTTTAATATTATTTATTTATGGCTACTTTGAGAGTACCCTGATCGACTTGACATGAAAATGCTTGAGCAATCACTTCACAAGACATTTTTCAACAAACTGATTTGTTGTTTGCTAGTGGACCGCTATGTATGTTTCACATGACAATGGCACTGGGATATACAAAATAACACTAGACTCCATCTTCAGAGAAGTTCTTGGCTGATTTCAGGACAGAATAGTAGAAATGTGAAGAAAACTGAAATGGTTTGTGAGCAGCATATTTTCCTCAATTACTTACTTACTTACAAAAAGTTTGTCATTGCTGTATATCACTGTAGCCAGTTTGTACTCTTTTTCCCTCACAGCTGATAGTTTACTTACACGATGAGGTCACTTGCTCATATATTTGCTACTTAATACTGATTTGAAGATTTAATTCAAATAGCGAAGACAATGTTGTAGAAAACAGTTCTTACCTTTAAGGAATGCTTTCTCTGCATTGCCAGCTTCTAAAATATTAGCAGAAAAAAACATGTGAGCAAACTTAATTATCACTTTTCTTCATATGTTATGATTATATTCAAAAAGGATGTTCAGTAATAACTAGGAAGTAAATAACAGTCTATTGTTACAACAAAAAAGATAATCTGTAACAAAATACTCACTTTCAGCAGTTAGCTCCCTCTCAGTTTTCCCATCATCTTGATATTCACCTAACCACCTTTCATTGCATAGACAAAAAGAATGAGATTAATAACAACTATCAGTATTGATGATTATCAGCAAGTAAAGAGACAATTACCTTTTCTCCCTTTTCTATCAAATTATGCCTTTAAAATACCTCCTAAACCTAATTTTCTTGTATACCTTCATCAGAGTTAACATTATTTGTACTGGGAGAATCTACCTTACTCTGCTTCCGGCAAAAAATTGGAAATTTCATGATAGTTTGATGAAGCAATATAGCACCCTAGATGAAATACACTACACTATATAACACTATGCAGCCATTAACATCTTATTTTTAAAATTAAAAAATACATGCTCCTTATCATTTTCTATTCTTTTGGGTCCATACAGATGTGGCCTTTGTTTAAACCCAAAGATCCACAATATATTTCACTTCTCAAGTGTAGCAAACTACATGAATGAATATGTAATGCATGAAGTCTAGACTCCACTGTATTTCAAGTATGGTTGCAATAAATAGCTTGATTAACTTTTGTAAACTCTTTCCCCATTCACTCCTAAGAAGAAAAAAAAAGGTCACTAGCATTTTCTAAAAGTAGAAAGCAAATGTTGACACTTTGGTGGCATGCTAACATTGCACAAACAATGACATTCCTTTAGTTCTATATTTAATAATCTTAATTAATTTTTTTCTAAGAGCTTAATGATTCCCTTTTGACATGGCAGTTTTACACAGCTCTGATGTGCTCATTAAGTTTCTTAAGAGAAGTCTTACAAAATCTCCCTGACATTAAGGAAACAATTGCCTCATTTGACTCTCCTTCCAACAGCCATCTTCAGTGCATACCAAAAAGAAAACCTTAGACAAGAACCTGATCATTAGAATAATACTCAACAGGAGTAAATTATTATTATCTAATCATTTCTAGGAACTTTGCAAACAGACACTGTTGCTTGGTGGTATTATTTTGTAAACAGGAAGCATTCTTAAAGAGGCATCTGTATTGAACTGCTGAAGACTTTCACAACTATAATGTACAGTTCCCAAAATAACATGGAAATCATTTCAGCCGTGCAGCCTAAACTCACAAGTTCCAGAAACCATATATGCCAGAAATAGATAGATCTAAATTATCATTCTTCACATGATTTCTATTGTATTAAATTTACAAATGCAGAGATAACACATACAAATTCTTACTTTTGTATACTGGTCTATTTAATATTTTTTTCTGTTTTAGTCATGTGATTCAACACACTAACAGTAGCTAAGGCTTCAGGTTGCAGTTAGCTCAGGTAATAAAATATTTAGAACAACAGGCTATTTAGTAATTGTTAGAACTGAGAGTCAGGCATTTTCCAATCTTGCACATGACAGCAAAATTCTAGACCTAGTAATACAAAGAAATAGAGATTTATTAAATGAAAGGTAATGTTTTAGCCCTTCTCTAGGAGGAAAGTTAAAGGCTTTCTAAAGATTTGTTTAATGCATACAAGGTTTTAAGCAAATGATGGAGATGCGCTGACCAAAATCAATACATCTAGATCTTTTCACATAATAGTTTTTAGAAAGGCAAGAACTGAAACCTCAGTTATTTTCATGTGGTCTCTGTATAATTGAGATAAAGGAAATATTAATGCACCTTTTTGCCTGTTTTGGGCTTCTTTGCATTAGTGAATTCTTTGCATTCTCCTTCCCATACCAATCCAGCAAACTTTGTCTTCACCAGCAAAATTTTGCATCCCTAGCCCTTTGAGAAACTCCAGGGCATTGCTCTTATATCCAGGTTGTGTGCATATGCCTGTTCTGAAGAATTTTTCCCCAGGTTGTCAAGAGTATAATGAACTAATCCTGTTTCGCCACAAATTACATACCTGTTACAAGGAAATACAACCTCTTTCCCCTCGTTTCCTTCTTTATAGTTAATGACGATCTTATTCAAGAACCATCCATTACCTGTGTTGCAATAACAAAGGTTTATCATCTGAAATAATGTAGTTGTTTAAATAATAATAATAACACGGGAAAAAAAATGGCCAAGATGATATTCTGCATCAGAAAAACAGTTTCCATTAGGACAGAGTTCAACTAAATGATTAAATTAACACAATGAAAGCTGTATTATTCTCTGTCTATTGCAAGATCTACAATGTTGACTCTTCTCCATCTTGCTCTGTTGTAATTTTAAGGGGTGGGATTGTTTTTTTTTGCTTGGAGACAAGCATGTGCAAACATCTGTGAACTGCCAACACCATTCACATCCCAGCCTACATCTTTTTATTCCTCAAGATCAGGTACAAGGATGTTAGGACAAATCTGCTTATGCAGTTATATGACATTTGTGTGACTGCTATACTATTTGGTCCTTTGTGAGTGAAGTTATTCTACATAACAGTATTAATTAAAAGATAATTCATATCTACTGTTCCCATTTGCATGTGTTCTTACTTAGTTTCTGAAAATTATATGCCTTAGATTTCACAGTATATGTTCATTTGCATAAACTACAAAGTCAAAATATACATGTCTGCATGAACGTTCGATTAACTATTCTGATATAAACAAACATGTTAAAAGCAAACAGAAGGTGTTCTACTGAATATGTGGCAAGCCTCCTCAAAAAACTTTTCAAATCTCCTTTTTAAAAGTCTATATTTCAAGGGTATACTTTTGTTTATTTTAGTCTTCTGTAAAGAGAGAAAAGAGCCTTATTTACAGAACTTTTTTTTAATATGAAATATCATAATCATTATTGAAGGCTCTTTTTGCCCTCCTGCCCAAGGAAATAGAATGAAGAAATTTCATTTGATCTTGCAACAGCTACATTTTAAATTTATATAGTATTTAAATTACAAAGCATCTAAGCACTTTATATTATCCCCATCTAAACTTTCTGGTAGGTCAGAAAAGTCACTTTTACCAGTAAAGCCATGTAAGTTTTAACACACTTTTAGGTTCTATAAAAATTGTAAATATTAGTAACTTAAATAGAGAAAAGCAAAACAGACATTCCTAGGCTATTTTTCAAGTAATAAATACAGTCATCAGCGTAAGAGTAAGACTGAGTTATGACTGCTACCAGCCTACTACACTGATAGGAAAAAATGTTTAAGAACTTGATTTTACCAAAGAAAAAGCATTCCCATTAATTAATAGACAGGGCATTGTTCCAGTCTTGGTTTTGTTTGCTTGCTTGTTTGTTTTCTTCTCACAGAGTTTTATCTCTTCCAGATAGAGAAAAAAAATAGGATTGGCAAGCAAAGTGTTTATAATTTTCATTGATAAAAAGCATATATTAACAAACACAGAAAAAGTGTGCAAGAAAATTATTAATAATCTTGTTATTCTATCAGTTTTCCCTTTCTTCTCCATATTCTGCTGCACTGACTTTTGAACATACAGTGTACATGTGTAGAATCATAGAGTGTTGGTTTCTCTTAAAGATCATCATTATAAATGATGCTATGATTCTGTGATTCTACGTGATCAAAGGCTCATCTCTTCTCACAGGAACACAGTTCATATATTGGAATACAAGTACTTTTGAGATGGTTCCTCACAGGGCTGTTTCAGAACTATCAGCCTCAGTTTCCTGATATGAAACCCATCCAATGAGTCAGTGGGAGAGGCACAGCTGTTCAGAGCACCTTTTAGACTGACAGGCACTTCTACAGAAGTATTCCAATACAGAAGTATTCCAATACAGAAGTATTGGACTTATCACAGGACTCCACAAAGGAGCCTATCCCATGTGCACGTGTAGGTCTCAGCAGCAGCAAATGGATTCACACAACAGGTCACAGGGGTCCATGTAGTATCACTAAATGAAGGAGTTAGCATTTGTAGGTCAGGGTGTGTTATCTCGCAAACATCAAGATGGACTATCCAGAGAGTAGATGAAGAGGCCTGGAGACCCGGGATGCGAATTGATGACCTTCTGGGAACCAGGAAGTCTGTGCCAACTGACAGCAAGACTTCTGAGTGAAAGGGATTGCCTGAGAGACGTGTGTGTTTCTAGGTGTGTTTCTATTCACTGGAGGGATCCATAGTCCATGGATCTAGAGAGGTGTCTGTGTGTGCTTGGGGATCTGGATCTGTACCTACAGCTGGTCTGGGTGTGTGGGCCTCAGGATCTGGCTGGCCCAGATGCCAGCATCTGAGGAGAGTGAGGATCCAGAGCGATTACTGGGCAGACTGAGTGTCTAAGACCAGCTACTTGGTGCCTCATATATACATACATGCAACATGGTTGTATTTACAGACTGCCATTCTGATCAGTTGGAGAAGGGAATGGACTGAGGCCATTGGTCCTGTTTATGCCTGTGTGAGTTCTGAGTCTCTGTCTGCACTATGTGGCTGGCCATCGGAATATGAACTGAGTCTTGCTAATAAAAGGACAGTGGTAACAACTGCCACATTCATGCTGTTCTTTTAGACCACTTCCAATAACCATCCTAGTGACTGGTATAGTTCTCCTCGAAAGCTGTTTTCAAATACCCTGTTTCCACTGTGTCTACACTGCTTGCAACTTATCATTTGTTTCATAAGGTATGGCCTGAGTCATACCATTATTTGTTAGCATATTGAAGCAGAACAGCATGAGGGATATTTTGGTCAGAAGCAAACAGCTGTCCTATTTATCCTCATGCTGTGCCTTCCTGGCTGCATCCAGGTCTGGAAGTCCCTAGAAGTCAGCCATCTCCATTCCATGCAAAGGGTAAATGCACGGAGCAGAACTGCAGTTTGTGATTCAGACCCATGGCACATTAGGACCCTCAGCAAGTGTCCTCTATCTTTCTCCTATGCCTCAACCAGACCTCGGATGTTCCCTCATTGGAAATAACATACTGGCCTGGCCAAGATTCACAAGCAAACAGATAGATAAATCACTCTGAAACATAAAAAAGGAAGAAAGACTCTAATTGTACAAATATATGGAAGGAGATGGATCTTTCAGCAAATAAGACATCATCTAGTGACTCACAGCTGGCCAACGTCAGAGCCCTGCTGTCTAACATAAAGTTCCTTGTCATTGTTCAGTCACTGTAGCTGTGAGATTTATGCCTTGTAGTCTAGGAGCCTTCCAGTGAAGTTTACAGAAGGGACACTGCATTGCGGTAGGGTCCAAATACTCTGACACAGAGAAAGTTATGTTCCGAAAGGTACATAAACGAGATGATTACAAGAACATTTGCCAGCCACACAAAGAAACCTGCAAAAAATGACTATGACCCTGATCCTAAACGTTACAGAGGTCTCTCTCTCTCCTAGCCTAAGGAAAGCATGTATTTTATGATCCTTCCAGGATAGTTCCCAAATTAAGATTAAAGACCTTCTGCCCTATCTCTCAGGCAGGTGATATGATTAGAAGAGTGGATAGCCCCATCTCTAAAGAAACATTTACTCCTCCTTCTCAGCCACAAATGACTGTTTCTGTAGATGGCCTCTCTCCTAAATTACCAGAGTATTCTAGCACTCATCCATTGCCTTACCCCACTTCCAGTCACTTCAGGCTTATTTCAGGTTAGTATAGGACAGAGTTCAAAAGAAACTTGTGAGATCTGTCTGTACTGAGCACAATCAACAATTTTAATTACCTAGGTTTAAATGTTATCAAATAGGGAATTCAATCCATGTTCCTGTTTAGATGATTCTCCAATTAGAGAGATTTTGAAATCCATTTGAAATCTAGATTTGTAATATTGATCCTGTGATATAGCTTTGATGCCTATTATAGGAGAAGTGAAGAAAGAGATGGAAAATATGCTATATGTACTGGGGAACAGTACACTATGTCACACTGCCTTTTCAGTTATGTACTAGAGTTCTAGGTTTTGGAACTCTCAGGTATAATCATCCCTATTGCTGAAGACAGTAAAATCTAGAAAATTACAAAGATTAGAGAATCAGATTTACACCCTACACCAAGGCCAAACACTAAGGCTGCTTCTGTAATAGTCACAAGTCTTCTCAGAGCCTTGGACAGCACAGTCACCACACTGGGCATAGCTTGAGGTCATTTCAGAAGAGTGAAGGTCTTTTCCTGATTTAGTATCAAATGTAGCCTTGAGCAGCTTTAAAAACATTTCTGTATTTTTAAAAGGGGAAAATGTATTTTAAGGGGGAATGGTTTTAAACTAAGACAGGGGAGATTTAGGTAGCATATTAGGAGAAAGCTTTTCATACAGAGGGTGGTGACACACTGGAACAGGTTGCCCAAGGAGGTTGTGGATGCCCCATCCTTGGAGGCATTCAAGGCCAGGCTGGATGTGGCTCTGGGCAGCCTGGTCAAGTGGTTGGTGACCCTGCACATAGCAGAGGGGTTGGAGCTAGATGGTCTCTGAGGTCCTTTCCAACCCAGACCAGTCTATGATTCTATGAAAAGCGTCTCTTCGTAGCTACTAACCTGCAAACATATTTGCAGAATTTACATCTCCAATGGTTTCATATACCAGCCTTCTCCTCAATTACATCATTCCAGAGATGAGCAACGCAAAGGCTTATATAAAAATTATTCTCTATGAAAAATTGTTTTTTTTTTGAAAACACTACAAGATGAATGCAATGCCACATACAGGAGCAGGTCTACATTGACTTACACAGATTAAATTAATAACGAAATCTTCTCCCATTGCCCAAAGTAGCAAAGAAATAAGGCTATTAGATATTCAAAATTTGATTGGTAGCAAAGAAGATGTTGAACATCTTCATTTCTATTCCATTTGGTCTTTACTCTGTCTAATGAAAGATTATTTCACTTTTGTAAGCAACATTTTCATGAACTTTTTATATGCAAATGAATGGTGTTCTGTTATAAATAAACTTGAAAACAGAGTGGATTATTTGATATTAAATCTGTTTCCTCTTTACTGACCATTACCACTGTTTTTCACCATCCCATTACTGTGATTGCTCTGCAGGAAGACTTTTTATCACTGTAAGACCTTCTGTCCCATTCTGAATGAAGGATGCAATATAAATAACATGCATTACATTTAAAAAGGACTTGAAAAGAGATTGGTCTCTAGGAAGTTAAATCCTACCTGGACCAGTTCCATCATGGCTAATCAGAACTTTCTCCAAGTCTCCAAGTGAGACAGCCTTTATGAAGAAAATATCCATCTGTGGAAACATACAAGGAAAATAACAAAGGTCATAACCACAGCTATCATTTTAAGAGTATAGTTTTTTTCCTTTTTCAAAATAAATATGGGTTTCTTATATTGGTCTTGGCCAGACAGAACAAATATAAGAAAATTTTCCAAGGTGAAGAGCACCTTAAAAATATTCCACAGAACAGCACTTGATTCCTTTGGCATGACACAGTGATTAAATGCAAAGAACGTTTTGGTCATCTTTACAATTCTTTCTGCCTCAATAAGACTGGAAAAAACCTTGGGAATATGGATTTAGAGATTGATTCTAAAATTCATAATAATCTGCTCAGAAGAACAAAAATGGTATTTTTACTATTTTATTTGTATGTCTAATATAAATAAACAGCACTACATAAATTCTGCTATCCAGTGCTTTCAGAAAACAATTATTCCAAAATAAACAGATAAATATTATTCACATTATGTAATTCCGTATGTAACTTTGAATAAAGAAAATCTATGAGAAAGCAGCAAGCTATTTATATTAAAATAAGTAAACATGTTGAAGAAACAGTTTGCAAGCCACAATCTACTCTTACTGGTGAGAAGTAGCACTGATTTTACTTCACCTGTCCATGTTGAAACTTTACATTATTGTTCTTAGATCTATGGAGCTTCCTTTTGCCAGCATCTCCTCTTGTCCCAATAAGATTGATATAAACATTAAAATCTGTTCCAGCACCAAGTTTAGCACCTGTGTGTACGTGGATCTCATACACAAGCACTAGAAGAAGAAGAAGCTTGAAATTATCCTTACAGTTTATATAAGATTCAAAAGCTTTCTCATCAAAATTTGGCCAGAAGACTACAAGTTTGGAAGTAGTAACAGCTATCCATATGCCTGTCCCTTGTAGGTTCAAACCTCTTAATTCTTGACACACAAAAAACCCTGAAAATACTAAACTTTGCATTTATGCTGACTATAGTAGTCCATCCGCTCAAACCAGTCTATCTAGTAAATGTTCCCCTGTGCTTCATTTTCTTCTCTCACTCTATGTTTAGTATTCATGATTTCAGGACATAATTTGCAAAATCATTATTGTCAAGTTATCTGGAGACCTCCTCCTTAGGCATGGTCTCAGACAATAGTTATATTTCACTGCTACCAAGACAGCGTCAACCTCCAGATTTGTGCAAAACACAATTTTGTGATGCATATTCTTAATATGATTTTCTAACAAGAATAGTAATCATGAACCTCAGTAATTTTAGATTTTCACCTCACATGAGGTTCCACACAAGAACATGAAAGGATTTGCTCATCTATAAAAGGTGGACACCCAACCTGCTTTTGAATGTTTCATCATTTATCACTAGTGGATGCTAATTCTTCTAAAGAAAGCTCTGAATTAAAAGATATTTACAACTTTTTAATGTATCTTATTCTAGTCTAGAAAAAAGTCTTACACATAAAAAAATATACACGTTCAAGGAATTAAGGAATATAATGCAGAGTTACTATATTAATGTATTTTTCACCACAGCAATATCACTGTTTACCAGATAAGCATACTTATATTAAAAATAACTATTTGTAAAAGCTACATACTATTATATTTCATTGCATTTATTCTCATTCAGACTTACAAAAAAGTTCCTATTTACATTTTAATGGCAATTTTTCCATACAGTGTTTCTGTTCCATTCACAGCTGGTCACTTCTGCTTCTATCTAGTAGATCATAGAGGAGATTAACTGTTTCAGAAATGGAAAATTTTATAGCCCTTTTGAAATAAAGAAAGGTAGTGACAATCCTAACAACACTACCTTTAAGAGGGAAGGAGGTTGAAAACAGAAAAAGCTTGACACTGGAAAAAAATCCTACAAATATTTAAGTTGTATTACTCTTACACTACCAAATAGTAGAATCTTGCATTTCTATAAATTTTTCATTCACTGGACCCCAAGGCAACTTACAAGACTTAAACATCATACCACTGAACAAGTAATTTCTGATTCCCAGAAGAATATTTAAAGAGGTAGTAAAATAATATGGCAAACACTGAAGTGCAGAAAATATCCCCAGATGTATTCAAAAGTAGGTAAGAAATGATGATGACAGATAGTCTGCTTAGGAAATTAGAAAACTTTTAATTCACATTAAATAATCCAGAACCAGAAAGGATACCATCTCCAACTCAATGTCACTTACAACTGTGACTCAAAATTGGAGTAAAGTGTCCTGATCGATTTTATTATTTTCTACACTTCCAACCATTCATTGCAGCTCTCACATCCCTGTACTGTTATATCAGCATATAGACTGAGATATGAATAATGTCCACAATACACATTTTCAAAAAACAGTCTTAAGGTTTCTCACGGAACAAATCATGTTAAAAAAAAAATGGGAGGTATGGCTAGCAAGTAACAAAAGAAACAGATCTATTAATTTGCATACTTAAGTTATATATTCAACTATCATTTTATATCATAGAGTTTTAGACTCATGAAGCTACAGAATACATCAATTTTGAAGGGGCTCACAAGGATCATTGAACCCAACTCCTGGCTCCATGCAACTGCCCAAAATTCAAACCCTATGTCTGAGAGTATTGTTCAAATACTCCTGGGATTCAGTCAGCTTGGTGCTGCACTTACTGCCCTGGGCAGCCTGCTTCATGCCCACCGCCCTCTGGTGCAGATCCTGTCCTTACCCCCAGCTGCCCCTCCCCTGACACAGCTCCATGCCGTTCCCTCGGGCCCTGTTGCTGCCCCCAGAGTGCACAGCTCAGCGCTGCCCCCCCACTCCCTGTGAGGAGCTGCAGCTGCCCTGAGGTCCCCCCTCAGCTCCTCTGCTCTGGGCTGAGCAAACCTGGGGACCTCAGATGCTCCTCATACACCTCAACCTCTAGACCCTTCCCCATGTTCACAGCCCTCCACTGGTGGCTCTTTAATAGCTTTATGTCCTTCTTATGTTGAGGTGCCCGAAACTACACACAGTGCTCAAGGTGATGCCTAGTACTCATAACACTTTATCATTACTTTTGCTATATTCATGCTGCATATAGTTTAACAACAGGAGAATGCTAGACGAGTAAGACATTATTCAAAGGACAGAGGACAATGGGTGACAATATGCAATGAAAGGAAACATTCTAGAAAGCAAAGAGTCACACTGATGTCCCATTGTGAATGGGACAAAGTCTTTTCAGGGAGTGGGGAAGGTAAGAGATCACATTTCCAAAAGAAAACCTAAAGGTTATATTCAGTATTGCCATCCTTTTTAATAACAGAGCTAGACTACCTGTGGAGGAAGGCACTATGGATCAGCATGAAGTCTCCTTCATGCTTTTACGTTCTTACATTGTCATTCTGAAAAAGGAAAATATCAGTGGGAGCTAAGGAAAGGGCTTAGCCAAGGAAAGACTGACTATGCTATGACTGTTTATACACAAAGATTGGGGTCTATATTATTTACACCTACAAGTAATTCCCATAATCAAAACTGTAAAATTTTCATAATGGTAACTACTACTCTAAAGCATAGTCAAGGCTATTTTAAGAAACCCCTTAACAATAAAAGATCACTAGAAAGGAATACAAATGAATTTTTTTCCTTTCTGGAGGGACACCAAACCAAATGGATTAAGTACAGGAAATGCCAGAACAGAAGAGACAATTAGAACACAACACAAAGATATTAGGAGCTAAATAAATGACAGATCCTTTTGTAGCTCTGCACTTCTCTTTGGTAACCAGAGAGATGATAATGATCTAATCAAGTACATTCTATTGCCACAAGCCTAAATAATTCAGTCTGAAGTAGAAAACATGTACATGTTGAAATGTAAAGAACTGAAAAATATTTTCCATTTTCCTTGCATCTATAAATCTCTCACCATCTGGAGAATGTTAGATCTGGCATTTATTTAGACTACACAGTCTGTATTATTTAGAAAAGAACCTTCTTAACAAAAAGACCAGATTATACTTCATTTTTTTATATGTATTAACAATACTCTATGAACTAGGCTGCTGTATTAGGATAATAAATGGAATGCTCCTTTACCTTAGCTTGCTTGTATGTTCCAACACATTTTATAGGTAACTCACAGTTTAAAAAATAAAAATAAAAGGCAAGGAAAATATTCTCCAAAAATGTCCTGCACGTGCCACTACAGAAAACTGTTTGGATATAAGATAAGCTTTCAGTGAATAGACTGCATAGGTTAAATATTTCCTCTAAAAATGGCAACCTAGGTACAGAGTAACTCGATCAGATGCAATTTTTTCAAACTGTCAAGTAGTTCCTCTATGTTGCAGAATAGATACAAAAGATGTTAGTGTTAATGGCTGCTGAGCTAGGGATTGCTTAAATACAATGACAATACATGCCACTATATAACAGATAAGGCAAGGCATACCAGCTGTTTGATGAACACTTGAGACAGACACAACCAAGTCTGGAGAACAATCCTATCAGCTGAATACACTGCTGAGATGGCAAGACTCACCATATGTGAAATTTGCTTGTTTGTCGTTTTCTGTTCATTATTTGTTGTGTGCGCATGGTAAAACAAGAAGACCTTAGAAAGTATGCTCAGCCTCTGTACCTGGTTTCATTTCCTTTGAGAAACTGATCTACTCTAAGGTCCCCACTGTTGCAACACCTGAAATAGAGACATGCTTCACAGCAGTAAGAAAAAGCAATCACACAACTTTGAGAATTACAGCTCTATGGCCTGATCCTCTCCTCTGCAGCAGCATTTTTGTTTTACTATATGCTACTGATTTAATGAAACTACATCAGCAGAAAACTGAGATGGCAAAAAAATAGAGATAGAAAAAAAAAAGAAAAAAATAGGCAAAAAAAAGTTGAAAAATATAACAACTATTGAAAAGAAGTCATGAAATACTGTTTCAACGCTCAGAGGGACCTGTTAGATTTGCATTTAGGCAGCTATATCTAATGTGGGGTGCATCAGAGTGACAAAATGTCCTGAAAAATGCACTAACTTTGATAAAGGATATAAGAGGATTAATTAACACAGAATGGCTGGAAGAAACTTCAGGTAGCACTCACTAGAAAATAAAGTGACCTTCTGGAAAGTAAGAGATGGAGATTTACAAGTTCTTAAATGGATGATTAAGACAAGCTTAACAATCAAACAGAAAACTCTGAGAAATGGATGCATAGATGAAAAAGTTGAAAGAAGAGAGAGAAAATGTTTTCAGACAGAAGTGTTGAGCTTCTAAATGGCTGTACAAAAGACAGACACCAAATTAGTATAACAACTATGCTTAAAAATGGCACAGGTGCTTAATACCAAAAGGAGTATAAGAGTTACTGAGCAGTCAGTGTATAAATTTCAAATCTATAGTCTCTTAGTAACAACACACTACTGCTACTTCTTGAGATATTATCTCGAGACTTCTGGTGTTTTGTTATGTCCTAACTCCAGCTTCTGGCTTCTATTGATAACATTTTCATGAACATGAACTACCTGGACAAAAGTGAGAAAGAAAGGAAGTTCTGTTTCTTGTGATCATGAAGAAAATGTGAACTAAGGGCATATGAGGGCAACAAAATACAACTTAAAGAAGCCTTTTTTTTTTTTTTTTTTTCCCCAGATTTCTAATTCTGGTCTCCTGAATCCAGGTTTCCAGTGTAGAAGATAAGGTACATTTCATCAATGGCAAGAGTTAGTTTGACCCCCAACCTGTGAGCACAGAATATATCTCTCATTTCCTTCTGAAGAAGTGATGTACAGAATTCAGTCACAAGCAGCAAAATTTGTTCTGCATTAAAGACTATATAAATATTTTGATATGTTTTGAGAGGAGAAAATAATAATCATAATACGGTTGAAGAAGAATTTATCAGTGAGAATAACAGAAAAGCTTTCATGGCAGAAATATTTGTATTTTCATGCTGACTTCGTACAGGTTACTGACTCACTGTTCTTTCCACAGTAATTTTAATAAAGCAGTCATTAATTTAGAATTCCATTTAAGAGTAGAGGAATTTCAGGCATATAGAACTATCACATTATTCATACATTAAATAGGTTTCCTCCACATTGCAGCTGAGCCCAATGACACTGGTGTACTTAGAAGAGCACACTAGTTTGAATCAAGAAACTGAATTCCCTGATTGGCCCACCTTATTTCTTTCTTGCTTGCTGATTTTAGAGCAAAATAATAGATCCTTTTTTGATGAAACTAAACCAGAGGATACATTCCAGGAAAACAATTAAGATGATCTTGCCAGAAACTGGCAATATGTCCAATTGGCAATGAGAATGAGCCCAGACTTAGTTCCCCTTTAAAGCACATGTTGAGGATGCTGGTTTCTTAGCTCACTGAGTTTTTAACACTTACTGCTTCACTGGACAAATCCACTCCTGTCAGTCTGCCAGTGCAAACAGACAAACTGGCCAAAGAACACAAAACATAGAGAGACACTAATTGCTATACAACGTTAAAATTGTCGGACTGCTTCTATCCGGTCCTCATCTAAGAATGGTGATCCAAGATATCAGGACACTGCAACATGGTACTGCTCCAGGCTCTTTGCTTCTCTATGATATTCTTACTTTAATGAAATTATCATTTTACTTTGATTCATTAAACAGAAAGACTGAATCTCTGTCATAGCATTTTATCATTTAGCACTTGCCACCTGATCTGCAGAAGTAATATTTGGCATTTTGCCATGACAGAAGGGTAAAATATGGATTGGCGCAGCATTAAGTCTAAAAGGGTACAAATTCTTACTGGCTGATAGTGTTTGAGAGGTACTGTCTTCCCCAGAAGTGAAGCATAGACTTTTTGAGGAATTACAAATACAAAAACCCTATCAACTGAAGATGTTTCTATTACAATTACAGAATCAGAGTTTCTAATATCTGCTTTCATTTACTCCCGGTATTTAGAGCAATATTGTAAAAAATATATATGGAAAATTTTGAGTGATTTAATAGAAGTAATTATCCTAAGGGTCTAGCACTGGAAATTCAAGCTAGATCCTTGCACATGAAGGTCTTTCCATGTTCAGCCTCAGTACTTAGGTATATAAACATAAGATATATGTAGGGAATGGGTCTGGTGTTATCTATTCATTGTAGAACTATGAGAGGGCTTTTCAGAAGCTGCTCATGGCAGTGAGGAGAAATGCAAATTGAAACTTTTTGTTTGAACATAAATTTTTCTCAAGTTTAGGGGATGAGAAAATATTCCAGTGGTGTTTTCCTTTTGCTGGTTTTTGAGCAGGAGGAAGAAGGGGAAAAGGTGTTTGGAGTCTCTGGACTCTGACATTTACTCTCCCAGTCACAGTCCTAGGCTTTTGCACAACAGTTACAGCACATCTCTAGGGTGGGTTGACATAGGTGGGGTAATGTATGCACTGAGATGTCAGCTGTAATACTGCAGTGCCACAGCCTCAAATAACAGCCACAGAAATACAGCCATATTTCAGACATAGATTCTCAAACTACCCGAGTAGACCAATGATCAGATCTTCCTAGTCAGTTATTTTGCTTCCGCCACTGTAGAAGATCAGTTGCTTCAGAGGAAAGAAGAAAGAAAAAAAAGAAAACTAGCAAGCCATGTGATGCACATAAAGCAACTTAACAGAAGAAAATTTCTGAACTACTGTCAGGATTTCACAGCCCCAGCAATTTCATCTTGAGGAGCACAGAGGAGATAATAAACTTCAGAGCACTTCAACTTCGAAAAAAGCACACTTACAAATCAGTTTTACAATAGGAAAGAGAAGCTTGGCTATTTACATAAGTAGTCAGTGCCACGTAGTCAGTGCCACCTGAGTGATTAAACATGGATATAAATTTTGTAGAGATAATGCTTGAGTCATTACTATTGCTTTGGTCATCTTTTGCACTACGTCAGGCAGTCGGCACATCCTAACCTCTTTCTGTATTTCCGTAAGTGGAAAATATGTCTGAATCGTCTAAGCTCGAATTTTTCCTGCCTCACCCTCAATACGTGTCTTCTGTTTCAAATCAGTACAGTATTCCTTCAGCTAAGCAAAGATTCCCATTTGAAGTTTATAGTCTCATAAACAGTAAGATAACTCAAAACATCTTGTATCATGCATCCCCTTACATCAAAAGTTCAGCCCTATCTGAAGACAATCAATTCTCCATGTTAGGTTGGGTGTAAGGTATTCCTCTGTGTGTTCCTCTGCACACACACAGAGGAATGTACCGGCAATGGGAGCCCAAACAGCACCCTACTCTGGATTCTCCCAGGCCTACCACAAAAGCCATCAGCCCATCTACACAAGCACGGGGGCACAAGTGCAGGTGAGAACCCATATTAAGGACTCAGACAAACTGACACCCTGTCTGATCCCTTCTTAGGGCTGTCCCAGGACAGCCTCATCCCCAGTGCCCAGGTGTGAAACCCATGACAATGAGTTAGTGCCAGGGCAACTTATTTTCATAGAGCGACACTTAAGCTATTTATGAAGTTCTGGACATGATGACAAAATTCCAATGCCCATAACTTGGAAAACTGTTGAACAATTTTTGCTTAGTTTGGTAAACCAAAAATAATGTCTGGAACTGCTAGAAAAAGTGAGACTAGGTGGAGAAATAACCAAAAGAATTATGATGGAGTAGACCTCCAGGGATGACCTGGTTCAACAGCACGCTTCAGAGAGTTAAAGAAAAGCTCTCAGAATCTGAAAGTAGATCAGAAGTTGATTAAAAGAAGTTAGGAGAAAAAAAAAAAAAAGACAAGGAATCAAAAATCAGATCAGCTCCATAGTTTTGGGACCTTGTAGGGTAGGTAGTAGAGTTTGGTTGGTTGAAGTGGAGGAAAAATAAAAAAGGATAAGGGAAAAATTACACTTTCTTCTAAGGAATAAGCTGAGTAATAACATGTTAAAGAACAGTAAATTTAAGGAAAAAAAAGTGCCTTCTGAGCTAAATTTATATTTATTTATTTTACTTAAAATTTTTAGCACGAGATTTTCATAGTTAAGTAAATGTATTACTACTAGAAGATACAAAATTGATTTGAAAGTACGGGACATAAATTACAAAATCATATCAGATTATCATTAAGCAATAAATAGTATATCATTTGTTCTGCTGGAGAAAATGATTTGATGTGGTTTGGCCAGTACTTGTAGGCAATTAGCTTTTAAATGGGAAATGCAGATGGATAGTATTTCATTTGCTTGTTCTTTAGAAACTAAATAGGAAATCCTTGGGAGGCCTTGCTGAGTTTACATTGATATTCAATTTGAATGTGCCTGAAATCAATAAGTAATTTGTAAACCTTACAATTTCAGGAAATTTCTAAATCCTTTCTAATATATCTTTGCACACAATCTTGAGACAAATATTTTAATGAAGTTAATGCTTTTGCTAACGCAATGAAAAAAGCAGTAATTGAATGATTAGAAAAACTAAATAAATTTGCTGCTTTAAAAATATTCCTAGACTTTGACAGCACTGACCTGACTTTTCACCTTTCCTCATGTTGAACTAATGGTTTTTATAACTTAAGTGACTTTTCTATTATTTTTTTACTGGAGCTGCATAGACTTTTATGTCACTGTAATAAACTGCATGTATTGTGGTATACAAACCATAGAGCCCTGCTCATCCTGATCACTCTTGGTTTCAGAAATTTCCTATTAAAGTCACTAAATACGCTGTAGAATAGTTAAAATAGAAGAGCAGAAGGGAAAGGTGAGCTGGCACGTGTATCTCAGTATCTTTTGGCATCTTTAACAAAGATCAGTAGCCTTCTTTGACCTTGAAACCCACGAAAACATTCAAACATCACCAGCATTTACTGCTTAACCAGAGAATTATATTATCCTAAGATTTTCCACTTGTTAAATATTTTTCTCTGAAATGATTTTACCTCATGAACTATACGATGATCCATTTTTATGCTGAGCCACTGAATCCTTGCAATGGTCACTACTTAATTTCAAAAACAGTTTGCTTAAATGATAACACCTATCTCTGCAAGGCTTACCACTGTTGGACAGTATTTTCTACCAGATGAGTCACTGTCATTCTGTTAATTTCAAAAGCATTCGATAAAAAAAAAAAAAAAAAAACATTGTGCTAAATGATTACGCTAGCTCCCTATTCCTCTGTAGAAGCCAAGGACCATTTGAATAATAACTTTATATGAGGGGCTATTTACTGCTTCGCTTGAAGAGAGCGGAGTGCAACAAAGCTGTGGATAAACTTTCAGGTCACAGAACTGCCACTCTGTAGCCAACCATTTCTCCGTTAATGGCTGTGACTTGAGTCTGATTTGAAAATGTGCACGTGATGATTCAGATCACTGATGATTCAGATCACTAGTAAAGAATGTTTAGCAACACAAGAAAGGATGATACTGAGCTTACTAAAAGGAACATGCTGCTAGACGACATTACATACTTCGGTACTCCTTAATTTCCTGCCTTATGTAAATAGGCTAGTTACTCTGAAGAGAAGCATTTATCAGTGATTTAGGAGCACTTTAACACACCAAGAATGTTAAGAGGAGTAAGATACCCTGGCATAGCTATTATTCTGATGGTGAGACGGGAGGGAGTGGGGCAGGGTGATCGCTTTCCGCTTCTTTCGAACTAGAAAGCATCTTGTAATGGAAGGGTTTGTTTCACGGTTATGTTAACTTTTCAACAATCTTCCCTGGAAGAAATATGAAAAGCTGTCATGTACTCACAGAATGAGGCTAGTGAACACATAATCTAACATACTGAGCACGTACATGGCAAAATTTCCTTTGTAGGGTTTCTTATTGCCACTTCTCTCCATGTATCACCTTCTCCCTTGTCTTCTGCAAGCCAGCACTCTATGGACAGACAAATTTCTTGAGAAAGAGGTGACAGTCTTTCAAGTCTGACTTCCTCCAGGTACCAGCTGGGATCATTACCAGTGTTGTCATGGCCAATGCGGATTTTATATAGCTGCCCAAGATCCCTGAGATTAATCTGTAACAAGAAAAAAAAAATCACAGATTTGAATTAAAAAATTAATCCTATTATATTTTAACAATTCTTCTCACACTGGGCATGCAAGCTTAGTGTCCTTCTAACACATAACTAGAATTCTTTTCCTCACAAAATGATGCTTTAATATACGATGAATGTGAGAGCAATCAAGCAAAAGCATATGAAGTAGTCTAAGAGTAATTTAATTGACTTGATTACCGTATGATTTGAAGTGACAAAAGGGCTCAAACAATTCAGTTCCTTTTAAGATCTCTTGACAGAATCCTTTTGGTAGTGTGGTAATGAAAGCTTCTAATTCTATACAAATATTTTAATAATCAGAAGTATCTTCAGTAAATACTGCACACAATGATATATTTTACAGTCCACAGAATTACTGTGAGCAGAGCTCCATTAACTATTCCTGCCACTTATCAGTCTGCTGTGGCACACTTTTCCCTTTGTCTTCTGTGTTTATGTGTATTGGTGTCAGGGTTAACTGTTTCTGTAAGTGCTGACGCCAGAGTGCAGCAAATTTAAACAATAAAACATGGCTATGTCACATTGAATACTGCAGCCCTGAAATAAGAACTACTTTGTTTTGGTCTGCAGAAGTTTTTTTGAGCAGTGCTGATGGCAGGAACCTAAGCACAAAAGCAAGGTTAACTGCTCTCATTTCATTGATGTTTTTGAAAGCTCGTGGAAAGGGGAAAATAATCACAGAAGGGGAAAATAAATTTTTTAAAAAAAATTTGAAAATGTTTATTTTACCTATTTGCTACTGTTTGACATTAAAAAAAAATTGGGGAGGAGTGTGGGTAAAGGAAGGGCACAGACAGACAAGCAGATAACAAACACCAGCATTACTCCAACAATCAGAATAATCAAAAATGATGAATTAAGTTTTGAGTTTGAAAGTCCTCTGGCTCTCTTCTGGAAGGCAATATTAATGTCTGACCCAGAATGAGAGTTTACTCTGTGATGGTTTTTGTAAAGCAACACTGTAAGTCAGTGTTTTCTCTTTGGTTCATATGGTTCAGCTCTGGGAAGCTGGGGAACACTGGGACACTAGAGACATATGCCTTTCACTCTTGTTGAAAAGTTTTCCTATGCAATGACACAGAGAGATGTCACTCTGACATTTCTTGCCCATGAGAATTATCACAAAAGAGAGTCTTGTATTCTTAGTTGATCAGCATTTCCTTGTTTCCTTGAAACAAACCTGGCACAATTCAGGCTTGTATGATAGTATCAAGACATCTGTGCTAATGCTATAAAGTCAGAATAGAGTCACACTTATGGATAAAGTAGCAGGTCTTCCTATATTAAAACAGCAAGTTAAAGAGGTGATAACTGAGCGTATGATGATAACTGTTATGATGAAACCAAACACTTTTAATGAATGTGCAAAAGAACATGTTTCTAATACAGCAAAGTTACAAGACCAGATGAAGGCTCTCTGAAGACAATAATAAATGTAGCCAAGATGTAGGCTAATTTGCCACAATAACCCTCTCACATAGCCATAAAGCAGAGACCTCTACAGTGGGCAAGATTCTACGAAAGTTGCCTCGCAATACTATAATAGAACTCTTCCCCTTTATTGAAAACTGAATGAAATGTAGCATTGGTAAAAACCAAAAGTGATATTCCCCTGATACTGAGGCATTGACTGTTATTTGTGGTTTTATAGGGCAATTTAGTAAAAAAAAAAAAAAAAAAAAAAAAAAAAAAAAAGAAAAGAAAAGAAACCTCATGCTGACAATGAAATTCTGGCATAGCCCTTGCTGAAAGATGAGTGTCAGAGGCATATTTGCATACGGTGTTCATTATGATGACTCTTAGCAACTCTCAAAGAGCCTCTTTGTTTTCTGAAACATCTAATCACTCATTTAGCTACGAAACAAACTGAAACATTAGTGATAAAAAAATCCTGCGTATATATATATATATTTAGTGGGCATTGTGTGGGTCAGCTGAGGAGTGAAGCCATATCTTCCTCAATTATATTAATTTTATTAAATCTACTACGCTAACAAGCTTTTATTTTCTTTCTGGAGAGAAATCTAAGACGGGATGCAGTAGATGTTTGATAAACTGCTGATACAACAGGAAAGAAAAAAGCTCAAAAAAGTAAGCAGATGTGACAACTGACTAAAAAACAAAATAAATTATTTGAAATATAAAGAGAGGAAAAAGCAAAATAACATTCATCATCATGAAAGGACTTCCTGTTACTGGATAATTAACACAATAATCCACCAAAACTGACAGAAAGTTCACAGAAAAACTGGTACAGAACAAAAAGCCCTTTCAACAGATACAGTTCTCCAGAAGATGCTCTGAGTTGCAAACAGTTTGACTGCATTCACTAACTTCCTGTTTAGCATCTCTAAACATCCCTGCGCTTGCATCTTTTCTGTAATTCCTATCCCCCTGTAGCATTCATGTTCTGAAAGAGGACACAATGTAACAATACTAATGAAATTATGACCATAGGCTAAGTGTGAATTCGTCCAAAATGCCAAGCCAAACGTGTTTGCTTTTGACTAAAGGAAGGAAGAGAACAAGGCATCCTTTTCTCTTAAATTCTCAAATTATGAGATTTTTGGAATTACAACTTGTGGAGTGCACTGTCAAACTGAAAATATGTTTAATAATATTTCTGTTTCTGACTGATCAAGGACATTCTCAGGCCAAAAGAAATCATGCTAATTCTTGGGTGGAAATTAAGGCAAGCATGTCAATAACAGTTTCAGCTTTTGTTGTAATTTTGAGGGTGGGAACAAATTATCTTGGTGTGAGATCAGATATCACATGGCTATCTCACTCATACTGACTTACTTTCAAGTTTATCTTTCACCACCTGGAACAGTGTTATATGTATGTCAAATTTTGTTCTTGTAGTGAACTGCAGACTGAAATACTTTTATAACATGGTAGAGTTAATGTTGCTCTTCTCCTCCCACAAGCACCATACCATGAGGTTGTTCCTTTATTTCCAGTATTGACTAAATCATAAAATCAAAGACTGGTTTGGGTCGGAAGGGACATTAGACATCATCTAGGTCCAACGCCCTGCTGTGGGCAGGGTTGCCCCCAGTGGGCCAGACTACCCCATCCAACCTGGCCTTGAGCGCTTCCAGGGATGGCATCTTTTACAGTTCACTTGTTGACTGACTATGAAACCCCTCCTGCTGTATTAACTGATTTGTGCTAAATTCTGTGATGAGCTCTAAAGGAATTGGACAATTCGATCTCATAAAGATCTTGATTTCCATCAGTTAATATCCATAATAATATCTTTGTGAATACAGTAATAGCAGTAATTTTATTCTTTTTGTAGGACTTTTCTTCACTGTGATAGCCCATAAAAATATTACCCTATCCATCAGTATCACACTTATTTTTTTATAGTATCGGTACCACATGATACTGAGAAAAACTACAGACCATATTTAAAAGTGCCTCATTTTTAAATACAGGTAGATAAGTCACACCCATATACTAAGCATTTACAGGTAGTTAGTCAAATTTACACTGCTAATCAATACAATTGTATGCTTTGCTCATTACTGTTACTTACTTTTTGAACAAGCTTAAGGACAAAACTCTCTTCTTTCTAAAGGAAATGGGAACTTTTTTTTTTTTTTTTTTTTTAATGTGCCTTAGAAAACTCAGCCTTGCTTTTTGGAATTGAGGCTGAACAAAGCTCATATTTTATAGTTTGTCTTTAAGCACAAATGAAAATCTACATTTGTTAGAAAGTTCATTCTAAAAAGCATGCAAAGACTAGCTCTAAATGAGCTAAGCAAACAGATTTTTTCATCTCTAGAATAAGTATGATATTTTGAGTGAAGTCAGTATGACCTATTTTCAAGTACTTGAGATGTTTATCTAAGTGAAATGTGAAGTGAGATCTTAACAAGAGACTGTTGACTGGAAAGAAACGTCAGTGTAATGGCAGAAAGAACGTATGTAATGACTTTATTTCTCTTTTATATAGTAGGAGAAGAAAAAAGTCACTGTATTTCATGTTGTGCAGACTGTATTCTGCAAACTCTTTAAAACAAACTCAGGCTAGTATGAAAACAATTTGGATAAGCCAGTATTTCAGGAGCAGCAACACCAAAATCCCAGTGTCTAACACAATTGCTAAAGGCTACGCTTGACAGGCAGTTATTAATTTCATGTAAGGCAATCTCATTAACAGAATTTCTGAAAAGTCATGTGCAGCATCTGGATTCCTAAAATAATGAGAAATCATTGACTTCTTTTGTGTAACTCCTATGGCACTTGCATGTAATGGAGAAATCTTTGAAAGTAGGAAACATTTTTACTCTGCAAGGATGCAGCTGGTAAGTGTTTCCAAAAATATCAGAATTGATCTACCAACAAGGTACCCATGCTCCATCCATGGTTTTTGAAATTTCTGGCTGTCTAAATTCAGCCTATTCATGAATCATGGTCAATGAACTTGTCAGTTATGCATTAACTGAAGAATCAGAATACATCACAGCTGCCCAAATAGAAATGTAATGGTCTTACTAAAAAAAAAAAAAAAAAAAAAAAAAAGTGTGTATAGACATTTAAGGAGTAGGACTAAATAATTACATTAAAGCTGTGGAAAAAAATCTTTTCTTTCTCAGTGTTGTTAGTTATGCCTGCTCCATGTGTTTACAGTATCAAGTTGTCAGTTCTTGAAAACAAGCACAAAATCCCCACATGAGGAGAACGTAACTACTTACGTAGCTGAGGTTTCCCTGAGAGGATGACACTTTTCCAGGTTAGCCCAGGTATGCTTTACTGGATGTGAAGCTTTCCAAAATTGGAATCAAAACACTGTCTATCAGAGGGTGTGAACTGAAATAAAACCTAGCATTGTCCATAAAAAAGCTCAAGCAAGGTCTCATCATGTAAATAAACTTAAGCTCTACTTTGCCTTCACTATGAAGATTCATGCTAAAAGAACGATGATGTGGTTAGACAAGATCACTTTATGCATGAAGAGCTGATGCAGAAGAAGAAAGAGTAACAGTGGTGGGCATATAACAGTGCTTCTAACAGTCTGAAGATGCACTGGGATTCGTTTAATAAAAGCTACACACAGAGTAGTCACTTCAATCCAAAACCTCAGACTAGGACTGGATTTCTGATTTACCCTCCTTCTGTTGATTCTGTAACAACCTGGTAGACCACGAAACGACCCCAGCAATATCTATCTGTCGTTTCCTGGTGGATTTACAGCAATATTTATCCCTCAGATCTGAATATTAGCTATAACAGATGGATAGAGTAACTACTCAACACCATAGGTTACTGTGAGCACATTTGACTTGAACTTTCCGCATTCCATTCCTAGGGAGTAAAGGATTTTTTTTTATCCTGTTGTAGAGAAGGCCAACAACCTCCTGTGCTGCAGAAGGAAGAGCATAAAATCACAGAATGGCCTGGGTTGAAAAGGACCACAATGATCATCTAGTTTCAACCCCCCTGCTATGTGCAGGGTTGCCAACCACCAGACCAGGCTGTCCAGAACCACATTCAGCCTAGTCTTGAACTCCTCCAGGGATGGGGCATCCACAACCTCGTTGGGCAGTCTGCTCCAGCAGGACAAAGGAGGTAGTTCTTCCCATCTACTTATCCCTGATGACACAAATCTGAGTGCTACACCTAATTCTGGGCCTCACAGTATAACTGAAAAGTCCAGTGAAAGGACGTGACGATGACAAAGGGACCGAAGCATCTCTTCTATGAGGAAAGGCTGGGGTTGTTCAGCCTCGAGAAGAGAAGGCTCAGTGTCAATGTCTATAAATCATAGAATATGATTATATGATTATGATCCTTAAAGCTGGAAGGGGCCTTTGAAGATCACCTGGTCCAACTCCCTTACTATGAACAGGGACAGCTACAGCTACATCAGTTTGCTCAGCACCTGAACAGCCTGGCCTTGAATGTCTCCAGGGACAGGGCTTCCACCACATCTCTGGGCAACCTGTTCCAGTGCCTAAGCACCCTCACTGTAAAAGATGTTTTCCTGATATCCAACCTAAATCTACCCTCTTTTAGTTTGAAACCATTTCCCCTTGTCCTATCACTACAAATTCTGCTGAAGAGTCTGTCCCCTTTTTTCTTTTAGCTCCCCTTTAGATACTTTAAATACCTGAAGGAAAGTTACAAAGAGGACAGGGCCAGGATCTTAGTCATAATGACAATTTAAGTGTTGAAATACAATAAAATTCCACTTAAACATATGGTGAAAAAAATGCATGAGTGGTCAAATACTGGAACAGACTGTCCAGAGAGGTTGTAGAAACAACTCCATCTTGTGAAATATAAATTGGAACAAAAAACTACTCCAGCTAATCCTCCTTTGAACAGCAGTGTTGGACTTTATAACCTCTACTCTGCAATTCAGCAGTACTCAGTGCAGTGCGCATCACCTGACTGACATCATTATCTCCAAGGTTAGAACCAGATGTGACAACCCTGGTACTGAAAAATCCCTATAATGCACATCGTTACTCTTTTTCAGAGGAGACAAAATAATGAAAAGGCTGTCAAGGAGTAGTCATATCAAGCATAGGCCATCATAAACTTTACCTTATTTTGTTTTAATGCAGGACACTGATCTCACTTTGTCTAGTGTAAGCACAGCACTTGTAAAAGTGCATATTCTTTTTTATAAAGTCATGCCAAGTTCAAACAAAAAAAAATATTTGTAAGAGTATGCATGAATATTAATCATATATTCATGTCTGAAAAGTGTTCAGATACTGAGATAATAGGAGACATAAGTATATGAATGGACTAGAAAATGGCTCAGGGGAAGGGAAGGCAAAAGTGTGGATGAGTAAAGGTAGAACTGACCAGGGAAAATGGGGGGAGATCTTAAAAGGGAGACCCCTAGCAAAGGACACCAATGTCACAAAATCTCAGGTACAACTGCCTGAAGATGACAAGGGGAGCTAAATAGGCAGTGTAGCATGAGAGAGGAGACATTAAAAAACCCTATGTTTTGAGTATGTTTTCATCTTCTGTTGTCCAAAGGTAGAAAAAAGAAATTTTATAGGTATATGGCTGAAAGATTTAACCTGAAATTGACTATTAAGACATAAAGTTCTCTATGAAACCACCTCAAAAGGGGATAATATATAATCCTATATATACATGTACTGTAGTACCTCTTACTGCAGAATTAATGAAGAAGCAATATCATGTTAACCCACCCTCATTTCCTGAAGATGAGTTGAATTTTGTTTTTCTCCTGTGTTGTCTGTGAGCTCTTTAAAATCCTTCTTTGTTGTTTTCTTGGAACCAGATAAATTTTGCTTTGTACACAGCATGTAGCTGATAGAGATACTTCTCCCTTTTATCTCAGTAAGGAACATGGTTCATGTTGTTATCATATAGATTTAGTAGAGAGACGAATAGTTTCAAGTGGAGTTAAGGCCAGCAATATATCTCTTTTATGCGCTTTAAGCATATCTTACTGAAGCCTGGGTTTCTCCAAGTTTTACTCAACTGTTTTGGAAACAAAATGGACATGATGGCAAACTGGGACAGCTGGAAAAGAGCAGGATGCAAGCTATGCCTGAGTTCTAGGCACTGGCAGTCCCATGGTTAAGAGAACGAATAGCCACATTAGTGCTTCCAGTCGCTTTTACTATCTTTCCATTTGGGAACAATTCTCACTGAGCTCTTCACAGTCTCTTTTATTTCAACAATGGGAAGAAAAGCATGAAAATGGATTTGTTCCAACCTATTTTATAATATTTGGTCTTCTCTGCACTGCTTATTTTACTTTTAGACATCTCCCTTCTGATTGATGAAACAATGAATACGGATGTAGGGTACAGGAATGAATGAAAGACATGCATTGAAACATCAGATCCTTGCAATCTGTAAGGCTGATTCTAAAGAAAGGAATGTTGGTTATTACTGTGCAGGCTACTTGAAACAAGTAATAATTTTTAATCAAAACTGGAGGAAACTAAAAGGAAAAACATGAAACTTCCAAGTATAAAAACATCATGTGATGCTATGCAGTATAAGGTACACTTGAAAAGCACAATTCTTTATAAGGCACATGTGACTGGTACAAACGCTTGTAGCAACCTCAACACAGGAATGCTGTATTTATTAAATTTAATGAGTAGAGTATCTCTACAAGTATTAGAATGAGTCCTGCTTTTCATCTGCCTGTATTATTCTCTACCATTTTTCTCTAACAGAGTAAATAAACTATGTCAGTGTTTAAAGGGTAGTTCATAAGAAAATGAAGAAAATTTAACTAGTTTAACTGGCAGTGCGGCAGCTTCATAGTCTATAGAAGCACTCTCCTGCAGTGCAATTCACTCCTGCGATGGATTCCAATGTCCAATCCTCCTGAAATATCATGCATGTCACACACTTATAAGGATAATGGTTGTTCTGTGTTTACAAGATATTACAAGACTGTAAATTATAACAGAGTGAAGATTTATAAGATTTCTTCGGAAAAATCCAGCTCTCTCAATAGCTTATTACAGTGTCATTTAAGACAAATTTGGTAATGTGTTAGTAACACTAGGACCACCATTGCACTACAGAGATAGCAAAGATGATAGCGAAGTAAATGTCTCAAGGCAAAGCATGGGAAGATCCCTGTTAAGAAGGAGCTAGGTCCTGGCACTCTCAGCAAGGCTAGCATACAGTAGTTTGAAAGCAGAACTACTGAATCAGCCATGTTTTTACTGACTTCAATATTACTAGAAGAGCAGAACTTGTACCCAAAGGTAGAGAATTCTTCTCTATAGAAGTAATAAAAATTGAGACATTGCAGGCTGGCTTTTACGGAAGATAAGAGGCTTACAAGCTTCTGCTTAGTTCTCTTTGGGACAAAGAAGGGAATATGTGGCATAACCACACATTAAACTTAAAACATGGGAAAAGTACTTATTTACCAAACTGTGTACAGTCATAAAAGATAATTCACCACGCTTCAAAGAATGACGACAGAATGCACAGCTCTGGGAAATGTAATTTACAGTATAATTAAAGCTTCAGTGACCAGAGCAACTTAACATACTGCCAAAAACAGTATTTTTGAAATACTGAGAAACACACTGGAAACAGATCACAGTTCTGATGGATGCTGCAACTTACAGTAGATTGATGTCCCTCTGTTGGAGGAGGAATGACTCTCAACAGAAAAATTATTCCCTAAAAATTATGCCTCAAAAGTAACAAAAAACAGAAAACCTTAGCTTAGAAGTAGATTCTTTCAACATGCAGGAACAGTTATTGAGCAGAAGGGAAAACCCATCAAATTTAAATTCCTTTTCTTTCCCCTTTCCATATTGTTCATCTGTGACTTTCCCATCTGTTTGGAAAATCCCTAAGCCACGAGAACAAATATAGGGCAGTTTACATGGAACTATCTCGAGAGAACCTAGAACCTAGGGCTCCAATTGGAAAAAAGAACCCTTCCCTGTTTAAATTACCTTCAGCGAAGGTCATATGCTACAACCATACAGAAACCTCTAAGGGCGATAGTGTTATAACCTACCTTTGTTACACTGGGGGTGAAGCAGTTTTTAAGATAACTTACTCAAACTGCAATCAGAGGTAAATGAACCTAATCAAGTTATATTTTATTTATACAGTAATGCAAACAACGTGAAAATCAGGTTCTAGATGAGTAACACAACCTCAGAAGTATTTAGAGGAATACACCTGGATTTACCCAACTTTTAATAATTCTTTCCTCGTGAATTTTTAGATTACTGAATATTTGTGACTTATTTCTAGGAAATCCAGCTGCTATGCAGTTAGCTGTTTTTCCTATACAACTGCTATTATTATTTGTTAAGATTATTCCAGTTTTGTCTGCTTTCTAGAGCTATATTCAGAGCAGCAAATCATCAGTGAAGAAGCAGGAGGCATGGAGCATTGAGCAGAAATATTTTTTGACTATCCTCTCTGCTCAGCCTTTCTGCAGAAGAAGGGGGAGTTATGGTGGAAACAGAAACAGGAGAGATGTCATCTCCACAAATACTGTGACAGTATCTTATGTATGAAGCTCATTTCTAAAGTGCAGGTGAAATGTATAGGATCATCTCCTCACTAGGGCTAGAAAAATTTATCTGCTCCAGAGGGTGGTAGGAAGATAATTTCAGAAAGACAGGGCTTGCTTCACAATAAGCAGTGGTTTTCCTTCTCTCAGCCAGAAGTCCCTATACTGAGAAATAACTGTGCAATAGACACAGGATCCAGCAGAAGGAGAGTTCAAGCAGCTGTTGTGCCTCTTCCTGGCATTAGATTTCATGTGTTTGGTTTCTCCCCACTCACTTCTGTCTCCCTAATCTTCTGCAGAATGATAATGAAAGACAGATAGTTTCTCAAATGTATTTGGCATGTGCTTCATCATACCAAATACTTCCAAGAAGTCATATAAGGGAAGATAGATTTCATAAGAAAAGCCTCTGACCACAGAAAGTGGCATTGCTGCCAAATGAATATCCACAGAAATTTTTCTCAGAAGGGCAGGTGTACACTGAATACACTTCCCTGTTTTCATATCAGATATTCTTAACCCATCGTTACCTGGAAACTTAAAGTCAGTAGCAACTTATGTAAGGGAAAGGCCACCTTTTAACTTCCCTCTGCCAGAGCTTACATATTTACACTTCAAACTCACAAACAAAAATAAAAAAGATCTGAAAAAACTCTTGTCACATCTGTCACTGAATCTCTGTTTATTATGCATACATTATTTCAACCTAAATAACATATTACAGATTTAATAAGTGCAGCAGGCAGGGTTCTAAGGAAATACTGGAACTGGAGGAACTATTATGAAATCAGAAAATCCCTAGAAAATTTCACATTTCTGAAGCATCTCTCAGAGTTGCAACCCTTTAATTTTTCTTTCAGAAGTAGGACATCTGTAATCTAAATCACTTGATTTAACCAATCAAATATAACTTGATTCTAATGTCTATCCATCTTCTCCTTCCTTCTTATCTGATCCAACAGAAGGTTCTCATGACAGTGTGCGGGTGAAAACTGGAAGAATCCAATGGATGAATTTACAACAGTGGGTGCTCCCAAGAGTGGATATGCAATACAAATAATAGCTAGGACTATCTTACTATTTCAGTGCAAAAAACATGCAAATAAACTTCTTTCTGTCTCTGAAAACGAAGTATTTTGTTAAAAGTAGCACATCAAGCAGATGCAAGTATTAAACATTCTAAGAGATGCATGTCTGCTTGAAGCAGTTTTGAATACATCTGCTGATTTAAATCTTACTATCATAAAAGTCCACCACTCCCTTAGAAATGCTAAATGATCCTTTTATATACATATTGCTTTGAGTCCCTTCAGTTATCGTTATTATCCAGTTTTGAGGAGAGCTGTTTTGCATGTTTTGAATTCTCCAGTGTCTATGTAAAAACCATACTGTACCTTAAATATATCTTCACTGTTGGGATTAAACAGCTGGTGTTTCCCAGATCCCAAAATAATAGGGCCAGAAGCTTTGTTTTCTCCATAAGCATGAAGGGATACCGTTGCTGTTGTGCCAGCTGCTTCAAAATCCCCAGTGACTACAGTAATCTTCCAGTCTCCTTCTGCAAAGTGGAAAAATAAAAATCAAAATACATCTATAACTGTTACTGATATGTAGCAAGTTACCCAGATTACATAAAGTAATATTTTAGCCCAGAAACTATAACTAATATACATCTAAAAAGTTACGAGGCTGGTAGTGTCAGTAGAAGGCTGGATAAATCCTGCATCATTCAAACTCAGATAAGGTGTGCAACCTTAGTATGTTGCCAACCTCCTCAGTCTTTAAAGTTGGAAATACAAACACAGTGATTTCATGATTTGGCATGATTTCTAGCAGCACCCCTGCCACAGAAAAAGCTCATCCTCCACAATTTGGTTTATGACAAAATATATATATATATAAAAACAAGAAATGGAAAAAGAAAACCTATCCAAGTAATCTACTGCATACAATTCCTTTTCACTTTATATACATGTCACACCAAGAGCTCTGTTTTCTTGGACTGAGCCAAAACAGTGAGACTGAATAAATGATTTTGGAGAAAATTCTGAGACTAGAGGAGGACTCTAAAAAATAATTTTTTATATAGCTTCCCTGAAATTGAAATTGCTTTTTTGACCCCAGAAGATGCATACAAGTTATGTAAATATCTGAAAGGAGCTTAATATCAATCTAGTTCTAAAAAGAATCATTCATTATTGGAAAATGCATCTCTGCATTTAAAAATCTGGGGCTGGATGATCTTCACACCTCTTTCGATTTCAGCTGTTGCCTGTGTGAAACAGGTTCCACTTACTGACTTAAACTAATCCTGTGCAAAGCAAACAACAAATGAAATACAAACTCAGTCATCTTATAAAGAAATGCCACAATCTACGCTGTAGTTTTATTAATAAAAAGATGTCTGGTAAAATCTGCATGAATTAAATCTGCTGTCTGACAGACATATTTATCTCAGGCAAACCCCATTATCTGCTAGCAATTTGCCTCATGAAGACTGAGCTGAAGCAATGAACTTTCATTTGTTTTCCAAATTTTGAAGTCTGGCTGAACCCTCATCCTGAAAAGTGATGGAAAATTATTAGATACTCATAAAGGAAATGAACCATCCAATTTCCTCTGAAAGCTGTCAGTCTCCAGCATGTAACGAACTCTATTCCTTCTGTGCCTATAGATAATTTACATCCTCATGACTTTCTCTACAGATCTACTGTCTTAACAAAATAACCAGGATATAAGTACCAGGATACAAAGAGATCAACATCAAATGGAAGGGTGGACAACCTCTATACACAGGAGGTAGAAACAAAGAGCATAATGTAGAAGGCTTCTTACCCCTTCAAAGAGTGCACATACCAGAAAAGTCAGTCTCTACTGTTTTCAAACACTATAATATCAATTTCTTAAAAATAAAGTCATTTTGGAACATGTGGCTGGAATGTAAGGACAACTCAATATACACACATTTATGAAGAAAACGTATGAAGCACAGAGGGTTAAATATGACCCTCAACTCCTCCCAGTCCAATGAAAAATTCAAAATTCATTCAGAAACAAATATTAATTTTAAAGGAGGCAAAATGAATATTGTTTTGGACCTGTTCACTTTTTAATTTGTTGTACCTCAAGTGTTTTTAATGGTCTTTTCTATTCTGTTAGCCCCTCCAAGTTTCTTATATTGAAAAATACAATGAAATAACTAGAAAGTTCTACTGCCTGGAAAACAGTTCTGTTTAGAGGGGGGAAAAAAAGTGAATTAAAAAAAGAAAAAAGGATAAAAAACATATAACCAAAATTTGATTTAATGAACAAGAAAAAAGAATGTGAACAAAATTACAGATCACCCTCTTCTCCACTAATCACAGTCTTCTCTTTCAGTCTCCTTCCTGGTGTTCCATAATTCAGGAAGTGCCCCATACACCCAAATTCAAGGCTATTTGGTGCATACAGTTCTGGCTACCTGACCCAGACTGAGGACATCTGCAACAAATACACCTTCTATTTCTATAAAACAGGTCTGTTTTGACAGTAGATAAATTTTATTAATAACAAAGCTACCCAAGCCTTATGGACCAAAGACATTTCTCTCAGTGAGTCAAGACAGGAGTGCTGTCATCAAAATGTTTATTGCAAGTCCAAGTCCATCCCCAGTGGAGAGAAGCCAATTGAATAAATATTTTACTCCATCTCATTATCATCTTTCATTAGTTTTACAGGGCAGTTTTTGCCTGTTACAGATTTTAAGATACATCACAGAAGCAAAACTTAAATGACGCAAATCAGAGACCTGCAAATTCAGGAAGCACTAAATAGACTCATCTAACTGTGTACAGGCAGATCTGTAGGTGCAGACCTCGCAGAAGTGAGGCAAGCAAAACACGTACGACAAAGACTGACAAACAGGTTGAAAATGAATGCTTTCTGAAAGAGGCATAGAAAGGAATGAGGGCAAAGATACTTTTCATTCAAAGAAAAAGGTTTTTAAGAAGAATAGAATTTGAATACAATTTGTAAAATAATTGGTTACAGGCTTTGTAGTTAAATTACTTTCCATGGGGCTGCTATTTAATACAAATTATTTTATCTCTCCAAATATCTTGATTGATACAATAAATTATGGATAAATATATTCAAACTTTCTTCTGGCAGCTTCTAATTGTTGTTCAACCTACAGTACTTCTCACAGGAGAGAAAATGTTATGTGTTATTAAGATTCGTAATTTAATCTGCACTGGTTGCAAGGACAGAGAAGTCAAGCTGAACAAATGTGAAATCCCCAGTAAAAACCAGAAAATCTAAAGCCAGCAGTGAATACAAACCTACATATAATCTGGAAGGAAAAAAAAAAAATTTAAATTAGAAATAAAAGAGCAGAAATTATGATAGATAACAAATAAGCGCTAAAAAAAAGTTTTCAAGGGAACAGAGAGAAAATTAACATCATTGAAAAGAAAAATGACAAGGAAAAGAAAAACAAAGTGATTTGTTGTTTAAATTAAAATATGAAGTTCAGAGTATACCAAAATATTCAAATAGAGTACTATAATTAATGTTTTAAAATAAATAAAAACAACAAGAAACACATAAAGCAGTTAGTTCTGAAACAGAAATACTCAACATTAAAGCCAGAGGACTAGAGCATTTACCATTAGCTTCTTCTTGCCTTTTCAGCGGTTGAGTTGTTTGAAATTCTGCCAAAAAAAAACCCAACAAAAATGCCGTTGATAAAGGGTCTATCCTTCAACATTAAACAAAAGGTTTGAAAGAAGAGATGAAAAGGATATTTTGTGATTCTAACCTTCATGCCAATGAGAGAATTTTCCATCTCAATCATTCCCTCATTACATCCTCAAGTAATACTTATACCCATCATGCAATGCAAATACAAACTGTATTCTTCTAGAAATGCCAAAATGAAGCAGCAAAAACGGTTAACCCTGATATTTGATGTACAAACACAGTCTATATTTCTTCAGAGGAAAAACAATACAACTTACTCATTGATTATGCTTCCATAGAATAATGTTAAAACTTACCTTGAGGGTACAGCTCAATTTCTGAATGAATTACACCTTTGGACATAAATGGAAGCCACCTGAAAATAAGAGGAAAAAAAAAGAAAGAAAAATAAGTAGGAATAAGTTTTTTCTCCTTTACAAGACAATATAATTGAATTATCAGCATCTTACTTTCATAACAAGCATATGACAGCAAATACAAAAATATTAGTATTCTCTTTGATAGATGTTAAAGTGGAAATTAAGGTTTTGACTCAACAATTGAAATTATAATTCTGCAAATATAAGAGCTGTGTAAGAATAAAATATACCCATGTACAAAGAGATTCGTGTGGCACAACCACATTTATTTGTATAGCTAAAATGGGACAGAAAAATATTTCAGTTCTTCAGACTAAGCGCAATTTATAATTTGTGCGTATGTATCACACTATTTCTTAAGTTCAAAGCTCATTCTTAAAAAGAGATGGAATCAAATTCTGTGCTTTCTTGTTCTCCCTACCAGCTGAGGACTGATAGATGAGTTTGAAGTATGGATGAAGGTAAACGTTATCTAGGCTTCTTAGTTGTGTTACACTAGGCTATGGTTATTTTGAAAACTTTCTATTCAGAACATGTGTTACTAACTCTCATAATTCTCTCCTGCTTCATAAACAAAGAAAGAAACAAACAGAAAGCCTCCAATTTCTACAGAACAAAAATATATTCATTAAGCTTCTGGGTTGCTGGGTTTTATTTACTGGGTCCACTCCCACAGACTTTCCAGGAACAACCTAAATCATCGAGTCTCCTATGAAGGCTCTCTGCAATCCAGCATAAGCTGAAGTGAATGAGTGTAGAGAGGCCAAGAGGAGAAGGAGCTACCCCCAGCATGAGGAAGAGTAGCATAATTCACTCCACAGTTTGAGCCTCACAGCCACAAGAACCTCAGTAGATGATAAAGAAGATACAAAGCTGTGTATGTATTGTTCCTCATTTTCCTAAACCATGACAAAATGCCATTCAGCAAGTGCTCTTCTGCAGAGGCTCCCCTTACCTTACTCTCTGTACACAGCCCTCAGGCTCCGTGCAGTTTTGTTGCTTATCAGGTGGCCTACGTGCATCAAAGGTGCAAATCAAAATTTGCCTTTTCAACAGCTGCTAAGAAGTGGCTCAGTCACAAGTGCAAAATTTCTGAAGCCCAGTCTATCCCCAGACAGTGTCAGACTTCTGTCCCTGGATGCTCCTCCTGCCCTTTCCCACTGCCCCTACCTGACAAGTTCACACCAACAAATAGCATGAAACTGACACAAGAACAAAGAGATGTCTGCCACTGCAGGAACAGACTCAAAAAAAAATAACCAGAGGTGGTTATGACACCCTCAGGAAAGGGATCAGTGCAGTGCTTGGCCAATGTTCCAGCAAATTTTTTTTTTTCCAGAAAAAAAAAAAAGAAATAGAATCCTTAGAACAGAGTGGAATTATCACTATTTTCTAAAGGCTTCTTTTGCTGACAAAGCCTGGATGAAGGACACAGGCACACATAGCTTACATCACGTAACTGTTTGATGGAATTCTGTAAATCATTCAGGTTCCTCATTTTTAACTTGAAAATGGGCCAATTTGTATAAGAAGTAGTCCCCAAGAAATAATTTTTGCCTTACTAGACAACAGCTTATCTATGCCACTTCTGCTAAAACCTGAGCACAGATATGATGCATCAGAGAGATTTCGAAAACACAAAGCTGTTCCCCGCCTTGAACAGAGCACAGCATTTCAGTTTTACATTTGGGCCCCATCACTTTATTTTAATCCTTTCCTTGTAGGAAAGCTGTGAATGAAATTTTTTCTCTCTCTGCCACTGAATAATTTTTACTGACCAACATCCAGCATGGTAATTACTGCAGAATTAATACAGCAAAGTGCCTTGACATGCATTGTTCCTAGGCCATGCTACCCCCACAAGGACAGATGTTGCACTGAGCTGAGAATGAATGCTACTTCTGGATTTCAATTCTGTTTTCTTTCCTATTTATAAATATATTTTAGTTTAAAATGCATTCTGAATACATAAGCCCCACTTATAGCGCTGATTCTTGTATGATGAGGTACACTATATAATCTAGTAATTGTATCACACTGTAATAATTTAATCTTCTGAGCTCAAGCAGTTTATTCTGAAGCGACACATTTTGAGAATTTTATAAAGCTGCAAATTAGTCCAAATCTGTCTTTTCCAGGAAAGAAATCATATTTAGTATTTCTTATTGGCAAAATATTGTTATTGAAATGATAGACACCCTCGGGAATCTATACTATACTTAAGATAATTCTTGTAAGAACTACCTTTCACAATTGAAAACATATTCTGAGTTGTTCTCATCTTCTCTGACAATTACTTTATCACAGTACCAATACTGAGACTTTGAATTAGCCTCGCAGCGCAACAGCACCTTCTGCAGCTTTCCAAGAGATACAGCTTTCACTTCAAAAGCATTGACCTAGGGGACAGAGGAGAAGAGAGCACTTCATAATCCGCCAACATTAAAACAATCTGGAAGTATCAGCATTTAAAAGCCTGATCTGACTCTTACGACGGCCCAATGGTTTTACAGGCAGCTGGACTTTATCAAAGGGGTTGTATTGAAAAGGTAATTGTCTTCTGGTTATATATGAGACCAAATGAGAAAGTACAACTAAAAATCAGAACGCAATAATAATCCCAAATAAACTGTGGGGATTTTTCATCCACCATCCAGAATGCTGCCCACAGCTCTGCACTATTATCTCAGTACATCACAGCTTAGAGTAATTCTTCTTGAGGTAAGAACCACTTTAGGCAATTATTTCCCTTGTTAATGCTTATTTGAAATACAGACATTCTCATCCTTTGCTCTTTTTGGTCTCATCTCTGGTATTTACATTCTATTTTGCTCAAAGAAACTGAAATCTGATATACCAGTTTGCCCTTGTTAATCCCTTAGACTTGTGCTTACAGTTGACAAAGGTTGTTGTAATAAGAGCATGAAGCTGAGCAGGTGAAAGGTTCTGGTTGGTAATTTTTGTAACAATAAGCAGCATACGGCTTTGTCTCTCAAAATGCAACTGTCCAAATCACACTTCTCAGTAAAAGGAAAATGAAGAAATGAACTACATCAGAAAATTCATATCTGTAAAGTTCTCAGTCCTTGGCAGATGGCAGAATTAAGACTGTGCAGCTTCACTTCTCCCTTGTGTATCTGTAATATATGATCACAAGCCATACTTTCTGAAGGATCCCTGCCTCAAACTGTACAAAGGCAGAGCTGTAGCTTTTCAATACTTTTTTTTATCTTCATTATCTTTACGGCTCTATGCATTGTTTACAGCAACCACCAAAGAGTCCACTGAAGCAGAACTGATTTCCCTAGTGACTTACTTATAGTACCTAGGTGTTTTCTGCTAACACTGGCATCTATTTTTTCCACAAAACATCTGTGTAATATTTTGTTTTACCTACAGAGTTAAAACACAGACATTATTGCCAAAAGCTGTCAAAGATGCAAACGAGCTTGGGCGCTCAACTGAGAAACGGACGAGTTAATTTATCATCATATTTAGCACTTCAAAGAGTCTGCTATGTACAGAGCAGAATGCACTTTAACCTCTGTTACATCTGTAGCTGCTCTGAAAATTTTAACTGGTTGTGCAGCAAAGCAGATGCATACAGGAAGTGGGCATTTAGGAAAGGTTTACTTTATTCTCTATGGTATTGGGCAAATACCTGTGGTAGGGAATAAAATATATTGTTCAAGTCAGCATTCAACTACCTTTGACACAAAATGATATATCCCAGGGCCTGCTCTACCTTCCCTCCTTCAATCCACTCCCCCTTGCCCACCCATTTCTATAATATGCAGCACTTTGAACAACCTCCTCTGCCCCACGTATAAAAAACATGGGGAATTTACTATCAAATCAGTTAGGATAATCCCTAGACAATTCCACCTAAATTTTGAACTTCAGCATGGATAGAACTTTCTAACACATAAGTAATGGTATTAAAAAAAAAACATTCTATAATAGTATAGATACCTCTGAAGTTTCCTGATGAGTTACTGCTGTGTTAACATTTTATCTACTGCTTTGCTCTTTTGTAAGTGTTCCACTAAGAGCTTGATACCATGAGTTAGACATTCAAGTGAAGAAATAGACTTCTTTCTTAAGAGGCCAAAAGAAGGCTAGTGGCAGAGCTAAGACCGAACTCAGTTCATTCAAACATACACTGCTACAGAAATTCAGGACAACAGGTATTTTATTTATGGGGGAGATCAGCTGCAAATGAAAGACGAAATGACTTCAAATCTGCCTTGAATTAATCTCAATGTTATCCTATCATGAGCTAAAAGAAACAGCCACCAGATCTACTAAGATCCGAAATCATGAAGTGATTTCTGCACACTCTTTTGTATCCAGCTGTAACTCACCATACCTTGATATGTTTTATGTTCACAGGCAGTTCTTCTCATCAGCTGAAATTCTTCATTTAATTTTTCTTCCCCTTTGCCTGCTTGTGTTTTTACTCATTCTAATCACTCCTGCATTCGTAAAAATTGATTTTGCTTAGCTATTAGGTATTATTTTGCTAAACCTCTATGATTGACACAGATGGCAGTGTTCAAGAGGCGTCTGGATAAGGAGTTATGAGATATGGTTTAGTAGCTTGTGATAGTAATGGTGATGGGAGGATGGCTGGACTAGATTTTGCAGGTCCTTTCCAACCCTGTGATTCAATGATTCTATGATCTTTCCTTTACTAGGAACCATTTAAGATCAATAAGAGTTACTTAATTATAGTATATGGCTTAAAAAATTGTTTTAGACTTACCTTTCCTTTCAAAAATTTCACTGGGATACCAGATTTCTGCAGAAGTCTTAGACCAGAGTCTCCTCTTTTTCCATAGATACATAGATAAACTGCAGAATCTGTGTCAGCTTGCTCCAAGTCACCCGTGTAGACATAAACATGATATAAAATAACTTCAAAATTAACCAAAAGAAAAAAATATGTTAAGTGTGATCGCGATTCATTTTACTCACCATTCCAGCTTAATGGAAACAATACTGGTAAGTATGATTTGTAATTACTTTACTGGAATATATTCTCTAGAACTCGATCTATTTGTTTCCAAGGTTGCTAAGACCACATTTATGGACATATAGCAGGTGAAATATAATTCAGATGACAGTAATACTGAAAACCAAATAACCAATACATACATAACTGTGTAACTGTGATGTACACACGTACTTGGATAAATAGGTTTTCCAGCTTCCACTAATGGAAGTTCACAGACAAAATCTCTATCATCACTCTTTGACAACCAGGTGTTTGCTGGAAAATTCAGAGTTTTCTTGCTCATCAGGTGTTGCAGCGTCACCTAGGGAAGAAACAGATTAACTATGACTCAGTTCACTCTTTCCAGTGTTTTGCTTCTCCACTGCCAAACGTATTTTTCTATATATTTTCTTCTATCTCAGAAAAAAACATGATCAGTAAATATGACATACAAAATTGCAGTATGAAAACATTTTTTATTTTAGCTACCACTTTGCTACTTTACTTATCACTAGGGAGGATCTGTATTCATATCTGCCATATCTCAAATGAAACTGCCAGATTATATTCTTTGTAAATGTCTTGGACTTTAAAGTAAATTTATTATTGGAACAAAGAAATCTGCAAATAAAACTTAAAAACTGTAAATAGAAGTTTTGCCATAAGGAATGTCATTTATTGTAATTTCTGTCAGTGAGCCCCCTCTATGTGTAACGCTGTATTGAGTACTTCTAATAGCAAGGTTAAGGCAGACCATGTTTTTGGAAGACATAAAAAGATTAACGCCTTCATATTAAAATGGAAGTGGAAGTCGTCACCTATTCTCTCTTTACCGAGGTGCAGATAGATATGTTGAAATATTAAATCAATTCACATTGTACTTGGCCTTTTGCAGTAGAACAGAAAAAAAAAAAAATCAGAGTACCCAGCACCCTCTGTATTCCTAGGAAGAATTTAAATTCTCTAGTTATTATCCACAGTACTTTGTAATAGCCGTCTGTCTTAGTTCCTATAACTAAAGCAGTTTTTCTTTTATGGGAGTAGTTTCTGTTGGTGTTAGTAGTGCTTACTGCAGTTTTCCATTGGCCTTCACGAACAAAAGGAAATCAGTAGCAGAAAACTGTCTCTGCGGTTCTCTTTTTAACGTGGATAGAGCATACTAAAGCTTTGTGAACAGTTATGAAAATAAGTATTCACATTCACGTTCCAATACTTAAGAAATCTGGATAATATGTGTCTTTCTCTCACTTTTCCAATAAAATATTTAGTAAAAGAAATACTTCCTTTAATCCAAAGCATGTATTTATTCTAACAAGAAATACTTCTGCAGCAGATACGTAATCTCTAATGTTTATTGGCAGAGCTCCCCCTGCTGATTCGTAACAATAGCGAATATTAACTGCTTGGTCAGATAACACAGCTTTCAACGTAATTTACTTCATCTCGTGTAAATAATGCCAGGGTTACCCTGTGAAATTTAAACCAAGACATTAAAGAAATATGCTGTAACCACCAGGATGGAAATTAAGATTCCTGCAATCATTTCAGCAACTGAAGTATTTCACTTACATAGTTTTGGTGCAGTTACAGTTAAGGGCTTTTGATGAACGTCAAAGTCTCTTATTACTCTGTAATACTGGCTTTCCATATCAGTCTTTTTTAAGATAAGTGAAAAGCCAAAGAATAAGATTATGTCTTTTACAGATTCAAAATAAGAAACAGGAGACAAATATTTATCCGTAATTATGAAAGACATCCTGCATGGAGGTCAGTGTTTTCAAGAATTAGTATTAATTAAATCTGACAAATGTTCCTATCAGGGGAACAGTAGAGCCAGAATAGAAGCAGAAAAGAAGGAATAACTCTGAATTAAAAACAGCAGTTTCTTTTACCTTGAAAATAATTGCAAATTACATTTGCACCAATTATAACGAGTCTTATACTTGGATCACTCTCTGCATACACTTGTCATGAAATAACTGTTGCTCCATCATTGTCAGTTTTTCATAGTTGAATTTATAGCTGTGAAGTAGTTATAGATGCAAACATCTAAGAGTACAGGTGAACTTGTAGAAAGTAAAACTGCAAAAGCCACCTATATTGTGGATCACCACTCTAAAATTGGAATACGCTAAAAGAATAATTGCAAACAATGTTCAGAAGTTCATGTCAGGAGACTGACTGTGTCAGTGCTTGTGTTGTCTCTCAAGCAACCACAGACAAAGCAATAAAAACATACCACAAAATGCATTTTTTGATTTCATGAAGCTACAGCTTCATGAAAAGATGGGCGTTTAGTCCATACAGAAAAATTAATGAAGCAGAAAAAAATTTATCATAAAAATCTCACCTTTTGTAAGTTCCACTCTGACTGCTTATTCAGTAATTCACCAAGTTCAATTCTTATCTTGTAGATATTCCCAATGCTTTTTAATTTAATCTGAATTAAAACCAAAACAACACAAAATGTAACTACAGTCAAAAATGTATGTAGCATACATTAATTTTTTGCCGTAGAGGCTGCATACTGATGAAGGAAGGACATACCTCGCTATATAACAGTGTCTAGTTAATGTACTTTTATAAGTCTTATAATCCTATCCTCATTTCAAGACTTAACCTTGCTAAACAAGTACAGGATAAAGCTCAAATGGAAAAAAAAAATAAAAAGCTCTTCCTCAAAGAGTTTCTTTGCCTACTTCGCACCAAAGATTGAAAAGCACTTTGGTGACATTTGTTGTTTTATGTCTGAAAGCAATACTGCCAGCGTGATGTAAAAGAATGATAGTAGTAGCCCCAGGTGCTGACAGATCCTGCATGCTCGCAATATCGTTATACAGAGCACAGAGCCATAATGGGCAATATCTATTTTAGAGAAAAGAAACTGGTCCATCTCTTAAGAATGTACAGATTAACACTGCAAACATGTCATTACCCAATGCTACTTATGAATTTTTCACCAATTAGGAGAACAGGATTCCCCGTGGATCAGAATAGATAGCCAACATACTTAACCAAGTGCAATGCTCAGTTTTTTATCTTCCTGTTTATGTTGCATTCACAAAGATTATTATTAATATTTTTGACAGAATTAGTTTTCATTTGTGCCAAGACTGCACTGGAAGAATTGATGAGCACAGAAAAAATTTACAGAAAAGGTGTAAAGTATAACTTCTGCTTCAGTTATCTGAAGACAGCAATGTGTCACATGCATCTCAGACAGATTTCAACAAAACAGAAATATTAGCTCCTTCAGAAATTTCCTCTCAGCCCATCTAGAAATAATCGTGTCACAGTGAAGGTGGGATTCTTCTTAAATAATACAGTGGAACTCTGTGTTTTAATGACATGATAGCATTTCAGTTATTGGTCTCTTAGCAATAAAACATCTGGTATTCCAGGTATTTATAATATGGTGGCTGAAAAATGTCTCAGTTATCAACTTTAACTGAACCAGTTACACAATAATCACTTTAAAGTATGCTGTGAAGACTGTGCACAAGAGCATTTCATTACTAAAGATACCTGAATCATATATAAGCCTTGCATTCTACGTGATTTGTTAAGGAGTGGACAGTTTCTAAAGCTAGCTTCAAATCAATGGTCTTAGAGAAATAAATGTCTGAGAGAGGAAGTTGAAAGAAAGAATGGCTCCTCTACTGCTAACTATTTGCACTAAGCTGATTTAATGCAGAATACACAGAGATTAGAGGGATTTGTTTTATGTGTAAACAGAAGGGAAAAATATTTTTTCTTTTCACATGACAGGATAATCTTTGGAAAGAAACACAGTAAAATAATGTTCTTAGCCTTCATTAGCTACCTGAAATTCATCCTCTTGCCTAGGAAGGAGCAGCTGCTTTCTGTTCTCCTTGCCAAGAGTTATTGGTCCGGCTGCTCCTCCATCTCCATATATCCAGAGAGTGACATTTGCTTGAGCTCCTGCACTTCCTGTCAGCACTGACACTTTCCATTCATCAGATGAAGGAAGGGGACACTCACCACCTTGGGGATTTCTCATTTCCTCTGTGAAATACAGAACATTAAGTGGGAGATGAAAATTGACATGAAACTGCCAGTCACTGTTGTAACGTCAGCGCATAACCTCAATAATTCTCAGTGATCTCTAGAGGTCCCTTTCAACCCCTGCAATTCTGCGATTCTGTGATAAGGAAACTGCAACAGAAGAGGGGATTGTATTTTTTCAATGACAAATGAGGAAAATGTTTTGTTTAGATTAGCTACAAGATTCAACTAGAAAAGAACAAACCCTTTCCCAAACATACTTAAGCACATAGTGCCAGTGTTTAGGCTAAGGGAGGCTCTGCATGAATAAGACAACAGCAGTGCAGTACTACTATGAGAGAAAAAAAAAAAAAAACAACAAAAAAACAGAGTTTGCAAACATCAGATGTCTGAAGCACTACTTTCCGGTAATGGTCCAAACATAAATTCACCTCTACACATTCCTCTCCATGAATCCTCTGCAGAACAGAGAGGTCCTCTCTCCCCGAATTTACAATATGCTCAAACACAAAAGGTGAATTTAATCTCTCAGTTTGTAAAGAAAAAAACAAACCACAGTGCCTATATACTGTGTCCCGCAAGAGTTCCTAAATGGTTCTTCACACAGTCTTTTCAAAAAGCTGCAGATAGACTTGTTAATATGTTAAATAAGATGAACATTATCTGCACTGCCAATTAATTTTCTTTTAATAGAAACCTAGAATTTTTCTTTAATTGGAAGGAACCCTGAAAGATCATTGGTTCAACTCCTCTGCAATGAGCAGGGACACCTACAGCTACATCAGGTTGTTCAGAACCCCATCCAGCCTGACTTTGAGTGTCTCCAGGGACAGGGCATCTACCACATCTCTGGGCAGCCTGTTCCAGTGCCTCACCAGCCTCATTGTAAAAAAAACCTGCTTATACCCAGTCTAAATCACCCCTATTTTATTTTGAAACCATTTCTCTTGTCAGAACAGTCCCTACTAAAGAGTCTGTCCCTTTCCTTCTTATAACCCCTTTTTAGATACTGAAAGGTCGCTCTCAGGCCTCCCTGGAGCCTTCCCTTCTCCAGGCTGAAAGGCTCAACTCTTTCAGCCTTTTGTATCCCGCAGCTCATTTCTCATCCATTAAGTTGCATTTGATGAACCAAGCTTTTAGAGGCCACAGGCTCCAGGTGCATAAAAAATCACATAAAATATAACTGAATTCATAAATTGACAATAATATTGATTCGTCGAAGAATTCCCAATCTGTGACTACGCATTCTTCCGCTGATACGTTACTTATTATCAGATCCCTTAGGATTTTTATTTGCTTAATTAAAATATTGCACTGTATTTAGCTGGGTTAGAATATTTCCTTTCATTTGTTAAACTGTGTGTATCTCAAGAAAAAATAAAAAATATATAAGCAATGCAAAAGCAGTTACTCACTACCAGCAGACCAATGCTCAATCAGTTCCCAAGGAACAGTTTGGAAAAAATCCTTCCCAGAGGAAGAGGAAAATCCTTCCCTTATTGTTGAGCATGACATTGGACAACCTCTTTCGTTAGTTCAGGTCAGCTGTCCTGGCTGATTCCCCTCACAAGCCTTTACCCATCCCCAGCCTACTCATGATGGGGCAAACCAAGAAACAGAGGAGGACCCAATGCTGCACAAGCACTACCCAAAATATATAAAACATCACTGTGTTATCAAACCTGATAACACCAATCTGAAACACAGCACCAAACTGGTTGCTGTGAAGAAAATTACTATCCAAACTCAATTTAGTTTTAATTTAGTTTAATTTAGTACTATCCAAGTACTAAAAAGAAAATAAAGCAACGTCTACGACAAATTTGTAAAACTCACTGAGTTGTACCTTGTCATCAATGAAACAAAAGCATGAATACAATGTAAAAAACTTGGCATGAATTCCTTTTTACAAAACTTTTGAGACCAATGAATTCTACATCTTCATGGCACGTGTCTTTCAGTGACTATAACAAAATAGTTGCTTTGGTCCAGTAAATTTTGACAATGTGACTTCTTAACATTCTTAGAGCAACAGTACTTTCTGTCACTGGAACCACTTAGTTCCTCACCTGTAACAAAACAGACTTACTTAAGCTATCTGACACCACATCCTACTTGTTTGGGTGATGTTGTGACTCACAAGCACTCCCTAGCAAACACATTAAAAGATCCAAGAAACGCACAGGTTTTAAGAAGCATAAGAAATCCCATGCTGCTCGTTATACTTAGTACAAGAATTCCTTTCTTGGACTGTTGCTACCCAAAACACCTTCTGCAATCACAAAGTACTGCATCCTGAAAAAAAAATTATAATGCACAAACAATTGACAGACTTTGAATGCTTTTTGTCTCATAATTTACTGGCACTTCTTACAAATGGACATCAGTCACATTGATTTGCTGCAGGCTAAAAATATTTCAATCTGAAAAGAGAATTTGATGGTTACTCTGGATTAGTTATGGGATTTTATACACTTCATGGCACCATGATGTAAATCCATTGCGAGAAAAATTAATTCTGATAGTCCTGCATGAAAATTATGGAGAAATCACAGTCCTTCACACAGTTTCATAAAAATGTCTTTGCTTTTTTATTTACTTATCCTAAATCTAAAGCAGAATGAGAGTGATTTGTCCCAAAATATCATGTGATTGAGAGACACTTTTGAAGTGAACCATCAGAAATATGAATGTCTGCAGTAGAAGCTTGTACAATAGACATGATGCATTATATTGCACTCCTGTGTATCACCATTTCCAATGTAAACCCAAAGGAAATGAGATCGGATTTTATTTGTATCTTATTTAGCTTTATAAATAAAATGTGTTAAAAACTGATAGTAACTAATAATACTCCAGACATGGGAAAGGAAAGTGCAATGTATAGAAATTGTTTCTTAGAGATACAGTTTGTCCCTTCCTGAGACAAGTAACTGCAAATGTGCATGGGAGGCAGACATATTTTAATGTTGTACCAGAACTGATTTGTTGACTGTTTCTTACCTGATGGTGGAAAAACCAAAGGTCTTTGCGATGTTTGCCGCTGGGCTTTTGCTGGTGGGTGTTCAGATTTTCTGAAGTCTTTCTTCTCTTGATTGGTTTCTGCAGGAGTTCCCGTGGGCTTTTCCCAGCCAACTGAAACAATCAAATGTAAATTTCTGTCAGTAGCTACACTTCATTTGCTGCTTGTTTCTTTCTTTCTCTTTTTCTCTTCAGAAGCTTTCCACGTGCTCATATGTGACAAACACTAATACAAGGCCCACTGATGATTCAACACGGTGGACACCAAAATCTTTTCTCTGTGTATCACACAGCTACTAGTAATAAGCTTTTGTTGTTAGTAACATGTCACAAAAAGCAGAGAATAAACATGATGTACCAATAAATATCCATTTAATGCTTTGAAAATCTAAGTAGCAGCTTTAACATTGAGGCATGAATGAAATGACCTGCTCAAATGTGGTTTTCCACAAGATCAGTTTCTTCACGGTACTTTCTTTCTTAAGAGTAGGAATGCTGAAATGAAAACTGCTAGAGGCCGTTTCTGATAATATGAAATAGGAAACAGACAAATCTTACTTGCTTTAATAGAAAACAGTAGTTAATGTTTTCTTCCTTTTACTGAGCAACAAGCATTCAGGAGAACTCCAGAATGTAACAAACTAAGAGCATCGGTAAGCCCTGCTTTTGTGAGATTTTCATTGAAAACCCTGCTCTTCCAAAAGGTAGCAAAGAAAAAACCTTCCCTTTAGTCTACAAGGACACAAAAAGGAATATTCTCAGCACCTTGCTGGAAGTGGGGACTGAATGGTAACAATGCCATCACGGTGACTTTGAGAATACTTCTGTATGTCTTGGTAACAACATACATAAAACAGAATTAAAGAGACAGGATCTATATTTTCATATTTTCTTTGTTGATTGAAGCACTCAAGATGAGCCTGTTCTTCATTTGTCTGACAAAAACCTGACAGAATTCTTAATTTCCAACTGATGGTCACTTTAGCATTGCCATTAGATATTACAATTGTTCTTTGTGTCTATGTCCTTCAGATGAGACTATAGATACAGTTTCATTTTCTACAGTAATGATCCCAGCCAGCTGGCTCCAAATTGCTCACCAAATTAAAAACTTGATTCTCCAAAAGGAGATGAAACAAGCAAACAGCAATCCAAGGATTTCCAGCAAGATAACCTCACCTCCACTGCCAACCCTTAAGTGAGGTATAGGATGGGGTGGATCCTGGCTCCACCACTTCCAGTAACTCAGGGACATTGCATGCACCTGACCTCCCTTGGGTTGGCCCTGCCTTCCCACCAGGTGCTCAATCACTTGTTCAGGCCTTGACTTAGCATTTCTGCTACATATGCCCTCTCTAAATTTTAGAGCGTTCCCTATACAAATAGGAAAGTGTGGTGTAGCTGAGAGCAAGATAGTATCTCCCAGGGTTCTAGCATCTGTAGCCAGAATGGGGAATAGGCCAAGGAGTCAACTCCATGTCTATCTTGTCATCTGTTTTGATTCTCATGCTCCAAAATTTATTTGTTCAGTTAAAAAAAAAAAAATTCCTCTGCATTCTTTATTTTTTATCAAAGGAAATAAATAGAGCAAAATTAACTAGCCACCCAGGACAAGTTGTGTGATAAAACTTTTCACTTTTAAAATGACTAAAAACATCAAGGCAAAAGCAAATAATCTATCTTACGTGTTTTTATTTTGAACTTTGTCTGTCAGAAACATTTATTTCTTATATTAAGAAATCACGTACATTTGATGACCTGTGGGTAGAAAAAAATGTTGCTCTCTCCAATGTTAATGACTGGCTTGGTCTGACCATCTGGCAGGAAACCAACATACATCCCTTTACTCCGCACTGATTCCAGACTTACAGATCCAGCTTCCCAATTCTTCTCAATTTTGAAATGACAGTATTCATCACCCGTGCCCTAAGAAATTGAAAACAGAAATCTGAAATCAGCGATTGCACTGATATATTTAGGTAAGCTGGATGTTTCTTAAGAATTATATATTACTGTTTTCTAATGACATTTCAGATTAACTTTAGGGTCTTCATAATGTACTATGTTATTACACATTCACACACAACCCACATCTTGGCTCTGTGTAGTCCTCCATGACCAGAAAGGCCAATCAATAACATGAGTAAATGAAAAAGAGTAAAAATATTCTCAGTCATGTTAGGGTTTAGGCAAACTCCAGGATATATTCAGAGGAATTCCCCATTTAATAAGTCTTTAGAAGGTTAAAGAATGCGAAAACATTTTTTGTCTTCATTTCACAACACTTACAACATCAACTTCAATGTCCTAGTCAACCAAAACCTCAGTGTACTCCAATGGTCTGGCCCTCTAACAGTTATAAGTGAGTACGTTTGTGGATTTAAAAGCACTATGCACATGAACTTAGTCATCACTGTAACATGGAATAGGAATTTGAGTTTAACTAGTTTTCAGAATGTGGCAACTTCCTTGTGGCCAGTAACCAGAAACAGGCTACAAAAATTCCAGTTTAACATGTCTCAGAGAGAAGAGCACCCTGTCATATGTTATAATTTTAACCTCAAAATACAGTAACTGCTCAAAATAAACATACAGACTGTACATGAAAGACTCCCTTTCATCCTGTGGTGATGGCACTGCTAAAAAAGCAAGACATTCAGGAAGCCTGCATTCAAACTATGGATCAATTTTATATATATATATTTTTTTTTTCTCTGATCACAGTATATTGATATCAAGGGCAGAACTGTTGAGGATCTCAGCTCTGATTCTACCTCATACTCACTTGAGTTAAACTCTCAAATAAAAATCATGAGTAGATCTGTGAATTTTAGTTCATTTTAACAGAACTACATTGCAAAAGTCAACTCAGCATGAAATTGCTTACATTTTAATTATTCATTAGTCCTTTTTATCATCAATCTATTTAGATTTAATACCAGTTTAAATCCCTGAACATGTTTGTATTCTGTCACATTCAAAACAATTATATCAGTTCTTATCAGCAAACTGACAAAGAATTAGCACACACCAAGCCTAATAAACAAATAATAAACAAATAATAATGTTTATTTCTCTCTCTCTCTTTTTTTGCCTTTTTTTTTTTTCTCTCAAGTGTAAAAATGTATTGCTTAAATTCCAATCAGGTGAAGAATATTATGGGTCAAAGAATCAGAATATTTCAAGCATATTCTCCAAACATATTCTTTTTTCTACATATAAAGGCTGCTCATAAATGACGAAGTATTTCAGAAAGAAACTGTATGGCTGGTTGATAAAGAAAAAAAGTCAGGTTCTTCATTTTGGGCAAAACAGAATTCAGTAAAAGCTGGGATGCCAACATGGCTCCAACATCTTAGGAAACAAGTGCACACCAGTAGCACTGTAGTTGTTTAAAATCTCAAATTAATGCAACAGAATCTTGACACAGTCATCAGCTATCTGACAACAAATACATTTTAACTACATACACATACTCAATATTTTAAAATATAATCATATTTTTATAATTAAGTGCCAAATAGGCATGACAGCTTGTCTTGCTGTATTCTACTATCTTCCCTTGACAAATGAAGGAAGAGTTCTGAAAAACCTTAAATCCAGACAATGCTTTCATCAAATTTTTATCCAAGCAATACAAAGAAGATTTTCTCCTGTCACTGACAATCTACTCAAATTATCTGCAGGTGGAAATACAAACAAGAAGTGCTTACTGTTCCATTACACTGGCCATCTTTGATCTTCAGATACATCCCTGGGTTTTTCACACTCTCAAACATGCAGACTCCAGAGCCAATTTTATGCACCCTCCAGTAGGATTCCTGCTGCTGCTGACCTGCTCCACTGCAGCCCCCATCAGATCTGAGAGTCAGAGCCTGGCAGTGATTTGTGTTGAGCAGAATGATGGCATCATGGTGAAATATACCCTTCAGATGAATGAGAATAAGTCCTTTGTCAATACTGCAGCTTTCCTCCACGTTAATCTTTGATATTGATACTGTTCATACTGGCTTATTTTAAGTACTTATGTATTCCCCATGTATAAATGATTTTCCAAAGTAATTAGAGTATGCACCCAGCCACGGAATGTTTGCTGCCTTCTGTGCAGACACAAATCTGAACAGCGGACACTTCTCACTATTCTGCATCTTGCCTACTCTTTATCACTCAGTAGCACAGAGCAACATTCAGAGCACAAGCAGTGTGGCAAGCTAAGGAACTTGTTTTCCTTTAAAATTGAATAGCTTCCCATCCTGTATGTACCTACTCACCTATTTTTGGAAGGTTTAGTAAAGATTTTAGAGAGATATTTATTTCTTAAAGTTGAAGCCTCTCTTATTTGCATATACTAGCTACAGTATCACCATCATTTGCCCAAGAAGGGCAAACAATGAAAATTTCAATCTATTAAATTGTGGCTTCACTCCATCTGGTGGATGAGAATCCTTCTTTCAGTTTACACTTCTCAAATCCTATTAGATATTACCTACTTCATGATAGTAAATTTTAGAAAAGTCTACTTAATTTCTCTCCCCAAACCTTACCTTGACATGCACAACAAATTCTTTGGAAATTCCAGCATATCCTGCTTCTTCATCAGCAACTTTTCCTTGAAGATTGAACATTACTGTGTGACCTGGGTTCCTCGCTGACTCAAGAACGGCACAACTATTTGGTTGAAGGTGAACGCAGAGCTCACAGCAAGACTTGTCTTTGCTCTATCATTGACAAAGTAGGAATAATAAATTACATTAACTGTTAGAAATAGCAAAATCCAAAGCAGAGTATCATGACAAGGTTTCTGTACTGTTTGAATTTCCATGATACTACCAGTCTATAAGGAAAATTTCTCCATATTCTCCATATTTGCAGTCCTAATACTCAAGTTCTAAAATGCTGTATTTCTAAGCACAGAAACAGTTCGTCTTAAAATGAAACAAATCTGAGAATAACCTGAAAGATACCGGAGTACCTCAACTGCAGAGAGTGTAGAGTCACAGCTGACAAACCCGGCAAAGAAGGATGGAATTAAAAACTGACATAGACCAAAAATGAACTTTCTGCTACTCTAATTTGCATGATGGTGGCAAATAGTGATTCTCCATATTCATCCTATTCATCTTACAGTCCATATTCATCTTACAGACAACAAAAAGTTAGAGATTTCATATGAAAGCATAAAGCATCACAGTATTCACGTCTGTCTATTCAGATTTGCAGACTGTGTGATTCCACTGTATGAAAGACAATATACAAAACAAGTCTTTAAATAACTTACCAACTCCATCATCATTCGCATATTTAAGAAAACTAAGTTTTTAATAAATATAAAAGTGACAGTAATCAGCTCAAGCTCTTAAAAGTCCTCTGTCTTACATAATCGCACATTTTTCAAACATCAGAATGGGTTACAAATGGATATACTCTTTCTTATCACTACATTCCCTGGCAAGGGGTAATGGCTTAAAACTAACAGAAGGTAGGTCTAGATTAGACCTTAGAAAGAAACTGTTCACCAAGAGAGTGGTGAGGCGCTGCCACAGCTGCCCAGAGAAGCTGTGATGCCCCATCCCTGGAGGCATTTGAGGCCAGGATGGATGGGGCCCTGGGCAGCCTGAGCTTGTGGAGAGGCAGCCCTGCCCATAGCAGGTGGGGGTGGAACTAGATGATTAAGGTCATTTCCAATCCAAATAATTTTATGGTTCTCTATGACTCTCTGAATCAATTTTATTAAGGCTTCAAAGAATCACACTTTCTTAAAAAAAAAAAAAAGCTTTGTACTTAAAAAACCTGCCTGTCAAATTCCAAATTCAATCTGCTTTCAAAAGTAAAGGACAAACTGGCTGGATTTCTGAAGTGGTGGTGAAATAATTAAGCTAGCTTGCCCCTCAAAAATGTAATTAAATGTGTATTTTAAGGTCAACTGTAATTTTTGAATTGACATTTTGCTTACATTTACCTACTGCCATTTCAAGGACCTCAAAAGTTTTCACATAACATTTCTCATATTCTCTGAGAAGAAAAGAATCATGCAAGACTGAAAACAAGAAAATAGAGGTCCAGATTTTCAATAGGCTGCTCAAACTCATAAAATACTCATTAGCAGAGAGAGAGAGGGCTTAAATTTAAGTGTCCAATTAATACTCTCTTTGTAGTAAGACATATTGCAATGTGACAGACCACAAGGTGTTCCCTGTATGGAATTACAGTAATGAACATGAGCACTACAAAGTCCTGCAAGGAGTTCTGACAGTTTACCTGGCAGACTGATGCTGCTCCCCTTGGGAGTTCTAGCTCTACTGAGAGTACTTCACTCCCTCTAATACTAATTCACATCATGTAAGAAAAAGACAGGACCAGGTTTGCCTATGAGATTATTCCCTGAATAAATAAATAAAGAAAGAAAAACAGCTTCTTTCTTCAATAGAACAGAGTTTCATCCGAAAGTACTAAATTCTACAGCTTCTACTTGCATATTCCAAGTGTTGAGAAAGAAAGACAACAGTAAGATTATGAAGATGGGAAGAACCAGTATGGATCAAAATAAATCTGGAATTCTTCAGGTGGTTTATGACAGACAGTTTACACAAAAAGACAAAAAACAACAACAAAAACCACTGTGACAATTAAAATCAATATTAGAATTGATACTTATGCAAAAAGAGGTAATGTTAGGGTATTCCAGGTACCTTGGCAGTATGTGGTAAGCTGATACAAACTGTGGCAGGGAATGATCCTTTATTCCTGCACTGTTATGTATGCTATTAAAAATTCTACCAAGAAGTAAAAAGTAAACTGTGAGAAAAGAGACAAGGCCCTATAGCTAAATTTGCCTATTGACAATTTCCTGGGTTCAGTTGTGCACTTCATAGATCCTTATCTGTCTGAAAGCATGATTATGTATTAGGCAGAACAAAAACAGCACTGTTTTTAATCAATGAAATGTTATTATGAAGCAGAAACCAGTAGCAGTATTTCCTACCTTTCCAGTTGCATAGCCATTGACAAGAGCGAGAGCAAGATGTGGTATCTGATGACTTCTGAATATGAAAATATTTCCCTTTTTGACAATTACATTGAAAAGCCCTTAGAGTTAAATGAAAAAAAAAAAATAGAAAAGGTCAGAGTATGAAATTAAATTTCATTTAATTACAACCAATCGTGTATCGTTTTCAATTATATTAACTCAACAGTTTGACCTCACTGATCAATGAATCCCCTTCCTCATTCCTTTAGGAGAGGGTGCCTAGAAACAACTATCTAATTTTCTGCCTTGAGGAAAAGGTTGCAGAAGTTAATGACAAGAAAAAACATCTCTTGGTGAGCATACGCGCTTTAAAAAATCTGTAAAAAGGAGTTGAGGTTTATGGCGTAATGAACCAGACAACAGCAATGAATGACTTGGTAAATAATAAATCATGCAAGTAACATGAAGCTCTCAGGTAGGAGAGCAGAATTTTTTTTCTGTGCATTCATACTAGATTTTTTAAAGCAAACCTTGTAGAATCACTCATGGCCTTGAAAATTTCAAATCTGGTCAGTATTCCAAAGAATTACCCTCTCATAGCTAAGAAATACTGATGAAAGCTAAAGTTGTGCCATTTTTAGTGTTCCCAGCAGTAACAGATGATTTTTTTTTTTTTGAACAACTGATGTACCACAACATAATGCTGCCCAATCTGCACTATGCAGCTGTCTCTGGAAGACTCCTGTGGTACCCATGACATAAGATTTTCAGGTTCTCATCAGGATAATTGGGATTATATAGTCAGTGATCACTGTGTCCTAGGAACGATGTCACAAGTCATATGATATAGTCGGGCTTTCCAGCCCTTGGGACAAGAGATGGAGGACACATTGCTATCACAAATGAGTTCTCTGCTTTACAATAGAGATAAAGCTCCCTGAGAAATTAAAAAACACTCAACCAAATCTCTACCTATGAATTTTTCCATCAGTGCTTGTAATGCTATTATATTATACTTCTTTAGATGTGGTAAAGACAACACTTTTTTTTTATTATTATTTGAAAAGAAAAATAGATAGCTTAGGTTGGAAGACTTTACTCCAAAGCATACAAAAAGCAGCAGGGATCCTAAATGAAAATTTCAACAACAGTTCCCAAGACAGCATTTATGGATTATTTGTGTCTTAGAGTATATGTAGATGTTCTAAGGAAGAAAATTTTGTATTATATTGACAGGAATCACAACACAAGACAGTGAAATATGAAGTCCTCTTTTCTTTATCTTTATGCATACACCCACATGAAAAATACTTTACCATATTTATTTTTCTTGTCACCAAGGGCATCAACACTGCTGTCTGGATAGAGGCATAAGAAACCACGGGTAAGCCTGTTGTAAAACTGAAGTGTATTGCCTTTCTGAAATTTCCACTTTTCAGCAGCCCACTGGTTTTATAAACAACAAGCAGAAAAGACTTATGAGAAGATGATATACAAGAGTTTGACATACTTGAGAACAACTGATATAGTTTCAAAGTACAATTAGAGTTGTCTGAATAAAAATAAAAAGTAATTCCTTACAGTTTCTTCTCTCTTGAGCTCTAGTTCCTCCCCTATATAGATAAAAAACAATGATTAATTTACAAAGCATCCTCATTCCATTTGACATAGTTGTTGTGAGCCTGGGTTCTCCTCCCCACCAGTTTTCACTTACTTCCTGGAAATGTGCTGGGATCTGTCACAGTCAGTCCTCTCGCAATGTTGCCATCATCCTGCCCATTGTCCAGCCATCTGAAAAAACAGATGGCTTTTCAGTAATATAACTATGACAGACAACTCCTACAACACTGTATACATGGTACTTGAACACTGGTATTGAATTATTTTTTGTTGTTGATGTTTTAATTCTTTTTTTGATTACACAGAAAGAGATAGAAGGGCTTAAGCCAGTTACTACAAATTAGAGATGTCATATTGATCCCATCAGTAATCAAAGTTGCAGTGATCAAAATGCTTGCTCGTCCTGTCTGCAAGAAGGCTACAGCAGGTTGCAAACTGTTACATGTTCCGCACACAGACAACACTCTTATCGTATCTGAACCATGCTTCTACAATGCTATTGTATTGACTTCGCATCCTCTTACATAAGTCAAGTCTAACTCCATTTGAGCCTGAAGGATTCACACATTGTATGAGCAGCATCAGCAAGAAAGGCATCAGGCTCTAACAATAACTAGCACATACTCCGTATTTTTCTGCCTGAAATGGGTTTGAACTCTCCCTAAATTATGCATGAAACTAGCATTATGCATCTCCTCATAGCAGTTCATCTCATCTAGAATACAGAATAAAAATTAGGTCAGGCAAAGATGAGGTGCTGTGTCTGATAGGCAAAAAGCCCTTACTCACACATAAATCAGTTTCAGTGTGCACATCACTCACTCTGAGCTGTCTCAGGCAGTTATTTATTCACTCGGAGAAGTGAGAAAAGAAAATAGAATTGAGGTGCCACTGGCAAGCTGTAGCTAGACTCACACAGACTAGACTGGACTGTACCATTCTTAGTATTTGCACTTTATCATTTATAATTATTCCATAAGGTGTTGAGAATTAACCAGGAGTGGATAAAATTAGAAATAAGCTACAGAGCAGAAGATTCAGAGCAGTAGCATCTGCAGAGGAAAAGGTAGGGAAGGTAGAACTGCTTCAAGTTATATTGCAACCCAAGGCTGCAAACTGAATAAGAAAAAGAGGTGTCATAAGATACCTACTTTTGTGATAGCCATTCCACAAGACCTTCAAGTTCATCAAACCCCAGGTAAGCCTCTGTGCTAAGAAAGCTTTCCACCTCACAGTGGAGAAGAATGCATCCACAGGTGTAAGACCCAAAGTGCTCAATACAGAGAATATGCCAAAAAAGCAACTCTTACATAGTTAGCTAGGTAAAAGAATGAAATGTTCCAAGGCAGAATTTATTGTTTTTTTCATTAACTAAAACATACCAGAGGTTTGAGACGAGTGCAACTCAGAGAGCTATGAGAAGTATCTAATAATTTCAGTTCATTTTTTAGGAGATGTGTTTTATCTGACAGCACATCTCAGAAGATAATCTATGGGCAATTAGAAACATATTAAAAATCAAATACCACTAACCTGTGGCAAAGAAAAGTATAATCCAGATCTGTTACAGGATCCTTGATTACAACTTTGTCCAGATACCATCCATTTCCTTAGATTTAAAGAAAAAAATAAAGTTAATTCATGAAAAGCAGATTTGGTGAAGTCTTATTTCCTCTGGCTTTCTCTCTTCTCAGGTTGGAAGTTAAGAGAAGTTTCTTCTGAAAAAGAGTGGTCCAGTGCTGGAATGAGCTGCCCAGGGAGGTGGTTGAGTCATGATCTTTGGAGGCGTTCAAGAAATGTTTAGATGTTGTACTAAGAGACATGGTGTAGAAGGGAAATACTGGTAATTGGTGGACAGTTGGACTTCGAGGTTTTTTCCAACCTTGGTAATTCTATAATTGATTGATTCTATGAGTGATTCTACTGAAAGTGAAAAATCTGCAGCTCCATTGCTATAGTCATGGCTGCACTTACAGGGAGGACTACAGCTCTTACACGCTGTAGATACTGTAGAACTTGGAGGTGGACCAGCAAAGCTGCTAGCTCTCTACCTGGCTATTGTGGCTCTGAGATCACATCTCCCCTCATTTAGTCATTGTATTAAACTATTTTGTTTGATTGATTCAATGAAGATTTGATTCGGTGACTGATTTGATTGACCGATATCACCAAGATTAGATCAGATGGCAGCTTATCACGATACTAGCAGTTCATCTGCTTTTTGAATAATACATTCTAGAATTAGTAGCTTAGAATCAGATTGATGAGAAGCCTCAGTTTGCCCGAGTTTTCAAGTGTCATTCAAATGAGCCCAGAACAAAGGCAGTGGTAGGCTGGATCCTTAAAGTAGGAGGCTGATAATCAAGGGCAGATCTTCATTGATAAATTCATATTACATGGCACTGAGGGTGAAGAATAAAAGCAAGATCTTCTTCATGTGAAGCTTTTTCTCAAAGCCTTTCTAGGCATATGTAATCTTATGAACAAGAACTCCTGAGAATCTCTAGGGATGACTATTTTCTATTAGTCATCTCATTCAAAAGTAAACTTTTATTCATTAATTGCACTCTACATCAGTTAGCAACCACAAAAAGTGACAAGGCAAGTAAGCAAAATCTGCAACAACTCTTCATCTAGAAGTAGGGCAGCGAAGAGTACTGCTAAGAGAAAGACCTTGTCTTTATTTCTTCATCCTCAGAGGTATCTGAGCAGCGCCTCTTACTGGAGGCACCCAGCTATGGGCACTCACTGAAAAAGACTACAAAACAACGTGACATTTTTGTAACAAATTGAGGAAAAAGCTTAGATGTTCTACCTGTATGGTAAATATGGGAAGAGCGAAGCATGACTGAGCATAAGAGAAAAAGTCAGGTAGAGAACTGTCCGACAACATATTTTACATTGCCTTCGCAGCACTAATACATGTCTCAAAAAATGTGTCTAAATATCGTACAGCACAGCACAAGACTTTACAAAGCAAATCTTGTGACTGCAAGCAGTTTGATTTCTATTATATTATTAATTGTCCAGTGACAAGGTACTGTAACCAAAATCTCCAATTGCATCTTTAGGATATAACTGGTAATAGTAAAACAATGCTAAGATATTTTATTATAACTTCGATTGTATGAGACACGTTCAGTGTCTCATGCAGACACTCCTCTTTGCACTTTTTTGATGATGAGTCAAAAATTGCAGAAGTAGTTGTCGATGGTATACTTAACATAATACATGACAGAATACTGAAAGTGAACACAAAATATCTGATATTCATGATGATGCAGTAAGGTCACTTGAAAAGTTCCATTAGAGGTTTTTCTCTCTCACTTCTGGAACATTGTCGTGCATTCCATTTTCTATATATTTTTTTTTCAATGAAAAGGTGGAAAACTTCACAGGTAGTATACAGAGACTAAATAGAGAGAATTCTGACCTGATCCAAGACCATTGTGTCCTATAACAATCTTGTACAAATGGCCAAGGTGTACAGCTTCCACAAGAAAGATGTCAGTCTGTAATCAATCAACACATTTTCAGTAAGATCTGAAAAGCAAAACACTCTTCAGCCACAGAACCCAAAGACCTACTTAAGCCCATGAAATTCTAAATTCAAAGACATCGTGTGAAATATCAGTTAATAATAATTCCAGAATAAATCAGGGATGGTTTTCCTGAAACAAAATAATAAGCCCGATCACTTACTTAATGGGAGCATTCCACTCAGATGAATGGGATGAGAGTCAGGATAAAAACCTGTTCAAAGCTTAATTTGGAATAAACTTTCACAAGCTGCAGTAGATTTCAACACTACACAAATGCAAAAGTTTAATTCTCTCTTCATTTGTTAAATCAACTTAAATTAAATCCTGACAATCCTTGAGGTCCCTTCCAACCCAAACCATTCTATGGTTCTATGATAAAGGAATTAAGTATTAAATACAGAAGTGCACAGTTTACCTATTTTATAAATGAAAATTCTACTCATCTTTCAAAAGCACTGATTTACCATTAGAAAGTAATTTTGGTTTAATTGTGGAATTTTGAAGTAACGTAGGAATGCAGTAATTATCTCTCATAATTGCAGCATTACTGCCCACTGGAGAGGCAAAAAGCCAGAAAAAAAAAAAACAACGGAAAAAGCTCTTGTACTCACTTGTCCTTTCACAAATTTCTTGGGTTTCTGTGACCTGAGCAGCTGTCTTGATCCTGTGTCACCTTTTTCTCCATAGATAGAAATATACACATCAGCTTCAGTTCCAGCATTCCACAGATCTCCTGTTGTCACATGCACTTCATAGACAGTCACTGATAACAGAAGATGACAACCTTTCATATTACAAACATTATTATATTTAGAATAACATCTAACTGCAAATGTGCCTGTAGACTCCAAATGCATTTGTGTCAAGAGCAGTTAGATTAAAAAAAATCTTCAAAATCCTATTCAAGTAAAATAATGAAAAAAAAGTATAAACTTGCTTTGATGTTATATTTGTGAGGGGCTTTTTTGTTTGTTTTGCTGTTGTTTTTTTTTAAACCCCAGAACACAAAAAGAACTGAGCTTCAAATGCACAATAGTATGATTTTGTCCTGCTGCAGCATCTGAAATCATCAAGCTGAAAAGTAAATAGCAGAAGCCCGAATTAGGCTTACCATAAGTAGTGGCATCAAACTATAGCAAGCAGCAGGATACATTAACATTTTGAATGCGTTGGTTCAACAAACAAAAATCCAGCACCAAAGTTTTACTTTTCTGGGACCTCAGAATTCAGAAAGCTGCACTGATTTAATATTTCATGCTTCCTGCAACAGGCTAGTACAGACTTCCTCATGACATTCCATATGGAAATTCTTTAAAGTCTGTAGATTTGTGAGGAAAAAAAAACCATGGGATTAAGCTTAATAAAGAGGCTATTTAAAAGAAATAAATAATCCAAATACAAAAAAAAAAACATTTTAGTCTAAATTCCACAAAATTGGAATGAAGTTTACGATACATTAAAACTACACAGTAATAGAATGCAATGATTTTTAGAATGTGGATGTTAGAACTCCAGAAAACCTAAAATAGAAGCACGTAATGATAATCCTCAACAGAAACATGAGTAGGGCAAAGTTCATGCCAACATACAGTGACAATATTAACTAGACCAAATGAGACAGAACGAAGCGAGGAGAGAACAAACTCATATTCTGGAACACAAGTTCTTCCTCCTGATATAGGTGTCCTTGTGCTATTTTGTCTTACAAGAAAAATCTTTCTAGGCAATTGGATTCAGAACAACATCATTAACATCACTCCATTATCAGTTTCCATTTCCAATATGTTAAGAAGTTTTCCTGCAATTCACCTGAAGGAGGTCACTCCCACATCTCATTCTGCTGACGGACCAACACCTTCTTTTAAAAAGCAGTAGGCATTTATTCATAATCAGTCCTTACCTGCAATTAGTTACAGCTGTTCCCTCAACACTCGTTTTTCGGTGTTCTGTCTTCCTTTTTTTTTTTTTTTGTAATGACAATCTCACCTTTATTCACACAGTGCTTGTGCTTAGCTGACTACACAAGCTGACAAAATAATTCAGCCTTGATAAAGGTACTGGTCTAGCTAAAACAGTCACCTCTCTCTTCACAGGCTGGTTTTTACATGCCCACACAGAGCTCTGTGGTACAGTGTTAACTTGCTTCTAGTATCAGAACTAAACGCTTAGAAATACTCACAGGGTACCACTGCATTCCACTGGAGTATTGTACCATGGATATATATTATTAATAAACCCAGTGTAGAAGTTTAAAATAGCTAAATAAAAAAATGCAAGGAATTTTTACAGTTTTCAGCACTCCTCTTTAGCTCTCATAAACCTAGGGAGAAACCCTGGTTTTAATAAGCATAAGTATTTATAGTTCTTATATCCTAAGACATAGATAGGTGACTCACCTTTCCTTCAGACATTTCACAGAACAATGTGCAGAATGGAGATTAAGAAAAAGGAATTTTATTCTTTTGCCTATACTATTGCCCATAAGTGCAAAAAATTAAATGCATAAACACGGTAGTCTGAAGTTAGAGAATTTCAGGAATAAGATTATTTGCAAAAGTTGTTCTTTCCCCTATACCTATGAATAAGTAAAGGCAGAACAAAGAGGTAGAATACTTTTCTCATTTCGGATCAACTATTATCATTTGGACAAAAGCCAGCCACATTTAGGCCACAGAAGCTTTGGACAGTATTGAACAGCAGACTCATGTACTACTTTTTTTTCCCCGAGAGTACACCTGCCCCCAATGTTTGAGTATTAACAACTGTCACTTAATGTTGCCTTTTATCATCATCTTTCACCACGTCACCACCCAATCTATTTACTTCTCCAAACTTTTCCTTGCAGTACCCACATGAACTGGTTCCCCATTTTATGGATAAGTGGGAAAGAGAATTTGTTTCTCCAGATCAACAATCCTCTCCCGCACTACAACTGCCTCCAACATAACTTATCCACCGTACAGTTTCTGCTTCAAGAAAAGCAGAGGTTTGCCAGTCACCAAACACTGTAACTCTGATTTACCCCTTCAAGTAGTTCATATAATCAAAAGTTGTGTCATAAGACACGAGCAGAAGGGAAAAAAAGTAGGATGACTGAGGATAAAGTGTCAAACAAATGGTGCTCAGTCCCTCAGAATTAGAGCCATTATGTAATACTTCTTAACAGCTTAATTCAGGTGTTTTCTCTTTGAACACAACACTGTTAAATCAGAAAGTGATTCAGCCTCTTTTTATTCAGAAATTCGTTTTAAAGGGCCTCTCATCATCTCCCTTTCAGCCTGAATCCAGACCTCTTCCCTTGTTCTGTTATCAAACTAACTTCTCTGAAGTTAAAAGCTGTTTTCTCTTTTTACTGTCTCATGCAGAAATATAATATTGGCAAAAAGACATAGAAGCTGTCTTTCAATTACTAAGCTAGTGATGAAACTCTCCTCTCCAAAGCCTTCAGCGTGACCCCTCTTATACTGAGAAAATATATGGCCCTTTTCTTCTTTTCCTGTGTGAGAGAGATTGTTAACTGCAAAATGCAGATCGAGAGGATGGTTTAAGTATGCTGTTGTGCATTATAATGCACCAAGAGTACTTGATAATGAAAATCTTTCATTATATCTTTATTTCAGAAACAAAGGAATAACTTACTCAGAAAGTAGGACTTGAATATTGTAAGACGGAAAAGGCTCTGAGTATTAAGTAAGGGAACACTGCGAAAGAACAATATTTGCATGTACAGGAGCTGAGCACATTCAACAACACTTTAACCACTGTTAATTGTACGGTTAATAAACATAGAGATGTTATACAGTATACAGAGAAGTTAGGCTGGTAAGATTACCGCACTGGAAAAGATCACAGAATGGCCTGGGTTGGAAGGGACCTCAAAGATCATGAATCCCCAACCCCCCGGCCGGGCAGGGCCACCAACCACCCCATTTACTAGACCAGGTTGCCCAGGGCCCCATCCAACCTGGCCTCGAACACCTCCAGGGACGGGGCATCCACAACCCCTCTGGGCAGCCCGTTCCAGCACCTCACCGCTCTCCTGGTAAAGAACTTCCCCCTAACATCCAACCTAAATCTTCCGTCTTTCAACTTAAAACCGTTCCCCCTTGTCCTGCTGTTATCTACCCTTTCAAAGTGTTTACTCCCTTCCTGTTTATAGGCTCCCTTCAGGTACTGAAAGACTGCAATGAGGTCACCTCCAGCCTTCTCTTCTCCAGGCTGAATAAGCTCAGCTCCCTCAGCCTGTCCTGGTAGGGGAGGTGCTCCAGCCCCCTGATCATCTTTGTGGCCCTCCTCTGGACCCTCTCCAACAGCTCTCTGACTTTCTTGTACTGGGGGCTCCAGACCTGGACACAGTGCTCCAGATGGGGAGTCACAAGAGCAGAGTAGAGAGGGACAATCACCTCTCTGTCCCTGCTGGCCACCCCTCTCATGATGGAGCCCAGGATACCATTTGCTTTCTGAGCAGCAAGAGCACACTGCTGGCTCATGTGAAGTTTGTCATCCATCAGGACCCCCAGGTCCTTCCCTGCAGAGCTGCTCTCAAGGACTGCTCCTTCCAGTCTGTATAGATGCCTGGATTCCTCCGGCCCAAGTGCAAAACCCTGCACTTTGCTGTGTTGAACCTCATCAGGTTTACCCGCACCCACCTTTCAAGTCTGTCAAGGTCCCTCTGAATGTCATCCCTTCCTTCCTCTGTGTCAACTGCACCACTCAGCTTGGTGTCGTCAGCAAATTTTCTGAGGGTGCACTTGATTCCATCGTCATTGTCATTGTTAAAGGGCACCGGTCCCAAGACAGATCCCTGGGGGACTCTGCTCGTTACCAGTCTCCACCTGGACATAGAACCATTGATCACCACCCTCTGTCTGCAGCCTTTCAACCAATTTCTTATCCAACGAGTGGTCCACCCATCAAATCCACATCCCTCCAATTTGGAGATAAGGATGTGGTGAGGGACCATGTCAAAGGCCTTGGTCAAGTCCAGGTAAATGACATCAGTCACCTTCCCCTCATCCACCAATGCCGTCACTCCATCATAGAAGGCCAGAAGATTGGGTAAGCATGACCTTCCCCTGGTGAAGCCATGCTGGCTGCCTCAGATCACACGCTCATTCCTCATGTGATTGAGCATATCATCCAGGAGGGTCTGTTCTATGACCTTCCCAATAATCAGATATAAATGAAAGGTGCTCACCAGTGTTGTAGGCTTGCAAAACTCCCCCCAAGGAGCAATCTCCAGGAAGAGATCCTTCCTCATTGGCAGTCAGCCCTTAAATGGGGGGTCTAGGAGAGGTGGAGCCTGGCTCCACCCACTTCCGGTTACACAGCTGAATTGCCTTCACCTGTGCTCCCGTGGCTGACTCGGTGCTTGCCTCAGGTAGTCAATCAGAGGTTCAGGCCATGATTCAACAGTTCCCATACATTAATGAACATTTATTTAAAAGGTTGGTGTTTTGTTTCGATTGATGTGTTTGTATGTCCCTCTACACTAATAATATCAAAGTCTCCCAAAGAGACTTTTTCCCAAAGAGAAACCTGGGAACAAAGGTTGACTACACCAGAGGCTTTTTGTGACCTCAAAGATATGAAAATCATAACCACTCCAGATCACAAATCAGCATGTTTAGGTCTGTCCAGCCCCACTCTACAGTATTTCATGAAACATTTAGATCTGCTAACTAGATCATGGGAGGGGGAATGTTTCCTTCTATTCTTTTTCTCTTAAAGACATATTAATAAGGAACAGGTCTTTTCTTCTGGTCTTCTTTCCAGGGTCTTAATCTCCATGACCAGCCATCACAAGTATAAATAGAGCTCCAAGTCACCCAGCTCCTTGTTACTAGAGTTACCATTGAGAGGTATGTTTGCCAACATTCATGTGCCATTTTCTGGACTTCCGCCCCTCAATTTCATTTATAGCCTCTTCCTCCGTTCTGCAACCCAACAGCAATGGCTGTTTCCATTTCAATTTTTCATGATCAATGAAAGGTACCATAATATCACCAGAAACTGATACAGTATTAAGAAATCTGGAAAGAAAAAAAGGGGGGGCAGAGGGAGGAGAGAGGGAGGAGTTCCACAGTTTTTCTGGATGAAGGATTCTCTCATCCAATAGTCCTTCAGTTCTCCAGCTGATCTGACCTTTTGGGTAAGGAAGGAGTGGAGGGCCCAGAGCATGTCTCATGTGAATCTTTCTCAAGTGAAAGCTTCAGCACAAGTAATACTGGTGATGGTATGAGTTTTCCATCTTCACACGCTACAGAATGGGAATCTGCCCTAACATTTTTGATCTCTCAGCCATATCCCTCATAGGATACACCAATCTTGATCTTCCCTTCTACTTTCTTTAGGAAAGAGCAATGTCAGATGAAGTGATGGGAAGAACAAGCACAGACTTCTTCTATACCCTTACCACCACTGAAGGGAAGAGAAAACATACAAACAACAACCAGCATGGGTAACAGAGATGAGTGTGGTAGAACAGAGCGTTCAAGCAAGTGTAAATAGCAGCAACACCGGATAATTTTGATAGCGTTTGGCATCACTGATCTTCAGAATTACAGTATGATCATGATGTTAGTATATCAGTGATGGAGTTTTTTATATATAATTTTCTGGAATATTATTTTGTTCCAAACCCCAAAATTATAAGTATTCTGGAAACCTGTCCCAGCTACTTATATGAAAGAAACTAAAGTGGTATCTAAAATAGTCGTAGTAGAGCTACAATTCTCAGTTACCAAGTTACTGAAAGTAGAGTCTTTGACTTTGCTCACAATGTTTTTTTTGTTTACTGTTGTTTGTTTTTTTTATATAAAAATATAAACCAATAACTGTGAGATGTCTTTACTATTGCCTCTATTTTAAAGCAAACACAGATGCTTAAAATCCTGTCAAATCAGGAATCTTTCTGAAGGATCTGTGAAATCAAAGCATTAAAGACTCTACTAACTCTTCTCTGGTGATTCTTATCTGACTTATCTCACTATGCTCAATAACCACAGGAAAACAGCACAGAAAACATGTTGTGGCTGCCAAAAAAAAAAAAAAAAGTGATAGAGGGACTGATGAAAAGAAATGACATCATCTCTAGCAGCATCTACTTGTGGTCTGACTTAGCTAATGTGGTATTGTGCTTACCTGGAAGAACAGGCTGACCCTGATGTAAAACAGGAAGCTCCATGGATATTTCCCCCTTAGCCTGGTCCCAGGCCAGCCATCGATTTGCAGGGAAAGAAAACTGCTCCCCTGAGAAAAGATTCAGCAACTGCACCTAAAGCAGAAAAGGAATTGCAGTTTAAGTCACTGATCTGTGCCATGATCACAAAAGCACGAATTTGGAACACGTCTGCTCCCTGGATACAGCTGCACCCAATTTGACTTTTCACCCAATCAAATTCAGGAAGACAGGGCAGAGTAACTAAAGCATAGACAAGAAACAGGGTTTATCAGCTCAGGTACAGTTTGACAAAATCCAGCCTTGCTGCTGCAGCTGATATATCCAGGTAGGCAGGCACTAAGTGGCATGGCTTACCTAATGGGGAAGTTCTCACTGGGAAGTTCAGCAATGCTTGCTAATCTATTCCTTTTGCTTAATTCATTGTTAGAACAAGAATTAAAGGAAGAGGTTATGATTCTTCAGAACTGCTTCTGATATAAATAGTGTTTGAAAGACTTTCGCTCTAGTACTAGTCTGCCCCATAAACCTTTCTTCCATATCCAACTTCCAATACACAGCAGTAAAAGGACCATATGCACATCAGCTAGAGAATCAAAGGAGATCCAGTTATCATGTACTTCAAAGCATTCTGTAGAAAGAATCTCATTGACTGTTATGTAGTAGAATAGTCTCTGATTATGCTAATTTATACTAGTAGCTACATTAGAATTTCAGTCTGCAGAGAGAAGAACTGCTTCTACCTGCAACTTCATTCCTGCTCTGTGCTTTGTAGAGCACAATCTTCTTAATTAGAATATTGAATTAATTCTGTATAATTTGAAACATTTTAATTATTTTTACTGCTTTAATAATAAAGCTAAAGAAATAAATTCATGCTACCTGAAAAACTCAGCACACTTCAGCCTGAGGGACCTTGAAAGGGAACTTGGAGTTAGTGAAGCAGTGTCACAATCATTTGCAGTCCTGAAACCATCTCAGCACAGATACAGTTGAAGAAACTATGTGATACTGGGGGGGGAAGGAACATGCCTAGCTACCATAGAAATTCTGCTGTTATAGATTTCTCAATTTCAGATCTTCTAGAAAAATATATATTTCCCAAAGAAAAATAGCGTTGAGTGCCTGGCCATCTTTCTGTATTTTGTTTCACTCCTATGAAGTCTAGAAATGAGTAGTTGTACTCCTTTGGCTCTCTACCTAACAAAATCCTAGTTTACTTGTAGAATGCATTTGTTTGAATGTATTTCTTTTTGACTATGTGCCTGAAGTTGCTAAGACTGAATGACCTAACCCTCGATGATGCACTGCTGTTTTGAAACTGTGGCCAATTGGCAGAGGTTCGGTAAGAAAATACAACAAAATTTGTAAGCCAAGAATTTATGAACATGGTGAAGTACTTGACTCCTTCCTTCTTTTAAAATTTTATTGTTGATTTCAATCAATATTTCCTAGTTGGGAAAGGAGAAGAGTGAAAGATACGTTTTTTTTAATGTCCATTTTTGTCAGCATTCCTTAACCTCTCATTTTAAATGGATGTGTCATACAATGTTATACATATATATAATGTCATATTACATATATACCATATATTTATATATATACTATATATAGACATATATATCATATTATACATATACACCATATATATATGTGGTATACATACACAATCTACATATGTTATACACAAACCATACTGTGGCTTCTAACTGAGTTTCAGCCCCAAATGAAAATAACTAATTAAAACACCAAATAACCACAGAGTTCAAAACAGTAAATATTTAACATTAATGGGCATTCTGTATTAGACAGATATAAATTAGCCCTGAAGCATGATTATAATGTTGAGTTCATCAGAAGCTTCTAAAGTTCTTTATCAACTGTTTTTTCCTAAATGAAGGATGGGAAACTCTGGCACAAAGAGGGAAGAGTTTCAGGCATGAATACCCTATCATTGGCACACATAATACATGACTAACGTAAAGGATAAAATCCAGATACTTTTATTCTCGTACAATTACCTATGTACTGTGTACAATAACTGAAACTGGAAACAGAACTTGCTGATTAGCTCCACTTTATAGAGTCATACAATCATTAAAGTTGGAAAGACCTCTAAGATCATCTAGTCCAGCCATCCACCTACTCCCAGTGTTGCCTACTAAACCATGTTTCTTAGTACTCCATCTCCACGTTTCTTTAAAACCTCCAGGGATGGTGACTGGACAGCTTGGTCCAGTGCTTCAACACTCTTTCAGAGAAGAAATTTTTCATCATATCCAACCAGAAGCCATTCTTCCTTGTCATTTCACCGTTACCCAGGAGAAGAGGCTGATTGTCACCTAACCACAACCTCTTTTCCTGGAGCTGTTGAGAGTGATAAGGTGTCCCCTGAGCCTCCTCCATACTGAACAATCCCAGTTCCCTCAGTCACTCCCCATAAGAGTTGTGCTCCAGTCCCCCTTCACCAGCTTCAGTGCCCTTCTCTGGACACACTTTGTGGCCTCAATGTCTTTGTTGTAAGGAGGGGCCCAAAACTGAACACAGTACTCAAGGTGCAGCCTCATCAGAGCTGAGTACAAGGGGATAAAGGATGCTCTCTATAACTACCTGAAGGGAGGTTGTAGTGGGGGTCGGCCTCTTCTCTCGTGTGACTAGTGATAGGACTAGAGGGAATGACTTCAAGCTGCACCAGGGAAGGTTCAGGCTGGACATTAGGAAATACTACTTCTCTGAAAGGGTGGTCAGGCACTGGAATGGTCTGCCCAGAGAGGTAGTGGAGTCACCGACCCTCGAGATGTTCAAAGAATGTTTGGATATTGTGTTGAGGGACATGATTTAGTGAGAACCATTGGTGATGGGTGAATGGTTGGACTGGATGATCCTGTGGGTCTTTTCCAATCTTAGTGATTCTATGATAATCACCTCTCTGTACCTGCCAGCAATACTATTCCTGATACAAGCCAGGATGCCATTGGCCTTCTTGGCCACCAGGGCACACTGCTGGCTCATGTTCAGCCAAGTGTCAACCAACACCCACAGGACCATTTCTTCCACACGGTCTTTCAGCTGCCCTGCCCCAAGCCTGTAACAATGCCTGGGGCTGTCATGGCCAAAATGCAGGACTCAGCACTTGGTCTTGTTGAACTTCATCCCACTGGCCTCTGCTCAGTGATCCAACCTGTCCACATCCCTGAGTAGGGCCTTCATACCCCCAGGCAGATCAACACTTCCTCTCAGCTTGGTGTCATCTGCAAACTTACTGAGGGTGTGCCCAATGCCCTCATCCAGATCATCAATAAAGATACTAAATAGAACAGACCTCAGTACTGACCCCTGGGAACACTACTCATGACCAGTCACCAGCTGGATTTAATTCCATTCACTGCCACTCTTTGGGCCCAGGCATCCAACCAGTTCTTTACCCAGCAAAGAGTGTACCTGTCCAAGCCATGGGCTGACAGTTTCTCCAGGAGAATGCCGTGGGAGACAGTGTCAAAGACTTTGCTGAAGTCTAGGTATTCTATATCAATAGCCTTTCCCTCATCCAGCAGGCAGAAAACTCAATCATAGAAGGAGATAAGGTTGGTCAAGCAGGAGTTGCTTTTCATGAACCCATGCTGGTTGGGCCTAATTCCCCAGCTGTCCCACACTTGCTGTGTGGTCTCACTCAAGATGGTCTGCTCCATAACCTTTCCTGGCACTGAGGTCAGGCTGACAGGCTTGTAGTTCCCCAGATCCTCCTCACAACCCTTCTTGTAGATGGGAGACATATTGGCAAGCCTCTAATTATCTGGAACCTCTTTGGTTGACCAGGAATGCTGACAGATGGTGGAAAGAGGTATGGCAATAATTTCTGACAGCTCCCTCAGCATCCCTGGGTGGATCCCTATTGGACTTGTGGCAGTCTAAATTGAGTAGGTTTCTAACTTTTTCCACCTGAATCATGAAGGGTTTGTTTTGCCCCCCATCCCAGGCTTCCAAGACAGGAGGCAGAGTACCCAGGGAATAACCGGTCAGATGATTAAAGACAGATGTAAAGAAGGCATTGAGAACTTCAGCTTTTTCCTTATCTTTAGCGGTCATATTCTCAAACACATCCAGTAAAGGAAGGAAAAAGGTGGAGATTCTCCTTAGCACTACAGTGTCCAGATTGAGTTCAAGCTTGGGTTTTTGCCTTTCTAATTTTCTTGCTGCATATCCTAACAACTTTGCTTTACCTGCATTGAGATCTTTTTTAAGTGTGGAGGGAAAAAAACCTGTCATTATCTTTATCTCCTCAGAGTCACAGAATTAGAAACACTTGCAGTGTAGCTCTGATGCTGTACATAAGAACATGGAGTCAGTTGCAGATTTGAAGAGGACTTGGCAAGACTGAGTTCAGTGACTTTCTAGGTTTCGACAAACTGGGCACTCTGTAGCACACAAGGCTACAGAAGACTCAGACTACAGTAGAGCAATTTGCTGTTTTCCTTATTGTTCATTCATGCACTTTTAAAGAAATACAACATATAGTTCTCACTAAACAGAAAGCAATAAAAGAAGATAGACTGCCTCTCATTCTTCATGAACCCACTCCACAAGAAATAATCTCTTAAACAAAGCTACAAGTATTTCATGAGGCTAACATACATCTCCCAAGGAATTTTTCTCACTCATGTTTTGACACTATTGTCATAGTGACTGCTTTTCGAAGGATAAAATTCCTTCTTGCTTCTTTTACCTCTTCACAATGCCAGGCAGGGCAACTTCCTGCATTAGTATGTCCAATGCGTATTTTGTGGAGACGTCCTATGTTTCCTGTATGAACCTGTAAAAAGAATGTCACTGATGAAATACAGTACATTCCTTAAAAAACATACAACAAAGTTCATTTAGTAGCTATCAGTAAAATTTTAGTTTAGATTAATTAACTATTCTGATATTTAAACTAGTGATTCTAAAATATTTTGCTCCAGACTATTATTGAAAGCTTGCTCTTTTAAAGAAAAACCCCATGACAAATTCTGTGGCCTGCTAGCCCCATCTAAATGATTCAAGATGCTGCTGCAGCTATTTTGTTCCCCAGTGAATATTGGTCTCAGTGGGAGATGGATACAGATTGTAGGCATCACTAGAAAATATAGCTTGACCCTAAAGGATATCTCAGTTTAGCATCTGTACCGCTAACCTGCTAAAAAATCAATTCTGTATCCCTGGCACCTCCCACTACCTCTGAGTTTCTCTCTGCCCCTCTCAGATGACATGTTTTACAATTTTGAAACAATTGTGTTCATCTTTGACATTTCTTTTTACAAATCGTTTCAATTAAATCAACTTTAGAAGCTGTATTTGAAAGATTAGCTCTTGGGCAGGCTGGATGACTACATCCAGCACAGATAATAGGGTGCTGAGGGAATCATTTTATGTGAAGGTTATTCAAACAAGTAGTCATGAACTTAAGTGTAGAGTCAGAAAGCTTATCTTCAAGGCACTGGAAATATACTCTGAGTGCCTATCCTCCTTGCTGCATTTTTTTTTTTTTCTTATGATGTAGTCTGATTTGCTGTCCTTTTCATGCTTTCTACGGAATTTATTTCCATGTTTTCATTTACAGTATAAATGGGTGCAAACCAAATTCTCTGTATTGTGAAGAAACCATAATTAACTTGGATCTAGCACAAAAAACAAGCAGAGAGGCTTGGCTCCTATACATTCTACAGTACACTCTCCTTAACTGTATTAAATGCCGTGGAAACTCACCTAAGAGGAGAATTACAGTTTCCAAACCAGGGACTGTCTCCACATTTTGTATTTAAGAGCCGTTTGAGGTGAAATGAATGGCAGTAATGGGAGCAGAAAGCAGAGCTAAAAACATTTCTTATGAAGACAGTATTTTTAACCCTGGTTACTTATTTTATCTATTCCTTTCAATCTTGTTTTGGTTTTGTTTTTTATATCACACATGGAGAATGGCACAAATATCAGAGGTGCTGGATTCTCCAGAGAAACTCTATCAGCTGATGAGACCTAAGTACTTCATTTCCTACATTCGAGACAGCTGTTAGACCATTGCAGAAACAGGTGAGTTTCTCATCAATACTGGCATTCAGTATCTTTTGTCAGAAAAGTACTTGCTATCCTGGATGATAAGGATGGAAATAGTTATTTGTTACATGGTCTTACAGCAGGTACCTGCTAGAGTTCACATTGACAGTCCCACACATACGCTTAGACTCTGCAGTTCTTGATAAGAGACCCTATTTGGGCTTATTTAAATCATCAAGGAACAAAACTGATGGAGGAGGAATTTACATGTGTAACTGGGAGCTGTTAATTGAAATAACACAGCAAAGATTTAACAAAGTTAAAAATTTATTCCATCCCCTAATTCTCCACTTGTCGTTTCATTTTTAATATTGTTTCTCCACTACAAATATTAAAACTACAGAAGTACCAGTTATCCTCTTCTCAGTATTTTTGGGCACTGCATAAGCTAATCAGTAGTTCTTCTTAAGTAGACAAGAAATATGTTGGACCAAACCAGTTTTTCGATGGGTTAGGAGAAGAGGACACTACATTTATTTCTCCATTTGTGTCCTGCCTCCTGTTTACAGATATATGTGTTGTACAAAAACGGACTGTCTTTTTATCACATAGATTTTGAAATTTCATGTTATCTAACAGGACACAAGAAAGTAACACAATGAATATATATTACTTACCGTGAAGACGTCTTTGCTGCCTCTCTGAAATAATTTCCCCTTCTCTCCATCAAGAAAAATAGGCCCCGAACTGCCGTGATCCCCATATAATATGATATAAACCTTTGAGCTTGTTCCTGCAGATGGCATATCGCTGGTGAGGACTGACACCTTCCATTTCCTAGCTATCAGAAGATAAAAAGACTTGCTGAATTACTTAAGCTCAAGAATCCTAAGTAAAGTGTATTTCAGTAATCAGAATTCTAAATAATATTATGTTGAATATAAAAATATATATTTCCCAAAGATACAGCAAATATTGACTGTGCTAAGTTGTACGTGTGAAAATCAAGAAATGTCAGGTTGCATTTACATCATTTGTGTATGCATATGCTATATGACAAACTCAATTGCACGACTGCATACCAGTTTTCAAACACAAAATTTGAAACATTGTACTAAATTGTATGAAATAGGTCTTCCTGTTTGTTTAGGATATGTCAGCTCTGTCCAGTGCAGTGTTGTGTAATGACACCCTTGCAGGCTCTCCACAAGCTACCTCTGGAATGACAAACTTTTCGCTTCAAGCATTAAGGACTCTTAAGATATCTCTTTAAGAATGGAACTGTATGTGTGCAAAGCCATGCAGATGTAACAGCTCAGACAAAACTGCCCAATATGTTCTTGCATTGTAGTGTTGGCATTATACCCTGAGATATCAACACTCTTTCTACAGGTTAATTTCATTTTTAACAAGACCAAGTATATGGATTTAAGCATTGGTTTAGTGGAAGTTGAATATCAAGAGCATGGAGTTAAGAGAAATTATATCACTGAGGGGTGGCAGATAACAGTTTTTCATATTAACAGGGGTATTAAGAAAACGTTCTCACCCCCAATACAGCTGATTCCTATCTCAAATGATGAACATTTAAGCACCTCTCAAGCTTATAAATATTCTTTAGCACCACTGATTAATATAACTGTTTCTCAAAAGAGAACACTTTAAAACACAATAGTGGTATTGAAGAGCTTTATTAATTACAGAAGACCCCTGCTGCCTACGCTACATTTTACTGATGTTACTTTTCCATCCATCACAGCATTCTCATCATATCCATTCTAGCTAAAGCACTGAGAAATAAGATAGTAAGGGCATGGCATAATAATTTTTTTTTCTTGACTGAGATGCCTAAAATAGATCTATGTGTCTTAAACGTCAGGCAGTAAGAATTCCTACAATTCTGTTGTAAGATTCAGTGAAACCAATTTTGTTTCCAGTATCACTCTGTGTTTTCAGTGTTAGCCATGCACACTTTCTTAAATGATTTAATAGACATTGATACATACACAGGATAAAGCTACAGCAGACTATTACTTGAGGACCAATGAAATGACCAATTTGAGGAATTTGCATTTAGATTTCTATGGCATTCTAGAAAAAAATAAGGTAGGATTAGTACCTTTATTAGCTCATGTTTAGCCATATCTAAAAGAAAAGTTGTTTAAGAAATAGATTAAGCTGACCTAGTCTAGGTGTTTGTGTCAGTAAATTTCTGTATGGGAAGTAAATGAGTTGAGAATCTACGTCCTCCATACCACTTAGCTGCTATGTTTGAATTATTAATACTGCTTTTAATAAAAAGCAGAAAAAAAATGCCCAGTAAAGACACATTATAAATTCTAACCTCTAATGAGGCCTGATGGTAGAATCTATGAGTCCTGCTTGTAGTCAAGCTTTTGCTATAAGCGTTTTGTTCTGTGTAGCCATTATGCTAGTACATAAATCACACGTTCTTTGGGAATTGCAGTGGTGTAGAATTAGAAACCATTAAAATAGATATTGTTCCCCAGACTTTGAGTGAAGAGTCAGGAAGTCATTAACAGAGTCCTTGGTTCATCTTTGAGGACAATTCTCCAATCCTGAAATGTAGCAGAGTGAATATTTTTTACTTCAGTCTCAAAGAAGTTTACAACTGCTACAAATCTTTTCACATATCTGAGCTATTTGCTAACAAAGACATATGTATTAGCATCAGTTACACAAATATGTCTAAGGAAAGACTGCATAATACTGTGACATTGGATCTGTTGATTTCAGCTCTGCCTGAATAGTCCATTATCTTGAAATGACAGTAGTATCACTGAAGATCAGTGGATTTGTAGAGTATGCTATCAGCTGAGATTTATGACACAAAGAACTACTTTCAACATCTTGAGCAATCAGTACAATTTCTGTATCCCAAGACCCTATGATCAAAAAAATTGTATTCACTACATAAATTATGATCATTCGAAGTATATAATGTGATCTTTGCAACCACAGGTGTTCCAGTACTACTGGATACCAGACCCTGATTCTTCAGCTTTATCACAGTAATACTGTTGCAGTAACATCTGTAGCAGGTCAGTCTTACCATACAGAGAAGTTTGTCAATTGTCAGCTCCCATAAGCATAAAACTATTTTCTTTCCTGTAATTCTCTCTTTCCAAATAGCATTTCTCTACACATGTTCTACAACACTTCCTTTTAGCTGAAGACTAGCACTGACAACAGAATGGTTCTGAAGGTCAACTATGACCTTAAAATTTACCCTTAGGGACTAACTCTGATCTATGACCTATTTACTTAAATTTTGCTATTTTTTTCTTTCCACTTAATCTGTCCTAGAGTAGTGTTCTGATATTTACTTATTTGCTTGAAAAATGCTTGTAGGTTTACGACCTAAAATGGTCTAAGTAGAAAGTAAAATTTTTAAAGATGTAGACAGAATATGAAAGAAGTTCTATTATTTAGGTGCAGGAATCTGAACTATTATATTATTACCATAAATTTGGAGTGTACACCACTACCCAATTTTGAAGAGATGACCTTGTAGCCCTTCTCCAAAAAATTCTGTGAGTACACAGATATTGTATATACAGTTATAAGTAATTATTTTGTCATTATTAAATAATGAACTGCCAAACAGTTACTGTTACCATTAGATTAAACTTCATCCTTACAAGAATTGGCACGACTTGAACACGTTAAACAAGAAGTACAGCGAATACATGCTAGCTGCTAGGCCTGAGGAAGAGAAATAATTCACAGAATCACATTTTCCAACAACTTTTGTGATCCTTCTTAAAAGTTGCTGTAATCTCCTTTTGTTCACAGCTGAATTTAGCTTGCTGTTTCTATTAGCAAGGCAGTTCTTTACCCAGCTTCCTGTGAGGCATGACAGGCAACCTACATGTTAATCTCACTTATAATTGACAAACTTGGATAAGTGTACACCATCAAAGTCCCTCTACGCAAGTGCATCTAGTATAACAAGAATTGCATGGCTTTGCAGAAACCTGCTGAAGACACAACCTGAAAAATGGATGAGGCAAATGCAATCCTGTAACAGCAAAGAAGATAATAATAATAAGTCAAAGGTAAATAATAATAATAAGTCAAAGGTAAAGTAAGATGATACAAATCAACTGATTATTCACACATGACGTGAAGAAGGGTTTGATATCTTGGAATATATTCATGGAAAACATTCTCCTTTTGTCAGAGAGACTATGAGTGTACCATAATGGCCAGCAAACATGGTTTCAAGTATTATGTAATGGAACTTGTTCATTCCCTACCGGCAGTTTTAATGCACATAAGCAGAACATCTGATAAATGTAGAAAAAGTAATGAATAATATAGGATGTTGAACAGTACAATGAAGGAAAGATGTAATATTGATGAGGGCACAAATCAAGACATGCAGTTATTACTAGCATAAAACATGGATTTGCATATTCAGAGGTAACAGTGAAACTCTGAAGAAGCAAGCACACCTGGAGCATGGTTCTCAAACGATAAGTGAGATATGTAGCTTTCAGGGAAGCTACAAGAGCACACATGGATAATAAGAAATGAAACAGAATCTGTTTGGATCACATTTACTTTGAAACAGGATAGACAATGCAAGTCAAAATCAAAAGTCTATTATTAAGACACTACCTAATTTATGAGAATAAATCCTACTAAATAGTAGAAAACACTTATTTCTAAGTGACAGAATCAGTGTATCAATATTTTTTTTCCTCAAATAATCAACTATTGTGGAATATATATATTTTTATTAGACTATTTAGAAAGAGATATAAAAAATATCCCTAAGATAAGAAATCATAAACTGGTTTATTTTAAGTTAAAAGGGAAAAAAAAACACCACTAAGCTTTGATTTTCAAATGGCAAATTTAAAAATATAAAGGAACAGGTTAATTAAGTCAAATGTACTGAAAAATGAGATGTAACAAAAGAAATTAAGACAAAAATCACAAAAATGTTATATAACTGTACAAATTAAAAGGAAATAAGCAGAGAAAGACTACATGCACCACATACTGAATGTGAGAACCCAGAACTCAAGTTCAACCATCCAGCCAATTTCTTAATCACTAAGTGATCCATGCCTTAAATCCATGTCTCTTCAATTTAGATCAAGGATGCCACGTGAGACAAAGTAATTCATCTTTGTATACAAGAAAAATTACAATAGTTCTAAAATATCTGAATATTATATGAGAAATTAGTATTTAAAAATGGAAAGGTAGATCAGCACAAGAATGCAGAGTAACAAACAAACTAACTAACTAAATGGGAGATTATAAATTTGTACTGAAATGAAGGGTACTCATTTCTAGAGATACTAGTAAATTGCTCAGGAATCTGTACTGAGATTTATCTGGATTTCATATTTTCATCGATATACTCCATAGCATAACTTCTGTTATATGGCGGGAGGATACGAAAATCCAGAGTTTTACCAAAAAAAAAAAAAAAAAAAAAAGCAACATACAACAGCATAAACTGTAAGGAAATGAATTTAAAAAACACAAGTAAGGCATAATGTTATGAACAGTAAATTTATCGATTAGAAAAAAAAATGCTAATATGTTGCATCAACATGACTATAAGATGCACCAGGAGAAAGACTTTTAAATAGAGAAAAATTCTGATCAGTGTCCAAGAGTTCAGAGACACAAACTTCTAAATGCTGCAATAAATTCTGGCAATGCTATTCAAAATGATAACAATAAATAAATAAATAAATAAATGTGAAACTAGAATAGCTCCCAGGAAGGACAAATATGATTAGAGAAAATGGAGAGATCGTCTTATGTAGAAGGAAAAGATGAGAGGTATCTGATATCTCTCTTTTTAATAATAGCAAGACAAAAACTGTGTTCCTTCCAGAATGGCGTTATCTATATAAAGCTTTTAAATGCCTGCTAAATTTTCTTCTATTCTTTTCTTAACACATTATTTGATATGTTTGTCACTTCCAAGTATATTTCATCCTAACTCATTCAGAAAGACTCTCTATGGCTTTTGCAGTTAATTTACAGAATTAAGCTATATATAAGTAGTTCGTATTACTTCTCATGGTGTTTTTCCCTCTTTCAATCATGTACTTCTTGTCACCAGAATTTTGAAGGTCTCTCTTCAGTCTTCTCCAATCTTACCTAATAAAAGCAATTTTATTTTCTCTGCGTATCTCAGCTACTTAATATTCTATATCTTCCCTGAATCATTCATGAATATATAAGCCCTATGGAACATCTCTGTGAACCTTTTGTCCTGCTCTGAGCTGACCATTTTATTTCTTCTCATCTAGTTAATGCACAGAAATGAAGAGATCTTCAGTGAATATAATCATAATTTCACCACTTGCTGTGGTCTCTCTTGATTGTAACCTAAGGCCGTGCCCCACATCTCACCTGAGTGCACAGTTTGCTCAGTAACACTGCAGTAAGATCGGATGAAAGACTCTGGAACATCAGAATAAATTAAGGTGTTATGAATGCCACGTAGGGTGTTGTGAATCCAGCATAAAAACTGCAAGTGATGGAGTCATGTATATAAGTGTCTATGTAACCTTTAGGCATTATTTCTGGCACACAGAATGCTATATGGCATTTAGTCAGATTTGAGTGCTTTTAAGCTTTATTTTTCCATCTATAGGTTTTACGTCTTCATTGACATGTAAAAGGATGAAAAAATACCACTGAAACTCTCCATTTGGAGCAGTTCTAAAACATGCCGAGGAATATACCCAGAAGTGTGAAGATTGGAGGAAGAATATAAGAATCGTGGCCAGTGTCGTCAGATAAAGACACAGCTGCTTGGCATTTAATTTATTAGTCAATATCACAACACTGCATCAGGGTTGTAACATTCGTTTATTACAAGCATATAATACTGCTTCAAAAGACAGAAATGTATCAACAATTTATGAGGAAATACACCTGCCACTAGCCTCCTAAAAAGAACTGAAGAGCTATTTGTTTCCCTACCTGTACTGCAAACCCCTTATGCTCCAGATCCTGATTCTGCTTCTCCTCCATGTACCCTGTTTGCCAAAGGCAGACAATCAAGGCCCATGAGCCAAAAGGTATTTGTGTCAGGCTTTGGTTAGGTTCCCAGTCTTGATAACTGAATGACCATAGCACAGTATGTGGCAGCATAGACCTGCCAGTTAGTCCAGTCACAGCCTCCAAGAGTACAGAATACCAAATTCATATTCTCTAATTGAAAAAATAGCACCTTCCTTCTTCAGGTATGCCTCTGACTTTATTGACATTTATTAAATGTGCAGTATTAAGGATTAAAATCTAAACAAAGTAAAACAAAAACAAATAACAAGAAAGAAATACTCTTACACATCACAATATATATATATATTCCAATTTTATATTTAAAATCATTTACTGAAAATTGTAAACCACATATAAATGCATACTACACAGACAGGATATTAAGAAATGCTGTAAACAAGTATCTAATATGATTTGATAACAGATTGACAGACTCTGAAAAATATTATTAATACTAACAATAATATTAAATATTCCAAAGATTCTCATAGTTCTTCATATTTATAGAAAGAAGGAAAAAAAAGACATGGATAACAAAATACAGAGGTTAAAAAAAGAACACACAGTTAACACTTGTAAAGTATGTAGAACAGTTTTAGGAGTAAGTGATGCTGCCTCTGAAGGGAATATGGCAACAGCAATCAGGAAGTTCATTGATGCACAGTTTCCCTTTCACAGTTCCTGTGCAATCCTATGTAACTGTAGAAAAAAAGGTATGATCCTTTTCTAGTATCCTACTAGAGAGGATAAAAGAGGCAAATTTCACTTGGAGTCCGGACCTTCCTATAAATAGACTGAAAGGCTTCTTTATTCACTTAATTACTCTGAATTTGGCTTTAAAAACTGAAATAGCTGTTTGATAATGATAATCTGCATAAAACTAATATGACTACCGATTCTTACTTTTCATTGCAATACAGTATTAGAATAGTATTTCCTACTTTTCTTTTCAAATTAAACGTTACAGTTGATTTAGTTCTGGACTAAGCATTTACACTGAATGATAATTATCAAACCATTTCTCAAATTTCATGAAATACAGACATCTTATTTAAACTTAAGAAGGTATTTAAAATGTTAGTTCTTTGCTCTAACAACCAGTAGTTGTTTCTCTAAAGAGGTTGGTATACTACTAATACAAATAACATTTAGAGGAAAGCAAATTTTTAACTGAGAAATTGTCATCTTAGAACAGTTTCTTTTTATTTTCTATAATGTTTCCCACAAAAAAAAATCTAAATAATTATCTGTATTTCAGCAATTATATACAATTGTGATTTATATTTATCTGTGTGTATTCTCACTGGGAGTTTCATTGGCTGTGACATGTAGCGGTTCAATTTGTGAATATTTTTACGGAAGACGTTGTCACTGATCTGATGTTACAGAACTTCCAAGATCACTATGATGTGTCTTTCTTGTATTTGCTGCATCCATTCTCAATTGCACAAATGTAAACTTCTTCCTCCTCTTCTTCATCTTCTGTAGGAAAGGCATTTTCATTTTTTGTATTTTCAGAGGCATTGTGCTCAATATTATTTAAAGAAGTGTCACATTTCAGAAATATTTCAGATTGACAAGTTTCTACTGGATCCTGTAATGTGGGTGACAATTTTTCTCCAACAACATCATTTCTGTTTATCCTTAATTCTTGGCACATTTTTGGCTTTATATTGCTTGGCTCATTATTTGTGCCTACAATATGATCACTGCGTATGTGCGTGGATACATTGTTTTGACATCTGCTAATTACCATAGGCTTTGCTTTCACATCCCCAATGCTATGTAATGTCTCTGAAATGATCTCATTTTTCAGAGTGGAAGATGTCATTATCCTAATGTTACTAATAAAATCTAGGGTGTTACTAGCATTAAACCTATTAAAAATACTATTGGCAATCTTATTGATTAAGCTGTTCTTCAGGTTCACACAGTTATTTTCATTTGTTACTAAATTTTTGCCTGACCATTGCAAATGTTCGATATTTTTGGTCAACAAACATAGATCTAGCTGGTTCTCAATATCAGATGCTTTTTGGTAAGCATATCCTCTTTGTTCCTCATTAACTGGTGTTACCATCACCATCAGTATTGGACAATGTTGGCCACATATAGCATGGAGCTTATCCAGAGAATCTTCTTCCTGAAGAGCACTTCTGTTAGCATTACTATCATCAGTTGGCTGAGATTGTATGGGTTCATCATTCAAAGGCTGCTCCAATGGATGCACCTTGTTATCAGGCAATCTAAATTCTACAGATGCAAAAGCTGGAAAATTGGTATCAACCTCTGTGGAAAGATGAGTGGAAGTGGAACATACTGTGGCTGAAGGTTTGATCTTCTCTTTGTTTCCTACAGGAAGAGAGCTTGTTTTACCACTGAGGCTAGGTTTGCTTTTTGTACTTAAGTCATCCTGTAAAGGGTCTGAATCACTGCTGTGAGGTATATTGAAGTAGTTGCAAAAATTTTTAGAGGGTCTTACCATGTCTTCAAGCTCTGAAGAAGAGATTTCATTGAGGACTGGGTACTGATTCAGACTGCCAAAATGCGAGTACGGAGCATCATCGCCATTAGTATCAAGGATTGTGTCTGTTGATGTTGTATCCAAATTGCCATACATTCCAGTCTGCTCAGGTGGTGATCTTCTTATCAAATGATTTTCTTTGAGAAGCCATTTGCCTTTATCAATCAATACTCCTTCATCTTCTTTAGCATGTGCACTAAAGTGACAAGGTTTCTTCGGAAATTCTCCTGAATAGTTATCAGTAGAATTTGTCTCTTCTCCATTAAATGTAGGTTGTTCTATTGGCGAACCAATATTTTCTCTTTTCCATACAGTGTCATCTTTGTTAATGATTTCTGGAAATTCTTGTGATTGCAGTGAAGAATGTGAAAAATTATCTGCAGAAAGAGACCTAGATTCTTGGATAAAAATAGTGGTTTTTGTCACCCCTTTAGAGTGGAATTCTTCAGTATCTTTCTGTAGTACTTTGGACATATAAGGATATCCCTTCTGAAAGTCAGGCTTAAATGCAGTTTCTGTCTTACCATAAAGACGTTCAATAGTTCTTTGTACATAGCCAGTATTATAATGTTTTTCAAGCTCTGCTTCCTCCCCACTTTCATTGGTCAAATCACTGGATGCTCTAAAGTTATAATCGCTCTCTTCAGTATCTGGTCTGTAATCTGACCAATCCGAAGTAGCAGGGCTTTTTAAACATTTTTTCAATTGAGAAGGTTCTGAACATGTTCTGTTCTCCTGTTCTTCTACTTGCAATTTCTGTTCTCCTTCACTCATATCATATTCTGTAATTTGCTTAGATTCATAACAAAAAGATAATGGAGAGTTTGTAGATAACCTGTCAGAGGTTTCTTCACAAGTTTCTGTGTCTTCCTTCCCTTCCTGTACAGAATAATCCTCGTAACTATATTTTACATGGGTGTCAGCACCTTGTTTAAGTTGGTTATTTGCTTTTTTGTCATTCAAATTTGGATCAACTATCTCATCTTCCCTATTATCAGTAATAATATGCGTAATATCTTCATCACATTCTATCTCGGAAGTATCCTTATCTAAAACACAATTTTTATCATTAGAAGTTACACTGTGAATTGTTGAATTAGGTTCTATTGAAGTATCTGACTCTTCATTAACGAATGATGCATCAGTGTTATCTTGAGGATTTTTATGTGGGTTATAAGCCTTTTCTTCATCTGCTTCAGGTAGCTCTATAGCTGATGGAAGGCTACGTTTAGTTGAAGCAGTACTGGCATATTGATCATCTAGCTCTGTTCTGGGAGCACTCAATTCTGAAACCTCTGTTGCTCTACAAACCTCTTCCTGTGTATCAGAACAGCTTTCTAAATCACCAGACAATTTTAACACTTCATCAGTATTCAAACTGTCCTTTGCAATACAAGGTTTATCTGATTTTTCATCTTCATGCAAATGTATAACATTATGAATTTCAGATATAGGCATATTTTCATGGCAACATGTGACATCTTGCTTTCTGTGTTCCTTCCCAGATTGTAATAAGTTATTTTCTGTTGATTGTTGAAAATGTGAGAAAGCAGCCTTCAGTTCATCAACTTTTTCTAACACCGTTGCTTGTTTCAGGAATTGTAATTGCGTTAAGATTTCAGAACAGCTACAGGTAGCTTTTTGAATATCATCTTTGATTGTGCCAATCAAATTCTCTCTCAGACTCAGTATTAGTAACCACGCTAGGAGGAGGTTGGAGGAAGAACCAAAAACTGGCAGAGAAAGATCTGGAAGACTGCATGTTTTTTCTATACATCCAGTGTGTTCTTTCTGGAGACCAAGCAAAGTTGATTGCAACTCATGGAGCAAAATACTAGACATGCAATTATTCTGAACATCAGTTCCGATTTTCTCATTGCCAATTGTACAATCAACTTGAACAGCAACGTCAGATCTTTCTCTCTGACATACATTGGTGTCTTGAATATCATCCTCTGACACCTTTTTATCACTGACATGTGTTTCATGAAACAAGTGTAGTTTACTAGCATGATGAAATTCTGACTGTAGTAAATACTTGGCATCTTCTACTACTGTTGTATTGTCATGAATCAAAGAGTCATTTTGCTTTCCACTTGACTGTTTGGGTGATTCTTCTGGAGTTTCCAATTCAAAAAGAGGCTTTAATTGTTTTTTTGTTAGATTATGTTCAAACAGGTGTTTCTTTCCAATCATATGTACTTTATTGGTAATATATCTATCTTCTTTATCTATAAGAGCATCAATCTTTTCTTTAGAAAAATGACAGTTGTCACTATTATTTACATTCCCATCCTTTTTGTGTATAGGGGGCAAGACAGCATTTGGTGACAGGTTTTTCAGCCAACTTTGGACATAGTTTTCAAGTGAATGTTCAACAACATCCTCTTTAAAATACTCCTGTTTCAGAGCCTCTAGTGTAATAGCACTGTCTGACATGCTTAATTTATTTTTACTTTTACTTAGATTTTTCTTCTTTTGTTTTTTCTCTTTCTTTGATGCTAAATTTTCCAAAACATTCTCCTTTTCTTTTTCTACATTATGATCCTTACGCACTTCTGACAATGGATTTGAAATCGTTGCTGAGTTAGGTGTCTGTTCAAGAAGATGTTTGCCTTCTTTTGCAGGACTCAATTCATCCTGGCTGTTTTCAGTTTCAGTTCTTGAATCAACTGAACTTAGGCCATCTTCACTTTTTGCAGACAAAAGGGAACTATCTTTTTTGCCTGACTTCAATTTTACCTCAGTCAACTGCCTTTTAGCTCTTGGTTTCTTATTAGATGATGATATTCCACTTTCTTCCACTGAATCAGGGTGATACATGTCATCTTCAGGACACTTGCTTTTGTCTGAACTGGCAGATCCACCTTTGTTTTTTATAAGTAATTCATTTCTTTTTTTCTGAAGCATGTCAGAACAGTTATCTGTAGTTTCGGTTGCAGAAACTTGTGTTGTTTTGCTTGTGATAAGTGTTCCCTCACTTCTAATTATCCCTGAAAATTCTGTATCTTTTTGATTTCCATATACCTCTTGCTCTAGAAAATTGGATAATGATTTTCTCTTCTTCTTCTTCTTCTTGGTGAGGGAAGATGCAGTTGGGCTTTCACCAGTCAGATGTGATGCCATCACAGATTCAGACCAGACATTGTTTTGATTCTCAGTTTCATTAGCAGTAGGAAAGAATCCAGTTGTTGGATTTATTTTCTCAGTAGGTGTTTTACTACATGGAGGTGCCACCATCTCCATCTGATTATGACCATGACAGGCTGAATGCAATGAATCTTGAGAAAAAGTTAATAAATCAGAAGTTTTGCATTTTATTTCTTCATTTTCCAACTGAGAAAATTCTGAATATCTAATGTAAGAGCTGAGAGATCTTCTTATTTGTTTCATATCACATAACTCATGAATATGGTCTGCTGAAACTGGCCTGGCTGTCTTGCATATTTTTGATGATGGCATGAAACCACTGATGTTGGCATTGCAGGTTGATACTAAACTATTATATGTACCTTGTTCCATAACTGATTTCTCTAATACATTCTGTACCAATTCAGGCTCATCAGGTACATCTAACGTCTTCCTATTTGTGGTTCTGATTAAATCATGGCTTTTGTGCCTTACTTTAAAAAGCATTTCTTCTTTTATATTCTCTGAAGAAAGCTTTAATAAGTCATTGTCACTCATCTCACTAATCTTTGGATTACTGACACTTGATTTTTTTGTGCTTGATTGTGCTACCATGCAATACTCAGATTTATTTTCTCCACTCTGTATTTCCTCACTGTAGGAAAACTGTCCTATTGTCTTCTCCTGGACCTCTTTCTCAGAAACTAAGGTGACACTTTCAACTACAGCTTTCTTTTTTCTAACACGTCTTGGCCCAGGGGTGGGAGGCCTATAAAAACGAGGTCTGATATTTTCCTCAGGCACATCACTTACATCTAGATCTGCAGAATTGTTCCTCTGACAGATATTATAATCATCCATTTTTAAATCAGACTCTGATTCTTTATCTGAGACTTCGGTATGGCGTTGTTTTAATGATTCTCGTTCTTCTTTACCGTAGCTGTCCATAAATGGAGCATCCTTTTGTTTTATACATTCTGATACATTTACACCAGATAAGCAGTCTTCTGCACCCATCACAGAATTGGAAATGGTGGCATTTTTTTCATCAGAAAGGCCAGCACGACTTACAGTCGTTGTCCATTTAATAGTTTCTTCCTCCTTAATTTTGAATCGAACTTTCATTTCCACTGTCATACTGCCATCTTGATTAAGGTGAACAGACTTCTCAATGTCATCTTCAAACTGTGCCACAGATAAGTCTTCCCGATTAACTGTCTGATTTCCTCCTATGCCTTTATGATTGTCAGGAAGATAGGAAGAATCTGAGTTGTTATCATTTAAGTTGTTATCATTGCTGGACCCTTTACCAGAAGAAACTGAGAATATCTGAGATCTTGAGCTAGAGATCACTTCAGCTCTTGCTACCAACAATTACATTTAAAGAACCCAAGTTCATTCGGTAGATGGAGAGTAGAGCAGACAGATATGATGGATAAGGATCCAGATGGTCAGACAGTAGACAGGCAGCAAAGGAAAAAGGGGGAGAGAAGAAGAAATGAGAAAAATTAGTACAAAAGAATTTAATGAAGTTCATTTCCTAGAGTATTAGAAAGTAAAAAGAAAAAAACATTAAAAATTTTACTATTAACTTCAAGAAATACTTAGAGAGCAAAATGCAACCGATTTTTTAATAAGATATTGAGGTTTTAACTACTTTTTCTCTTCCTTTTATTCTGTGATAGACTCTGAAATGCCAGAGCTATATTTCTACTTGAAGCTCCAAAGCCTAAAAATGTAATAAATGTTCTCATTGTGTACTCATCTGGGAGATGAGGTTACCTTGAACTTTTCAAGAGTTTCACAGGCCTGCATTTGTTGGAACCTTAAGCTAACTTTATATTTTTTCCATCCCTTAACAATCACTAGCATATCACCTCCTATTAGTCCTCACAGTGAGTGCTAAAATGTGTCAGTCAACGTGTAAATACATCTCTCCGGGTCTTAATCCAATAATCTGCAACATATGAGTCATTGCTATGAGCAGCGTTATTGACATATGTGACTAAAGGCTTCAGATTCAGTCCCCTAGACTGACCTTCTATGGAGAAGTAAACCTCTCCATTTTTGAAGCAATTGAAAAGCTTATAAAATCCAAATTTAAATCAGGACATTCTGAGATGCATTTTATGCTACAGTACATTAGATGATGGTTTAAAACCCAGTGAAGCCAATGAGAATACTTTTAGACTTTGGTAAGTTATGAGCATAGGCCAACATGAGCTTGCATACACATTAAATGCTCCTAAAATATATTTTGATTAATCTGTAATAACTTGGCTTAAAAAAAAAAATGAATCTCATATCACTTCTTGTAACCATGACAAGGTGAGAGATAAAGAACCTGAGATAAAAATTTGCTGTCTTTCAAGCAGTTCTGCCTGTGTGAGTGAAATGGTGCATGAACACCCACATAAAGACATCTACAACTGTTACTGATACCTAATGTTATAGAAGCCTTCATTTAATAGAACTGTTTTCTTGTAGGAAGTCATTTCAACACAAGTAATATTAACTTAGCTATGTTTCTTGAATTTAAGCATTTTTTGTTTGTGTGAATAACGAGTGATTTTATATTAAGACTTTAATGATTGAGGTATTACTGATACAGACAGGTGCCTATAATTTCAGGAGGAATGTGTTGTGAGTTTCCCATTCAGATGCTTTCCCATTAATCAAAAATAAAGATTTTTACTAATTCCTCTATCAAAGACCAAACCCAGTGTTTCCCAAAGTAAAATCCCGACCTCCTCTATTTTCAGAAAATGGAACTGGAACAAAAAGTGACTGAAATTTAATAATTCAGACATTATCACTAATGTGATAATCACTGCACAGGATATGTGTTTTTTTGTTTTGCTTTGTTTTATTTTTTGTTTTTGCTTTTTTTCCCTCACTTAAAGACTCTGACTATTTTTTCTCTCTTACTCTTATTGCTGTTAACTAAGGATTAGACAAAGAAGTTTATCAGATTCTCAACTATTCACTTTTTTTTTTTTTTTTAACCATTGCAAGCCTGGATTTCTGACTCAAAGCAGAATTTGGATAGGAATTTTGGACTCTTCAGAATTTCCATTCATAAAACATGCCAATTCATTTTCTCTTGACTCATTACTGATGCCCTGCAAACAGCTCTCAAGCTATGAATGTCAAAGAACACAAAGCTGAGCAAAACTAAAATGAATAGTTTGGTAGAGACATTACAAACTGTGAGGGATGTGGAAAAAATCCCTTCAAGTAAATGGAAGCTTAGTGTCTTATACAGCAGTGTGCTCCACAACACAGTGAAGATTACCATGAAAAATCTTGGTTTGGAAACAATTACAGCATACCCTGAGCTATACAGTACAGCATACAACTATATCATGAGCACAAGGTACCTCTGGATTAAACAACTTCCCCTGAGACAGCACTTCTGCCCTACAGCATACTCTAAGGCTAAGGATTCGTGAATGTTCTAAAGCTCTACTGCTGCATCATTTTGTTCCCCATAGCCTGAGGCATTTCAGCTGGCCTGGCTTCTCTCCTCGTATTCTTGATCTAGGCATCTCACATTCACTGAAATTTCTCAGTGGCACAATTTCTTGAGTAGTCAAAAGAAAAGCATATATCACAGGTTTGAGGACATAGGAAAGAGTGACAGACTCTGTAGGGTTCACAAAAAGAGTATGAGTTTGTAAGTGGATGAGTGGTATAATGAATTTCAAGTTTATGCTGACCACGTGACATAGGAAAATGTGAAAGTCATGATAATAAGTCAAATTCCCATTTGCTAAGTCCTGAAAACTGCACAAAAGTTTTGTTCAATCAATTTAGCTAGTTAAGAATTCTGAAGTAACCTTTGGGGTGTCTATTATTAAATGCAATACCAAAAAAAAAAAAAAAATTAAATGCATTAAAATAACAATAACAATCAAGTTCATTGAAATACAATATACATCTTGATTTGAATCCTTGTTCTAAATCAACCAGTTTTAGAGAAAGTACGCATACTGAGTTCTTAGCAGAAACTTACATTCTAAAAGGAAGATTAACACTTTCATCTTTCTGATTCCTACAGATGAGTTGGAACAAAAATAAACAGTTTCAGTTGGTCTTTTTGAATATCCTTGATCCCAGTAAGATGTCATGGTTTACATCTTATGCTGCGAGAGATGAACCAATTAGTAAAATATAAACTAATTCAAAGAACTTACTGTTTTCACTTTCTGACTTGGCATTTGCTTTGGGGTACACACGATTTGCAATTCCAAGCAATTTAGCAGGCCGTGAATACCCAAGAGATTCATAATTGCTTGGTTTAAAAGGCTCTCTCCCTGCTGCAACTATAGCTCCAGAGCACAATATCAGGGCCTGAAGATTGGGAACCTGAGAAAAAAAAAAAAAAAAACAACCATAACATTCAGTTCTCCGCCTTAGCAACCACAAAAAGTAATGTAAGAGATTTATCTCTTTCATGCTTTAATATCTTCACTTCTTAGTGTCTGCATTACTTTGCAGCTGGCTATTAAATATGTATCACAGAGCAGAATTAAGTTTTCAATTCCTATAAGGAAATTCCTATCTCTGTGAGGGTATGTCTTGTTATATAAGTATACTAGAAAAAGAGTTCAAGAAGACATGGATACAGATAAAAATTCCTTTATGATATACAGCCACAGAATAAGAATGTGCATTTGTAGGTAGGTATAAATAAGACACGGAGGAAGAAATGGAAAATTCAGACTACATCACAAATATACTTCATACGTACCAACACAGAGGAACAGGACAGAATCCTAGGCGGAACAATTTCTGTTGGAAAAGATATCTGGAGATCACCTACTGTAACTCTCTGCTAAAACAAGGACTACCTTCAGATCAAGTTGTTCAGGGCCCTGTCTAACATCTTTGAACTTATATTCCAAGATAGACTGCAAAATGAGGCTTGCAAGCTGCATTTCACAGACATATGGAGAGTTTCCCAACCTAACGTAGAATTTAACCAAAGATTTGCCCTCAACAGACACTCTGCATGGATTCCCTTCCCAGGTTCAGGTCTTCGGGTATAACCACAAGTCCTTCCCTGTTGTTAAATACTGAAATGAAGTCATATACAAGAGTGTGTGAAATGAAAACCAGAATTATTTTTGCTGCAACATATCGGTTTAAGGTACAAAACTTGGTCTGTTGTTCAGAAACTGCAAGATAAAATAAGATCTCCTAATTTCAAGTAATTACTAGCAAACCACTCTCCATGTGTGCAATGATAAAATATTTTTGTCTATTAGACACTACCTATAGTACTTATAAAACATTTAAAAACGGAAAAATGACATAAATATTAAGGGAAGTATCTGTGTAATTATGCAAAGATATATAACTGAGATCATATCTGGAAAAGGCTTAAGTAAGAAAAAGAAAAGTTATTTTTCTTGATGACTTGAAAAGAAATGTTCCCTCTTGCTTCTCTCTGATTACAAGATTTGTAAGTATTTATTTCCTCCAAGCTGGTAGCCTTACTGAGAGTAAACAGCCAAAATTCAGCACATTAGACTATACCATGTCAGGGTCCCCAGTGATATAATCATGTATTTTTTAAAAAGATATTCTAGAAGCAAACATAGAGCAATCATCAGTGCTCATCTTCATTCTCACCTTTCTGCCATCAGTGGTATACAGTTTTGCAACTGGATACTGCATTAATTCACTCATGTAATCCAGAAAGGCCTCAAAGGTTTGTGTATTTTTCTTTCCCAGAACTATGGTGCGTCGGAGTCTTACATCCCCGTTTTTGAAAACAAGCATCTTTTTGGGAGTTGTTATTTTGCTTTCTCGATGGCCAAATCCATCTTCATTCTCCTTTGCTAATTGCACAGCTCGACGACGAGCACTGATGGGCCTACTGATCTGCCAGGGCAGTGGCTTTCTGCTAGCCCGTTCTAGGTTGATAGGCTTCATTTTCCTCTGATGGGAGCAAATGTAAGATTTTCCATCTTCAAGATCGTCCAGACAGGTGATGCTGTGTCTCCCTTTTGGCGTACTGATATTCCTTACTCCAAAAGGTAACGGGACCCGTTTAGATAAGCTATCCAGCAAGGCATCAAACGTTTTGTAAGACCGGTTGTTAATGACCATTTTGATTCCATTAAACTGAGGATCTCCACTTTTATAAAAACAGATCCTTTTGGCCACTACAGGTTCAGTAACGTTGAAATGGCGTGTAGATAAACTCTGCTCACTCTCAGAGGAGTTTGGCTGATTCACGGAGTAACTGCTTGAAAGAGATTCACTCATTTTGACAGCACTCTGGGGAAAAAAAAAAAAAAAAGAAAAAAAAAAGAGATGAATGTAAAAGTTTTCTTATGACTAGCAGTAATAGTCTTAATTTGAAGGAAAAGAACCAAACTTTAAGAATTTATAAGAAATGAACAGCAGCTAGTTGTGCCAAAAATCATTGGATTTAAATGGATCCAAGCTGTTATCTCTAAACTCCACAAAGGCTCCAGTGCTGTCGGATTAAGTTAGCATAGCTCTACTTGCAAGTATTCCCAGCAGTCTCCAATGTAATTTCAAATCTCTTATCATTTTGGTACAAGAGACCTTTCCTTAGAAGGAGGCACTTTGTCAGTCCAGAATGATAAGTAGATGTTTTCTTGAGAATGAAGCTAATGACAACATTTCAGATTTAATATATTAGTAAAATCTTTATGAGAAGAGAGCAATTTGTGCCTTGGCTCAATCCATATTCAGTACAAAATAACAAAACTGAAAGACAATACAATTTATTCTGATCTCAGATGTTAGTTTTACACCAAGGCAAATCCATTGGATTCAGAGAAATGACTTCCTGGTTTACTACACTGTAAATTATATGAGAATTAGGCCCAAAACATGTTTTAAAGTTATGGTACATTATAAATCAACAGATCACTTGCTTTTCTATAGTGTCTTATATTTCATGATTAATCACTTCAATATTTTAAACTAATTGAAAAACTACTAATACGATTCTTTTTATAAGAGAAAAGGCTTTAAAGTCCTTATGAAGACACAACAATTTCAGGCATTCTTCAGCAGAAGTAGCAGTTTTCTGTAACTGATAAATTTAAATACTGTCTCAAGGAAGGCGGCCTGAATGAATCCACGTGTCTTCACAGAAGTAACGGTGGAAACTTCTAATCCTACTTTATTGCCTGAATCAGCACATATACAGAAATACAGGTACACACGGCAACTTATAATTGGTTAGCACACAGAAATCACGCGTCTTGCTCGTTAGCTATTGGTACGGCATTAATTATCACACGGCTTTTTTCACTGTTCTTCGCATTCCACTGTCTTGATCTCTTCCCAGGCTAGCTACCCCTTTATAGACTTATATAAAAACTGAAGCCTCAGTTTTTCTTCCTGCTTTGACAGCTTCAGGGTCTCATAGCCTGGGCTGTGCACATAGCACTCGAGCTCACAAAATCTTGCTCCCTGAGCCGCCCTCCTACACTGGTCTTTTAAATAGATGCCAGATTGTTTCTGACCAATATACAAATAGTCTTCATGCTTGAGAGTGGATCACTCTCACTACAATCTTTCCATGTGAATCTGATCTACATATGGATACTTTCATGGCAATCCTTTAATTGAATAAAATTGCTTTATCTGAATAGTTTACCTTGTCTAGAATGTAGGATAGATATGACTAGTCATCTAATCAGCCTTGAAGATGGAGTTTTAGCACAGTTCTACTAAAAAGCTGTGTAGCAGCCTCAGGGAATATTAATCATCAAAATGATAGAAAATAAATTCTTTGACAGTGTCACCTTGATGCAGCTGCCATACTGACTAATGGAACAGTCTCTTCTGGCTACTCTGTGTTTTTCTTAATAAAACTATGGCAAACAGTCTTCTGATATATTTTACTATTTACTACATGTTTCACTTTCAGAACTGATAAGAAAATGCTGCCAATTCTCATGACAGTCAGAGTTCAAATAAAGTCAGATTTGACAAAATTTTCTCTTACTATGTTCTTAGTCTTTTTCCAAGAAAAAAGAAAAAAACCACCCAAAAAACAGTGTTTTCATTTTGTGTGTTTTCCCTTAATGGAGAGTTAATATCTTTTTAAATGTTGCTCTCATTACAAAAATCGTAAGTTTGTTTGGTCAGTTGGATTTCTTTTGAACGACGATCATGGCACAGGAAGAAACGTCATCTTTTAATATACTGTATATGTGGTAAATAATATTCGTTTTAAGTGATAGGACTGAAAAAAAAAAAACAGATCTGTACAGAATGAAGTACACGCATGCACATGTATTTAGGTTACCAAATCTCCATTTCAAATAACAAAACAACAACAACAACAACAAAAATACTGGAAAGAATATGCAGGGAGAAATTTGCAAGCTTGGCAGAATTAAGTTACACAAGCCAGTCCATGATGGCTATAAAAACTGCTTTTGACCAGTGATAGGGAAGAGCTCCAGCTCTACTGAGATCACAGAAAGATACAGCTGCTTCTCATTTTGACGCACCTACTCATTAGCTATCTAAATTTTCATTACAGTTCTAAACAGAAGTGTTGGCAGACATGTTAAACCTAGGGACACGATTTAGATCAGCCATTTTAAGTCTCATGCCTCATTCTCTACGTAGAGATGTTCCTAGAGGAAATTTGTCAAGGGCATTTGTATTGCTAGCTACAATGTGAACTTTCCTATTCTGCACTGGAAATGTTCTACTACAAAGACATCAACAACAGCAGAAATATTCTTCATTGATTAGCATGCCAAATTACCCCATTCAGCTGAAGCCAAGATGACTTCAGCTAGCTAAAGTAGTTCAGACTGGTATCTGTGAGCGAACCATTGTGATATCCAGTAGCCAAGGAACAACTCAGCTTCTCAGCTACTTTATACTATTACTTCTTACTCATAATAAAAATGGAGAGAAATTTCATCTAACAATACAAATATTCACTCATTCAAGAAATTTTTTAAAGCAGCTTTTCTCATGAAGCTACTGACAAAAATAATTTTTGAATTAGAACCTCAGAAGTTGTTCTGGATATTTGTACTGGTGTAAAATATTCAGTTATGCAAGCACCAATATTTGGGATAGAAACACAATATATTTTACATGGAAATATTTATAAGACTGAACTTTGATACTGTAGCAGCAACTAAACCCAAAACAAAGAAAGTAAAATGATAATTCTCACTGTAAACTTGAAATAATTTGAATTTACAAAAGAAAATAAGAAAAAGAAGTCTTCTTTACCCAATCATAAAATGAATGATACACAGTTTTGACAGGGAACAGATGGCTGCGTAGCACACCACGCTAATACATTCTAGCATTAATTTTAAGCATGGAAAATTCTTATGCATCTTTCAGATACCTTCTAACTTACAAATAACAAATATTTAACAAATTAATAATCAATGTATTGTATAAAGTGCTATTTCATTCTATAGGTGATCACATTTTCTTCTAAAACTAAGCTATAGTCAGATGTCCTTAACATGATTCACAATGTCTGTTAAGATAATACGATAATTACAACATTGAAAATTTGATTCTTCAAGAGACTGGAATAAAATTCAGAACTGAATCTCATTGCCTGCATTCTCACAAACCAAATCAGTCTTTCAAAGTTTTTACATAAAAATGCTCAGTTTAATAAAGACACTAAGAGGAACAGTTTATTTTAGACTATAAGGATATATCCAATGTTTTATAGCTGTTAACTATTGCATGTAATTTCATTGTACTCACCCACTGTCACATCCTACGTAAATAAAATTGGAGTTAGCTTCCTCTCAGAGATTCATAAATTGTAGTGTGTGATTGTCTACGGCAAATTAACTGAACATCCTCAGAGTTATTCCAAGTGTGCTCAGCTCAAAAAGACATCATAATCCATCTGCTTAATCTTGGCTAATGTTAATCACCAGACTAGGTTCATCTTAGGTAGCCAGTGTTCAGAGCAGGCTATCTAACATCTCATTCAGCAAGTTCTCTTATTTTTAAACCTTATTTTTCTTTTAAATATTTCATGTATATAATTTTCTTTTTACTTAAATCTCTCAAAAGAAAAGAACCACATAAAATAAAAATGGAAGTAGATAACAGGCCATCTAATCTACCTTTTGAACTGTATAGAGTTACCCTCCAAATTAAATTTTGTCATAATATAAATATTAAATGCTTTGAGAGATGGTGTTTCTACCAATGACTTTTTGAAACTATTAACTGTCTCTTGGCATTAATTCTTTCTTCTGTTCAATCATCTGGTAAAGATGATGATCTCTGCCATGAAGACTCTCTAATATTCTCTCTGTTCAAGTATCACACCTGAAAATAATCCCACAGTTTTTTTCACAATACTCAATAAAGTATTTCACAGTCTGATGGAGTTTTCCCTCTATGAGGCATTCTTCAGTTCTACTTACTGGAAAAAAGGTGATGCAGTGGTGATAAATGTATGTGATACACTTTGTGAAGACAGAGGGGAATTACATCTGACTGTAATTTAGTTATGCCACTGACTGTTGGTGATTTTTTTCTTTTTGCAGTGGAAACACTATGTCCTCAGATGGTAACTGTTCCATCTAATTACTACCAGATGAATAATCTGGTTTACTTAATCATAATCTCTTTACTTAATCAGGATTATAGCAAGCTCTCAAAACTAACAGTGTATAACAGTAACAAAAACAATTCTCAGAACACAGTACAATTGCAGGCCGCATTACTTTTTAACCATTTTACTTAGTAAAGAATTCAATACCCATAAGTTTTAAAATGCTGATTCAGTTCTATTTTTGTAAGACATACAGGAACAAATATTAAAAGATTTGACTATAAATATAACTTTCTTAAATATTATATTAATATAGCTATTTAAGTCCTTAATATCTCTTATCTTGTCTATATCTTTCTTAATATAATGTTTATATTCCAGCCAGTATTTTGTTATTTATTCTTGTTACTCTTCTCCAATAGCTTACACTGGCTGCCAGGTTAGCAAATATATTTATCAGCACAAACAACACCTGAATGTTCATGAATTCTAAGTTGTGGAAATTTCTGATATCACACTTTTAGAATTTTTCATTGAGTTGTTTTTCTTTGAAGTGCATGATTTAAAATATCATTGCTACTCTCATTAGCCTTCCAGTGCACACAATGCCACTTGTCATAACCTACTAATCCATCAGTTGCTTCTGAGCACCATCAGAATGTGGGACCCACAAGATGATACTTCTGGGCCTGGTGAGGAGGATAAACAACTGCTGCCATTTGACGGTATGAAAGCCCTGTAAGTCTTTATAAGGTTTGAAAGGGCTTACACACACACACACACAAATCACCAAAAACTGTAACTATTCACATATGTGTGACTTAAAAGATCCACTGCATTCCTTCTTGTACTACAAACACTCCAGTTACTCAGGAAAGATAGAAGAAATCATCAACTTTATAGTAAAAATAGCATTAATAGGACTTGCTTTCTATTCCTATTATACTAGAGCTAACACACATTATCACAGACCTATAACTCACAATATCCACACAAAAGCACTTTTCATTTGTACACACAGGCAGCTTGACTAGCATCCACAGAACTACTAAAATGATGTGAAAAGAATTTGGTCACAATATTTGGAGAAAATATGCTCTTTCTATATTTTGTAAACAAAAAATCAGGGAATATAAAGTTTGTCTTGAAAATGTAGTAATGCAAAATATGGCCACATGAGAAATTATTTCAGTGACAGAAACTGCAATTGCAACTGGGATTACAGTTTTCTGTGCTGTTGCCATTTTCTCTTTTAAATCTCCAGAACATCTTTGGTTCTCAGTTCTGATGCTAAACATTACATCTAACTTCAATATCCCCCTTGTTCTTACTATTTTATAGGAGTTATTGACTGGTCAATAGTTTGCTTAATTGGTAAAGCTACAATTTTGCTCCTACTTTTTGAGAAACATTTATTTCTTTCATTGTGAAATGTTTCAAGATTACAGAATTTTGTTGCAGATTTATGTAAAATTTATTTTAACTAAATCATCTGTGGACTAAAATATAAATATAATTTACACATAAATACAGGGCAGTTTGTACCTCTGTTTCAACCATCTGAAAGTTGACTATTTGTTTAAGTCATTTGTTCTGGTTTGTTGGTAGAGAAAGGCACATCACTTGTGTTTAATTCATTCCACCTTCTCTAGGGCAGGATAGATCAACTTTTACAACTATTTGTTTTCCTCCACTGATTAGAAGGGAACCTAGTCAACTAATACATTTAATTAACTAAAGTTAAACAGAATATCTCTCAACTTTAGAAACTGGATCCTGTAGGAACATAATTCAGAAGTGATCATAAGAGGATATCCCATTCCTTCTCTTTCCTTAATTGACTCTACTTTGCCCTATGCACACCAGAGGAATATACCGCTGTTCATTTTTCTAACTACTTTTTAAATCCTATGTTTCACTAGTTATCATTTTCTAAATGACAACAACATATTTCTTCTGTTGTTTCTGTAGCCCACATTTTCCAGGCCTCTGTTCAGTCTATCTGGACACCCTTCTGATCCATATGACAAAAAGCCATTTTAGCTTTTATTTAAGTCACAGTTTACATAAGCTCAAAAGTATTTCTTGATGTCAGCTGAAGAGTTGCTATCTCATTCCACAAAATGATTGTGGTTCTGAATAGGTTCACTATTCACTGCAAACATAAAAATTACAGATAAAGACAAGAGACAGTTGTGCATACAGAACTGTATCTGAGTACATGAATTCAACTGCTAGAGTATTTTTCCTTTACTTTCCTTTATTTTAAGAATCAGTTTATAAAGTTGATAAGTAAACTCTGCTGGATTTGAAATAAATCTTCTTTCCTTAGCTCAAAGTACCTTCACAAAACCATTAAATGCTACACTTAAACCATTCATAGTAGATGTACAGACTAACACAAGCTCACCATCTGAGGTGTACGTAGCAAAAAGGTATCACAGGCAACTGAGGGGCTGGCAACTCTCTCCTTGCATTGCAGCCAGGCCCATGGGGACTCACTGCCTTTGGATTTTAGCTGAATCCTCCATGGGCTCTGTTATACTGCCATCTTAAAGCATTTTAAGTGTACATGTATACTCCCTAAGCAGATCTTGATTGTGTGCTTCCTTGAGTTACTGCACAGATATGGGAAGCTCTTCAAGTATTTTTGAGGGAAATTCACTGCTTCTGTGAGATAACTGTTGCAATCAAATTCAGTGATTATATCAAAACTTGAGGAACAGGTAAAATAGTAATAAAACCAAATGCAAATGAAACACAGACAATTAGAATAATAATGGCACAATATAGCAACAAAGGCTAATTTATTTATTAAAAAACAGTACACTATACATTCAGACATGGGAAATAAATAATAAGAAATAAAATACACCATGCTATGTGTATCTCAAGGAAGATCATCACACTTCCAAGTGTTGCTGGTTAACAGCTGAGATTACATTTAGAGGCAGTCATTAACTACAGCTCTTGCCTTTCATTGAAAAGAGGAGGAAAGTGAATAGCATTTGGATTTATTTCTTTGTTCCTTCTGAACACAGAGAATAAGACATACAAAGGACCTACTCCAATGACCACAGCTATCAGTGGCAGCTTTTTATTTCAAAGGGTGTTCTCAAGAAAGACAGCAGCACAGGGATGACCAATTAAAGGTCCCACGTCTGCAGTTTGCCTGCAAAGCCATTCTATACATCAAATATCGACATCAAATACATGGACTATAATCCCGGGGCTGAACTAAGGCTGAAGAGAAAAAGTTCAAAGTCAAGAGAACACTCCCAACTCCAGAATTCTTTGGATCAGCCCAGGAAAGTATGACATCCAAATAGTTTTTTAAAATGTTTTTATCCTTACACTTCCTGATTTTGATTTATTACTCCTTCTCATCTTTGGACTTTAGTAACCAAACTGATTAAATGGTACAAGTACCTAAATATAACCCAATATTTTAAGCTTTGTTTTATGAGTCTTCACTGTTTCTCAAGATCAGAATCATATGCAGGAAACTGATGTGCAAGAAAAAAAGTTGTGTTAGCAATTACATTATCATACTTGCTGATATATTCTTTTTTCCTAGCAGATAACCAGCACCCCAGGTTGAGAAATGTAAGCAGTCTTTTTACAGGATTATCCTGAGCCAGAGTAGGGTCAGAACTGTGTGAAACGTGGCCCTCCCTGACTGGCAATCCTATGGCCTTTGAATGACATCCTTTGTTTAAGCTCGAGCCATATGGAACAACACTTAGCACCAGAGTATTTTTATCATTCCAGTATGAGTCACTCAATTAAAAAGGGCAGTAGCTACACCACTTACACTATTATTATTGACCTCCTGCCCCAAGAAAAAGCCGATAATACACTTCATATTTCCAAGTCCCTTCAACCTCTTATACGTCTACTTTTTTTTTTTTCTTTCTTAATTGGACTGCTCTGTAAGGTATGGAACAAGAAAACTGCTATCAAGCTAAAAAGGAAATTATCACATTGGAGACAGAGGCCCAGGTTAAGTTCCCTGTGGAGTGCCCAACCTCTCTACATCCTTTCCAGTAAAGCCTTCAAAAATAATGTGCCATTATTAATATGTTACTACTGATAAGATTTCAAGCTATTGCATTACAACAGCATTTTAGTGCTTGATATACATGAACTTCTTATCAAGTTAATCCCCACAGACTCTTATTCATTAAATTCTCCAACAGAGATTTGATAACCGACAGCTGTGAATGCAGAATGAGAAAAAAGAAAAAATATGTCTCTTATAACAAATATGTCTCATATAAAAATATGGGAGACAAATCAAAATGAAATCAGCACTCTGCTCTTAATAGAGTACTAACTGGTTAGATGGACTGCAATTCAAGGTCTGAAAATTCCTATTCCAGCTGTTCTGAATTTTGACCACCGAGCCTCACTAAATTTTACCTAAATATGAATGGTTCTGTTCAGAAAATAGCCTTCTATGGGAAATTTCTGGCCTGACTGTGCAGATTCTCCCATCATCTTCTAGAGGGCTAGAATTTCATTCTGGGGTGAATGGCTTAGAATCATAGAAGCAAATTGTAAGCTTGTCTATGACAGTGCATAGAATCATAAAATCATAGCTCAGATTGGAAAAGGCCTTAAAGATCATCAGGTCCAACCACAACCTAACCACGATACTACCCTAACTCTAACTCTACTACCCTAACTTACTGCTAGATCATGCCCCTGAGTACCACATCCAAACAGTTTTTGAACACATCCAGGGATGGTGACTCAACCACCTCCCAGGGAAGCTTGTTTCAGAGCTAAGTGTATAAACATTCTCTACTTAGTTTTCCTTATTTTAGCCATCTACTTTGCCTTGTTTTTGTAAAATATATCAACTGAAAAGGGATAGGTCATCTCTGCATATTTTCTAAAGTTAAGCCTCTGAAAAAAGCCACCACAGAGTACATTTTGCTATACTTATTTTACATCAACTTAATTCCTTGCACTGATATGTGTATGCTTACAGAGTATGCCAAATTTAAACAGGAAAAGTCAGAACAAAAATTTTCTTTTTTTCTGTCCCTGGTTTTCTTATCCTATATTTAAATTGTTTTTTCTCCATTGAACGCCAGACTTCATGACCCACCCCAGCTCTTTCATCAAATTAATAAAAGCAACCTTAGCTCACTAGGAATTGTAAAATAGAGCAACATTCCAACTAACTGCAGGCCTAATTAGTGTTGTCAGCTCATTGAATATTGACCTTTCCCCCTAACTGGTTAGAAAACTCCTATATGTAAAGTTTTACTGAAATTTTTGCTTATTAAGATAGTGTAAGTTTGTAACATGTTCCTTCCTGCATACTCTTCTATTATTTCAGAGTATGTATTATCAATGTATTAATTTATCATTATAATTATCTGCATCTTTCAAAGAATATGGCCAAAGCAAAGGGCTAAGCATGAGTTCTCTGGCCAAGCTCTTATCAATTTATCCCGAATATTAACTCTACGTGCCTCAGTTTGTGTATCTGACATTGGCTGCAAAGACCCTTATAACCTTCATATTTCATAGAGACATTGTGAAGCATCAACTAAAGAAATCTCATGAAACTCCATCAAGGTAAGTGACTGAGAGGGACAGATCTGTTATTCCTCTGGAGAACATCATAAAGTCTTTTGCCAGGCTCTGGCGTTATTTCCTTGGTGGAGTTCAGAGATTATGTAAGTTCATAAACTGAGCACAAAAAGGGAAAAAGACAAGGCTTAGACATTTTATTCAGGTTTGCCTCCTAACACTGTAAAACTCTGATTAAAATTTACATCTTCAAACACTTGCTCAGATCTGATGCTAAGGCTCCTGAATTTATAACAGTACAGCTCTACTGCTGAGCACGTGTACAACCTTACCAGCTCTGACAGCACTAAGCCACTTAACATCTTAGCCTTGGTGCAGTGCACAGCTTGTCACTGTTTTGCCCATCTTGCCTGAAGAAACCTGACCACCTCTTGCAACAGCCCAGGCAGCAAGCTGTCACCCTCCTCACATCCTCTGGCTACTAGCACTCTTACAACTCTGAAGGGATGGTTCACTGTCTGATTCAGAGCAGGGATTTAAGTGCATGCATATCAGCTTTCAAGACAGCTGTATGCTCCTCCTGCTGTCTAAGCTTTGTGTAAGAAAAAGCCTGACCTGCATAGAGCATATAATTCCACTACAGACTTCCCAGCTATAAACGCCCCATAGCAAGAGATAACTCCAAGCTTGTGTTTAGATACCCATTTATTTGTCAACCATGGAAATAATATCAAATATGAACACCAATCTGAAGACTCTGCAACTCATCATGATTCAGGAGCCAACTTATCTTACTCAAAGCTAGGAATTCCCAAAGAAAACAAGCTGACCACCTCTAGTGTTGCACTCCTGTGCCTGTATCCTTAATGAGTGTAGCTTGCTCGGCTTGGCTAAACACAGGTATAAGTACACAGCAAGAAGTACAGAGAAAATACAGGCACAGACACTGAGCCATTGACCACCACTCCTTGGACTCGATCCTTCAGTCGGTTGTTCATCCACAAAGAGTCCCCCCATAAAATCCATATCTTTCCTATTTGGAGAGAAGGATTTTGTAGGGTACTGAGTCAAAGGCCTAAGGAAAGCCCAGACAGTTGACATCAGAGGCTCTTCCCTTGTCCATTGATGCAGTTGCACCATCACAGAAGGCTACTAAGTTGGTCAAGCAGGTTTTACCCTTGGTGAAGTCATTTTGGTTCTCCTGTATCCCCTCCCTGTCTTCCACGTGCCTTAGCATCACTTCCAGAGGGATACGTTCCATGATCTTCCCTGGCACAGAGGTGAGACTGACATGTCAGTAGTTCCCAGGGACATCCATTTTATTCTTCTTAAAAATGGGTGTGATGTTACCTTTTTTGCAGTCACCAGGGACTTCACCTGACTGCCATGACTTTTCACATGATCATTGAGAGTGGCTCAGCAACTACATCAGCCAATTCCCTCAGGACTCTGGGATGCAACTCATAGGGACCCATAGACTTGTGGATGTTCAGGTTCCTCAGGTGGTCACGAACCTAAACTTTGCTTATGCTGTGAGGGGCATTGCTTCCCCAATCCCCACCTATCAAACCATTTTTTTTGAGGGCTGTGTGACAAGCAGTTATCAGAGAAGACTGAGGCAAAAATACTGTTGAGTACCTCAGCTTTCTCCTTGTCTGTTGCTACCAGCTTGCTTGCGTCACTCACTAGGTGGAGTACACCCTCTTTTCAACTTTCCTTTTCTGGTTGAGGTAGCTGTAGAAGCATTTATTGTTCTTCTTGGCACTACTTGCCAAGTTTAGTTCAAGCTGTACCTTGGCTTTCCTGACCCCATCCCCACAAAGCCCAGCAGCTTCATTATACTGCTTCCACTGCCACTGCATTTTCTTCTTACTCTCCAGTTTGACCAGCAGGTCCCTGTTCAGCCATGCTAGTCTCTTGCCTTCTTTTATATTTTTCTTCTAACTTGTACTATCTGCTTTAAACACCTTCTAAACATCATGATTTTGGAGCTACATTTCTCTTGAGTCCAGTTCTACTCTAGTTGGTATTTATACTGCTCTCATCATTGCATATTTATAGCAGCTAGCAATCACAGGTGGAGTTTATCCTCATAACACCTCTGTGAGATAATACATACCCACCCTTTCCTGTGTAGAGGACTGACTGAATGGCGTAGCCTGGTCTAGTGCCTGTAAACCAGGGAATAAACCCATCAGCATTACAAAATAAACCAGCGCAAGAGGATCAGAGTATCTGAGTAATCCTTGACTGCTGTCTTCAGATTTTGTGAGAAGGACAATAAGGAAGAGCAGCAGTCATTCCTTCTTTTCACAAGTACAGCCACCTGTGGCTTTAGGGATGCAGAAGGTAGCATAAGGCCTTGGAAAGTAAAAAGCTAATGTAGAAAAACAGAGCCATTTCAGAGCAAGCTCTAGTTAGAATCAAAGTCCTTGTCATTGTTACTCTCAGTGTATTAGGAAAGCAACTTATAAAAAGCCAATGGAATACTGCTGAAATAAACCAGTATTTGCAAAATCTCCTCTGATTGGGTCACCAGCCAAGGTCAACCACAGCAATCTCTCAGGAATGGTGACAGAACAATAGACCTGCTGCATAAAGCAAACTAGGCACTGGGGCTCTGCTTCTATCTCAACAGATAAGCAATTCTTGGGACTTCAAATAAATCACTGGCAACAGCTAGCGGAAAGAGGGATGGTGGATAGATCTCCTCTCATGTTTTTCTTAGCAGACTGCCACAGGGAAATACTCAGATGCTGAAGGATGTCTGTTTACTTAGAAGAGCCTGATCTAAAAAGAAGTGACATAGTATAATCTGGTCACGCAAACTGTCTCTAAGCAATTAGACTGTCTTATTGGTTTAATGCTATTTTAGGTTTATTTTTGCTTTTGGGAATTAGTCTTGCTCTTGAAAAAATACTGTATGTATAATGCTAAGTTGTACATCTATTCATCATGGTATCAAAGCTTACTGTAGTCACCATATAATTTGTCTAACATATATAACCTCAAAATGAACTGAAGTACTCAGCACACTTTCTGAACCACATAGAAAAAAATAATGAAGGCATTGTTCAGCATGTTTTCCAGATATCAATTCTTAACATTTATCTCCTTTCAGAAAAACAGTAGGAAAATTATTTTTGTGAGTCCTCATTTCAGGTCTAAAAAGCAAATTTTCATTTCATTTAGATGTATGTCTTTCTTTTTATTGCCTTTGATACTTTTCAAATTATGAATTTTCACAGGCTTTTTCTAGAAAAGCTCAGGTTAGAAAAGACTTTAAAGATCATCCAGTCCAACCATAACCTAACCAAATTACCCTAACTCTAACAACCCTCCACTAAATCGTGTCCCTGAGTACCACATCGAAATGGTTTTTAAACACATCCAGGGATGGTGACTCAACCACCTCCCTGGGGAGCCTATTCCAGTGCTTAACAACATTTTCTGTAAAGAAGTTTTTCCTGATATCCAAACTAAACTTACCCTGGTGCAACTTGAGGCCATTTCCCCTTGTCTTGTCACCTGTTACAAGTGAGAAGAGACCAGCCCCGCTCTCACTATAAGCACCTTCCAGGTATTGGAAGAGAGCAATAAGGTCTCCTCTCAGCCTCCTTTTCCCCAGACTAAACAGTCCCAGTTCTTTCAGTCTCTCCTCACAGGGCATATTCTCCAAGCCCTTCACAAGCCTTGTTGCCCTTCTTTGAGCCTGCTCCAGCACCTCGGTGTCCTTGCTGTACCGAGGTGCCCAAAACTGAACACAGTACTCAAGGTTGGGCCTCACCACTGCCAAGTACAGGGGCAAGATTACCTCCTTAATCCTGCTCACCACACCATTCCTGATGTAAGCCAGGATGCCATTGGCGTTCTTGGCCATCTGGGCATACTGCTGACTAATGTTTAGCAGACTGTCAACTAACGCTCCCAGATCTGCTTTGTATGTACAGCTTTCCAGCCACTCTGCCCTAAGTCTGTACGTAGCACTGCATGGTGTTCTTGTGATCAAAGTGCAGAACCCAACACTTGATCTTGCTGAAGCTCATACAGTTGATCTCAGCCCACCAATCCAACCTACCCTGACCCCTCTTGTAGGGCCTTCCTGCCCTCTGGCAAATCAACACTACCTCCCAAATGCTGAAATCTAAATGTGAAAAAAAGTGATTCCTTAGGTTAACGCACCTTGAAAGAGATTAATGTATTCATTGAGAAACAGAATCATATTTATGTGCTCTGCACATCCTAACAATAGCTCAATTTAGATCATGCAATATAACAAAATTTTACATAAAGGAAATGAACATGTGCTTAAGTATACTACCAGTTTATTCAATTAATTAAATACATGCATAAGTCTTTCCTTACTCAAAAGAGCAAGTACACATTTAGGATAAATGCCTACACAAATATAGAACCACATGCTACATGCAGTAGTCAGAAATACCTCCAGCTATGAACTGTATGCTAGTCAGATGACAAGTTTTCTTCCCTCTTCCTTAATGTATGCTTTCTGAACATTAGGGGTCTGCCACGTCATCCAATTTTTAGGTCAGCATTTATAAAATTTGAAGATTGAGTCAGAAATTTTGGATTCAGATTCAGAAGAAAAGTTTTTTCTCCTCCACTTTTCAAGTAGAGTCAGTGTTTAATTTAGACTCTTTAAATAGGTAGTCCAATTTATTTTATTTCTTCTATCAGTGCCCTTTGACTCTTATGTCCTAACCTTTTTCGAAATTTCACCACCGTTAGCCACTCTTCCCTATTGCAGTTGTGAATTTTCTTAATTCTACATACATCAGACTTCTGTTGAACTGATTCACTTTGGTTTATCTTCTATCTTCAATAATTCAACTCCATCCTGTAATCATAGGCTTCCATCCACATTACATGCACTACAAACATGTAAGATATACCCCTTAATATCCTAAAGTTGGAGAATATGATCATGCAAGGGATAATGATGATTCACAACTAGTCTTCTGAAGACAAATTAAAGCATGCTTAATAATTAATATTAAAGACTATCTTTTAAAGGCACCGATTTTTCTATACATATATATTCAGAAAAGCTAAATAAATAAATGTTATTAAAGAATGAAACAGCTTTTATATGCTGCCAAGTTCAAAGGTTTGCTACTTCGTTTGTAGTAGTTTAGACAATGCCATATTTTATGGCACATGACAAGGGTACAGTCCCTTAACTAAGTGCTCTCTTAAATGCTGGTGGAAAAGAGAGGCAGAGAGGAGCCATTGTGAACTCACAGCTGTTGTTTTAGTGTTTGTTTTTGTTTATCACTACTCAAATCTATTTTAGCTGGCAACTAATTAAACTAGTTTTCCCCAAGTCATCAGTGCTTTGCCCAAAATAATAATCAGTATGCAGCTTTATTGTTTTTACCTCAAACCACAATTTTTCTCATCCTATTTCCTCCACCTGTTCTGCTAAGGAGGGGAGCAGGCTCTTGGCCCTTTGCCACAGCTCACCCAGAGAAACACAGATCCTTGGCTTCAGAAACGGCAGCCCCTCATTCCTGCAATCAGTCTGGGCAAAATCAAGGTGTTCCATAGTAACTACTGGTTCATAAATATTTCTTTTTAAAACACCCTGCCTGGTAGGAGCAGGGGTAGATAAGAGAAAATAAGGTTGAAAATACTTTTTGCCTGGGTTATCTACAAGGGATTAGAGCTGAAATCCTCATTCTTTTAGCTGCAAGTTTTTAGTCACAGTGATATTTCCCTCAATACTGTCAGAGTTCAGACAATCAACCTGCACACTAACACAAACTGTGTGCTTCAGCCAAGTAAACTCATTCAAGTAAGTGGAGCTAGTAGTGGAACCAAGGGTTAATAACCTCAGGCCACATAACTGAAGTTGAAAACTGTCTGAAGTGAAGCTATTTAGAGGAGAGGCACTGTTCGGTGCCTTTCAGAATCTGAAACTCACAAATAAAAAGAATGATAGAATCACCAAGGTTGGAAAAGACCTGCAAGATCATCCACAGTCCAACTGTCAAACATCTTATTCTGATATTCTCTGAATGAAATTTCAGTTTACTGCTTTGAAGACATTTTTTTGTTTTAGAAAATTAACATATTTTTGAAATAGTAAAAATAAAATATCACAATAAGAAAACACAGCAAATCACTTAAATGAAATATTTCAAACCAATCATAGCTTTTTCCTCTTGATCTGATCTCAGCTTCCTTTTAACTTCCTTTGTGCTTTCGGTTCTGGCTTCACCGAAAATGAGGAAAAAAAGATGAAATCTCAGGATGGGAAAAGAATGGGGAAAAAACTGTGTTTAGAATTTTAGGCAGTCAGCGTAATGATCACATCTTAAAGAGTAACTTCTGTTTTTTATAACATCTGAAACTAGAATATAGCAATTGAGTAACTGGTAGACTGCCACATGCCAGATGATTGACATTGCTGTCCTGCCGCCTGGAGCCTCATAGCAAATTGCTCCAGCAGTAGATGAATTGCACTTTCCAGTGATATTATAACCATGTCATTCAATTAAAGTCTACATACAGTTCAATAGTACTGATGCATAAATAACTCAAACATGATTTTAAAAGCACACACTTATAGTAGAAGAGATGCTCAAAAGAAAATAAGCAAATGTCAGTCAGTATTAAAAGTGCTCTTATGAAAAACTTACTGCATTATTGAATGACAGATTAACATCTTTATGTCGGCAAACAAGAACATCTCTTGTATGAAAAAAAAAAGTGCCTGTCAAAGCACTGCTTCAATTCTATTCTCTTTGCAACAATGTCAGTAATTAGACAAGATATTTCAATTAAAAAAGGACTCCCTTGATATTTAAAGTAAATTGATTTCAAGGACACATTAAATCAGTGCATAACCAGTAAGAATCCACTTAAGAATAAAATTTAACTGCTACATTTGCTTTAAAGTAATCATAGCTATGACCAACATCTTTATAAACCAAAACACCAATTTAATGAAAAAAATTCCAGTCTATCTAATATTATATTTTGATCACAAAGGGTTTAAATCATTTTATATTTTTAAAAATGGTAATTCTAAATCATTAAAGAGTTAGTTCATTATTTATAGGTGGTGTATTCTACCCAAATCACATTATCTCCCACAATGAAATAAATGAGAAGACATGCAATAAGAACGACTCCTCCTCAGTCCAGAATCTTCATGTGAGCTCAATGGACAAATACAGAGCAGAAAGTCTTTGCACTGATGTTTAGTATGAAGTTGTAACAGCATATTACCTGAACTTTTGTCACATTATTAGTATCCTAACATAGAAATTTCTATGACATAGCTATTAACAAAAGAGAGGGTTATATCAGAAGATGCTGCCTCATGGGACAGAAAAGACCACAAAGCCCTGAAAGATGTGACATGGAGTGATCACATCCATACTAGGAAGAGAAAGCTGTAGAAAATTCACTTCAAGTAAAAGAAATTTTCAGTATAAAATCTGTATAAGTAAAATAAGTCAATTTAGTTTCTCTTCCAATTCCCATTGTTCCTTTACAAAAAAGGAGTTGAGTAACCACAGCTGAACTTGGTGTAGTGCTTTCAAAAATCTCTGTTTACAACTAAGAAGCAAACTATTTGTAAAGCATAAAGTCTGTAATATTTCTGGGATACATTCTATTTCACAGTGCTCTTAGTCCCCCACCTCTGGCAAAATCACACCTTAAAATACATAAATCTGATCAGTCTCATTTCACAGTCATTGGGGATTCTGTATTTGCTCATTTTTTAATATTAGATTGACAGAACAACTGCAAATAGGTATTTTTGAAATGCCATATAAAATCATTCATATCACTTAACTTCATCAAGTAAGATATTAATAACTGATGACAAAGTTGTTCATGTGCAACTGACTAATGCTGTCCCCCACCCATAGGCTTTTTGCAGTGCCTCATATCAGTTTGGCTTTGGTAGCAGAACCTTATCTATGAAACAAACCCATCAGTTTCCGGACAAAAATCTGGAAAAAGATTAGCTCCCTCCCTGCTGAGATAAATCACTTCCCAGTGTTTTCACTTGCAGACTTTAACATTTTTCATACAGCTTTTACTCTGAGTAGATCTATAAAGCAATGTGAGTTTCAATATAACTAACACTGCCTGATACAAACTTAAAACCAGCAATTGGCAGCATTACTCTTTAACAGCGTGTGAATAAAGTAGCAACTATTTACTTGTTTTCTTATAAGAAAAATGAAACAATTATTTACTTGTTTCACAAGTTTTTAATTATTGTTTTTTTAAGCCAGGCAAAAAGGAAAAAAAGACATGCATGTGTTCAGACTCAACCAACAGTTTAAGTTTAGATGATGACTGTTCACACTGCAAAGTTGTAGAACCATATATATTTACACGTGAACATTATAGTACAAATAGAAATCCCACAAACTTCTACAAATATTCCAGCTCTCTAGCTCCCAGGGTTCCAGTGCAGATCTCTTCCTCTACTTCAATGTGCAAATTCTTTAATTTTAAATGTCATAGTCCTTCATTTATGGAGAGTTTACTGTTCCAAAATTGATGCTAAAAATGAAACTAGAGGTTACAGGCAAATGCTCTAAATTACATATAATGAATATAGATGGAATACACTTCTTAATATATTTACTTTATGAATAGAAGAATATTGTCCTTATTTTCCATAATGAAAGTGAGTGTCAATTAATTCCTTTATCTCCAACTAAATTTTCTGTCCAGTAAAAATTCATTTATTCATTACAAGTGAATCTTGAGACATTCAATTAAGCAGATATCAATGCCTCTGCAGATCATTTTGGCTTAGAATTGCAGAACAGCTAAGTTAGAAGACACCTCTGAAGATCCTCTTGTCCACACAGAGAAGGGTGCCTATGCCCACGTCCAGACAGCTTCTAGAGATCTCCAAGGAGGAGACTTGACAGCCTCTGGGCAACCCCCGCCATTACTTGATCATTCCCAGAGGAAAATGAAAATGTTTTCTCTTCTGTTCCAATGGAATTTCCTGCATTTTCATTTATACCCATTACCTCTCGCCATTTCACTAGATACACTCAGGAGAGTCTAACCATCTTCTTCATCCCATCAGCTATTTATACGTAGTGACAACATCCCTCCTGAGTTTTCTCAAGGCTAAACAATCCCAGCTATCTCTCTGCCTCTCCTTGTATGTTAGCTACTCCAATCCTTTAATCATCTTAGTGACCCGTCTGCTGGAGTGACTCCAGGACATTCATGCCTCACTTGTGCTGGGAATTGTTCTTCTTCTTGTATTTTTTCCCTTGTACTTTTATATTTAGAAAGATGTATCTCACATACAAAATACAGCAGAGTAAACTTTGCTCCCAAGGTTTTTACCCCCTTAGGCTACAGAAGATAAAAGCTCGTGGCAAGACAGCTGGTACAATTTTATCCCAGGAAGTAACCGAAAGGAAACAAAAAATATTGAAGTAATCACAACAACACAGCAGAGAACTCTGCTTTAAGCCATTCTCTTGTTCATCTGTGTCCAGGCAACAGTTTAGAAGGGAGGTAATACGTTCATCTGTCCTTTGCTGCTGCAGACCTGCCTTAGGTGTAGAACAAGGAGAGATTCTCTCTCCATTGCTGCTGTAGTGATCTATTGACAACCTTGATAAGCCATTACAAAGGACACTTTTCCTTGTAATAAAGTGGTCACAGACTTATTTCTTTAAATTTTTCTATAGAACAGAGGCTAGCTGCTTAATGTCACATTCTAAGCCCCAAATATATTTTGGTTTTTCTAGGGATGGTTTGTCTAATGTCTTTTCAGTTTATCTACAGTCTTCTGGCCAAAAGGGTAATGACTGTATAGTTGTAAATGACCAAAACACATGGAACTATGCCAAAAAATTGCTACCTCCTAGCACCTCTCATTCAGATGAGGGGCCTTAAGTTGTACCAGGGGAGATTCAGGTTGGATGTTAAGAAAATTTCTTTGATAAAGTGGTAGTCATTGGAGCAGGAATTGCAATTCTTCTAACTAATTTAAGTTTTGAAAAGTAAATGAAGTACTACATCATTTATTTCTGAGAAGTTTTCACAAAAAAAAAAGCCAAAATGGAAATGTTCACTCATTTTCAAAAATTCAGAAGTAAAACTACACAAATAGTAAACAAACAGAGCCAGTGTTATTCAAAAGCACAAAACTAAGGAGAAATATCTAGACTGCTGATCTGACTAACTGTATTAAACCAATTAAGGAAGTTTCTTAAAACAGACAACTAAAATCATTGAAGAGAGGAAAAAACATTAATATATGTTCTAGTTACAAAAGTAGTACATGTAATTGTGTTCTAAAAGTGTAATATTGTAATTAATGCAAAAGTTGTAAAATGCTCTCAACTAAAAGTTTACAACGCGCTAGAGAATCCCCCATATAGGGGATTCTGAGATGCTAACAAAACCGTTATTGAGAAAGTAATTACAGCTTAAGCTGATCAGAATGAGAAAACATTTCATTTCTAGAGCCCTTGAAGATTATCTTCTTTTGCTCTATTTTTTTTTCTTAATCTAAATTTTGAGATATAGAAGTAATCTAGAAACCTGATTTTGAACAGCAAAGTATATTGTTTGACTAAAGATCTCCACACCATCCTTCAGAGATCTGAAATCAAAATCTATTTTAAGTGCAAATAAAATGCTGAACACACTACCATAGCTCTTCCAGTAGAACAAAATACAGGTTTTGTTCTGAATTTGGCAAAATGTGCTCTATGAATCTGAGGACCTGGATCAATAAATAACAATCGGACGTTCACTGACAGAAGAGACTGTAAAAAAGTCATGCAGTAGACACTCGTTTAGAATGGGACCAAAGCATCCTCACACTGAGCAGAACACGATTTTATAAGAGAGAGATATCAAAGGAACAAAAGGACAAAACTCAAAAGGTGAACTATTTTTAAGATGAGTGGGACTGCATCTTCAAAAAGCTAGAAAAAGTGCAACATTTTTACTTCTTGGCAGATGTAAATCACCAGAAAATAATCTGCTTTGCAGACTTGTTTTCAGTTGCAGGTGGTAGGTAGAAAAACCATAGCAGAAAAAAAAATTACTTATCTTGTTATGTTGTCTTTTGTTTATTTGTTTAGATTGCTTTCTATTAATTTTTGTGCTCCTGATGAAGCACAGCCATTATTCCCAACATCTTCATGGCATTTAAAAAGATGAGGCCCAACACTGAAGCACCTACAAACTGATTGAAGCCATGTATGACAATGAACAATGATGCCACAAAGTACAGCAGAGTATGCTCTGGTGAAGGGGCAGAGGAAGATGGCAGAGAACAGAAATTATACAGAAAGTATTGCTTCTTCAAATGTAACTCTGAAGTCTGCTGCTGCCTTGTTGCGTCTCAAAGAGCTCACTCTGACAACCTGTGGTAGAACGCATCATTAGACAGCCCTACTTTGACATATAGTCTTCACTAATCCTCCTGCAGCAGAGACTTTGGGTATGAGGATGGAATAAAACATTCCTGTTGCGTCATTTGTCACCAACAAAACTGGAGATGGAGGAAAGAGAGGATGCTTTAAGTCAGCATGATAAAATTGCCATGACTGAGTTAGATCCTCAGTCACAATTTTGTGCATTACTATCCTCCGATACCAAGAACAGCAAATGCAGGATTTTCATCATTGTGAAGAAAAATACCTGAACTTAAGAACTCTTGGGCTAATCCAAACAAATATCAGTTTAGCCAGAATTTCTGACCATGGTCAGCAGTAGAATTTAGAAAGGAAGTACGTAAACACAGTTTCTACAGCTCCTCCACAGTTTCTACAGAGACCAATCTTACAATTTGTATCATAACTATATTTTCCTCATGTGCCACTTGGTACAACACACTTGGTTCCTTGCACAACAACAAATGCTTTTCCTGTGCTGTTTCATCATTCAGGTAAGATCTCACGGATGGCAATTTTTATCACTGAGTATTGTACAGCTATGACCTGAAAGTCATTCCCAAGTGATCTTTATCATATTTCAAAATGCTAAATGCAATCACAAGCTATATGACAACAATTGTTCAATTGGCAACAATTCCCATGTTTAGTTTGCAGTTTCTAAGGATACTGTTTATTTTGCATGATCTGCTGATAAAAGTGATACCAAGGCAGTAGAGAGCACACAAACAAACAGAAAGCATGTATTGCCATGGCACAAAGAGAAAACATATTGAACATTCACTTCGACAGGGAGAAGCTCATTAAAACATTCAAAAGAGAGTTATAATTAGACAAATAACTTGCTTTTTGACATGCAAATAAAATTGGGTATAAGATAACCAACATTTGTGTGTTATGCTACCATAGAAAAATGAAGTTATGTCAGCGCTGTAAATATGGATATAGCTATGTAATTCCCCTTAGTACTAGCAATTATCTGTTGACACAAACAAGAAAAGTAGAATACATTTCCCTCAGATTGATAAGTTAAATCCAACTAGCCACTGACTGCAGTCCCAACTTAGTTCAAGGAACCCCATCAAAGAACCCCATGAGAGAATTTGGTATTTCCAGAATTACCTGTAGTTTGTTGCTTTTTCTTTAGAACACAAACTTGCTGTGTTTACATGCTCAGCTTTCAGACCCAGCTCAGCCCTGTATGTCTGGAAAGAACACCTTGAGAAAAACTCAAAACATTGAGTTCTTAGCATTGAGCTCACTTCTGCAATAAGGCAGCTCCAGACCATCCCACATCCCAATAAGATACATTCACTACTGCTTATTCTGGAGCAGTTATCAGTTTTTCAGACTTTCAAACTAACTTCAAGTCTGGTTCCTGACTACCAAAAACAATATAAAAAAAAATATTTGTGTGTTGATTTTCACTTTAATTTACTGACTCTAAAAGACAACGCAATGATCATGTCATCCAAGCACGCCCTTTCATCTTTGCTCTTCAACATTGGGAATAACTGTACAGAAATATCTCCAGGAAAGAATGATCTGAACACAACTTAATGTATGGAAAGTTAAACCTTTCCCAGCCTCGCACTTTATAGGCTGGTATATGAGAATTTATTGCAACATTTGGCCACATTAAAATTAACAATGTTTTTATTTAAAGAATATCAACAACTCCTTCGATCAAATGTCTTTCATCTTGAGAAATAACTCTATTAGCCATGAGTTGATACTTCACAGATTCAAGGTGAACTGACTTTAGAAACTATTAAACAAAACTAGAGAAACTGCCTGAAGATGTTCCAGGCTGCGTGAGCTAGCGTCCATTGCAGCCTTAATCCTTACAGTTTTTTATCTTCTAACTGAAGCTGTTTCTATACTATGTCACTTAGGCAGAAAAGTGGGATACAGAGGGTATGACAAATGAAAAAGATTTAATTCCCTCACTGCACTTTGCCACTCTATATTAAAACAGTGGGTGCTGAGGCAGAAACCATGTTCAACAACTTGTTCATACGGTACTGAGAACAGTAAGATTCTGTTTTCATTGGTAATGCATAGGCTTTGCTTTGAATGTTTGGAAGTTTGAACTGTATAATTTTTTATGGAAAGGACATAACTGCTGCTGCTTAATACAGAACACCTTCAGCAAACCACTGGAGATAGGTAATGAAGGTTAACCATTACAGAAGGCTAAACATGGTGTTTGAACTGAAAAGTTTATGAACCAAATATCTTGCATCTCGAGAGCTTCATGGCTTTTTCTCCACCCATCACAACAGCCACAACTTGTGTATTTGGTCCCTCTTTTTCCTAGAAGATCTGCATACGCACAGGTAACGGACACCCAGAATTAGGAGCTATAGAAGTGGAGCATTTTGATCTCTTTTTAGAAAGAAAGACACTGAACACTCTTCTCTAATATTGCAAGCAATGTTTTTGAAGATGTATTCGGCCATTCAACAACACGCTAGTGCCCTTTTTTCATGGACTTTGGACAGAATACTCTTCATATATTCTGCCACGGTGGAGAAATCCATGAACCTGAGCTTACAGCAGAGTAAATATACAATATTTATATATTCTATAAATAATATACACTAGCACTGCTTAGTAATGTATACCCCACATTCAGCCAAGAGGTAAGAGCAGCAAATGGCAAAGTTGACAGTGACTGTGCTTGGGCCCATGGTCAGCACCATAAATATAAGAAATGGTGCTTTTCATTAAATGAATGGGAGAAAAGTTATGAGACGGGTCATGTAAACCAGTAAGTGGTTTTGGTTTCTCTATCTCAATGTGGTTTATGGGCTTTTTCAAGGGTTTAAAAATCAAGATTTCTGTCAACTAAATCCTTTCAATTTCACTTGAGCTGTGCAAGCAGTGAAGTTGGTAGCAACTCTGAAAAGATATCTTTCAGAAGCATAAAGTTTTCCACCTGGATTAAAAGCCACAAAGAGTAGGGAGAACTGCAGTTGATAGTTACAAAGGGAAGTATGAAGCTCTTCATTCTCATTTGCATATTTTCCACAATTTTATACTCAGATTGTGCTACTCCTAAGCATGCACCATAACTTTTATAAGTGATATCTCTTAATATGAACTACTTTGAACGTGTATTCATAATCACTTTTTTTTTTCCAAATACAGAGGCTTGATATTAAGCTTCTTAGTAAAAAAAATACATATGTTTTTAAAATAAAAAGGAATTAACTAGCAATCAGTACATCTATGAGGAAATGTGATTAACTCTTCTAGAAGAAGTTCACAATATTGGCACAAAGACACAATATTGGCACAAAGACAAGATTTCAAAAAAAACAAATACAAAAAGAATTAATATTTGTTAAAATACTGCAAACAAATATTTTTGGCTCAAACTAAAATAAAAACAAATACAATATGCTGCAGTACAATCAGAAGACAATTTCATCCTTTTATATAATCACTACGTAGAAAGAATAATCAGGACAAAAATGAAAGCGGTTTTACCTGATCTTACCAAGATCTTTGAAGGGCTAAAACGGTATGCAACAGAAAAGTCAGAGCCACATAGACGATACTTAGGTGATGGATGCTGCTTCTTTCAGCTCAAGCATGTTCCAGCTACAGTTTGCTTCCAACACTATGGCCCAAGCTGAAAGCAAACGTTAATGGTAGTGTAATACCATTTTCTATTGTACCTATAGCAACAGCAAACACGCTGTAGAACACTTAAGCAACAAGCTGACCACTCCCTTACCACAGTCTCAGTCATTATCTTTGAACTGTATGTACAGATATTCTGTAGTATCCTCTGTACTAGAAACCTCCTAGAAACTTCCCCTGGTAGAAACGTTTTCGTTTGTAATACAGTTCAACACTGCAGAGAAACATTTTATATAAGCTTCAAAAAAAAAAGTGTATTTAAGATCTTATGTTATGTTTCCAATGCCCACGTAATAGCTTATGTGCATCACAAGTTTGTCACCTCTTGGAATCTGAAATTACCTATTAGGGAGATAGAACAACTACAGCAGTAAAGACAGCATCCAAAACGTTGTGCAAACATTATTACGCAAACACTTTCTCAAGACATCACTATGTTAGCTGTATGAAACAGGGCAAAAGAAAGGCAGAGATTAATGCAGCAGAGAGGCAAGGTATTTGAGGATACAGTGACTGAGGGAAATCCCTGACACAGTGGCACCAATTCATTTGCTTAAGCTAGATACCAGGTAAAAGGTTTTGTTGTTTCAATAATACAGGACTTGCTTAATGTTCAGAAACCGTGGAAATCCAACACTAGATTTAGGAGAGTTTAGGAGCAGTTCCAAATCCCGTACCCAGGCCAAAAATCTATGCAAATTATCAAATTATGTAATGAAAAACTGTGTTATATTACTCATTTTAAATTACATGACAGATGCGGTAACATATTACTGGGAACCTTACTGAGAAACACTGCAGTTTAGAATATTGTTTCATTTAAATTGCTGCAGTTATATGAAAATGGAATAATGCTCTTGTGAATCAGGGCATAATACAATGCCTAAAATACAACACATAATATATTCATTTTTCAGCGTTTATGTGAAAAAAAGAAATATTTGTCTGAAACTGATCTTGAAACCAAAACACCAAAGCATGTATCCTAGCCAAATTATGAGGGTTTTTTTTCTTCTCTTCAGTTTACTTTGCTGGTCTTCTCAGCCCTGTAATACATAATTCAGAGCAGCAGAAAGTAAATTAAAACTATATGAAAAATGTAAAAATGATTTCCAGACTTAACAGTGATCTACTGTGAAAATAAACAAGTAGGGTGACAGTTAGGAGGCTCTGCTCATAAGAATTTATCTCTGAATAGAAAAAGGGATTCTTCTTCTCACACTGTGTTTCTGATCTCCTCCACAGTGTCTTAAATCTGCATCCCATCCAGAGGTCAGAAACAGACTATTTCAAACACAAGAATAAAGTAGCCTTCTTTTTAATATCATGATTTCAGGGTGCTGATTTCATAGACCCATAGAATGTCCCACGTTAGAAGGGACCCACAGGGATCATAGAGTCCAACTCCTGGATCAATCCAGGACCACTCAAAAAAAAAAAAATCAAATTCTATGTCTGAGAGCATTACCCAAGCACTCCTTGAACTCCGGCAGCTTGGGGCTGTGACCACTGCCCTAGGGAGCGAGCAGAGCCCTTCGCGAGAAGGCTGTACTTCCCTTGCTGACCAGACGACCAGCTGCACACGATGAGGCACAATGCTGGAGCTATGAGCGTGCGACGGTCTTCCATAGCAAAGAGCCTGAAAGCACATAGAGCTGTTTTTCAGCAGTGCCACCCGGAGGTGAAAGAGAGATTTTCATCTCCCGTACTTGTAAGACAAGCTTGAAGTCACATCTGACTTCTGCCTTTCACACCAGTCGTAGCTATGCAGAAGTCCGAGGATCACAGAGTTGTTCCCAAGTTGGAAGGGAAATATACGAATCACCGAGTTCAACCCCTGGCTCTGTTCAAGACCTCCCAAAAATCAGACGGTATAACTGAGAGCTTTGCCCAGTGGTCCCTCTGTGGTCTTAGAGCCCTGTAAGGGATCCAGCCCTTCCAAGCACTCAGCTAGTGGTATGAGGAAAGGTGTGTGGCACTGAGCCGAGTTATCTCCCCAGTACAGAGCTGCATCTCCACAGTCCCGGGTCTCACAGATGCAGTAAGGACAACATCTCACAGGTTTTGGCAATCCACCCAGGCCATAAATCCCTGTGCTCTGGTGGAGGCCATGCATTTGTGCTGCACTAGAGAAAGCCCACCATTCAAGCACTCTGCCCCATGGATGTCATGTGATACTGGTCCCCCAAACTGCCTTAATGGCCCTTCACTGAAGGCACACCAGTTTACTGACATCATTCTTGTACTGGAGTCCCAAAACTGGATACATCATTCTAGATGCAAGTCAGATAAGCTCTGCTGGGAACGATCCTGCATTCACATGAGGAAACTACAGGAGCTCTCAAAGTCTTCTCCCATCTTCAGACACTGACTGGCAAACAGAGCACTGTACAGGCTCTTGTAGCAGCATAGCCTGGACCAGTCTGCCCTTGTGTAGGATGCCATTCTCAAAGAAAAGCCCATGCACAACATCTGTAGGAAGGAGACAACTCCTATTTTGATAAATAGGAAATTAGAAAAATTGTACAGTAAATTTTTCCCTTTAATGAACATACAGGAGAAAGGACAGAGTGCGTACACACCGAGCACTGTGCTGGCACAACAAGTTGGGTTCAAAACCTATAAAGGAATTGCACCCTGTGAATGGGTATCTGGACAAGCATTTGACAAAAGTCCCTTTAGCCAGACTGTCATTGAAATTACATTATGTTAGATAACATTTCTCTTTCAACTAAACAAAGTACTTAAAATTCTTTCAAACCTTTTTTTTGAACTTTTGAAGTTTTGCTCTACAAAAGCTGTTTTTAAAGTATTGCTGTCTAATGCCTTAAGTTAGAATCAGCATATATTAGAAACACATTCACAGTTTTACTATTTATTAATTTCAAACAAATGTATGATTTTCAAGCACAATTACAACAGTTTTGTGGACGACCCTAATCACTGCAGGGGGGTTGTACAAGATGACCTTGAAAGGTCCCTTCTGACTCTAAGAATTCTATGGTTCTATGATTCTCAGCACCATAGTAGGCTCCAGCCATCAACAATTTCCCATTTAGCAACTGGTACATCAGCCACCCCATTGATATTCTGCATTCTGCTACACACCACATACAGCAGTATCTGTTTGCTGACCCAAATTATAAAATGATGGAAGCTAAGAAAATGAGTAGCACTTTTAACACCTTTCAAATAATTTCTTGCAGTCAGAGTGCAGTATTTACATATCAACTGCTTTCCTTTAAAAATCACAGAATTGTAGGGGTTGGAGGGGACCTCTAGAGATCATTGAGCCCAGCTCCCCTGCAGAGCAGGCCCCCTACAACAGGCTGCACAGGTAGGCATCCAGACAGGTCTTGAATATCTCCAGAGAAGGAGAATCCACAACCTCCCTGGGCAGCCTGTTCCAGTGCACCGTCAACCTTACTGTGAAGAATTTCCTTTGCATTTTGGTGCAGAATTTCCTACACTCTGGTTTATGGCTGTTTCCCCTTGTCCTGTCCCCATAGACCACTGAGAAGAGGTTGGCCATGTCTCTTTGACTCCCACACTTAAGATACTTATAAACATTAAGATGCTCTCTGAGTCCTTTCTCAAGGCTGAACAGACCCAGTTCGCTCAGCCTTTCCTCACAGGAGAGATGCTCCAGGCCCTTTATCATCTTTGTGGTCCACTGCTGGACTCTCTCCAGGAGATCCCTGTCTTTTTTTGTACTGGGGAGCCCAGAACTGGGTACAGTACTCCAGGTGAGGCCTGGCCAGGGCAGAGAAGAGGGGGAGGATCAACTCTCTTAACCTGCTGGCCACACTCCTTTTAATGCACCCCAGCATCCCCTTGGCCTTCTTGGACACCAGGGCACACTACTGGCTCATGGCCAACTGTTGTCTACCAGGACCCTGAGGTCCTTCTCCACAGAGCTTCTCTCCAGCAGGTGATGTCCCAGCCTGTACAGATACATGCTGTTATTCCTTCCTAGGTGCAAGACTCTACACTTGCAAAAGGAGAAACCTACATTTTCCAGTATGTTACCAAAAATGCAGTGAATTGTTCTTACTTCCACACTCCAAAACTTCCAGATGGTTTTGAAAGTGATTACTAAATCTAATTCTTCCCATGTACTTTTAACAAGGTGTACCCTGTGAACTGCAACAGTACGAAACTTCACCAAAAAAATGGAAAAAAAGAAAATGATTGCCAGGCCATTTGATGTCAGGGCACTGAAGGCACTAACAGATCTCACTGTCTCTGATCACCTTTCTTCCATCTTTTCCCAGGCCCAAGTTCTGAATTCCCAGAAAACTCAGCACTTTGGTACTTAAGCACAATATATAATGCAAATTATATATTATACAATATATTATAATATATCATATTATAATACTATATTATATATATATATATATATAATAATCAGGTAAGAAATCTCAAACACACAGAAGTGAGCAAGATGGAGGGAAGGCTATTTGTTTACAATACTATTTAATCTTCACAGATATTCTCTTGAACTCTACAGTTGTTTATTGAAAAAGTTTTCTGGTTCACCCTGCAGTGTAGGCAGCTCCACGAGACAGCCTGTTTCTACAATCCTGTACAAGTACACCACCAAAAATAAACGTGTTAATTATGCTCTGAAGGTTTTCCTACATCACAAAGTATATAAAAAAAGAGAGAAACTAAGATGAGCCCATACGGCACAGACTTCCAGAGTTGTGGGAGAAATCTGCTTCTAAAAGAGGATTACACCTAAACCAAAAATATTTAAATTCACAGTCTTAAGTCCCACCAAACCAGACATGTTTTATATGGCTTTAGAACATCTCTACTTTGTCACTACAAAGTGCAGATTTACAAAGATTTCAAACTTAATATTAGCATCACCTCTGTAGTAAGCTCTAAGTGTTAATGCTATTTCCCTTTTTCAAGTAGTGAGATCAGTGACATGCCATTTGAAACCTGCAGTTGCAGGCATGTGGCTAGTGACACAGTGAACAGAAGCAGCAGATTCTGCAAAAATTAACCCCAGGTTTTCTGTTCCACAGAAGAAAACTGTTCCTTTTCTCTCTGTTTCTGATGAATAAAATAGAAGGAGCAGAGTAATAGAAGAATAGATAAGAGAGAAGGGAGAATGTAGCATTCTCAAAAACTGCTTCCAAACACTCCATTACTCCCTACCTATTTCTATAAAGGTCCCATCCTCCCACCTCAATTTTTAGAACAGGTCTAACAGTCTAGGGAACACTAAGCTTTGTGAGGATGCTTAACTCAGCCCTACACAGTGGAACCACACAGAATTCCTTACAGCTCTGCCAAAGCCTCTCCTCCATCTCACTGGTCTCTGGAGCACAGAGCAGGGAAAGAAAAAACATCTCTTTTCACTGCCACAGGAACAGTACATTGCTGTATTAGCATTGTTTTAAGGCGAGGGTGTGGGGCTGTCTTTTTTTTTTTTTGACATAAGTGCTTCCTCTTCATAAATATCTTTGTTTTAGAGATAACATGGAGTTGGATAAAAATGCCAATCTGAACGCCTCTCCTTTTTTCTCTTTAGAAGAAATCTATATCACAGATATCAGTCATACATCCTTAGAGCTTAACGCCAAGACAAGCAAAGGAAAAAAAAATGTGTTCCAACTCTAAAATCCCACTGTGTGATTCTCAAAAGTTCGAGATTCAGCTTATTCATCTCAGAAAAGGCAGAACTGCCACTGAACAGAAACCTTTTCTGAGAAACAACAATTGTCTTCCATAGATATAGATTAGCTCACAAAGCTTCCACAGGCAACTACATCCACCTTCGTTCTTTGCCTTACAGCATCTTCTGCCTCATGGAGTTCAGTTGTGATGCAGTTAGATGAAATCACTAACAGCTGCTACACTGCCTTGTTATTAAAGGCATACATATCACTTTAGCACAGTTATTTGCAGTGAGTGTTTACATCTCCCTGTATATAAACATGCTGCAACTCATCTGAATCATAGCTGGACAGCTGCCATCAGATACAGCAAGCAAGAAGTGAGAGTTTCTGCTACTAAGTTCGACCATGGCAGGGCAGACCTTTACAGTTTTCCTTCTGAACAAAACTAACAGCAGCTCTGTTCTCAATGCTCTGAGAACCACTGAGCCTTCACGTATATGCAGTCTCACTGTTGCAACGCTGTAGAAGAGAACGCTTCAGGGAGAGCTCATTGCACCCTTTCAATACTTAAAAGGAACTTACAGACATGAGGAAGATCGACTTTTTACACTGTCTTACAATGACAGGACAAGGGGGAAAGGTTTTAAACTAAAAGAGGTGCAATTTATATTAGATACTAGGAGGAAACTCTTTACTCAGAGTGGTGAGGACCTGGCACAGGCTGCCCAGAGAAGCTGTGGGAGCCCCATCCCTGAAGGAGCTCAAAGCCAGGTTGGATGGGCCCTGGGCAGCCTGAGCTGGTGGAGGGCAGCCCTGCCCATGGCAAGGGGTTGGAACTGGATGGCCTCCAACCTAAGTCATTCTATGATAAGACTCCATGACCCTGTGAGCAGTGGGCCTACCCGAACACAATAGCTTGGACAGCTGCAGGATGTTATCACCTCAACAAAAAACAGCAACTAAGCAGAATTTTAAAGTCCAACAGCAACTACATTTAAAAGTAAACAGTAATTCATCTGAATTAATAACATTAAGAATTTGACAACAGGCTCAACATTTACATAATGAATTGCAATAAACGCCAGGAGCATCTCTTATGAATTCTCCTCATAACATGTTTCTTTTTCTATTACATATAATTACATCATTTTTGCTACCTCACATAAGCAAAATCTAAAGGGCAAAAATTTGTGGGGTTTTTGTTGTTGTTTTGTTTTGAGGGGGGGGGGGGGGGGCGAATAGTAGCATTAGCAGCACAAAACTGACATTATAGTTTTAGACATGCAACCACTGAAAATTTAGATAACACTTCTGTATAACCAGCACAAGCTGAAAAGCCATCTAGCTTGCAGCCAGTACATTCAGTAGGGAAACTTATTAATCCTATTTCTGAATTTCCTCAGGAGTAATGTCTGTAGACATTTGATAAAAAGATCCAGGCTTGGCAAATATGTTTTGTTGAGTTATGATAGAATTTCACAACCTACCTTTTGACAGATTTAGTCCTACGATTCGAGCCAAGCTCTTCAGTTTAATGGAAATATATCGTTGTTTTCTGCTTTCTTGAAAAGGGCCATTCAAACATCATTGATAGCCACAATCCTCTTCCCATGTAGTAATTGTTATAGTACACCTGAAATCAACCCTACCATTCTCATCTTCTAAATAACCATACCCTATCATAAGGAAGTATCTCTGTCTGTCATTATTATTTCTAGGACAACTCAGCAAGTCAATGAAACACAGAAAGGCACTCAGCTCTGAAGTCACACGAAGATTACAGCTTTTAGCACATTCCTCTGTTTTGTTTCTCCAAAATGTATATACATTAGTAAGTCCATTAATTATTTCTTCATTCTCATTACAGTACTCCGCATAACACCAGGGGCTTCCCTGGGATGCCCAAGACCAACCTTTGAGCACTTCAGTGACAAGCGAAAGATAGTAAGAAAGATTTCAACAGAGATATGAGCTGAGCAGGTACTTAGGGTTTGGTGATTTAAAAAAAAACAATCAGCTGTAAATGGCAATAGCAGACACACGCGGGCAGGAGGACAAACACTTAAGCATTACAGTGGTAATATGAAAGCATAAAAGATGACTGTGTGCTTGTGCTAGGATTACATCCATCAACCTATTTGTACTCTTCAAAAACACAATACAGTAATTCTGAAATGTATCTTCCCTTTAGTACAGAAATTATTCAATTTCATTTTTTTCTCAGGTTATGCTTGGCAAAGACTAGCCTGTTTGTGTAAATCCTAAGGCTTGCTTCTGCAAAATAACTGCCTAGTTAGCACATGCAGTTTTAACATCACTACATCCAAGTGTCCTTTTGCAGTCTCTTACTGTAACTCATACCAATCACATAAAAATGCTTAACAGGTACACTGTCAATAAATCACTCCAGACTCTATTTCACCTCTCCAAATATTCATTTATTGTGATATGTACAATGTATATTACACATGATTTACTGTAACTCATGGCTCCTTGAGACAAATTTCCCTGATGAAAAAGGCAAACATTAATACCATTGTCCCACCAAACTTTAAGTCTTTCTGAATCTCCCAGATGCAGAGCTTTGGGGAAGTGTGTGCCTTGAACTCAAGAGGAAATACTTTTTACAGATATGATGATAATGTGAATATAGAACAAAACCCAGCAGGTCTAGTGCAGCTATTTATAGAGCTGGGATTTACCCTAGTGGCATCTCCCAGATTCAGTTGCTATGGTTTTAAATTTTCTAGCACAGAGATACCCTTCTCTTTTACTTACCAGTATATTTCCTTGACTAATAGAGTCATTGCAAACAACACATCAATTAAGAACTGTGTTTAACAACATCTGCTTGCTGTGGCAGCCTAAAAAAACCTGATTTCTTTTTAAACATTTCTATACAGACAGACTGCTGAGCTATACACAACTGCAGCAAGTCTTCCACCTGCTGGACAAAAAGCAACACTAAGCTTCCTGAAGAGAAAACATGTAACAAATATCTGTGATGCACGCAATGACAAAAAATAAAACAAAATTAAATAAATAAAATCAATATTCCCTTGTTCTTGTCTAAGTGTATTAAGTAAACCAACAAAGGTAAAAATGCAGCCATCTGATTAAAAAGATACAAAGAGATTGAGTATTTCTTGCAGAGGAGGATCTCTCCTACTTTCCCAATATTTTTCTTTTAATAAACTGTTCCTACAAGGTCTTTTCTCCTTCGTGCTTCTACAGAGGACTTGCATTACTTGAATCTGTGAGCCTTCTGCCTTTTTTGCTGTTCTGAATTGATAACTGCCTTAATAAGGCAAGTAGAAATATCTCCTTCTTTGTCTTTCTTGTTCAGCTCAGGTGGAGGCCAAAATGAGAATATCACATATTCTGTCATCCTGAACCAGCTGAGCTGTATAGCCCTATGTCCCCAGCAGCCTCAGACTGGCTGCCAGGCCAAGTACCACGGGCATTCCCCATCCAGTTCTGCACAGAGGGAGAGCTCCTCTGCCTACCCATGAAATTCCACTGTGAATGAGGGAGGGGAGGTATTGCATATAGCTGAATCTGCCTCCCAAAGAGATGTGAAAAAGCCTTTTGACAGTGTATAGCCCTGTATCAAGCTAGACGATGCTTCCCATTGAATAAATGGGAAAACTTCCTTTCATAGGGCCTGCCAACCACATAAAAGTGCTAGTTAAAACAAAACTGCCTACAGCAGGACTCAGTCAATACAATGTTAATAATAGAAATCATACTTTAATATGAGTGCACTTACATTAGATAATGGCAACTAACTTGGTAAAATTTCTGATGGTATTACAAGTCTGGCTGATAATAATAGTGTCAACGTAATATATACTGATCACATTCACACCAACAAATGAAGGCACTTCAAGTCCTGTGCCATCCATACTCTGTGCTAGCCAAATACAGGTCAAGTTGACTGTGCAATTCCAGTCCAAAAGCCATGGCATGTGACTACAGGCAGGGTGCTGCTCAGCATGGGATTAACATGGCCACGTAGTATTGGACATAAGTTGACAAGAAATCATGTATTTTTCATGGGAATCCATAGGATCAGTTCTTATCTCCTTCAATGTAACACTTCTGTAAGAAAATAAAGCCATTACAGAAGACATGAAAGTTAGAGAAAAGGCAAATAACAGAAAGGATCTATCCTTTCCCTGTTGCAGAGTAATCTATATGGCATGGTGATGTGGACCCAAGCAATCCCAGTGTATTTGAAGATAAGAAAATGTAAAGTCATGCACAGGAACAGACAATGACTTCTGTTCTGGTAACCAGGAAACACTGGAAAGATGATCAACTGAACACAGGTTTTTGAGAATTGTGTGCCCAGAGGGGCTTACATGAATGTGGGGGGTTTAAAAGGAGCAATATGAAGCAGGAAGAGATTATAAAAGAACTGAGCTGCTGTTATCTCTGTTTTTGGCAATGCTGCATTTTCTTTTAAAAAGGAATAGCCAGATCTCAAGCTATAACGTTAAGAAGAATATTGACAATCTACAGCGACTCCAAAGATGAGTACAGGAATGATTCAGACATTTGATGGTGCAGGACTCCAGAAACTCAATCTTCTTAGCTTAACAAAGAAAAACTGAAGCAATGACTTGATCATATTCTTTAAAGTATCCAGACACAGAACACTGGCACTACAATGCTCTTCATTCTAGCAGCAGAGATACAGCAAAATTCAATGGTTAGAAGTTGAAGCCAGAGATTTAGAAAAGATAGGACATAAATGTTACTAATAGCAGTGCTTACCAATTTGTTATTTTTTCCCCAGAATTTAATAGTTAGCACCTAAGGCTGTCAGCTTATTCTGAATATCAAATATAAACACAAAATTGATGCACACAGGAAAAAAAAATCATTAAGCTTGTCCTTGTATCATGTGTTATTCAATTATGTTAGTTAAAAGAATTCACAATAGGACCATTTTTAAATCCCTTTAGATTAGATTAACATCAGATTTTATTATACCTAATTATCAAGTATATAAATCTGGCCTATTTTATTAAAATGCAAACCAAGTAATCAAATTTGTTTTAAAAAAAATGGATTAAAGATGCAAATGCTTAAGTCAGGTCTCTATCAAGACAGAGTTTGCTTTTGGACCAAAAGTTATGCACGTTGTTAGAGAGTTTATTGTTTTTGCTTAGACTTTCAAAACAAACCATTCTCAACCATAGACAGGATCTGCAAAATAATGCCTCCAAAAGACACATCTAAACAAAGGAAGGGAGAAAAAAATCCTTAGAATTATATTCTTGGGAAAGCTCAGATAATGGTTTCGCTGCACAACTCACACAAAAAAATGCATTGGGAAGATAACAAGTTCTGTAAGTAAATAAACAACCTGATTTACACATCTCAGGTAGTTAAAGTTCTCAGTATTTCTTCTGCAGAAACATATTTTAATATCTCTTCATATTTAAGCATATACACTTGTTTACTAACATTGATCTTCATCACTTTGTAAACTAAATTAAAGCCAAAACAAAAAGGTTAAAATTAAAATATCATTCCTGTCCTCAAAGATCAATTGTTTGGCCTTTTTTAAACTTCCTGTTTTGCTATATAGGAACTCTTCTTTATCACACTTGATTCAAGGAACATGCTATTATTGTTTTGCTTTGCTTTACTCCTCATCAGCAAAAAAAACTACTGCACCTGAACAAGGCTCCAAACCCCCTTTTCTATGCATGTTTTCTCACAGAATGATCTGACATCAGTAGATTGTTTGCTTTTAACCCTGACATCCCCCTGACCTATTTTTGAAACAAGTCTTATTTTAGGATGTCCTGACTCTGATACTAAATTGGAAACCCTGGTGTGAATTTTATAGAACACTATTTCCTTTTATAGAGGATGTTCACAGCTAATCTGTCATCTAAAGGGCAGACAGAGGCCAGAAGGCTAGGAAACCAAGACAGGTGGCCTAACAGAAGCCTGAAACCCAAACTTTTTTTCAGTATTTTGCAGTAGATCGTGAGGAATCAGTATTTTCTCACTTCACCCTGTTTTATTAAACCTAGAGAAACAGCTGTGCAACAGGATAGGGAAACACTGATCAGAAGAGCTTTCTTGCACAGCAGCTCTTCCTCCTGAGGGAGACAGGCAGAACATTCACCCTGCTCCCTAAAGCTCCTCTCCCAGGAAGTTACACAAGGAAATGAAGAACGTGTGTTTATTCAAGCATCCCTAGTGACCACACAAACACCACTTGTGCTTACATGTTCTTAACATACTTAAGAGACACCAGTCCTCTTTTTGTCCTATTACGCTATCAATAATAATATAGTTTAAATTAATCTTCCATTAAGCATCGCACTTTTCACATTCACTAGCAAGTCATTAAGTATGAGCTCTGTATGTCACCATCTGGCTCAGTGCATGTGCTGTGCATGGCAACACTGTTCCCAGGCAGCCATAAGCACAAGGTCTGGGAATCCCCAGCACGTGAGACACCTCCAGGAGGTAGTCAGTACTTAGTGCCACACTCCTTGTATCCTGATAAGGTGGAGTGATTCTGCAAACAAAGCGTAGTTTGTCTTTGTGCAGGCAAGATAGTGTGGAGATAGGGGACCTAAGTCTGTGGGAGTTATCTGGAACCTAGGACAGTAGCAAAAACAGGTAACATCAATCTAGGCACAGTAGCTGCACATGGATTGCATCTAATTCTCTCAGCTCCTTCATTTAGGCATGAACTAGGATTGTGATTTCTAATATGCAACACAATGTTTGGTGTCAATATGACCCAAATTACTCAGCAGAAATGTTCTCTTGGCCCTAACTTTAATGAGGGGATGTGGAGCAGCAGAAACTACTGTTCTTAAGTCATAATGTTGAGTCAACTTTAACACTGAAAGCCAACCACAACCACGACCAACTGCGCTGCCTCAGCATCAGCTCAGAGTATGCATGGGGTTTCCCCATAACACAACAGAATACTAAGGAACTCCCAGATATGGACCAGGAGCACATATGCTCCTTCTTTTCCATGCCAGCTCTCCATTGTACTGAAGGTCTTGATTTGGTTGGCACATTCGGCTGAAGGCATCAGAAAAATTTCTCCTGAAGGCAGTGCTTTACAGACTTCAGTAGTAGGCTTTATATTGCTTAACTGTGCCAAGCTCAAACCAGAAGAAATAGTGCTAAAGATACAACCCAGAAGTGTTAACTTATTGAAAATTTTCCCATTTTGAACACAGTAATACTCTTTCCTACTGTTATCTTATTAAAGACAGACAGACACCAATGTGGTATTCGGGGAAGGGGCTTGCAAACCATGGACAAATGTATTTCCTTTCTAAGATGTCTGGCAGAGCTGGAAAACAAACTTTATAAGCTTGAGAACCATGACTTGATCCATAAATGCTGAACAATTTTTGCTGTCTCTCCTCCCAGTGGCCCCACACTCACACTCTGCACAAACGTCCTCATCCCCTCTTTAAAGAAGTAACATTTCCAATAATACTGATTATTGGAATAATCAACAGACTGTGCACTGATTCTAGATTTGTGGTACTATGTATTGGTGCTGTCCTATTTTATGCTATGTTATCTTGAAATATGTTTTCAAACCAGTTAAATATAATTTGTCAGCAATTATACCCTTATATTGGGTTAGCATATCCCTTGTTAATTAAAATAGTTCCCTAATACAGCCTTGCCAAGTATTTCAGCTCTAGAGCCTGTGAGCCCCCGAGCTATCATCAGCTCCACAAATTTCTTAATTTACACCTGCTGAGATAGGTGTAGACTATCAGCAGACTTGGGTTTGGTTAAATGAAATTTCTGTTTGGATTACAGACTGACACTGCCTACACATGGGTGTACACATCGGGGCAAATAGACACCACAGGTGGCCACTATTCAAATGAAAAAAACATTACAGAAAGTTGGCTGAATAACAGAAAATAAATGAAGGTATACAAAACAAGCATTTACTCTTACAGTATTTCAAATAACATACAATGAATTTTGCCAGATTCAGGGTTAGAATAAGCATTATAAAGCTCTGTAAAGATACAGTATTATAATGAAGTATGTATGTCCATGTGAGAATAGTTACACTTAGACCAAAGCTTTCAAAACTGACTGGCAATTTTTACATTAGTCAAATTAGATTATTTAGATTAATTTAGATTAGTCAAACATCAATTTAGTGCTTTACCTTCAAGAGGTCAAGCATTTATTTTTGAGAATAACTAATCAAAATCATTTCCATACAATTATGGCATAAATACAGCTGAGAATACTTAAAGATTAACAGAAATTTTACCTCCTAATTTCTTTTTAATAAGCTTTAATCTGAAGGTTAGTTTTCAGTGAAGCTTTCTAGCAGAAAGTGTGCTATTTGCAGATTATATTTTTTAAATAATAACTTCCAAAAAACAGTTTACTGAGATTAAAAAAAAAAAACAAGAAATAAGGCAAAAAAAGTTTTGTTTTGCTTTTAAATGGAGTCAGATACTACAAAGTCCTGTTTCTAACAAAGGTAATCTGCATTACATACATGCATCTTTGCATATTTCTGCCAAGGTATCTGTGATGAAAAGAACTAAGCTAGTTCAATCTGAAATATCTGAGTTACACTTAAGGAAGTATACTTTTGATTTGCACTGTTTCCAACTTCAGTATTCAATTGCAATCGGCCAAGCCATACACTCGATTACATCATCAGTTTTCTAGTATGAATCAATTGCCCTGTTTGATTCAGAGACTTGCTCGCTACTGCAATGTATTTAAGTGAAGTTGCAACCAGGGATATAACATGGTAACTTGATGTCATGAGGAGTTCACATAAAAATTACAGAGCTTTCAGTAGTGGAAAAAACAAGTAGATCTTGAGACAAGCTAATTACATTTTCTTCTGTTTTCTCACCAGTTAAGATCTTCCTTCCTTGTCTGAGGTGCACACAGATTATCAGGTCTGTGTGTGCTTTTAGGATTAGCTGTGCTCATGGCAATACCGTCACCTTCAGGAGATGGGCAGAGTTTGCACAGCCCAAGTACAGCTTTTCCACGTTCCTTTTCTCATGTCACAAAATAGTACACAGCCATTTGATTTCCAATGATTGCTGCCTGCACGTTCACCTACAGCTATAATTATAGTTTACAGTAGAGTTTACCAGGCAAGGTGAGCATCTCCTGCTGTGACATATAATAAACTGAATGAAATACAGTAAGTGACTTCAGCTTCTCAATCTATTCACTAAGCATGACTATCAAAAAATTCACAGACACATGGCACTGCAGAGTAAAGAAAAACATCCTTGATGGGCAGTTAACAGCAGTGGACTGGAACCGTCATATTTAGCCCTGTCATTCACAATTTATATATATATATATATATATATATATATATATAAAAATATATATATATATATATATATATAAAAAAATATATATATATATATATATATATATATATATATAAAAGAACTGTTACTGCAGTGATCCTATAACCACAAGGACATGCCCCCTTCCATTCAACGTCTTGCATTTTATTAATAAGGTAACTCTACAAAAGACTGAAAACAGATGTAAGAAGCAATTCTTCTAACAGGACCTATACAGCAGAAAATAAACATCCAATATATTTTCCACGGGGAAAAAAAATGAAAGATGCTTTTCTTAATGCTTTTTATACACATAAATACACAATTCTTATCACCATAATGCACAAAGAAAACTCTTGTGACACTTCATTTTGCTCTATAAATGATTCCAAATCTCATTCGTCCTGTTCACTAAGTATGAATTGAGTATTATTTCTCTTTCACTTAAACCTCTGACCTTCATCTACACTCATATTTCAGTCACCTGTTATAGCTGGTCTCTTAACCTCAAGTGAGGTACTCTTATATTGTGTATCTACAGTGTCTGGTATGGAGCCATTGCCTTGTTACAGAATCATAATGCAGACAACAGTTTTCACACCATTAGTTATGTTATATAACTGAAATGTAAAATCCAAGCCAATTTTGTTTGGACAGTTTCTTAGTTACTGTACTTGCTCAATAGCTGTACAAGATGATCTTAAGGTTGGCCTTCTCCAAACTTAATGATTCTGTGATTTAAACTAAATCTTTGCTTTAGACAAATTCTCTCTCTCTTTCTCTTCCCTTACTTATCTATTTTTATTTTATTTATTTATTTTTACACATTTGTTACTTTACTAAACTGTGTTTGTAAGTTTGTTTTTTTAAACAGAAATTCACCTTGCTGCTCTCAGGCTCTTTCTCTGAGTTACCAGGGCCATTTCTAATTCTAATGTCATCCTTATAGTGCTTTCAGCCCTTGTCACATAAAATTCGTTATAAGTCTACACATTCATTCAATTCATTGCTTAAACAACAACATAATGACACATCATGACCATATCAGGACCACATCTAAAGCAACTTTAATATAGATGTAGATGAAGACACTCATAACTATTCTTACATGTAATTGAACATTGAGATCATATCTCTTATTTAAGAGACAGTAAGACACAACAACATCAGAAGTTCTGCTATCATCTACCTTTATCTATTGTTTCTCTCTAAAAGTACCAACTGCTTACTCTGCTAACAAAGATATCAGATCAGTTTAACAAAAGTCATTCTTGGATGTGATATTTAGAAAATTTGAGATAACTAGTCCTTTTTTAAAATCTCACTATACCTATCGTTATAAAGCTATTGATATAAATGCCTATTACAGACAACAGCCAATTACATTACCTTCTGCCTCACCTTTTTCCCTCAATTACTTTTTGTATTCCCATGCTGTTATTTTTTGTATTACCAATCTTTTATCAAATAAAAAGCAGTGAGAGCCTACAAATACAGCACAGTGTCTCAGAAAACAGCATTCTCACTCTTGCTAGAAGAAGAGGAAAAACTTGTTTGGCAAACGTGCTTTCCAAGCTTTGACAATCAAAGTGAAAACTGACACTGTTTGCCTTCCTGCTATCAAGGATAGCGGAGGTAGACATTGGAAATCAGTTTGTTTCTCTCACATTAGAGTGAATCATGAGAACTCCTGGAAGTTACAGATATTGGAAAATATCTGCAATTCCTGTATGCTACTGTAGTTCTATTTTAGGTAGTATGAAAAGTCAAGTTAATGTGGTTTGTTTATGAGAGATATCAAAACACCTTCATTGTTATTCATCACTTGGCACAAAGGGAAGCTTGGAGTATTTCCAGACAGTCCGCAGACTAGAGTAATTTCACATAACACTTGAGACAGCTGAAGAGGTAGCAGCAGCAGGGGGTTTTATCTAGCTCAGACATGGAGATTCACGCCCCTCGAGAACGCTTCAGATCCATGATAAATTCAACTCCAAAAAGGAACTACCTATATTGTATGAGCAAGTACATATTCCAGCCAAGATCCCGTTGCTGTTTCAAAAGGCTACAGGTCTTCAGTACATCCTGTGTCACGCCTGCCTGCCTCAAATGGCACATCTCAAATGACATTAGACTCTTAAGTTTAGGCAATCATGGAATTGTTTGGGTAATGAAATGATTTGATGAAGAATACATTGAAAACCTTGAGAGAATATCTCAGAGGCAGCAGATGAGAACACAGTACACAGGAAAGATTACGAGCTTTTCCAAAACTCAGAGACACACTATAGCCTTATTGCTGATGTAAATTCAAAGTTAAAAGGTAATCTTCCTGGCACCCAGTTATAAAATGTTTGAAACACTGTTCAGTTATTACCACATGTTGTCCTTTGGAGGAAGTAAAGATTCTCTAAACCATGAAGAAAAATAGCATTGTAAGATTCTGGAGAAAGAAGCAGTATCTGAAAAGATTAGTAGATACCACAGTACATACTTGTCTACAAAGTCAGTTTGTTAAGCTTCTCTCCCTGAAACAGGAACACAGTTTTGCACTTGAAAAGATTCCTTTTGGATCTCTAACCTCAGTAACACAGGAATATCAAAACTGATAGAAGTGTGATTGGCTTAAAAGCTTCCCTAGTAACTTTCTGAAAAGGCATTTATTGTGGTTATAGATCATCAGCAACAACCAGATTCTAACAAACAAAAAAAAAGAGTTGCCACTAATGGCAGCACCACTACAACACAGACAAGCAATATTCTTGCTGTGATTGTTGAAAACCAATATGAAAGGCAGATTGTTTGTTACTCACAACAACAGCTGGCTATATTTTCCTGAAGGTATTGGATGGTGCAGCGAGCAATGCAGGAAACGGAGCAGTGAAGGCACCAGTTCTTCGCCAAGAAAGAGGAAAGAGTACAGTTGCCAGGCTGCTCATCAGGAGCAGCTAGGAACAGCATAGATTACACAGCAGAAATCCAGGAGATTTCTTACATTTCATTTAAGGGAAAACTTTCATTTTATATGCACTTTCCTCCACTGCCAGCCCTTAAATGAGCTCACTGCATGCACCTGAGCTTCCCTGGATTGGCCCTGCCTTCCCACCAGGCGCTCAATCACTGTTCCAAGCTGTGACTTTGCATTTCCACTACAGAGTCATAGAATAGCTCATGTTGGGAAAGACCTTAAAGATCATCAAGTCCAACCACAACCTAACCATTCTACCCTAACTCTTAACAACCCTCTGCTAAATCATGTCCCTGAGCACCACATCCAAGTGGTTGTTAAATACATCCAGAGACTCAATGCCGCCAATATTTTTTCCTATGCAAAGCAGAAATATTGCAGTGTTGCATAAAGACATATAATTAGTGAGTAAATCCAAACTAAAATACAATAAACAAATTGATTCTAGATTAGGAAGAACAGTCAGGTGTAAAACATGCTCCCCCTCTGAAGTTTCAGATTGATGTAATTGTTTCTGCAATACTTGGGTCATGCATACTCAACAAGTTTTATGAAGGCCATTTGGGAACCGTATAATGAAAATTCACGTCTAAGGATGTGTGTTGTAGCCAGAGGCCATTATACAAATAGAGGAAATAGAGCAATTATGTCAAGGCTGTCCGGCAACAGAACAAGTCTGAACATGTCTTTCTGTGTTACTGCAGCAGGCAGCTTCTCTACAGCAGTAAGCTCCTATTGAATGAACTAAATGAATGTTAGTAGGGCATCTATTTTGACAGCAATAGGTAGTCATTCCAAATTAGCCTAAGTATACCAAGCACTTCTATGAGGAGATGCTGAGGGAACTGAGACTGATCAACTGGAAAAGAGAATGCTCAGGGAGGTCCTATTAACATATATAAAATGGGAGATGCAAAGAGGATGGAACCTGGCTCTCTTTAGTGTTGCCCAGTGCTAGGACAAGAAGCTATGGGCACAAACTGGAATGCATGAGGTTCCCTCTGAACACCAGGCAGCATTTCTGTGCTGTACGGGTGACTGAGCACTGGCACAAGTTGCCCAGAAAAAATCACTGAATATCCCAAGCTGAAAGAGACCCATAAGGATCATTGAGTCCAACTCCCAGCTTCCAGCAGCCATACATTTTCTTTTTCTGCCTAACCTCTAGAAGAGCCCTGTTCAGCCAAGCAGTCCTTCTGCCCCACCTGTTTGACTTCCAACATTTCTAGTGGTTGGTGACCCTGAACATAGCAGGGGGGTTGAAACTAGTTGGTCACTATGGTCCTTTTCAACATAGGCCATTCTATGATTCTATGATTTTGGAATATCCTGTTCCTGTGCTCTTAGAATGTAGCACTTAAAGTGACCAGTACTGATGGACCCCAATGCCTTCAAAACCAGTTTGCCAGGGGACCCTACTAACTAGTTCCCCGAGCAGCTTTAAATCTGCTCCCTCCAAATCCAGGGTTGAAGTTTTGGTGGCAGTATTCCTTCTATACTCAGAGGCTGTGAAATCTCCTCTTTGGAGATCTTTAGCAGCCACCTAGACACAGACCTGGGCCCCCTGATCTGGGCGTCCTTGCCGGAGCGGGAGTTGGGCCCAATAGACTTAGAGAACTCTTCCAACCTCAACCATGCTGTGATTCTCTAAATCCAAATAGCTCATCCTGACTGGCAGAAGCACTGAAGTTGTTAGGAATGAAAGTACTTCCATGTCCAATTCACACCTAAAAAGCTATAGGTGTCTGTCAAAAGAAATAACATGGTGTCACATCAGATTGTTAACGTTCTGCTAACGCTAATTTGTTTAGAAAAACAAGAAAGTAGTCTGCTCTATGCTTCTAAGCACAGACTACACATAGTGCAATATTTCATCAATTATAGAGGGAAGTGCTGCAAAAACCCAATCCTTCAGTGGTACTTGCTGCTTCTCTGACTTTTTATACAATATTGACACATTGCTGGCTACCTCTCAGGTGCCACCTGGAGTCCTGGAGTTTCACGTACTTGCACAGCTATAACCACCACAACAAGCTCTCGGTGCTGACAAAAACTCAGACAAGTTGCTCCACCTATTCTAGTTCTATTGACACTATTGTCAGAGCAAAACTGGATTAAAGTCTATAAACGCATATATTTTACCTTAAATCAGTGTTATTGGTTTTGACACCATGAAAAACATTTGTGGAATTACAATCTCAGATTTGTCAGTCAAGTTAAAGCCCTGACATGGGATTTTCTAATTCAATATTTTATTTTCTGCGATTTAGTAGTGGTGCCCAGAGCTTGGTGTACTTGATGCAAATTGTTGTTTAGATCCTTTATTTTCCATCATGTCAAGGCCCTCAAATTTCTAAAGGAAGTGTATCAGTGAGTGACAGGTCACTTGGAAAATTGTCTGTCCTGGAAATCAATTTAAATTTATAAGGATGAAGTATAAGTTTTGAAAGACAAAGTCTATTTCTCTATATCTTCCTACCAGAACAGACTACAGATAACTACACAAGCTTCCTTACATAAATACATTAAACTACTCAGTACAACCAACCCATCTGGACTGAGGCTGCTCAAAAGGAATGTTTCATGTGCTGTAAGTGGAAATAATGTTATTTTCACATACATTAAACATACCTGTCTCGGAGAATCCTTGTATCTTCTTCCCCTAAAATATTGCTCTGACCTATTCAGGAATAGTAGAACTACTCTTATTTTTTTTGCCTTTTCATGTGAGTTTCTCAGTCTGCTTTCAAAGAATATTTGCAGCAGAATACCATAGGAAATTTTGGTCAAATCTTGGGGTGATAGCACTTTCATCTCAACAAATACTAGCTTATTTTCCATGTGTTAAACAGTTCTCTACAGGTTTAACCAACTGAGTACTCCATTCATCAAGAAAAGGTGTTGATAACAAACAACTGTGGTATTCCAACTCAGTTGTGAATTAAATCTGTTCCTCTTAAAGCAAACCCAGCACATTATGAATCAAAATTCTTACAATAATATTGGTGTTTTTGTAATGCTACACTTCCTGACATCATACTCAGTTCAAAAGTATGAAACATTGATACATTGCATTAATCTGATACCAAAGCTGCTTCCTGTTTCTCACAGAAAACACCTGAGGATTTCACTGTTGATTTTATGCAAGTGGACATACATTGATATTTTGATAGAACATGCATGTAATCATAGACTCACTCATAGTAACTGACAAAAGCGATACCTTTCAAAGCATGAGAAACTATTAAGATTACATAGCCTTGATATGACTTATGCTCTTGTCCCATAAGTAATACCATTCTGTGCATTTGAGACCAGAATTTGTATTGTATCGATCAGTTTTAATACTGTTTCTCACAGTATCCTTTTGGAACAAATGCCCATCATACAGCTGAACAAAAAGAAAAAAAAAAATAGCAGAATGGGTGAACACTTTGCTGACAGGTTGGGCTCAAGGAGTTATAGAAAGTGGGGTTACACCGGCTGGTGTCCAGACATTGGCGGGGTTCCATAGGGCTCCATTTTAGAGCCAGTTGTTTTCAGTGTTTTCATTAATGACTTGGATACATGGCTTGAAGGTTTACTAAATGGGCTTGTGGACAGCTCTAATTTGGGAGGAACTTTTGACTCCCTTGAGAATAGAGAGGCCTGGCATAGAGATCTTGACTTATTGGAAGGCTCGGCAATCACCAGTTGCATGAAGTTTAAAGAGAGCAATTGCCGGACTCTGCACATGGGGTGGGCCAGCTCCAGATATATGTACAGGCTGAGGGACGAGAGGCTGGGGATCAACCCCACAAGAAGGGACGTGGAAGTTCTGGTTGACCACAGTTTGAACTCTAGTCAACATAATGCCCTGGTAGCTAAAAAGACCAATTGTGACCTTGGATTGCACCAGGCCCAGCACTGCCAGTAGGCGAGGGAAGGGACTGACCACTTTGCTCTGCGCGGCCTCACCTCGAGCACTGAGCATGGTTTGGGTACCACAATATAAGAAGGGTATAGAACTATTAGAGAACGTCCAAAGAAGGGCTACAAAGATGGTAAAGGGTCTGGAAGACAAGATGTGTGAAGAGCATCTGAGGTGCCTGGGTTTGCTCAGCCCAGAGCAGAGGAGAGACCTCATGACATCTGCAGCTCCTCACAGGGAGTGGAGAGGCAGTGCTGAGCTCTGCTCTCTGGGGACAGCAATGGGGCCCGAAGAAACAGCATAGAGCTGTGTCAGGAGGGGCAGCTGGGGGTAAGGACAGGGTCTGCATCAGAGGGCAGTGGGCACGGCCCCGAGCTGATGGAGTTCAAAGAGCATTTGGGCAATGTTCTCACATATAGGGTTTGATTTTGGGTAGTTGTGTGAAGCCAGGAGTTGGACTTGGTGATCCTTACGGAGATATTGCAACTATGGATATTCTATGGTTCTATGAATTCAGAGATATGGGTTCACCCTTCCAGTTAACTTGGACACAATTTTTACCCATAAAAACACATTTAAATATTCTTTATCTCTGTTGAACAGGGAACAAAATTTTGTTTTAAACAGGATGTGTGCGGGATAAATTCTGCTCCTTAACTGTAATAACAAGAAGCTTTAAAGTAAATCAGACACTGCAGAGTTACTCCATAATCCCTTGGAAGGAACCCAAGATTGCTAGTACCTAAATATATTCTCTGTGGGCAAATGAAGCTGCCACCCTCAATGTGAACAATAACTATATATTGCCCTGATAACTCTGTAGAATACCCCATGAAACAAGTTTTCTCACTGATAAGGGAAAAAGAGGGAAATTTATTTTCTTGGAATCATCATTTATTAAACACACAGAATAAGCTAAAATCCTACTTTAAACAGCTACATGATGACATTTGGTTTTAATGAATGTTGTTTCCGAAACCTACTTCAGCACTTGTCAATGATTGCTCATGACTGCTCACGAGTGATCTGCTTCATCTGTGTCAGGTGATACGGCACAACCTTTGTGTGGTTCAGCTTCTTTTTTTTTATTCTTATTTTCAACCTTAGCCAATCTTCTAGGAGCTGTGGCACTTTCAAATGAAAATGACACACAGAGTAAGATACATTCATGCTTTAATTATGTCGAAGGCAGACACTTTAGAACTACACTTAACCTCAAAAAAAAAAAAACAATGTACTAATTGTTTTCCAGACCGAAAGCCCTCCACAAATACCCCAGAGACATCCCCTGTTCCTACACAACCATGCACTCATTTAACTATATTTTTAAATCACCGTAGTAAGTCAAGGCGTTTATTCATAATTTACCTGACAAGAAGAATAAATTAGTCATCATTTAGGACTATGCTAAGTTAAATTGCTTTTATTCCACTACTAGCCTAGGCTTTTACCTACTTCATACTGTACCTGGATTTAAAATGTATGTATCAGTTCTGATTAGTAATCATTCAGCATACAACTGTTAGCATCTTGGTGGCTAAAATGTTTCATATATTTCCCTCATCTAAATATCCACATTCATTTAAGAATGGCTAAGCTTTTCAGTAGGTAAATCAACAGTTTAAAGAATGTCTGCAAAGGGCACAGTATCAATTTTGCTACATTAATATGTAAACAAATCAAAGCAATGTGGCCTGTACAAAAAAGTAAAATAAAATAGGTAATAAAAATAAAAACAGAAGTTAAATTACATTGCAGTTCCTAAGTCAGTGCCCATCTCTGGGAAACAGTCCAGTGCACAAGTATTATACTCAGCTGATGCTGAACATAATACAGACACTGATGTCCTCAGACTTTCCATTTCAAGAACACAATATCGGTTCTCTATAGCCTCAGTAATGTATTTGGACCACAAATTTTCCACCTCAAACAGCTGGCTCTAGGAGAATACAGGAGAGTCCAATAAAACTCACCGTACACTTCTGAAAATGAAATGTGTTCTTTCAAACAAATTCAATCGAACCCAAAAACATTTTGACGTACAAATTAAAATTTAGTCCAGGGTAGGCATCAGCTCAGTGTCAGAGCTGTGATTTGAGTTCTGAAACTAGAATAGAATCTACAAAAGCAAAAAGCACCGGGCCATGAGATGCGATGCAGGAAGGCAAGAGAAGCTTATAACGATAAAACTACCACCCAGCACAGTGAGAGAACAGAAGAGATGAAGGAATGTCATGCAGTAAAAGGAGGGCATGGCTGGGGCAGGAACAGAATTGGGATTACACTGAGGGTGAGGGATACAGGTAGAGAGTGGGAACTATCAGCAGGAAGGAATAAAGATTAGAAGAAAAAACAAACAAGAAAGCAAAGCAATTTCAGAAGGGGACAGCATATGAGCAGGTTTCAGACAAAGTGGAAAAGCTTGGATGCTGGAGAATGGAAAGAGGATGTACAAACCCAGTAGGAATGTTAGCGATGTTATACAAAAGGAAGAAAGCAAATTTGAGCAACAAAAGGAATATCATCTAGGCAAAGAGCATAGTGGAAGGGAACTACAGCAAAAGCAAAGATGCTGAAGTAACAGCTTCATTATGTGAACGGTAATCAAGCCAACTATTCCACATCCCCAGTTGTCCTCAACTTTTAACTCAAAAACCCACTGACAATGTTTGTTTCTTAATCTTCACCTTGTCTCAGGCCAAACACAGGCTTGTATAACAGGATGGCATACATGCTGTGTTTGATGAGGCATTCCTCAGTTTCTGCTTCAATTAACGCAGGTGGTGAACAAAGTTCTAGGAAGAAATCGGTATTAGAAGGCAGACAGCAAATGAAAAAGGAACCAGCACCAGAAGAGGTTAAAGGAGGCAGAAAAACAGTCTCCTCAAAGTTAAGGCAATTTAATGATACTTTGGAGAACTGCATTTGTATTTACTACACTTGAAGTTCTACGTAATTACAGCAACTTCAGGTGAGCTTTTCAATTTCACATGCAGTTCACTTTACAGCACTGAAAACCCAACTCCATTGGAGTAGACAGAACCAGGATTTCCTCTGAACTACATAAAATGGCTTCTCCAAAGTCAAACGCTCTCTGCTCAAGCATGCAGCTACGGGATTACTTGAAAATCACTCAGCTGATGCTTTGAATGTGGCAGGTGTTGAGCAAACAGCCATTATTATAGATCGAAGTTACCGCAAGTTTTACAAAGCTGAGCATGGATTACATAGTTGAAGTCTTAGCTGGATTTCTTCAGTGACGATGACAATTGAATCTAGTGCAGGATGAAGTACTTCTAACTAAAATTATTTATTATGGATGTCACTGATACCACTTTTCAAGCATCATTTATGAATTAATGTCTCTGACGTTCTCATCAATTAACACCAGCTGGCCCTGGTCAGCATCTTCCAAAGGGAAGCGTCACCAGAAGCACCAGGGATGCTTTCTGCATAAGCATAGTTACAGTGAGATGGGGGTATAACTCCATTCTTAACACTGGCAAAAAAGTCACAGGGCAGAACAGATGAACAGTGAAACAGCACCTGCCTTAATGGGTAATGGATATGAGCAGTTGGGTGAGAGCAACTGAGCATGTGGGCATTCTGTCACCCTACCAGAGGAAGTCTGAAGCCCAACAGACAGAATCTTAACTTACTCAGGGGTACACAACAGAAAGTAAGAGCACATGTAAATACAGCATGAATGTCATTTGTGAGTTGTGGCAAACAGTTGCCTTTGAGCAGAAAACGCTATCTAAAGCAAAATCACCTTCAAGTCCGCCGGTATCTACATTCGATCAGTTCCTTTAAAAGCAGCATCTCAAATTTACCTGCTTCCTTTAGCCACACATGACAGTTCAGGGCAGGAGGTCTTCTCCAGTGCATTTAATGACAATCATAAACTCCAGTTAGCAATTACTAAATGGAAATCAAACAAACAAAATCGCCAAAGAGGACCACAACTCAGCATGGTCACATAACGTTGGACTCGAGGAGAGATGTCGGCACAGCCCCATCCATGCAGCACCGGAGCAGGAACACAGCAACTTCAGAAACGAATGTCTTCGGTAAGACTGCTATGGCAACAGAGCATCAGTCGGCACCTGCAATCCCCTCACTCCGCCTCAGGACATGACAGCTTTTATGGCAGCCGCATCCCCCTACAGGGCCATAGGACCAAAGAGAATGACAGAAAGAGCCGTACAGCCATTTATTATCCTGAAGTACAAAAAAAAACTATATATAAATAGAGTACAGGTAAAAACAGTGCATAAAACCGTGCAGACAGTAACAGCATTGATGCAGCAAGAAGATGCTAATTTCGGGTACGGATGACAACTGAAGTGTAACCGCACGTCAGTGCGAGATCAGCTGGAAACAAGGCTGTATATCTATTCGGTAACAGCACTTCCAACCCCGACGGGCTTGGCGGATATGTCCCGAGAAGAGTCCAATAAATTACATAAATAGGAGCGAGGCGTCCCGGTGCCGCCGCAGCCCTCAGCCGTCGGCGTAGCCGCAGTAGTAGACGGCGCTGCTGGCGTCCGACACCACGGCAGAGAGCGGCCCCGCGGCCTCGGGCGACGCCAGCCCGGCCACGTCGTGGCCCGCGAAGGGCGGCCCCAGCTCGGCCTTGCAGGCGAAGCGCAGGTACTGCTCGAACTCGCTGCGGTCCACCTCGCCCAGCAGCTCCTCCTGCGGCAAGTGCTCCAGCGGCTCCCGGCACGCCGCGGCCTCGGGCGGCGGGGACGGCTGCGCGCCCAGCGCCACAGCCACCGGCACGGGCACGGGAGCGGGCGGGCCGCGGCCCGGGCACAGCTGCCCGTAGTAATGCGGCGGCGCCGGGCAGCCCAGCAGCCCCGGCAGGGCGCCGCCCGGCCCCAGCTCGCCGGCAGCGGGGTGCGAGTGCTGGTGCGGCTGGTGGTGCTGGTGCTGGTGCCGCCGCAGCGCCGCCCCCGCGGGGCTCTCGCCCGCTCCCGCCGCCGCGAAGTCTCCCGCCGCCGCGGGGCCGTAGCCGCCGTAGGGCCCCGGCGCGCACTCGTCGGGCGGCCCCGGCGCGAAGAAGGGCGCCTCGCCGTGCGCCGCGTCCAGAGGGGACGGGTCCGGCGTGGGCAGCCCGAAGCCGTCGAAGGCGGCGCCCAGCGGCGGGCAGTCCCGGTAGCGCCCCGGCCCCGCCGCGTAGCCGCGCTCCGCGTACGGCAGCGCCAGGCTCTCGCCGCACGTCCCGACGCCGCCTCCGTCGGGGCCCAGCGCGGGCGGCGCCGCCTCGGCCGGGCCGTGCTGCGCGAAGCCGCCCTCCGCCCGCTTCAGGCGCTTCACCTGCTTCCGCCGCCGCGGCCGGTACTTGTAGTTCGGGTGGTCCTGCATGTGCTGCACCCGCAGCCGCTCCGCCTCCTCCACGAACGGCCGCTTCTCCGCCAGCGACAGCGCCTTCCACGATTTACCTGCGCGCACAGCACCGTCACCGCGGCCGCCCGAAGCCCGAAGCCCCACGCCCGGCCCTCAGCCCCGCGCCCTCCCCCCGGCGCTCAGCCCCGGCGCTCACCCAGCATCTTGCTGAGCTCCGCGTTGTGCAGGTCCGGGTTCTGCTGCGCCAGCCGCTTGCGCTCGTCCTTCGCCCACACCATGAAGGCGTTCATGGGCCGCCGGATCCGCGCCTCGCCCTTGCCGCGCCCGCCCGTCGCCCCCGCCTCGCCCTTCGCCTTGGCCTCGCCCGGCGGGCTCAGCGCCTCCGCCCAGGGGCACGGGCCCAGGGCCGGCATCATAGCGGGCAGCGCGCCCCGGCCCTGCGCCTGCTCCTCGCTGCTGGCGTAGCCCGCATCGGGGCTGCTCATCGCGGGGCGCCCGGGCCCCGACGGCCACGGACGGACGAGCGCGCTACTCGCTGGCGGCCGCCGGCTCCCGCCCGGCTCTATTTGAGCAGCGGCGCGGCCAATGGGGCCGCGGGGGCGGGCGCGGCTCGGGGCGCTGCCGGCGGCTCTGCGGGGCGGCCCCGAGGCTTCCGCCGGCACCTGAGCCGGGCGGTGCCCGGCCTCGGCCGCTCCGGCCCGATCCCGCCTCCCTCAGCCCGTGCCAGGGATGCCGCGGAGGGTGGCGAGGTTTGGCACGGAACCGGCGAGCATTGTCCTGTGAGGTGAGACAACCGTCGGATCTGTGTTTCTGCCCTTTCGGGCTTCGCACTGATTGAGCACATCCTAAAGCTAACGGCCAGAGCCGCGCTGCACAGACCCGCTGGGTTATGTTCGGGACATGGGGACACAGATACACGGGAACAGGGATGCTGGCTCCCTTCGGGTCCCCGGGCCAGCCGCGCTGTGGTGATACTGAGCTGGGAGCTTCTTTGGGACTGGGGAGGGCGGGCACAGCCGTCCTATGGGGGCTAATAGAAACCCAAAGTTTCCACGTCGGAAAATCCCACTTTCCCCGACCTGCCGCGCTTTCCCTCTTCCTCTGTGCGGACCTTCAGCGAAATGCCGCGCTGCCCTCCCCGGGAGGAGAGGAGCAGAGGCGGAGGGCCGAGAGCGGAGCGGATGCGATCCCCGCGGCCCCGCGAGGGACACCCGAGGCCGGCGGTGTCCTCCGACGGTACGCGGTTCTGCGGCACCCACAGCCCTCCCACAGCCCCAGCTGAGGCAAAGAAGCAGAGCGGGCCTGGGGGCTGCCGTCTGTGCCCACGGGCATCCTTGGCGCTGAGGGAGCCTCCACGTCTACAGAGAGACACGGGGTTCATTTGGGGGTGGTGGCGATCACCTGAAGAGGATGCGTTCGGCCCTGTTTCCTAATCCCCGATGTTTATTTAACACGGTAGATTGACAGTCACTGCCAGGAGGTGCTCAAACATACCACCAGCGTTAGAGTGATTTGGTTCTAGGCCAATTGATGTGATTTTCCTCCACAAAGTCATGAATAGGGTGAAGGGGAAAGTGAATCTGGGGATGCTGGTGGATGGCAACAAGTCGTGAGCCAGCAGCGTGTCCTCACAGCCCAGAAAGCCAACTGTATGCTGGTCTGCATCCAAAGCAGCGCGGCCAGCAGGGCGAGGGAGGTGATCCTGCCCCTCTGCTATGTGCTGGTGAGACCTCACCTGGAGTACTGTGTCCAGATGTGGAGTTCTTAGTGCAGGAGAGACACGGACCTGTCAGAGTGTGTCCAGAGGAGGGCCACACAGATGATCCAAGGGATGAAACGTTTCCTCTAAGAGGACGGACTGAGAGAGCTGGGGCTGTTCAGCCTGGAGAAGAGAAGGTTTCAGGGAGAGCTGATAGCGGCCTTTCAGTATCTAAAGGGGAGCTGTAAGAATGAAGGGGACAGCCTCTTTAGCAGGGCCTGTGGTGATAGGACAGAGGGAAATGGTTTCAAACGGAAAGAGAGGAGATTTAGACTGGATATAAAGAAAGAAGTTGTTTGATGATAAAGGTGGTGAGGCACTGGCATGGGTTGCCCAGAGAAGTGGTGGATACTCCATCTCTGGAGACAATCAGGTTCAGGCTGGGTGGGACTCTGAGCAACGTGATGTAGCTGCAGATAACCCTGTTCATTGTAGGGGAGTTAGACTAGATGACCTTTAAAGGTCCCTTCCAACTCAAACGATTCTATGATTTCATGAATTTAATCAAAGCCGGTAGGTTAAAACCGTGTGAGGAAAGTGACACTCAGCCACTGCCCAAGCACTTTTTATATCCCAGGCACCATCTGGACACTGCTCTGTGTGCAGGGTACGCACGGACCCGCAGAGAGGTGACCGAGGGCCGCCCGCCTTCGTGTGCTGAGCGCTGCTTCTGCCACGCGCCCGTGGGAGCCTCGAGGGAGAACCCGGTGCGGCTGCAGGGAGCACAGTGCTGGAACGGAGCTCTGCAGCTGGAACGGGTGAGTCCTCGGGCAGGTGTAACGTGCTGAGACCGGTGACTCCCGAGCAGCGTGTAAATGCCACTGCGTGCTGCCAGCGGGGCTGTGCCTCGGGAGGCTCAGAGATGGCGGGCAGCTTGCACCTGGCCGTGAGTATTTGCCAGCAGCAGAGGTAATTAGATCTATAGCCAAGATCGTTCTGTTACAGGAATTACTTTAGGGAAAGTAAAAGTGAGGGTTCTCGAACACTCCTCGTACCGCGCCGCTGCGGAGGAGCAGCAGCACCCCCGCGGAGCCACCTCCCTGCCATCGTGGGTTTAGATGCGGTCAGATCAGTCACAGCCGTCTCAGAAACCCACCAATAAATGGTCAGAACATCACTTCGGGAGCGGGGCGGGGCGGAGGCAATGTCCGAACACGGAACGCTGCGCGTACACCTGGAGCAGAGGGACGGGAGGGAGCGCCTGCAGCCCGTATCGGCGCCGCATCCTCACCGCGGGGACACCCGTAGGAGCAGCGCAAAGAGCGACGGTGACAGTTTGCAGAGTGCGATCGCACCTCTGCGAGGAGGCAGCGAGGGGCAGTTTTATTATTGTCACTTTATTTGAAAAAGTGCAAAATTACTCTGTACACGACCAACATATAAAAACCCGAAGTCTGTACAACGTTACAAAACCATCGCTATCTCCGCAAGGATCTCGACCATGAATGACATCCCCGCTGTGTGTCACGTCGGGGTTCCGGGGAACGAACGCGGCACCCCGCGGTGAGACGGGGACGGCGATCCCGGCATCACTCGGAGCGCGGCGCGGCCGCGGCACCCTCTGAACCCCGAGCGAGTCCCGGTCCTCGGCAGTCCTCAGCATCCGAATAAATTACATAAATAGGAGCGAGGCGTCCCGGTGCCGCCGCAGCCCTCAGCCGTCGGCGTAGCCGCAGTAGTAGACGGCGCTGCTGGCGTCCGACACCACGGCGGAGAGCGGCCCCGCGGCCTCGGGCGACGCCAGCCCGGCCACGTCGTGGCCCGCGAAGGGCGGCCCCAGCTCGGCCTTGCAGGCGAAGCGCAGGTACTGCTCGAACTCGCTGCGGTCCACCTCGCCCAGCAGCTCCTCCTGCGGCAAGTGCTCCAGCGGCTCCCGGCACGCCGCGGCCTCGGGCGGCGGGGACGGCTGCGCGCCCAGCGCCACAGCCACCGGCACGGGCACGGGAGCGGGCGGGCCGCGGCCCGGGCACAGCTGCCCGTAGTAATGCGGCGGCGCCGGGCAGCCCAGCAGCCCCGGCAGGGCGCCGCCCGGCCCCAGCTCGCCGGCAGCGGGGTGCGAGTGCTGGTGCGGCTGGTGGTGCTGGTGCTGGTGGTGGTGCCGCCGCAGCGCCGCCCCCGCGGGGCTCTCGCCCGCTCCCGCCGCCGCGAAGTCTCCCGCCGCCGCGGGGCCGTAGCCGCCGTAGGGCCCCGGCGCGCACTCGTCGGGCGGCCCCGGCGCGAAGAAGGGCGCCTCGCCGTGCGCCGCGTCCAGCGGGGACGGGTCCGGCGTGGGCAGCCCGAAGCCGTCGAAGGCGGCGCCCAGCGGCGGGCAGTCCCGGTAGCGCCCCGGCCCCGCCGCGTAGCCGCGCTCCGCGTACGGCAGCGCCAGGCTCTCGCCGCACGTCCCGACGCCGCCTCCGTCGGGGCCCAGCGCGGGCGGCGCCGCCTCGGCCGGGCCGTGCTGCGCGAAGCCGCCCTCCGCCCGCTTCAGGCGCTTCACCTGCTTCCGCCGCCGCGGCCGGTACTTGTAGTTCGGGTGGTCCTGCATGTGCTGCACCCGCAGCCGCTCCGCCTCCTCCACGAACGGCCGCTTCTCCGCCAGCGACAGCGCCTTCCACGATTTACCTGCGCGCACAGCACCGTCACCGCGGCCGCCCGAAGCCCGAAGCCCCACGCCCGGCCCTCAGCCCCGCGCCCTCCCCCCGGCGCTCAGCCCCGGCGCTCACCCAGCATCTTGCTGAGCTCCGCGTTGTGCAGGTCCGGGTTCTGCTGCGCCAGCCGCTTGCGCTCGTCCTTCGCCCACACCATGAAGGCGTTCATGGGCCGCCGGATCCGCGCCTCGCCCTTGCCGCGCCCGCCCGTCGCCCCCGCCTCGCCCTTCGCCTTGGCCTCGCCCGGCGGGCTCAGCGCCTCCGCCCAGGGGCACGGGCCCAGGGCCGGCATCATAGCGGGCAGCGCGCCCCGGCCCTGCGCCTGCTCCTCGCTGCTGGCGTAGCCCGCATCGGGGCTGCTCATCGCGGGGCGCCCGGGCCCCGACGGCCACGGACGGACGAGCGCGCTACTCGCTGGCGGCCGCCGGCTCCCGCCCGGCTCTATTTGAGCAGCGGTGCGGCCAATGGGGCCGCGGGGGCGGGCGCGGCGCGGGGCGCTGCCGGCGGCTCTGCGGGGCGGCCCCGAGGCTTCCGCCGGCACCTGAGCCGAGCGGGGCCCGGCCTCGGCCGCTCCGCCCATTGGGCCGAGGGGGGGCAGGGCCGGCCGTCGGCGCAGTGATAATGGGGCAGTGCCGTTTGTGGCCCCACGGCCACTGAAACCGCAGTGGCACGACGTAGGTGGAAGGGACAGAGCGTTTCCAAGTGTGCCTACGCAGCCCGTGGCACCACGGGACTGGGTTGTAGGCATACCTGGAAGGCGGCTAGTTAAGAATTAGCCAAACCTTCATCTGCTTTCAAGTGATGACCGAAGATGTATTTGGATAAGTGCACCCGCTTTGGTCCCATAAACCAGCACCGGAAGGATTCTCACTGAAATGAAACGAAAGAAGGCAGCACTGCCTTTAACTCGTTCGAACATCGCAGTTCCTTACTCAGGCAGCTTAAAACCCGGTGCCCCGCACCCGCCGGCCCAGTGCGGGTTTTATAAATGACGGAAACACAGCGATAGCGAGCAAGGCGAGGTGCCGACATCGGGCAGCGTCACTTCGAGGCACTTTGAGTTGACGTTCCCCTCTCCCTCGCGCTGTTCGGTTCCACAGCCGCAAACGACTCCCAGAGCTCTGACACCCCGGGTAGCCCCGCTGCAGGGGCCCAACGGCCGTCTCAGGAAGGGCACCTGCCCGTACCCAGCCGGGAGCTGGGGTTCGTTTCACCCGCTTCGTGCACACGCGCCAGCCCTGCTTCTCCCTTACACCACGTACAGCAGAAAGCCACGGGGTCAGAAACAGTGTTCGTCCCTGTACGTGTGTGCGCTGATCGCATCCTAATACATAACACCGCCCTCCCTACGGCGGCACGATGTATTTGTAAAAGAAATTCAGCGGGGTATTCTGCCTGCAGAGCCCAGCCTTCACCTGGATATTTATGTATCATACAGACATCGATCGCCATAGGGTTGGTGACGGCACCCAGGAGCGCACTGGGGTTGTCCCTCAGCTGCCCCTGCCCCCGCCGTCGGGGCGCTGTGTCGGGCCCTTTTCTGAGGTTCCCTATGCCGGGAACTGCTTTGCGGCTGAGATTTGTAGCACGTCCAAACCCCCCGGCCCTGGGCCGAGCGTCCGAGGAAGGCTTTGCTGCCGGCTGATACCCAGGGAACGTTAGGAATTAAGCGGCATCCGAACCTTATCTGAAGCACGGTCGTGCTCGAGGGAAGCGTGTTTCTACCTGCACAGGACAGAACACGCTGCGGAGCGGAGAAAGCAACCCGGCTTCCGAGCAAAGCAGTCAGCCAAAGGCAACGGCGCGGTGCCCTGACGGCTGGGTGCTCTCGCAGCCTCCCCCGGGTCGGCCCCAGCCCAGTCCGGAGCCGGGGGCCACAGCAACCCCCAGGAGCTCCCCGCAGCCCGGGTGCCACCTCGTCCCCAACCTATTTCGTTACAGTGCCCGCCCGCCCCTCTCGTTGCGCTTTAAAGAAATGGTTTCTGGAGTCCAGGGAACAAACCCTGAACGATCTCGCACTGAATATACTTGACGACAATTTTAGGACTGTCGCTTTCAGCAGAAAACGTGAGGTGATAAACTGAGCTGCCGGCTTTGGGCGATTTGTGCGGAGCGCTCCTCCAGCTCAGTGAGCGTGGATCAAAGAACGCCAGGTGCGCTCTGAACACAACCGAGCCCAGCTTCGTACAACAGAGCTGAGAGCTCGGGGCCCTTCCAGCGCTCCACAGATGGTTTTTTCTCCCGTTCTGCTTTCAGTGTCGGGGTGCTTTCGAGCCCAATTCGCCGCACCCCGAGCAGCAATGCCCCGCATCTCTTCCCCGAGCGCTCCTGGCGCTCCGGACCCCCTCCGGGCCCCGAGGTGAGCCGTGAACTCCCCCCCCCCCATCCCCCTCTCCGACTCCCGATGACCTTTTAAACCCGCCCGAGCGCTGCGCGGGGATCCTCCGCAGAGAGCCGCGCTTCTATTTCGGGGCCCTCACGGAGCACGCCGTTATCAGAGCCGACCACAAATGCCACATGAAAAGCAGCAAACATCCGGAGGGTTTCCTGCGAAACGAGCCTTTCTCAAGGCAGAGGCTTTTTTTTTTTTTTTTTTTTTTTTTTTTTTTTTTTTTTAACGCGTACTTAAAGGCAACGCGCTTTGCCTCCTTTAGGCAGTTCCAACCCGCTTACAGTAAGCTCTCTGTGCAAAGAAATCGCCCCGAATAAAAGACCTTTCGGGACTTCGCGTTGCGAAAGTGCGCGGTGCTCGGAGCCTCTGCCCAGGGATGGTGTACTGCTGAAGGCATAAAATAAAACTGAAATTAAAAAAAAAAAAAAAGGATAGTAAAAATACATATGTTTCCAAACTCTAACATCTCGAAATAACGTTAACCGCTTCCCATCCAAATCACAGCTCCCAACATCCAAAAGGTGCCCGGTTCCCCTTCACCACCACCGCACACCGCAGGCCGAACCCCGTCGGGCTGCCCCGAGCCCTCCGCCCCCGCCGCACGCAAAGCGGAGCCGCCCCGGGCTCACAGCGGCTCCGGGAGGGCACCGCGACGCTCCCGACTCCGCGGCTGCAGCGGGGGCAGAGCGGCGTGCGGGATCCCTGGCGCAGGTAAGAGCGCTTTCCCCTGCCCGGCAGCGCCCGGAGCCCGAGAGGTGCCGCTGCCCGCTGGGGACCGCGGGCTCGGCAGCTCCCGGACGGCCCGGAGCAGGGAAGGGAGTGCAGCGCATCGCGGAGGAGCTCGGAGCTCCAGGGAAAGGGTTAACCCCCGGCCCGGGGCTGCCGGCGATGCTCGGGGTGGCCGTGCCGCCTTCCTGACCCGGGCAGAGGGCATCCATCAGAGGCGTGGGAAGGGCGGGAGGGACGCGCGGGGAGCAGGGAGTAAGCGGTCGGGGTGTGGGCTCTGAGTGAGTAACGCGTGGTGTTACAGAAATCCCAACGAAGCCAATGGGAGCCTGGACGTGGCTCTTTCTTCGTATTGGGGACAACGTAATAAAGATCGGAGCCGCTCATTTTACATTAAGATTAATTCACTATCACAAAGATCACAAAGAACGCAAAGATCACGAAGATCACAAAGATCGCCAAGATCGCTAAGATCACAAAGCAGTTGCGTTTTTCTCAGTGAAATCAAAATGCCTTCGGACTGCACCAGGGGCTGTCATTGCGGCTTTCGTGCCCTCCCGTTCCAGGTTGAGCTGTTGGGCTGCACAGGACCAAGCGCAGAGCGGTGCCTGGGGCAGGGCAGAGCTCCCCACGCCTGCATTTCCAAGAACACAAATCCTGGCAGTTTTTATACTTAAGTACATGCAAGTAATTAAAAAAAAAAAAAAAAAAAAAAAAAAAAAGCTTGATACAATGCTGGAACCTCTCCAAAAAGATCAGGCATCTGAACTGAACTAAACAATTCGAGGCAGCCCATTTGTATTTGTGCTGGTTTTATGTCAGAGGAGCCACGACAAATTTGTACTGGCGCAAGATATGTTGGAACAAGCTAAATAGGTGCTAAAGTCGTGGCTATGCAAAGGAAATTAATGTAACCATACAACCAAAGCCCATCCCAACGACGCTGGGGTGACATGAAGCTCCCAGACTATGCTTACTAAGGCCAGAATGAAAGAATTGAGTAAAATATGCTCTAGGAGTTGCACTGTACCACTATGTATTATGTCGGTGTATGTTAGCTTTGCAGCATATATACATATATTGCTTTCCTTAGTAGGCAGCAAAGTCTCACAGAACTGCTGTGTGCAGTTCTGATCAGTCAGCAGAGATGGACGAGATGAGAAAGAAATTAAGGACATATTTAATCCTTCAATGACACCACAGCCAAATAAAACCCTTCGTTTTCTAACAAGGCTGGCAGTGATATATTTATTTAAAACGAAACAAAACACAAGCAAACAAGGAATCTCTCACTTTTCTTTCCTTTGGTACTATTAAGAATATCTCTTCTAACATGACCAAGGAAGGCATTCTTTACACCCAAGACATCCAAGTATAAAATTTGATGCTGTTTTTGCAAAACAAAAGATTAAATTGTTTAAGGTTGTAATCTTAAAATTTGCCCAGTGAAAATGGACCCGATTTTCTCTTTTCTTCTTTGCAATTACATTCAGTAATTAAGTGCACCACAGCTCCTGACGTCTGACATTTACATTCATAATTAAACTATGAAAAGAAATTAAATCAGGCAGACGGAAGGTTTGGGTTACTGGTAGCTGCAAGTGTTGAGATTTAGGATGTTTATCTTTCCTGATTATTATTAATAGATAAACTTACTTTTAGCTCATTGATTAATATTCCACTTGCAATTTCACAGAAGCATCATTGAAAGCTGCAGACCCATAGGAAAAAGCTGCCCTCCTTCCAGATCCAAACCAGTCAATGCGATCGTCTTTTTAATGATTACTATTTGCCAACTGTGTCGTGGTTTCAGTGCTCCAAGTTTCATCTACTTGCTTTACTGGGCACAATTATGTTTCTCTGCCTAAAATGCGTTACTGTCTGGTGTTCCGAACATCTCTGACTTACACCGAGCCATGAGAGAGAACAGAACTCAACCCCTCATTGGATCACAGCTGCCATGGCTAGCAACTACACTGGAAAAAAAGGCTTAACTTAGCTGAGTAATTCAGGTGGGTTTTTGATCCAGTCATTATTACATGGTCTTGAGATACGTTTAGAATTATCTAGTCATACGTCAGCATTCACAACTATTTTATTTGCGTGGTCTGTTTCTGTTTGAATAAAACCTAGGGACCGAATGTCCCCTTTCCTCCTCTTTTGTCCCCTTCACGTGGCTGTTTTATCTCCACAACACCCTTTGAAGGCTATTTACTGAAAGGATGAGAGATCGGTTATCACGGAGAACTGAAAACTTTAAAAAGAAAGCGGGAATTTCAATAAACCCTCTCTGGAGCTAGATCAAGAACTAGAGATTCTCACTTCTACTGCAAACAACCTGCAAGATCTAAGACAATTTCTCCCCAGCTCCCACCAGCTTCCCAGTTCCATTAAGACAGAATGCCTGTTTAAGCAGGCTGTGGATGTAAATGCTGGGAGAATGTTCCGTTTACAAACCTTGCTTCAATGATAAATTTCATTATCAACAACCTTTTATAGTGTTAAGATTCAGATCAAATCTTGAGGAGATGGTTTATACGGTACCTCACTGCACCATTTTGACATCCTGCAGCAATCAAAGCCAGCAGAGATTTGAATTAACGAGACAAGGAGGATGACTATGGAGCTTTAATTTTCAACATTAGATGTGTGTACGTGCACCTTTTACAAAAGCAAAGTCTATTTGTGTCTTTCAGTTCAGACTAGCAGCCTAAGAACGTAAAGACAATAAATCCCTCAGCACAGAATAAACTGAAAAATGCCCAAGAAATTTTAACCAATGACACTGACAAAGGCTAGAGTTAGGACTGAAGCAATACAAAATTACCTTAAATACTTGCAGTACCTAAGTTTTTATAGAGATCTATTGGCTGTGGTCAGCCTTCTGGCTAGCAAAGCAGTGCAAGGCTTACTAGTGCAAAATGTCCACTTAGTAAAATAAAGACAACTGCTGGCACTTGCCAGTGACACTTTATATGTGGGTGTTCAAGTGCTGTGACAATGCATGTAAAAATATGATCCAAACCAGGACAATCCCAAACACCCTGGTGGTTCAGTTGACAAGCACTCAACCACTCACCAGAGGGAGCCCATTTTCCCCAAAAGCCAATGCTTGTAGTATGACCAACCTGCTGCCTAGGGAGCTCCCATACAACTCACCCAAAACCTTCGTGCCAACTGAGGCAGCCACACAGCTGTACCATGAAGAGGAAAGAACGGGACTGTAAAGAACCATATAGCTGTTTGATTAATAGTTTTTGCAGCAGAAAAGGCACTTCAGTGAATTAGCTGCTATGTCTTTCCTTCAAGTTGAACATTTCTCAGGGAAACAATTCTCATATCTGCAGCATCTGAAGACATAACCATTTTATACTGCCCCTTCTTCATACTGTTTGTGGTACTGCATTTGCAGTATATTTCCACTGAATATTAAGCTATGATACTTAAAAAATATATATTACAGAATTTTCAGTAATTTTTTAAAATAGAAAAATAAAAGTATTTCAGAAAAAAAGACACCTCTCACTTCATATTTCCTCAAAGAGAAGAAGCAACCCTCTGCTGTATTAGCAGTTCTTATACATTCTTTAAAGTCAAACTGAGGAACTACGTGATTATCTGCAGCTGCATGTCCCCTGGTATCTGTCCTTCACTCCTACACGCCCCCTCCTTCAATATCATAGGACATTGTAAAGTTACTACCTTTCCTGTGTCTTCTCTGGTCTCCACTTCGTTTTTTCAGCATTTTTCTTTCTAGCCAGAAGAAGTCAGTAGATGCCAAAACATAGACCTGAAATACTGATAAGCAAAAGCCAAAGTGCACCAATTATCTTCTTTCGTATTAAAAACGAAACAAAACAAATCTATTGGTGCAATCAATTTTTTACTGAGTGGGTGAAAGGATTTTTAAGTCTTCAGGTTTGCCATTTGGCGGATGGATTTAATAGCAAACTCCAAGCACTGAGGTCCTGGGCACTGTGCTTTGGGTGTCCCTGCTTGGGCAATGGTTGGAAGAGATGGACCCACAGGCGCACACCAACTGCAGCCATTCTGGACTCTGTGACTCTCTAACAAAGACCTGATCCAGTAAGTAGTACATAAGGGTGCAATTCATAAGTGTACAAATGATTTCAAACTAATTCTTGGGGGATTTCTTGCAGACTATAGCTTCAGAAACACTATGAAATACAATCAACTCATTTTTATTTCAATATGTGATCACAAAACTAAAACTGGATGTATCAGCTGTCTTTGGAAGAGGTCCTTGCTCCTGGAGACTTGCTGATCAATCAGCTTTCCCTGACTAAGACATCAAACCTTACAATAGCAGTGACAAGTCACAAGCCTATCACTTCTCTTTACAGGAGCTCCAAATTCATTTGAATTAAAACAAGAAGATAAGATGAAGTTATTTAGTTACTAAATTACATATGGGCATGACTATGGAATGTGGAGAATCCCTTTGCCAGATGTGCGCAGGGTTTACATTTGTGCCTCAAAGAGCCCTTACTGTCAAGCACACAAAATGCTGCAATATCTAATGGTTAATTTTTCCACCAAGCAGCTACGTGACAGACCATTCGACCATTATGCTATGCTTATTGACTTCATGCCTCTGTTAACAAACCACAGCCTTCTGTGTCATTGACTTAGCCTGAAATTTCACATTTCACTTTTCAAAATTTCCTTAAACTCAAAGCAACCACTGCTGCTACCTGTAAGTGATTATGAAACATACCTTATCATTTTCTCATTCAAAGGGAAAAAAAAATATCTTGAAGATACTTTTTCCTTTACTAGAGTTCCAATAAAAGAAGTTTTTAAAATCTGTATTTGAAAACTGGTTAATTGTGATATGCATTCAGATGCTGTTATAGCGGAAACATAGACCTTGCAGAAATGCTTTGCCATCTTGTAATACTGAATAATAATATATTATAATATAATATGAATATATTATAATATAAATAACTTGTAATACTGAAGTATGTAGTTGCCCAAGCGATGTATTTAATTATGATTTTTATTATTTAATTAATAGTATTATTTTATAATTTCTATTACTTAATTTTTATTTTTACTGAGAGAGCAGTGAGGTGTTGGAAAAGGTTGCCCTGAGGTGTTGTAGATGCCCTTCCCTGGCAGTGTTTAAGGGCAGGCTGCATGTGGTCCTGGGCAAACTGATCTAGTATTGGATCAAGCATTAGGCAACCCTGCTTGCGTCAGGGGGATTGGAACTTGATGATCCTTGGGGTCCCTTCCACCCCAAGCCATTTTATGATTCTATGGTTATTACTATTAAGGTTAAGACTGCTGATTATTTGCTGCCTTTACAAGGCAAATCTTATATTCATCATTAACCACATATGAAGAACGTACAGGTTCATATATATTTAAAGTGATTTCATCTACCCTCTAATCATACATTAACATCATTTTTTATATAAATGAAAGACAGCATCTGTCCTACCGTACTGAAAAGGAGGTGAGTAAAGGGTATATTTGTAACATAATTGGATAGTAAATACTGTAAATAAATTTACAGCTCCCTACAATTCAATGATTTACTTTCAGTAAAGAACTTAGTTGAGTATATTTTTTTTTCCGGGAAGAATTTAAATAATAATGTGAGTTTAATACAATAGATGGAACCAGAAGTAATTTGGATATGGGAAGATCACAAAGCATTCAAGGTCATGCTTTAAATTTCCAGCCAGAATCAATAAATCTACCCCGGTTACTTTGCAGAATGATACATTCAATAGGGAAAGTTTTCTTTTGAGAATCAGTTATTATCCATTGCTCTGTTAAAAATAGTTAAGAAATGACTACCCAGCTTGAATTCTAGAGGAAGAGTTGGTTGCAGTGTTAACAGTATTGAGAAATGTTTCCAGTTCCGAATCAATCAATCATGTAAGTTTCACAGCAACAAATTATCAAAAACCAAAGTTCTCAGTCTGAAGCACTTAACCATCTTTTTGACCAAATCAAAAAGGAATTCCAACTTGAGCTCAGTGGAGCTGTCTAAAGCAGAGAACGACCATTTGAGAAGACTCCGAAACGTGGACAACACACCAAGACTACAAAAACAGCTGCAGCTTCACCCTTTTCTTACACACTAAACTGGACAATACTTGGAACCACCGCTGTGTCACAATTTAGAGCAAGACAGTAAGAGGATGTAGTACTTTAGAGTTCCTATGTGACCACAATGCTAGATGATCAATTAGAAGTTGTGTTTATCACGCTTCTACCTATTGTTTCTGTCTTGCAATTGAGGGCATTCTGAAAAAAATGTGGCGTTCACACTTCCTCCGAATGCAGCAAATGTACAACTTCTTGCTACAAAAAGGCATTTATATAGTATTTTTCATACAGCAAATGCTTTACAAAGATATTTTAACATTATTGTCAATGTTCAGAAGCATTCAGAACTGTGAACAACGTTCTAAACGATCTGCCCTAAGCTGCAGTAGATGAGTAAAAGATCATGGATCATGGATCATAAACCTCTTCCTTTTCCCTCTTCATGTCTAAGTGCATTTTCTTGTTGGACCTAAAATACTGGCCTCAGCTTCCCTTCTGTTCATGTTCCTGCTTCTTAGCTTTTTAGCACCATGGGAATCAGAGCACCATTAGGACAGTTTAGCAGATTCTGCCCAAGAGCTTTGGGTAGGATAACTAATCAAAGACTAGGAATACCAGACTGGTTACAGTCACTTGGGAAAATTGTATATCAATGGTTCAAAAGATAATTAGAAGAGGAAAGCAAGCCAAATTCAAACCTTTACTGTTACTGTGCATTCTGTGAGCTAATTCTGGAACTATGGCTTTCCTCCTAAGTTTAACTAACCTTTTTTCATATTGATCCCAGAAAACTGTAAAGTAGTAAATCATACACACCAAATAAAAATGACTATTTGTATATAAATGAGCATAATGAATAAGCAATCTTCCATACTCTATAGTAAATATGACTACATACTCAATACTACTGTACTTGATCTTTTTCATAATTTTTTGTGTGCAAAAAGCATAATGGCAAGCTGAATCTTTATTTTAACTGAGTACCATAATCTCTGACTACAAGAGTAGCAAACTAGGAAACAATGAATAATTAACTGTGATTATTAATAATTACTCTGCTAACAAATGAGTGAATTAATCAGACATAATTATTCCTTTTGTAAATCCTATTTTATGCGAAAGTATATTACATATAAAATTATCAGGAAAAAGTCATTCAGAGATATTGAAAAAGTTATACATCTAAACACTCACATTTAGATAACACAAAAATTTTGAACATTCCATAAGAAAACATTTTTACCTTTTTGTAAAACTAAGTATTGAAACTGCTGACATAATATAGATCAATATTTTATTGATCTATTTATTTCACTGTAGTAATTTATTTCATTATAGTTTGTTTTACACAATGATTTTATACTGCCTACTATTAAGCTTTTACCTTGCAGACTGGAGAAAGTTAATTAAAAGAAGGAGGAAGAATCCCATAGAAAATGTGCTTATTATTTTTTATTTTGCATTTCTAAACACTGGGTAGTGCCACTTCTGAGTTATTAAGCTATAGCTGTAGTCCATTCAAATCACACCCACATTTTTTGTGATAAGTATTCCCTTATGCCTCTTCAGAGAGATTTTGAATCCTTCAGGATAAGATCCTCTACAAATATGTGTAATCCTTAGAAATATATACCGTCTAGAGTAAATCACAGATATCCTTTAATTCTCGTAGTGAGACCTCTGCACTAAGAATTTCCATCATATTTTTTTCACTTATTTTGTAGGATACTAGTCAGCCATCACTTATCAACGCGTCAATACCAGTATGGAAGGACAAGTAGATTGGAGTTTTACATGGATCAATTAGCAGTAAAAAATATGTTTTCATAGAATGGTTTGGGTTGGAAGGGACCTTTAAGATCATCTATTTCCAACCTCCCTGCTATAGACAGAGACACCTCCCTCTAGACTGGGTTGCTCAAAGCCCCATCCAGCCTGGCCTTGATTGCTTCCAGAGAGGGAGCATCCACAGCCTCGCTGGGCAACCTGTTCCAGTGTCTCACCATCCTCACAGTAAAGAATTTCTTCCTGATATCTAGTCTAAATCTACCCTCTTACAGTTTAAAACTATTTCCCCATGTCCTGTCGCTGACTTTTCTACCAAGCTGACTGGTAGAAAGAAGGCATATATTTATTAGATTTGCAAACTTGCAGCAATTTAGAAGGGTCATCAAGGAGTTTTAAGAACAAGACTGTTATTCAAAACTGTCTTGAAAATTTCAGAACTTGCCTAAAATTGTAGAAAGTAATCTAACCTGGACAAATGCAAGGTATGTTGATGATGTAGAACAAAACCTACATTATGGATAATGAACTTTGAAGCAAGAAGCAGTACTGAAGAAAAGGATTTAAGAAGTAATTGTAGATCAGTTCAAATGCCAGACAACTGTGTCATGCTGCTGAAGGAAAAGAGAAAAAATACATCACAGTGGGCTATGTAGATATGTATGTTCTTTGTAGCCTGTGAAGTGAACTTTCCTCTGTCCTTAAGAGAGGAGGGTGTCCAGGAGGGACACCCAGAGCAGGGGGCCCAAGCCCACGTCCAGGTGGCTGCTGAAGGTCCCAAGGTGGAGACCCCACAGCCTCTTGGCAACCTGTGACGTGACAGATTAATCAGCCCCTGAAGTTCCTCTCACTTGTAATAGTCCGTATATAGGTTTTATTTGTCTTTTCTAGAGTGACTTTGTTCATTTAGGAAGTGCTATTCAAAAAGTGCTGAAAAATGTATAATTTCCTAAGTTATATTCAGTCCTCACTATGTTACTACTTAATAGACCCCCTATGCAGATCTCTAAAACAGCAAATTCACAGAACCGAACCTTTTTTCGCATCAAAGGAAAACTGTCTTTCTCAAATAAAAATAAGTTTATAAATCTTACACACAATAAATATGAGAATAAATAATCTGACAGCAGCGTCCCCCTGGAGGAAGAGCCCAAACTGTGCAGTTCTGATTTCACGCTGCACACTCAGATTACACTAATACTTCAAAATCTTACTTTTCAACCTCATGCACAAAGTCAATTGGTCTCACTGGTCAGCCTTGCTATGAACAGAAGGGAGGTGTTTCAATCATTTCATGTATCAAACACTGAAGGAGCTATTTCATATTCTCAGTAACCAGAACGGCACAAATCTTCTACATGCACATATTACTAATTGCTCACACAAAGTTGTGAAAAAAATATTAAAATTGTAATGCATAGAAAAAGTAATTTCATATTGAAAAGTTATTTTTTTCAACTAACTTTTGAGGAGTATTTCCTCACTCAAGTGTAATGTTGGAGATTAAAAATTTTAAATTCAGAATGATGACTCAAGTTTGAACACCATCACAAAAAGAAAATGACAAAGATGTCTTTCAATGAAGCATGTAGATACTTTCTCACTTTTAACAGATATTAAACATCAAGTGGTATATTTGTCTTTTTTTAAATCCATGTTAAAGTTAAAACTGGCAATCAAAGATGTTGAAGTAATTAAGCCCTCCCTGCTAGATATGCTAGATGCATTAAAAGTTACTGGATTGCTAGACATGGTTTCTCAGGTGACACTCAGGTGATTTTTTCTTCTGTACATTGAAAAATATTGTTAAAGAAAATAGTTCTCTTTCAAAGTTTTAAATGGAGTAAATTTACTTTCATTTTCACAACCCTACTTTATATCCCTGCTGTACTTTCATCTGAAATGGTTCCAGCTTCAATACGTGGGGACACAAACCTGTCCTACCCATCAATCAACAGTAAATCAAAATCTGTCTGTGATTTTTTTTTTTTTTTTGGTGGTTTGTTTGGTTTAATTCACATCAATTACCTTGGAGAATCTAATAACATTATCTGTGCAACAGGGATTTGGCCAGATACTTGATCAGCTACTGAAATCTCCGGTCTGAAGAGCAGTTTGGAAAAGAAGACAACGAGAATAAATAAATCCAGAATCACATATGTGCAGTATTGACTTTGCAATTTATGTCTAAGTACATGACAGATCACAGGTGATTAACTTCTCCGCAAGCATCTCTATGCTACCATGGTTCTGTTTAAGATATTCTGCTACATCCTAGAATACCTTTCCTAAATAAACTCCAGAGGGTAAATACTTAAGACAATAGCAAATGATGGGTGACTGAATGTAAGAACATCAAAGGTTCTCTGAGGGAGGTGAGCTACAAGAGAGGCTTTGAACCCAGGTTAAAATGTCACAGGGTGCTACCTGAGCACTGCATTTATCAATTTAATTCCTCCAGAATCAACAAATAAACTTTGTGACAAAGATAAAGAAAATCTAAACCTGTATTTATTTCTTAAAGGCATCTTTGAAGTTACCTCTAGTAATGGATAACTACCATTTCAGACACACGTTTTAAAACATTTAAACAAATTTCTCAGCAAAGTAATGAAAACACACAACTGTACTGATTTACAGACCACGTCAGAAATAAATAAATAAAATAAAATAAAATGAAATAAAATAAAATAAAACGAAATAAAATAAAATAAATTAAATTCATTGAAATGCGTTATAGCAGTGAAACAATTGTTCCTATTGTTTAGTTTTAGGATGAAAGTACCAGTCTAAACAGTGAATTTCTTTTATACAGACAAACTGCAACTGACTTTAAAAATATTTGAAGTTCCTATAGTACAGTAAAACACACTGCAGACTATCAGTTAAGAAGTGCACAGCATTGCCGAGATTGATCAACCAACCATTTAAAGCAAGAATCTAAAACTGTATCTGTCAATCTGTATTTGCAGCTAAAGCCTGGCTTGCATTCATGTCCGTACTTTAAGCAAAATTTGGTTGGTATCAGTTCCTAGACTAGGAACTGTAGTTTCTAAAAGTTACCTCTCCCCCAAATGCCTTCACTTACTGTCTAAGGACATTTCTTCTTTTTTTTTTTGTTTTTTTTTTTTGCTTGATAAGTCCTGCTACAATTCTATTCCACAAAAAATGCTGTCTCAAAGCCTTCCTGTTCACACAGCAGAAGGATGGACACACATCCCCAGTTACTGTTGTTGTTTTCTTTCACTTTTAAATTGTCAGAACTCCAGTAACTAAGAATGCTGCCTTTTGATGTCCAGTAAAGAAAGTGATAAACAGGAATGTTGGTTTGCTCATGCTTCCCATAATTAGGAAATGATATAAGAGTACAAGTAATAAACATAAATACAAATAGTAATACTACTACTACTAAAAATATAAAGGTGTTGATGTGTTCTGCAAAGATATAACCATATAATAGCAAGAGTTTTGAATATTTCAGATGGAAGAAAAAATGAAAAGGAATAATATAGAGGAATGGAGAGTGTCGTATGCATAGATCTAAACTAATGAAGAATAGCAATTTCCAAAAGGTACTAATTGTACTTACCTACAATAGAGGAATTTCTAGTAAGAGTTCTTAGTGCTCTAAATAAAAACTTCTGTATTCTTCATTTTTCTCCCCCAGAGAAACCCAAGAATGCTGTCAAAAATTACTGAATACAGTTCACATGAAAAAAGATCTAGCAATATTCACAGTTTTAATAACTCAGCACTATACATAGGCATGCACATTCACAGCATCAGCCACTGTTTTTTTTTCCCCTTGTTAGGGAAGTTAATACTAAATTCTACATAAAAATACAACATAATTGGATCTTTTTGATCCAATATTTATTATTATAATTTTATTTCAGCCACTTGCATTTGAAATCAATAAATAATGAGTAATCATGTCATGGTAACAATATTTAAATACAAAGCAGTTACTACTGATACAGACAGTCATGAAATCGACGGTGAAACAATACATTTCTCAAACTTTATTTTATACTAGTATGGAAATAAGGAAACACTTCATCTTTATAGTAGAGGAAACACAGCCTCCCAGATGTTGCAGTGTGAAAGGTCAGTAGACAGTGATAGCTCTTAAAGGGCTTGGCTAATTGTAAGACTTGGACTACCATGGATTGAGAGCAGCCCTGACCAGAAGGACTCGGGGGATTCTGATGCTTGACATAAGTCAACAGTGTGCCCTTGCAGCCCAGAAGGTCAGCTATACCCTGGGCTGCAACAGAAGAGGGGTGGCCAGCAGAGAGAGAGAGAGGATAGTTCCCCTCATGAGGCCCCATCTGCAGTACTGCACCCAGGTCTGGGGCCTTCTGTACAAGAAAGATGGGTAGCTGTTGGAGTAGGTCCAGAGGAGGGCCACGAAGATAACTGGAGAGCTGGAGCACCTCTCCTATGAAGACAGGCTGAAGGACATGGGCTCATTCAGTCTGCAGAAGAGAAGGCTTTGGGAAGAATTCATTGCAGCCTTCCAGTACATAAAGGGGACCTACAGGAAAGTCTGGGAGATACTTTCTCAGGCAGTGTAGTGATATGACAAGGAATAATGGTTTTATACAAAGAGAGAGTAGATCTAGATTAGATGTTAGAAGTAAATTCTTTACTCAGAGGGTGGTGAGGCACTGGCACAGGCTGCCCAGGGAAGCTGTGAACGCTCCATCCCTGGAAGTATTCGAGGCCAGGCTAGATGGGGCCCTGGGCAGCCCAGTCTAGTGGGTCCTGCCCTGCCCATGGCAGAGGCATTGGAGCTCAATGATCTTTCATTTTCCTTCCAACCCAAGCTATTCTATGATTCTTTGATTCCATGTTGGCCCGGGGTAGGATAAAGACAGAGAGTTTTATTCTTTCTGTAGTCAGCCATGCTCAAGAACATCTTCCCTGGCGAAGCTGTGTCCTATGACCAAGGAAAATATAGAATGTCTGTAAGAGAATTAAAATAGTAATGCTAAAATGAAACACCAAAACCCACAGGACTTACATTCTTATGCATATTAATAAAACAGAAGTTTCCTGAAAACTATTTTTGAAGAGTAGAAATTGAATAGTAATGCAAACAGGTTTTCAGCAAGTACTGTGAAACCTGTCAAGACTCTGCACACAAGTCACTCAGCCCAGTTTAATAATTATCATACTTGAACATGCATGTTATTATGAAAACCTGCTTTTCAATCAGACCCCTCAGTTCAAATGCTGCCTTCTGAAGACAAGCTCTATTGTTTGGCAGGATTTTCTGAGAAAAAGCTTGTTTCAAAGCTTTTTAAGAGAAAGATCACTGCATTTTAATTCAAAGGGTTTATGAACAATGTATGTCTATTCTTGTTCAAGAGATACCTGGCAACAATGCTGCAAACAAACTCCGACCTAACTGTCCGTGTAAAAGATAAGCAGATTTGGCAAAGCACGCTTTTATCCAGGATTGCAAGAATCCTGAAAAACTACCAGCTTCGTACATTAGCTGTTCATTTTGGAGCACCTAAACCAATAACCGCAAAACATATTTGCAAGAGTGCTAACTACTCATCTGCCTTACAAAATTGTTTTTAAATTGGAGGAGAAATAAAAGGAAATGAAAACAAACTGTCCTATGTAGGACTGTGTGACAAAATAATGAAAAAGAATTTACCAGCTAATTTACAGAACTTTACATTTTTACCACTACAACAATTCTATGGTGTTTTCTTGTCTGAAGAATGAAACTGCCTCTGCAACTTTGAAAGGCAAATTCTATCAGTACCATTCCACTCTAGCATGTCAGCTTTGCCATGTGATTTCAAGGTGATTTTAACACCTTTATCCACTAAAGAAGGTAAAGTACATTTTAAAATAAAGCCACATCTACTGAGCTGGAAAAAAAAAAAGAAGAAAAGTTACACCTGGTTGGCTAGATAGTTACATAGCCAGCAATGGGCTGATGACCTCCCTCAGCACAGAACTGAAAATCAAACCCCAGAGAGCAGAAATGGGAGCTAAATACTGAAATTAGAACAAGAACCTTCTCTCCAGGTAAGAGACAGCATACACTGTCACTTATCACTAGATAAGTCTGTTTGAGTGTCTGTTCCAGTATCTATTAATCACCCTTGGGTTCCTTTCCAATGTCATCAAACACAGATTCATGCTATGTCATCTTTATCAAGTCTCTGTAGACTATCTTAGATTTTTGCACAATTTTGTTCTTCTTGTGTGTCAGAAAGGGGAAGATATAGTCGTGATTTTGTTCAAGTACATGGCCATTCCATCCTATGCTTTTGAAAACTATTTCCTATTCAATACATGGAAGTCAAATGACAAAATTATGAAGCTGAAAACAGTCAAATCGTAACAAGGCTTATAATCTTCATACACCAGCTTGCAGGTCACAGAAAGCAGACCTTCTCATAACTATGTTCTTTTTCTTTCAACAGTTTCAACAGTTATCAAGGTAATACTGTACCTAAGGACAGCAATATATACATTCATCAGCACACTAAGTTTTCTACCACCCACACTTTTTCTTGAAGTGATTTTTTGTTTGTTTGTTTGTTTGTTTTTTGGATGATTTGTATTTTCCTTGCTTCCCCTTAAAGAACCTTAAAAATCTGTCTTGCTAAATCACAGGGAGTTCCCAATGTAAAACAAACAAACAAACAACCAACCCACACGCCTGGTCTCAGAAAAAATGCCTGAAATTTGTTTTCTCTAGTTTAGACATTACATGCTGAATTTCCATTTGGATTTTGAACTGCAGGCAGGCTAAGTTCTGCAATGTCTCCTGCTATGCTGCTATCCAGCTTTTTCAGAACTCTTTATATTCTTATTTCTTCGTTGCACTTTGCTATACAGAATCAGAGCTGTCCATTATCTTTCTAACATTCATGGTCATTCCAAATAACTCTGGTTTTCCAGATGCATGGCTATCCTAGGATAGCACATATGTGTACTATCAGGAGAATTTCTGTTTTTAGAGATCCATGAATACCTTTTATGTGTGGTGGTATTATTTAAGTTCATTAAGTTGTAGACTTGTTCAGCTGCCCCATTTGTCTTTTTTTGACAAAAGCCATATTAGTGTTGGTTAATAGTGACCTTCCTCAGTTTCTCAGATTGTCTCCAGAGTTTGATGTGGAAGTGCAGAAGGATACGTAAAGCATTCACCTCATACAGCAAAGATCTTATATTTGTTGTTGTATTTTTTGCTGCAAAGCTTGATAGGTAAAAATATTTTGTAGTTATCTACAGACACTATTTTTTATCCTTAGATTCCACTCCACAATAATTGTTGAACTTGTTTGTGTAATCTGTGTAAGGCATTTTTGGAGAAGTTAAGCTTTTATTAAAGCAATTGTCCGTGCCTTTAGCAAGATGCTCCCCTAAGCCCTCACTTCTAAGAGTTACACTGTACGTGTGTCACTTAAATCACTTCCTAATATTTTTATACTGGGTGGCATTGGAATTTCCTTGATGTTCAAACTTATCCTTGTAATCTGGAACATCTGTGTAATAAAACGTAGTGTCTAGCAGTGCAATAGCATCTTCTCCAGATGTATTTATTACTGTGCTGGCCCCTATGACATTAATAATTACCACCAATTTGCATGACAGATGATTTGAACATTTATTTCAAAAAATTCTTTTTATCAATCTGTCTTCACTGCCTAAAGTTCTCTATTCTAGACTTATTCACCTCATAATTTCTATTGTATTCTTGGTTCCATAACTTCGCCTTACATAGCTTTAATATTGTCCCTTGGTGTTTCCTTTTTGAATATACATCACGCTAAAGGAGTCTCTGCAACTTGACAAAGGTACTGGCAATTCAGGATCTCATCTCTTGTTCATTTACATTTACTTCTTGAATCTGTGTTTGATGAGTTGTTAGTCCACAACTCCAAAAGCACACATTTTCATTTGACAATAATCCATACCAGCAAAAATCTAATAATCTGAATCACTGCTGACTTCCTGATACACCAGCTGCACCATCTTAGTATCCTCACAAAAATTTTCATAAAGGAATAGAAAGGATCTTATGTTCATTTTTCATGATGTTACCTTAACAATAATTTTCTCTCTTTTGGTGTGTGTGCATTTTTATACATACATTCATTTACTTTCACTTACTCTTTGGGTTGTTTGATAAACTTTGTCAGCCTCAGGTTTTAGAGACGATAATATTTTGTACCCCTCTGTGGTCTTGAGTCAACACAACTTTTACTCAAGAACCTGTTACCTAATTTAACTCATTAAGTTAAATTATCATAATTTAACTTATCATAAGATAATAATCATAAGAAGTTAACTCATCTTTAATAATCATATACATCAAGCACTATACAGTGCTTGGCTAAAGCTACGGAAAGATCCGTGAATATCATTATATTTGGGGAGGGAGAAACTGGATGACTTTCAAGATAGCAAGTAAATTTTTTACTTACTTATCTAATCACTATCGAAACACATGGAAGCCTTTGTCTATTATGGTCACTAACGTGACTATTCTGATTTTGCTTTCTTTTTGTTTACTGCTACTCCAACATCGCATTTTTTCCACTAGAGTGTAAGGTATGTTTATTTTCTCTTTATTACATATCTTTTTTAGTATAATTACACAACATTTTTATTACATAATAATTACATAATAACCATTACTCATCATTAAATCTCTTTCTGATCCCTCTGCTTTGTTTCTACTATTTTTCTTTCTTTGTATTAAATTTCAGCATGGATTACCTGGGTTTGCAGAAGCTGACTCACTTCTGACAACATGAATGGCACCAAACACACAAGAGATATCTACAGAAGTGCAGTGCTTAGGCTCAACTTCCCTTTCTACCTGCCAGATCCCAAAAGTAGAGCTCTCCTAATTCCATACACAAAAGTGGCACACTCCCTGTGAAACTATCCATTGCAACACATGCTTTTAACACTGGCTCATCAAAAGGGGATGTAGTTGGGATGCTTAAAAGGAAACAACTGAATTCATGTGCCTCATATAATAGAATTGGACAGACGTGCATGTTTCTATCATGTTTCAGACATGCGACATGATAGAAAACCTCACAGTGAACAGAAATTATGGAACAAATAGTACCTGCCACTGTAACCAGTCAAATGCCACTACTATGCTAAATAAAACTTGGAAAACATTGGTTGAATAGCAAGCTAGCTCAGCATGTTGGAATAATAAGGAAGTTTGAAGTTTCCTCTCTCATTTGGAGTGTCTTTGCAGAAATATCAGCTGGTATCTACATCAGACTGTGCTATGTATAGCTTTGTTGATTTATGGAGGTCTTCAGATAGCACGCACCCGCTGTTTTGCTTCAGATGAGTAACTGTTATACATAAGCTGCCTAGCATACCCGACATGTCTTTGTGGAATGAGACAGAAAATTACTTTTTCAAGTTTAGGCCATTAAAAATGATACTTGTTTAATTATCAAACTGTGGTAATTTAATAGACTTAATTTCTCATTATGAAAGCTATGCTCCAGACTTCCAAAAGACAACTTCTTGCAATGCAAAGCAAGAATAATAATGAAGAGGGAATGCATTATTTCATTCTGATGCCCACAGCTAATACTTTTTTTTTTTTTTTTTTTGGTTTTTCAAAATATACTTAGTTTGAGTTTTTCTATAATGTTCATTTTTTAAAAACTGTTACTTTTGATATTCAAGAGTGGAAATCAGATGGAAATATGTAAGCAAATGGAAACATTAAATAAGCAAGTAAGTGTTGTTTTTTAAATAGTCCAAGTTGTTTTAACATTTCAACTGCTTACTTTACAGACTACCTACAGATCTTGTCTGGAACATTTCTTCGCTAACTTACAGCCAGTAAATCCAGTAAACATCCAATTAGTGCTTCTTTTTTAATGATATAGAATGGAGCTAGATGATTCACCTCATGTCATATTGGAAAATCTGTGGCAGATGTCCAATCAAAACTTGGTCTGATGAAGAAAAATATACAGGCAAGTAGTAATCACCCCCAGAACCTCAGTAACACCAATGTGTAACAGCAGTGGCTGTTCTCCATCATATTGAGTTATCTCACCCACACAGCTTGCTTTCCTCATTCCATCTCAACATGCACAAATTTTGCTCAGCTGTGAATGGGAGAAGGCGAGCAAAGCAGGAGAAAAGAATCAACACCATTTCTGAATAAATAAGTACACAGTCCTGATAAATCAAAGTTGCTAATGGCACAGAGTTCATGTAGTAATTCAAGTACATTTTGTTAACAAAATACTAATGTTCCTAAAAATGATGAATGCCAAACTGCCTGTAGTACTGCATTGTGCAAGATGCCAACTGGTCACAGAGAAGTGTTCGGCTTTCCTATTCCTGCTCAGCATTTCTGCAAATCTGCAGGTTTTTGAAGTCACAACAAGTTTCAGGGAAAGAAGTCACAGATCTGCAGATAACAAAATAACTTCTGAAAACCATTAGCAAGGCTTCTCCTTTAGCAACAAATACTGTGTGTATGATGAAGGGTTTACTTTCCCAGAAGTGCTTATGGGACTTGAAATTGCACAAAAGGGCTGTGAAATGTGTTTCCCTCAGTTCTACTATCAAGGTTTTCCCAAAGGACCTTTGGGCTCCTGCAGTAGCCAAACTTCCCTGGAACAGGAAACTCTATTTACACTGATGTCTTAAAGGCTTGTGCTCATCCATAAAAGGGAAAAATAATAATACTTTTAGGAACTGCATTTTTCTTAACCTTTAACAGACCACAGTCTGAAATGCACAACCTGTAGCTGAATTTTCACAACACTAAGAAAAGCTATTTTCAAATAAAAGAAAACACATCATTCCCCAGGCGTGCTTGCAGCATTCTAACAAAATGCAATACATTGACAGAAATGTAGGACAGAAAACTACAAATTATCTTCTCAGTTTTTACTCTCATATGAAAGAAAGGCCATCTATAAACAAATTGATTAAACCTAAAGAACAAAACGCTAATTTCTTTTACTGGCATCTTTTATAATTCAGGTACAATTTTTTTTTTTTTAGGTTTTGAATAGTGAGTGGGCAAGCTTCCTTCTTACCTACCCACTCACAGGGGAGAATAAAAAACCTCTTTGGAGAAGAGGTCTTGCAAGAGATTCCACTAGCAATTGAATAAAACCCTCACAATGGCAATGCAACTCCTGAGTATAAGGATCCTGTAAAATCTGTATCGTGATAAACAACAGTAGTAGGCACTGGAAACATCAATTCAAAGTAGCTCTTCTTCCCTGCCTCTATTGCATGTTTCCATTCTTCACCACTTCTAATAGAGTGTTATTTCAAAAAGAACATATGTAATTTTCATCTGCCAAACAACTTCTTGATATTCAAAACAAACAAACAGCCATTTTATAGACAGAACAATCAACTAAAAGTCAAAAATGTGGATTTTAATTTTAAAAAAATTGAGCACCCACTGTGACTTCATCTAAATCTTAAGATGCATTTCATTTCAACAATATCTTCCTGAAGATAGTAGTTTTGATTTTCAGTATGATTATTTCAGTGCCAAGCCCAAGCCTCCCTGTGTTACTCTAGTTTATAACCATATCCTCTGTCTTCCCTTCCCAGTAACAGCTTTTGTCTTCTGCGTTCTTTTTTTTTCCTTGATAACAACTGAAGTGAGGGAGACTGCCAAGGCCGTGAAGTTCTTGTAAAACACTGAGTACTTTACAAAATACAGAAGGTAGTATCACCTGTCCTGTGCAGCATAGGTGCACCAGAGGTTGCTTTAAGATCGTGAGAAATATCCTTCTGAAAAGCAGGCTGAGTTGCATGAGTGCTACTGAAAATAAGCTGGACCATTCAATGGTGCAGGCATCGGAGCTTCAGCACAAAAATCTTCATCTGTGAACTCTGTATTCAGACTGAGCTTTTGTTTTGATGTTTTCAATGGAAGTTCCTTAATCACTGTTACTATCCTTCCAAAATCAAATCAAGTATCTATTCAATAAAGTAAGGTACTTCAGGTTTGGATACTTAATTGTATTTTTACTGAAATCTACCTTCCAAATATTAATAAAAAGGGAGATCTCAACTACATTGTTAAACTCCATTTAGCTCCACTGAAGAAACTGTAATCTGATTACAAAGTGAAGTTGCATCCTTTAATCTAGCTGCAAGCAACAGAAAAGATAAAGGAGCTCTTACAGTAGCATATTCTTAGTGATGATATTGCTTTGCATTAGGTCCATTATTAGCAATTTCTGATTTAAAACTGAAAGTTGAAAAATGCCATCAGCTTACTTAATAAGCTATTAACAGTACGTGTAAGACCTTCTCCAAATCATACTTTAATGCAAGATCTTTAATATATGGTCTACGACTCCTCACTCCTTCAAGTTCTGGTCAGTTCTTGGTCTCTGATGCCTGGAGACATCACAGTTACATTGTAGGACAGTAAAGAAAGAAGAACAACACAGGGGTTCTCCATAACTTTCTTTCACTATTCACAAGGACTTGACAGTGTAGTGTTTCTCATGTGTCATCCAGGAAATGAGTGAGGTCCCTAAAAATAATTGGGAATATCCCAAGGTGAATAAGTGCAAATCTATGGAAAAAAAAAATCCATATAGTGTTACAAGTTTCTTTATCTTGGCATTTATTCATCTCTGTCTCATTCTTGTGATGAATTCTCTTATCTTTCCCATCTACATCATCACCTCATTTCTACAAGCTCCTCAAAGAGGCTGGATAAATTTTTCATTACTTCCTATTACTACATGCTTGTTTAAAGCTGAAATATAAGAAGAGAGCTAAATTTTAACAGAGCTAAAGGTATACAGGATTTCTCAAGCAGATCAAAAGTGCAACATGATAATGTCTATAAGAAGAAAATGTCTGTCTGACATGATACATATCCCTCTTTCTAGATAATTTCCTCCAGAAATATAATAAAACATTTAAGATGCGCTGTTTTATGTATAAAATAAATTTAAAAGCAAACAAACAAAAAGATATAACTAGAAACCTTCGAACTGAACTCTCTTCTCTGACCCATCTCCTCTCTGCTTCAAGTTCTAAAACTATCTGGAAGATGAGAGAAATGAGTACATCCAGTGTAACTGCATTATCTAGATTCAGCTCTGTATTAATCTGGACTTAATTTCTGTTCAAATGTCCGACTAAAACACAGATTTACAATCAGATGTAAAGGAGCTTTGCCACCTCTGACTGAGGTATTAACCTTTGTACAGTGTACACTGTGATCCCAAATAAATTCTTTTTCCAACCAAAGCTAGCGGACAAATTCACATATACTGTAACATTGCTGACTTCAAATTCTTACTGGAGATAAATTTGGATTAGGGATTTTAAAGTAGTTTCATGTTTTCCATCCTCCTGTAGAATTGTTTTATGGGAGTCTTTTTAGAAAGTCAGTCATTTCCTCTTCCTTTTATTCCCTCATTCTTTCTTATCTTAACTTGTAGTGATGTGCTTATAATAATAACTTAGTGATACACTGTTTAAGCAGCAGGAATCATCCAAAATGACTTCATCAGACACAAGAAGATGGCCTTTTGCTCTTGCCCTTGACCTGGTTATGGGAGGTAACACCAAAGCAGGCCTCACTAACAATGTTCCATAATGTAGCCATGAATTGCCTGTAATAACAAGATCTTCTAAGAACTGAAAAAAGCTTTTTGTTTGTTTTATAGTTATCCTAAAAATAATCTACATCACAACTTAAAAATAATTCCTAGAATTTACTATTACAGTATTTCAGCTCCTAACTGATTGAAAATAGTAGTGTCATGAGTCCAGCCATTTCCTTTTCCTGATTATCCATCAGAGGTCAGTAATACTCAGTTCTGTAAGGATTTTGACAATCACACTAATTCAGTAGAAGTTATTATTCCTCTCTTGGGAGAATATTCTATTTGAAAGGAGGAATGGAAGCATAATATGGGTTTTTCCTTGAGAACCAGCAATGATGATCCTAATGAGCAATGATCTCAAGACATCTATGGAAGTCTTTGTGAAAATTACAGCACAGTACTGCATGTGGTTGTACAAAGGCAACCATGAGGTTGGGATATGAATTCTGATCTCTTTAAAGTGCACTATGAAAAAATAAGTAGTAATTCACAAACATTATAACAGTAGCTGGGAATCATGAACATGGAGTTGTAGGAGCAAAAGAAATCTTCCTCTCCAGAATGTGAAAAGATATCCATTTATCTGGATCAGGGACAACTTTATGCAGCATACACAGCAGAGGTACACATTCTACCTTCTTCAAAAGACAGAAGTTCCAGAATCAAACATCTACTCTTCTTTTGCAGCCCACTGGAACATGGGTTGAAAATAGGCTATTTTGCATTCCATGCTTCTACCTATTGGCTACTTCTGCCCCTGGTGTCACCAAGTTTCTTCTTTCCTCACATTAGGAATTGATTCTCTCCCTTCCTTTACAGCTGCCCAAGAAGTCAGAGCCTACACAAGTTTGAAAGAAAAGGCCAGGAAGTGCTGGAAAAGCTAAGGATCTGTATCTCAGCAGAATGAGCCTGATACAGCACAGCACCCTCAGGCCTCCACAGTCCTCAGAAACCCTCTGTCAGGCATTTCACGCTCAGTCTTTGAAACACCAGTTGATTTCTTACTTTTCTCACCTGAAACTCTGCTTTTCCCAATCCAGAACTTCAAAGTACGCATGTATGCCTCCTAACCCTTTTCTCTCCTTCCATGTTTTGTCCAGCGCTGCAAACACCGAGTTTGCATGCAATGTTCAAAGGCCTCAGATCAGCTCTAGCATATCACATGGAGCTGGCATTTACATGGGCTTGATTCCTCCTTATTTCTATCTAAATATATAAAGTAATAGCTAAAATGCATTGATATTTATTGTGTGTAGACTTGATACAGGAATAAAGGCAGTCATAACACAAGCCTGCACTACAATCCAAAACGTAACTGAAACTTGTGTTGACAGACAGAAGTCAGTTTAAACCAGCCTAAGCCAGGTATCAGTGCAGCCTGATAACACATACTTCAACATCAGCTGCTAAGCCAAACTAAGCCTCTAAGAAAGCAGTGGCTAAATCCTGTGTTACCAATTCCCATACTGGTGACATGAAAATAAGCTTAAGTACACTTGAATGAACAAACGTGACTACTTCAGAAAGATTGGAAGGCATACGTAGGCAGGGAAGGAAGGAGTCACAAATACAACTCAGATGTTATAATACACCCTGCAGAAGGAACAAAGGAAAACTTGTCCCCCTTAATTAAATTAATTAATGTATCCATAATCTGATCAGTGTACATTTATTCAGGTAGTAAGTGCCACTTTTCATGGTTCACAAATATTTCTCTATAGACCCTGTAAACATGTTTCTGACATATATTCTAATGGAAATATTAGTCAAATATGCATTTATTCTTACAGAATGTCATATGTATGGTCAAACAGTAACAAAAATCTGCAGAAGATTGGGTTTATACCTGTTTTATGCACAACACTAGGTTAATGTAAATATATCACTGCTAACTGAGTGGACAGAAATCCAGAAGGGAAGGATTTCATAGATCAGTGGGAAAGCTCTCTTTAAGTTTTAATTCAAGAAAAGAAGCATTACAAGTCTTCAGACTGGGGGGAAAAAAAAAAAAATGAAGCCAAATCAATGTCATAAAGCCTTCATCTCACTTGCCTTCTAAGAAATGCCTGTGGCTTCCCACAACATAAGCAGTGTCTTTCATTTAGACAGTGAAGCTAGAAAGCAATAGCTGGTTTCTCACTCATCCAAGCAGACTTAGCAAAGACCTATCACCAAGCTTGCGCACATGAGCTGTTCAGACACTTCTGCATGGAACTGGCCAACAGACATACTTAGGTGGTCCAAACCACGATAGAAAAATGTAGAAACCCATTTACATAGTAAATATCCACCCATTGCCCAGATTATCATTGCAGACAGATAGAATAGCAGGTATTAAGCTAATTAGCTTCATTTACATGAGTAAAGTACAAGGACAATCAGAAAGAAACAAAAAATAAGAACTCTGATCTACATGGACTACCCACTTCAAAGTGACATTGATACTGCAGCCTGAGGATCACTGAAATTACACATTTTTTATGACAATAACTGGTGGAAGAACCATCCAAATGGTGTGTGTTATCTGGTGAACCAGAAGCAGCCATGGATGTGGCTTTATGCTGTGGTTTTTCAGGCATTTTCAGATTTTTAGACAACACAGAAAATGAAGAGGAACACACGGAATGCTTATCTGGACAAATCCTCTGCTGAAAATGTTTTCTTAATATTGAATATACAGGTGGGTATAAATATTTTTTGCATTCTATAATAAAGCCTATCAAAAAAAAAAAATCACATCAAAACTGGTATTTCAGAATGGGGAACTAAGTAGTCTGATGGAGACTACACTTCCAACAGTAATAATGTGTGAAACAACTTCCTGGTGAACTTTTTGTGAGGAAAAAAAATTTTCTTTTAATAGTAAAATTAATTTAAACCAAGCTGAATGATCTCATCTTCCTGGCATGCACATGATTCTAAAACTACAGTCGATTCTAAAACTACAGTCAGGTTTGTGCATACAGAGAGGGTACACTGGTAGATTCAACTGCAGGAATGAGTTCTAAGCAAACCAGTGATACATGTGAAGACACCTGCTACTAAATCAGATTCTTCCTTTCTATATCAGGGCAATTGAAAAATGTATTCATCTAAGAAACTACTTTTCTGTACTTTACTCATTCTGAGTCATTCATCCAATAGGATTGCAGAAAATTAAATTACCTTTTAAAAATCTATAAATTTTCATTGAAATCTGCTAAACTACTCTTACTGAGAACAGTGGAGAAATTAGTAAAAATATGTACATAAAAGTGATAGGCAAGAAATGTATGGTGGGTGACACTTAACTCACTGATAAAACACCTCAGGATCACCACGATCAGTTTAGAAGAAGCAGGACCTCAATTTTCTAGGTCTCACTTTAACATCTTGTACAGTGGTCTGACTACACATCTAGGTAGCTGATTTCATCATCTGTATCCTATATTTTTATTTACGAGCATCAGCACTGAGAGGGTTAGTCATACAAATGGGTCATGGACGTAGCACAGCACACTTCCTTTCTGCAAATGAATTTAGGCAGTAATCAGATTGTAAGTATATGGAAAATACTCAGTGTTCATCAACATCTTACAGAAATCAAGACTGCCTTACTCCTCTGTACCAATGGGCACACAACACACCTCTAGAGTAAGACACAAAACAGAGTCAGTACCACATATGACAGACTGTGCTGGGCTTTCTCTCAATTTTTTTTTTTTCGAGAAGCTGCATGAGATAAAAAGCTATTTTCTAGTAGTTCTGCCACCTTTCTCATGTATGAAATAGTTCACATTAACAATGATTGCCAATCACTTCTCAAATCTTTCACTAAAATCAAGCTAAGAACAGGACTGTTTTCACATACGCTGTTCCTTTGTGCACAAAGGAAAATGCACAAAAACGGCATTTATTGCAAGGAGGTGCTAGATCATTAAATAATTAAAATAATGCACGTTCTTTAATGACAAAAAGAACTTAATCATTATGGAATTTATACCCTTTCTACTGTATGGCTGTGCTGTTTTCATAGAACCTGAAATAGAAGCTCATTCCCTTCCCCTACGTGACTCATGATCTTGTCAATCATGACAGAAGAGACTAAAAATACAATACATTACTGCACGCAGTGCCTGTAAATCCCAGGAAAGAAGTTGCTTTAGACATTTATACAGCAAGCCTGGCGACCAAGTGCTGGTGAGTGTGTCAGCGAGCAGTTGGAAGGCGGACAATCTGTGCCGCTGCTCTGAGGACAGGAAGCATTGAGAGTTTCTGTGGCGATGCTTGGCCTGAGATAACACCATTGTGCGAGCCGGCCAGCGGCCTCTCCCAGCGCTGGGAGCCCCGGGCCTGGCGTCTGGCGGCCTGGATGCGGGCCAGGCTGGGCCCTGGGCGCTGCAGGGAGGGCGGCTGGCCCTCCGGCCACACCTCGCCTCGCAGAGGAAATCTGGCCACAGCTCCAGACTTTATGACTTCTTCTTTACGAGTCCCCTCTTTTATTATTTTTTTTTTTCCACTTTGCTCTGGTGGCGTTCACACCGGGCTCTCAGGGAACTATTTAAAGTTGCAAGCAATGAAAAGCTGATGACAGGATTAGTCAAAAAGTCATACTTTGCTCCTCCAAAACACACGTTACGCTCCTGTCACTTTTTAAACAGTGGCCCTTTACTGTCACCATTATGCTAAATAAAAGATTCATTTCAGGAGGCAAGTTCCCCAATCTTATTGTCGCTTATCCCCTTTAATTCTCCCGGGTTTATTTAAGATATATGTTCTGTTTAAACGAGACATTGTTCTTAACACACAAAGGAGTTCAAGGATGTGGCATCAGGGCATTCCCACTCACCATGAGCTCTGATGATTTTAGATTCCCTGAAAAAATCACGTTAGTCCCAGTGCAAGTACTGTGCCAAGATATTTTTAAATGATGGGTTTTTGTAATGCTGAAACAAAGTTTCAAATGTGAATAAAAGCTGTCCCTTTACAAATTCTGCGTGGGGGAAAACAACAACAACAACAAAACCCCCACACAAATATAACACAGGGCTGCCAGGATTGGCTGCCTTTGCTCCTGAAAAGCAACACCTTACAGTCAAGGTAGTATCCCCAAAAGCAGTGTTCATATGACTTCCATACATACACTTAAACACAAACATTAGTGCTCATCATGCTGGTTTAGGGTCTCCTGAAGTGTGTTTTCACATTAAACAACCTCAGTATGGAGTTCTTCAGTTACCATAGCAAGGGTTTTCTACAGGTGAGCAACATTCCTGCATACACTTTATAAAAATATTTTACAGAAGCCTATTATTAAGTTATGTCAATTTATTATGTATTTAACAAGTAAAATTATGACAGCAGCAAGCTTTCCATTCCTAAACTGCACATGCAAAGGTGAACTTACATTTATGACACTATATTTAACCTGATTCTACAAAGGTAGAATAAGATCTGTTCCATGAGAAGTATAATCCAGACACTGTACAGGAGTACAGCACAAAAAATTCAAACAGTTATGACTGAGTAAATAAGAGCTTGTTTTGAGAGAAAGACCCCCCCAAAAAAGTAATGGCACTGACTTTAAATTCAATATTTAAAATACTTTTAAAATACCTTTAAACTTGCTTTTTGAATTCTGACTCTCTATGATTTGTATCTTCAAGGTGCATTGCAATCAAGAAGAGTACTTTAGTATGACAAGTTTCCTATTTTTTAAATGACGCTACACATTAGAGGAAAAGTTTCAAAGGAAAAACAAATAACTCATTTAAAGCTTTGTTTGATTAAAGAAGCTTTTTATATTCCAGAAGAATGTAATAGGAATTAAACAACTTCTCAGCCAAATTGATTCACATAGGTATCAAAAAGTGACTCAATACAAAATATGTAAAATTTAAAATGTTTAATATGAATTATGTTCATGTTGTATCAATATAAACAAAATACTTAAGAGAGTGATGTATGTTAAAACTGTGATGAGTAAATCTAGGCATTAACTTGACACATCTACAGCTCTCATGTCTGGAGATTGCTCATCAAAAAACAAACAAAGCAAAAAAAAAAAAAACCTGCACAAACCAAAACCAAAACAAAACAAACCATTGCTTACTTCTGAACAATTAGGATCAAGAAACTCATATTCAGATTTCTCAGTTTCTCTAAAAGTTGTAGTAGATTTGACATGCCAAAGGGTTAACCTCTTCCTTGTCACACATGTATTATTATGCAGTGACAACACAGAAAACCTGTTAGCAGCTTAAACACAACCTTGGAGTGACCCAGCTGTATGCACTTCTGTGATTGTCTCCTCTGGACTGATCCACCTGGTTGTCCAAAGATCCAGTAAATATTTGCATGCACCCAGTAAGGAAGTGGCACTTTCTGTGTAGAGCTGTTAACAAGACACAACATCTCAGCTCTGTGTCAACAGTGAAAAACAAACAGTGGCTGGTAGTGGAGATCATCATCTTTCATGTAACAGCCAGCACACAGCTACTCATGACCATGACCTACACGCCTTATCGCATTTCGATCTGCATTGTGAAGGTAGAGTCTACCTCAGTGGCTGCCCACAGTGCATCCCATGCAGGCTCTCTGGCCCTAAAACAAAGCTCATTGATTCTCCTCTCTGTGTTTCTTCTTGATCCGTTCTAAACTTTGTGATGGAGGATGAGAGGTACCTGTGGAATTATTGGTCTCAAAAGCACATGCCTGCAACCCAGGGGCAATCCTGAGCATCACACACATTAGTGGTAGGATTAGGCTATGAGTGGTTTGTTGTTGTTTTGGTTTGTTTTTTTTTTTTTTTAACTGAGCTCAAGATCCTAGTCTGTCTTGGGGGTCTACCATATATTCTTTTCCACCAAGTAAAGAATGAGCAAATTATTCATTCTGAACAAACGCAGGATACCTTGTGTCCCACTAAATTATATGCTAGCCAAATAGTTAAAAATGCTTTGCTGAAGGGAACTTGTTATAAACAAGAACTAAAACTGTGGGATTCACAGAGTTAAGAATCTTACTAATCTGAGCCCAAAAGAATTAAACTCGGATCTTGCAAAATCCTTAACTAAGACTTGATGTGTTACTCTTATTAGTTGCTATTTTTTCTGCTGCTTCCTGCATAAGGCACTTTGGCCTGCAGTTTCATATTGAGCTACTCCTCTAAAACTTTTCAGCAATAAACCACTTTGCTAAATATCACAATATCAAGGTCTTTATACTATTAGCCTTGACTTGGAGTAAAATTTAATTGTAACTGAATTATCAGAGAAAGGTCAGAAAGTACTGTCCTTTTCCTTTTCCGATCTGATTCAGTTACAAAAAATGAAGGTTTTCATAGACTGACAAAAAACACAACATAGTCCAGGCTGTGCTAAGACATCCCAGGTTTGTAAAATTTCAGTAAGATCCCCTTATAGTTTTTGGCAGATTTTGGATCCCTACTTTAGCAACACCAAAAAGCCATTTTATGACAACACATTCCACAATCCTAATGATGATGCAGACTATATATTAGCATAGAGTTTAAAAGAATGTGAGAGTCAGATTCGGTTTTGTCATCTAAAATCCTCAGTAAAATAGTTTTCCAGGAGATAAAGACTTAAACGATGAAAGAAGAAAGGTTCTTAAATGAAAATGATTCATAGTCAAACAAGAGAACAGGTACAAAAATAAGTGTTTATAATGAACTTAGGAAGGATTAGAACAATAAGTACTTGGAATTCTTTCATCTCTGCCCTTTCACCCAAAAGTTTCAGTTAGAGCATTACAAAGTACAGGTATGACAGCCTAAGTGATAATTTTAGACCAAAGTGGTGGCCAGGAATGTTATGATCAATGTCCTGTAGCGGTTGGTTGCTTCAAGACTGTCAGTAAGTAACACGCTACAGAGTAGAAATCAATATTCAGATCAGCAAGTAACAAAGATTGCATGGCACTTTACCAGGAACAAAATTCCCCAGAGAGCACGTGACAGAACAGGATTAGAGCAAAGTTAGGGAGCCAAAGCTTCAATGTTTTCTGGTTACAAACAAGCCAGTTTATCAAATGAATTTTTAAAAATATTTCTCAAGCTCTTTGTAGCTGGACATCAGTGCCACAACTGTATTTTCTTTGCCGTCTTCTCATGGTTTCATAGAACCATAGAATAGTTTGGGTTGGAAGAAACATTCAAGTCCATCCAGTTCCAATCTTCTACTGCGGGCAGAGCTGCCACCCACCAGATAAGGTTGTCCAGGGCCTCATTCAACCTGGCCTTGAACATCTCCAGGAATGGGGCATCCACAGCTTCTCTAGGCAGCCTGTTCCACCCTTTAGAAATTCTTTAGAATTTCCTCCAAACATCCCATCTAAATCTCCCTTCTTCTAGTTAAAAACTGTCCTGCCTCACTCTGTCCCTACCAGATGCATAAAAAATAGGTCTCCATCTGTTTTACAGTTTCCCTGTCTCTACCCATGAGCACTTCTCTCTGCTGATCCATCCCCAGAGGCTCTCCTGCCCTTTCACTAACCCCCACATGCTTCTGCAGTGGTCTCTGCCCCAGATCCTTCTCAAGCACCATTGCCTCTTCCACATCTGCCTACTAGTAGATTCAACAACACCAGTAGAAACCCCAAATTATTAAGCCTTCTTGTGGACTGTTATGATGGGAGCAAGGAGATCAGGATAATGAAAAATAACTGACATTCCATATCAACACTGATTTATTTCAAGGCTCTGAAAAGTGTTATGTTATCATAACTGTAAATTTTTCTGCTCCTTCAAACACAACATACAGTTCCTACTGTGTTCCCTTCCCACTCCTAAATAATTTCACACAATACTTATTCTCTCCATCATCTTTGCCCCTCCCCCAACATTATTGTCTCCCTCATCAGGTCCCTTCTCTTTTTTTCCAATTGTTTGCATTTTAAGTTGTCTTTCTTTCCAAGGTGTAACAGAAGGAGGAAGGGAAAAACATAGGAACTGCCTCTATTCAAATTCCATAGCTCAAGACCAGCTACAGAAAAGGCCTACTTTAACTTCTACTGCTGTATTCCATGACATGCTTCGTAGTGGTAGGGACTTTCTGTATATGTTAGCTTGAAATTTACTGAAAATTAAAAGCATATAAAATTCCAAGTTTTTTTCCCTCAGAAAAAGTATAAGGCATACTGCTCTTGAGCCACAATAATTCCCTGCCTCTCTCCACACAAATTATGTTTCAGGTTTGTTGTAAATAATTAAACAACAAAACACTACAACATGACTGAAGAATGCATTTTTCCAACCCCCATCTTCAGACAATTCATTATATTCTGGTTAAATCAGAAAACAAAACTAAAGACACTATGAGCCAGAAACGCATAGAGAAAATTTTCCATTCAAACTACTTCAGTTTGACAACATTAAGACCTTAAAGTCAGAGGTATTGGCATCTGGGCTGGAGCCTAAAAAAGAGCAAAACATGATATAAATCATCATCAAGTCTGAATGATGGTTTAGGCAAGAAAAAAAATACATTAAAGTGGCTTGCATACTTAGAGGCAAAGATAATCACTTGGAGGACAGATATTTTTTACTTTTCAACATTATTCCTATGTACAAAGTCAACCCTCTCTACATACCATGCCCTTGCTCAGTGTAAATTGAAATAAACTATATCAATTTTATAACAGATTATAAAATTTCCATTCACTGTACATATATTTGTGTTCTCTCTCTAGATCTGAAGCCATAATACATGCACTAGCTTCCTACTGAAAAATAACCAGTTTTCAGATACCTTATCTGTACTATGAAATCAGGCGAGGGGGAGGCTGACTCACATGCTTGTTGACAGACGTTACAGCATTACAATGTAAGGAAATAAAGTAATGCGGGATTAACCAAAGTCTTTTCAGAGGCACTACTCCAAACATTTTCTTGCTTTAAACAGCAGCTACAACATAGCAGTGACACCTTACTCATCCTGCCCACCAAATCTACAAGATTCCAGGGCAACTACTTTATTTTTTCACAGCATTCACAGTTAGAATTACATGCATTAATTAATTTACCAGATAGGCTAAAGAACGATATGTAATTTCTGTTTTCAGTTGTACTGGGAACAAGGCAACAACAAAAAAATATTACCTTTAATTTTCATGTGAACAAACACATTTCACAAAATGTCTGAACAGGTCACAGTTTACTGCAGTTGATGATTAGAAATGCTATTGTGAGATATAAATGCAACATGGAGGCCATGCTTACCGTATACAATGTTTTTGTAATGGCTAATGTTTTGTTTCACTTTTTTCATAAATTTATAGAAAGCAAGTTTTCTTCTTAGGATGTTATTTACAGTTCAAAATGGAACTTGTGCAGAATGGACCCATCATTTAAATTTTTTGTAGTGTAGCTAATAGTAAGCATTTGATTGAGAGTTCAGAGATATCTAATTGAATAAATAGGGCCATCTCATGACATCCAAAATTTTAAAATGCATGCACAAAACCAATTTTCGTCTGGGGAAGTCTTTGCTTCTCTGTTGACATCTTTATACTTCTTGTATACTACTTGTATCATTAAACCTTAGAGACATTAAACCTTACTTCAATTAGAACTACTTCCATTTAATTTTCTTAAACTGCTGAAGCAGTGAAGACATGCCACCAGGAATAAGTTTGCCTATGAAGATCTGATGATACCAAGCTTAGAAAACAATAGTTATTAAGTTCCACTTGCTTATACTACTGCTTCCCCTGCTGCAGCCTTCTTTACAAAGAAAGGTGCAAGGCTAGTGTATTTGGTCCAAGCCATTAATACATACCTGTCTGGAGAAGTGAAGCTGGAAGAAAATGGCTACTGTAATGAGACATTAAACAATTATTTTCCTGCTTATCACGTTAAATACAAATTAACAGTTTTTGTTTGTTTTCATTTGTTTTCCCCTGAAAGATCCAAGTATAACCTCTGTTGTTTTGCCCAACTGCTTCTCTAGAGCACAATGCTAAGAGAACAGGGCAGAATAAAACCAATCGCAATCACTCCTGGATTAACTCTGTTATCAGTTAGGAAAGTAAGAACTATATCTACTTCCATGCTGGTCAGGGAGCTGTAGGGATAGCTTCCTGAAGTTTAGATAGTTCCTGTGCCTCTTCAATATTCATGTTAGAATAGTGTGAAGTGCTATAATATAGAACTTCCAGCAGCAGAAGAAATGAGTGAACTGGATGTTTTGTATTTGAGGTAGAAGTATAGAAATTGAACAAAAGTTCTCTAATTCTTCAGTTTCCTGAAATTTGTAATCCTATTTATACTCACACGATTTTTCTCATGCCTTTTTGTCATTCAACTAACCATGAGCACAACTAGCAATCATCCTTTTTTCTATCTTTAGGCATTGTAAATGTTTTATTCTTGAAAGAATTTTTCTTATGGAATTCTTATGGAATTAAGGATTGCACTGCTTTCATACGACTGCTGGAGGTTATCTTAACGTTCTATTTTTGCATTTATTCTATTTAGTTAATTGCTAGTTAAGAGGTGCAGAACTCTAATTTCCTAATGTCAGCTTAGATACCAGTCTTACACATAGGTTCATGCATACTTCCTTCCTCTCAGTTTACACTAAACAAGATCGTAAGTTTACTTCACATGGATGCTTGTTTTGAAGAAGTAGGCACAAGCTCCTGTAGGAGACACATATTCTCAGGTACTCCTTACAGGAGATTCTGTTCTGTCCAGGCAAGGGTACTCATAGTAGCATTAGCCTTGATTGTTTGTACAATCCTTCGACAGTAGTAACCTGTGCTAATTTTCCTACAGCTACACACAGAAATTTTGGCACATGTTTAATGTAAGCAGGCCTGGTCTTGTATGCCTAGCACAGGCAAGTCTCCAGCAACTCACTGAACCAGTAACCTGCCTGGTTAAATAAATGCATGATTTCACTACATTCTTATTTCAATACACACAGAAAGAAGAACAAAAAAATCCTTCCTCGAAGTGCAGCCCTTATATTCTCAGTTTTACCATCCAGCTGGACAGACTTCTTGATGCTTCACACAACTCTATTAACTACTGCCTTAACAATTTTAAGAAAAAACTGAGAACATGGGCCTGAAATCACAAGGCAGGAAGAAGCTACCCTCATTCTTACAGCTAGAAAAGCAGTGTACATGCTGAAAGCCCCCCTCCCTAGCCTTTATAAACTGCCATCAAACACAACTGTGGGGAGATGACAACAGATCAGCAGCCACCCCCAAACCTTCAGGCTGCTCACACCAAAGTGAGCATGCTGACATTTTCATGTGGTTGACTAACTTTTCTTTATGGCTACCATAAATTCAACTTGTTATAATTACTGTCAATAAAATTAATGAAATTACAGGCTGCTCAACAAAAGGAATATCAATCTGTAGCATTTTATTAGGTCAGTAAGACCTTAATTTATCACCGGTACACTTTGTGTAAGGCAGGGATTTGGCTCACGATTTGTAACTGTTGTAATTTCTTAAAGCTACATTCCAGGATCTTAGAAGCATCTAATATATTGATTCTGCTTGCATGATCAAGAAAAAACTTCTCAAATTAAGCAGAACTTCTAAAAGACTTTCTACACCTTCGGTACTGAGCCAAATCAAGAAGAATAGTAGCTTAAAAAATAAATGCAGCAGATTTTCAATAACTGCCAGTTTGGGAAGGTATCTCAACCACAACTCTTTTTAAGGAGGGCTTGCAAAGTTCTGCACTTTGGAGCAGCATGAAAAGGTCTACAACACATCAGTTTCTTTTTCTTTTTTTTTTTTTTTAAATTGGAAAACAATAAAGACAATGCTGCATTCTTTTCATTCGTGCTGTGATATATATTTTTTATTACTGATCTGGAGTCATGCAAAATCTTTTGCAATATTTTTAAAACATGAGAGCAACTCACATTCAAAAAACAGAGTGCAACTCCATTTTATCCGTTATCACGTTATGTGAAGAAAAAAGGCTCTTGGTTATTACATGACAGCATGAGCAACGTGAAATATAATGGAGTTCCACATTTAGTATTTTGGGTGACTTCACTTTCAAAACTACCTGAGCTATTTCACTACCTGCTTTCCATTTTCAGCCTTGTCCTAGTCCCTGAAGAACTGTAATTTCACTGAAAGTCAGCGGGACTTAGAATTTATATTATGAAAAAACCACAAACAGTGTTCTGAATAAATACGAAAAACCACCACCACCAAAAAAACCCCAACAGTTACCAGGTCCACAGGTTGTACCATTTAGTCAAACTTAAGAAAATCAATTTATTTACTTTCTAGAGTCTTCTGATCTTGCTTTAGTAAAAAAGCCAACTTGGGCAGGTTATGGCTGGCGATCACAAGTTTCTGTCAGCAGCCCTGGCTCTCAGTGAAACAGCCAGCTGCTGTTCACCAGAATGATAAAGGACAAATGATAAATCTTATTATTTCAACATAGAATCATAGAATCGCTAAGGTTGGAAAAGACCCACAGGATCATCCAGTCCAACCATTCGCCCTTCACCAATGGTTCTCGCTAAACCATGTCCCTCAGCACAACATCCAAACACTCTTTGAACACCAACAGGCTCAGTGACTCCACCACCTCTCTGGGCAATATATGTAATTATATTTAATACTACAGCCTTCAGCTATCAGCAGAGATGAGCTTATTTTATTGTACCTTTACTTTGCATGTGTTTGAAGAGAAGAGTTTTGGCAAGAATTCTGTTGCCCATTTGGAGGTTATCTTACATATGCAAATACAACTGTTGCTGCAGACTGACAATATAAACGTACTTACGTGGGAAGAAAATACAAACACTAACATTTGCTCCTTTTTGTGAAGTTCACAGCAAAAGATTAATTATGTCTACTTTCTGTTGTGCATATCATTTAGCTAAGGATAACCCTGTCTTTTTCCAGACCTGTACCTTCAGGATCTGAAGATGCCTCTTTTCTCTCCCAGAAGCACAGGATATTGTCTTGAAGTACTTCTTCAGCTATTAACACTCACTTTGCAGACCAGTCCCAGCCATAATGAAGAGAGCAAAGTAGATTAAGTAGGAACCTACCAAGTTTACAATGATTTTTTTTTTTTTTTTTGAGGTAAACACTGATTTTAGTAATCAACTGGAATGAGATTCTTGTTTCTATAGTGTTTACCTCATTGCCAGGTTTACTTAAAGAAGTATGGCAATTAAAAATAAAGCATCTCCTAACCTAACTGTATGCAAATTTACCTGCTGTAGGACAGGACACGTTGCCCTACCTACTGTAAATGAGGAAGATCTGCAATACTCCACAGTTCTCTGAATGCAATTAGATCTATGTCCATTTAGAAAAACGTGCCATAGAAACAACATTTGTTCTTAATGCGTGTGGTTTTTTATTCATTTGTTTTGTTTTGTTTTCCCTTATTTTTGGGGCTTTTTGTCTGCCAAGCATTCTCAGGTCAAATGTCAATAAAAAGGCCAACTTGTACTGATAGCCTAGGAAGGAACTTAAGTAAAATTATGAGACTACTTTAAGAGAGAGCAAATCTGCTCTACAGTGAAGAAAATCCCTCCTAGCTCTACTGATTAAGGACTGCCACTGACTGCCTAACCATAGCAGCAGCCATGACTGGAGTTGTCATAGTAATCAGTGTTCCAAAAAAAAAAAACCAAAGCAAAACAACTCAAAAAAAAAAAAAAAAAAAAATACCACACACACACACAAAAAACAAACCCCCAACTATGAATACCAGTAAAACTGATTTAGAAATACTTGGACAACACTTATTCTCAAAGAGTTGATTCTTCTTTTTCTTCTTTTTTTTAAGTAATAGAAAGATTTTCACCTTAGAGGAAAATACTTCATTCTGTACCATTTAATACAATAATATAAGAAAAATAATCTCATAGGCTCCTCGTGTGAGGAACTACAAAACTGCCATGAAAAGCAACTTGTCACTTCTCTCATGGCTATTTGCCTTTCAACTACAGATAAGCAAAGCCTTCTCCACTTCTGGTTTTAGAATGCTACTAGCACAGTCTCTCTGTAGAAGCACTAGAGTTAGTCTTCTTTTAATTTTCACCGTGCCTTTCAATACTTTTTCCAGCTGAAACATTTTAAGGCTCTAAGAAAAGGCTTTTTCCTTAGGCGTTGGCTTTGCAGTTTGAGAGAGTTTATCAAGCAAGGTCACACTAAAGAGTGCTAGGTTACGTCCTCAGATAATTATTTAATTTAGAACAATGAAGTTGTGTTTGGAAATTATACCTGTCACTTTAAAATATGCCTCCTCCTGATTTAACACCAATTCATGGCACAAGACCCAGTTTTAAAATTAAGTCAAAATGAAAGCAGTGCTTTTCAAACGACAGGTCAACTGAACCTGAGTGATTTCAGTGAAAGGGAGTTATTTGTAATAGTCATCAAAACCTGATGTTTTTGTATATAATTTTAAAGAGAAAGAGAAGATGTTACAGGGATTTTTCTTTTCCTCCTGCTAAAGGAAAACAAACACCTTAATGTGAAAATCATCTTCTAGTGAAGTAGAAAAAAATTTGAAAAACATTGACAACACAGGGATTTTAATAAGTAATTATATCTATGCATAAAGTAGCAGCACTTAGAAAACCTAGTGAGAGACCAAGTGAAAGAACTACTATAGGTACAAAATAAAGAATCTTTGTTCCTAAAAGTTTATACTTTAGTAAGCCCTAATCACTTCATAGTAACATATAAATATATTTATTTATTAAGCTGTTTGTTTTCTTCTGGGACTCTTTCATGAACCCTATGATGCAGCTGTTTTGCTTATTCTGAAGATAGGAAGATTCAGAAATGTTCTGACTTGCACTGTAAAAAATGGTTAGGCATTGAAACAGCCTGCTCAAGGAAGCAGTGGAGTCATCATTCCTCGAGGTGTTTAAGGTAAGGTTAAGTTAATGACAAGGTTAAGTGGACAATGTTGGTGGTAGGTGGACAGTTGGACCAGATATCTTAGAGGTCTTTTCCAACCTTAATGATTTTAAGATTCTACACAGTTTTGCCATTGTCCTGCAAATTCTACTGAAGGATAGTTGTGGTAGATGAAATATATGTGGAGGAGACATATTAACTTTGAATCCCTCTATATATTTTTCACCGTTTATGAAAATACACAGTTGTTTTCAAAGTTCAGATTCCTAAGCGCTGTGAAGAGCATGTGGTATCTAACACAGATTTGTATTGCTGCAATTACCATGCTAGCAGTACACCACTTTCAAAGAGCCTTTCTTCTGAAGACTTGTGTACTGGGATGCTGATGCTCTAGGATGTTGAGACCTCTAAAGGCTCAACCTGAGGCTCTCATGAGGCCTGAGCTGAAAGAGGAAGATTCCTAACTTTCATTTTCACCTTCATTAACATTATCAATGTTAGGCCTAGAGAGCTGGGCAAATTAAACACAACTCATTACACCACAAATAGCTGTCTCTCACTTATTTTATTATTTTAGCAATGTAGTTTCAGAGGCTTTCCTCTGTGTTATCACCTAATTTCACTAACAGACCAAAAGTAATGAACAGCTTCTAGTAGGGAGGAGATAGTGTTCACATGAATATAGGAATAAATTGCATGTTCACACCAAAACAAAATACTTTCAAGTTATTGTTACTTCCAGTAACTACAACAGTGTAGTAGTACTTCAAAACATTGTATATTTCAGATGCTGGATCTTTCATACTTTAGAAGCAGAAATTTAATTTGGATAATACCTTTTTTTTGAAAGACACAATACCAATTGAGTCTATTTTCTGGAGAAAATCCAGAAATTAAACCAAAAAGCTCACTCCAGTGGGTTGGAGTAGCAGCATAAAGTCATGTAATTCTTTCTGTAAGCAGAAAGATACTGTGGGAAAAAAATATTTCTCAACCCAACTGTTTAAAAGAGTGCAACACCAGACAAAATATGCCGCGTTGAGATGACACATCTACTGTACATCCTCTGGCAAGCAGGCCCAATATTCTAGACAACACATAAACAAGTGTCTTTTTTTTTTTTACAGAGGGACAGAACGGCTCCAGTTCCAAATCATAGCTTTCGATAACAAAGCAGGGAAGTGAAAACTCCAGTTTATTTACAAAGCGTACGTGCTACAAATGACAGAGATAAAAGCCTTTCCGAGAAGAAATTCAAGGAGCATGTTAGCATGTAGCCTTATAGTAATCCCTTTGATATTCATTAGAGGTAGAGACGTGTAACACAAACCAGTCGTAAAACTAGGGCAAAATGTATTTGAAAACTTATAAAAAAATTAAAGAGCATATTAAGTGTAATTAAAGCATATTTACGTATAAAAGAAAGCTTTTCCAGAGACTGCAATTCTAGCTCTTGAAAGAAATTACAATGTTTTTCTTGGCTTAGTGTTTTTATGGGTCAACTGCGAGGACAACATAAAAGTCAACAGGAGTTTCACACAGGGATGGAGGAAGAAGGAGGCCGCAACAGGAAAGAGAATGTGACAGAGAAGAGCAGTGGGAAAAATCAGATGGTCTTACATAGTTTGCACCTTCTGAAACAATTTTTTGGGTGAAATTTCATCACACAGTAATTTAAGTTACATGGACTTTTTTTTTCATGCTTATTTTTCTCTAGGAGTGTATTATATTTAAAAAAAGACAAAACCAACAAAATCCTAAGGCATGTTTTCTGCATGTTCAACCTAGATTGTCATACTTTCTATCCTTACAATCCATGAGAAAATCTAGGCTACAAAACTGTGTGCTATAAAATCAGTTTTTCAGGTTCTCCTGACAGCAGAATTAGAACTTACGGGGACTTGCAAAATGTTCTGGTGTCTTTTAGAACATTCTTCTGCACCTGAGAGGTCAGTCTGACACTAATCTTAGATACCAACGGGATCAACATAGTCAACTGATTTCTCTTAATAGAGCATATCCAACCATATCTTTCTTTATCAAATGGCCACAGCACATTGTTTATACAAGAATATTTATGCAACCGTAGTTATTTCCCTGTAACTATAGGGAAGTCTCCTGCCACCAATTTTCAGCAGCACAGAAGCTGACTTTAACAGATTTGACCTTGTTTCCTTCTTGTTACCAAGGCTGCTTGGGGAATGGCTGGGCACACTGCTGAGAGAGAACTTCACAGTGCTCTTGAAAAGAGAGCCTGTGCTTGGCTGCAAAACATCATAGAATCACAGAATCGCTCAGGTTGGAAAAGACCTTAAAGATCATCAAGTCCAACCACAACCTAACCATACTACCCTAACTCTAACAACCCTCCACTAAATCATGTCCCCGACCACCACATCCAAATGGTTTTTAAACACGTTCAGGGATGGTGATTCAACCACCTTCCTGGGGAGCCTATTCCAGTGCTTAACCACCCCTTCTGTAATGAAGTTTTTCCTGACATCCAAACTAAACTTACCCTGGTGCAACTTGAGGCCATTTCCCCTCATCCTGTCACTAGTGAGAAGAGACCAGCCCCACTCTCACTGCAATCTCCTTTCAGGTATTGGAAGAGAGCAATAAGGTCTCCCATCAGCCTCCTTTTCCCCAGACTAAACAGCCCCAGTTCCTTCAGTCATTCCTCATAGGGCACATTCTCCAAGCCCTTCACAAACCTTGTTTTCTTCTTTGGACCTGCTCCAGCATCTCAATGTCCTTTCTGTATTGAGGAGCCCAGCTGTTCTTCAGCTTTCTCCCAGCTACAACAGAAGAGGGAGTTTAAACCTTCCCCTCTCCCAGAATCTCACAGCCCTGCTGTGTATATCCTGATGTGTGTGTAGACATGGCAGGCTGGGTTGGAGTCACCTTGCTGGAGCACCTCCTTGTGGAAGCTTCCACAATGCCTTAGTCCTCCCACTTCTCCAGTCAGCCACTGCACCACTGACCTCACCTGCTTAATTGTGCTCACAGTCTTAATTCAGTTCAATTCCAGAAGAAAAGAAAACTGACATAAACATGCAAAAACCATCCATCTTGAGGCACTCAAATGAATTCTTCCTGTCAGCATGCTGGCACGGGAGTGCTGTTCTCTCCTCCTACCTCCCAGCCGGGGTTGGGGCTTTAATCTCCCCAGCATCCCTGTAACTTGCCATTGGGATCCATATGATTTCTGTATTTTCATTGTCACACTTCCTTTTTGCCCAATCCAGGCCCTTTCTGAGGAAAAGGTTAAAAGTAGGAACTCTGTGTCCACATTAGCCACAGCCCAGCTGCCAGCAAGCATGAAGGTCTAGGTGCTTCCAGGAGTCAGCCAGGCCAAAGGTGTCTGAATTTTGTGCTTGAAGCTGAAATTTGACCTCTTTGTTGCACACACATTCCTCTAAATTTACTACTCAAACACAGAATTGATCTTACTGAAAGTTCCTAATTCAATTTGGTTATTAAAAACCAATGTAAAGATAGGAATTTAAAAAATTGGCAACCAAGACCCTCTTTCTTCATCAGAAATACTTAAATGGAGGAAAAAACAGCAGCAGAAATTCCTGAGATTTTCTCTACAACTAAAAAAAAAAAAAAGAATTAAAAGCTTATGGTATTTCACATCTGGCTCTCAGATAACGAAAGCACAGCATAGCAGAAATCCTTTTGTATCACCTTATTTTTGGACAACAGCATACTGACTGCAGCTGCTTTATAGGAAACTATGTTTAAAAAAGCTAATTATATTTCAAATATTCAAAGGAAAGTCGCCAGAAGAGAATACAAATGACATAGTTTTACTCTTGCCATCAGACACTGTCAGGAGCAAAACTATGTTGTGATTGGGATTTTAACACATTTCAGAAGCCTGCTGCCTGAGATAGTTCTGTGATTACGTACCCACTGATCTATTTCCCCTCCGTGTTTTTGTTGGAAGGATGGCACGCTATTTTGAAAGAAACTAAGAAAAAAAAAGTGGTTTGCAAAGGAAACTGTAGCAACTGCTCCTGATTTAGAGTAATTTAACACTAAAGTATATAAGCAGAATGCACAAGTCAAATGTCAAAATAACGAGTATGCAGTAAATAGTACTTTAATGCTTTCAAATTAGATCGTGCAGTATTATAGTCCTGAAGGTAATGGGAGTTTTCCCCTGGACCCTACAGAACTCTGAATTACACCTTACATGCAGAGCCTTCAGGATGTCATGGGAGGATGAAATATGCTATTACTTTGTTAGGAGAACAAAATATTTCCTTCAGATCAGAGGCCAAGACTTCTTGCCAGTGCAGACGTAGGTACAGGCATTGCCTCCACTCACATTTTCCCCCATTTTTGCAGTTGAACTATTGAACTACCTACTGTGCTTCCAGTATTTCTTCTGATTTGGGCAATTCCTTTGGTCATCACTCTTGTGGAGAACTGAAAAGAGCATCAGAGTTTTAATGACACTGCACAGGACTTGGGACAGGGAATGGTCTAACGCTAAACAATGAAATATAGCCCAGCGTTAGAGAAAAAAAACTGTTGGATGCTCTGACAGTCCAATATCTTTATATAAACTTCATTTAAAATTAATAAAAAAAAATTGACGGCTATGAGTTTTTTTTAAATAAACAGAATCTTATTAAAGCTTTTTCTCAGATTTCACACTTGTTCCAGGGGATTCCAAAACACAGAAAAATAACAGTTATTGGGTTTCTTTTTCTCTGCAGTCAGAATTTAACTAAAAAGAAGATGAAAAAAGAAATTACCTGGGGAAACTGTAGTAATTTTAAAAGAAAAGCAAAGAACTCTAATAACTCATCTTGTTTCTGGATAAACTAACTCTTCCGAGTATAAGCACCAAAAACATTGGTCAACATCTTCTTTCCAACAGTGGAGAATTAAAACTGCTAATAAACAGATGGACACAAGATTAAACAAACAAACAAACCATTGAGGTCTTCACTTAATGAAGCGGAATTTGGACAGATGAACTTTTGAGTAACACTCTTTGCTTCAGTCATGGTAGGATATGTATAGGCACTGAAGCAGGATAGATGAAGACCTACATTAGATAAGGAACGCTTAGAGAATCACAGAATTGTAGGGGTTGGAGAAAACCTCAGGAGATCATCCAGTCCAACCGTTGTGCTAGGGCAGTTTCACTACAGTAGGTTACATGGGAAAGCATTCAGTCAGGTTTTGAACATCTCCAGAAAAAAGAGACTGCACAATCTCTCTGGGCAGCTTGTTCCAGTGCTCCATTGCTCTCAAAACAAAGAAGTTATTTCTCATGTTCTAATGGAACTTCCTCTGTTTCAGTTTGTGCCCATTTCTCTTTGTCAACAGGCATCACTAAAAACAACCTGGTCCCATCTACTTTACACCCACCCTTTAGGCATTCATAAAAGTTGATAAGATCCCCCCTCAATCTCCTCTTCTCCAGACTGAACAGTCCCAAGTCTCTCAGCCTGTCCTCATAAGGGGGATGCTCCAGGCCTCTCATCATCTTCATGGCCCTCCACTGGACTCTCTCTAGAAGTTCTCTGTCTTTCTTGAACTGAGGAGCCTATAACTGGAGCATGAGATGTGGCCTCTGCAAAGCAGAGTAGAGGGGGAAGACCACCACTCTCAGTCTGCTGGCCACACTCGTTTTAATGCACCCTACGATACCGTCAGCCCCTCTGGCCACAAGGGCACACTGCCAGCCCATGGCCAAGCCAGTTTCCAGCAGGACACCCAGGTGCCATCCTGCAGAGCTCCTCTCCAGCAGGTCAGCCCCTGACCTGTACTGATGCATGTGGTTCTTCCTTCCCAGGTGCACACCTCTGTTGAATGCCATTAAGTTCCTTTCCACCTAACTGTCCAGCCCATCCAAGCCGCGCTGAATGGGCAGCACAGTCTTCTGGTGTATCAGCCATCTAATATATGAACATAAAGTCTCTGAAAGCATCTGAAATACTGTTTATATTACTTCAGTCCACATTGGAAATCACTTTCACTCCTATCTTAAACAGTCATGACATCACACTACTAATAGATTAACCACAAACAAGAATGCAACTCCAGATATTACAAGCCTGATGCACCCAGCACCTGCTGTTAAGACCACTACCTTACAGATAAATATGCCTGTTAGATAAAAACTATGCTTAAGAAATATTTGACTTTTTTACAAATATATATTACCTAGGAAGTGTGACAAGAAACCCTTTTGTTAGGCTCAAAAAATATATCACGAGTATTTGTAATGCTGTTCAAAAGGAGGGAGAAGGGATCCAAATTAGTGCCAATTGTGGTAGGATCTAAAAGAGATCACAGATTGATTTGGATAACAACTATAGTGATTTTCACAGAAAATACTGTTGTTCAGCTGAGTGTGAGAAGGAAATAATACAGATGCACGAACTTCTTCAGCAAAAGACAGAGGAAAGTCCCTACACTGGAAGAGACTTGAAATGAAACAGTTCCTGCAAAAAAACAAGGTCAGCAATCTGCAAGGTAACTGCTGTTCAGCTAGTCACAACACTATGCTATAAATTTAAGCTTCTCTGAGACCCAAGCAAGATCTCACAGACACTGACTCAGAGCTGATAGCTTTCTGAAGCTGGTACATGTGAGTCAAAATCACATCTGAAAGCAATTGTCCTTGCCCAAAGCTGAAAATAAGTCCTACTGTAAAACAAATGTAATTATGTCTATGCAGGAAGGAACACATCCAGAACGATCATGAAGTTGGTTGTAATCAATGACCTTTTCCGAAATGCCTTGAACTCTTTCTTTTGTTGATGGAACTTTCTAAAAGTATACTGGGAGCCATAGGTTTCTGGCTTGTACCCATTTTAAACACTGCTTATCGCTCAGTGCTACAATTTGTTATCAGATGACCCTGTGCTCATATACAAACACAACCACTATCAGGCACAGACAGGCTATAATCTGGCAATAACTTTAAAAAACAGAAACAAACACAATGTGTAGGGAATATTAATAAACTCAAGGAATTCTGGCACAGAATAAGACTACTACTAAGTATTTGGAGGGAAGTACAGTAGGACATGATAAAAGTCCATGTTAACTCAGATTCTATTCCTTATGACATAAACTACCCTAAGTCACTACTGTCACTTGAAGTGTTCTCTTTAAAGCAACTCAAAATCCTTTTTCTTTATCCATCTTTTGAAAATGTGATAAGTACCTTATTTTATGGGATTCTGTTGCATCTAATGAGTTAAAGCACTGATATCCGTGCAGAATCAGTCATTTTATTGTAAACATTATTCTTACTTTGGAAGAAGTACCTTACTCTAGCAAGTATCATATTAGCATACAGGATAAATCTATCAATTTTCACAAGTCTTCAGTATCTGTAAGAGGAGCCAAATTTTTTGAGAACACTCCCAAATAGGAAACTGTGTAAAGCACTCAAATTTCAGAAATTACCAACAGTGATCCTAGTTCATAATCTGTTTTAGTTTCATAATATCTCATAAGAATATCTTCTCAAAAATGACACTTCATTGTACTAACCTGCAACAAAAAGTCAATGAATCATTTCCCATTTACTCTGAAGTGGGGATTATTTCCCTCCCTCACAAGAATACCATGGAAATAAAATCCAGGAATGACTATATGGTCATTTACCTACTCTAATGATGAGAACTGTATGATCAAGTGGATGGATAAGAAGAGAATCTAATTATGTCATTCTTGTTCAAGCATCAGCTCTGAAGAGTATGGTGACTTTTTGGTTAAATAAAGAAATTGCCTGTATCAAAGACTCATTAATAGGAAACCGTGCATGGCATTTTCAGTGGGATAACATATAAAATAGAAATGTTGAAAAATTCTAATTTAAGGTTATCTTGAAATGTTTTTGTGAAGAACAACGTATTTGTCCAGATGCAAGTTCATTGGCCTTGACCATGGTATGGGTAGGATTAAATTCCCCGTTTTTCATCTCTGTCTATCCAGTCATCTGGCAAAAAGTGGGAGGCCCACACAGTGTCCCTGCTCACACTGTACCCAGCCATGGGATCCAAAGCTTACAATGCAGCTGAAAGTTGTAACTGGAAACTAGAGCACAGCACAGTGATGGGACAGATATGTTCAATATCTAACCTCAGAAACAGCACATACAATCTTTCTCCATTGCTAATATGTTAAGAGATCATCCCTCTAGGTTTTTGGATAAAACTCTGCATCCCATTAATTTTATATTATCAAAATCCAAAACCATTAGTTAGCACATGTGGGTGGCGTTAATAAAGGCTAGCTTAGGAATTATGCTTACCAAGTGTGAAAATAAATGAGATTCCATTTAAATGGTTCTATTTCTTCCCAACCTTATCCCTCAAGCTGATGTAAGAGTTCCTGGAGAACTTCACGCTTTGACATTTTAGAGATAGGCTTACTTAAGAGAGCATGGAATATTTTAAGCCACTCAGTACCATTTTTCTTTGATATGTGAAGCACATTCCTTTTATTCTTTTCTTTCTTTTTTTTTTTTTTAATTATCTCAATAGTTTATCTGCAAAAGTGAGAAGAATCAACATCTTATAGTTTGATTTTGAAGAATCCAATCTCTAGATTGATCGTTCATCTAGGCATTTTAATACAAATGCTCTTCTCTCAGCATTACCATGATGTCACTGATTACAACTGACTAATCAGGAAGGAGGCTATGCCTAAACTGGAAGAGGGAACGACTCTGAAGTATTATCTTTGTTCTGCTAAGGAAAGACCAGCTGGGGAACTCCCACTCAGAAATTATTTCTTTAGCAAACCAAACAGAGATGCTGAGAAGTCTGTCCAATCTGCCTTGTCACATACATCAGTAGACTGCACCCATGCAATAAATTCATTCATTGTCTGTTGTTAGCCTTTTACATTTGTATTAATATTGCACGCACAAGTCTCACAGCACTTTTACAAACATGGAAAAAAACAAAGTTCTTCCCTAGAGACACTTGTTATCTAATACTATCAAAAAAGAAACCAGAGAGATAATCACATTATTTACATTTATGAGTGGGTGTATGCAGGCATACAGTTTTTATTAAAATGAATATCACCAAACCTAAGTATTCAAAATTACAAGGATCAAAATATTATATGATAAGAGGAAGATTTGCCAAAACCTTTTCATTAACTGCAATATTCACCTGAGTAGGGGCAGAAAAAAATGCGTATGAGGAAACAGAATGGTATGTGGGATAGTATAAGATGCATAATAACATAAAAGTAGTTATTTTTATTCCACAAATATATAGCTCAAGAAAAAGTTAATATTTGATAAGATTTACTTTCCAATTAATCACAGCGATTTAATAAAAAATATTTAAATTCAATTAATTTTAAAATAAAAATTTAATTAACCATGCTACCATTCTTTCCCTGAGATTTTTTTTCCTAAGGGTGAACTCAAGATAACCAATTTCCTAAAACCAATTCAATTTATGTATCTCTTCACATCAAAATATTTCTGTTATATTCCAAAATGCCTCTCTAATTTACACTAATTTACTTAGATGATTTTATGAGAGTTGATGTGAAATTTTAATTGAGTAAATTCTTCTTTCATTTATATTAATGTAAAAATATTCAAATACATCTCACTTTAGTGGAGTCAGTTCAGATATATTCTAATGAAGCTAAACATGGAAATTAACACTTTAACATTGCAAACCCTAGATTAAATTGCAAAATAATACTACAGATTTAAATGTTACTGAATATGAACTCCTCATTTAGGATCATAAATTGAGCCTACTTCATGTGAAAGATAAGATTCTGTGACAACAGAAAAATTCACAAATAAGCAGAAGGTATTAAATAAGAATAAAATGAAAATATCACATTTATAAATGGCACTAAAGAAACCATTACTCAAATGTAAAAAAAAAATGCTGATTCTGGAGATTACATTTCAGAAGACATGAAAGGTTTGACCATCACATTTAAAAGTACAGGAATAAGTTGACATTGGACACTTTAGAGGAAGGGACTGAAAAAGCATCTATAGATTTCTTCTAAGAAACAGTAAGTATTTTGGCTAGAAATATTTCAAATATATGATGACTAGAAACCAATGGAAGTCAGGATACCTGGAATACTTCCCTAACTTATCCATTGGAGTATATGGGCTGGTGATGTCCTGATTTCTATATCGCTGTGATTAGACTGAAAGCTGATTGCTTTTAAGGTGTATTAATTCCACAATTGGATAAGTTATTATTAATGAATGTTCTGTAAAAAAACTACTTTGCTCCTTGGGGGTATTTGAACATATTATTCCGACACGTAATTGTGGCTGAATTGTTTCATGTGGCTTTGTGGCTACTTGGCAGAGTACGAGGTGCACTGCACTCATTTCTTTAGCAAACCCAATGTTTTACTTCAAAAGATTTGTTCAAATCTGTGCTGTTTGATCTTGTCAGCTTAAGTCAGTAGAATCCTTCTTTTGACTTCCTACAGCCTTATGAGGTCTAAGAAACCCAGGATGGCATTTCTTAGGACCTAAAAGAATCAGAGAAAAGCAGCGGTGTGAGGGAAAAATTGCAGCACTGGGACTGCAGTTACACTGAGTTCTGATAGGCCATTCTCATTTCTTATACCTACAGAGCCACTGTAATATTCTTCTTTTAAGGTGTTCAGAGCGAGCAGACATATTCCTCAACCAATCTAAACTTACATAGCACTGTTAAAGTTATTGCAGTGTTGATTTCAGCATCCCAGGAGATGCATTCTCAGACATAGAAAAGTCAACCTAGAAGAAACAGTTTTCCTTTCCCTTTTTTTTTTTTTTAATTCTCCTTTTCTCTATTTTGAAAAACACATCCAAAAGAAAAACATCTGTAGGAAATTATTGAGTGATCGACAGATGCTAGTTGTTTGCAAATGTAAATGTGAGAGTATTTCCATTTATGGAGTTGAAATGCATTCCAAGTGGCACAGCCAGTACAGTGTCAAGCTTTTTGCAGCGATAAGGCCAGCACAGGAAGCCATGAGAGGCCAGGAAGGAAGTACTATCAGGCCAGAGAGGGGACCCAACAGCAACAGCAGCAGTGGAGCTCTTGTATTTAGGCTATGTAACAACTGCACTATTTTCCAAAGATAAACAGCTGCAAGTGCAAAGTCCCAGGTCCTGTCTCTTTAAACTTACTGGGGAGAGAGGAAAAAAAAAAAAACCTTGTTTGCTGTGTTTGCCTTTTGGTTTTAGCAGCTTTCTAAGGGAAGGAGAGGAAGGCAACAGGGAAAGTACTTTTTCACATAAACATTTCTTCTGGGATGCAGACCAGTTTGTTTATAGCAATTCAGTTTGACCCTTGGCATGCTAAAGGAAATGGCTTTAGTATGGGTTTTGATCCAGTATGGCAGAGGTTACTCCAAGAGGTTTAGTTTGCGCTACGGTTTCCAAACATCACCTGCTTCCCAATATTTCCCAATGGGGAAAAGGTCAGGGAGCAAGTTAAGGAAAAAAGCAAAACTCTTACAAAGTTTGGCTTGCAAAAGAGCTGTGAAGGGAAGAGTCTAGGATTGTTTCTTAGTATTACAACACCAAAGGTTTTCAGAGTAGATTGAGGAGTTCAGATGAATGCTGCTGCTAAGTCATTTTTTCATCCCATGACATGGGTCTATTTACATGTTCTTCCTTCTCAATTTCATGATAAAATAAAAACATTTTACATTTTCAATTTGCAAATAAGAGAGAGAAACAATAGAAGAGACACTTGCCTGCTACAGTGGTTCTCTCACTCCTTATTTTGCTTTCTGTGGTTGAGGTTTTGCTCTGCTATTCATCTGTACGTGTTTCAGGATAACTTGGCTATATGCCTTTTGGTAGTTCTGAGGGGTTACCTCTAGGGAATAACAGATACTGAAAGAGAACATCCTGTAATACCTGATTTCTGTCAGGACAGCCATGAAAGTGGGCAGTAATCATTATGACAAATCAGGGAGCGCTAACATTTTGCCCTAGATTTCATTCATACTTACTACCTTGTTCAACTAGACTAAATCACACTAGGGTCTTTCTTGGTCCAGTCATAAATTTTATAGAACTTCCTATATTTTCATGACTTTAAAAAAAAAAATCAATATTTCCTTCTCAAAAGATTGTTCTTTCCAAACGGTGCCCACAAGAATTAAACTATGGTTATAACCTAAGTCACAGAATCACACAATCGTAGGGTTTGGAAAGGCCCTCTAGTTCCCCTGGTGTGGAACTTCCTATGCTCATGTTTATGGCTGTTTCTCCTTGTCCTGTCCCCACAGTCCACTGAAAGAGGTTGGTCATGTCTCTTTGTTTCTCACACTTAAGATATTTAAACATTAATCAGATCACCTCTCAGTCTTCTTTTCTCCAGGCTGAACAGACCCAGATCACCCAGCCTTTCCTCATACAGGAGATGCTCCAGGCACTTTATCATCATCATCGTGGCCCTCCACTGGACTCTCTCCAGGAGATCCCTGTCTTTTTTGTACTGGGGAGCCCGGAACGGGGTACAGTACTGCAGGTGAGGTCTGACCAGCGCAGAGAAGAGGGGGAGGATCACCTCCCTTGACCTGCTGGCCACACTCCTTTTAATGCACCCAGCACCGACCCCTCTGGAACACCACTAGTCACAGGTCTCCAATCACCATCCTCTGAGCTTGGCCAGACATCCAGTTCTCAACCCACCTCATTCATCCATCTCACACTTTCTCAGCTTTGTTATCAGGATGTCATGGGAGACAGTATCAAAAACCTTGCTGAAGTCAAGGTAGATGACATCTACTGCTCTCCCCCCATCAATCCAGCTGGTGATGCCTTCATAGAGGGTTATGAGGTTGGTTGAGCATGATTTCCCCTTGTCAAAGTCAGTCAAAATAAAAATACATGGCCACATTCCAACAATGATATGACTTTCAGGCTTCAATTTTTCAGGCTTTCAATTTTCCTACTACTATTTTATGTTTATTTTGTTAAATGGAAGCCAAACAATTTACTATTGTCCTAGGCCATCTAAAACATAAAAGGTGAAATCCAGTACCCACTGAATTTAATGAAAACAGGATATTAAAAATAGTACTAGCTCCAAAAAGCTGCCTAGAAATACAATTACTGATAGTAGTAAATTTTTGGGATTTGGTCCCAACTAGGTGCAGAGAAACTCATTCCCAATTAAGTGATGAGATTGCCCAACTACAATCCCTTCAGTTATGAAATAACAATAAAGACATTTATCCAATCTACAGCAAATGTAAAGTTTGTACGCTAGTCATCACAATTCTTTTTCTATAAGAGAAGCAATGGCAACAGCAAAGAGAACATAAATTCAACCTGACTCCTTTACTAATTATCATTATTTTTTTTTCAGCCATAGGATCATCATTAGTTTTCTGTGAAAACAGGAAATTCTTGGGGAGCAACTCAAGTGAAACCTTTCCAAGGGTATGAGATTCATTAAAAGAAAATAAACCATATTTTCAATAAGACCAAGCAGTATATCTCAACCTCCTTGAGAAGCTGCATACTTCATTCAGGTGCTTTACTTCTTCAGTTAAATCCAGTAGTTTTATTATACACTGCTACTGTATTTGTTCACTTTCAACCAAGTAGGCAAAGCAGTGAAATACAGGAGAAGATAAACAGCTTTTTTTTAGGAGATTACAAGTATACAAAGCAGAGAATATAAGTCAAACTCAATATGTAAGTAAAGAAGCTTTGTCTACTTATGCCTGGTTTTAGCAGTTTTGGTTGGATTTTGTGTTTCTTTTTTGAGAACAACTGCTTATTGCTGTTTTCGCTGAGATTTCACTGATATCATTAAATTCAAGAAAAAACAATTTGGAGATGTATTTGTGTTAAAAGAGAATTTAGTTTGAAAATGAAGAGGTTTCTAAGGAGTGAAATAAAGTGAAAAATAGAAGGTATCCTTCCATACAGAGAAGCAATAAAGGGATGGGAAGTGTGAAGCAGTGGTGGAAGTTTCAATCAGACCGGCTGTGATGCCTATGAGGAGTGATCGTCCAGCAGTGATTAGACAGGAGACGCACCAAAACTGTGACTGCCCGTATAAAACATCACTGTTTAATTGTCTTCCCCCGCATATCCTGACGCTGCATTCTTTGGTCACTGCCTCTGTTTTGTTACATTTGTGTAGGTCTTAGTACCTTAGGGCCACAGAGAAACATAAATAAGCATTAAAAAAAAAAAAAAGGTACAAGACGACAGCTTTTATAGTTCATTTCTATAACTAAAATATTAAACTGGAACAGAAAAGTGATCCAAGAGGTAGGCTTGGAAAACAACTTCAGATACTGCATTATGAGTGATCAGAAAAAGATTAGTGGCAATTTAAATGTCTTTTTGTTTCAGGAACATAGCCAACATTCAATATGTGATGCATTTTGAAGCCCCAGCTCCCATATCTGAGACACCATTATTTTTAGAAACCTTCATTACTGAGCTGCTGAGTAGAACAAAAATACGAATCTCAACAGCTCAGAAACTTCAATAAAGAAACTCAGCATTTTGTTATTCGTAAAGTTTCACTAACTTAATCCAGTTTCTTGACCTGGTAATTAGGAGATTCAGATTCATGCATTTTTGAACACACCACCAATAATTTCTTTTGTTGAAGCAGAACCTGACTTTCAAAAGGTGAACTTAAGTCAGAAACTTGATGGTTTGAATGGAGAGATTTTCCTTAAAATAGTAGTTATGTTATGAAGATTGCACCAAAAGGGAAGAACTGATTATCTGAAACTGAATAGCACCTTAAGTAATGTTTTGACTCGGTGCAAAAACTGAACTTAAGATAAAACTAAAACTGTGGCAAAAGTAGAACTTTCCTATGAGGGAAGTAGGCTGGGCAGCTATTAGCACATGAGTGTGTTTGTCCACACATTGAATCAAAACACCAAAGACAGATTCCCTTCTGAGTCCCTTCTCAGGCTGAACAACTTTGCCTTTGAATACTTTTCTTTTTCAGTTAGAAACAAAAACGTGTTTCATCAGAAAAAAAAATAATTGACTAATTTAACATGAACATAAAGAGAAATTCAGTGACTGAAAAAGTATTTGAAACACTGCATAATTCTGCCCCTTTTAAGAGTCAAAGCTTATTTCTGTTGGAGAAAGGTGAAAAGAAGTTCACTTTGCAAAAATATATTACCTATCTGAGTTGCCAAGGTCAGTAAGACCTCTCCCAGATTGAATAAGTATCGCTGGGTCAGATGAACCAGACTGGTAGCTGAAACTTACCTACCACTTCTTACTTTGTTAAACATGCTAGGGAGGGGAATGTCAAGAGCAAAATTCTCGATACGGTCATGTGATTGCATTGCCTTAGCCATGTCTGCACAGAAGTAACAGAAGGATTTAATTCACGACATGACACTTGTTGGTAAATAATTCTTTGTCATTAACAGCAATGCCATTGTGTGGTACTTCCACAACAGGAGAGTTAATGGAGCCTGACAAAATGTGGCTCAATTTTCCATCAGGCTCTGAGCAAAATTAGGAGAATTTCTGGCACAGCCTGGAGACTTTTATTAAAACGGAACTGATGCAAAAAATAGGTAGGTCCAGCTAAAACTTGCACCAAACTTTTACACTTAGTTGGACATCAAAGTATAGTCTAAGAGGGGTCCAAAATAAATAAACTGAAAGTGTAGCCACAAATCCTGTAAGTCAAAGCTTATAAGACTTAAAAAGCTCCGCCAACTACCATTTGTGATAGGCACAACTCTTTCCACGTGTGGCAGTTATATAAAGTTAATGCTAATACATCATGAAAAGAATGAAATTGTGTTTACAGCGTTATGTTCAAAGGCATTAAGAGTTTTTTCAGCTTTCACTTTCCTTAAATTAAATCTGACTGCTTTACCTGCTCTATAAAGGTGCCTCTCTCCATGTACAGGTCACAGAGTACCTGTCTAGAGGCAGAGATATACTCTACAAATCTACTCTGTGTTCAACTTGCCAAGCAGAGGCACTGCTTCTCAGTTTTACTGTCCATAAGCACACCTATTTTCCTTTCCACTTCAGCTGCAGGAAAAGTTTTTAATTTATATATATTATTTATACATACATATATATTATTGAGATAATTATGTATATATAGTATAATATATAAAATATATAATATCTCAAATATATATATATATAATTTCTATATAAAATATTTATTTATTTATTGAGATTACATCCAGCAACCAGAACTCTAGGATGAGTTCTATGCTACAGAGTATACTTGATTAAATTGCACAGTGAAATGAAGCCTATGTGATCAAGGTGGAGGACAAATAAGATGACTGTGAAAAGGGAATGAACTCATGGTAGCTATGTGGAGGATACTTTAGAAATAGCTTTGTGAAGAAGATTAAGTAAATTAAAATTTGAAATAGTGAAATGGGTTTCATAACATACACTTTCTCATTAAATGACTGAGTATTCTGGGGTCTTCCTCAACATCAATCAAAATCTGATTTTCACATCATGAATCATTGCCACTGGTTAGCATTTAATAAATGTTTTCAGATCAGATAGAACAATTTACCTGCTCCCTCTTGTGTGCAATTACAGAAAAGGTTACAGGTTTGAAAAATGTCTTACCTCACTTAATGAAGCCAGAAGAGATCTCAGTTAAAAATGTTGTTTTAAAAAATATGAATAGCTGGATTAAGCATTGTCATTCCCCTTTTAAAGACTGTATCAGAGATGCATAGTGGATAGAGTGGTGGCAACTGAAGATATGACTGCAGTTTGTTTCTCCCAGAAGTCCGCCAGAGATTACTATCCATAGAGCACATGTACACCTCTAAGCAATTCCATTTTACAGCATTTCCTATAAAACAGCTGATGAACACTGATGTGTATCACCATATTTTGAAAACAGAATGAGATGAAGTACTTGCAGAAGGGATGTATACCTGCAGGTAGGTAGGTATGTGTATATATATATATATATATACACACACACACACACACACACACACACACACACATATACATACACACACACATACATACAGGGTCATAAACTGTGTGGTGAAAAATGCAGTGAGTACGTTGCTTGCTACTAAAATCCAGTTTGGAATTTTAAGAAGCTTTCAAGGAGACTTTAGCAGATAATAATCTGAAGCCACAGAATTCCCCAGGCATTTCTCCATCCCACAGTGTGCTTATCTGAGGCAGTAGTACTGTCTTCTGTGCCTCTGCTGGCTACCTCTAAGCACATGGGCTCCTTAAGCTGTTCTTAAATGTTTTTGTCATCAGATTACGTCCAAGAAAAATTTGTTAGTTGAGAAAAGTGCAAGGATTTTTATATACTAGAAACTAACTTCAGTAACAAAATAACAGCACTCACAAACTTTCCAGGAGGAAGGCCTTTGTGTATCATTCCAGCTCTGCTGCCCTCCCTACCCACTCAAAGGAAAATCAAAGTTGTACCGTGGAGCCTGAGGTGCCCAATGAAAAAAAATCACTCTGACTTCCTGAAAGGATGCTTGGACTACTCAATGCTTTCTTAAAACTCAGGAAGGAAATGCACACCTGCAGTGTCACTGAGCTCTTACACACTTCCTTCACACTTCTGACACCTCTTCAAAAACGCTGTTTTCACAGTGTACCAAAGACCACCATATTTGACTGTTGACTATCCTGTGAGGTAAGGAAAAGATGTTAAGCTGAGAGGTCCTCACAAAAAAGGCAACTGGAAGACTTTTAGGCAGGTAGGCTAAGTAGGGCTTGTCAACTCGATAAAAATCCAATCAGAAGTCAGTAAACAGTTGTGCAGACCAGAGAGCATCCCAGACATTTAGAAAAAAAGAACCACAATGTTATGAGTGAGATTCACGTCTGAGCGAACTTAGTTTTAGCCAAAGGTTGAACATGAACCATGTTTGATGGCCCCATGTTCACCAGTACATATGATACTCTGTCCATCTGAAACAGGCCATGATTACTGTGATTTGGATGGACAGGAAACATAAAAGGTTATTATTTTTCCCATTTTGTTTTATACAATAAACAATAAGAAAGGCCTTTGTTATGCTTCATAAGAACGAAGTGGATATTTGAGAATGACAATCTCACAAAGTCTCCTGAAGACTTCACAAATGCATTGAATACAGTAGTACTGAGTGTAGAAAATTTATGAATGCTGCAGCTGAAAAGAAAGGGGCTCCCTGATTGAGCAGAAGTTGGACCAGATGACCTACAGAGGCCCCTTCCAACCTCATCTACTCTGTGACTCTGAAAAGAAGCAGTAGGTTGTGGCCTCCTGGAACCTCTGTGTAAGTAGGCTAGCAAGTAAGCTAGCTAGTCATGGAAGTATCATCCCTCGTTCCAACCAGAAATAACAGTCACGCTTGCGGACCACGTCTCACGATCATGGGTATAAAGAACAACAAATCTACCTAACCATACTGGAGAGACCATCCTGCGAGAAATTCTGTCCCATGAAGTCACCTACCCTTTATTCTTTTCTCAGTACATAACCTTGAGTGAAAGTTTAAAACTCCCTATTCATACTGATATTTTCACATGGGAACCCAAGACACTATCCCCTTTTTTGTTCTTTGGTACCGAGCTATTTACTGTGATATATTCCTGAGAACTTGAACAGGAAAGAGCAGTAGATGACATCTGGCAGAAACATAGACAGTTATGTAGATCATAAACAGAATGATCTATCACTTTTCACAAATATATACCAGAACAAAAGATGTTAAGTAGTAGCCTAAATGGCAAACATAGATGGCAGGAAGAGATCAAAGAAATCCTGCTCTTTGCTATATGAATAGAATATGTGAAATTACTATAGAAGGAAGAGTCTTATATAAAATTAGCATTGATATGTTTATCCTTGTTTTGAATACAGCTTTGTTTGAACTGAGAAAAAATCATAAAGCAGCCAACAGTATTCAAGAGCGAGTATCCTTTATTGCTGCATTATGTTTTCAGGAAAGATTGATTTCCACCCTCTCCTTTTCTTACCCCCTGCCATTAAGCATAAAGGATTCTTCTACTAACACATTTTTATTCATTTACAAGCATTGAATAGAAACACTGTATAGAAGTTTGAGCTAAAATACACGAAGAAAAACATTTCCATCTTAAAAAGCACATTAAAAAGAGCATTTTGAATAGGCCACTTTGTTCTATTGACAAAAAAAAAAAAAAAAGACAACAGAAACCTAATGCTTTCTTGTCACTAAGAGCAGACTAGAAGCAGATAAGCTGCCTCTAGGAAGCAGTGACAGTGTTTGCCATCCTACAGTCCCTCCCACCTCATGGGACCTGTAATACATGCTGCAGTAAACGATGCTATTGGGAGCAAGGGCTCTTCTGGGGAACCTTTCCAGAAACTGCAGCCAGGATGGCTAAACAAACGATTTTCATGAGACAAACTTTGTTACAGGAGCAGATGTAATCAGACAGATGCAGCTACTGAATACCTGAAGATTTCACTTTAAACACCAGCAGCAAGTCCTGCTGCTATCATAGCACTGACACATTAGCACTCAATAAAAGGTAACAGAAGATGTTATTGATATCAGAATGCAACTTTGTGCCAAATAGTTGCAATGGGATCAACAAAATAAGTTATATATGGATGCTGCTGATGCTTTAGAGTCCAATGACTCTGTATAAACTGTCAGCAAATCGTTTTAAACAAAACTAGCCAATTTTGTACTGAAATAGGTATGATCCACATATATTTCTTTTAACACGGGAAGCTGTAACCTTCAGCAGAGTCAGAACGAGGAATGCCACACATTCTCCAGCTTGACTCACTTGAATATTTATGTCGATGCCTCAGTTGGCCAAAACACCAAGCTTTTGTTCTGGCTTAGCTTTTCCATGTGTCATTGTTTAAATTATGTTAAGAACAGTCCAACAGGACTTTGTATGTCACTGGCTCTTATGTTTGGTCCATTAATGAAAGTGAAATAATAAGCTCCCTCACATCTTCCTAATAAAAAGCAAGTTGGGCAATGCACTATATAGTGCATTTGTTGATTTTCAGTAGTGACAAACTGACTAATAGTGTACGTAACATAGTAACACATACAACAGGTGGGTACTATGGACTATGGTTTGTGAAGAGACTTTAAGAAACCCTTTAATGTCCAGTTTTAGAACAATATAGCCAAGGGAACGTCCCTCACTAATTGCTTTCAGTGTAAATTTGCCTTCAGTCCTAAGGCATCAGAGTTCAGATATTTTTCAGGCCTCTAGGATTAACGTGATAATTAAACAAGCAACAATCTTCATTACGTATCTATACAAAATGAGTGACATTTTGAATGAATTATGCCGTGTTCTGTGATTCATTCAAAATTATGTGTACCAGTAACTTCTATTCACAGCTGTTTATTTATTTATTTTTTTCAATCTTTGTTTTGGAAAGTACATGTTTATGGATAATAGAGCATTTCACAATAACGTTGTCTACATGGTGTTTTTTTAACAAGTATTTAACAAGTTAAATACTTTGTTCAAATACTCTGTCAAGTAGTTTTACATTTTATTTTAATACAGAATCATAGAATGGCTTGGGTTGGAAGGACCCCAAGAATCACCAAGTTTCAATCTCCCTGCCACAGGCCGGGCCACCAACCTCCAGATGTGTGGCAGTAGACCAGGTTGCCCAGGGCTAATATTAAACATAAATAAAAATAAGGAATTAAGTAATACTTGACTCTTTTGTTCTGTTTTTTTTTTTTTCCAAAATTTGACATTATAAGAAATAGCCAAATTTACTCTTTTGCACAAAATTAGCATTTTTGCTCCAGGCCAGCTAAGTTTTTGGTATTATATCTTTTGTAGTTAAGACCTATGGGCAGACTTTAATTTACAGAGACCTGAAGGTATGTATAACCTACTTTAGGCATTCAGTCTAGATGACAGCTTCCCTGGGCACTCTGCATGAAAGAATTCCTGAGAGGGCCATTCAGCACAGGTACCCAAAAGCAGAGCACGTGAACATCTCCTGAAGAAACTGTATTTAGCCTCCCAGAAAAAAAGCCTTACAGCCTGGGGAAAGAAATTCTGGGCAGCATATTCTGTAAAGGTTGTCTCATTCTGTTTTAAGGTCTTCGGAAACTTTGTTTTTATAATTAGCTATGGAAGTATGCAAGTTTGCTAATATCCTATCTCCTCTGCGGGGATCTTTTAGTTGTTGGTTACCAGCCACACTAAAAGAACTGAACATAGAATTAGAATCATTTGAGTTGGAGAAGTGATCTTCAAAGATCATGTAGTCCAACTCCCCTGCAATGAACTACTTGAGCATTAACAAAGTTCAGTAGTATTTCCAACTTTGTAATCATTTCTTCCCTCACTCACATGGAGACTTAGCCACAGAACAATACAAATATGAGCTTGTATGCCCAAATGAATATCAAATTTTTCCACAGTGAAGCTCTAACAAGAAGTCTGACTTGAAATGTCAAGTCCTCCATTTCACTTTTCATACCAACAGTGACAGTAACAGCAATCATTATAAAGCTTTCTGTTAAGTAAAATTAATTTAACTGTCAGAAATATCAGAATGTTTGTTTGTTTTTAAATAATTTCACCTTTTGAAGGAAGAATATGCCATTGCCCAAACTGAGAGCAATGGATTAGTTTGAACATAAGTATTCTTGAAGTTTTGATATTAATTTCACCACCAGCACCCCTGCAATCACCACCACTATCACCACCAACAGTTTCTATCTCTTGAGAACTGAGTCAGTAACATGAGTCTCAGATCAGCTGGTCAGCTCTGCAAAGTCTTATCCTTCAGCACCACTGAACACTCATCATTATTCCATTCAGAGAAAGATGACAAGTAGAAAAGAAGAATCACCAAAAGCTCTCCCCATAGACGAATTGCAAATGAAATCCCACTTTTACTATTGTAGTCATGATTTTGGTTACTTTCTCAAATTCTATATTTCAAATTCTGCCTGAAATAACCATACAAACACTATTTCTGTTTTATAAAAGCTGCATACCTCCAAAAAAAGAAAAAAAGAAAAAAAAAAAGACAATCTTATAAGTTGGCACTAATTGCCAAATCTTTATTGCTTTGAATTTCAAAATTATGACCTTCATGAATTAAGAATAAAAGGCTGGTCTCCACTGTATAGATATTAATTCATCTCTGATTAACACCACTGAAATTAAACAAGAGAATCTCAATAGCAATTAAAAATCCTCACACTGTTTGAAACAATATTCATTGGCATCTATTCCATGCAGCTGTTTTTTCCAACAAGCCTTGCTGGCACATGCAAATATTTCTTATACTTCTGTTTAAACAGAATGCTGGTATATTACCACCCCTAGAGGACACAGTTCTAACAATGCTAAGTGCATTTATTTCTTTGATGCTTTCAGTAACTGCAGCAGTAACTCCAAATATAACAGTTACCAAGAGATGCTTTTGAGCTCTTGAGGTCTAAAGAAATTTCACGGTATGTTTTATAAGGACAATATAACTATTCTCTGTGTACACTAGCTTAGATTCTTCAGGGTTTTTCTGCTTATCTAAAACTATGAGGTAATAGTTGGAAAATAAAGAGTTCATTTTTGATCAAGCCACTCTGTCTTCTTTCAGATGTGGAAGTACTTAAACTAAGCAACCCACGATTGTTCAGCTTGTCTCCGTAAATTCCCTTTACAGGGGGAGCCTGACTTTTCCAGATGACAATTCATAGCACTGCCTTCCATTTCCAGTTCACATAATTCTGTATTAGAAACTACTTAAGCAATCTTAAGGAGATTAGCTGACAAGTAAGAAATCTTAATTAGATGCTTTAAACTGAGCAGTGTGAATGTTCTCCCTGCTATTAAGTAGATCCACTGAACAGCTTCAAATACCACTAGGAAAGACTTTCCAGTATAGTCTAATCTGTGGCAATGCCCTCATCACAGTGGTAGGGCTATGAGAGAGACAAGGCTTACACAGAAAGAGATCTTGAAATCATAGACTATTAAGCCATCTTATTTAATTGCAAACAAATATTTGATCCAATCAGCTCCTCAAATATGCTAAAATTGTAAAAATTCTCTGTGTGGAAGACACACAAGTTCAAAGGGAAAGCCAGAGGAAGAGAAATTCATGAAGGGTTACAACCTCCATAGAAACCTTGTCCAGCTCAGGAAACCTCCAAGCCTAAAATGGCTGCAGGCTGGGAGAGCATTCAGGAAAGTATTTTATGCACTTGTCTTGTTCTTATAGCTCCTCTTGGGCATCTGCTCTTGGCCACTGTCAGAAATGAGATACAGCTCTAAGGAGACCATATTCTGATCCCAAACAGCCACTGTTGTGGACATATGTGTGTTTTTAAGAAATAAGCCATAGAAATCAAAGTTTTACTTAAAATACTGTAGACACATTTCATAGTTGAAAAACATTTTCACGGTGACATTTCAGACAAGTCATTTTTCTCTAGGTGCATGTAAAATTTTGAAGCACTAAGAATTACCAGTACTTTTTGCCACACCTCAAGAGTATCTAGTTATTACAAAGCAATTGTTTTAGTTCAGGAGGTACATTAATGAAAGGCATAACATTTTCTAGTCAAGGACAGATCTGTAAAACCTCTGTTTACCAACAAATACTTCAAAGCCTTTAGAATGCATCCTTATCCCAATTCAGCTTGCTAGTCCTCTAAAAAGTTTAGGAGATGAAAGCAAAGCTAATCCACAGTCCGCTCACCTTCCTGGTTATACATGCAGCACCAATACAATGCCTTCTTGATTAGAAGTGAATCAGGCCCAGAGCACAGGTAGAAGCCAACCACAGAAAAGATGTAGATTGCCATTGTTTCAGTTAGGGATGGACAACCTCTCAAACCTAATCTATGCAGTGTTATCAGGTGCTAAAATATTCCCTCTGACAGTACAGCAGCAAACAAACAAGGTCTTTATTGTACTACACCGAAGTATCTCAGATTCACTTGGATCTCATGCTGTTACAAGAGGAATGTGAAACAATAACAACACATCCCTGGTGAACACGTTCACAAGATTTACCTGTCAAGAGGACAGAGGACATGCTGCACTGAAAGGCAGAGATGATGGCCCATTTCCTTGCTTTGTCTTGTTTGCAGAAAACAGGACCACTCAGAGGGCTTGCAGCTGAAGGGAGAGAATAAAGAAGTCTCTCTTTCTTAATTTAAGACATGATAATGCTAGCAGAATGTGATCAAAACACAACACCGTCAGTAGCCTTAACGTCTGTAAATTATACTCCCGTTGTCGTTATTAAGCCTAGCTGAGAGTTTATGCTATGTAGCTATGTCTTACAACATAATGTTAAGCACAGGGTTACCTGACAAACACATTGAGGGCCATCAATTGTTGCCAAGTGGAGAAACTAGGGCAAGAACTTAGCTTAAAAATACCAGCTAAGGGCCTGGCATGAGATCTTTTTTTCCCCCCCACTTTCTCCTTCTGAATTATCTACTTTCTTAACTAGATTCCAAGGTTATGTTTTTGTTTTCCCATGTGAAGCCATGCTAGAAGCAGAGAAAAGCACTACCTTTGCACTGACTGCACTCTACCTGCAAAAATCAGTAGGAGATCAATTCCTCGTTAGGAACCAGCAACTACTGTGAACTCTAGCAGAAATCAATTGGGCCAGAGAGTCCTTTATCTCCAGATACTTTAGAGGAAGGGGAACTGCAGGCCTCAGCCACAAATACTGAAGCAATGTCTGCACTGACATAATAACTTAATATCCACTAGCTCTACCATTATGAAATCCATCTGGAGACCAGGCCTAATGGCTTGTACAGTACTGCAAAGAGATTAGATCAAAAACAGAATTGTCTAACAATGAGAGAATGAAAAAAGATTGCTTCTCTTCAGACTGAAAACAAGAAGGATGAGTTGGATGGGATCAAGATCATCATGAAGATAAAACCATATGTGATGAAAGTGGAGTTTTACAGTAGCAGAATGATAGGAAACTTACTGAAACTATTAGAAGATGAGTTTAAAAGAAATAAAAGGAAGCATTTATTTGCACACCTTGGGAACTTGCTTCCATCAGAGACCATAAAGGCAGGTGGTTTTTCAAAAATGGGTTAGACAAATTCATAGGAAACAGCTCCATAGACAGGTTCTGGAAGGAACAGGCAGAGCTTTGCCCCAGACATCCTTTACACAACAGCTATACTTGTTGGCAAACGTAAGGGGAAAGCCCCCCCAAATGTGGCCAGCCTTGGGGGCCTTTCCCCAAACAGCATTTCCTGGCACCCTGTTAGAGGCAGGCTGCAGCCAGACCATGCCCCATATGGCATTTCTCATGTCATGTCATAGAATCATAGAATGGCCTGGGTTGAAAAGGACCATAATGATCTTCTAGTTTCAACCCCCCTGCTATGTGCAGGGTTGCCAGACACTAGATCAAGCTGCCCAGAGCCGTAAGGACTGAACAGTCACTGAAGCCCCCTTCCTCTCAATTTAAGCCACAAGTCTTAGATCTGTAGAAATAATTTCATGCCAACTAATCAGCTTTCCCTTCCATGTGGTCTTCAAGCATGTGTTCATGCTTGATCTTGAACACTGCAAGGAATTCTATCAATTTCTGTGAGACCAGTTTCACAGGCCTGTAGCTCTGCAGGTGTACCTGAGGAACCTGGCATGCAGTTCTTCTCTGGAACAGGGAGAACCTAAAAATTCACATAAAAAAGGTAACTGATAAAAATACAATCGATAAAGAAACTAAAATAACATTATTTTGTTCCTATTACGAGCAGTCCATCACTTTTCTTAGTTGATGTCTCACTCCCTTCTATCTTTTATCTCCACCTGTTAGTGAAGTAAGTAAAAACTCACTCTTAGATTTCCATCTCCCCTTTTCTTTCTGTCCTTTTCTCACTCCTTTGTCTATTCATACCAGTCTGGAATACACCGTGCTTTGAAGTACTTCTATAGGGTCTCTGAAACTCCATCAATGACAAAAGCACATAGAAATTCTTACCGTTCTGAAAGCATTTGTTGCAATGCTTACGATGTGCTATAGAGGTATTTGCAAAGAAAAGCTCCACATACTATTACTAAAGCCCAGAACACACAAAGAGGTGGGTTGCCAAGTTCAGCAGCAACATAGATATTTGTTATCACTGTTTGCTTGTCCATTCTAGGTTCTAAAGTTGCTGATATCCAGTTCAGACAACTAATGGTTGCGACATCTCTCAAATGTGCCATATAAGATTTGGGCATGGATACACCCAGAATAGTGTTTCTGAAAGAGAATGAGCACCAAATGCTTGACATAACAATGAAAGAAACCCCAACTGCTCAGTGTGTGCACCAGAGTGAGTTTTCAACTAGAACCTAAATTAGATGTAGTATGCAGCAAGGTTAGCATCCCTTCTAGAGTAATACGATGATCATATTTCTTGTACAAACATGCTATCCTCTGTTTCACATAAGACCAAAAAGATGAAGAGAAAGTCATGATTTCTCACAATGTCCAGCTAAGATCTGCTGACTGATAAACAGGAGGGTGGAAGGAGAAGACATGCATGCCTGCTGTTAAAGAAAAGCCTATTTGCACATAATGCTCTGCAGAAATTATTGAACATTTCATCCACACAAAATACGAGTCCTGTCACTCTGCCAGGGTCAGTGAGACCTGGGCTGATGTATTGAGTCAGTTCTAGTTATGCAAGTTAAACGGTTTACTGGTTGCTTTAATTAGGAACCTTATTTTATTTACAAACTTTCAAAAACTTGTAGCAAAGAATGTTCTATGCTTATGCTTACCAGCCACAGTGCCTGTCCCAGCTCTCAGTCCTCCAAGAAGTCTTCTCTGCCTCCTTCCACTCATGCGTAGCATGTTGCCAGAAACTTGTTCCAGAATATAACAAGTATATATACAATAGCATAAACGTGAGATGAGGCAGAAAGCTTCTTTTCTGCAAGGATCTCATGTAGTGAGGTGATAATAAGACTAAAGAATTTTTGGCACAGTGAAGAAAACAACAGGAATTTAAATTAAAGAACAATTTAAAAAATTATTCACATTTTCCTACATCTGTTAACAACATCACTGCAAATATTTTCATTGTTACATCAGTCATCCTTCACATACCACTCCTCCATAATACATTCTTATCTCTCAGACAGATCCACACCTTATTCCATGCTGCTCTTTCTAGCAGATAGGACTGACTTTCCACAATATAGTTGTCCAATCTCACCCTAACCTGACACAACCTTTAGCTAAAGGAACATTTTTAGACACCACTGCTTCACTGATGTTGTGTGTGCAGAGGACAGAAACTCATATCACATGGGCAGCCATACCGAATCTTATTTCCATACCACACCCTCATTCCTGCTGCTTCAAGATCTCTCTCCTGAGGTTGTTTCTTCTACTGTTTGTACTGTTGTACACTGGAAATAACTCAAAGCCAATAGGCCCAAACTCCTGCTGCTGTGAGTGGAAACAGTATAATATAACCATCCCACATAGAAACTTATTGAATTTCTCCAGTTTAGTGTTAATCTCTTTGCTTATTTGCTTATCAAATTCATCATTTATTTGTGATACATGCATTTGGTGGATCTGGGATCCTCCTCTATGGATCCCATGTGACTCACATAGCATGTTTGTAAGTGCTATCATAAGCAAAAAGCAGTAAAAAGTAGTATCTGTCACATTAGATATATGTATACAGAGCTGACTCAATATTTCTCAGAATTGTTGAATTTTCCTGCTCTAAAATACAAGGCAAAACCATGATCACTTCTATTATGGGACTCAGGAAAGGGAAAAAGAGTCACACCTTGAATGGGCAGAAGGAGCCCTGGAGATTTTGGCTAGCTGCTGCAAGGTCCCTCCTTGCTGCCACTGCCCTGTGGACACAAAACCCTCTGTTGGGTGGAGGAGCAGCAGCTGTTTCCAGTCTTGTTTTCCTCGGGTCCAGCAGAAGCAAAGGCGGCATGACATGTATGGTCTCTGTACCACATTATCTGCCTGCCTGCTCTGCACCAAGAGACTGCCCTAGCTATACAGCTTGTTCCAAAGTATACTATGAAAATGGTTTTGAATTCCCACTTCTTTGAACAAAACCTGTGATGCAGTGGAAATTGGTTTTACTAATTCAGATATAACTAAACATCCTCTCCATAGTACTTCTCAGAAACTTTCAGGAAACTGATAGACAAGAAGAAAACATCTGAATTTTCACATTCGGGTATTCCAGTGAACCTCTCAAGATAACCTGAAGTGAAGCAGAAGGCTTCCATGTTCACAGTAGAAAGATGTCTTGCCAAAATAGGACTTGGAAGAGTTGAAATAAAGGCAAATTTGTGACCTGACCAATTGTTCTGCCAAGGGAGGCAAATGTGGAGAGACAAAGAGAAAAACCTCAGCATTATGCCAGGTTACCATACTGAAGTGACCAGTTAAGGTTCAGCTTTGACCAAGTAATACCACAGTCAGCAACACAAATTGCTAGTTTGTATACATGCCTAATGAGTCAGAAGAATGACCCTCCAAGATTTACTGAAATCTAAAGGAAAATATAGAAAAATTTGGGCTGCAGTAGGACCAGACATCCTGTTCAGAGTAGTTGTTCTTCTGTCAGTTTCCTTTCCCCACTTCCTCTTGGCTTCTAGTCCTGTCCTCAGGTCATTAGACCACATAACTTCTCCGTTGTTAACAGGTTATAAATTCTGAGACAGATAGGTACTGACATGATACTGATAGCAGTTTGATATTGACACGTCCACACTGTCAGCTCTATCACTTGCCTAAAAGCTGACAAGAGACTGACCAGGTCCCTCTTGCTATTAAGAACCAGTTGCAAATTTACAACTCCCTTCCTGTGAACCTAAAGTGTTTTTCCCATGTTAAGATTCATTCAGCCTTGTAGTTTATTCCTACGCAGCTTAAGAATGACATTGTGCAGAACACGTGAAGAACTGGTCATCCACAATAAGTATTTTGATCAGTTTTAAAAATAAATGAAATTTAAAAACAAACAGCACAGCATGCTTTATCACTGATTAATATGGAATTCTTGAACCAAAGTGCATCAAATCAATAGCAAAGTACCTAACTCGTAGCTTTACTGACTACATCTACACATACTTAATTCACAGGTTTATCAAATGTCAGCTCTCCAGATCTTTTCTTCCTTGGAGCCAGACATAGATAGTACAAAGCAAAGAATATCTTCCTGCCATACTCGCTCCTGAAGCTGATGAATCTGATCTAAACCCATGCTGGCAAGTGCTAGACAGCTTGGTGGTATTGCTACCATCAACAGGAGAAAAAAAAAGATCCCTGCCCAGAGCTCTCAGCCTGAGCTAGGCTTTCAGCACATACTACAGAGACATATGCTCTCCTTTCTGTCACATGGAAAGCTCCATTGAACTGATGTTGTCAAGTGTTCTCAGATCTTGTAAACCGCCTGGAATTATTCAGCTTTCCTCAGAACAAAAATTATTACTTTCTAAATTAGAAACAATGCCAACAAACCTGCCATCCGTGACCTATGACTTTCGGGCAAATTTCCAGGCAACAAAGAGAGAAAAACATCAACACAGAAGCAGATTTCAGAAAACAATGTTTGAACATACTGTCTTAATCTGCAGCAGGAGTCCAATCAGCAAGATGCTATCCAGCTGAGTGAAGAAATAAAGATGCAATCTGTGTGCTCCAGTCAGGACTTTAACAAACCCTTTTTGGTAGTTTCCACTCCAAGAGCATACTCTATAATAGCCCACAGGGAGTTTGTCATCAGTTTGGAAACCCTTTTTCATAGTTTCCACTCCAAGAGCACACTCTGTAATAGCCCATAGGGAGTTTGTCATCAATTTGGTGCAGTGGGAAAAGATTGTTACTGTGAGGAAGAGAGGAATGAGTGATTTGAGTGAAGAGAAGAAAGTGCCATTAAGCAATACAGCTGTGTGTCTCTTCACAGCTGTGCCAACTAAAGCAAGGAGGGGAAATATCAACAAAATTTCTCCTAAGATCAGCCAATTACCTGCATTCTTAAGGGGGTTCTGGGGAGGCTGCTTCTCTTTAGATCAGCTGGGAAGAGAAAGAGAAGGAACTTACAGCATTGTAGCATATGCTGCCTATGGTGGGCTGCTTCCACACGCTGTTCACATTTTGAAGGCAACGTTCACCACCACAGTATAAAAACTAAGCAGCCACAGCAATGAAGGAAGTGGCAATCTACCTCCAGTAAAGCTGAACACGATCCGTGCTTAACTTCAAATAAGGATGACCATATGACCCAGGGAGACCCAGGGGAGGCCTCATGTTGGCCTGCATCGTTCTCACAAGGGAAGCAGAGGGGCGGCACTGAGCTCGGCTCACTGTGACAGTGACAGGGCCCAAAGGAACGACATGGAGCTATGTCAGGGGAGGGGCAGCTGGGGGCTGGGGAAAGGATCTGCACCAGAGGGTAGTCGGCATGGAACAGACTACCCAGGGCAGTGGTTATGGCCCTGAGCTGATGGAGTTCAAGGAGAGTTTGGGCAATGCTCTCAGACCATTGGTTTTGGTTTTTGGGTGGTGCTGTGTGGAGCTGGGATTTGGACTTGATGATCCCTATGGGTCCAACTCAGGATGTTCTATGATTCTGAGCCTTCTTGTTATTCTCATGCTCTCTATAGTTCAAACTATGTATCCTTGCTCCTGGAGGGGAGCAGGACCTATATTCCTTCCCAAAACTCTCCTTCCTAAGGATGAGTTGTTTTTTTTTTAGGTGTTACATTTACTGAGTGGAAGAAAGAGGACAGAAAGCTGCACAGATGAGAAAACAGCAGTCCTGTGAAGAATGGAGAGGACTAATTGTGTGGCTTCCCAGGGAGGGGAAAGATGGAGGGGAAAAGAAGGGAGGGCAAGCGAAGCCCAAGCCAGATTAAGATCTCTCTCCCTTTTTGTTGTTGGCTGCAGCTGGGTCTCACCCACTCTCCACCTTGAAACTGTCAGCAAGCCAATGCCTGGCACAACGGCCAAGTAATTACCGATGACAAGTGAGAGGTATTTTTTTCCAGATCAGCTTTCCTGCCTTTCTGCAAGAAAAATAAATGAAAAGCTGTACCCCAACAAACATGACAGGAAAAATAACAAAACTTGCACGGGACTGATACTGGAAATGTGCTGCTCCTCCAGCTGCAAGTTGGAGAGAAGTACTGCCACCCTCACCCTCCATGGTCCCAGCAAGGAAGGGCAAGACTGGAAGCAGGATAGGAAAAAGGGCTTTTTGCTAAGGTCAGCATATCCCTTTTAGTCAAAGATCAGTGCCACACGAAGAACAGACAGACGGCAGCAGGGTAGAAGTACTGTGTATGGTTTTAACCGATACAGATATAACATATTTTGCATCAGATTTACTGGAAAGTGGAAGAACATTATCATTTAGGTGAGAGGACTGTTTACCTGAGTTATGTTACCCATTCTGTTACCCATTAAACTCATATGTGAACTGTCATGCCAGGAGGTCCTCCACACAATGCATTCAACAAGCCTTTCTCAACTTTCAAGCTCTTCATTTTAGGAAGTGAAGGTCAATTTCTAAAAATATCCATGCGTATTACAGATTTGGCCCTGTTGTTTTGTACAGCTCTGTCCTGTGGATGTTACCTGCTGGCTTATTCAATATGCTGTCTTATTCCATCCCAAAAATCAGGAGAGATCCCACTATATGAAGGAAATTGATATATACTAATAAGATCTCGTTTTTACCACCTGTATTTTAATATAAAACCTTTGTTCTATAAAATGCAGCAGCAGTCACAGAGAACTAATTCTTATCCTTTCATTGCTGCAGTTTCTGAGATATTTACAATTTCCCTCCCTTTGGATAACACAAACAGTAGTACATCTATTAGCTAGAGGAATGGATTTGGTTCATTTGGAGGCCTTGTGGCCTTTTATTTTGTACTACAAGAACCTTGTTTCTCTTACCTTCATACTCACTGATGGTAGACTGAGCAGAGAAGTGCTGGAAAAAACTATACCTGATTATATAGTTAAGTTGCCCTGGATATATATTTATTAGAACTCAAATCAGTTTGGATTAGGAGGTAGAAAATCTAGACATTAAGCCTATATTATTGTATAGTTCAATGGATTAACAAGAGAGTTAGGATACGACTTCACACTAGTAAATTAATTTATGAGACAAAAGAAAATAATCTCATTTTATAGCTATGAGGACTCAGAATATGAAAAAAAAAGTGATTCATTTTTACTACAGTTACACTACTTACAGTAATTAATGATAATTCTGAAGAACTTCCTATTCTCAATCCTTGTTCTCATATGCTTTTCACTAGAAAGCATTACCACTTGGGAGTTGATTTTTTTTTTCATTCTATTCAAAACCTTACTAATTTATGCTCTTCAAGTGTTTTTGTTTTTATGAAAT